>NW_027361722.1:3370000-5987500 GCF_039654945.1 Dendrobates tinctorius | reverse complement strand
CATCAGCACAATTTTGGAACCAAAATTTTTTTTTGTTAGGAAGTTATAAGGGTTAAAAGTTGACCAGCGATTTCTCATTTTTACAACACCATTTTATTTTTAGGACCACATCACATTTGAAGCCACTTTGAGGGGTCTATATGATAGAAAATACCCAAAAGTGACACCATTCTAAAAACTGAACCCCTTAAGGTGCTCAAAACCACATTCAAGAAGTTTATTAACCCATTAGGTGCGTCACAGGAATTTTTTTGAATATTTAAAAAGAAATGAATATCTAACTTTTTTTCACAAAAAAAATACTTCAGGTTCAATTTTTTTTATTTTACCAAGGGTAACAGGAGAAATTGGACTGCAAAAGTTATTGTGCAATTTGTCCTGAGTACGCTGATACCTGATATGTGGGGGGGAACGACTGTTTCGGCGCATGGCAGAGCTCAGAATGGAAGGAGCGCCGTTTGACTTTTTCAATGCAAAATTGGCTGGAATTCAGATCGGACGCCATGTCACGTTTGGAGAGTCCCTGATGTACCTAAACAGTGGAAACCCCCTACCAGTGACCCCATTTTGGAAACTAGACCCCCCAAGGAACTTATCTAGATATGTGGTGAGAACTTTGAACCCACAAGGGCTTTACAGAAGTTTATAACGTACAGCGGTACAATTAAAAAATCATATTTTTTCCACAAAAATGATCTTTTCACCCCAATTTTTATTTTCCCAAGGGTAACAGGACCCTAAAAGTTATTGTGCAATTTGTCCTGAGTACGCTGATACCCCACATGTGGGGGTAAACCACTATTTGGGCGCATGGCAGAGCTCGGAAGGGAAGCAGTGCCATTTGACGTTTTTGGCTGGAATTGAGATCGGACACCATGTCGCGTTTGGAAAACCCCTGATGTACCAAAACAGTGGAAACCCCCCACAAATGACACCATTTTGGAAACTAGACCCCCTAAGGAACTTATCTAGATGTGTGGTGAGAACTTTGAACCCCCATGGGCTTCACAGAAGTTTATAACATAAAGCCATACAATTAAAAAATCATATTTTTTCCACAAAAATGATCTTTTCACCCTCAATTCTTATTTTTCCAAGGGTAACAGGACCCTAAAAGTTATTGTGCAATTTGTCCTGAGTACGCTGATACCCCACATGTGGGGGTAAACCACTATTTGGGCGCATGGCAGAGCTCGGAAGGGAAGCAGCGCCATTTGACATTTTTGGCTGGAATTGAGATCGGACACCATGTCGCGTTTGGAAAACCCCTGATGTACCAAAACAGTGGAAATCCCCCACAAATGACACCATTTTGGAAACTAGACCCCCTAAGGAACTTATCTAGATGTGTGGTGAGAACTTTGAACCCCCATGGGCTTCACAGAAGTTTATAACATAAAGCCATACAATTAAAAAATCATATTTTTTCCACAAAAATGATCTTTTCACCCTCAATTCTTATTTTTCCAAGGGTAACAGGACCGTAAAAGTTATTGTGCAATTTGTTCTGAGTACGCTGATACCCCACATGTGGGGGTAAACCACTATTTGGGCGCATGGCAGAGCTCGGAAGGAAAGCAGCGCCATTTGACGTTTTTGGCTGGAATTGAGATCGGACACCATGTCGCGTTTGGAAAACTCCTGATGTACCTAAACAGTGGAAACCCCCCACAAATGACACCATTTTGTAAACTAGACCCCCCAAGGAACTTATCTAGATGTGTGGTGAGCACTTTGAACCCCCCAGTTCTTCACAGAAGTTTATAACGCCCGGGCGTGAAAATAAAAAATTCGTATTTTTTCCACAAACATGATCTTTTAGTCACCATTTTTTTATTTTCCCAAGGGTACCAGGAGAAATTGGACCCCAAAAGTTGTTGTCCAATTTGTCCTGAGTATGCTGATACCCCATATGTGGGAGAAAACTACTGTATGGGCACACGTCGGGGCTCGGAAGGGAAGTAGTGACGTTTTGGAATGCAGACTTTGATGGAATGGTCTGCGGATGTCATGTTGCCTTTGGAGAGCCCCTAATGTACCTAAACAGTGGAAACCCCCCACAAATGACCCCATTTTGAAAACTAGACCCACTAAGAAACTTATCTAGATGTGAGGTGAGCACTTTGAACCCCCAAGGGCTTCATTGAAGTTTATAATGCCAGGGCATGAAAATAAAAAAATCGTATTTTTTCCAGAAACATAATCAATTAGTCCCCAATTTTTTCATTTTCCCAAGGGTAACAGGAGAAATTGGACCCCCAAAAGTTGTTGTCCAATTTGGCCTGAGTACGCTGACACCCCATATGTGGGAGAAAACTACTGTATGGACACACGTCGGGGCTCGGAAGGGAAGCAGTGACGTTTTGGAATGCAGACTTTGATGGAATGGTCTGCGGGTGTCATGTGCGTTTGGAGAGCCCCTGATGTACCTAAACTATTGAAACTCCCCACAAGTGACCCCATTTTGGACACTAGACCCCCCACGGAACTTATCTAGATGTGTGGTGAGCACTTTGAACCCCCAAGTGTTTCACAGAAGTTTATAACACTCGGACGTGAAAATAAAAAAATCATTTTTTTCCACAAAAATGATATTTTTGCCCCCAATTTTTTATTTTCCTAAGGGTAACAGGAGAAATTGGACCCCAAAAATTGTTTTGCAATTTGTCCTGAGTAGGCTGATACCCTACATGTGGGGGTAAAACACTGTTTGGGCGCATGGCAGAGCTTGGAAGGGAAGGAGCACCATTTGACTTTTTCAACTCAGAATTGGCTGGAATTGAGATCAGACGCCATGTTGCATTTGGAGAGCCCCTGATGTGCCCAAACAGTGGAAACCCCCAATTATAACTCCAACCCGAACCCCAACACACCCCTAACCCTAATCTGAGCCCTAACCCTAGCCCTAACCCTAGCCCTAATCCTAGCCCTAACCCTAACCCTAGCCCTAACCCTAGGCCTAACCCTAAGGCTGTGTGCACACGCTGCGGATTTTGCTGCGGTTCCGCAACGGTTTTGGCTGCTGCGGACCCGCAGCAGAAACCTGCTGCGGTGTACAGTACCATGATTCCCTATGGGAATCAAAAACCGCAGTGCAGACGGTGCGGAATTTTCCGCGCGGATTATCTGCGGTTTTCAATCCGCAGAAAGAATTGACATGTCAATTCTTTCTGCGGATTCTCCTGCGGTTTGCCATCTCCTCTATTGAGGAGATGAAAAACCGCAGGACAAAACCGCAGAGCAATCCGCAGGTAAAACCGCAGGTCTTTTGACCTGCGGTTTCACCTGCGGATTTTACAAAATCCGCGCAGATGAATCCGCACCTAATCCGCAGCGTGTGCACACAGCCTTACCCTAACGGGAAAATGGAGATAAATACTTTTTTTTTAGTTTTATTATTTTTCCCTAACTAAGGGGGTGATAACGGGGGGTTTGATTTACTATTTATGGCGGTTTTTATGTTTGGCGGCTGTCACGCGCTAAAAGACGCTTTTTATTGTAAAATAGTTTTTGCATCACCACATTTTGAGAGCTATAATTTTTCCGTATTTTGACCCACTGAGTCATGTGAGGTCTTATTTTTTGCGGAACGAGTTGACGTTTTTATTGGTACCATTTTCGGGCACGTGACATTTTTTGATCGCTTTTTATTCCTATTTTTGGGACGCAGAATGAACAAAAACCAGCGTTTCATGAATTTCTTTTGGGGGGGTGCGTTTACACCGTTCCGCGTGCGGTAAAATTGATAAAGCGGTTTTATTCTTTGGGTCAGTACGGTTACAGCGATACCTCATTTAGGTCGTTTTTTTATGTTTTTGTCGGTTTTATGCAATGAAAACTATTTTATATAAAAAATAATTATTTTTGCATTGCTTTATTCTGTGAGCTATAACGTTTTTATTTTTTCGCTGATGATGCTGTGTGGCAGCTTGTTTTTTGCGGGACAAGATGACGTTTTCAGCGGTACCATGGATATTTATATGCGTCTTTTTGATCGCGCGTTATTACACTTTTTGTTTGGAGGTATGATAATAAATCATTATTTTTTGCTTCGTTTTTTATTTTTATTTTTTAAGGGGTTCGCTAAAAGGGTTAACTAATGGGACAGTTTTATAGGGCGGGTCATTACGGACGCGGCGATACCTAATATGTGTACTTTTATTGTTTTTTTTTATTATTATTTCCAAAAAATGGATTTATTGAGGGAATATTTTTTTTTTTTTCTAATTTATTTGGCGATTTTTTTTAATTTATTTTTACATTTTTTTTAAATTTTTTTTTTACTTTATTACATAGTCCCAGGTGGGACATCACTGTCCTGTGACAGATCGCTGATCTGTCACATCACAGATCACTGTGACAGATCAACAATCTGTCACAGGCATTGAAGAAGACTTCCTCTTGCCTGCGCTTTGCAGGCACTGAGGAAGCCAGCTTCCTCAGGTCCCCGAAGGCCCCCGTCGCCATCTTGGATTCGGGGGCCTGGAGGATACGAGCCCCCTGCAGCAGCGCTGCACATTGCGCTGCCGTGGGGGGCTCAGGGAAGCACGGATGGAGCCCCCTCCCTGCCGATGCTTCCCTTTAACTCCCGGTACACCGCGATCATGTTTGATCGCGGTGTGCAAGGGGTTAAAGTGTCAGGGGCGGTCCGTGACCGCCCCTGACACATAGTGCCCGGTGTCAGCTGTGATAATCAGCTGACACCCGGCCGCGATCAGCGGCGCTCACCACGTGGGCGCCGCTGATCGCGGTAGACGTACTATCCCGTCCACGGTCATACGGGCCCGGGTACCGTGGACGGGATAGTACGTCGGATGTCAGGAAGGGGTTAAGCCTGAAGGAGTCAGACTTCCGAGATTGAAGATCCACTTTGATTCTCGTCTCAAAAGTTCAAGAGTAATATCTCTCCCTTACGTCCATTTGAACAGTCTCAAGTCCTAGGATTTTGGTACCATTCCACCGAGAATTATGCAGATCCAGATAGTGCGATGCTACCGAAGTGAGTGTTTTGCCCTTCTCCAAATCCTTTTTGGCTGTTGTAATACCCAAGAAATGGTGTTGTATCCTCCTCCTCAATTCCTGCGTCGTTTGCCCAACATAAATCCTCGGGCACGGGCACACCAGAGCATATACTGCATTACGAGATTTACAATTAAAATAGCTCTGTGTAGTGACCGGGAATGGAAAAACAGGTAGAGTAAGAACATTAGAGCCAATGGTGAATGGGCAAATGTTGCAGTTGCCACAGGGGTACGTGCAGGCCCGGATTGGCCACTTACCCAACCGGGCATTTTCCCGCTGGGCTGCCATTTTCAAGAGGTGATGGGCCGGCGGCGGCGGCGGGTCAGCCTCTTTTTTCCTGCCGCAGGCCCTTTAAATTTTCTGGCAAGGCGGCAGGCAGCGGGGGTTAAAAACGTGACGCGATGTGGTGACGCTGCACGTCGTCGGTCGACGAGGCCCCGCCCCCGGACCGCAGCAGGAGCAGGAGGAAGCCTGGCGGCCGCGGCCATTTGTAATTTGAGCGCATGGCGTGAGTGGGCGAGTCGGACTTGGCGAGTGGCGACCCTGGGCCTGGGCTGGCGCTGGGCCATGATGTGAGTGAGTGACTCTGTCTGACTCATAAAAAATACAGCTACAAAAAGGCTGCATTAGCAGAGTAATGCAGCCTTTTTGTAGCAGTATTTTTTATGAGTCACTCACATGTGTGCGGCCGGCAGCAGAAGTTGTGCGGGGCTGGAGCGGGGGATGTGCGCGGCTCGTCCTGCTGCTCTCCCATGTGTGCGCTGCCATAGAGGCAGGAAGTCTGGCTGCAGCCATGAGCGCCGGACTGGAGCTCACCTATGGGGACGACTGCGAGGTGGCCGTGAGTGAGGTAAGTGCTCTCCTCAGCTGGGTGCTGTCACTGCCTCTGTGTGATGGCAATGCTCGGGGCTGGTGACTTGGTCAGTGCAGCGTCAGTGGAGACTATTCATGTGTGTGTAGCCTTATGGCGCCCAGCACCCCGCTGCTGTCACTGTGCCCTGCAGGGTCCTGGGTGGCTCACAGCTACGGGTACATGTCACTAATGAGACCCCCACAATGGATATGCTCCATGTACCCTGCACTGTGGTCTCCAAGAGAGAGACCCTATAACTATTCCTACTATTCAGTCCTCCGTGCATTGTCCATCTGCACTGAGCTGTACAAGTACCGCACACATGGACTCCAGCCCTGACCAGAGAGGACGGGGATCTGGGGGAAGGGACAGGAAGTTGGTTCCTTGGGGAAGTTTTTGTCTCTGGTATATTTTCCCTGCTGTTGCTAGAATCAGGCCCGGATTGGTAATATAACCAACCGGGCATTTTCCCACTGGGCTGCTGTCATGTGGGCCGCGGGCGGCAGCGTCCGCTCATCTGGCCGCTTGCCAGCTGATGCGGCCACTGGCCTGGCTGTTGTTCCTGCTGCCAACCCTCTGCGGGCATGGCGGTTATAGTTTCCAATCCTCCCGCACTGCAGGGGGTATATGGAGCGGAGCCGTGTGTGTACAGCGTGGAGCCATATGTGTACGGGATGTACGGAGTGGAGCCAAGTGTGTACGAACCATACAAAGCGGGCTTTTCCCACAGACACAGGAGTACACGGCGGAGCCCTGAGGAGCATTTTAAAACTCACACATGACGTTCCACCGGAAGTGATGTGCTGGAAGCTGACCGGAAATTAGATAATTTCATGAGATTGTGATGGAACTAGGAATGCTTCAGTTCCGTCACCATGTCCTCTTCCGACAGCGGGATCACCTTGGAATCGGGGATGCCGGCCATGTGAGCGGATCATGATATGTCCTGCATTGGGAGGCTCAGGTGGGCACTACAATGGGAGCCAGGCTGTTATAGTATCTTTATAGAATCTTTCTTTATTTCTCTTTTTCTTTCTTTCTCTGTTCTTTCTTTCTCATTCTCTGTTCTGTCTTTCCCTCATTTTCTTTCTCTCTCTTCTTTCTTTCTCTCTCTAATCTTTCTTTTTTCTTTCTCTCTCTCTCTGTTCTTTCTTTCCCCTCTTTCTTTTTCTTTCCTCTTTCTTTCTCTCTGTTCTTTCTTTCTTTTCTTTACTTCTTTTTTTCTCTCTGTTCTTTCTCTTTCTCTCTCTGTTCTTTCTTCTTTCTCTCTCCTTTCTTTCTCTCTCTCTATTTTCTCTCTTCCTTAGTGCCAGTCAGTTTGCCCATAATGCCAGCCACTGTGCCCTCAGTACCAGTCAGTCTGATCAGCAGTGCTAAATGGGTGCGGTTGGGCGTGGACATGGGTGTGACTAGTTGCAAAATGGATGTGGCCGGGGCGTGGCCTAAAATCTGCAGCGGCGCGATGCGCGCGCCGCTGTCTTTCTCCCTCTTTCCCTTCTTCAAAACTTGGGAGGTATAATAGGGGCGGCTATGACCAGGGGGTCTGGTTGCCCAATGGATAGCAGTTCTGCCAGGAATTCTGTCACCATGCGTACAAAAGGGGACAGAGCTTTGGGAGGAGTCCTGTAGATAAGAGCAATAAATAGGACTGAGCTGAAATACTGGGCACAGCTGTGACTACATGTTATATAGTCGTGTTAATCTCCTCTCACTTCTTGTAACCTACAAGTGTACAAAGATATTATATAGTCGCCATGTGACTAGTGGGCCTGTGTAACTTCAAATGCCAGGGCTGAATTTTAGTCCCAGTCCGCCCCTGGGTACGTGCCAGTCAAGCGTACCCCCCTATTCAATCTAGTAACCGGTCGTCTAAAGTGACTATGGCACAGACGGTCTTTAAGATTAGTGGCCCTTCTTGCAACCAAACTTGGTTGTGCCGAGATAACAGGTTTTAATCTCGGCTCGCTATGGAGGATCCCCCAATGTTTAGTAAGAATTCTTCCAATATCCTGCCACTGGTTATTATATGTGGTAATGACCCCAAGTGGTTTAGGGGGTCCCTTCACCTGAGGTACAAGCAAATCATCCCTATCAGAATCCCTTGCTGCCATAAAGGCCCGTGATAGTACCTTTTTGGGATAGCCTCTGTTCTTGAATCGCGTTGTGAGGTCCCGTGCATGGGCCAAAAAATCCTCTTGCGTGCTACAGTTCCTTTTGACACGATAAAACTGCCCCTTAGGGATGCCATTCCTAAAGTGTTGTGGATGGAAACTGGTAAAATGCAGTAAACTGTTAGTAGCCGTCGGTTTACGGTATAGGGTAGACAAAATGCGGGAACCATCCAAACGAAGCTTCAGATCCAGAAATTCCACTTCCGTTTTGGAGAAGTGGGAGGTAAGTCGTATATTCAGAACATTGTTGTTTAGTGTCTCAACAAACTGCTGACATTCATCCATCCATCTAGCGATGTGCGTCTATTGGTGACTATGGCAGCTGCATGACTAGTAATACAGTGGTGATCTACGCCTCGCTCTGGCCGGGAGCGCCTATGGGGGAGTGTTGTATGGTCATCGCCTTCTCAGATAATTACTACAGTGAATGTGCTGCATATCTTTAGAATTTCCCCTTAATTGTTCCTCTTCACCTATTTGTGACGCGCGCTCTGTTTATTATACGCTGACGCTTGCGCAGATAATCATCACAGCAAGTGAGCTGTTTATCTTTGAGGGTTAATCGGTCACATGACCACAAGCGTCCCCTTGATTGGTCCTTCTCATTTATTCGTGACGCGCGCTTTGTCTACTATACGCCGACGCCTGCGCAGTAGCAATACTGAGCTCTCTCTCACTTCCTGTATTCGGGATGCGTGCCTTGTCTCCCGGACACCGACGCTTGCACAGTTGGCATTCTGTGACGCCACACGCCGCTGCTGTGAGCTGTCAGCCATAGCTATGGATCAGTGACTAACCGCTGACTCTCAGGTATATTGGATGTTAACCCTGTTATGGTGAGCAGCGGCGCAGCTGCTCCCTATCTACTAATTATGCAACCATATATATTGACACAGCTGACTGGCAATCTGTACCCCTGACGAAGCCACCTAGAGTGGCGACACGCGTCGGGTCTCTGGCTCTACCTGCCCCACTACACTTCTCATGGGTTTTGTATTGTGCTGATTTGCATGTGTGGTTATCATTTGGGGTGGTTATGGAGATGTTCTCTGTCCGCTTAGACCCTCTCTAGCCCCTAATGGTCTGGCTGATCTGGTCCTTGATGTTCCCTATGCCTGATCTTGGGCTGGGGCACCTCTACGCATATACGAGGTCTATTTAGTGTGCATTTCTATCTTTTTTGCACACCTCATAGTGATCAGCATCTTCTTGGGTTTATATTATTCCTTGTACTGTTTTTTGTAATTATTGGGTTGGAATTGCATCATTTTTTCATTGTCTTTGTATATTATTGGTGTTTCTGACTCATATGCTCTATATTACCTATGTGTGGGCTTACTAATTCTCCTATTGAGAATCCTGTTTACATGGACCTGGGGATATAGGCATCATTCTCGGTGAGGGTGATAGTTGGTAGCAGGTGGGCTGCTCTATTATGAGCATTGGATTGTTTGTGTATGTGTCACATTTGTGACCATTTTTAAAGCTTTTAAGAATTTTTGCTGTTTGCTGTGCTAAATAAAATTTGTATTACTTATGCTATGTCCTATTTAGGGTGATCCCCTGTTTATGGCCTATTTCTTTCTCTCTTTTTTGTCAAACATATGTACTATTTAGGTCTAGGTTGGATCCCCTTAATTATCCTTTCGGTGGTGCCCCCATTTCTTTGTTTCTCATTGCTATTTTTGTGGTTGCTTGTTCCTCCGCTACTTCTCGGCGTTGGCACACGACCAAATATATAGATATTTTATCTTATATAACTTTGATCTTCCTTTACGATATGGATTTAGCGGCTAGGGAAGCTGCGTGGAATAATCAGGCCAGTGGTATATTTGACGATAGCCCGGCTGTTACAGTTAGTGGCGTTACAGGTGATGTGGATTTTCAGAGAGTTTCTAGGGAACTAACTGGTTTACACAAGTCATTAACTAAAACATAGAGGAACATTAAGACACTAGAGGAATACAAAAAGTGTGGCTTGGTTCCCAGAGGACTTAGGATACAAATTTTTCCCGCCTGGGAGGCGGATGAAGCTTTCCAAAAAACCTGGGAGAGTGGTTTATTTCGGTGTTCTGCCATCATTATGGAGATGCTTATTGAGCATGACCGTGGGATTCTGGTTACCATTAAGGAGAAGATCAAAACCATTGAGGGTGATTTGGGTAAATTTGATAAAAAAACCTTAGTCGAGCCTTTTCAGATCCAACTTAAAACTATCATTGATAACTTTGAAAAAGAGGTGATTGGGGGCAAAAAGTTTAAAAGGGATCAGTATGATTTTAAGAGTGGACGGGCGTACAGATGGGTGCATAGAGGAAACAAAAGGACCTCGGGCCCAACTATGGCACCAGAGAAAAATATAGCCTCTTTACATGAACTCCCATCTAGCGATTTTTTTTTATCATCCGAGCAAAGCGACGCCGAAGGCGCAACAGGAGGGGCCAACGGAAAAGACACTTCACAAAAGAAACGCACTCGGAATTTCAGGACGTGGTCTCCCAGGTACAAACGGGAGACGCGGCAGAACAGGAGGCGTTAAATCTGACAGCTTCGGCCCATTCTGACGTTTCCCCTGATGTTGGTAAGCTACAAATTATCAATTTGTCATCTTATGTGCTCTCTGATTTGGAGGTTAAAGTCCTGGAGAAGGGTCTTTCTTTTTATCCAACCAGTTGCCTTGACAAGTTTACACTAACTAAGGATGTCTATCTCTTTTGTAGACAGCTCTCATTCAGACTTCTATATCACCAGCCATCCGCTATTGATGTGTGGCGCCCCTGAGGCTTCAGTCACCACAGAGGTACTGCACCTTCTAAGGTGTAGTGCCCCACCATCCAGGTAGGCTGGGAACTCCTTTCCGCATTCCAACACCTGCACCCCACACACAGGATAGTTCAGCAGGGACCCATCCATGCTTTATGCTGGAAAGGTCATAGGGTGCCTTTTGTGGTCCCTGGCTTTGTAACACGAGAGGTGCTGGGGAGGCGGGTGGAGTTAGATATAAAAGAGAGGGAAGGTGTAGGATTTCAGGTCAGTCTGGGGTGAGTCCCAGAGAGAGAGAGCAGACTGACAGCAGGTCAGCCTGAGAGGAGCTCAAGGCTGACGAAGGCAGTCAGTCAGGAGAGGCTGAGGACTGGTTTTAGTGGAACGAGCTCCCTAGGGAAGGAAAAGAAGGAGAAAGAGACATAGACTGGAGACTACAGATTCCATAAGAGAGATAGAACAGATCGGAACGAAGGAGAATAGAAGGACGGGAAGCTGGTTGAAGAAAGATAGAGAACCCTTCCAGTCCAGAGAGCGCAAAGGTCGGGGCCCGGTCCCCGAGGTTGATTGGATCTTTATGTCCGGCAACAGACACCGGAGGAGTAGTGAGCCGCTAACGCCTTGCTCCCATCATAGACTTGGGACACAACAGCAACTGAATAGAGAGCCGGGAAGCAGTGAGGAGTCCCCGAAGCAAGCTACAGCTGCCTGTCATACAAGTAAAGACTAGGAACACCTAGAGAGAGGCATTCCAGGGTAACTAAGTACTGGAGTGCTTCGCACCTAAAGGCGCATTGGAGGAGTCGTTCAGTAAGGTACATGTTGGCGGAGTGTGGAAGGGAGAATCCTATCCTGCCTGGAGGTTGGCTGGAGCCCTGACCTGGAGAACACGGTACGGAGGCCGGCAGTTGAGTGAACTGCAAACAGAGAGTAAAGCTTTGGAACCGCACACCCTGGTGTCCTCCAGTTATTCCTGCACCACTACACCTGGGTACCAGCCTACATACCATTCTGCACCTCTCCTCATCCATTGCACCTACACTGCCCTGGGACTACAGCTCCACTTGTGGGGAGCTACACCATCTTTGCTGCACCATACCATCAGTCCCAGCGGATCTACATGCAGCGTTGGCTCAACATCTTACTTGCCAAACACCACGGGTGGCGTCACAAACTATTCTAGTAAACTTTAACACCATTAACATCACCGCCATTGATATTGGGCGCCCAGGGCCACGGACCGGGTCACCGCTGCTGTGGTACATTCCCGCCTTGACACCGGCCCAGTACCGAGTACCCCGCTGCCCTGGGTGTGCAAGGGTGACCCAGATGACCTCCCCTTAATTGAAAGACAGGCTTTTAGAGATCTATTGGATCTGTTGGATGAGAATGAAGAAGGGTTTACAAGGAGGAAGAGATTTTCCGGTAGGTTACCGTCCCAGGCTACACCCTCCTCACTATTTCCAGCAGTGCAGTCCTTCTTCAATACAGTGTGCAGTGAAATAAAAGCTTTAAGGTTAGATTCTAACAGAGACAGGAATTTAAGTAAACTTGAACAGGCTACTATTGCTAAGTTGGGGTCAAATCGGGAATTTGTCATCTGTGAGGCTGAAAAAAGGGGGAATCTAGTTATTTGGCCTATCAAATTATATCTTGATGAAGCTAAAAGACAATTATCAAATGCTAACTGTTACCAGGTTCTGCCCTCGGACCCCTCTTGTGCCTTTAAAGCTAAACTGGACCGCCTATTGGACTCGGCATTCACCTGCAACATTATCAACAAGAGGGAAAAGGAGTTTATCACGAACCACCATCCCAGGACACCGACCTTCTATATGTTACCCAAGGCACATAAATCTTTACAGGTGCCGCCTGGGCGGCCTATTGTGTCCGGGATGGGTGGTCTATTGGAACGACCGTGCATCTATGTTGACTTTTTTCTTCAGCCACTTGTGTCCTTCCTCGATTCTTTTGTAAAGGACTCCACTTTTCTCATCCAACAGCTATGGGTTCTTGATGTCCCTCCGAACACCTGGCTTGTAACGCTTGATGTTGAGTCATTGTATACGTGTATACGGCATGACTTGGGGATCCAGGCGGTCTCTTTCTTTTTGGACCAAAATACATCGGGTGATCGAAAACATTACTTGTTCCTGCTGGACTTGTTACATTTTATACTCGATAAAAATCATTTTGTCTTTGATCGGGTTCACTACAGGCAAGTGACTGGCACCGCGATGGGCGCACGTCATGCGCCCGCGTATGCAAATATGTTTTTGGGGTGGTGGGAGCTCACCAGGGTGTACTGTCTTGAGTCCTTCTCCACCCATGTCAATAGATGGTATCGTTACATTGATGACATTTTGTTTCTCTGGACAGGCACCCAGGATTAATGTCAGCAGTTTGTTGAGACACTAAACAACAATGTTCTGAATATACGACTTACCTCCCACTTCTCCAAAACGGAAGTGGAATTTCTGGATCTGAAGCTTCGTTTGGATGGTTCCCGCATTTTGTCTACCCTATACCGTAAACCGACGGCTACTAACAGTCTACTGCATTTTACCAGTTTCCATCCACAACACCTTAGGAATGGCATCCCTAAGGGGCAGTTTTATCGTGTCAAAAGGAACTGTAGCACGCAAGAGGATTTTTTGGCCCATGCACGGGACCTCACAACGCGATTCAAGAACAGAGGCTATCCCAATAAGGTACTATCACGGGCCTTTATGGCAGCAAGGGATGCTGATAGGGATGATTTGCTTGTACCTTGGGTGAAGGGACCCTCTAAAACCACTTGGGGTCATTACCACATATAATAACCAGTGGCGGGATATTGGAAGAATTCTTACTAAACATTGGGGGATCCTCCGAAGCGAGCCGAGATTAAAACCTGTTATCTCGGCACAACCAAGTTTGGTTGCAAGAAGGGCCACTAATCTTAAAGACCGTCTGTGCCATAGTCACTTTAGACGACCGGTTACTAGATTGAATAGGGGGTACGCTTGACTGGTACGTACCCCTGGGGGAACTGCAACATTTGCCCATTCACAATTGGCTCTAATGTTCTTACTCTACCTGTTTTTCCATTCCAGGTCACTACACAGAGCTATTTTAATTGTAAATCTCGTAATGCAGTATATGCTCTGGTGTGCCTGTGCCCGAGGATTTATGTTGGGCAAACGACTCAAGAATTGAGGAGGAGGAGGATACAACACCATTTCTCGGGTATTACAACAGCCAAAAAGGGTATTACAACAGCCAAAAAGGATTTGGAGAAGGGCAAAACACTCACTTCGGTAGCATCGCACTATCTGGATCTGCATAATTCTCGATGGAATGGTACCAAAATCCTAGGACTTGAGACTGTTCAAATGGACGTAAGGGAGAGATATTACTCTTGAACTTTTGAGACAAGAATCAAAGTGGATCTTCAATCTCGGAAGTCTGACTCCTTCAGGCTTAAATGAGGACTTATTATTCACTGGCTTTTATAAACAGATCTGATCATGCGCGGTCCAGATGTCTTGTTTTTCACCTTGGTCCATGTAAACATAAATAGAATGGCCCAGGTCTAAATAACATCTACTTTTTGACTACTTTTCTTTACAGGTTTCCTGTGGTGGATACATGACAGTGGGGCATGATTACCCATATCTATCCTTTATCCGCACACCCTTAGTCTGTGTGCCCACGATGCGATTTTTAAGCGTTTTTGCCGCGATTTTCGGCGCGAAAACGTTTAAAAATCGTGTACAGAACGCCCCCCCATGCATTCCTATGGCATTCCGCACATACTGTGCTGATGCTGCGCTTTTTTCCGCAGCGGAATCGCATCGCGGAAAAAAATCGCAGCATGATCATTCTTTTGTGCGGAATCGCAAAGAATTGCCGTGATTTCGCACCCATAGGAATGCATGAGAATCGCTTACTTCCCGCATGTGGCTATGCCCACCATGCGGGAAGTTAAGCGTCTCATGTGCGGTTGGTACCCACGGTGTGGAGGAGAGGAGACTGTCCTCCAGGCCCTGGGGTATATTTACCTTCCGACGTCCCGCACTGCCATCCCGACCTCAGCGTTCCCAGTAATGCCTTGCGGCAAGGTCCTGTGATGACGTAGTCTCGCGTGACTCTAGCGGTCTTGCGAGATCGCTATATTAACGCGAGACCAACGTCATCACAGGTCTCGCAAGGCATCGCTGGGAACGCTGAGGCCCGGGATGGCAGCGCGGGACGTCGGAAGGTAAATATACCCCGATTTTTTTATTTTTTTATCATTTTTAACATTCTATCTTTTACTATTGATGCCGCATAGGCCGCCTCAATAGTAAAAAGCTGGTTACACTTGTCAAACACTATGTTTGACAAGTGTGACCAACCTATCAATCACTTTCCAAACGATGCTTCAAATCGCTTGGAAAGTGCTTGAGAAAATCGCGGCAAAATCGCGAACAGAATCGAGGTGAAATCACGCTGGAAAAAAATGCGCGATTTCTGGGAAGGAATCCGGTTTTCACTGTGCGTTTTAAAACGCTACGTGGGCACATAGCCTAAAGATGTTTTAGTTTTTGACTTACTATGTGGGGCCTCTGCTTTATCAAGGTGATTACTCGCTTAGTATTCCTTACAGGCGTTTTTACTCTTTTTTTGGGGTCCTGGGTGTGGAACTTTCATTCCTCCACGCTGTCTTGACCTTTTGGGTGTGCATGAGAATAATAATAAAAATGTGAACTGATTATGACTATATCTGTTTTACCTTTGCTTGGCCCCTTTATCCTGATTGGGACTAGCGGGACGCTCTGGTATAAGTTGGGTTTGGCTGCGCTCATTCTAATGTCGCGACCTCTATCATTTATATGTCGTTACTTGTTGTCCATACTTATGCACCGTGTAATCGTGCGTGTGGGGATCGGCTGTTTACTCTGTGTTTGATCGGCTTATTCAGCCACTGCCTAGTTGGCTATTTATTTCACCAACGGAGTTAATGCTCCGTCCCTATAATTACTGATTATAGCACTGGGACTAACAAAAAGGTCAACAGTTACCTTCTGGTCTCTTTTGTATAAGATCTGTGTTAGAGTGTGTTAGCTCCACCCATTTGGCTGAGCATAAAGATCTTTATCATTTACATACCGTAACTTTTTGTCCACACTTGCTCACTGGGGATTTGTGTGTCTGGGAACTGGCCGCTTATGTAGCTCCCCTGAGGCTCAGTCGCCACAGAGGTACTGCACCTCCTAAGGTGTGGTGCCCCACCATCTGGGTAAGTTGGGAGCTCCTTTCCACACTCCAATACTCGCACCCCACACAACAGGGTAGTTCTGCACAACCACATTGCGGCTCAGTGCTTAGAGAGTAGCAGAGCACCTTTGGTGGTTCCCTGCTTGGAACACTGGATGTGTTGGGAGGTGGGTGGAGTTTAGATCCACATAAAAGGTTGGGAAAGTTTAGAATTACAGGTCAGTCCCTTAGGGGGGCAGTCTGACAGAAGGTCGGCGGAGTAGGAAGTCACTCAGAGAGGAGTGAGGATCCCTGGAAGAAGGGATGGAGGAAGGAGTGCTGCAGCTGCCTCAGTGACCTGAGCCAGCTGGCACGGGAAAGTAAGGAAGGTGGAAAGATGTAGAACTGTAACCTAAAGTTTCCATAAGAAAGAGATTTAAGCACGGAACGAAGGAGTAGAGAACAGAGAGGAGATGTGGGTTGGAAGAGGAACCCAGCCTATAGGTTCTCAGCGCAAGGCCGGGGCCCGGTCCCCGAGGTTGTATGGACACTTAAGGTTCTGCAGCAGACACCGGTGGAGTAGTTGGCTGTAAATGAATTACTCCCATCCAAGACTTGAGGCACAACAGCAACACGGATAGAGAGCCGGGAGTGAGGCGTCCCCGAAGCAAGCTACAGCTGTCTGCCGTGCAAGTAGAGTTCTACGAACATCTCTTAGGAGGCATTCCAGGGTTACTAAGTACTGGAGTGCTTCACACCACAAGGCGCATTGGCGGAGTCGTTCAGGAAGGTACATGTTGGCGGAGTGTTGGAGAGGAGAGCCCTGACTTGCCTGGGAGGTTGGTTGAGTCTTTACCCCGGAGGACATGGCACGGAGGCAGGCACCAGTGTGTACCACGAACTATGAGTAAAGCTTTGAAACTGCAGCTCTGGTGTCCTCCATTCATTTGAGCGCCAACACCTTCAGCACCGCTACATCTGGGTACCAGCATCCATACCATCCTGCGCCTCTCCTCATCCATAGCACCTACACTGCCCTGGGACTACAGCTCCACCTGTGGGGAGCTACACCATCTTTGCTGCACCATACCATCAGTCCCAGCGGATCTGCTTGCAGATTCGACTTAACACCTCCCTTGCCGAACACCACAGTGGTGTCACAAACTATTCTATTAACTACCACAAACCACCATTGATTTGGGCGCCCAGGGCCACGGACCGGGTCACCGCTGCTGTGACACATCCCCCTGACACCAGCCCGGTACCGAATACCCCCCGGCTCTGGGAGGGCGACCCAACTTACTTTGTATCTGGTCGGTTTATCCAGCCACTGCCTAGCTGGCTATTTATTTTACCTACCTAGCTATGAGTGAGACTATGTATACTGCTTTTTGCGCAGTAGCGCCTTGTCTCTATTTCTAGAACTGACTACTGTTAGAAACGTGTTTGTGACTAATTTCTTAGCGTCTGCGAACCAGTGATGAGGAGCTCTTTCATCCTTTTATTTGTGGTCGTCGTTCCTACAAGTATTGATTTTAGCACTGGGATAGACAAAAAGGTCAATAGTTACCTTTTGGTCCCTCTTTTATAAGATCTGTATAAGAGTGTGTTAGCTCCACCCTGTTGGCTGAGTATAAACAGTGTCCCGTGTCAGCTCCGCCCAGTTGGCTGAGCATAAAGTGTCCTGATTATTTAACTGATCTTCATGGCAACTAAGCCCTTAACCAGCATGGTCTTTGTATAAGTAAAGGTGCTTTAGATCACAGGTATTGTGCCTTATCATAGTTTTCTCTAGCGATGTATGTCTATTGGTGACTATGGCAGCTGCATGACTAGTAATACAGTGGTGATCTACGCCTCGCTCTGGCCGGGAGCGCCTATGGGGGAGTGTCGTTTGGTCATCGCCTACTCAGCTAATTACTACAGTTAATGTGCTGCATATCTTTAGAATATAGGGGGGGAAGCCAGCACTGCTTAAGGTTAGAACGCATAAATTGAAGTGCATATGCACATAATATCCAGCTGTATTCAAAAATGAGATATTTAGCAAAAAAATTGATCAATTCAATTGAGCCACCCCGCCGCGCCAAGGCAATCTCATATGGGGGGTCCTACTCTACATTTATAATAAATACTGTGCCATTACGGCCTTCTAAGAGCATGACCACATCAAGTGCAATCTGTACCTGAACATTGCTGAATCGCTCCCATGAAGCCAGATGAAGCAAGTGCAGATGAAGGCCAACCAGGTCTGAACACAGACATATCAGGATTGACCTCCACACATTGCCCAACCAGCAAACATAGATGAAGGGCGATATTGGCCCGGACACAGGTGCACAATTAAATAAAGCTTGGGGCTGGCTTCCCCCCCTATTTTCATATCTTTAGAATGTCCCCTTAATTGTTCCTCTTCACCTATTTGTGACGCGCGCTCTGTTTATTATACGCCGACGCTTGCGCAGATAATCATCACAGCAAGTGAGCTGTTTATCTTTGAGGGTTAATCGGTCACATGACCGCAAGCGTCCCCTTGATTGGTCCTTCTCATCTATTCGTGACGCGCGCTTTGCTACTATACGCCGACGCCTGCGCAGTAGGGTACTGCAGGCGCCTGCGCAGTAGCAATACTGAGCTCTCTCACACTTCCTGTATTCAGGATGCGTGCCTTGTCTCCCGGACGCCGACGCTTGCGCAGTTGGCATTCTGTGACGTCACACGCCGCTGCTGTGAGCTGTCAGCCATAGCTATGAATCAGTGACTAACCGCTGACTTTCAGGTATATTGGATGTTAACCCTGTTATGGTCAGCAGCGGCGCAGCTGCTCCCTATCTACTAATTATGCAACCATATATATTGACACAGCTGACTGGCAATCTGTACCCCTGACGAAGCCACCTAGAACGGCGACACGCGTCGGGTCTCTGGCTCTACCTGCCCCACTTCACTTCTCATGGGTTTTATATTGTGCTGATTTGCATGTGTAGTTATCATTTGGGGTGGTTATGGAGATTTTCTCTGTCCACTTAGACCCTCTATAGCCCCTAATGGTCTGGCTGATCTGGTCCTTGATGTTCCCTATGCCTGATCTTGGGCTGGGGTACCTCTACGCATATATGAGGTCTATTTAGTGTGCATTTCTATCTTTTTTGCACACCTCATAGTGATCAGCATCTTCTTGGGTTTATATTATTCCTTGTACTGTTTTTGTAATTATTGGGTTGGAATTGCATCATTTTTTCATTGTATTTGTATATTATTGGTGTTTCTGACTCATATGCTCTATATTACCTATGTGTGGGCTTACTAATTCTCCTATTGAGAATCCTGTTTACATGGACCTGGGGATATAGGCATCATTCTCGGTGAGGGTGATAGTTGGTAGCAGGTGGGCTGCTCTATTATGAGCATTGTATTATCTGTGTATGTGTCACATTTGTGACCATTTTTAATGCTTTTAAGAATTTTTGCTGTTTGCTGTGTTTAATAAAATTTGTATTACATATGCTATGTCCTATTTAGGGTGATCCCCTGTTTATGGCCTATTTCTTTCTCTCTTTTTTGTCGAGCCAAGTGTGTACGAAGCATACAAAGCGGGCTTTTCCCACGGACACAGGAGTACATGGCAGAGCCTCGAGGAGCATTCTCGCACATGATATTCCACCTGAAGTGATGTGCTGGAAGCTGACCGGAAATGAGATAATTTCATGAGGAGATTGTGACAGAACTAGGAATGCTTCAGATCCATCACCATCTCCTCCTCCGACAGCGCAGACAGTAGGATCGCCTTGGAATCGGGGATGCCGGCCATGTGAGCGGATCATGATATGTCCTGCACCGGGAGGCTCAGGTGGGCACTACAATGGGAGCCGGGCTGCTATGGTATCTTTATAGAATATTTCTTTATTTCTTTCTCTCTGTTTCTTTCTTTCTCTGTTCTTTCTCATTCTCTGTTCTGTCTTTCCCTCATTTTCTTTCTCTCCCTGTTCTTTCTTTCTCTCTCTAATCTTTCTGTTTTCTTTCTCTCTCTCTCTCTATTCTTTCTTTCCCCTCTTTCTTTCTTTTTCTTTCCTCTTTCTTTCTCTCTGTTCTTTCTTTCTTTTCTTTACTTCTTTCTTTCTGTCTCTCTCTGTTCTTTCTTTCCCCTCTTTCTTTCTCTCTCTGTTCTTTCTTTCTCTCTCGCTCTCCTTTCTTTCTCTCTATGTTTTCTTTTTTCTCTCTCTCTCTGTTTTCTCTCTTCCTTAGTGCCAGTCAGTGTGATCAGCAGTGCTAAATGGGTGCGGTTGGGCGTGGACATGGGTGTGACTAGTTGTGAAATGGGTGTGGCCAGGGCGCAGCCTATAATTTGCAGCAGCGCGCTGCGCGTGCTGCAATCTTTGTCCCTCTTTCCCTTCTTCAAAAGTTGGGAGGTATAATAGGGGCAGCTATGACCAGGGGGGTCTGGTTGCCCAATGGATAGCAGTTCTGCCAGGAATTCTGTCATCGTGCGTACAAAAGGGGACAGAGCTTTGGGAGGAGTACTGTACCTAAAAGCAATAAATAGGACTGAGCTGAAATACTGGGCACAGCTGTGACTACATGTTATATAGTCGTGTTAATATCCTCTCACTTCTTGTAACCTACAAGTGTACAAAAATATTATATAGTCACCATGTGACTAGTGGGCCTGTGTAACTTCAAATGCCAAGGCTGAATTTTAGTCCCAGTCTGGCCCTGACCATGACTGATGGTGTTCTCAGGCTTCCAAGCTTCTCCCTTTTTCTTTCAAACTTAATGATGGTCATTATGCCCAAAAAGTGAAATTTTAGTTTCATCAGACCACAGGACATCTCTCCAAAAACTAAGGTCTTTGCTCCTATTGTGGGTTTGTTTTGCTGCAGGAGGGACTGGTGCTCGTCACAAAATAGATGGCATCATGAGAATAGAAGATTATATGGCAATACTAAAGCAACATCTCAAGACATCAGCCAGGAAGTGAAAGCTCGGGCGGAAATGGGTCTTCCAAATGGACAATGACCCAAAGTACTGACAAAATGGTAACAACGTGGCTTCAGGATAACAAAGTCAATGTTCTGGAGGGGCCATCACAAAGCCCTGATCTCAGTCCTATTGAAAATTTATGGGCAAAGCTGAAAAGGCCGGTGCGAGCAAGGCGACCAACAAACCTGGATCAGTTACACCAGTTTTGTCAGGAGGAATGGGCCCAACTTCCGATCAACTATTGGGAGAAGCTTGTGGAAGGAGATCCCAAACTTGTGACTTAAGTCATTCAGGTTAAGGGCAATGGTACCAAATACTAATGAAATGGATGGAAACTTTTGACTTTGCAGTAAGTAATAAAAATGCCTTAAAACATCCTCTCTCTTTCATTATTTTGGCATTTGGCAAATATTAATAATTATAGTAATCCTAGTTGACCTAAAACGGGAAAGGTTTATTCTGATTTCATGTCAGATACTGGAAAAAACATCCAGATGTGTCTTTATATATAATATATGTAAACTTCTGGTTTCAACTGTATATCAAATGGAAAGAGGGGGGAACATCTAAAGAAGAATATAATGCTGTCTGCAGAGAATGCAGGGCAAGCATTAGAAGAGATAAAAGCCAGTAATGAAGTGAGCCTTGCAAGGAAGACCAAAAGCAATAAAACTATTTTGGGGGTATGTCAAAACCAAAAGAAAAGTCAAAGATGCTATAGGATTTTTAAGGGATGAAAATGGTGAAGTGATCAAAAATGATGTTGAGAAGCTGATCTTTTACATTCCTATTTTGCATCTGTGTTCTCTGAAAAAGCAATCAACTGATCTTCTTGGTGCTATCGAATGAATAAAATAATCCACACTATCCATAAACAGAAAGATGTTGAGGGAACACTTAGCTAATTTACATTAATTTAAATCTCTTGGTCCAGATGAATTACATCTGAGGGTACTGAAAGAGGTTAGATGAAATTGCGGAACCAATAGCCAGAGGGCAAATGGTGTCCCTATCTTCAGAAAGGGGAAGAAGATGGAGCCAGGAAATTACAGGCCAGTGAGACTTAAGCTGGAGTCACACATAGCGACTTACCAGCGACAACGATATCAACGTGTCAGGATCGCTGGTAAGTCGCTATGTGATCGCTGGTGAGCTGTCACACAGACAGCTTCACCAGCGATCAGCACGCCGAGGTGAGGAGTGAGCCCAGGAGCAACGGACAAGTGTGCCTGCTGTTCCAGTCCTCCACCAGCAGAGGGCGCGCCTGCATCCCCGGCCTCTCCTGGTGGCGTCCTGCTGCCTCCTGGTCCCCAGCGTGCGGCGGCGGCAAACTTAAGGTACACACTCCGCGGGTTCCTGGTCCCCAGCGTGAGGCGGCGGGACCTGTAACTCGCTGGTAACTAACGTACACATCGGGTATCCAAGGGACGCGCGTCCCTTGGGTACCCGATGTGTACGTTAGTTACCAGCTGATCGCTGGTCTCCCGCCTGTCACACGCAGCGATGCGTGCTGACCAGCGGGAGATCAGCAACGAAAAAAATGTCCAGAGGTTTCTTGCAGCGATCAGCGATACCGGCAGGGGGGCCGGCCGCTGATCGCTGTCACACATAGCGATCTCGCTGGTGAGATCGCTGTTGTGTCACAAAACTTGTGACTCAGCAGCGATCTCGCTAGCGAGATCGCTATGTGTGACGGGGCCCTTACTTCTATGCCAGGAAAGATCTTTGAACAAATTATTAAATAGCATGTATGTAAGTACTTGGATAAGAACACAGTAATTAACCAGAGCCAGCATGGGCTTGTAGCAAACAAGTCATGCCAGACTAATCTAAACTAATCGATATATTCCATGCGTTGGAATCGTAGGTGTATATACCATACACTCATTGTGATCTCCACAACAACCATCCTACTAGTGGAAGCAGAGGCTGCCTTGTCCATCATTTTGTCAGACAATTGTGTAATTGTATTGATAATTGGGGGCAGCGGAGTTGCACTCCCTTGACAAAAGGTGGCTGTGGTGGGATCTCTCCCTTGTCATCTGTGACAAAGTGGTAATAGTGGTGGGATCTGTGTGACCCTCCCAGCTGTGTATCTGTGACATATTGGTGGGAGCGGTGGGTTCTGCATGTACCCCAGCTGTGTACCCTTGACAAATTGGTGGGAGCAGTGAGATGTTACAGAACATCATTAGTGATCTGCTTTGAGAAATCATTAATGTCATTGAAAACTTGCAGGAGCATCCTGGGCAGAGTTTAGAGGATCAGACTTAGTGTTTTATAGCCCTTTGACAATACTGTAGGTGTAGCAGTTACACCCCTCCCCCCTCTGTTGTTTTTCTGTTGTATCTTTTATTTGGCTGTCATGGCAGCGCTTGGGGTAGACTGGAGTAGCCATCTGAAGAAGGAGGTTCTTGCTGCGATCTTTGCAATCAGATAGATTGACTCCACTGGCAAAACCAGGCAGCAAATGATCACTGAACTGTTGCAATTTGACACAGAGCAAGTCCATAACCTGAGACCTGACTGATGACTATTCTGGAGACGTTTTTTCAAGCCTTGGGGTTGTTGTATGATGAACCTAATGCTATTGATCAAGCTGAGAAAACCTTATTGGCATTGAACCAGGGTTAGGATTCTGCAGAGTTATATTGTCAAAAATTCCGAAAGTGGGCGGTCCTTACTAAATGGAATGACGATGCCCTAGCAGCTCTCTTTCGGAAGGGTATGGCAGAAACCGTAAAAGATGTTATGGTGGGATTTCCTGTTCCCTCTCGTCTAGACGACTCTATGTCATTGGCCATGCAAATTGATCGGCGTTTACGTGAACGTAATACTACACGAGAGGCGTTGCCGCCGTTCGAATGAACGTCTGAACCCATGCAATGTGATAAGGTTTTGTCTAGGGCGCAACGTCAGGAGTTTAGAAGGCGTAATAAGCTGTGTTTTTTCTTTGGAGACGCCTCTCATACTATTTCTGTCTGCCCTAAATGAGAAAAGCATTTTGCTCACACATTTGCTGTGGACAGTGTACAGCAGTAGGTACCAACAGGTTCTTAGGATGCAGTGACGAGACACAAGACTGAGTATGGTTTTGGAAAGCAACGTTTATGAACTGGAGCCGCTAGGGCTATGCTGAGCAACCAAAAAGGGATAACACTTATTTGTCCACGCAGGGACTCAACAACAATAACAATACTTTTCTTATCGAGACTACGTCTAACCCGGCAGGGCCGGCTAATATAGGCCACGTACGGCCAACTATGAGTACTTATTTCCTAAAGTCAACTTATCCTTCTGGTCATCCTTCGGTGTCACTGGCGGGTCTGCTTCGAGGTCTCTGTTTCGGCTGTTTTGACATCACTGATGTGTCTGCTTTGACGTCCCAACCGCTAGGCCCAGCTACTGAAGGATGGCAGTGATGTGGGGAAGGTGACTTGACGGACAGACGTGACTGGTAGAAGGAGGGGACGGTTTGTGCACAAGAGACGGAGATTGACAGGATAGAAGGGTGACAACTGGGAAAGGTGGATAGGAGAGTGCAGTGCCTAGAAATGACCACAAGATGGCAGGGGGGAGTAGATTAGGACTCAACATCAGCTTATGGCTTGAGAAACGCTTAGTCATGGGGGGCGGGGAGATAGGAACCCAGGAGGGGAATTCCCGGTGAGAGAGGGGATAAATAGGACTGGTTGGGGTTCCAGGCAGGTTAGTCCCTGGAGGAGCTCGGCAGAAGACGAAGAACAGTGAAGAGCTCGACTAGGGGACTGACAGGAAAGAGACAGTCAGGGGGGTGGCCCTGACCCGACGGACCGCAGGACACACGAGGCCCCGGGGGTACCGATTGGACGACGACCTCGGGCAGGTGAAGCGCTGGCGGTAGATTGGTCTAGGACAGCACCATCGAAAGATCCGAGAGGGACGTTACTTCTACTGAAGGAAAGGTGCAGGTACCCGGGCCAGGAGATGGAGAACTGTAAAGAACTGCAGTGCGTGGTTGTGGTCGTCAGGAGGACGACTAATAAAATCCGGAACTGTTGCAACTGAACTATGCCTCTGTCTTGTCCTTGCTTCGCCTGGTGCCTGTGTCATCCAGACGTGGTAAGCAGTGGACCTCCCCCCAATCCCGGCCCCCTACGACATTTGGCGTAGTCGGCAGGATCGCCGCCGCTAATACGACATCTTCCGCGGCAGGCCTGCGTCTGAAGAACCCAATAAGGCTTGGACTGTTCACCTGTGGATTACAAATACCTGTGGATTACAAGACTGCTCACCTGTGGATTATAATTGGAGACTTGGTTCCGGATCCGGGGTGGTGGTGTCAAGAGGTCGAATCTCGCCAGGGGGCCTGCTTTCGGGAGCAACTGACGGCCCCCAGACATCGGGTGGAGAGAAGGAACGACTTCGGACTCTGCTGGAGCAGTCGCCTAAGACATCACCTGGGAGCCTCCCCGTGGGACCCACAAGCCTGGAGGCTAGCCCTGCCGGACGGCGGGGAAAAGATCGGAGGTCACGGGAGGAGCTGCGGAGTGACCTGCCGGAGGCCGTGGCACCAGGGAAGGTGAGAGATCCCCCAGCCCGGCCGGCGGCTCCGCGACCAGCCCCCTCCACCCGGCCTTCCCGCGCGGCCTCCTGCGTTCCTGTGGGCTTTGCGGCCTCCGCTGGGCCGACCGACGCTCTTACCTGCCACCCTGAGCCACCCCGCCCGGCGGCACATCGGCCCGCGTCTCCGGTGTGGAACCAGCCCGTGGCCGACGCTGCTGCGTTCCACCTGGCAGCAGCGATTTACCACCCTAAGCCTGCTGCCATTCCGCCCTCCCCTGCAGCCTCCTCACCAGTGCCGGCCGCCACTCGGACCCCGTCTGCGGCTCTGATTGCGGCCTGCTTATGGTTCCAGCTGCGGCCTGCTCCCCAATACCCGGGGCCGCCTATGCCGCACTCCATACCGCGGCTGCGGCCTACCCATCAAGGTTCACGGCTGCTCCGGCCCCCTCCGGATGGCGGCTTCGGCCGCGTCATCGGGCTCCGCCGCCTCTGCGGAGCCGTCTGCCATCCACACTAGCAGGCCCCAGCTTTGCCGCTCCGCTTCTCATCGGTCAACGACCCCAGTCCCTCACCTGCGGTTGGAGCTGCAGGAGCTGGGGGCCGGATGGAGCAAAGCCACCACGTCAACAGAGATGAGCGCGCCCACGCCACCACCGGTGGTGGACAGCTGGTCCCCAAGTAGAGAAATGGCGCGGAACGCGCGCCGTGGAACCACTTTCGGCCCCTTCTACCCCTTTTGACTCATCTCTCAGGAGGGAGATGACCCCTGAGCTCTGGGCAAAAAGAACACTCGGGGCTCAGGAACAGTCGAGACATCCCGGGAACCTCACGGCTGTGGGGTTCCCCTGCTGGACTGGCGCAATATCAGACGTCGGTAGATGGCCCGGACTGTTGGGATTTCGCTGCACCGTTGTGCAGGCCCCAAGAGGACAGTTCGACGTCCAAGATAAGGGACATTTTTCATTGTTGATTGTTTGCTCCTGGCATAGCGGGGATGTGGGAGAGGAAGTACTCATGTTAAAGGGAGGGGGAGTATTTATGTTCTGTTTTAAAATGTTATGATGAAAGAAAAGGAAAAAAAAGAAAAAAAAAAAGAAAAAACAAACAAGGGAAAAGGGGTTACCCTGTTGGGTAACTCATATTGTTATTAAGGTAGATGTGACGAAGACGCCGACCATGACTTTTTTTAGGTGAAGAACGAAGTGACGAAGAACATGGTACCAGACAGTGGTCCGTCAGTCAGGTCCCCAACACCACGGACACCCCAAAAGGATAGGCGTCCACCAATGATGATCTGGTAGGCGAAAGGCCTCAGTCATAGCGTTCCGGACAGCTGAAGGTAGCGGAAGGGGAGAGTAGTGGGAGGTACACGCCGTAGAGTAGTCCGGGTGGACCTCGCCAACCTGAAAGGAGTTGTCACGTGGCGTGCGCACCAGCGAGTAGCAGTAGGCTGCTCGGAGCATGGTGCTCCCGGTTTGGTTCGGTCCCCCGTGGGCAGCGGGATTGGCCCAACGACTGGTCCGACAACAGACTGTGGACAAGCTTCAGGACAACGTAGGTAGGGAGTACGATTGTCGGGACGACAATGGACAAAGGAAGGGAGAGTGTGGGGAAGGTGACTTGACGGACAGACGTGACTGGTAGAAGGAGGGGACGGTTTGTGCACAAGAGACGGAGATTGACAGGATAGAAGGGTGACAGCTGGGAAAGGTGGATAGGAGAGTGCAGTACCTAGAAATGACCACAAGATGGCAGGGGGGAGTAGCTTAGGACTCAACATCAGCTTATGGCTTGAGAAACGCTTAGTCATGGGGGGCGGGGAGATAGGAATCCAGGAGGGGAATTCCCGGTGAGAGAGGGGATAAATAGGACTGGTTGGGGTTCCAGGCAGGTTAGTCCCTGGAGGAGCTCGGCAGAAGACGAAGAACAGTGAAGAGCTCGACTAGGGGACTGACAGGTAAGAGACAGTCAGGCGGGTGGCCCTGACCCGAGGACCGTAGGACAGACGAGGCCTGGGGGTACCGATTGGACGACGACCTCGGGCAGGTGAAGCGCTGGCGGTAGATTGGTCTAGGACAGCCCCAGCGAAAGATCCGCGAGGGACGTTACTTCAACTGAAGGAAAGGTGCAGGTACCCGGGCCTGGAGACGGAGAACTGTAAAGAACTGCGGTGCGTGGTTGTGGTCGTCAGGAGGACGACGAATAAAATCCGGAACTGTTGCAACTGAACTCTGCCTCTGTCTTGTCCTTGCTTCGCCTGGTGCCTGTGTCGTCCAGACGTGGTAAGCAGTGGACCACCCCCCAATCCCAGCCCCCTACGACAGTGATCTTAGGCGTCTCAGTATCCAAAAGAAGTTGGGGCACAACAAGCCCTGAAGGATCTGTGCTGTTGGGGCACAACAGGCCCAGTAGTAATCCTGAAGCTGGGAGCACAACAGGCCCTGAAGGATCTTGGCTGTCAGGGCACAACAGGCCCTGAAGAATCTTGGCTGTCGGGGCAAAACAGGCCCTGGGGTAACCCAAAAGCTGGGGGCACAACAGGCCCTGAAGGATCTTGGCTGTCGGCGCACAACAGGCCCTGGAGTAATCCAGAAGCTGGGGGCACAATAGGCCCTGAAAGATCTTGGCTGTCAGGGCACAACAGGTCCTGGGTGATACTTTGTAGAGATAACCCCCTGTCAACACGACGGGGTCGGCCTCTCAGAAAGTCTTGTCAGGCTTCTCTCTCCAAAGCGGGGTTGTGACACAGTTTGCAATAATGACCGTTGGCAGGCCTATGCTAAGGGTCCTTCTGTAGGCGGGGAGTAGGCCTCAACTGCCGACTGTGGCAAGATAGCGCCCGCTGTGGCCGGTGATGAAGGGGCCGCAGCCACGGGCTGAAGCAGGGAGGCAGTGCCCAGGTCACAGCAGTGGGCTGGTGTGTCGTGACAGCGGCGGCTAGGGATCGCGGACCAGCCGCACCAGAGAGAAGGACAGTGGTAACGGCTGCGGCCGACCGTGGACAGAGAGTCGCCCAGGGTTGGGGTGAAGCACAAGCCTCTTGTTGGGCAGTTCGCTGCTTACCCTCCACAGACCACTGACGATCTCACCGCTGATCAACGTCTGACAAGACCGCTCTCTCTCCCTTCCACGGTCTCTCTAGTCCTGTCAGCCTCTCTGCCAACTGAACTCCTCGCACGCTCCTTGCTCTTCTTTCCCTAGCCCCGCCCCCTGCTGCCCTGTTACCTCTAGTCGCCCGCTTTCCTTCGTTGGCCCCCTGGTACCGTTTCCTCAGGAACCCAGATGGCGATCCCCTTGGTTCCGGTCCAGACACTTTACGGGAGTCCTCCTCTCCACACAGCCTAAGTTCCTTTTGGCGATTACCCTGATCAGTTCCTTGTCTACATTTTCCGCTAAGGCTTTTGTAGATTCAGGAGCAGCTTTGAATCTGATGGATTTGGACTTTGCTAAATGTTGTGGTTTTCCCATGATACCCCTGTGGACTCTTATCCCTTTGAGGGGTATTGATGCTACTCCTTTGGTGGAGAATAAACCCCAGTTTTGGACCCAGGTGATAATGCGAGTCGCCCCGGACCACCAAGAAAATTGTAAATTTTTGGTGTTGCACAATTTGCATGATACTATTGTTCTGGGTTTCCCTTGGTTGCAAACTCATGATCCTGTTTTGGACTGGAAATCTATGTCTGTGGTGAGTTGGGGTTGTCAATGTGTTCTTAGTGACACTCCTGTTTTCTCCACCTCTCCCCAGTCTCATGATATTCCTATTTGGCTGATTTTTCTGATGTATTTAGTGAGATTAAGTCTGCATCTTTGCCTCCTCATAGGAGTTATGATTGCGCAATTGAGTTAATGCCCGGGTGTAAATTTCCCAAGAGTCGGCTTTTAAACTTATCGGTACCCGAACATGATGCTATGCGATCTTATATCAAGGAGTCGTTGGAGAAGGGTCATATTTGACCATCCTCTTCACCTCTAGGTGCTGGGGGGTTTTTTGTGGCCAAGAAAGATGGTTCATTAAGGCCATGTATTGACTATCGTTCCCTTAACAAAATCACTGTTAAATATCAGTACCCGTTACCCCTGATTTCTGATATATTTTCCAGAGTTAAAAGTGCCTGTTGATTTACCAAGCTTGACCTCAGGGGGACGTATAATCGTATCCGCATCAAGCATGGGGATGAATGGAAGACGGCGTTTAATACTCTGGAGGGACATTTTGAGTACCTGGTGATGCCTTTTGGGCTCACTAATGCCCCTTCTGTCTTCCAATCTTTTATGAACGATATTTTATGGGACTTTGTGGATAAGTTTTTGATCATTTATCGGGATGATATTTTGATCTTTTCCAGTTATTGGAATTCTCATGTGGAACATGTCCGGACTGTGTTCCGAATTTAGAGGGAAAATTCTCTGTGTGTTAAGGGATCGAAGTACCTCTTTGGTGTACAGAGGATTTCATTTTTGGGTTTCATTTTGTCCCCGTCTGCTATTGAAATGGACACGGCCAAGATACAGGCCATTTATGATTGTGTTCAGCCCACGTCTTTGAAGGTTCTCCAGAAGTTTTTGGGTTTTGCTAATTCCTACCATAAATTTAAAAGTAATTTTTCTGGTATTGTTAAACCACTGACTGATTTGACGAAAAAGGGCGCTGATGTGGTGAATTGGTCTCCAGAGGCAGTTTCGGCATTTCAGGAGCTTAAGCGGAGATTCACTTCTGCTCCGGTTCTACGGCAACCTGATGTCTCACTCCCATTTCAGGTGGAGGTAGATGCTTCTGAGATTGGTGCAGGAGCCGTTTTGTCCCAAAAAGATCCGGTGACTTCTATGATGAATCCCTGTGCCTTCTTTTCTCGAAAGTTTTCCCCATCTGAACGTAACTATGACGTGGGGAATCAGGAATTGTTGCCCATGAAATGGGCATTTGAAGAGTGGAGACATTGGTTGGAAGGAGCTAGACATCAAGTTGTGGTCCTCACCGGCCACAAGAATTTGATTTATCTTTAATCAGCCAAACGCTTGAATCCTAGACAGGCTAGGTGTTTTTCACGCGTTTTAATTTTGTGGTCTCTTTTCTTCCGGGCACTAAGAATGTTAAGGCGGATGCCCTTTCTAGGAGTTTCTTTGCGGATTCTCTTGATGTGACCGAGCCTACTACCATTCTAAATGAGGGGGTAGTTCTTTCCGTCATTTCACCCGATTTGAGACGTGCCCTGGAGGAATTTCAGGAGGACAAACCTGAAAGTTGCCCTATGGGAAAATTGTATGTCCCTGACCAGTGGAGGAAAAGAGTAATGTCTGAAATTCATTGCTCCACGTTGGCTGGTCATCCAGGCATTTTTGGTACCAGAGATTTGGTGAGTCGGTCTTTTTGGTGGACGGCCTTATCTCGTGATGTCAGGAATTTTGTGCAGTCCTGTGGGACTTGTTCTCGGTCCAAGCCCTGTTCTTGTTCCAGTGGGTTGTTAATGCCCCTGCAGGTGCCCAGGAGGCCATGGACCCATATCTCAATGGATTTTATTTCCGATCTTCCTGTCTCTCAGAGAATGACTGTTATCTGGGTGATTTGTGATAGAATTTCTAAGATGGTCCATCTTGTACCACTCCCAAAGTTGCCATCTTCTTCTGAGTTGGTGCCCTTGTTTTTACAACTGGTGGTTCGGTTGCATGGGATTCCTGAGAACATTGTGTCGGACAGAGGAGTTCAGTTTGTTTCCAGATTTTGGAGAGCTTTTTGTTCCAAACTGGGAATTCAGTTATCTTTCTCCTCTACATTTCATCCTCAGACCAATGGGCAGACTAAGAGAACAAACCAGACTTTGGAGTCCTATTTGAGATGTTTCATATCTGCTGATCAGGATGACTGGGTCTCATTTTTGCCCTTGGCCGAATTCGCACTAAACAATAGAGCTAGTTCTGCCACTTTGATGTCGCCCTTTTTCTGTAACTTTGGGTTTCATCCTCGATTTTCTTCAGGGCAAGTGGAATCTTTGGCCTGCCCAAGTGTGGACTCTGTGGTAGAGAGAATGCAGCAGATTTGGGACCAAGTGGTGGATAAGTTGTCCCACTCTCAGGAAAAAGCCCAACGGTTTTCCAACCGGCATAGGACCATTGGTCCCCGGTTTGAAGTGGGTGATATGGTTTGGTTGTCTTCAAAGAATATTCCTATGAAGGTTGCATCTCCAAAATTAAAGCCAAGATTCATTGGACCTTATAAGATTTTGGAGATCCTTAATCCCGTTTCTTTCCAATTGGCTCTTCCAGTTACATTTAAGATCCATAACGTGTTTCATAAATCTTTGTTGAAGAGGTTTGTGGAGCCAGTAGTTCCTATGGCGGCGACTCCTGACTGTTATGAATGAGTCACCGAGGAGGAACAACAAAAAGCTAAGTCCCTGAAAACCAGAGAGGTTGGTAACTATGCAGATTGCAGATCCCTGCTCTTAACCACACAACTAACAGTAGCAGTGGAGCGTTCCTACGTTGTTCCTAGACGCCTCGTCACCGCCGGCGGACTACATAAACCTAAAGCAAGAAAAGGGAAAACTAACTTCCCCAGAGCAGACCCCAAAGCCACCACACATGTATTGACGGTGAAGAAAGATGAAAACACAAACACAGGCAGGAAAATAGGCTGAGCAAACGATGGAGCCCGACTAACTAGAAAGGACAGGAAAGGAAAGCCACTGTCTGCAATCTGCCAAAAAACCCTACCAAAATAATGTCCAACACGTCTGATAGCAAAATTAACCCTGAAGTCACTAGACTTCTCCCACTATATCAGCACTCTGAAATATTCTGAAACAGAGCAAAAAGAGGCCAATCTAATAAGGGACAAAAAGGCAAATTGGCAAATACTGATAAATAGGAGTGGAAGTTCAGCATGGCCCCAGCAGGGGCAAGCTGACCACACAAGAAACTGAATTGACCAACAAGCGCAAGTGTGAACATTAGCAAAAAACGAACTTAACTTGAGAAGACTGGAAGAGAGCTGAAGTCCAAGACCTGAGAAGCAGACTGAATCACCAGCGCCAGGATAGGGTGTCGGCTGTCTTATATCCAGTCGGATACTCCAGAGATCCAATCGTTATCCTTCTCATCAGGTGGCAGATCACTACCACTTAAACCAACCTAACTAATCCTGTCACCACCAGAGGGGGAACGGAAGGAGAACTCTCAACTGGTGGAGCAGAAAATGAGCTCATAACACCTGACACTGTATTAGTTAAAGGCAATTTAGAGTATGAGGTAGAGAAAATATTGGATTCTTGTTTGGCTAGATGGAGACTCCAGTACTTGGTCAAATGGAAGGGTTATGGCCAGGAGGATTATTCTTGGGTCTCTGCTTCTGACATTCATGCCGTAAGATTGGTTCATGCTTTTCACTGGGCCCATCCGGATCGGCCTGGTGGCGTGGATGAGGGTTCGTTGACCCCTCCTCAAGGGGGAGGTACTGTTGTGAATTCGCTTTCTGGCCTCCCTCTGGTTATTACTGAAGGTAGTGGAGCTTGTTGTGAGTTCATTTTCCCCTTCACCATTGAGGTCTGATGAACTCCCTCTTCTGGTGAAGGAAGGTAGTGAGGCTGATTACCAAGCACCTGAGCAGGATGATGATGACTGGGTGACTGGAATTGCTGACTGGATATAAGGCAGCCGACGCCCTTCTGCCTTGCTGGTGATTTCTCAGAGGGATTCTAGGAGACCAGTCTGATTCCTGCTCCTCAAAAGCTAAGTTTTCTGCTCTGCTTTTTGCATTTGTGTTTTGGATTTGTTTTGCCTTGTTTTTCTGGATTTCTGCCATTCCCTGCTGGGGTGAGCTGAATTCCTTTTTGCTCTGTCTTCAGAAAATACCTGAGTACTGATATAGTCTTTTTGAAGCCTAGCGTCTTCAGGGCTTTTTTCCCTATCAGTCTGTTGGCTCTTGTTTTGATAGGGTTTTGGCGGATTGCAGACAGCAGCTTTTCTATCCTGTCCTATTTAGCTAGCTTGGGCCCCATCATTTGCTCAGCCTCTCTTCCTATCCGTGTGAGTGTTTTTTCATCTTGCTTCACTGTCATTATATGTTGGGGGCTGCCTATTGCTTTGGGGTCTGCTCTGGGGCAGTTTAGATTTCCCTTTCTGTCTTTAGGCTATTTAGTTCTCCGGCTGTGATCGAGGGGTCTAGGGCACCGTAGGAATCCCCCACGGCTACTGCTAGTTGCTGTTGATAGGTTCAGGGGTCTGCAATCCGATAGCTGCCAACTTCTCTGGTTTTCTGGACTTAGCTAGTATTTCTGTTTTTGCCTCCTACGGTGACTCATTCATAACAGGAGCTGGTCAGTTTGACAGAGGGGTTGTGAGTTCTCTTTCTGGGCTCCCTCTTGTGGTTACTGGAGGTAATGGAGCTGATCTGATTGACAGAGGCTTGCCACCTGATAATGAGGATGACGATTGGAGTTCTGGCTTCTGGGGTTTCAGATTGGGATTTAAGACAGACGACTTCCTCTATCCCTGCTGGATCAGATGTCTCCAGCTCTGTCCCTGCATGTTCAGCTAAGTGTTCATTTGCTATTCTGTTTGCATTTGATCTGGTTTTGTCTATCTCTGCTTGGTGCGGGTCAGCCAGCTCCGGCTGGGGCTGTGCTGAATCACCGCCCATATGTTATTGCTTGTGCCAGTTTGTTTTGTCCCCTATTAGATTGCTCTTTTTGCTCTGCTTTAAAAATATACCAGAGTGCTGATTTAGTGGGGGCAATGTCGTGCGACTTCAGTGTTTTTGTGCATCAAACGTGTTGGACTTTTGGCATGGTTTTTTTTTGCGTGATTGCAGATAGTGTCTTTCCTTTCCTGTCCTGTCTAGTCAGTGTGGGCCCCATCGTTTGCTCAGTTTATGTTCCTGCCTGCGTTTGTGTTTTCATCTTGTCTCACCAACAATATATGTTTGGGGGCTATCTATTCCTTTGGGGTCTGCTCTGGAGCAGTTTAGATTTCCCCTTTCTTGCTTTAGGCTTAGTTAGCTCTCTGGCTGTGCCGAGGCATCTAGGATCATCGTAGGTATGCTCCACGGCTACTGCTAGTTGTGTTGATAGGATCAGGGGTCTGCAATCCACTTAGTTACTAACCTCTCTGGTTTTCTGTGGCTTAGCCTGGGCCTGCTCTCCTCCTCGGTGACCCATTCGTAACAGGTTCGTATTGTTTTTGTGGAGCTGGCAGTGACTGTATATATATATATTCCATGGGTTAGAGACAGATGTGTATGTAAAACCATCACCGGGGGGTAGACACTTCAGCACATACCGTACTCACTGTGCTGTCTGCTGCTTCTTCCCTGGTGCGTCCCACATTCTTCCTGGCGTTCAAAGGACTGGAGGCAGAGCCCAGGATAACTTCAAACAATAAAGATTTATTTTCTTCAGGACACAGCACATCCAATACACCTTTAGCACACTTGATACGGTACCAGCAATACATTTTCTTTAGCTTTCCCTAGCTTCTTCTGCTAAACCAGAATGGACCACAAAGTCACGAAGGGACAAGGAGCCTGGTGTAAACGGCACTTCGACCTATCTCCCTGGATCTGACTTCAGTCCAGACACGGAAATAATCATCTACTAGGTCAACCACCCCTTTTGATTATCCTGCCCGAGCACTCACTGGTGGCCCACTCGACTACTTCTTCAGCACTCAGACTTCTGCGGACACTTCATCAGTAACTTCTTCACTGACGTCGTCACTACGTTGCTGCAGATACCATATGCTTTTACTCTTCTTTGCTCTGCTCAATTCTCCCACATCTACCATGGATGGCTAGGGACTCCACTTCACACACCATGTGGCAGCTATGCAGCTCAGTGTTGTGAACTCATTTTCTCATTCACCTTTGATGTCCGATGAACTCCCTCTGCTGGTGAAAAGAGGTGGTGAAACTGATTTGGATGGGAGAAACCTGTCACCTGAACAGGTGGATTGCGATTGGACATCCGGAATCTCTGAGTGGATATAAGGCAGCCGACGCCCTGTAGGGTTGCTGGTGATTTCTCTGCTCTGAGCTCTGGCCTCCAGTTCAGTTCCTGTCTTCTAAAGCTAAGTTTTGCTCTGTTATTGTTCCATGAGATTTTGTTTGATTTGCTTAGTTTTGTGTTGTGCCAGCCCCGGCTGGGGCTCTGCTGAATTTCCATTTTTGTCCCTGATCGGTTAAATCTCTTTTGCTCTGTCTTCAGAATATATTGGAGTGCTGATATAGGGATATTGAAGTCTAGTGACTTCAGGGCCGTTTTTCCTACCAGACGTTTTGGGACATTTTTGGTAGGGTTTTTGCGGATTGCAGCCAGCATCTTTTCTGTCCTTTCCTATCTAGTTAGTTGGGCCCCATCGTTTGCTCTGCCTGTCTTTCTGTCTGTGTTTGTGTTTTCATCTGTTTTCACCGACAATACATGTTGGGGGCTGTCTATTGCTTTGGGGTCTGCTCTGGGGCAGTTTAGATTTCCCCTTTCTTTCTTTAGGCTTATTTAGTTCTCCGGCTGTGAAGAGGCGTCTAGGACCACCGTAGGAACGCTCCACAGCTACTGTTAGTTGTTGTGAATAGGATCAGGGGTCTGCAATCGGCTAGCTACCAACCTCTCCGGTTTTCTGGACTTAGCTTGCATTTTTGTTTTTTCCTCCTCCGGTGACTCATTCATAACTGCTCAGGCACAGTGCCATCTGAGCCGCACCAGGGGTCTACCCCCGACTGACTAAAACCAGGAAATCTGTTGGGCTAATTCCCAGCTACCACTCCTATGATTAACCTCTAAAGTGTCCTACAACTATGCTCTATTATGAGTTTACTCAGTGCCCCATCTACTGTCCTTTTTCCCTAACTGCACTATCCCTACCTTAAATATAATACACAAAAATACGTAAATATGTCACAATTATATATATACATGAAATGTACAAATATGGCAATCATATACAGGTAACTAGTAGCAACAACATTTACAGGGCTAGGCCCTGACCCTCTTACATGTATATACCATGCGCTCACTGTTAATTCACCAGTAACCGACCTAGTAGTGGAAGGAGCAGCAACCTCGTCCATCTTTCGTCAGTTAGTTGTGTAATTGTCCTGACAACTGGAGGCAGCGGAGTTGCCTTTCCTTGACAAACTGGTGGCAGCGGTGGGATCTCTCCGTTGTCATCTGTGACAAAGTGATAACAGTGGTGGGTTCTGTGTGACCCCTATGGCTGTGTACCCTTGACTGCCATTTACTCCAGAAAGTTTTTTAGGGGTTTTTGCAGAACGCTAAACAACCTCTTACTGATCTCACACATAAAGGTACGGATCTTAAAGTTTGGTCACCAGATGCTGTTGTGGACTTTAATATATTGAAAGAGTTCTTCAGAGGTCGGGGTAGGGGCTGCATTATCTCAAGGTGCCAAAACTCTGCCCAACCTGCAGCCTTGTGCATTTTTCTCTAGGAAATTTTCGTCTGCTGATAGAAATTATGAAGTTGGAAATTGCGAGCTGCTCGCTGTCAGATTAGCTTTCGAAGAATGGAGACATTTTTCGCACATGACTTGCTCCTTCTAAAGACTGTACTAAAGACTAGGGGACACTCATTAAGAGTGTAAGAAGGCGAATCCAGCAGCTAAATAGGAAAGAATTCTTTACAGTTAGAGCAGTCAGACTGTGGAATGCCGACCACAAGAGGTAGTAATGGCCAACACTATGACAGCTTAAAAAAAAAGTATGGACGCTTTTCTCCCAACAAATGGCATTGTGGGTAACAAATAACCCAGTGATAAAGAATGTAGAACTGGTGGAGAAAGGGAGAACTTGATGGACATGTGACTTTTTTCAACCTATGCAACTATGAAGGATTCCTGCTCTTCTGTGTCTATGTAGAAAATGTTCAGAACAGCAGCATGGAGAAAATTATACAGCAGTGCTGAGCAGTGTAGCTGTGAATCCAGCACTCTGGAGAGATAAAAGACTTGTTAGAGAGCTCAGAACGATCTCTCAGTATCTCCTTCTGCTTGTATTGTCACTTTTCTCCCTATTGTTCCTCTTCCCTCCCCTCTTCATAGAGTATTATAGGAGGTATAAAATGGTATCACATTGATCTGACAGTTTGTTGAGCAAGACAGATCTGAGCTGTTTATTTTTCAGAGTGGATGGTGATTTCAGGAGGCACAGAAGATGAGAAGTGGCTCATAAGTGAAGAAAAGCTAATTTCTCTGAAATGGTATATAACAAATTATCTTGTATTCGTCTGCACTATCGGTTTCTAAAAAGTTTGTTGAAAGTACAATTCTTTTTTTTTTTTAAAAAAAGGCTTTAAAAGTCGCAAGCGTGAATCCCTGAGTTAGAATCAATACCGGTGCCCCCTCCCCATCACCACACAACATTTATACTGGTTTCAAAGCTGTTAATGACCCAACTGAGTGACCGGGACCCAACTGCCATTGCAGTCTCGAAAACAGTAAATCTAATCTGCAACTTTACAGCTATTGTAAAATGACAACTCCCAGCATGCCCTTACGAAGACAAAAATGTTTCCATTCACTGACAGCAAGAAAATCTTCAAAATGGTGAGAAACAGAATATGATACAATAACCACAATGGATCTGCCATTGTATTTCACAATAAAAATGCATGCATTCATAAATTCATCTATTAGATCTGATGTCCTGATGTGACTGGTGTACATATCCTCAAAATTTACATAAAAATAGCAGTAAAATCCTGTCTGAAAGCTTCTCTTTTTTTCTTATTCCAGGTTACAAATTGGAGAAAAACCTTGAGATGTTGAAAACAACTTCAAAGTGTCAGAACAATTATGACCACTAGGTGTCAGGCTTTACAAAGTTACTGCATTGTCACATGGTCTTCATTCTTGCACAGTGGGCTCTGGATACAATGTAGGGTGAAAAGTATCAGACACGCATCAATCACTTAATTTAGGGTTATCAATCCACATGTGTATAACATCCAGTCCCATTGCTCCCAGGTGTGTAACATCCAGCCCCTCACCGTGCTGTCTGCTTTTACTAATGGCTGGTGTATAGCTCTGCTGACCCCATAACTGCAGAGTCCAGACCTCCTCTGGTATCAGCACAAACGTACCACCACCAGGAGCTACATGACCAAGCAGCTGCATGCAGCCGTACATCACCAAGCACAATACCATGCACCACTGGACTCTGGAGGAGACGTGTTCTGTGCAGTGATGGATCACACTTCTCTATCTGCGTCTGATGGAGGAGTCTGGGTTTGGCGATTCCAGGAGGATGTTACCACCTGACTGCATTGTGCCCCCTGTACAGATGGTGGAGGAGGGTAATGCTAAGGGCTGTTATTAGGGGGCGGCCTCGGATCCTCAGCTCCAGTGATGGTAAATCTTAATCTTCAGCACAAGACACTGTGGACAATTGTAGTTTCAGCTTTGTAGGAACAGTTGGGGGAAGACCCTTTTCTGCTCTCCGTGACTGAGCCCAGTGCATGAGATCCATATAGACATGAGTGAGGAGTTTAATGGAAGAACATGACCAGCCATACAGAGCTCGGACCTCAGCTGCATACAACACCTTTGCAATGTAGTAGAACAGAGACTATGAGTCCAGCCCCTCCCCAACATCAGGGTTTGACCTCACAAATGATCTTCTGGTTTGAGGGGCACATTCTGGTGGCCAAAATACTGTATGAAAGGCTATGGGGAATCCGTTAAACTGCATGGAGGACTATGGGGAATGCATTATACTGTATCGAGGTCTATGGGGAATGCATTATACTGTATGGAGGACTATGGGGAATGCATTATACTGTATGGGGGACTATGGGGAATGCATTATACTGTATGGGGGACTATAGGCTGTGTATTATACTGTATGGAAGTCTATGGGTGTGCATTATACTGTATGGAGGACTATGGGGAATGCATTATACTGTATCGAGGTCTATGGGGAATGCATTATACTGTATGGGGGACTATAGGCTGTGTATTATACTGTATGGAAGTCTATGGGTGTGCATTATACTGTATGGAAGACTATGGGGAGTGCAGTATACTGCATAGAGAACTATGGGTAATGCATTATACTGTATGGAAACAATCACTGACCTCAGGGAGACCAGTCAAAGAAAACACTGCGGCAGCCGGCAAAGGCGCTCAATCACAGTGAAATCCTAGGTGCATTGCTCCCTGGGAAATACAAATATGCAAATAAAGTCTGTGGAGCCTCATTTAAGGCTGGTTTCACATTAGCGCTTTTGTGCGCAGCGCATCGTGCGCACCCGTGCGCATGCGCACTGTGCACCTATGTTTAACATGACGTGTGCATGGTCTTGCGCACACTTACGTTTTCGTGCGCATGCGCTTTTTTTGTGTTTCGCGCCAGACGCAACATGTTGCATTTTTTGGTCCGCCCTGTCTCGTCAAAAAAACGCATGCGCACACTTGCACACGGAATGCGCAAAAACAACACATTGAAGTCTATGGGAACGCATGCGTGCGCATGGTCTTGCACACGCTTGCGTTTTTTTGTGCATGCGTTTTTTAGGTAAACAAGTCTAGAATGTTCTCTAGACAATGGAAAAAATGTCACACCTAAAAACGCATGTGCATAAAAAACGCAAACGCATGCAAAAACGCATGTAAAACGCAAGCAACGCTGCGTTTTTTTGACGCATCAGCGTTTGTTTTGCGTTTTTTTATGCACCCGATGCGCTGCGCAAAAAAACGCTAATGTGAAACTAGCCTAAGGCCTCTTTCACACATCAGGTTTTCGCCGTCAGGCGCGATCCGGCGCTTTTGACAGAAACCGGATCCGGCGAAATGCAATGCCGGATCCGGTTCCCCCCCCATTGACTTGCATTTGCGCCGGATCGCGCCGGATGGCCATGCGTTTCATCCGGTTTTCGCCGGATCCGGCAATGTGTCGCAATCCGGCGTCTGGAAAAAACGTCTACTGTAACGTTTTTTGTCTCCGGCGAAAAAGCCGGACACGCCGGATCCGGCGCGTCCGGCTTTTTCACACAATGAAAGCCTATGAGCGCCGCAATGCGCCAGATCCGTTTTTTTTGGTCTGAGCATGCTCAGTAGCTCTGCCCACAAGACATATATAAAAGCAAGACAGTGGGACCCACAGCCACACCCAACATGCCACCCAAGCCAAGAACCAGGAGAAGGCAGCAGACATCTGCAGCACCATCAGCACCACCACCACCCCAAATGGAGCAGCAAATGGAACATGCTGAGGAGGGGAGTCCAGAAGCAGATGAGAGACGTAATTATCAAATCCCCCATTCCTCCAAACTAGGGCCATGGAATATCAAGATATTCATTGGCCCTTTGTTTCTCTTTATTCAACAGCCGCCAAAGAGATGCAGCAGCAGCAGCAGAAATGGCATCACTGGCAGCAGCAACAGCAGCAGCAATACCCACAGCCATGGAGTCTGGCCATCAACAGGACAGCACATCTTCTTCTGGGAGCCCTCCCTCGCATCGTCAGCGTTTGACGGTAAGTTTTTATTTCCAAAATCCATCTTCTCTGTAATATATGTCTATTCATTGACTTTTATTTCAAAACAGGATTCACAAGATGAAGAGGAGCTCCCAGAAGAAGAAGGAAGGGGTGGACAGACACCTGGAGTGGGCTCACAATTGGTAAGTTTTTTGCATCAAACGCAGAAACACAACATCACACTACACACAACACATAGAAAACAATGTTCTGCAGACCACACACAGCAAACAAATGCCTACATCCAAAGACATAACTTTTTTTGTTTTCTTCTCTAGTATTCCCAATCTGGTGCTCGGCCAAGAGGTCCTCGCAGTGCCTCCCAGGGTCGTCGGCGACAGCAACGCGGCGGTCACCAGCGTGTAAGTATAAATATTTTTGCTTTGTTTTTTTGCACTTTTTATTTCATTTCTTTTGTGGAGGCTAATTATGTTATTTTTGTCTTTTTCTTTAACAGCCTTCACAGCGTGCTCCCGACTCTGACGGTGAGGATGGAGGGATTGATGTGGACCGCCTCATCGATCTCGTCAGAGAAAGGGAGCCGCTCTGGAATATGGCTGACCGCCGCCACGCTGACCTTATCGTTACCCGATGACTCTGGGAGGAAATCTGTTCGCTCCTTGTGGGCCGCTGGGAGGACCTCGATGTTCGGGCCCAGATTAAAGAGCGTAAGTATATACAGTACCGGTTGCTTGATGTAAACCAGTGTTTCCCGAACTCCAGTCCTCGTGGTCCCCACGGATCATGTGTTCAGGATTTCTATTTACTATGGAAATCCTGAAAACATGACCCCTGGGGACCATGAGGACTGGAGTTTGGGAAACACTGATGTTGTATACTAACCACTCCTTTCTCGTTTCAGGGAACAGAATTGTGAATCTGTGGCGGTCTGTGAGGGATCGTTTCAAGAAGGAGTTCAATAAAGAGATGCGGGCCCCGAGTGGATCTGGAGGACGCAGGAGCAAGTACAAGTACGCACAAGCCCTGTCGTTCCTCCGGGAAACAATGGTCACTAGAAGGTAAATATTACACACCACATGTGAAAAGAATGTTAGATGTAACTTTTTTTTTTCAGCCAGGGCCATACCATGTCAGTATTTTAATTGTTTTTTTTTCTCTTTATTACACAGCACGGTGAGCAGCACTCGGGAGCCTGCACGATTGGACCCTTCTGAGGCGATCCCTGAGGAGACCGGCACCGAGGGACACTTCGACCGCCCCGGTACATCTGCACCTTCCCAGCCTTCCCACACATTCGACCCATCTGTCCCATCCACCAGCACAGGAGCATCGTGGCCGCCTACATTACATGAAGCTGCTGGTGAGGAGATCGCTTTCCCTTTACCCCACCCTTCTGCCCCTGCCACCTCTAGTACACCTGCGGGTACTGGGCGGCAGCGGAAGAGGGGTCAGGAAAAGAGTTATGCGCAAGAGTTCTTGCATCTGAGTGCATCTTTCCAGAACTGTCTCAAAGTCTTGTCAGAGCAAATCTCCGCAGGCTTTCAGCAGATCAACTCCAGCATTCTGGAGGTGAAGACACTTCTGCAAACCATGCATTCAGAAGCAAGATCTTCGCCAAACCACACCTTTTTCAGGTCTGTTGTGGAGCGCATGGCAACACTATCTCCTACCCAGCAGATGCATGTAATGCATTCGTGCCACGGTGCTCTACAGCAGGTTACCTCCCAACCTCCACCTCCCACCACTGTAGTTCCTCCACCTGCACCCCCTCCAGCCACTTTCCATCCTCCCCCTCCTATTACATCTGCACCCCCTCCAGCCACTTTCCATCCTCCCCCTCCTATTACATCTGCACCCCCTCCAGCCACTTTCCATCCTCCCCCTCCTATTACATACCAGCAACCTCACCAGTACCAGCAACCTCCCCAGTACCAGACATCTCCCCACTTCCAGCAACCTGCCCCGTACCAAACTCCTTCCCTGTACCAAACTCCTTCCCCGTACCAAACTCCTTCCCCATACAACTTTCCATCAACATCATCTGCTCCTACAGTCCCTGCCCAACCCTCCACTCCACCGCCCACCACCTCTTCTGCCTCCCACATGTCCACCCATTCTGTAGCTTTTTCAACACCATCACCTCTAACTGTTCCTTCCCCACCACGATCCCAGTCCTCTCTCCACACACCCAGTGTCGAAGTGTCCCGCAGCCCCTCCAGCAGTATTTCCACCCCACAGTACACAGATTTGTAATGTGTGTTTTTTGTAATAAAAATGCCCATTGGGTTTAAAACCTTTATTAAAAAAGTTTTTTGCACTTTAAAAACATTTTACAAAAAAAAAAAAAATTTAAATAAAAGTTAAATTATCGTTTCACAATGGTTGTCTGTCATTTCTTTCTGCGGCGAACTATGTTTTAAAAAAAGGTTAAATACAGGGTATTTCAAAGGTAAAAAGGTATTCAAAACCAGGTATATAACTGTGGGTAAATTTTAGCTTTTTGCCACAGTTGTGTTCCTGGTTGTGTTTGAAGCAAAGTATTTCACCTAAAAAGTTGTGTTTATTGTTGGTGATTTCCTACCAATGTACACAACTTTTGTTAAAAGGTGAAATACTTTGCATAAAACACAACCAGGTACACACCTGTGGCCTAAAGGTAAAAATAGTAAGACCATGACAAGATAGCCAACTTTGGTTGGCAAAGGTATATACTGTTGGTCCAGAAGGTACACAAGTTTGGTTAGGGCACAAATCTTTCACACTCTGTCATCCTGCCAGTGTACTCTGCCTTGAGGTGACATAAAGTATAGTGGAAAATTGTCCCTCATTACTGAAACCGTCACAGAACTTCTAGTGGTAATATTTCCAATGACAACATCCATCTTCGCCAGTAACTTGCTCTTCTCTCCAACCTGCACTTTCTTCTCTACAACCTGTCAAAGAAGGGCTGTAGGAACATGCTATATCTAGTTTTCCAGTAGCCAATCCCGTTCGGAAGGCCACAAGGGTAAATTTTAAAAACCGGATCCGGCGTAATCCGTCGAAAAACGGATATAAAAACGGATAGAAAAACGGATGAACCGGATGAGACGGATCCGGTTTTGTCTGTCAAGAACAAGACGGATCCGGCAGAAAACCGGATCCGGCACTTCAGGTTTTACAAAACATTTGCCGGATCCGGCATTCCGGCACGACGCCGGATCGCGCCTGACGCCGAAAACCTGATGTGTGAAAGTAGCCTAAGAGTCTCAAACACAGGACTAGCCAGATCTTCCTCCAGGGAGGACCCAGCCAAGGAGTGGCTCCTTTTGGAAACCACCATTACCACCATATTAAGTGGCCCTTTAAGTCAATATCCAGCTCTTTACGAGTTTACAGATATGACAAGGGAAATACCAAGGCCAATACCCCGAATATGGTGGTAATGGTGGTTTCTGAAAGGAGTCACTCCTTGGCTGGGTCCTTCCCTGGAGGAAGATCTGGCTAGTCCCATGTTTGAGACTCTTAAATGAGGCTCCACGGACTTTATTTGCATATTTGTATTTCCCAGGGAGCAATGCACCTAGGATTTCACTGTGATTGAGCGCCTTTGCCGGCTGCCGCAGTGTTTTCTTTGACTGGTCTCCCTGAGGTCAGTGATTGTTTCGTGATGTTGGTCTACTAGGCATTGCTCCCACCTAGCCAGAATCCTACTCCACACTGATGAGGGGCAACACCCCGAAACAGCTGTCTGTGGATAGATACCTGGCCTTGTTATTTCCCTTGTCATATCTGTAAACTCGTAAAGAGCTGGATATTGACTTAAAGGGCCACTTGGCTAGTCCCATGTTTGAAACTCTTAAATGAGGCTCCACTGACTTTATTTGCATAATTATACTGTATGGAGGACTATGGGGAATGCATTATACTGTATGGGGGACTATAGGCTGTGCATTATACTGTATGGAAGACTATCGGTGTGCATTATACTGTATGGAGGACTATGGGGAGTGCATTATACTGTATGGAGGACTATGGGCTATGCATTATCCTGTATGGAAGACTAGGGGTGTGCATTATACTGTATGGAGGAATATAGGCTGTGTTTTATACTGTATGGAAGTCTATGTGTGTGCATTATACTGTATGGAAGACTATGGGGAGTGCATTGTACTGTATAGAGAACTATGGGGAATGCATTATACTGTATGAAGGACTATGGGGAGTGCAGTGTGCTGTATGGAGGACTATGGGGAGTGTATTATACTGTAAGGAGGACTATGAGCTGTGTATTATACTGTATGGAAGACTATGGGTGTGCATTATACTGTATGGAGGACTATGGGCTGTGCATTATACTGTATGGAAGACTATGGGTGTGCATTATACTGCATGGAGGACTATGGGGAGTGCATTATACTGTATGGAGGACTATGGGCTGTGCACTATCCTGTATGGAGGACTATGGGTGTGCATTATACTGTATGGAGAACTATGAGGAGTGCTTTTAACTGTATGGAGGACTATGGGCCCTGCATTATCCTGTATGGAAGACTATGGGTGTGCATTATACTGTATGGATAACTATGAGGAGTGCATTATACTGTATGGAGGTCTATGGGAAGTTAATTATACTATAACTGGGTTATGTAGAGTGCATTATACTATATGGATGACTATGCAGAGTACATTACACTATACAGAGGATTATGGGAGTGCATTATACTATACAAAGGATTATAGGGGTCCATTTTACTGTATGGAAGACTATGGGGAGTGCATTATGCTATATTGAGGACTACTGAGAGTGCATTACACTATACGGAAGATTGTGGGGGTGCAATATACTATATGGTGGACTATGGGGGATGCATTATCTATATGAAGGACTATGTTGAGTGCATTACGCTGTATGGCTTACTATGGGGTGCATTATACTATATGAAAGACTATGGGGCGTGCATTATACTATATGGAGGACTATGAGGAGTGTATCATAATATATTGAGGACTATTGGGAGTGCATCATATCATATGGAGGACTATTGGGTGCAGTATTCTAAATGGAGGATTATGGGGCCCATTATACTATATGGAGGGATATGTGGGAGTTATTATAATATTTGGATGGCAATGTAGAAGCCATTATAATATTCGGAGGGCTATGTGGGGGCCATTCTAATATTTGGGGGGATATGTGTGAGCCTCTTTACTTTTTGGAGGGCTATGTGGGGGCCAATATACTGTATGCAAGTATTTATGCAGTGTGAAGGTTTGTAAGGAGTCCATCTTACTGTGTGGATGGCTGTGTGGGGGCCATGATACTTTTTGGAGGGCTAGTGGTGGCCATTATACAGTGTGATGAAGTGTGGGGCCATTATACTGTATGTAGGCCCATTATACTCTATGGAAGGCTGTGTGGGAGACACAGTTGGGGGATCATACCGTGTTGGGGTCATCATTCTATTCCGGGGGAGTTGAGGTGGGGTACAGTAGGGTCACCATACTATGTGTGGAGGGTACTATGGAGAAACTCAATGTGGCGTTATCATACAGTGTTTGTGTGACACATTTGTTGGCATCATACTTTATGGGTGCAATGATAGGAGAATCTGGGGTTTCAGTAGAAGGAAAATTACTTTGTAAAGACTGCAAAGTTGTGCGATATGCTCGCTTGTGACCCTGCAGAATATTAATTTCTGTTGGGGGGCAATTAGAACTTCCGCTTTATGGCCCCATGATTTCTATAAACTCCCCTGCTCCATTGTCTTGTAGAAATCCTTCCCAGAAGAGCAGGATCTGTTACATCTGCAAAGGTCCAACTTCATATTAATGTCTATGGATGCATAATGGGAGGGGTAGCTATCTACCTATCTATGTAGCTAAAATGGAGGCAACACGTCCTGCAATAAAACTCAAGAAAAATATTTATTGCTTGACCAATGTATACAATGTTTCGGCTCTAACACTGAGCCTTTCTCAAGTATCTATAGTCATGAACATGACCTTAAAACCTTTCCCAAATTGTTGGGCAGCAAAAATTGCTTCACTAAGATCATTGCTGATGTCTTTCCTTATTGGCATTGTGGTAACAATTTATATGATTTCAACAAATTAAGGGAAGAGCTTAATTGTGGCGACTGGGACCATGTCATGGAAACTGCGGAAACCGAACATAAATGGGGCATGTTTAAGGATTTACTGCTAAAATTCTATAAAAAAACGTATACACTCTGGTAATAAAATGTCACGGAATAAAAAGAAACCATTATGGATAAATAAGACACTGCAAAGTTTAATAAGACAAAAACAAAGGGCATTCAAAATCCTGAAGGCCGAGAAAACTGAAATAGCATTTCAGGAGTATAAAAATCTAAATAAGAAATGTAAAAAAGGAATCAAGCTGGCAAAGTTATCCACAGAAAATCAAATCACCAGCAACATTAAAAAAATTCCTCAAAAATTTTATAAATAGATCGATGCTAAAAAGTAAAAAACAGAGGGTATCGGCCCCTTAAAAGACGATAACAACAAGATAATTATAGAGGACATAGAAAAGGCTTAGATATTAAAGAGGCATCCGTGAGTACCAATGAACTGACTATTCCAGGGATCATTCAACAAGGCAAAAATCATAGTTCACCACCTGATATGACAAGTGTAACACAATAAGATGTATGCCTGCGTCTGAGTAAATTAAAAAATAATACTCTTGAAATCGGCCTGGACAGAAATGATGGTCCCTTAACTTAATATTTTGCTGCACAACCTTTTGAGGCAATTACTGCAATCAAATGATACTTGTACCTGTCAGTGAGACTTCTGCTCCTCTCCACAGGTATTTTGGCCACTCCCCAAGAGCAAACTGCTCCAGTTGTCTCATGTTTGAAGGTTGCCTTTTCCAGACGGCATGTTTCAGCTCTTTCCAAAGATGCTCAATAGGATTTAGGTCAGGCCTCATAGAAGCCACTTCAGAATAGTCCAATGTTTTCCTCTTAGCCATTCTTGGGTGTTTTTAGCTGTGTGTTTTGGGTCATTATCCTGTTGCAAGACCCATGACCTGCGACTGAGACCAAGCTTTCTGACACTGCGTAGCATATTTCTCTCTAGAAACCCTTGATAGTCTTGAGATTTCATTGTACCCTGCACAGATTCTAGACACCTTGTGTCAGATGCAGCAAAGCAGCCCCAGAACATAACAGAGCCTACTACATGTTTCACAGTAGGGACAGTGTTCTTTTCTTGATATGCTTCTTTTTTTCTGTATGTGAACATAGTGCTGATGTACCTTGCAAAGAAGCGCAATTTTTGTCTCATTTGTCCATAGGACATTCTCCCAGACACTCTGTAGCTTGTCAACATGTAGTTTGGCAAATTTCAGTCTGGCTTTTTTATGATTTTTTTTCAACAATGGTGTTCTCCTTGGTCATCTCCCATGAAGTCCACTTTGGCTCATACAACGAAGGATGGTGCGATCTGACACTGATGTTCCTTGAGTTTGAAGTTCACCTTTAATCTGTTTAGAACTTTTTCTGGGCTCTCTTGTTACCATTCGTATTATCCGTCTCTTTGATTTGTCATCAATTTTCCTTCTGTGGCCACGTCCAGGGAGGTCGGCTACAGTCCCATGGGGCTTACATTTCTGAATAATATGTGTAACTGTAGTCATAGGAACATCGAGCTGCTTGGAGATGGTCTTATAACTATTGCCTGTAACATGTTTGTCTATAATTTTCCTACTAATCTCCTGAGACAACTCTTTCCTTCGCTTCCTCTGGTCCATGCTGAGTGTGATACACACCATGTCATCACACAGCACGGTGAGTATCTGTAGCCTCTATACCAGCCACTCACTGATTCCAAGATTGTAGACACCAGTGATGCTAATTACTGGACACACCGTGAATTAACATGTCCCTTTTGTCACATTATTTTCAGGGGTATCATCTTTTCTGTCCAGGCCTATTGCATCAGTTTTATTTTTTTTAACTTCTGTGGAAGCATGGTTGAAAAACAATGTCTGACTTTCATTTGTTCATTTTCATAGATTTTTGATTTATTATTACATTTGTCAGATTCAAGTTATTTCTGTCACCATTGTGGATTTTTCAGTCATTATACGGGGGGTACCAACAATTTTGACTATGTGTGTATATGAAGGTGTGAGTGGCAGCCAGGACTGTAGTCATGGCCCGCAAAGGTGTCTGGTTTAGCGCTCCCTGGCCACCCGCATCACATACATAAAGTCTCACTGTCTCACTTGCCTGGTTCTCCGAGGCCTCCCTTAGACACAGAGACACTTCTTCCTTTGATCTGGTACATAAAGAGACAGAGTCCAAATCCAACTTTAAAGATAGAACTTTACTTGTTTTCAATGGCAGCACGTCCACATCAGTTACAGCATCAACACATAGTTCTGCACAGTCCACATCCTTCACTTCCCTGTGCTCTTCCCTGTGTCCTGAAAACCACAGAACAGAGGAAAAAATCCTCCAATATTTAAGAAAAACCAAAAACAGGCAGAGATGCTTACCTGTATAGACAGGCCTCAATACAAATGCACTATCAGGGTGAGACCCAAATAAAATGGCAACTGCACAGGTGCAAAAATACCTAATGAAACAGCCAGCCTACAATCAGGGATTGGCCGTGTGGCACACCAGTGCAAAAAAATAATCTGTATGTGGCAATGTTCACACAGGGAATGCAGAGCATATGGTTCACGTAAGCTGGCAAACTACCGTGAGAGTTCCTTACACTTGCCAGTCCTACTCTAACATGAAAACCACAGAACAGAGGAAAAAATCCTCCCTTTTTTGCACTGGTGTGCCACACGGACAATCCCAGAAACATTATAGGATAATTAAATACATACAGATAAAAAGAATATACATTCTGAACTGGGATGTATTTGGGGTACGAGACAGTTTCTATCACCCCTTACACTCTCCCTTCCTTTAATAATGATAGTCCTCGACCATGCACGTATAAAACTTTATTATGTACAATGTAATACTCCATGCAGGGAGGCAATTAAAGTCAAGGTATACCACTCTGCGTGAGCAAAGTCCTTTTTGATGATGCACAAGAGTCCCTTTTCTGTTAAGCAGGGTCTGGCACACAGTCCTCCAGGCGACACCTACAGAATATCAAATTTCAGTCCCGTCCACCAGAAACAAACGTATGTACAGTAACATGACCCATCTGTTGGATCAACAGTCCTTGGGAGAGAAGGTGTCCCCCTCCCTTTTAGCATAGCACTGCCCTTTAATGATATATGCACTACCTGTCCCAAAAAACAGTCTGTTGCTACAGTCGCACACAGTCCGTGATATAGTTCCAGGGCAAAGTCCTATACTTGGAGCAGTGGGGAATGCAGGGATCTGTACTCGGAGCAGTGGGGACTGTGGGGATCTTTACAGGGAGCAGTGGGGACCTCAGGGATCTGAACTGGGAGCAGTGGGGACCTCAGGGATCTATACTGAGAGCAGTGGGGACTGCAGGGATATGAACTGGAAGCAGTGGGGACTGCAGGGATCTATACTGGGAGCAGTGGGGACTGCAGGGATCTGTAATGGGAGCAGAGGGGACTGCAGGGATCTGTACTGGGAGTAGTGGGGACCGCGGGGATCTGTACAGGGAGTAATGGGGACCGCAGGGATCTGAACTGGGAGCAGGTGGGCACCACAGGGATCTATACTGGGAGCAGTGGGGACCACAGGAATTTGTGCTGGGAGCAGTAGGGACCGCAGGAATCTGTACTGAGATCAGTGGGTTCCGCAGGGATCTGTACTGGGAGCAGTGGGGACCGCAGGGATCTGTACTGGGAGCAGTGGGGACCACAGGAATCTGTGCTGGGAGCAGTAGGGACCACAGGAATCTGTACTGGGAGCAGTGAGGACCACAGGGATCTGTACTGGGAGCAGTGGGGACCACAGGAATCTGTGCTGGGAGCAGTAGGGACCGCAGGAATCTGTAGTGAGAGCAGTGGGGACTGCAGGGATCTGTACTCGGAGCAGTGGGGGCTGCAGGGATCTGTACTGGGACCAATTCTTTTTAACCTATTTATTAATGTGGATGGATTGAAAGTAAAGTGTCAGTCTGATTCTTAGCCTTTGCTGATGTCACCAAACTGTAGGATATAAAATCTGACGCCGACATTACAATATTACAGAACAATCTGGATGAGACATCTGATGGACAAACACTCGGCAGATGAGGTGTAATGTAGATAAATGTAGAGTAATGCACCGAGGACTGGGGAATCCTATAGCTGCATATACATTAGATGGGAGAATACTCGGGATACAGAACAGGAGAAGGACGGGGGATTCTGAGTACAAGTAAGCTGAGCAGCAGCACTCAATGTCAGGCAGCAGCCGCAAAAGCAAACAAGATTTTAGGATGTATAAAAATACAGATAAAATTGGGTCGCCTTCCCAGGGCTGTGGGGTACTCGGTACCGGGCCAGTCCTTCAGAGGGGAATGTCACAGCAGCGGTGACCCGGTCCGTGGCCCTGGGCGCCCATGAAAAAGACTTGGGTATACTAATAGATCACAGACTGAATATGAGTCAACAGTGTGATGCAGCAGCAAAAAAGGCAAATGCAATTCTAGGATGTATTAACAGAAGCATACAGTCTAGATCACGTGAAGTCATTATTTCCCTCTACTCCTCTTTGGTCAGACCTCATCTGGAATATTGTGTCCAGTTTTGGGCACCACATTTTAAAAAAGACATCAACAAACTGGAGCAAGTTCAGAAAAGAGCAACCAGAATGGTGACTGGTCTGCAAACCCTGTCTTATGAGGAAAGGTTGCAGGATTTGGGATTGTTTAGTTTGCAAAAGAGAAGACTGAGAGGAGACTTAATAGCTGTCTACAAATATCTAAAGGGCTGTCACATTGTAGAAGGATCAACTTTATTCTCATTTGCACAAGGAAAGACTAGAAGCAATGGGATGAAACTGAATGGGAGGAGACACAGATTAGATATTAGAAAAAACTTTTTGACAGTTAGAGTGATCAATGAGTGGAACATGCTGCCACGAGAAGTGGTGAGTTCTCCTTCAATGGAAGTCTTCAAACAGAGGCTGGACAGACATCTGACTGGGATGATTTAGCGAATCCTGCTTTGAGCAGGGGGTTGGACCAGATGGCCCAGGAGGTCCCTTCCAACTCTACGATTCTATGATTCTATGATTCATGTAAAAGAGGATTGAGTGATGAAATAAAGTTTATGAGTGATTCATGACGCCACCTGTGGTGTTCGGCAAGGGAGGTGTTAAGCCGACGCTGCAGACAGATCCTCTGGGACAGATGGTGGGGTGCAGCAATGATGGTGTAGCCCTCCACAGGCAGGGCTGTAGTTCCAGGGCAGTGTAGATAGGTGTTGAGGAAGAGGGTGCAGTGTCTGACACAGAGATGTAGCAGTGCTGAAGAAGTTGCGGGAAGAAGGCAAGGACACAATAAAGTGTAGCTTCTTTACCTTTACTTTGTAAGTGCAGTCCAGGGTCCAGATTACAGATGGCACAGGAGCTGATTAGCCTGGAAGCAACTTAGGAATCTCTCTATCAGATAGGTTGTGTAGTCTCCTCTCTAGCGCTTACTTGAGGTACATGCAGTACAGTGTTACACTGACGTTCCTCCTTCTTCTTCCCTTTTGGATCTACCTCGTATGGCAGACAGCTTCTATCTCCTTTGGCTCACACGTCGCTGTTGTGCCTCCGAGTCTTAGATGGGAATAGAGCATTTACAGCTTCCTATTCCTTTGGTTTCTGTTGCATGACCGTCAGTATCCATACAACCTTGGAGACCAGGCTCCAGATCATGCGCTCCAGCTGGGAATGAGCCTCAACTCTCTGCTCAACCTACAGCTTCTCTCCACATGTCTACACACTTCGGCCTCCTCACACTAACTCCTCATTTCCCTTCCTGGCCCTCAGAGAGCACTCCTCCCCCAATTCTGGTGCAGAGCTCCCTCTGCTGGCCTGGAGTGGGAACTGTGTTGCATGTCATGGTTAACTGCTAGAGAGACCCTTCATTGCTTCCAAGCTTGACATCACCCTCTCTGGAGGAAGGCAATGCCACTGTGGCGACCATACTCCTGGGGGCGCCACAAAATCCTGTGATCCCAACGTATTATTACCCCTTTATAAATCACTGGTTTGAGTCGATTCAAAGACGGCAATTTCACTATTATACGGTATGAAGGCCTCTCCTATATTACACAGGATGGAGGCCTCTACTATATTACACAGGATGGAGGTCTGTCCTATATTACACAGGATGGAGGCCTCTCCTATATTACACAGGATGGAGGCCTCTACTATATTACACAGGATGGAGGTCTGTCCTATATTACACAGGATGGATTCCTCTCCTATATTACACAGGATGGAGGCCTCTCCTATATTACACAGGATGGAGGTCTGTCCTATATTACACAGGATGGAGGCCTCTCCTATATTACACAGGATGGAGGCCTCTACTATATTACACAGGATGGAGGTCTGTCCTATATTACACAGGATGGATTCCTCTCCTATATTACACAGGATGGAGGCCTCTCCTATATTACACAGGATGGAGGTCTGTCCTATATTACACAGGATGGATTCCTCTCCTATATTACACAGGATGGAGGCCTCTCCGATATTACACAGGATGGAGGTCTCATATATTACACAGGATGGAGGCCTCTCCTATATTACACGGGATGGAGGCCTCTCCTGTATTACACAGGATGGAAGCCTCTCCTATATTACACGGGATGGAGGCCTTTTCTATATTACACAGGATGGAGGCTTCTATATTATAAGGGATGGAGGCCTTTCCTATATTACACAGGATGGAGGCTTCTCCTATATTACACAGGATGAAGGCCTCTCCTATATTACACGGGATGGAGGCCTCTCCTATATTACACGGGATGGAGGCCTCTCCTATATTACATGGGATGGAGGCCTTTCCTATATTACACAGGATGGAGTCCTCTCCTATATTATAAGGGATGGAGGCCTTTCCTATATTACACAGGATGGAGGCCTCTCCTATATTACACAGGATGGAGGCCTCTCCTATATTACACAGGATGGAGGTCTCATATATTACACAGGAAGGAGGCCTCTCCTATATTACACGGGATGGAGGCCTCTCCTGTATTACACAGGATGGAAGCCTCTCCTATATTACACGGGATGGAGGCCTTTCCTATATTACACAGGATGGAGGCTTCTCCTATATTATAAGGGATGGAGGCCTTTCCTATATTACACAGGATGGAGGCTTCTCCTATATTACACAGGATGGAGGCCTCTCCTATATTACACGGGATGGAGGCCTCTCCTATATTACACGGGATGGAGGCCTCTCCTATATTACACGGGATGGAGGCCTCTCCTATATTACACAGGATGGAGTCCTCTCCTATATTATAAGGGATGGAGGCCTTTCCTATATTACACAGGATGGAGGCTTCTCCTATATTACACAGGATGGAGGTCTCTCCTATATTACACGGGATGGAGGCCTCTCCTATATTACACGGGAAGGAGGCCTCTCCTATATTACACGGGATGGAGGCCTCTCCTATATTACACGGGATGGAGGCCTCTCCAATATTACACAGGATGGAGGCCTCTCCTATATTACACTGAATGGGGACCTCCTATATTACACAGGATGGAGACTTCTCATATGATGAAAGGTTGGAAAATTTGGGATAATTTAGTTTGGAAAAAAGACGCCTCAGAGGAGATCTCATTTACATGTGTGGTCAGTACATTAATGTAGTCCATTCCCACCCCTGTGTTCCTTCAGGGGTAGGAACACAGCAGCACAGTCCACCGCTTTTAAATGAGCATCTGATATCTATCTACAAGTTACAATAAAAGTAGAGTTGTCACCAGATTCCACGATACAAACTGAATACATTATTAAAAAGACTTCTTAGTCTTGATATGACTGGTGGACTTACTTAGAAAAAAAATGTCAGAATGGCTGTATAATCCTTTTTGAACATTTCCCTCCTGGCATCATATATATGTTCAATATCTATCTTATTTTTCTCATATTCATTTACTAAAACCACAACATGTATAGTTTGTGTCACTTATACAGGGCTACATATTAAGATTATATCAGTATCCATAACTAGGGGGAGCTCCCTGTGTACAGAGATACATAAGATCCTGTCTGCAGCCACCACTAGGGGGAGCTCCCAGTATACAGAGATACATGATAAGATCGTGAGTGCAGTCACAACTAGGGGGAGCTCCCTGTATACATAGATACATAATAAGAACCTTTCTGCAGTCACCACTAGGGGGAGCTCCCTGTATACAGAGACACATAAGATCCTGTCTGCAGCCACAACTAGGGGGAGCTCCCTGTATACAGAGATATGTGATAAGATCCTGTCTGCAGTCACCACTAGGGGGAGCTCCCTGTATAGAGAGATACATGCTAAGATTCTGTCTGCAGCCACCACTAGGGGGAGATCCCTGTATACAGAGATACATGATTAGATTCTGTCTGCAGCCACCACTAGGGGGAGCTCCCTGTATACAGAGATACATGATTAGATTCTGTCTGCAGCCACCACTAGGGGGAGCTCCCTGTATACAGAGATACATGATAAGATCCTGTCTGCAGCCACCACTAGGGGGAGCTCCCTGTATACAGAGATACATGATAAGATTCTGCCTGCAGCCACCACTAGGGGGAGCTCCCCCTGTATACAGAGATACCTAATAAGATCCTGTCTGCAGTCACCACTAGGGGGAGCTCCCTGTACACAGAGATACATGATAAGATCCTATCTGCAGTCACCACTAGGGGGAGCTCCCTGTATACAGAGATACATGATAAGATTCTGTCTGCAGCCACCACTAGAGGGAGCTCCCTGTATACAGAGATACATGATAAGATCCTGTCTGCAGCCACCACTAGGGGGAGTTCCCTGTATACAGTGATACATGTGTGTGCAGTATATTACAATATTACACCAGTGGTAGACAACCCCTTTAAGAGACACCCATTAATGATATACGTCTTCCCCCGACCTTACCCCCGCTGTACTACAGAACGCCAGCGACTGTCTGTCCGCAGTCTCCAACATCATGTCCGCTCTCTATCTGAAACTCAACCTCTCCAAAACTGAACTTCTTCTGCTCCCGCCGTCTACTAAATTCCCTATACCTGACATCTCCCTCTCCGTGAGTGGCACCACAATAACACCCCGGCAGCAGGCGCGCTGTCTGGGTGTTATGTTTGACACCAATCTCTCCTTCACATCTCATATACAATCTCTTGCCCGCTGCCCGCTCTTGCCGCTTGCACCTAAAGAACATCTCTAGAATCTGCCCTTTTCTCACCATGGAAACAACAAAAACCCTCACTGTCACCCTGATCCACTCCCGCCTGGATTACTGCAATGCCCTATTAATTGGCCTCCCCGGCACTCGACTATCCCCTCTCCAGTCCATACTTAATGCAGCAGCCAGGGTCGACCATCTGGCTAACCGTTACTCGTACATGTCCGCTCTTCGCCAGTCCTTACACTGGCTACCCATTCATTATAGGATCCAATTCAAAGTACTTGTTCTCACCCACAAAGCTCTCCACAGTGCGGCACCCCCCTACATCTCCTCCCTCATTTCTGTCTATTGGCCTAACCGACCTCTGCGCTCTGCAAACGACTTTCGACTAACCTCTGCACTAATCCGTACCTCCCACTCCCGACTACAAGACTTCTCCCGTGCTGCGCCAATCCTCTGGAATGCTCTACCCCAAGAAATTAGGACTATCCACAATTTGCATAGTTTCAGGCGCTCCCTCAAAACACATTTGTTCAGAGCAGCCAATCACATTCCCTAATCAAAGTCATTCTATGTGTGCTTGTGTAGCCCATTCACTATATCCATCCATCCCTCACTCCCTCAAGATGGCTGGACCATCATTGTAGATACTCCATTGTAAATACACACCTGTACTCTGTATCTCCCCTGTTATGAATGAGTCACCGGAGGAGGAGAAAACAAAAATACAAGCTAAGTCCAGAAAACCGGAGAGGTTGGTAGCTATCGGATTGCAGAACCCTGATCCTATTCACCACAACTAACAGTAGCCGTGGGGGGTTCCTACGGTGCCCTAGACCCCTCGTCACAGCCGGAGAACTACATAAGCCTAAAGAAGGAAAGGGGAAATCTAAACTGCCCCAGAGCAGACCCCAAAGCAATAGACAGCCCCCAACATGTATTGTCGGTGAAAAACAGATGAAAACACAGACAGAAAGACAGGCTGAGCAAATGATGGGGCCCAACTAACTAGATAGGACAGGACAGAAAAGATGCTGGCTGCAATCCGCAAAAAACCCTACAAAAATGTCCCAACCGTCTGATAGGAAAAAAGGCCCTGAAGTTGCTAGTCTTCAAAATCACTATATCAGCACTCAGGTATATTCTGAAAACAGAGCAAAGAGATCAACTGATCAGAGACAAAATGGAATTCAGCCAGTCCCAACCAGACAAAATCTCATGGAATAATAGTAGGGCAAAACTTAGCTTTTAGTAGACAGGAACTAAAACTGGATGCCAGAGCTCAGAGCAGAAAGGATCACCAGCAAACCCTGCAGGGCGTCAGCTGCCTTAAATCCACTCAGAAATTCCAGATGTCCAATCACACTCCGCCTGTTCAGATGACAGGTTCTTCCCATCCAAATCAATTTCACTACCTCTCTTCACCAGCAGAGGGAGTTCATCAGACATCAAAGGTGAAGGGGAAAATGAACTCACAACACTCCCCCACCTCATTGTAGAGTGTAAGCTCTCACCAGCAGGGGTGGCTTATTGTGCTTTAATTATTGTATTATTAACGTTGTTACTTATGACTTGTGTTTTGAAACTGTTAAACTGTAAAGCGCTGCAGAATATGTTGGCGCTATATAAAGATTTTTATTATTATCATTTGACCTGCCCATCCTCCATGAAATCTACGCCACAACTCTATACCTGAATTATATGTGATCACGTCACCACCCCTGCGCTATGAATGGGCACATTTCCAGCATTATAAAATCACATTGTAACTTTGTAATTATTTAGCAATTTTTATGCAAATCGAATGCATTACATTGTTTTCAACTACAAACGAGTAGAAAAACATAATTAACAATGTTTGCAAATCAGTTCATTCTTATTCCTTACAGATAATGCGGAATATGCATCAAGTACGAGACATAAAGGCCACAGAGAGGAGCCACCAGGTAGGTGCAGCGTGTGACGCTCCGCTCTGAATTCACCTCTATATCTATATGCAAAGCAGAGGCGCCATGAATAAATAAATCATACGGCACTTTATTAAAGCGGCTCCGGACCGTAATTAAATGTATATACTCCTCTCCACCAAGTCTTTTTTATTACGTCCACTTTCCTGCCAACTATTATCATTGATCCATTATTTTACATAAATGTATAATAATAAAGGCCCAGGGCCCCGATGTCAGACTATATTATAGAGCAGCGAGTAAAGCTTAGTCTGGATCCTTGTAAATCAGACGTCTGCTTTTTACAATCGCCAATCTCACAGTTATGATGGGTGCACTGGACTTGGTCAATAGACAGGTTCTTGTGCAATGGACATCCCCTTTAATATACAAAGTATAGGCCTATGTCACGCACAGTGTAGGAAAGACTAAGTCCAACACGAAGGGATAAGGGGAAGGGAACCCAACACTAGGGAAGGAGGGGGAGTGGAGACACCTAGGCAGATCTAACATCACCTTGTCTGCCCTAAACATCCCTATATAGGTTCCACACCTATCACCGAGCAGGATACCTAAACCCTGCCTGATCTTAGCAGTAAGCCCTGCTTAGGGAAGGATGGGGAGGCCACTAGTTAATCTCCACTACAACTAAAGACAGATGGGATACACAAAGAAGGGGAACACTTACTTTAAGTAGACTCAGAGAGAAACACAGACGTCCTTCAAACACCAAAGAGGAAGATAGCCGACTGCTATAGCTTCGAGCCTCAACAGGGAAATGGAAATGTCACCGGCTACTTCCAGAAGCATACTGGGAGTTATAAACACCCTGGTCCAGGTGTGTCAACTAGAGCCAGGAGAAGGTTGCCACTGGATCCTACAGTTAGAAGGGTCAGGAAGAAGTCTGCAAAGCAAACTGCTGAGACCTTCTGCAGTCAGATGCAGAGCGACGATCTGCAGCCTCTGACAGTCTATATGTATTGTATGTGTATTCAAATGATACCAAAAGTTGTCACAGCTGAATCTACCGCCTACTTGATAGATTGTTCAAGAGTTTCCCGACAGCAGGAAAGTTTCCTGCAACGGTCACCACTAGGGGGAGCATGCTGAGTATGTATTTACACCGATTCTTCTGACTCTAGTAGCACCTAGTGGTGGCAGCAAGCAGATAAAACTTAAAGAGGTTTTCCAAGGGGTGAAAAAAAGGTAAAGAAAAAGGGATTAGGGATAAAATGCAAAAACAACTGATATATTACATGTGTCCAGTGCAGAGAATCTCTGGCCTTAGAAAAGTATGGCTTATGATAGCTGCAAACAAGCTCACAAGAGCAGATGGGAGCAGAGTAGCTGCAGCTCTCGAAGGTTGGGGCAAGTAATGCTTTATCCACTCCACGGGTAAGTAATGCTTCTATTATTATTTTATCCTGTTCACCCCTTTGATCACTTTTTCTGGCATTATTGTTTATGGCAGCACTGATATTGGGGCACACTCTGCTTGTTCGGGTAATGGAGGCACTTTGCTGTATGGGGACTTATTCTTGTACATGTTGCCAAGGATTATACAGCGCTCTCCCAGAAAATGTATCAGAAAGTTTCAACACTTTGTAACTTATTAATACTGACACTGTGCAGGAAGGATACTGCTATACACCGACACCCCCACCACCACCAATAGCCCAGCTATGTCCAGGAGTCCAACGGGGGCCGCGCCACCCCATGTAAAAATGCTAGTAGTATAAATCACACACGATGATGATGTTTTAGGGGTTTTCAACTTCCACTTTAAAAAAAAAAACACATAGTACCGGACTGAACCAAGATGGAATATGAATGATCCGAGATTTGGTGCATTTCGAGAACTGATTTCCCAGTGAGATCATCGGTTTGTCCTGATGATATTTTTATCCTTTATTTATATTACTCACTTATATAGCGCCATCATATTTCATAGCGCTGTACAGACATCACCATTGGGGCTCACAATCTAAATTCCCTATCAGTCTTTTGAGTGTGGGAGGAAACCCATGAAAACACAGGGAGAAGATACAAACTCCTTGCACATGTTGTCCTTGGTGGGATTTGAACCCAGGACCCCAGTGCTGCAAATTAACAGTAACACTGAGCCCCCATAAAGTGCTAACCACTGAGCCACCATGCTGATCTTTATACTATTCTGCACAGGAGATCTTCTTTGCTGGGTCATCTGGCAGAACTTGGCGTCACTGTCTAGATCAGCTTCTTCTTTTGGCATCTTCTGATCATTTCCGGCCTGCCCACAACAATCTATAGAGGAGGAATGAATGAGCATATGGTGTAGAGGCCGGGACTGCTACGTCTGGATACATTACTGCCACATTATCACTTATATACAATGTATCCAGATACAATAGATGTATCAAGGTGTGTGTGATGTGCCCGGTCACCTCTTCTTATCAGACGTCTCATTATTCCGAAAACCCTAAATGCCCTTGGAAAAGAGGCACAACATAAGTCCTCTAATTAAATGATCTGGATGGGAGCTCTTGGTGCATATTACAGAATTGTTGCTTGTTGGTTGGCAGTGGATCTCAGATTGTGTGTTCTACCTTCTGTCACAAATCTCTTCACATCCAAGAACGACACTGTACATTATTGGCTCAACATATGGTGGAATCGCACGGGCAACGCTAAATCCAAAGCAATTAAACGTGAAAGTATCGTATATGGAGCGAACACCTTGGATTCGGATCACTTTACTTGTAGCCATAACATGAGAGGCAATGACCTCCATTATTAGGAGAGGGGATGAGGGCTCTTATGTCTCTGCCACTTGCAGCTTTTCAGCAGCTGTTCGTGTATAGAGATATGTAAAAGAAACAGAGGGCGGATAGCAGATGGCACGAGCGGCGAGAACATTCGAGGAAATCTGCATATAGATACAACATAGCGGATATATATCATTAAATACATCCAATATATATATTCTAACACTGAGTATTAAAATGTCCGGGCGGCTTCTTTGAGGATGTTCAGGATGTTTGAAGCATAGAAATGTGGGGAAGAATAGTGTGACAGGGTCACTGGCACTGAATGTGAGGGGAGACATGTATCAAAGAGATTGCTTTCCTCTGTGATCTAGAAATCCTTTGTTTATTTTCAGCATGCTATGTGCTGAAGGAGTTAATCAGGCATGATAAGGGACGGATTTGTAGGTGAGTAGGTAAGAAATGGGTGGGACGCCTACTCACCTACTCAATGGTGAGGCTGGGATGTTAAATGTACAGCCACTGGGTTTTTTTTTTGGGTGTTGTGGTTTGGAGAGGAGAGACTCCAGACGTGGCTCCAGGTGGAGCTGAAGACACATGGTGGTCTGAGCAGGCGAATCCCTCAGGCATATGGACTTTGCTATACATTATCTTTTTGTTTTGCCGTTATGCCAGAAAGGCCATGTTTACTTTGCTGAACCCTGCTATGGTTTATGCTGTTCCACAATAAACCAGCAGGTGATTTACTACAAGAGGCGTTCCTGTGTCTACCTTTGAAAGCAGACGAATGAGTCAACCCCTCACATGTGTTGTTTTGAATGCGGGCAGGAACATGCATAGCGGCTGTGGACAAACTGCATGTCCTGGGTAAAATCCGCCATCCAGCACAAGACAGCAGCATGGAGGAGCTTGTGAAGCCTCTGGTCCAGGTTCAACAGCAGCAACAGCTGGTCAGTCAACAGCAGCAAACGGCACAGCAGGTGACAAATAAACTGTTGGCACAGCAGCTCCAACAACAGCAGCAGCGTCACCAACAGGAGGCACTAATGTGGCAAACGGAACTACTCACAGAGGTGGCTCTTTTGAGGCTGGCAGTCTCTTCCCCAACTCCAGGTGATGACTCGTACATCCGGAAAGCAGTAAGATGAGCCATGCAAAAAAATGACCCTAGGTGATTACGTGGAAACTTTTTTGACTGTTTTTGAGAGAGTGGCTGAATGGGAGAAATTTCCGCCATAGCAGTGGGCGGAGGTGCTGGCACCATATTTCTTAGAAGAACCTCAAAAGGTGTTTTATGACTTAGCACTCCAGGATGCCAAAGGATACGCCAAATTAAAGGCTGAAATCTTGGCACGCCTGGGAGTAACTATGTCCGTTAGAGCTCAGCGAGTCCACCTCTAGTTGTATGCTGGCAACGAACCCCCTCGCTCACAGATGTTTGATTTGCTGCACCTGGTCCAAAAGTGGTTTCAGCCAGAGACTTTCACTCTGGCCCAGATGGTCGAGCGTGTGGTGATGGACAGGTTCATCCACTCCCTTCCCAGGGTTGCACAGGGCGACCCTTGGAATGCGGACGACTTGGTCGCCTGGTTGAGAGATACCATGTTTTTGAGAAAGACATCGCTACTTCCCCATACTGGGATACCCAAGGGGGGGCGGGCTTACCATGGAGGGAAGCTAGACCCACAAATGGGGTAGTCCCAATCCCGCTGAGGGGTCTGCTAAGGCTGCTATTATGGACGTGGTCTGTTGGCGATGTCAGAATCCTGGACACATAGCCACCCAGTGTCATATGTCCCCTAAACCAATGGACTGCAGCCTAGGCAGGCGCTGCTCCTATTACGGCTATCCGGCCTGCAGTGTGGACTATCAACCCGGTAAGGGGCTGCAGGCATGTACCGTGTCCATCAATGGGGAAATGGTTCTTGGACTTTTGGACTCTGGAAGTCTAGTGACACCAATCATTGTTACACTAGCCCACCAGTTGATCCCTAATAAGTTTGTAGGCATCTGCTGCATACATGGAGACTCCAAGAACTACCCTATGGCAAGAATGACCATGGGAACAGACTGTGGTACTAAGTCCCATGAGGTTGGGGTAGTAAAAGACTTAATATATCCTGTCATACTGGGGAGGGATTTTTCACTATTTTGGAACTTGTGGCAAAAGGGGGCTGCACAGAGGGTCCCAGACAAAAGCCAGGTCCCACTGGAAGAGACTCCATCAAAAACAAAGATGGAGGAGTTTCCCCTATGTGTCCTCAATGGAGAGGGGGAAGAGATGGTGACAAAGGAGCCCATCTTGCCTGAATTAGAAGTGCCCAAAGAGAACATTACAAGCGATCCTGGATGCGTTAAAAAAAGCTGGGTTCACCGGAAATCAAAAAAAGTGTGTCATAGGGAAGAAAGAGGCCAAGTACTTAGGCTTCGTCATCAGGACAGGTGAGATCAAGCCACAGTTAAACAAGATTGAGGCAATTCAGAAGTGGCCACAACCACTCTCCAAGAAACAAGTGAGGGCGTTTCTTGAAATCATGGGGCATTACCGGTGGTTTATCCCAAATTTTGCCATAATTGACACAGCATTAACGGATCTCCTTCAAGGCACCAAGTCGACGATGGTGAAATGGACTTCTGACACAGAGGTGGCATTTCAGGAGCTTAAGCGGGCTCTGTGCAAGCATTCGGTTCTGAAAGCACCAGACTTTAGCAAAGAATTTGTGGTCCAGAATGATGCTTCAGAAGTCGGGTGATGGGGAGATATGTATCACATAGATTGTTTTCTTCCGTGATCTAGAAACCCATAAGCTTCTCTCCAGCATGCTATGTGCTGAAGGAGTTAATCAGCCATGATAAGGGACAGGTTTTTAGTTGAGTAGGTAAGAGATGGGCAGGATGCCTACTCACCATATCTCCACCTCAAGGGTGAGGCTGGGATGTTAAATGTACAGCCACTGGGTTTTATTTTTGGGTGTTGTGGTTTGGAGAGGAGAGACTCCAGACGTGGCTCCAGGTGGAGCTGAAGACACATGGTGGTCTGAGCAGGCGAATCCCTCAGACATATGGACTTTGCTTTATGCTATCTTTTTGTTTTCCCCTATGTCAGAAAGGCCATGTTTACTTTGCTGAACCCTGCTATGGTTTATGCTGTTCCACAATAAACCAGTAGATGATTTACCACAAGAGGCGTTCCTGTATTTACCTCTGCAAGCAGTCGATTGAGTCAACCCCTCACAATAGGGAAATTGAAGATAATAGATAGATAAATAGATTTTGGAAAGATAGACTGTGAATCAATGTTTCCCGCTTTAAAAAGTAAAACCCGTTGCACTAGGGAAGAGCATCAAGACAAATGGTTTGGCAGGTGGTTGCCAAGAAAAATCCCTCTCATCTTTCCTGATTCTTCTCTAAGTTTTTGTCAAGAGAAGTTCAAGTGGCTCACTGGGTCAGGTGGATCCTCCAAGGTCCAGGTGGACACATGGGCCACGGATGTCAGTAGAGCAGGTTGGTGAGTAGAGGAAGTGGAAACAATAGTTAGACATGTGGAAATCTGGAAACCGCAGGCAAGCAGGCAGAGTACAGGAACTGCAGGCAGGCGGAGGACGTCAGGAAACCACAGGCAGGCAGACTGCAGATAATACTCTGGAGTAATGGGAGAGTCACTAACCAAGGAAACCACACACAGCCAGGAAGACGTCCTGAAAACCGCAGGTGGACAAGAAGAGGTCCAGAAGACCCACGTAGCCGACAGAACTCCGGAGTCAGTAGAAGCCAATGGTTTACAGAAGACCCCCTGCAGCCTACAGCCAGGATATGTGCATGCTAAAACTACAAGTCCAGTCTTAGATTCAATACCGAGGCCCGGGTGAGTGTATTTGAAGCCCTTAAATAGGATCAAGCAGTTCATCACATAGAAGCACGCCAGGCCACCTGCAATGCCTGATGTGGAGCACCAAGAAGTTCAATGGACAGATTGAGAAGAGCCCAAACCAGGGACAAGTATGCAACAGTTTTGGTCATATCCTCATCAATAATGGTAGCCTAAGGCAATACCTACAGTCCATTTAACTTGCACAAGTCATCCAGCTCCTCCAGAATTGTGCATCCATACTTCCTAGGTTGCATAAACCTCCATGTGCCATATAACGCTGATGGGACTTTGATGCCGGGTACCGAGATGAAATCCCCAGAGCCAGTGACAGAGCTTACGCTGGTGCTGGGCTCCTCCTGGTAAGAGACAATGTCTGGCCTCATGTGCCCGAGTGCGCAGGCAGCTCCTGCAAAACGATGACATTGACCGGCCCTTGTGTTCCCCGGGCATCAGTCCAATTGAGAAACATCTGGAACATTATGGATCTGTGCATGCCACGGATGTGAGACAGATAGACCTTTATGATATTCCTTGAGTTGTGACCTGAGCAGGGGCACAGAGCGTACTCAGGCAGTGTCTGATGTCAGCAGAGGACATTGTGTCTTGGACTCCCCCTGATTTATGCATTACATCTATTTCTACTTAGTGATTAGAAATATTCTCCTCTTTGTTTTAATTAATCCATTCACAGCAGGGGCTTAAGAAGGAAATCTAAAAAAAAAAATAATGATTTGAGGTTTTTAGTCTCCATATGGTTACAGGGACAATATGTGAAATTCTATCAATACTTAATATATTCTTCTTGTCTCACACGTAAATCCCCGGGCACACAAAAAATATTTTCCAAGGTTTACACAATAGGATATTTCCAAAAATTGTTTCTGTTCTTGTGGATGGACAGAAATGCTGCTACATGTGTTATATGTGAGTCTAGCTTCAATCTGATTCTCTGATCTGAAACATCTCCAATGGATAAACATTTGGTCACTGATACAAGACCACATTTTACACTCTAAAGGCAGAGAAAGCAGCAAAAACATACAAGATTCCTCAAAGAAGTCCCTGAGGGAGCTTGCTGATGGCAGCTTTGCACCCCTTGGCTTTAACTTTGCAGCTTCATCAAGTTGTCATCTGGAAAGGCAGCAACATACGTGACCGAGTTCCCAGAGCTGCTGAGAACTTGTTGCTGCTTTTTCGTTTACTCTGTGTCCAACTTTTCTCAAAGCATCTCACTTGGGTTGAAATCAGTGATTGTGGAGGCCATGTGATCAGACACTGCCTCCATCCTTCTTTTTCTTGGTCATATCGGTATACATCGCCTGAAGGTTGGTTTTGGATCATTGTCCTGTTGCAGCAGAAATGATGGTCCTACTAAGTGTAAATCAGATGGATGATGGTTGCTGCAGAATGCAGTGGTAGCCATGCTGAGTAAGTGAGCCCTGACTTTGGAATAAGTCAGCACTAGATAGCCTCTTTCTCCCTCAAACCTACCCCTCCATGCTTCATAGGGAGCACCACACGTGTAGAAATTGTCCACTCACACACATTGAAGCTGGTAATTAAAATCTCTAATTTTAACTCCTCAGACCACACAGTACAGATTTTCACTGATCTAACGTCCAGTACTTTTTTCTGCTCCACTTCATGTTTGTGGTCCTCAGTAGTGGCTTCTTTGCTGCAATTAATCCAGAAAGTAATGTCTAGTCTCCTCTGGAGATGTTTGCTTATTGATATCTGTGCATCATTTATGAGGGTTGGTATGTAAGATGCTGTCATTTTGTGTTTTCTGAGACTGGTAACTGATGATCTTATCCTCTGCAGCAGAGGCAATTTGTGGCCTTCTTTTCCTGCAGAAATTCTCTTGACAGCCAATTAATTATAGCAATTGATGGATTTCATGACTGCACTTGCAGATAACTTCAAGGTTCTAGCAATTTTCTGGAATGACTGACCTTCGTGTCTTTAAAGTAATAATGGGTTGTCATGTCTCGTTACTTAGTTAAGAGGCTCTTGCCATTTTCTGGCTTAGACCAGTAGTAGAATAGGACTCAGCACTTTATGGGGCTGTGCATCAATACTGCCTCTGCAAAACATTCATGATGGTCACAAACACTTTCTAAAGACCAGCAATTGCACAAATGAACACTTGACAAGGCAAAACTGTTCAAAGCAAGCCATTCTAGGGGATGACCTGATGTAGCTGCCATAGAGAATACTTTGAAAATGACCCTGCTACATTTGGTCAAACATTTAATGAATTGAATTAACCTCTAAAGTGTTGGCTGGAGCTGCTTCTTTGGTGCAGCTGTGATGTTAGGTGGTATGAATGATATTGCTACTCCTAACTGCTTTTTCAGATTTGCATTAGTTTGGAGCGCAGGTGACTCTTTGCAATGATAAGTTTTGTAAAGAACTCACAGCAAAAGTTGTACTGAACATAGATGCATATTACATTGTAAGTCTCCTCAAAGTACGAAATTCATCACTACTCATCATCACTACTCACATAATGTTTATAGAACTCAAGCAATGGGATTTCTGCTGTATATTTCACATTGGAGACACTGAGACTGCTGTATATATCACATAGGAGACACTGAGACTGCTGTGTAAACATCGATGTCTGCTGTATACTTCACATGGGAGACACTGAGACTGCTGTATATATCACATAGGAGACACTGAGACTGCTGTATATTCATCACATAGGAGACACAGAGATCGCTTTGTATATATCACATAGGAGACACTGAGACTGCTGTGTATACATCACGTTGGAGACACCAAGATTGCTGCATATACATCACATAGGAGACACCGAGACTGATGTATATTCATCACATAGGAGACACTGGGACTGCTGTATATATAGCACATAGGAGACACAGAGACAGCTGTATAAATCACATAGGACACAATGAGACTGCTCTATACATCACATAGGAGACAAAGAAACTGCTCTATATATCACATGGGAAACACTGAGTATGCTGTATACATCCCACAAGATGCAGTGAGACTGCTGTATACATCCTATAGGAGACACCGAGACTGTTGTATACTCATCATATAGATGACACCAAGACTGCTGTATAAGCATCACACATGAGACACTAAGACTGCTGTATATACATCACACAGGAGACACCAACATTGCTGTTTATACATTACATAGGAGACACCAAGACTGATGTATTCACTTCACATACTAGATACTGAGACTGCTGTGTATTCATCACATAGGAGAAACTGATTCTGCTTTATAAACATCATACAGGAGACACCAAAACTGCTGTATATACATCACATAGGAAACACTGAGACTGCTATATATACACATCACATAAGAGACACTGATACTATTGTATATACACATTCAAGACACTGAGACTGCTGTATACATCCTATAGGAGACACAGAGACTGCTGTATATACATCACATAGGAGACACTGAGACTGCTGTATATACATTACACATGAGACACCGAGATTGCTGTATATACAGTGGGGCAAAAAAGTATTTAGTCAGTCAGCAATAGTGCAAGTTCCACCACTTAAAAAGATGAGAGGCGTCTGTAATTTACATCATAGGTAGACCTCAACTATGGGAGACAAACTGAGAAAAAAAAATCCAGAAAATCACATTGTCTGTTTTTTTTTCATTTTATTTGCATATTATGGTGGAAAATAAGTATTTGGTCAGAAACAAGCAATCAAGATTTCTGGCTCTCACAGACCTGTAACTTCTTCTTTAAGAGTCTCCTCTTTCCTCCACTCATTACCTGTAGTAATGGCACCTGTTTAAACTTGTTATCAGTATAAGAAGACACCTGTGCACACCCTCAAACAGTCTGACTCCAAACTCCACTATGGTGAAGACCAAAGAGCTGTCAAAGGACACCAGAAACAAAATTGTAGCCCTGCACCAGGCTGGGAAGACTGAATCTGCAATAGCCAACCAGCTTGGAGTGAAGAAATCAACTGTGGGAGCAATAATTAGAAAATGGAAGACATACAAGACCACTGATAATCTCCCTCGATCTGGTGCTCCACGCAAAATCCCACCCCGTGGGGTCAGAATGATCACAAGAACGGTGAGCAAAAATCCCAGAACCACGCGGGGGGACCTAGTGAATGAACTGCAGAGAGCTGGGACCAATGTAACAAGGCCTACCATAAGTAACACACTACGCCACCATGGACTCAGATCCTGCAGTGCCAGATGTATCCCACTGCTTAAGCCTGTACATGTCCGGGCCCGTCTGAAGTTTGCTAGAGAGCATTTGGATGATCCAGAGGAGTTTTGGGAGAATGTCCTATGGTCTGATGAAACCAAACTGGAACTGTTTGGGAGAAACACAACTTGTCGTGTTTGGAGGAAAAAGAATACTGCGTTGCATCCATCAAACACCATACCTACTGTAAAGCATGGTGGTGGAAACATCATGCTTTGGGGCTGTTTCTCTGCAAAGGGGCCAGGACGACTGATCCGGGTACATGAAAGAATGAATGGGGCCATGTATCGTGAGATTTTGAGTGCAAACCTCCTTCCATCAGCAAGGGCATTGATGATGAAACGTGGCTGGGTCTTTCAACATGACAATGATCCAAAGCACACCACCAGGGCAACGAAGGAGTGGCTTCGTAAGAAGCATTTCAAGGTCCTGGAGTGGCCTAGCCAGTCTCCAGATCTCAACCCTATAGAAAACCTTTGGCGGGAGTTGAAAGTCCGTGTTGCCAAGCGAAAAGCCAAAAACATCACTGCTCTAGAGGAGATCTGCATGGAGGAATGGGCCAACATACCAACAACAGTGTGTGGCAACCTTGTGAAGACTTACAGAAAACGTTTGACCTCTGTCATTGCCAACAAAGGATATATCACAAAGTATTGAGATGAAATTTTGTATCTGACCAAATACTTATTTTCCACCATAATATGCAAATAAAATGAAAAAAAAACAGACAATGTGATTTTCTGGATTTTTTTTTTTCTCAGTTTGTCTCCCATAGTTGAGGTCTACTTATGATATAAATTACAGACGCCTCTCATCTTTTTAAGTGGTGGAACTTGCACTATTGCTGACTGACTAAATACTTTTTTGCCCCACTGTACATCCCACAGAAGTCACCAAGACTGCTGTTTATACATCACATAGGAGACACCGAGACTACTGTATACACATCACATATTAGACACTGAGACTGCTGTATATACATCACACAGTAGACACCAAGACTGCTGAATATACATCATATAGGAGACACCAATTCTGCTGTATATACATCACATAGGAGATGCCAAGACTGCTGTATATACATCACATAGGAGACACTGAGACTGCTGTATATACATCACACAATAGACACCAAGACTGCTGTATATGCATCACACAGCAGACAGCAAGATTGCTGCATACACATCACATATTAAACACTGAGACTGCTGTATATGCATCATATAGAAAACACTGAGACTGCTATATAGACATTACACAGGAGACACCACGACTGCTGTATATACATCACATAGGAGACACCAAGACTGCTGTATATACATCATATAGGAGACACTGAGACTGCTGTATATACATCATACAATAGACACCAAGACTGCTGTATATGCATCACAAAGCAGACAGTGAGATTACTGTATACACAACACATATTAGGCACAGAGACTGCTGTAGATACATCACACAGGAGACACCAAGACTGCTGTATATACATTATACAGAAGGCACAGAGTCTGAGACTACTGTGTATACATCACATAGGAGACACCGAAACTACTGTGTATATATCATATAGGAGACACCGAAACTGCAATATATACATCTCTGAGGAGACACCAAGACTGCCATATACACATCATATAGAACACCGAGACTGCTGTATATACATCACATAGAAGACACCAAGAATGTTGTATATACATCACATAGAAGACACCGATATTGCCATATATACATCACATCATCACATAGGAGACACCAAGACTGTACTGTCTTTACATTACAGGAAATACAGGGTTGCAATATATACATCACAGGAGATATGCGGCTGCGGCAAAGACATCTTAGGAGACATGGGGCTGCGGCATAGACATCCCAGGAGACAATGGGCTGTGGCATAGACATCACAGGAGACATGTGGCATATACATAACAGGAGATCTGGGACATATATAATGCAGCACTGGGCGGTGGCCTTGCGTGAGGTAACTTGTCTTTCCGGCACACTACATGAAGATGGGGGTCCTGCCTGGTTGTGTAGACCTTGTCTACAGGGGTCGTTACATCATTCTATGCCGCATAATGCCGGGGACTTTGGCAGGCCTGCACCAGATGGCAATAGGTTCAAGGAAGGAGACCACTAGTCAGTAGAGTTGAGCGACTTTAGTCGGATCGGGTTTCATGAAACAAAATTTGTTTCAGATGAAACTGGTCCGACTAGGGCAAAAAAGGTCGGAGTTTCGTCCGAAACCCAACCCCAATGCAAGTCAATGGGAAATAAAAGTCGGCATTGAATGAATGAATGTCATCCGCTCAATGCCGACTTTTATTTCCCATTGACTTGCATTGGGGTCGGGTTTCCGACGAAACTCCGACCTTTTTTGCCCTAGTCGGACCAGTTTCATCTGAAACGAATTTTGTTTCATGAAACCCGATCCGACTAAAGTCGCTCAACTCTACTAGTCAGCAATAAAGTTTTTTTTACTGATCAGTAACTTGGTGGGAACTATGTGCAATAGATAGCGGGTGCATAACTTGACAAAATGTCTCCTTTACAACATGGCACATCTTCACATGATCTATCTCTTCCAGGATTACGTGTTTCTGTTCCCAAATTCCTCCACCTGCACCAAAGCCCAGCATAGTACTACAGTTCACTAAGTGAGAGTCCTGTCTTCAACCCACGGTTCTGCATCATTTTTCCCCCTAGGGGAGGTAATTTGCCACTATGGCCAGGACTTAGCTTCTCTGCTTGATGACACCTTGGAACTCTTGCCCGGTGCACTCTCTTTATCTCACATTCTTTGTCTCATCCCGGCCCGTTACCTCCCTGAGCTACAAATTGGGGGACATACTGCTAGGCATCCTGTCCCAGTCTGCAGTGCATCATTCTGTCATTCTGACGCTTTTCCTCATCTTTACTCCGGATCTTGCTATCCAGTGTCTCGGTCTCCACTCACATCAGGCACACCCACGTCATGCTGCTCAGTGCTCCATAAATAAGGCAGCGACGGTTCTAATGGCAGTGCCGGCTACAATACCATATAGATGTGCCTATTACAGCCCCCCTGGCATAGTTACACATCTATAACAGTGCCAGAATTTTAGGGACGTCTAAATTTTATGAAAGTGGTAACTTTACTTTTTTTTTGACAGGACATTTAAGTAGCACTTATATTAGTGTTTGCAAGCCCCATAGATGTTACTTTGCAGCAATGCAGGTAGGTAATTATATGGAGTGTTTTTTTTCTGCCTCCTGGTATTGGTGAATGTTGCATTACTTGCTGCAGTGCACAATTCTGCCAGTAGATGGAGAACTATCACTTCCCATGGTGAGAAGAACTGAGCTGTGACTTCTGAATTCTGCACCTGTGTTCAGTGAACTTCTTTTATTCTACAAAGTCTTGACCATCCAAACATTTATATATCACAATATACATCAAATGGTTAATTGCCTTGGATGGTTAGAGGCCAAAGGTTTTGCATTCAAATGGTGCCCAATGGCAGGCAGAGGTAGCATACAATGTAATGACCACCTGTACTCCTCAGCCGCCTTCAAGGCCAAAATATATCAGGGAGGAAGCATGTGGCAATTCCCATCAGCCACTGCACACTTTCCCTCCTGCCTCTGTTAGGGGTAAAACCCTGCCTATCTAGTCTCCAACAGAAAAACATGAGTCATTCAGTCACTATAACGCTGCACTTTAGTGTTGGTGTTTCTTCGGGTACTGAGTTACAAATCCCCTGTATAGATATAGTGGCACAATACAATTCTGTGTGTCACCACTAGAGGGAGCTCAGGAGCGTACAGCGTAGTGTTTTATAATTGCGTTCTAAGTACACTCTGTATACAGTGAGCTCTTCAGCTCCCCCTACTGGTGTTTGAAAGTAAACAGAAATTTGTAATTTATTTCAATGTCTATTTTATTTTAAACTTCTAAGAAATGTGAACCTTAAACTAACACGATGCTAAAAGGTTGAAATTGTCCCTTTTCTCTCCATCTACAATGTGTTTCTTTCCATATACAATGTACCTGAATCTTTTTGAAGGCACCATGAGATAGGATGCCGGGAAAAGCTCATTTCTGGACGGTTTGTTGATACTAAACACATTTCCTTGTGCGGCTGTTATATAAATATTGTACTATGCAAACAGAAAGCTCACTGTATGCAAAGTGTGTACACCCGGCTATACAAACCTTAAAGGGCTGCATTAACATAATATTAGTGTTCTGTTCTGACCAGTGATAAATCTCGATGTAATTAAGAGTCTTTAGCTAATCCGGTTCAGTATATTTATGTTTCCTCTCTATATGCCTTATGAATACCCCAGGTATTAGTGACAGAGGAGCAGGGCGTGTGCGGAGCGATAAAATCTTCGTCTTTGTATTCATGAACATGAGTTAATTTCGTTCCTCCTTAAACCGTTTTCAGGTTAAATCTCTCTTGTAAACATTAGAAAGCTGCTCTGTGAAAATACATCCTACACAAAACACGTCCCTCCTCCAGAAACACATAGAATCGGAGAGAGGTCACCTCTGGCCGCGCTCCAGGCTGCACAAAGAGAAATAAACTTTATTTTAAAGTGAACCCATCCCTAAGTTTTATTGTAACGTGATGGAGGGAAGTAATAATTTCTAAAAGAGTTTTTCCAGCCTCGCTCATGACCGTACTGGGAGGCGAACGTTGTCGGTAATATGACATCTACAACCCACCGGGACCTGCGTGCTTGTCCTAGTCAGGATAGCTGCGTATCTACAGTGCCTTCAAAATGTCTTCATACCCCGTGAACATTTCTACATTTTTTCACCTTACACCCATAAACTTAAATGTATTTTATTTGTATTTTAGGTGACACCAACACAAAGGAGCAAGTATTTGTGATGTGTAAAGGAAATGATACAAATTGTTCAAAATATTTTATATATACAAATCTGAAAATTGTGATGCGCATTTGTATTCAGCCCCCCGCGAGTCAATACTTTGTAGGACCACCTTTCTCAGGGACGGACACTGACAGATTGGGGCCCCTGTGCATGAAATGTATCTGGGCCCCCCTCCTTTTATGGCGACAAAGCTACAGATATATACTGTATATAGCCACACACATATATCTTACATAGTCTCCTTTATTATGTATATTGCCATCACTTATTATACAGTGCCCTCTCTTGTTATGTACAGCACCGTCCCTTACATACTGGATTATATAGAGCCCTGTCTTTATTACATACTGTCTTGTCTTGTTAGCTGTATAATGCAATGATTGCTGATGGAGCATGGAAAAGATTTCCTGATGGATGAGCTGATGGACTGGTAGTCTGGTCACCGGCTGCTCCATCAGCAGTCATTTTATATCTAACAAGAAACAACTATGTAATAAAGAGAGGGCGCTGTGATTAAGAAAAATAACAGCAGAGAAGTCAATATAATAATGGATGGCACCACATATAACTAGAGAGGATGGTACGTCATAGGGGACGGTGTTATACATAATAAAGGAGGAAACTATGTATCTAAGAATGGCACTATACATAATAAGTGAGTACACTATATACTAACGGACTGTGCTATACATAAGTGAGTACACTATATGCTAAGGGACTGTGCTATACATAAGGGGGTACAGTATATACTAAGGGACTGTGCTATACATAAATGAGTACACTGTATACTAACGGACTGTGCTATACATAATAAGTGAGTACACTATATGCTAAGGGACTGCTATTCATAAGTGGGTACACTATATACTAAGGGACTGTGCTATATATAAATGAGTACACTATATACTAAGACTCTGCTATACATAATAAGTGAGTACACTATATACTAAGGGACTGTATTATACATGTGTGAGTACACTATATACTAAGGGACTGTGCTATACAGTACATAATAAGTGAGTACACTATATACTAAGGGACTGTGCTATACATAATAAGTGAGTACACTATACATAATAAGTGAGTACACTATATACTAAGGGACTGTGCTGTACATGCGTGAGTACACTATATACTAAGGGATTGTTATATACATGTGTGAGTACACTATATACTAAGGGACTGTATTATACATGTGTGAGTACACTATATACTAAGGGACTGTGCTATACAGTACATAATAAGTGAGTACACTATATACTAAGGGACTGTGCTATACATAATAAGTGAGTACACTATATACTAAGGGACTGTGCTGTACATGCGTGAGTACACTATATACTAAGGGATTGTTATATACATAATAAGTGAGTACACTTTATACTAAGGGACTGTGCTATACATAATAAGGCTACATCCCTGTATCTGTGTGCAGTGTATATGTGCTGCCCGCTTTTACAGACACATTGAATGTCCTATTCTGATCCTCACAATCGGATCAGAACAGAACATTATCTGACCCTCATGGATCTCATTCTCCGAGCTGCAATTTTCATATACTGTATGTGTGAATGGACCTATAATACTGTACAAGCTCGTGTGCCATCTGATAAAAAAATCTGGCAGCACACGGACATTTCACACCAATGTGAGAATGTAGAATAAGGGATTTTACAAAAAACATTATCACTCCACGCCACACAGAACAGATACAGAATAATATCTACATCCAGGCACTTACTGCAGACGTCCCGTTGGATTAGAGCCGCTCTCTCCTGTTTCTTCTCCATCTGGTCAGACCTTCATGTCGACATCTCCACCCACGACTCGTCTTGTCACGTACATTCTATACATACGTGTGTCTCCCTCGCACTGCACCCCTGACTACAGATATGTTCCCCACCTTTAATATTCTATTAGCCTATCTAAATATAAAGTGATAAGCAGCACTGTGTCCCCCATTAACTATAATCTCCGCCGCCCAATATTATAAATTATTCAGTCTGTGACTCTCCCCAATTACCTGTAAGACTGTGTGCACACGGAATATATGCAAGGTTTTACTTTACAGGACAAGCAGAGCGTGAATGAGATCCCTGACGTCTCATGCACACGTTGCATATTTTTTCTTTGCAGATTTGCACCAGATTAAAATCTGCATAATGCCTGCTCTTGAAGCGCATTTCACCTGTACTAATGGGGGAAAATACGTAACAAAAGCATGGAAAAACCGTGGCTGAAAAGTAAATGTATTTTATGCAGCGTCCTTCCTGCCAACACATTAAGATATGCAGCAGAATTTTCTCCTGCAAATCCTGAACGTGTGCACATAGCCTTAGTCCCTGTCCTGTGTCCCCATCATTCATTATAAGTCCTTGATACATCATAATGAATTTCGGGGTGGGAGAAGACGCTATCAGGTACTGAGCCTCCTCCGTCAACTCCCAATTCATTATAAGTTCCCGACAGTGTCTTCTCCCACCTTTCAATTTATTATAAAGTGTCCTATGCACCTTACCCCCTCCTCTCCCAATCCCTAATACATTTTAAATCTCTGATAGTGTCCTCCCCATCTCACAATTCATTATGACTCTATCAGGGGCTTAGTACCCTCCCCTTACTCCCATCCAGATTCCCCACCCCCTCATTGTCCTCTCCCCCACATCCATCATTATCCTCTAGACCACCATCATTAATGTTCTCCCCACCACACCTAAGTGTCCTCTCCACCACCCCATCATTGTCCTCCTCATCACACTTTAGTATCCTATCCATCACCCTATCATTGTTCTCCCCACACCTCAGTGTCCTCTCCATTACCCTATCATTGTTCTCTCCACCACACCGGTGTCCTCCCCACCCCCGTCATTGTTCTCCCCACACCTCAGTGTCCTCTCCATTACCCTATCATTGTTCTCTCCACCACACCGGTGTCCTCCCCACCCTCCGTCATTGTTCTCCCCACACCTCAGTGTCCTCTCCATTACCCTATCATTGTTTTCTCCACCACACCGGTGTCCTCCCCACCCCACCCCCCCACCCCCGTCATTGTTCTCCCCACACCTCAGTGTCCTCTCCATTACCCTATCATTGTTCTCTCCACCACACCGTTGTCCTCCCCACCCTCCGTCATTGTTCTCCCCACACCTCAGTGTCCTCTCCATTACCCTATCATTGTTCTCTCCACCACACCGGTGTCCTCCCTACCCCCCGTCATGGTTCTCCCCACCTCAGTGTCCTCTCCACCACCATCATTGTTCTCCCTACCACACCTGTGTCCTCTCCACCACCCCATCATTGTTCTCCCCATCACACTTTAGTGTCCTCTCCATTACCCTATCATTGTTCTCTCCACCACACCTGTGTCCTCCCCATCATTGTTCTTCCCACACCTCAGTGTCCTCTCCACCACCATCATTGTTCTCCCCACCACACCTGTGTCCTCCCCCACCCTCATCATTGTTCTCCCATCACACCTCAGTGTCCTCTCCATCACCCTAATCATTGTTCTCCCCCACCACTCCTTGTGGAGTATATGACTAATAGTTGTCCTTAAACAGGTTCTTCCACCTGAGCTGTGGATCTCTGCAGCTCCTCCAGACTGCCCATGGACCTCTTGCCTCCTTCTCTAATAAGTGCTCTGCTTTCTTGGGATGTCAATTTAGGTGAACGGCCATGTCTTGGTAGATTTGCAGTTATGCCATACTCCTATTTTTGGATGATGGATTGAGGTTCTGAGAGATGTTGAGAGCTCGGGCTATATTTTAAAACCTACCTAAGCTTTACTCTTCTCCATATCTTTATCCCTGACCTGTCTGGTGGGCTCCATAGTTTTAATGATGCTGTTTGGTTTGATCCTTGATGTTCTCACACAAACCTTTGAGGCCTTCACAGAACAGCTGTAGTTATACTGAGAAGAAATCATTCACAGGTGGATGCAATGTACTAATTATGTGACTTCTGGAGGGAATTGGTCACTCAGGAATTTATTTCTGGGGCATCAGACTACAAGGGGCTAAATAAAAATGCACCACACAATTCTCAGATTTACAGTATATTCTTAAAATATTTAGAAAACCCTGTATTATTTCCTTCACATGTCTCAAATACTTACTACAGTGTGTTGCATCACATAAAATCCCCCAAAAATACATTTAAGTGTGTGGGTGTAATGTGAAAAAATGTGGAATAGTTCACGAGGTATGAATACATTGTGAAGGCACTGTATCTATAGATATATGACATCACGTTGATAGTGCACACATCCCCGCAGGTACCTGTAGACATAACATCACCTGTGCCCTCATGGTATCTTATGCTTGTCCTAGTGTAATGAATGAATAAGACATGTGTGTAATACCTACCTGGCTGGTATCTGCAGATGTGGCATCACCGATGTCACTCATCACCCAACGCAAAAGTGAGCGGTTCCGGATGAAAACTTTTAGAAAATACCACGTCCCTCCAATATATTAATAATTGTTGTGCCACCAATTTCTGCTCAAGAAGTCACAGATACCTGCTGGGATGTGTGCGTGTCGGATCACATGACTCACATCACTTGCGAGCCCTCTGCTCCGATAGTAAGTAAAAATGACTGCACAATGCCAAATGGGAGCTGTTTAGGGCACAGAAAGTTAAATCCAACCAGCAGCATGAAGTGTGTACGTTGTAACCATAAGGCTAAGTGCACACGTACCGGAACTCTCGCGGAAATTACCGCGAGAATTCCGGAATTCCAGTCCGCGGGAAAATCGCATTTTAAATTCCCGTGATTTTCCCACGGAAAAACTAGCATTTTGCAAGCGTATTTAGCTTGCAAAATGCTAGCGTTTTCCCAGCGATCTGTAGCATCGCTTGGAGAACTGATTGACAGGTTGGTCACACTCGTCAAACATAGTGTTTGACGAGTGTGACCAACTTTTTACTACTGAGGCCGCCTATGCGGCATCAGTAGTAAAAGATAGAATGTAAAAAAAAAATAAAAAATGGTGTTATTCTTACCTTCCGACGTCCCGCGCAGCCGTTCCCAGTAATCCTTTGCGAAAATGCCCGCGATGACGTCCGTTCTCGCGGGATCGCAATGTCTCGCGGTAATTCGCAATGACGTCGCGCGAATGACCGCGAGACTTCGCGATCCCGCGAGAACGGACGCCATCGCGGGCATTTTCGCAAAGGCTTACTGGGACTGGGAGTGTGGAGAGAGGCGGGAAGGCTGCGCGGGACGCCGGAAGGTGAGAATAACAATATTTTTTTATTTTAAATTCTATTTTTTACAGGGATATGGTACCCAAAGCCCGGAGGACAGTCTCCTCTCCTCCGGGCCGTGGGTACCATCCGCAATTGTTCTGCTTACTTTTCGCATGGTGTGCACAGCCACATGCGGGAAGTAAGCGGAACAATGCATTCCTATGGGTGCGGGATCGCCGCGATTCCGCAAATTAATGAGCATGCTGCGTTTTTTACCGCGAAGCGATTCCGCCGCGGGACAAAAAACGCAGCATTAGCACAGCATTGCGGAATCCCATAGGAATGCATGGGATGCTTATTTTTCGCGTTTTCGCGGCAAAATCGCGCGGTTAAAACCGCCGCGGAAACGTGAAAAAAAGCCACGTGTGAACTCAGCCTTATAGGTTACCCTCTGACCACTATAACTCCAGCTCAGCTAGTATTCACACTAGGATGCAAGTGACAGTAAAAAAAAGAACAAAAAATTCACCATTGGGCAGAGAAGAGTGAAGTCAGTGCTACGGAGCCTGTAAGAACAATACTGACCCAGTCCCCAAAGATGAGCAACCCGAGTATTGGGACACTGCAAGCCACCAACAATTTCATGTAGAAAAATCACTGGAAGCAACTATACTTCCTAATTAGAAATGTCCCCTGCCCATTTACAAGGAAAACTCTTTCCTGCTCAAAGGCATTATTGATACTTTAACCTATTGTGACAGATAGAATCTGCACTGTGATTTAGAATCAGACCTCAAGATAAAAGTGAGAGATCTACAGCACCGGACTCATCCCCCTCCCCCCACCTCACCGCTGTGAAGAGGAGTTATCTGTAAAGAGACTTTCATATATGTTGATGAAGCATTGCATGAAGAGAAGTGATTCTATGTGATGAAAAGAAGCTTGAATAAAACCCCTGTGATCAACTCCAGCTCAGAACGGTGTCATAGCTGTGTGCCTGCAAACCCGTTACCTCCCCTCTACTGTGAAGAATTATAATTAATGGTCGTCCTGAGTAAGATTTCCCCAGGATTCCAACAAGAACTCATTTTTCCTTTGTATCACCTTCATATCCTGAGTGGCATGAATGCAGCATTATGTAAAATGCCCTCCCCCTCCAAAGAAAAATCACAAAATTAAGAAAAAAATATAAAGTTTACCAAAACTACAAATTTAAAATAAAAAAACAAAATTGTTCTTGTGATATTTCCTGCCTGCAGAGTTTTATTTTCAGCGCAACATTTTACTAATGTTACTATAACGATGGTACATTTCAGATTAGATGGTCTCCACGCAGAGACGTCAACCACTTATCACTTATCGTGCGTTACTTCCATTAACAGAAAAAAAAAAAAGTCATGGCTTAATCAAAAACATCTGCTAAATCCATATTCATATTAACGTAAATGCAAAAATGATCCATCACCAGCGTAAAAGGTGGAGGTTTTTATTTTATTTTTTTAAGACATTTTTCTTTTTTTTTGTCTTTTTATGTTACATTTTTTATTTTTTCCCTGTTTTCTATATTTTTTTCTTATCATACATTGTTCATATGTTTTTTAATTTTCTTTTTACTTCCCTTTTGTTCCTTATTGGGTATTTTTTTTCTTTCTTTGTCTTTTTTTATATCTAATATTTTTCTTTTATTATTGTAAATCTTTTATTTTTTTCCTCTATTTTATTTTTTTTATTTATTTTTATTGTGCATCTCCTATCTTGTTCCTTTATTTTATTTTTCTTTATTTATTTTACATCTCTAATATTTTTCATTTTTTCTTTTCCTTTTTGTACATACTTTATTTTGTTATTTTATTTTACGTCTTTAATATTTTTTCCTTTTTCTTTCCTTATTGTACATCTTTTTTTCCTTTATTTTATTTACATCTTTCATACTTATCTTTCTCATTTTCCTTTTTTCTTTACTCTACAGCTTTTATTTTTTTTACCTTTATTTTATTTTCCTTTTTTATTTTATGTCCATACTTCTCCATATTTTTTCTTGTTTTTTTTCTTATTGTATAGCTTCTTTTTCCTTTATTTTCCCATTTTTTTATTTTACGTCTATATTTTTGGGTTTTTCTTATTGTACAGCTCCTTTTTCCTTTTATGTCTACAATATTTTTCCGTATTTTTATTTTTTTGTTGTTTTACAACTTCTTTTTCCTTTATTTGATTTTCCTATTTTTTATTTTATACCTGTATTCTTTCGTTTCCTTGTTTTACTTATTGTAGAGCTTCTTTTTCCTTTATTTTATTTTCCTTTTTTTTTATTTTATACCTGTATTCTTTCGTTTCCTTGTTTTACTTATTGTAGAGCTTCTTTTTCCTTTATTTTTTCCTTTTTTTTATTTTACGTCTTTAATATTTCTTTTTATTCCTTTTCCTTTTTTTATCTTTTTTCCTTATTGTACAGTACGTCTTTTATGCAATTTTTTTTTCCTTTTTATTTTCCTTTATCCGGCAGTCAGTGAGCGCAGAGTGATGTCCTGATCATCGCTGGCTGTTTGTGGCGTTTATTTACACCTGGCATACGCTTCTGTCTCTATATCATAGCCCGCGTAGATCCCTCTGACAGTGAAATGGCTGTAGGCGGATTCATTCGGCACATCTGTTTGTTGTGTGTAAAAGCTTCTCTTAAGAGTAAACTGTAGAGGGTTGTGGCGCGTGGGCGTTCCATATATTTTCTGCAATGTATGCTTGGAGAAATTACTGGCAGGAAACGTATCGTTAAGTGAAATCATGAGAATTTGCTCATTTAGTGCGGAGATGGTTTGTTGAAATATATAGCTATACTGTAAAGAATGTTTAAAAGGGAATCCACAGGTAGCAGATTATCAGATTATCTGGATTACCAAATGGTCGTAGAATCTTCTATAAAACTGGCGGCAAAGAAAAAGAGAATTTGGTACTGGATGACCAACATTTCTGTATAGATCAGACAGAATGAGCCACAAAAGTTGAAAAAAGACATTCATTAAACTCGATGGAAATTTCTCGATCCACTAAAGGAGTTGTCCGGTAACAGTAAGTTATCCCCCATCAAAAGTAAAGGTGATAACTTATTAACTGGTGGGGATTAGAGATGAGAGAATCCATTTGCCAGACCCTGGTCCACCGGCCAAGTCAGAATCCCGGAGGGCGCGGGATGGGAGCTGTAGGAAGCACCTGTTGTGTGTGCATCAAATTGCCACAATGACAAGGCCACCAGGCTGGCTAGTCAGAAGTGGGGCTGCAGATGCCATCAGCAGGGGCATAACAATTGGGGTTGCAGAGGGTGGAAGACATTATTACAGGAAGGGGCCCAGGATTTGGGGCATTAATCCCGCAAGGGGCACAGGATGGGGGACATAATACCAGAAAGGGGCCCAGGATGGGGACATTATACCAGAAAGGTGTCCAGGATGGAGGACATTGTTACAGGAAATGCTGCAGGTTGGATAACATTATTACAGGAAGGCACCCATGATGGGGGACATTATTACAGGAAGGGGCCCTTGATGGGGGACAATATTACAGGAAGGGGCCCATGATGAGGAAAATTATTACAGGACGAGGCCCATGATGGGGGACATTATTAAAGGAAGGGGCCCATGATGGGGGACATTATTATAGGAAGGGGCGCATGATGGGGAACATTATTACAGGAAGGGGCCAATGATGGGAGATATTATTACAGGAAACAGCCCAAGATGGGGGACATTATTTCTGGAAGGGGCCCATGATGACAGACATTAATACAGAAAGGGGCCCATGATGGGGAACATTATTACAGGAAGAGGCCCATGATGGAGGACATTAATACAAAAAAGGGCCCATGATCAGGAGCATTATACCTGAAAGGGGCCCAGGATGGGCACATTATACCAGAAAGGGGTCCAGGATAGAGGTTATTATACCGGAAAGTGGCCCATGATTTGTTATACCAGAAATGGGGCCAGGATGGGGACATTATACCAGAAAGGGGCCCAGGATGCAGGACACTGTTATAGGAATCAGTGCGGGTTGGAGAACATTATTACAAGGGGTCCAGGATGGGGACATTATTACAGGAAAGGGCCCATGATGGGGGACATTATTACAGGAAGGAGCCTACGATGGGGGACATTATTACAGGAAAGGGCCTATGATGGGGGACATTATTACAGGAAGGAGCCTACGATGGGGGACATTATTACAGGAAAGGGCTTATGATGGGGCACATTTTTACAGGAAAGAGCCAGGGACATTATTTTAGGATGAGGACATTACTAAATGGTGGGGGCGCGAACACATATGTCTTTATGGGATCAAGAATGCTACAAGGGCGCATACATCTGACCTGGGAAACACACATTCGCCAGAAGACTTGCCACACTCATCAGGAGGGCTTTAAACTAGAAGAAGAGGGGATGGGAGGAAAAACAGCAGACAAGAACATGCAGCAGAAGGACAAACTAATCAAGGATACTAGATATGGTACAGAGGACCCAAGACAGGGTACTCAGAAGGAAGCTAAGAAAAAGGAAGCAAAACTTCTTTCCTGCATGCTGACCAACGCAAGGAGCCTGACCAATAAGAGTGAAGATCTGGAGTTGGTAATGTATGAGGAAAAATACGACCTAGTAGGAATAACTGAGACATGGTTAGACGACAGCTATGACTGGGCGGCTAACATGTGTGACGGACTCAGCTCCTGCTGAGCCCATTTTTTGAGTGGACCCTCTGGGTCGTGGCACCCACCCACCGAGGGCGAGCTGACCTTGTGAGAATCCACCCCCTATACAGGGAGTGTCAGGGGCAAGACCAAGGGGGTGAGCCACCACGACTGCTGGGACCAGACGGCCGGCTCAGGGGACACTAGACGAGTGTCTGACGACAAGCAGGAAGCAAGACGAGACTAGACGTAGGTGCAAGGTATCTTCATTAGAATAACACAAGATCACATACAGAGAACACAAGCAAAACGTGCAAGGTGCGCGCGTGGGCACGCCAAGGTCCATAACATGGTACGTGCCAGATGGCACGCCTAGGCACAGGTAATGGCAAGATGGCATCGGACTCCGGACTGCTGGCAAACCGACAGGGTCCAGGGATCAGGCTGCGGACGTCAGCTCCGGACATCAGGCCGTAGTCATCTGGTTCCGGACCTCTGGCAACGGTCGGCAGGTTCCGGGCATCCGGCAGGCAAACCAGGGTTCAGGCAAGGAGGCACGACAGATATCCAAGCAGGGTGCGTGTTTAGGGAACACGCCAAGGTCCAAGGCTAGGTGCGTGTGTAGGGGACACGCCAGGGTCCAAGGCTAGGTGCGTGTGTAGGGGACACGCCAGGGTTCAAAGCGAGGTGCGTGTGTAGGGGAAACGCCAAGGTTCGCAAACGAGACAGGGTGCGTGTGTAGCCACGCCAAAGCATAGAATAAGACAGTGCGTGTAGAGACACGCCAAGGTACAAGGTATAAGACAGAGTGCGTGTAGAGACACGCCAAGGTTCAAGGTACAAGACAGAGTGCGTGTAGAGACACGCCAAGGTACAAAGTATAAGACAGAGTGCGTGTAGAGACACGCCAAGGTACAAGACAGAGTGCGTGTAGAGACACGCCAAGGCACAAGACAGAGTGCGTGTAGAGACACGCCAAGGCACAAGACAGAGTGCGTGTAGAGACACGCCAAGGCACAAGACAGGGTGCGTGTAGAGACACGCCAAGGCACAAGACAGGGTGCGTGTAGAGACACGCCAGGGTTCAGAGCAGGGTGCGTGCTAGGAGCCACGCCAGGGCACAAGGAAGGGCTGCGTGCTAGGAGCCACGCAGGGACGCACACCTCACTGGCCAATGCACACGGCTGTAACGCCAGCACGAGGCACGACTAAGGCACAGGAGGGGGCAAAGGAACCTTCGTGCTAGGAGCCACGCCAGGTTCAGGGCAGGGTGCGTGCTAGTAGCCACGCCAGGGTTCAAGGCAGGGTGCGTGCTAGGAGCCACGCCAGGGTTCAAGGCAGGGTGCGTGCTAGGAGCCACGCCAGGGTTCGCAAGGAAGGGCTGCGTGCTAGGAGCCACGCAGGGGGCACGCCACACTGGCCAGTACACACGGCTGTACACAAACACGTGGCACTTACCACGGCACAGGAGACGCCAAGGGGAACCCACGCCGGGGTTCAATGCAAGGACAAGGCAGGGAACAAGGCAAGGAATACAGGCAGAAACAGAGCCAGGTCAGAGAGAGGACAGAGTCTAGCAGCGGAGCGTAGGCAGAAGCCCAGAGCCGGGCCAAGGGAAGACCTTGGGACTAGACAAAGAAACGAGCACTAAGGAGAGGAGAAATGGTGCGTGTGCCAGGGAGCACTACAGAGCACCATAGGAGAGAGCGAGGCAGAGCAAGCAAAGACTGAGACCATAGGGAGGAACACAAAGCAAGGAATAGCAAGGCAGAGAACACAGGGAGGACTACAAGTCAAAGCATAGCAAAAGCAAGACATGGCAAAACAGGCGAGGCAGAGAACGCAGGAAGGACTACAAGTCAAAGCATAGCTAAGGCGAGACATAGCAAAACAGACTAAGACAAAGAACAGCAGAAGGACTACAAGGCAAAGCAAGGCAAAGACAAACATGGCACGAGAGACAACACAAGACATGGCACAAGACAAGAGGCGGAATACGAGCACGGAGCGTGTGCAGAGACGCACTACAGAGCAAAGTGCAAGGGCACAGAATAGAGGGAGCAACCCCACAGACCCAGAGCCTTGCAGGGAAGCAACACAATAATCAGGCCCTGAGCATAGGAAGAGGCGGCCTAATATAGGGCATAGCACCTCCTCCTCCAGGTCAGGACCAGGGGAGAACTTCCGGGATTCTAGACATGACGAGATGATAGCAGAACCAGAGAGTGCAGGATCTTAGGAAACGTCACATGATCAGGGTTTCAGACATGACGAGATGATCACCGAACCAACCAGTGCAGGATCCTAGGAAGAACACATGATCCGGGATTCTAGACATGACGAGATGATTGCAGAACCAGACAGTGCAGGATCTTAAGAAACATCACATGATCAAGGACTCCAGACATGACGAGAAGATCACAGAAGGCAGAGCAGAAACGCAGGGATCCTGCAGCTCAGACATGAGGTGAGTCTGCACACAGCTCTAGCGAACATGCAGGACAGCAGACAAAACATGCGCATGCACATCGCTCCAGGAGTTCTTGAGACAAACAGACATGGCAGACATGGCGGACGTGACAACATGCAAGGATATGATTTGTGTAGGAGGGATCGTAAAAAAAAGGAAAAGGGGGCGGAGTCTGTCTATATATAAAGCCCACACTGAGAGAAGATATACAAGAGGGAAACGAAGAGGTGGAGTCTCTATGGGTGGAGATACAAGGAGGGAAAAGTAATAAAATCCTCATAGGGGTTTGTTATAAGCCACCAAATATAACAGAAGCCACTGAGAATGTATTATTGAGACAAAGAGACAAAGCAGCAAATCCCAATGAGGTGATTATTATGGGGGACTTCACCTACCCCGACATAGACTGGGAAACTGAAACCTGCGGATCTCAGAAAGGAAACCAATGTCTGCCAGTGACCAAGGATAATTATCAGTCACCACTTGTGCAGGACCCAACTAGAGGGACGGCCCTTCTGGACTTAATGTGAAGCCACAGGCCGGATAGAATAACAGAAGTCCGAGGCGATGGCACCGAGGGAACAGTGACCACAATATAACACAAGTCCACTTGTCCTTCAGTAAGGCGCCCTGGAAGGGGGTTACGAAAACGCTGAATTTCAGGAAAGCAAAGTGTGATCAGCTTAGAGAGGACCTTCGCCGAATTGATTGGGACAATGTCCTCAAAAATAGGAGCACAGAAAATAAATGGGAAATATTTATATCAGTTTTACACCCCCACTGCGAGCTAGCCATACCGTACAGAAATAAAAGGGCTAGGAGCAGGAGAACACCAATGTGGCTAAATAAGGATGTAAAAAAGGGCAATAAATAACAAGAAGGCGGCATTTAGGAAGCTAAAACAAGAAGGCAATGAAGAAGCATTAAAAAGTTATAGAGAAAAAAATAAAATGTGTAAAAAACAAATACATTTAGAAAAAAGTGGAAACTGAGAGACTCATTGCTAAGGAAAGTAAAACAAACCCCAAACTATTCTTTAATTATATAATCAGTAAAAAGATTAAAATTGATGGTGTCGGCCCTTTAAAGAACAATGAGGGTGAAATCATAGAGAGCGATGTGGGAAAAGCAAATGTTTTAAATACTTTTTTCTCAACAGTGTTCACACAGGAAAAGGATTTGCCAGGGGAAATGCAGAGTGATCATGTAAACTCCCCATTAAGTATTACCGGCCTAACCCAGGAAGAAGTGCAGGACCGCCTTAGTAAGATTAAAACTGACAAATCACCAGGCCCTGATGGCATTCACCCTCGGGTATTAAGGGAGTTAGGTAATGTGATAGACAGGCCTCTATTCCTTATATTTAAAGACTCTATAGAAACAGGGTCTGTTCCTTTTGATTGGCGGCAAGCAAATGTGGTACCAATATTCAAAAAGGGGTGTAAAAGGGAACCTGGAAACTATAGGCCGGTAAGCTTAACATCTGTTGTGGGTAAAATTTTGGAAGGGTTTCTAAGGGATACCATTATGGAATATCTCAATGTTAATAAATGTTTAACTCCATATCAACATGGATTTATGAAGGATCGCTCCTGTCAGACTAACCTGATCAGCTTCTATGAGGATGTGAGCTCTCAAATGGACCAAAGGAGAATCATTGGATGTCATTTATCTCGACTTCTCTAAAGCATCTGACACTGTCCCACATAAAAGATTGGTAAGTAAGATGAGAAAGCTTGGGCTAGGGGAAAATGTGTGTAGATGGGTAGGGAGCTGGCTTAGTGATAGAATGCAAAGAGTGGTTATTAATGGGGCATCCTCAGATTGGGCCAGGGTTACTAGTGGGGGACCACAGGGGTCTGTATTGGGCCCCCTACTATTTAATATATTTATTAATGATCTAGTGGATGGCTTACACAGTAAAATATCAGTATTTGCAGATGATACAAAACTATGTAAGGTAGTTATCACAAAGGAGGACAGTTTGCAACTACAGACAGATTTAAGTAAATTGGAGAATTGGGCTGAAAAATGGCAAATGAGGGTTAACACAGATAAGTGTAAGGTTCTGCACATGGGAAGGAGAAACAGAGGCTACAATTACTAAATGGGAAACTGCTGGGGAAATCAGACATGGAAAAAGACTTAGGCATCTTAGTCAATAAGAAGCTAAATTGGAGTGCCCAGTGTCAGGCAGCTGCCACCAAAGCAAATAGGGTCATGGGATGCATTAGAAGAGGTCTGGGGACACGAGATGAAAACATAATTCTCCCTCTGTACAAATCACTCGTCAGACCACACTTGGAGGATTGTGGGCAATTTTGGACGCCGGTGCTCAAGAAAGACATTACTGAACTTGAAGGGTTCAAAGGCGGGCTACTAAAATGATAAATGGAGTTGGTTCACTACAATACCCAGAAAGGTTATCAAAATTAGGTCTATTTACTCTAGAAGAGAGAAGACTTAGGGGAGACTTAATATATATGTACAAGTATATCAGAGGGCAATACAGAGATCTCTCCAATGAACTGTTTGTACCAAGGACTGTGACAAGAACAAGGGGGCATTCTCTTCGTTTGGAGGAAAGACAATTTCTGCACCAGCATAGAAGAGGGTTCTTCACGGTAAGAGCAGTGAGGCTCTGGAATTCTCTTCCTGAGGAAGTGGTGATGGCCAACTCACTGAAGGAATGTAAGAAAGGAATGGATGCTTTTCTTGTGAGTAACATTATAGAAGGTTACGAATAACAGAATATTATAGGTAGATGGTTGACCCAGCTTAGGGGAAGGAATTTTTTTCCCTATGGAGAAAATTGGCTTCTACTCTGTGGGTTTTTTGCCTTCCCCAGGATCAACAATGCAGAACAGCTGCACTAAAAATAGGCTGAACTAGATGGACATAAGGTCTTCCTTCAGCCTTCAAAACTATGTTCAATTCTATGTAACATGCAGATAGGGGCCCAGATCTATATTTTGCATCAAGGCTCATTGGACACTAGTTACACCATTGGCCATCACCATCAGGTATGGGGTGGCTTCAGTCCAACGGCCACAGAATACTGAACAGACCGCTGGACCAGGGATCAGCAAATTGATTCACTCATCACTAGTAGAAGTTCGACGTCTAGGACCCCATCAAATGGCAGAACCAGGCACACTTATCCCCGTTATAATAGGATGGCAGGTTGGATGCTCGGCCGCTACTCCATTCATTCCCTATGTGGCCGCCAGATACTATGCTTGGCTTTTTCCAGCAGCCCGATATAGAATGAATGGTGCGACGATCGAGCATGTGTGATAGATGGATAGGCAGATAGATAGATAGATAGATAGATAATAGATTAATAGATAGATGATACATAGATACATAATGGATAAATAGATTGATAGGATAGATAATAGATAGATAGATAGATAGATAGATAGATATGAGATAGATAGATAGATAGATATGAGATAGATAGATAGATAGATAGATAGATAGATAGATAGAATGTAATTATATTGTAATGGCTATTATTGTATCCTAGCACTATCATGTATCTCAGCTGCACTATAACATTGTTAATAGTTTTTTCTTGTGTGAGTTGATGTCAGAATTTTCCAGTCTACATACAGATCGGCACTAATTAGCCTTTAGATCTCATCTGCCATCCACTTTTATTTTTTGTTAATGTGACATTAATAGCACAGTTCCTATGAAAGCATAATTGCATTGTACAGTCATTAACGGACTCAATTTTTCCCACTGGTGCATAATATAAACCTCATATGAAGCAATGATTCAACTATAATCCACCCACAACATGTCGATATCGAGCCTAAATCTGCCCCAGTACACCCATGTGCTGGAGACATTACATCGCACCCTTCTCCAAATGTTAATCTTAAAACACATGTTCACCTTTCGTAATCATTTTTCTTTAATACATCTTTAAAAAAAAACAAAAACAAAGCAACTTTGCAAATATTCTTGATTAAGGATCTCCTGCCATAGTTTGCATACAGCCTCTATACAGATCTATGTGTGGCCAGATAATGAAGTCAGTGCTGCAAGGTAACCTGTAGTCTGACCCTCCATAATGTATCACAGATATCACATATAAGAGGCAGAGGCCGGGGGAGGCTCACTGAGGTCAAAGCCTGAAGCCTCTAGAGCAAAAAGGTCAAAGAAAGCGGGTCTGGAAACTAAAACCAGCAATACAGAAATCATCACAGTAGATTATATATGGGCAGCAGGTGTGAGGAAGCACGAAAAGCTAAAATACTGACAGACGACAAAGCACACTTTATATGGGATGCCCACTGAGCTCAAAGTCTGCAGCTCCACAAGCAAATGTGTCAGAGGAGGCAGGTATGGAAAACAAAAGAAGAAACATAGAAATCATCCCTTACACGTTTTATATTGGACAACAAATGAGAATGTATGAGAGGAAGGGAGGAAAAGGCTCAGGAAGACAGGCTAAATAGAAGAGGGGAGAGATCAAGCTTCTCACGGGATGCCCACTGAACTCAGAACCAGCAGCTCCACAAACATGTGACAGAGAAAGCAGGGGTGGGACATAAGGGGCAATCAAGAAATCAGTCACAGCAGGTTAGATATGAGCAGCATTTTCTTATCAGAAATCACACTGAAAACCACAGAATGCAAGATGATAAAGGAGGCATATAAAGACAAACCATAGCATTCACAGGAGGGGGAAAGCATTCTTCACAGGGAAGGCCCACTGAGCTCAGAGCCTGCAGCCCCTAGAGCAGACAGGTCCGAGAAAGCAGGGCTGGAACATATAGGAAACTATTCTGAAGCCAGCCACAATAGCTTATGTATAGTGGGATCAGCATTTTATCAATGAGTACATGCAAGGTCATGAAGGAGGCACATAAAGACAAACCATAGCATTCACAGGAGGGGGAAAACATTCTTCACAGGGAAGACCCACTGAGCTCAGAGCCTGCAGCTCCTAGAGCAGACATGTCCAAGAAAGCAGGGCTGGAACATATAGGAAACTATTCTGAAGCCAGCCACAATAGCTTATGTATAGTGGGATCAGCATTTTATCAATGAGTACATGCAAGGTCATGAAGGAGGCAGATAAAGACAAACCATAGCATTCACAGGAGGGGGAAAACATTCTTCACAGGGAAGACCCACTGAGCTCAGAGCCTGCAGCCCCTAGAGCAGACATGTCCGAGAAAGCAGGGCTGGAAAATATAGGAAACTATTCTGAAATAAGCCACAATAGCTTATGTATAGTGGGATCAGCATTTTATCAATGAGTACATGCAAGGTTATGAAGGAGGCACATAAAGACAAACCATAGCATTCACAGCAGGGGAAAGCATTCTTCACAGGGAAGGCCCACTGAGCTCAGAGCCTGCAGCTCCTAGAGCAGACATGTCCGAGAAAGCAGGGCTGGAAAATATAGGAAACTATTCTGAAATAAGCCACAATAGCTTATGTATAGTGGGATCAGCATTTTATCAATGAGTACATGCAAGGTTATGAAGGAGGCACATAAAGACAAACCATAGCATTCACAGCAGGGGAAAGCATTCTTCACTGGGAAGGCCCACTGAGCTCAGAGCCTGCAGCTCCTAGAGCAGACATGTCCGAGAAAGCAGGGCTGGAAAATATAGGAAACTATTCTGAAATAAGCCACAATAGCTTATGTATAGTGGGATCAGCATTTTATCAATGAGTACATGCAAGGTTATGAAGGAGGCACATAAAGACAAACCATAGCATTCACAGCAGGGGAAAGCATTCTTCACAGGGAAGGCCCACTGAGCTCAGAGCCTGCAGCTCCTAGAGCAGACATGTCCGAGAAAGCAGGGCTGGAAAATATAATTATATAATTCTGTATAAATATAATTTAACACACTTCACTGATGAAATCTACAAATATGTGCTGACAGAGACCCACTACGTATCCTGCGTTTAACGACATGGTAACATTTAACTTTCCTTTGCTTCCACTTACCAACTGTTTTTTCTGTATAAGTGTCGGTCTTCACTTTAATTCTAGCATTCGATTCACGAGCCAAAAGGCTGCGTCTGAGCCTAGATCCAGCACGTCAGCGTTTTAGTTGTGTTGCATTGTACTTTTAATGAAAGATGTGATAACCAATGTGAATTGCGGTTACTAAATGACACTTTACTCCTCGATCAATATATAAGGCTTTATTACATTCGGGCACAGGTTAATCAGGTTACGTTTGCTACTATAATGTTCCTCCTTAATCCAAGTCTCTTCTGTTTATTTCACAGGCTTCAGAAGTAGAAAAAAATCACCCAGGATCCTCTGTCCGCAAGATAAATTCACAGTAGTCAAGATAACAAATGGAGGCCACTTTCTGCTGCCCTGCAGGGTTCATGGGACCAAGATCTAAATAGATTTGTGAGAGATGGAAATCAGCCTGGGACAACAATTCTGGGATTTAGTTTTGGCAGAGAGCGATGACATAGAGGGGGTTTTGTTAGAAATTGCAATCAGGGACCGACTCGGCTGCAGCACGTTGAAGTGACATTCGCTCCACTCTCTGGTATCTGCATCTCATTTAGGGCTGAAACGTCAGTGACCCTATAACTGTACAAGTCACAGAATCGCAGCGTGCACCATTGGTCTCCCATGGATGAGAGTCAGATGGACGGAATTGTGCGGGCAGGTGAAATACCGCGCGACCTGCAGTCGCAGAAAATAGTGAAACTGGTGCAGAATAGTTTGCAAACTATGATGGAAATAGAAAATACATGTAAAAAAAAAACGCATTGCATTGTCCAAACCTGGAGGCTTGGAAGGTTGTTGTAGAGGAAGTATCTACAGGAGATGTCTGTCCATAATGAGCTACTGTGGTCTTCTCCTGATGCATCCAGATAGGTATCGTCTGCTCCGGGTATGGATGGGACTCACTAACTCGGAGACGAGTTAAACATTGATCAATATATAACAGCGACATTTCTGTAATTGTATATTGGTATTGAATTGGCAGAAAGAGTACAAGTGCTAATTAATTTATATATTTATTAGATGGGAAAAGTGGCTCCTTATAGTTAGTGGAGGCACAGTGTTGGATTACAATTTAGAATTGGAATGGTGGGTTATGTAATAACTAATTATATGTCAATGGTGGGTGGCACATCTCTACTAAGGTGTGTAGTGTAGAAGATCTGGCACAATGTGATGGTGTTTGTTCCTTGTATGTGGTATCATCTGGTCACTATGTGGTGGTAATATGTGATCTGGTCACGGAGTGATGGTATTTGTCCCTTGTATGTGGTATTATTCGGCCACTATGTGGTGGTAATATATGGTCTTGCCATGGTGTGATGGTATTTGTCCCTTGTATGTGGTATTATTCAGTGACTATGTGGTGGCAATATGTGATCTGGTCACGATGTGATGGTGTTTGTTCCTTGTATATGGCATTATCTGGTCACTATGTGGTGGTATTGTGTGATCTGGTCATGGTGTGATGATATTTGCCCCTTGTATGTGGTATTATTTGGCCACTATGTGGTGGTAATATGTGGTCCGGCCATGGTGTGATGGCATTTGTCCCTTGTATGTGGTATTATTCGGTCACTATGTGGTGGTAATATGTGGTCTGGCCATGGTGTGATGGTATTTGTTCCTTGTATGTGTTATTATTCAGTCACTATGTGATGGTAATATGTGGTCTGGTCATGGTGTGGTGGTATTTGTTCCTTGTATGTGGTATTGTTCAGTCACTATATGGTGGTAATATGTAGTCTGGTCATGGTGTGGTGGTATTTGTTACATGTATGTGGTATTATTCGGTCACTATATGGTGGTAATATGTGGTCTAGTCATGGTGTGGCGGTATTTGTACCTTGCATGTGGTATTATTGGCCATTTTAAAAAATGTATGTGACACATTCCCTTAAAGAAAAATAAATAAAATATACCTTAAAAGAGTATTGGGTATTTTAAGAAATGTTTAATAGGTTAGAGTAGGGCCTGGTCAAAAGAGGTTACCTTGTGGTGGTGGCTTAAAAATAATATTTTGGCCAAAGTGAAAGCTGATGGCTATGTGTGTGATCTGGTGTTACATGAGAACTGTTAATGTGTGATTGGTGAGGATGTGATGCAGAAGTGGAGTTTTTCCAAGAGTAGTCAGTGGGGCTGTGGAAAGCTCAAGGGGTGGAGGCGGAGCTGAGGTGAAGCCTGGGTGGAGTCTCAATGGGGGCCCAAAAATGTTGCCAGTATGGGGCCCTGAAATTCCTACTGGTATCACTGATAACAGTACTTAAACATTGGAATAGTAGATTAGTATTACAGAGATTGAGATAGCAGGACTGGAACCATGGAATAGCAGAGCTGTGTAGTGGAGCTTGATGTAGCAGTGCTGGAAACATGGCAACTGGATACACAGAAGAGATGAGACTGTCCACAGTGCTCAGCACTGGAGCCGTGACAATTTTCACTTTATTTCCAAGTTCTAGTATAGCAGCAACGTAATGTGCAACAATATCCACAGGTTGTACAAGCACTATCTGTCTGGGGCCTTTTTGTATGTTGGACTCTATGGGTGAATTGAGCTATATTCCGATGAAGCGATGAAGTTTTTTTTATATGGATTGTTTTCTGGCTGAAAAATCCACATCTAAAACCTTTTTTAAAAGTTTTTGATGTATTATTAATAATACAGAGTCTGTCAATATGCTGCGGTTTGTGATGCATTTCCACTGCAAAAAAAAAACCTCATCCAAAATATCACAAATTAATAGTAAACTTGTAGCAAGCAAATTTGAAGTATCTTTTATGTGGATTTTGGAATCTGCACCATAAAGTAATAAAAATCTCGTTGCACGCCTTGTTCTTCTGTGCTACGCACCCCACCAGTCTAGGTGCATCATGAGCTTCTACGTCTGCTGCGGTCCAGAACACTTCTCAGAATATTTTTCATGAATCTGAGTTGATACTTCACCTCCATCAATTTTCCATTCTTGAAAAATGCGATACAATTTTTTAGAACTCTCTCCCGTTTCCAATATGGTGGCGTGCGCTAATTGTACAAGCATTGCAGTTTCCAGAGGAGCCTTCGACCCATCTTGCATATTGGACATGGAAACTCGATCCATGGATACTCAACCGTCAAGTCGACAGATCGGACTGATTTGCTCAAGGATCCACTTGTTTGTCCATTGACGAGATTCTCAAAAATCTTTGCCAACCCCAAACTTCAAAGACCGTCTTTATCGTCCGGATTTCCTGCACAATCGGAATCTTTGTTCCTAGAGACACATCATCATTGCGTCTGAGGGTCTCATGCCGGTTTTTGATCTCGTTGGAGCTGTATTTCGGAGATAACCGCCTCTTCTGCCAATTCCTGAGCCCCGGTCTTAGACACGTGCATTCTCTTTCCACTTTGAAGCGTTGCAAAGACGTGACGTGTCAGCCATACAGCGCAGCTTCATACCGGCCACTAACAGTTCCCATCGTTGTGAGCGATGTTTTGTGTCAAGTCCTTGTTTTATGAAACATATTTGTTTCTTTTCTTTCACACAAGCGTCTTTTGTGCTTGTGCTTTGATGTCGGAGCCCGGTTCTGGCTTTGCTTACAGCGGTTTGGCATTTTCGTTGCATCTGGACCTAGATTTTGGTGTTTATATATTGTGCATTGTACAGAAGAAAAAAAAAAAATAAAGAGCAAGCTAAAACATTTCAACTGCCCCAAATCTTTCCATTGCAATGCTGGATGTTGTGTTTCTAATTAAAACGATGAAAAAAAAATGTAAAGAGTGATATTGTATTATTTGCTGAAAAGAAGATTAAGCCGGACATAAATATCTGCAGGGAAAAGAGGAAAAAATTTAATTATGGAAGTTACTAAATTCTATTAGTTATATGGGATAACCCTACCTTAAAGGGGTATTCCCATCTGCTACAATAAGGCTTCTGTGACCCCCCGCTTATCCAGTCCAAGAGCTGTGTCCCCCTAACAGTGTTTCCCAGCTCTGCGGAGAATTGCAGAACATCTCGTCTCAACCGGGCGGTTGCCGTTCCCTGCCGCCGGGCAGCACGGCACCAGTGGTGTTGCCTCTTCATTCTCAGGACCGGTGGTGCTCCCCGAGGTCTGATCCTTCACCACCATAAATTGCGTATCCGAGCAATATACCATTAGTGTATTAAATAGAAATAAAACTTTAAGTGGGGGTAATCTTGAACACTACCCTACTTTTCAACCTTCTAATGAAAACCCTTACATTTCAAAAGGAAACACTGAGGCCTCAAATAAGTTGTGGCAATAGCATCCCCAAAACTATAAGAACCAATTAGGAACTTCCTTTGAGCCATAGCAATCTCCTTTGCCTCGTAAAGGGAACTCCACCCAACACTGAACTTCTGACATACCATGGATGTGCACTCCACAACATTGAGATTGCTACACCAAGAAACATGTCGTGGAGGAATGGAGATCATTGGATGGAGACAAGTTACTGATCTTTTGCAAATGATGAAAAAATGGAAACAAGAATTTCATAAACCTTTGGATTTCTTCAGTCTGGAGTCTGAGCCACATGCAAAAATCCAAGCACTTCCAGCCTCCACAGATCATTAATGGTCGTCTGAGGAAGGTTCTGCCGCCGAATGCACTTCTGCAAATCAATCAAGATCCACTACCGGCAGCTCCTGTGTGAGGTCCTCGAAGGAGACAAGTCTGGAGACGCTGCAGGCAGCTCCTGTGTAATCACCGACCAATGACGTCCCCGATGTGCTTAAAGGAGACAAGTCTGGAGACGCTGCAGGCAGCTCCTGTGTAATCACCGACCAATGACGTCCCCGATGTGCTTAAAGGAGACAAGTCTGGAGACACTGCAGGCAGCTCCTGTGTAATCACCGACCAATGACGTCCCCGATGTGCTCAAAGGAGACAAGTCCGGAGACGCTGCAGGCAGCTCCTGTGTAATCACCGACCAATGATGTCCCCGATGTGCTCAAAGGAGACAAGTCCGGAGACGCTGCAGGACATTGGAGCACATTTAGGCTATGCAGGCGCTCATAGCAGCATCAGCAACATACGGCCTGGTGTTGTTGTGCTGGAAAATGGCTCCCGAAACACTTTGGAAAAATGGCTGCACCACTGATTCCACCAGCAAAGCATGGTAATGCCGAGCTGTTAGAGCATCTGGCATAAAGACTCCCCCCGCATTCCGTTATTGTCCTTTCTCCCACCCCCATCATTGCCTTCTCCCCCAGCACCCCTATCATTGCCCTTTCCACTTCTATCATTGTTTTCTCCCCCACCACCCCATCAATGCCCATTCCACCACCTCCATCATTTCCTCCTCCCCTATCACCCCCATCATTGCCCTTTCCACCAACATTGTCCTTTCCACTACCACCATCATTGCCCATTCCACCACCTCCATCATTACCCATTCCACCACCTCCATCACTTCCTCCACCCTCAGCACTCCCATTATTGCCCTTTCTCCCTTGCCATCATTGTCCTTTCCACCACCTCCATCATTGCTTTCTCCCCCACCACCCCATTATTGCCCTCTCTGTCATGCCCATCATTACCCTCTCCTCAACCTACACACACACAGACACACAGCACCATTCACCTCTCTGCACATTCCCCCGCAGTGCTACACACGCACTCACACACCACCACCACTCATCTGTACAGAAACGCAGCACCTCACCTCTCCGCATGCTTTCCCGCAGCCACTGCATCCTCTCTCTGGTACAGCCACGGCGCTGAATGATGATGTCATCCAGTTGCGCAGCTGACATCTGTGTGAGACAGGAAGCGCGGGCAGGAAGCAGGACGGATCACTGCAGCTCCGCTGCCATTTTTTCTTGTAGGCAGCGTAGCTGCAGGGATCTCTCCCTGCCCGCCGCAGATGAGGGCAATCTGGCCAGGGGCCCACCGAAGCCTTGGGGACAAATAAACAGGCCAGATTGCCCTCATTATTAGCCGCCTTGCAGGGGCCCCCCGGAGCCACACCGGCTGCACATGTGGTATGTCCGCCCGTGTCTTGGACCATCGCACAACTGAGAACTCTGGAAGTGATTCCTGATTATAAAAGTGTGTTTTCTGAGTGCCCAAAATCTAGCGATACCATTAGTATTGAGGGTCGGGGACAAAAACAAAACCCTGCGCCTCTGTGGAATTCATATCGCCCCGATCTCAAACTATGGAAACATTTTGTCGATTTTTTCCCCCCTTTTTCCGGACGAGTGAAACTGCGTTTTCTATAACTCAAAGTCTGTCGTTATGAGCCTGACCTGCCGCACGAAGTCACCGAGAAACCCTTTTTCATCTGAAGAACGCACCAATTAGACCAATATCCTCACCGTGCCTCAAAGAACGTCCCTTCTCTTTCTTTCTGACACACAATTATCTCTCAAATGTATGATTATCTTCTGATAGAAAACCCGGAACCGTCCAGATGAAGACTCCGACTGGATAACCAAACAGCTTAAACGTTCAAAGGTCTTTTCTAATTTTTCCTTTTTTTTCTTTTAAATTGCATAAAACGAAGAAAAGAAATCAGAAGAGATCCCTAATGATGAGGGAAAAACAAATCGTGAAGTGAACGCCGTACACGTATGTCATACACAAAGGGCTCCATTCATTATTGCATTTCTGCCCTGTTTTTGCCAACTTTTTTTTAACTTTTTTTAAGCTTTTCTTTTTCTTTTTTTTCTATGCCGCATTCTTCTTTTAACTTGCCGCTATTTTTAAGTTAATTTCCTACTTGTTCATCTCTTTTTTTATTTTATTCTCTGTTTGCCGTTGTTTTTGTTTTCCGGACAATTCATTTTTATTTTTTTTTTTTAAAAAGTGGCAAACTTTTCGTGCGGAGATGATATCATAGCGATTTATCTTTAGTCAATAGGACTTTTTATGCAAATGTTAGCGGAATATTATAAAGGATTGGGCAACTTTTTACTCTAAAAAAAAAAGTCACAAATGAAAAAAAAAATGAAAGACAAGAAAAACAAAGTGAGTCTTTGATTTGGCGTAAAATTCATCAAACCGCGAACGTCGTTTAGAAGAATTTGTCAAAACGAAATATAAAAAAATAAAAATCACAACAACAAATGCCACAATAGTCACTTAAAAAATACAAATGATAAATCAGGGCCAAAGTGTACGGGAGATTTGCACCGGTCACATTTTACCCTTCAAAGATTCCTCTATTTTTGGAATTTTTTTTATATTTTTCTCTCCTCCAGCCAAGAACCAGAACGTTTTTATTTTACCATCGATTTGGTTATAGAAGGATTTGTTGTTAACATAGTAACATAGTTAGTAAGGCTGAAAAAAGCCCTGTGTCCATCCAGTGCAGCCTATATTATTATTATTATGCATTTATATAGCGCCATTTATTCCATGGCGCTTTACATGTGAAAAGGGGAAATATAGACAAAAATAATAAACATGTGTAAGACAAAGGACACACAAGTACATAAGGAGAGGGGGCCCTGCCCGCGAGGGCTCACAGTCTACAGGGATGGGTGAGGATACAGTAGGAGAGGGTAGAGCAGGTCGTGCGGTGGTTCAGTAGACCGAGGATCATTGTAGGTTGTAGGCTTGTCGGAACAGGTGGGTCTTCAGGTTCTTCTTGAAGGTTTCCGTTGATGGTGAGAGTCTGATGTGTTGGGGTAGAGAGTTCCAGAGTATGAGGGAAGCGCGGGAGAAGTCTTGTATGCGGTTGTGGGAAGAAGAGATAAGGGGAGAGTAGAGAAGGAGATCCTGAGATGATCGAAGGTTGCGTGCGGATAGGTACCGAGAGACCATGTCACAGATGTATGGAGGAGACAGGTTGTGGATGGCTTTGTATGTCATGGTCAGGGTTTTGAATTGGAGCCTCTGGGCCATAGGAAGCAAGTGAAGGGCCTGGCTTCCATTAGAATAAATCCACAGATCTACGTCCTTCTAAAGAACCTAATAACTGTAAAATACAATATTGTTACGCTCCAGGAAGACATCCAGGCCTCTCTTGAACCCCTCAGTTCGCCATCACCACCTCCTCAGGCAGGGAATTCCAGATTCTCACTGCCCTAACAGTGAAGAATCCTCTTCTATGTTGGTGGAGAATCCTTCTCCCCTCCAGACGCAGAGAATGCCCCCTTGTGATCGGCACCTTCCTTGGTATACACAGATCCTCGGAGAGATATTTGTATTGTCCCCTTATATACTTATACATGGTTGTTGTTTTTTTTGCAGCACAGCTTGTACTTTTCCAAGGGCGCCATATTTCATGACATATAACTTATTGATCAGTTTTGATTAACCCTCTCTGGGGAGGGATGAAAAGAAAAAGCAATTCCAATATTAAGCTTTACTTTTTAAAAAAAAAAAAAAAATTATACAGTGAAAATAACATTTTATGTATACAGTATGGGGTTGATAGAAAAATGGTGATACAAAGTATGTATCTTTCTTGTTACTTAGGCACAATAAAGACACTTTTTATGGAAAAAACTTATTTTTGTGTCACTGCATCCGGAGAACCAGAACTTTTTTTTTTTTTAATTAATGGACCAAGATGAAGTTTATTTGAGATGAAAATAGGAACTTTATAAGAACCATTTCTAGGGCACTTACAACTTACTAAAACATAAATAATAATAATAATAATAATAATATATAAATTGTATTTATATATATTGTATTATATATATATATATTTCCACAATTTTGTTTATTTTGTTGCTGCTGACCACACAGGATACATTATATTAATTGTATTGTACGGCTCACTAAAAAGACGGTGATATCAAATCTGAACACATTTTGTAGGTTTTACTAGTTTTTATAGAAGGCGGAATACTTTTTTTATTTTGGTTTTCTATCATTCTGGTGATAAATATCATTTATTTCTCACTTTTTATACATTTTCACATTTATTTTTTTTTGCATTTGTTATTTAGCATTTGTATAATATGCCGTGCGGTATAACTTTATTCTGTAAGTAATCGTGATAGCTCGCTTGCAAATATTCTATCCCCGAAATTTTTTTTTATTAAAATTGTTCTTTTTTTTGGGGGGGGGAGGGGGGGTGACTTTCAATAAAAAAATAAAAAAACCTTTTAACGCACGATTTTATTTTTTGGGGGAGGGATCCAGCAATCCTCATAGTAGGATCAGACTGAGTACATTACAGATGGGTCAGGAGCATCTGACTCTCCAGCTATTGAGAAACTACCATGTCGGGGAATGCTGGGAGTTGTAGTTCCCGATGGCTGGAGTTGCTGATCCTCTCATTATCGCTTTGATGCAGCATGGCCTGATTGGCAGTAACTGACGACAGACTTGGGGGATTTGCTAGCAGACGGCCTTCTTAAGCCCCAGTCGCCGCCATCTTGGTCGTCCCGTGAAGCCCGGCCACAGCTAAGCTTCATAAGAGAACCATGATTTGTCCAATCTACCTGGAGTATTGCGCCATTTACATCAAATGCTCAGAGATTCGAGTCCACTAGAAGAACCAAAAAATAAAGTGTGATGCAAAAATTAAAAAAAAAATTAAAAAAAACAAACAAAAAAAAAATCGCTCTTTTCTGGTCGCCGCACGCGCCTAAAAAAAAATGCAATAATGTGATCAAACGTTGTACCAATAAAAAAAATGGAAAAATAAAAAGTTTTGGAAAATGGAAATAAAAATCAAATTATTATTTTTTTTTAATTTCCGATTTTTTTAACTATTACATATATAAAAAATAAACACATGAGCCCTCATATGGGGAGGAAGATGGAAATTTATATATATATAAAAGTTCTGGCTTTTGGAAGAAAAAACAAAAAAAAAACTTAAAAATGTCCCACGCCTCAAGGGGTTAACAATAAATAATTGCCTGTTGATGTTGTTTGGCCACTATGAGACACCGTCCCATTGTTATGTCCGCTCTACAGTAGTGTCTGGGGCTTATGGACACGCTGTGATGAGGTCACGTAGTGTTATTAGAGTATTATCAGGACATATCGTGACACAGGCGCCGGAAATACGATATTATCGCAGCTGCTATCCCGAGAGCCGCCAGCAGGGGGAGCCCCGCGCTATCTGTCTCTCCTGACCTCATCCACCTGCCGCGACTCCCGGCGCCAGACGGCCCCTCCCCCCCTTAGCCCTGCCAGCCGCGCTCTTCTATAGGATGACTGACCACGTGACGTCACGCGATTACCGCCCTCCCATTGGTCCGATCTGCTGTCAGTCACCCTTAGGGGTCATTTAAGTTTACGGGCAGGAAATAAATAAATAAATGGGCGAAATTAGAAATGCGTAGAGCAAAATAAAAAAAACAAAAAACACTGGATCTGTCTGGGACACACTAACCTGCTAGGCTACGTAAGAGAGGCGGGACTTGTAATGATTGACGGCCAAATAGACCAATGGGGTAGCAGAAGGCAGGCTTCAAAGCCGGCTTGTGACGCCGCTCGGAGACACGGGTCTGGCCACGTGATGTCGCTGTATGTAAATGACCTGTTAGCGGGCAACCTCTGTCACAGGGACCAAAAAAAAGACTGTCACTCCCGACCAATCCGGAAGAGACACTGTGATCCCGCCCCCTAACAGGAACTGACCAATCGACTCTTCCCTAAACCCAAACGTGCTTCAAAGAAGACCAATGAGTAAGAAGAGTTTTACTCAAGGGGGCGTGGCGCCTATAAGGAGCGCTCGATTTGTTTTTGGGCGTCGCCCGGACGCGCGTGTGGCTCGGCGCCACTCCCTGATTGTCAGGCGCTTCCACCAATGGCGTCCGGAGGTAGCGGGAGACGAGCCAATGGGGAGCGGCGGTGGGCTGGACGGGGGCGGGACTGACCGAGGGGATTTCGGGTGACAGATGACAGAGGAATGGAGGATTCGGTGCCCGGGCGGCGGCGGAGAAGAGTGCGGGAGCCGGGCGCAGGTAACCGCCGCACGGGGGACCGCGGAGGGGTCGGCGGGAGCTCCGGGGGAGGAGGCGGCGGCGGCCGCGGGCAGGAGGGGAGGGAGCACAGACCACTCCTCCGCGTCCTCCCCTCACCGAGGAGCGCACTCCCCCGTGTCCCCACATGACTCCGCTGCCCTCAGCCTGTCACAGCCCTGTCATGGCCTGCGCAAGCTGCTGGGCTGACACTGCACGGGGGGGCCACACTGCACTCACAATATACAGGGGGGTCACACTGCACTCACAATATACAGGGGGGTCACACTGCACTCACAATATACAGGGGGGTCACACTGCACTCACAATATACAGGGGGGTCACACTGCACTCACAATATACAGGGGGGCCACACTGCACTCACAATATACAGGGGGGCCACACTGCACTCACAATATACAGGGGGGTCACACTGCACTCACAATATACAGGGGGGCCACACTGCACTCACAATATACAGGGGGGTCACACTGCACTCACAATATACAGGGGGGTCACACTGCACTCACAATATACAGGGGGGCCACACTGCACTCACAATATACAGGGGGGTCACACTGCACTCACAATATACAGGGGGGCCACACTGCACTCACAATATACAGGGGGGTCACACTGCACTCACAATATACAGGGGGGTCACACTGCACTCACAATATACAGGGGGGCCACACTGCACTCACAATATACAGGGGGGTCACAATACACAGGGGGTCCCAAACTGCACTCACAATATACAGGGGGGTCACACTGCACTCACAATACACAGGGGAGGGGGGTCACAATACACAGGGGGTCCCAAACTGCACTCACAATATACAGGGGGGGTCACACTGCACTCACAATATACAGGGGGGTCACACTGCACTCACAATATACAGGGGGGTCACACTGCACTCACAATATACAGGGGGGTCACACTGCACTCACAATACACAGGGGGGGTCACAATACACAGGGGGTCCCAAACTGCACTCACAATATACAGGGGGGTCACACTGCACTCACAATATACAGGGGGTCACACTGCACTCACAATACACAGGGGGTCCCAAACTGCACTCACAATATACAGGGGGGTCACACTGCACTCACAATACACAGGGGGGGTCACAATACACAGGGGGTCCCAAACTGCACTCACAATATACAGGGGGGTCACACTGCACTCACAATATACAGGGGGGTCACACTGCACTCACAATATACAGGGGGGTCACACTGCACTCACAATATACAGGGGGGTCACACTGCACTCACAATATACAGGGGGGTCACACTGCACTCACAATACACAGGGGGGGTCACAATACACAGGGGGTCCCAAACTGCACTCACAATATACAGGGGGGTCACACTGCACTCACAATATACAGGGGGGTCACACTGCACTCACAATACACAGGGGGGGGTCACAATACACAGGGGGTCCCAAACTGCACTCACAATATACAGGGGGGTCACACTGCACTCACAATACACAGGGGGGGTCACAATACACAGGGGGTCCCAAACTGCACTCACAATATACAGGGGGGTCACACTGCACTCACAATATACAGGGGGGTCACACTGCACTCACAATATACAGGGGGGTCACACTGCACTCACAATATACAGGGGGGTCACACTGCACTCACAATATACAGGGGGGTCACACTGCACTCACAATACACAGGGGGGGTCACAATACACAGGGGGTCCCAAACTGCACTCACAATATACAGGGGGGTCACACTGCACTCACAATATACAGGGGGGTCACACTGCACTCACAATACACAGGGGGGGGTCACAATACACAGGGGGTCCCAAACTGCACTCACAATATACAGGGGGGTCACACTGCACTCACAATACACAGGGGGGGTCACAATACACAGGGGGTCCCAAACTGCACTCACAATATACAGGGGGGTCACACTGCACTCACAATATACAGGGGGGTCACACTGCACTCACAATACACAGGGGGGGGTCACAATACACAGGGGGTCCCAAACTGCACTCACAATATACAGGAGGGTCACACTGCACTCACAATATACAGGGGGGTCACACTGCACTCACAATATACAGGGGGGTCACACTGCACTCACAATATACAGGGGGGACACACTTCACTCACAATACACAGGGGGGTCACACTGCACTCACAATATACAGGGGGGTCACACTGCACTCACAATATACAGGGGGGTCATACTGCACTCACAATATACAGGGGGGTCACACTGCCCTCACAATATACAGGGGGGTCACACTGCACTCACAATATACAGGGGGGTCACACTGCACTCACAATATACAGGGGGGTCACACTGCACTCACAATATACAGGGGGGTCACACTGCACTCACAATATACAGGGGGGTCACACTGCACTCACAATATACAGGGGGGTCACACTGCACTCACAATATACAGGGGGGTCACACTGCACTCACAATACACAGGGGGGGTCACAATACACAGGGGGTCCCAAACTGCACTCACAATATACAGGGGGGTCACACTGCACTCACAATATACAGGGGGGTCACACTGCACTCACAATACACAGGGGGGGTCACAATACACAGGGGGTCCCAAACTGCACTCACAATATACAGGGGGGTCACACTGCACTCACAATACACAGGGGGGGTCACAATACACAGGGGGTCCCAAACTGCACTCACAATATACAGGGGGGTCACACTGCACTCACAATATACAGGGGGGTCACACTGCACTCACAATATACAGGGGGGTCACACTGCACTCACAATATACAGGGGGGTCACACTGCACTCACAATACACAGGGGGGGTCACAATACACAGGGGGTCCCAAACTGCACTCACAATATACAGGGGGGTCACACTGCACTCACAATATACAGGGGGGTCACACTGCACTCACAATACACAGGGGGGGGTCACAATACACAGGGGGTCCCAAACTGCACTCACAATATACAGGGGGGTCACACTGCACTCACAATACACAGGGGGGGTCACAATACACAGGGGGTCCCAAACTGCACTCACAATATACAGGGGGGTCACACTGCACTCACAATATACAGGGGGGTCACACTGCACTCACAATATACAGGGGGGTCACACTGCACTCACAATATACAGGGGGGTCACACTGCACTCACAATACACAGGGGGGGTCACAATACACAGGGGGTCCCAAACTGCACTCACAATATACAGGGGGGTCACACTGCACTCACAATATACAGGGGGGTCACACTGCACTCACAATACACAGGGGGGGGTCACAATACACAGGGGGTCCCAAACTGCACTCACAATATACAGGGGGGTCACACTGCACTCACAATACACAGGGGGGGTCACAATACACAGGGGGTCCCAAACTGCACTCACAATATACAGGGGGGTCACACTGCACTCACAATATACAGGGGGGTCACACTGCACTCACAATACACAGGGGGGGGTCACAATACACAGGGGGTCCCAAACTGCACTCACAATATACAGGAGGGTCACACTGCACTCACAATATACAGGGGGGTCACACTGCACTCACAATATACAGGGGGGTCACACTGCACTCACAATATACAGGGGGGTCACACTGCACTCACAATACACAGGGGGGTCACACTGCACTCACAATATACAGGGGGGTCACACTGCACTCACAATATACAGGGGGGTCACACTGCACTCACAATATACAGGGGGGTCACACTGCACTCACAATATACAGGGGGGTCACACTGCACTCACAATATACAGGGGGGTCACACTGCACTCACAATATACAGGGGGGTCACACTGCACTCACAATATACAGGGGGGTCACACTGCACTCACAATATACAGGGGGGTCACACTGCACTCACAATATACAGGGGGGTCACACTGCACTCAATACACAGGGGGGTCACAATACACAGGGGGTCCCAAACTGCACTCACAATATACAGGGGGGTCACACTGCACTCACAATATACAGGGGGGTCACACTGCACTCACAATACACAGGGGGGGGTCACAATACACAGGGGGTCCCAAACTGCACTCACAATATACAGGGGGGTCACACTGCACTCACAATACACAGGGGGGTCACAATACACAGGGGGTCCCAAACTGCACTCACAATATACAGGGGGGTCACACTGCACTCACAATATACAGGGGGGTCACACTGCACTCACAATATACAGGGGGGTCACACTGCACTCACAATATACAGGGGGGTCACACTGCACTCACAATACACAGGGGGGGTCACAATACACAGGGGGTCCCAAACTGCACTCACAATATACAGGGGGGTCACACTGCACTCACAATATACAGGGGGGTCACACTGCACTCACAATACACAGGGGGGGGTCACAATACACAGGGGGTCCCAAACTGCACTCACAATATACAGGGGGGTCACACTGCACTCACAATACACAGGGGGGGTCACAATACACAGGGGGTCCCAAACTGCACTCACAATATACAGGGGGGTCACACTGCACTCACAATATACAGGGGGGTCACACTGCACTCACAATACACAGGGGGGGGTCACAATACACAGGGGGTCCCAAACTGCACTCACAATATACAGGAGGGTCACACTGCACTCACAATATACAGGGGGGTCACACTGCACTCACAATATACAGGGGGGTCACACTGCACTCACAATATACAGGGGGGTCACACTGCACTCACAATACACAGGGGGGGTCACAATACACAGGGGGTCCCAAACTGCACTCACAATATACAGGGGGGTCACACTGCACTCACAATATACAGGGGGGTCACACTGCACTCACAATACACAGGGGGGGGTCACAATACACAGGGGGTCCCAAACTGCACTCACAATATACAGGGGGGTCACACTGCACTCACAATACACAGGGGGGGTCACAATACACAGGGGGTCCCAAACTGCACTCACAATATACAGGGGGGTCACACTGCACTCACAATATACAGGGGGGTCACACTGCACTCACAATACACAGGGGGGGGTCACAATACACAGGGGGTCCCAAACTGCACTCACAATATACAGGGGGGTCACACTGCACTCACAATACACAGGGGGGGTCACAATACACTGGGGGTCCCAAACTGCACTCACAATATACAGGGGGGTCACACTGCACTCACAATACACAGGGGGGTCACAATACACAGGGGGTCCCAAACTGCACTCACAATATACAGGAGGGTCACACTGCACTCACAATACACAGGGGGGTCACACTGCACTCACAATACACAGGGGGGTCACACTGCACTCACAATATACAGGGGGGTCACACTGCACTCACAATATACAGGGGGGTCACACTGCACTCACAATATACAGGGGGGGTCACACTGCACTCACAATATACAGGGGGGTCACACTGCACTCACAATATACAGGGGGGTCACACTGCACTCACAATATACAGGGGGGTCACACTGCACTCACAATACACAGGGGGGGTCACACTGCACTCACAATACACAGGGGGGGTCACAATACACAGGGGGTCCCAAACTGCACTCACAATATACAGGAGGGTCACACTGCACTCACAATACACAGGGGGGGTCACACTGCACTCACAATACACAGGGGGGGTCACAATACACAGGGGGTCCCAAACTGCACTCACAATATACAGGAGGGTCACACTGCACTCACAATACACAGGGGGGGTCACACTGCACTCACAATACACAGGGGGGGTCACAATACACAGGGGGTCCCAAACTGCACTCACAATATACAGGGGGGTCACACTGCACTCACAATATACAGGAGGGTCACACTGCACTCACAATATACAGGGGGGTCACACTGCACTCACAATACACAGGGGGGGTCACAATACACAGGGGGTCCCAAACTGCACTCACAATATACAGGAGGGTCACACTGCACTCACAATATAAAGGGGGGGTCACACTGCACTCACAATATACAGGAGGGTCACACTACACTCACAATATACAGGGGGGGGTCACACTGCACTCACAATATACAGGAGGGTCACACTGCACTCACAATATACAGGAGGGTCACACTGCACTCACAATACACAGGGGGGTCACACTGCACTCACAATATACAGGGGGGTCACACTGCACTCACAATATACAGGAGGGTCACACTGCACTCACAATATACAGGGGGGGTCACACTGCACTCACAATATACAGGAGGGTCACACTGCACTCACAATACACAGGGGGGTCACACTGCACTCACAATATACAGGGGGGTCACACTGCACTCACAATATACAGGAGGGTCACACTGCACTCACAATACACAGGGGGGGTCACACTGCACTCACAATACACAGGGGGGGTCACAATACACAGGGGGTCCCAAACTGCACTCACAATATACAGGAGGGTCACACTGCACTCACAATATACAGGGGGTCACACTGCACTCACAATATACAGGAGGGTCACACTGCACTCACAATATACAGGGGGGTCACACTGCACTCACAATACACAGGGGGGGTCACAATACACAGGGGGTCCCAAACTGCACTCACAATACACAGGGGGGTCACACTGCACTCACAATATACAGGGGGGTCACACTGCACTCACAATATACAGGGGGGTCACACTGCACTCACAATATACAGGGAGGTCACACTGCACTCACAATATACAGGGAGGTCACACTGCACTCACAATATACAGGAGGATCACACTGCACTCACAATATACAGGGGGTCACACTGCACTCACAATACACAGGAGGATCACACTGCACTCACAATATACAGGGGGGTCACACTGCACTCACAATATACAGGAGGGTCACACTGCACTCACAATACACAGGAGGGTCACACTGCACTCACAATACACAGGGGGGTCACACTGCACTCACAATACACAGGGGGGTTACACTGCACTCACAATACACAGGGGGGTCACACTGCACTCACAATAAACAGGGGGGTCATACTGCACTCCCAATACACAGGGGGGTCACACTGCACTCACAATACACAGGAGGGTCACACTGCACTCACAATACACAGGAGGGTCACACTGCACTCACAATACACGGGGGGGTCACACTGCACTCACAATACACAGGGGGGTCACACTGCACTCAATACACAGGGGGGTCACACTGCACTCACAATACACAGGGGGGTCACACTGCACGGGGGGAGGCACACTGCACTCACAATATACAGGGGGGGTCACACTGCACTCACAATACACAGGGGGGTCACACTGCACTCACAATACACAGGGGGGTCACACTGCACTCACAATACACAGGGGGGTCACACTGCACTCACAATACACAGGGGGGTCACACTGCACTCACAATATATAGGGGGGTCACACTGCACTCACAATACACAGGGGGGTCACACTGCACTCACAATACACAGAGGGGTCACACTGCACTCACAATATACAGGGGGGTCACACTGCACTCACAATACACAGGAGGGGTCACAAACTGCACTCACAATATACGGGGGGGTCACACTGCACTCACAATACACAGGAGGGTCACACTGCACTCACAATACACGGGGGGGTCACACTGCACTCACAATACACAGGGGGGTCACACTGCACTCACAATACACAGGAGGGTCACACTGCACTCACAATACACAGGAGGGTCACACTGCACTCACAATACACAGGAGGGTCACACTGCACTCACAATACACAGGAGGGTCACACTGCACTCACAATACACAGGAGGGTCACACTGCACTCACAATACACAGGGGGGTCACACTGCACTCACAATACACAGGGGGGTCACACTGCACTCACAATACACAGGAGGGTCACACTGCACGGGGGGGCACACTGCACTCACAATATACAGGGGGGTCACAATATACAGGGGGGGTCACACTGCACTCACAATATACAGGGGGGTCACACTGCACTCACAATATACAGGGGGGGTCACACTGCACTCACAATACACAGGGGGGGTCACACTGCACTCACAATATACAGGGGGGTCACAATACACAGGGGGTCCCAAACTGCACTCACAATATACAGGGGGGTCACACTGCACTCACAACATACAGGAGGGTCACACTGCACTCACAATATACAGGAGGGTCACACTGCACTCACAATATACAGGGGGGTCACACTACACAGGGGGTCCCAAACTGCACTCACAATACACAGGGGGTCCCAAACTGCACTCACAATATACAGGGGGGGTCACACTTCACTCACAATATACAGGAGGGTCACACTGCACTCAATACACAGGGGGTCCCAAACTGCACTCACAATATACAGGGGGGGTCACACTGCACTCACAATACACAGGGGGGTCACACTGCACTCACAATACACAGGGGGGTCACACTGCACTCAAAATACACAGGGGGGTCACACGGCACTCACAATATACAGGAGGGTCACACTGCACTCACAATATACAGGAGGGTCACACTGCACTCACAATATACAGGGGGGTCACACTGCACTCACAATACACAGGGGGGTCACACTGCACTCACAATATACAGGGGGGTCACAATACACAGGGGGCACACTGCACTCACAATACACAGGAGGCTCACACTGCACAGGGGGGTCACACTGCACTCACAATATACAGGGGGGTCACACTACACAGGGGGTCCCAAACTGCACTCACAATACACAGGGAGGGTCACACTGCACTCACAATATACAGGAGGGTCACACTGCACTCACAATATACAGGGGGGTCACACTGTACTCACAATACACAGGGGGGTCACACTGCACTCACAGTATACAGGGGGGGTCACAATACACAGGGGGTCCTAAACTGCACTCAAAATACACAGGGGGTCCCAAACTGCACTCACAATATACAGGAGGGTCACACTGCACTCACAATATATAGGAGGGTCACACTGCACTCACAATATACAGGGGGGTCACACTGCACTCACAATACACAGGGGGGTCACACTGCACTCACAATATACAGGGTGGTCACACTGCACTCACAATACACAGGGGGGTCACAATACACAGGGGGTCCCAAACTGCACTCACAATATACGGGGGGGTCACACTGCACTCACAATATACAGGGGGGCACACTGCACTCACAATATACAGGGGGGTCACACTGCACTCACAATACACAGGGGGGGGTCACACTGCACTCACAATACACAGGGGGGTCACACTGCACTCACAATACACAGGGGGGGTCACACTGCACTCACAATATACAGGGGGTCACAATACACAGGGGGTCCTAAACTGCACTCACAATACACAGGGGGTCCCAAACTGCACTCACAATATACAGGAGGGTCACACTGCACTCACAATATACAGGAGGGTCACACTGCACTCACAATACACAGGGGGGTCACATTGCACTCTCAATATACAGGGGGGGTCACAATACACAGGGGGTCCCAAGCTGCACTCACAATATACAGGGGGTCCCAAGCTGCACTCACAATATACAGGGGGGGTCACACTGCACTCACAATATACAGGGGGGGTCACACTGCACTCACAATATACAGGGGGGGTCACACTGCACTCACAATATACAGGGGGGTCACACTGCACTCACAATACACAGGGGGTCACACTGCACGGGGGGTCACACTGCACTCACAATATACAGGGGGGTCACACTGCACTCACAATACACAGGGGGGTCACACTGCACTCACAATACACAGGGGGGTCACACTGCACTCACAATACACAGGGGGTCCCAAACTGCACTCACAATACACAGGGGGTCCCAAACTGCACTCACAATATACAGGAGGGTCACACTGCACTCACAATATACAGGAGGGTCACACTGCACTCACAATACACAGGGGGGTCACATTGCACTCTCAATATACAGGGGGGGTCACAATACACAGGGGGTCCCAAACTGCACTCACAATACACAGGGGGTCCCAAGCTGCACTCACAATATACAGGAGGGTCACACTGCACTCACAATATACAGGGGGTCACAATACACAGGGGGTCCTAAACTGCACTCACAATACACAGGGGGTCCCAAACTGCACTCACAATATACAGGAGGGTCACACTGCACTCACAATAAACAGGGGGGTCACATTGCACTCTCAATATACAGGGGGGGTCACAATACACAGGGGGTCCCAAACTGCACTCACAATACACAGGGGGTCCCAAGCTGCACTCACAATATACAGGAGGGTCACACTGCACTCACAATATACAGGGGGGGTCACACTGCACTCACAATATACAGGGGGGGTCACACTGCACTCACAATATACAGGGGGGTCACACTGCACTCACAATACACAGGGGGTCACACTGCACGGGGGGTCACACTGCACTCACAATATACAGGGGGGTCACACTGCACTCACAATACACAGGGGGGTCACACTGCACTCACAATACACAGGGGGGTCACACTGCACTCACAATACACAGGGGGTCCCAAACTGCACTCACAATACACAGGGGGTCCCAAACTGCACTCACAATATACAGGAGGGTCACACTGCACTCACAATATACAGGAGGGTCACACTGCACTCACAATACACAGGGGGGTCACATTGCACTCTCAATATACAGGGGGGGTCACAATACACAGGGGGTCCCAAACTGCACTCACAATATACAGGAGGGTCACACTGCACTCACAATATACAGGGGGGGTCACACTGCACTCACAATATACAGGGGGGTCACACTGCACTCACAATATACAGGGGGGTCACACTGCACTCACAATACACAGGGGGTCACACTGCACGGGGGGTCACACTGCACTCACAATATACAGGGGGGTCACACTGCACTCACAATACACAGGGGGGTCACACTGCACTCACAATACACAGGGGGGTCACACTGCACTCACAATACACAGGGGGGTCACACTGCACTCACAATACACAGGGGGTCCCAAACTGCACTCACAATACACAGGGGGTCCCAAACTGCACTCACAATATACAGGAGGGTCACACTGCACTCACAATATACAGGAGGGTCACACTGCACTCACAATACACAGGGGGGTCACATTGCACTCTCAATATACAGGGGGGGTCACAATACACAGGGGGTCCCAAACTGCACTCACAATACACAGGGGGTCCCAAGCTGCACTCACAATATACAGGGGGGGTCACACTGCACTCACAATATACAGGGGGGGTCACACTGCACTCACAATATACAGGGGGGGTCACACTGCACTCACAATATACAGGGGGGTCACACTGCACTCACAATACACAGGGGGTCACACTGCTCGGGGGGTCACACTGCACTCACAATATACAGGGGGGTCACACTGCACTCACAATACACAGGGGGGTCACACTGCACTCACAATACACAGGGGGGTCACACTGCACTCACAATACACAGGGGGTCCCAAACTGCACTCACAATACACAGGGGGTCCAAAACTGCACTCACAATATACAGGAGGGTCACACTGCACTCACAATATACAGGGGGGTCACACTGCACTCACAATATACAGGGGGGTCACACTGCACTCAAAATATACAGGGGGGTCACACTGCACTCACAATACACAGGGGGGGTCACACTGCACTCACAATATACAGGGGGGTCACAATACACAGGGGGTCCCAAACTGCACTCACAATATACAGGGGGGGTCACACTGCACTCACAATACACAGGTGGGCACACTGCACTCACAATATACAGGGGGGTCACACTGCACTCACAATACACAGGGGGGTCACACTGCACTCACAATACACAGGGGGGTCACACTGCACTCACAATATACAGGGGGGGATCACAATACACAGGGGGTCCCAAACTGCACTCACAATACACAGCGGGTCCCAAACTGCACTCACAATATACAGGAGGGTCACACTGCACTCACAATATACAGGAGGGTCACACTGCACTCACAATTTGCAGGGGGGTCACACTGCACTCACAATATACAGGGGGGTCACACTGCACTCACAATATACAGGGGGGGCACAATACACAGGGGGTCCCAAACTGCACTCACAATATACAGGGGGGGTCACACTGCACTCACAATATACAGGAGGGTCACACTGCACTCACAATATACAGGGGGGGTCACACTGCACTCACAATACACAGGGGGGTCACACTGCACTCACAATATACAGGGGGGGTCACAATACACAGGGGGTCCCAAACTGCACTCACAATATACAGGAGGGTCACACTGCACTCACAATACACAGGGGGGTCACACTGCACTCACAATATACAGGGGGGTCACAATACACAGGGGGTCCCAAACTGCACTCACAATATACAGGGGGGTCACACTGCACTCACAATATACAGGAGGGTCACACTGCATAGAATCATAGAATCATAGAATCGTAGAGTTGGAAGGGACCTCCTGGGCCATCTGGTCCAACCCCCTGCTCAAAGCAGGATTCGCTAAATCATCCCAGTCAGATGTCTGTCCAGCCTCTGTTTGAAGGCTTCCATTGAAGGAGAACTCACCACTTCTCGTGGCAGTCTGTTCCACTCATTGATCACTCTAACTGTCAAAAAGTTTTTTCTAATATCTAATCTGTGTCTCCTCCCATTCAGTTTCATCCCATTGCTTCTAGTCTTTCCTTGTGCAAATGAGAATAAAGTTGATCCTTCTACAATGTGACAGCCCTTTAGATATTTGTAGACAGCTATTAAGTCTCCTCTCAGTCTTCTCTTTTGCAAACTAAACATTCCCAAATCCTGCAACCTTTCCTCATAAGACAGGGTTTGCAGACCGGTCACCATTCTGGTCGCTCTTTTCTGAACTTGCTCCAGTTTGTTGATGTCTTTTTTAAAATGTGGTGCCCAAAACTGGACACAATATTCCAGATGAGGTCTGACCAAAGAGGAGTAGAGGGAAATAATGACTTCACGTGATCTAGACTGTATGCTTCTGTTAATACATCCTAGAATTGCATTTGCCTTTTTTGCTGCTGCATCACACTGTTGACTCATATTCAGTCTGTGATCTATTAGTATACCCAAGTCTTTTTCACATGTGCTGTCACTTAGCCCTATTCCTCCCATTCTATATATGCTTTTTTCATTTTTATTGCCCAGATGTAGTACTTTGCATTTCTCCCTGTTAAAAACCATTCTGTTAGTTGCTGCCCACTTCTCCAGTTTATTTAAATCTTTTTGAATCCTCTCTCTCTCTTCTCTAGTATTAGCTATCCCTCCTAGCTTTGTGTCATCAGCAAATTTAATCAGTTTACCCTCAATTCCTTCATCTAAATCGTTGATAAAGATGTTGAACAATACAGGGCCCAGGACAGAGCCCTGTGGTACCCCACTTGAGACATTCTTCCAACTGGATGTGCAGCCATTTACGACCACTCTTTGGGTCCGATCACTAAGCCAGTTATGAATCCACCTAACAGTTGCCTTGTCCATTCCATACTTAGTCATTTTTCCAATAAGGATTTTATGAGAGACTTTGTCAAATGCTTTGCTGAAGTCAAGATATACTATATCTACAGCATTTCCTTGATCCACCCAATCAGTGATACCGTCATAGAAGGAAATTAAGTTAGTCTGACATGACTTATTAGTTACAAACCCATGCTGACTCTGTTTGATCACTTCATTCTTATCCAGGTATTGACATACATGTTGTTTAATAATTTGTTCAAAGATCTTTCCTGGTATAGAAGTCAGACTCACCGGCCTATAGTTGCCTGGGTCCACCTTCTTCCCCTTTTTGAAGATAGGAACAACATTTGCTCTTCTCCAGTCTTCTGGCACGTCTCCTGTTCTCCAAGAATTTTCAAAGATTATGGAGAGGGGTTCAAAAATTTCTTCTGCTATCTCCTTCAGTACTCTGGGGTGTAATTCATCTGGACCTGGAGACTTGAATTCATTTAGGTTAGCTAAGTGTTTCCTCACTATCTTTCTGTTTATAGATATCCTGGATTCTTCTATTCCCTTAATAGGACAGTGAATAACAGTTGGTGTTACATTTCCTTTCTGAGAGAAAACAGATGCAAAATAGGAATTTAAAAGTTCAGCCTTCTCAACATCCTGTCTTACCATTTCATCATTTTCATCCTGTAAAAATCCTATAGCATCTTTGACTTTTCTTTTACTTTTGACATATCCCCAAAATCCTTTATTATTGCTTTTGACATCTGTTGCAAGCCTCAATTCATTTTCAGCTTTAGCTAATCTGATTTGTGCCCTGCAGGTTCTGCAGACAGCATTATATTCTTCTTTAGATATGCCTCCCTCTTTCCATTTTATAAACATTTTTTTCCTTTTTAGCATGTGCTTAAGTTCTGTGTTCACCCATCCTGGTTTCCTTAAATGCTTCCTATTCTTCCCTCTTTTCGGAATTGTTAACAACTGTGCTTTGAGAATTTCATTTTTCAAGATTTCCCATCCTTCCTGGACATTTTTGTCTTTAAGGATATCCAGCCATTGGATCCCTCCAATTATCTTTCTGAATCCCTTAAAATCTGCCTTTCTGAAATCTAACCTTGACGTCTGAGTCTTCACAGGTCTTCCGCCTCTAGTTATCCAAAATTCTAAAATAGCATGGTCGCTACCTCCTAGGGTTCCAGCCACTTTTACTTCCTCAACCATTTCCTCCCTGTTTATAAGGATTAGATCCAAGGTAGCAGGTATATTGCACTCACAATATACAGGAGGGTCACACTGTACTCACAATATACAGGGGGGTCACACTACACAGGGGGTCCCAAACTGCACTCATAATACACAGGGGGTCCCAAACTGCACTCACAATATACAGGGGGGTCACACTTCACTCACAATATACAGGAGGGTCACACTGCACTCACAATATACAGGAGGGTCACACTGCACTCACAATATACAGGGGGGTCACACTACACAGGGGGTCCCAAACTGCACTCACAATATACAGGGGGGTCACACTGCACTCACAATACACAGGGGGGGTCACACTGCACTCACAATACACAGGGGGGTCACACTGCACTCACAATATACAGGAGGGTCACACTGCACTCACAATATACAGGGGGTCACAATACACAGGGGGGTCCCAAACTGCAATCACAATACACAGGGGGGTCCCAAACTGCACTCACAATACACAGGGGGTCACAATACACAGGGGGGTCCCAAACTGCACTCACAATACACAGGGGGGTCCCAAACTGCACTCACAATACACAGGGGGGTCCCAAACTGCACTCACAATACACAGGGGGGTCCCAAACTGCACTCACAATACACAGGGGGGTCCCAAACTGCACTCACAATACACAGGGGGTCCCAAACTGCACTCACAATACACAGGGGGTCCCAAACTGCACTCACAATACACAGGGGGTCCCAAACTGCACTCACAATACACAGGGGGTCCCAAACTGCACTCACAATATACAGGGGGGGTCACACTGCACTCACAATACACAGGGGGTCCCAAACTGCACTCCCAATACACAGGGGGGGTCACACTGCACTCACAATATACAAGGGGGGTCACACTGCACAGGGGAGGGGGTTCTCACACTGCTCAGGCAGGGATGATAACCCAGGATATAATCTATAGTAATATAATAATTAGTAAGCAGACGTGTGTGGCGCACACAGGGGTGAAGACCCCTAATAAGTGTCCACAATCCCCTCACTATCAGTTATTATGCAGCAAGTGAGTGATGGTGGTAACCTAGCATAATAATGAGTAAACGTGTACAACACACACACCGCTGTACCGCTAGGGCCGGGGTCACACCTGCGAGTGTGATGCGAGGAGCTCGCACTTCTATACCCGGCCGCTGGCACTTGGGACTGGAGTGGGCAGCTGCATGTATTTCTATGTATTTCTATGCAGCCACACACTCCAGTGCGAGAGACTCGTGCATCACACTCGCAAGTGTGACCTGGCGGCCGCTGGCAGGAGGGGAGGGAGCACAGACCACTCCTCCACGTCCTCCCCTCACCGAGGAGCGCACTCCCCCGTGTCCCCACATGACTCCGCTGTCCTCAGCCTGTCACAGCCCTGTCATGGCCGGCGCAAGCTGCTGGGCTCACACTGCACGGGGGGGGGAGGCACACTGCACTCACAATACACATGGGGGGTCACACTACACTCACAATATACAGGGGGGTCACACTGCACTCACAATACACAGGGGGGGTCACACTGCACTCACAATATACAGGGGGGTCACACTGCACTCACAATACACAGGGGGGTCACACTGCACTCACAATACACAGGGGGGTCACACTACACTCACAATATACAGGGGGGTCACACTGCACTCACAATACACAGGGGGGGTCACACTGCACTCACAATACACAGGGGGTTCACACTGCACTCACAATACACAGAGGGGGGTCACACTACACTCACAATATACAGGGGGGTCACACTGCACTCACAATACACAGGGGGGTCACACTGCACTCACAGTACACAGTGGGGTCACACTGCACTCACAATACACAGGGGGGGTCATACTGCACTCACAATATACAGGGGGGGTCACACTGCACTCACAATACACAGGGGGGTCACACTGCACTCACAATACACAGGGGGGTCACACTGCACTCACAATACACAGGGGGGTCACACTGCACTCACAATACACAGGGGGTCACACTGCACTCACAATACACAGGGGGGGTCACACTGCACTCACAATATACAGGGGGGTCACACTGCACTCACAATACACAGGAGGGGGTCACACTGCACTCACAATACACAGGAGGGGGTCACACTGCACTCACAATACACAGGAGGGGGTCACACTGCACTCACAATACACAGGGAGGGTCACACTGCACTCACAATATACAGGAGGGTCACACTGCACTCACAATACACAGGGGGTCGCACTGCACTCACAATATACAGGGGGGGTCACACTGCACAGTTGGGGCACACTGCACTCACAATATACAGGGGGGTCACACTACACAGGGGGTCCCAAACTGCACTCACAATACACAGGAGGGTAACACTGCACTCACAATATACACGAGGGTCACACTGCACTCACAATATACAGGGGGGATCACACTGCACTCACAATACACAGGGGGGTCACAATGCACTCACAATATACAGGGGGGGTCACAATACACAGGGGGTCCCAAACTGCACTCACAATACACAGGGGGTCCCAAACTGCTCTCACAATATACAGGAGGGTCACACTGCACTCACAATACACAGGGGGGTCACACTGCACTCACAATATACAGGGGGGGTCACAATACACAGGGGGTCCCAAACTGCACTCACAATACACAGGGGGTCCCAAACTGCACTCACAATATACAGGAGGGTCACAATGCACTCACAATATACAGGAGGGTCACACTGCACTCACAATATACGGGGGGGGTCACACTGCACTCACAATATACAGGGGGGTCACACTGCACTGACAATACACAGGGGGTCACACTGCACGGGGGGGCACACTGCACTCACAATATACAGGGGGGTCACAATACACAGGGGGTCCCAAACTGCACTCACAATATACAGGGGGGTCGCACTGCACTCACAATATACAGGAGGGTCACACTGCACTCACAATATACAGGGGGGTCACACTGCACTCACAATACACAGGGGGGTCACACTGCACTCACAATATACAGGGGGGGTCACAATACACAGGGGGTCCCAAACTGCACTCACAATACACAGGGGGTCCCAAACTGCACTCACAATATACAGGAGGGTCACACTGCACTCACAATACACAGGGGGGTCACACTGCACTCACAATATACAGGGGGGTCACATTACACAGGGGGTCCCAAACTGCACTCACAATATACAGGGGGGTCACACTGCACTCACAATATACAGGAGGGTCACACTGCACTCACAATATACAGGGGGGTCACATTACACAGGGGGTCCCAAACTGCACTCACAATACACAGGGGGTCCCAAACTGCACTCACAATATACAGGCGGGGTCACACTTCACTCACAATACACAGGGGGGTCACACTGCACTCACAATATACAGGGGGGTCACATTACACAGGGGGTCCCAAACTGCACTCACAATACACAGGGGGGTCACACTGCACTCACAATACACAGGGGGGTCACACTGCACTCACAATACACAGGGGGGGTCACACTGCACTCACAATACACAGGGGGGTCACACTGCACTCACAATATACAGGAGGGTCACACTGCACTCACAATATACAGGGGGGTCACAATACACAGGGGGGTCCCAAACTGCACTCACAATACACAGGGGGTCCCAAACTGTACTCACAATACACAGGGAGTCCCAAACTGCACTCACAATACACAGGGGGTCCCAAACTGCACTCACAATACACAGGGGGTCCCAAACTGCACTCACAATACACAGGGGGTCCCAAACTGCACTCACAATATACAGGGGGGGTCACACTCCTCTCACAATACACAGGGGGTCCCAAACTGCACTCCCAATACACAGGGGGGTCACACTGCACTCACAATATACAGGGGAGGGTCACACTGCACAGGGGAGGGGGGTCTCACACTGCTCAGGCAGGGATGGTAACCCAGGATATAATCTATAGTAATTTAATAATTAGTAAGCAGACGTGTGTGGCGCACACAGGGGTGAAGACCCCTAATAAGTGTCCACAATCCACTCACTATCAGTTATTATGCAGCAAGTGAGTGATGGTGGTAACCTAGCATAATAATGAGTAAACGTGTACAACACACACACCGCTGTACTGCTAAGGCCGGGGTCACACCTGCGAGTGTGATGCGAGGAGCTCGCACTTCTATACCCGGCCGCTGGCACTTGGGACTGAAGTGTGCAGCTGCATGTATTTCTATGTATTTCTATGCAGCCACACACTCCAGTGCGAGAGACTCGTGCATCACACTCGCAAGTGTGACCTGGCGGCGGCGGCCACGGGCAGGAGGGGAGGGAGCACAGACCACTCCTCCACGTCCTCCCCTCACCGAGGAGCGCACTCCCCCGTGTCCCCACATGACTCCGCTGCCCTCAGCCTGTCACAGCCCTGTCATGGCCGGCGCAAGCTGCTGGGCTCACACTGCACAGGGGGGAGGCACACTGCACTCACAATACACAGGGGGGGTCACACTACACTCACAATATACAGGGGGGGTCACACTGCACGCACAATACACAGGGGGGGTCACACTGCACTCACAATATACAGGGGGGTCACACTGCACTCACAATACACAGGGGGGTCACACTGCACTCACAATACACGGGGGGGGTCACACTACACTCACAATACACGGGGGGGGTCACACTACACTCACAATATACAGGGGGGGTCACACTGCACTCACAATATACAGGGGGGTCACACTGCACTCACAATACACAGGGGGGGTCACACTGCACTCACAATATACAGGGGGGGTCACACTGCACTCACAATACACAGGGGGGTCACACTGCACTCACAATACACAGGGGGGGTCACACTGCACTCACAATACACAGGGGGGGTCACACTGCACTCACAATATACAGGGGTGGTCACACTGCACTCACAATACACAGGAGGGGGTCACACTGCACTCACAATATACAGGGGGGGTCACAATGCACTCACAATATACAGGGGGGTCACACTGCACTCACAATACACAGGGGGGTCACACTACACAGGGGGTCCCAAACTGCACTCACAATACACAGGGGGGGTCACACTGCACTCACAATATACAGGGGGTCACACTGCACTCACAATACACAGGGGGGTCACAATACACAGGGGGGTCACACTACACAGGAGGGTCACACTGCACTCACAATATACAGGGGGGTCACACTGCACTCACAATACACAGGGGGGGTCACACTGCATTCACAATATTCAGGAGGGTCACACTGCACTCACAATATACAGGAGGGTCACAATACACAGGAGGGTCACACTGCACTCACAATATACAGGAGGGTCACACTGCACTCACAATACACAGGGGGTCACAATGCACAGGAGGGTCACAGTGCACTCACAATACACAGGAGGGTCACACTGCACTCACAACACACAGGAGGGTCACACTGCACTCACAATACACAGGGGGGTCACACTGCACTCACAATACACAGGGGGGTCACAATATACAGGAGGGTCACACTGCACTCACAATATACAGGAGGGTCACACTGCACTCACAATATACAGGGGGGGTCACACTGCCATCACAATACACAGGGGGGTCACACTGCACTCACAATATACAGGGGGGTCACAATACACAGGGGGGGCACACTGCACTCACAATACACAGGAGGCTCACACTGCACAGGGGGGTCACACTGCACTCACAATATACAGGGGGGTCACACTACACAGGGGGTCCCAAGCTGCACTCACAATACACAGGGAGGGTCACACTGCACTCACAATATACAGGAGGGTCACACTGCACTCACAATATACAGGGGGGTCACACTGTTCTCACAATACACAGGGGGGTCACACTGCACAGGGGGGGCACACTGCACTTACAATATACAGGGGGGTCACACTACACAGGGGGTCCCAAACTGCACTCACAATACACAGGAGGGTCACACTGCACTCACAATATACAGGGGGTCACACTGCACTCACAATACACAGGGGGGTCACACTGCACTCACAATATACAGGGGGGTCACAATACACATGGGGTCCCAAACTGCACTCACAATACACACGGGGTCCCAAACTGCACTCACAATATACAGGGGGGTCACACTGCACTCACAATATACAGGAGGGTCAAACTGCACTCACAATATACAGGGGGGTCACACTGCACTCACAATATACAGGAGGGTCACACTGCACTCACAATATACTGGAGGGTCACACTGCACTCACAATACACAGGGAGGGTCACACTGCACTCACAATATACAGGAGGGTCACACTGCACTCACAATATACAGGGGGGTCACACTCCACTCACAATACACAGGGGGGTCGCACTGCACTCACAATATACAGGAGGATCACACTGCACTCACAATATACAGGGGGTCACACTACACAGGGGGTCCCAAACTGCACTCACAATACACAGGAGGGTCACACTGCACTCACAATATACAGGAGGGTCACACTGCACTCACAATATACAGGGGGGGTCACACAGCACTCACAATACACAGGGGGGTCACACTGCACTCACAATATACAGGGGGGGTCACAATACACAGGGGGTGCCAAACTGCACTCACAATATACAGGAGGGTCACACTGCACTCACAATATATAGGAGGGTCACACTGCACTCACAATATACAGGGGGTCACACTGCACTCACAATACACAGGGGGGTCACACTGCACTCACAATATACAGGGGGGTCACACTGCACTCACAATACACAGGGGGGTCACACTGCACTCACAATATACAGGGGGGTCACAATACACAGGGGGTCCCAAACTGCACTCAAAATATACGGGGGGGTCACACTGCACTCACAATACACAGGGGGGCACACTGCACTCACAATATACAGGGGGGGTCACACTGCACTCACAATACACAGGGGGGTCACACTGCACTCACAATATACAGGGGGGTCACAATACACAGGGGGTCCCAAACTGCACTCACAATACACAGGGGGTCCCAAACTGCACTCACAATATACAGGAGGGTCACACTGCACTCACAATATACAGGGGGGGTCACAATACACAGGGGGTCCCAAACTGCACTCACAATACACAGGGGGTCCCAAGCTGCACTCACAATATACAGAAGGGTCACACCGCACTCACAATATACAGGAGGGTCACACCGCACTCACAATATACAGGGGGGGTCACACTGCACTCACAATATACAGGGGGGGTCACACTGCAGTCACAATATACAGGGGGGTCACACTGAACTCACAATACACAGGGGGTCACACTGCACGGGGGGGCACACTGCACTCACAATATACAGGGGGGTCATACTGCACTCACAATATACAGGAGTGTCACACTGCACTCACAATATACAGGGGGCGTCACACTGAACTCACAATACACAGGGGGGTCACACTGCACTCACAATATACAGGGGGGGGTCACAATACACAGGGGGTCCCAAACTGCACTCACAATACACAGGGGGTCCCAAACTGCTCTCACAATATACTGGAGGGTCACATTGCACTCACAATACACAGGGGGGTCACACTGCACTCACAATATACAGGGGGGTCACAATACACAGGGGGTCCCAAACTGCACTCACAATATACAGGGGGGTCACACTGCACTCACAATATACAGGAGGGTCACACTGCACTCACAATTTACAGGAGAGTCACACTGCACTCACAATATACAGGGGGGTCACACTACACAGGGGGTCCCAAACTGCACTCACAATACACAGGGGGTCCCAAACTGCGCTCACAATATACAGGGGGGGGTCACACTTCACTCACAATATACAGGAGGGTCACACTGCACTCACAATATACAGGAGGGTCACACTGCACTCACAATATACAGGGGGGTCACACTACACAGGGGGTCCCAAACTGCACTCACAATATACAGGGGGGTCACACTGCACTCACAATATACAGGGGGGTCACACTGCACTCACAATGCACAGGGGGGGTCACACTGCACTCACAATACACAGGGGGGTCACACTGCACTCACAATATGCAGGGGGGTCACACTGCACTCACAATATACAGGCGGGTCACAATACACAGGGGGGTCCCAAACTGCACTCACCATACACATGGGGTCCCAAACTGCACTCACCATACACAGGGGGTCCCAAACTGCACTCACAATACACAGGGGGTCCCAAACTGCACTCACAATACACAGGGGGTCCCAAACTGCACTCAAAATACACAGGGGGTCCCAAACTGCACTCACAATACACAGGGGGTCCCAAACTGCACTCACAATATACAGGGGGGTCACACTGCACTCCCAATACACAGGGGGTCCCAAACTGCACTCACAATATACAGGGGGGGATCACACTGCACAGGGGAGGGGGGGTCTCACACTGCTCAGGCAGGGATGATAACCCAGGATATAATCTATAGTAATATAATAATTAGTAAGCAGACGTGTGTGGCGCACACAGGGGTGAAGACCCCTAATAAGTGTCCACAATCCCCTCACTATCAGTTATTATGCAGCAAGTGAGTGATGGTGGTAACCTAGCATAATAATGAGTAAATGTGTACAACACACACACCGCTGTACCGCTAGGGCCGGGGTCACACCTGCGAGTGTGATGCGAGGAGCTCGCACTTCTATACCCGGCCGCTGGCACTTGGGACTGGAGTGTGCAGCTGCATGTATTTCTATGCAGCCACACACTCCAGTGCGAGAGACTCGTGCATCACACTCGCAAGTGTGACCTGGCCTAATGCACACGCGTCCAGCTACCACGCCCTCGCGAGCAGCTGCCACCCACACATACGCGCACATGGGCAGCCGCCACCCACCCAAACACGGGCAGCCGCCACCCACACACGCTCACACGGGCAGCCGCCACCCACACATACGCGCACTCGGGCAGCCGCCACCCACACATACGCGCACACGGGCAGCCGCCACCCACACATACGCGCACACGGGCAGCCGCCTCCCACACATACGCGCACACGGGCAGCCGCCTCCCACACATACGCGCACACGGGCAGCCGCCTCCCACACATACGCGCACACGGGCAGCCGCCTCCCACACATACGCGCACACGGGCAGCCGCCTCCCACACATACGCGCACACGGGCAGCCGCCTCCCACACATACGCGCACACGGGCAGCCGCCTCCCACACACACGCGCACACGGGCAGCCGCCACCCACACATACGCGCACACGGGCAGCCGCCTCACACACTTACGTGCACATAGGCAGCCGCCACACAGACTCGCTCAGTTATAAACACCAAAGTTCTTTTTCTAATTTTTTTTTTTTATTCTGTGTAAATCCCAGAGGTGGAAAAAGAGAAAATCCAGAAAGGATGATGCTATTGGAAGCAGTCTGCCGATATGACGTTGATCACCACATCAGAGGGATTATTACCACCTATCTATATTTATATATCTTTGGACCCTTTTTATTGCCTCTATAAAAAATATTTTTTGTATGGCGAAATGCAATAAATAAAAGTGTAACCGTCACCGAGATCTCGTTACCGGCACGGATGCCAACCGCAAACCAACAGCTCGGCTTCCGGTAAAGCGGGGGGAGATCCGGACCTGCCCCTATTGTGCCCGATTCAGCACTAATGGCCCTGTGCACACGAGACCCCTGACCTATGTAGGCACATAGGGCTTGTGCAGGGCAGAGTACCCCCATGGTGAGCAGTGGACCACGCTTGTAAGGTCAGGGGTCTCGTGTGCACAGGGCCATTAGGTCTGGATCTCTCCCCGCTTTACCAGAAGCCGAGCTGTTGGTTGGCATCCTTGCCGGTAATGCTGTGTGTGCGTGCGCTGTGTGTGTGTGTGTGTTGCACTTGTCTGTATGTGTTAGCTGTGTGTGTGTTTACTCAGCTTTATTATAAGTTACGCTTTACCACTGTCACTCACCTGCTGCATAATAATCTACAGAATATAATCTATAATAATATCTGTGTAATGTAAACAGTATAATAATCTACAGTGTAATAACATAATCTACATTAATAATATAATGTACAGAGTATAATAAACGGCACAGTATAATTATAATATAATCTACAGTAATAAAATGTATACAGCATGATCTACAGAATATAATTACACGGTGTAACAGTATAATGTACAGTGATAATATAATGTGAGTAGAGTGTAGTTTACAGTAAATTAATGTACAGCAGATAATATACAGTATATAACTTATTGTAATAATGCACTGGTGCAAGTGTATAATAAGGTAGAGAGTATAATGTACAGAATATGATATACAGTAATGTACAGGAATGAAGAGCTGCCATTATATAATCTTCAGAGAATATTATAATGTGCAGTGATAATCTGCCATAATCTACACATAATATACAGACTATAATGTACAGTAATGATGCACTGCTGGAAGTGTCCAATAATCTGTAGAATATAAAATGTAATCTACAGCGCATATAATGTACAGTAATGTGCTGCCGTAAATGAAGCATGGCTTATAATACACAGTGTATAATAATCTACACTAATGTACAGAATATAATCTACAGTATAATAAGGCACAGTGATATATAAAGATTACAGTGTGCAGTAATACACCGCCATAATCTACACTGTTCTATGGAGGATGTATAGAATATAATGGACAGTAACATATTGACATTTTCTACACAATATAACTTATTGATTATAATATACAGTAATATTGAAATATCGAAAAAGGCGCAGAATACAATGTACAGAACGAGTAAATAATGTACAGTGTAGTGGTGATGCAGTGCGGTAATCTAGTGCTATACTGTATATAACATGTACAGTGCAGAATATAATGAGCTATAGTAATATGATCCACAGTAATAAAACATTGCTATAACACACAGTGTATAGTCTACAGGCTATAACATTATTACACTGGTAGCTACAATATATGCTATAATCTCCAGTAATATTACACGTTTATTACTGTCTACAGTGTATGCACTATTATACCATTGTAATTTCTGTCCATGTAAGCTACAGTCCATATCATTATTATTATTATTATTATTATTATACCATAATCCTCAGAACAAGTTATAACAGCATTGTTGTGACACTTATTATACTGTACAGAGCTCCTGACTGTTACACTATTATAACTGGCAGCACTATTACACTACTAATGTGTTATTACAATCCACAGCACTCATCACCTCTGTATTAACATCAGAGCCTGTGCACGGTATTATTACACTGGTGATGTAATCTGTATAGTGCTCTAGTCTTCCACTAACCCCCAGTATTACATACAATATTATTATTATTCCAGTGTACGTCATGGTTACACTGCGGTCATCACCGGTGCTGGCGTTATTACATCACTGCTATAATCTACACTGCAGAATCTCTTTACACCATTAGTTTTCTGATTCTTATCATCTCCGGTGCCTGGTCCTAGTTGATGCTTACACGGTGCAATGTTTAGTTGTAGTATTATCATATGTTGTCCGGTCAATATGCTGCTGCTACTTCTTGTTACTGGGACGCCCCACTGCAAAGAACTATTACTTATTACCATTACTGTGTTGTTTCTTTTTAACATGTGATGAAATAACTTACATGTGGTTACTTATTGTGTTATTATCATTCGTCTCCGGCGCTTTTCTTGTTTCTAAAACCCCAATATTCAGCCCGAGCGCGGTATAAGTCGGGGAGTTGTTTGCGCTCAGTCGCTGTATATCGGATCTGTTACGGCGTTGTTGCTTCTGTCAGGACTGTGGGGTCTCGGAGCAGACTATTCCTCTGTACGTCCCCAGGTGTGCATAATCCTCAGCTGGATTGTTACCCCCCCCCCAGGTGTACTTACTTTATAATTACTATCATGTAGCACAGCATATGGTCACCGACCCCACAACCTCATATTATTGTTTAATATGGATGCGTTATTAAAACGTAGCGGTCTGATCACTGCACTAATAACACCCCGCGGAAACAGAGCGCACGCAAAGAATAATTATAATGTACAGCGGATGATAATGATGATATTAGGATGATCGGCGCGGCACATTATTCAGATCATTTACCAGGACATGTTATTCTGTCGCCGACCTAGATACACTTTATTATTATAATTGTCATGCGGCCAATGGCCGTTATAATTATTAGTGTTTTTATTACCTGGCTCTTTATGATACTTATAAAGGACACTTGGGCCCCAATTGATTATTTTATTTGCTCCTTTATTTATTTATTTTATTTTTACCTTTTGTGATTTTCGTTTTTTTTTTTTTGCAAGAGATTCTTCAAAACTGCACATATGGGTTAATGAATCTTGAGCAAAATCAAAGATGCTCTTTCTTTTGCCCCTGACCTTTTTTTTGCTCCTTTTTTAGACTAAAAAGTCACTTGACCCCTTTTAAAAGGTCACACGTTAATCTTCAATTCTGCAGCAAAAAAAAAAAAAATTAGACAGATTCTATATTTCACTGCAGTACTTTGCAATATTTTAAGAAATCAGAATTAATAATTTGGCAAAAATTACCCAGAAAATGAAAACCACTGTCATAATGGTGAAGAAAACAAAACAGATAAGACCAAGTAAAGTTAATTTAAAAAAAAAAAAAAGTGCAAATTGAATGAATAAGGTACAAGCCTAGAATTTGAAAGCATGATCAGAGCGCGGTGTACCCAAAACGGTGGCACGTTAAAGACAAATGCTATGATTTTATGGCGTGTTCCCTCCTCTTACATGTACCAGAAGACCATAAATACAGTTGTGGCCAAAAGGGGCACCCTTGAAATTTTTCCAGAAAATGATTGCAATTACACGTTTATTTCTTTTTGTGTGTATTGGAACAACACAAAAAGAACAGAGGGAAAAAAAGGTAAATTGAACATAAGTCAAGCCACCCTGTGCCAGAGGCAGCAAAATATCTTTGAACCTCCACCATACTTCACTGTAGGCACTGTATTCTTTTGTTTGTAGGCCTCATTCCAGTTTCGGTAAATAGTAGAATGATATGCTTTACCTAAAATCTCTATCTTGGTCTCATCTGTCCACAAGATGCTTTCCTAAAAAGATTTTGGCTTAATCACGTACATTTTAGAAAACTGCAGTCTAGCTTTTTCATGTCCCCTATCCTACTGATAACTTGCTGATTGCTCGGGTATGTTGCTCTGCACCCCTTCTTGAATCAAGCAGAGCTGAGCATGCTTAACCTCCCTTCTGTTCATTGCCTGTAGGACTGATGGAATTAGCTGATGCTGTACTCGGCAGTCCTATAGACAATGAATGAATACGCAACATTCAGGACAGGCAATTTTACTCTTCCAAAGGCCACTGATGGAATCTCTGGGTGTCCAGCAATTGAACCTCCAGCTATAATCAAGTTATCTCTTATGCTATGTGAATCTTTTGGAATAATCCTTTGATTCCATCTGAAACTGTAAAGATTTGATAGAAGTTTTAATCATGGGGGGATTGTTGCTGAGACCTCCACTGATCGCTAAAATGAAGTAGTGGCGCTGCTTTCTTCAGAGACTAAAGTCTTGACATGCTTCAAAGTTTTCGGAGTCTGTCTCCGATTCTATGGAGTTTATCTAAAGAGGTCAGCACTTCACTCCTCCATTTTTAGCGATCACTAGGGGTGGGGTCTTAGCATTTGGACCTCCGCTATTCAAAATGTCTGACAAGTCTCAATGACTCTCATATACATAGTATTTTATGGTATTCCAGCGTTGCTGTTTCCTTCAGTGCCGTAGAGTAGCAGGGCGCCCGCTCCACCACCGTCCCAATCCATCTCATCCTTGCTCAAAAATCTGCTGCCGTGAGAAACTGGGGTGGCCATGTCTGCGATCTGACGTCTTCACCTTTCCGATGGCTATAGGATAAGTGCTTGAGCCTATTATTGCCGCTTAACCTCCCCTCATATTGTTACTGATAGTTTTCAGCACCATACATTCACCCAGCGCGGAAAGTAAGTGCCACGCTAATGAGCGATAATTGGCCCTGTAATAAGCGTCTCCTCGTCAGCTCCCATTATACATCCTCTATATTTATATCAGCGGAGGGAGCACTTCGTCTGCTGCCGTCCCGTAATAGCTTCTGTGTGGTGCTATTCTCTATTTTCTTCTACAGTTCTACTTTTGTTTTTGTCCTCTTAGACTTTACCAGATCTGTTAGACGAGGAGCTGCTGTTTTTCATCGCTTTTAGAAGATTTATAGAAAGAGTTAAAAAAAAAAAAAAAAATCAAAACCACCAAGTTTTGTAGTAAAAACCACTTCAGAAATCGCTCCTTCTTTGGGTGGTTTTTGGAGGGTTTTTTTTAATTTTCCGAAGAGTTTTGGAGACTATTTTTGCAGCCTTTTGGTGAGGCTTCGCCCAGTTATGAACATTTTACATCAGGAGCTGTTTCATAAAGACAGACCTGCATTTCCATTTCTCCCGCCGGCTGTTTTTAAAAATCTGAAGTGGAAAAAAAAATGCTCAAAAGCCTGAAGGTGTGAGCAGGAGTGAGGTTTTATAATAGAAATAATAATAGAGTCTTTAAGTCTGTGTGCACATACCCTTTGTACATACAAGATTTGAGCCTTTTGTTGGAGATTTATTCTATTGTGCAAAAGTTTTATGCAGGTGTGGAGAAAATGCTGCAGAGGAAAAAGCTTTAAAAAATAGAAGTGTTGATAGTTTATTTTTGTCAAATAAAATGCAAAGTGGATGAAAGAGAAATGTAATCCCATCAGTATTTGGTGACCGCCCGTCGCCTCCATCATCAGTAACTGGTGACGAACTGTCACCTCCATCATAAGTATCTGATGACCGCCCATCACCTCCATCATCAGTCTCTGGGGATCCCCTGTCTCCTCCATCATCAGTATCTGGTGACCCCCGTCTCCTCCATCATCAGTATCTGGTGACCCCCGTCTCCTCCATCATCAGTATCTGGTGACCCCCGTCTCCTCCATCATCAGTATCTGGTGACCCCCGTCTCCTCCATCATCAGTATCTGGTGACCCCCGTCTCCTCCATCATGAGTATCTGGGGACCCCCTGTCTCCTCAATCATCAGTATCTGGGGACCCCCGTCTCCTCCATCATCAGTATCTGGTGACCCCCGTCTCCTCCATCATCAGTATCTGGTGACCCCGTCTCCTCCATCATCAGTATCTGGTGACCCCCGTCTCCTCCATCAGTATCTGGTGACCCCCGTCTCCTCCATCATGAGTATCTGGGGACCCCCTGTCTCCTCAATCATGAGTATCTGGGGACCCCCTGTCTCCTCAATCATCAGTATCTGGTGACCCCGTCTCCTCCATCATGAGTATCTGGGGACCCCCTGTCTCCTCAATCATCAGTATCTGGGGACCGCCTGTCTCCTTCACTTGAACACAGTTTGTGAAGGAACTCAACAGGAAGTTGTGCCAAACATTTTGGAGACCTGACCCCAGATCTTCTGTGTCTGAGCCTTGTGCGGATCCTTCTGTCTCCTCATCTGATCCTAGGTAAAAGTGCCCCATTCTGCAGATGAGAGAACACAAGAAACTTGAGGGCACTAATGAATTTAGCTCTCAGATGGGGATCATCAACCACACACATATACATGAACGCCATAAGCTAGAGAAAGATGTGTGTATAAAGGAATGATCAACCCAACAATAATGATTACAATATCCCAAAAGAAAGTATACATATAAAAATAAATTTTATTGACACAAAAAAAGCATAGAAAAAGTGACATGTTTTAAAAACATTTAAAAGGACCCGAACAATTTGTCCACATAACAACAACACCACCAAAAAGTCTTATAATAAGGACCCAGTGCTCTCCTCCTCCATTATGCCAGGCAAAAAAGGGTTAAAGCTTCAAATAGTAACCCAAATTTATAGGCAATATACTTTATGGACCTTATGTTGATTCTCAATAGATAAACACATGCTAAGCGCACACGTAGATTTTCGTCCTGCGGATTTTTCCACGCAGATTTTCAGAAATCCGCAGGTCAAATGACCTGCATATTTCCTGCGGATTTCTTCCTTTTTTATTGCGGTTTTCCAGCGGTTTTTGTGCGGTTTTCCACTGCAGTTTTCCCCCTGCGGATTTGGAGAATGGAGCAGGTGGAAAACCGCACATAAGAAGTGACATGCTGCTTTTTTTGAACCGCACAAAAACCACGCAGAAAAACCCGCAGCGTGTGCACAGCGGTTTTTTTTTTTTTTCATTGATTTACATTGTACTGTAAATCACAGTGCGGATCTGCAGCGTTTCTGCGTGGAAAAATCCGCTGCGGATCTGCAGGAAATCTGCATTGTGTGCACATAGCCGAAAAAAGAACATTTGTCTCCTATCATGCAGAATAAAGCATTTTGTGCAAATAAGCAATAAAGTGCTGAATGAAAAGGCAATACTACTGATATAAACTAAATGAGTTCCATGGTGTTGCTATAGTTCACCAGTAAGTAAAAGACCACAGAACAATCCCCCAACAATGCTAACATTAATCTCAAGGAGGTTCTTGTAGTGAGATACTGAGCCGATGCCCTACAAACCAGGGTAAATTGCGTCTTTACAAAGACCATAGTAGTAAACCTAATGCCCGCATGTGGTTCAAGGAGGAGGGGGTAGACACCCCACGCGTATCGCCACCAGAAGCATGGCTTCCTGAGGCTGTGTGAACACGATGCGGATATATAGCGGATCCGCAGCGGATTTTTCCGCGCAGAAACGCTGCATATCTGCATTGTGATGTACAGTAGCCTTAAATTCAGTGAAAAAAAAAACGCTGTGCAGACGCTGCGTTTTTTTCCGCACGGTTTTCCTGCGGTACAAAATCCGCAGCATGTTACTTCTTTTGTGCGGTTTTCCACCTCCCCTATCTCCAAATCCGCAATGGGGAATCCGCAGTGGAAAACTGCACAAAAACTGCAGGAAAACCGCATTAAAAATGGAAGAAATCTGCAGGAAAAATGCAGGTCATTTGACCTGCGGATTTCTTCCATTCTGCGCGGAAAAATCCGCAGGGCCAAAAAGTCCGTCTGCACTCAGCCTCAAATGAGAAATGAAGGTGTGCTGATTGTCACAAAGCGCGTCTTTTTATTTAATCAATGAAGATTACTTACATATGGGATGTATTAGGCTGAGTGCAGGTTTTCCCCCTGCGGATTTGGTGACAGGGGAGATGGAAAACCGCACAAAAGAAGTAACATGCTGCGGATTTTGTACCGCAGGAAAACCGCGCGGAAAAATCCACAGCGTCTGCACAGCGTTTTTTTTTTTTTTCATTGATTTTAAGGCTACTGTACATCACAATGCGGATATGCAACGTTTCTGCGCGGTAAAATCCACTGCAAAGCTGCATCGTGTGCACACAGCCTAAGGCCTCTTTCACACATCCGGTGTTGGAAATTTGGCGTGGTGCGGCGAAAAGATGGAGAGCCGAATGCGGCTGAGAACGCAGGGTATGCGGCGCAACTTACGGCGCCGGATAGCTGTAAAGAAGCCGGGGAAGAAAAGCGAGGCCGGTGAGGAGAGCGGGGAAGAAAAGCGAGGCCGGTGAGGAGAGCGGGGAAGAAAAGCGAGGCCGGTGAGGAGAGAGAGGAAGGAGAGAGAGAGCGCTCCGGGCATGCGCACAGGGTCAAATGGTGCATGCGGCGGCCGGATCAGGTGTAAGTCTGATCCGGCCGCCGGAATGTGCCATAGAGTAACATTGTCCCGCAAAGCCGGGAGGGCCGCATCCGGCCATGTCTGACTTTTTGCGTCAGACAAAAAAACGCAGCATGCGTCCTGTCCGGCCGCCGGACGGGAGAATTCTGCCGGATCCAGTAAAAACCGGAACAAACGGAAGCACATGCGGCACAATCCGGCGCATGTGCTTCTCAATGACAAAAAAATGCATCCGGCGTTAAAAAAACAAAAACGGATGCGTGTTTTTACACACATGCAGGATTGTGCCTGACGGCACAAACCTGATGTGTGAAAGAGGCCTTATTCCAGCATGGACTCAGCGTCTGGAAGCAACAGCTGCGCAAGCGCAGCAGGTGAAGCGCTCGGTCCGTCATAGCCTCTAATGAGCAAGGAGACTCATGCATGCGCAGTGCAGAGAATGGAGATCCCCCATTCTGCAGATCAGTTGGGATCCCAGGACTCTGATCCACACCAATAATTGTCACGTATCCCATGGATAGGTGGTGACTTGTTCTGACCGAACAGCACCCTTAAGCAATATCATCCTAGTAGGGATTGGGAAGTGTCATAAAAAATGTGGAAGATTACTATTAGACAGAAATCTTATAGTTAACTTACATTTAAAGATGCGTAACATTTATGACAATCCAGCCAAGAGCAAAATTGAAGTCAAATATTCCCCCCCCCCCTATGGAGCAGTGATACAGATCTATAAGCATTGTGGGGGGGGGGAAGGGGTGAATTAATCAGAAAATTAGATTTTAATCTCCAGTTTTAATCAAAATCCCACTGGAGTAACTGCACTGCGTTTATTGAAGACGCCCTCCTCCTCCCATCAAAGCTTTTATCCTCTTACTATATTGCATTCATCATATACAGTACTGTGCACTTACAGTTGCTCATTTCCCCTTTCTACCCAGCTAATTCTTCTCCTATCCATTAGGCCTATGACATCATGTAATTGATAGCTGATGAGCTGAATCCTTATCTATATGTAGACACAGGAGGTTTCTTTCCCTGCATGAGTCACTGAGGAGGAGGGAGCAGCTGGGTCAGGAGTTGTGGAGGGGACAAGAGATTTCCAGTTTCTACAAAGAGCAGAGAAAAGAGGAAAATTAGCTTGGTAGGAAAGCAAAATGATTAATTGTAAGTGCACAGTGCCTTAAAATATGATGACTGCAATATATTCGTAGGATGAAAACTTTGATGTGAGGAGTACTTCTTTTAAAGGTGCGTTCCTTCTTAATAAATTTGACACCTCTTTGGGCCTTTTTTATTTTTTTGCTACTCCAGCATGGAACTGAACTGGATTTCTGCAATTCTTTATGGCTCCCCCCCCCCCCAATGAAGCCCCACCCACTAGAAAATGGGTGGTGCAGATGGGAAAAAATACAAAAAAAAAAACCTAATTGAATGTAGTAAACTGCGCACAGTGCATGTGTATATGCACACACGTGGTCAAAATTGTTGGTCCCCCTCGTTTAATGACAGAAAAACCCACAATGGTCACAGAAATAACTTGAATCTGACAAAAGTAATAATAAATAAAAAATCTATGAAAATGAACAAATGAAAGTCAGACTTTGCTTTTCAGCCATGCTTCCACAGAATTTAAAAAAAAATAAATAAACCTGATGAAATAGGCCTGGACAGAAATGATGGTTCCTTAACTTAATATTTTGTTGCAGAACCTTTTGAGGCAATCACTGCAATCGGATGATTCCTGTAACTGTCAGTGAGACTTCTGCACCTCTTGACAGGTATTTTGGCCACTCCTCAAGAGCAAACTGCTCCACTTGTCTCGTGTGTGAAGGTTGCCATTTCCAGACGCCATGTTTCAGCTCTTTCCAAAGATGCTCCATAGGATTTAGGTCAGGGCTCATAGAAGCCACTTCAGAATAGTCCAATGTTTTCCTCTTAGCCATTCTTGGGTGTTTTTAGCTGTGTGTTTTGGGTCATTATCCTGTTGCAAGACCCATGACCTGCAACTGAGACCAAGCTTTCTGACACTGGGCAGCACATTTCTCTCTAGAATCCCTTGATAGTCTTGAGATTTCATTGTACCCTGCACAGATTCTAGACACCCTGTGCCAGATGCAGCAAGGCAGCCCCAGAACATGAGAGCCTCCTCCTTGTTTCACAGTAGGGGCCGTGTTCTTTTCTTGATATGCTTCATTTTTCTGTCTGTGAACTTAGAGCTGATGTGTCTTGCAAAAAGTTGCATTTTTGTCTCATCTGTCCATAGGACATTCTCTCAGAAGCTTTGTGACTTGTCAGCGTGTAGTTTGGCAAATTCCAGTCTGGCTTTTTTATGATTTTTTTCAACAATGGTGTCCTCCTTGGTCGTCTCCCATGAAGTCCACTTTGGCTCATACGACGGATGGTGCGATCTGACACTGATGTTCCTTGAGCTTGAAGTTCACCTTTAATCTGTTTAAGTTTTTCTGGGCTCTCTTGTTACCATTCGTATTATCCGTCTCTTTGATTTGTCATCAGTATTCCTCCTGTGGCCACGTCCAGGGAGGTCGGCTACAGTCCCATGGAGCTTACATTTCTGAATAATATGTGCAGCTGTAGTCACAGGAACATCGAGCTGCTTGGAGATGGTCTTATAACTTTTACCTGTAACATGTTTGTCTATAATTTTCTCTCTAATCTCCTGAGACAACTCTTTCCTTCGCTCCCTCTGGTCCATGCTGAGTGTGATACACACCGTGTCACCACACAGCTCAGTGAGGATCTGTAGCCTCTATACCGGCCACTCACTGACTCCAGGATTGTAGACACCAGTGATGATAATTAGTGGACACACCGCGATGTCACATTATTTTCAGGGGTGCCATCATTTCTGTCCAGGCCGATTTCATGAGTTTTATTTTATAAAAAAATTCTGTGGACGCAGGGCTGAAGAGCAATGTCTGACTTTCACTTGTTCATTTTCATAGATTTTTTATTTATTATTACTTGTGTCAGATTGAAGTTATTTCTGTGACCATTGTGGGTTTTTCTGTCATTAAACGAGAGGTACCAACAATTTTGACCAATTTTGACCATGTGTGTATGAGAGCCTGCAGACGTGCACACATCTATACATTTACCACGCACACCGTTCTCTCCATCATTAGCATGTAGGAGGACTTGTTGAGGCTATTGTCGCAGCGGTGAACACCTAGAGCCATTCTGTCAGGGGCGGATGGATGCCAGGAGGCTGCACGGTTGCTGATCACAGCTCTGAAGATGATTATCTGCGGAGATTTGGGAGGACCGGCCATAGCAGGATCACATGTTGCTCATTTTTGATACGTGCTTTCATCATCCTCCGTTCAGAGCCGTCATCCTAGTAAACAATTCACATTACTCATTGCTGAATCGACCCGCGCTCCACACGCTGATGGCAGAAATCCTTCCTCTAACTAGTCATCGTATTTTATAATTGCTACATGTTAATATTTGCATTCTGAATTCGTTACGTTACCTTCTTGTAATATGTATAAATGCTTTTTCCTATGGCCGAATACACGGCTCGAGAAGTTTACCATATATTGGGAATTGTATTTACTGTACAGACACAGAAGTTTGCAGGAGAGGGGAAGTGAAAACTGCCCATGCCGGCCCTCCCCAATGCAGAGTTCTGCCCATCGAGGGCGGTGAATGTCTGTAAGGCCGGGATCACACATGCGAGAAACTCGGACGAGTCTCCTCTCATCTTAATACCCGGCACTGACGTCGGGAGCGGAGCGTGCGGCTCCAGGTATTTCTATGCAGCCAAACGCTCTGATCTGAGTGCCGGGTATTAAGATGCGAAACGCGTCCGAGTTTCTCGCATGTTTGATCCCGGCCTTATTTACGGTGTTTGTTTGTAAACGATTATAGGCACCACATGACCTCCGCATTCTACAGATTCCTCTTGTATGGAGCAATTCATATTTTTACTGCTGTAAATTCCTCTTTATATGGAATGTGTCATTAGAAAATAACCAATTGTTTAAATCGGGTTTTTGTGTTACATATGTATTTTTTATTTTTTTACATTTTTGTCCTTTTTTTAATTAGAAAAACAAAATCTTGCAGTTTTCACCCTGGTCACTGGGGCTACTTTAGACTCTATCTTTCTGTGAAGAGTATGCAGCAGTTTGCCTTTACATCAGAAGCAGAGTTACATCTGTTATAACACTTCCATACTCTCCTCAGAATACAGGATCCACCATTTACAATAGATGTCACAGCTCACCTCCTCCTGTAAAATGAGTAATGACACCTCTATATACGGTAGGTAACACAGAATCCACCATTCACAATAGGTAATGTCATAGCTCACCTCCTCCTGCTGTAAAATGGCTGATAACACCTCTCTATACAGTCAGCTAGCCAGCCCCATTAGATGTCACTGATGATATAAGGGGGCTGGCTGACGGGCTCATTTCAGTAGCTAAGTTAACACCCCTTTCTGGGTAAGTATTACACAGTTGTGTGAAAGTGTTTGTTTGCCCCTTCCTGATTTCCTATACTTTTGTATGTTTCTCACACTTAAATGTTTCAGATTACCAAACAAATGTAAATATTAAACAAAGATAACACAAGTATATGTGCCAACAACTTAGTGGGATAACCCACCCAGTGACCTATGTGGGATATTCATGAAACAACTTGTTAAACCTACTCAATAAATGAATAAACCCAAATCCAAATTAATGGAAATATTAAAATACTTATGTTCTATTTTTATATAAAAGGAAAAAGGAAGAAACCAGCTACAATAGACATATATAATACCATAAAAGCATGGCGTTCACACAATGGACATAAGGGCAAATTTCATACAATTTGTTAACATACAATCCTCCTTGAGAAAGCAATATCAGGCGAAACGTGCGTTGGAGCTGGAGATTCACTGATATATAATCCTGTTTACATTTGTTATGCACTTTAATTCAGATTTATCTGTCTATTTGCACTGCACTTTATGTTTCATTTTATGAGGATTGTATGTTAACAAATTGTATGAAATTTGCCCTTATGTCCATTGTGTGAACGCCATGCTTTTATGGTACTATATATGTCTATTGTAGCTGGTTTCTTCCATTTTCCTTTTTTATAAATATAGAACTTAATAAAGTATTTTAATATTTCCAAAGATAACACAAGTAATCATAAAATGCAGTCTTTAAATGAAGGTCTTTATTATTAAGGAAAAAAAGAAATCCAAACCTACAGGGCCCTGTGTGAAAAGTGATTGCCCCCCCCCCTTAAAACATAATTTAACTGTGGGTTATCACATCTGTGGGAAGCGGAGTTCACATTTCCTAGCCACACCCAGCCTAAATACTGCAACACCTGTTCTCAATCAAGAAATCACTTAAATAGGACCTGCCTGGCAAAAGGAAGTAGACCAAAAAATCCTCTAAAAAATCTAGACATTATGGTGCTACCCAAAGAAATTATGTAACAAATGAACCATAGTGAGAGCCATTATCCACAAATGGTGAAAACATGGAACAGTGTAGCGACGACTCATCCAAGAGGTAACAAAAGACCCCACAACAACGTCCAAAGAACTGCAGGCCTCAGTTTCTTCAGTTAAGGTCGGAGTTCTTAACTCCATCATAAGAAAGAAACTGGGCAAAATTGTCCTGCATGGCAGAGGTCTGAGACGAAAACCACTGCTGAGCAGTAAGAACTTAAAGACTTGTCTCAGTTTTGCCAGAAAACATCTTTATTTTCCTCAAGACTTTTGGGAGAGTACTCTGTGGACAGATGAGAAAAAAAGTAGAACTTTTTTGAAGGTGTATGTCGCATTACATCTATCGTAGAAATAAAACAGCATTTCAGAAAAGGAACATCATACCAGCAGTAAAATATAGTGATGGTAGTGTGTTAGTCTGGGGCTGTTTTGCTGCCTCAGCACATGGAAGACTTGTTGTGGTAAATGAAACCATGAATTCTGCAGTCTTCCAAAAAATCCTGAAGGAGAATGTCCGGCCATCTGTTCATGACCTCAAGCTGAAGCGCACTTGGCTTATGCAGCAGGACTATGATCCAGCACACACCAGCAAGTCCATCTCTGAATGGCTTAAGAAAGACAAAATTAAGACTTTGGAGTGGCCTAGTCAAAGTCCTGACCTTAATCTGATTGAGATGCTGTAATGGCCGTATAAAGGCTGTTCATGCTCAGAACCCCCCCCCCCCCCATGTGGCTGAAGTGCAACAATTCTGCAAAGATGAGTGGGCCAAAATATCTCCAGAGCGTTGTAAAAGACTCATTGCCAGTTATTGCAAACGCTTGATTACAGTTGTTGCTGCTGTGTGTGGCCCAATCACTTTTTCATACAGGATCCTGTAGGTTTTGATTTCTTTTTCCCTTAATAATAAAGACCTTTATTTAAAAACTGCATTTTGTGATTACTTGTTATCTTTGTCTAATATTTACATTTTGTTTGGTGCCTGAAACATTTTAGGTGTGACAAACATGTGAAAGAATGGGAAATCGGGAAAGGCGTCAAACACTTTTGCACACAACTGTAAGTGACAGAGATGAGGGCTGGCTTAGCTAGTAAAATAAACCAGTCAGCTTCCCATTTTACAACCAGCACTGATGATGTCATGTAAATGTTGAAAAACCTCTTTTGTCCCTAAAAATAGTTTGATAGTAATGCAGTTCATTTTGACAATGAGAATGGGCTGCAGCCGCGGGATCTCCCCCCAGATGTCTGTGTGAGGTGTAAGATGATGGTGAGGGGGAGACCTCTGAGTGCGCAGCGCTAAAATCACAACAGGAGGAGCCGGCATCCTCCGCGAGCATAATGACGGTAAAAGCCCCAAATCTGCAGGTTTCTGGCTGTGCTCCCTCTACCGTGTATTGCTACTTTTAGGCACATTGCTGAATATGTTCATCATGGGGGCAACACCATGAGGTCACTGCAGCTTTTATGACATAGAAACATTCACCTGGTACTTTGTATTATTTAGATAAGACCACCCAAAGCCACTCCTGTCCTGCTACAATGACGTTTACTGAGGTTGCGGTTTGTAGCCATAGTGGAGTGTGGATTATAATTATTGGTGCCATCATGCATATGAAGTAACGGAACATGGACTTCATGTATCATGAACTGCAGAGTCAGAACCGACCCTAAACTGTCAGGTAACAGTACTGGGCCCTACCTTATAAGACGTCTCTGTACAGACCAGTTACTATGATCTCTTGGCGATCGCCCTTTATATGTCAGATACTGGTGACTTCTATTTAATTTCTTCTTATTTCACCTGATGTGTATTAGGAAAAGTATTTCATGTTGCAATTGCATGAATTGTTTTATAAAGGGGAAACCAAATGAGATTGGTTATCTAGGCATCTGCTCGTGAGTCATTAGGGCGTGGGTCCACCAGGCATCTGCTCGTGTGTCATCGGGGCGTGGGTCCACCAGGCACCAGCTTGTGGATCATCGGGGCGTGGGTCCGCAAGGCAACGGCCGTGGTTCATCGGGGTGTGGGTCCAACAGGCATGGGCTCGTGGTTCCGCCATGCACTGGCTGGTGGGTCATCGACGCGTGGGTCCGCCAGGCACCGGCTCGTGGGTCATCGGGGCGAGGGTCCGCCAGGCACCAGCTCTTGGGTCGTCGGGGCGAGGGTCCGCCAGGCACCGGCTCGTGGGTCATCGGGGCGAGGGTCCGCCAGGCACCGGCTCGTGGGTCATCGGGGCGTGGGTCCGCCAGGCACCGGCTCGTGGGTCATCGGGGCGAGGGTCCGCCTGGCATCGGCTCGTGGGTCATCGGGGCGTGGGTCCGCCAAGCACTGGCTCGTGGGTCATCGGGGCATGGGTCAGCCAGGCACCGGCTCGTGGGTCATCGGGGTGTGGGTCCGCCAGGCACTGGCTCGTGGGTCATCGGGGCATGGGTCAGCCAGGCACCGGCTCGTGGGTCATCGGGGTGTGGGTCCGCCAGGCACTGGCTCGTGGGTCATCGGGGCATGGGTCAGCCAGGCACCGGCTCGTGGGTCATCGGGGTGTGGGTCCGCCAGGCACCGGCTCGTGGGTCATCGGGGCGTGGGTCAGCCAGGCACTGGCTCGTGGGTCATCGGGGCATGGGTCAGCCAAGCACTGGCTCGTGGGTCATCGGGGCACGTGGGTCCGCCAAGCACCGGCTCGTGGGTCATCGGGGTGTGGGTCCGCCAGGCATCAGCTCGTGGGTCATCGGGGCGTGGGTCAGCCAGGCACCGGCTCGTGGGTCATCGGGGTGTGGGTCCGCCAGGCACTGGCTCGCAGCTCGTTCTTATACTGTAATGAATTATAATCTATGAAAACTTTTACACATCTGAGGAGTGAGAACAGATTTCTTTCCCTGACTGCTTAAGTGTTCGCTGGTCTCTTGAATGAGAGGATGGCTCACAAGTATCTATTTCTTTATTTCCATGGAGAGTGTATGCACAACGTTAAAGGGCTTTCCCCAGGTTTAGCACTACTGTTGACCATGGGTTGTGCTTGAAAACGAAACTCTGCCTCATTCACTTCCATGGGGCTTGGTTGCAATAGCAGACACAACCTGGACTGTCCATTTTTAAGAATAGGAAATGGGACCCACTCGTCTTCAGGGTTATTGGAGAACATATAACAGAACTACTTACGATGGTATAAGTTTACTAAAACTTGGACCAATAAAGGTTTATTTCCATTTGGTAAAGTGATGACATTGCTCGGACATGCCTTTTAGATCAGAGTGGGTCCAATCTTTGGGACCCCCACTGGTACTGAGAATGAAGAGGCTACATGAAGCTCTGTGTCTCATTCACTTTCTTTTCCTAAACAAAGGATTTATCTGGCTGCCATTTCCAGCAGAGATGGTGGCCAAGAAGGAGTGGCACTGTGCGAAGACAACTTCAATGGTCCATGTTATTTCAGCCAAACTTTGCATAAATGAAAAGTACAAATGAATATAAGAAACTTTGTAATATATCTTATCGGAGAAATCGCCTTTTTTTCTTCACTTATGAGCCACTTCTCTTGCTGCATCATGATCTCATCATTCATTAAATAGAGCAAATGTTCATCATGGTCAGGACTAGACTGGCTCCTGCTTCACTCAGGGATCAGGTTACAGCTGCCTCTTGAAGCCTATGCAGAGGAGAACGGAGGAGCAGAGTGACACTCAATTCCCATTTCCACAATGTCTCATGCAGAATTCATAAGAGAGCCATCCACAATAATAAGGAAGACGGAGACTCTCTGGACATCGCTTGGCATAGCTGACTGCACTCACCGATTGGAACATAATGGGCTTCATTCATTATTTGCAGGTTTTTAAAGTCACTTTTCCTTTTTGTCTTGTGCAAAATAAAAAATTATATTTTAGATCAAAGTCGCACAATATTGTGGCAATAAAATATTCATTTGCGGTGGGCTGGAGTATATTTGCTCTAAGAATTTGCAACTTTTTAAGAAGCCCAAAATAATGAATTGGTTGCAAACATCTGGATTACAAAAACTCATACCTAGAATGATGGACAGAGGGGAAAAAAAAAAGATGATGACCCCTTAGGGCTAAAGTGCCTAATGTAAAAATCCTAAAAGTTGTTCCAATTTTATTTTATAGGGTCACCGCCCCATCAACTTTTAGGGTAAGTTCACACTATGCTTTTTTTCTGCATTTTTTTTTTCTGCAGCAAAACCTTATCTCTTGGCAGGAAAGAATCTGCAGAATTTTTTATTTTTTTTACTATGGTTGTGGCATGCTAGATTTGTCTCTTGTGCATGCTGATAAAGTTTAGTGTTGAAAAAATAAGTCCTATTCTGTAGAATAAGGTTTTGGCACAAAAAACCGCAGGAAAACCCGACACCTGTGTTTTTTCACCACCTATTCATTTCAATGGGTGAAAAATGTGCAAAAACCAAAAAAAAAGAAAAAAAAAAAAAGCAAGCTGTGTGCATGAGATTTCTGAAATCTCATAGACTTTGCTGGTACTGTAAAAAGCAGCTGAAAATTTGCATAAAAAATGCAGCAAAGACTCTCAGTGTGAACTTGACCTTACAAACCTTTTCAGTTGTATGGAACGTCAATCCTGATGGATTTTTCGCATGTACATTCTTAAAATGTAGGAAGACGCTGTGTGTTTCTAAACCACTGTTTTCATCATACAGGTGATCCTTTATCCTAAGTTTTATTTTACAAGAAGATCCGCCCAATATAGCACAGTCCGCATGGGTGTTCTTAGAAAAAAAAACCTGCATTGATACTTAAATATGTTACTGATTTTTAAATTTCATCATCATTTTGTGATTTAATAAAATTCTGCTTTCTGAAATCTTTTTTTAAATGGCGACTTCTTCCATCCTACACAGAAGCCGCACCTTGTAAAATAACCTCTCTTATCTATTTTTGCTGCGGCTTTCCTCTGGAAACAACTTGTTACCATTTTTTATATTCGGCACCCTTTTATAGACAAGTATAGAAGCACCTGAAATTGGGTCATATATGAAGATGTCCTAGTTTATATCCAATAATCTAATATTTTTTTAATCTTTTCTGACTGTGAATGACTGTATACCTGAACTTTTCTCCATCTCACTCATTTTTTAGTTGCTTGCCCTATAGTTTCATTTTTTGCTTACTACATCCTTTAATAGTATTTTCCATCTTGAATGGATTGTATTTTTTTTCCCACAAAATGTTTATTTAAAAAAGTAGTTTGCTCAAAAAATCCTCCAACTTCATGTCTATATAAATAGTACAGGATTCACTAATCACAATAGGCGATATCACAGCTCACCTCCTCCTCCTCCTGTACAATTACTGATAACACATCTATATACAGAAGATAACAGGATCCACCATTCGCAATAGGTGATATCACAGCTCACCTCCTCCTCCTGTACAATGACTGATAACACCTCTATATACAGAAGATAGCACAGGATCCACCATTCACAATAGGTGATGTCACAGCTCACCTCCTCTTGTGCAATGACTGATAACATCTCTATATAAAGTAGATCACACTGGATCCACCATAGGTTTTGTAACAACTCACCTCCTCCTTGCACAGGTCACAGAGCATGTACACAACACTTTCTTATGGAATATAATAAGTGATTTTCACAGCCTTTTTCCCCCTCCCTTTCTTGCACAAGGACCACTGCACAGGGCACATTCCCTGACCAAAACAAGAAGTCAATAAATCATGATCGCAGCACACCTCCTCCCCTTCCCTGCATAGTAAACTTTGCACAGGAGAGGGGGAGTATTACCGCTACGCTCCACTATGGATGTGTCATGATCCAGGTTGGATATGACAGGTTTTGAATAAGTAACCTTTTTTTCCTTTGAGCTGGTTGCTTAGAGTTGGTTTTGCCCCCGGTGGCCATTAGGGTTATTACACAGTGGTGTCTTTTGTTCAAGTTTGCCCCCGGTGGTGGTGAGCGTTATTGCATGGGAATCTCTAACAGGTGTGAGACTCTGGCTCCTAACTATAAAGGTGTGTCAGGTGTTCTCACTCACTGTTGGTGATATTGGTGTTTTCCAACCATCCTTGGTGAAGGAAGGAACTTGAGAAGAGTCCCGGGCAGCTCAGTCAGAATCCTGGAGTGGCAGCTATGGTGTCAGCGAGGAGTTCTTGCAAAGCTTGGAGGAGTGGCAGCTATGGTGTCGGTGTGGAGTTCTTGCAAAGCTTGGAGGAGTGGCAGCTATGGTGTCGGTGTGGAGTTCTTGCAAAGCTTGGAGGAGTGGCAGCTATGGTGTCAGTGTGGAGTTCTTGCAAAGCTTGGTGGAGTGGCAGCTATGGTGTCAGCGAGGAGTTCTTGCAAAACTTGGTGGAGTGGCAGCTATGGTGTCAGCGAGGAGTTCTTGTAAAGCATGGTGGAGTGGCAGCTATGGTGTCAGCGAGGAGTTCTTGCAAAGCTTGGTGGAGTGGCAGCTATGGTGTCAGCGAGGAGTTCATGCAAAGCTTGGTGGAGTGGCAACTATGGTGAAAGCTGCACTCAGATGCTGGACTCTGTTGCTGGAAAGCTGCATTCAGGTGTTGGATCCAGTTGGAGGAAAAGATGCACTCAGATGGCGGACTCTGTTGCTTTGAGCATCTGTGGTGTCAGTGAGGAGTTCTTGCAAAGCTTGGTGGAGTGGCAGCTATGGTGAAAGCTGCACTCAGATGCTGGACTCTGTTGCTGGAAAGCTGCACTCGGATGCTGGACTCTGTTGCTGGAAAGCTGCACTCGGATGCTGGACTCTCTTGCTGGAAAGCTACACTCAGATGCGGGACTCTGTTGCTGGAAAGCTGCACTCAGGTGTTGGATCCGGTTGGAGGAAAAGATGCACTCAGGTGGCGACTCTGTTGCTTGGAGCATTAGCAACAGAGCAAAGCTAAGTGGTGTTTCCCTGTTTGTCACTTTCCTCAATGTGTGTTTTAGTGCATTGGTGGGATTAGTTTATGCACCATCCACTTCACTAGTAAGGGATTGATTCAGGGCGATCTAGGGATTTCAGGTATCCTGATCGGCGCCTGGTGCGGAACCGGCCTAGGGATCGTTAGGAGTGTAGAGACACTGACTCAGGGGAGTGCAGGAGGTCTCCACGTCCCCGTTCCCTATCGCAGGGCCACCATTGTAATTGTTTTCCTGGTTTTCCCCTTTATTCTGAAATTCGCCCTGCTGGAGGCGGTGTATCCAGACATGTGTGTACTACTGAAATTCGCCTGCTGGAGGCGGTGTATCCAGGGTCACGCATGTCATATAAATTCGCCCTGCTGGAGGCGGTGTGTCCAGTCACACGTGACCATGACAGGATGTAATGGTGTCCTCTCCCGCCTACTGTGCTCCATGTGGCTGTTTATGGTAGATCTCTCCTGTAAGATGGCCACCGCTATGATAAATATTCATAAACTAAAAAATACATCTTGAAATTAAAAGCAATTAGATCACTGACTTTAATTAGTGTAAAAAAAGCAAATTTCCTTTTAAAGTGAAGTCTTATTAGCTGCAATTAAGCAGATTTAACGCTAAATTACTAATTGTTCCTTTTTTTATTTTATTGTAGAGATAGATTACAAAACTTTTTGGAAATATTATATTTTCCTGTATATGTTTTTTTTTATTTTATTTAAAGCAGCCTTTACATGTATATCTTCCCCATTCGTTAGCCTGTTGTTTCCATGTGCTCTGTATCAGCTTTATGTCCAGTATGTAGGGAAACCTTTCTCAGAGTTTAGTTGTTGATCTTCTCCTATCGAGTCTTCATGATTGGTTTGCAGCAGGATTGTAGACGGAGAGGAAGATGTAGGGCTGTCGATTGGAAATACAAGGGAAGTTAAGGACACAGCGTTCTGGGTGAAGAATTCACAACTAAAAGTTTTACTAAAGGAAAAAGTTTGAGAAAGTTATTTATAAATAGGCAAAAGGTCACCGCTACACTCACAACAGGCAGGAAGTGGAGAACCAGAGGAACACTCTGACAATGACCACTGTGGGGAAGAACAGGAGTTACACTGAGGGTGGACATGACTTTAGTCACAAGCAGCAGTATGTAGGTAGCAGCCGAGGGAGCCTGGAGGACCTTATATGTCCAGAACATACATGTATGAGGCTTTTAGGTGAGGGTTACAAGGCAACCTCGTTCACTCTACACCCAGGCTGGCCACATGAGTTGTCTTCTGAGCTAATGTGCAACCACCAGCTATCACTCCTGACTTCCCTCCATAGCTACAGGCCCTCCCCGTCCACATGAAGAAGCCCTCATCACACAGTAACAAATCCTCCCCCTCTAGCAGCCTCACTGCAGAGAGCAGACCACCCAGCTGCTTCTCCCCCAGACACACGCTGAACAGTGCTCTATGGAAAGTGAAACTAGTGAGGAGGGAAAATCGTCCTGTATTCTGGGCCACTCCATGATTACAATACATAACTCATCAGTAATTCCTTCCCTCACTGTCCCAGGCTGCTGGCAGCAGTGAGAACAGACTGTGTGATGGCCATTGATGGGGGTCTGCAGCTTCTAATCTGCACAGGGGATGGCAGTCACTGATGTAATCTGTTGTGTGACAAAGCCTCTGCTGTGTGAATGAGACAGCTCTGTGTCACTGATGTCTTCACACAGCAGCAGATTTGGTGCAGTGTATGTGTGAGCACTGTGTCTCTAATGACACAAATACTGATGGGAGCAGCCTGTCCCAGAATACAGGACGATTTTCCCTCCTCACTTGTGTTCACTTTCCATAGAACACTGTTCAGCGTGTGTCTGGGGGAGGAGCAGCTGCTCTCTACAGTGAGGCTGCTAGAGGGGGAGGATTTGTTACTGTGTGATGAGGGCTTCTTCATGTGGACGGGGAGGGCCTGTAGCTATGGAGGGTGGGGTTGTTGCTATAGAGGGCATGTTTGGGGTAGAGTGGGAGGTTACGACTAGTTCTCATTTCAATGCCATAACACCCCCCCCCCCGGACGTTCTGTTCAGAATATCTAGAAAACCGTGCAAACTAGTGACAGAAAGTATATTACTTATTGTCATAATTCTGCAGCCCAGATATGTACTGAGATTATGTGAGAAGCCCGGACAACCCCTTTAACCAATAGCTCACTGAACAAAATTATTTCCATGTCTCACTTGATAAAAATGAATTTAGAAGAATGCATGGTGCCTACAGTGAGACATGGTGGTGGCAGTGCCCTTATTTGGGGCTGCATGATGCTGCTGATGTCGAGGGGGGGCTATATGTCATTGATGGGGTCATGAAATCACAGATGTCCTGCTCTATAGTGACAGAAGATGCCACCCTCACTCTGGGTACTTGGTAGACAAGCCCTTTTCCAAACTGACAATGATGCAAAACTCACATCTGCTTCATTTCTGAAGAAGAATAGGATGAAAGTGACTCAGTGGCCAAGTATCTCCTGACCTGACCCAACCTGACACCTATGGGGGATTCTGAAGAGACAAATTGTCATCACCCTCCATCCAGTATCCAAGGTCGTTCATGAAGAATGGAAAAAAATATCGGTTTTAATATTGTCACCAACTTCTTCATTCCAGTCCTAGAAGACTCAGTGCCGTCTTTAAGAATCATGAAAGTCATACAAAATACTACTTGTAAAAGTTTTTGATGTGGGGTGTACTTATTTATGCATTAACTCATTTGAGCAAAGCAAGCTTTTGTAATGACCGTTATCTTATTAATCTTACTTTCTTGTTATGGGTTAAAGCAAATTTCTATTAAATGTATTCTTGTAAACATTTTTAAAATTGCTCTGGTGTTCAGTGAGATATTGATTAAAATTTTACTTTTCAAGTGGGTGTACTCATTTATTCTGAGAACTGCATATTGATCAGAATTCTGGAAAAGTTGTTTCTGATTTGCAATCACATGACCTATTGCTTCTGATTTTTCCAGACTGTTTTTTTTCTTCCGTGCGCAGAGTAATATAATAACCACATGACAATCATAACTTACGTGTCAGCTAGTACCTCTAGTCGTAAAACGTCAGTCGCTCTGTAGCCCTACATTTATTATTGCAAGTAATCCCCTGTGCACACTAGGAACAGCCCGGCGCTATATGGCAAATATAACGGCACCAATGCAAAGTCTCTACCAATTTACCAATATCATGCCTGGTCCTTGTGTTCTCCACTGTTATGAGCCTCATCATTAGATGACCTTGCAATCTTGTCCACTAGAACATAAAGTATATAATGGCCAGTGTCTTAGGCAACCTGCTATATATTGCAGTTGTCTATGTATTTTATTGAAGGCGCAGAGGACATCCAAATAGCCATACAGTTTTATATGAATGCTATTGATCTAAGGTAGAAATTGTACAAAGCTTCATTGGCTGAGCTGTTCCATTCCTTTGACTTGGCAAAAACTCTTACTGATGCTCTGATTCATTCTCGCCAGGACTACTGCAATTTTCTACTAATCGGTCTCCCTCTTACTAACCCTCCCATCTCCAATCCATCATGAATACACCAGCCAGGATCATATTTCTGTCAAACCACTACACTTATGCCGCCAGTCTTTGCACTGGTTACCCCTCCAATACAGAATCCAATATAATCTTACCACACTTACGCACAAAGCTCTCCACAGTACTTCATCACCCTACATCTCTTCCCTCAACTCTGTCTACCATCCTACCTGTCCTCATTATTCCACCAATGGCTTAAGACTAACATCTTCCATAATCCGAACCTCCCACTGCCGTCTCCAGGACTTCTCTCGTGCTGAACCAGTTTTCTAGATTGCACTACCCAGGGCAATCCAGTTAATTTCCAGTGGACACAGATTAAATCGTGCCCTAAAAACACATTTCTTTAGACTGGCCTATAACCTCACCGATCTAATCTACCTGTCCCCTGTTCTGGCTTCCACAAACACAACAGCACTTTGTGCCTATATTTGTGCACGTACTGGCTGGTGACTGGTTCATGCAGCATTATTTCAATGCCGCTATTTATTATACTGATGACTGGACCCTACGCGACAACCACTTTATTTTTACTTTTTGTGTCCCCTCTGATTCCTCATAGATTTTAAACTTGTGGGCAGAAACCTTACTCCTGGTATGCATTGAACTATGTGTTATTCCGTAATGTTTTGTTTTTACAACTACCCTTTGAATTCTAAAGTGCTGTGGGATATGTTGGCACTATAGAAATAAAAATTATTATAAGTGATTAGGAAAAGTGGCTGAAAGACCTCTCTCAGTCATCCAGTTCTGTAGAACAAAGTGGACAATCCCTTTAGAGGGAGTTTTACCAGAGTTTTTACCTTGCTCTCCTCGTGGGTGCACTAGACAGACGAGGTGAAATGGAATTTGATCGCATCTCTTTGGTATCGCAATTACAGAATGTGAAAATTAAATGTAATTCTGCGGTGAACCGCTCCTTAAAGCACTCCTGGTTGGACGCTACAGCCATCATTCGGGAGCAGAGAGATAGAGATGGAGCACTTCCTGCAGAGATTCGGGGACACTTAGGGTACCTTAGGGTAATATGGCACTTAGCGATGCACCAGCGATCCCGACAACGATATGGATCGCTAAGTGGTCGCTAGTGAGCTGCCACACAGGCAGATCTCACCAGCGACATAGCAGGGGTCGGGAGTCGTTACCTGCCAAACGCGGCGATCCTGACGTCCTCCCGCCCGCGCTCACGCGTCGCTCATCGGCGCCACAGGAAGCGCCCTACGAGAAATCACACGACCAGCGATGAGCAGCGGGGGAGCCGGTCAGAAGTATCAGACATAGCGATATCGCTAGCAATATCGCTGTTACGTCACAAAATCGGTGACGTTACAGCGATATTGCTAGCGATATCGCTATGTGTAACGGGGGCTTTAAGCACTAGGAACCGCCTTCTAAGCACTCACAGGAGCCGTAAACTTTGGAATAAAGCTTCTCTTGATACTGATGGTATATCCATACATCGGTATATTTATAATATGGCATTCCACGTCTCCTACCACATGCTATATTCAGGTTTTACAGGATCAGACTTGATGACAGACTGTTTTAAACTGGAGCAAGTTCAGAGAAGAGCTACCAGGATGGTGAGCAGACTGCAAACTATGTCCTACGAGGAACAGTTAAAGGATCTGGGAATGTTTATCTTGGAAAAATGAAGGCTAAGGCCTGTTTCACACTTCAGTCTTTTTGTATCAGTCACAATCTGTCAAAGTGTGAAAAAAATGGATCCAGTGAAGATTGCAAAAAAACTGATGCACCGGATCCGTTTTTTTGACTGATCCGTCGAAGCTGCAGATTTTGGAATTTAAAGGAACACGATTCTGGAGAGAGAGAGAGACTCTTTTCAGTGCCAGAAAGGAATGGAAATTCTTCTGGGCATGCTCAGTTGAAACAAACGGAATCTGTCGCTGGAGACCGTCATTTGACGGACGGCAACGGATCCGTCGCCCATAGGCGTCCATTCTATCAGACGACCGACGGGGACAGATCCGTCGCTGTCCGACGCAGACCAACGTTCCTATGGATGTTTTTTCCGGCCGACGGATAGCGATTTCCTGACGTATCCATCGAACGATGGACGAAACGCAAGGCCATCCGTCGTAATCCGTTGCTAATACAAGTCATTTGCGAAAAGACTGATCCGCCAGGCAAATCCGTCGGAGCGTTTTTTTTCTGCTAACGACGGATTTTGACAGACACTAGAAAACTGAAGTGTGAAACAGGCCTAAGAGGAGACTTAATAACTGTCTACAAATATCTGAAGGGCTGTCACAGTGTAGAGGGATCATGCTTATTCTCATCTGCACATGGAAACACAAGAAGCAATGGAATAAAACTGAAAGGGAGAAGATACAGATTAGATATTGTAAAAAAAAAATTTGACAGTGAGGGTGATCAATGAGTGGAACAGGCAGCAATGAGAGGTGGTGAGTTCTCCTTCAATGTAAGTCTTAACACAGAGGCTGGACAGACATCTGCCTGAGATGGTTTAGTGACTCCCGCATTGAGCAGGGAGTTGGACATGATAACCGTGGAGGTCCCTTCCAACTCTTCCATTCTGGGAATCTTTCCACTACTTTTAACTTGGTTTTATAAATGTGCCTATGGTGGTGCCAACTTAGTGGAAACACACTTATTGGGCGGCCACCAGTGCCCTGTGCCTCTGCTGGATCCTGTTGGTCTCATTGCTTCCTGTTCCTGCTGCAACCGCCCTGTTTCGTAGGTGCTGAAAGATGACATTGTTTCTTCCCGTTCAGATGGACCGTAACTAGCCGCTGATTGGCTGCAGCGATCGACTGACGTCTCCCAACAGAGGAGGAAGCCAGGAGACCAGAGGTGGGACACCGAGTCAGTACGAAGGAGCAGCAGGGGTCCTCTAGATCAGGATAATTTACGGCCTTCGGAGCGTCTAACCTCTAACGGGAAAGTGACTGAAAGCTACAACCATAGTATCGAATCGGCACAGTGCACCCGGCGCCATTCCAGCGTGAGAGCAGTAAATGTTCCCGCCAGCGCGCAGATTATTCCCAGCCTCTCCGTTTCGCAGTACCCCTGCCTTGCTAGGTAAAATACTTCATTAAAACTGAATTACAGTTTACTTTCGGAGGAAAAGCCTGGTTAATATTTCAGGATATTGAACACCAAACCCCTGTTAATCTTTAAGTAATGCATTTACTTAGCTGACATTTCACCTCCGATGGGACCCCCAAGTCACTAGACATGACGATCAGAGAACCATAGGAAAAGCCGCTTCTGCTGCCTACGATGCCTCTGCAGGGCACTCAGCCCTCCGGCCGGCAGCGGGAGGGTTAAAGTCTTTTGACGTGCGCGCTTCAGAAAATCCTCTCAGATAAGTGAATCTTTGTTAATGTATGTATTTCCTCTGGTAATTCAGGTCAGCGTTTTAGAGTCCTCATGTAACCTTTTAAGTGCCTTACGTACATACAGCAAAGCACTTCACTTCAGAAGCATGTGGAGATCTCACATATATTGTTTCTGATGCTTCCCCGTCAATTGCCGCTTCACTAGTAAGCCTTTCTCATAATGGAGTCGTCCCTTTAAACAGTCAAGATGATTGTTTTAAAGGCAATAGAGACGGATGTGATTGTTTAGCCGCCGATCTGCATAGGATAGAAGAATGATTCACTGCTCTTCTGTTGCAGAAATCGGCACCTGAAGGTTTCCTGCTGATCGTCGATATATCTGCACCCGTACTATGGAGAACTACAAGTATCTGAAGTCATTTTGGTAGAGAGGGACAATATTTAACTTGTACCCTCCTTGATTATGTGCTTATGTACAATCTGATCAGAGTGTTGTAAAACTATAGTCATACTGAAAACATGCTCTACGTGCCTATCGAGTTTTTTTTATTGTTTTTTAGGTTGTTCATTTGTTATTGTAGCTGGATTCACATATTTTTGGCATAAACTACTCTCCTTTTTTCTATGGGATTATATAAATTAGAATGAAAGAGCTGAGCTTGTCCAGTAGAGATGGAAGTATAGATTCTTAGGACCCTAGGTAAGCAGCCACGCGTGATTTGTAGACCCGGTACAATGTAATTGATGCACTTTGAACTGCCTGCAACCCTCCTGAAAGCCCCAGCACATCTTCTGATTTGTAGACTCGGTTTGACGTCATTGACGAATTGTGTCTTGTGAACCGCCTTCAGACTCCTGGAAGACCTGGCGTCTCTTCTGACTTGTAGACTCAGAGTAACGTCATTGATGCAGTGTGTCCTGAAAACTGTCTTCAACCTTCTGGAAGACCCGGGTCCTCTTCTGATTTGTAGACCCGATATGACTTCATTGATTCAGTGTGTCCTGCGAACCGCCTTCAACTTCCTGGAAGACCCTGGTCCTCTTCTGATTTGTAGACCTGGTGTGACATCATTGATGCAGTGTGTCCTGTGAACTGCCTTCAACCTTCTGGAAGACCTGGGTCCTCTTCAGATTTGAAGACTCGTCCTGATGTCATCGATGCAGTGTGACACACACTTGATGCCGCACTGGGGCTACAAATCAGCAGATAGTTTGCAGGGCCCCTGTCTAGCGGCTACAGTCAACTGGCGTGGCCAGTGTCCATCGAATCGCTCATCTGTATTGTCTGGCCATCTTAATTTACTATTATAAATTTTAGTTAGAATTTTTCCTTTATCATGGTTGTCCCATAAATAACTTTATCACCTTTGCCAAGGGTAGATAATAAATGTATGATTGCTGAGAGTACAGCTGTACTAACTTCCACATTTCGAGATAACAGGGTGCCCAAAGTTCCCTATGTGAAGAAGTGTTAGTGAGCTTGTGCGACCACTGAGGCACTGCAAGAGTGGTCACACATAATCAGTAACACTTCTTCTTTCATGCAGGATACTTGGGGACCAAGTTGTCATTATCAGTGTGGGTCTTAGTGGTGAGAATCCCACTGATCATGCATTTAGCTCTATATGGGACATCACTTTAAATGTCAGTGAGCAGAGATTTATCCACAGAGAATAAGCATTCAGTCAATACAGGTCACTGGCATCATGTTAGACCCCAGTGAAACTTGCCTCTGTTTATGAGAGCTTAATTGTATATTACAATAGAGCGTGTCTGATAAATAACCCTCCACCAAGTCAGTCTCTTTAAGTCCGCGAGTCCTATTTGTGGTTAAAAAATTTTTTTGGGGATTGGTCAAAATTTGCCCAACAGGAAAATTGAGATAAAATGATAAAAAAGCAAGTACAGTTAGTAACACACTATACCATCATAGATTGAAATCCTGCAGTGCACGCAAGGTCCTGCTTCTCACACCAGCACATGTCCAGACCTGTTTGAAGTTCGCCAATGACCATCCGGATGATCCAGAGAAGGCATGGGAGGAGGTCATGTGGTCAGATGAGACGAAAATAGGACTTTTTGGTATCAACTCCACTCGCCATGTTTGGAGAAAGAAGGATGAGTACAATCCCAAGACACAGTCCCAACCATGAAGCATGGTGGGGGAAACCTACTTTGGGGGTGTTTTTCTGCAAATGGGACTGGATGACTGCACCGTATTGAAGGGAGGATTGATGGGGTCATGTATCGCGAGATTTTTGCCAACAACCTCCTTCCCTCAGTAAGAGCATTGAAGATGGGTCGTGGCTGGGTCTTCCAGCATGACAATGAACTGAAACAGACAGCCAGGGCAACTAAATAATGGCTTTGTAAGAAGCATTTTAAGGTTCTGGAGTGGCTTAGCCAATGTCCAGACCTCAACCCAATAGAAAATCTTTGGAGAGAGTTGAAACTCAGTGTTGCCCAGTAACAGCCCCGAAACCTGAAAGATCTGAATAAGATCTGTATGGAGGAGTGGGACAGTGCTGCAGTGTGTGCAAACCTGGTCAGGAACTACAGGAAACGTTTGAAATCTGTAATTGCCATCAATGGTTTCTGTACCAAATATTAAGTTCTGTTTTTCTATTATATGAAATATTAAATGCAATAAAATGCTAATTATATAAAAATTATACAGTATGATTTTCTGGATTTTTTTGTAGCATTCTGTCTTTGACACTTGAAGTGTGCCTACAATGTAAATTACACACCTTTCCATTCTTTGTAGGTGGAAAAACTTGTAAAATTGGCAGTGTATCAAATACTTATTTTCCCCACTGTGTGACCTCTGCAGACAGTCACTTGGTTTAGCGATGTACCTACAGTGAAGGAAATAATTATTTGATCCCTTGCTGATTTTGTAAGTTTGCCCACTGACAGACATGAACAGTCTATAATTTAAAGGGTACATTAATTTTAACATTGAGAGATAGAATATCAAAAATAAAATCCAGAAAATCACACTGTATAAATTATATAAATGTATTTGCATTTTGCAGTGAGAAATAAGTATTTGATCCCTCTGGCAAATAAGACTTAATACTTGGTGGCAAAACCCTTGTTGGCAAGCCCAGCAGTCAGATGTTTTTTGTAGTTGATGATGAGGTTTGCGCACATGTCAGGAGGACTTTTGCTCCACTCCTCTTTGCAGATCATCTCTAAATCATTAAGATTTTGAAGCTGTCGCTTGGCAACTCGGAGCTTCATCTCCCTCCATAAATTTTCTAAAGGATTAAGGTCTGGAGACTGGCTAGGCCACTCCATGACCTTAATGTGCTTCTTTTTGAGCCACTCCTTTGTTGCCTTGGGTGTATGTTTTGGGTAATTGTCTTGCTGAAAGACCCAGCCACGACCCATTTTTAATGTCCTGGCGGAAGAAAGGAGGTTGTCACTCAGGATTTTACGGTATATGGCTCCATCCATTCTCCCAATGATGTGGTGAAGTAGTCCTGTGTCCTTAGCATAGAAACACAGAAGTCTTTTATAAAGGTGACTATGTAAGACTGCTGTTTTTAATACAGGTAACGAGTTGACTAGGAGCATCTAACTGGTCTGTAGGATCAAATACTTATTTCTCACTGCAAATGCAAATACATTTACCGTATATACTCGTGTATAAGCCGACCCCTCCTAATTTTGCCACAAAAACTGGGAAAACTTGTTTACTCGAGTATAAGCCTAGGGTGGAAAATGCAGCAGTTACTGGTAAATTTCAAAAATAAAAATAGGTACCAATAAAAGTAAAATTGAGACATCAGTTGTTTAAATGTTTTTGAATATCCATATTGAATCAGGACCCCCATATAATTCTCCATACAGTTCATGATGGCCCTATAAGATGCTCCATACAAAATACACCCCATATAATGCTGCACAAAGGTTAATAATGGCCCCATAAGATGCTCCATAGAATAATATGCCCCATATGCTGCTCCATAACGGTTATGGCACCATAAGATGCTCCATAGACTATGCCCCCATAAGACGCTCCATACATTATGCCCCCATATGCTGCCCCCATAAGATGCTCCATAGATTATGCCCCCATAAGATGCTCCATAGATTATGCCCCCATAAGATGCTCCATAGACTATGCCCCATAAGATGCTCTATAGATTATGCCCCCATAAGATGCTCCATACATTATGCCCCCATATGCTGCTCCATAGATTATGCCCCCCATAAAATGCCCCATAGATTATGCCCCCATAAGATGCTCCATAGATTATGCCCCCATAAGATGCTCCATAGATTATGCCCCAATATGCTGCCCCATAGATCATGCCCCATATATTGCTGCTGCTGCCGCTGCTGCCGAAAAGACATACTAACCTTGTCCCTGGGGCGAGGTGCTGGGTGCTGAGCAGGTGGAGACACCGGCGCGCTATGGGGGACAGGTGTCGGTGTTGCCGCTGGCTCGTCGGGACCCAGCACCTGAGATATTCACCTGTCCCTGGTCCATCACTGCTGTCTGCCGCGTCCTGTGTCAGTGACGTTCAGACAGCAGAGGACACGGCGTGCAATAACCACGTCACCGCGCTCTCTGCTGGCTAAACGTCACTGACAACACAGCAGACAGCGGCGAGCAGCGATGGAGCAGGGACAGGTGAATATCGAATATACGTACCCCCTCCTGGGGCGGTCTCTGCAGCCTACCCTGCTTCTCCCACGGTCTCCCTTCCTTCCTTCAGCGGTCGTGTGGTACCGCTCATTAAACTCATGAATATGCGCATATTCATGAGTTTAATGAGCAGTACCACGTGACCGCTGAAGGAAGGAAGGGAGACTGTGGAGAAGCGGGGGGGCTGCAGAGACGCGTCGGAGGGTCAGTATGATCTCTGACACTCCCCCTCCCCCGCCATCCCCCAGGTATATGACTAGTGTATAAGCCGAGAGGGGGACTTTCAGCCCCCAAAAAATGGGCTGAAAATCTCTGCTTATACACGAGTATATACGGTATATAATTTATACAATGTGATTTTCTGGATTTTATTTTTGATGTTCTATCTCACAATATTAAAATTAACCTACCCTTTAAATTATAGACTGTTCATGTCTGTGTCAGTGGGCGAACTTACAAAATCAGCAAGGGATCAAATAATTATTTCTTTCACTGTATATTATGTCTATGTATGGCTTGTGAATTTGTGCAGGAAATCTCGGAGGACGCAATCAAGTCTTCTGCTAGAATCTCCGTTCTCTAAGTACTGTACTTTTAGAACTGGAACCTGGCAATTTGTGATCCATCGTAGTGTCCAGGAACAGCATTGTCATAAGGGACTACACTCCCCATCCTGATAGATAAAGGCAGTAAAAGCCCCTTAACAAAATGGATTCATGTGCTGAATGTGGCCACACTGGGCCGGGCACTCGGAGATAGGGGTAAATGACAGCAGTTCTTACTGTCAGGTGTTTTTCTCACTTCTCACAGTCTGTCCTAAGTGAAGAATTGATGGGCCCTCTATAAGTGATTTTCGTTAGATCCTCCTTTTGCTATATTACATTTCCATAATTTAATTTGTTTTGCTGGGATTACCATGCCTTCAAAATATTTGTCAAAACATTCTGTGTATGTTTGGTACATCAAGCCTCGTCTGACTCGCGAGCACGCAGCTTTTAAACCCAAATGAGATTTCCAAAGCTCTGACGGAGTTTAGAGAGCTGGTAAATTACACACATCTGCTGTTATTTGTTTGTGATGTCGAAGACCAGCGAAATAAACAAACAGTCAACGAGCCTTAATCATCTTCATCAGAACGTGCCGGAAGTGCCGGGGGTTAAAGCGGAACGCTGCTCTCGTGGAAGAGACCTTTTAACTGATCTTATTAATTCACAAGTGGCAACCACCTGCCAGCCGTCCTCTAACTTGCTTAATATGCAAATAGAAATAACATCACCGTAACGTCGATCCTTTTTGGTGTGCGTTAGGTTAGGGACAATGGCTGCACGCGCCACACCATGTCCGGGGTGACATAGGAATGTGATTGCATCTGCCATGTCACAGCTAAAGTTACTGTTTGGGGCATTCATTGCCTTATAGAGCCAATTCAAGGAGTGCTTCAGTCTGGGCAAGTTATTAGTAAGTTATAAACCAAAGGATAGGTGATAATTTAGATCAGTGCGTTTCCCCTCTATCACCAGAACAGGGGAAATTTTCTTCTAGTCCTACCCTAGTTCTACGACGTTGGCCAGGTGGAGCGGAATGGACCGTAGGGTCACACATCACAAATGGCACCAGCAGAGAAAGCTTAGCATAGCGCGGAAGACTTGTAATGAACCGGCAGGTTGTATGCAAAACTTGTCGCTCTGTTCAGCACCTCCTCGGCTGTGGTCTTGTAGCTAGCGTTTTATTTTCTTGTAGGAAGGTTTGGAGCATACACTACTGAGCCAAATCTCACAAATCCTCAAAAACTTGGAGTGTTCACTCCAAAAAGGATCAATGTGCACATATCCTTGATAATGAAACCTACTCCAATCTAAGGGTGAGACCCAGGGCTGTGGAGTCTAAAGGCCCTTTTACATTTAGCGATGCACCAGCGATCCGACCAGTGATCCGACCCGGTCAGGATCGCTGGTGCATCGCTAAATGATCGCTAGTGAGCTGTCACACAGGCAGATCTCACAGCGATGCAGCAGCAACGCAGCGCACGATACTTACCTTTCACACACAGCGATCCTGACGTCCTCCCGCCCACCTCCACGCGTCGCTCGTCGTCAGCTTCCAGCTGGGGCTTCCTGCTGTGACGACGAGCGACACGTGGAGCCGGACATTCTCGCGCGATCAGCGATGGACAGCGGGGTAGCCGGTCGGAGGTAAGTATCACACATAGCGATATCACTAGCAATATCGCTATAACGTCACAAAATCGGTGTATGTGTAAAACCCCCTATAGTCAGTGTTCATTTTGGTGTAGTCGGTATAAAATGGACTCCGAGTCCTAAAATATATAACACATTGGGTGCAGTACTTCAGTGCAGGATGTGTTGTAATTTTTTTTTTCAATAATTTGGGAAAGTTAGTTGCAAAAGTCACCCACTCAAAATGACCTACGGCTGCATTATTTGCCATGTTATCTTGCACCCATTGGCCACAATCGGTGAGCTCATGAAAACCTGTTCAGCCGCATCATCTGATTTCACCCTAAGGGTATGTGCACACGCTGCGGATTCCGCAGCGGATTTGGCCCTGCGGATCTGCAGCAGTTTCTGCTGCGTTGTACAGTACCATTAAAATCAATGAAAAACAAAAAACGCTGTGCACATGCTGCAGGTTTCAAATCCGCAGCATGTCAATTTTTTGTGCGGAATCCGCAGCGGTTTTACACCTTCTCCATTGTAGAGGTGTGAAACCGCAGGGCTAAACCGCAGGCTAATCCGCAGATGAACCGCAGGTCTTTTGACCTGAGAATTTACCTGCAGATTTTGCCAAATCAGCGCGGAAAAATCCGCAGACCAATCCGCAGCGTGTGCACTCACCCTAACAGTTGTAACGTTTGCCAGTGCTGAAGTGATACGTTGATTAGACCGCAGTACCCTCTCTAGTTACTCATTGCCCTCTGAAGGAGTTTGTCTCTACATTAAAGGGGCCTTTTGCTGTTACTCAATCCCTTATTAATTGACCCAGGGAGGTGAAAAAAAAGACTGATACTCAGCTGCTGGACTGGCACTGGCATCGCTCATCGTCCGCTCGTCCCTTTGTGATAGACATCTGCAGGTCAATTGTAAGTGAAACTTTATGGGGTGGGGAAAAGGCATTTATGTTTATTTTTCTGTGTATTTATTTCAAAACTGAACTTTTCATGTTTCTTCCCTCTATTAATCTACCTATACCCGATATAACAATATACTTGGGTGGTTTGACAATAACTCCCCAGCAGCACGCCCGCTGTCTATTTGACATAGAACTTCCCTTTATACCCTATATCCAATAACTCACTTGCTCATGTTATCCACATCTTAAAAACATCAGAATCTGAGCTTTTTTCACCTTTTGAAACTGGTAAAGCTCTTACTCTCGCTCTTATTCATTCTCGTCTGGACTGTTGCAACTCTCTTCTGATCGGTCTCCCTCTAATTAAACTTTCTCCACTCCAATGTGTCCTGAATGCAGCAGCCAGTGGTATAATTCCGTCCAGCTACTTCTGCCTTGTGCCAGTTGTTACACTGGTTACCCATCTACTACAGAATACAGTGTAAACTGATTTCTCTCACCCACAAAGCTCTCAACAGTTCTACACCACCCTATATCTCCTCCCTCATCTCTGTCATCACCCCACCCGTGCCCTCCATTATGTAAATGATCTAAGACTAACATCTTCCATAATCCAATCATCCCACCTCCGTCTCCAAGACTTCTCTCGTGCTGCGCCAGTTTTCTGGAATGCACTACCCCAAATGCTTTAAAAACACATCTCTTTAGACAAGTCCATCAGCTCACTTCACTTTTCTATCTCTCCGCTGTTTCCCCCTTCTTAATGTTAATCTAATCGGCTCCCTCCTATTCATCTGTCTTCACATCCTCCATGCCCTCAATAACACTTGGTAACCGTACCTAGACACATACTGCCTGATGACGGATCGTGCAGCGTTCTATGAAAACCCTTATTTATTATAATGATGGTCGGACCGTACATGACAAGAACTTTTCATCCCTTGTGTCCCCCTATTTCCTTTTAGATTATACTCTTGCGAGTGGAAGGACCCTCACTCCTCCTGCAACTGGTGAACTATGTGTTACTTTGTTTGTATTGTCTGTACATGTTCACACTTAATTGTGACGGGAATGCGGAATATGGTGGTGCAATATAAATGCAATTATTATTTCTGTAGAAACAGGTTCTTTTTACATGGACTCTCTATGGCTATATCTGTAGGTCACTTCTATATTATACTTCTCTAGCAGAAAAGTGAGTACAGCTCTGCAGGCACTTTGTACATACATGACATTACGTATCCTGCACGTATCCTGTATTATACTCCAGAGCTGCACTCACTATTCTGCTGGTGTAGTCACTGTGTATATACATTACATTACTGATCCTGAGTTACATCCTTATTATACTCCAGAGCTGCACTCACTATTCTGCTGGTGCAGTCACGGTGTACACACATTACATTACTGATCCTGAGTTACCTCCTGTATTATACTCCAGAGCTGCGCTCGCTATTCTGCTGGTGTAGGCACTGAGTACATACATTACATTACTGATCCTGAGTTACATCCTGTATTATACCCCAGAGCTGCACTCACTATTCTGCTGGTGCAGTCACTGTGTACATACATTACATTACTGATCCTGAGTTACATCCTTATTATACTCCAGAGCTGCACTCACTATTCTGCTGGTGCATTCACTGTGTACATACATTACATTACTGATCCTGAGGTATATGAGACAAAGTCACTGGCAAAGTACAGGAGGGGAGATATGTAGCACTGAGGTTGTTAGCGTCAGTAATATAAACCTAGGAAAAATCATCCCGCACAGTAAGTGATTAGCGAGGTTAATCGGCCATGTTTAGTGCTAGGATGATTGAACAGCTGTAGAGTGGATGGGTCTGGAGGTTCAAGCTCCTGAGATGTGCAAAGGAAATCTGGATGCATGGAGATTGCAGGTATGCTGGATTAAATGTCCTTTGCTAAAGAACATGGAAGTTGGAATCTAAGCCAGCAGAGTGAGTCGACCTCCCAAAATATACACTAACATCCACATGCAGAGTATTGGTTGAGTTATGTTTGCATTCATGTACCAGATTACTATTGACAGGTTATGCATTAACAAGCTGAAAAATTAGCTGCTACGTGACTGCATTGTAAGACCACATTTTTATGGGCATTTTATAAACCGTGAAAAGGAGACTTAGAAAAGAAAATCCCAAGTGGGGGCAAAAAAAAAAAAACTAGTGGGAAAGAAAAGCTAAACTTTTTTCAAAATTGAGACTGGGGAGAATAGTAGAAAAGCAAAAGTAACATACAGCATGTATTTAAAAATATATAGTGTGTGTGTCTATATATTGTATATTACATGCCACATAAAAGGGTAAAATAATGGTTGAGGTACAGTTTTTAGTTGGCAGCGCATCCCCTGTTTACACGGGGTGATATACTGCTGATGGTTATTATTTTTTCGGCTGCCTCCGGGATGATACAAATAATGTACTACTATTATTATCTCTATAGCACTAGCATATTCAGAGATGTAGGCGTTTGGTGAAGTAGCTTGTTTGTCTTGTCTGATTATTGGCCAATGTAAAACGGCCATTACGTTACATGGAGAAAAAAAAAAACTATTTTCAAACATGACCAGTCATTTTTGTAGTAGTTAATCCATGTACACCTAATAAAAGTAATTTCAGTTCCAAAGGCGGGATCAGTCATGATTTTTAATAAATTCCGGTCTGTATCTTACATTTGACTGCTTTGTATTTTCTTTAGATCTTGCGTCTTGCCTGGTTTGTGCCTCATGTGCAGTAAGGCAGAGCTGAGGCTGCAGTGTCTGTGAGGAATCTGTGGTAGTCTGAGACACAACCCCTTTCTCAAACTGCTGCTTCCTCCTCACTCCTCTTGCCTATTTCCATTCTTCAAGAATGCCCTCTTTTAGAGCCTGGATGCTGAATGAAGAGTGGTGACAACTTGTCTCTTAAGATTTCCCCGTAAGTGTTTCAAATGGGTTCAGATCAGGAGACACTTGGCCACCGAGTGATTTTCACCCTGTTATTCTTCAGAAAAACAGCAGATGTATGTTTTGGATGATTGCCATATTGGAGAGGTGTTCGCCTACTCGGGTGTTGTGAGTTCATTTTCCCCTTCACCGTCGATGTCTGATGAACTCCCTCTTCTGGTGAAGGAAAGTAGTCAGGCTGATTACCAAACACCTGATCTGGTAGATGATGACTGGGTAACAGGAACTGCTGACTGGATATAAGGCAGCCGACGCCCTTCTGAGTCGCTGGTGATTTCTCTGCTGGATTCTTGGAGACCAGTCTGATTCCTGCTTCCCAAAGATAAGTTTTTGCTCTGCTATTGAACTTATTAGTTTTGTTTTGTTTACCTTGTTTTTTGAAGTTCAGCCATCCCCGGTCGGGAGTGTGCTGAGTTCCATTTTTGTCTCTGATCAGTTTGTCTCTTTGCTCTGTCTTCAGAATTTACCTGAGTGCTGATATAGTCTTTTTGAAGTCCTAGCGACTTCAGGGCCTGTTTTTCCTATCAGACGGTTGGGACATTTTTTTATAGGGTTTTTTGCGGATTGCAGACAGCAGCTTTTCTATCCTGTCCTTTTTAGTTAGCTTGGGCCCCATCGTTTGCTCAACCTATCTTTCTATCTGTGTTAGTGTTTTCATCTTGCTTCACCGTCATATGTTGGGGACTGCCTATTGCTTTGGGGTCTGCTCTGGGGCAGTTTAGATTTCCCCTTTCTTTCTTTAGGCCTATTTAGTTCTCCGGCTGTGATCGAGGGGTCTAGGGCATCGTAGGAACCCCCCACGGCTACTGTTAGTTGTTGTGGATAGGATCAGGGGTCTGCAATCCGATAGCTACCAACCTCTCCGGTTTTCTGGACTTAGCTTGTATTTTTGTTTTTTCCTCCTTCGGTGGCTCATTCATAACACTCGGGGCGCGGCGTAATGGTGGTATCTTCTCTATTAGTATAGAGCAGGTTATCTGTGAATTCATGATGCTATCAATGACATGTAGTTCCCGACACCAGCCAATGATGGAGCCCCACATAAGGGCACTACCACCAGCCAGGTCTTACTGGAGGCACCAGGCATTTTTCTGTGTACTTCTCTCATTCGCAACAAAGTACAGTTCCGAAGACATCAATTCCCAAAACATCTATCTTGGTCTCATCATTCCAGAGCGTAGAGTCCCAGTATAGTTTTTAGCGTGGACGCTGACACAGTGTAGGTTGGGTTTTTCTGCACGGCCTTTAGGAGAGGCTTCCTTCATTGATGACACCCATGAAAGCCATTCCTTTGCAGTGTACTCCGTATTCTGTCATGGTGCTGCTGTGGAAAATTGAAGTAATTTTTCTGCACTGCTGGTGAAGTTCCACGGAAAGGATCCAGGACACACAGAATGGAAGAAATGCGGTTTATTATGTACATGTTTTGAAGTTATCTGTGATCACCAAAGACTCAAATTTACAGAAGTCTTCTTATCTGTTAAAACCCTATTGCGCTGTCTTTGCTCCCCAACTCTTTTGGTGTATTCTTTCACATGGAAACTCTCACCCAAGTTTGACTTTCTTTAGAGAACTGCAGTGAAATTGCACGTCGATATTCTTTTCCCTTTTCTTCAGTAGACCTTTCTGTTTTGATGATGATTTCTGTGGTCGGCCTGGACATCCCTATGACATACTGCTGACCCACCTTTGTTACATTTTTGTATTCTGATCAGCTTTGCTGATCTTCTTGTAGGCGTAATCTTTCTCAGGTTATGTGACATTTCTCTTCCATGTGGTGCCATTGCTGACAGTAGTATAAAATGGGAAGAGCTTTTACCCACAAATTATACTTATCTGTGGGTGAATTCTTGTTTCTTAGTGAAACTTTTTGGGTGTGCAAAATAAATCTTGTTAGCAATCAATGGCTCAAATTTGTGAGCGTATACTGTAGTTTGGTGTCCCATAGAACTAAAGGCTTTTTTGTCAAATTTGTTTGGGTGTACTCATTTATGCAGAGCACTATATAAACACAAGTGCACCCCAGGGGCAGAATTAATTATAAATTACTAAGCCACCAGTGAGAAAGAGAAGGCTATAGGGTAGTTGCCACCGAAATAAATGGGCAAATGAACCATAGTATTTGGGTGTCTGGAGGATTCAGACACATTGAAAGTGTGTATATTCTAGTAATGAAGGACATAAAAGTATGGCAAATTGTGCACTCCTCGACCAATGATAGGATCAAATATATAGTTGTAATACAGTGTACATCACAGTACCTCCGTAACAGAAGCAGCCTATAGCAGAACCCCCATTACAAGGGTAAGGCCTGTTTCACACTTCCGTTTTGTAAAAAAAAAAGGACCCAACATTTTTTTTTTCCCCATTGATTTACATTACCGGCGGATCTTGACGGATGGCCATCCGTTGGATCCGTTTTTTTGCGGATCCGTCAATTTTTTTGTGTCCGCCGACATGCCTGGACGGACCATGTAACGTTTTTTTTGCTGCAGGGTCCGCATTTTATAGTGCACATGCCCGGAGGAATGAAGGCAGCCGGAAACTTAACCCTGAAATCATTTCTGGCGGACAGAAAAAGTTCTCTCTCTCTCTCTCTCTCTGTCTCTCTCTCTCTCCTTCCCGGTCTACGGTTCCTTTAAAATTCTTCATTCATCGGATCCATCAAAAAAAAAACCGGTCCTTTCACATCAGTTAGCAACGGATCCGCTTTCCGCCATTTTGGCGGATTTTAACTGACACAAAAAAACTGAAGTGTGAAACAGGCCTTATTTGAAGCAATGTCTTCATTACTTCTAGTTACACTTGTATGAGGCCTGTGCAGATCCTTCTGTCTCTTCATGTGATCCCAGACAAACTGGATGATGTGAGATCGGGGCTATGTTTGGCCAGATCATCAGTTCCAGGACTCCTTGTTCTTGATGATGAAATCATTCTAATTGACTGGCTACATGTTGGGGATCGTTGTCAGGCTGCGGAATAAACTTGGAGCCAATCAAATGCCTCCCTGATGATATTACAAGACTAGAAGGATACAACTTATTTGCAAGAAACAGACTTGATAAACGAGGAGGTGTCGCATTGTATGTTAGAAACGCGTATATCTGCACAGAGATTGAAGCTTCAGAGACGGGGAGTTCTGTGGAAACTGTTTGGGTAAGAATACAAGGACAGAACAATGGAAAGGACACCATTGTAGGCATTTACTACAGGCCGCCTGTGCAAGCTGAAGACATGGATGAACTCTTTATGCATCAAATGGCCAAGTTCTCAAAAAAATATGACATAGTTGTCATGGGAGATTTCAACTATCCAGACATTTGTTGGGAATCTCTCTCAGGCAAAACTAACAGGTCAAGGAAATTCTTATCCTCTCTTGCTGACAACTTTATCTTCCAAAAGGTAGGGGAGACAACAAGGGGAACTGCTACCTTGGATCTAATCCTTATAAACAGGGAGGAAATGGTTGAGGAGGTAAAAGTGGCTGGGACCCTAGGAGGTAGCGACCATGCTATTTTAGAATTTTGGATAACTAGAGGAGGAAGACCTGTGAAGACTCAGATGTCAAGGTTAGATTTCAGAAAGGCAGATTTTAAGGGATTCAGAAAGAGAATTGGAGGGATCCAATGGCTGGATATCCTTAAAGGCAAAAATGTCCAGGAAGGATGGGAAATCTTGAAAAATGAAATTCTCAAAGCACAATTGTTAACAATTCCGAAAAGAGGGAAGAATAGGAAGCATTTAAGGAAACCAGGATGGATGAACACAGAACTTAAGCACATGCTAAAAAGGAAGAAAAAAATGTTTATAAAATGGAAAGAGGGAGGCATATCTAAAGAAGAATATAGTGCTGTCTGCAGAACTTGCAGGGCACAAATCAGATTACTAAAGCTGACAATGAATTGAGGCTTGCAAGAGATGTCAAAAGCAATAATAAAGGATTTTGGGGATATGTCAAAAGTAAAAGAAAAGTCAAAGATGCTATAGGATTTTTACAGGATGAAAATGATGAAATGGTAAGACAGGATGTTGAGAAGGCCGAACTTTTAAATTCCTATTTTGCATCTGTTTTCTCTCAGAAAGGAAATGTAACATCAACTGATCTTCACTGTCCTATTAAGGGAATAGAAGAATCCAGGATATCTATAAACAGAAAGATAGTGAGGAAACACTTAGCTAACCTAAATGAATTCAAGTCTCCAGGTCCAGATGAATTACACCCCAGAGTACTGAAGGAGATAGCAGAAGAAATTTTTGAACCACTCTCCATAATCTTTGAAAATTCTTGGAGAACAGGAGAAGTCCCAGAAGACTGCAGAAGAGCAAATGTTGCTCCTATCTTCAAAAAGGGGAAGAAGGTGGACCCAGGCAACTATAGGCCGGTGAGTCTGACTTCTATACCAGGAAAGATCTTTGAACAAATTATTAAACAACATGTATGTCAGTACCTGGATAAGAATGAAGTGATTAAACAGTCAGCATGGGTTTGTCACTAATAAGTCATGTCAGACTAACTTAATTTCCTTCTATGACAGAATCACTGACTGGGTGGATCAAGGAAATGCTGTAGATATAGTATATCTTGACTTCAGCAAAGTATTTGACAAAGTATCTCATACAATCCTTATTGAAAAAATGACTAAGTATGGAATGGACAAGGCAACTGTTAGGTGGATTCATAACTGGCTTAGTGATCGGACCCAAAGAGTGGTCGTAAATGGCTGCACATCCAGTTGGAAGAAGGTCTCAAGTGGGGTACCACAGGGCTCTGTGCTGGGCCCTGTATTGTTCAACATCTTTATCAACGATTTAGATGAAGGAATTGAGGGTAAACTTATTAAATTTGCTGATGAGACAAAGCTAGGAGGGATAGCTAATACTAGAGAAGAGAGAGAGAGGATTCAAAAAGATATAAATAAACTGGAGCAGTGGGCAGCAACTATCAGAATGGTTATTATCAGGGAAAAATGCAAAGTACTACATCTGGGCAATAAAAATGAAAAAAGCATATACAGAATGGGAGGAATAGCGCTAAGCAACAGCACAAGTGAAAAAGACTTGGGTATACTAATAGATCACAGACTGAATATGAGTCAACAGTGTGATGCAGCAGCAAAAAAGGCAAATGCAATTCTAGGATGTATTAACAGAAGCATACAGTCTAGATCACGTGAAGTCATTATTGCCCTCTACTCCTCTTTGGTCAGACCTCATTTGGAATATTGTGTCCAGTTTTGGGCACCACATTTTAAAAAGGACATCAACAAACTGGAGCAAGTTCAGGAAAGAGCGACCAGAATGGTGACAGGTCTGCAAACCCTGTCTTATGAGGAAAGGTTGCAGGATTTGGGAATGTTTAGTTTGCAAAAGAGAAGACTGAGAGGAGACTTAATAGCTGTCTACAAATATCTAAAGGGCTGTCACATTGTAGAAGGATCAACTTTATTCTCATTTGCACAAGGAAAGACTAGAAGCAATGGGATGAAACTGAATGGGAGGAGACACAGATTAGATATTAGAAAAAACTTTTTGACAGAGTGATCAATGAGTGGAACAGGCTGCCACGAGAAGTGGTGAGTTCTCCTTCAATGGAAGTCTTCAAACAGAGGCTGGACAGACATCTGTCTGGGATGATTTAGCGAATCCTGCTTTGAGCAGGGGGTTGGACCAGATGGCCCAGGAGGTCCCTTCCAACTCTATGATTACATGATAGATAAGTATTTTCATGTATTTTTCAAGTATTTAGAACTCCAATAAATGGGCAATGTTGAAGACGTCAGATGCAGTGGTCGGTCAAGGAACTTAGTGCAGCATATGACACAACTCATTCTACTTACCTTTAAAATCGAAAGATGTCCAGCAGTGCCATCAACTCAGAACAGACAATGACCAGTGGGACCAGCTGCAATGTCGAATATTCGGCTGGAGCAGAAGCATTTTATTCACTGAAGAGCAGCACAATAATGAGGGTCTGCTGGAGCAGTGAAGCACGGTGTAGGGTCTGGCAAGTTTGTGGCTGCATTTCTGCAGATGCAGTTGTGGATTTGGTCAGGATCAATGGTGGCCTCAATGCCTAGAATTCCAGGCAGATACTTATCCATCATGTAATACCGTCAGGCCTCTGATTGGCGCCAAATGTATTTTGCAGCTGGACAACGACCCCCAACATTCATCCGATGTCATTAAGGAGGAGGAGTCCTGGAAGTGATGATCCAACTCCATCGATCCCTGATCTCACATCATCTGTCTTGGGATCACATGAAGTGACAGAAGGATCCACACAAGCCTCACACAGAAGATCTGGGGTCAGGTCTCCCAAGATGTTTGGAGCTACCTCCTGCCCAGATCCCCCATAACCTGTGTGCCTAGAATTGTTGCTTTAATGTGATTTTAATGGGTATTAATACGATTTAGATTTCTCTTTTGTCCATTGACTTTGAGCATTTTTTTTCCCATCTGCCTAAAACATTTGCACAGTACTGTGTATAAATAGAATATGATTGTACGACGCATATAATGAGAGAAAAAATGTCCCATACATACAAGTGATAATGTCCCTGAAAATGAATTTGAAAAAAATGTAATCATCACATTTACAAAAAAGAAAAACAAAACACAATACTGAAAATCCTAAAAAAAAAAAAAAAAAAATTTATAGATCAACTCTGCATTATTAAATGCATAAACTAAGGAACATTACGAGGCTCCATGTTATCTGTCTCCTCAGGTTTTCACTTTATTTTTGGATCCTGGATCCTGAATATTTAGGAAACAAAAGGAAAATGTTGATGCAACCAAGAAGGTAAATCAGCGCTGTAAAAAGTTGTGTACTCTTCCCTGTCCGGGCTCAATAAACACATTGTCACCAGATATCATAATAGAAAATGAGGGGGAAAAAAAAGTGTAAAATCCACCTCGAACGTTTCGTGGAAATCCAGAGAAGCGCTCTTGCGGACAGATTGCTTTGTCAAGATGGAAACTAAAATTAAAAAACAAAACAAAACTCTTATTTTTTTTATTTTTTTTTTCTCCTTTGTTTTTGTGCCATGGTATTAATATACAAAAGTTTGAGAATTTTGGACCGGTTCCACCTATGTAAGAAAACCGCAGTGACAGCTATAGAAACACAAACCCCATTCTGTGGCAGCTAACCGGTCAACTTTGGAATAACACGTTTCAGCATATTTGACATCTTAGCAAAAAAGCAAATGTATTTCCATCTGTCTAACTGAAAACATAACAGAATACATTGATCGTTTCCTTCTATCACATATTGGGAGGGAAGATTTGGGGGGGGAGAGGGAATAAAAAAAGTTTACAAAGCGGAGCAGTCTTAAAGTGCCTCACCCGTACCTTCCCAGGCAACAGATGGCATTACAGATGGAATAGCAAGTTGGAAAGCTAACAGATATTTATTTGGCTTTGTGTGGACATCTGTAATTGATATTGTATGTAACACTGAATGGATATACACTTTAATACATATTCAATTGGAAGTTTTGGCTATTTTATATACACTGGCAGGCTTCTACCCTGCCGCTGAATCCTAACGCAGCGCTTCAAACAGATATACATTATTTTAAAGGATAATAAGTTTCTGCTTTATTTGGAAGCCGCCCCGGCCATCTGCTGCGCACCAATTGTGCCGACATCTCTTATTCCATATGCATTTAGGAAAGAAAGTTGTGTCTTCAAGGGAGGAAGCTGCCTCGTAAAAAGGAAAAAAAAAAAATATAGCACCACCCAGAAGACACGACCCGGGACACACGAGGAGCAAAAAATGTCATATGGAAGCCTTTTTGAAAATTTGCAGCTCAGTATTGTTTCGGGATTCTGTAACTAGGGGCAGAGTTGTTAATGATTTTTTGTTTTTTTTGGGGGGGGGGGGTGGTGGTTATACTAGTAGCTGATTACTTTTTACAAAATGGACAGAAAGGGTGTAAGATCAGCTTCTAATTGCAAAAATGTTCAACGCTGCCAAATCTTGTAAAGAAGGGAATAATCCTGGGAGAATGTGGCTCAAAAACGATAAAAAAAAAAAAAAAAATCAATTAGTTATAAAAAGGATAAAGCAGGAAATTAAAAAGAGCACAACAGGTAAAAAAAAATATATAAGTATTATTATATATATTGTAAGTACAGTCAGAGGGGATATTAATCTGTCCAGACAGGTTTTGGAGTCATCTGAGTAATTGTTGATCCGGGTTCAGTTCCAGAACAAACATAAGAAGACAGCCGCTATAGAGGTTTTCTTGCAATATTTGCTGACGCCTGATCAGTAAGATCTAATCAATGGCTCGCTGCTTTGTAATGTTGGCTTGTAGCACTGGGGTCCTGGGATAGAATCTGGGAAACATCTGCATGAAGTTTGTATGTTTCCTCTAGGATCGTCATTCTAGGCACCAAAAAACATACATGTTAATTTGTCATTATGGATCAGGTACATTTAACCTCAGAATCCAGTAAGACGTGCACTGTCCCTTTTACAAAGCACAAATGGCCCCCAAAATTGTTTGCTCTGAATCCAAGGCTGCCTTTGAATTGTTTGTTTGATCCAGAAATGGCACGGTGTAAAAAAAAGGGGTTTGTTGAGAGCCATGTCTGCTTTGTTTTAGATGTCAGTGGAAATCCCATCAGTTGGACCCTTACAGTTCTGATACTGATCACTTCCAAACCTATTACATAAAGTCTCCTTTAAAATACTTTATATACCTTTGCAGACTTTGAACAGTGCACACGGTATTAGTGTGAACAGCGCATGTGCGAAATTACTGTGAAGCGTGCATGTGTGATATTAGCATGAACGGTGCAAGTGCGGGATTAGTGTGGACAGTGTATATGCGGGATTAGCGTGAACGGTGTGTATATGGGATTAGCATGAACTGTGTATGCGTGGGATTAGCGTGAGCTGTGTATGCGTGGGATTAGCGTGAGCTGTGTATGCGTGGGATTAGCGTGAGCTGTGTATGCGTGGGATTAGCGTGAGCTGTGTATGCGCGGGATTAGCGTGAACTGTGTATGTGAGGGATTAGTGTGAACTGTGTATGCGCGGGATTAGTGTGGACAGTGTATATGCGGGATTAGCGTGAACTGTGTACGCGTGGGATTAGCGTGAGCTGTGTATGCGCGGGATTAGCGTGAACTGTATGCATGGGATTAGTGTGAACGGTGTATGTACGGGATTAGTGTGAACGGCGTATGCGCGGGATTAGCGTGAACGGTGCGAGCGTGGGATTAATGTGGACAGTGTATATGTGGGGTTCGCGTGAACGGTGCAAGCGTGTGATTAGTATGAACAGTGTATGCGCGGGATTAGTATGAACGGTGCAAGCACATGATTAGTGTGAACGGTACAAGCGCGTGATTAATGTGAAGGGTGCATGCATGGGATTAGCTTGAACCGTGCATATGCCTAATTAGAGTGAACGGTGCACATGTCAAATTAGTGTGAACTGTGCGTGCATGTTATTAGAGGGCTTTCTCCGCGTTTGATAAGCTGAGGCAGACAATAAGGCCGGGGTCAGACTTGCAAGAACTGCGCACGAGTCTCGCACCTCAATACCCGGCACTGCCACAGTGAGGTGCGAGACGCGTGCGCAGTTCTCGTAAGTCTGACCCCGGCCTAAATGCGATGTCAGCAATGAATACTCGTTCATTGTGGGAGTAATCAAGCCGGCAAACATCACTTGGGCAATGTGTACGGCACATGACCTGAGACAGCAGCGGAAGCGAGATGGTGGGGTGAACAGCTCAGCTGCAGGATTGAATTTTGGGGGGCTGTAAAGTTGCTGAGTGTTGCATGGACTCCTGTTTTATAAAATAAATAGCATGGTCACCTCTTCATAGCATAGATTGGAAAGCTCTTCTTAAAGGGGTTGTCCATCTGATAATAAGTCGCCATGGCTCGCTCATCGGCTGCTGGATTTCTGACGTGCCAGATTCTTTTGTCACTCGTCATTATCTTTCCTTCGTACACGCTCTACTGTCCCGATATCGGCAGGATCTTTAGGCTAATGTGTATGAGAATGACTGACTGGTTCACTGTTTCTCCCCAAGATCTGGCTTCAGTGCAAATTTATTATGGTCAGAAATGCCTTTAAACCTATAGAAAGAGCCATCATAGTCTTTTATTTCTGAAATCTGTGAGTACATTCAGTGTTTAATACGGGGCACAGGGAAGATGGCGAGGTAGACGGGGCATGATTACGGCATAAGATGGAACCTGCTCTGTAGTTGGGCAGACAGATTGGCGTCTAGGTTGCCTGCGCCAGCTGTGCCGTTCGGGGCGGGTGGTGGTGTTCTTGGCAGTGTCACCGCTTATTTCATATCAGGAGAGAAACCCTGGTAACCTTCACGAAGACTTCCCTGACATCTCCTTGCACATCGGAGAATGCTTTTCTATTATTGTTGCTGTCATTATTATTTTTGCGTGCAGTTTTATGTAGGTATTTCCTTCTTAAACATGCACAATATGTCCTATTATTGCACCATGTCATTAATTTTATTATTTTTTTTTTATTTGTAATGTTTGGCGTCCCTCCAGTGTAAAGCATTTTGTGTGTATGTGTGTGTGTGTATGTGTATATATATATATATATATATATTGTTTTGCAGTATTTGTGCTCACACCCCCAGGACTCTTCTTAGTGCGTGTTCGGGTTTGGTTTGCTGCTTGTTACACGAGTAATACTCATTTTATTAGATACTTATATGGTCAACCAAACGATGTAAATAATGCCAAAAAATGGAGATCAGCAGCGCCATCTGGTAAAATGTTCGAAATGAGGACCTGTCACTTCCTATAAACATTTTTACCTGGTGTAAACGCCGCTGTTCTCCTGAATCCGGTGATGTTCTTCTTTTGTTCCTGCGCCTCTCTGTTCCTGAGATATGTCCCCCCCCCTTCCGTGTATATAAATCTCGTCTTGATAACCAAGTGGGCGTGGTCAAACTTTTCTATGTGGGTGACTTCCTGAGAATTACCCCCAGTTGGCAAATAAGGCTAGTTTTATATACAGGGAGGAAGAGGCCATATCTTAGGAACAGAGAGGGTCAAAAACAAAAGAAGAACCTTGCCGGGTTCAGGAGAACAGCGGCGTTTACACCAGGTAAAAAAAATGAATGATGGGTCATCTTCAAGAGTAAACAGATATAAAATAGATATAGAAATGTAATACAGACTCATCGCTGCCTTTGTGCCTGTCTTTGTCTAGTTCTGTGCCTTTTTTTAATGTTTGCACCCAATTCATTACTTTATTTTTGCCTTTTTAAGTCTATTTTATATGTGCTCTCCTGTTGTTGTTTTTTTTTTTATCGTGTGCACCATTTCGGTGCATTTGGCCCCCAAAAAATGCGAACAAAATAACTAACACGACCATATTAAAAAGGAAAAATGTTATGAATTGGAGGAACAGATGTGCCCCTCTTCATCTTTTGCTCTCAATAATCCAATTTCCCTCGCACACAGGGTACTTTTCCTTTATAATGTAGGGCAGCTGGGCCTGAGAAGAATTATACCTGTATTGTGGCTTATATTTCCAAAAAAATGACCTTTTATCTGACCAGCAGACAAGCTGACCACCCTGTCATTCTGCCCGTCCATCTCCTGAACGGCAGCTCCTACTTCAGTTGTGTGAACGCTCTCTGACATGACGTCCTGTGCATGTGCAGACAGGCCCAGTATCGGCGCATGCGCAGAACAGCCTTACTCCTGGAAGTCATCATCCCCCTGTACACCAATATACATGTACACTGGTGCCGAGCCTGTCTGTCCATGATACACCGAGCCGCTAATTCGCAAATAGGACCAGGTATTTTTAAATTACAGGTGCGACCCTTCTCACGGCAGGTGGACTTACATGTGGATTTCCTTTGTTCAGCCCTGACCGACTCACTTTATGATAAAGTAGACATTTAATATGTCACAATGAGTTGTGCAAGAAGCTTCTGTCATATTGGTTAGTGTTTATATTCTTTCTCCAATTCTTAGTGGATAGTAAAATGCTCCGCAGTTATCCCAGGTGGTCAGTGGGAAGATTAGCATTCGATTCCTGATGGCCAACGATGTGGTCAGTGTAAGTTTCCTGATTGTTTATGGAGCAGACCCTGATGGTCCGTCGATCCATGAGAGCTTCAGTATCTGGTGGTCCGATGCATGATCCCGGGTGGTCCGGTGGAAGCTCGTTGGTTTTTTTTTTCACAGAAGAATAATAGAAAAAGTGCAAGAGCCAACAATCTCAGTCATTGTGGGTGCTCTCAGATATTAGGCCTCTCATGCAGAGTCGGTGTCACTATCAGATCTAAACTTTAGAGAAAGTCTGAATAGTAGATGGCGCATGGGAGTGTTACCAGTTATAGAAATGGAATGGAAAGCTGGAGACTAATGGTTCAGGCAAGTCACAAATAATTTTCAACTGCTGTAGATTTTGGCAGAGTCGGTGTGTAGTCACTGTTAGTTTTTTTTAAGCGCCTTATTGAGTTTTTCGAAGTTGTATCTTCTTTTTATCAGGCGCCTTGGATGCTAATAATATCGGAGGGTCAGCCGGGTCATAAAATGGATTCTATTGCTCCCTATTAAACCTGTAATCTAAACATGAACAGCGGCTCTTTACTGTCCAGAACAAACCGTCGCTTTACGACAAGGAATACCTATAAATGAGGAACCTCCTTCTGTCCGCAGGATACAGGACCTGCAGGATCTGTCACAGATACATCACTGGTGAAGCTGGATAGGTCACCACTTGTTCTGGTGACACAGGGCATTCCCAAACCCCGGGATCTGAGAAAAAAATACTCCCATCAAAAAAAAAAGCTAGTAACCTCCGGCAAGGAGATCCTGTGCCCCGAGATAACCAAAAGGACGGGAGGAATGATGAGCTGGACTTTACTTCCCGGAACTCATATTACCAAAACCTTCCTTGTGTATTACGGAGCCTGTTGTGAATTCTCTTGATCGGACTTCTGAGTCGGGGCTCCCTCTGGTGGTTATTGCGGGTAGTGGAGCTGGCCGGGTTAATAGAAGTCTGCCACCTGACGATGATGATTGGAAATCAGGGGTTACTGATTGGGAGGATATAAGTGAGCAGGCTTCCCCCAGTTGTTGCTGGTGATTAGTGTTTTCCTGTGCATCTTGAGGTCTGCTGTCTCCTGCCTGATCCTGCATTTTTCAGTTAAGTTGTTCTTTTGCTAATCCTTTGCATCTGATCTGGTTTTGCCTCTTTCTGCTTTGTTGTGCGGGTTCAGCGAGCTCCCTGCTGGGGCTGTGCTGGACCCCGCTCCATATGTTACAGCTTGTGTCAGTTTGTTCAGTCCCCTGTTATATTAGTCTCTTTTTGCTTTGCTGCCAGTTCACACCAGAATGCTGATATAGTGGGGGAGAGGTCGTGAGACCTCAGTGTTTTTTGTACATCAGACGTGTTGGATTTTTTAGGGTTTTTGCGTGATTGCAGACAGTGTCTTTCCTTTCCTATCCTATCGAGACAGTTTGGGCCCCATCATTTGCTCAGTCTATTTTTCTGCCTGTGTTTGTCCCTCATCTGGTCTCACCGACAATATATGTTTGGGGGCTATCTATTTCTTTGGGGTTCTACTCCGGGGCAGTTTAGATTTCACCTTTCTTGCTTTAGGCCTAATTAGTTCTCCGGCTGTGCCGAGGCTGTGGCCTAGCCTATTCCTGCCATCCTCCTCGGTGACCTGTTCATAGCAGAATCACCAGCCAAACTGTAGACTCTAGGGTACTCTAAAGAAGTGTCAGAATTTTTTTGATGAATTTTTTTCTCTGGGGCCGTAGGAGGATTTTTTCTCTAATGGAGACTAAGCAATTGTCCGATCGTGTTGAGCAGCTCGCTGCTTAAGTGCGGGGAATTTCTGCCCATCTCGCTCAATCATCTGCTGTAGAACCAAAGATCCCTACTCCTGATGTGTTTTCTGGGGATTGGTCTAAATTTTTGAATTTTAAGAATAATTGTAAACTATTTCTTGTCTTGAGGCCTAACTCATCGGGGAACTCTGTGCAGCAGGTTAAAATTGTCATCTCCCTGCTGCGCGGCGATCCCCAGGATTGGGCTTTTTCTCTGACACCTCGAGATCCTGTTCTGGCTAATGTGTACGCGTTTTTTCAAGCCTTGGGATTGTTGTTTGATGAACCTAATGCTATTGGTCAAGCTGATTAAACCTTATTGACATTGAACCAGGGTCAGGATTCTGCAGAGTTATATTGTCAAAAATTCCGAAAATGGGCGGTCCTTACTAAATGGAATGATGATGCCCTAGCAGCTCTCTTTCGGAAGGGTCTGGCAGAAACCATAAAAGATGTTATGGTGGGATTTCCTGTCCCCTCTGGTCTTGACGACTCTATGTCATTGGCCATTCAAGTTGATCGACGTTTACATGAACGTAAAACTACATTTGAGGCGGTGCCACCTTTCGAACGAACTTTCTGAACCCATGCAATGTGATAGGGTTTTGTCTAGGGCGCAATGTCAGGAGTTTAGAAGGCGTAATATGCTGTGTTTTTTTTGTGGGGACGCCTCTCATACTATTTCTCTCTGCCCTAAACGAGAGAAATGTTTTGCTCACGCATTTGCGGTGGGCAGTGTACAGCCTAAGTTCCTTTTGGCGTTTATCTTGATCTGCTCCTTGTCTACATTTTTCGCTAAGGATTTTGTTGATTCAGGAGCAGCTTTGAATCTGATGGATTTTGCCTTTGCCAAACGTTGTGGTTTTCCCATGGTACCCCTGCGGACTCATCCCTTTGAAGGGTATTGATGCTACTCCTTTGGCGGAGAATAAACCCCAGTTTTGGACGCAGGTGATAATGCGGGTCGCCCCGGACCACCAAGAGAATTGTAAATTTTTGGTGTTGCACAATTTGCATGATATTATTGTACTGGGTTTTCCTTGGTTGCAAACTCATAATCCAGTTTTGGATTGGAAATCTGTTTCTATGGTGAGTTGGGGCTGTCGGTGTGCTCTTAATGACACTCCTGTTTTCTCCACCTTTCCCCAGTCTTATGATATTTTTGACTATTTGGCTGATTTTTTTATGTATTTAGTGAGAGTAAGTCTGCGTCTTTACCTCCTCATAGGAGTTATGACTGCGCAATTGAGTTAATGCCTGAACATAATGCTATGCAATCTTATATCAAGGAGTCGTTGGAGAAGGGTCATATCAGACCATCCTCTTCACCTCTAGGTGCTGCTTTCTTTTTTGCGGCCAAGAAAGATGGTTCATTAAGGCCATGTATTGACCATCGTTCCCTTAACAAAATCATCAGTACCCGTTACCCCTGATTTCTGATTTATTTTCCAGAGTTAAAAGTGCTTGTTAGTTTACCAAACTTGACCTCAGGAGGGCGTATAATCTTATTCGCATCAAGCACGGGGATGAATGGAAGACGGCATTTAATACCCCGGAGGAACATTTTGAGTACCTGGTGATGCCTTTTGGCTCACTAATGCCCCTTCCGTCTTCCAATCTTTTATGAACGATATTTTCTGGGACTTTGTGGATAAGTTTTTGATCATCTATGTGGATGATATTTTGATCTTTTCCAGTGATTGGGATTCTCATGTGGAACATGTCCGGACTGTGTTCCAGCTTTTGAGGGAAAATACTCTGTATGTTAAGGGATCGAAATGTCTCTTTGGTATACAGAGGATTTCGTTTTTGGGATTTATTTTGTCCCCGTCGGCTATTGAAATGGACCTGGCCAAGGTACAGGCCATTTATGATTGGGTTCAGCCCACTTCTCTGAAGGCTCTCCAGAAGTTTTAGGGTTTTGCTAATTTCTACCGTAAATTTAAAAGTAATTTTTCTAGTATTGTTAAACCACTGACGGATTTGACCAAAAAGGGTGCTGATGTGGTGAATTTGTCTCCAGAGGCAGTCTCGGCATTTCAGGAGCTTAAGCAGAAATTCACTTCTGCTCCGGTTCTACGGCAACCTGATGTTTCACTTCCATTTCAGGTGGAGATAGATGCTTCTGAGATTGGTGGAGGAGCCGTTCTGTCTCAAAGAGATCCGGTAACCTCTAAGATGAATCCCTGTGCCTTCTTTTCTCGAAAATTCTCCCCATATGAACGTAACTATGATGTGGGGAATCGGGAATTGTTGGCCATGAAGTGGGCATTTGAAGAGTGGAGACATTGGTTGGAGGGAGCTAGACATCAATTTGTGGTCCTTACCGAACACAACAATTTGATTTATCTTGAATCAGCCAAACGCTTGAATCCTAGGCAGGCTAGGTGGGCCTTATTTTTCACGCGTTTTAATGTTGTGGTCTCCTTTCTTCCGGGCACTAAGAATGTTAAGGCGGACGCCCTTTCTAGGAATTCTTTGCGGATTCTATTGATGTGATCGAGCCTATTACCATTCTAAATGAGGGTGTAGTGCTTTCCGCTATCTCACCCGATTTGAGACGTGCCCTGGAGGAATTTCAGGAGGACAAACCTGAACGATGCCCTATGGGAAAATTGTATGTCCCTGACCAGTGGAGGAGAAGAGTAATGTCTGAAATTCATTGCTCCGCGTTAGCTGGTCATCCAGGTATTTTTGGTACCAGAGATTTGGTGACTCGATCTTTTTGGTGGCCTGCCTTATCTAGTGATGTCAGGAATTTTGTTCAGACCTGTGGGACTTGTTCTAGGTCCAAGCCCTGTTCTCGTGCTAGTGGTTTGTTGATGCCCCTGCCAGTGCCCATGAGGGCATGGACCCATATCTCAATGGATTTTATTTCTGATCTCCCTGTCTCTCAGAGAATGACTGACTGTTATCTGGGTGATCTGTGATAGATTTTCTAAGATGGTCCATCTTGTGCCACTCCCAAAGTTGCCATCTTCTTCTGAGTTGGTACCCTTGTTTTTACAACAGGTGGTTCGTTTGCATGGAATTCCTGAGAACATTGTGTCGGATAGGGGAGCCAGTTTGTTTCCAGATTTTGTTAGCTTTTTGTTCCAAACTGGGAATTCAGTTATCCTTCTTCTCTGCATTTCATCCTCAGACCAATGGGCAGACTGAGAGGACAAGCCAGACTTTGGAATCCTATTTGAGATGTTTCATATCTGCTGATCAAGATGACAGGGTCTCATTTTTGCCCTTGGCCGAATTCGCGCTAAACAATAGGGCTAGTTCTGCCACTTTGTCTCCTTTTTTCTGTAACTTTGGGTTTCATCCTCGATTTTCTTCAGGACAAGTGGAAGCTTCGGCCTGCCCAAGTGTGGATTCTGTGGTAGAAAGAATGCCGCAGATTTGGGACCAAGTAGTGGATAAGTTGTCCCACTCTCAGGAAAAGGCCCAATGGTTTTCCAACCGGCATAGGACCATTGATCCCAGGTTTAAAGTGGGTGATATGGTTTGGTTGTCCTCAAAAAATATTCCTATGAAGGTTGCATCTCCAAAATTCAAGCCAAGGTTCATTGGACTTTATAAGATTTTGGAAATTCTTAACCCCGTTTCTTTCCATTTGGCTGTTCCAGTTACGTTTAAGATTCATAACGTTTTTCATAAATCTTTGTTGAAAAGGTTTTGTGGAGTCAGTAGTTCCCATGGCGGCGCCCCCTGACTCTGTATTGGTTAAGGGTAATTTGGAGTATGAGGTAGAGAAGATATTGGGTTCTTGTCTGGCTAGACGGAGACTCCAGTACTTGGTCAAGTGGAAAGGTTATGGCCAGGAGGATAATTCTTGGGTCTCTACTTCTGACATTCATGTCGAGAGATTGGTTCGTGCTTTTCACCGGGCCCATCCTGATCGGCCTGGTGATGTGGATGAGGGTTCGGTGACCCTCCTCAAGGGGGGTACTGTTGTGAATTCTCTTGATCGGACTTCTGAGTCGGGGCTCCCTCCGGTGGTTATTGCGGGTAGTGGAGCTGGCCGGGTTGATAGAAGTCTGCCACCTGACGATGATGATTGGAAATCAGGGGTTACTGATTGGGAGGATATAAGTGAGTAGGCTTCCCCCAGTTGTTGCTGATGATTAGTTTTTTCCTGTGCATCTTGAGGTCTGCTGTCTCCTGCCTGATCCTGCATTTTTCAGTTAAGTTGTTCTTTTGCTAATCCTTTGCATCTGATCTGATTTTGCCTCTTTCTGCTTTGGTGTGTGGGTTCAGCGTGCTCCCTGCTGGGGCTGTGCTGGACCCCGCTCCATATGTTACAGCTTGTGTCAGTTTGTTCAGTCCCCTGTTATATTAGTCTCTTTTTGCTTTGCTGCCAGTTCACACCAGAATGCTGATATAGTGGGGGAGAGGTCATGAGACCTTTTTTGTACATAAGACGTGTTGGATTTTTTAGGGTTTTTGCTTGATTGCAGACAGTGTCTTTCCTTTCCTATCCTATCTAGACAGTTTGGGCCCCATCATTTGCTCAGTGTATTTTTCTGCCTGTGTTTGTCCCTCATCTGGTCTCACCGACAAGATATGTTTGGGGGCTATCTATTTCTTTGGGGTTCTACTCCGGGGCAGTTTAGATTTCACCTTTCTTGCTTTAGGCCTAATTGGTTCTCCGGCTGTGTCGAGGCGTCTAGGGCATCGTAGGTACGATCCACGGCTACTGCTAGTTGTGTTGTTAGGATCAGGGGTCTGCAATTCGATAAGTGACCAACTTTTCTGGTTTCCTGGTGGCCTAGCCTATTACTGCCATCCTCCTTGGTGACCTGTTCATAACAGAAGCCAGACTGCAGGTTTTATCTAAGTTAGTACACCCATGGCCCAACAGGGATGAACGGAACAGATACACATGATAGGAGTAACAGATCCATCAACCGCAGCATTGATAGACAGATCCATCAACCGCAGCATTGATAGTGTTTCAAAAACATGAGCGGCTACATGACTAAACTCAGACTAGAACAGACCGTGATTTGTTGATTGGCCAAGGGTCTCCTGACCTGAACTTTGCAGCCTCATTTATGCCTGTGAGGCTGTCTCTCATACACTGCCTTGAAAAAGTATTCATACCCCTCTGAACTTTTCCACATTTTTCACGGTACATTCACAAACTTAAAATGTTTTTTTTTTTAGTGGAATTTTATGTGATGCCAACAAAAAGTAGCAAGTATTTGTGACGTGTAAAGAAAATGATACAGGGTTTTCTAAGTATTTTATAACCCCTTCACCCGAAGCCAGTTTTCACCTTCATGACCAGGCCAATTTTTACAATTCTGGCCACTGTCACTTTATGAGGTAAAAACAAATCCAAAATGCAAAAAATCCAAAGAAGAAAAAGAGCCGGGCTGAATAAACCGCGCTGACCAGAAAAAAACGCACCTTCGGCAGTCCATATAATAAAAAACTAATAAGCCTACGCGTTTCATGGCAAAACCAGCCACTTCATCAGGGCATAAAGAACAATCACAAATTCAGGATATAAATACAATCACAAACTGTTTCAATACACCTCTCTTTTGACATCATTTCCTGTAGAAACGCCCATATATCATATAAAACCATGTATATAAATAAAATGCTTAAATATTGTGATTAAAATCCAATACCATTTATATCAATATTATGGAAATATTATACACCAAAAATAACAAAAAATATATACTATAAAAGAAAATGCAAAATCGAACCCACCACTTCAGAACAACTCAAAAATGTGGTTCACATGTCTTAGCCCACTAGACCACACCAAATCCACATACCTCCTCAGTTCCTCATGTGTAATTAACAAATACCCTACTCATTTTATGATTTCACCAGAATATGTCTAAAGAAGGTCATTAATTTCATTTAAACCCATTGGTTGGAGTGTATTTAATCTATATATCCAATAAGTTTCCTTTCTTTTTAAATTTTGTATTCTATTCGGGGTATGTTCGGACACATGTTCTATGGGAAGCACCGTCAGAGACACAGAACCCTGATGGAACACTGCGCAATGACGGGACAAACCATGTTTCATATATCCCTTCCGAATGTTAAATCTATGGGAATTAAACCTCTTATGTAAAGGTTGAGATGTCCTACCTACATATTGCTTCCCACAGTTACATTTAATAAGATAGATGACAAAACTAGTCATACATGTCATCCTATATCTGATCCTAAATTCCCCACTGGGATAACTAAAGGAGTGAAATCTATCAGTAGAATCAATTATAGATCTACAACACTGACAGCCCTTCCTGTTACATTGAAAAGCGCCTTTTTTCTCATGTGGTATACTACTGTTTAGTGAAATATCCCTCGAGGAGATAACACTAGGGGCTAAAATATTCTTAATAGTGGGAGCCCTCCTAAAAATCAACCCCGGCTTCTGATCCACCACTTTATTCAGATCTGGATAATTTAAAACAATTTTCCAGTGCTTTTCCAATATGTTACGAATCTGAGAATTCTGCACAGAAAAAGTGGTTATAGAATTCGCATCATAATTATCCACTCCTCTATCAGTCTTGCGAGAATAACCAGGCCAATTTTTACATTTCTGGCCACTGTCACTTTATGAGGTAATAACTCTGGAACGCTTCAATGGATGCCACTGACTCTGAGATTGTTTTCTCGTGACATATTGTTCTTTATGATAGTGGTAAATTTTCTTTGATATGATTTGCGTTTATGTGTAAAAAAAATAAATACATTTGGTGAAAATTTTGCAATTTTCAAACTTTTTTATGCCCATACCATATCGCACAAAATAATAAATAACATTTCCCACATTTCCCACATGTCTACTTTACAGCAGCACAATTTTGGAAGCATAATTTTTTTTAGGGATCACATCACATTTGAAGTCACTTTGAGGGGTCTATATGACAGAAATAAACAAAAATGACACCATTCTAAAAACTGAACCCCTCAAAGTACTCAAAACCACATTCAAGAAATTTTTTTAACCCTTCAGGTGCTTCACAGGAATTTTTGGAATGTGGAAGGAAAAAATAAACATTTACTTTTCCTTCACAAAAATTTTCATTTAGACATAATTTTTTTTATTTTAGCAAGGGGAACAGGAAAAAATGGACCATACATTTTGTTGTGCAATTTCCCCTGAGCATGCCGATACCCCATGTGTGGGGGAAATCTACTGTTTGGGTGCACAGCAGGTCTTGGAAGGGAAGGAGCGCCATTTCACTTTTTGAATGTACTGTAAAATATGCAGGAATGATTAGCGGTTGCCATGTTGCGTTTGGAGAGCCCCTGATGTGCCTAAACAGTGGAAACCCCCCACAAGTCACACCATTTTGGAAACTAGACCCCTTAGGGAACTTATCTAGATGTATATTAAGCATCTTGAACCCACAGGTGCTTCACAGAAGTTTATAGCGTTGAGCCATGGAAATAAAAAAATCATTTTTCCTAAATAAATCTTTTTTCGCTCCATATTTTGCATTTTCATAAGGGTAACAGGGGAAATTGCTCCATACAATTTGTTGTGAAATTTCTCCTGAGTATGCCGATACCCTCATATGTGGGGGAAATCTACAGTTTGGGCGCACGGCAGGGCTTGGAAGGGAAGGAGCGCCATTTGACTTTATGAATGCAAAATTTGATGGAATAATTAGCGGTTGCCATGTCGCGTTTGGAGAGCTCCTGATGTGACTTAACAGTGGAAACCCCTCAGAAGTGACACCATTTTGGAAACTAGACCCCTTTGGGACCTTATCTAGATTTGTATTGAGCACCTTGAACCCCCAGGTGCTTCACCTAAGTTTATAATGTTATGCCGTGAAAATAAAAAAAATCTAATTTTTCCGACAAAAATATTTTGTAGCTACAAATTTTTCATTTTCACAAGGGCAAAAGGAGAAAATTGACCCCAAAGTTTGTTGTGCAATTTCTCCTGAGTTCACAGATATCCAATATTTGGTCAAAAACTACTTTTGAGGCACAGTGCAAAGCTCAGAAGGGACGTAGGGCCATAGTACAGTGCAGATTTTGCTGCACTTGTTTGGGTGCCATGTTATATTGGTAGAGCCCTTGCGGTGCCAGAACAGCAGAACCACCCCCCCATGCTTGACATCATGTTACCTATTAAATGAATTCACCTAGGGGTGCTGTGATTATATTGACACCACAGGCTGTGTCACAGACTTTTATACCAATGGGCTGTGAAGAAAAAATAATTTACACTTTTACCACCAAGACTGTATGTTAGTCCCAAGTTTTACATTTTCACACTGGGAAATGGCAGCAGAATTATTTGTCCTACAATTTTTGCTGAATGTAGGAATACCCCATATGTGATTGTAAAGTACTACTTTGCCATATAGAGAGACTCTGGAGGGACGGAGAGCCATTTGCCTCCTGGAGTGCAGATTTTCCTAGACTAGTTTGTGGATTCCGTATAAAGAGCCCCTAAGTTCTAGAAAAAGCAGAATCCTCCCTCAATGGCCCAATTTTGGAAATTATAACCTTTTGGGAACTTATCTACAGATGTAGTGATGATTTTGACTCCATGGGTGTTCTCCAGAAACAAGCTGCAGTGGATGTTGTTGAGTGAAAACTGCAAACTGCTGTTGTAGTGACCAGTACGCTGTAGTGACCAGTACATTATGCACAGCTCGTACTATTTCAAGGCTCTGTATATGCCTATGAGGCTCTTAGGTTCAGGTCAGAAACAGAGCAAGTGTAGGGTAGCATCTCGCCACCAATAAATTGATATGTAGGTAGTGGGTATAAGTCATCCAAAAAGAGGGTGATCCCAATCCTCCATAAAATCCAAGGCTAGCGATGATCGAACGTGCTCGGATATGGTGTTCTCAGACCATGCTCGTCTGATGAGTTTCTTGGGTGTGCTCGAAAATTAGTCCCCATCTCTGCATGTCTCGCAGCTGTTCGACAGTCGCAACATATGCATTGATTGCCTAACAAACAGGTAATCCCTGCATCTGTGAGACATGCAGCCGCAGGGACTCAAACATATTTTTCGAGCATGCTGAAGACACTCAGTCAGCGCACGAGCATAACACCTTATCCAAGCATGTTCGCTCATCACTAAGACCTACCTATCCTGTAAGGTCGAAACATTTCTTTCTCCCTGTATTATATGATGTGTTAGTAAAAAAGAAGATACTTTTTGCTACGGAGGACGCTGCTGTCGCTCTCTTGAGTTCAGGTCAGGAGACCCAGGACTGGTCCAGAAATCTCTGGCCGTAAACAGACCATGGAACACGATGTCTGGACTCCTCCTTTACGTAGTCGTGATATTTAGCAGCCCCATAGGATGGAAGTGAGAAGACGTGATATTTCTACGCTGACATTGGTATGCTTTGTGGTGGCCAAAAAGCTCCATCTTCTCTACAGAACACCACCGCGCCCCTCGGAGGATCAGCGTCACAGCGTACTTGGACCCCACCCACACCCTTCATAGCTTTACGGTGACGAGAAACTTTTCTCTCCAGAACTTGGTCCCGACTTCAAAGAGCGAGCATGCGTCCTCTGCGGACACTGTTCCCACGAGACGTCTGACGCGCCATTATGTAAGACCGAGCGAGAACACCGTCTTCACGACATGGCAATAATGTCCGATTGTATCCAGCCTCTACAACTTTAAAGTTTCAGTGATATTAATGTTGTCAGATAAGTTTTTTTCTTACATTTAGATGCCTGGTTCAGTAACCGGCATGGAGCCTCCCAGGGTCCTCTATAATGTGTGAGTGTTTTTGGGCGGACCCGTGAAGGAACTGAATGTTCTCTGAAGTGAGAAATCATTATTTTGTAGTCACACGTCAGACTTCATGTGTTGTATATTCATTCCCTGCATGTAATTGGCAATTCCGTTTTTGTTAATAGCATTTCTATTATCAGTGGAGAATATAAAGGGTCACTCCGGCTCTGTTCTTTGCCATGTTGAAAGGTGAACGAGGCCAGCGGATGATTGCTGGGGCACTATCGTCGGGTATCGCACAACTCTCCGGTATATTAGGCGGGTGCACGATACCGGCAGATTGTAGGCGCACCGCAGCAGGTACTGGTAGATGTGACATCACCATTGCCATTCACCTCCCAATGCAGTAGTGGGCGGAGCCAGAATATGTCTTTAAGGCCACATTCAGTATTGGGTTCAGTATTCACATCAGTATTTGTAGCCAAAACCAGGGGGGTGGTAAATACAGAAGTGGTGACGTGTTTCTATTAGACTTTTTCCTCTGATTGTTCCAGTCCTGATTTTGGGTTATAAATACTGATGTAAAATACCCACCAAATACAGAATGTTTGAACGTGGCCCAATTGTGAGACTGGGAAAATAAATGAGGCGCTTAGATCTTCAACGATGCAGTTCTTTTGGGCCTTTAAAGTTGAGTTTTTGGCGAGTTTATAGTTCCAGTGTATGGATGGGATTTATAGAAAAAAAAAGTGTTTAATTGCCTTTATTTACCTATATATAGTATAATATGGCGCCACCTGGTGTCCATAATGCATAGCAACGTGCACGTCCACCTAATGAGCAGAGTGCGCCGGTCGCACATGCTCAGTCAAGTGATCCTCTCTGCACAGCAGAGCAGCCAATAGGAATGATTGTCTTCCCCATGCAAGTAATGGTGGGATACCAACATAACGTTCTGGCAGGAGGGAAATTTCTGTTTTCTGTTTTAGGTTTTCTTTTTTGTGGTTGGAGATCAAGATGAGTTTATTTTCTTAATTGCATAATTTCAGGTTACATTTTATCTATTGTATATTTTATAATTTTTTGGGGTGGGGGAGGGGATGAATATGGGATAAACTAGAATTCCGACGTTGTAATTTTATTTGCATTTTTTTATTTCATGGAGTAAAAATGTTTCGTTTCATTTCCACCCGGCCGTGGTTTTTATGCCCATAGTTTTGGCTATCCCTACAGTATTTCTTATCCTAATTCCTAATTTGTGACTTGTTACAATATATTGCTGCAGTTGTACTCCAGTACCCTGGTGCAGTCCAGAATCGGACGTGCAACACTGAGGTCGTGCTCCCACAATGGGGTTTTTTAGTGACTCATTTATTGACACTGCTTCTACCGTTCCAGCAAAGCGGATGGGATTTATAGAAATCTCCGGCCCACTGTACTTTTTTTTTCTTTTTTTTTTTTTTACACCTCGTAAAGTGACCCGCGGTCCTTGTTTCGTATCCACAACTTGTCAGTTTCTCTTGTGGGTGCGCTGAGCTTTGTGTGCAGATTTTCCTCATAGACTTGCATTGGATGCGGAAATTTGTGTCAGTAAAGGTTTTTCCAATGCCAAATACCAAGAAGTATCAGAACCATCGCAGCTTTATTTTAAAGTATGACGAGTTAAAAAGAGGCGCAAAAACCAATAAAAATGCATGGAAAAAACATAAGTAAAGTAACGGGCACATAAATGTTGCAGAAAGTCCCCAGCGACAAAATCCTACCAAATATTCCTAATCTTGGAAATGTATTTTCACACGTTGCATTTTTGCTGCGTTTTTTTAATGCAAATTTTCAGCTGCATTTTACAATACCAGAAAAAAAGCTGTGAGGTTTCAGAAATCTCACGCACACACATTGCTTTTTTTTTTTTTTCCTGACTGATTTGGAAAACTGCTGTTTTTTTTTTTCTTAAACCGTCATTTCTTTGAGCGGTTTTTTTTTTCAGCTTTTTTTTCAGCGTTTTCTCACCCATAGAAAACAATGAGTAAGTGTAAACACGCAGCAAAAAAAACCCCGCAGGTGTCAGGCTTTGCTGCGTTTTTGGTGCAAAAACCTAAGGCATTTGCTCAGCTTTTTCACTGAGGAATGAGCAGGTTTTGCCTGTAGAAAAAAAAAATGCACATGACCTAAAAGGTGCAAAAAAAACCCCTCAAAAACCTCTTCCTATTTTGGATGGATTTTGTGCAAAATCTATCAGTGCAAGATAAATAGACGAGCAAAAAGAAATGACTTAGAAAGTGCAAGTGATGGTTGGGGGGGGGGGTCATTATTTGGGAGGTTTTGCCCACGTAAGCTTTTTTTAGCGTTTTTGAAGCGTTTGTCCCTGTCAAAACGCTTCAAAAACGCATAGAAGAAGCATCACATTCATTTTAAATGAATTCCGCACTTTTTGTGCACAGTGATGAGTTTTTTTTCCGCGAAAAAAACACTTTGTGGTAAAAAAAACGCAGCATGCTCTTCTGCAGAAAAGTCAGCATTTTTAGCAGAAGACGCGCGGGAAAAAAAGCATCAAAACACGCGGTTTTTGCGCAAAAAAACATGGTAAACGCGCAGAAATAAAACGCGCGTTTTCTGGGAAGGAGTCTGGTTTTGAAGCCTTACTCTTTTACCTGTGCAGCATTATTGATGTATGATTATATTTTGGCCCTGGTTCATTGATGCTGACGTTTTTTACACGAGTCTCGGTGAAGAACGTGGTTGAGGATTATGCACCTGATTTATGAAGAGGGAAGAGCCACTGATGAGACGCCTGCGCCTCTTACTGAGCCTGCGCCACCATGAAAAATGTTCTGCGATCGATTCCTTTCATTAATTTATGTGACTTTTGTGCTGTAAATAATTATTTTTTCAGCCGGTCTTGGCCACGCCATCTTCCCAAAAACCAACGTCCACCTTTCTAAAAAAAAAAAAAAAAGTCGCAAGATTTCCAAAGTGTTTTTATTCATCGGTTATCAAGCAATTCGCCCTGAATTCTGGCGCAAAATTCTTTAAAAAGTCACAAAATTTTTGTGCAGTTTGGGGAATAAATGTTGTGACTTTTGGACAGCCCCTCCTACTTGTGGAAAGTGGGTGGAGCTTAGTGAGAATAGGGCAGAGATGAGCACGGACGAAAAATTCATCTATTACGCCACAAGAGTCCTTGACCTAAAAGCTCAGGGCATTTGGCTTCTGGGATCACCGACATTCAGGTAAAATCTCCGCAAAAACTTGACAGCGAGTGTTGAGTTTTCCTGCAGCGCCTCCTCAGGGTAAATTAAGTATTACATGGCGCCCAATGAAACGGTCTCAATTACCTGTGTAAAGCACAGTAGTGTCCGCTCCTCCCATCTGTTTAAGTTGAATAGGTGACCCGGATTATAACTATGAATTCCTTAATGCCGTATAGGAAAATTAGTTTCCTGAACCAGACGGCTCCTTTGCACCTCACACCTCATATCTTTTTTTTTTCTTTTTTCTTTTTTTTTTTAATTACCCACAGTACATTTCTTAAAGTCGGCCAATATATTTATTTTCATTTCTAAATTTGTGTGGGAAATTAAATTTGTAATTTTAATATGTAATATTGATACAAACTATAATAAAGTGTGATTCTTGGTGCAATCATATATTATAAATACCGTTGGTTTTTTTTAAAGGAAACTTTTTAAAAATGCATACTTTACAAATTGGTAAAAACAAACAAACAAAAAAATAATATACAGTATATATTTATCCATACTTCCAAAGAAAAAAAGAGGACAGCACCGCCAATACTGCTGACAATCTGTTATATCGTTGTAATAAAATACTGCAGCCTTTACCTCAAGACTTTGGGTGCTCACCCAGAAAGCCACAGCATCATAAATCCAACTGGAAGGAAAGAAGTATATGGGTAACACTCACCTATCTTTAAAAGTTCCACTCTTTGTTGGTAATGTTTAAAACATGATGACTGGGAGAATGAGGAAAGGAGTGTGCAGGTGTTGACAACGACCGATTCGCGCTTGACCCGTAGAAGCGCCACAAGAGCGAAACGGCCGTCATCAGCACCTGCCCACTCCTTTCCTCACTCTCCTGGTCATGATGTTTTAAACATTACCAATTATATTTTTTTTTGTTTGTTTTTACCAATTTGTAAAGTATGCATTTTTAAAAAGTTTTCTTTAAAATATATATATATATAATAATATGCAATAATATTCATGGTAGACTATAATACAGAGGTAATCCACATGAGGACGTGATAGCCGCCGCTCTTGGGGCGTCCGCCGGCTGCTTACCCCGACTCCTGCACGCCTCGGCATGTACCGTGTACTTGTCCTGATAATTACAATGATATTTGCCAATTGGCCAACGGATGCCGAATCAGCCACGTCCATCACATTCCATTCAGGTGCAAAAGTAATCCAGGGATGGAGATACTATTGGTAAGGGGTCCCCTCTTCCATTTGCAAAGCAGGTGGGAATTGTGCTTTGTGATGAGCGGTTGAATTGCAAATGGCCCCTATATTGTTCTTTTAGGGGCCTCGTCTGTCTCCGTCCGCTCCGAACCTTACGTAATATGGCATTAGTGATCCAAGCTCAAAAAGACAACTATTGAAAATAAAAAGAGAAAGGGAGAGAAGGCCGCTGTTTACGGCAGATTTAGCCTCTTCCCAGTTTCTGATCTCTGCCAGTGGAATCCACATGTAGAGATATCATCCGTGATGCGGTACCTGCTGGGCACTGACATGACAGTCTGTCCATCTACTGTGTGGATGGATGTGTCCTGGCACGCAGAGGGGGTCCTGGGTGAAGAACCCTTCTCTATATACCGTAGTCTGTATGACAAGACCTTTTAAATTCTTTACATCACAAATGATCGGGTTCATTTTTATCCACATAATTTTACTTTTACTTAATTTTGTTCTTTGGGAACAAATCTGTAGACACCAATTTGTAAATGCAAATTTTTGGTCCAAATCCCAACTTATTGTTCCTGTGTTAAGTTTTTGACTTTTGCCCACATGATGGTTGTAAATCTCGTGTTTGCAGTGGGATTTCTTCATGTTTTTGCTCTGTATTTCTAGTAATTACAGACGTTGCCTTGTTTTGCTGTCAGTCATCCACCTCTCCCCAGTCACTGGTGTTTCGGTTTGATATGTTGGCCCTCTGCTCCTCATCATGTAGTTAGATCTGTGAACCTCTGCCCCCATCTGGCAGATATTCACCGGTGGTTGTAGTCCTCAGCTTCCCGCCATCATCCACTTCTGGGTTGACGTGCTGTTATAGATGCTCCAGCCTCGGCATTTGGTGCGCGTCTTGCTTCTCTTCTCCAATTGGTCTGTTGAGCTGTCGTCTCCTACTTTAAGGGCACGACATCTGTTTCTTAGTTTTTTAATCACTTTTTTGCAAGCATTTTTGGTTGCAGTTTTGCTTTATTTTTTTGCTTATTTTCTGCTATTTCTTTTAGGACCTGTGAAAAATCCCTCCAAAAATAATTACCCCAAAAATGCCCCCCCCAAAAAGCAAGATGGGGTGTTTTTAGAATTTTTGGGATTTTCTATTGACCATTTGCAGTAGCATTTCATTGGGTAAATGTGCGAGTCCATGGGTGTACGCGTGTCGGATGCAGATTTCTAAATCCATTAGGCTACATTCACACACGGCTGCATTCACGACTCGCATGCACTCAAGTTTTCCGACACTCGTTATATCTATCTGGTGCTACCAGTATATTGGGATGTGTCTTTATTGAAAGAGCTAGTGATCAAAGGGTTAAAAAAAATTGGCAAAAAATACATAACTTTATTTTCATATTTTGTATGACAAATTGGCATCAAGTGAAACTTGTACTAAATGTTTCTTCCAACGTTTTGTGGCTATCGAAGATTAGAGGTTTTGCTTTGGGCACATGGGCCCCAACATAAAATCTGTATCGGAACCACAGGTACCATGTGCCCATGTGCCAGTGATAATGCCGGGTACCCGCCCCCGGGTGCGGGCACATGGGCCCCAACATAAAATCTGTATCAGAACCCCAGGTACCATGTGCCCATGTGCCAGTGATAATGCCGGGTACCTGCCCCGGGTGCGGGCACATGGGCCCCAACATAAAATCTGTATCAGAACCCCAGGTACCATGTGCCCATGTGTCAGTGATAATGCCGGGTACCTGCCCCCGGGTGCGGGCACATGGGCCCCAACATAAAATCTGTATCAGAACCCCAGGTACCATGTGCCCATGTGCCAGTGATAATGCCGGGTACCTGCCCCGGGTGCGGGCACATGGGCCCCATCATAAAATCTGTATCAGAACCCCAGGTACCATGTGCCCATGTGTCAGTGATAATGCCGGGTACCTGCCCCCGGGTGCGGGCACATGGGCCCCAACATAAAATCTGTATCAGAACCCCAGGTACCATGTGCCCATGTGCCAGTGATAATGCCGGGTACCTGCCCCGGGTGCGGGCACATGGGCCCCAACATAAAATCTGTATCAGAACCCCAGGTACCATGTGCCCATGTGCCAGTGATAATGCCGGGTACCTGCCCCCGGGTGCGGGCACATGGGCCCCAACATAAAATCTGTATCAGAACCCCAGGTACCATGTGCCCATGTGCCAGTGATAATGCCGGGTACCTGCCCCGGGTGCGGGCACATGGGCCCCAACATAAAATCTGTATCAGAACCCCAGGTACCATGTGCCCATGTGTCAGTGATAATGCCGAGTACCTGCCCCGGGTGCGGGCACATGGACCCAAACATAAAATCTGTATCAGAACCCCATGTGCCCATGTGCCAGTGATAATGCCGGGTACCTGCCCCGGGTGCGGGCACATGGGCCCCAACATAAAATCTGTATCAGAACCCCAGGTACCATGTGCCCATGTGCCAGTGATAATGCCGGGTACCTGCCCCCGGGTGCGGGCACATGGGCCCCAACATAAAATCTGTATCAGAACCCCAGGTACCATGTGCCCATGTGCCAGTGATAATGCCAGGTACCTGCCCCCGGGTGCGGGCACATGGGCCCAACATAAAATCTGTATCAGAACCCCAGGTACCATGTGCCCATGTGCCAGTGATAATGCCGGGTACCTGCCCCGGGTGCGGGCACATGGGCCCCAACATAAAATCTGTATCAGAACCCCAGGTACCATGTGCCCATGTGCCAGTGATAATGCCGGGTACCTGCCCCGGGTGCGGGCACATGGACCCAAACATAAAATCTGTATCAGAACCCCAGGTACCATGTGCCCATGTGCCAGTGATAATGCCAGGTACCTGCCCCCGGGTGCGGGCACATGGGCCCCAACATAAAATCTGTATCAGAACCCCAGGTACCATGTGCCCATGTGCCAGTGATAATGCCGGGTACCTGCCCTCGGGTGCGACTGCAACCTCCGCACCCCCAGTAGATATTACCTACTCCCTCGCTACCATCCCACATTGGTTTTTATTATTATTTTTATTATAGGACTATTTTAGAAGATGACGTGAAGTTGTTAAGAACTGTGACGATACAACGTGGTTCGGGAATATTTTTATTATTAGATTATAAATAAAGAACAGGAAACCGGACATTACATTTGTCATATACAAATATATATACATTATATACGGTAATTGCTATTTACAGTACAGAGTCATCTGCGTTTTTCTTTTATTGTAGCAAATTTATCTTCTAGGAAAAAAAAAATGTCAGTAAAGAAAAAATAGGTGTTGCTAATGCTGTGATGAAAATAAATAGCAGCGCGCAGTAATTAAGCATAACTCAATTTTGATTGCCGTGATTTAGTGCAATGTCTCTTTAATAAATATGTCTCAGGTATAATTTGCTGCAAGATGAGGGGAAGCTACGGCACCTTGTAAGTCATCTCAGCCCTGCAGATTTCCAGCACCACAGAGTATGCACACACTAGAGAAGTTTTGGCTGCTTTTATTGTTATTTTATTTTGCATTTGTCCTTTTCCCCCTTTTATAAGAACAGGACGATGTGATCTGGGAAGAGGGGGGAACTTGTTATTTTACATTTTGCATAAATATTATTTTTTATTTTTTTTTGCATGTTTTGTAATTCTTGTATATATTTTTTGTATCTTATTACTTTGTTAAACACTTTTTTTTTGTGTGATCTAACCCTTTGCAGCTCTAAATTCCAGTCTTTGCTTTGTATACCCGCAGTATTTGCAGGCAGGTTTCTAAATATATGGCCTGAAAAAAAAGTAAAAATAACTTTCTTTTAAAGTTTCCCTACATTTCCGTAAAGGATTTAATTCCATTGCATTTGCTTTTTTTTTTTTTTTTTTTATAATTATTTTTGATTTTTTTGTGTGTGTTTGCGCCGGCGGTCCCTCCATTGAAAATAACCTTGGCCGGAGTTTTAATTGGGCGAAGGTTCCCGTGTATCATTTATTTCCGTCCTGGTAACACTATGTACTATATGCAATGCACCTGTTTGGACATAAGTACTGCATACTGCTATAACTGTAGAGGCAGGCGCCAAGGACGGACCGGGCTGGAGATTTAACAAGAATTTTTATTTGTTTTTTTTTATATGCATTGATAAAAATTCTCTTCTTAGATTTTTGTGCTTGTGTTTTTTTCTTTGCAGCCAAAATGACGACCGTGCAGCTTAAAAAAAAAGAAATTAAAAATAAAAAAAAAATATTAGGGAAGCAATTATTCATGTCACCATTTTTGTGACTGAATAGGGCTGCACAACCTCCGACAAAACGAGCAACATTAATATATAATCAGTGCTGGGGAAAAAAACAATGCTAGAGCAGGGGAGGGAAGGTGGAGCTGCTCCTTCCTAACTGTCTGTGTCCCTGGTCCTTTTGGCTGCTATCTCTCCCGGTGTTAGGCAAGCAGTGGTGAACCTGTTGCTGCAGTAGGCGAGTGAGTATTTTGCTCGCTAGATAGAGGAAGGAGGGCTGTCTGCTGTCTGGTAGGAGGGCATTGTCTGTGTCTTTCTCCCTCTATCACACACACATACTCTCGCTGGCTCTTTCTCTCTCTCTCCCTCTCCCTCTTTCCCTCTCTCTCTCCTCTCTCGTCTCTGTGGTTTGTAAGGTAGGTTGCAGTGTGTGTATATACACAACATCAAGCGCAGGAAAAATGGACTCATTAGACAGGCAGGCAGTCATTACCACTCACACTGTAGTTCCAGGGAGACTCCGATTATAAGAAGACAAACTCAGCTCTGGGGGACAAGGTAGGCCAGTTAACTTTAAGAGAAACAAAAAAAAAAAACAAACAAGCAAAATGTATCCGATTCTTTTATTGCTTTTTTTTTTTTTTTTTTGTATTTTTTTTTAAATTTATTTTTGTTTGTCTGTTTCTCTTTTCGAGATTTATTTACAATTTGTTAATTATTTTGTTTCCATTTTTTTTCTCCCCAAAATGTATCGAGCAAGTTCCAGTCCTCCGAGCATTGCTCAACAACATGTTTCATGGCCTAGCACCAAAAAGCTTTTATTTTAATCCCTCCTCAACAGTTATTTGTGTATTTATGGGTGTGACTGCTCCTCGGACTCTCGTCCTTTTTTCTTTTCATTTTTTTTTTTTTACTTTATTTTACCCCCCCCCCCCTTATTATTATTTTTTTTTTAATTTCCTCTTTCTAATGAAATTAGTATCGACCACTCGTTAAAAACTCTCTCTCTCTCCTGTATCTTTTCAGTCTGTCTCTTTCTCTGTTTTTAAAGAATTCTCGATTCTGTGCTTCTTTGAGATGTCATGCAGATATATTTACTGAGTGTTTAGCATTATGTTTTGTATGTGTGTGTGTATATATATAATATTGTTTCTTCGATGTTTATCTCTACTGTGAGAAAAGTTGGCAAAAATAAAAGATTAGTGGGAAAAGAAAAATGCTCCTGCAGCAGGTTGTTGTACGATAAACTTTAGACTGAATTTTTCTCTTCTGTTTTTCTATTTCTTATTTATTTTGGACCTGTGCTGGGATTGCATATCTTCTTCCCTCTTTTTTTTTTCCTTCTTTTTTTTTCCTTGTTTACTTTTTGAAAATGGACGGAAGAACTACAACAACAAAAAAAAAAAGATGCAGAATTGTGCGTCTCAAGTTTTGTAGCCCACGTTCCTCATTGTAAATATGAAACTTTGTAACAGGTAGTGTCTTTGGAGGAAGAGGGTCTGCTGTTAGGTGTGTCCGCCTCGGAGGAGGAGGAGGTGGGGTGTGTGTCATTGTCCCCTTGCCCGAGACATATTTTTTTTTTTTTACTGTCTAGAGCCATTTTGTATTTAAGGACAAATAAAATAATGCACATTGTAAAAAAAAAAAAAAAAATCATAATAATAAACAAAAAAAAGGGGGGTGGGGGAAAAATCCCAAAATGTCCTAAAATATTCTTGCGTGTTTTCCTGGGCCTTGGGCCATTGTTTGGAAGGCTTTTTTTTTTCGGCTGAGTTGTGTCAGTTTTGCAGCAGGGGGAAAGAGATCTGCTGGAAACAAGCTTTTCTGTGCGTGTGCATAATCTGCCTCCTCTCAGATTCTCTTTCTCCACGAGTAAAACTGTTGCTTTGCTTGTTACAGAAATGAGCACGGACAGTCAGACTCACTGTTACATCAAGAGTTTAGGAAATTCAATAAGCTTTTTTTTTTTTTTTTTGGGGGGGGGGTGATTGTCTTAAAATAAAAAAATTCGGATGATGTCTCCCTCTTTGGAAGCCATTGTTACTGTCAGTATTGTGGTCTTTTTTTTTAGGAGAGGGAGGAGGTGGGTCTTTAGGCCTTTTGCTCTCACGACTGATGTAGTGCAATATCAGTTGTACCTTAGTTGTTTACTACTATCATTATTACCACTTCTTGGACTTTTTATTTTTTTTTCCCCCCTGGGGGGGGGGTTATCCAACAGATATAGACGCTCAGCTTTGATATTAGAGCTAGCACCTGGATACCGTCACCCCTTGTCCCTGACATGATGAGGTGTTTGCACGTTACTTATTTTGCAAATGTATTTATTTTTATTTGTCTTAGAAAGTGTCAATTTTTTTTTTTTTTTTTAATTTTAAAGTTGTTTTTTTTTTTTTTTCTATCATTTTTTTATTTATATTTTATTTATTTTTTTTGCCCGACTTTTGAGTCACAAACTGTCCAGGCAATAAGGTACATTATGTATGTAAATAAGATGGACATGGAGAAATGCTCTCTGCAGTTATTAAGAGGGTCACTGCCGCTTGCTCCGTACTTTGCATTTTCTTTTGGCTTAAATTTGCAGAAAAAAAATAAATAATCACTAAAAAATGTGATCCCATGCTTAGGGAAAAGGCTGAATGGCAAAACAGCCTGGTTACTGTGCAAAATAAGAAATATTACCTATATCCGGAGGACCCATGTAACAGCGGCGTCTGGACCAGTGATACCATGCCACCAAAATAGCATTATAAGTTAATGTTATTACTTTTGCATCTGTGATGACCTTGAGATGTTCATGTGTAATTCATGGAACGTTTCATATATATGGGGGATAAACATCGAGCCTGATCATTAAAGACGTCAATCAGAAATAATCCTAACCGCTATTTTGCATATTTAAAGAGAGAGGACAATTTTGGAACCCCGCCCCATAACAAGTTAGTGTGCACCCCCCCCCTCCTTACTTAATTATAATTAACACACCCATGTTTTTACAATCAATTATCATCATCGGTAATTAATTTTGTTCTTTTATATCTGTGCTTTTTCATTATAATTTTATTTTTACTTGTTTTCATTTGTTTTTAAACTATTTAGAAATATTGGGGCCTACTCAATTTTGGCTACATTTGGCTATTCCCCATGTGTCTCATCATAGACGAGATCTTGCCTAAAAATACATATTGGATGGAAATGGGAAGTTTTTGGGGACGGTGGGAGGTCACTGATAGGAAGTCGGGCCTCAGACCCACAGAGTTAATAGAATAAATCCATTTAGGATATTAATAAAGCCTTCATCATTGAACCGAGCTGTAGACCTTGCGGATGGACGGGAAAAAAAATAAAAATAAAATATATATAATATATATATTGAAAAATCTTATATATTTTTTTCCTCTCCCGTCCTCGGGTTGATCTTGATGGCCATGTCTATTTTGTTACAATCTGTATCTATGTAGCTAATTCAGCTTTTCCTTTCTGACCTTTCGTACTGGATGTGGGGGAAGCTCGTGCCCGTTGGTCTAGAGGATATATATAAATTGGCAGTAAGATATCAAACAGTGTGACTGGCATCGTGTATCCACATGACTGCATTAAAAGTTATACATTACCAGCACGGCACACAAGAATTATTTTCTCCTGTTTTTTTTTTATTGTTTATCTTCAAGTTCCAGGGCTGAAATAAAAGAATTACGTGCCAAGACCGAGCCGCTTTCTGCAGCTCACTGGCTCCTCTCTACCTTTTCCATCAAGACTCTTCTGCAAAACATTTTTTTTTTTCTCCTGCTAATTAGCTTCAGTTACTCGTAACGGCTTCACCTGAAAAGGTTTTTTTTTTACTTTACTTTTAGATTACGTTTTTGACCTTTTTTATTATATTTTTTTTTTTTGCTAAATTAAACTGTTTTTTTAATTTCACTATATATTTCTAAATTTAATTTTTTTTTTTCTCTCTGTAATTGTTCTTTCATTTTTTTTTTTTTATTTTGCACAATGCACTCAATAACACGTACTCCTTAAATCTTAGTGTCCCAGAGTGAAAGGAACAGATTTTTAACCCATTTGCCATTATGGGCTGCATATAATACAGTGATGTCCAATTAGCGCCCCCCCCCCCCCATGTTTGTAGGAAATTGTGGCTTATAGTCCTGCGACATAGTGTAAAAGACAAGGAAGGCACAAAATAGATATAGAATTTTTCTACAGTTCCTGGGACCGGGTTTTGCATTTTTTTTTGGAAAGAACAGTTAAGTCAGAGCTCGCTCCAATCACCGCTGTGCAGTAAACTGTTACGTTACATTGGGGCCTTTCACACCCAGATACATAGAACGGAGCCGATGTCATAAAGCTAATGTGTAACGATGACAATAACGATAACATCGGATGGTATAGGACAAAAATGACGGTCTAATCCCAGAGGACACTGGACCCAAATGTGCAAACGTTGTACTTTATTATTTCATTTACGGTATTTTCTCTTAACCATTTCCCTTATTATCCGTGTATTTAAGTTCTACAGAATTTATCTATGATCTATATTTCTCATATCGATCTATCAATCAAATACCTATTATCTCTCTTTATCTATAATTTATATATTATATCTATTATCTATCTATCATCTATCTATTATCCATCATCCATTTATCTATTATCTATCCATTGACTAATATCTATCTATCTATTATCTGTCTATCATCTATCTATCTATTATCTATCTTTCTATCTATCTACCTATCATCCATTTATCTATTATCTATCCATTATCTATTATCTATATATCCATTTTCTATTATCTGTCTATTATCAATCTAGTATCTGTCTAGTATTTATCTATGTATCCATTATCTATCTATGTATCTATCTATGTATCTATCTATTAATTACCTATTATCCTTTCTGTCATTTTTCTATCTAGTGTCTAATCTCATAATTGGAAATTTTCATGTATTTTGGTTTTGTCGTTATTTCTGCATCATTAGCCGATTTAGGCTACTTGTTTTTTTTATTCCATTCTTACCTAGGCTTTTCTTTACGTCTGTTTTTATTGTGTTTTTTTTCCAGCTGCACTTTTGTCTTTTTTTGGTGCGTCATGTTTTATATAAACTACTTTGCTTTGGCAACCTCCCTTTTGATGATACTTGGCATTGATAAAACTTTATTGATCGGGTCATGTGTCAGATTACATTCTTTTTTTACATTGTTTAAAGCTGCAGAAACCCACTAAGGGTGTGTGCACACGTTGCGGATTCCTGTGCGGATTTTCTGCAGATTTTGTGCGGATTTCTCCTGCGTTTTTACACCTGCGGATTCCTATAATGGAATGGGTGTAAAAACGCTGCAGAATGAATCCGTACAAAGAATTGACATGCTGCGGAAAATAAACCGCGGCGTTTCCGCCCGGAATTTTCCGCAGCATGTGCACGGCGGTTTTTGTTTTGTATAGGCTAAAATGGTACTGTACACCGCATGAGAATCTGCAGCAGATCCAGAGGGCCAAACCGCTGCGGATCTGCACACAAATCCGCACATTCCCTCAAAATAGCCGGGCAGGTTTTCTCTACAGATATTCTGCATCTCATTCCAGACTATGGGGAAAGTTTGCAAATAAAACGTTAGTGAAATCAATGCTGTGGATTCCAAAAAACGGCACCGTAGGTCGATTTTTGCAGAGATAAATAAAAAGCCAGGAAAGTGGGCATCAGAGTCATGTACATCTCATCAACTCTGCTGGAACTGTTGTACCCTGCTTTATATACACAGCAGTAAATGCTGGTCGTGGGGACTGAGCCTTATGGGACTATCATTGGACGTATCATTACCATCCACAGAACAGGTGGAATTGTGCATTATTATGAGTTATTGGGTTCTTAGTCAGGGGCCATTTTTCATGTACAGAGTCATTTTCTACGGTAGATTTTAAGGTCCCGACATATTTAGTATGAATAGATGAGTCATTGCTTAACTTGCAGCTAAACCCCAAATATTGGTGAACGTACGATGGAAGGCTCTGCGGGTTGTGTCCTTCAGCCGTCCATCACCCATACACTGCCATGTTTGAGATACCCTATATGTCCGAGGTGGACGACAGTCAACAATAACATGTATATATATATAATATAATGCTAGGAGCGTCACTCTGTCCGAAGACTTTATAGACTGCGCAAGCGCGACGCGCCTGCGCAGTCTGGACCCCACAGAGTTAGGCATCTTGGCATGAGGATTGTGGCTCAGGAGATCGTGGTATGCGTAAGCACTGAACACAAACCGCGATCTCCGGCACAACAACTTACCGTATTGCTGCGGGAGGACGGGACATGAATCCTCCGGAAATGGCGCATTCGTATAGCGCACTTCAGGCACCATTTTGTTGGTGGGTGGAAATTTTTGAAATAAGGCCCTGATGTCAGGAGAGGGCGGGTTGTGGCGCCGGAATCGGCGCCTGCGCAGTCCGCGCTTTCCGCCGCGCGCAGGATGGGAGCACATGACAGGATGAGGGCACAGGAAGAGAATAGCACAGGCGCGCAAAACAGGATGAGGGCGCAAGATGGGGGCTGCACATGACAGGATGGGGGCGCAGGATGGAAGCAGCACATACCAGGATGGAGACCATATACAAATATAAATGCTCGCCACCCGGGCATAGAATGGGTTCAATAGCTAGTATACAGTATATATAGAGATACAAAAGTAGTAACATATCCATCCTTCTTGTTACCTGCATCATTGTGACAGCTGCCTGTATATGATGCCATCCACCTTCCCTCCGTCACCGCTAGGGGGATTCGCGATAGTACTGTCACATTGATGATACATTGTATATCACAGTTTTAGAAAATTAGAATTGTTTTGCGTTTTTTGGAAACCCCATGTAATCTGTTCCTGTACGGCGGCACCCGAGCACCTTCCCATTTGGGATGTGCCGCCTCTATGTCAGCCCATTGTCGTGGGCGAGAGCTCTTACAAATGCCTCGTAGGAGCCGTAGTCGTCGTGTTACTCCATATCCCGATGGTTCACTTTCTAGAGTTGTTTGGAGGCCATGAAAGGACGGTAATGACCATTTGTCAGTAATGGCCGTGTCACTTTCCTACATGTGAAATGCACAGTGGTATTGTACAGCGTCCTCGCTGCCTCTGCCCACAATCGCCGAGCTTTTAGGAAGCGCATAAGATGGAACATATTATCAGCATGCTCAATAAATGCTTCTTATGGAAAGTCTTTTCTCTACGCCATCGATGCTCCGGCTCTAGCCGGTGCCCTCAAATAGATCTGCCGCGCCGATGTACAAGGTGGGCGGTGGAAGCCACTTACTCTTATTTTTGCTAGTGTGGAGCACATTGATGAGGACTTGTAGACTTGTCTCAGGACGTGGCTCTTGTTGGAATAAATTGACCGTATGGATAAAAGATAACGATGCTTCAGCCTCCATGTAAGCAACCTGGCAACGCCGCAGTGCCAGAATATCGCCCCGGTTGGACCTAGGGCTTAAAACATTCAAGCCAAAGGCAATTTGTCACTAATTCATCACTTCTTTTTATTGCTCCAAAGTATCTCCTGTTTTGTGTATTTTGATACAATGTAGATCTTTGTGTCTCCATGGTAACAGACTACAAACAAACCTGTAGTCACGTGTTGCTCGCTTTAATCTACCTCCTCTTTTACGCTCCTTAGTTTAATAGGAAGCGTTGGGAGACCAAGGAGGGTAACCCATAACTCCAGCATCAGACTACACCGTAGCCTCAGAGATACGTAATTCTGCGTAGGAGCTGCATACACAAAACGAGAGAGAACTTTTGATCAAGATTTGCCAAGTTGAGTTATTTTTCTTGCGTTACATGCACTAGAGCAATACGGTGGGATGCAAATGAGCACAAATATTTGTAAGTGTATTTTTTTTTTCTACAGTATTTCCACCCAGACTTTGATGCTGATTTGGTGAAAGCTGCATTGAAAATTAGCAAAAAAAAAAATCTATTTAATTATAACATGCATCCAATGTTACAGGACACTGATTACAATAATTGATCGTTTTCCCTTTTATTGGTTTTTTTTTTTCTTCCTCTCAGAGGTGGCGCCACTACTGTCCATAGGTTGTGCCTGGTACTGCAACTCAGATTTTTTTTTTTTTTTCATTAATCCCAAGCAACCCCCAACATTAACAGACCAAGTATGGACAGCGATAGCTGTATTTATTTTTATATGTGGGGGTTGAGTTCTGCTCAGTCCTGATCTCTTGGTCCATACTCTGACTTCGTTCTCTCACACTTTTTTTGTGCCTCTTTCTCCTTTGACCTTAAGTTTATGCATTTTTTTATAATTTTTTTTAATGCTTTTTTTTGCTATTGTTTCAAGTGTTCTTTTTTAAAGAAGTCTTTGGAAAAATACCTTTAAAAAAAAAACGACTTCTCTGAAGCTTTATGAAATGTATAAAAACAAGAAGGGAAAAAAAAAAAAGCCACAAATTGTACAGACCGCATTTCAGAATTCCCTATTGATTTGCAGCTAACACCTGCCCAGCTGTCCATTCTGTCATTTCGGTGCATTTTGCGCCTCCTGTTTCTCGTGGCCCCTTTTTTTTTTTTTCGTTTTTTTGCAAACACTTTTTTAGATCGTGAAGAAAGTTGCCATTGGTGCGTAAGATGCATGATAAATGTAGCGCTTTCTTTTAGCCGTTGCATCCAATGTCTTGTTTTTTTGGGGACAGACACTCGGGCGGCCAAGAAGTTTTTTAAATTGGTCATTGACGCTGATTGTAATCGATTGTTTGTTGCTGCGGGTTTTCACATGTGAAGCTGCAAAATTGCTATTAACTATAAATTTACAGTCAGATTTTTAACAATCGTTATGAAAACCACGGCGACTTGCATTCTCGCACACTTTCCATCCAGACTGTATTCTTCTGTGCCCAGAAAGTGGCCAATTAGTTGCCGGGCACGGCCTTTGTATATTACTTTTTTTTTTTTTTCTTCTCTAATTTAAATTTGCCAATTTCCAAAAAATCAGTTTCACCGATGTTAAGAAATTGGCGCAGCCAGAAGCAACCGCTCACCATCTATAGTCAGGATTGTTTGTCTTAGTTTGTTTTCTTTCTAATGCTGTTGATGAAACAAACTCTCGTCTTTAGGAACCTTTTCTTCATAGATCTCTTTATACACGTCCTTCATTAAATCCTAGAACCGTTGACCGCTTTCCGTCTGTTTTTTTTTTTTTCTTTTTAACCATTTCTTGTATCTTTTAATAATTCTTTTTGAAACCACGAGTTGCTAAAAATGGACTGAAAATCGCGACATAAAAAAGGGAGGCCAGCGCCATCCGCAGTCTCAGAATGCTCTCGTTAGTACGAGTGTCGTCACACGTTGTTTTTTTTTTTTTTTTTGTAACTACGGAATATTTAGCTGCCGCTATATAATGTTTATACATCTTGCTTGAGTTGTGATTACATAAAATTCATATACTGTAATGACTATGCGTCAAAATAAAAAAAGATACAAGGCCAGATTCATTGTTGCATTTGCTCCTATGTTTTTTTATCTAAAACATACTGGTATTAAGCAGTTTTTGTTTTGTTTTGCCCCAAATTCTTCATTTTTAGTTGCTCTTGTTTTGAAGTCTATTTTCTATATGATCGTAGGTTTTTATTTCCTCTGTTCATCATTGTGGCCGTGGTTTTTGTAACCCAAACTTTGGCTTTTGAATCGCAGAAATTTTTAAGACTTTTTTGTGTTCTTGTGTGTGTGTGTGTGTGTGTGTGTGTGTGTGTGTGTGTGTGTGTGTGCAAATTTTAGAGCTGCATGCAACTTTTTGCTTTAAGGCTGCGTTCCCATAATGAGTATGGGTCCCGTTACATTTAGCGATGCACCAGCGATCCCGACAACCATACCACCCGGTCAGGATCGCTGGTGCATCGCTAAGTGGTCGCTAGTGAGCTGCCAAACAGGCAGATCTCACCAGCGACGTCGGCGGTCGTACTTGCCTTTCAGACGCGGCGAGGGTGTCCGACTTCCGCCCGCGTCCATGGCTTGCTCGTCGGCGCCATCACAAGGCCGATCTCGCGCGATCAGCGATATCCAGCGCGGGGGCCGGTCGGAGGCAAGTTTCACATGTAGCGAGATCGCTAGCGATATCACTGTTGCGTCACAAAAGTGACGCTTTAGCTTTAGCGATATCGCAATGTGTAAAAGACCCTTATCTGGCGAGTTTTTGATGTTGCAGATTTTCTGCACCTATTATGTAAATTCGTCTAATTGCATTTTTTTTTTTTTTTTTTTGCCTGCATTTGTATTCCTTTTTTGAAGCTTTGGTTTTTGTTTTGTTTTTTGTTTTTTTGTATGTCAGGTTTGAAATAAAGCTGCCGTGTTTTTCATACTTAAGAAAGCACTTCTCCTCCCATCAAAATTATTATCCTCATAATATATTGCAATCATCGTATTTTACGGCACTGTGTTCTTACAATTGCTCATTTTCCCCTTCTGCCCAGTAAATTTTACTCTTTTCCATTAGGTCTATGACATCATGTGATTAATAACGGACTAGCTGAATATTCTAAGCTCTGACTGAGTGATGACTGCATGAGTCATCACTGCCAAAGGCAATCGCAGGGGGTGAGGGTGGAGCAACTGGGTCAGGAGTTGAAGAGGGGGATGATTTCTGCCGGGACAAAAGATTTCCTGTTTCAACAGAGCAGATAAAAAAAAGAGAAGAATTAACTGGGTAGAAAGGCAAAAGGAGCGATTGTAAGTACACAGTGCCGTATAATATGACGACTGCAATATATTAAGAGGACAAGGTCTTTGATGAAATTGCTTGTTTTAAATGTTTATCAAGGACATTTCTTTTCTTTTACTTTGGGCCTAAAAATTAACCACAACTACGTACCTGTAGGTCATCGACCGCTCCTGCCGGCAATTCAGCTGCACAGTGTAAGCAGATCAGCTCTTCCTCTATTCCTCTGCTCTGTCGGCAAGGCGTGACTGCCGACACTATGCTGATCGACAGCTGGCGGCTCGCAGATAAGTAACGGGATGCACTGTCCCATCAGCATGGCATCAGCAGTCACGCCCCGTGAACAGAGCGTCAGAGAAGCATAACTAGCAGAAGCTGCAGAATCGGGGCCAGGCACAATGAGCAGGTGGGCCAAAACTAACTCCCTATTAGTTTTTAGGCCCATAGTAAAAAAAAACAAAACAAAAAAAAAACAGTCCTGGATAAACCCTTCAATGATATTTGGCCATGACAAAACTTTATTGATACAGTTATGTGCGCATTACGTGCAGTTTTTCTACCTGCGGCTTTTCCGCATCTGATGCAATGTTATGGATGAAAGCTGCGTATAAAACTCCAGAAAAAGACATCGGATCTGAAAAACATTTTGAAGAAATTGGCGTCTAAAAAAAAAAAAATGGCAACAAATATCACAAAACAAAAAAGAAAAAAAGGATTGAAATATTTCTATAGGACAGACGTAACTGCGGTGCCACAAGTCTCAGACACGACTGATGTGGCCCTAGATGCTTTCCTCATTGACTATATTGAAAAGTTGTGCTGCAAAATTGTGCCAGTGACCACAAGAAAAACCTGTTAATCTTCTACCTATAGAGCTGTACAGCAACGTTTGTTCCTTTGTCATAAAAGGGAATTGAGCTGCCGCCATGCAGCCACTGAGCTCAGTTATTGTCTGCGGCGGTGTCGCTGTTGCTTCACTGCCACAGACAAATGCGCAGCGGTGGAAACTCAGTAATGGACCTGTGGAGGGTGAATAAAGCACTTAAAAAATGCAGCGGGGGGACTGGGGTTCTTCTAAAACTAGAAACCCCTTTGAAGTATCAGTAGAGTGGCTTTATGTAGGATGTTGGAGTTAGTGAAAGAAGCAAGTCGTGTCTGGATGCAGCTGAGATCTCTGACCACCACTAGTCTGGTCCGCAGTGTTCACCATGACTTGCAGACCATCACGTTGCTCCAGTAGTAGTACAGGGTGGAAACCTCCAGGAGACGTAAGCTCTGTCTAAGGCCTCAAGTGGACCGGGTTCCATCGGTGTTTTGGATCAGATTTTCTTAGGTCCGTTTGTCAGTTTTTACCATCAGTCTTCCATCTGTTATGATCCAGGCCGGTGTTTGTTTCTTGTTATTTTCTCCCTGGTCTGGTTGTGCGGGGGGTTAACCTCTGCCTCGTTTTGGGTTCTGTGTGGCCTGCAGTCCAACGTCAGTGATAGTTCATGCTCCCAGGCTAGAGCAGCTGACCCCTTGATACCGTGTTTTGTACTCTGCCCGTTTACTCTGATTTCATGACTTCCCTTTCTTGCCACCCCACTTTTTTTATTGTTCGCTCCCTGTGCTTGGACCTCTTGGTATGTGACCCGGCTTGTCTGCTGACCTGTTTGACTGTCTCACGTCTCTGTTATCTCTGCTCCCGCCTCACTCTTACTTCTGGCTTGTACGTGACCACATGTATTTCTTTTTCCTCTTGTCCTGTTTTTCCTGACTGTTTCTGACTCGGCTCGTCTGACCACTCTTTCGCCACCTGGTGGCGCCTGTGCTGCTGCTCAGTGGTGCTACACTGTGTATGCGCATCCTCTCTTCCCTCACCAGCACCCCCTGGTGTAGGTTGGCGCTATACTGCACTGCAGCAGCATTACAGCATCATTAGCAAACAAAAAAAATAATACCAAGCCTCTCCCACCCATTAAAACGAGTCGCTGACGATGACGTCCGTGTGATTTCCCTGATTTTCATGAACCTGTAGACTTTGATCTGACCGTAATGCCGTAGATTGGCCGCAGGTCTGCAACCTCATAGTCAGATGTGAGCCCTCTGAGCTCGGGCCGGGAGACCGCGGCCAATCCATGGTCCACGTGCGGGCAGATGTGTGAACGGAGCAGATGGGCGCAGCAGGTAATGATCGCAGGTGAGGATTTAGTTTCCTACATTTCCATTACGTCACCAATCAATGAGGAAATGGAACTGAAAACTATGCCGAGGCCACGTTTAGATCCACCTTTAGGATGTGCGTTCACAGGAAAAGTTGCTCACAGGAAATCCGTTTGTCTAGTTGCACCATACTTACACAGATTTTGATTTGGGCCGTAAAATGCTGCCGAGTGTTTGCTGCAAATCTTCTCAATCTGAACACGTCTCTAACTCCTTCACCACCTTACGATCTTCTCCTTTTCAGTTTTCGCTCCTCTTCTTCCCAGAGCTATAACTTTATTATTTTTCCATCAATGTGGCCATGTCAGGGCTCGTCTTCTTTTGCGGCAAAAGTTGTACTTTTGAACAACACCATTGATTTTACCATATAGCGTACTGGAAAACGGGGAAAAAAATTCAGTGAAATTGCCATAAAAGTGCAATTCCAAAATTTTTTTTTTTTTTTTTTACCATGTTCACTAAATGCTAGAACTGCCCTGCCATTATGATTCTCCAGGTCATTGTGAGTTCATGGACACCAAACATGTCTAGGTTCTTTTTTATTTAAGTGGTAAAAAAAAATCCAAAGTTTGTAAGAAAAAAAAAAAGTTGCCATTTTTTTCCAAGACCCGTAGCCAGGGCTGCCACTAGGAATTTCGCCCAGGCTCCACCCAGCCCCGCCTCCACCCCTCGAACTGTCCACAGTCCCACCTCTCTCTTTTGGAAAAACTCCTCTTCTCACCAATCACACATTAACAGTTCCCATCACCAGATCACACATATAGCCGGCAGCTTTTGCTTTGGCCAAAAGATTTTTTTAAGCAGCCACCATAACAGGGTAGACACTTTTGGCCAGGCTCTACTGTAACTTATTAAATATTTGTTAAAATATGCAATACAATTTAGGTATATTTTTGTTTATTTTTCAATTTTTAAAATCACCAATAATATCACATATAAGGAACAAATACCGCTACACCATGTCCAGACCACATATTACCACCACATAGTGACCTATAATACCACATACAAGGAACAAATACCACCACACCATGCCCAGACCACATATTACTACCATTGTGACCGAATAATATCACATACAAGGAACAAATACCGCTACACCATGTCCAGACCACATATTACCACCACATAGTGACATATAATACCACATACAAGGAACAAATACCACCACACCATGCCCAGACCACATATTACTACCATACTGACCGAATAATATCACATACAAGGACCAAATACCACCACACCATGACCAGACCACATATTACTACCATAGTGACCGAATAATATCACATACAAGGAACAAATACCACCACACCATGACCAGACCACATATTACTACCATAGTGACCGAATAATATCACATACAAGGAACAAATAGCGCCACTCCATGACCAGACCACATATTACCACCACAAAGTGACCAAATAATAGCAAATACAAGGGGAAAATACCACTGCACCATGCCCAGACCACATATTACCACCACATGGTGACTGAATACTTCAATACTGATCATTAATTAAAAAAAACATAATACTATCACCGTAAGTGCCATTATACACAGGAGATCTGTACTTAGTATGCAGTGTCTGTGTACAGGTAGCACAGTGATCACAGGTGACATTATACACAGGACCTCTGTATATAGTATACAGTGCATAGTGTCAGTGAATAGGTAACATATTAACTCACCAGTGACGTCTCTAGGTGAAGTCCTTCATCCTTGCTTTTCATCTTTCATCCAGCACAGATCGCCATCACGTCTTCCTGCCAGGGCTCGTCTCTGCAGAAAATAACACAGGTATCTAGAGCTCTGCTTGCAGAACACATTACTTATTTTTTCCCAACTTCTACATTATATCACATGAAGAAAAAAAGGTGACATAGTGTCGCTCTGCACAGTAACAGGACCGCCCCCCCATTTAAAACAGTATACTCAAAAAATAAATACATCACTGCAGTAATAATATCCGTTAATTAGCCTCTATGGTAATAATATCCCCCATCCTGACCCCCTTGTGTCTCATTCCTGGCTTCAGCCATATGTTCTCCCATCCCGCCCTCATGAGTATCCATTCTGCCCCATATGATCTCCCCATTCTGCCCCATATGATCTCCCTATCCTGCCCCATGATCCTGTGCGATCTGTCTCCAATCATGCCCCGTGTCTCGTATTCTGCCTCCTCCTGTGTCTCACATTCACATTCTGCCCCAGCGTCCAGCACTCTGCCCCAGCGTCCAGCACTCTGCCCCAGCGTCCAGCACTCTGCCCCATGTCCAGCACTCTGCCCCATTTCCAGCACTCTGCCCCAGAGTTCAGCATTCTGCCCCATGTCCAGCATTCTGCCCCAGCGTTCAGCATTCTGCCCCTGCATTCAGCATTCTGTCCCCATGTCTGTCTCCCCCGGACCCCTCGGATCGCCGCTCTCAAAAATTAAAAAAAAAAAATAAAAGTTCTTACCTGGCCGCGGTCCAGCGGCGGGCGACGCTCGTGCTCCCTCCACACTGCAGCACGCTCTAGCCGGCGACTGACAGTAACGTCAGACGCTGGCAAGGTGCGCGCTGCGGCTGACGTCAGCTGCCAGTCTCCTATTGGCTGGCGGCTGTTAACTATTGACGTGCGGGTCGGCGGGCCCGCATTGTCAATAGCGTTTCATTAGCGTTTAGCTGCGGCAGCGCCGAGGGCCCGGTTTACCTACCGATGCGGGCCCCCTCTGCCCAAAGGGCCCCATACGCCAGTCAGGGCAGTAGCGTCTACATTTTTAAGGATCTGGGGCTGGATGAGGGCTTATTGTTTGCGCGCTGAGCTGATGTTTTTATCGACACCATTTTGGGGTAGATACGATGTTTTGATCGCCCGTTATTGAATTTCAAATCAAATCAAATTTATTATCGCCAAGTACATATTACATATATACAAGGAATTCTTTGTGGCAAAGAGGCAACATAATATATAACAACAGATACTACAAGTAACATCTAACAAGACAGATACAGTATATACTGTAGTCTACACATGACGATTTAATTGTTGAACAGAGAGTGGATAGAAGCTGTTCATATGGCGGTTGGTGCTGCATTTGGGGACTCTGAAGCGACGTCCTGAAGGGAGTAGTTGGAATGAGGAGTGTCCCGGGTGAGAGGGATCGGATGAAAATTTTCAATGCGTGGGATCGAATACTCTTATCATAAAGATCCTGGATTTTAGGCAGGGGGAACCTATAATTCTCTCTGCTGTTCTGAAAGTCCTTTGTAAGCGGAGTTTGTCATGCGCAGTGGCTCCCCCATATTTCATTGCAATGTCGCAACAAATGAAAAAACGTAATTCTGGCGTTTTGATTTTTCTTGTTACACCGTTTACCGATCAGATTAGTTTACTCGCTAATGTAATAATTTACTTCAGCCCTGCTATGTGTAGCCTAAATCGTGATGTCCTATGAACGCAGGCCACAGGCTGTCGTTCATAGATTTACAATGACAGGTGCGGGTGTCTTAAAGGGGTTATAAACTAATCAAAACTAACCAGTGCTCCATGCAGATGCATGGAGCCCATTTGTAAAGTTCTGCATGGTACGGACAATATTAAAAGGAATCTGTCGGCAAGTTTTTGCTATGTAATCTGACAGCACTTAGGTACTGGTTGCAGCACATGTGATACAATCACAATTTTCTCAGTTGCAGATCTTAGAATGCTGAGCTGTGTATAACTCCTCCCACACCACAGCTTTCTGCCAATCAGTGGTGGGGGCGGGGCTGGACTAGGATGCACGAGACACATTCCTGTAGTGATAATCTCCTGCTGATAAAACCATGATTGTATGGAAATAGCAAAACAGCCCAGTAAGTGACACATCGCTTGAATCAGGATCTCTTCCTCTACATCACGGTGCTCTCAGATTACATATAAAAAAAGTACACAAAAAATACCTTGTACTTTCCCACCCACTGGGCTAAATCCAGTTGTCAACCCAAGTAGCGCCATTTGCCGATACACAGTAATGTAATAATAAAGGAGAATGCTTTCTTTATGTTTGCATTGAGCTGAAAACTGAATCTATTTCCTCTGAGCAGAAGGATAGAGTTTTATTTTTGGAAGCTTGTATATTAACTTTCTAAAAGTCTCGAGTTGCATGCCAGCGCACCCAGCGTCCAAGTAACGTCCCGAGTAATTTACAAAGTCTGAAAATGAGAGACTAAATTTACTAAAGGGTGAGTGAGTGGTCAAGACGAGAATGCTAAGACAATGAGCAGCACCAGGCGGCCTCTTAGCGCAGCTCTGCGGGGCGCAGACTAAGTCGCGCTGCTAATTGTTGACTAATAGTCATCTGTAATAAACCAAGAAAATAGTCCTCATTGCCGCACTCCACCCCAGCTCTCGTGTGAATGAGTAAAGGCGAAGTGTTATGTCTGGAAAATAAGGAGACGCTATTATTATTATTACCATCTTTACATTACATCATATTAATTGTGCCGGGTTTGGCTGCAGTTATTCCTGTGTTTATACTGGGAACCGTCTATTCTTTACATTGAAGCAGTGGTAAATATACTGTATGTTTGGAACTATTCCACCAAGCCAAATGTGGACAAAGAATAAGAAAAAATATATCAAATGTATTCAGATTTCCCTGGTGGTATAGAGGGTGGTGTATGGCTATAGAGGGGCTATTTTTTTAATCTTTTTTTTACCTTCTTAAGTAATGTATCCTTTTTTGATGGTCTAAGATAGAAGATGGTATTATTTAATTCCCTGGTGGTCTAGGGTAATGGAGTAGGCTAGCAGGGTAATATTAGATTTGATTGTGGTCTAAGGTAATGGAACTGTTATCATACTCTTCCAAGGGAATCTAGATTTGAACAAGGGGTATTTTTATGTTCCCTGGTGGTCTAGGGTAATGTAAGACTTATTATTTTCTTCTATGGAGGTCTGGGGTAAAATGCAGAGTAATATTTGATACCCCGGTGGTCAGAGGAAATGGTGTAATCATTGTATCCTTCCGTGGTGTTCTTGGATAGAAGAAAGGGTAATATTTAATTATTTGGCATCTAGGGTAGTGGAAAAGTTGTGTCCTTCCATACTGAGCTAGGCTAGTGGACAGGAAGGATAATTATCCTGATGGCCTAGAGTTATAGAAGACTTATTGTATCTTTACATAGTGGTCTACAGTAGAAAATAGAGTAGTATGTGATTTCTGAGGCTTGAGTAATGGAAAAGATATTGTATTCTTGTATGGTGTCTTGTATATAAAACAGGTTAATTGGGTTGCTGGTGGTCGATGGTGATGGACGAGTTACTGGATTTTTGCATGGTGATCTGGAGTAGCAGACAGGGTAATATTTGGTTCCCTGGTGGTTGAGGATGATGGACGAGTTATTGGATTTTTTTGTGGTGGCCTATAGAGTAGAAGACAGGGTAATATTTGGTTCCCTGGTGGTTAAGGGTGATGGACGAATTATTGGATTTTTGCATGGTGGTCTGGAGTAGAAGACAGGGTAATATTTGGTTCCTTGGTGGTTGAGGGTGATGGACGAGTTATTGGATTTTTGCATGGTGGTCTATAGAGTAGATGACACAGGGTAATATTTGGTTCCATGGTGGTCAAGGGTAAAGGAAGAGTTACTGTATCCTTCAATGGTGGTTCATGAATAAGTGTATCCTTCAGTGTATCAATACAGGTTGGAGATCACTGCCCTATAGAAAACCTTGCGCGCTGTTGTTTACCGTGAAATCACCCCCTGATTCTCACATGAAGTTCTGATTACTCAGCTAATGGCTCAGCCATGTGCCTGTTCCCCGTACCTCATGTTAGTAAGGTCACATCATAAGACCCTGACTTCGCTTTTGCATAGATTGCGCTCTGCTCCCTTGGGCGGATGTCTGACTCCTAAATTGAACGTACGTTCTTTAAGGCTACTTTATAGGGTGTGTAGCTTGGTTAATACAATTACATACAGTAAACACTCTGAGACAACAAGCAGGTAGATTGGGTAAATAGCTGTTATGACAATATATCAGTGTCACGCATAATAAGAAATCCATTATCCTGAAATTACATGGTAAATCTTATAGCGTACGTCCACCTGTTCAACTCCATTTTACAGCACATATACGTGGCTCACTTTACAAGTCTCCCAGAAAGCGAGACATCCACCTCTCCTGGAAGCATTGCTGAAACTCCCAGGTGCCTCTGAACCTCCCAAAGAATAGCGCCCATGGAAGGTTCCTTGTACATGATGTCTGGAGACTCTACCATCAGCCAGCACACATTCAGGGAGAGGAGATTGAGGCATGAAAGGATGGTAATATGTGTGGCCACTAAAAGGAAAAAGCTCGTGGGCAGCCATTTTCTTACAACTTACTGATCCTGCACTGGTCCTATATACTCCATAGCTGCACTCACTATTCTGCTGGTGCAGTCACTGTGTACATTCCTCCCCCCTCTGCCTAAAGCTGTGGGGCTTGGCACTTTCCCCCTCTAGAGAAGGGATTCTTGAGAGGACATCGGCATTACCATGTAGCTTCCCTCCCCTATGTTCTACATGGAAGCTGAAGTCCCTCAGGGCTAAGAACCAGTGTGTGACCCTAACATTTTTACCCTATGTTTCCCTCTTCCATTTGAGTGAGGCATGGTCGGATATCATCCTAAACTTAATTCCCACCAGATAGTACCATAACTTGTCCACCGCCCACATTTTGGCCAAGTACTCCTTCTATACGACTGAGTAATTCCTTTCACATGACGATAGCTTCCTACTCAGGTAGAGAATGGGATGCTCCTCCCCATGTATCGCCTGGGAAAGGACTGCTCCTACCCCGACATCTGAGGCGTCTGTCTTAAAGTCCGGGGCCATCAGAACGGGTTGCTTACACAGAGCCCCTTTCATTTTTTGGAAGGCTGACTCTGCCTCTTCGGACCATTACTGATTTTGTCCCCCTAAGAAGACCGGTCAGAGGCGCAGCCACCATGGCGAGGTTTAGGATGAACCTCCTGTAATATCCCACGATCCCCAGGAAGGCTCTAACTTGCTTTTTGGACAAAGGTCTCAGCCATGTTTGAATTGCCTCCACTTTACTGACTTGAGGTTTTATTTCGCCTCGACCCACTACATATCCCAGGTACTTGGCTTCTTCTTTACCCAAGGCACACATCTTCGGGTTTATTGTAAACCTCGCCTCCCTTAGAGCATCAAATACTGCTTGGACCTTTTCCAGATGACTCTCCCAGTGCTGGCTAAAGATGATGATATAATCCAGGTACTCAGCGGCGTATAGCTTATGAGGTGCAAGGATTCTATCCATAGCCCTCTGGAAGGTCGCCGTAGCTCCCTGCAGGCCAAACGGCATCCGGACATACTGGAAGCATCCGTCTGGTGTAGAAAATGCAGTCTTCTTCTTGGCTTCCTGTGCCATGGGGATCTGCCAATATCCCTTTGTCAAATCCAAGGTGGTTATGTACCTGGCAGGCCCAAGTCTTTCGATGAGCTCATCAACACCTGGCATGGGATATGCGTCGAACTTGTAGACCTCATTCAGCTTCTTATAATCATTGCAGAACCTCCATTCACCATCAGGTTTTGGGACCAGGACAATCCGGCTCGACCAACCGCTCTTGGATTCCTCAGTGACCCCAAGCTTCAACATACGCTGCACCTCCTTGGAGATTACGTCTCGACGGGCCTCAGGAATTCGATAAGGCTTCATGTTCACCCGCACATGTGGCTCTGTTAGAACTTTGTGCTCAATGACCTTCGTGTACCCCGGCAACTCAGAAAACAGGTCCCCGTTCTTCTGGAGCAACTCCCGGCACTGCTGTTTCTGGGCCTTCGATAGCGTCTCCGCTATAGTAACTCCTCCAACCTCACCTTCTGGGTTGCTCAGCAAGCACGGCGTTACCGCTGGCTCTCTATCTTTCGTCTTCCTGGTTGGTGAATCTTATAGTTTACCTCACCAAGCTTCTCCACCACCTCAAACGGCCCTTGCCATTTGGCCAAGAACTTGCTCTCCACTGTTGGAACTAGCACGAGGACTCGGTCTCCCGGATTGAACTGCCTCACTCTTGCTGACTTGTTATAGACCCTGGCCTGAACTTCTTGTGTCTGGCTGAGGTGTTCTTTCACTATGGGCATCTCCTTCGCAATCCTCTGTTGCATCAGTGCCACATGCTCAATGACACTTCTGTGGGGCGTGACTTCGGCATCCCAGGTTTTCTTGGCTATATCCAGGAGACCTCACGAATGTCGGCCATACAGAAGCTCGCAGGGCGAGAACCCCGTGGAGGCCTGGGGAACTTCACAGATGGAAAACAGCAGATACGGTAAGAGATGGTCCCAATCTCTACCGTCTTTCTCTATGGCTTTTCTTAGCATGCTCTTCATTGTCTTGTTAAATCTCTCAACAAGGCCATCTGACTGAGGATGGATAGTACACTGAAGTCCTTAACTGGGAGATTTTCAGAACCTCGCACAACTCCCTCATCACATTGCTCATAAAAGGTGTCCCCTGGTCTGTCAGGATCTCCTTCGGCAAACCTGTTCAGGAAAACACATGTACCAACTCGAGGAGGAATTTCTCAGGGGTATTGCCTCAGGATAGCGTGTGGCATAGTCCAGGATGACTAATATATACTAATGGCCCTGGTCTGATTTAACTGAGGTGCAACAAGTCCTGAACAACGCCATGTGCCATTTCAATGTCCACTCTGGCCATAGGGTAGTCCTTTGCATCAACATGTATGCACCGAACGCCAATCTTTTTCCCTGGGAGTAGGTTGAGAGGAAAAGGGCCCTCACTAAGGTCACCAAGCTCCCGGAGTCTAGCAGTGCTATTAATGCTCTTCCATTCACCTTCACGGGACACGCTTGAGGTCCCTCGTTAGGTGGAGAGTTCACACTGCAGGCTGGATAAGAATAGTATGAACTACGGCGTCCCATGCTGCAGTCCATCTGCTCAGTGGTCTGGGGACAACGGGCAGCTATATGTCCTGGCTCACGGCACCTCCAGCAAACATCACCCTTTGGGACCTTGGGCACCACCTCCCCCGCTTCTTTTGGCCTTGTATGCCCCACCTTTTCTGGCACTCCGCCCCCTGCTGGGAACACTGCTCGCACGTCTCCACCAATTGTAGGGATTGTACTCGCTCAGGTGCAACGGGTGGCAATCAGGAGGCACGTTCCTTTTTAAAGTTCACAGGGTTTATTGCTTCATAAAACAGAACAAAAAAATAGCCCTTAGCTCAAGCAAAACAAAGTACAAGTGTCCAGCACTTCAAGCTTGGTCCTGGAGCCTCAACACACACAGGATATATATAAACTTGGCACACACCAAAGGTTTCTGATGCAGAAAGGTGATTTTTAATTATACAACAGTACATACATACACAGACGTTTCGGTCTAGGACCTTCATCAATGTACGATATATTGTACTGTGAGATGCTTTGTGAGATAGACCAATCCTGTGAGGAGGCACATGAAGCCGTCCCACTGCGTGGTGGTTTGTGGAGTGTGGACGCAGTATCCGCCGCGAATCCCAAGTGCAGGACTGCAGAGATGCACCAGGAGGGGGTGAGTATGACTGGGAGGGCAGGAGGAGCTATGCTATATTCACCTGTCCCCATTAAACTGCCGCGCGCCCCTCTGCCTTCCGCGTCCTCTGGCTGTGATGTTCAGGTCAGAGGGCGCGATGACGTCGTTAGTGTGCTTGCTCTGCCCGAACAGTCACTGCCCTGACGCGGAAGACAGAGCATTTTTGTGGCAGTGGAAAGGGGACAGGTGAATATCGCAGATGCCGGGGCCCTGAGCCAGCGGCAACATCGACCCCTGGCCCCCATATCGCGCCAGTGTCCCCGCCTGCTCCGGACATCGGCACCTGGCCCTCAGCGACGAGAGGGGAGTATGTCATTTTTTATTTTAATCGCAGCAGCATATGGGGCATATTATTATATGGAGCATCTTATGGGGCCATCAACCTTTATGGAGCAGCATATGGGACATATTCTATGGAGCATCTTATGGGACCATCAAGATATATGGAGCAGCATATGGGGCATATTCTGTGGAGCATATTATGGGGCCATAACCTTTATGGAGGAGCATATATATATCGATGGAGCATCTTATGGGGCCATAACCTTTATGGAGCAGCATATGGGGCGTATATAGCTATGGAGCATCTTATGGGGTCCATCATAAACTTTATGGAGCATTAAATGGGGCGTATTTTGTATGGAGCATCTTATGGGGCCATCATGAACTGTATGAAGCATTATATGAAGCTCCTGTTTCAATAAGGATATTCAAAAACATTTAACCTACTGAAGTCTCAAATTAATTTTACTTTTATTGGTATCTGTTTTTATATTTTTGAAATTTACCAGTAGCTGTTGCATTTCCAACCCTAGGCTTATACTCGAGTCAATACGTTTTCCCAGTTTTTGGTGGCAAAAATAGGGGTCTCGGCTTATACTCGGGTCGGCTTATACACGAGTATATGGTATTTGTTTGCACAGTGGTCATTTGTTATTCCTTTTTTATATAAATTGCACATGGCTGAGCACACGAATATTGAGTTTTGTTTCATTTTATATCCTGAGCGGAGCTTAGTTGTCACATCTGTCTGCATTTGCCAATCAATGGCAATGTAGAGTAATAAGACAAAGGGGTAGCGTCTAGGACATTTGCTGGAGTATCGGTACACATGTCTTGGTGCTGCACCTGTGAATGCAGTGATCAAAAGGCCTAACAATAGTTTTTGGAGTTGAGTTAAAATTTGATTTTGCATCTATTTCTTGTGATGTCTTTGAGGTCGGTGACCAGAAGTGTAACCTCACTGTGTCACATGTCACCTGTTCTACATTAATTATGGGCTGATGATTTTTTGTTCGTTGTTTAACAATTGTATCTAAATATTGCTTTAGTTTAACAGCAGCTTTCAGGTGCACAGGTTCAGACATGTTTTTTGGTCTTTTTTTTTAGAATTTTTTTTTAACTGGTACAAGTTATGGATTTTCAGCAGCATTATATTATATCCAATGACCGGACTATTCTCCCAGGAATATGGTCTATCCTCAACCTTTTAAATTGTACCTGTCCTTTTCAAGTGACCATTCAGAATAAGCTGTTCTGTGTGTATGTGAAGAATACCAGTATTTCTGGCCAGTATGTGACTTTTATCCTTCATTTTTCACCAGTTTTTCCTTTCTGCAGGTTTCAACTTTAATTCTCAGTTGTCTTTGAGCTAGTGAGTGGAGACTAGCTGCTTTGATGTCTCCTATGCACACTACACACAGACATGAGATATTACTGCTTTTCTTTGTCTAGTCAACACTTTTTAAGGGGTCGCCGCAGCATGGAGAATATTGTACAGCAGTAGTAAGCCTTGTAACTGTGAATGTAGTACCTGGAATTAGATAAAACACTAACAAGAAATTATTAGCAGTGTGAGGGACATTATACAGCAGTATCGAGCACTGTAACTGTGAATGCTGCACTGGAGTTAGAGAAAACACTTGATAGAAATTAGCAGTATCCTGTAGAACATTACATAGTACTACTTAGCAGTGTAACTGTGTATCCTGCACTGGAATTAGATAAAACACTAGAAAGCAGCAGCATGTAGGACATTACACAGCAATGCAGTGCAATCTAACGTGGAATATAGTACTGGAGGTCGACAAAGCACTAATTAGAAAGCAGAAGCAACATGGAGGACAATACACTGCAATACTGAGCAGTGTAACTGTGAATATAGCACTGAAGTTCAATAAAATACGTACTAGAAAGCAGCAGCATGGGGACATTATGTACAGTGCTGAGCAGTGTAACTGAATATAGCACTGGAGTTCAATCAGATACTTAGTATAAAGTTTAAGCATGCTCTTATGCATAGCATAATGGAGCAGTATATCTGTGAATCCAGCATTGGGTGAGATAAAGCACTTACTAGAAAGCAGCAATAGCCTTTGTATATGTGTCTTACTCTCACTCTTCTCCTCCTCCCTCTGCCCTTTGTAAATTGGGCAATGCTGTGGATTTGAGATCTTCAATAAAAAGGGTTATGGCTATGTGCACACTTTTTGTATTTGCTTGCAGAAATTTCTGCCAAGGTTTCTGCATCTCTTGGCAGAAAGACGCAGTGGAAAATACACACTTTTTTATGCGTTTTTGTAAATTTATAGAGCTAAATAAAGATATATTATTAAAACAAAGAATTACGGTATGTAATTTCCTTGTTCAACCGCTTTTTCCTTCTTCATTAAAGACCATAATATCATTACATACCATATTCAAATTTATGTGTACACACACACACAACAAAATATACAGCTCTAGCAAAAATTAAGAGACCACTGCACAGTTTTATAAAAATCCGCTTCTCTTAAATCTTATTTAACGAAGGAAAGTATAAAAAACCCTGCTGTTGTGTTCACAATCCTCCTGCAATAGGACAAGCCTCATGGCAAAACAAGTTCTACTAATATCCCAAAAGTAATAGGAATCAAAAAATAACTTTTAACCATGCCAAAGGAGTTAAAAAGTCTTGAGTGAGGAAAAGAAGGGCTCAGTTCTGTCTTTACTAGCAGAGGGATACAGTGAGCGTCATGTTGCCTCCATCCTTAAAATTTCTAAGACGGCAGTCCATTACAACAAGATCAAGCAGCAGACATTGGGGACAACAAAGCTACAGACCAGCAGAGGGCGAAAACGACTCTCCACTGACCGGGATGTCCGTCATCTTATTTAGATGTCACTCAGCAACTGAAGGATGACATCAAGTGAACCACAAAAAGAATGGCAAATGGCAGCTGGGGTGAAGTGCACGGCAAGAACAGTCTTTAACATTTTACTCAACAATATACCTATAAAGAGAAAAATCAGACAAACTGAAAATTTTGACTTAAAAAAAGGGATAAAAATTATCCAAAAGACATCAGCTCAAAAAAATAAAGGGAACACTCAAATAATACATCCTAGATCTAAATGAATGAAATATTCTCATTGAATACTTTCTTCTGTACAAAGTTGAATGTGCTGTCAACATAATTACACAAAAATCATCAATGGAAATCAAATTTTTGAACCAATGGAGGCCTGAATTTGGAGAGACCCCCAAAATGCTTTAGTCTAGGTCTGGGAGGAGATCCCTCAGGAGAACATCTGCAACCTCATCAGGAGCATGTCCAGGCATTGTAGGGAGGTCATACAGGCACGTGGAGGCCACACACAATACTGAGCATCATTTTGACTTGTTTCCACTTTAATTTTGTCTTGTTTTGATTTTCATTTTAACTTGTTTCCACTTTCAGGTCTTTGGGTCTCTCCAAATCTAGGCCTTCATTGATTCAAAAATTTGATTTCCATTGATGATTTTTGTGTGAGTATGTTGACAGCACATTCAACTTTGTACAGAACAAAGTATTAAGTGAGAATATTTCATTCATTTAGATCTAGGATGTGTTATTTGAGTGTTCCCTTTATTTTTTTGAACAGTGTATAGATACACATATATACACAGCCTATGTAGGAGCATTAACATAATTAACCTACATATGCTGTATCTGCATGAAACACAAGATTTGTTTTTTTTTTATAATGTAAAAAAAAATTGCTTGGAATCCCGCATAATTTTCATATGCAGCAGAGGGAAAGCAGACAGCTGAGGGCTGATGTTAATATTTTGGGAAAGAGCCAATAGCCATAAAGGTTCCCAGGCTATTAATATCAACTCACAGCTGTTTGCTTAGCCTTAACTGGCTAGTTTGCAGGACAACACCAGAAGAAAAAATTGTCATGGGGTCCCCCTATAAAATCGAACCAGCAAAGTCTAGGCAGACAGCTGCAGGCTGATATTAATAACCTGGGAAGGGGACATGGATATTGGCACCCCCAGGCTAAAAACATCAGCTCTCAGCCGTCCCAGAAATGGCACATCCTATAGATGCGCCCATTCTGGCACTTAGCCTCGCACTTCCCACTTGCCCTGTAGTGGTGGCAAATGGGGTTCATATTTGTGGGGTTGATGTCACCGTTGTATTGTCAGGTGACATCAAGCCCACAGATTAATAATGGAGAGGTGTCTACACACGTGGTCAAAATTATTGGTACCCCTCGTTTAATGACTAAAACCCACAATGTTGACAGAAATAACTTGAATCTGGCAAAAGTAATAATAAATCAAAAATCTATGAAAATGACCAAGTGAAAGTCAGACATTGCTTTTCAGCCGTGCTTCCACAGAATTAAAAATAAAACTCATGAAATAGGCCTGGACAGAAATGATGTTACCCCTGAAAATAATGTGACAAAAGGGACATGTTAAATCGTGGTTTGTCCACTAATTAGCATCACAGGTGTCTACAATCTTGGAATCAGTGAGTGGGCCTGTATAGAGGGATACAGATACTCACTGTGCTGTTTGATGATACCATTGTTGAAAAAAAAATCATAAAAAAGCCAGACTGGAATTTGCCAAACTACTTATTGACTAGCCACAAAGCTTCTGCGAGAATGTCCCATGGACAGATGAGGCAAAAATGGAACTTTTTGCAAGGCACATCAGCTCTATGTTCACAGATGGAAAAATGAAGCATACAAGAAAAGAACACTGTCCCTACTGTGAAACATGGAGGAGGCTCTGTTATGTTCTGATGGTGCTTTGCTGCATCTGGCACATGGTGTCTAAAATCTGTGCAGGGTGCAATGAAATCTCAAGACTATCAAGGGATTCTAGTGATAAATGTGCTGCTCAGTGTCAGAAAGCTTGGTCTCAGTCGCGGGTCATGGGTCTTGCAACAGGATAATGACCCAAAACACACAGCTAAAAACACCCAAGAATGGCTAAGAGGAAAACATTGGACTATTCTGAAGTGGCTTTTATGAGCCAGCCCCTGACCTAAATCCTATTGAGCATCTTTGGAAAGAGCTGAAACATGGGGTCTGGAAAAGGCAACCTTCACACACGAGACAACTGGAGCAGTTTCCTCTTGAGGAGTGGCCAAAATACCTGTCGAGAGGGGCAGACGTCTCACTGACAGTTACAGGAATCGTGTGATTGCATTGATTGCCTCAAAAGGTTGTGCAGCAAAATATTAAGAGTAACATTATTTCTGTCCAGGCCTATTTCATGGGTTTTATTTTTTTTTTTTTTTTAAATTCTGTGGAAGCATGGCTGAAAAGCAATGTCTGACTTTCATTTGTTCATTTTCATAGATTTTTGATTTATTATTACTTTAAAAAAAAAAAAAAACACAATTTGAGCTTCGTTAATGATGGTATACATTCAGCATGTTCACTTTGGCCATAAAACATTGAAAAAACCTTCAAGAAGCAAACAAAAGCCCTGCTATAACTAAATAAGTAAAATGCAAGTGTGTTTAAATAACACAGGGTTCTTAGTAATACGATTTTTGATTAAAAAAAGCATGAAAGCCCTCTCACCGTCACCAAGGTGACCTTGATCGAGATGGTCCTACACTGTCTAATATTAAAACCTTACCATGTGTCAAAGCCGACCTCATTATGTGAATAAGGGCATACAAAAGGACCAGGTCCCGACCTAAGGACCCCAGTCCAGGGATGCTTTTAAATGTGATTTACAGCTCAAGAGGCTTGTTTATTTGGCTTCTTGTAGGTTTTTTTCAATAATTTATTATTACTTTTGTCAGATTCAAGTTATTTTTGTGACCATTGTGGGTTTTTCTGTCATTATCCATTACTAGTCCTATAGTAAATAAAGACAGCCAGAATAAAGTCCTTTATTTGAAATAATCACACAGACTACTTTATTGAATCTTAATTTATCATACTTACTGAACGCCTAATCCCCGACGCCCTCGTCTCCTACAAACAATCAAAAAATAATAAACCAACATATAATACTATCCTGTCCGACGTGGTCCATTTAATACCAAGTGTGGCTCAGTGGTTAGGCTGCAGCGCTGGGGTCCTGGGTTCGAATCCCACCAAGGACAACATCTGCAAGGAGTTTGTATGTTCTTCCTGTGTTTGCGTGGGTTTCCTCCTGGTACTTCGGTTTCCTCCCACATTTTAAAGACCTACTGATAGGGAATTTAGATTGTGATCCCCATCGGGGACAGTGATGATAATGTGTGCAAACTGTAAAGCGCTGCGGAATATGTTAGCGCTATATAAAAATAAAGATTATTAAAAATAAACATTAAGTGTCCCACTGCGATCTCACGTGTAGAACAGTCCCATCAGGAGATGGGACTGCTTTTCCCGGCCTCCAGTGGTACACTGACAGGAAGTAATCGCTCCTGCGCTGAATTACTGAGCCACCATGAGAGTTCAGCGGAGTTCATCAGCTCCGGTACTCTCACTTACGGCACTGCTGCGTGAGAACCGAACTCCTACGGCGGTGCAGTGATACACTGCAGGAGCGATTACCATCTGTCAGTGTTTCGCCAGCGGTCGGGTGAGATCGCCGTTTTACACTCTGTATTAAATGGACTACGGCGGACAAGGAGATTGGTTTATTATTTTTGATTGTTTGCAGGAGATGCGGGGGTCGGGGATTAGGAGTTCGGTGAGTATATATATTGTATGTGAATATGTATGTAATTATGAATTTTTATTTTTTTTTCTTTACGATTGAACTCAGGCGCCGGATAATGAGACTATGCTGGCCCTGTAATATGTAACAGCAGACATAGCCTGATGGGAGTAGTTGTCCCATCAGACGATGCCTAAGTGCAATCGCTGTGGGTTGTTCGTCACATGGGTACACACACACGCAGACAAACACAGACACACACAGACATGCACATATTCTCCGCTCACACACGCTTCCTCCTTCTGATATCATTTCCTTTGACAATTTTGCAGTGTTTTTGGCAGCAAATCGGCAATCCTTTTTACATCTGCGTTTTTGCTGCAGATTTGAGTGACTCCATTGAAGTCAATGAGTCAAAAACGCGGCAGAAACGCAAAAAGAATTGACATGCTGCAGAAAATAAAACACTGCGAATAAGGATGGAGCTTTATAGATCATGTGCATAACGCCTCAGGATTGTCATTGCATTACCTTGCTTTAGTATTCCATTGCGTTTTTGGAGCATTTATGCACGTAAAAAAAGGCCACGAAAACGCATCAAAAACGCATTGTGTGCACATAGCCTAAATGTGCTGCAAATCGATGGCGATATCACAACATGGATTTTCAACTCTTCTGAGACACCTGTATGGCAGCAGCAAATTTATCTGGACAGATTTAGTCCTGTAAACATGAGCGCGCAGAATATCACCTGTGCCACCCGGTGCATCGTTCTGCGGCTCCTATTGCCAAGTCCTGGTGTGGACCTGCAGACATTCCTCATAAGAAATCCTTGTGTGATGGGCAATCCGGCGACCGTATCATCCCAAAACCCATCAGCGCTCCCTGCCTGGCGTGGTATCAACAGATCTCCGAGCTTTATATGTATGGAATAAAAAAAGAAAATCAATTTTCATTTCCAAAAAAAGTCTTACTTCACATGTTCCATATTCAGCTTGTAAAAAAAAAAATCCATTCCGCCGTAATCGTCCATTTCTGATTTATTTGTAATGAATTCTTGTTTTATTCCAATGTGAGGAGAATGCACCGCATGACGGGTGAAGGCGATGGAGACATCATGCCATCTACTCCTTAAAACTATGTGGATCCATCCAGAAACCATAGTGAGGATTTCCTCTTTACTAGATATTCAGCCATCTCTGACAGTCCCGTGCCCCTGCTTGCAGTTGCCACTAAAGAAAGGAGATGCAAAGGCTTTACAAGTGCCCGTTAAAATAGGGCAAACACTTCAACTTTTTCTAGTGATCCACAAAGGTTAAACTCCATGGCCACATGTCTGCACCTAAACAGTAAGGGCTGCTTTCTGACACCCATTGATCTCCCCGCCACACGATCGCAGGGAGCCGTTGGATTGCAAAGTGACTTAACCCAAAACAATATATAGAAAGCAATCAAAATGCCAGAGTTGCTGTTTTTCGGTTGATGAAAAGAAAACTAAAATGCACTACAAAGCTATTAAAATGTTGCATGTGCCCCAAAATGATGCCCGTAATTACTTTAGCTCACTGCCAAAAAACTACGTCTTCACACGGCACAAACAGAAGAATAAAATGGTGGCATATATATATATATATATATATATATATATATATACATACTGTATATATTTACAAAGTTCAGAACTTTATTAAGCCACTAAATATTAAGAAAAAGTCTTGCTGACCTGAAGAATCATGACCGCCATAAATTCAGAACGCCATAAACTGTGGTGAAATTCCTGGAGATTTTTTCACCATTTCACGCTACGTGAATGATGTCTTCCAAAACTAAACTATAAGTTTTTATTTTCTTTGTCATTCAAAACTACAAAAAAAAAAAAAAAAAAAAAAGATGAAAAATAAGTTCTGGCTTTTGTAAGGAAAAAGGAAAATAGGCAACATTATAAATTGGCCGCGGCTCTAAAAGCGCTAAGGTTTTGGGTGGTATCGCCAGCTCCCCGAGTGTAAGCCTGCACACACTCTGATGTGTCTGCACACAGGCACCGTTCCCATCCTCTTACACCTTTCCTTTTTTTTTTTTTTTTTTTTTTTTTTTACAGAAAGTGTTGATGAGTTAAAATTGTTGCTTTTACCTCTTATTTTTCCAGTCTAATTGCTTTCTATTTTCCGATTATCTGTAACTCGTACCATGCTGCTTAATTTCTAGGGAAATGCCTGTACCTTCTACTTTACTAATGCTTCCTGTCACTTCGGCTTTTTTTTTATACTCCGTAATCCAGAGATGTGGCGCTGATCGGTGCATATTTATTGCTTCATATCGGTACCATTAGTGTAAACAGGATCCTGCTCCCCTGTTGGCTTCTCCTTACACTTTGCAACAGTTCTTAAAGGAAAAGAAGAGCGGTGCAATCGGCGTCACAGACCCAGCAACACGACGGCCGCTTCCAGCCAGCGCAAAATGCTTTCCAACGCATTTCCTTATTAATCTCCAACATCTGCTACCTGCAAAGAATATCTGGCTTTTTATAATGACCCTTTCCTTTTCCAGAACAAGTAACAGGTACAAGAACTAATATTTTATGAGAAAAGCTTGCAAATAGCCCGAAAAAAACTGTGCTCCAAAAACAACGATGGGAACAGCCACCTTATGGTCTGGAGACAGGATGTGTCCCGAAATGCGTGGCCAGTGCAAAGAAAAGTTAATTATTTTGTTTCCAGTCTTAGTGGAGTCCTACTGCCGCTTCATTATTTAATTTGTGCTTGTGTTTTTTTTGTCACATTTTTGGTGTTTTGCGCCCTTCCTTTTGGTGGAGCTGGACTGAAAAAAAAACACAAAACAAAAGTCACAAAAATAGTTAAAGACTATCATCATTTTGATGAATTTGGCACAAAAAACGACAGCGAATCCCGCAATATAGAATAACAAAAGTGACTTTAAAAAAAGCAAAACTTATGAGTTCAGGCTCTTAGTTTCTTAAAGGGAATCTATCACCTTTTTTGTGCCGTATCAACTGCCGGCATTGACATCAGGGGCTTATCTACAGCATTCTGTAATGCAGTAGATAAGCCCCCGTTGTAACCTGAAAGATAAGAAAAACACGTTAGATTATACTCACCAGACGGGGCGGTCCGGTCCGATGGGTGTTGCGGTCCGGTTCGGCGCCTCCCATCTTCATACGATGCCGTCCTTTTCTTCCTTTCCTGTAGTAGCTCCGGCACAGGCGCACTGCTCTGCCCTGTTGAGGACAGAGCAGAATACTGCAGTGCGCATGCGCCAGACCTCTCCCGACACCTGCGCTCTGCAGGACTCTGCTCTGCCCTCAACAGGGCAGAGCTGTGCGCCTGCGCCAGAGCTGCTACAGGAAGGGAAGAAGAGGACTGCATCGTATGAAGATGGGAAGAGCCGGACCGCGACACCCATCGGACCGGACCGCCCCCTCCGCTGAGTATAATCTAACGTGTTTTTCTTATCTTTCAGGTCACATCGGGGGCTTATCTACAGCATTACAGAATGCATTACAGAATGCTGTAGCTAAGCCCCTGATGTCAATGCCGACAGTTGATATGGCAAAAAAAGGGTGACAGATTCCTTTTAAACTTTTTCACCATTGGGTGACATTTTTGGTCGCATCTTCTTCTGCTCTGCAAAATAGTGTTAGGATCCAGTTCAACGACCGATCTGAAAGCAAGGAGCAGTAACAAAATGCAGAGGTCTCGGATTATTTAAGGGTTTACATTAATTTTGTTGTTTGTTTGAAAGTGTGAATTGGTATCATGGTCTGTCCCGGGGTCTTACTTGCTTTTAGGGTTTGCTTTGTGGTCTGAACCGATTTTAAGGTCTTGTTTGGTGTCTGGTCTAAAGTGTGTAGGTTTTTGTTTTTCTATTATTTGATCTGGAATAATTTAGAGCTTTTATGTTTTTTTATGAATTTGTCTCTGTAATGTGGTCTAAATGTTGTAGTATGAAATTTTGAGAACATTAAAATGGCAGATCTGCTCAGCAACCTTTGTATCTCCACTACATATGAGTTAAATATTCTCTTTTTTTTGTGGGATTTTGTAGTCTGCTGCTTTATCATTTGCATTACGCCATAAATGTGTACTGTACCTCGCAGTTTACAATCTATTTTTTTTTTTATATTATTATTGAATGTTTTTGGAATCTGACGGTGGTACTTGTCTGGATAAACTTTGTCCTCAGGAGCCTCGGGCTATTCTTTAATGTATACGGCTCTCATGTTCATTATGTCACTGCATACATCCACCAACTGGCTCTAGTAATGCAATACTGCAAAGTATATAGTCAGGTATAAAAGTGTTGGCACCCTTGAAATTGTCCCAGAAAATGAAATATTTCTCCCAGGAAATTATTGCAATTACACATGTTTTATTATACACATGTTTATTTTCTTTGTGTGTTTTGGAACAACATAAAAAAAACAGAGGGAAAAAAGTCAAATTGGACTCCATTTCACATAAAACCCCAAAAATGGGTTGGACAAAATTGTTAGCACCTTTCCAAAATTATGGGGAAACAACTTTGTTTCAAGCATGTAATACTCTTTCCACCTGCTTGAGGCAAGTAACAGATGTGGTCAATATGAAAATTTACACCTGAAACCAGATAAAATGGGGAGAAGTTTACTCAATCTTTGCATTGTGTGTGTGTGCCACACTAAGCATTGAGAACAGAAAGAGGAGAAAAGAACTGTCTGAGGACATCAGAATCAAAATTGTTGTAAAATATCAACAATCTTAAGGTTACAGGTCCATTTACAGAGATCTTGATGTTCCATGGTTCACAGTGCACAACATAATCAAGAAGCTTTCAACCCATGGCACTGTAGCTAATTTCCCTGGCCATGGATGGCAGAGAAAAAAGGATGAATTGTTGCAGCGCAGGATAGTCCAGATGATGGATAAGCCCCAATACAGTTCCTAAGAAATTCAAGCTGTCCTGCAGGCTCAGGGGGCATTAGTGTCAGCGTGAACTATCCATCCACATGTGCTGCTGACACAGGCATATATAGCTAGACTGCAGTTTGCCAAAATGTATGTGAGTAACCAAAATGTTTCTGGGAAAGCGTCTTGTGCACAGATTATACAAAGATAGAGCTTTTTGGTAAAGTACATCATTCTACTGTTTACTGAAAATAGAATGAGAAAAGAATACAGTACCTACAGTCAAATATGGTGGAGGTTCAGAGATGTTTTGGGATTGTTTTGCTGCCTCTGGCACTGGGTGCCATGACTATCTGCAAGGCATCATGAATCTGAAGATTACCAAAGGATTTTTGGTGGCAATACTAAGTGCCTGGGGTCTGAAAGCTTGGTTTGTGTCCTAGGTCATGGGTCTTTCAGCAGGACAATGACCCCAAACATACTTCAAGAATCACCCAGAAATGGATGGAAACAAAGTACTGGAGAGTTGTGAAGTGGCAGCAGTGAGTCCGGATCTAAATCCCATTTATCACCTGCGGAGAGATCTTAAGATTACTGTTGGGAGAAGGCGAAATATGAGATCGAGAGCAGTTTGTAAGAAGAGTCTTCCAAAATTCCATGTGAGAGGTGTAAGAGGCTTGTAGATAGTTGTAGGAACCGATTGATTACAGTTATTTATTACAAAGGGCATGCAAACAAATATTAAGTAGAGGGTGCAAATTATGTGTATAACAAAACATGAGTATTTGCAATAATTTTCAGGGAGAAATACTTCATGTTTTGGAACAATTTCAAGGGTGCCAACACTTTTGGCCATGACTATGTTTTTCTTAAGACTGTTGCATTTATAACCCCGGTGTGCAATCCTTTATCCGCCATGTAGTGAAAGGAGCTGTAAAGGTGGTGCATCTGAGCAAGATGGAGCAGATCCCATAAGGATCGGTAAGTAGTGTGTCTGAGGTGGATAGAGCAGGGCCCATACGGAGCGGTGGTGCGTCTGAGTAGGATCGAGTAGGGCCTGTATCTAGCGGCGGTGCGTCTGAGCAAGATAGAGCTGATCCCATACGGAGCGGTGGTGCATCTGAGCAGGATAGAGCAGGGCCCGTACAGAGCGGTGGTGCATCTGAGAAGGATAGAGCAGATCCCATACGGAGCAGCGGTGCATCTGAGCAGGATAGAGCAGGGCCCGTACAGAGCGGTGGTGCATCTGAGCAGGGTAGAGCAGATCCCATACAGAGCAGTGGTGCGTCTGAACAGGATAGAGCAGGGCCCGTACGGAGCAGTGGTGCGTCTAAGCAGGATAGAGCAGGGCCCATACAGAGCGGTGTTGCATCTGAGAAGGATAGAGCAGATCCCATACGGTGCAGCGGTGCATCTGAGCAGGATAGAGCAGGGTCCGTACAGAGCGGTGGTGCATCTGAGAAGGATAGAGCAGATCCCATACGGAGCAGTGGTGCATCTGAGAAGGATAGAGCAGATCCCATACGGAGCAGTGGTGCGTCTGAACAGGATAGAGCAGGGCCCGTACGGAGCAGTGGTGCGTCTAAGCAGGATAGAGCAGGGCCCGTACGGAGCAGTGGTGCATCTGAGCAGGATAGAGCAGGGCCCGTACAGAGCGGTGGTGCGTCTAAGCAGGATAGAGCAGGGCCCGTATGGAGCTGTGGTGCATCTGAGCAGGATAGAGCAGGGCCCGTACGGAGCGGTGGTGCGTCTAAGCAGGATAGAGCAGGGCCCGTACGGAGCGGTGGTGCGTCTAAGCAGGATAGAGCAGGGCCCGTACGGAGCGGTGGTGCGTCTAAGGAGGATAGAGCAGGGCCCGTATGGAGCGGTGGTGCGTCTAAGCCGCACAGAGCAGGGCCCGTATGGAGCGGTGGCTACGCATCCGCAGCCGTCTCCATTCACTTGTATGAGAGTTCAGAAAACAGCCGAATAAAGTGACATAAGCTCTCTGCGGTTTTAGGGGTTACTGAAGACGTCTACATCCCGTTTTCCGGCCCTGCCAATCATGACACTGGATTACATGGCTGTAAATAAAAGCGGCGGCAAAAAACACCTCTAATGTACTATCGATCCCCTTTAGCAGTATTGAGGCCAAGCCTTTGATAGCGATTTTGAATCAATCCGTTTGGATTAGGAAAAATAAAAAATAAAAAAGCACAGCGGCTTTCATCCCAATACGTTGCTCACCGTTAGTGCCGCCGAATCTCCGCCGTTTACAACAGATTTAAAAATAGTTCATTGAGTAAAAAAAAAAAAGAGAAAAAAAAACGACGTTCAAAGACCAGTAGTGCCCGTAGGCGATGTAATTTCCCCCACTGTGAACGTCACAATAGACACCATCCAGAATTATAGGGATTGCCGTCCTCGCTTTCAGCTTTGCCTATCCCCCAGATTTGCATCCTTCACATGAAGCAGAGCAAATAGGTTGTACGTTTAATAAAGCGCTGTTCCTCTCAGTTGGCGCGCAGAAAAACATGTCTCACGTAACCTCTAAGCTGATTTTCTAGTCTGTTTTAAAGTGAAACCGCAGAGATAAAAGACACTTTGTGAAAATCACACAGTCTGCCGCTCCGAGCCTTCCCGCCGCACGCAGGCAAATTTACAGCAGTGTCCATCGTCCTGTTTATTAAGCGCACCATTGAAATGAAGCCTCCGATTTATGAGATGTCATGTTCCCAATATTGCTCTATTCCCCCAGTGGATTCAATGTCATAGGGGTAAAATATCCCCTTAATGGGTCTCTTTTTATATTTTCTTAGGCCTGTTTCACACATCCATTTTTCTGCCCAGTTGAGATCCGCCAAAATGGCGGAAAATGGATCCGTAGGCGTATTGAACAAAACGGGTGGCACCAGACCGTTGTTTTGACGGATCCGTGTAAGGTAGAATTTTAAAGGAACCGTGTCTGGAATAGAGAGAGAGAGAGAGAGAGAATTTTTTTCAGCAGCCAGAACCTGGTCTAGGGTTATAATTGTTCCGGGCATGCGCTGTGAAAAATGCGGATCCGGCCAGTCAAAAAAACGTTTCATGGTCCATCCAGTCATGTCAGCGGACGCCAAAATTTTGGCGGATCCATAAAAAAACGGATCCAACGGATGACCATCCGTCAAGATCCGCCGATAATGCAAGTCAATGGGAAAAAAACAGATCCGCCAAGAAAAATGGCGGATCCGTTTTTTTTTTTTTTGCAAAACGGCGGATTTTGACTGATGGAGACAAACGGATGTGTGAAAGAGGCCTTAGGCAAAAATTTGTACTTTTGTTATTTTGAAATATTATCATTATGTTTGTCTTTAAATCATCGATTAAAAATCAACAGCTTCAATGTAAATATAAGTATCAATATGAATGCAACATATCATAGCATCCGGATGCTTCATAAAGTGCATCAACCAAGATCTTACCAAGCATGACTTGCAAATAAAATAGAGGCATGCGACTAATCCTAAAGCTAAAAGAGAATCAGGGAAAAAAAACACAATTTGCTCCAAGCCAAAGTGTGCTCCATACAACAAAACTGTAACTAGAAAAGTGTAAAAAACCATAGTGCAAAACCATCACTAGAAAGTGTGTGAGAAGCCACAGTGCACTCCATGCAACAAAACTGTAAATAAAAAGTGTGTGAAAAGCCACAGTGCGCTCCATACAACAAAACTGTAAATAAAGTGTGTGAAAAGCCACGGTGCACTCCATACAACCAAACTGTAAATACAGTGCGTTTCAAAAGTATTCGGCTCCCTGGAACTTTTCAACCTTTTCCCACATATCATGCTTCAAACATAGATGCCAAATGTAAATTTTTGGTGAAGAATCAACAAGTGGGACACAGTTGTGAAGTTGAACGAAATTTATTGGTTATTTTAAATTTTTGTGGACATTCATATGCAAATTGCCTCTTCAGAAAGAAACAGGACTGTTACTCTACAGTGCCACCTATTGGTAGTAGCGATCCTACGATTGTGGAAGTTCAAAAACTGAAAAGTGGACATGCAATATTATTCGTCCCCTTTACTTTCAGTGCAGCAAACTCACTCCAGAAGTTCATTGTGGATCTCTGAATGATCCAATGTTGTCCTAAATGACTAATAATGATAAATATAATCCACCTGTGTGTAATCAAGTCTCCCTATGAATGCACCTGCTCTGTGATAGTCTCAGGGTTCTGTTTGAAGCACAGAGAGCATCATAAAGACCAAGGAACACAACAGGCAGGTCCGTGATACTGTTGTGGAGAAGTTTAAAGCCGGATTTGGATACAAAATGATTTCCAAAACTTTAAACATCCCGCGGAGCACTGTGCAAGCGATCATATTGAAATGGAAGGAGTATCATACCACTGCAAATCTACCAAGACCCGGCTGTCCCTCTAAACTTTCATCTCAAGCAAGGAGAAGACTGATCAGAGATGCAGCCAAGAGGCCCATGATCACTCTAGATGAACTGCAGAGATCTACAGCTGAGGTGGGACAGTCTGTCCATAGGACAACAATCGATCATACACTGCACAAATCTGGCCTTTATGGAAGAGTGGCAAGACGAAAGCCATTTCTCAAAGATATCCATAAAAAGTGTTGATTAAAGTTTGCAACAAGCCACCTGGGAGACACACCAAACGTGGAAGAAGGTGCTCTGCTCAGATGAAACCAAAATCAAACTTTTTGGTAACAATGCTGTTATCAACTGGTCACCGAGGAGGATGGCAGGAATAGACTAGGCCACCAGGAAACCAGAAAGGTTGGTAACTTAGCGGATTGCAGACCCCTAATCCTAACAACACAACTAGCAGTAGCCGTGAGGCGTACCTACGATGCCCTAGACGCCTCGGCACAGCCGGAGAGCTAACTAAGCCTAAAGCAAGAAATGTGAAATCTAAACTGCCCCAGAGTAGAACCCCAAAGGAATAGATAGCCCCCAACATATATTGTCGATGAGACACAAACGCAGGCAGAAAATAGACTGAGCAAATGATGGGGCCCAAACTGACTAGATAGGATAGGAAAGGAAAGACACTGTCTTTAATCACGCAAAAACCCTAAAAATCCATTGCTTCTGATGTACAAAAAACACTGAGGTCTAACGACCTCTCCCCCACTATATCAGCATTCTGGTATGAACTGGCAGCAAAGCAAAAGAGACTAATATAACAGGGGACTGAACAAACTGACACAAGCTGTAACATATGGAGCGGGGTCCGGCACTGCCTCAGCAGGAAGCACGCTGAACCCTCACAGCAGAGCAGAAAGAGGCAAAACCAGATCAGATGCAAAGGATTGGCAAATGAACAACTTAACTGAAAATTGCAGGATCAGGCAGGAGGCAGCAGACCTCAGAATGCACAGGAAGAAACTAATCACCAGCAACCACTGAAGGAAGCCTGCTCACTTAAATACTCCAGTCAGTAACCACTGATTTCCAATAGTCAGGTGGCAGACTTTGGCCAGCTCCACTACCCACAGTAACCACCAGAGGGAGCCCCAACTCAGAAGTCAAATCGAGAGAGTTCACAACACAATGCCAAACGATGTTTGGCATAAAGGCAACACAGCTCATCACCCTGAACACACCATCCCCACTGTCAAACATGGTGGTGGCAGCATCATGGTTTGGGGCTGCTTTTCTTCAGCAGAGACAGGGAAGATGGTTAAAATTGATGAGAAGATGGATGGAGCCAAATACAGGACCATTCTTGAAGAAAACCTGTTGGAGTCTGCAAAAGACCTGAGACTGGGACGGAGATTTGTCTTCCAACAAGACAATGATCCTAAACATAAAACAAAATCTACAGTGGAATGGTTCACAAATAAACATATCCAGGTGTTAGAATGGCCAAGTTTGCCAAGGAAGAATGGGCAAGAATTTCAGTCTCTCGATGTACAAAACTGATAGTGACATACCCCAAGCGACTTGCAGCTGTAATCTCAGCAAAAGTTGGCGCAACAAAGTATTAAGTTAATTGGGGCCGATAATATTGCACGCCCCACTTTTCAGTTTTTGAATTTCCACAAAAATGTAAAATAACCAATAAATTTTGTTCAACGTCACAATTGTGTCCCACTTGTTTTTGGTTCTTCACCAAAAATTTACATTTGGTATCTTTGTTTGAAGCATGATATGTGGGAAAAGGTTGAAAAATTCCAGGGAGCCCAATACTTTTGCAAGGCACTGTAGTGTGTGAAAAGCCACAGTGCGCTCCATACTACAAAACTATAACTAGAAAAGTGTGAAAAGCCACAGTGCGCTCCACAGAACAAAACTGTAACTAGAAATGTGTGAAAAGCCACCTTGAGCTCCATAATGCAAAATCGCAGCTAAAATAGTGTGTTAAAAAGCCGCAGTCATCTCCATAGTGCAAAATTGTAACTAAAAAAATGTGCACTAAACTTTTAATAAAAAGTGTGTGAAAAACCACGGTGCGTTCCTTAGTGCAAAACCATCACCAAAAAGTGTGTGAAAAACCACAGTGCACGCCATAGTGCAAAACTGTCACCAAAAAGTGCGTGAAAAACCACAGGTGCACTCCATAGTACAAAAGTGTAACTGAAATAAGGTTAGAAAAACCACAGTATGCTCTATAAACTGACCCCAAGAAAGTGAAAAACCACAGTCAACTCTATAATACAAAACCGTCACCAAAAATGTGTGTGCTAAATCACAGTGCACTCGATAGTGTGAAGCCATCACGAAACAGTCATTGCTAAACCACAGTGTAAAAAAAACCTAAGTAAAACAGTGTGTGACACTTCTGTGGACACACAGGGTACTTGTGGTAGTATTCTCACTTCTATAAGAAGTGCTATTACCGGGCACAAGTCTGTTTCGGAGCCTAAGAATATGGAAGAGTCTGCTGCATCTCTTCTCGTATAACTGGACAGCTGGAGGGTGCCTCCGATACATCCCATGATTAATGAGGAACTGTCACCAGGTGAAAAGTTAGCAATTTTTACTCTTATTTTATTCCTGCTGCTCCCCTTTTTTTTTTTTTTTAACCCACTGTACGGTTCAGAGACAAGGGTCTTTTTATTTAGTGCTAATTTTTATGATTTTTATTAAGTGGCCTTAGCTCACGGGATCCTCGGGGGGCGTGTCTCACAGTGCTTTCAGTTATGTGCAGGGCAGCTGTCAGTCTATGGCAGTTGTGAGAATCATGTGAGAATAGTGGATGAGGGCAGGTATATCTCGCCCAGATTCCTTTCCTGTGTGGCCTAGTCTGGTCAGTATTGCACCTGCTTGCTAATGAATAATGGGAGGTCGATATAAAAGGATGCAAGGTGGTTGTGTGAGTGTCTCAGCCTGGGAACACAGAGAGCCTGTCTGTGTGAGAGACACACGTGAGTGGAAGCAGTGCCCACTGCAACGGTGGTTTGGCTGGACGGGAGAAGCCCGCCAGTTGGTAGTTAGGTTGTCCATTGTTTAGTTAGTGCCGGACAGGCAAGGATTTGTTTTATGTTTTATTTCTTGCTTGCACCATTAATAAACCTGACCCAGGGTCAGTTACACCCAAATCCCAGCTCTGCGCCTGAGTTTCATGCTGAATGCACGTGACCTTTGACCCCAGCAAAGGCGATCCCGGAGTGTTTTATCACATTGTGGTGGAGAACGTGGGCATCACGTTGCAAGCATGAGCATGGAGGACGTGGTGAAAGCGCTGGTACAGTCCACCGCCGTCCAGCAAAAAGCTAATCGGGTGATGATGGCCCAGCTGAAGGAGTTGGTGGACATGACAGTTACCGATCGTTCGCTTCTCCAGCAGGTGGCGCAGCGCTTGGCAAGCCTACAGGAGGTTAACCTGGAAGCCGAGTCGAGAGTGATTCACGTGAGTCGGTACTGGCAGAAAATGACGACCGAAAATGACGTCGAGGCATACCTGACCACGTTTGAACGGACGGCGGTGCGAGAAAAATGGCCGAATGCACGATGGGCCGGCCTGATTGCCCCGTTTCTTTCCGGTGAGGCCCAAAAGCCTTATTATGACTTAGAGCCTGAAGCTGCGCAGGACTTTGACAAATTGAAAGCCGAGATCTTGGCCCGGCTGGGAGTGACGACCGCTGTCCGTGCACAGAGAGTGCATCAATGGACTTATCAGCCGGATAAACCACCGCGGTCACAGATGTTCGACCTGATCCACGTGACGAAGAAGTGGCTACAACCCGAGGTGCTGACAGCGCCAGAGATAATCCAGAGAGTCGTCATGGACAAGTACCTGAGAGCTCTACCGCCAGCCCTGAGGAAGTGGGTAAGCCATGGAAATCCTACGACGGCAGATCAACTGGTGGATCTGGTTGAACGTTACTCCGTGGCGGAAGGACTCCGAGACGACGCTACCCCACCTCGTTCTTCATCATCTCCACGTGGAACCGGTAAGACTGTTCCAGGGAGTAGGGGAGATGGAAAAATCCCTAAGACAGTGGGGGAGGAAAACGGGACTGCCCGCACTGCGAGGCCGAGAGTAACGAACTATGGTCTAAGCAAGGGGCCCGTTAGGTGTTTCCGCTGCCAAGAGATGGGACATTGCTGTGAACTGTCCGGTCACTACTGAACCCATGCAGTGCGACGTCACAGACTCTAAAAACCGCATGTCTATGGTTGCACGGGTAGTGAGTGTGAATGCCGGTCAAAAGGATGTGGAAAAACACTTGTGTGATTTAACTGTTGATGGCAAAAATGTGGTGGCATTGTTAGACTCGGGAAGTGTGGTGACTCTGGTGAAGGCCAGTCTGGTGTCAGCCCCGACTGGACCATCAGACAAATTTTCTGTAACGTGTGTGCATGGAGACACCTGTTCGTACCTCACCACGGTCATATGCATTACAACTTCCTATGGGTCTGTGCAACATAAAGTGGGACTCGTCCCGGCGTTATTGCATGATGTTATCCTGGGCCGGGATTTTCCTCACTTCTGGCAATTGTGGGAGAATCAGTTGATACCCCAGGGTAATAGTGTACATGATTCTTCTCCCAGGGCGCGTGTGGGTCCCGAACCCCTGGAAGAGGTCTCCCCGGAAGACTCTGGGGAAGAGTCTTCGGGAAATGACCTCCCGTTCCCGTTTTCAGTCATGGCGGGTGATACGGAGGAGACCGGGGAAGAGGAGGATGCCGACAGCCGTCCACCTCCCCGTTTGCCGGATTTAGAAGTTCAGAAAGATGACTTCCAAAGCGAGCAAATAAAGGATCCTACCCTTTCTCAGGCTAGGACAAATGTAAAAGTGATAAATGGGGTACCCGTAGAACCTGGCTCTAGGCTGGCATATCCTTACATGGTTCTGGAGAATGATTTACTCTATCAGATAGAGAAAAAGGAGGAAGATACGGTGCAACTATTAGTCGTGCCAAAACCCTACCGGCAGCAGGTGTTGGACCTGGCCCACGGACATGTGATGGGAGGTCACCTGGGAGTCCAGAAAACCACCGAAAGGATATTACACTGTTTTGTTTGGCCAGGCATGCATCACGATATTCGTGTATATTGTGAGTCTTGTCCTGACTGCCAAGCCTCTGCACCTAAGCCCCGGTTCTGTAGCCCTTTGGTACCCCTACCTATTATTGAAGTCCCGTTTGAGAGGATTGGGATGGATTTAGTTGGGCCCCTTCCACGGTCTGCACGTGGACACCAACATATCCTGGTCAACTTGGATTATGCCACTCGTTACCCGGAGGCCATCCCTTTGCGTAACACGGCCACCAAAACGATCGCCAAGGAACTGGTGCATGTGTTTAGTCTGGTCGGTATACCAAAACAGATACTCACCGACCAGGGGACCCCCTTTATGTCCAGGGTAATGAAGGAGCTCTGCCGATTGTTACAAATCGAACCGTTACGCACATCCGTGTATCACCCTCAAACAGACGGGTTGGTCGAACGGTTCAATAAAACTCTGAAGCAGATGCTGAGAAAGGTGATAGACAAGGATGGGAAGAACTGGGACTATTTACTACCGTATTTGCTTTTTGCCATCAGGGAAGTGCCCCAGTCTTCCACGGGGTTCTCGCCTTTCGAGTTATTGTACGCCCGACGTCCTCGCGGACTGTTAGACGTTGCAAAAGAAACCTGGGAGGGTCAGGTCACTCCGTTTAAAACGGTGATAGATCACGTCACACAAATGCAGGATCGTATTGCAGCTGTTATGCCTATCGTCAAAGAACACATGATACAGGCTCAAGGAGCCCAAAAAAGAATCTATGATAGGGGCGCCAAGATCCGTACGTTTGCACCCGGAGATAGGGTGTTGATCCTGGTCCCCACAGTGGACAGTAAGTTCCTGGCAAAGTGGCAGGGCCCCTTTGAGATCAAGGAAAGAGTTGGTGAAGTAAACTACAAAGTATACCAGGCAGGTAAACGGAAACCTGAACAGATTTATCATGTAAATCTGATAAAACCCTGGAAAGATCGGTCTGCCTTGTCAGCGGAGCTGGCCCGTCCTGTCTGCTCGCATACCGTACCGGAGGTACGGGTTGCAGAGTCCCTCTCGGAGCGGCAAAAGACTGAGGTCAGGCAGTTTCTACTCCACAACCAAAAATTTTTCTCAGAAAAACCCGGGCAGACTACGCTAATAAAACATGACATCGTAACGGAACCTGGGGTCACATTTCACGTAAAGCCCTACCGAATCCCGGAAGCGCGCCGTGAAGCCGTTTCCCGAGAAGTGAAGGCAATGTTAGAGTTAGGAGTCATTGAGGAATCGCACAGTGCGTGGTCCAGCCCGATTGTGCTAATTCCTAAACCGGACGGCACCATCCGGTTCTGCAATGACTTCAGGAAACTGAATGCGGTCTCAAAATTTGATGCCTATCCTATGCCCCGGGTCGACGAGTTAATAGATCGGTTAGGAAAAGCCCGGTATATTACGACCCTAGATCTAACAAAGGGGTATTGGCAGATCCCTCTGGCTGAGGCTGCCAGAGAAAAGACGGCATTTGCTACGCCGGAAGGTTTATTTCAGTATGTGTATATGCCGTTTGGACTGCACGGGGCACAGGCGACCTTCCAGAGACTGATGGATCGAGTCTTGAGGCCACATAGGCGGTACGCTTCGGCCTATTTGGATGACATTGTCATTTACAGCTTGGACTGGGAGACTCATCTCCAGAAAGTACAAGCTGTGATTGACGACCTGTGGGAGGCAGGTCTAACCGCAAACCCCAAGAAATGTCACATCGGGCTAGAAGAAGCCTGGTATTTGGGGTATGTAATTGGGAGGGGTGTTGTTAAACCCCAGGTTGATAAGATTCAGGCGGTTCAGGACTGGCCACAACCTGTCAACAAGAAGCAGGTGCAAGCCTTCCTGGGGATCGCCGGTTATTATCGCCGGTTCATACCCAATTTTGCAGCCATCGCTACCCCCCTGACGGATCTTACAAAAGGGAAAGACTCCGTCATGATTAAATGGAGTTTAGCGGCTGAAGAAGCCTTCCATAGCCTAAAACGGGCACTTTGCTCTCAGCCCGTACTGGTGACTCCGGACTTCCGCAGTGAGTTTGTGGTACAAACGGATTCCTCTGATACCGGTATCGGGGCCGTACTCTCACAAGTGAGGGACGGAGTGGAACACCCAGTCCTCTATCTCAGCAGGAAGCTGAATAAACACGAGCAAAGGTATGCAGTCGTAGAAAAAGAGTGCCTCACCATTAAGTGGGCTCTAGAGGCCCTCAAATATTACCTGGTGGGCCGAAAGTTCAGGCTGATCACTGACCATGCCCCTCTCAAGTGGATGCACTTGAACAAGGAACGGAATAGCCGGGTGACCCGGTGGTTCCTTGCCCTGCAGGCCTACATTTTTACGGTGGAACACCGCCCAGGGGTACAGATGGGAAATGCAGATGCCCTGTCCCGAGTGCACTGTTTGGCGGGTGTCATTGCTCGACCGGAGTGGTCTGAGCAGAGGGGGGGGATATGTGAGAATCATGTGGGAATAGTGGATGAGGGCAGGTATATCTCGCCCAGATTCCTTTCCTATGTGGCCTAGTCTGGTCAGTATCGCACCTGCTTACTAATGGATAATGGGAGGTGGATATAAAAGGATGCCAGGTGGTTGTGTGAGTGTCTCAGCCTGGGAACACAGAGAGCCTGTCTGTGTGAGAGACACACGTGAGTGGAAGCAGTGCCCACTGCAACGGTGGTTTGGCTGGACGGGAGAAGCCCGCCAGTTGGTAGTTAGGTTGTCCATTGTTTAGTTAGTGCCGGACAGGCAAGGATTTGTTTTATGTTTTATTTCCTTTTGCATTGCTTTCACCGCTAATAAACCTGACCCAGGGTCAGTTATACACGAATCCCAGCTCTGCGCCTGAGTTTCATGCTGAACGCACGTGACCTTTGACCCCAGCAAAGGCGATCCCGGAGTGTTTTATCACACAGTGTATGAATTATATGTAAAATCTAACATGCCTTAGAAGATATGTAAAATGCTTACAAAATGAGCGGCACATGACACGGGTGTATTTTGGCTTCTTAGGTGCATCATTCATGATATCAGAAAGTGCAAGCTTTGTAGACAGAGAGTTAGACCCCCCACTGATCTGATATTGATGGCCCATGCAATTTCTGAAAAACTGGATCATTTTTAAATACTATAGACTCCTTGTCATGCCCCTTGCTTGGCCCCGATGAAATAATAAAACCTATACTCCCCTCCTGTGCCGGCGACGTTCCCGCGGTGTCACCACTCGCTCTCCCCGGGGCTCCCATGCCGATGTTGTGACACGTGACGCTGGTGTCCAATCAGCGCTGACGTCACTGTCTCCGCCTTCAGACGAAGCGAACATGAAGAGGACGTCTGGGCTGCAACTGATATCTGACTTCCTCCTCGGAATGATGCCGGCATAGGAGGGGAGTATGTTGTGTTTTTTTTTTTTTTTTGTTTTTTTTTTTTTTTATTATTTTATCGGGGCCACGCGTGGGGTATAAGAAGGGGTTTTCCTAGTAGTGGACAACCCCTTTAAGGGACAATTTTTTGCATTTCTTTTTCACTTTTTTTTTTTTATTGGGTTTCCCAAAAAATGTTGCACAGTATGCCTCTTACTTGTCATTTTCTGAGCTCCTCTTTATGACATCATCAAAGCTCAGCTCAACTTCCTTGCGGTCCAGTCTCCATCTCCTGTATGAGCCTGTGGAGGCGGCCACTCATCTGTCCCATGGCGATACACGTGCGTGCTCAGCACCTTGTATTGTATGAGAGAATTAGGCCTGACCGCTCGCTGTCCCACTGCAGCCTTGTGTGTGCACTCATCAAAAAATCACTCAAAAATCACAACAAATATTGTAGAGCCATTACTTCCCAGTGAAGCTTTCTCCCTGCGCAGTGATTGTTGTGTTTGCTGCAGATTTTCAGCAGGTAGGTGCATGTGTGTCGCGACATCGTCATCCGGGGCTCGGACGCCACCTGTTGGAGTATTTGAAAACAGACCACAAAGGAACTTGGATCTAGAAAACTATGTTCTTTTATATTTTTGTTTTTATTCCAAAATTACTCAGGCCTGTTTCACACTTCAGTTTTTTCTGTCAGTCAAAATCCGCCAAAATAGCGGAAAACGGATCCGCAGGCGGACTGACAGAAATGGGGGTGAGCAGATTGGTGGATGTACGGATCCGCCGAAGGTTAAAATTTTAAAGGAACCGCGCCTAGGGAAGGAGAGAGAGAGAGAGAGAGAATTTTCTTCCAGCAGCCAGAAAAGATTCAGGGTTAAAAAGGGAAAATGCGGATCCGCAGGGCGAAAAAACGTTACAGGCTCCGTTCGATGATCTCCGCAAAAAAACGGATCCAACGGATGGCCATCCGTCAAGATCCGCCGGTAATGCAACTCAATGGGGAAAAAAAAACGATCCGCCAAGCAAAATGGCGGATCCGTTTTTTTTAACAAAACGGCGGATTTTGACTGATGGTAACAAACGGAAGTGTGAAACAGGCCTTACCAAAATTGTCAGGGTTCCTGCACTCAAGTTACTTAAATGAGAAAGATACTCGCCAGAGCGCAAATCAGCTAATTAAGACAATTCACTGAGTGTGCCGCGGAGGCTTTCTGCACAGCGCTCTGTATTTTACACTGATATATTTGTTGTTAAACTGCACCTGTCACCGGTTATTACAATGTCCAGAAAGGATCCATCTGAGAATGCGACCCCTGCGACCTCAGTAGTTACGCCCCTGCTATCGCTCTATATAGTGTATCTCGTATCCATGTATTATTGGGCATTTTTGTAGTAAATTCACATGTGATATTTGAGGATTCCTACAATCCTCTCTATTACATTCCTTGTATCAGTAGATGATTGATTTCCCCAGTATGGCTGTCAGTCCAGTAATTATTCCCTTGCAGGCGTTATTTTCCACATTTATTAGCTCACACAAGGTTTTCCAATGAGCGTTTGCTGTAACCTCTGAAATAGTTTTAGTCTCTGTGGACGGGTCCTCACTATTTACCAGCAAGTAAATTTCCTCCACACAAATCTGTATGCACGTTATGGTAATTTCATTATGATTAATGGCATGCAAAGCAGTTTTAATCATGGAATAGAGAACTGCCTTTAATTTTGCATTAAAGGTAAATGCCAAGACTACCAGAAACCCCGAGCTAAGCTTAGTGTATGCAGCTGAAATGTATCAAAACTTTCTACAAAGATTATTATGTAGGTTACTACATAGGCTACTATATAGGTTATTAAGTAGGTTACTATATAAATTACGTCATGGCTCTGTTGTCGGGTCTTGCGAGAATTGCTTTTCTGTCCCTAACGCTAGGGGCACCCTAGCTATCCCTGTTCCCTGGATTACTTCTGATGGTGAAGATGCTAGGGCCAAGTACCTTGCTGAGCTTCTGAATCCACCCTAAGTCTGTACCCTTCCTCCACTCAGAGAACAGGGAAGTAGCAGTGTATGGCTGTACACCAACCAGACTAAGAAGGGAATACATACAGGGATAAAGGAGAATACCAATCATACAAATATATGCTCACAGACCACAGAGGGGTACACTGGGGAATGAAGAAATGGGGGGGGGGGGCGAACCAAAGTAGTTGAAGAAAAGGATTTGCACACAACCAAAACCTAGCAACTGTCTTTAGATAAATCCACCAAACACCACCTCAAACAATAAAACTCCTCCAACTCCTGAGCCATATAGCATAAGGCTAACTCTGGCAATGCCTGCTTGCCAGAGTCCATTATCTATGGGAGAGGGGAGTGGACAACACTGAACAGCTGAAAGTATCAAGCAGGAAAACTTCCAGGACCTCTCAACTGAGCAGATTAATCCCCTGCACTGCTAGAATAAATCTGCACTGTTTAATATGAAAGTGAAGTGCTTCTAATCCATGCACGAGAAGGAGACATCAGGCGGCGCAGTCTTCTGGCACCTCTGTCACGATAAACCCGTAATAGATTATTACTTTGGTTACTACATAGTTTATTACGTAGGTTCTTACGTAGATTACTACATACAGTGCCATGTTAAAGTTTGTACACCCCTGGTCAAAATTACTATTATTATGAACAGTTAAGCAAGTTGAAGATGAAATGATCTTTGAAAAGCCTAAAGTTACAGATGACACATTTCCTTTGTATTTTAGGCAAAAGTTTGGGCACCCTTGGAGATTTGCATGCTCAGATAACTTTAACCAAGGTTTCAGACCTTAAAGGGAACTTGTCACTTAGTTTGACCGTTATGAGGTACGGCCACCACCTGAGTAATCCACACAGTCTCCTCGGCATTGCGCTGCTGCACAGGCGTACTTCTGTGTCCTCACTAGGGCAGAGTAAAGTACTGCAGTGCGCATGCGCTGAGGTTCTATGACCTTTTTCCCTGCACACTGCAGTACCTTGCTCTGTTGTAGACTTTTCTACTATCGGTCTCGGTTTGCCAGCTGTCTTTATAATGGAGGAGCTCTGTTTGCAGCTTGCTCTAATATGGGGACACTTTTTAATCAATAGAGCTTTGTACCGGATCGTTTTTTTTTCCGTATCGAGCTAATGTTTTTATTAATATCATTTTTAGATATATATTATGTTTTGATTTCCTTATGCCCCTGTCAGCAGGATTGTGCTCAATAACTACAGACAGTGTCATGTTGGCGCCGTTATACTAATCACAATGATACCTGCTGATGAAATCCATCTTGTGGTTCTTGATTAATCTTTATTTGCAGCTTTCAGTTAATGAGATTCTTGTGCTCGGGGGCGGAGCTATCGGTGGCCTGTGGGAGGGGCTCTGGGTGGGGTTTTATATTGTGCTCTGCTTACATATTCATTCTTATGGCTTATGACAGGTCACTGATCTCTCACTGAATAAATTCCCAACAAGAAAAAATGGGTATAAACAATAATTCATATACAACCAAAGTGGACACAAACCAATAATGTCACCCAAAAATTGTAAAAGGACTAAAATTTGTATACTCCAGATAACTATCCAATACTATAAAAAATGGAGTTCCATACAAAAATTATAAAAATATCAAATTTATTCCACAAAATATATATTTGTAATAATCAAGTAATAAAGATAAAACCCCTAATACATGATACACGGGCCCAGGACATAAAATAAAATGTCATGCAACAAAAGCACATAAATTATGATAATTATATATCACATGCGGTTAAATATAATCCTACTTGGTAAGAACATGCTCCCTCAGAAAACGCCAACACAAATCCAAAGTACTCTGTGAAAACAGCCCTCAGTGTATATATATTGCAGCGTTACCTAATAGACCCAGTTACATGCCATACAAAAAATCCATTTAGTGCTTACACATAGAATATGTTGCTGTAATGCCTGGGAGCCGCGTGTCACCCCTTGACGCGCGTTTCGCGTTTGCTTTATCAAAAGGGAGTGCAGAGAAATTCCCTGATTGGTGTTTTATAGCAGAGATCATTACGGCGTGTCTATAATGCGCATGCGCCTAGAGATCATCGCTGGAGGAAGTTACATTGGCTCCCAGCATTCACCGAGCGCGCACATCATGGGGAAATCCCCAGATGATGTCACTGGACATGCGCGCTGAGAGTAAGAAGCCGGAGATATAATGTCACTCCAGGAGCTCAAAGCGCATGCGTCAGACCCAAATCGCCAACAATTACATATTATACACTGCTATTAAGCATAGAAAAGCTGCTGGATAGAATGAAAAAAGAAAGAAAAAAAATCAAGCAGCGGCCGTTCATAAGAGAGTAAAGGTAATCTAAAAAAAAATAAAGTGCAATGTGCAAAAATCGCACATCATTTTGCAGTGTAAATACTGGTCAAAAAGTGACAAGTGCAAATACATTTGTGCCAAATGTGTAAACATGATAATCAATAATATGTGAACCATAATAACTTACATAATATGACAATGTAATAATAAAGGGAACAACATGATAGTTATATATTAAATACAAAACAGTGCAGTGCTAACAAATTAATAGACTCCAGAAGGCATGCCGATAATATAAATCTCCTCAGAAATGCATTTTCTGTTTTCCTTTTTTTTTTTCATTTTTCTCTCCATTTTTTTTCTATGAAAAACTTTTTTTCTTTTTATTCAATCATTGTATAGACTATATGACACAAAGACACCGGATACAGGGAAAACTTAATTCTAAAGAAGAGAAAAGAAAAAAACACATAAATAAATAGAAAAAAATAATAATAAAAAAAAATATAAGAAAATGATAAAAAAATTAAAATAAAAAAATCATAAAAAATGCTAAAAATTACTGATTTTGTTGAAAAAAAATCAACACAAGGAGAACTAAGAGACAAATAGAATGGAACAAAGGACTTCACAAAAAGGGGCAAAGCTCAGTTTTTCGTTTAGCCCATGGGGGGCCATGGAATCTAATTCCACGATCCACTTACATTCAGTTTGCACCAATAAGCGTTTGATGTTACCCCCCTACTACCGCCATGCACCTGATCAATCCCGATGACTCGTAGACCAGTAGGGTCACCATTATGCATTGTCCGAAAATGTTTCGGAAGGGTTTTGAGGATGCTCAAATCTTTTATTTTCCGAGCATTGGTAATATCCGTCACATGTTCCTTTACTCGAATGCGGAGCTGACGTGAAGTCAACCCCACGTAAATTTTGGAACAAGGACATGTGGCCACATAAATGACATATGTACTGCTACAATTTAGATGATGCCGAATCCTGAATATCTTTTTACCATTGGATGACATAAATTGTGTACCTCTAACAAGATTTTTTTGTGTGCAGGCCAGGCAGTCACCACAAAGTTAAAATCCCCATGTTGGATGTCTGTTAGGATTTAAAGGATTATTAACTTTAGCCACATAGTGGCTCTTAACCAAATGGTCCTTGATGCTTTTGCCCCGTTTTGCTGTAAAATAAGGTTTTTCACGGATATTCTGAGCCAAAATAGGGTCCGTCAAAAGGACCGACCAATGTTTGCCAATAATTTCTTTCATCTCCAATAACAATTATAAGAAGATTAGAATCATAAACAGTTTTTCTTTCTTTTTTGAATAATAACTGGTGTCATTCTGTTTTTTTGGCTCCTGTATAACCATTCTTTATACAGCGATTGCTGTATCCTCACGATTTAAACCTGTCCTTCAAATCTATAGATTGTGCCTCAAATTTCTGATTTGTTGAGCAGATCCTCTTCGTCCTAAGGAACTGCCCAACTGGGAAGGCTTTGATAGTATGTGAAGTAAGGGAGGATGATGCATGTAACAATTAACGGATGTCTCTTTTCTGAAAATATCCGTATGCACCACCCCTCCCTCATCAACTTCCAACAAAATGTCTAAAAAGTAAATTTTTCGTTGATGAATTTTGTATGTTAGTCGAATGTTATATGGATTGCAGTTTAGCTGACTCATAAAATCAGTGATGCCCGATTCACTGCCTTGCCAAATAAAAAATATATCATCAATATACCTATGCCAACACTGCACCCGGTCACTGTGAGAGACCCCATCCTGATGGAATAGCAATCTCTCCCAGTAACCAAGGAACAGGTTGGCATAGGCTGGGGCACAAGCGGTCCTCATGGCAGTGCCACATTTCTGTAAATAATAACTGTCTTTACAAACAAATACATTATGAGTCAGCACAAACTGCAAAATCTCGACTACAAAATCACAAAGTTCACCGTCCCAGTTGCCGTTCTCTAGGAAGAAGCCGACCGCCCTTATGCCATCTTCATGGGATATGCAAGTGTACAAAAATTCGACATCAGCTGTTACAAGCCACATGTCCTGTTCCAAAATTACCCTCTCCGTCTTAGTGAGCATGTCTGTGGTGTCTTGTACATATGAAGACAATGATCCACCATGGATTTTAAATAAAAATCAACGAACTTACAAGCAGAGTCAAATAGGCTATCAATACCGGAGACAATTGGCCTCCCTGGAGGATTTGCAGAGTCTTTATGAATTTTTGGTAAAAGGTACAGTATGTAAAATAAGGGGCAGGTCACTGTGGGATCAGTGACCTGTCATAAACCATCAGTATGAATATCTAAGCAGAGCTCCACATGAAGCCCCACCCACTGCCCCTCCCACAGGCTGCCAACAGCCCTGCCCCCGAGCACAAGAGTATCATTAACTAAAAGCTGCAATTAATGATTAAACAACAACCACAAGACAGATTTCACCACCAGGAATCACTGTGATCAGTATAACGGCGCCGTCCTGGTACTGTCTGCAGTTACTGAGCACAATCCTGCTGACTGGGTTTTAGAGAGAAGCTGCCTTTTAAAAAAGCAATTCTGGCATGTCTACTCTTTTTTCTCTTTATGGCATTTACTGTTTGGGTCAATTAATGCTGTATTTTGATAGATCAAACTATTGGGGATGCAGTTATACCAAATATGCAAACTTCTTCAATGTTCCTCTTTGGAGGCTGTCGGGAGATCGCACTCTATAAATGGCACTGTCAGTGATTTACTTGAAGGTTATAGTTTTGAACCATACGATGAGCCAGATTTGGGGATCACTGGACTAGGGTAAATAATGGGGCCTCCTCTACTCAACAAACTATTGTTTTATATAATGAGAGGATGACAAAACCAGCTTTTTATACATGTATTTGGCTGCTGCATGTCACCTGTGTGTCTTTGGTTACATTTAATGCATATTGGTAAAAAATAAAAAATAAATTCTATGCGGAACAAGACAAAAATGTGATTAAGTTGTTTTGTTTTGCAGAATTCAAAATATTTTCTTTAAAAATGGATGCCCCCTTTCCTGTCCAGATTTGTTCCTGACCTGTTGGTCTTTTCTGCTGATTATCCCAGAAATGTTTGCAGCAACAGATCACATACAGTCACGGCTGAAAGTGCTTGTACCCTTATTGCAATTACTCATGTTTTGTTATTCACAGGTTTATTTCCTTTCGGTGTATTGGAACAACACACAAAAGAAAACAGAGAAAAAGGCAAATTGGACATAATTTCACACAAAACCCCAAACATGGGTCGGACAAAATTGTTGTTACCTTCAACGTAATATTTAGTTGCACCCCCTTTGGAATAAATAACTGTAATCAATCGCTTCCTATAATCATCAACAAGCTTGTTACACCTCTCAGCTGGAATTTTGGACGACTTTTCTTACACACGTCTTCCAGGTCTCTCATATTTCGCCTTCTCTCAACAGCAATTTTAAGATCTCTCCATATGTATTAAATGGAATTTAGATCCGGATTCATTGCTGCCTCTCCAGAAATCTCCAACGCTTTTTTTCCATCCATTTCGGGGGGCTACTTGAAGTATGTATGGGGTCTTTGTCCTTCTGGAAGACCCATGACCTAGAACACAAGTCCAGCTTTTTGACACCGGGCGCTACATTGGCACCCAAAATCCTTTGGTGATCTTCAGATTTCATGATGCCTTGTACATAGTCAAGGCACCCAGGGCCAAAGGCAGCAAAACAAACCAAAAAAATCTATGACCCTCCACCATATCTGACTGTAGGTACTGCGTTCTCTTCTTTGTATGCCTCATTCTGTTTTCGGTAAACAGTAGAATGATCTGCTTTACAAAAAAGCTCTGTCTTTGTGTCATATGTTCACAAGACTCTTTCCCAGAACAATTTTGGCTTACTCAAAGTACATTTTGGCAAACTGCAGTCCAGCTTTTTTGTGTCTGTGTCAGCAGTGGGGCCTTCCTGGGTCTTCTGCCATAACATTTTATTTTCATTCACATGTGGATGGATAGTTTGTGCTGTCACTGATGCACCCTGATCTTGCAGGGCAGCTTTCATTTCTTTGGAAATGCTGCTTATTCACCATCCGGAGTATCGTTCGTTGCAACCTTTCATCATTTTTTCTATGTTGTCCATGCCCATGGAGATTAAGTACTGTGCCACCGGTTGTGAACTTCTTGATTATGTTGTGCACAGTGGACAAAAGAACATCAAGGTCTCTGGAGATGGACTTGCAACATTGAGATTGCTGATATTCAACAATTTTGGCTCTCGAGTACTCAGACAGTTCTCTGCTCCTCTTTCTGTTCTCCATGCTTAGTGTGGCACACACAGACGCACAATGCAAAGGTTGCGTCATCTTCTCCCCTTTTTATCTGGTTTCAGGTGCGATTTTCATATTGCCAACACCTGTTAGTTGCCACAGGGGAGTCTGGACAAGCATCACATGCTTGAAACAAAGTTGTTTGCCCTGCCCATTTTCGAAGTTTTGTGTAAAATTGTTTCCAATTTGCCCCTTGTCTTTGTCTTTGTTTTTGTTTTTTTTTGTTGTTCAAATGCACACACAGGAAAGAAACTTGAGTAGAACCAAATGTGTTAGTGCAATAATTTCCTGGGAGAATACTTCATTTTCTTTATCAATTTCAAGGGTGCCAACACTTTCGGCCGTGACTGTAAATATCTTTAATAGATTTTCTGCATTTTATGATTTGCTACCTCCTTTTGGTACAAAAGTGAGGCGCCAGATGGATGGAGCAGATCTCCAGTACTGTAATGTTAGGCACAAGGCAGATGGAGCAGATCTCCAGTACTGTAATGTTAGGCACCAGGCAGATGGAGCAGATCTCCAGTACTGTAATGTTAGGCATCAGAAATATGGATCAGATCTCCAGTACTGTAATGTTAGGCATCAGAAATATGGATCGGATCTCCAGTACTGTAATATTAGGCATCAGAAATATAGATCAGATCTCCAGCACTGTAATGTTAGGCATCAGACAGATGGAGCAGATCTCCAGCACTGTAATGTTAGGCATCAGACAGATGGAGCAGATCTCCAGTACTGTAATGTTAGGCACCACACAGATGGAGCAGATCTCCAGTACTGTAATATTAGGCGTCAGACGGATGGAGGAGATCTCCAGTACTGTAATGTTAGGCGTCAGACGGATGGAGCAGATCTCCAGTACTGTAATGTTAGGCACCACACAGATGGAGCAGATCTCCAGTACTGTAATATTAGGCGTCAGACGGATGGAGCAGATCTCCAGTACTGTAATGTTAGGCGTCAGACGGATGGAGCAGATCTCCAGTACTGTAATGTTAGGCACCACACAGATGGAGCAGATCTCCAGTACTGTAATGTTAGGCGTCAGAAATATGGAGCAGATCTCCAGTACTGAATGTTAGGCGTCAGACAGATGGAGCAGATCTCCAGTACTGTAATGTTAGGCGTCAGACGGATGGAGCAGATCTCCAGTACTGTAATGTTAGGCGTCAGAAATATGGAGCAGATCTCCAGTTATGTATCGAAGCTTTGATTGTGAACATGGGCGTGGTTTATTAGTGGTTTTATGGTGAACATGGGAGTGGATTATTAGGGGTGTGATGGTGAATATGGTTGTAGCTTATTAGGGGTGTAATGGTAAATGTGGGTGTGGCTTATTAAAGGTGTGATGGTGAAGAAGGGTATGGCTTATTTGGGGTGTGATGGTGAACATAGGCATGGATTGTTAGGGATGTGATAGTGAACATGGGTGTGGATTATTAGGAGTGTGATAGTGAACATGGGTGTGGGTTATTAGGGCTGTGATGGTGAAAAGGGGTGTGGCTTGTTAGTGGCGTGATGGCTAATATGGGCGAGGATTATAACGGGTATGTTGTGAACGGGGTGTGGCTTATTAGGGCTGTGATGTTGAACAGGGGTGTGACTAATTAGGTGCGTTATGAACAGGGGTGTGGATTATTAGGGCTGTGATGATGGACATGGGTGTGTATTATTAGGAGTGTGATTTGGAATATGGGCGTGGCTTATTAGGGTGTGATGTTGTACAAGGGCGTGGATTATTAGAGGTGTGATGGGGAACAGTGGCGTGATTTATATCGACAGATTGTAAAGGGAGATGGTTTATTGGGATTGCTATTGTTTAGAAACATGGGCGTGGTTCAGTAGAATGATGGAAAAGGAGCCGCCTCACCTGTCTTGTGTGTAGTCGTTCTGAACCTCGTAACCGCACTGCAGTAGGTGTGTTTGAATTATTTGAACAGGATCATTCACAATCCACCATACAGGTTGCAGGACCAGACATCCAATAATCTGGATCAGAGATCCCCCTAAATGACATTAACAAACCAACCAAGATACAACATATCTAATGCTGCAAAACCTCAAAAAGCACCATAGAAATCCATCAGTGTACCTGAGCTCCGTGCCAGGAGCAGACATCTACCCTCCTTGGTGGCGGTAATGGAGAATGTACTTTTGTCATGTATGAGGGCAGCACCGATCTCGCCTGTTTCAGGATGGCTTTTTAACATAGTTACATACATCAGGTTACAAACGTTACAATGTCTGAAACTTTCCCCACAAACTGTATCTCCATGTGTTAATGATACCGATAAGTGATGGATTTTATCTCTCGAGGATTCCACATTTGAAGCTGCTTCATCCGTTATCCTAAGTTTAGAAGAACATTGTTTACTATATAGCTGTGTTATTTACCGACTTGTATTATTGCTTAAAAAAGAAGTATAATAAAGCCTCATTCAGACATCAGTGAGTTTTCTCGTGCACAAAAAAAGGGTCCAAATTTCATCAGTGTTTTTTATTGTTTCATTAGCTTTTCTTTGAAGAAAGAAACAAGCATGATGCTGTATACGTATGAAACAGTCCGTGAAAATGTTTTCCCACGGACACAGACTTCTATCGGTGAGATTGATCCAAGACTCCGATCAAAATTAAAAAAAAAACACCTATATGTAACCAGCCCCATAGACTATAAGGACGAGTGCTATCCTTAGAAGCATACGGGCGCTATTTTTTTGGATCCATACTACACAGATTTGTGCTATGGGGCAGTCCATGGACCCATCTGCCACATTTTATTCAAAAACAAATATTTCTGTGTTTTGTTTTTTTTATGTTTGTTTGTGTACTGAGCGCGCAGACCTCGGTGTAGCAGCTGCCCCCTGTTACGATGTGTCCTTGTCTTACCATAAACTTATTATGGAGCCGGACGCTCCTGGTTGTGGCTTCCAGGTCCTGCCGATTACGTCGGTGCTACCGGCGGCGGCGGCACACAGGGCTATTGTGTTTCAGGATGTAGCAGGCGAGTCTGGTGGCTGTTTGTATTTGTTTCTTATTAGCTCCTGCAATCAGTTTATTATTTTCCTTTATGTGAGATTAGTTAATTTGTGTTGCCAGCAATGTTTTCACATGTTTTCTAAGCAAAACGCAAGGATATAATAACGTAGATACTCTCCAGCAGCAGCAGCCGCCGCCGCATCAGCACGCATGTCTGTCACTGCTCATGCATAGATGCTCCAGAGTAATTAATGCTAATAACATCTTAATGTGCTCATGAGATCGTAATGAGCAGAAATGAAGGCTCTGATTACAGATAGGAAGAAGCTCTGTGTATGTTTTGGCTTGCAACAATTTTTCAGTTTTTGCAGACGACAATTTCAGACCATTCCTGTGATTACATCAGACGACTCGCAGTTTCCTCTTTCAGCGTGATTTAATTTTTATTTGGTTTTACTTTTCTGCTACTTTCTAGTTTTCGCCGAGATTTTGTACAATTTCTCGACTTTTAGGTCGTTATATTTTCTTTTCCCGATTTACGTCCTATATCCTAATAATATATGTGATATAAATGTAGTAAAAACAGAATGGGATAACGCAATGATTGCAGCTCTAAAATTGTGTAATAGTAAGTGCAGCTCTGGGGTATAATTCAGGATGTAACTCAGGATCAGTAATGTAATGTATGTACACAGTGACTGCACCAGCAGAATAGTGAGTGCAGCTCTGGTGTATAATACAGGATGTAACTCAGGATCAGTAATGTAATATATGTACACAGTGACTGCACCAGCAGAATAGTGAGTGCAGCTCTGGGGTATAATACAAGATGTAACTCCGGATCAGTAATGTATGTACACAGTGACTGCACCAGCAGAATAGTGAGTGCAGCTCTGGAGTATAATACAGGATGTAACTCAGGATCAGTAATGTAATGTATGTACACAGTGACTGCACCAGCAGAATAGTGAGTGCAGCTCTGGAGTATAATACAGGATGTAACTCAGGATCAGTAATGTAATGTATGTACACAGTGACTGCACCAGCAGAATAGTGAGTGCAGCTCTGGGGTATAATACAGGATGTAACTCAGGATCAGTAATGTAATGTATGTACACAGTGACTGCACCAGCAGAATAGTGAGTGCAGCTCTGGGGTATAATACAGGATGTAACTCCGGATCAGTGATGTATGTACACAGTGACTGCACCAGCAGAATAGTGAGTGCAGCTCTGGGGTATAATACAAGATGTAACTCCGGATCAGTAATGTATGTACACAGTGACTGCACCAGCAGAATAGTGAGTGCAGCTCTGGAGTATAATACAGGATGTAACTCAGGATCAGTAATGTAATGTATGTACACAGTGACTGCACCAGCAGAATAGTGAGTGCAGCTCTGGAGTATAATACAGGATGTAACTCAGGATCAGTAATGTATGTACACAGTGACTGAACCAGCAGAATAGTGAGCGCAGCTCTGGAGTATAATACAGGATGTAACTCAGGATCAGTAATGTATGTACACAGTGACTGCACCAGCAGAATAGTGACTGCAGCTCTGGAGTATAATACAAGATGTAACTCAGGATCAGTAATGTATGTACACAGTGACTGCACCAGCAGAATAGTGAGTGCAGCTCTGGAGTATAATACAGGATGTAACTCAGGGTCAGTAATGTAATGTATGTACACAGTGACTGCACCAGCAGAATAGTGAGTGCAGCTCTGGAGTATAATACAGGATGTAACTCAGGATCAGTAATGTAATGTATGTACACAGTGACTGCACCAGCAGAATAGTGAGTGCAGCTCTGGAGTATAATACAGGATGTAACTGAGGATCAGTAATGTAAGTCTGAGAACTCATTCTCTATCTGGTAACCTCTGTGTATGACTGAAGGGTAACATGTTTTGGTGAAACCTTTCAATGAAGAATGCATTTTCTAGTTTCCATCTCGCCCTTTTCCCTAATGTTGCTACTGTGGGTGCCTAAATTTTAGGAGATCTTTTAACTGATGATAATTCGTGCACATTTTTCCATCTCTTAAAAATATTCACGTTGGCGCTTAGATTTGGTTGACTGACTCCTGAATTATACATGACCCCTCTCCACCCTTCAAGTGCCAATTTCTTCCCTAAATTCGAGGCCTGTTCCTCGCTGACCAGATGAATTCTGATTTTTTTTTTTTTTCTAATCTTCCTTTTTGGCCATAAATGGTTGATATTGTGGTTTTGACTTTGATCAGTGACATTGTCGTGGATTTATTCCGTTCTGGGACAGAATATTCCTTAACGTCTGCCGTTCTGTCTGGACACCAGTGTTAACTTCCTGTAATTAACAATTATTTTTTTTTTTAACCCTAAATACTTGTACATATTTGTATTTAATGTTCCTATGAATTATTTTCGGGTAACAGATAACATTGTGATAATCCAGCACAGTGCTGATCTCTTCTTTCCATTTCATTACCCCAGAAGTCTCCTACTTTCACCTTAATATGGAGACATTATAGGTCCCCTCAGCTCTTTTACATCTCGTGTTATGTATTTGATAACTTTCCTAGGTGTTTGATGCCCCTTATTTATTTAGTTGCCTTTCCTTGAACTTGCTGCTGTCGTCTCATCCCTTTTGTGATCTCATGTCAAAGCCTGCGCTGCATATTCCTAATGCGGCTGTATAATTCCTTCTTTTTGGAAGCCATGTCCTTTCTAATACAAAACGGTGGCTTGTTAGCTTTTGATGCAGCAAACTGACATGGTGTGCTATAATTTACCAGCAGTCAGCCATGACATTAAAGCCACAGACAGGTGAAGTGAATGCCATGGATTATCTGATGACAATGGTGCCTGTCAAGGGTGGGATGTATTCGTCAGCCAGCTCTCGAAGCACTGGAAGCAGGAAAAATTGGCTTAAGGATGTATGACTGTGACAAGAGCCAAAGTGTAATGTTTACTGTCTCCAAAAGACTGAGGGTTAGAACATCTCCAAAATGCCGGGTCTTGTGGATTATTTCCTCTATACTGCGGGTCTTGTGGTGTGTTTCCAGTATATACTTGGTGTTGTGCAGTGTTTTCTGGTGTACAGTTGGTGTTGTTCAGTGTTTCCCGTATACACTTGGTGTTGTGGAGTGTTTCCCATATACATTTGGTGTAGTGGAGTGTTTCCCGTATACACTTGGTGTAGTGGAGTGTTTCCCGTATACACTTGGTGTTGTGGAGTGTTTCCCGTATACACTTGGTGTAGTGGAGTGTTTCCCGTATACACTTGGTGTTGTGAAGTGTTTCCCGTATACACTTGGTGTAGTGGAGTGTTTCCCGTATACACTTGGTGTTGTGGAGTGTTTCCTGTATACACTTGGTGTAGTGGAGTGTTTCCCGTATACACTTGGTGTAGTGGAGTGTTTCCCGTATACACTTGGTGTTGTGGAGTGTTTCCGGTATACGGTTGGTGTAGTGGAGTGTTTCCCGTATACACTTGGTGTTGTTCAGTGTTTCCCGTATACACTTGGTGTTGTGGAGTGTTTCCCGTATACACTTGGTGTTGTGGAGTGTTTCCCGTATACGGTTGGTGTTGTGGAGTGTTTCCCGTATACACTTGGTGTTGTGGAGTGTTTCCCGTATACACTTGGTGTAGTGGAGTGTTTCCCGTATACACTTGGTGTTGTGAAGTGTTTCCCGTATACACTTGGTGTAGTGGAGTGTTTCCCGTATACACTTGGTGTAGTGGAGTGTTTCCCGTATACACTTGGTGTTGTGGAGTGTTTCCCGTATACACTTGGTGTTGTGGAGTGTTTCCCGTATACACTTGGTGTTGTGGAGTGTTTCCCGTGTACACTTGGTGTTGTGGAGTGTTTCCCGTGTACACTTGGTGTTGTGGAGTGTTTCCCGTGTACACTTGGTGTTGTGGAGTGTTTCCCGTGTACACTTGGTGTTGTGGAGTGTTTCCCGTGTACACTTGGTGTTGTGGAGTGTTTCCCGTGTACACTTGGTGTTGTGGAGTGTTTCCCGTGTACACTTGGTGTTGTGGAGTGTTTCCCGTATACACTTGGTGTTGTGGAGTGTTTCCCGTATACACTTGGTGTTGTGGAGTGTTTCCCGTATACACTTGGTGTAGTGGAGTGTTTCCCGTATACACTTGGTGTAGTGGAGTGTTTCCCGTATACACTTGGTGTAGTGGAGTGTTTCCCGTATACACTTGGTGTAGTGGAGTGTTTCCCGTATACACTTGGTGTAGTGGAGTGTTTCCCGTATACACTTGGTGTTGTGGAGTGTTTCCCGTATACACTTGGTGTTGTGGAGTGTTTCCCGTATACACTTGGTGTTGTGGAGTGTTTCCCATACACACTTGGTGTTGTGGAGTGTTTCCCGTATACATTTGGTGTTGTGGAGTGTTTCCCGTATACACTTGGTGTTGTGGAGTGTTTCCCGTGTACACTTGGTGTTGTGGAGTGTTTCCCGTGTACACTTGGTGTTGTGGAGTGTTTCCCGTGTACACTTGGTGTTGTGGAGTGTTTCCCGTGTACACTTGGTGTTGTGGAGTGTTTCCCGTGTACACTTGGTGTTGTGGAGTGTTTCCCGTGTACACTTGGTGTTGTGGAGTGTTTCCCGTGTACACTTGGTGTTGTGGAGTGTTTCCCGTGTACACTTGGTGTTGTGGAGTGTTTCCCGTATACACTTGGTGTTGTGGAGTGTTTCCCGTATACACTTGGTGTTGTGGAGTGTTTCCCGTATACACTTGGTGTAGTGGAGTGTTTCCCGTATACACTTGGTGTAGTGGAGTGTTTCCCGTATACACTTGGTGTTGTGGAGTGTTTCCCGTATACACTTGGTGTTGTGGTATACATTTGGCGTTGTGGAGTGTTTCCAGTGTACACTTGGTGTTGTGGAGTGTTTCCCGTGTACACTTGGTGTTGTGGAGTGTTTCCCGTATACACTTGGTGTTGTGGAGTGTTTCCCGTATACACTTGGTGTTGTGGAGTGTTTCCCGTATACACTTGGTGTAGTGGAGTGTTTCCCGTATACACTTGGTGTTGTGGAGTGTTTCCCGTATACACTTGGTGTTGTGGAGTGTTTCCCGTATACACTTGGTGTTGTGGAGTGTTTCCCGTATACACTTGGTGTTGTGGTATACATTTGGCGTTGTGGAGTGTTTCCAGTGTACACTTGGTGTTGTGGAGTGTTTCCTGTACACTCCACAGCAGTTGGCGTTGTGGAGTGTTTCCCGTATACTGTGGGTCTTGTGGTGGGTTTATAGTATATACTTGCTGTTATTGGGTGTTTCAGTATAGAGTTGGTGTTGTGGGCTGTTTCCGGTATATGTTTGATGTTGTGGGGTGTTTCCGGTATACAGTTGTTGTGGGGTTTTTCCTGTATTCTGTTGGGTGCTATCCATTTATATAGTTGGCTTTGTGTGGTGAGATGTTTCCCGTATACACTTGGTGTTGTGCATTGTTTCCAGTATACAGTTGGATGTTGTGGAGTGTTTCCAGTATACAGTTGTTGTGGGGTGTTTCTGGAATTCTGTTGGTGTTGTGGAGTGTTTTTCGGTATGCAGTTGTTATTGTGGAGTCTTAGCAGTATGGAGTTGGTGTTGTGGGATGTTTCAGGTATACAGTTGTCGTTGTGGAGTGTTTTCGGTATAAAATGGGTGTTGTGGAGTGTTTTTGGTATACAATTGGTGTTGTGGGATGTTTCAGGTATACAGTTGTCGTTGTGGAGTGTTTTTGGTATACAATTGGTGTTGTGGCATGTTTCTGGTATACAGTTGGAGTTGTTGGGTGTTTCCTGTTTTATATATTTGACTTTGTGAGATGTTTTCAGTATATTTGTGGTGTTGTGGACTGCTTCCAGTATGCAGTTGTCGTTGTGGAGTGTTTCCTGTATACAATTGATGTTGTGGAATGTTTCTGGTATACAGTTGGTGTTGTGGGGTGTTTTCGGTGTACTGTATGTAGTTGACGTTGTGGGGTGATTCCAATATACAGTTGTCATTGTGAAGCGTTTTCGATATATAATTGGTGTCGTGGGATGTTTCCGGTATACAGTTGGCGTTATTGGGTGTTTCCCGTTTATATAGTTGTCTTTGTGGGGTGTTTCCAGTATATAGTTGACGTTGTGGAATACTTCCGTTATACAGGTAGTGATGTGGAATGTTTCTGTTGTTTGATGGGTCTTGTGGAGTTTTGATATATTAGGGGTCTCATATGATGCTCCTGGCATATGGCGCATGTTAAGTGGTGTTCCTATTATTTGGTCGGCTTTTGTGAGTTGTTGATATATTTGGGGTCTTGTAGGAAGTTCCTGGTATATGACGCATGTTAAGGGGTGTTCCTGTTATTTGGTCGGCTTTTGTGGAGTTTTGATATATTTGGGGTCTTGTAGGATGTTCCTGCATATGGCGCTTGTTAAGTGGTGTTCCTGGTATACAGTGGTTCTTGTGACGTATCCCCGTCAGATGGCAGCTCTTATGAGGTGGTTTATACCTACCAAAATTACTTCAAGGCAAGACCCCCTATGAATTAAAGACAAGGTAATGGTTTCCCAAGGCTCATTGACATCTGTCCAATTCACCTAAGGGCCCCACCTTGCAAATTACAGAACCGTTAGGACATGCTGCCAATGTCTAGGTGACATACAACAGGTCACTTTTCGATGGCTAAAAGAGTCCATATTGTAGCTTTTCTACGGAGACTGAAAAAATAATGACTTATAGAGTAGATCGTGGAGTCTTTATCAAGTAGCCTGAATAGTGGCCGCTGCAGAGTACTATGGGTTTTATATAATGGAACAATAATGGATCTTCAGTATCCGGCAGTGGCCACTACACAGTTGACAGATCTTCACTGCTCAGCTACACAACTGCTAGAATCCACCGGCACCGATCTGATATCATTAATACCCATTCATCCAGGTTTCTACGGTAGGGATGGTGCTCTGCAGGTGCAGGTTACAAGCCTTCGTGCATCGTCATTCATGGGTTTCTGCGCTTTATTCTGACATTTTATCATACAGGTTAGAAGCACAATAACATGAAGGGCGTTATATGCGATGTGTGATCGGCACCGGGGAGGCTTTAGAAGCTATTGAGCAAATCTCAGCTTCCGCCTCCTTTCTTTGGTGTCGTTACATTTCCTTCTTATTGAGGGACTTGGAAGAATATCATAACAATAATGATAATATTTTTCTGTTCTTTGCCTATAATGCCGATTATGTGTCTGCACGTCTATCTAGCGGCGAGGTTATTACACTCAGATATTGCTCTGTTCGTTAGTAATGGCGACTCTTTAGTGTAATGACAATTACTAATGAATCTTTCCATTTATTTTTTTTTAATAATCATTAAAAATGCAAGCTCGTTTTATGACCTGAAGCCTTAATTGCTCAAAAGTGAAAATTGACAAAGTGCATCACTTCATGGGCTCTGCGGCGAGGCGTTGTTTGTTTCAATGTTTTTTTTTTTCTTCCTAAATGACGAGAGCGTTCTGTCCTATCGTAAGGTCATTGTTGTCTAATTAAGACGACTGATCTAATAGGACTTAAAGGGGACTTCTGGTGTATTTCATTGTGCTTGAATTAGAGATCGCCGTCCAGAAGAAAATTATTGTGATTGGTAATTCTCTAAAATATGAAAGCTATTTATTTTTTATTTTTGAAGTCTTATCTGGGACTGACATGTTGGAGATGCTCCTTCTACCAGGACAGTACAAGTAACGTGTGTGTACTTTACGGCAGCTGCAATGAGCAGGATATAGGGTGTATTTACACCGCCGGAAAACGACCGCTGATCGACTACATGAATGCCGATCAGCGGTCATTTCAAGGGGTTGTCCACTCCTCAAACAACCCCTTCTCAATCCTCATGTTTCCCCCTTGTAAAATAATGACACTTGTACTCACCTCTGATGCCAGAGCCGGTCCAGCAGTGTCGGCACTGGCTCTCCCTCCCGCCAACCGGCGATGGCTTTACTCCCCCCACTTTTGGACAAATCACATAAATCCAGAGGAAGTGAGAGCCGCAGCTTCCTTATTACTTTCAGATGTATGTCATTCTTGTGAAGGCAGGGAGAGTGAAGCATCGCTGATTGGTAGCAGGGATCGCATGACATAACGTCATACGATCCCCGGGAGAGCCAGTGCCGACACTGCTGGAATGGCGCTGACACCGAAAGTTAGTAGAAGTGTTATTATTTTAGGGGGCAACACATGGATTGAGGAGGAGTTGTCCAAGTAGTGGACAATCCCTTTTAATAGCTCGTTTAGACAGGCCGACCATTAAATAGGCTGAAGTAGATGGACATAAGGTCTTCCCTCAGCCTTCAAAACTATGTTATGTTACTATGTTATGTTACTATGTTATGTTAATATGATCGTTCTATGTGCATAAAGTATCACTGTTCTCAGCAGCACATGTCCTGCGTACATTATATGCCTCTAGGTATATTATAGAGCTGTGATAAATTCTCTCATCTCTGCTGACTCTGACCTAGTCTACACAGCAAAGCTGAGAAACCAGGCACAAAACACTAGACTTATATCAACCGATTGTGATAAAACTGCTTTACCAAATGGTTAGAATAAAAGCTTTATTGTCATTTGTTGAACGTCAGACAAATTTTTCTTACGGTATCAGAGAAGATCCAAACCTTCAAGAGGACCTGTCACTTGGTCAAAAGTCGGCAGGTTTTGCTTATATTTTATTCTCCCTGCTCCTCTGAGTATTCTGTTTTTTGTTTGTTTGTTTTTTTGTTTTTTTTTTAAATCTGCCTTAGAATTCCCGTTCTTTTTAAATTTGGTGCTAATTTTTATTGTCTTTACCAATTGGACGGTGCTCACTGGATTCTCGGGGGCGTGTCTTTAGCCTGCTCTGGACTATTACCCGCTAAGCCACACACCCCTGGAAAAAGACCATAAAAGGAGGCAGCAAATAGGATCAAATCTCTGGAACCATATCATGAATTGAAACAAAAAACATAATCTGGAATAATCAGTGGAGCAGTGAGAGCAAAAACTTTTTTTTTTTTTCCTTCAACTTTTAAAATGTTTTAAAATTAGTAGAAAGTGGTGTAATCATAAAATCCACCACCCACCCGCCCCGCCGAGGAAAACAGCTTTCCTCCATTTTGTTCCTGACTATCCAACATTAACATTACAGTGTTCTCACGGCATGTAACAAATGAAGCAATCACACGGCATACTACCGACATCCAGTGATGGCAGCCATGATGTCAGTTGTATGGCACGTGCTGTGCGGCCATTGTTTGGTTGCAGCGATAATATGTTGTCGGCGCTTGATCAGCGGGTAAAAGGTGAGGTGAGCATTGTTTTTTTTATTTGAGACCTTTATTGAAAGTCACATTATCACTTTAAGAACCTATGTTGTACAGAGGCTGCAATATGTATAACATTTTAAGAAAGTTTAGATTTTTTTTTTGCCAGGAATCTTGCAGAAAAATTTGAATATATCCACGTAGGACTAAAAAGGTGACCTATATAACCTGTGTGGGCCGTTGTCCAGCTCCTCGGGGGCGGGTTTATTTAGAAAGCAATCAGCTAGGTTAACCTGCAGCCATTCACATTGAGACTGAGATGTGATTGGCTGCTTCCTGCCCTCTATTTTTGCACACAAGACACCAGACAATAGGTGAGCGTCTCTTCTGTAAGATCGTAGACGCTGATGATATCAGCGGAGTCTACGTGGCGCTGGAGATTACCGGCTTGTAGTCATTTACACACTCGGCTGAGGATGCATTTTTCTTGTACTCTTTCTTTGTGGATTCCCTCACTGTGCTCGCGTCTCGTCTCCGTCCTCCCGCTCCCTGTCTCTCACACGCATCGCTGTATTATGAAAACCATCATCCTCCCGAGCGTTGCCTCAATCGTGTTGCTACCATCAGATCTTCTCTTTTGTAGCTTAGAATATGCACGTTAGCGATTGTGCTGCTCGCCTGCTATTCATGGCCGTCCTTGTATACGTATATACGTCCTTTTGTTTCATTCAGACTCTTGGAACAGAATCGCATTTCACGTTGATGTTCATAATATCAAAACTGCTGGGAACGACGTCGCTGGCAATGACTCTATTATATACATCACCGCTCTCATTCACAGGCTGGTGGCTCCGATGCATCAGAAGTACGAGGACCCTCGCGACGCCGAGCTCCTCCTTGTCCTATACAACAGTCGCAAAGTTACTGATCTGGCGCTCACGATAGCTGCTTAAAGGGGAACATGTAATCCGTGATTAGGGTAGGGTCCTGCAGTGCCGCTGTGGCGTGTAGTCCGAAGCCACAAGCGTTAGTGTGCACAAATAAGTGCACCAATTTGCTCATATTGCGTATTTGCTCTTTCAGGCCTCACGTCGGGACCCTACACTAACTATTCACTTGGATGGTAGCCTGTAATACCTAGTGTTCCCTGCCAGGGTCTCTGCAGAGACAATGGGTGATCGATGTCAACAGCCGTCTCTGGGCTCAGGCCTGAGCTTCTTTCTCCTTCTACCAGAATGGAGCCCATCTCCAACTGATGCGGCCATCTATACATTACAGGCAGTGCCGGGGAAGTGAGGGGCTCGATGCAACCTCCCACCAAGTGGTTCTCATCAAATTTAATAGGGGTTTCTGTTGGTGAAACAAGATGCCTGCTTCTTACCCTCTGTAAGGCAAAATGGTCAGTGACTCCAGCTTAGCTGCAATGTTTGTTAGAGACCATGGTCGTCTGAATAACCCTCCTTGTGGCTGCTCCATCCTCCTCCAAGCTGTATACTGCAGCTCGGCGTGTTTCTAAATACTGCTGGGCACAAGTCAGTACATGGAAAACTGATGATCATAAAGTCCATCAACTAAACCTCAGTAGGGGAATAGAAACTATCTACTGCTCTGGTGGCTGGATGTGGTGCTCTGGTGATACTGGTGGCTGGATGTGCTGCTATTGTAGTACTGGTGACCCATATGTGCTGCTCTGGTGGTACTGGTGACCCATATGTGTTGCTCTGGTGGCCCGTATGTCCTGCTCCGGTGGTATTGGTGGCTCTATGTGCTGCTTTGGTGGTACTGGTGGCCCGTATGTCCTTCTCTGGTGGTACTGGTGACCCATATGTGCTTCTTTGGTGGTACTGGTGGATGGATGTGCTGCTCTGGTGGTACTGGTGGCTGGATGTGCTACTTTGGTGGTACTGGTGGCTGTATGTGCTACTCTGGTGGTATTGGTGGCTGGATTTGCTGCTCTGGTGGTCTGTATGTCCTGCTCTGGTGGTACTGGTGACTTGTATGTGCTGCTCTGGTGGTACTGGTGGCCCGTATGTCCTGCTTTGTTGGTACTGGTGACCCATATGTGCAGCTCTGGTGGTACTGGTTGGTGGCTGTATCTGCTGCTCTGGTGGTAGTGGTGGCTGTATGTCCTTCTCTGGTGGTACTGGTGACCCATATGTGTTGCTGTGGTGGTACTGGTGGGCCCGTATGTCCTGTTTTGGTGGTACTGGTGACCCATATGTCCTGCTTTGGTGGTACTGGTGACCCATATGTGCTACACTTGTGATAGTCAGTCCCAGTCATGTGACGGGAATCCCTTCATTCTGATCATTGTTGGGCCCCGTATTGTATGTACCAAAAACGGGAATAAATGGACGAGCATCTTACCCTGTGCCACAAAAGACAAATTCAATAAGCTGCTGATCAGATATACAATATATGGCATTGCGCAGACATCTTTCCAAAAACTCTCGGGCACATTCACATCCATGGTATCACCAGCTGTGGAACAGAAATATTCCACGGCTTCAAGATTATTTAATAAAATGCAAAAAAAGTAACGCAAGGATTAAAAAAAAAGGAACTATATATGTAGGATCTGAGGCCGAGTATGCCATGAGACTCGTAGGGTGTAGTTACACAAACCTCACTGTGCGTTCTCTTCCCTTGTCATGAGGACAGCCGCGTGTTATCACACCATATTTTGCATTTAGTTCCATAGATTCAGCCGTGATTCTTAGAAGTCAATTCTGAGATTAGCAGTGCGTGCCGCAGAAAACCGTTCCATATCCTCCTCTCCCTGTTTACGTCTCACATGGTAAGAAATAGACAGATGCACTGAGTTTTCCATTAGCGCGACGTTCTCTTCTCTGTATCCGCCGCACAGTGCTGCTCAGTTTGATAGCGGTTGCTCTCAGTCAGCCGGAGATATGACATTAAGGCTCTGTTCACACTTCTTTGGCTGCCAGAAAGGCTTGGCATTCTGGGTTTTTTTTTCTTAATTTACTGGAAACCTGACGGGCACATATCCATTGTGACTCCCTGAAAAATGTAACATGACGTGATTCCAGTGTGAACGTTGCGATGACGTCTGAAGCCCGATTTTCTGAAGCTACCTAGCCAGGTGCTTAAATTATGGGACATCTCTGATGCTTTCCAGAACTTGCCATGTACACCGAAAAGACTTAAGTAAATCGAGCCTAATTTGCTTCAAGGTGGCCATATGCAGTTAATAGCTTAGGCTGCTCCAACAGGTCCTTCCTACCTGCTCATTTTGACTGATCCTACATGTATACTCAACGGGAAGACGTGAATAAGCCACTGGCAGACCCCTATGACAGCAACTTATCTTGTCTAAGAACACAAAGATGGGGCATCGTGATCCCATGACTGATTCCACCTTCTTACATCAACTGAATGATTTTCCTACACAAGAGCCTAGAGACGTCCCATGTTGACGTCAGCCCCTCTTTCTTTTGTAAATTTTCCCATTAATGTTACCACATGGAAACGGATGTCAGGTGAGATCATATTTAGACAAAAGGGTCTTTGACTGAAGCCAAATAACTCTGATTCCTTCCAGTTTTGTAACTTAATTATTGGAAGTTCTCCATGGCATATTAAAGGCTGACCGTTACCTAGTATGGCTGAGGTTGTCCACCCTCAAACAGTACTGTTGGACAAGCTCACATGGACTTGGATTTATGGCAAAAAAAAAAAGTTGTATCGGTCCTTCCATGAAACTCTGAGAATTGTTTTTAGCCAATGAGTCAACTAAGAATGAAGCCAAATGAGATCCCATTTCGACAAGAGGGTCTTTGACTGTAGCCACGGAGCCCTAATTTCTCCCGGTTTCATAATGTAATTATTGTAAGCTCTCCATGGTACGGGAAGAGATGGCCATTATCTAGCATAACCGAGGTGGTCTTACCTCAAATATAACTGTTGGAGAAGGTCATATGGACCTAAATATAAGACAATAAAGTGATATCGTCCATCCATGAAATATGGCGAATTGTTTTTGGCCAATCGGTCAAGGAAGAATGAAGTCAAATTAGATCCTATTTCGACAAAAGGGTCTACTCTTTGACTGTGGCCATAGAACCCTAATTCCTAAAAGTTTTGTAACTTAATTATTGGAAGCTCTCCATGGTATCGGAAGGGCTAACTTAGAATCATAGAATTGTAGAGTTGGAAGGGACCTCCTGGGCCATCTGGTCGAACCCCCTGCTCAAAGCAGGATTCGCTAAATCATCCCAGTCAGATGTCTGTCCAGCCTCTGTTTGAAGACTTCCATTGAAGGAGAACTCACCACTTCTCGTGGCAGCCTGTTCCACTCATTGATCACTCTAACTGTCAAAAAGTTTTTTCTAATATCTAATCTGTGTCTCCTCCCATTCAGTTTCATCCCATTGCTTCTAGTCTTTCCTTGTGCAAATGAGAATAAAGTTGATCCTTCTACAATGTGACAGCCCTTTAGATATTTGTAGACAGCTATTAAGTCTCCTCTCAGTCTTCTCTTTTGCAAACTAAAAACTAACTATATTTAGCATGGCCGAGGTTGTCCAACCTCAAGCATAACGGTTGGTGAAGGTCACATGGACCTGGATCTAAGGCAAAAAAAAGTATTATCAGTCTATCCATGGAACTCGGAGAATTGTTTTTGGCCAATCAGTCAAGTAAGAATGAAGTTGTTCTTGGAGAAAGTCAAGTAGAAGTGAAAGTAAGACAGCAGAGCCATAAACCATTCTCCAAGTGCCATGAATTGACGGGCAGGGCTAACCAGTCAAGTAAAGGTAAGGAGGAGGTATCTTTCCATGTAGATGAATCCTATAATGGTTGCTGGAAGATAGCACAGACCTGCCGAGAATTCTCGAGACTTTGGTTGTGGAGCAGCAAATTTTTATTTTAGCAAAGAACCCAGTGGAAATTACTTCAAAGGACTTTTGAACTATTTACCAGGAAGCACACTGCCTTCTTAAGAGGCTTAGTTTATTTTTTTTTTTTTGATTCACCGCTCATTCATCAATGGCTGGTGTAGGACTCTTTTGTTGTGGTAAGCCCAAAGTATGGAGTCTGCATGACTCACGCGGAATGTAGATTATCTCTCGGAAGAGTTAAATCCACGGTCTACAGAATGCAAACCGGAACACGCCATGTACGTTCCCTGGCATCCACCTTGGTACAGCGCCTTCAAGCGAAAGCTAAACTTTTCTGCAGCCGTGGGTTAGAATTAAATATAATATCACAGACTATTTTTGATTGTTGATTCTGGCTTTTTATTAAAAAGCTGCTGGAAAAAAAAATAAAAAGAAAAATGGATAGTAGCCTCTGGTTTGGGAAATTTTGAAGCAATGCCCTGTTTTTGCAGCTGCTAAAGCGAACGTCACAAAGTCAGATCAATGGCAGCATTGTGGCAGTCTGTCCTCGTTCCTGCCTCTGTTTCGGAGATGTACATGGTCATGTGAATTTCATTAGATTTATCGAGGGCTCTAATCCAAGCTGTGTAAATAAGTCCCTGTCCACAATCCCAAATTCTGCATGACAAGGCTGGGAAGAGGAGGAAAGGTGAGCGGACGGCGAATAGTAAAAATTACAATATTTTATCCATTGTAATGGCTGAAAAAAAAAAGAAAGCTAAAAAAAAAGAACAAAATGAAAGCAAAAATAAAAAGCTTTTTGCCGACTAATAATATTTGTGGCTGGGGACTACGGGTCAGAAAAGAATCTTTTTATCTGTCGGTCTGCGTTACACGTGGTGGATCTGGTGTGGATTCCATGCAGATTTACTAGAGGAAAACCTGAAGCTTATTTTTACAAATCTCATCTGCATACTGCGGAAAAAAATCCATGTGAAAACTGACATTTGATGTGGATTGGTGTTGAATGAATGTGCCCGGTTAAGGTGTTTTCCAAGCATGCTCGTGTGCTATCCTAGTGGCTTCGGCATGCTCGAAAAATATGTTCAAGTAGCCTGCGCCTGCATGTATCGCCTCTGTTCGACAGCCTCAACCCGAGCAAGGATTGCCTGTTTGTTAGACAATCCTTGCATGTGTTGCAGCTGTCGAACAGATGCGAGACACGCAGCTGCGGGGACTCAAACATATTTTTCGAGCATGCCGAAGACACTGAGCATGATAACACCTTATCCGAGCACGTTCACTCATCACTAGTGTGGATATAACACTCAAAATGTCAATTGTTTCTGTGGATTTTCACTGTGGATTTCACACTTGGCTTTTTTGCCTTCTTCAGGATTACTAAGGGTTATCAAAGTTCTAAAATGTGCCACTTCCTTGCATCCTCCATTTCTTTGTTCCCTGGTGGAACCTGATGGATTCACATATATTTTTCCATTAATTATAACTGCATAACAGCAGGTGCAATAATCCTAGAATGTGAGAACCGAGTGCTGAACACGACGGTGTGTAAGAATCCTCTGTTCTTGAATGTGCACTGCGTAGAAATGCTCATCCAGAGAGTCGTAGATTTGGGTTTTCGTGGCTGAGCACATGTTAACAAACCTGAGAATGGTTTGGGGTGGTGTAAGTCCAAAAACATTGGTTTCTTCACTGGTGATGTGAATCCTCAGAAAGGGAATCAATTTGACACGTCTTTGTCTTGTCTTCTCTCAAAGAGGTTTTGGATTCCCAGATGGAAGTCCACAAGTTGGGGGAAGCTGGATTGCCAGTATTTGTTGCATAGTGAGGAGCGCAGAAGAGGTACAAAACCCTGGAGTGCAGGCAGGAGCTCATAACCTGGAGAACCAGACAAGAAAACATGAGCGAATAGGTCAACAGGACCATGCGAAAAATACTGACAGAATAAAATACACTAATAAAGCCCAAATCGGAAAGGGTCAGAACTGAGGAACAATATGGGAGAGCAGAGTCCCTTTTATCACAATCAATACCATCAAAGAGCCCTGGTAGCCAGAGGGAAATCGTCAATGGCTTCAGGAAGGGTTTTTCCTTGTCTTTAGTGGGATGGACCATATTCTACTATCATCTCGTGGCCTTATGGATGGGGCTTGTGAATGTCAGGAGAAGATTCCTTGCCTATGGTAAAGTTCTGGTGGAAGAGCAGTGTTAGGGTGTGTGCACACGTTTTGGATTCTGCTGCGGATCCGCAGCGTTTTTGGCCCTGCGGATCCGCAGCAGTTTCTGCTGCGTTGTACAGTACCTTTATATTCAATGGAAAATAAAAAACGCAGTGCACATGCTGCAGATTTTTCCACGCGGATTTGCTGCGGTTTTAAATCCGCAGCATGTCAATTCTTTGTGCGGAATCCGCAGCGGTTTCACACCTTTTCCATTGTACAGGTGCCGAACCGCAGGGGAAAACTGCAGATAATACGCAGGTCTTTTGTCTTGCAGATTTTCCTGCGGATTTTGCCAAATCCGCGTGGAAAAATCTGCAGCACAATCCGCAACGTGTGCACACAGCCTTATAGCTGCTATTTGCTAATCTCATTCAGCTATTCAGGCCCTGACTTTTCGTGAAGGTGACGATACCCTGAACTCTTTACCGCTTTCGGTCGGAGTTTTTTCACTTGTCTGTTTCTCATTATATCCCCGATGAGGATGGTAATAGTTTGTAATGAGTATCGGTTCAGCACGCGCCCTCCATCCCCTGCGAATTGTTCATTTTCTATAGCATATCCACATGTCATATCATTTCTGCAGCCGCCGCGGCCTTGGACACAATATCCATATAGTTCTATTCGGCAGATAAAGCCGTTAACAAGCAGGTGCATCACTTTCCGTGAACCGGCGTATTACATTTTGTAATTTATGCTTTCACATCCAGTTAACATGCATAAAGCTATGTGGTGTCGAGAACAAAACTGCGCTCTGTACCCATGACCCAGGTGACTTCTCTGCGCTTACTGCCCTTCACTTATACTTGGCACTTCACACCTTTTCTTTTCCCCATTCACAGTCTTTCGAGAGAGCGATTCCATGGTTGTATCATTCAGCTGAACTATGAGAGATTTTCTCTTACAATACGCCATGCATTGACTGAGCGATGAAGTCCAGCAGGTAAAGGACCTCTATGGAAGAGTACTGTGCCATTTGGCGGTGGCGGACACAGACAGAAGAGGGTCACTGTTCAAGGAGAGTATATGGGCACTTTGCGGTCCATTAGTTCACCATAATGCACAATTCCACCTGTTTTGGATGTGGCAGTGGCCCTTTTACCTATTGGATGGTCTCTCGGTGGATTTGGAGGATCTCTCGGTGGATTTCGAGGTCTCTTGGTGGATTTGGAGGACTCTGTTTCTCCTGTATCCTGTCTATGATTTTGCATTGTACTTTTTATTTTCACCTATTTCATTAAAACTGATTTTAGATACTTGAGGTTTTGCCTCTAAGTCCAATACCTGCGTTCAGCTGTGAGATGTCTGCAAAGATAGGAGTGAAAACCCAAGGAGCAGTAATGTAGACGGAAGCCTCGTCAGGACACAGGCTCTTACTGTAGTATCTTTATGTGTCTCGCCAGCCTGCAGGCGATGCATGTGATTAAATCATAGTATCCCACTCAATGAGAGAGGTGGAGGAGCCAAGACAATAATCCCAGGAGGCCTGGCAGATGGCACCGACCCCTTTTTTATTGAGCGAGTGCCGCTAAAGGGCAGGATTTACACTTCTGGAAAATGTGCCTTTTGTGTAAGTTTAAATGTAGAAGCGCCACTCACAAGCCGAGCAGAATTCACCGTACACATCGGGATTATATGTACCGTACACAGTGTTCAGGATGGAGCAGACTGAAAGGGAACTGGCTGCCATGATTTTTCTCTAATCTTGAAAGTACACAAATCCTACAGTATAGTACGCATTACAATAAATTAGGGGGAGTATCATCCATTGGCCTGGTCACTGGACCTGTCACAAATCGCCGGACTGATATTGGAAAGTCTTCACTCAACTGCTTTTCCTAAAGCTCCATAGACCTTAGATGGGCGTTGGCCAAATGATGGTTCGGCTGACAGCTATCTTCCTCTCTCATACTCTGGCGACGGCTTATCTCAGCAAGAACATGCCGGATCCTCAACTTCCCCCGACAATCACCTGTGTCTCCTGTGTCTTGGGATTGAGACTCTAGTGTTCCTTGTTTGATGCGCTCCATTATTTGTATTACTGTCCAACTGCTCCAGAATTTTCACCTAGTCCTAGTCCTCATGGTCCGCACAATTCTACAAGTCTTCTGGAAGCTGAACCAACGCACCCAGACCAGAGACTTAGCTGATCCACCTCACATCGTGATCTCTTACAACTTCCCTATAAAAATATATTGCAAAATGAATCAAAGCCGAAGCATAACCTTTAATCAGGGCGCAGTATATTTGGTGGAGCTTTCCCGGCAAAATGGAGCCTTTCCGAGATTTGTTCTGAGGCTCTTGGATTTATTTAACGCCAGTGATGCAGAAGAAGGCCAGGTTCACATTGGGTTTGATTCCCACGTCAGTGGCTCCGTGGGGGATTACATCTAAAGCCCTAGAAAAGGGAATGTGGGCGCCTGCGCTTGCAGAACTATTGACTGTCATGATGCAGACGGAGTCACCGTGTTCTCTGGTGGACATCATTTTTTGTGATATCCGCCTATTTGAGTCGGGCATTAAAATGCAGTTGATCAAATCTTGGTACCCACATCGGATATTGCCGAAAATGATGTGCAGCAGAGCATATCATCAGTGAGCCCCAGCAGAGCCGCAGGCGTGGCGATAAAACACTATGTCAACAGATATGAACCCAATTTGCTACAGATGTGCTCATTCTCACCTTCTGCAATTTTTCATGCAACACAAACTTCAAATATTATTGCAAGATGCAAGCAAACAACCCAATAAGCCACAACTCGTGTCACAACAATTTAAAGGCCACATATAGCATAAATGCCTCCCAACAGAGCAGTGGCAGACCATTCCACTTCTATGGATCTATTAGAAAAAAGGGAGGTCTAGCTCTGAACTGCTTCCCAATATAGAGCCGTATCATTTTCCTTTAGCCACTAGTAGGGGGAGCACAGAGCATTGACATTGCTGAAGCTTCTGTTGATTGTATGCACTGAGCTCCATCTAGTGGTGGCTGCAGGTAACCAGTTTTATCAACTACAGCGATAAAGGAAGCAGGAAACAAGATGCAAATTATTTATAAAATTCTCCATTGTTGTACTTATAAGAGTGTTGAAAAATGGGTTATCTTGCAGTTTGTACTTTAAAGCAGATTTATCCGCAGAGCAAGTACCCTGATAAATCTGTTACCGCTGCACAATGGAGATATAGTGTCGGCGCTCGAAGAGGGATTGGGCCCATACTAAATTTTACTATAGGACTAGACGATCATGAATTTATGATCATCTCGGTTTAAAGAAAAAAACATTCCTCTTTTAAGGACTTTTAACTCTCTTGGAGTGTCAAAGAGATGCCTGGAATAAGTGGGGCATCTCATGGAAGAGTTTGCAAATCTTCCAGGCTCCTCCAAAAGGTTATGGAGACCAGCAAGGTTTCTGGAAGGTTTCTTAATTGGTGTCCAGTCACATCGGGATGTGGAGAATGAGGCTTTGATGGCCGAGGAATGGGTGTATATGAGGCAGGGTCTCTAAGGAGGGTCGCAGATCAGGATGAACAAGAGTTTGAATAAGTATAGAAATGCAAAAATGTATACCTCCATACACATTTCAAAGGACATTTCCGCTACAAATTAATCTTGTCCATTCCATAATAAAAAAAGGGTTATTGCCGTCATATTTACTTGCCAACTTCAATCACCATCGATTCTCCGGTCTTGGGGCAGGTCACATTATGAGTTTAGTCTGTGAAGTCTCCACTTTCTCAATCGGTCTATGTACATTTGTAGCAGAAGGTACCCAAGGAGCAGCTGTGCCTTCTGAGCGCATGTGCTGTAGTAACAAACTACCAAGGAGCCGTCAACCCAGCCAGAGGTGTCATGTAAGCAGTTGGTGGTGCCCAGATGTCAGTGACATTGCCTGGCAGAAACGGCTCAAGTGAATAAATGTTATTTGGGGACCATTGTGGAAGCTTTTTAATAGCATATCCATAGAGAAGTACTTTATTGGGCAGAACCATCGTGGAAACATTTTAATAGCAGAACCATAAAGGAAGTGTTTCTTTGTGTAATAACCTTCATGGAAGCCTTTTAATAGCAGAACTCTAGAGGAAGTGTGTTATTGGACGGAACCATCATGGAAGCTGTTATGAATGGGTCACCGAGGAGGATGGCAGGAACAAGCTAAGCCATCAGAAGACCAGAGAGGTTGGTAACTAAGCGGATTGCAGACCCCTGATCCTATCCGCACAAATAGCAGTAGCCGTGGAGCGTTCCTAGGAAACCCTAGACGCTTCGTCACAGCCGGAGGACTAACTAAGCCTAAAGACAGAAAGATGAAATCCAAACTGCCCTGGAGCAGATTCCCAAAGGAATAGCCAGTCCCCAAACATATATTGTCGGTGAGACAAGATAAGACACAAACACAGGCAGAGAACAGACTGAGCAAACGGTGGGGTCAAAGCTGTCTAAACAGGACAGGACAGAAAAGATACTGTCTGCAATCACGCACAAAACCCTGAAAAAGTCCAACACTACTGATATACAAAAAACCTGAGATCACACGATCTCACCCCCGCTAGATCAACACTCTGGTATAAACTGACAGAAAAGCAAAAAGATGCTAACATAAAAGGGGACTGAACAAGCTGCAACATATGAAGCAGGTCCCAGCGCTGCCCCCAGCAGGGAGCACGCTCAACCCTAGCAGCAAAACAAAAAGCCAAAAAAAGACACAACCAGATTAGATGCAAAGGATTAGCAAAAGAATCACTTAGCTGAACCATGCAGATCAGGCAGGGGACAAAAGAGCTCCAAATGCACAATGAGGAAATCACCAGAAACCTCCAAGAGCAGCCAGCTCAATTATATGCTCCCAGCCAGTAATCCCAGGTTTCCAATTATCGTCGTCAGGTGGGGAACTTCCATCCACCTGGCTAGCTCCACTACTCTCAGCAACCACCAGAGGGAGCTTCGGCTCAGAAGTCCGAGCAAGAGAATTCACAACAGGAAGCGTTTCAATAGCAGCACTCTAGAGGACGTGTGTTATTGGGCGGAACCATCATGAAAGCGTTTTAATAGCAGAATCCTAGAGGAAGTGTGTTATTGGGCGGAACCATCATGAAAGCCTTTCAATAGCAGAACCCTAGAGGAAGTGTGTTATTGGACGGAACCATCAGGGAAGCCTTTCAATAGCGAGACTTTTTTTTTTTAATCTATTTTCATGTTCACGCACCTCTGGGAAATCAATCCTTTTTTATCTGGATAAATAGCCCACTGTTTCTAGATGTTGTTTTAGTGCTCATTTTAGTATTCAGAAAAATGTCTTATGGGGAAGTGTCCAGCACTCGAGCTCAGAAAATGCAGAGGAAGGAAGTCTGTAACTTTTACCAACTCCCAAGACAATAAAAGAACATTCTTTTAAGTAAAGGAGAATGGATGAAATCACGTGTCACCTTCTAGTCTATTGAAATAAGTACGATTGCACTTGTGCTCCAAAAGCCGTCATAACTGTAAATGAAAGGGACATGACTGTAATTAGGATGTACATGAAGACTGCCGTCCATATGTATTGCACATACAGTATAGGTATACATTGTATTCATCTTTATAGAGTGGTCATGCGCTCCACTATCTTGCTGTGGCGGGGACTGACTCCAGATGTAACTTGTCTTTCACCTTCAGTCTTGTAAATTCTTTTTTTTGCTGTGCAACAAATAAGAGGTGGCGCATTATTGCTAAATGGCCATTTCATAGTTCCAGCTTTATGTGCTGTACATCACATCCTATCTGTCCCGCACTCATGCTGCATGTAGTAATCTGGACAAGTAAAATCGTCACGTAACTCCAGATTGCTGTATGTGCTTCTAGAAAAATATCTATAAAATGTTTTCTGCCTGTTAATATCTACCCTTTCCCCTGGTGCCTGGGAAGTGTTTTCTTCTGCATATTTGTATCCCGTTACAACAGCTGGGGGACAATGTATATCAACAGCAAGACCACCATCTCCTTACCAAGTGATAATTCTAATGACATCAGCGTTTCTTAGTATCAAATGGAAAAAGCACAGATAGTACTGCCTCCCATTATATAATGTAGGCACGGATAGTACTGCCTCCCATTATGTAATGTAGGCACAGATAGTACTGCCTCCCATTATATAATGTAGGCACAGATAGTACTGCCTCCCATTATGTAATGTAGGCACAGATAGTACTGCCTCCCATTATGTAATGTAGGCACAGATAGTACTGCCTCCCATTATATAATGTAGGCACAGATAGTACTGCCTCCCATTATGTAATGTAGGCACAGATAGTACTGCCTCCCATTATGTAATGTAGGCACAGATAGTACTGCCTCCCATTATGTAATGTAGGCACAGATAGTACTGCCTCCCATTATGTAATGTAGGCACAGATAGTACTGCCTCCCATTATGTAATGTAGGCACAGATAGTACTGCCTCCCATTATATAATGTAGGCACAGATAGTACTGCCTCCCATTATGTAATGTAGGCACGGATAGTACTGCCTCTCATTATATAATGTAGGCACAGATAGTACTGCCTCCCATTATGTAATGTAGGCACAGATAGTACTGCCTCCCATTATGTAATGTAGGCACAGATAGTACTGCCTCCCATTATGTAATGTAGGCACAGATAGTACTGCCTCCCATTATATAATGTAGGCACAGATAGTACTGCCTCCCATTATGTAATGTAGGCACAGATAGTACTGCCTCCCATTATGTAATGTAGGCACAGATAGTACTGCCTCCCATTATATAATGTAGGCACAGATAGTACTGCCTCCCATTATGTAATGTAGGCACAGATAGTACTGCCTCCCATTATATAATGTAGGCACAGATAGTACTGCCTCCCATTATGTAATGTAGGCACGGATAGTACTGCCTCTCATTATGTAATGTAGGCACGGATAGTACTGCCTCCCATTATGTAATGTAGGCACAGATAGTACTGCCTCCCATTATGTAATGTAGGCACAGATAGTACTGCCTCCCATTATGTAATGTAGGCACAGATAGTACTGCCTCCCATTATGTAATGTAGGCACAGATAGTACTGCCTCCCATTATGTAATGTAGGCACAGATAGTACTGCCTCCCATTATGTAATGTAGGCACGGATAGTACTGCCTCTCATTATATAATGTAGGCACGGATAGTACTGCCTCCCATTATGTAATGTAGGCACAGATAGTACTGCCTCCCATTATGTAATGTAGGCACAGATAGTACTGCCTCCCATTATATAATGTAGGCACAGATAGTACTGCCTCCCATTATATAATGTAGGCACAGATAGTACTGCCTCCCATTATATAATGTAGGCACAGATAGTACTGCCTCCCATTATATAATGTAGGCACGGATAGTACTGCCTCCCATTATATAATGTAGGCACGGATAGTACTGCCTCCCATTATGTAATGTAGGCACGGATAGTACTGCCTCCCATTATGTAATGTAGGCACGGATAGTACTGCCTCCCATTATGTAATGTAGGCACAGATAGTACTGCCTCCCATTATGTAATGTAGGCACAGATAGTACTGCCTCCCATTATGTAATGTAGGCACAGATAGTACTGCCTCCCATTATATAATGTAGGCACGGATAGTACTGCCTTCCATTGTGCAATGTAGGCACAAATAGTACTGCCTCCCATTATATAATGTAGGCAAATATAGTACTGCCTCCCATTATACAGTTGTGTGAACGACTGTTTGCCCCTTCCTGATTTCCTATTCTTTCCCATGTTTGTCACACTTAAATGTTTCAGATCACCAAACAAATGTAAAATTTATACAAAGATAACAGAAGTAATCACAAAGTGCAGTTTTTAAATGAAGGTCTTTATTAAGGGAAAAAGAAATCCAAACCTACAGGGCCCAGTGTTGCGCTTCAGCATTTGGTCTCAAACAGATGGTCAGACATTCTCCTTCAGGATTTTTTGGTAGACAGCAGAATTCATGGTTCCATTTACTACAGCAAGTCATCCAGCTACTAAAGCAACAAAACATTCCCAGACTATCACACTACCACCACCATATTTTACTGTTGGTATGATGTTCCTTTTCTGAAATGCTGTGTTATTTCTACGCTAGATGTAACGGGACATACACCTTCCAAAAAGTTCAACTTTTGTCTCGTCACTCCACACAGTATTCTTCCAAAAGTCTTGAGGATAATCAAGATGTTTCTGGTGAAACTGAGACAAGTCTTTATGTTCTTACTGCTCAGCAGTAGTTTTCGTATGGATCTCTGCCATGACGGTTGTCTTTGCCCAGTTTCTTTCTTATGGTGGCGTCATGAACATTGAGCTTTAGGGGGAGCGGGGCATCACTATCTCACTCAAGGCCCTGTAGGTTTGGATTTATTTTTCCGTTGTTGATAATAATAAAGACCTTCATTTAAAAACTGCATTTTGTGATGACTTGTGTTATTTTTTATTTAAATTTGTTTGGTGATCTGAAACATTTAAGTGTGACAAACATGGAAAAGAATAGGAAATCAGGAAGGGGCGGACAATTTTTCACACCACTGATAGTTCTGCCTCCCTGTACTTGATTTAGCACCAAGGGAGAAAGCAGTTAAAGAATCCATAAAATTCACAATTTTATTGAAATCACATGTATGAAAAAAAGGACACAACAGTACATGGAATGGGGAAGAGAAATATCCAACCGTGCACAGTGGTACAAAGGAACAAAGCACACTGTATCCACAGTCCCAGGAGTGATATAAATAATCAATATCTATCCCCGGTAGGGAAGTTAAAGGCAGCTTATCATGGGCACACCGATGAATAATCAATATCTATCCCTAATAGGGATTTAAACAGTTCATCGTAAGCACATCAGTATATAGGCTAAAAGCTCAACCCTCACTGCTGCCCATAATTCCCCAACAGGGCATAATAGAGAAATCTACAGAGCAAATGCTCAAGAGAAGCGCCCTGACAGCATCATCAGTATTGAGACAGCGTCAGTTGTATAAGTGCCTGGAGGACTAACCCCTAAATGGCAGATGCTAGAAATAAACATTACAGTACAAGTGCTGTGAAGGCGTCATTACCTGGGTCTAGTGAAGGCGGTGTGGTAGATCCAGTCCCCTGTACTTGATGTAGGCACAGATATTACTGTCCCCTGTACATGATGTAGGCACAGTTAGTACTGCCTCCCTGTACTTGATGTAAGTACAGATAGTACTGCCTCCCGTTATATAATGTAGGCACAGATAGTACTGCCTCTCTGTACATTATGTAGGCACAGATGTTACTGTCCCCTGTACATGATGTAGGCACAGTTAGTACTGCCTCCCTGTACTTGATGTAAGTACAGATAGTACTGCCTCCCGTTATATAATGTAGGCACAGATAGTACTGCCTCCCTGTACATTATGTAGGCACAGATGTTACTGTCCCCTGTACATGATGTAGGCACAGTTAGTACTGCATCCCTGTACTTGATGTAAGTACAGATAGTACTGCCTCCCGTTATATAATGTAGGCACAGATAGTACTGCCTCCCTGTACATTATGTAGGCACAGATGTTACTGTCCCCTGTACATGATGTAGGCACAGTTAGTACTGCCTCCCTGTACTTGATGTAAGTACAGATAGTACTGCCTCCTGTTATATAATGTAGGCACAGATAGTACTGCCTCCCGTTATATAATGTAGGCACAGATAGTACTGCCTCCCGTTATATAATGTAGCCACAGATAGTACGGCCTCCCATTATATAATGTAGGCACAGATAGTACTGCCTCCCTGTACATGATGTAGGCACAGATGTTACTGTCCCCTGTACATGATGTAGGCACAGTTAGTACTGCCTCCCTGTACATGATGTAGGCACAGATAGTACGGCCTCCCATTATATAATGTAGGCACAGATAGTACGGCCTCCCTGTACATGATGTAGGCACAGATAGTACTGCCTCCCTGTCTCCTAGTGTGAGGAGACATGTTGCTCTCCCTGGCTGTCATACACACAGCTGTGATCAATGAATGCACATGGCACTTTCTAATAGAGAAGCAATCTTAGGAGAATAACATTTTGTCATTAGCAACATGAGATTCTGTTAATTGACTGAATGGTGGATTTTTATACTTTGCGTTATGATTCCTGGCCCCCAGCAGTCTCAGCCATAGTAACAAGCGTCACCCGACAAGGCCATTGTCGTCCTCTCTCAGATCTACCTCTGTCCTTTCCGTGTCTCCTTGTTTTTACCTTTAGCCGTCTGCATTATTGTCTGCTCAATTCTTTGCTTTCGGAGCCGCCCTCTTGCCACATTTTCCTGATTGTATGGCTACAGACCCCTGACTACGTCCTTGGCTTTATCTGTGGCTCTCGTGGTACCTGCAGCATAGCCCATCCATCCGTAATGACATCCGCTGCCATCCTCTCTGATGCCCTCACCTGTTGTCTGTCTGCTATGTCAAGAATTACCTGCTGCAAAGCCCTGATCCTCCTAATCTCCGTGCCCCAGTGTAGCCTGTGCTAATCCTGCAGTGACGTCATCAGATTCAGACCTGTCCGTGATGATGTCATACACTACCGCTGTCATATGGCCGTGTAAATCCTGAGCCTCCTGGTACCTTTTATATCAGAGACCCCAGGATTGCAGTATATGGCTGCTGAGACGTTAGTTGTGATGCCAAATACTGTAGGTAAAGAGGGATAGGTTTAGCCTGGCATATAAACACCCGATGATGCACCTACTGCCATCCATCCAGGCAGATGTACGGACATACGACATGACTGAAGAGCCAAGTCTGGTGTGATGTCATCAGCAGCATGACATCAGAGGAGAGGCACCGGTGGGACGAGAGCAGAAGTGACCGACATATGGGGCAGCATTGTAAAAGGTCATGGACAGCGCCGGAATAAAGAGATAAGAGCAAACGTTCTGGTTCCCTAATATGTTCCCCTCGTCACAGGGGCGAGCCGGAATTCAATATTTACATTTTAATGGATGACGCGCTGTTATGGGGGATCTGTGGATGATGTACTGTTATGGAGGATCTCTGGATGATGCACTGTTATGGGTGATCTGTGGATGATGCACTGTTATGGGTGATCTATGGATGATGCACTGTTATGGGGATCTGTGGATGATGCACTGTTATGGGTGATCTATGGATGATGCACTGTTATGGGTGATCTGTGGATGATGCACTGTTATGGGGATCTGTGGATGATGCACTGTTATGGGGATCTGTGGATGACGCACTGTTATGGGGATCTGTGGATGATGCACTGTTATGGGGATCTGTGGATGACGCACTGTTATGGGGATCTGTGGATGACGCACTGTTATGGCTGATCTATGGATGATGCACTGTTATGGGTGATCTGTGGATGATGCACTGTTATGGGGATCTGTGGATGATGCACTGTTATGGGGATCTGTGGATGACGCACTGTTATGGCTGATCTATGGATGATGCACTGTTATGGGTGATCTGTGGATGATGCACTGTTATAGAGGATCTCTGGATGATGCACTGTTATGGGTGATCTATGGATGATGCACTGTTATGGGTGATCTGTGGATGATGTACTGTTATGGGTGATCTGTGGATGATGCACTGTTATGGGTGATCTATGGATGATGCACTGTTATGGGTGATCTATGGATGATGCACTGTTATGGGGATCTGTGGATGATGCACTGTTATGGGTGATCTATGGATGATGCACTGTTATGGGTGATCTATGGATGATGCACTGTTATGGGGATCTGTGGATGATGCACTGTTATGGGTGATCTATGGATGATGCACTGTTATGGGTGATCTGTGGATGATGCACTGTTATAGAATATCTCTGGATGATGCACTGTTATGGGTGATCTATGGATGATGCACTGTTATGGGTGATCTGTGGATGACGCGCTGTTATGGGGGATCTGTGGATGATGCACTGTTATGGGGATCTGTGGATGATGTACTGTTATGGGTGATCTGTGGATGATGCACTGTTATGGGTGATCTATGGATGATGCACTGTTATGGGTGATCTCTGGATGACGCACTGTTATGGGGATCTGTGGATGATGCACTGTTATGGGTGATCTATGGATGATGCACTGTTATGGGTGATCTGTGGATGATGCACTGTTATGGTGGATCTGTGCATGATGCACTGTTATGGGGGATCTGTGGATGACGCGCTGTTATGGGGGATCTGTGGATGATGCACTGTTATGGGTGATCTGTGCATGACGCGCTGTTATGGGGGATCTGTGGATGATGCACTGTTATGGGGGATCTGTGGATGACGCGCTGTTATGGGTAATCTATGGATGATGCACTGTTATGGTGGATCTGTGCATGATGCACTGTTATGGGGGATCTGTGGATGACGCGCTGTTATGGGGGATCTGTGGATGACGCGCTATTATGGGGGATCTGTGGATGACGCGCTGTTATGGGGGATCTGTGGATGACGCGCTGTTATGGGGGATCTGTGGAGGACGCACTGTTATGGGGATCTGTGAATGATGCCCTGTTATGGGGGATCTGTGGATGACGCGCTGTTATGGAGGATCTGTGGATGACGCGCTATTATGGGGGATCTGTGGATGACGCGCTATTATGGGGGATCTGTGGATGACGCGCTGTTATGGTGGATCTGTGGATGATGCACTGTTATGGGGGACCTGTGAATGATGCACTGTTATGGGGGATCTGTGGATGATGCCCTGTTATGGGGGATCTGTGGATGACGCGCTGTTATGGGGGATCTGTGGATGACGCGCTATTATGGGGGATCTGTGGATGACGCGCTGTTATGGAGGATCTGTGGGTGACACACTGTTATGGTGGATCTGTGGATGACGCTCCATTATGTGGATCTGTGGATGATGCGCTGTTATGGGGGATCTGTGGATGATGCCCTGTTATGGGGGACCTGTGAATGATGCCCTGTTATGGGGGATCTGTGGATGATGCACTGTTATGGGGGGTCTGTGGATGATGCTCCATTATGTGGATCTGTGGATGACGCACTGTTATGGGGGATCTGTGGGTGACACACTGTTATGGGGGATCTGTGGCTGATGCACTGTTATGGGGGATCTGTGGATGATGCACTGTTATGGGGGATCTGTGGATGATGCACTGTTATGGGGGATCTGTGGATGATGCACTGTTATGGGGGATCTGTGGATGATGCACTGTTATGGGGGATCTGTGGATGATGCACTGTTATGGGGGTCTGTGGATGATGCTCCATTATGTGGATCTGTGGATGACGCACTGTTATGGGGGATCTGTGGGTGACACACTGTTATGGGGGATCTGTGGCTGATGCACTGCTTATAATAAGTATATATTATAGAGTTGCTGTTGGTTGGATAGTTTTAGTGCTACATCCTAGTCTTGCATTAGATCAGGCAGGATGATGCAGATTTACTAGTGCAATTACTAATGCTATATGGCATAATTGCTGTATAAATTGCCCAGAATTTGTTCAGAGCGATTGCCAGGGAGCAAAAAAACATATTAATTTGCATCAGAAATAGTAAGTCCTGACGTCCATTTTCTGAGGTTCTTCAGGAGGGAGCGCGCCGTGATCCCCTGATCAGAATGTAGAGTATTTGCAGCATCGGTAACATTCATCGTTAGCCACATTCGCCTACATACTAGGGACAGTATTGATAATCTGGATGATTATCAGTCCTGGTCAGAGATGTTGTTTTAGATACGACTGTAATATCAGACCAAATGCCCAGGAGATCAGAGCAATTATTTCGGATAGCATATCCATCATATTTCATACACTGCAGTCGTCTTGTGCTCCGGCTGGGTATCTTCATAATGGGATCAGAGATTTATCCATTCCTCACTTACTGAGGCAACACACATTTCGGAATGAAGCCAGAGGAACGTGCACACAATCCTAATCACTTTTGTCCTTGTGTTCGCTCTTCTTAAAAATGCATTTAGTTTCTGAAGTTGCAAACCCTGTGTTCCAGCGCCTCGTTCTTCAGATTTCACCAGCGACTCTGCTGCTCTCAAGATCAGGAAAGAGCATTGCAGAGATGTCAGCAGCGCGGTGCCCGAGTACAAACTTTATGGAAACACATGGCGTTAACCTACAGGACATACACATATAACACCTGCTCCAATACAAAGTACCCACAGGATAGGAAGGATAATGAGCGAGGGGCTGCAGTGGACTGGAACTTGCTTATTATCTTCTAATCATTGTCTCCAGCACTGTTACCCAGCATGCACTGACATATTGCCTCATGGCCAGCTACTACAGCAACTAGGTGCAGGTTTGTCATTTTGACATGCGGTCTTGTGTCGTTCACCTTGCAGGACACATTTTTTTGCATCGGGTTAGCAGAGATCGAATCAAGAGAACGTTAAAACTTCCGATTCACCAAGACTGAAGTTTCTCATGCCACTCCTGAAGAAAAGAGGTGCACGCCTAATGATACACTTGGTGCAGCTCCGTTCTGCCCGTGCTATCAGGTGACATTGACTTCAGCCACCTGTGGGTCCAGCTTTAAAACTTGCAAAATTTGCAACTTTGTAACCCTTCTTAAATCAGAAAAGCAGCATAAATTTGAAGCTGCTTCTCCATTGTGCTTTGTATCGGAGACTCCATCAGTTTTCAGAATGAGGTTCGTGTCCCATGTAACGGCGTGCGACCATTAAAAATGAACTATTTAAAAGGAATTTCTAGAAATACTTTTGAAGCCACAGTGGCCCGATCATGGCCGCTGTTTTTGACTTTATTCACACTAATGGGTTTTTGTTTTACATTTTTCTGCATTTTTTAATGCTTTTTTTTGTTCCTTCTTCCTTTTGGTAATTGATAATTACAAGTCAACTGTTCCTCTCTTATTCTTCCTGGAAAGCGTTAAATGGCTAAATGCACATGATGTTTCTTCCAGGCTGATTCCATCACTGAAACCTCTTGAAAAACTTATGAAAAGAACACTGAAAAGAATGAACATGTCGTTTCTATGTAAAACCGCCTTGCTGTGCACATGTTCAGGCTTGTGGACTTCTTTTAACCACTTCAGGTTTCTATACTCACCGATCCGGTAAAACATATCCATCATTCTGGCGGCTTCTGCTCATAAGACGCGCTCTACTTCACAATACAAGTCAATGGGAAAAACTCAAAATGCTCCTGGAACACGATCCGACATCTTTTAGAGCGTTTTGCCATTTTTTTTTTTTTTTTGCGAAAAAAAGGCTCTCAGTTCCATCATTGTTTAATGAAGTGAAAAACGACTGGACAACGACCATAAAAAAAAAATATGTCACAAAAACCAAAGGAGAACCCTTCAAAAAACCTCTCAATTGGCTAAAACCATCAGGAAGCAGCCAAAAAAAGTAACAAAAAAGAGGCATCAGAAAGAAAAAATACTCCCGAAGTATCTTCTGCTTGAAAAACTCATCAGGTTTGCCCGAGTTTAAAAGACGTGATGTGCACATAGCCAATAATTTACTACTTTTTTGGACGTAAACCTTCTCATTGGCAATGAGTCAGGTCCCTAACATAAGGACACAGTTTAGTCAGTGCTGAAATGTTTGGCTATGTTCACACACAGTTTTTGAGGATCTCTATGGAGCAGAGACTCACCTAAATCCTCCTCAAAACCTCATGAAAAACTTTTTTTTTTTAACTTTCTTCTGATGAGGTTTGGAAAAACACCTGATGAGAAAAGGAAAGTGCAGGTCACTTCTATGAAACTGATATGGAGGTCAACATTTCCAAACTAGGCATTGTCTAATCATGAAGTTGAAAAGAAATGTTTTTGGAAAAAAAAAATCCTTCTAAAAATCTTTAAAACCACTTTAAGAAACTCTTCAGGAAAAGGAAAAACTCTGAAAAGTTGCCAAAATGGAGCATTTCCATTCAAAAAAATTGTTTTTTTTTAAGTGTATAGGAACAATCTGTTTAGTAATCACTGGTAAGTGGTGGCCCAGTGGACCATTCATCCATCTATTTCCAGGTTGAATCGATGAGGGACGGCACAAAAACAGCTATTTTATTAAAAGAGCCTCACAAATATTTTTATTTTTGCACGTTGGAAGCATTTCTGTTAGGGGGGCTGAGGGCTCAGTTTATATTGAAGAGCTTATTTAATCAGTGGTTCCCAGTTTGGACGTTCTTGCTTGGCTCTCGATATCTAGAGTCCGTCTGGAGAGCCGGAAATGTGATCTGTGGTCGGTACCTGGAGATACATTTGTTTTGTATGTTTTACTGTCGCTGTATATGCTACATCGACATATATAGTCCTTTTTATGAAGAAATTGGCAGCTGAATTAAACATATTGACATTAGAATTTATGATTTGAGAAGGATTCCAGGATTTTTTTTTTTTTTTTGAAGATTCAAAGGAACACGTTGGAGAACCTTCTGTTCCTTGTAATCTGACCGTTGGCGTTCAGGTTTTCTGTTTTTTATGTATTTTGGCGTTGGCGGCAAGAGTTAGCGTTCTATAAAGTTACAGTTGTTTTGTTATTCTTGAGAAGGTATGAAATAGCGGAGCGGTCAGGGTTCACCTCAGAGTGGACATCCCCCCTCTGCCCGCAGGAGAAAGGCCACATGTACACATTGCAGATATGCCATGAAGATTTTCCAGCAGCAAAATAGATGAGACTCAATAAATCTAATCTATACATGTCATTTATTTTTGTGCACATCATTGGGAACTTTAACCCTGCAATACATGGGTGGCAATTCTGCAACAAAATAATTATATATTGCCAAAAGTAAATTCACTCTACTATTGCTCAAATTTTCGTAAAGGTGCTTAAAGGGTTTGTACCCTTGTTTTTTAAATTAAAGCAGCCCAGGATGGTCTGATTTGCCTCTCCTCCATTACCCTCCAGAATGGCCTGATTCGACTCTCCTACATTCCCGTCCAGGATGGTCTGAATCACCTATCCTCCATTCTTCTCCGGGGTGGTCTGATTTGCCTCTCCTCCATTCCTCTCCAGGATTTTTTGATTCGCCTCTCCTATAGTCCTCTCCAGGATGGTTTGATTCGCCTTTCCTCCATTCCTCTCAATGATGATCTGATTCGCCTCTCCTCCATTTTTCTCCCTGATTTTCTGATTCACTTCTCCTCCATTCCTCTTCAAGATGGTCTGATTTGCATTTCCTCCATTCCTCTCAACAATGATCTGATTTGTCTCTTGAGGTTGGTCTGATTCCCCTTCAGGGTGATCTGCTTTGCCTCCCCTCCATTCCTCCCCAGGATGCTCTGCTTTGACTCCACTCCATTCCTCCCCAGGGTGGTCTGATTCGCCTCGCCTCCATTCCTCTCCAGGATGGTCTGATTCGCCTCTTCTGTATTCCTCCCCAGGATGGTCTGATTTGCCTCTCCTCCATTCCTCTCCAGGATGGTCTGATTTGCCTCTCCTCCATTCCTCTCCAGGATGGTCTGATTTGCCTCTCCTCCATTCCTCTCCAGGATGGTCTGATTCGCCTCTCCTCCATTCCTCTCCAGGATGGTCTGATTTGCCTCTCCTCCATTCCTCTCCAGGATGGTCTGATTTGCCTCTCCTCCATTTCTCTCCAGGATGGTCTGATTCCCCTCTCCTCCATTTCTCTCCAGGATGGTCTGATTCCCCTCTCCTCCATTCCTCTCCAGGATGGTCTGATTTGCCTCTCCTCCATTCCTCTCCAGGATGGTCTGATTTGCCTCTCCTCCATTCCTCCCCAGGATGGTCTGATTTGCCTCTCCTCCATTCCTCTCCAGGATGGTCTGATTTGCCTCTCCTCCATTCCTCTCCAGGATGGTCTGATTTGCCTCTCCTCCATTCCTCTCCAGCATGGTCTGATTTGGCTCTCCTGTATTCCTCTCCAGGATGGTCTGCTTCGCCTCTCCTCCATTCCTCTCCAGGATGGTCTGATTTGCCTCTCCTCCATTACCCTCCAGAATGGCCTGATTCGACGCTCCTCCATTCCAATCCAGGATGGTCTGAATCACCTATCCTGTATTCTTTTCCGGGGTGGCCTGATTCACCTCTCCTCCATTCCTCTCCAGGATTTTTTGATTCGCCTCTCCTATAGTCCTCTCCAGGATGGTTTGATTCGCCTTTCCTCCATTCCTCTCATTGATGATCTGATTCGCCTCTCCTCCATTTCTCTCCCTGATTTTCTGATTCACTTCTCCTCCATTCCTCTTCAAGATGGTCTGATTTGCATTTCCTCCATTCCTCTCAACAATGATCTGATTTGTCTCTCCATTTCTCTTGAGGTTGGTCTGATTCCCCTTCAGGGTGATCTGCTTTGCCTCCCCTCCATTCCTCCCAGGGTGGTCTGATTCGCCTCGCCTCCATTCCTCTCCAGGATGGTCTGATTCGCCTCTTCTGCATTCCTCCCCAGGATGGTCTGCTTTGCCTCTCCTCCATTTCTCTCCAGGATGGTCTGATTTGCCTCTCCTCCATTTCTCTCCAAGATGGTCTGATTCGCCTCTCCTCCATTCCTCTCCAGGATGGTCTGATTTGCCTCTCCTCCATTCCTCTCCAGGATGGTCTGATTTGCCTCTCCTCTGTTCCTCTCCAGGATGGTCTGATTTGCCTCTCCTCTGTTCCTCTCCAGGATGGTCTGCTTCGCCTCTCCTCCGTTCCTCTCCAGGATGGTCTGATTTGCCTCTCCTCCATTCCTCCCCAGGATGGTCTGCTTCGCCTCTCCTCCATTCCTCTCCAGGATGGTCTGATTTGCCTCTCCTCCATTCCTCTCCAGGATGGTCTGATTTGCCTCTCCTCCATTTCTCTCCAGGATGGTCTGATTCCCCTCTCCTCCATTTCTCTCCAGTATGGTCTGATTTGCCTCTCCTCCATTCCTCTCCAGGATGGTCTGATTTGCCTCTCCTCCATTCCGCTCCAGGACGGTCTGATTTGCCTCTCCTCTATGCCTCTCCAGGATGGTCTGCTTTGCCTCTCCTCCATTCCTCCCCAGGATGGTCTGACTTGCCTCTCCTCTATTCCTCTCCAGGATGGTCTGACTTGCCTCTCCTCTATTCCTCTCCAGCATGGTCTGATTCGCCTTTCCTCCATTCCTCTCATTGATGATCTGATTCACCTCTCCTCCATTTCTCTCCCTGATTTTCTGATTCACTTCTCCTCCATTCCTCTTCAAGATGGTCTGATTTGCATTTCCTCCATTCCTCTCAACAATGATCTGATTTGTCTCTCCATTTCTCTCGAGGTTGGTCTGATTCCCATTCAGGGTGATCTGCTTTGCCTCCCCTCCATTCCTCCCAGGGTGGTCTGATTCGCCTCGCCTCCATTCCTCTCCAGGATGGTCTGATTTGCCTCTTCTGCATTCCTCCCCAGGATGGTCTGCTTTACCTCTCCTCCATTTCTCTCCAGGATGGTCTGATTTGCCTCTCCTCCATTCCTCTCCAGGATGGTCTGATTCACCTCTCCTCCATTCCTCTCCAGGATGGTCTGATTTGCCTCTCCTCCATTTCTCTCCAGGATGGTCTGATTTGCCTCTCCTCCATTCCTCTCCAGGATGGTCTGATTTGCCTCTCCTCCATTCCTCTCCAGGATGGTCTGATTTGCCTCTCCTCCATTTCTCTCCAGGATGGTCTGATTCCCCTCTCCTCCATTTCTCTCCAGGATGGTCTGATTTGCCTCTCCTCCATTCCTCTCCAGGATGGTCTGATTTGCCTCCCCTCCATTCCTCTCCAGGATGGTCTGATTTGCCTCTCCTCCATTCCTCTCCAGGATGGTCTGATTTGCCTCTCCTCTATGCCTCTCCAGGATGGTCTGCTTTGCCTCCCCTCCATTCCTCCCAGGGTGGTCTGATTCGCCTCGCCTCCATTCCTCTCCAGGATGGTCTGATTCGCCTCTTCTGCATTCCTCCCCAGGATGGTCTGCTTTGCCTCGCCTCCATTTCTCTCCAGGATGGTCTGATTTGCCTCTCCTCCATTCCTCTCCAGGATGGTCTGATTCACCTCTCCTCCATTCCTCTCCAGGATGGTCTGATTTGCCTCTCCTCCATTCCTCTCCAGGATGGTCTGATTTGCCTCTCCTCCATTCCTCTCCAGGATGGTCTGATTTGCCTCTCCTCCATTCCTCTCCAGGATGGTCTGATTTGCCTCTCCTCCATTTCTCTCCAGGATGGTCTGATTCCCCTCTCCTCCATTTCTCTCCAGGATGGTCTGATTTGCCTCTCCTCCATTCCTCTCCAGGATGGTCTGATTTGCCTCTCCTCCATTCCTCTCCAGGATGGTCTGATTTGCCTCTCCTCCATTCCTCTCCAGGATGGTCTGATTTGCCTCTCCTCCATTCCTCTCCAGGATGGTCTGATTTGCCTCTCCTCTATGCCTCTCCAGGATGGTCTGCTTTGCCTCACCTCCATTCCTCTCCAGGATGGTCTGATTTGCCTCTCCTCTGTTCCTCTCCAGGATGGTCTGCTTCGCCTCTCCTCCGTTCCTCTCCAGGATGGTCTGATTTGCCTCTCCTCCATTCCTCCCCAGGATGGTCTGATTCCCCTCTCCTCCATTCCTCTCCAGGATGGTCTGATTCCCCTCTCCTCCATTCCTCTCTAGGATGGTCTGATTTGCCTCTCCTCCATTCCTCTCCAGGATGATCTGATTAGCCTCTCCTCCATTCCTCTCCAGGATGGTCTGATTCGCTTCCCCTCCATTCCTCTCCAGGATGGTCTGATTCGCCTCCACTCCATTCCTCTCCAGGATGGTCTGATTCGCCTCTCCTCCATTCCTCTCCAGGATGGTCTGCTTAGCCTCTGCTCCATTCCTCTCCAGGATGGTCTGATTCCCCTCTCCTCTATTCCTCTCCAGGATGGTCTGATTCGCCTCTCCTCCATTCCTCTCCAGGATGGTCTGATTCGCTTCCCCTCCATTCCTCTCCAGGATGGTCTGCTTCGCCTCTCCTCCATTCCTCTCCAGGATGGTCTGATTCCCCTCTCCTCCATTCCTCTCCAGGATGGTCTGATTCGCCTCCCCTCCATTCCTCTCCAGGATGGTCTGATTCGCCTCTCCTCCATTCCTCTCTAGGATGGTCTGATTTACATCTCCTCCATTCCTCCCCAGGATGGTCCGCTTCGCCTCCCCTCCATTCGTCTCTAGGATGGTCTGATTTGCCTCTCCTCCATTCCTCTCCAGGATGATCTGATTAGCCTCTCCTCCATTCCTCTCCAGGATGGTCTGATTCGCCTCTCCTCCATTCCTCTCCAGGATGGTCTGATTCGCCTCCCCTCCATTCCTCTCCAGGATGGTCTGATTTGCCTCTCCTCCATTCCTCTCCAGGATGGTCTGATTCGCCTCCCCTCCAATCCTCTCCAGGATGGTCTGCCTCGCCTCTCCTCCATTCCTCTCCAGGATGGTCTGCTTCGCCTCTCCTCCATTCCTCCCCAGGATGGTCTGCTTCGCCTTTGCTCCATTCCTCTCCAGGATGGTCTGCTTCGCCTCTGCTCCATTCCTCTCCAGTATGGTCTGAATCGCCTCTCCTCCATTCTTCCCCAGGATGGTCTGATTCGCCTCTCCTCCATTCCTCTCCAGGATGGTCTGCTTCGCCTCTGCTCCATTCCTCTCCAGGATGGTCTGAATCGCCTCTCCTCCATTCCTCTCCAGGATGATCTGTTTAGCCTCTCCTCCATTCCTCTCCAGGATGGTCTGATTCACCTCTCCTCCATTCCTCTCCAGGATGGTCTGATTCGCCTCCCCTCCATTCCTCTCCAGGATGGTCTGATTTGCCTCTCCTCCATTCCTCTCCAGGATGGTCTGATTTGCCTCTCCTCCATTCCTCTCCAGGATGGTCTGCCTCGCCTCTCCTCCATTCCTCTCCAGGATGGTCTGCTTCGCCTCTCCTCCATTCCTCCCCAGGATGGTCTGCTTCGCCTCTGCTCCATTCCTCCCCAGGATGGTCTGCTTCGCCTCTGCTCCATTCCTCTCCAGGATGGTCTGAATCGCCTCTCCTCCATTCCTCCCCAGGATGGTCTGATTCGCCTCTCCTCCATTCCTCTCCAGGATGGTCTGCTTCGCCTCTGCTCCATTCCTCTCCAGGATGGTCTGAATCGCCTCTCCTCCATTCCTCCCTAGGATGGTCTGATTCGCCTCCCCTCCATTCCTCTCCAGGATGGTCTGATTCGCCTCTCCTCCATTCCTCTCCAGGATGGTCTGATTCGCCTCTCCTCCATTCCTCTCCAGGATGGTCTGATTCGCCTCCCCTCCATTCCTCTCCAGGATGGTCTGATTTGCCTCTCCTCCATTCCTCTCCAGGATGGTCTGATTTGCCTCTCCTCCATTCCTCTCCAGGATGGTCTGCCTCGCCTCTCCTCCATTCCTCTCCAGGATGGTCTGCTTCGCCTCTCCTCCATTCCTCCCCAGGATGGTCTGCTTCGCCTCTGCTCCATTCCTCCCCAGGATGGTCTGCTTCGCCTCTGCTCCATTCCTCTCCAGGATGGTCTGAATCGCCTCTCCTCCATTCCTCCCCAGGATGGTCTGATTCGCCTCTCCTCCATTCCTCTCCAGGATGGTCTGCTTCGCCTCTGCTCCATTCCTCTCCAGGATGGTCTGAATCGCCTCTCCTCCATTCCTCCCTAGGATGGTCTGATTCGCCTCCCCTCCATTCCTCTCCAGGATGGTCTGATTCGCTTCCTCTCCAGGATGGTCTGATTCGCCTCCCCTCCATTCCTCTCCAGGATGGTCTGATTCGCCTCCCCTCCATTCCTCTCCAGGATGGTCTGATTCGCCTCCCCTCCATTCCTCTCCAGGATGGTCTGATTCGCCTCCCCTCCATTCCTCTCCAGGATGGTCTGATTCGCCTCCCCTCCATTCCTCTCCAGGATGGTCTGATTCGCCTCTCCTCCATTCCTCTCTGACGTATTTATTTCCTCTTCTTGTGAGATAGACATATGACCACTGCTGCCAATCAATGGCCAGTGATTGGCTGAAACAGTCACAGTCACATGTCCGTACGACAAGGAAAAGGACATACAGAGACTGTTATTCCAGATGTTTGTGACTGCTGCAGACTGTCACTGGTCAGTATTTTTTTTCTCAATGTAAGATTTGGAGAGCCTTGTTGTGACTCATATCTTTAGATTGAGTAAGTGACTTATGGTCCACACAATAGACGCTGTATGTGCCGCAGGTCACAGTTTTGGTCACATGACGCAGGAGTGGATTGGAGCAGCGATGGAAACGACAGAAGACATTGATGGGGGTAAGTATTTAATATTCACACATTACTCATTAAAGGGGTCATCTGGGCTTCATTTTAATTTCTGCAATCAACTGCAAATTGCTGAATTGCACGCTGTCAGGATTCCCCTTTATTCCCAGCTTGGGTGGGTGGCCATTCCTGCAATTTACATAGTTGTGGCCATAGTTGATGAATCTTCTAAACTCTCAGTAATGGATGTGACCCCCCAATTGAGCTGTAATTAAAAGGTGGATTGTGACAACGAGATTGAGGCCACACAGAGCCAATGACGGGCAATTAGTCATCTCCACCCTTACACGGTGAGATACCATGCAATTATTGGACATCACTACAGCCGGGAGTGATGGGATCTTTCCATTTGGCTTTCGTACCTGATTCTGATACGTGAAGTCACTGAATCCAGCATTGGCCTCAGTACATGAGCTTATAACATATAAAGTGTATGAAAAGGAAGATTGTGAATCGGGGCGTGCCGACATTAGACTGCGAGGAGACGGGTACATGCACGAGCACCCGAGGCCTCCAGCCAGCAGAGCTCAATGTTAATGTCATCGCTGATCTTATATTTTGTATATTGCTGGAGTTACTGTAGATCATATATGTAGGAGAGTCCATTGCAGAGGGTGGCATGGTATAGCCGTGATATTAGGCATTGTATGAGAATGTCATCTGGCCAGGAGTCATGTATAGCAGTGTTATTTATACTGTACGATGCTCATGATTACATTATGTTTAGTGTTGTAGGGTTATTTCTTATTCACTCGGGGTACAGGATAATAACTCTGACACTCGGGGTGCAGGATAATGACACTTACACTCGGGGTACAGGATAATGACACTGACACTCGGGGTAAAGGATAATGACAGACACTCGGTGTACAGGATATTGACACTGACTCTCGGGGTACAGGATAATGACACCGACACTCGGGGTACAGGATAATGACGCCGACACTCGGGGTACAGGATAATGACGCCGACACTCGGGGTACAGGATAATGACTCTGACACTCGGGGTACAGGATAATGACACCGACACTCGGGGTACAGGATAATGACGCCGACACTCGGGGTACAGGATAATGACGCCGACACTCGGGGTACAGGATAATGACGCCGACACTCGGGGTACAGGATAATGACGCCGACACTCGGGGTGCAGGATAATGACACCGACACTCGGGGTGCAGGATAATGACACCGACACTTGGGGTACAGAATAATGACACCGACACTCGGGGTACAGGATAATGACGCCGACACTCGGGGTACAGGATAATGACGCCGACACTCGGGGTACAGGATAATGACGCCGACACTCGGGGTACAGGATAATGACGCCGACACTCGGGGTGCAGGATGATGACGCTGACACTCGGGGTGCAGGATGATGACACTGACACTTGGGGTACAGAATAATGACACCGACACTCGGGGTACAGGATAATGACGCCGACACTCGGGGTACAGGATAATGACGCCGACACTCGGGGTACAGGATAATGACGCCGACACTCGGGGTACAGGATAATGACGCCGAGACTCGGGGTACAGGATAATGACGCCGACACTCGGGGTGCAGGATAATGACACCGACACTCGGGGTGCAGGATAGTGACACTGGAGTACAGGATGATGACGCTGACACTCGGGGTACAGGATAATGACACTGACACTTGGGGTACAGAATAATGACACCGACACTCGAGGTGCAGGATAATGACGCTGACACTCGGGGTACAAGATAATAACGCTGACACTCGAGGTACAGGATAATGACACTGACACTTGGGGTACATGATAATGACACTGACACTCGAGGTATAGGATGATAACACTGGGGGTACAGGATAGTGACACTGACACTTGGGGTACAGGATACTGACATTGACACTCGAGGTATAGGATGATGACACTGAGAGTACAGGATAATGACACTGACACTCGGGGTACAGGATAATGACACTGACACTCGGGGTACAGGATAATGACGCTGACACTCTCTGGGTACAGGATAATGGCACTGACACTCGGGGTACAGGATAGTGACACTGACACTCGGGGTGCAGGATAGTGACACTGACACTCGGGGTGCAGGATAGTGACACTGACACTCTCTGGGTACAGGATAGTGACACTGACAATCTGGGTACAGGATAATGACACTGACACTCTCTGGGTACAGGATAGTGACACTGACACTCTCTGGGTACAGGATAGTGACACTGACACTCTCTGGGTACAGGATAATGACACTCGGGGCACAGAATGATGACACTGAGACTCGGGGTACGGGATACTGACACTCGGGGTACTTGACGAGGCCACCCTCCAGGCTCTGCTGATCGCCTGTGTTGTGTAGTGCAGGCAGCGGTGGTGGTGACTTTGGTTAATGCTCAGCTCCCTCTCTCATGGCACTTGACGTATCTCCTTGCATCCATCTTTCCTGGAGTTCCCCTTTAAGTCGCCATGACTCCAGTGCAGCAGATCACGAATGGTTAAGCCCGTCCTGTGTGTGGCCTTTTTATGTCACATAGATCCATCTCTAATGCTACAGACCTATAAGCTAATGATCCCCCCGTCCATTCCCCGCCTGACCCAGTTCTTGCTCTCCGTATACGATGACTACGTTGCACATTGCTTCGGGACACTTGGCAGGAGAAGTGCTGTAACCCGGAGTAACAGTGACCTGTCGCCTTGGTTTTGGTGACATCCTCTAGTTTTTTTCTTCCTATTTGGAGACGTGCTGTGGATAAATCCCACGAAATGTAGATCAGCAAACAATGACGCTGAAATCAGGCTGGTGGCCGTAGGTGAACCTTCCCAGCAGGACAGTAATCCCTCGGAAACGTCCTCGGCCTCACTGGTTATTGCTTAATTAGTTCACACACTTTAAAGAGTCTTCGTGTTCTCTGAAATCTGATTATGCTCGTGTTCATCCGAACATTGGCCGCTGTATAAGTCAGGAATGTAATGAATAACCCGTCCTGACACCGCAACCATCCGCAGAAGTCGGCACGTTATTGCATTCATTTCTATAGCGCCAACATATTCCACCGCGCTGTACAGGGATCGCACACCGGTCGTCCTCCCTATTAGAGCCCACATTGTATATTACAAGTGAAGTCCATGAGCAAAAGAAAATGGGAGGAAGGAGGATTCTATAAAGTAGGAACGGAAGCAAGTCCCACCTGTGCAAAGGGGCTGTCGAAGCGGACAAAACGCTACTATAAAATGGGTTCAGGCGAGTGTAAAAGAAATTATACTCACCCTGATCCTTGTTACTCCCTTTCCAGAGTGTCCCAGATCTCCGCTGATCTCTAAATCTGGTCCTGTCTGGATTACTGGTTGATGCTCCTGCCCGCTACACACTCCCTGCTGCTCCAGTGCTCCCTGACGATCTTTGGTGCAGTGATCATGTTCCGTCTGTACACGTCACAGAGAGCACCAGAGCAGCGAAGCAAATCTTTTTCTAGTATTTTATTGTACATAACCCCCCGTAAGCCCCCCATATTGCTTATACCCCTGTAAGCCCCCATATTGCATATACCCCTGTAAGCCCTTCATATTGCATATACCCCTGGAAGCCCCCATATTGCATATACCCCTGTAAGCCCCCCATATTGCTTATACCCCTGTAAGCCCCCCATATTGCTTATACCCCTGGAAGCCCCCATATTGCATATACCCCTGTAAGCCCCCATATTGCATATACCCCTGTAAGCCCCCCATATTGCATATACCCCTGTAAGCCCCCCATATTGCATATACCCCTGTAAGCCCCCATATTGCATATACCCCTGTAAGCCCCCCATATTGCTTATACCCCTGGAAGCCCCCCATATTGCATATACCCCTGTAAGCCCCCCATATTGCATATACCCCTGTAAGCCCTTCATATTGCATATACCCCTGGAAGCCCCCATATTGCATATACCCCTGTAAGCCCCCCATATTGCATATACCCCTGTAAGCCCCCATATTACATATACCCCTGTAAGCCCCCCATATTGCATATACCCCTGTAAGCCCCCCATATTGCATATACCCCTGTAAGCCCCCCATATTGCATATACCCCTGTAAGCCCTTCATATTGCATATACCCCTGGAAGCCCCCATATTGCATATACCCCTGTAAGCCCCCCATATTGCTTATACCCCTGGAAGCCCCCATATTACATATACCCCTGTAAGCCCCCCATATTGCATATACCCCTGTAAGCCCCCCATATTGCATATACCCCTGTAAGCCCCCCATATTGCATATACCCCTGTAAGCCCCCATATTGCATATACCCCTGTAAGCCCCCATATTGCATATACCCCCATAAGTCCATTACCTTCTGGAGACCGGAGTCCCTGGAGTAAACCACACGAGTGCAAACTATAAGAGCCTCATTGCCCATTAGAATTACGTCAGCCAAACTCAACTTTATCGACCGCTTATGTCTAAGGAGGCGCCAACTGTCCCGGATGATGTCGGGGGGACAGAGGTGACTGACAGTGGTTCATCCATGTGAGGACACAGGAGCGGTCCTGTATACGGGGGACATGTCTGCAGAACAATCGACTGACTCATTCTTCGGCTGACAGGTATCTGAAACCTATAGGGACTTCCATGCAGATATTATCTTTGGTGGGGATTGCAGCACTGCACATAACTACTGAACCACCCTGCAGCTCGTACAGGAAAATAATGATACATCCCATAAAGGAATTGACATGGAAATGAGATATTGATGATTTTTCGATAGGAGAGGTCAGCAGTATCAAATCGATGGAGTTCCAACACCCATCACAGTAAGATCCCACTGCCCACCGGATGGAAATGTGCTCCATGTATCATCCATTCTTGGATACCGCGTCTTTGCCCCCATTCACATTAATATAACCTGCAGTACCCGAGAATGACCACTAAATGATGTACGGTGCTGTTCTGACTTCTTACCCTGCAGGACCTGGTAACAGCTGATGTATGGGACTGCACTGATAGAATGATGTCCTGTCTCTCCACCTAAGGACAGGACACCACTATCTCAGTTGTGGACAACCCCTCTATAACCCCTCTAACTCTATAACCCCTCTAACTCTGTAACCCCTCTAACTCTATAACCCCTCTAACTCTATAAACCCTCTAACTCTATGCTACAGATAGATCCCATGTCCCCTGTGTTTCCCAGCAGCCCAGTGAATAAAGCCTTAGTTCAGATGTCGGTCCAGTGCTGTGTGTAATAGAGCAGTGCCTGAATATGGAGGTTCCCTTTATTGCCTTCAGGTGCCCTAACAGGACATATGGATGATGGGAGTTGTCCAAAAAGGCAACCTCTTTTTATTGGCAATAAAACTCACTAATTGGCCCCCAAAGTGCTGAAGAAGGAGCCGGGACACAAGATAAATCGCTCCCTATTCTCTGTTGTTGTTGTTTTTTGGCCAGTAGTGATCTGTGTGCACAATGTGCCAAGTGGATGATGTGTGTCACGAGGAGCGTGCCATCTGTCTCCTGGCAGCAGGATATAGAGGAGAAGGAGCTGAGCAGAGTAATGCACACTGTGGTGGGGAAATGTCAGTGATGGAGGGCTTCCTAGGGATATTTCTTGCTACTACATTAAGCGTTCAGAGGGCGGAGTCAAGTAATGATTGAAGGTTCCTACCGTCAGTTATTGGCTCCTCCCTCCAGACTCTGAACTAGCTCAGACATCATTGCTCGGCACCTCCTGCGTGTTCCTTTTAGTTTACGGTTTCTTTAAGATACTGGGTCTCATGAGATGATGATCTGTGGGGGTAATGTGACTTTCCTTCCTGTGGATCACTCTCTTGGACAATCTAGGTGCAGATGGTCCCTGCTTTTTGGAGGTCCAGTAATGGTCCTGGTCGGAGCTGCGTTATGGACACTTCTGGTCTTTCAGTTCCAAACATGACATTTTGACATTTGGACAAAAAGGTTGTCGCTGGCAAACACCTAAAATCTCATATTGTCAGAAGTCACAGTGACCGGGCTACAAACGGACTGTGGTGGCATATCCTAGCAAGATGCCACCAATATGTCATTGTGGAAGAGGAGGGTGAGGTGAGCTGTGACATCACCTACTATGAATGTTGGCTCCTGTGTTATCTACTGTATGTAGAGGTATTAACAGTCATTGTACTGAAGGAGGGGGAGGTGAGCTGTGATATAATCTAATGTGAATGGTGAATCCTGTGCAATCTACTGTATATACAGGTGTCATCCGCTATTGTAGAGGAGGAGGTTAAATGTGACATCACCTTTTGTGAATTGTGGATCATGTGTTATCTACTGTATATAGAGGTGTTATCAGTCATTGTACAGGAGGAGGAGGTGAGCTGTGGCATCACCTATTGTGAATGGTGGATCCTGTGTTATCTACTGTATATAGAGGTGTTATCAGTCATTGTACAAGAGGAGGAGGTGAGCTGTGGCATCACCTATTGTGAATCCTGTGTTATCTATTGTATATAGAGATGTTATCATTGTACGACAGGAGGAGGAAGTGAGCTGTGATATCACTTGTTATTTATAGAGAATCCTGTGTTATCAGTTGTTTATAGAGGTGTTATCAGTCATTGTAACCCTGCCTCTGATGATAATGAAGTTGCTGTAAACTCTTCGTAAATGGATAGGAACTTAGAGTATAAATTAGCCCCAATATTCAGTGTGAAAATTGCAAGATCATTAATTTTGGTTTGTTTGCTTTCAATTTTGATATATAAAAAAAATTGTTAACATTTATAAAATAATCCATGCAACACAAAGCCTGTGTAAACAGTGGGTTGTTTTCTGACCACAGTTCCTTTAGTTACTACATACAGTATCAGACCTCAGCAGCTCGCAGTGCAGCCAAAGGGTTAACTGACGACAATTTTCAGCAAACTGAAAGCTCATATTTATGTAAATATGTTTTTTTTTTTCCACTTAAGTGAGAGAATTAGTCTGATGTTCGTGAATCGATGGGTGCACAGCTGTAGTATATTGCTTCCTCTTTCACGTGTGGTCTCACACCAATTTCACACTTTTAAGTACGAGTAGATTTCAGATGCGCAGTGAATCTGGCTGTTTATGTGGAGAGGGACGGAGCAGACTGTAGTGTAACGTAACAAGCAGCAAACTGCTGCGGAACGCAGCACGGCGATTAAAGGGAGCGCACGCTTCATCTCCATGACGTGTCCTTATCCTGGAGATATATGTATGGAGCTGAAGGAAGAGGGGCGCGCAAAGAAATCACCTCTCTCCCTCCACTCCCAGCTTCATAATCTGGTGGACTATGCAGCGGGTTTCAGGACTTCAGCTAGGATCACGTTCACATTAATAGGAGCTAACCTGCAGTAGCAGAAATCTGCCACTAGACAGTGGACAGAGCTGCCTTGTTTTGATTCTGTTCACCATATACAAGTGCGTCTCCCAAAAGTAGAAAATCATCAGAAAGTGAATTTATTTCCGTTCTTCAATGCAGACAGTGACTCTCCTCTATTCTATAGAGTCATTACACACAGAGTGATCTATTCCACGGGTTTATTGGTTTATCTGGTAATGTTGATGACTATGACTTACAGCCAATGGAAACCCAAAAGTCATTATCTCAGGAAATTAGAATAACACCAGCTTGAAAAATGATTTAAAATCCGAAATGTTGTCCTACTGACATGTATGATCTGTACATGGTCGGGGCTCCTTTGGCATCAATTTCTGCATCAGTGCGGCGTGGCATGGAGGCAATCAGCCTGTGGCACTGCTGAGGGGTTATGGAAGCCCAGGTTGCTTTGATCGCAGCCTTCAGCTTGTCTGCATTGTTGGGTCTGATGTCTCTCATCTTCCTCTTGATAATACTCCATAGATTCTCTATGGGGTTAAGGTCAGGAGAGTTTGCTGCCAATCAAGCCCAGTGATACTGTTGTGTGTACACCAGGTATTGGTACTTTTGGCAGTGTGGACAGGGGCCAAGTCCTGCCGGAGAATGACATTTCCATCTCCATAAAGCTTGTCGGCAGAGGGAAGCATGAAGAGCTCTAGAATGTCCTGGTAGACGGCTGCGCTGACTTTGGTCTTGATAAAACACAGTGGACCTACACCAGCAGATGACACGGCTTTATTGTTAATTATTCTAATTTCCTGAGATAATGACTTTTGGGTTTTCATTGGCTGTAAGCCATAATCATCAACATTACCAGAAACAAACATGTGAAATAGATCACTCTGATTGTAATGACTCTATAGAATATATATAGAATACCTGAAATAAATAATCTTATTGATGGTATTGTAATTTTGTAAGAAGCAGCTGTACGTCCAGCCTCCTCCGCCTTGTGTCATACCTCCACCAATTTTATATTAATATGGTAATTTATCTTTGAACCTGGATAATCCCTTCTAAATGTTGTCTAAAGGAATCACAAAATGAAAAAGTCACTTTCTAATTAAAAAAAACAAACTGGTTCCTATTTTTCTAGTTCTCTGAATGAGGGCAGCAGGGTAGAGAATGGTGGTTTCCATTCTGGTCGTCATACCTATGTCCCAGGACTTGACTAATCTCCATTATAATTCATATACTTTTATGTTTTATAATAAAAAAAGACACAAGAATGGCGGCCAATATTTATTATTTACATGTCCGCATATAGTCATGGAACAGAGTGAAAACCTCCATGCTTTACACTTCTGCATTTAGAGAATCTGAAAGCAATGCGAGGCTCCTAACTTCACGGCTGCATTTACAATGCGATGTGGCAAATTGATCAAGACTGGCATTTCACACTGACACTTCAGATGGTGCTGCTGTGTGAACGCCGCCCTGTGGCTAAACCTCTCCCAATTCATAAAAACTGATGCGATTGGCGCAGAGATTGGAAAAAAAAGTTGCAACGTTCTTAATATAGTAAAAGCTGGCACAGAGAGAATGATAAATTCCTCCATGCATTTGTTCACAATGTGAGAATTCGGGCGCAGATTCTGCAGCACAAATCAGCCCAGAAATCGGAGCGCGTCGATCCTTGCTCAATCTCCTAGATGAGAATTGCACTGATCTGTGGAAAATCGATGGTGGATTACTTCCACTATGTGTATAGCCAGCCTGAGGTCTCTCTGTACGTTCCAATTTACTGACAGCAGAGACTTTGAAGACTTAGACAAGAAAGTGAAAGAACTGGGAGCGCAGGTGGTCTTCTCTTCCATCCTCCCAGTGGATGGCCATGGAACAAGGAGGTGGAATAAGATTCTGCAGGTGAACAACTGGCTACGTCGATAGTGCCATCAGCAACGATTTGGATTTGTGGATCACGGAGTGAATTACCTTTATGATGGACTACTTGCTAGAGATGGGGTGTTGAGAACTCTGCTATTAGAAGTGGAAAGGAAGAACAAAGACAAAAGAATCTAATTAATAAAAATATTGGAGAAAGAGAAACCAATCACAAACTAAAATGTTTCTATACTAATGCACAAAGCATGGGCAACAAACAAGGAGAATCGGAACTACTAACACAGGAAAAGAAATATGATGTCATTGGAATCACTGAAACTTGGTGAGACAATACACATGATTGGAATACAAGACTTGAAGGATACAACTTATTTGCAAGAAACAGACTTGATAAACGAGGAGGGGGTGTCGCATTGTATGTTAGAAACGCGTATATCTGCACAGAGATTGAAGCTTCAGAGACGGGGAGTTCTGTGGAAACTGTTTGGGTAAGAATACAAGGACAGAACAATGGAAAGGACACCATTGTAGGCATTTACTACAGGCCGCCTGTGCAAGCTGAAGATATGGATGAACTCTTTATGCATCAAATGGCCAAGTTCTCAAAAAAATATGACATAGTTGTCATGGGAGATTTCAACTATCCAGACATTTGTTGGGAATCTCTCTCAGGCAAAACTAATAGGTCAAGGAAATTCATATCCTCTCTTGCTGACAACTTTATCTTCCAAAAGGTAGGGGAGAAAGCAAGGGGAACTGCTACCTTGGATCTAATCCTTATAAACAGGGAGGAAATGGTTGAGGAGGTAAAAGTGGCTGGGACCCTAGGAGGTAGCGACCATGCTATTTTAGAATTTTGGATAACTAGAGGAGGAAGACCTGTGAAGACTCAGACGTCAAGGTTAGATTTCAGAAAGGCAGATTTTAAGGGATTCAGAAAGAGAATTGGAGGGATCCAATGGCTGGATATCCTAAAAGACAAAAATGTCCAGGAAGGATGGGAAATCTTGAAAAATGAAATTCTCAAAGCACAATTGTTAACAATTCCGAAAAGAGGGAAGAATAGGAAGCATTTAAGGAAACCAGGATGGATGAACACAGAACTTAAGCACATGCTAAAAAGGAAGAAAAAAATGTTTATAAAATGGAAAGAGGGAGGCATATCTAAAGAAGAATATAATGCTGTCTGCAGAACCTGCAGGGCACAAATCAGATTACTAAAGCTGACAATGAATTGAGGCTTGCAAGAGATGTCAAAAGCAATAATAAAGGATTTTGGGGATATGTCAAAAGTAAAAGAAAAGTCAAAGATGTTATAGGATTTTTACAGGATGAAAATGATGAAATGGTAAGACAGGATGTTGAGAAGGCCGAACTTTTAAATTCCTATTTTGCATCTGTTTTCTCTCAGAAAGGAAATGTAACATCAACTGTTCTTCACTGTCCTATTAAGGGAATAGAAGAATCCAGGATATCTATTAACAGAAAAATAGTGAGGAAACACTTAGCTAACCTAAATGAATTCAAGTCTCCAGGTCCAGATGAATTACACCCCAGAGCACTGAAGGAGATAGCAGAAGAAATTTTTGAACCCCTCTCCATAATCTTTGAAAATTCTTGGAGAACAGGAGAAGTCCCAGAAGACTGGAGAAGAGCAAATGTTGTTCCTATCTTCAAAAAGGGGAAGAAGGTGGACCCAGGCAACTATAGGCCGGTGAGTCTGACTTCTATACCAGGAAAGATCTTTGAACAAATTATTAAACAACATGTATGTCAGTACCTGGATAAGAATGAAGTGATTAAACAGAGTCAGCATGGGTTTGTAACTAATAAGTCATGTCAGACTAACTTAATTTCCTTCTATGATGGAATCACTGATTGGGTGGATCAAGGAAATGCTGTAGATATAGTATATCTTGACTTCAGCAAAGCATTTGACAAAGTATCTCATACAATCCTTATTGAAAAAATGACTAAGTATGGAATGGACAAGGCAACTGTTAGGTGGATTCATAACTGGCTTAGTGACCGGACCCAAAGAGTGGTCATAAATGGCTGCACATCTAGTTGGAAGAATGTCTCAAGTGGGGTACCACAGGGCTCTGTCCTGGGCCCGTATTGTTCAACATCTTTATCAATGATTTAGATGAAGGAATAGAGGGTAAACTGATTAAATTTGTTGATGACACAAAGCTAGGAGGGATAGCTAATACTAGAGAAGAGAGAGAGAGGATTCAAAAAGATTTAAATAAACTGGAGAAGTGGGCAGCAACTAACAGAATGGTTTTTAACAGGGAAAAATGCAAAGTACTACATCTGGGCAATAAAAATGAAAAAAGCATATACAGAATGGGAGGAGTAGGGCTAAGCAACAGCACATGTGAAAAAGACTTGGGTATACTAATAGATCACAGACTGAATATGAGTCAACAGTGTGATGCAGCAGCAAAAAAGGCAAATGCAATTCTAGGATGTATTAACAGAAGCATACAGTCTAGATCACGTGAAGTCATTATTTCCCTCTACTCCTCTTTGGTCAGACCTCATCTGGAATATTGTGTCCAGTTTTGGGCACCACATTTTAAAAAAGACATCAACAAACTGGAGCAAGTTCAGAAAAGAGCGACCAGAATGGTGACAGGTCTGCAAACCCTGTCTTATGAGGAAAGGTTGCAGGATTTGGGATTGTTTAGTTTGCAAAAGAGAAGACTGAGAGGAGACTTAATCGCTATCTACAAATATCTAAAGGACTGTCACATTGTAGAAGGATCATCTTTATTCTCATTTGCACAAGGAAAGACTAGAAGCAATGGGATGAAACTGAATGGGAGGAGACACAGATTAGATATTAAAAAAAACTTTTTGACAATTAGAGTGATCAATGAGTGGAACAAGCTGCCACGAGAAGTGGTGAGTTCTCCTTCAATGGAAGTCTTCAAACAGAGGCTGGACAGACATCTGACTGGGATGATTTAGCGAATCCTGCTTTGAGCAGCGGGTTGGACCAGATGGCCCAGGAGGTCCCTTCCAACTCTACGATTCTATGATTCTATCTTAAAAAATTACCTGGAATTAAAATAAAATGTATTAAAAAGTTTATTTTTCAGTGTACGACCTTTACACATTTTTTAAGAATTGTAATCAAGGTGTACAAGTTATGCGGGGAGGAGCGCACAGAACTCTGAGGTCCCCAATACCTGAGCATCCAGGCACCTAGATCCAGAACTGGAGGTGGTTCATGGCGGAGCCTGGATCAATCGCATCTAAGACTTTTCATAGAAATCGGAATTGTTCGGAGGAATGTGAGCCTCCATTCACCGCACGGCAAAGATTTCTGTAGAATGTCCTTCATTCAGCGTCAGACTGGAGCACCTTGGGCCCACCAGAGAAAATCATTTGTGGGGCCCACTATGTAGCTACATAGAAATAAATACAAGACCACCAATTGTGCGGTAAAACGCGCTAATATCAGGGTATAATATAAGGAAGTACAAATCTTAATTATGTAGCAGGGGTTGGGGTAGCCTCCCTCATAGAATATAAAGCAGCCCCTTCAAATAGTATAATGCAGCCTCCTCATAGAATATAATGCTGCCCCCTCATAGGGTATAATGCTGCCCCCTTCGTGGGTTATAATGCACCCCCTCATAGATAGATAGATATAGAGATAGATAGATATAGAGATAGATAGATAAATATATATAGAGAGAGAGATAGATATAGAGATAGATAGATATAGAGATAGAGAGAGATAGAATCCTCCGGTGGGCCAGTCCGACGCTGCCTTCATTGTCACAAGTAGTTGGCAAAGCACAAAACCTCCTCTCAAGGTGCGGTACCCATACGGTAATTAGTACTGAGTCAGGGACTGACTAATGCGGCCAGAATAAGCTTAGTATTAAAAGCCCAGGTAGTGTTACATTTCTATTACTTTTCTTTCTTTCTGCAGACTTATAAAATAAATAAATAAATATTTATATACAAAAAAAACTGTTTATAGTACCTCTTTTAGGATTGATCTACTTTGGACCTTCAGGAACAATTTTTTATCTTTTTTATTTTTTTCCCATTGCCACAAAAAATATACGGTATATTTATATGACTATTATATGCCTGCGCCAAGAAACAAATAAAACAGTAATTCTCTCAGAATGCAACTTTGTAAAAAATTCCCTTTTTCTATGCATAAAACATAGAAAACATAGTTTCGTATGTATCGAAACCTACAAGAAAGAACATTTCTTTGGTCCCTAGCAATCTATGGAATAAGAGGGCTTATCCGAAGGGGCCGATATGGTGCACGTGGCTGTATGATGTGGAGGTGAGTGGCTCTGGATGGCGCTGGATAAACAACTTTTTAAGTTATTTTGGCATTTTTACAATGTAGTAAACAAAAAAGAATGTTAAAAACTAAAGATACGGTTGTTTTCTTCCTACCTATATACGGTAATCGAATGGCATCATTATATTATACGTATTACAACAGAGGAAACTGGAAGAAACTTTTGGGAAAAAAAATCACCTAGTGCAATGAAATAGCTAAAAAATAAAAAAGCTTGATCCTTACAGAGGAATTGTCTCCAGATTTCACAGTGTAATATATAGTTATATAATAATGAGCTTATCTAGGACTTTTTATTTTTTTACTATGTGACTAAAAACTAACAGAGATAGTTGCTAACTACCTGCCTGTTGTACCCGGTGCCGGCTCAGAACGGTCACAGACCGCTCCTGCCGGCGATTCAGCTGTCCTACATCGACAGAGCAGCTTTTCTTCTCCCGGGCTGCTCTTTCGGCAGGACGTGACTGCTGACATCATGATGATTAGCAGCTGGCTCCCCGCAGTTAGGCAGCAGGGAGCTGGCTGTCACTCAGCATGACGTTGGCAGAGTGGAAGAGAAACTGTTGCAATGCCGACGTAACCTCTGCAGGAGCCACTGACTCTCTGGCAGGATTTGTCTGTGACTACTCTGTGCCGGCAGAGATGAGCGCCAGGCACAACATCAGATAGTTAGCAGACACCTGCCTGTTCTTAGGCCATAGCAATAAAAAATATAATTCCAGATAACAACCTTCAAATAGATCACTTGAACTTGGTGTAGCTGGTGTACTTACTTTGAAAATCTTTCTCAGAATTGCTGTAAAATGCTTTTTGAAAGTTTTGCTGCCTTATAAGAGCTTGTACTGATTTTTAATGTATAAATCCATGGAATATTAACAGAATAAAGAACAATTATTATTTTTTCCACATACATATATTACCCTGCTTGTTTGCCGTTTATTCCCTTCTTTTTCCTACTTGTTATCTTGCTGTTCATTGTGAAGAAAAAAGTCCACAATTTTAGGGGAAAAACTATAAAAATAAATAAATAAAAATTCTGGATGTTTAAAGTAGAAGTTTAATTCATTTTCTCACCTTTACAATAGTGACTTTCTGACATTTGCCCCCTACATCCTGAGCGTTCAGAAGTTGATTCTTTGTTACAGTTTTGTAAATGTTTCTTTTTTTTTTTCTTGTAACCTTGTTTGATGTTCAGTCCAGCGCTGCGACGTGTGTGTTATGAAAGCAGGTTTATGTTCCTATACTTCTGAACAGTGTGTGACAATCTCTATTCCACCATAAATCTGGTTCCCCCCGGACGGAATAATGCTCTCATTGCCTTACAGTAAGAGGCACAGACACCCGGCAGCATCGGCTGTAAGAGCGATCTGGCTAGAACCCTAATACATAATGTTCTTTTAATAGTTTATGGGTGACTGCAGTAAATTGGTAGCAAATGTTTTTCATATTTTGGCTCTTCCTATCAGCGCGGGGAGAGAAGAACATTTTGTACTTTAGTTTCTTCCATATACAATTGTAAGTCCTTAATCACTATTCTGTACATATGCTGAAGCGCTTAGTTCCTGCTCTGCAGATTCACTTCTGGTCTCGCCCGCACACTACATTGCGGGGTCTGTGTTTTGGTATTGTACGTCACTTGTACCCTGCCTGCAAAAAAGGGGAGCAATTACTGTTTTATTGTGTGTTTCCACATATGAAAGAGTTAAATTTGGTCATCAGAATCAGACTATTGGGGCTTTACAGGTTATTGCGTAATGCAACGTTCTGCAATATTCTGAAATGAGTACTTTCCATGGTTGTCAGGATCACTGATTGCTGTCAGTGAATAGGACAACTCATCCTGATCTACGACGTCCCACAGCGGGTGATGTGATTGATGTGATACATTAGTGTCAAGTCTAGATAAACTGTAGTGTCTGTACATAGATCCTCCCTTTCATCTGTTCAGAGAGAGATATAAGAGATAGACAATCTACTATACAATGTCTAATTCTGTCTGTCTGTAACGGAATAATAATAATAATAATAAATTTTATTTTTATAGCGCCGACATATTCCGCAGCACTTTACATTTCAGAGGGGATTTGTACAGACAATAGACATTACAGCATAACAATAATCACATACAGTAGATTATAACAAATACCAAGAGGAGTGAGGGCCCTGCTCGCAAGCTTACAGTCTGAGGAAAGAGGTAGACACGAAAGGTGGGTGGTAACAGTTGCCCTGATTGTATGGACCAGCCATAATGTTAAGTGTGTAACAGTACAGACACAGAGGGCTAATGGATGCATAAAGCATGTGGGAACATGATGCTGGGAACCTGGTTATGGTAAAATTTTTGGCTCTGCCACACAGGGATAGGTTAGGTTAATGTGTTGAGGCGATAGGCCAGTCTGAATAAATGCGTTTTCAGGACACGCTTAAAATTGTGGGGACTGGGGACTAATCGTATTGACCTGGGAAGTGCATTCCAAAGAATTGGCGCGGCACGTGTAAAGTCTTGGAGACGGGAGTGGGAGGTTCTGACTATTGAGGATACTAACCTCAGGTCATCAGCAGAACGGAGGGCGCGGGTAGGGTGGTATACTGAAACAAGGGAGGAGATGTAGGGTGGTGCTGAGCCATGGAGGGCTTTGTGGGTGAGGGTAATAAGTTTATACTGAATTCTGGAGTGGATGGGTAGCCAGTGTAATGACTGGCACAAGGTAGAGGCATCGGTGTAACGATTGGTGAGGAATATGATCCTGGCTGCAGCATTCAAGACAGATTGGAGAGGGGAGAGTTTTGTAAGAGGGAGACCGATTAGAAGAGAGTTACAATAGTCGAGACGAGAATGAATAAGAGAAACAGTAAGAGTTTTTGCAGAGTCAAAAGTAAGAAAAGGTCGAATTCTAGAAATGTTTTTGAGGTGCAGATGACAAGAGCGAGCCAGTGATCGAATGTGGGGGGCAAAGGAAAGCTCGGAATCAAGTATGACCCCAAGACAGCGGGCATGTTGCTGGGGAGTAATAGTGGAACCACAGACGGAAATGGCAATGTCGGGTGTAGGTACATTAGTAGCGGGAGGAAACACAAGGAGTTCAGTCTTTGATAGGTTCAGTTTCAGATATAGTGAGGACATGATATTAGACACAGCGTTTAGACAATCGCCAGTGTTTTCTAGAAAGGCTGGCGTGATGTCAGGAGAAGAAGCGTATAATTGGGTGTCATCAGCATAGAGATGGTACTGGAAACCAAATCTACTGATTGTTTGACCAATAGGGGCAGTGTACAAGGAGAAGAGGAGGGGGCCTAGAACCGATCCTTGAGGAACCCCAACAGTAAGAGGAAGGTGAGAGGAGGAGGAACCGGCAAAAGAAACAGTAAAGGAGCGGTCGGAGAGATAGGAGGAGAACCAGGAGAGAACGGTGTCCTTGAGGCCAATGGAACGGAGCATAGTGAGGAGGAGCTGATGATCCACAGTGTCGAATGCTGCAGAGAGATCCAAGAGAATTAGCATGGAGTAATGACCATTTGATTTAGCTGTTAGCAGATCATTAGAGACTTTAGTGAGGGCAGTTTCAGTGGAGTGTAAAGAGCGGAAACCGGATTGGAGAGGGTCGAGAACAGAGTTTTCTGAGAGATAGCGGATAAGACGGGAGTGGACCAGGCGTTCCAGGAGTTTAGAGATGAAGGGAAGATTAGAGACAGGTCTATAGTTAGCGGCACAATTTTGGTCGAGGGATGGTTTTTTAAGTAGTGGATGTATGATGGCATGCTTAAATGAGGAGGGAAAAATACCAGAAGAGAGAGAGAGGTTAAATATTTTAGTTAGGTGAGGGGTGACAGCAGGGGAAAGGGACTGGAGGAGATGTGACGGAAATGGGTCACTGGTGCAAGTAGTTGGGCGAGAAGATGCAAGGAGCCTGCTTACTTCTTCTTCTGTGACTGGTTCAAAATCAGAGAGTGAGTTAGATGCAGTGGGGGAGGGAGGACAGTGCATGGTATGAGGGGATTTGGAGATAATTTCCTGTCGGATCTGGTCAATTTTTTCTTTGAAGTAATTGGCCAGATCGTCAGCTCGGAGCTCAGTGGTTGGGGCCTGTACTCCTGGATTGAGTAGAGAATGAAAAGTGTCAAAGAGACGTTTCGGGTTATTGGACAGTGAGGTGATGAGGGTGTTGAAATAGGTTTGTTTGGAGAGGTGAAGGGCAGTGTTGTATGTTCTAAGCATAAACTTAAAATGGATGAAATCTTCGTGTAGATTGGATTTTCTCCACAGACGTTCGGCGCACCTGGAGCACCGCTGCAGGAAACGTGTTTGCACCGTGTGCCAGGGTTGTCGCCGTCTGCGTTGTGGTGTTCTATTTATAGGGGGTTCAAATTCATCCAGGGCAGTTTGAAGTGTTTCATTGTAATGCTTCAAAGCAGAATCAGGACATGAGAGGGAGGAGATAGGGGCCAATGAAGACTGCAAGTTCTTCAGAAGTTTCTGGGTGTTAATGGCCTGTGTGTTTCTATAAGTCTGGACAGTGGGGGTGACCTGAGCAGCCTGGCAGTTCTTTATAGAGAATGAAAGAAGATTGTGGTCAGAGAGCGGGAGAGGGGAGTTTGCAAAATCATCCACTGCACAAAGCCGAGAGAAGACCAAGTCGAGGGAGTTTCCGTCTTCATGCGTTGGAGAATTAGTAAGCTGCGAAAGGCCAAATGAGGAGGTTAGAGATAAAAGGTGAGTAGCAGATGGGGAGAGGGGAAGAGCAATGGGGATGTTGAAATCTCCCATGATGAGGGTAGGGATGTCACAGGAGAGAAAATGTGGAAGCCAAGTGGCAAAATGATCCAGGAACTGCTGGGAGGGGCCGGGAGGACGATATACCACCGCCACTCGCATGGAGAAGGGGGTGTAGAGTCTGACGGCATGGACCTCAAAAGAAGGGAAGACAAGTGAGGGTAGTTGAGGGATAACCTGAAAGGTACATTTTGGTGATAGGAGCAGACCAACGCCTCCACCAGCTCTATTGTCTGATCTTGGGGTATGAGAGAAGTGTAGCCCCCCGTATGAAAGAGCAGCAGCAGCGGTAGTATCTGACTGCTGGATCCAGGTTTCAGTAAGAGCCAGAAGGTTAAGAGAATTAGAAAGGAAGAAGTCATGAATGAAGGAGAGTTTGTTACACACTGAGCGAGAATTCCAAAGTGCACAATTAAGAGAGACAGATGGCATGCAGGGAATATTAATAAGATTAGAGGGGTTTCTGAGTGTAGCAGTGGGGGGGTTTGACTTTCTATAACATGGGGGACCAGGATTGGGAGCAATGTCTCCTGCAACTAGGAGAAGGAGGATAGAAAGAGTGAGCAGATGGTTAAGTGATTTGTGAGAGCGTCTCTGATGTTGAATGGTGGGACTGACTGGATCTGTGCAGTTTAACAACGTGAAAAGAGCATGAGTGCTATACATAGGAGAGGAAAGAAGCGAGGGGCCAATGTGGATGGAGTGTAGAGAGTTAATGCCAGGGCGGTGGATGTGTGTGAATGCAGCGGCCAGGATTAAAATTACACAAATGCATATGGTATATATTTGTTGTACTCCAAATGTACAGGGAGTTGATGTATATAAATGTCTTACCTGTCTCTTGCCCTGTCTAACTGCCATGTTATAACTGCCAGAAGTACTTTGATACATGTACTTCGATAACATGTGCATAAATGCCACCCCTGCATAAATGCTCCCCCTAGCTATGTCTGAATATATAGGAGGTTAAGGCTAAGTTTTTTGTTTTTTTTTGGCTCTCTCTTCTCGTTAATCAATCACACTAAATTGAGACACCAGGACCCAATAAAATGTTGTGGTCAAATAAACACATGTCCAGCACTACATGGATCATAAAGCACTTTGAAAAGTTTCTTGACCTCACAACATAAGGGGACAAGCAGAGTAAGTTGAAATAACTATATACCAGATATAAGCTTGCAGAGTTGAAAACAAACGGAAACGGAAATCCCGTGTCGCTGATTAATCGCGCCCAGCCGGCCGCGACCAATCAGCGACAGGCGCAGTCTGGCCGCGAATTGGCGTGGAATTCAAACGACATACGCCACCGCCGGGACATCTGCTGCGCTAGCCGTTGATCTCCCGACGGTTGCCGCGGGTCATCTCCTGCCGCACGGAGGTCAGCGGCGATGCAGCCGGTAGATGACCGGTGCTAGCTGGTCATCTCCTGGCTGCGGAAGTATCCCGACCGGCGCTAGCGATCTCGCTCAGTGTGAAACGCGGCAGCGACCAGGCCCCCGCTGTGAGATCGCCGATCGAGGTGGATTGTCCTGGACCTTTTGAACGTCGGTCTCCCGCTGGCCAGCATGCATCGGTGTGTTTGACAGGGACAACAACGAACAACCTCAATACGACAGGGTCCCAACGAACGTCGTATCGTTCCGTGTCATTGCAGCGTCGCTGGTGAGATCTAACTATTTGACTTCTCACCAGCGACCACGTAGCGACGCACCAGCGATCCCTACTAGGTCGTACAGTTGTCGGGATTGCTGGAGCGTCGCCAAGTGTGACGGTACCCTCACATGTGCAGATATATTGAACGAAGCCGCGTCACTGATTGGTCACGGCCGGCTGGGCGCGATCAATCAGCAACAGGTGCAGTCCGCCCGCGTATTACCGAGAGATTTGAACCACGCTTCTCTTTATGAAGATACATATTCTAGAATACCCGATGCGTTAGAATCTGGCCACCATCTAGTACATAGATAATAGATAAGTCATATAGAAGGCAGTATTCCAAGCAAAACAAGATTAAGTTGAAAAAAGATGGGACGTTATTGATCCCTAATGGCAACGTTTCGGTCATTAAAGTCTTTGCCAATCTTGAGAAAGGTTCTATGAGACGAAACGTTGCCAGTGCAATATAGAATTGAAGATCCCTTCTTTCCTGAGGACAGAGAGGATTTTTAATAACAGGTAAATGGCTAATGTGTTTGTTTTACATGCACTTGTCTTCTTGGAAAGGTAAAATTGTCAAGAATAACCCTTTAAGGAAATGAAATTCTTAGTTCTATAAAATAAAGGAAGCGTAGGGACTCATTTAAAGTGCCAGTGTGCCATAGGGCGTGATGCAGGGCATAGAGGTGCAGATTGGAGAAATGGGATCTAGGCTGTGATTTGTGGTGACGCGTCAGACGTATGGATGTCGTATAGTTCCACTTTCCACCCGCATGAATGTGGTCTGTCACCTGTTCACACGCAGTACGTATGTCTGGGTACATATAGAGACTTCTTCCCCTCTCCTTATGTTCTGTTTTCATCTAGCGAGCCGTAGCTTCTCTTTTCTTAAATGGTGGTTTCTAAGTCATCAGTGTTTTTGTGACTATTGGGCTACATGACGGCTTTGTTCTTCTGATTGATGCTCACAATTTAGAACACAACATCAGGCGTTCATTAAACGTAACGCTGCGCTCCTGAGATGTTTATAGAAAGGCGTTTAAATTAACGCCAAATGTTTGTAAACAAGAGAGCTAATTTATGTTTATATATTATCGCCACCATGATGGGACGCTTACTTTTTCTCCACTATAGCCCGCTGATTGATTGGCGCTCGCCCAGTAACGTGAAAGGAAAGTTGTTGCTAGAACCAGCGGAGATGGCTCTTGCATGCAGATATAATCTTACTAGGGCCATGTTCCCACGTAGCAGAGTTTCGCACATAAGTGAAGAAGTAGCAGAAAAGGACTGTAGAAGTGATGACCTTTACCTGTACGGTTTGCTCTTAACCATTTCTAAGAGCCTTAACTTTAAATCTACAGCATCCATTCTTTCAGCATTTTTTGCTGCAGATTACACCCCTACTACTGAGTGGGGAAAAAAAATCTGCACCTAAACTCTTGTATTTCTACCAAGAGATACAGAAATAGTGCAGAAATTTCTGCACCAAATTCTTAACGTGTACTGTGCACATACCCTAACCCTCAATCCTGCAGCCGCTATTGAGTCTGGAAGAGTTTGTACTTTTGGAGCAATACTTTTGAACTTTGTGATAAAATTGCCCCATCTTTAAGCACATACTGCAATTATTTGTTCTCTACTTGGACCATAAAAATAATAATTGATCATACTCTCTTTTTATAGGGACCTTTTACATTTTTATGTGATAAATACATTTACCGCAGTTTTGATATCTCTCTTCATTCATTGGTTTAATTTGATCATCCTTCCTTGAACGCAGTTTGGCAAACTTGAGATAATCGCACCTGGCTCTATCAAGACATATACCGATTATTTGTTCCTTTCCTAGAAGCCATGTGTTTTGATTGTGTATCAACTCACATGGGAAAATAGGTAAAACACTAAAAAGTGCAATTGACCCTTGCTGGTTCCTTGATAGCAGGGGTCCCCAACCTGTAGCTCGGGAGCCACATGTGGCTTGCAGGTCCGTGACCTGTGCCTCGCGACTGTCTGCCAGCTTGGTTCACTATCACCAGGTGTAGCAAACAGCTGTTAAAGGCAGACCTCCAGATGATGACCTTTGTGTCCTGTGTCTTGCACAGAAGAGCAGATCTGAATTGGGGGTAAAATAAGAAACCCTGAAGCTAGGCATAATGCCTTGGTGTGATTTCAGTGGAAAAGCTTTGAATGTAATTATACCGGTAATAGGGGGCTCTGATTGTCACTACTGTGAGTGGGGCAGAGGCTGGATGTGGCTCGAGACCCTCTCTCAGAGCTGTATGTGGCTCGCGACCCTCTTTCATAGATGAATGTGACTCTCAAGGTCAGAAAGGTTGGGGACCTCTGCTTTACAGACTAGAGATCCTGAAATCACAGTCACTAGTGATTCCTGTGTGAGTTTAGTTAGCCCTAATCACAGACTAGACGATGGCAACTCGGACCTATGCTACCTGAAAGCCCGTCAAGCACTTCACGTTCCTCCTAAGGAACCAGAGGCAGAGCAGAGTGTAAGTTACCTACAGAAGGGAAAGTGTGCTGAAATAGAAAAAGATCCCAGAGTGAGTAAAATAAACCACAAAATACAAAATGAGAAGATAACGTACATACTGCTGGAAAATATGCCGCCTACTTCCAAAACAAGACAAAGAAGATAGGAGCAGGGTAAAGAACATAAATAGCAGAGAGATAAACCCCAGCTGGTCTTTCACGGACTGGCTGTCATGACTCAGCTGTCAGGTGACCCGGGAACAGGGGCTCCTTCCCTGTCCCTACCGCTAGGGGGCGCCCTAGCTCGCCCTATTCCCCTGGATACTTCTGAAGATGAAGATGCCGGGGTCACCACCATTGCCTTATCTCCTGAGTTAGCCCTCCATCTGTTCTCTTCCCCCTCCCAGGGAAGAGGGGCGCTACTGTGCAACGTAGTGCACCAACCCGACAAACAAGGTTACACAAACAAGGGGGTAACTGAAAATACCAGGCATACAAATATTCACTCACATATAACAGAGGAATGCATAGGGGAGTGTAGGATGAGGAAAAACCAAAGTAGAAAGTAGGAAGGGAATTACCCTACTTACAAACCAAACAACAGTCACAGATAACTCCTCCAGAACGCCTCATATAAACACCTCTCCTCCTAAGCCATGCAGCAAAAGCTAACTCTGACATGGATTTAAATCAGGACCCAGACTATAAAGGGGATGGGAGTGGGTAACTGAGCTCCGAACATGGCCGATTAACCCCTGTTCTACCAAATGAAAATGAAGTGCTTCTTCTCAACACAGGAGTAGGAGCAATCAGACACTACGGTCTTATGGCTCCTCTCTGTTGTGTTAACGCCGTGACACTGGCATAAACAACGACATTATGGCTGGGCATAATAAATATATATATATATATATATATATATAATATATCTGCACCCGAAAGGTGATAGATCAGACATCTCTATTTACAGTCTATAACAGGATCCACCTTTTTCAATAGGTGAAGTCACAACTCACCTCCTCCTCCCTTCACAATGATCTGTCACTCTTATTAGATGCTTCATTACAAAAGCGTCGGAGTCTGTTCAATGCTACTAATACACATAAATTTTCTGCCACGGTGCTTAGAAACCCGCTGTTTACCTTGGATACCGGCTCCCAGTGCAAGCACGCTGGTATCTAAGGTACACTGTGGGTAGCTAAGTGACGCGCGTGCTTAGTTACCCGCGGTTTACCTTGGATACCATCTCCAGCTCGCTGATCGCTGGTCTCCCGCCTGCCACACGCAGCGATGCATGCTCGCCAGCGGGAGACCAACGATCAAAAAAATGTCCAGGGCTTTCGAGCACGATCAGCGATATCCGGCGGGGGGCGGTCGCTGATACATGTCACACACAGCGATGTCGCTGGTGAGATCGCTGTCGCGTCACAAAACTTGTGACTCAGCAGCGATCTCGCTGTGTGTGACGGGGGCTTACGTTGGAGTCTAAAAAAATCCCCACTGCCAATGTGAAAATTGCAAGATTTCTAGTGTTTATTTTGTATAAAAGTTATGATGTGTTGGTGGAAAAAAACATTGCTAATATTGTTTTAAAAAAAATACAGTGGGGGAAAAAAAGTATTTAGTCAGCCATCAATTGTGCAAGTTCTCCCACTTAAAAAGATGAGCGAGGCCTGTAATTGACATCATAGGTAGACCACAACTATGAGAGTCACAATGGGAAAACAAATCCAGAAAATCACCTTGTCTGAAATGGCAAGAATTTATTTTGCAAATTATGGTGGAAAATAAGTATTTGGTCATTAACAAAAGTTCCTCTCAATATTTTGTTATATCCTTTCTTGGCAATGACAGAGGTGAAACGTTTTCTGTAAGTCTTTACACGGTTGGCACTCGCTGTTGGTGGTATGTTGGCCCATTCCTCCATGCAGATCTCCTCTAGTGCAGTGATGTTTTGGGCCTGTCGCTGGGCAGCACAGACTTTCAAATCCCTCAAAAAGGTTTTTTATGGGGTTGATATCTGGAGACTGGCTAGGCCACTCCAGGACCTTCATATGCTTCTTACGAAGCCACTCCTTCATTGCCTTAGCAGTGTGCTTGGGATCGTTATCATGCTGAAAGACCCATCCATGTTTCGTCTTCAATGCCCTTGCTGGTGGAAAGTGATTTGCACTCGAAATCTCACTATACATGGCTCCATTCATTCTTTCATATACATGGATAAGTCATCCTGGTCCCTTTGCAGAGAAACAGCCCCAAAGCATGATTTTGCCACCCCCATGCTTCACAATAGGTATGGTGTTCTTTGGATGCAACTCATCATTCAGTCTCCTCCAAACACGATAAGTTTTGTTTCTACCAAACAGTTCCACTTTGGTTTCATCAGACCATATGACATTCTCCCAATACTATTCTGGATAATCCAAATGCTCTCTAGCAAATTTCAGACGGGCTCGGATATGTACTGGCTTAAACGGGGACACGTCTGGCACTGCAGGATCTGAGTCCCTGGTGGCGTAGTGTGTTACTGATAGTAGCCTTTGTTATGGTGGTCCCAGCTCTATGCAGGTCATTCACTAAGTCCCCCTGTGTGGTTCTGGGATTTTTGCTCACCGTTCTTGTGATCATTTTGACCCCACGGGGTGAGATCTTGCTTGGAGCCCCAGATCGAGGGAGGTCTTGTCTGTCTTCCATTTTCTTATTATTGCTCCCGCAGTTGATTTCATCACACCAATCTGCTTGCCTATTGCAGATTCAGTCTTCCCAGCCTGGTGCAGGGCTACAGTTGTATTTCTGGTGTCCTTCGACAGCGCTTTGGTCTTCACCATAGTGGAGTTTGGAGTGTGACTGAGGTTGTGGACAGGTGTCTTTTATACCTATAACAAGTTCAGACAGGCGCGATTACTACAGGTAATGAGTGGAGGACAGAGGAGCCTCTTACAGAAGAAGTTACAGGTCTGTGAGAGCCAGAAATCTTCCATGGTTTTAGGTGACCAAATACTTATTTTCCACCATAATTTGCAAAATAAATCTTGCCAAATCAGACAAGGTGATTTTCTGGATTTGTTTTCTCATTTTGACTCTCATAGTTGTGGTCTACCTGTGATGTCTATTTCCCCACTGTGTATTTGACGCAAAAGCCTGATTTAAACAATAGGTAATTTTCTGATGGCACATTTTCTATAGTACAAGAGAATATGTTGGCTTTTGATGCAGCGGCCTGACATTAAATGTAATACATATACAGTAGCTATAGAGAATAATTTAAAGGGATTGTCTAGGCTTAGAGTATTGATGACTGATATATTACATCCCTCTGTTTTTCAACTCCGGTTGAGTCATGGAGGGTCCAAATATGGAACCGACAATCATATACTCTTCTTATACTGTGGAAACCCCGGGAAAAGGTAAATCGCTAACAATAAAGTTACAGTATTCACAGTGCTGCTTGCACAAAAACAACCCAAATATTTATTTATTTTTGCAAGAAGTAAGATTGTAGCAAGTGCTGCCTATTTATTGTGTAGAGTTACTGTGAGACACAAACTTATAATTAATCTATTTTTATATATTGCCATGTGAGGATCCCTGTTTGTTGGAGAAGGTGCCCGTCCCTGGGCTCTCGGCAGCAGATGTGTCGTCGCTATACATTAGCTTTTTATATAAGATTGGAAAATGAAATCTCAAGTGTAAATGCTATTCTTTATTTGTGTTGATCTGCAGGTACATATCCCTCTGTTCATGAAATTAAAAATTCTGTTTATATAATTTCCAAGATGGTGCGCATTTCATTTACAGCATTGCCAAGCCCCACCATGCTTGACTGTAGGCATCACTGAGCCCCCTGCAATGCTTCACTGTAAGCATCATCAATCCCCCACCATGCTTCACAGTAGGAATCACTGAGTCACAGCCATGCTTTACTGTAGGCATCACCGAGCCATCATCATACTTCTCTGTAGCCATCACCTATTCCCCACCATGCTTCATTGTAGGCATCATTGAGCCCCCACCATGATTTAGTGTATGCATCACTTAACCCCATGCCATTCTTCACTGTAGACATCACTGAGCACCCGCAATGCTTCACTGTAGGTATCACCAAGCCCCCACTATGCTTCACTGTAGATATCACTGAGCCCCCACCATGCTTCACTGTTACCATACACCAAGCCGCCCCCACCATGCTTCACTGTAGACATCACTGAGCTTCCACCATGTTTCACTGTAGACATCATCAAGCCCCTGCCATGCTTCACTGTAGCCATCACCAAGTCCCCACCATGCTTCACTGTAGGCATCATCATGTCAACGTCATATTTCATTGCAGCCATCACCAGGCCACTGCCATGCTTCACTGTAGGCGGCATGTTTTTTTTTTTTCCGTGTTTGCTTCCTTTTCTTCTTCCAGATATATCACTGATCTATAAGCCTGGAAACTTTTAGATTTGCTTCTTTGCTACACAGAACATATTGACGATGGCTTTTCTTGTGCTTTTAGATCAGTAGAGGTGACGACTTGGAGTTTGGATAAGGAGAATTTTAATGTTTTGAGTGAGTCTTACAGTGAAAACTGAGACCTCAGCACCTACTGCTATGAAATTTTGCTGCAGGTCTTCTGCAGTCATTTAAGATTTTTTGGCATCCTACCTCCACAGCAATCTGGTGGCAGCTGGTGATGGCTTCTTCATTATGTCATATCCAGGCAGTGTAGTCAGTGTCCTTACAAATTTGGACTTGTAAACTGTTAGCACCATGCCGGATCCCTGCTCTGACAGGCAGGGTCTCCGGTGTGTCACTTTACTCACCCGCGCTGTGGTCGGTTCTTCCTTTCCCCGTGCTCTACATGCTTCCGTAGAGCACGCACCTTCCTGCCCTCTTAAAGGGCCAGCGTGTGCACTTGCTATTTCCTCCCCCGCCAATGGCTGTGGGGCTTTATGTATATATTGCTTCCTCCCCACTGGGGAGGTGCCTGAGCAACCTTCCTCTTCCGCAGTTTGAGTTGTGTAAGGTTGCGTACCAGTCACTGTTGCACTCTGGTGCAGATCCTGCCTGCTGCACTCTGGTGCAGATCATGCCTGCTGCACTCTGATGCAGATCATGCCTGCTGCACTCTGATGCAGATCACGCCTGCTGCACTCTGGTGCAGATCCTGTCTGCTGCACTCTGATACAAACTCTTCCTCCTGCACTCTGATACAAACTCTGCCATCTGCTTCCTCCAGTCTGTCCTACTGGGTCCAGCTGTTTCGCGTCCGTTGGTCTGTTCTGGAGTGGCACCTGGCGTTCATCGGGAGCCAAGTCTAACCTCACCATCAGAGGCTCTAGTGAACAGTCCGGTGCTCGCTTAGTCACGCCCCTCCAGGCTCTCCGCGGTCCGTGACACAGTGGTTCCACAAACTACGTCCATGTCATAAACCCTACTTCTGGATGTCTTTCTAGGAACATTCAATGAATTTGCAATTTTTATACCCATTTAAACCCTTTTCATCATTTGAGGGAGGCAATCATCTATTCTCATAACTTTTTGGACGATCCGCTTGACAATCCAAGTACATTAGTGACCTGGAGGTTATTGCCCATGAGGATTGGGCTGAGATTCATCAGGAATGCTGGCAGGTCATAGCCAGATGTGTAGCAGGTCTAACAGCCAGATGTGTAGCAGGTCTAACAGCCAGATGTGTAGCTTGTCATAACAGCCAGATGTGTAGCAGGTGATAACAGCCAAAGGGGCTCAACTAAGTACTAAAGACATCATGAAGGGCGGAATAATCCTGGTTCCGCAGCATTCAGTAAAAGTAGCATTTTGTAGTGAATTTGGAGAAGCCACTTTCAAACAACAACAAGTTTGTAAATTTGGGTTTATTGGCAAAATTTGCAATGTGGGGTGAATAATTTTGATTGAAACTGTAGATGAGAGTAGTAAAAACACTACCCACATACAGACAACTCATTATCCACTGCTTTGTGGGCTCATAAATCCAGTATAATTTTGTATTCAAGGGGTAAGCTACAAATTCTTTCTTTATTTTTTTTAATTAAAATCTGAACTTTTAGACAACCCCCTGTGCTTGGATTGGCCTGCCGTGTTTTGTTGTACATTCTCTGGAGCACATTTGCAGCTGACCCGAGGACATCATATGTGTGTTGGGCTCCCAACCATCAGTTATAGGGCCCCACAAACTCCAGGTAGAAGTACAACCTCTGCAATCCTGTACTTGCTGCACTCAACACATTGATACTTTTGGACTTTCTGAGAAGTTGATATTTTGGGAGCCAGGTCAGGTGTCAGGTCTGGGGCTCTTATAGATTTCCCATCACCCATCAGCTCCTTCCATATGATAATATCTTGTCAGGACAAAGCAATGAATCGTAAGTTTCCTTCCTGATTCTTGTGAACTAAAGTTGTTGGAAATATTTTCATTTTTTTTTTTTTTTGTTTTGTTTCTTCCTCTTAAAGTAATTAAGACTTCAGTAATGCATGCGCGGCACTTAAGAAGCTCTTGTGCAAAAACGCCGCCTGTTAGAAATGTCTTTATAATTCCCCAAATCATGTTGCGGAATGTGAATTTCCGAGTAAATTAAGCATATGTGTTTTATAGCGTTCTCCGTAATGCTCAGGAATAACCACAATGGAACAGTAATGTGCTGTGCTGGAGACCAGGAAGGATGACCTCTACCACATGGGCACGACTTGCAAATTCCTGTTTTTTTGCAGTTACTTCAAGACTCATTAGTAGAGTACAGCCCTCTGTGTGTGCTACTATTACCATGGAGGCATTGGCTACGGGACTCTCAGAGTGGCTACACCAGCTCAGGTTGTACAATAACAACAGGGTTCAGACCCTGAAGTAGAAGTGGGACTTTAAAGATGCATACACAATTGTCCAAATGCAGTGGCGTAACTACAAAGTTATGGGCTCCGATGCGAACTTTCAAATGGGTCCCCCCATGCCAAAATACACGCACATCTCCACTCCACACACCTCGTACACGCGCGGCTCCGCTCCGCACACTTCGTACACGCACAGCTCCTCTCCGTACACCTCGTACACGCACGGCTCTGCTCCGTACACCTCGTACACGCGCGGCTCTGCTCCGCACACTTCGTACACGCACATCTCCACTCCGTACACCTCGTACATGCACGGCTCTGCTCCGTACACCTCGTACACACGCGGCTCCGCTCCGTACACCTCATACACACAGGGCTCCGCTCACCTCATACACACACGGCTGCGCTCCATACACTTCGTACACACACAGCTCTGCTCCGTACAACTCGTACACACACAGCTCTGCTACATCCACCCTGTAAACCCCTCCTGACCCCACACATAAACTTACCCTCATCCAGCACCATGACAACCAGCACTGCAGAGTTCTGCATACAAGGAGGCTCCTGATCATGTGACCCCATGACTCCTCCCCTCCTGTGACCTCATCACAGGTCCTGTGTGCACAGAGCAGCCATCGCATCAGGCCAATTGCAGCCTGGCAGCCAAAGCACGGAGCTGCTCCCCGTCTCATCTGCGACCATCGTAGTTACTCCCCTGTCCAAATGGACAGACACTCTTCTTCCACCATATCCACTGGCATTAATAACACTATCGCTGCTATGCATATGTTGGTGATGTATCTGTTGTACAGCCACCACAATGGTAAATGGTAAAACCTAAGGCTTATGTGTCGCCATAATCTTGCTTCATCAGGGGTTTATGGTCTGTAAACCTTATGAAGCCGGATTAGCGGTGAAACATATCACAGATTTTAAATTGTTCTTTTTAAGTAATATGTAATAAAATTAACTTTCAATAATACTCAGAGCTAGGTTGGAGCCACTGACTGTAACTGAGTCCTACGTGCGAGACCACAAGCGCTGACCTAACACCAGTGGCTGAAACTGTGCCCAAAACTTGTGGCCAAATCATTTTGTTTTGATGGAGAGTCATCCACCTGTCTCTCTAATGGATACATAGCTTTTAAGTGTCCCATAACGGGATAGTGACTTAAAGGGATTGTCCACGTTTGGGGCTGAAGTCTGCAGTCACATAGAGTGACTTCAGACTTGTGAATCTCAACAACGTTCGCTGTCAGGATTTGCCGGGAACGGGCAGTCCAGTGCTAAGCATAGGTTTTATAACATGCCATAAAACTTCTTTAAGACCTTGAAATCGTTACATTTTGTAAAACATTTTCTCGTTATTTTGACTTATAGTCGTCAGTTCTGCTTTACTTGTTTGCTTCTATCTCCTGGTACATGAGAGCAGCACACGATATCTCAGCCGCTCGTGCCGACGGGAGATGAGACGACTAAAATGACTTTCTTACAAACCCTGAAGCATTTAGAGGACGGCTGAGATTGTCTTATGTTACAGTATTATATTCCTCATAAAAGGGCCAGAGAGGAACAAATCTCCCTGAAAATGGAAAATCAAATAAATCGCAGAAACCTAAAATGAATAATGACACATGTGAATAATTATCTTTTAAGGACAACAGTCCCAAAATTATCCGGGGTCTTTGTAATTAAAGGTAAAATTGGGTCAGCAAAGACAATGAACGGAGACAACAATGATACAATAAAAAATATATTAAAAAATGTTATATATAACATTCTTGGGATTAAAAGTACCACTGACATGAAAAATTTAGCAATGATTATCTCTTGACAGTGGGAGAAAAATATATATTCGGGGAAAAATGAGAAACATAAGAATCTGAGACACTTTGACAATGATCTGGTCTTGTGCAGTGTTGCCAGTTTACAATAAGTATTGTGGGGTGTTCTTGGGGCAGAGCAAGTTTTGTGGGGCGTTCCCAGTATACAACAGGTCTTGGGTGTTCCCGGTATATAGCAGTTCTTGTGGGGTGTTCCCAGTATATTTGAAGTCTTGGGTGTTCCCGGTATATTAGAAGTCTTGTTGGGTGTTCCCGGTATACGGCAGTTCTTGTAGGGGGTTCTTTGTATACTACAGGTCTTTTGGGGTGTTCCCCGTATACGGCAAGTCTTATGGGATATTCCTTCATAGGAATGTACCCCTAATTAATTGCAAATTGTTCTATCCTTTCTTCTGGACGCACCAGGTTTTGTATGCACAGAAGTAGTTGGCGGGGTGTTTTTGGTATAGGGTGGGTCCTGTGCTGTCTTCCTGGTATACTACAGGTCTTTTTGGGTGTTCCTGGTATGCAGTAGTTCTTTTGGGGTGTTTTCAATATATTAGAAGTCTTGTGGGGTGTTCCGAGTATACGGCATGTCTTGTGCTGTGTTCCCAGCATACAGCAGGTCTTGTGGGGTGTTCTTGGTATAGGGTGGATCTTGTGCTGTCTTCCCGGTATACTACAGGTCTTATTGGGTGTTCACTATACAGCAGTTCTTGTGGGGTGTTCCCGGTATATTAGAAGTCTTGTTGGGTGTTCCCGCTATACGACAGTTCTTGTGGGGTGTTCCCAGTATATTAAAAGTCTTGTAGGGTGTTCCCAGTATACGGCAGTTCTTGTGGGGTGTTCCCAGTATATTAGAAGTCTTGTAGGGTGTTCCCAGTATACGGCAGTTCTTGTGGGGTGTTCCCGGTATATTAGAAGTCTTGTTGGGTGTTCCCAGTATACGGCAGTTCTTGTGGGGTGTTCACGGTATATTAAAAGTCTTGTTGGGTGTTCTCTGCACCAGGTTTTGTAAGCACAGAAGTACTTGGTCGTATCCAAGTGGCACCAATTCTTTTTCAGCTATAAAACCCTGGAAAGTCTTCTTTTACTTGAGCTGATGTTGACTATGTTGGCATGGAAAAACACTAGGGCGTTCAAATTTAGATGACTTATGTTATGGGATGGACGCCTATACAAATGTGTCTTTCAATTCTCTATTGTTATCTCCTGGGTACGTGGAGCATCATTAAGTATGTAGAGCACAAACTCAACTACTGACCAATTTGTATAATGACTGCCCCCATCATCGCCACAGATATATCCCAACCCCATAAGATTTTCTGGGCTCGGTTATCCATAGTGCACAGGTTATGATGGTACCACATCTCTGGATGGCCACCCGGCTCTTGCTGCTCTTCAGCTATTATTTCCAGCATCGGACCTACTATTCTTATGTTTTGTTTTCGTGGTGAACATCTGCCACTCCTCAGGGACTGATGTCCAGCAAGTAATTTCCCCCAGGAATAATGTTCTCGTCTTGTCATTTGTATTCACGTTCCCAGATCCATATAGATCTCTGAAGTTCTGCAAAATTCTCCTCGGTGTGTGTCTGCGAGTCTCCTGCCTCCTTGTAAGTAATTATTCTGCATCTGTCGCCTCCCTAGAAAAGTTCTACCTTGCACAATTTACATATTTTATTAATTTGTTATTGATATTTGCCTCTCGCTCTACAAAAAGTTCAGGTTTATGACTTTGCTTGTTCATTGCGTAAAGTTTAAAGGGGTATTCCCATCCAATCTCTGAACTCCGCTAACAATGAATGGAGCGGTGGTACTTATACATGGCCAGCGCTCTTTTAAATAGGGTATTTCCTAGCATTTTTCTTGGGATCGCTTGTAACACTGGGGCCAGGACAGAGTCTTGAGGTACCTCACTTGTAACACTGGGGCCAGGACAGAGCTTTGTGGTACCCCACTTGTATCACTGGGGCCAGGACAGAGCCTTGTGGTACCCCACTTGTATCACTGGGGCCAGGACAGAGCCTTGTGGTACTCCACTTGTATCACTGGGGCCAAGACAGAGTATTGTGGTACCCCACTTGTATCAGTGGGACCAGGACAGAGTACTGTGGTACCCCACTTGTAACACTGGAGACAGGACAGAAGCCTTGTGGTACTCCACTTGTATCACTGGGGCCAAGACACAGCCTTTTGGTATCCCACTTGTATCACTGGAGACAGGACAGAGCCTTGTGGTACTCCACTTGTATCAGTGGGACCAGGACAGAGTATTGTGGTACCCCACTTGTAACACTGGAGACAGGACAGAAGCCTTGTGGTACCCCACTGGTAACACTCTTCCAATTGAATATGCAACCATTTATTACCTCATCAGTCAGTGGAAAAATCATTCAACCGTTAGCCTACTTCTGTCTAATGTCCGCGGTCTACCATTGATCAGAAAATCTTGATTTTAATCAGCTGAGAAATTCTTTTTGCCAGAAAAGAGAAGGATGAGTTGTCCATGCAAAGCCAGGGTGGCTGGAAGGTGGGCAGACCTCTCACTGACAATCGACAGCAGCTTTTTTATTACTTTGGTCTCGTTTACACTTTGGTATGAAGATATAGATCAAATATAGATGCAAAATAGTTTCCTGTAATTTTAAGATCATTCCATGGCATTTCAGAAAAATAAAATAATAAAGAAATACACAATATGGAGAGTTTTTTAAATATTGCTTTTTTTCTAATTTTGCTCATTTTCATAAAATATTTTAAATAATTTTTCTTCTACATATTGCTTTTTCTTTCCATATTGTAGTTATTTTTATTTATGTATTTTATTGCTTATTCTTTTTCCTTTCTTTATTGTTCTTATTTTTCATTCTATATTATATTTGTCTTTGTTCCCTATTGTATTAATTTTTGATTTCTTATTTTAGCATCTTTGACTTCTCTATTTTTAGTTTTTCTTCCGTCTCATATCCTGACTAGTACGATTTTTCATCCGTATTTCTTCTGCAGCTGAGTAAAGGATTAATTTTTTTTTTTGCTATTTTGTAATGTTGCAGAAATGAGAATTAAAAAAGAGCAAAAACACAGAGAGACCACAATCTGCAAATATAGAAAGAAATATATAAAAATAAAAAATATATACATATAAAAAATATTTAAAAAATAAAATATATATATATATATATATATATATATATATATATATATATATATATGTGTGTATATATATATATATAGTTAGTTACATAGTTTTGTTAAAAAGACCCTGGTCCATCAAGTTCAAACTTTCTCCACCAACTGTACATTTGTTACTATTTTAACTATAACCCACATTGTTATAAATGTATAAGTTTTTTTAGCCCCAATGACTGCCGATACACCTTTTTACCGGCGGCAGTTAAGGGTACTTATGCCTCAGCTCCACTTTTTAATGGCGCTTAGAGATAAGAATATAGCTCCCCCCAGAGTCGGAATTTGTGATCGCACATCAGAGGAGAGAGAAATGGGATCCCCCGATTCCCCCTGGTTCCTCCCGGTGTCCCTGGACCCTCTTGCATCCTCCCAGCTGCCAGCGTTTTCTTCCTGGAAGAAAGTGGGCGGGCACATGTGCAGTGCCAGCACCTGACAACAATAGGAAATTTTTATTGTTGGTTCATTTTGATCACTGTGATAGACCCTATCACAGTGATCAAAATAAAATAATAAAATTAATAAAATGTATTTATTTCCATTTTTCCATTGGGGTTATGGTTGGGCTTATAGTTGGAGTTGAGCTAAAGTTAGGGTTGGGCTAAAGTTAGGGTTAGGGATGGGCTAGGGTAAGGCTTGGGCTACAGTTAGGGTTGACTAAAGGTAATGTTGGGCTAGGGTAAGGCTTGGGCTACAGTTAGGGTTGACTAAAGGTAATGTTGGGCTAGCGTTATGGTTGGGCCAAAGTTAGGGTTGGGTTAGGGTAGGGTTGGGCTAGCATTATGGTTGAGCTAAAGCTAGGGTTGGGATTGGGTTAGGATAGAGTTAGGGTTGGGCTAAAGTTAGGGTTGGGATAGGGTTAGGGTTGTGGTTATGGTTGGAATTACGGTTAAGGTTGGGATTAGGGTTAGGTTTGTAGTTAGGATTATGGTTAGGGTTGGGATTAGAGTTATTGGTGTGTTGGGGTTAGGTTTGTAGTTAGGATTATGGTTAGGGTTGGGATTAGAGATAGGGGTGTGTTGGGGTTAGGGTTGGAGTTAGAATTTGGGGGTTTCCACTGTTTAGGTACCTCAGGGAGCCTCCAAACGTGACATGGCGCCACCATTGATTCCAGCCAATTTTGCATTCAAAAAGTCAAATGGTGCTCCCTCTCTTCCGAGCCCTACCATGCACCCAAACAGTGGCTTTCCCCCACATAAGGGGTATTGGCGTACTCAGTAGAAATTGCACAACAAGTTTTGTGGTCCATTTTCTCCTGATACCCTTGTAAAAAAAAAATAAAAAATTGGTTCCAAAGTGATTTTTTGTGAAAAAACTAAAATGTTTATTTTTACCTTCCACATTGCTTAAATTCTTGTGAAGCACCTGAAGGGTTAATAAACTTCTTGAATGTGGTTTTGCGTACCTTGAAGGGTGCAGGTTTTAGAATGATGTCACTTTTGGGTATTTTCTGATATATTGACCCCCCAATCTCACTTCAAATGTGAGGTGGTCCCTAAAAAAGTGGTTTTGTAAATTTTGTTTGAAAAATGAGAAATCGCTGTTGAACTTTTAACCCTTATAGCTTCCTAACAAAAAAAAAAATTGTTTCCAAAATTGTGGTGATGTAAAGCAGACATGTGGGAAAATGTTATTTATTAACTATTTTATTGTGTGACAACACTCTGTGATTTAAGGGCACAAACATTAAATTTTGAAAATTGCAAAATTTTCAAAATTTATGCCAAATCTCCATTATCTTCATAAATAAACTCAGTTCATATCGAAGATATTTTACGACTAACATGATATACAAATTGTCATGAAAAAACAGTCTCAGAATCAGTGTCATCCGTTGAAGCATTCCAGAGTTATAACCTCATAAAGTGACAGTGGTCAGAATTGTAAAAATTGGCCTGGCCATTAAGGGGTTAAATTGATTTTGTTTTTGTTTTGTATCTATTTTTGTTCATATTTTTTAATTAGTTTCTTTTTATATGATATTCCTTTTTCATTCCGTATTGAACTTATTGTTATTTCTGTATATTATTACTTTTTTCCTATATTTTATTCCTGTTTCTTTCCTTACTGTTCTTATTTTTCTTCCTGTATTTTATTTACCTTTTGTTTCTTATTTTATTAGTTTTTTTTATTATTGTAGTAACTTTTATTTATTTTTTCCTGTACATTTTCATCCGTATTTGTTCTGTAGCCCAGTATAAATATAAAAACATTTTTTGCTATTTTTTGGCTACGGTGCAGAAATGAGGATTAAAAAAAAAAAAAGCAACCAAAAACAAACAAATGCATACTATAAACCACAATATGCAAATATGGAACATGTATTTCTAAATTCAGTTTATTCACTTCTATGGGCTAAACACGATACCAACCTGGGTCCATTGTAAATTTGACATGCACAAAAATTTTTTTAAAAATGGACGTATAAAACCGAAAAGCAAAAAAGTGAATAAAATGTATTTATTCTGGATCTATAGTTGATATGGTCTCCCTGCGGACTTTGGATTCCTTGACCTGGGGCAGCCAATGACATTTTGGACCATTTCCCATTCCATCATGGTGTATAACCCGTAAGACTTTCCTATAAAAATGTTAGTAGTTGTCACCGTGTAAAAAATAAAGGGGTAGTCTTAAGTTCATTAATAGTTAAAACTACAAAGTGCTTGGAACAGCAATTCTTTTCTCAAGAACAGAGGGATTTTCAGTCCTTTTGCTGCTCGTTGCTTAAGTTACGTACCGGCCGGTCCGCTTGGGAGGAGCGCACTTGCAAACCATTCACTCTAAGGCTAGGCACCCACGTGTGCAGAAAAAAAAACGCGATTTTTGCATGTTTTTTAGGCGTTTTTTACAGGAGCATCCTCCTGCTCATAGAATATAGTTAGGAATGCGGATTTTTCTGCAAAATTAATGAGCATGCTGCGTCTTTTACCGTGATGCGTTTTTTTTTTGCAGTAAAAAATGCATCGATGTGCACAAAAAGTTCGGAATTCATTAAAACGAACGGGATGCTTCTTGTAAGCGTTTTTTAAACGTTTTTGCTGGTAAAAATGCTTAAACGCTAACGTGGGTACACAGCCTTAAGCTTGAACCGTCAGTCAGAAACTTCGTGTATCCATGGATGTGGCCAGCTTTTGTCTCCTCGCACTTCTGCCGCGCTGCAGGAGTAAAGCTGATTTTGCTAGCCGCAATGGAGAGCGCACAGTTCAGAGCAGCGTCGTCGCCACCTGGCGAAACTGTCCATCTTCAGGAGCACACAACCCCCCCCCCCCCAGCAAGCAGGAGCCGGGTGGCAGTGGAGCTTTGCGCTACTGAAGAAAGAAGATAAGAATACCCTCTAGTGTATACCCGTATTTCCACTCGTAATTATGATGGGTTGATTTGTAACACCAGAAAAAAAAAACATAAAAATGACCCGTGAAGTATCCCAAAGATGCCCGGTGAGATACCAGCTCGTCCGGCCAGGGTAGGCCTCTAATAAGCAGCCTCCGCCGAGCCGTGCGTTGTGTCACTACCAGCAAATTGTCTAAAATTAATAGAATGTAATGTTTATTGGGAAAGTTGTTGTCATAAAGCGGCATTTAGTAGGTGTTCCAATTTTCCATCTCATCAAGATGAATATTTTATGTAAAGCGGCTGACAGATGCGAGCGGCTCTCTGTGAAATCACCGCAGGATTCTCCACAGTGCCGTCCTGTCGTCGGTGGGTCACTCGCGCCGTTCTCACGTAGTATGGTGAGAGCCTTATGTTCTCCTCGCAGGACTGTTATCCACTTACATGAGAAGAAATAGAAGCCTAAATCATTGGCTCCTCAGTAGTCGAGTGAGAAAAATCTCAGAGACCTTTTCTATTTTGTCCTTTACCCTTTATTAAAGGGGTTTTCCTGGACTTAGAAAATCTTCTACAGAGTAGGGAAATAAGCCCTGATGCTCTGACTTTACGAGCCAATTTTGCAAGTGATGATGGATGTCCTGATCGTCAGTCACTTTGCCACAGCAACCAATCACTAGTCTCAGCTGCCATGCATGCAAACGTCAATGAGGCCAAAGATTGCCTGCAGTTGTCTAGTGCAGGGTTCCCCAACTCCAGTCCTCAAGGCACACCAACAGATCATGTTTTCAGGATTTCCTTAGTATTGCTCAGGTGATAATTGCTTCCCCTGTACAGTACAAAGGAAATCCTGAAAACATGACCTGTTGGTGGGCCTTGAGGACTGGAGTTGGGGGAACCCTGGTCTAGTGCCCTCTTTTATTAATCAGTCCATGCATTACACAATGAATTCTGTATGCAATACCTTATTTCTCCTCTGGAGGTGCTGTGGGGAAATCAGACACTTGTTTCCAAGTTTTCCCACAGATTACATCTGATCACTGGGGTCCCAGCAGCAGAATTTTACCTGTGATCAGCTTATCTTTGCGAGAATTTTGACTATTTTATCAATACTAATAATGCATTCAGTTTACATTGAGTTGGCCAATCACATTATTTCGCTTTTCTGGCATGAAATCGATTAAAACAGGCAATCGTAATCATGTCATTCAGATTGTTCACTGGGACGTTTTTATATGTGGAGGTTTGCAAAAGACCGCTATAAAGCATGCTGCCAACTTTCTCAGGATCTCCAGGAGACTCCTGAAATTAGGGGCAGCCACCTAGACCTCCTAGAAAAGTCTCCCAGACCTCAACATATCCGAACCTTGTGGACGCCGGCGATTCTGGAAGTTTCTTCATTTAGGAAGCCAGAAAATGGACCATAGAGTGGACGTGAATGAGGTGCGGCATTAAAAGGGGCAAATTTCCGATGCTCCCCTCAAGCTGTTCAAATCCTGGTTGTCGAGCTCAGAAAGTTATCAAGTATGTTTCAAAGGTCTAAACCTGTCACAAGAAAAAAAAATAACAAATTTGCCGCATAAGAAAATGCCAAAAACCCAGAGTGGGAACCATTATGGACTTTACAATGTTTCTGGTACATTGTTTTCTGGAGAGAAGCCGTCTCATTGGGGAAGTTTTTGTCCTGCGTGAACGAGCTCGAAGATGGTTCGTTTCTTACAAGTTTGCATATTAACTCGATGTAGGGGGGAATACAAGGGGTAACTCGAGCACAAAAGTCTACGGGGGGGTCGTAAAATATGACCGGAAGTGTCCATCTAGCGCTGCATAAGCAGAGACGAATAGGTCATCGGCTGCTGTACTCTGCATAGGCAGCAACTGAAATTGCAATGTCCAGTATAGTGCGTTGAGCTTTGTCTTCTCCGTCTGCAGGGCTCAGCAGCTGGTGATTTTGCACCTTGTTCTGCTCCTTTGTTCGCGCTGGCCTAGTTCTCCCTTTGTGAGACTCCCATGCTGTCACACCTTGGAGCATTGTTCGCGCACACCCTGGTTACTATCTTTAGTTTTTATATATACATGTTTATCTATTTATGCCTCGCACTGCCATCCATTATTTGAATGTTATTTACATTCTATGTGTGTATACCTTTCCATCTTATATTTACAACCAATGTGTTCGTGTGATTCAGAGGTGGTCAGGTATATATGGTTCATACGTTGTTGTAAATGTTAGTTTCCATTGACAACAATGTATTTAAAGTGGGTGAAATAAGTATTTGATCCCTTGCTGATTTTGTAGTTTGCCCACTGACAAAGACATAAACAGTTGGTTAATTTTAAGGGTCGATTAATTTTAACATTGCGCAATAGAATATCAAAAATAAAATCCAGAAAATCACACTGTATAAATTATATAAATGTATTTGCATGTTGCAGTGAGAAATAAGTATTTGATCCCCTACCAACCATTAAGGGTGTGTGCACACGCTGCGGATTCTGCTGCGGTTCCGCAGCGGATTTGTAGAGTACCATTATTCCCTATGGGAATAAAAAACCGCAGTGCAGACGGTGCGGATTTTTCCGCGCGGTTTTTCTGCGGTTTTGAAACCGCAGAAAGAATTGACATGTCAATTTTCTGCGGATTCCGCTGCGGTTTGCCATCTCCTCCATTGTGGAGATGAAAAACCGCAGGTCTTTTGACCTGCAGATTTACCTGCGGATTTTACAAAATCCGCACTGCAATCCGCAGCGTGTGCACATAGCCTAAAGGCCCTTTTACATTTAACGATGCACCAGCGATCTGACCCGGTCAGGATCGCTGGTGCATCGCTAAATGATCGCTTGTGAGCTGTCACACAGGCAGACCTCACAGCGATGCAGCAGCGACGCAGCGCACGATACTCACCTTTCACACACAGCGATCCTGACGTCCTCCCGCCCGCCTCCACACGTCGCTCGTCGTCACAGCAGGAAGCTGACGACGAGAAATGGAGCCGGACATTCTCGCGCGATCAGCGATGGACAGCGGGGGAGCCGGCCGGAGGTAAGTATCACACATAGCGATATCGCTAGCAGTATCGCTATAACGTCACAAAACCAGTGACGTTATAGCGATATCGCTATGTGTAAAACCCCCTTAAGAGTTCTGGCTCCTACAGATCAGTTAGACGCTCCTAATCAACTCGTTATCTGCATTACAGACAGCTGTCTTACATAGTCACCTTTATCAAAGACTCCTGTCCACAGACTCAAATAATCAGTCAGACTCTAACCTCTACAACATGGGCAAGACCACAGTCACCAAGAAAACCATTGGCAACACATTACGCCGTAAAGGTTTACAATCCTGCAGTACCCGCAAGGTCCCACTGCTCAGAAGACACATGTGCTGGCCCGTCTGAAGTTTGCCAATGAGCACCTGGATGATTCTGTGAGCGATTGGGAAAAGGTGCTGTGGTCAGATGAGACCAAAATTGAGCTCTTTGGCATTAACTCAACTCTCTGTATTTGGAGGAAGAGAAATGCTGCCTATGACCCAAAGAACACCGTCCCCACTGTCAAGCATGGAGGTGGAAACATTATGTTTTGAGGGTGTTACTCTGCTAAGGGCACAGGACTACTTCACCGCATCAATGGGAGAATAGATGGCGCCATGTACTGTAAAATCCTGAGTGACAACCTCCTTCCCTCCTCCAGGACATTAAGAATGGGTCGTGGCTGGGTCTTCTAGCAAGACAATGACCCAAAACATACAGCCAAGGCAACAAAGGAGTGGCTCAAAAAGAAGCACATTAAGGTCATGGAGTGTCCTAGCCAGTCTTCAGACCTTAATCCATTAGAAAACTTATGGAGGGAGTTGAAGCTCCGAATGGCCAAGCGACAGCCTCAAAATTTTAATGATTTAGAGATGATCTGCAAAGAGGAGTGGAGCAAAACTCCTCCTGACATGTGCGCAAACGTCGTCATCAACTACAAAACACGTCTGACTGCTGGGCTTGCCAACAAGGGTTTTACCACCAAGTATTAAGTCTTGTTTGCCAGAGGGATCAAATACTTATTTCTCACTGCAAAAGGCAAATAAATTTATATAATTTATACAAAGTGATTTTCTGGATTTTAATTTTGATATTTTATCGCTCAATGGTAAAATTAACCGACCCTTAAAATTATAGACTGTTTATGTCTCTGTCAGTGGGCAAACTAACAAAATCAGCAAGGGATCAAATAATTATTTCCCCCACTGTATATTGTGCTCTGGGTCTGTTTTTTGCATTGTACACATTCCTCTATTTTCTCTTTTTAAATCGTTTTGGTATGCATGTCACTTTGAATTGATGTATCAATGATAATAGATATAGATATTGATAGAAATACTATATAGACAGAGTGACAGACATACAGTATAGAAATGCAATTGCACAATCCCCCCAAATATTATAAAAGTGCACCCTGTGGAGCTTATTGGACAGCTTTTTATGATCAAATAAATAAAAAAAGACATGGAGTCCCCCCATATTTGATAACCAGCAAAGGTAAAGCAGACAGCTGCGGGCTTATATTATCAGGCGGAGAAGGTCCCTGGCTATTGGCTCCTTCCCAGTCTAAAAATACCAGCCTTCAGACTCCCCAGAAATGATGCATCACATTAGATTCGCCAATTCTGACGCTTTGCCTTCACTCTTCCTGATTGCCCTGGGTCGTTGGCAATCAGAGTAATGGACCTAGGGGTTGATGACAGCTATGCATTGTCCAAAAACACAGCTGACATCTCCTGGGGTTAGTAATGGAGAGGCGTCAGACACCCCCATTACTATCCCATTAAGCAAAAAGAAAAAAAAACTCACTAAAAATCTATTCTTTAAATAAACACTCTGACAATGTCTCTTGTTCACCAATCTATGAAAAAAAAAGAAAGTTCCCATGCAGGTCCGCCGTAGTCCACTGAATCTGATGTGGTCCACAAATGGAAACCTGAAAAAAGATTAAAAAAAAAAAAAAGAGATAAATTAAAACAAGACACTGTCCTTTTGTTCACCAATTTATTGGAAAAAAAAAAGTTCCACAGCGCTGCGACTTAGTCCAGCGAATCCCACGAAGTTCCCCGAAAATGCCCGTTTATATGTCTGTCTGCATTTATCTCTACAGCATTCTCTGCTGTCCAAAAACACTCGAAAAATGCAGATGGCAGAACGCATCAAAAAGTGGCAAAAATGCGCTTCCTGCCAAGAGACGCAGAAATGCCTGCATCCAAATATTCAACGTGACACATACCCTAAAGAAGCTGCTTACAATTTGCTGCGTTTTTTGCTGCTTTTTCTTTGTGTTTTTGATACATTTTTCTCTGCCTTTTTGGTGCGGATTGCACACGTCATCTGTCTATAGCACATGTTTAATAAAGTTAGTTTTAATTCACCAAATAAGCAGCAAAAACAAATAGTTGTGTTTTTTTCCAACGCTTTTGCCCTTTCCCATTGTTTTCTATGGCGTAAAATCGGTGAAAGAAGTGACACGCTGCAGTTTTTCAAAAAACACAGCAGTTATCCAATTCAGTCAGGAAAACAACAAAAAAAAACAATTGTGTGCATGAAGTTTGTGGAATGTCATAGCTTTTGCTGGTGCTGTAAAAAAACAAACAAAAAAAAAACAGCTTATAATTTGCATTAAGAAAACGCAACGTGAACAGCTAGGAATAAGAATGAATAAGATTATGGCTACGGCTGGATATAGGGCTGAAGTAATAAAATAGTTACTAAAAAATGCAAAAAAAAATAATAAAAATTAAAAACATATGTAATAATGTATAACTTTATAGGATGACTGACGCTAAACCTCTGCTGATCGCTGGTTTCATATAGTGCTGACCCCTTTAACTTTAGCAAAAAATTCTTTTTTTCATTTTCTTTTTTTTCCTCCTTACTTCCTAGAGGCCGACTTTCATGTCTGCGGCCTGTAATGGTATAATGGGCCGCACAAATCGTGCTATTGATTCTGAAAGCGAGGAGCGGGCTGGGGATTTCACGTTTTATTGGGGAGTAAGTTCAGCCAAGTTGTTATCTGCTCTGATCAGTTTTTTATATTTCATGATATGAAGAGCTGAAATATTAAGTGAGCTTCTTATTAATATTTCATAGAGGAAAAAAAAAGAGTTATAAAATAACCAGCGCATCCCAAAACCCCACCGAAGCCCTGCCAGGACCGCTGCAGAACAATGCTCTCAATTCATTCTGCACCGCAACGGCTCAGGAAAATGCACCGAACTCAGGACGGACCTAAGGTGCTCACTAGTATCAACAAAATTCCCTTCATTAAGGATCAAACACTAATTTAATTAGATAACCTTTAAAAAGGAAAACAAACAACCTACAGTATATAGTGGCATGTAAAAGTTTTGGCGCCCCTGGACAAAATTACTGTTATTGTGAACAGTTAAGCAAGTTAAAGATGAAATGATCTCTAAAAGGCCTTAAGTTACAGATGACAGATTTATTTTGTATTTTAAGCAAAGGAAAAAAATAATATTGTAAAAATATTAAATATTACAAAAGGTAAATAGGCCCAAGCAAAAGTTTGGGCACCCTGCATGATTAGCATCACAGCTAGTAAACGGTTTTGAAGCCAGACAAGTCTTTCAATTCTTGTTTGAGGGATTTTCCTCCATTCTTCTTTGGAGAATTCCTCCCGTTCTGTGAGATTCCAGGGTCGTCTTCCATTCTCTACTATTTTGAGGTCTAGTCGCAGATTTTCAATGATGCTCAGATCAGGGGACTGTGAGGGCCATTGTAAAAACCTTCAGTTTGCCTCTTTTGAGGTCGTCTTGTGGATTTTGCTGTGTGTTTAGGATCATTCTCCATGTGTAGTGGAGAAAATACTTATTTGATACACTGCCGATTTTGCAGGTTTTCTCACCTACAAAGAGTAGAGAGAGGTCTGTAATTTTTATTGTAGGTACACTTCACCTGTGAGAGACAAAATCTACAAATAAAAACCAGAAAATCAAATTGTAGGATTGTTATATAATTTGTTATACTTTGTCTTTATTCATTCTTTACATTTAGTCTCTATACTTTGTCTTTGTTCATTCTTTACATTTAGTCTCTATACTTTGTCTTTGTTCATTCTTTACATTTAGTCTCTATACTTTGTCTTTGTTCATTCTTTACATTTAGTCTCTATACTTTGTCTTTGTTCATTCTTTACATTTAGTCTCTATACTTTGTCTTTGTTCATTCTTTACATTTAGTCTCTATACTTTGTCTTTGTTCATTCTTTACATTTAGTCTCTATACTTTGTCTTTGTTCATTCTTTACATTTAGTCTCTATACTTTCTTTGTTCATTCTTTACATTTAGTCTCTATACTTTGTCTTTGTTCATTCTTTACATTTAGTCTCTATACTTTGTCTTTGTTCATTCTTTACATTTAGTCTCTATACTTTGTCTTTGTTCATTCTTTACATTTAGTCTCTATACTTTGTCTTTGTTCATTCTTTACATTTAGTCTCTATACTTTGTCTTTGTTCATTCTTTACATTTAGTCTCTATACTTTGTCTTTGTTCATTCTTTACATTTAGTCTCTATACTTTGTCTTTGTTCATTCTTTACATTTAGTCTTTCTTTGTATTTTGTATTTCTTTATATTTCGGCTTCCTTTATATTTCTGAATTCCTTTATTTTGTCTTTTTTTTTTTTACACTGACTTTTGACTTCGGCTCCATAAACTGCATGTATGATTCTAGCTTGAAAGTGTTATATCCCCTTTCCAACCTCCTCGGAGATATGCATTGTTCAATCTACATATTGATGCTATATCTGACAATTGTTCTTTTAGAAAATTGTCCAACGTTTTGTAGAAAGTAGGTTGAAAGCATACATTCATTTTAAAGCGGCCCTGTTAGCAGGTGAAATGTGCCAAGTGTTTGTTCTTTTATTTCCCTGAGTTTTCTGTTTTATATTTTAATTAAATCTACAGTCCCGGAGATTTGGATTTTTTTTTCCTTAGTGTTACTTTTTATGGTCTTTTTCAAGGGGGCGTGGCTAATAGAATCCTCTGGGGTGGGTTTTTATGCTGCTCTGCATAATTTTGCTGTAAGCCACACCTCCTTGTAAACTCCATAAAAATTAGCTCTAAATAAAAAGGCCCAAATCTCTGAAACCGTATGGTGGATTAAAAAAAAAAAAAAAAAATCGGATTACCGAGGGGTGCAGCTTTGGGAAGAAATAAAAGCCACTTCTGACATGGTGACCGCTCTTCCTGCTTCTAGCCTTGTGCTATCCCTTTAAAATATAGGAATGAGCCTTTATTGATGCCCCGACGGCTAACTTGACCCCTTAGTACTTGTCCTGGCCGTTCTTCAGATGCTTGCCATGTTCTGCCACCTTAGTACAGAATTATGCAAGTTTTATCAGAGGTGACATCACCTCATCCCCATAGGGGACCTTCACTCCTAGAAGTTTCTGTGAGCCCATAACTGTATTAGGTTGCTTGAATGAGATCTCGGGTTTGATGGTGCTGATGTTTTACCCTTATGTATTATATATAATAATCATCTTACATTAGTAGGGTTCGTTATTGTCAACGCTGGAGAAGATTTCCCTACAAAGTAATATACCAAGTGATAAAACGGATTCTAAATTGCAGTAATGTTACAGGCAGCCGCTCCCCTCTCGCTTCAATCATCAGGAGCTTGGAACATAAAATAAGTCATTTTCATATGAGGTGATATTTCTCCTTAAAGTAGATCTCCAGACTCCCCCCTTATTGCAGCCCGTCTCACTCATTTTCTTGTTATTGCTCGTCTCACTGGTGGTTTAGTTACTTGTTTTGTAATCATTTTCCTTTTTTTTTTTTTTGTTTCAATGGTATACGGCTCCTTATGTAAAGATTACCTGCTGAACCTGTGCTTATGTGCGGCTGGCAATGTATATAGATAGAGCTGCAGTGTAAAGCATTGAGGAGGGATAGAAAAGCAACATCATCACAGTAATCATATGGGTCTGGATATGTAGAATTGACTGCCCCCTAAAACGGCAGTCTGATGGTATAGTCTGGAGCCCCCCTATAACAGCAGTCTGGATGTGTAGACTGGAGCCCCCTATAACAGCAGTCTGGATGTTTAGTCTGGAGCCCCCTATAACAGCAATCTGGATGTGTAGTCTGGAGCCCCCTATAACAGCAGTCTGGATGTGTAGTCTGGAGCCCCCTATAACAGCAATCTGGATGTGTAGTCTGGAGCCCCCTATAACAGCAGTCTGGATGTGTAGTCTGGAGCCCCCCTATAACAGCAGTCTGGGTGTGTAGTCAGGAGCCCTCCTATAACAGCAGTCTGGGGGTGTAGCCTGGATCCCCCTATAACAGCAGTCTGTGTGTGTAGTCTGGAGCCCCCTATAACAGCAGTCTGGATGTGTAGTCTGCAGCCTCCTATAACAGCAGTCTGGATGTGTAGTCTGGAGCCCCCTATAACAATAGTAAAGATGTGTAGTCTGGAGCCCCCCTATAACAACAGTCTGGGTGTGTAGTCTGGAGCCCCCCTATAACGGCAAACTGGGTGTGTAGTCTGGAGCCCCCTATAACAGCAATCTGGATGTGTAGTCTGCAGCCTCCTATAACAGCAGCCTGGATGTGTAGTCTGGAGCCCCCTATAACAATAGTAAAGATGTGTAGTCTGGAGCCCCCCTATAACAACAGTCTGGGTGTGTAGTCTGGAGCCCCCCTATAACGGCAAACTGGGTGTGTAGTCTGGAGCCCCCCTATAACAGCAGTCTGGGTGTGTAGTCTGGAGCCCCCCTATAACAGCAGTCTGGGTGTGTAGTCAGGAGCCCCCCCTATAACAGCAGTCTGTGTGTGTAGTCTGGAGACCCTCATAACAGCAGTCTGGATGTGTAGTGTGGAGCCCCCTATAACAGCAGTCTGGGTGTGTAGCCTGGAGCCCCCTATAACAGCAGTCTGGGTGTGTAGTTTGGAGCCCCCTATAGCAGCAGTCTGGGTGTGAGGTCTAGAGCTCCCTATAACAGCAGTCTGAATGTGTAGTCTGGAGCCCCCCTATAACAGCAGTCTGGATGTGTAGTCTGGAGCCCCCCTATAACAGCAGTCTGGGTGTGTAGTCAGGAGCCCCCCCTATAACAGCAGTCTGGGTGTGTAGTCTGGAGACCCTCATAACAGCAGTCTGGATGTGTAGTGTGGAGCCCCCTATAACAGCAGTCTAAATGTGTAGTCTGGAGCCCCCTATAACAGCAGTCTGGATGTGTAGTGTGGAGCCCCCTATAACCAGTCTGGGCGTGTAGTCTGGAGCCCCCTATAAAAGCAGTCTGGATGTGTAGTGTGGAGCCCCCTATAACCAGTCTGGGCGTGTAGTCTGGAGCCCCCTATAACAGCAGTCTGGGTGTGTAGTCAGGACCCCCCCTATAACAGCAGTCTGGGTGTGTAGCCTGGAGCCCCCTATAACAGCAGTCTGGAAGTGTAGTCTGGAGCCCCCCTATAACAGCAGTCTGGGTGTGTAGTCAGGAGCCCCCCCTATAACAGCAGTCTGGGTGTGTAGCCTGGAGCCCCCTATAACAGCAGTCTGGATGTGTAGTGTGGAGCCCCCTATAACAGCAGTCTGGGTGTGTAGTCTGGAGCCCCCTATAACAGCAGTCTGGCTGTGTAGTGTGGAGCCACCCATAACAGCTGTCTGGGTGTGTGGTCTGGAGTCCCCTATAACAGCAGTCTGGAGCCCCCTATAACAGCAGTCTGGATGTGTAGTCTGGAGCCCCCTATAACAGCAGTCTGGATGTGTAGTCTGGAGCCCCCTATAGCAGCAGTCTGGATGTGTAGCCTGGAGCCCCCTATAACAGCGGTCTGGATGTGTAGTGTGGAGCCCCCTATAACAGCAGTCTGGATGTGTAGTGTGGAGCCCCCTATAACAGCAGTCTGGGTGTGTAGCCTGGAGCCCCCTATAACAGCAGTCTGGGTGTGTAGTCTGGAGCCCCCCTATAACAGCAGTCTGGATGTGTAGTGTGGACCCCCCTATAACAGCAGTCTGGATGTGTAGTGTGGATCCCCCTATAACAGCAGTCTGGGTGTGTAGCCTGGAGCCCCCTATAACAGCAGTCTGGGTGTGTAGTTTGGAGCCCCCTATAACAGCATTCTGGGTGTGTAGCCTGGAGCCCCCTATAACAGCAGTCTGGGTGTGTAGTCTGGAGTCCCCTATAACAGCAGTCTGGAGCCCCCTATAACAGCAGTCTGGATGTGTAGTCTGGAGCCCCCTATAACAGCAGTCTGGATGTGTAGACTGGAGCCCCCTATAACAGCAGTCTGGATGTGTAGTCTGGAGCCCCCTATAGCAGCAGTCTGGATGTGTAGTCTGGAGCCCCCTATAACAGCAGTCTGGGTGTGTAGTCTGGAGCCCCCCTATAACAGCAGTCTGGGTGTGTAGTCTGGAGCCCCCCTATAACAGCAGTCTGGGTGTGTAGCCTGGAGCCCCCTATAACAGCAGTCTGGGTGTGTAGTTTGGAGCCCCCTATAACAGCAGTCTGGGTGTGTAGTCTGGAGCCCCCTATAACAGCAGTCTGGGTGTGTAGTCTGGATCCCTTCTGGAGGGTTGTTTGTCTGAATGCCACATAGGTTTCACCTTTCCTCTTCACATTATAGGGAAGTTCTTTCTATGTTGCATTTGATGTTGCACAATGTAACACGTGACGGGATTTCATCTTTGTGTTTACATATAACATATAGCATTGTATACAGCACATACAGTGGAAACCCTGCACAGGTGTGTCAGGGCTGCATTCTCATATTTCAACAATGTCATCATCAAATTTCCTTCCATCATGAATAAATTATTTCCAAAGATATATATTTATATTAAAAATTCAATATCAAAATATGACTCATCTCATTTACCATCTATGTTTATCAACACCATTTTACAGTTTACATATAAACAATAATATTCCATAATCACATTATCAATACATTACATTACTGATCCTGAGTTACACCCTGTATTATACTCCAGAGCTGCACTCACTATTCTGCTGGTGCAGTCACTGTGTACATACATTACATTACTGATCCTGAATTACATCCTGTATTATAGCCCAGAGCTGCACTCACTATTCTGCTGGTGCAGTCACTGTGTACATACATTACATTACTGATCCTGAGTTACATCCTGTATTATACCCCAGAGCTGCACTCACTATTCTGCTGGTGCAGTCACTGTGTACATACATTACATTACTGATCCTGAGTTACAGCCTGTATTATACCCCAGAACTGCACTCACTATTCTGCTGGTGCAGTCACTGTGTACATACATTACATTACTGATCCTGAGTTACAGCCTGTATTATACACCAGAGCTGCACTCACTATTCTGCTGGTGCAGTCACTGTGTACATACATTACATTACTGATCCTGAGTTACAGCCTGTATTATACACCAGAGCTGCACTCACTATTCTGCTGGTGCAGTCACTGTGTACATACATTACATTACTGATCCTGAGTTATATCCTGTATTATACTCCAGAGCTGCACTCACTATTCTGCTGGTGCAGTCACTGTGTACATACATTACATTACTGATCCTGAGTTACATCCTGTATTATACCCCAGAGCTGCACTCACGATTCTGCTGGTGCAGTCACTGTGTACATACATTACATTACTGATCCTGAGTTACATCCTGTATTATACCCCAGAGCTGCACTCACTATTCTGCTGGTGCAGTCACTGTGAACATAAATTACATTACTGATCCTGAGTTACATCCTGTATTATACTCCAGAGCTGCACTCACTATTCTGCTGGTGCAGTCACTGTGTACATACATTACATTACTGATCCTGAGTTACATCCTGTATTATACCCCAGAGCTGCAATCACTATTCTGCTGGTGCAGTCACTGTGTACATACATTACATTACTGATCCTGAGTTACATCCTGTATTATACCCCAGAGCTGCACTCACTATTCTGCTGGTGCAGTCACTGTGAACATAAATTACATTACTGATCCTGAGTTACATCCTGTATTATACCCCAGAGCTGCAATCACTATTCTGCTGGTGCAGTCACTGTGTACATACATTACATTACTGATCCTGAGTTACATCCTGTATTATACTCCAGAGCTGCACTCACTATTCTGCTGGTGCAGTCACTGTGTACATACATTACATTACTGATCCTGAGTTACATCCTGTATTATACCCCAGAGCTGCAATCACTATTCTGCTGGTGCAGTCACTGTGTACATACATTACATTACTGATCCTGAGTTACATCCTGTATTATACCCCAGAGCTGCACTCACTATTCTGCTGGTGCAGTCACTGTGTACATACATTACATTACTGATCCTGTTTTACATCCTGTATTATACTCCAGAGCTGCACTCACTATTCTGCAGGTGCAGTCACTGTGTACATACATTACATTACTGATCCTTAGTTACACCCTGTATTATACTCCAGAGCTGCACTCACTATTCTGCAAATTGTGTTACATAAGTGTACTGAATTTGCCGTTTTCTGTACATACAGTTTCAATTATTGCATTATGATCATGTTGGGGGTTGTAGTGTTCTATGTGCAGAGTCTGATAGAATTTAATTCAGGTGCGTTTTGATACATTTTTAAGTTGTTCAAAAAGTTTGGTTTAGTTTTAACAACCAAAAATAAAGTTATGAACAAAAGTTCTAAACTCTTTTTTTCCTGAGTAAAAGAGCATAGATTTTTTTATTTTTTTGTTACAGTAATTTTTCGCAGTGTGGAGAGAATTAAATGGGCTGACCGGAGTTACCGGCCATCTGAGAATGCAGCGAGCCTTTGTTCTCGTCTTGGTGCTCGCTCAGAGACATAGAATGGGTTCTTAACTCTCCCCTGTTGAAGTACAGTACAAAGAGCCGGAGCTCAGTGTGCGCGGAGTCATTGTACTTTTCCCTTTGCAGCTTGTACAATAATAATGTGGCGGTACGGCGCGGCTCTTGGACTTGGGGGCATTCGCTAACCTCCTCTTATATAGTTTAATATAAATATTACATGCACTGTCTCTGTCACTTTACAGCTTTAATTGAAAAATGGAAGATTGATGTTAGAGATTTTGTCTTGTTTTATCACAGGTTAGCTGGAATTCCGCCTGCAGTGCTGTAGGGTTTCTATTGTCGCTTTCCTTTTCTTCCAAGACCTGCTTTTCACATTTTTTTTGTGGCATACCCAGAAACTTGGCACAAAGTTGACAGCCAAGATGAATAATCATGAGTGCGGACAAACGGACACAGGCGGACTGAGCGGCATGTATTCTGAGAGGCTTTTCAAACTTATTCTTCCCTTAAAATCACTTTGTAATTCATGTATGCTGACATCATGTGCACAACTCCACAGAAAGTAATTAGACAACCCCTGCCGTTTTCCTCGGCTGATGAAGCCTGTGGTTTGTCTTATTAAAAAAAAAAAAAAATCTGTTCTGCTTTTTGCAAGAATTTCTTTCACCCCAAGTTCAGATACCTAGGGTTTTTTTTATACTTTAATTTTCTGTGTGGTACTGTGTGTTGTGTGGTCGACTTCTGTACTGGCTGGACAGACGCACACTGAAAAGTAACACAATAGTCATCGGAGGCGGAACAGATGACAACAAACTGGTCACCAGTCACCTTTTATAGTCCTATTACTATAATATTATGTTGTTATTCCGTCATGTGCACAAGGCCTTAGAGTTCTCATCATTGTGCTTTTCATCTGTACAATTGTCTTCATCCATCTTGTTGCTGGTTGCTCTCAACCTCTTAAATCTAAGGTTGACCATACTCCTTAGATACTAATGTGTTCTTCCTAACCTTTGCTGGTGGCTCGACATCTCCTAAGATGAGTGGTGTGAGAAAAAAATATATAATTTTGTGATACTCTGTCAGGAAATGTTTATTCTGTATGTTTTTAGTTGTGTTCACTTTTATGTGTGCGATGAGAATTGCAATTTGTTTAGACTTTTACTAGCATGTTGGGATATTGGGAGAAATTAGGGAGCCTAAAGGGTTTGTTCCCACAATCGCACTATTTTTCATAAATGATCGTAAATGTATATATTTATATACATTGTTAATTTAAAGACTAAGCACAACAAAATACTAATTTCCTGTACCTTTTGTGTCTTTTTTCCTCTGTTCAGCCCCACTGTGCATCCTGCTTCAAATATCTGAATGGGCTGTCCTTAACATGCTGAAACTACATTTCCCAGCAGAGCTTGCTTCTCCTCAGTGCTGCAGACCCCTTCCCCATTTTCTATGTACTCTTTACTAAACCCCATGTTTGAATTATCCTCAAGCTGCTAAGCTATGTGTAAATTGTATCTTATGCTTCTGTGCACTGCCTGCTCCTGTACAGAACCCTGTCTGACCGATTTCATCCTCTTCCATCTACATCAATATTTTTGCAGTGGAGTTTTACATCATTGTTGTTTATTTCCACTCAGAGCTCAACTCTCCTGATGAATTCCTCCACTGCAGAGCTTGTAACTGCAAGGCAGTGCAGAGCTGAGCTGTGTTTGTTGCTTCCTGCTGAGAGATCAGAGATTGAAGCTGCAAATTCTTCTCTGGTGATGCATATGGCAGAGGATTATCTTCTATCATAGGCGTCAACAGAACAGCATTTGGAATTTGTTGTTTGCTGCTCACAGATCAATAATGTCAAACACTGATCAAATCTTCTCTGCGTGCAGCCGCATCTTGCAGTATATCAGTTTTTTCAGACACTTATATACAGCCCCATCATGTAGTATATCACTCCTTTCAGACCCAAACATATAGCCCCAGTATACATTATACCACTCCTCTTAACCCTCTATATGAAGCCCCATCCTTCAGTACATGAAAACTTTCAGCAACTGTATACACAGCCCCATCCAGCAGTATATCACTCCTATAGCCCCTCTTAGACATGTTCCTTAACTTTTAGTATCTGCAAAAATGATAAACTAAAATCTTTGATTTAATGGATATCACATTTTTAGATCTTTCCATCTTGTCCTTACAAGTCTACCGTACTGAGGGTCCTTTTCTTCTTGCTCTTTAGACAAAGTTGATGAGTACTTTTAATATGTAGAAGAAACTTCAAGAACTTTTACAAGAGATCAAAAGTTTTCTCAAACCTTTTGCAAAATTGACATCATTGATACGACTTACAGTGACCTCCGCCAGAAGAGCAGGACCCCAGTTCCCTCATCACTTTCCATCACAGTACAAACCCTGTTAGGTTTTTCTCATTTCAGTGTTACATTTCCTTGTGGGGATTGATACATTGTTTCTATGCGTCTGGTTCTCATACTGTTGAGGTCTCCCTCCTGGTGGGTTTTACCTTTTGGGAATATGCGGATGTTGAGTTTTCCTTATAGCTCTGTGCTCCGGTTCCTATTGGATTTCTGGACTATTTATAGGATTGTTTCCCTGCAGTCCAGCCGCTGCTTCCATCATGCGTCCCCACCTACATGTCTTTGGAAATTGGTAGTTGTTAGTATAGGATCCACTGTATTAGGAGTCAATGGTTAAAGTACATTCTGCTGGAAATAACAATGAAAGTCTTATAAAAATATATTTTTTTCTTTTTTTTTCCCCACATCTGGAATCACGTTTTTTATTCCGGCGTTTTGCATAATCATTGCGCTAGAAAGACCTTAAAACCAAAGTGATAAAACATGCAGTAACAGAAGCATTAATTTGTCAAATCATTTATGTCAGGAAAAAATTGGAATTAAAGTGATAACCTTTATTGGCTAATTGAGCAGATTCAGCAGCAAAGCCTCCGAGACCTCACTGGTGTCTGTTGGCGAAGACCCGACGAGTCTCCAAAGATTTATCATGAAATCCGCTTACTTAACCTATAAATTTGACCACTAATTCTGGGGCTTTTTTTTCTTACGTTGATCAGTCATGGACTCTGCTGCTCAAACCATAAATGAAAACTATAGCGATGGAAGCCGAAGAAATATCTGCACATAGGAGGCAAAGTAGCGGCAGATTGCACCGCTGCAGCCCTGTATAGTGCGCTGTCAGCACACATGGGCGACATAGACTTACCTGTCTATCTATTATCTATCTATCTATCTATCTATCTATCTATCTAAGTCCAGAGATTGGAGGCAGCATATATTTCAAGTGAAAAAGCTTCTTATTTAATGGCTTACCATGTTGGTGTACTGCCTCCAATCTTTGGACTTGTATTGAAGGTTTGGTAAATACCTGGGGGGCTCTGCATCCAAATAACTCCTGTCTGTGCTTTGCTTATTTTTTCTTTTTTTAGTATCTATCATCTATCTATTATCTTTCATCTATTATCTATCTATATATCTATCATCTATGTATTATCTATCACTATCATCTATTATATATTATCTATCTATTATCTATTTATCATCCATCTATCTATTATCTATCATCTATTATCTATTTATCTATATATCTATTATCTATCTATTATGTATCTATCTATTATCTGTCTATTATCTATCTATCCAGCTATCTATTATCTATCATTGATCTGTCATCTATCTATGTATCTATTATCTATCCATCTATATAATATATCTATCATCTATTATATATATATATATATATATATATATATATATATATATATATATATATATATAATCTATCTATCTCTGTATCCACCTTTACGTGCTCCGGTATACATGAAGGATCTAGATCTAGACTTTTTGTCTCTGCCCCTCATATAATGTGTTGTGTGTATCCGCAGGTAGGCTCCAGACAGGTGTCCTCTGCCCGCTGACTGCGCTTTATGTGCGTGGAACATTACAGCTATAGGTCGGTGTATACAATGGACAGCGCTACGTGTCTACTGTATAAATGACACTGCTTTATATCGGGGCTTTACGGGAGCAGACAGACGCTCTTCACGTATTCTACTCTTTCATGCTCCTAATAGTTTTGTCTTTATTTCTGCCGGATTATCAGAATTTCCCCACATATGTAAAGTTTGCGGGTTGGGTGCTTTCCTCCCTGTCTGCCCGTTTCCATCTTGTCTCAGAACTCTCAGATTTGGGCCCTTGCTGCATCGCTGACGCGGCCTTGTATTCGGGGGGCTGTGATCTCGCCGCTGTGTGAAGGTCTCCTCCGCTCAGACACCTGGTCACATCTCTCGCTCTCTCGCCTTACTGAAAGATTTAATAGTGGCACATAATAAATGATAAGTCTCCCGGAGATCACAGAGCGTCTCCCCCTCCTGTCTGGGCTGGCAGCGCTCGCCGGCCACATTTTCTGTTGACATCACCTGCTGGCAGCTTTTTGTTTGTGGCTGCCGGATGACTATATGTTGATATGTATACATGAGACGTTTCCCACACCCAAATCCATATCTACTCATTGAGGAGTTATTATGGGAGCTCGGCACTAAATCCACGTCTCCTCTCCTCTTTACAGAAAGAATAAGGAGCAATAGAAATTTCTGCAGCTGCGGACCCTCGGCGAGCCACCCGGTAAGTCCCCTCTTCCTCTTATCTGTATAGTGCCTGACTGTAAATATTTATCATTTATTTATTTTACGTTATTTGCTACAATACTGAAACTTTGTATCTATAAGTATCCTGGACCGATTCTTGAAGGGGTTTCCCAAGTTATCTGTACTTACTGATCGCTGACGGCAGCGATCCTGAGACCAGGCCCCCTGTGCGGTGCCATGCGTCTCCACTTCTGCTCCATCCATTGTCTATAGGACTGCTGGAGGTTATCCTCTAAAGCGTGGATGCAGCGGTGCAGCGCATGAGTCCTATGGTCAGGATAGGTGATAGGACACCCGCACTGTCCGGATTGTGACGCCATTTACGCATATTATTTGTGTAGGCAAAGAAAATGGAGATTGCGTTGTCTCTCTGCAGAGTAGAAAAGTTGTGCTTAATAGTTACTCGCCTTTTTTATTGGCTTCATAGCTCTGCACATTTTCGTCCCAGCTTTGCTCATCTCTGCTGCACCGTGTGTTGGTGTCTGGACTCCTCCTCCGGTCTTCTTTTAGAGGCGGGACCTCTTCCTGTGCTCAGCCTCCATGCTTTATACTGCTGCTCTATAAATACAGGTTGTCAGGAAGTAGATGGACACCACAGTGATCAGCAAGGAGACAAACATGGTCCTGCAGCTACAAGAGGGTCTTGTCTTAGAGATCACTTGGTGGGGGGGGGGTCCTCTCCTCTGAAAAACATCAGCCCAGTTTTGTATTATATAGCCTGCAAGCGAATGTGCAGCAAACAGCAGCTTCCCAGCAATGTCAGCCGCCCAGCGGGGATTGTGGAGGCTGCACTTGTGGACTTGTGGCCATCATCTGAGTGCCGGGGCAGCTTTCTATTGGTGAGAAGTTCCATGTTGGAAGATCGGGTGAATCGTGATCGGGTGATTCCCAGTTCACACTCCTGACTTATGTGGCAGCCGCCAATCTCTCAGGGTGGTCCGCACATCCACCTGTGTGATCACTGTGTGATTAGCTGCAAGTAACTGATCAGGGGCTTCACGTCTGCAAGTTCTCCCGATGGTCTCTAGTGTGGAGAGGAGAAACACTGTCAGCCCCCCGCCCCGGACCCCCGCTGTGTACGCAGAAGGAATCACACTGTGCAAGATGTCAATGTCAGGAGTCCGAGCATCTCCTGTGTCTATTATCTATATATTTATCTATTATCTATCTATTATCTATGTATCTATCATCTGTTATCTTTCTATTATTTATCTATCATTTATCTATTACCGTATCTGTCTATCTCCATTTATCTATCTATTATTTTTAAATTTTACTAAATCCTAGGTAAGAATGCAACCACAGGATACGGGAGTGAATCAGAACAAATAAATAATCATAATCTTATTTGTTTTTTTATTAGATCAATGACATGATAAAATACATAACTAAAAATATTAAGAAAACTGCAGGAATGAAGAAGAGGGATGTAGAACTCAAATACTAGTAATTGCTGCCTGGTAAAATTACCGTATGTGTCCAAAGTAGTAAGTGAAAGCCTGGAGCTCAAAGTATCCAAACTGAAGCCTAGAATACATAGCTCACAACCTTTTAGTAAAAAGCTTATTACTTATAGCATGTGTGTGATTAATTTGCAGAGGTCAGGGTGCAGACATAAAATGTATATCAGCCTTTTACCATATTGGTATCTCTAGTTAATCACATCTGCATCAAGGTCTGTGCAAAGCGATACAGATTCCCATAAGTGTCCCCTGTTGGAGCATAACACGATCACAGAGTCACAAAACTCAAAGGAAGTTACTTCAAATTAACTAAGACGAGGTGACACGGTGCTAAAGGAAAACCACAAAAATTTTTACCCGGATCCTGGCAGCGTGCAGAGCTGTAAATGAGTCCCGTCCCTCTGCCCCGACGCGCACATTTCGCCCAGCTTCTTTGGGTGGGCGAATTTGTGTAATACTATTATCTATCTATTATCTATCTATCTTTTATCTATCGTCTATCTATATATTTATCTATTAGCTACCGATTAGCTATTATCTATCTATTATCTATCAGTTATCTTTTATCTATCTATCTATCTATCTATATATATATATATATATATATATATATATTATCTTTCTATTATCTATCTATTTATCTTTTGTCTATTGTCTGGTTATTATCTATCTGTGTATCTATTATCTATCTTTTATCTATCGTCTGTTTAACTATTATCTATCTATCTATTGATCTATCTATCTACAGTAGATGTGATAGTGATGTATGGAGTCTCCAGCACTATTATTCCAGCTGTTCACGTTACAGGTTACATCTGGAAAGTCTCATCCTTTTCAGACATGATCCAGTGACATTTGGCTTTGGTCGCTCCCTGTGATTTTCTGCACCCACTTTCTATTTTTCGGCCGGTGCCAGCAGACGTACCCCGGTGATATCGGTGAAGGGTGGAGGCCTGCCATCACCCTGATCCCCCACAATCCGCCGGCCCTGAGTGCGGGCTCTTGTCCTGACCTATCACGTTGACGTCTTCTTTTCATGATTGCTATTATTACTTTTTAGACTCCGTGATGTAATAAGACAATGAAATATTTGGCTGTCAGGTCGGTGCGTTGTCAGGTCGGCGCGAGGCGTTGTCAGGTCGGCCGGGGCATTGTCAGGTCGGCCGGGGCATTGTCAGGTCGGCGCGGGGCGTTGTCAGGTCGGCGCGGGGCGTTGTCAGGTCGGAGCTGCGCATTGTCAGGTCGGCGTGGGGTGTTGTCAGGTCGGCGCGGGGCGTTGTCAGGTCGGCACATGGCGTTGTCAGGTCGGCACGGGGCGTTGTCAGGTCGGCGCAGTGCGTTGTCAGGTCGGTGCGTTGTCAGGTCGGCACGGGGCGTTGTCAGGTCGGCACATGGCGTTGTCAGGTTGGCGCTGCGCGTTGTCAGGTCGGCGCGGTGCGTTGTCAGGTCGGCGCGGTGCGTGGTCAGGTCGGCGCGGTGCGTGGTCAGGTCATCATGGTCACATTCTGCGCCTACAGATACTTTACTATCATTTTTTTTTTCTTTCAGGCAAAAATCCCATTCCTTGAAAGGAAAAAAAATTAATAATAAAAAAAATAGCGCAGAACAGAGTAGAGAAGGCTGTGGAAATAATTTATTTGCACTTGGTGTTGTGAATGCAGACATTAATATTAATACATTTTAGAAGGAGACAGGTTGTTCTTTACTTTGGTCCGAATCCGGAATATAAACACCGCGGGGAGGGGTATCATTAACCCTTGGCTCTCGGGCAGGGATGTATCTGAGGCTCGGGGGGGCGCGGGTCCCTGCCTGCACGGCTCGTCCGTCCGTCCCCGGATATTACAATGCACAGAAATGATTCTGTTTGGAGACGGTCCTGATTACCTATTAGTATAACCTATAATTGTAAGATGAATATATCTGGTGGCAGATTCTCAAATTAAAATGAGCATGCTCCCTGCGTCCCCGGAGGCGTTTAATCACGGGGAAAGTGCAGTAAACGGACAAGATTCATTATCTATTCAGGGCATGATTATTATTAGCTGTTTTACATTCACGCAAAAGCAGAAAAGAGCGCAGCGTTTCTCATTGCACCTTGCTGGCGCCTTTTAAGGATGCACCGGAGTTTGGCAAGCGGGATTATGTTTAGTCTCTGGAAAATGTAGATTGCGTTTAATAGACAGAGCTCAGATCCTCTCCTAAACCTAATATGCCATTAACGCCGCGTTACAGAGGGGCAGGAGGGGGGTCTCTTGGCAGCCGTAGCCTCCTTTTATCTAAATTGATGGGTGAAATGAAGCAGCACATCTAGTTTTTTTTTATGTGCAGAGATGCCGTCGTTGCCAATGCCAACCTGGACATTGTGAGCAAATAGCCCATAAATCACCGAGCTACCCCATGTAGTCAGGGTTTTTATAGTCCGGACCCCCCCCCCCCCCCACTCCAGTCCAATATGTAGGATTTTTGTCGCCGGGGTCTATTCTATATATTATGGGAAATCAGAGATCGTTGATCAGATATGGCGTCTGCTTCACCGTTTGCCTTTTTCTTTTTTTTTTTTGGCTTTTGGTGTTTACTGATGTTTATTGCACCAAATTCATCAAGATGGCACCGTGTGGTTCACAAATTTTATATAAAGTAAAAAAAAAAAATGGTCTTTTTTTTTTTTCTTTCTATTTATCATTTTTGCAACTTTTTTTCAAGCAAAAAGTTGCAAAAACAATTGGACTCCCGGAATGGAGTTCCATCAATTTTTTTATTTTGCAAATAAAGAATAATTTGAAAACATCCGAAAAGGCAAAACTCCACCCAAACTCAAGGGAGAACATATGAAATAGAATGCAAGACAGGAGCAAATAGAATAATGAACAAAAAAGTCACAAAATGAGATAAAAAACCGACACAAAGGCAATGATGAATTGAGGCTATAGTGTCCAAAAAGTGGTCCATCTCCAATAAAAAAAATCAAGTTTTCTTGTTTCTTTACAATTGGGTTACGGCTTGGAAGTCCTAATTTATGAATTGGCTCATTAAAAATGCAGAAAAAAAGTGAAAATAGTTAAATCCTATCTTATTAGCTAGTTCTGAGTTAGAGGGGTCCCTCCCTTCAGACGCTTCATAAGACAGAGTGTTAACAGCTGCTAAACGCTTCTCTCTCTGGAGGACCCAGCAATTCTATGTATAACACACAGTCATTTGATGGGAGGTGTAATACTATATTTGTCCTGCGGTGGCGCTGCAGTGGAATCCAACAATTGATGCCACTTTTCTCCCCCCCCCCCAATTTATAATTGATTGCTCCAGGCAGCAAAATGACCATAAATGAACTTATGAAGGGAGATTCTCAACACTAAGCGCTGTATATTGTAAAGAAATTGTGCTGAATATTCTGAAAATTGTAGATCTGGTCATTATTGGTCTCATCCAGTGAAGGAAGCATCCTATGGGAGAGTTCTGGATAGAGAGCGGATACCAAGAGCATCTCTCTCTCTGGAGGACCTGTCCTGTCCTGCATTACACTGACATCCCATGTAATGCTTCAGCTGTCCTGTGGTGGTGCTGTAGGGAAATAATTGACTTACTGCCAGGTTTCCTAACAAATCACAGCTGATCGCTTAAGGTCTTTTCGTATAATGCAGACATTTAAAACCCAAATTAGGAAATACCTTATATCTGTAACATAAAAATAGGTTTTGAGGCCCATCACGTATCAGCATATTTTAAATCGTTCATGGACAGAGACCAGCGTATCCAAAATTTAGAGAGACCGAGAGAGTGGAGAAAACCTGGTGAGGAGGTGATCCTATTAAAGGAATAAGTCTGAAAGAAAGATTCTGGATTCTTACATTGGGCACATTGTCTCTGAAAGTCACAACATTGATCTAGAACTGTGTCCTGTATAGATTAAAGAGAGCCAGCCGCCAGGTCAGAAGTGACTAGGTTCTGCCCTTATTTTGTTCCCACTGCTCTCTAGTAGTATTCTGTTGTTGTTGTTTTTTTAACCGCTGTACGGTTCCAGACCGAAGGGCCTTTAATTTAGTGCTGAGTTTTATGATTTTTTTTACCAAGTGGCGGTAACTCTGAGGATCCTCGGGGGCGTGACTTCAGGCTGCTCATAATTCCCTTTATTACGAGCAGGGCAGTTGTCATGCTATGGCAAGATATTTATTATATCTAAAATGCCTTTTGTTTTTTCAAATTTGCCATACGGTCCGGAGATATGGGCCTTTTTATTCAGTGCTCATTATTATGATCTTTATTTAGGGGTTGGGACTCACAGAAGTCTTGCCCCCGAGGATCCTGTGAGCACCGCCCTTTGGGTAAAAACCATAAAAAGTAAATACACTAAATATTACGGCCCATATCTCCAGAATTGTACGGCAATTAAAAAAAAATGTAGTGCTAATTGTATCAGCGGGAAGAAAATAAGTGCAAAAACTGAACACCTTTCACCTAATTACAGCTTCTCTTTATAGATCATTTTAGTCATTCTCAATGGTATGAGTTTATACATTGGGTACTACGGTGTTGCGGTTTTATTTTAAGTCCTTCCTCGTTCTTAACGTGCCACTGATTCTGTAGGGGCTTGATTTATTTTATCCAGTGCAGTCTACCTGGTACTGGTGGTGTACCTCTATACTTTCAAGTAAGCTGTCATATGTATACATCAGGAATAACACTATTTCTGGCAATTGTTTCTGTTGTTTCTGCACTTTATATCGGTTTTGCACTCTGCAGGCTCGTTCACTGATTTTCAGTTGTCTCTGAGCTACTGGGTGGAGACGAGCTGCTATGATTTCTCCCATACACGGCACGCACACAGACGTGAGGGATTCCTCCTCTCCTGTCTCTATCTAGCACATGTTCAGAAGTAGCTGCCGCATGGACAGCAGCACTGAGCTATGTATAGTGCTGGCCAGTGTAGATGTGAATCCAGCTGGTGAGGTAAAAGACTTGTTTGAAATCTCAGGATGATCTTTCTGCATCGCCCACTGCTGTTTTTTTTTCTTGCCCTGCTTTTCACTTGTCCTACATCTCTCCCTTTTCCATAGAGTATAATATGAGGGGTACTCTGACTCCTCATGATGCTGACCAGCCATTTTGTGTTGAGCAGGCCATAGTTGAGCTATGAAGCACAGGTGAGGGGAACACGTGGCTCATGAGTTGACAAAGAATAACATTTTTCAGATAAAATTTCTTACAGCGTTTCTTAAGTTTTCTTAGATTTTTGCAAAGTTTTCTGAAATTGCAGCCGATGTTTAATAGTGTTAGGCGTGCAGATGCATCAGGGTGGGAGTGGCGGTTAAGGCGCCACACTCTTCCTACGACAGCCCATGTTCATGAATGCGAACTAACAACTCCTCTGGAGTCTGATTGGTTCTTCTCATCACATGACTTTTTAATGAATGGAAGATCCTGTATAAGGCCTGTTTCACACATCCGTTTGTCTCCATCAGTCAAAATCCGCCGTTTTGCAAAAAAAAAACGGATCCGCCATTTCTCTTGGCGGATCCGTTTTTTTTCCCATTGACTTGCATTATCGGCGGATCTTGACGAATGGTCAATCTGTTGGATCCGTTTTTTTACAGATCTGCCAAAATTTTGGCGTCCGGTGACATGACAGAATGGACAATGAAGCGTTTTTTAGGCTGGCCGGATCCGCATTTGACACTGCTCATGCCCGGAAGCATTGCCTTTGCCGGAAATTTAACCCTAAATCCCGTTCTGGCGGTTGGTAAAAATCTCTCTCCCGCTCTCTCTCTCTCCTTCCCCCCCCGGCACGGGTTCCTTTAAATTTCTGCCTTCCCCGGATCCGTCAAAGCAACGGTTCGGTAGCACGCGTTGCTTTCAAAACGGTTGCGGATTCGTGTCCCGCCATTTTCGCGGATTGCAGCTGATGTAAAAGACGTATATGTGAAACAGGCCTTAGTGTCTTGTTTTATATATGTATTAAGTGTATTATGATTCAGGCTCATTCATTAGAGAAGGCATTAGATGGAATGTCTGAAAAAATCCCCAGTGACAAGTTTAAAAATTAGAATAGTATTTTTTTTTTCAATACAAATTGTAATAACAAAATAAATTGCCAAAATGTTTTTTAAAAAATATAAGTAACACAAATACTTGATTTAAACAATAAGTTATTAAAATCTCCTTTTGAGTATAAAAAGGGAATTGTGTGAAGATTTTACCCAACCCAAGTTTCGCCTGGAATGGCTTCATCTGGGGCTGACAGACCGGAGCATCCTGTACAATGATGTTTTAATGCATCATTATTTAAGTACAATAAATTCCTTGTGTGAAGTTGCTAAATACTCTCAGTCCTTCACTACTGGTCGTGTTCCCTTCGACTGCATATGAGGAAACATGCCCAAGAAAAGTTACACTTCTGTGATTAGCACTTGTATATCCAGGGAGTGTATATGATCCAGTATCTTATCATAGATCTCAACTTCCTTGTGCGATGCCCAGAGCCTGTGCGTGACATAGATTAAAAAGAGAATTGGCTGAGTGGTTTGCCCAATTCGAGTTTCGCCTGGAATGGCTTAATCCGAGGCTAAGAGACAGGAGTATCATGCACAACCATAAGCTTTAATGCAATATTCTTTATGTATAATAAATTCTTTGTCTGGAGAAAGAATTGTCTGGGTGTTCGGGTGTCTCTGTCCCTCACTATTGTTCCCTGCAACTTGATAAGAGGAAGAGGAGACATGTCCAACAAGGGTTACCCTCAGCTGAGATGCTTCTGTATGACCAGGGTGTATATATGATCCAGTATATTTACCTTAGATCTTGAGTTACTTGTGGGATGCCTGAGCCTACATGTTACGTATATTGACATATTGCTTCCACTATAGGAGCGTGACCGGCGGCTTCTACGTTTCTGGAGGAGATTTGATGGTGACCACTGAACATTAGCAGGCTGCCTCCAGGTTGATAATTTGACTTTTATCACTGAATTCCAGCTCTTGCACATTGATAATCTGTGCACCATATTCTGCCATCTCTGCTGGTGATGGTCCAAATTTATAGGTCCAATCCACCACCTAATTCACCGGTTCCTTCATTTATTCTCTTTCCTCCTCATTTTCCCCGGATCACTTCTGACATTCTAGCACCTATAGCTTTGTCCACAGCCTTATTTTTTTTTTGCCCTTCCCATCAGGTTTTTCCCCCTTTTCCATCCCCTCCTGCTCCCATCATCTTCCAGGTGTGTCCTCTCGCCATCATTCACGTCTTCTTCCCGATGACCACACTGTAAATGCCGCCGTGAAGTCTTAAATCCGCACTTTTGTCTTCGCCTGTTTCCTCTACCCTCCGAAATGTCAAGTTTACACAGAGCTAGTATTTCTATTTCAGTAGTTTTGCAGAAGGTGATAATTAGCGGCTTTTCTTTCTCAGGGATTAACAGTTCTCCAACAGGTTTTGACAGGAAGGAGGAGAAGATGCGAGTAACATCCTTACTGCGAACGCTGCTCATTGCAATGTACCGCACATAACAATGGGGACGGCTGGTAAACAGCACATCTCTCCCACCAGTGACACGTTCACCAGAGATGTCTCCGCTCCTATAGCCACATCTGCAGAGGAGCTTTTATTTTGGGACAGTCTCACTTTCATGCAGTCGATTTCAGGTTAATCAAGCTTCTTTCTAATTAGACTCATTAAGGGTTTTAGTGCAGCGTCCATGACAGAGATGTGCTACAACGATATGATGACGTTAGGCATAAAAACCTAGCAGATCTTAATTTATTATTGATACTGAGAAACGTAACTTTGCCCCCAAACCTCCCCATGTATACTGCTCTATTCTTGTGGGATTGAGGGGGTTCTGAGCTCCTGGAGGCCCCCAGGCTGCATGATGTCCCAGTGGTCAGCACTGTAGACTAACAGCACCACGGTCCTGGGTACGAATCTCACCTGAACTGTATATGCATTTTTCCTCCAGGTTCTCTTTTTTCCAACATACAGAGTAACTATGTTTCTGATTTTCTGGTTATGGCGTTACTATGTACAAACTGTACATTACATTACTGATCCTGAGTTACATCCTGTATTATACTCCAGAGCTGCACTCACTATTCTGCTGGTACAGTCACTGTGTACATACATTACTGATCCTGAGTTACATCCTGTATTATACTCCAGAGCTGCACTCACTATTCTGCTGGTGCAGTCACTGTGTACATACATTACATTACTGATCCTGAGTTACATCCTGTATTATACTCCAGAGCTGCACTCACTATTCTGCTGGTGCAGTCACTGTGTACATACATTACATTACTGATCCTGAGTTACATCCTGTATTATACTCCAGAGCAGCACTCACTATTCTGCTGGTGCAGTCACTGTGTACATACATTACATTACTGATCCTGAGTTACATCCTGTATTATACTCCAGAGCTGCACTCACTATTCTGCTGGTGCAGTCACTGTGTACATACATTACATTACTGATCCTGAGTTACCTCCTGTATTATACCCCAGAGCTGCACTCACTATTCTGCTGGTGCAGTCACTGTGTACATACATTACATTACTGGTCCTGAGTTACATTCTGTATTATACTCCAGAGCTGCACTCACTATTCTGCTGGTGCAGTCACTGTGTACATACATTACATTACTGATCCTGAGTTACATCCTGTATTATACCCCAGAGCTGCACTCACTATTCTGCTGGCGCAGTCACTGTGTACATACATTACATTACTGATCCTGAGTTACATCCTGTATTATACCCCAGAGCTGCACTCACTATTCTGCTGGTGGAGTCACCGTTACGATCTAAATTCATGCTCCCAATGGTATAAATACTTATGGACACAATGAATGAGAGTTAGGCAAAAATCACACAGTCTGTGCAGTACGGAGCTGTTTGCCTGTAGCGTTCCATGTATTACCGCTGACTGACCCCAGTATTTTGCATTATTGACCTGTGCAGGTGACAAGCTTTTCCCATACAGTCGGAGCTGCATATTACAGACTTGGGGTGGCTACTAACACTGCCTCTTGAGTGATCTCCTGGAGATTGTCCGCCCCATTGATGTCTGTGGGAGTGCTACTAACACTACCTCCTGAGTGATCTCCTGGCGATTGTCCGCCCCATTGATGTCTATGGCAGTGCTACTAACACTGCCTCCTGAGTGATCTCCTGGAGATTGTCCTCCCCATTGATGTCTGTGGCAGTGCTACTAACACTGCCTCCTGAGTGATCTCCTGGAGATTGTCCGCCCCATTGATGTCTATGGCAGTGCTACTAACACTGCCTTCTGAGTGATCTCCTGGAGATTGTCTGCCCATTGATGTCTGTGGCAGTGCTACTAACACTACCTCCTGAGTGATCTCCTGGAGATTGTCCGCCCCATTGATGTCTGTGGCAGTGCTACTAACACTACCTCCTGAGTGATCTCCTGGAGATTGTCGCCCCATTGATGTCTGTGGGAGTGCTACTAACACTACCTCCTGTGTGATCTCCTGGAGATTGTCCGCCCCATTGATGTCTGTGGGAGTGCTACTAACACTACCTCCTGAGTGATCTCCTGGAGATTGTCCGCCCCATTGATGTCTATGGCAGTGCTACTAACACTGCCTCCTGAGTGATCTCCTGGAGATTGTCCGCCCCATTGATGTCTGTGGCAGTGCTACTAACACTGCCTCCTGAGTGATCTCCTGGAGATTGTCCGCCCCATTGATGTCTGTGGCAGTGCTACTAACACTGCCTCCTGAGTGATCTCCTGGCGATTGTCCGCCCCATTGATGTCTATGGCAGTGCTACTAACACTACCTCCTGTGTGATCTCCTGAAGATTTTTCACCTCTGCTCCTGGGATCAGTCATTACTGCGGCAGGACTAGGCATCCTGAATGCTATGATGAGCTTGCCGGTGTGAATACTATACATTCAGCAATAACGAAGTCTGGCTGCAGATGTGTAAGTAGATTATATTTGCCCAGAATTTGCTTTATTGTGGAGGTTGAGCTCTCGAGCAGCAAGTCTCTGAGTTTCCTCTATGGTATTACTTTTTCATGTTCAATGGATGTGTTGCAACCTCGGTGTCACGAAACGGCTCACCAGTGTTTCCTTTCTAGAGGACAAAACACTTAGAAAAAGAGACACAAGGCTCCTGCTGTGCTTTATAATGCTAATATATTTGCATGTAAGCATCACAGAACACCATGGCTTCCAGCTTTCTTGCTCTTGATGTGTCAGGCGCACTGTGCTTACATCCCTGTAATACTCGCTAACTGTTGGTTTCAATCACAACATTTCTTGGAGGATGAAATTTGGAATCAGAACAAATGGTTCAAACCAGAAAATCTGCTCCTGGCTAACTGTACGTGGAGCGCGCGGCTTCAACCAGAGCTGTTTTCCAGAATCTTTACAATCCTACATCCCTTTAATTTAATAACAAAAATTTCAGCTGTTTTGATGTTCAGGAGGAAATGGAGAAATATGAGACATACGGTGTGTAGACCCGTCATACACCAAGGTGGGAGCTGTTCCTGAAATTCACACAATGATCCATCATCTAATGACCCCGACTCTCATCCAAGGGATAAAAACATTTAGAAACAATTCATGATTGACACTTTTTGGATTTGTGACCAATGACGTGTTGTACAGTTTGGCGTTAATTTAATATCTCTGTAGTGTTCTGTCCTCGCTAAATGAACCGGAATTCATGTAGCTTATACAGGCAGCTAAACCGCTATACCGGGGAGTCCAGTAAGGAGACTGTAGGTTGAATCTGTGCTTTATTGAACTTGGTGGTATATTGATGCGGTGAAACTACAAATAAAGCATATACATAAACTGAGTCAATTCAGAGTACATCAGGGATACATATCATACATAACACATTAAGAATCAACATCTGCACTACTAGCTGAGGAGGGGGAAACTAACTGAGCAGGCTGATCTGAGACAGGAATTAGACACAGGAAGCATGTTTGCTTACCAGCGATGCTGACACAAGTGGAGGAGAGGAATGTAAAATGCTTCCAGAATGCAGGCTGAGAGAAAATGGTGAACTGGAGGGAAAAATGGGGGCTGGACTAACCATAATCCTTTGCAAACTTACCAGGGTGCCTTGCAACTTTCCCAGAATACATTGTGAACGGAGGGAAAAAAATAGAAACAAAAATGAAAGTAAAATAGAATAACACTGCGGTTATGACTCTGGCCACTAGATGGAGCGAGAAACAATGAAAACATTAAATCTATGGATGAAACTGAACATTTTGAATATTCACTAGTAATATTAACAGTTAGACAATCAAACATTTTGAATTAAGTGTCGGAGACAGAACACAGAGTAAATTTTAATCTGGGGTGGTAAAGGAATTAAATGTGAAAGTTCAGTTTATGGTCAAATTTTATGGTGGTAAATTAGTTAATGGTGATATCCCTGGCTGTCTTAGGTTGTGAAAGGCTTACTGCAGACTTCCATGATTGTATAGGGTGGAAAGTGGGGTTGTTGTGAAAATATGTGGTGGTCTATAGTCCCTGGTCGCCTGGGGCAGTGAAGGGGTTTATGGTAAAGTCCCTAAGGGTCTAAGACACAGCGCTATGGAGTCGATGTCCATTTTGGTGGAGTCTGTATAAAATGGACCGACTCAGACTCCTAAAATGTATATTAAATTGGGTGCAGTAGTACAATACAGGATGAGCTGTAAATATTTACATAAGAACTTTGAAAAGTTATGAAATGTCCTATAAATGTCTGTTCTGTTCTTGATCTAAGGATCTCGGCTTTTAGTTGAGACGAGTCTGTTTTACACCTTATGTACATACTCAGTAGTGACCGGCGCTGTCGAGTCTCCACAGCCCTGTTATGACAGTCAATGGGTCCATGATAGAGTTTCTGGTTGAGAAGCGTAGTGAAGTGGATCATAATGAAGGCCCCGGTGGTCTAGTAAAGGCTCATTATAGTTTCTTGTTGTCTAGGGCAGTGAAGAAGGCCAAGGGAACGTCCCTAGTAGTCTAGGACACTCAAGGGGTTCATGACATAGTTTCTGTTTGAGAAGCTCAGTGAAGAGTATGAAGGGGATCATGATAAAGTCTCTGGTGGTCTAGAGCAGCGAATGGGGATCATGATATAGTTCCCGATGATCTAGGGCAGCGGTGGAAATCATGATAAAGTACTTGGTGGTCTAGGGCAGCAATGGAGATCATGGTAAAGTACTTGGTGGTTTAGGATAGTAAAGGAGATCATGATAAAGTCCTTGGTGGTCTAGGGCAGCGGTGGATATCATGACAAAGTACTTGGTAGTCTAAGGCAGCGAACGAGATCATGACAAAGTCCTTTGTTGTAGGGCAGCGAAGGGGGATCATGAAAAAGTCTTTGGTGGTCCAGGGCAGCAATCGAGATCATGATAAAGTCCTTAGTAGTCTAGGGCAGCGGTGGAGATCATGATAAAGTATGTGGTAGTCTAGGTCAGCGAAGGGGATCATTATAAAGTCTTAGGTGGTCTAGGGTAGCGAAGTGGATTATGCTAAGGTCTTGGTGGTCTAGGACAGGCAAGGGGTTCATAGTAGAGTTTCTGGTGTCTCCTACCAATCAGTGCAGAGTAGGACCACTTCTAGGTTGTTCCTGGCTCTACTTCCCTAAGTGGCCCATAACAACCTAGGTTACCTTTTTGATTGCACAGTTTGCAACCGCCTTAAACCATGTCTTGGGGCTCAGATTTTTATATCCCCGCGTTCTCTCAGTGGCAGCAGGAATATTTTGGCGTTGCTCATTTTGCAGTCCCCTCCTTTACTTGTCCTGGCACCTCAGAAGCCAAAGACCTCTTGACCATGGGTGACTCCTTCCGACACTTGGACCCCAGACAGCGAGATGTGACATTGTGGCGTGAACTTATGGCTCTTGTCAGCCCTTCATGTGTTACTTTTGTTCTTGCTGAAATAAAACCCTGTCTCCTCATTTATTAATCATACACAGGAGAAGTTTTCTTCTTTGTTACCTGCTATGAAATCCAATCACATTATCATTGTTAGCTGCAGCCCCATGCAAGGAAATTATATGATTCCCCTCCAGTGTCCTGGAATGAACTCGGAGCCCCAGCAACAGGTTGCGGATGGTAATGTCCCGGGAGGACTTGCATGGCATACCTTTATCTGAAGGCATAAATCAGATGTATGTGCAACATTTTTTATCAGAAGGAGGAATGATTCATCGTTCCCATAAAGTATAACGTGCCCTTCGTTACATGGATAATTTTTATTATAGCTTGGCACAGCCTTAACGCTCAGCTATTTCTGTTTGCTCTGTCCATATGTTGTAACATTGAGAGGGGCAGATACTTTCCCAGAACATGTTCTCTGATAAGAAGACACCACTTGGCAGCCCTGACTATGTGGGTTGCTGTAGACCGCACCTCTCGGCATTGATTCTTGAGCCTGCCAGCATGGCATTGACTGCAGCACTATAGTGAGTCATTCTAGATAGGTGCTATCAGTATCAGGGCTATGTATAGCAGCGTAAATAGCGATAGCGTGTTTGTAAACATCGTATAAACTTAATGCAAGGACACATCTCCGCAGTTATCAGCCAGAGGGTACATGCCAGGCATATCTGGACCGGAGCTTGTTTGTTCCATCTCTCGTAGTGCTAGGCAGGGTCAGGACACCACCTACTTTTGATCTATAAACCCCTGGTCTCTGGCACGTTACTCATTAATATGGCTTTATGTATCACAAAGGGACTTTATGCACTCGTCTCAGTATATAGTATAGCTCCAGATTAATTGGTGCATTCGCGTTGGTACAGGACCCCAGGAATGTTGCTGTGCGTTACATATCATATTAGTGCAGGTTACAGAGTAGTGTTACTTAAAGGGGAATTCCACTTTACAGCAGATGTCCAGTCGTAATCCCACCAATTATTTGTAACTAGAGTTGAGCAAACCTATTTGCAGGAACCTTGTCCAGCGGTTACGTTGGTAGTCTATGGCCGTCGGTCCAGAGCCCTGCTAACGTCAATCTATCCGCATCCTCGGTGCCTCTTCTGATAAGTAGATCTGATGCCAAATCAGCAGTCAGAAAAGGCACCGAGTATTACGGCAGGAAGGAGGAGGTTTCCGATGACCATGTCCTACAGACGTAGTGGCCAGACCAGAGCCTTTCGAACCTCCTCCGACCTGCATCCCCGATATCTCTTCTGATTAGTAGGTCAGGTGCAAAACATCAATCAGAAAAGACACTGGAGATGCCAGCAGGTAGGAAGAGGTTCTCAGGACTGTGGTCCAATGACCATGTCCTACTCACGTGGCCACCGGACCAGAACCCGCTGAACCTCCTTCGATCCACATTCCCAATGTATCTTCTGATTGGTAGGTCCAGTACAAACCATCAAACAGAAAAGGCGTTGGGGACGCCGCTTTATATTTCATATAGAGATAGATATAAGAATAGACGGAAATTCACTTGTCGGCTTCTGTAAAATCACTGAAGGAGCCGACAGGATGGAAGACATGGTTTACATACAGTAAATAGATGCAGGTAGATATATAGATGTCAGTGACCAATACAATTAGTAGTGTGTGTGTGCAAATTATTGTTAGGCGTCTGGGTTCTGCGTCTGCTCTGCAGGAATCCAGAGTCTCACATCCTGCGGTCTCCTGCTGTCTTTCTACTGCAGAGAAGAATACTTTGCAGCAGACCGCTCCAGAAACTAAGGTCCTCTGTGCTCCTACTAGGCATGCTCACAAGACAATCTCCCATTGGAGATCGGGAGTCATGTGCCCAGGTCCTGCTTCAGATCTCATTGGTCCATCTCGGAGATCTGGAAGGTCCCGGACGGCTATAAAAAGCGTGAAAGACCGTTCGGCCATGCGCTAGTATAGACTTATCAAGCTAATGTGTGAATGGTGACGGATGTATGACTCTGGTGACTGATTCATTTGAAACCCCTTCCCTCTGATATTACGTATGTGGATAGGGAATTGATGCAGCAGTCAGCGCCAGTCAGTGGCAAGTCTTAGGCCACTGTGCACACCGCACCTCTACTCTAGCGTCCGACACTGCGCCTGCTTCCTAGCTTTGTCGACTAGCGGCCGTGCCCTACGCCGCGCTGCAGTTGCAGCCCTCCTTGGCAGTAGCGACGCCGCACACATGGTAGCTCTAGATGGACGCAGCTCCTCTGTCTTAGGTCCTGCTCCTGTGACCTGATACCGTGTGGGCATTTCCCTGTGGTCTGTGACACTAACAGGCTCAGCGTTTTCGTATGTTTATGTTGTGGCGCCTCTGTGTGTGAACAGAGCCCGCTTTGCGCACTTCGGGTGAAGTCTAACCCGAGTGCATTATACCGTCATATTACTCGCCTGTCATTACCTAGCAGCGGTGTAACATCTACTGCACGGTGGACCCCGAGCGGCGAACGCACTTTATTATTTATTTTTATTTAGTGCGTTCCGCCGTTCCTAACATTTATAGGACATGTATGTAATTAATAAAAGATTCTTTTTAGGGAAAAAAATGGTGTGGGTTCCTGCGCAATTTTTGGAACCAGCAGAGGGAAAGCCAGTGCCTGGGCGCAGATACTAATAGCCTAGGAAGGGACCATGGTTATTGCCCCCCCAGCTAAAGACATCAGCTCCCAGCCACCCCAGAAAAGGCACATCTCTAAGATGCGCCAATGCTGGCACTTAGCCTTGCTCATCCCACTTGCCCTTTAGCGGTGGCAAGTGGAGTAATAGTTGTGGGGTTAATGTCACCTGTGTTTTGTCTGGTGACATCAAGCCCACGGCTTAGTAATGGAGAGGTGTCAATAAGGTGCATATCTATTACTAATCCTATAGTTGTTACAGGTTAAATAAAGACACAGCCAGAATAAAGTATTTTAATGAAATATAAAACACTACACAGTTTCCCATATTTATTATACTCTTAATCCATGCAACTCCCTCTATCTCCTGTAAAAAAAATAACCAACAATATACCAAACCTGTCCGTCGTTGTGTCCCACGCCGTAATCTATATCTGGGGTATAAACCGTTTACAACCATGATGGTGCTGAGATGCGACCGCCCCAGATGTAAACCACAGATGAATGAGGAGATGCTGCCAGCGCAGCTTCAGTGATTAGCAGTGATGTCAGTGATGCTGCGCCCCCTCACAGTCTGAACTGCGATGATCTCTGGAGCATGGGAAAATGAACTGTCTTATTGACACCTCTCCATTACTAAGCCGAGGGCTTGATTTCACCAGACAAAACAAAGGTGACATTAACGCCACAACTATTATCCCACCGCTACAGGGCAAGTGGGATGAGCAAGGCAAGTGCCAGCAATTGGCACATCTTAGAGATGCGCCTTTTCTAGGGCGTCTGGGAGCTGATGTCTTTAGCAAGGGGGGTGCAATAACTATGGTCTCTTCCTAGGCTATTAATATCAGCCCCCAGGCACTGGCTTCCCTCTGCTGGTTCAGAAAATTGTGCGGGAGCCCATGCCATTTTTTTCTCCAAAAAGAATCTTTTATTAAGATTCAGAAAGAGAATTGGAGGGATCCAATGGCTGGATATCCTTAAAGACAAAAATGTCCAGGAAGGATGGGAAATCTTGAAAAATGAAATTCTCAAAGCACAATTGTTAACAATTCCGAAAAGAGGGAAGAATAGGAAGCATTTAAGGAAGCCAGGATGGATGACCACAGAACTTAAGCACATGCTAAAAAGGAAGAAAAAAATGTTTATAAAATGGAAAGAGGGAGGCATATCTAAAGAAGAATATAATGCTGTCTGCAGAACCTGCAGGGCACAAATCAGATTACTAAAGCTGACAATGAATTGAGGCTTGCAAGAGATGTCAAAAGCAATAATAAAGGATTTTGGGGATATGTCAAAAGTAAAAGAAAAGTCAAAGATGCTATAGGATTTTTACAGGATGAAAATGATGAAATGGTAAGACAGGATGTTGAGAAGGCCGAACTTTTAAATTCCTATTTTGCATCTGTTTTCTCTCAGAAAGGAAATGTAACATCAACTGTTCTTCACTGTCCTATTAAGGGAATAGAAGAATCTAGGATATCTATAACCAGAAATCTAGTGAGGAAACACTTAGCTAACCTAAATGAATTCAAGTCTCCAGGTCCAGATGAATTACACCCCAGAGTACTGAAGGAGATAGCAGAAGTAATTTTTGAACCCCTCTCCATAATCTTTGAAAATTCTTGGAGAACAGGAGAAGTCCCAGAAGACTGGAGAAGAGCAAATGTTGTTCCTATCTTCAGAAAGGGGAAGAAGGTGGACCCAGGCAACTATAGGCCGGTGAGTCTGACTTCTATACCAGGAAAGATCTTTGAACAAATTATTAAACAACATGTATGTCAGTACCTGGATAAGAATGAAGTGATTAAACAGAGTCAGCATGGGTTTGTAACTAATAAGTCATGTCAGACTAACTTAATTTCCTTCTATGACGGAATCACTGATTGGGTGGATCAAGGAAATGCTGTAGATATAGTATATCTTGACTTCAGCAAAGCATTTGACAAAGTCTCTCATACAATCCTTATTGAAAAAATGACTAAGTATGGAATGGACAAGGCAACTGTTAGGTGGATTCATAACTGGCTTAGTGATCGGACCCAAAGAGTGGTCGTAAATGGCTGCACATCCAGTTGGAAGAATGTCTCAAGTGGGGTACCACAGGGCTCTGTCCTGGGCCCTGTATTGTTCAACATCTTTATCAACGATTTAGATGAAGGAATTGAGGGTAAACTGATTAAATTTGCTGATGACACAAAGCTAGGAGGGATAGCTAATACTAGAGAAGAGAGAGAGAGGATTCAAAAAGATATAAATAAACTGGAAAAGTGGGCAGCAACTAACAGAATGGTTTTTAACAGGGAAAAATGCAAAGTACTACATCTGGGTAATAAAAATGAAAAAAGCATATACAGAATGGGAGGAATAGGGCTAAGCAACAGCACATGTGAAAAAAACTTGGGTATACTAATAGATCACAGACTGAATATGAGTCAACAGTGTGATGCAGCAGCAAAAAAGGCAAATGCAATTCTAGGATGTATTAACAGAAGCATACAGTCTAGATCACGTGAAGTCATTAATTCCCTCTACTCCTCTTTGGTCAGACCTCATCTGGAATATTGTGTCCAGTTTTGGGCACCACATTTTAAAAAAAGACATCAACAAACTGGAGCAAGTTCAGAAAAGAGCGACCAGAATGGTGACCGGTCTGCAAACCCTGTCTTATGAGGAAAGGTTGCAGGATTTGGGAATGTTTAGCCTGCAAAAGAGAAGACTGAGAGGAGACTTAATAGCTGTCTACAAATATCTAAAGGGCTGTCACATTGTAGAAGGATCAACTTTATTCTCATTTGCACAAGGAAAGACTAGAAGCAATGGGATGAAACTGAATGGGAGGAGACACAGATTAGATATTAGAAAAAACTTTTTGACAGAGTGATCAATGAGTGGAACAAGCCGCCACGAGAAGTGGTGAGTTCTCCTTCAATGGAAGTCTTTAAACAGAGGTTGGACAGACATCTGACTGGGATGATTTAGCGAATCCTGCTTTGAGCAGGGGGTTGGACCAGATGGCCCAGGAGGTCCCTTCCAACTCTACCATTCTATGATTCTATTACATACATGTCCTATGATTTGCACACACACACACACACACACACTACTAATTGATTGGTCACTGACATCTATATATCTTCATATTCTGCATCTATTTACTGTATGTAAACCATGTCTTCTATCCTGTCGGCTCCTGCAGCTGTCCTACAAAAGGGGTAGAACTGCTTCCGTGTACTAAAATCTCTGAATCCGCACTGTCTACCGATAGCTTATGGTTCAAGGCTTTTTAAAGTTTCAGATATTGGCTTACTGGGTGGCTACCTATAGGTGACACTAAAGCGACTGCGAGCTTTCTTCTGAAGAAGTGATAATTTACATAATTTTCCCAGGGAACATTGCCTGGCAGGTGAATCTCCACAAGGAGAGCCAGTGCCTTACAGAAAGAGTTCTTAACATTGCTCACTATTTGTGTACTTTCCCCAAGGTTCAGTATATCGGTAATGCCCCCCCACTCATTATTTTCTTCAGTGTTCCCTGATTATATTTGCTCTACTGAATTCAGTTTAAAGCTATGTTAAAATCTCAAATCCACTCTCTCATAAAAGGCTCAGACTTTTCTGCACCCTCATGCTTTACCCTTCAGCTTAGATCATGGATATAGGCATGGCGTAGGTAGCTCATCAGTAAGTCGATGTAAGTATAAAAAGCATATAATCCTCAGAGTCTGAAATTAACGGACTGTCTCATAAAAGGCTAAGACTTCTTTTGTTGCCACCTCGTTGCTTTATACTGCATCGCTGCTTGTTCAGATTGACTGAAGATGAGTGAGACACATCAGAAGATAATATTGGCTGGGATCCCCCTGACTTCCAGGAAATATGGGCCATGGCGCACAGCCTTCATTCGGCCCGTAATGTCATTTGGCCGGTGCAGAATATATCTTGGCTGGTGTTCCCCTTTAATCGGCAATGTGCTCGTATAATGTTATCAACAGGATCACTTACTTTTGCCGCAGGACTGATCTGAATCTACTCATCCGACTGCCGAGGAAATTCATAATTCCCGTGGTCTGCGCTTCCAGGACGGCTCTGTCTCCCCCGTACATGCGATATATTCCCAATATACATTTCATTACAAAGTTGTCACTCAAAGCCTGACTGCGGCGTCAGACGAGCAGCCCCCCTCTGACAGGCGTGTCAACCTTCTGGAAATCAGCGAGAAAGAGCAAGTGGAATAAATGTCGGAAATTCATACTCCATATACGATACAGTCATATGCTACAGTTTGGGCACCCCTTATTAATGATAGCCTTTTTTCTTTATAACAATTTTGTTTTTTGCAACAGCTATTTCAGTTTCATATATCTAATAACTGATGGACTCAGTTATATTTCTGGATTCAAATGAGGTTTATTGTACTAACAGAAAATGTGCAATCTGCATTTTAACAAATTTTGACCGGTGCAAAAGTATGGGCACCTCAACATAAAAGTGACATTAATATTTTGTAGATCCTCCTTTTGCAAAAATAACAGCCTCTAGTCGCTTCCTGTAGCTATTAATGAGTTCCTGGATCCTGGATGAAGGTATTTGTGACCATTCCTGTTTACAAAACAATTCCAGCTAAGTTAGATGGTCGCCGAACATGGACAGCCCGCTTCAAATCATCCCACAGATGTTCAATGATATTCAGGTCTGGGGACTGGGATGGCCATTCCAGAACATTGTAATTGTTCCTCTGCATGAATGCCTGAGTAGATTTGGAGCTGTGTTTTGGATCATTGTCTTGCTGAAATATCCATCCCCTGCGTAACTTCAACTTCGTCACTGATTCTTGCACATTATTGTCAAGAATCTGCTGATACTGAGTTGAATCCATGCGACCCTCAACTTTAACAAGATTCCCGGTGCCGGCATTGGCCACACAGCCCCAAAGCATGATGGAACCTCCACCAAATTTTACTGTGGGTAGCAAGTGTTTTTCTTGGAATGCTGTGTTTTTTAGCCTCCATGCATAACGCCTTTTTGTATGACCAAACAACTCAATCTTTGTTTCATCAGTCCACAGGACCTTCTTCCAAAATGTAACTGGCTTGTTCTAATGTGCTTTTGCATACCTCAGGCGACTCTGTTTGTGGCGTGCTTGCAGAAACGGCTTCTTTCGCATCACTCTCCCATACAGCTTCTCCTAGTGCAAAGTGCGCTGTATTGTTGACCGATGCACAGTGACACCATCTGCAGCAAGATGATGCTGCAGGTCTTTGGAGGTGGTCTGTGGATTGTCCTTGACTGTTCTCACCATTCTTCTTCTCTGCCTTTCTGATATTTTTCTTGGCCTGCCACTTCTGGGCTTAACAAGAACTGTACCTGTGTTCTTCCATTTCCTTACTATGTTCCTCACAGTGGAAACTGACAGGTTAAATCTCTGAGACAACTTTTTGTATCCTTCCCCTGAAAAGCTATGTTGAATAATCTTTGTTTTCAGATAATTTGAGAGTTGTTTTGAGGAGCCCATGATGCCACTCTTCATAGGAGAATTAAATAGGAGAACTACTTGCAAGTGGCCACCTTAAATACCTTTTCTCATGATTTGATACACCTGGCTATGAAGTTCAAAGCTCAATGAGGTTACAAAACCAATTTAGTGCTTCAGGAAGTCAGTAAAAAGTAGTGTAGTTAGGAGTGTTCAAATCAAGAAAATGATAAGGGTGCCCATACTTTTGCACCGGTCAAATTTTGTTTAAATACAGATTGCACATTTTCTGTTAGTACAATAAACCTCATTTGAATCCAGAAATATCACTGAGTCCATCAGTTATTAGATATATGAAACTGAAATAGCTGCTGCAAAAACCAAAATTGTTATAAAGAAAAAAGGTTAACATTAATAGGGGTGCCCAAACTTTAACATATGACTGTATGTAGACTGTGGGGTGCAGATATTGGGTGGGATGTTCTGATCTCAGGGACTTCCATATAATGATGGGCTGCGGCACTTCTGGAAACTGTGGGCATTTAACAGGGTATAATTATCTGGTGCAATACCTAAAGGGCAGGGAAGTAAGACAATGCTCACTACATGGCTGTGCAGGGCTCTGGGGTCTCTAGATCAATGAGTACTAACATTCTATTGGGCAAGTGACGCTTGTCAACAAGTTGGAATGTTCCCTATAGGGGGCCGTGTACAACAGGCATATTTTATCTTCCCATGTAGGGGGATTATCAACTCCCTGTGTGTAACCACTCTAAGCAAGTGCTACTTGTTATTTTGTTTTTATTAGGTCAGCCAATCATCTCTTATATACAGGCATTTAAGAGTGTACTGTGCCTAATACTTCTGGAATCTGTCACGACTCAGCTGTTGGGTGACCCGGGCCTCCTTCCCTGTCCCTAACGCTAAGGGACGCCCTATCTTGCACTATTCCCCGGGATACTTCTGAAGGTGAAGATGCCAGGGCCACTAACCTTGCCTTATCTCCTGAATCAGTCCTCTGACTTTTCTCTTCCCCCATCGAGGGAAGAGGGGATCTGCCATGCACCGCAGTACACAAACCCAATGAACAAGGCTACACAAACAAGGGTAAACTGAAAATACCAGGCATACAAATATTCTCTCACATATAACAGAAAAATGCATCAGGGAGTGGAGGGGGAACCAAAGTAATTTACATTTACAAACCACGCAACAGTCACAGATATCTCCTCCAAACTCATTCTCATATAAACACCTCCTCCAAGCCATGCAGCATAAGCTATCTCTGACAATGTGTGTGAGTCAGGACCCAGATTATATAGGGGATAGAAGTGGCTAGCCAAGCTCAGCTGAGAGCTCAAACTCCCAGAGCTCCCAACATGGCCGATTATCCCCTGTTCTGCCAAAATAAATACACACAATTTAAAAAGAAGGTAAAATGCGTCTTTTCATCGCAGGTGTAGGCGTGATCAGAGGCTATGGTCTTCTGGCTCCTCTCTGTTGCGGTAACCCCTTAACAGGATCTTTGTGGTTAATACTTCCTGGTTCTCTGTGACTGTTTCCTCAGGGGTCTTAGTGACTATTTCTTCAGGGGTCTGTGTGGCTGTTTCTTCAGGGTTCTCTGTGGATGATGCTTCCTAGGTCTCTGTATCTCTTTCCTCAGGGGTTTTTGTTGCTGTTTGCTCAGGGGTCAATATGACTGTTTCTTCAGGGATCTCTGTGGCTTTTTCCTCAGGAATCTCTGTGGCTTTTTCCTCAGGGGTCTCTTTGTGTATGATGCTCCCTAGGTCCCTGTGACTGTTTCTTCAGGGATCTCTGACTGCTTCCTCAGGGGTCTCTGTGAATGATGCTTCCTAGGTCCCTGTGACTGTTTCCTCATTGATCTCTGTGGCTGTTTCCTCAGGATCTCTGTGTCTGTACAATGTAAGCATATAGTCACACGTGGAAGACAGCTGCCAATAACCAGTAAAATTAGCAGAATGAATAGGACTCCAAGTCCTGGTTATGGAAGCAACAATCAGGGTTATCTCCTCGTAGTGGATAATCCCAGATAGGCCGCCCGCCATACAAAAGCAAAAAAAAAGAAGGTAGCACTACAAAGTCATTGCAAACATGTGTATTATCCCAGCATCTAAGGAGTGACATCTCTCCTTGTGGAGAGTGCCAAGATGAAGTAAGGGGACTTGTAGGCCATGCAATGCTAATCTGGGAAGTAAACATACAAATGGACCCTTCAGAGAGGAAGAGGCTAGAACTCTTGTGCCTCCTATTAAAGGAAGTAGAAATACTAAAAGTGAATATCAACATTTTAACAAGCCGTGTCTCAAGACTTAGAGAGACTCGTTTGGCTTTTATCCTTTTTGCAGACAAGTGTTTGGAGGGTTTGCCCCTCATCAGTGTAAAGCAGGAAGTCTGTAACAGGCACTATCGCGCCACTTTTTGGAAGTAGCAATCCTAAAAGTCAGTATTGACCCTTTAATACTACCCTTCCACATAACTTAGAATTAAAGCCAAATCAGATACTCTGCTTGCTGTGAAAAAGACTTGGGTATACTAATAGATCACAGACTGAATATGAGTCAACAGTGTGATGCAGCAGCAAAAAAGGCAAATGCAATTCTAGGATGTATTAACAGAAGCATACAGTCTAGATCACGTGAAGTCATTATTTCCCTCTACTCCTCTTTGGTCAGACCTCATCTGGAATACTGTGTCCAGTTTTGGGCACCACATTTTAAAAAAGACATCAACAAACTGGAGCAAGTTCAGAAAAGAGCGACCATAATGGTGACCGGTCTGCAAACCCTGTCTTATGAGGAAAGGTTGCAGGATTTGGGAAAGTTTAGCTTGCAGAAGAGAAGACTGAGAGGAGACTTAATAGCTGTCTACAAATATCTCAAGGGCTGTCACATTGTAGAAGGATCATCTTTATTCTCATTTGCACAAGGAAAGACTAGAAGCAATGGGATGAAACTGAATGGGAGGAGACACAGATTAGATATTAGAAAAAACCTTTTTGACAGTTAGAGTGATCAATGAGTGGAACAGGCTGCCACGAGAGGTGGGGAGTTCTCCTTCAATAGAAGTCTTCAAACAGAGGCTGGACAGACATCTGTCTGGGATGATTTAGCGAATCCTGCTTTGAGCAGAGGGTTGGACCAGATGGCCCAGGAGGTCCCTTCCAACTCTACGATTCTATGATTCTATGCATGTTTCGGGGTGTTTTCCCCTTCTCAGTGAAAAACTGGAGGTCTGGTTTGGCTGAATGAGAGTCATCTATGGGCTAAAGTCTGTCTTTATGGAGAGTGCCAAGCAAGCATAAGCAGACTTATAGGCTATTCAATGCTCCTCTGTGAAATTTAATATGCAAGTTGTCTCTTCAGAGAGGAAGAGGACTGGAACTACATCGCCACTCATTTGACCCTTTAATGAGCCTTACCGTATGACGTAGGATGAAACACTTGCACGGTGCTCTCTACAAGGAGAAATATTACCCTTTAGCCTGCAGTCACAGAGGCCTGTCATCCAGCCAAATCAGATGTCTTGCTTTTCACTGAGTAGGGGCAAACACCCTGAAACATGCATTTGTAAGTATCTTAGGTTAAAGGGTCACTATTGCCTTTTAGGATTGCTGCTTCCAATAGGTAGCGCTAAGGTTCCTGTCCTCTTCCTTTCTGACGTTAGTTTGCACATTATTCCTGCATATGACATTTCTTAAGCGTTGCAAATGTTGTGCCGAAACGTCTCATGGACTAATGCACTTCTTTGCAAGTTGCTTGGAGTGCTGCCGCCTCCTACTTACGGTCGTTCCATTGATCTGTCTGGAGCTTGTGGAAATCCACATGCTTTCTGCTGAAATATCTCCGTTGAGATGAATGGACCCGATTCGTAGAGGCAGAAATTTTTCAAAATTTTTTTTCTTGATCTGTTTTGTGAATTTGACCATTGACTTGCTGCAGTCAGAGCAAACTCCGAGGTAGAGCAGTTTAGATTCCAGCAAAATGTTCAAGAGTCCAGTGACAGCCGCCCCGCTGACACGAGGTGACAGCACATGACGAATGCGGCTCCTCAGTGATCTCTACATGTGTTGACGGGGGGGCTTTACAGCACTGCCGGACATGTTCACAGCAGACCCTACAGAATATGCAGCGCGGCACTAATCAGGTGGGTTCTATTAAATATTACTATAGTCAATTAAATGAAATTGAATTGTATGTATAATCAGTAGATCACTGCCCCTACTCAATCAGTGACTATCTGTACTTGTTCTGCCAGTCTATTTTTTTGCAGTTTGTAAAGTTAATTCTGTAATTGAAGGCCAATTTATCATGAATTCTATGTGATATGATTCCAGTTAAAAGTGGAGGTCCAGATATTTTTGGAGGACTCATTTATTGTTGTCACTTGCAATGCCACTTTTCACCACTGGAGGCAGAGTAGACTCTCCGTACACAGATTCCATAGAGTTGCTATTTAAAGTAAGTACTTTTCTGAATAGTGACATTTAGAGAAGCGGCTCTGCCCAGTGTGTTCCATTTTGCCTTAGAAATCCAGTTACACTGTCCCATAAGCTGCATAATTAATGTAAAGATGCAACAAAAAGTTAAAAAAGTGACCGTCGTTTTAATTTTTCTTTCATAAATCAATAGTACAAGTGAAAAGAAGCAACTTTGTAACAAACACATCTTATCAGAGAAATCTGCACCTTTCTCATCCGGGACCAATCAGTCATTGTCAAAATTCTCAATTCAGGGGTAAAATCTGTGGTCAGTGAAGACCGGCTGTTTAAGCTTTGCTACATGTGTATTTAAAGGGGTAGTCCATTATATAAAAAAAGAAGCAATAGTAGTAAGTGCTTAAAGCTATCAAACTAGGAATTCCTTCTGGCTGCTTCCCAGTGTTGTGCAGTGGTAATGTCCCATCTACAGCCGTTCCCCGGTCTCGGAGGTCTTGTGCCGCATACATGCCCGCTGAGGCTGCTGCAGGCACATATTGTACACAGGACGCCCAGACAGAAGGCAGCAGAAGAGGCAACAGAGTACAGACATTTACTATCAGTGCCCTGCCTTTTATGTGTATTATTCCAATGGAAGAGTTAATGTTTGCCGCACGTGTATTTACTGTAGAATAAAGGTACCAGTCTGAATCGGAGGCTTCTACGCAAAATTGACTTCAGATATCAGTGAAGAGTGCTATAAAATGTTTGACTCCAGTCGGAACTTTCTTGGAGCATCGTCTGCCCTCCTTCAGATTAGATTTGTCCAATCTTGCAATAAATGGCTTTAACTACATTGTTAACACCCACCTTAGACCATCAAAAAAGTGAACTCCCCCTTGTACCCAGCCGGTGTCCCCCTGGGTGTTGCCAAACCTACCATGGAAATCTATGTTTGACTGATGGCATCTATTGGATATGTGACCCCTAATTCCTGTAGAACTGCATACCCCAGCATGCCCTGATCTGCAGCTCACTATGATAGGAGCCACTCATGTAGCGCCATGTGCTCTGCGTTGTGCATACACGAGTTCAGGTCATGTACCTTCCTGCTCCATGACTGCTGGTGAAGAGATGGGAAATAATTGTGTTTATGATAGATTCAGCTCTTTCTCTGCTTTTAAGAGCCTTAAAAATTTTACATCAAAATATAATGTCCCTCCCCTGATTAGTTTCATGTCCTACCCATGCTTAGTTCTAAGCCCCGCCCCTGCTTAGTATTACATTCTAACCCAGAGGCTGCAGGATGCTTTACCTTGTCAGCTATAAATATGTCGGGGGATTGTGTTTCCTAATGTTAGTAATATTGGAACTGGTGGATGGAATCTGCTAGTTACTCTGTAGAAGTAATGAGAGTTTTTGCATTATCTGTTGCCCGCCGGGACTCCATAGAGGGGTCACACAGCTACTAATACGGTGCTGGAAGACATGATCCCGTGTGACCACCACATCAGCCATTCCAGAGGATGCGTTTCTGAAGAGCTCCGGTCACATAGATTGTTTTTTTTTTTTTGCGTTTTGTCTTTGATGATGTGTTTGTGTTTCCATTGCGTCCGTGTGGTCTTGAGTTGCGCTTTGATTCCCAGCTAATTAGCCATTGCTTATTAATTATGGTACAGTGGAAACTTCTGGTATGCACGGTCCCGTAGTCCAGAAGAATGCTATAAGCGAGGACATCACGTTCTGGGCTTATGTTCCGTTTACATGGAAAATATTCTATGCTTTTTGCCAAAAAGGCGCTGTTAGATTAAAACACAAAGCAGACGTAAATCCAGGCAGTGCGCGAGGAGCCAAAAGTGACCTTAAGGCAGTAATTCACGGACTGTTTATCCCCCACGCTGCCTGCGTTATATCTGCCTTTACAGCTGGGCAAAACCTGCTGCATCCAATGGGTCTCATTCACATTTATGATTGGAAATACATTGCCTATACACAATTTTTTTTTTTTTTAATTTATTTTTACATTCACTTTTGTACGGACATGCTTTTTTTATACATGACACTCATTTTCTACGTTGGTATTATTTTTAGACAGAAAGCATAGATTTTGGGTCCAATTCATCATTTGCCATTTCTTTTTTTTTTTCCTCTGGAATTTGCTGACGTTTTTTCATCTACTTCATGAACATGGAGCATGAGGTTTATAAACATTGCACAAAGTAAAAAACTGTCTTTTTCTGTCTGTAACCGTTTTTAATGCACGTTTTTCAAAATGTCTAAAAAATGTCTGACTTTCATAGAATCACTCCCGGGTTGGACTAAATAACATTTATGATTCATTTTGCTTTTTTTTTTTTTTTTTTTATGTACAATACAAAATAATATTGTGGTACCGTGTTAGCCAGAAAAATAGATGTAAATACTTATGTCCCCCCAAAAAAATTGAGAAAAGTATTCAAGGAGTGATATCTTTATTGGCTAACCAGAGAAATTATATTTGCAAGCTTTCAAGGCTCAGAAGGCCCCTTCATCAGGCTAGATTACAAGTGAAATTAATTAAGCCTGATGAAGGGGCCTTCTGAACCCTGAAAGCTTGCAAATATAATTTCTCTGGTTAGCCAATAAAGGTATCACTCCTTGAATACTTTTCTCAATTTTTTTTTTTGGGGGGGACATAGTATTTACATCTATCTTTTTTTTTTTTTTTTTTTTTTTTTGAAAAGTCACAAATGATGAATCAGATGAAAATATATAGAAACCCAAAACCGAGCCCTCAGTGATGAACTAAAAAAAAATAAGACAAGTAAATTCATATAGAATAGACTTTAAAAAGGCGCAAACAAGAAAAAAAAAGGCGCAAAACATCAAAAACTCAACAGAACTGCAATATTACAAAAACAGAAACAAAAAAAAAGTCTTGTGCCAGTTTCCAGAGAATGTATTACTGACAGAAGCCCCCGGACCAGAAATGGCAGCTTTATAAAACTATATATTGCTGTTAATTTGGGTTCTCAGACCCGTGGCCGGGCTTAGACTTACATCTGAAGCTGGCCTTTAACCAAAATTGAAACAAATTCCGATGAAGCTCAGAAAAGAGCAAAAAGTAAAGAAAAAAAAAAGCAAAGCTCCAAACTGTGCACCTTCTGTGGAAATGTGACTGTATGAACCGGGCTTGATGCTCATCCACATATATCATGTGTGACCTGTGGGAATTGGAGGCCGCCATATGATTGACTTCATCACCCTACTCCCGTCAAGGGGGAAACTTAACATTGCCTGAGGTGTTGACACTAACAAAAATAGAAAGTTATATATCCGCTCACAAACTGTTAAAAAATGGCTAAAATCGAGGTTCGGTGCACGGAGGATCCAGAACGACTTCTGGGTGTAGATATAGCAGCAAAATGGAAAAATCCAGCAACCGCAGGAAATGAGGGGAGTATATTAAAGCATTATTTTATTAGCAACATTGTAAAAAAAAAGGGAAAAATTAAAAATCAAAACATACAAAGAGATTAAAAGGACACGGGTCTACGTGTTTCGAGCATAACCAGGGCTAAGGGCAGTTATGCTCGAAACGGGTAGACCCGTGTTCTTTTATTCTATTTGCATGTTTTGATTTTTAATTTTTCCCATTTTTTTAACTATGTTAGTAATAAAATAATGTTTTAATATAGTTTTTGCACTCTATGGCAGTATTATGTAGGCACCGTATGACACTCCGGTTTAGAACTGAATGATGACCTGACTAAGGTACTGTTCAATGTCACTTTACAGTGCTATCATATAGGTAACATCTAATGTTATTATAACTTTGTAGTTTAGAACGATTTCCAGATAGTATTTATGTACTATATGACACTGTTAAAAAGTTTTTCTGGGACATTTACATCACTCACGTGACCGCTGCAGCCAATAGATGATGATTGTCTGTGCGTCACGTGACTTCCGAGACTGGTGATTGGCTGCAGCAGTCATGTGAATGATGGAGAAGACGTCATGACTGCAGGGGCGATATCGACCACCAGAGAGGAATTCAGGATGTAAGTAAAAGTTATTTCTTTATTTATAACATTGTCCACGCTTTTTCAGAAAATCTCTTTTAAGTCTTCTCTGTAAGGCAATCTATTTCTCCATATTCGTACGATACAGCAGTATTATGTGGTCATTGAGGCGACACCTTAATAATCTGTAAGATAAAGTGTTTCTATAATGAATTGTATGAAAAAGTTGTCTAGCTGCAGCTCTGGATGTGACTGGAGAGGTGGAGGTTCCCTTTTAATAGTTTATACTCCTGCCCATATATCTACATATGTGAGAGGTGAGGGTCTGGGGATTGGCACAGTTTGAGAGGTGATGGTCTGGGTCTCGGCACGATGTGAGGGTCCGGGGCTCGGCACGATGTGAGAGGTGAGGGTCCGAGGCCCGGCACGATGTGAGAGGTGAGGGTCCGGGGCTCGGCACAGTGTGAGAGGTGAGGGGCCAGGGTTCGGCACAATGTGAGAGGTGGGGGTCTGGGGCCCGGCACGATGTGAGAGGTGAGGGTCCGGGGCTCAGCACAGAGTGAGGTGAGGGGCTGGGGCTTGGCAAGATGTGAGAGGTGAGGGGCCGGGGCGACTCGGCACGATGTGAGAGTTGAGAGGCCGGAGCAACTCAGCACGATGTGAGGGGCCGGGGGTTGGCATGATGTGAGAGGTGAGGGGCCGGGGCGACTTGACAAAACGTGAGAGGTGAGGGTCTGGGACTCGGCACAATGTGAGAGTGAGAGATGAGGGTCTGAGTCTTGGCACGATGTGAGGGATGAGGGTCCGGGGCTTGGCACGATGTGAGAGATGAGGGGCTGGGGCTTGGCATGATGTGAGAGGTGAGGGGCCGGGGCTCGGCATGATGTGAGAGGTGAGGGTCTGGGGCTCGGCACGGTGTGAGAGGTGAGGGTCCAGGGCTTGGCATGATGTGAGAGGTGAGGGGCCGGGGCGACTTGGCACGATGTTAGAGGTGAGGGGCCGGGGCGACTCGACACAACGTGAGAGGTGAGGGTTTGGGGCTCGGCACGATGTGAGAGATGAGGGTCCAAGTCTTGGCACGATGTGAGAGATGAGGGTCCGGGGCTTGGCACAATGTGAGAGGTGAGGGGCCGGGGCTCGGCATGATGTGAGAGGTGAGGGTCCGGGGCTCGGCACGGTGTGAGAGGTGAGGGGCCGGGGCTCGGCACAATGTGAGGGTCCGGGGCTCGGCACGATGTGAGAGATGAGGGTTCAGGCCTTGGCACGATGTGAGAGATGAGGGTATGGGGCTCGGCACGATATGAGAGGTGAGTGTTTGGGGCTTGGCATGATGTGAGAGATGAGGGTCCGGGGCTCGGCACAATGTGATAGGTGAGGGTCCGGGGCTGGGCACGATGTGAAAGTGAGGGTCCGAGTCTTGGCACGATGTGAGAGTTGAGGTTCCGGGGCTCGTCATGATGTGAGAGGTGAGGGTCTGGGGCTCGGCACGATGTGAGAGGTGAGGGGCTGGGGCTCGGCGCGGAGCTACTGGACGGGAGATGTTTATGATTGTGGTCTGTTTGTATTCTCGGATCACAATGTTCATTTTGCTCTCTTGGACGCCGGATGAGTTTGCTCTTCCAGATCTACATTTTTCTGTTCCAGGCCCTAAAGTCATTATTGCATATAGTGAGTGTGGAGGCCATGAGGACCACATTACCATCATCTAATGCTACGTACTGTACATCTGGAAATGCAGGCTCCTGCTGGGATTAAAGGACATAAATGACAACACAAAGATAATAGATAAAATATATAGATAGATAGATATTAGATATGATAGATAATATATATACACTAGATAGATTATAGATAGATAATAAATACATAATAGATATATAATAGATAAATAGATAAGTTAGATATATAGATGATAGATAGTTAGATAATAGATAGATGATAGATATAAATAATAGATTGATAGATACTAGATAGATAATAGATATTAAATGGATAATAGATACAGTTGAAACCAGAAGTTTCCATCCACTATATATATAAAGACACATCTGCAGGTTTTTCTCAATATCTGACATGAAATCAGAATAAACCTTTCCTGTTTTAGGTCAGTGAGGATTACCATAATTATTATTTGTCAAAAGCCAGAATAATGAGAAAGAGAGGATGTTTTAAGGCATTTTTATTACTTACAGCAAACTCAAAAGTTTACATACACTAAGATAACTATGCCTTTAAACAATTCTGGACTGCATATATGATGTCATGTGTTTCTAAGCTTCTGGTTTTTGGCAACATCTCAGTTAATTAGAGACACACTTCAATGCACACCTGAAACACACTGCTTCTTTGTGTAGCATCATGGGAAAGTCTCAAGAAATCAGCAAAGATATCAGGAAGAGAATTGTGGACTTGCACAAGTCTGGCTCATCCTTGGGTACAATTTCCAGATACCTGAAGGCGCCTCGTTCATCTTTACAAACAAGATGGGAATGTCCAGCCATCACACCGCTCAGGAAGGAGACGGGTTCTGTGTTCCAGAGATGAACATGCTTTCGTCTGACATGTGCATATCAACCCAAGGACAAAAGCAAAAGACAATTTTTTGAGACATGTCCTGTGGTCTGTTGAAACTAAAATCGAACTTTTTGGGCATAATGACCATTGTTACGTTTGGAGGAAAAGGGAGAAAGCTTGGAAGCCTAAGACCACCATCCCCACTGTGAAACACGGGGGCGGCAGCATCATATTGTGGGGTTGTTTTGTTTCAGGAGGGGCTGGTGCACTTCACAAAATAGATGGCATCAAGAGAAAAGAAGATTACGTGGCAATGCTGAGGCAACGTCTCAAGACATCAGCCAGGGAGTTAATGCTAGTGCGGAAATGGGTCTTCCAAATGGACAATGACCCGAAGCATACTGACAAAATGGTAACAGAGTGGCTTCAGGATAACAAAATCAATGTTATGGAGCGGCCATCACAAAGCCCTGATCTCAATCCTATTGAAAATTTATGGACAAAGCTGAAAAGGCCGGTGCGAGCAAGGCGACCGATAAACCGGGATCAGTTACGCCAGTGTTGTCAGGAGGAATGGGCCCAAATTGCGACCCACTATTGTGAGAAGCTTGTTGGTAGGAGATCGCAAACGTCTGACCCAAGTCATTCAGGTTAAGGGCAATTGTACCAAACCGGAAAGGTTTATTCTGATTTCATGTCAGATATTGAGAAAAACATGCAGATATGTGTCATTACATATAGAGGAAGTAAACTTTTAGTATCAACTTTAGATGGGTGATAGATAATAGACAGATAATAGATGATAGATAATAGAAGAAAGAATGGAACAGCATCGTATAGATGAATTCAGGGTGCAAGACCCTCCAAAAGAAATATGCATTAAGAAGAAAAAAGGAGGCAGCACTCCAATAAATGATGAAAAAAGTGGACTTTATTAGCCCATATGGTGTGGATAGATAATAGATAGTAGATAGATGATAGATAATAAATAGATAATAGAATATATAGATAAGAGATTGATAGTATTAATCTTGGACCGTCTTGATCCATGTTTCTTACTCTGGATAATCTCATTTATTGCATACAATGGGATATAAAACATCTGGTAAAAATAGTAAAATACCAGGGATTTGTCAAGTAAAAAAAATCATATGAAAAAAAATCCTCTCAGAACTTTTCCCATCTTTAATGTCCCCATAATTTGTACAAATTGAGAAAGAAAACAAATCATTGTGAGGGGAAAATAAAAAAAAAATAGCAAAACTAAAATAATGTGGATGCATAAGTGTGAACACCCTCATAATTGGGGATGTGGTTGTGTTTAGGATCAGTCAATCACATTTCCATTCATATTACATAGTAATCAGCGCACGGCCGTCATCATTTACTGTGATTCTGAATAACGCCATAGAATGTTTCGCTGTTCTAGTAGGACTTTCCTCACATTGTCTTAGTTGCATTTTACAGAAGAATCCATGGTCTGTAAACAGCTGACAACACAGCAAAGGGATTAGGAGAAAGGTACAAAAACATTTTCCAGGCATTATATCTACTATAGACACAGTGAAGACTTTATCAAGAAGGGACTTCAATTTTGCACAACAGTGACATTACCGAGAACTGGACGTCCCTCAAAAATTCATGAAAAGACCAGAAGAAAATTGGTTCAGGAGTCTTCAAAGAGGCCAACAGCAATAAGCAAAATTAAAGGAACTGTAGGAATTTCTGGACAGTCCTGGCTGTGTCCTGCATGTGACCGCAATCTCCCGTATTCTTCATATGTCCGGTCTATGGGGTCGGGGGGAAGATGGAAGCCTTTTCTTAAAAAGAAGAACATCCGAGCCTGGTTATTTTGTGCCAGAACCTCCATTACTTCTGCCAAAAGCCTGTGGGAAATGTGTTATGTCGGATGAGACTAAGGGGGAACTTTTTGGTTGTGATTTAAAAAGGTGCAAAGTCAACATTGCACATCACCAGAAGAACACCATCCCTACCATGAGGCATAGTGGGGGAAGCATTGTGTTTTAGGGCTGTTTTTTGACAGATGGAACTGGGGTTTAATCAAGGTGAAGTGAATTATGAACAGTTCCAAATATCGGTGAAACTTCACCTTTCAGTACAAGGATCCTAAGCGACCTCCAAAACACCAGAAGAACGGCTTCTCCACACTATGAAAATTCTGGAACAGCCAAGCGCCGATATGAACCCAAGTGACAATCAGTGGTGACCAAAGGAGGGAGCTTTACATAGGAGATACCCAGCATCTGACAGATGTGGAGCTGCTACAAGGGGGAGCCGGCAAACATCGCCAATTCTAGATGTGCTGCGCTTATAGACTCCTACCAAAAAAGATGGAAAGATGTCCTAAATTTACAGGGGACGTCACCAAAATGTTAGTGTAAAGGTGTGAATATTTATGCAACCACATTTTGTTAATTCTTTATTTTTACTTTTCCGTTTATTTCTCGATGGAATTGTGCAGATTACGAGCGAGAAAAGTTCTGAAAAGATTATGTAACGTGATAACAAGCCGGCATGTACCGCTCTCTTTCTCAGGACCCCTCTGCTCTCGCCGTCCCCCTCATCTACAGTGCCTACAAGTAGTATTCAACCCCCTGCAGATTTAGCAGGTTTGATAAGATGCAAATAAGTTAGAGCCTTCAAACTTCACACAAGAGCAGGATTTATTAACAGATGCATAAATCTTACAAACCAAAAAGTTATGTTGCTCAGTTAAATTTTAATAAATTTTAAACATACAAGTGTGGGTCAATTATTATTCAACCCCTAGGTTTAATATTTTGTGGAATAACCCTTGTTTGCAATTACAGCTAATAATCGTCTTTTATAAGACCTGATCAGGCCGGCACAGGTCTCTGGAATTATCTTGGCCCACTCCTCCATGCAGATCTTCTCCAAGTTAGCTTGGTTCTTTGGGTGTCTCATGTGGACTTTAATCTTGAGCTCCTTCCACAAGTTTTCAATTGGGTTAAGGTCAGGAGACTGACTAGGCCACTCCAACACCTTGATTTTTTGCCTCTTGAACCAGGCCTTGGTTTTCTTGGCTGTGTGCTTTGGGTCGTTGTCTTGTTGGAAGATGAAATGACGACCCATCTTAAGATCCTTGATGGAGGAGCGGAGGTTCTTGGCCAAAATCTCCAGGTAGGCCGTGCTATCCATCTTCCCATGGATGCGGACCAGATGGCCAGGCCCCTTGGCTGAGAAACAGCCCCACAGCATGATGCTGCCACCACCATGCTTGACTGTAGGGATGGTATTCTTGGGGTCGTATGCAGTGCCATCCAGTCTCCAAACGTCACGTGTGTGGTTGGCACCAAAGATCTAGATCTTGGTCTCATCAGACCAGAGAACCTTGAACCAGTCTGTCTCAGAGTCCTCCAAGTGATCATGAGCAAACTGTAGACGAGCCTTGACATGACGCTTTGAAAGTAAAGGTACCTTACGGGCTCGTCTGGAACGGAGACCATTGCGGTGGAGTACGTTACTTATGGTATTGACTGAAACCAATGTCCCCACTGCCATGAGATCTTCCCGGAGCTCCTTCCTTGTTGTCCTTGGGTTAGCCTTGACTCTTCGGACAAGCCTGGCCTCGGCACGGGAGGAAACTTTCAAAGGCTGTCCAGGCCGTGGAAGGCTAACAGTAGTTCCATAAGCCTTCCACTTCCGGATGATGCTCCCAACAGTGGAGACAGGTAGGCCCAACTCCTTGGAAAGGGTTTTGTACCCCTTGCCAGCCTTGTGACCCTCCACGATCTTGTCTCTGATGGCCTTGGAATGCTCCTTTGTCTTTCCCATGTTGACCATGTATGAGTGCTGTTCACAAGTTTGGGGAGGGTCTGAAATAGTCAAAAAAGGCTGGAAAAAGAGATAATTAATCCAAACATGTGAAGCTCATTGTTCTTTGTGCCTGAAATACTTCTTAATACTTTAGGGGAACCAAACAGAATTCTGGTGGTTTGAGGGGTTGAATAATAAATGACCCTCTGAATAAACTTTTCACAATTTAAAAAAAAATTAAACAAAGAAATAACATTCTTTTTTGCTGCAGTGCATTTCACACTTCCAGGCTGATCTACAGTCCAAATGTCACAATGCCAAGTTAATTCCGAATGTGTAAACCTGCTAAATCTGCAGGGGGTTGAATACTACTTGTAGGCACTGTATAAGTCCGTCACCAGCACGGAGCACAATCATTTATCTATCATAGTTTTTTGTAATTAACCAGGGCGTCATTTTGCTGCCAGTGAAACGATGTGTAATTTGCGGGTAATTTGAATGAATTTTCATATATTTCCATCCCGCGTACACGCGGATGTTTAATTTATGAGACTAACCCTTCCAGACGGTACCTTTATTGTGAGAGATAGTAATTAATGTCCCAATTCACTTGGTTAATGCTCTTGTGCGCACGCGGCAGGGAAGTTGAAGGTAAGAAACAGTTTACAGTCGCCATTAGGTTTAATTATGCTTAATGACAGTTCGAGCCTGCGCTCACTTACAGCTCGCAGTCATTCCGCTCCTCGCCGCGTTTTCCCCGGCTCCTCATTCTCTACCCTTGATGGTGCCACTGTGTCCCATCCTCGTGTCTGTTCCACTCTACAAAGTCATTGCTGCGAGGCAGCGCTAATGAGACACCTGTTTCCGTGGAGATGTAAGAACCGCGCAGGTCCTTGTCTGCACCAAAGTAATAGGTCGGCGATGAGAGCCATTAACCCTTCCAACGCTAGCTTCTTTTGTCGTAGACTGTCATCCGTCAAGTCGTACGATGCTCGAAATTCTGCCACGAGTAGTTTACCAACTCGGAGGACGAGGAACAATCTTTTTATTTGTTATTAAAAAGGAGAATATCTGCTTTGTAGGGTTTAATACATCAGGAATATCAGATACAAATTGACTGACAACTTTCGGCTAAGGAAGAAGACGACACATTCTAAAAAAGAAGCAAAATATGAAAATAGAGTGCAATATATGAGCCTCCCTCTAATTCCCAGTGCAGTTCTCATATAAAAGAGTGTTCAAATATTACCATCTGATAGCACGTGACGTTACCTCCTGTGTTATACTCCAGAGCTGCACTCACTATTCTGCTGGTGCAGTCACTGTGTACATACATTACTGATCCTGAGTTACATCCTGTATTATACCCCAGAGCTGCACTCACTATTCTGCTGGTGCAGTCACTGTGTACATACATTACATTACTGATCCTGAGTTACATCCTGTATTAAACCCCAGAGCTGCACTCACTATTCTGCTGGTGCAGTCACTGTGTACACACATTACATTGCTGATCCTGAGTTACATCCTGTATTAAACCCCAGAGCTGCACTCACTATTCTGCTGGTGCAGTCACTGTGTACATACATTACATTACTGATACTGAGTGATATCCTGTATTATACTCCAGAGCTGCGCTCACTATTCTGCTGGTGCAGTCACTGTGTAAATACATTACAAAAAAATGTTAAAAACTACAAAAGGGAAAATGTTCCAATGGAAAAGTTTGGGCACTCTTTGAGATTTGCATGCTCAGAAAACTTTGACCAAGGTTTCAGACCTTAATTAGTCTGTTAGAGTTATGGCTTGTTTACTATGATCGAAATTCCAGGCGATACAGATTTCCCATCTTGATAAAAACCCAGCTTCCCCTAACCTGCCAAAAAACAGGAGCCATGGGTTCTTCTAAGCAGCCGCCTAGCACTCTGAAAATGGTGGATGCCCACAAATCAGGAGGTTATAAGAACATAGCAAAGCGTTTTCAAGTTGCCCTTTTCCTCAGTTCGAAATGTAAATAAGAAATGTCAGTTAACAGGAACAGTGGAGGTCAAGATAAGGTCTGGGAGACCAAGCAAAATTTCAATGAGAGCTGGTCGTATTCAAAAGACCTTCAGAAAGATTTAGCAGACTCTGGAGTTGTGGTACATTGTTCTACTGTTCAGAGACACCTGCACAAATATGGCCTTCATGAAAGAGTCATCAGAAGAAAACGTCTCCTGCGTTTTCACCATAAAATCCTAAAATCCAGCGTCAGAATTATGCAGAAGAGCATCTAAACAAGCCTGATGAATGTTGGAAATAAGTCCTGTGGACCGATGGGGTTAAAATAGAACTCTGTGGCCAGTGATCAGAGGTATATGGAGAAAAAAGGGCACAGAATTTAAGGAAAAGAACATCTCGCCAACCATTAAGCATGGGGGAGGATCAAGCCTGCTTTGGGGTTGTGTTGTAGCCAATGGTACAGGGAACATTTCACAGGTAGAGGGAAGAATGGATTCAATGAAATTTCAATAAATTATTGATGTAAACATAACATTGTCACGTGGAACAGTCCTGTTTGATACGACCCGCAGGCCGGTAACTAAAACGACAAGACACGAGGGAAGGGGAAACAGTTACAATGGTGGGCCCTGCGATAGGAAACGGGGACGTGGAGACCTCCTGCACTCCCGAGTCAGTGTCCCTCACACTCCTAACGTTCCCTATACAGGCTCCTCACCTGTCGCCGAGCCGGAACCTGTCACCCTAGCACACCGTACACCTATCCCTTGCTAGGGAGCTGGGTGATGCAGGCACTGGCCCCACCGCTGTACTAATACACACCAGGGAAAAACACAAACAGGGAAACACCACTTAGCTTTGCTCTGTTGCTCTTGCTCCCAGCACTACAATGCAGCTTTCCTCCTGAATAGCTGCCACCAAGCTCTGTCAGAGCTGCAAGGAAATCCCCTCTGTGACTCCTTCCACACCAGGACTCTGACTGTGCTGCAAGGAACTCTCTAGCTCCTTCCTCCACCAAGGATGGTTGGAAATGACCACTATCACCAACCGTCATTGCAACACCTGACACTTTTATAGCAGAGCCAGAGCAATCACACCTGCTTTATAATCACGTGCACTAAAGAAACCAGAGTGCAATGACCCTAGTGGCCACCGGGGGCAAAACTAGAACTGAAACCACCACAGTGCAATGACCCTAATGGCCACCTGGGGCAAAACTATCTTTAAGCACCACAGCTTAAGTTAAAAAAAAAAGGTTACTAGTGCATTTTATCTGTCATGATCCAGCATGGATCATGACACACACCATCTATTAACAAGCTGAAGATGAAAAGAAGAAGAGGATGATTTATTACAATTGTGGCCAAAAGTATTGACACCCCTGCAATTTTGTCAGATAATACTCAGTTTCTTCCTGAAAATGATTGCAAACACAAATTCTTTGGTATTATTATCTTCATTTAATTTGTCTTGAATGAAAAAACACAAAAAGAATTGCCCTAAAACCAAATTGGATATAATTCCACACCAAACATAAAAAAGAGAGTGGACAAAAGTATTGGCACTGTTCGAAAAATCATGTGATGCTTCTCTAATTTGTGTAATTAACAGCACCTGTAACTTACCTGTGGCACCTAACAGGTGTTGGCAATAACTAAATCACACTTGCAGCCAGTTGACATGGATTAAAGTTGACTCAACCTCTGTCCTGTGTCCTTGTGTGTACCACATTGAGCATGGAGAAAAGAAAGAAGACAAAAGAACTGTCTGAGGACTTGAGAAACCAAATTGTGAGGAAGCATGAGCAATCTGAAGGCTACATGTCCATCTCCAAAGACCTGAATGTTCCTGTGTCTACCGTGCGCAGTGTCATCAAGAAGTTTAAAGCCCATGGCACTGTGGCTAACCTCCCTAGATGTGGACGGAAAAGAAAAATTGACAAGAGATTTCAACGCAAGATTGTGCGGATATTGGATAAAGAACCTCGACTAACATCCAAACAAGTTCAAGCTGCCCTGCAGTCCGAGGGTACAACAGTGTCAACCCGTACTATCCGTCGGTGTCTGAATGAAAAGGGACTGTATGGTAGGAGACCCAGGAAGACCCCGCTTCTACCCCGAGACACAAAAAAGCCAGGCTGGAGTTTGCCAAAACTTACCTGAAAAAGCCTAAAACGTTTTGGAAGAATGTTCTCTGGTCAGATGAGACAAAAGTAGAGCTTTTTGGGCAAAGGCATCAACATAGAGTTTACAGGAGAAAAAAAGAGGCATTCAAAGAAAAGAATACGATCCCTACAGTCAAACATGGTGGAGGTTCCCTGATGTTTTGGGGTTGCTTTGCTGCCTCTGGCACTGGACTGCTTGACCGTGTGCATGGCATTATGAAGTCTGAAGACTATCAACAAATTTTGCAGCATAATGTAGGGCCCAGTATGAGAAAGCTGGGTCTCCCTCAGAGGTCATGGGTCTTCCAGCAGGACAATGACCCAAAACACACTTCAAAAAGCACTAGAAAATGGTTTGAGAGAAAGCACTGGAGACTTCTAAGGTGGCCAGCAATGAGTCCAGACCTGAATCCCATAGAACACCTGTGGAGAGATCTAAAAATGGCAGTTTGGAGAAGGCACCCTTCAAATATCAGGGACCTGGAGCAGTTTGCCAAAGAAGAATGGTCTAAAATTCCAGCAGAGCATTGTAAGAAACTCATTGATGGTTACCAGAAGCGGTTGGGCGCAGTTATTTTGACTAAAGGTTGTGCAACCAAGTATTAGGCTGAGGGTGCCAATACTTTTGTCTGGCCCATTTTTGGAGTTTTGTGTGAAGTGATCAATGTTTTACTTTTTGCTTCATTCTCTTTTGTGTTTTTTCATTTAAGACAAATTAAATGAAGATAATAATACAAAAGAATTTGTGTTTGCAATCATTTTCAGGAAGAAACTGAGTATTATCTGACAGAATTGCAGGGGAGTCAATACTTTTGGCCACAACTGTATATATTTTAGGAGTCGGTCCATTTTATACCGACTCCACCAAAATGAGCTCCGACTCCACGACTCCGAGTCCACAGCCCTGGCTGAAAGATGCTGTGTTAGCCATGATGGTTAAGTATGCCTTCAGTTTTGAATAAATCCCCAACAGTGTCACCAGCAAAGCACCCCCACACCATCACACCTCCTCCTCCATGCTTCACGGTGGGAACTAGGCATGTAGATTCCATCCGTTCACCTTTTCTGCGTCGCACAAAGACACGGTGGTTGGAACCAAAGATCTCAAATTTGGACTCATCAGACCAAAGCACAGATTTCCGCTGGTCTAATGTCCATTCCTTGTGTTCTTTAGCCCAAACAAGTCTCTTCTGCTTGTGGCCTGTCCTTAGCAGTGGTTTCCAAGCAGCTATTTTACCATGAAGGCCTGCTGCACAAAGTCTCCTCTTAACAGTTGTTGTAGTTGTTGTCTGCTGCTAGAACTCTGTGTGGCATTGACCTGGTCTCTAATCTGAGCTGCTGGTAACCTGTGATTTCTGAGGCTGGTGACTCAGATGAACTTATCCTCCACAGCAGAGGTGACTCTTGGTCTTCCTTTCTTGGGGCGGTCTCATGTGAGCCAGTTTCTTTGTAGCGCTTGATGGTTTTTGCCATTGCACTTGGGGACACTTTCAAAGTTTTCCCAATTTTTCGGACTGACCGACCTTCACTTCTTAAAGTAATGATGGCCACTCGTTTTTCTTTACTTTGCTGCTTTTTTCTTGCCATAATACAAATTCTAACAGTCTATTCAGTAGGACTATCAGCTGTGTATCCACCAGACTTCTGCACAACACAACTGATGGTCCCAACCCCATTTATAAGGTGAGAAATCCCACTTATTAAACCTGACAGGGCACACCTGTGAAGTGAAAACCATTTCCGGTGACTACCTCTTGAAGCTCATCAAGTGAATGCCAAGAGTGTGCAAAGCAGTAATCAAAGCAAAAGGTGGCTACTCTGAAGAACCTAGAATATAAGACATATTTTCAGCTGTTTCACACTTTTTTGTTAATTATATAATTCCACATGTGATAATTCATAGTTTTGATGCCTTCAGAGTGAATCTACAATTTTCATAGTCATGAAAATAAAGGAAACTCTTTGTATGAGAAGGTGTATCCCAACTTTTGATCTGTACTGTATATATATATATATATATATATATATATACTTTTATTACCTATAATGCAAAGGAAATGTGTCATCTGTAACTTTAGGCCTTTTAGAGATCATTTAATCGTCAACTTGCTTAACTGTTCACAATAACAGTAATGTTGACCAGGGGTGCACAAACTTCTACATGCCATGGTATCAGGATATTTCATATTCTTCCTTCAAGCATTCAGTTTTTGAGATCCTCCTGACATATTGTGATCGGAGCTTTCATCATCACATCAGAAGTAATGACCGAGATGCAGAGATCTTGGATTATCACCCAAAAAACTAAAATGAGCATATTCCCTATGGTAAGTAAAGAACTCAATAGTACATGTAAATAACACAGGGGGCTTGGTTAACAGTATTTGATCAAAATGTGTAAAAGGCTTCCGACCGTGACAATTGTGATGGTCGTAGCCTGTCTCTAGTATGAAAGCCTTACCTTGTGTCAGCGGACCTCAATGTGAATAACGGCAGAGCAGGAGAGAGGCTGACTGAGTGTTCAGCCGCCTGTCCGTGAGATCCTGCGATATGACACAATGTATCCCTCGTTCCCATTCATTTACATTGTATAGAAAATAAGTTAAATAATAACTAAAATGACAAAGGGGCTGTCAAAGGGATTAGGAACATTATTGCTCTTTCTCCAAAACCACAACGAAGAAGTACAGACTCGTATGATGAGAAACTTCAGAAACCAGTAACTTTAATCTCGGACTCGTTCTGTTTATTAGTCGTCAGGCTATGTGCACACGTTGCGGATTCTGCTGTGGAATATTCCGTGCAGATTTTGCTAAATCGGCAGGTAAAATGTGGATTTAGTGCAGATTTACTGTAGATTTTCTGCAGTTTTTGTGCGGATTTCCTCTGCAGTTTTACACCTGCGGATTTCTATAGTGGAGCAGGTGTAAAACTGCTGCGGATCCGCACAAAAGAAGTGATATGCTGCAGTTTTGAATCCGCAGCAAATCTGCACGGAAAAATCTGCATGTGCACAGCGGTTTTTATTTTGTTTTGTTTTTTTTTTTACATAGGCTGAAATGTTAGGGTGTGTGCACACTTTTCGGATTAGTCTGCGGATTTTTCTGCAGATAATCCGCATCTCTTGGCAGAAACCGCAGGGTAAAAGGCATGTAGTTTTCCTATAATTTGTCCAGCGGATTTGATGCAGATTCTAGTGCGTTTTGGCTGTGCGGATGAGAGAGAGATTTTTTATGTCCCGGAACGTGAAATGCTAACCGCAAAAAAGAATTGACATGCTGCGGCAAATAAACCGCAGCAAATCTACGCGGAATTTTCCGCAGCATGTGCACGGCGGATTTGGTTTTCCATAGGTTTACATGGTACTGTAAACCGCATGGAAACTGCTGCAGATCCGCTAAGGATGTGTGCACACGTTGCGGAATCTGCTGCGGATTTGTCTAAATCCACAGGTCAAAAGACCTGCGGTTTTACCTGCGGTTTTGACACCTGATCATGCAGCAGGTGCCAAACCACTGCAGAATCCACACAAAGATGTGACATGCTGCGGTTTTAAAACTGCAGCAAATCCGCCCAGAAAATTCCGCACCGTGGGCACTGCGGTTTTTATTTTGCATTGACTTAAATGGTACTGAACACCGCAGCAGAAACTGCTGCGGATCCACAGAGCCAAAACCGCTGCGGATCAGCAGCAGAATCCACAACGTGCGCACATTATAGTGTCTCCGAACAGACGGCAGAAAATCCTGGAAAGCTGCGTTACTTGGTCTTGTTGTAAGTGAGGAATATCCCGGTACGGCCTCATTCCCACGGCTGTAGTTCGGGTGCTTTTTACCATCCACATGTGCATCTCCAGACCTGAACTATCACTAACACTTTTTTTTTTTTTTTAATGATTTTTTATATTTTATTTCAACTGGCTGTGCTTAAAATCAGGATGGGAATGGCAGCTTCAAAACGCACCAGCGTGGTGGTCATCTGTATGAGGAGGGCCAAAATGACTTCTTTTTGGGGTGTGACTAACTGGAAAAAAACGTTTGTGCAGCTGTTTTATTTTGTCCTGTACATTGGAGGGGTCTCCCAGCAGAAGACCCCGGCTAGATATAGACATGGTGTAGGGTAACAGCTTGAACGGGAACTCTTATACAAGATGTCCAAGAGAAGGTTGCAGAATGATGACTCCAGATAAGTTGCTGCCTCCTACTCCAGTGGGGTGTATGTTTAGGACTGGAGCATATGGGTAAGTTCTCACTACAAGATTTTGGTGTCTTCGGGGTTTTTTTCTACAGTGAAAAAACTAGCAAAGTGGATGGGATTTGTAAAGTTCTCATGCCCGCCGTGCCTTTTTTTTACACAGTGTAAACGGACAGCATGTCCATTTCTCTTGAGGTTACTACTCTGAGTTTTATTTGCAGATTTTCCCCCGATAAATATCATTAGATCCGTAGGTAAAAAAAAAAGCACAAGTAATCCGCACAGGACTGTATCAATAAAGATTTGTCAACGCCAAATACTAGGAAGTATGAGAAAAAAAGCAGCTTTATATAAAGACTGACTAAAATATCTCGATGAAAAAAACGCTTCTATCAAAATTGCAATGTGTGAACGAGCCCTAACTCGCCAGTCCTGGGAAAAAGTCCTGCACAGGGAAGAGGGCGGACTACTAGTCTGAATCGGAGCAGGGAGCAATATCTCCATTCCTGCTGCTCCTGGGGTCCTATCCTCCTGCTCCTGGGGTCCTATCCTCCTGCTCCTGGGGTCCTATCCTGCCGCTTCCAGGGTCCTATCCTGCCGCTTCCAGGGTCCTATCCTGCTGTTCCTGGGGTCCTATTCTGTTGCTCCATGAGTTCTATCCTGCTGCTCCTGGGGTCCTATCCTGCTTCTCTCGTGGTTCTATCCTGCTGCTCTTGGGGTTCTGTCTTGCTGCCCCTGGGGGCCTATCCTGATGCTCCCTCGTTTCTAACTTCTGCTCCCAGAGTTCGATCTTGCTTCTCCCTGGGCCCTATACAGCTACTTCCTGGGTTGTATCCTGCTGCTCCCGGGTATCGCTCCTGTTGCTCCTGAGGTTCTATCCTGCTGCTCCCGGGGTCCTATCCTGCTGCTCCTGGGGTCCTATCCTGCTTCTCTCGTGGTTCTATCCTGCTGCTCCTGGGTTCCTAACCTGCCGCTCCCAGGGTCCTATCCTGCTGTTCCTGGAGTCCTATTCTGCTGCTCCATGAGTTAGAATCATAGAATCGTAGAGTTGGAAGGGACCTCCTGGGCCATCTGGTCCAACCCCCTGCTCAAAGCAGGATTCGCTAAATCATCCCAGTCAGATGTCTGTCCAGCCTCTGTTTGAAGACTTCCATTGAAGGAGAACTCACCACTTCTCGTGGCAGCTTGTTCCACTCATTGATCACTCTAACTGTCAAAAAGTTTTTTCTAATATCTAATCTGTGTCTCCTCCCATTCAGTTTCATCCCATTGCTTCTAGTCTTTCCTTGTGCAAATGAGAATAAAGTTGATCCTTCTACAATGTGACAGCCCTTTAGATATTTGTAGACAGCTATTAAGTCTCCTCTCAGTCTTCTCTTTTGCAAACGAAACATTCCCAAATCCTGCAACCTTTCCTCATAAGACAGGGTTTGCAGACCAGTCACCATTCTGGTCGCTCTTTTCTGAACTTGCTCCAGTTTGTTGATGTCTTTTTTAAAATGTGGTGCCCCAAACTGGACACAATATTCCAGATGAGGTCTGACCAAAGAGGAGTAGAGGGAAATAATGATCTAGACTGTATGCTTCTGTTAATACATCCTAGAATTGCATTTGCCTTTTTTGCTGCTGCATCACACTGTTGACTCATATTCAGTCTGTGATCTATTAGTATACCCAATTCTTTTTCACATGTGCTGTTGCTTAGCCCTATTCCTCCCATTCTGTATATGCTTTTTTCATTTTTATTGCCCAGATGTAGTACTTTGCATTTTTCCCTGTTAAAAACCATTCTGTTAGTTGCTGCCCACTTCTCCAGTTTATTTATATCTTTTTGAATCCTCTCTCTCTCTTCTATAGTATTAGCTAATCCCTCCTAGCTTTGTGTCATCAGCAAATTTAATCAGTTTACCCTCAATTCCTTCATCTAAATCATTGATAAAGATGTTGAACAATACAGGGCCCAGGACAGAGCCCTGTGGTACCCCACTTGAGACATTCTTCCAACTGGATGTGCAGCCATTTACGACCACTCTTTGGGTCCGATCACTAAGCCAGTTATGAATCCACCTAACAATTGCCTTGTCCATTCCATACTTAGTCAATTTTTCAATAAGGATTGTATGAGATACTTTGTCAAATGCTTTGCTGAAGTCAAGATATACTATATCTACAGCATTTCCTTGATCCACCCAATCAGTGATTCCGTCATAGAAGGAAATTAAGTTAGTCTGACATGACTTGTTAGTTACAAACCCATGCTGACTCTATTTAATCACTTCATTCTTATCCAGGTACTGACATACATGTTGTTTAATAATTTGTTCAAAGATCTTTCCTGGTATAGAAGTCAGACTCACCAGCCTATAGTTGCCTGGGTCCACCTTCTTCCCCTTTTTGAAGATAGGAACAACATTTGCTCTTCTCCAGTCTTCTGGGACTTCTCCTGTTCTCCAAGAATTTTCAAAGATTATGGAGAGGGGTTCAAAAATTTCTTCTGCTATCTCCTTCAGTACTCTGGGGTGTAATTCATCTGGACCTGGAGACTTGAATTCATTTAGGTTAGCTAAGTGTTTCCTCACTATCTTTCTGTTTATAGATATCCTGGATTCTTCTATTCCCTTAATAGGACAGTGAAGAACAGTTGATGTTACATTTCCTTTCTGAGAGAAAACAGATGCAAAATAGGAATTTAAAAGTTCGGCCTTCTCAACATCCTGTCTTACCATTTCATCATTTTCATCCTGTAAAAATCCTATAGCATCTTTGACTTTTCTTTTACTTTTGACATATCCCCAAAATCCTTTATTATTGCTTTTGACATCTCTTGCAAGCCTAAATTCATTTTCAGCTTTAGCTAATCTGATTTGTGCCCTGCAGGTTCTGCAGACAGCATTATATTCTTCTTTAGATATGCCTCCCTCTTTCCATTTTATAAACATTTTTTTCTTCCTTTTTAGCATGTGCTTAAGTTCTGTGTTCATCCATCCTGGTTTCCTTAAATGCTTCCTATTCTTCCCTCTTTTTGGAATTGTTAACAATTGTGCTGTGAGAATTTCATTTTTCAAGATGTCCCATCCTTCCTGGACATTTTTGTCTTTAAGGATATCCAGCCATTGGATCCCTCCAATTCTCTTTCTGAATCCCTTAAAATCTGCCTTTCTGAAATCTAACCTTGACGTCTGAGTCTTCACAGGTCTTCCGCCTCTAGTTATCCAAAATTCTAAAATAGCATGGTCGCTACCTCCTAGGGTCCCAGCCACTTTTACCTCCTCAACCATTTCCTCCCTGTTTATAAGGATTAGATCCAAGGTAGCAGTTCCCCTTGTTTTCTCCCCTACCTTTTGGAAGATAAAGTTGTCAGCAAGAGAGGATAAGAATTTCCTTGACCTGTTAGTTTTGCCTGAGAGAGATTCCCAACAAATGTCTGGATAGTTGAAATCTCCCATGACAACTATGTCATATTTTTTGGAGAACTTGGCCATTTGATGCATAAAGAGTTCATCCATATCTTCAGCTTGCACAGGCGGCCTGTAGTAAATGCCTACAATGGTGTCCTTTCCATTGTTCTGTCCTTGTATTCTTACCCAAACAGTTTCCACAGAACTCCCAGTCTCTGAAGCTTCAATCTCTGTGCAGATATACGCGTTTCTAACATACAATGCGACACCCCCTCCTCGTTTATCAAGTCTGTTTCTTGCAAATAAGTTGTATCCTTCTAGTCTTGTATTCCAATCATGTGTATTGTCCCACCAAGTTTCAGTGATTCCAATGACATCATATTTCTTTTCCTGTGTTAGTAGTTCCGATTCTCCTTGTTTGTTTCCCATGCTTTGTGCATTAGTATAGAAACATTTTAGTTTGTGATTGGTTTCTCTTTCTCCAATATTTTTATTAATTAGATTCTTTTGTCTTTGTTCTTCCTTTCCACTTCTAATAGCAGAGTTCTCAATAGCATTTGTCAGGTGTATTGCTTTTTCTGGTCTTTTGCTTCCCTTCCCATGTTCTAGTTTAAAGCTTTCCTTACAAGTGTAGCAAGGCGACTTCCAAATACATGCTTTCCAGTCTTCGTAAGGTGCACCCCATCTCTAGCAAGTAGTCCATCGTATAAGTAGTTCACTCCGTGATCCAGAAATCCAAATCGTTGCTGACGGCACCATCGACGTAGCCAGTTGTTCACCTGCAGAATCTTATTCCACCTCCTTGTTCCATGGCCATCCACTGGGAGGATGGAAGAGAAGACAACCTGCGCTCCCAGTTCTTTCACTTTCTTGCCTAAGTCTTCAAAGTCTCTGCAGATGGTTTCCAGGTCATTTCTTGCGGTGTCATTTGTCCCCACATGTAGTAGCAGGAATGGGTAATCATCTGTAGGTCTGAAGAGTCCTGATATCCTGTCAGACACATCTTTAATTTTTGCACCTGGAAGACAGCACATTTCTCTTGAAGTTATATCCGGTCTGCAGATAGCGGCCTCTGTTCCTCTCAGCAGGGAATCCCCCATGACCACCACTCTCCGTTTCTTCTTCACAACATTTTTCTTTCTCCATCCAGGAGGACTCTGAAGGTGTACAAGGTTGCTGTTTGTTGGCAAAGTCTTATCCTGATGTATTTCTTCATCGCTTTCCTGCGTGAGAGCCTGGTACTGGTTTCTGAGCAGTATGGGTGCTGACTGCCTCCTGATCCTCCTGCTTCTCTGGGTCACATGTCTCCATTCCTCTGTTTCTTCAGGTGCACTTCGAATTTCTTCTCTTTCTGTAACATGAAGAGATAATTCTGCTCTGTCCAAGAACTCTTCACCTTCCTTAATGATCTTCAACGTAGCTAACCTCTCTTCGAGATTTTGCAACTTTTCCTCCAACAGGGACACAAGCTTGCATTTGTGGCATGTGAAGTTTGGCTTTTCCACTGGTAAGTCTGTGAACATGTAGCAAGAAATGCAGCTCACCAAATGGCTCCTGGCCTCTTCCATATTGAGATTTCTTAAAAACGATGAAAGATGAGCCAAAATTCGCTCGCCGCAACAGCCAAAACCCAGTGATCGTTGAGCTCGCGGAGACTCTTCACTTATCCCAGAAGGCACTGAGAATATGCAAATGATCTCCTCAAGACTCTTCCCCTGGTTTTCCGATTTCCTCTTTTCAGCCGCAACAGCCAAAACCCAGTGATCGTTGAGCTCGCGGAGACTCTTCACTTATCCCAGAAGGCACTGGGAATATGCAATTGATCTCCTCAAGACTCTTCCCCTGGTTCTATCCTGCTGCTCCCGAGGTCACATCCTGCTGCTCCTGGGGTCCTATCCTTCTCTCGTGGTTCTATTCTGCTGCTCTTGGGGTTCTGTCTTGCTGCCCCTGGGGTCCTATCCTGATGCTCCCTCGTTTATAACTTCTGCTCCTTGGGTTCTATTCTGCTGCTCCCATAGTTCGATTTTGCTTCTCCCTGGGTTCCACCGTGCTTCTCCCTGGGTCCTATACAGCTACTTCCTGGGTTGTATCCTGCTGCTCCCGAGGTTCTATCCTGCTGCTCCCGAGGTTCTATCCTGCTGCTCCCGAGGTTCTATCCTGCTGCTCCCGGGGTTCTATCCTGCTGCTCCCAGGGTTCTATCCTGTTGCTACCAGGGTCCTGTCCTTGTACTTCTAGGCAGTGTTCTTCTTTCATGACCTCTAAGTGAAGTGCACCTGTAGCTTGGCTTCAAATAATGTAAGAGCTGTGCAGTGCCATCACACATTATTGATTGCAGGTTTCCAGACTTCCATGTCATCCTGCATTTGTGCACATTTCTCTAAAATAAATACAGTCATTCCATGCTCCATCAGATGCCGTATGGGGTCAGTTCTTCTCCATGGGAGATGATGAAGACTTATAAGTTTGCCTCCATGCATATGAAGCCATGTGACATCCGTTGTGTCAGGACTGATTTTCTCCTTTTCGTGGCAGCAGTTTGTGCCCATCTAAATCACCAAGCACTATGGGGTGAAGAATACGGCGCCATACCATACCCGCCTTACCCACGCTGCTCGGTATGGCGCAGATTATGCAGCTTTCTGCAATTCCCTCATCAGATGTCTTGAACAAGTTTTTGGAACACTCCATAATTCCTCTTCCAAAATCCCAGCGATCAGTGAGATTTAGGGGGGTGCACTAAATTACTATTTCATCTAACACATCATGTTGTTGCAAATAAAAGTCCGATCATTCAATGAAAGTTGTGCCCGGCAGTCACAGAGGGGTTAGGCCATCCGGCTGCAGGATTGCTAGCTCTCTGTGCCAGTGTCGCTGGGCCGGTCGGCGCGGACTCTGCTGTAGGAGAATGTGTAGTGGTTGTTCTCAGATCTCGGCTCTCTAGAACCTTTCCGCTCCCTCCCGCTTCTCGTGTATTCTGCCTATTATGTGGTGTTCAGAGAATCTCAGGACTGCTTAAGGCTGTGAAAATGAGCACTTTGCCTCTTCTCTGTATCCCCGTTCTCAGACTTCAGAGCCGGCTCAGCAGACTTTCCTAGTTATAACTGAGCGCTCTACCCTCTCATTTACCGCACAGTGGAAAGGGATTGTTAAAGCCCAGGCTTTTGCTCTCTTTGCTCTTCACATCATCAGTCAGCTGGTAATTGACTGATAATGTCATGTGCAGAAAATAGCACAGCGTGAGCCTCAGAAGCCGCTCTCCGTGCACTGGTAGGATCTGCTAGGAAACTTTAAGAAGCCTGACTAGCGCAGACCGATAGCGAAAAGTGTTTAGTGTCCTCTTAACCCCTGTCTTGCCAGTAAGTCGTCTCTTACCGCCGCACATTGATAATATCGCCCCACAGACGCCGGCAGCAAGTCGCAAAGTCATATGATGACCCCCGAACCCAATGAGGAATCAGTGCCAGGACCCCCAGTCCACATATGTCTTATGCCATTGTGTTAGGACCATGTTCACACACAGTTTTTTGCAGCTGCGGTTTTTTTTGTGTACAGAAAATCTGCTCAAGCAAAGTGGATGTGATTCCAGGAAAGATCATGGCCTCCGTGCCTCTAAGACGCTGCTGAACTGTACGTTTTTTTTTGTCTATGGCGAGTAGGAAGAAAAACAGATGTAAAAATCACAGGAGAGTTTATAAGGGAAGAAGCGTTTCTGTACTAAAAAATACATTAAATGTTGCTTCAAAGCTGCACCGAAATGGAAAAGACAAAAAGGGAAAATCGCAGCAAAAAAAGCAATAATCACAGAAGATTGTTTCACGTAGTTTGGTGTGGACTTTTGCAGAAAACGTACAGAGAAAAAGGCGCACAAAAAAACCGCAGCACTTACGCTACGTGTGAACACAGCCTTATACCCCTGCTTCCACGGTTTTCTTTGCCCATATAATAAGCGGTCGGTAATTTATGAAGGGGGATATAAAAAGTTTTTTTTAAATAAAATGTTACCCCTCCAATCATCCACTATTGCAGTGTCACAACTCTGGTGGGGACCACTTGACCAAATATGATGATGTCCAGTCCATTGAGTCGCCTGGTCACTGAGACTATGGATCCCACCAGAAGGGATGTCCTGTCAGCTGACTCCAGTGACTAAATAGACGGAATGACATCACTGCCAGTTCCTGCAGAGATCATCGTTCGCGGCTCCAGCACCATCGCTTCGGTGGTCTTCGCTGGGACCAGAAATGATGACATTGCACTGAGACCACTGATTGGGCATCTCTCTACTGGAAGTGATGGCGTCCCTGACCTCACAGCCAATCGGTGACCCCCACAAACAGGAGACGAGTGGAGTGTTAGTAGTAGAAAGACCCTTTAAGAGTGAAGTGAAGTATGGAAAATGGAGTCCAAAATGGACATTTTCATGGGGTAGAAACAGAAAACTGGCTATTGTGCAAAGATAAGAGAAGGGAAAATCTGTGATTGGATTTGCAGCAGATTTGCGTGAAATTTTGCAAGTGATGGCGCACAATACATTGTGGAATATATAATTTCCCATTTTTTTCTCATCCTACTACTTTTGAAAATATCAAGAAAAGTGTCCAAGGTTTAGTTTGAGAAAGTGTGTGCAACATCTGTAAAAGAGATGCAAAAAATGGCGCAAACCTGCACCTACTCATGGCAGATTCAGATTTATTTTTGCCCCATAATACACAAATTTTATTAAGATTTTTTTGAACTTTGGGGAAAAAAACCTGAGCTCCACACTCTACTATTTCCAGCAGTTCCATAGATAATGAATTAAGCAATTGCATCTGTGCCATTAAAATGGAACATTTCAGAGCCCCAATTTTGGGATCAGCAGTCCCCTCCCCCCAATCAGTTTGCAGAGTAAGGCTGCGTGCACACGCTGCGGATTCACCTGCGGATTTTTCCGGGCGGATCCACAGGTAAAACAACAGGTAAAATGACCTGCGGTTTTCCTGCGGATTGGCCAGCGGTTTTCCCCTGCGGATTGACACCTGGACAATGGAATAGGTGTCAAACCACAGCGGAATCCGCAGAAACAATTGACATGCTGCGGATTTCAGACCGCAGCTTTTCCGCAGGGAAAAATCCGCAGCATGTGCACTGTGGATTTGAAATACCATTGACTAACATGGTACTGTACACTGTCTGCGGAAGTGCTGCGGATCCGCAGAGGCCAATCTGCAGCAGAATCCGCAGCAGAATCCGCAGCGTGTGCACATACCCTAAGTGAGCGCAGCGTGCACGCGAATCTTCAGTGTGCCAACTCTTAGAGTGCTGATCATTATAGTTTTGCACACCTGCCCTGGGTATCCCAGACTCTACTTCCTTCCCCTGGGTCTGCTGCCCTCTGCTGTGCTCCGCGTCGAGTTTGCAAGTTGTCCGGAGTAGATCAGTGACAAATACCGTAGGTCTCGGGAGATGAGGCCATTGATCCACTCTGAGCAACTTGTAAAACCCAACGTGGAGCACAGCAGAGGACAACAGACTGAGGGGAAGGAATCGGAGCTCGGGATACCCAGGACAGGTGTGCAACAATAGTATGTGTCACTGATCGTCACACATAAACTTCCACTGTGTCACAGTCTCATTTCCCCATCCCAATGTCACACGCTCGCTCGGGTCAAATAATAGGAGGCCAATTAACTTGTCAGCAGGTTTTTGGATGACAACTGGCACGATTTGCATTCCATGCATCTCCGGAATATCATTAAAAAAATCTTGTGCAGTCTCCGACGCCGGGGTAAGAATGGCAGTAGGTCCAGAGCCGATGCCGTTATGGATTTCCCCTCTTGTATCCGCCCTGCCGGCTACGTCACGATGTCGAGAGAGATCAGCAGTTTGTCTCTGTGTTTGACCACGCATTGACTTTTGTATTCAGTCTCTTTCTTCTCATTCACCGTCTCCCACGCCGCAGCAATCAAGATGTTTCACTTTCTGACTCGGGAAATATACGGTGTGAAAATGTGTTTGTCTCCTCTATGAATACAGATTTTATATAAAACAAAAAAAAATGTGTTTGGAGAGGGTACTTCAGCTTATAGTGTACACGAGAGCCTGGGTATAATTCATAAACAGGCGCGTCAGGCAAGAACGGGGCCTGGATAACAGACTTTTACAGATGTAGCAGAGCTGAGTTTCTCACATGGAGGTAATCCACAGTGCACATTAAGGGCAGAGTCAGACGGCCATATGAATGGGAGCAAGATGGGAATGCAGTGCACGGACTGGCCGGCGGCTGTCCCGACCTTAATGTGACAGCTGCACAGAGATACATGAAGCAGTCATGGTCATGTCGGGACAGCCGCCGGCCAGTCCGTGCACTGCCTTCCAATCTCGCTCTGATTTATAGTCTGACTGTGCCCTAAAACGTACCCATGTTTTCAGGATGCTATAAATAAAACCTGTAGTGTTTGTACAGGAATAGCACTATTTCAGGACCTTATATGACATGTCCTGCATTTTCACTAGCTTTTCGCTCTGCAGGATCTATCTCTAATTTTATGTTGCCTATAAGCTAGTGAGTGGAGACTAGCTGCTATCATGTCTCCCATGCACACAGACAAGAGGGATTCCTGCTCTCCTGTCTCTATGTAGCACATGTTCAGGAGTAATAACAGCATAGAGGACATTATACAACAGCACTGATAAGTGTAGCTGTGAATCCAGCACTGGGGTGAGAGAAAACACTTACTGGAAAGCAGTAGCATGGGGTGGTGGATATTATACCGCAGTGCTGAGCAGAATAACTGTGAATCCAGCAGTAGGTTGAGAAAAAAGCTTTCTAGAAAGCAGCAGTACTGATCAGTGTAACTGTGAATCTAGCACTGAAGTGAGATAAAACACTTACTAGAAATCTTGTAGCATGGAGGATATTATACATCAGTTCTAAGTAGTGTAACTGAGAATCCAGCAATGGGGTGAGATAACACACTTACTAGAAAGCAGCAACATAGAGGAAATTATACAGCACTACAGATCAGTATAACTGAATGTAGCACTGGATTGAGAAACTACTTAATAGAAAGCTGTAGCATGGAGGACATTATACATCAGTTCTGAGTAGTGTAACTCTGAATACAGCTCTGGGGTGAGATAAACACTTACTAGAAAGCAGCAGCACACTTCTGTTTGTTTTTCTTTTACTCTCTCCTTTCTCCATTGACTTCAATAGGAAGTTGTAATCTGGCCCCTCAGTTCACATTCAGTCTTTTTTTCGGCAAGAACAGTTTTATCTGAATTTTAGGCACATGTGGAAGAGAGGAAGTGGCTCATAAGTGGAGAATGAGACATACTACATAGTTTCTTATATTTGTATGTTCTATTTATTTATGCAACATTTCTTGAAGCGACAGCAACCTTTTAGACTAATTTCTCTTGTTCTGAAGTAACTTTCGCTTCTTTTACATTCACATGAAATTATTTTTTTTTTTGCAATTTTCTTGCAAAATCTGAAGCTTCACATTATATGAACTATTGTGAGGAGCAGCGGTTCATCTATGGCTTAAAGAGTTAGTATCAAATTGTAAGTTGTCATGTCTCCGTAGATCCGTGGGGGTCTGAGCACTAGGACCCTTCCTAGCAGAATCCCACCTTGTGGGAGCCAGGGTGGAGCTTTCTTCTTTATCTATGGGGCTGCTGGCGCTAGGAGAGTACAGCGAGTCCATCCTTTGGATTGGCGGGGATCCCATCAGAAACACCCAGCGCTCATTCAGTAATGTCTTATCCTTTGGATTGATGGAAGATGGTATATTAGGTCATGGAGAACAAGTCCTATTCCAAAACGTTTCACTGTGGGATACACCCGCATACTTTGCAGCAATTGTGGGAGGGTCGGGGGTCTCGCGGCTTCCATTGTAGTAATTACTAGGGTTCCTAGTAGCTGGTAAGGAGCAGCTTTTATGATAAATGTGCATTATCTGAGACTATTAGTAATGAAAGGGATTCACTATGTTTCTAGCTGGTGGAAATAGCGGCCACAAAGGCTGGTGCTCGGAGTCGGGGTCCGCCACTTGTGGCCACCATTATTCTCAACGCCATCACACTAATCATTTCATGATGGAATTGCGAGGAAAGCGATGAAATGTAACAGAGTAACTGAGGTCGCCGTGATGACGCCACACTAACACTGCAGATCACCGCAGGCTCCTCGTCTACAAGATTTTTTGGCCCATTTTCTGCCATTTGGGGTCACATCCTAGAAATGCAGAATATTTACCTGCATGCAACAACCTGAGCCCACAGCTCGTCTGGCGAGATGCGTAAAGAGACAGCAACGCGCGGCGGCTGTACGGTAATGAAGTGACAGGGACAATAAGAGACGTAACATTTCCATACAGTGTGTCTGCCGCTATTCTAACCACGGTTTATTTTCGCCATCTCTCGCCTTATTATGTGTCTGAGGGACGTGGTAGCAGAACAATGAGACACTGTCACAATGCTCAAATCTATATGGCATGTGGGAAATGTATTCTGGTGCACGCAGAATAGATTAAAGTGGGAGAGAGCGCAGGAGTGAGAGATGGATGAATTTTGACTGCGTATTAACTGTAGCCCTAAACCAAGGCGACACCACCTGATAGGCATCCCCCTGGATTATATCACTCCTGGGCGGTACGGGGGGGGAAATAAAAATCCTCAACATCCCCCAACTGTGGAGTCACAAATTATTTTTCCATTTCTTTCATCCTGAATAGTAATCAGGAGGTCAGTGAATCCCCCACTACGGTATTGCCGATGTGCCAGGGACGATGGGGACTCTCTTCATCGTCGTCTGCTTTCTCCTCTGGTTGGGTTGTTTTTCGCGTCTTAAAAAAAAAATCAAAATAATTGATGGACCAAAGATGTGGACCATCTTGTCTCCTAAGTGTGTTGGTGAGATGACCTTATTTCAACTCCTATCACAACAATACATTAATTTGTAGACTCCTTCCCCTTTACTTAATTTATCAGATACCCCCCAATAATGACTGGAAATGGATATATCAGAGGAAGAAGTGAGACAAGCCATGCGTTCACCCGGTAGATAATTCTCCAGGCCCGGTTGGCCACTCCAGTGAGTATTATAACATCCTCCTCTCGAGGTTACCCCTTAACTGCTTATTCAACCTAACGCTCAGGCGCTCCTCATCTATAGGACAATTCTTCTACCTAGACCGGGTGGAGATCACACTCTTACCCATTCATAGCGCCCTGTAGCTCTTCTGAACCAAAGACTACAAACTTTTACCAAACGTACTCACCTACAACCGGTCCTACCTGCTGTCATAAATGAATCCCAACAAGGCTTCCTCCAAAACCGTCAGTCAATGAAAAACAACCTACGTTATGCAGTAGCCACAGAAGTGAGCAGATTGCTCCAACCCAATAACTGTGCTGCTCCGTCTAGTCTCTGAAAATCAGACGTAATTTTGTCCCCCACCTCTTTACCTATCTACATCTCATTAATGACGGGACGTGCACTACGATGACCATCGATGGAAGAAACACTGGCCCAAGTGACTTCTTCCGAGGCACTAGACAAGGCTGGCCGTTTTGCCACTCCTATTAAACCTAGCAATACAATCGCTGGAGAAGGACATTATGGTCAGAAGCATAGAAGGAACAAGGCGAAGAGGAAGGCCAGCAACATGGTGGTTTGATACTATCAAGATAAGGCTGGAGAAGACCCTGGTGGACCGATCTAGGCTTTCACAAGGTCGATGTTCCTATGCAGCGTTCATCCATCTAGTCACCATGGCTCGAGACCCTCTTCTTTACCACGTTAAAAAATCTCCTCTATACTCTGTGGTCAAAATAGGTCATCAGATGGTTATAGCGGCGGCTTTTGCTTAGGATTTACTGTTAATGGTCTCCTCCCCAAGAAAAACACTTCCTGCTATCCTGGATGTACACTTCCAATGTCCAAACATGCGTAACAAAACTGGAGTCAAATCTGTCTACATGGCAGAAGTTTCCCCTCAGATCAAATCTCTTAAAAATGATAGAACTTCCCAAAATTACTTTATCGTATGCAGGTACTCCAAGTTTATCTTTGCCACAGAGATAAGCAAAGAATTGAAGAGGTTGTCCACTATTTTAATATTGGTGACCTTTGACGCTAAAGAGGTTAGGGCTGGGATCACCGATTAAATGCGAATGAGTCATTGAGGTGATTTCTTCTCCTGATACACTGATGTACAGCCTGCGTGTTCACCCTCTCTGCTTTACTCCCTTTCTGCATTCTGACACATTACTGCCTGTGTGATCTGCCCTCCCTGAAGACTTGGGTGCTGCGCCCCCTGCCTGCTGCTTTCAGAAGCTGTGGAATAGCCAGCTATGTGCAGGATCTATACAGACTCTACAGCAAGAATTTGGGTTTAAATTCTTAATGAAAACTATTTGGAAAGTTTAGGAAAACAATAAGATAATCAATGCGCCGGTGTCCATAGTCTTTACATTGTGTACTGTTTCCTATTGATTGTCTTCTTTCTTAAGTTCATATTGCCTAGTTACTAAAATCAGCAAACTGTCTCCTGGAGACTTTCCTCGCCATACAGGATTTTAGTGCATATTGCTAGCAGGATTAATGTGTTTTTGCACCACAGATTCCCAAATAAAGCCCATACTGTTCTTTTCTCTGCTAATATCTCAGAACCCAGTGGTGCCAGCGATTCATGCATGTTAGTTGTGTATTTCTACAGGGTAATTGCATTTTTATATGTTTTCTTTTGTGGATGATTTATATCTACCAGCATTTATCAGAACACTTAGAATCATAGAATTGTAGAGTTGGAAGGGACCTCCTGGGCCATCTGGTCCAACCCCCTGCTCAAAAGCAGGATTCGCTAAATCATCCCAGTCAGATGTCTGTCCAGCCTCTGTTTGAAGACTTCCATTGAAGGAGAACTCGCCACTTCTCGTGGCAGCCTGTTCCACTCATTGATCACTCTAACTGTCAAAAAGTTTTTTCTAATATCTAATCTGTGTCTCCTCCCATTCAGTTTCATCCCATTGCTTCTAGTCTTTCCTTGTGCAAATGAGAATAAAGTTGATCCTTCTACAATGTGACAGCCCTTTAGATATTTGTAGACAGCTATTAATTCTCCTCTCAGTCTTCTCTTTTGCAAACTAAACATTCCCAAATCCTGCAACCTTTCCTCATAAGACAGGGTTTGCAGACCGGTCACCATTCTGGTCGCTCTTTTCTGAACTTGCTCCAGTTTGTTGACGTCTTTTTTAAAATGTGGTGCCCAAAACTGGACACAATATTCCAGATGAGGTCTGACCAAAGAGGAGTAGAGGGAAATAATGACTTCACGTGATCTAGACTGTATGCTTCTGTTAATACATCCTAGAATTGCATTTGCCTTTTTTGCTGCTGCATCACACTGTTGACTCATATTCAGTCTGTGATCTATTAGTATACCCAAGTCTTTTTCACATGTGCTGTCACTTAGCCCTATTCCTCCCATTCTGTATATGCTTTTTTCATTTTTATTGCCCAGATGTAGTACTTTGCATTTCTCACCGGTTAAAAACCATTCTGTTAGTTGCTGCCCACTTCGCCAGTTTATTTATATCTTTTTGAATCCTCTCTCTCTTCTCTAGTATTAGCTATCCCTCCTAGCTTTGTGTCATCAGCAAATTTAATCAGTTTACCCTCAATTCCTTCATCTAAATCGTTGATAAAGATGTTGAACAATACAGGGCCCAGGACAGAGCCCTGTGGTACCCCACTTGAGACATTCTTCCAACTGGATGTGCAGCCATTTACGACCACTCTTTGGGTCCGATCACTAAGCCAGTTATGAATCCACCTAACAGTTGCCTTGTCCATTCCATACTTAGTCATTTTTTTCAATAAGGATTGTATGAGAAACTTTGTCAAATGCTTTGCTGAAGTCAAGATATCTTTGAACAAATTTGAACAAATTATTAAACAACATGTATGTCAGTACCTGGAGTACTGACATACATGTTGTTTAATAATTTGTTCAAAGATCTTTCCTGGTATAGAAGTCAGACTCACCGGCCTATAGTTCCCTGGGTCCACCTTCTTCCCCTTTTTGAAGATAGGAACAACATTTGCTCTTCTCCAGTCTTCTGGCACTTCTCCTGTTCTCCAAGAATTTTCAAAGATTATGGAGAGGGGTTCAAAAATTTCTTCTGCTATCTCCTTCAGTACTCTGGGGTGTAATTCATCTGGACCTGGAGACTTGAATTCATTTAGGTCAGCTAAGTGTTTCCTCACTATCTTTCTGTTTATAGATATCATGGATTCTTCTGTTCCCTTAATAGGACAGTGAAGAACAGTTGATGTTACATGTCCTTTCTGAGAGAAAACAGTTGCAAAATAGGAATTTAAAAGTTCAGCCTTCTCAACATCCTGTCTTACCATTTCATCATTTTCAACCTGTAAAAATCCTATAGCATCTTTGACTTTTCTTTTACTTTTGACATATCCCCAAAATCCTTTATTATTGCTTTTGACATCTCTTGCAAGCCTCAATTCATTTTCAGCTTTAGCTAATCTGATTTGTGCCCTGCAGGTTCTGCAGACAGCATTATATTCTTCTTTAGACATGCCTCCCTCTTTCCATTTTATAAACATTTTTTTCTTCCTTTTTAGCATGTGCTTAAGTTCTGTGTTCATCCATCCTGGCTTCCTTAAATGCTTCCTATTCTTCCCTCTTTTCGGAATTGATAACTAACAATTGTGCTTTGAGAATTTCATTTTTCAAGATTTCCCATCCTTCCTGGACATTTAAGGATATCCAGCCATTGGATCCCTCCAATTCTCTTTCTGAATCCCTTAAAATCTGCCTTTCTGAAATCTAACCTTGACGTCTGAGTCTTCACAGGTCTTCCCCCTCTAGTTATCCAAAATTCTAAAATAGCATGGTCACTACCTCCTAGGGTCCCAGCCACTTTTACCTCCTCAACCATTTCCTCCCTGTTTATAAGGATTAGATCCAAGGTAGCAGTTCCCCTTGTTTTCTCCCCTACCTTTTGGAAGATAAAGTTGTCAGCAAGAGAGGATAAAAATTTCCTTGACCTGTTAGTTTTGCCTGAGAGAGATTCCCAACAAATGTCTGGATAGTTGAAATCTCCCATGACAACTATGTCATATTTTTTGGAGAACTTGGCCATTTGATGCATGAAGAGTTCATCCATATCTTCAGCTTGCACAGGCGGCCTGTAGTAAATGCCTACAATGGTGTCCTTTCCATTGTTCTGTCCTTGTATTCTTACCCAAACAGTTTCCACAGAACTCCCAGTCTCTGAAGCTTCAATCTCTGTGCTGATATACGCGTTTCTAACATACAATGCGACACCCCCTCCTCGTTTATCAAGTCTGTTTCTTGCAAATAAGTTGTATCCTTCTAGTCTTGTATTTATTTAGATGAAAATCATTCCACAATTGGACTTTGCTGTAAGGATGGTATTGTTGTAACTTTAACTTTTTATTTTCCTGTTGCATTCTCTGTTTTCTTTTTTTTTTTTTTTTTAACTGCTTTACAGTAGACTACCTCTACAGGCTGCACAGACTTGTTTTAGACTCATTTATGCATATATAGTAGTTAGAACCAAGAGTAGAAAGTGATGTTGGTCCCTTCATATGGAGCTCGTACGCCAGTGTTAATGAGAGGCGTGCAGGAGGAAGAGACACCTAATTCATTAATAGGCAGGCGACACTTAATGATTTTGTCACTTCTGATCACCGGTTTGCTCCTCGCCAGACATGTTATTCCAGTCAGGGACTGGAGCTCCATTTCTGGAGTAAGGTACATCACAACTTTTGATGAATTTATTAGGCGGTCTATGCTGCTCCCCATCACGCCTTTGCACCATTAGCGGAGCTGTCCGAAACTGGAGTGAAAGCTGCAAAAGCCATAAAATTTTGGCACCAATTTTAGTTGCAATAGGGGGAATAATATTTGATGACTCGAGGCCGTAGTGTTTGGTCCCCGCTTTGTGGTTGTTTTTCTTGGTCAGGTTACATTTTGGGGTTACGGATTAATGTGTGCATTCTAAAATAAATTTTTTTGCAAACCAACATAAATGGGCTGGTTGACTTTTTAGAGACTTGCCACCTTGGGCACTAAACAGACTTGAGAGCGACCGCCTTGCCTTTAGGACTGGGTTCACATCTGTGTAGTCACATATTAGTTGGGAGCCTCCTTGGCAAATTCCATCCTACGAGCGGGAACCTCGGTAGGACTCAAGAGGCCCCATTATAAAACATCCAGGTTCGGGCAACGCTGATGTGAACAAAGGCTTTTTACGATGGGGTGTTATGAATGAGTCACTGTAGGAGGCAAAAACAGAAATACTAGCTAAGTCCAGAAAACCAGAGAAGTTGGCAGCTATCGTATTGCAGACCCCTGAACCTATCAACAACAACTAGCAGTAGCCGTGGGGAGTTCCTACGGTGCCCTAGACCCCTCGATCATAGCCGGAGAACTAAATAGCCTAAAGACAGAAAGGGAAATCTAAACTGCCCCAGAGCAGACCCCAAAGCAATAGGCAGCCCCCAACATATAATGACGGTGAAGCAAGATGAAAAAACACTCACACAGATAGAAAGATAGGCTGAGAAAATGATGGGGCCCAAGCTAACTAAATAGGAAAAGATAGAAAAGCTGCTGTCTGCAATCCGCCAAAACCCTATCAAAACAAGAGCCAACAGACTGATAGGGAAAAAAGCCCTGAAGACGCTAGGCTTCAAAAAGACTATATCAGTACTCAGGTATTTTCTGAAGACAGAGCAAAAAGGAATTCAGCTCACCCCAGCAGGGAATGGCAGAAATCCAGAAAAACAAGGCAAAACAAAACCAAACACAAATGCAAAAAGCAGAGCAGAAAACTTAGCTTTTGAGAGGCAGGAATCAGACTGGTCTCCTACTGTAGAATCCCTCAGAGAATTTACCCGCAAGGCAGAAGGGCGTCAGCTGCCTTATATCCAGTCAGCAATTCCAGTCACCCTGTCATCATCATCCTGCTCAGGTGCTTGGTAATCAGCCTCACTACCTTCCTTCACCAGAAGAGGGAGTTCATCAGACCTCAATGGTGAAGGGGAAAATGAACTCACAACAATGGGGGAAGAACTAATCTCCTTTCATGTAGATTCGTGTCCGTATCGCCATGTTCGTTCCCACAATCAATTAAAATGAGCGGAAGAAGCGTTCTTCATACCTTGTGGTCATCTTCACATGTCGGGTAAGGGGACGTGTCGTCCGTTCTGGATTTCCTAAATTGGGACTCACATCTGGCGAGCATGATCAGGTTTTCTTTAGGAAGATGTGATTATCTTAAAGAAAAAGGCACCAAGGAAAGGAAGCCGGGCTGCAGTCTGTGCAAGTTCTCTGTAATTAGATTCCCGGCGTGGCAGAAAGTAACCCTCTCTGAGTCAGGACTGTGATTAGGTAGTTTACACTTTGGTAGCGAGAGCAGCGGTACAACTCTGCCTGCTGCAAAGTCTCATTTCCAATTTACATCTCGAAGAGGTGTGACCTTAAGTGTATTTCTGCTTCTCTACTTTGTCTCCCAGCCATTAGATTTTAGTTTTTTTTTTTCTACGTGACAGACAACACTCTCGTTCCATATGCTAAGGACTGCTAAACACATTCAGGTGTCTCTTAAATTTGATAAGCGCACCCAGCAAAAAAAAAATAATACATATTTATGGACTTTCTCTCCGCCGTAGATTCCGCTTCTGGACTTATTTTGTGTTATTATTATTTTTTGTGATATTTTTTTTTCTTTTACGGTCACACTTTTTTTTTTTTTTTCAATATGCAGCTTCTAGCTGTAATGACGCAGCTGTCACCGTTTTTTATGGCGCCGGGTAAATCTCACCTCTTCTAGATTTTGGAATTTGAAGACACAAAGAGCTCCTATCATTCTCTTCCGTTTTCATGTTTGTAACTCAGACGCAGAAGCGGAAAGTGAATTTTTAAAGGGTGCAGTGGTTCTGAAGGCCACAGAAGGAGGCATATCGATGCTTCCGGATCAGTCAGAAATGGAAAGGTGTCTTGCCAGATTGTGCATGTGTCCAAAATTAATGTACCGTATATAATTCTTGTTAAATCATGTTGACTTTTACTAATATATAGGTGTAGCAAGCGCCAAGTTAAGCACTGGCGCTCTGTTACTATGCTATCTGCATTTCGCGATCTTTTAATAGAAAGTATTTCAATGTAGTAGTTGTGTCCTGCTACAGGACCACGCGCTTTGGCTACATCGGTATCACTTGTTTTGTTTTTTTTCTCCTTCAAAGATGTTTCCTATCTGGTGCATTACAGTTGTGGCCAAAAGTTTTGACACCCCTGCCATTCTGTCAGATAATACTCAGTTTCTTCCTGAAAATGATTGCAATCACAAATTCTTTGGTATTATTATTTTCATTTAATTTGTCTTAAATGAAAAAACACAAAAGAGAATGAAGAAAAAAGCAAAACATTGATCATTTCACACAAAACTCCAAAAATGGGCCAGACAAAAGTATTGGCACCCTCAGCCTAATATTTGGTTGCACAACCTTTAGCCAAAATAACTGCGACCAACCGCTTCCAGTAACCATCAATGAGTTTCTTACAATGCTCTGCTGGAATTTTAGACCATTCTTCTTTGGCAAACTACTCCAGGTCCCTGATATTTGAAGGGTGCCTTCTCCAAACTGCCATTTTTAGATCTCTCCACAGGTGTTCTATGAGATTCAGGTCTGGACTCATTGCTGGCCACCTTAGAATTCTCCAGTGCTTTCTCTCAAACCATTTTCTAGTGCTTTTTGAAGTGTGTTTTGGGTCATTGTCCTGCTGGAAGACCCATGACCTCTGAGGGAGACCCAGCTTTCTCACACTGGGCCCTACATTATGCTGCAAAATTTGTTGGTAGTCTTCAGACTTCATAATGCCATGCACACGATCAAGCAGACCAGTGCCAGAGGCAGCAAAGCAACCACAAAACCTCAGGAAACCTCCGCCATGTTTGACTGCAGGGACCGTGTTTTTTGATGCCTTTGCCCAGAAAGCTCTACTTTTGTCTCGTCTGACCAGAGAACATTCTTCCAAAACGTTTTAGGCTTTTTCAGGTAAGTTTTGGCAAACTCCGGCCTGGCTTTTTTTATGTCTCGGGGTAAGAAGTGGGGTCTTCCTGGGTCTCCTACCATACAGTCCCTTTTCAATCAGATGCCGACGGATAGTACGGGTTGACACTGTTTTACCCTCGGACTGCAGGGCAGCTTGAACTTGTTTGGATGTTAGTCGAGGTTCTTTATCCAACATCCGCACAATCTTGCGTTGAAATCTCTTCTCAATTTTTCTTTTCCATCCACATCTAGGGAGGTTAGCCACAGTGCCATGGGCTTTAAACTTCTTGATGACACTGCGCACGGTAGGCACAGGAACATTCAGGTCTTTGGAGATGGACTTGTAGCCTTGAGATTGCTCATGCTTCCTCACAATTTGGTTTCTCAAGTCCTCAGACAGTTCTTTGGTCTTCTTTCTTTTCTCCATGCTCAATGTTGTACACACAAGGACACAGGACAGAGTGTTATGATGAGTCACCGAAGGAGGAAAAAAACAAAATACCAGCTAAGTCCAGAAAAACCAGAAAGGTTGGCAGCTATCGGATTGCAGACCCCTGAACCTATCCACAACAACTAGCAGTAGCCGTCGGGGGTTCCTACGGTGCCCTAGACCCCTCGATCACAGCCGGAGAACTACATAGCCTAAAGACAGAAAGGGGAAAAACTAAACTGCCCCAGAGCAGACCCCAAAGCAATAGGCTGCCCCCAACATATAATGACAGTGAAGCAAGATGAAAACACTAACACAGATAGAAAGATAGGTTGAGCAAATGATGGGGCCCAAGCTAACTACATAGGACAGGATAGGAAAGCTGCTGTCTGCCATCCGCAAAAACCCTGTCAAAATGAGCCAACCGACTGATAGGAAAAACAGGCCCTGAAGTCGCTAGGCTTCAAAAGACTATATCAGTACTCAGGTATATTCTGAAGACAGAGCAAAAGATCAACAGATCAGAGACAAAAATGGAATTCAGCTCACCCCCGGCCGGGGATGGCAGAACTCCCAAAAAACAAGGCAAAACAAAAACAAAACTGAAGAGTACAAAGCAGAGCAGAAAAACTTAGCTTTGAGACGCAGGAATCAGACTGGTCTCCAAGAATCAAGCAGGAAAATCACCAGCCAGGAAGAAGGGCGTCGACAGCCTTATATCCAGTCCTCAATTCCAGCCACCCAGTCATCATCTAGCTGCCCAGGTGTTTGGTAATCAGTCTCACTACCTTCCTTCACTAGCGGAGGGAGTTCATCAGACCTCAATGGTGAAGGGAAAAATGAACTCACAACAACAGAGGTTGAGTCAACTTTAATCCATGTCAACTGGCTGCAAGTATGATTTAGTTATTGCCAACACCTGTTAGGTGCCACAGGTAAGTTACAGGTGCTGTTAATTACACAAATTAGAGAAGCATCACATGATTTTTCGAACAGTGACAATAATTTTGTCCACCCTCTTTTTTTTATGTTTGGTGTGGAATTATATCCAATTTGGCTTTAGGACAATTCTTTTTCTATTTTTTCATTTAAGACAAATTAAATGAAGATAATGCCAAAGAATTTGTGTTTGCAATCATTTTCAGGAAGAAGCTGAGTATTATCTGACAAAATTGCAGGGTTGTCAATACTTTTGTACCATTGGCTGCAACACAACCCCAAAGCATGATTGATCCTCCCCCATGGCTAATGGTTGGCGAGATGTTATTTTTCTGAAATTCTGTGCCTTTTTTTGTTGCAGTCATTGTTTAGATGTTCTTTTGCATACTTCTGAAGCTGAATTTTATTGTGAGGATGCAGGAGAGGTTTTCTTCTGATGACTCTTCCGTGAAGGCCATATGTGTGCAGGTGTCTCTGAACAGTAGAACAATGAACCGCAACTTCAGTCTGCTAAATCTTTCTGGAGGTCTCTTGCAGTCAAGCGGAGGTTCTGATTTGATCTCTAGCAATCCTATGAGCAGCTTTCACTGAAATTTTGCTTGGTCTTCCAGACCTCCAATGTTCCTGGTAAACGCCATTTCTTATTTACATTTCAAAGAGCGAGGAGAACATTTACTTTACCTAAGAGTGACATTTCCATAAGGGAAAGGAGGGAGAAACAAACGTAAAAGTTAGATTCCACATAAAGTTTTGTTCCTTCATTTGAAATCCATTGAACTGCTTTTTCTTTTTTTATCTTTTTTTAAAGGGGATGCCTGGGATGTGTTTGTAGAAACAGCATGTCTTTTTTGCATTAGTGATGTCTGGTGATGTAGCTTACCCCCAATCGAGTGAGTGCCAGACGCGGCCCGTCCACAAGTTTTTGGAGTAAAATCAGAAATGTAATTTTTCCGATCCTGCATAACCTCTGTAAAGCCATATGAAGTTTGAAGCTGTTACATAACCTGCTCACACAGAGATATGGACGATCTCCGTAATAAGAGTGTGGCTCCATACACTGCTGTGTGAGTTCGAGTGTATGGACCTGTTGACTTACCCGTGTACCGCTCTGCCCGAGCAGCTCATGTAGGACCTGCGCACTTCAGAGCAGTGTTTTGAGCAGTCGGTAGAAGTCGCCGGACCCAGAGCCCCACAAATTGCTAAAACACAGTAAACTATAATATATAACATTTTTTGTAAAGGCTTATTGTAATATTGTAGTTATATACAGTGGGGAAAAAAAGTATTTAGTCAGTCAGCAATAGTGCAAGTTCCACCACTTAAAAAGATGAGAGGCGTCTGTAATTTACATCATAGGTAGACCTCAACTATGGGAGACAAACTGAGAAAAAAAAATCCAGAAAATCACATTGTCTGTTTTTTTTTTTCATTTTATTTGCATATTATGGTGGAAAATAAGTATTTGGTCAGAAACAAAATTTCATCTCAATACTTTGTGATATATCCTTTGTTGGCAATGACAGAGGTCAAACGTTTTCTGTAAGTCTTCACAAGGTTGCCACACACTGTTGTTGGTATGTTGGCCCATTCCTCCATGCAGATCTCCTCTAGAGCAGTGATGTTTTTGGCTTTTCGCTTGGCAACACGGACTTTCAACTCCCTCCAAAGGTTTTCTATAGGGTTGAGATCTGGAGACTGGCTAGGCCACTCCAGGACCTTGAAATGCTTCTTACGAAGCCACTCCTTCGTTGCCCTGGCGGTGTGCTTTGGATCATTGTCATGTTGAAAGACCCAGCCACGTTTCATCTTCAATGCCCTTGCTGATGGAAGGAGGTTTGCACTCAAAATCTCACGATACATGGCCCCATTCATTCTTTCATGTACCCGGATCAGTCGTCCTGGCTCCTTTGCAGAGAAACAGCCCCAAAGCATGATGTTTCCACCACCATGCTTTACAGTAGGTATGGTGTTTGATGGATGCAACTCAGTATTCTTTTTCCTCCAAACACGACAAGTTGTGTTTCTACCAAACAGTTCCAGTTTGGTTTCATCAGACCATAGGACATTCTCCCAAAACTCCTCTGGATCATCCAAATGCTCTCTAGCAAACTTCAGACGGGCCCGGACATGTACAGGCTTAAGCAGTGGGACACGTCTGGCACTGCAGGATCTGAGTCCATGGTGGCGTAGTGTGTTACTTATGGTAGGCCTTGTTACATTGGTCCCAGCTCTCTGCAGTTCATTCACTAGGTCCCCCGCGTGGTTCTGCGATTTTTGCTCACCGTTCTTGTGATCATTCTGACCCCACGGGGTGGGATTTTGCGTGGAGCACCAGATCGAGGGAGATTATCAGTGGTCTTGTATGTCTTCCATTTTCTAATTATTGCTCCCACAGTTGATTTCTTCACTCCAAGCTGGTTGGCTATTGCAGATTCAGTCTTCCCAGCCTGGTGCAGGGCTACAATTTTGTTTCTGGTGTCCTCTGACAGCTCTTTGGTCTTCACCATAGTGGAGTTTGGAGTCAGACTGTTTGAGGGTGTGCACAGGTGTCTTTTTATACTGATAACAAGTTTAAACAGGCGCCATTACTACAGGTAATGAGTGGAGGAAAGAGGAGACTCTTAAAGAAGAAGTTACAGGTCTGTGAGAGCCAGAAATCTTGATTGCTTGTTTCTGACCAAATACTTATTTTCCACCATAATATGCAAATAAAATGAAAAAAAAAAACAGACAATGTGATTTTCTGGATTTTTTTTTCTGTTTGTCTCCCATAGTTGAGGTCTACCTATGATGTAAATTACAGACGCCTCTCATCTTTTTAAGTGGTGGAACTTGCACTATTGCTGACTGACTAAATACTTTTTTTCCCCACTGTAAGCCTTCTAACTATAAAAAGAATGTATTTTATGATGTATAGAAGGTCTATAAAACTAATATAAAGTTACACTGGAGGATACACTGAGTGCCGAGGCAGAAGTTGACTGCTCCGGGGGTCAGGACATTCCACTATTCTTCTTGTAGAGTTCTTTCTTCGGTCATAATGAAGGAAAAGGCTACACAAAGCCGGTCGCCAATATATGGCATCCAACGTGGAAGAGGTCGTACAGTGAATGATGATCCAACAGTGTGAAAAGTAACTAGGAGTCCGGAGAAGACCCACCGCCCTTGTGCCTATCACCTTGATAAGACGGGAAGTCATCGTAGAGAGAGTTGAGAATTTAACGAGAGGCATCGGCGTGGATATGAGAAGGTGTTATTCCTGTTATTTTCCTATCACTCTAGCAAGAAGTATCTTGATTCTGGGATGAGGACATCTCTTCATTGGATGAAACCGGAGATTCACAATTGCTTGCAGCCTCCTGTGCACAGAAGATCCTCTTCCTGTTCCTCCTGTTCCTCCTCAATCACAAAAGTGTCCCTACAAGCAATGCAGATGACATTGAATACACTATGATACATGGATGGTTTTTGGCTATTTTTCAGGAAATGTTTTTATGCAGTGAATAGATCCGATCACTCCCTCTCTACTACACTTGCCGCAGATGTCACGTGTTCACCGCTGACCTCCCGTCCTAGTTCACGTCTCTTTATTAATCTGCATAAACCAGAATTATTTTTAGGAGTAAACACATGACCACATCTTTCCGTAAAACCTCTGTGCAATTTACATAGTTGAATGCATTTTTCACATTCCTGAGTCTTTCTACATATTTGCACACATAATCTCATGAAAGAGGAATCCGGATTCTTCCTGACCTTAAAACACCCTCCGCACTTAGCAGGATGCGTGCAACTTGTGCAATATTTAAGCTGAAGCCATTATCAAGTCACACATACGGCACTTTTTGTTTTAGCTCAGGTACGTTTTTTTTTTTTTCTTCTTTTTTTTTTTTTTTCTTTTTCACAGTGAACCTTACGTAATTAGAAAAATTGTACAAATAACTACCGTAAGTGACAAAAGTGGAAATCCGCAGATAAAATGTTTAATAATTTAGATCTGGTTTATTTGCATCCATTCTTTCTGTCCATTCAAGGTTCCAGTGTTTTTAATGACAAAAATATCAGTTTAACACTGATGAAATTGGGGTCCGTGCTGAATCTCGAGACTCTGTCAGATCTGTCTGCAAATCCTAACATACCGGTCATGACTCCTTTAAGGGACTTCTCTGGTTCTGCTCACCTTCACATCGGGAGGTCAAAAGCATTGATGATATTGTGTTGGCAAATGCCTGCCGGGACACGCCCACAATATCTGCCGATGGCGCACTTGTCTTAGCACACATCTGCCGCCTAATGTGGCTCACCTACTGAGATGGATTTCCTAAACCATAGGTCTGGATGAGGAGCTCGGACTGGAAGCATTGGTGCAGCGAGATACTGCAGAGCTTTATAAGCCAGAGGGCACGTGGAACAGCAGATCTGGATTTGCAGTGTTGAACACCAAAGCTAGTTATGACAGATGGCACATGGAATAGTGTAATTGGATATGTTGAATGGCACGTGTAACAGTGAATCTGGACAGTGCATGGAACCGTAGAGCTGGATTTGCAAACAGACACCTTGATACAGCAAGCCAAGTGTGCAGACAGGCACCTTGGACAGCAGAGCTTAGTGTGCTGGCAGTCACCATGGAACAGCAGAGCTTAGTGTGCTGACAGTCACCTTGGAACAGCAGAGCTTAGTGTACTGGCAGTCACCATGGAACAGCAGAGCTTAGTGTGCTGACAGTCACCTTGGAACAGCAGAGCTTAGTGTGCTGACAGTCACCTTGGAACAGCAGAGCTTAGTGTGCTGGCTGTCACCTTGGAACAGCAGAGCTTAGTGTGCTGGCTGTCACCTTGGAACAGCAGAGCTTAGTGTGCTGGCTGTCACCTTGGAACAGCAGAGCTTAGTGTGCTGGCTGTCACCTTGGAACAGCAGAGCTTAGTGTGCTGGCTGTCGCCTTGGAACAGCAGAGCTTAGTGTGCTGGCAGTCACCTTGGACAATAGAGCTGCATATGCAGTCAGGCACTTTGAAGTGGCAAGCAGTACAAGCACGTGATAGAGAGAGTGGACACCACACTACCTGAATATGCAAGCAGCGTGCCAATGCTTGAGTCGTCCTGTTAAGGCCTGAGAGAAAGACATAAGTGGTATGCTATGGATTATCATGGTAACCCGATGCGCAAAACAGCAAGAAAACATGGCCGCTGGATGTCCTGTACTGGAGTGACGAGGGTTAGATCAGGTGAACATACACGGCCTGATTCATAATCTCTGGTATTTTGTTAAGTTGCTTTTCTTATCGTTGTGGTATTTGTTAAAGTTTTTGTGCCATTTAGTTTGTTCAAAGTCAAAAACTGTATTTATTTTTATTTTGTCTGTTCTTAACTAGAGTTGAGCGAAACAGGTCGGCCAGATTCATAAGTCGCCGACTTATGGCAAACTCGGGTGTGAAGTCGGCCATGCGGTCGGCCAAGCGAGCGCCAAAGTCGAATTTCCCAGAATGCTTGCACGTGACTTTTTTCAGCCACTGAGCAAGGACGTACACTGTGGCCAACGAGATGACATGTGCAGGAGAGAGAGAGAGATTTCGTGCACTTTAAAAAAAGCGGTCCGGCATGTGAGTGTGTTTCCTGTCCTCCACTCCCTGCCGACTTTTCTTCCCCATGGACTTGCATTGGGTTTCGTGTTTCAGTCGTACCTTCGACTTTTCCCGATAGTCGGCCAATTTAGTTCGACTCGACTTTTGAGAAAGTCGGGTTTCATGAAACCCGACTCGATCCTAAAAAAGGCAAAGTCGCTCATCTCTATTCTTAACCGTACTTTGAAAAATGTCGCAAAAAATTTCTGGTGTACAAAAAAATAACTCTGGGGGGTGGGGAATGGAACACATTTCAAAAAGTTATGTGACATTTTGAAAAGTCGCAAATGATCAATCTGGAAACCCTAAACCGCGCTCACAGTGGTAAACTAAACAAATAACAAAACAGGTGAAAATATGAAAGACTTAAAAAAGGCGCAAATGAAAAGATGAATTTGGTGCAAACAAACAAAAAAAAGGAGCAAACCAACCAAAGCATAAAAACAAAAACCTGATGTAAATGCAAAAATGAATCAGATTCACAGACTTTCTATGATGCTAGTCCCTACTCACGGACGAGTGAGACAGAGAAGTCAAACGTTCCGGGGTGAGATACTAAGAGAGCACGTTGTGAACTAAAGGAGAAAGACAAAGCCATAGTCAGGTCACGGTCCGAGGTCAGAATACCTGTAAGATACCAGATCAGAGCAAAAGGGCTAGGCAAACTGATGGTGAGAACATGGGCCAAGGTCAAGCAGCAATAGATCAACAGAACACAGAAATGCAAAGCAAACATGCACCACAGAACAAATGCTACCACTGGCAGAGATCTGGGACTGACAGCTTAGCGAAGTAGCTGGGTAATCACTTAGAACAGGGAACACCTGAAGGATACTCAGCACCTCCCGATCTTAGATTGGGCGGCTGAGCTGTCAATCAATAAGCCAACAGCTCAGCACGCCCCTGTACTAGATTGGATGACTGAGCTGTCAATCAAAATATTGACAACTCAGAACAACCCTGTACAAGATCGGACAATTGAGTTTTCTGTCACCAAACTGACAGCTCAGCACGACTTTGATTCCATAGGGCAGCAAAACTGTCACTGCGTCCAAGACACACTGAGCAGAGGAATCATGACCCTTTTATCACTTTTACCGTTCTGCAGCCGTCACGTGACCGATTGGATCTCTGAAAAGAATCATTATGGATCACCACATATCCACCACACAATCAAAAATACGGGAAAATGACCCTCTAAGCGGCTCTGCAAATAACTTTTACCAAAGATGATAAATATATCGCAGTAGCATAACTTTAAGGCTGAACTATCTCTAAAACACAGAAAAGTTTTACTTGTGAAATGAACATGAGGTTAGTGTCTACAAAAGACCTCCAAAGGACGCTGACCGCAAATGAGGCGTATGAAATTCACTGAAATGTTTTTCCTGCTGAAACTACTGCAGGGAACGCTCAAGCTTAGTTCAATATGTAGATCTCTGCCAGTATGAGCCCTAGAAATCTACCACAAACGTACATGAAAAATGTATAAAATTTGCCAGGAAATGCTCTAGTGTCCATAAAATATGTATTGAAAAGTCATCACATCTACTGGAAATTGGACATGTTTATGTAAATAAGCTTAATGAATGCATAAATAAGATATATGATGTAATGTCAGCGGTGCCCTCGTCTGTACTTTACAGAAATAATCAGTCAATAGTCGATGAACACAACCTTCATCGTGCAAATACAATATGGTTATACTGCCCCCTATGTGCAAGAATATAACTACTATAATACTGCCCCCTATATGCAAGAATATAACTACTATAATACTGCTCCTATGTACAAGAATATAACTACTATAATACTGCCCCTATATACAAGAATATAACTACTATAATACTGCTCCTATGTACAAGAATATAACTGCTATAATACTGCTCCTATGTACAAGAATATAACTACTATAATACTGCTCCTATGTACAGGAATATAACTACTATAATATTGCCCCTATATACAAGAATATAACTACTATAATACTGCTCCTATGTACAAGAATATAACTACTATAATACTGCTCCTATGTACAAGAATATAACTACTATAATACTGCCCCCTATGTACAATAATATAACTACTATAATACTGCTCCTATGTACAAGAATATAACTACTATATTACTGCTCCTATGTACAAGAATATAACTACCATAATACTGCCCCTATGTACAAGAATATAACTACTATAATACTGCCCCCTATGTACAAGAATATAACTACTATAATACTGCTCCTATGTACAAGAATATAACTACTATAATACTGCCCCCTATGTACAAGAATATAACTACTAAAATACTGCCCCCTATGTACAAAAATATAGCTACTATAATACTGCTTTATGTACAAGAATATAACTACTATAATACTGCTCCTATGTACAAGAATACAGTATATCTACTGTAATACTGCCCCTATGTACAAGAATATAACTACTATAATACTGCCCCTATGTACAAGAATATAACTACTATAATACTGCTCACTATGTACAAGAATATAACTACTATAATACTGCCCCTATGTACAAGAATATATCTACTATAATACTGCTCCTATGTACAAGATTATAACTACTATAATACTGCCCCCTATGTACAAGAATATAACTACTATAATACTGCCCCTATGTGCAAGAATATAACTACTATAATACTGCCCCTATGTACAAGAGTATACCTACTATAATACTGCCCCTATGTACAAGAATATAACTACTATAATCCTGCTCCTATGTACAAGAATATAGCTACTATAATACTGCCCCTATGTACAAGAATATAACTACTATAATACTGCCCCTATGTACAAGAATATAACTACTATAATACTGCTCCTATATACAAGAATATAACTACTATAATACTGCCCCTATGTACAAGAATATAACTACTATAATACTGCTCCTATGTACAAGAATATAAGTACTATAGTACTGCCCCCTTATACAAACGTTTAATGTTTATCCCCCTTTCTGTTGTATAATGATGCATACTGTTCATATATAAATTATCAGCACATTTATCTTCTCTTGAATCCTAATGGATCTGGTGTAGATGGGATGTTATCCTGGAATTACTGAACAGGTAAGACATTGCTTGGAATGGCGCAGGCTTCCTCCAGAGTGACCTCATCTGACTCTTCTTTTACATTCCCATCAACAGTAAATAAAGAAGAACTAGACCGTAAAATGCTAATTCTCATCCTCCAGAAGAATCTTCTATAGCAGCATATTTTATACCTTCCTTTCCTATAAACAGGCTGCTGAAGACAGGAGTCAGGAAATTAAATGTTTGGTTACAAGGGACGTCCGTATCTATTCATGGACTGGAAATCCCCCCGGTAAATGAATGGCGTGTCTGCAGTGTGCAATCACTGTACATTATCTGACGTCTTCCGTCTTTTCCTATACGTGTTATATTAAATCTGAAATTTCCCGAGAACTTGTGACAAAGCAATAATCGATCTGCACATTTCATATTTTGCTTTCATGGAGCCATCATTAAAAGCTTCTCACCAAGAACCTGTTTATTTTCTTGTTATCCTGGTTTTTTTATATCATTCTCACTTTGCTAACCTTTTATTATGTGTGTGCCTCCTGTGCGAGGAGCGCGACGAGCCTGCGGTATTTTATTCTCTGCGCTGTTTGCATTAGCCACGATTTTTTATTCTGTGCGATTGAACTCTAGCACTAAAATCACTCTCTAGATCCGCATTCCTCCGATACCAAGAGTAACAGCAAATTATTATTATTATGTTTGTTTACATTTTTGACCTAAGTGTTTAGGGGTGCTGCTGCACTTTGTGGTTGGAGAAGTTGTTACATCGCGCTTCAGAAACATTAAACTATAGAATTCAAATTATATCCACCCTTAATAACAGGTGAGAATGTTTAATAAGTGTTTGCAGTTAGGCATTGCATATTCTGCAGCTCTTTACATACGTTATCATCGCTGTCCCCATTGGGGCTCACAATCTAAGTTCTTTATCAGTACTTAGAGTGTGGGAGAAAACCGCCGGAGTACGGGGAGAACATACAAACTCCTTGCAGATGTTGTTCTTGGTGCGATTTGTAGCCAGGACTCCAGTGCTACAAAGCAAGAGTGCTAACCATTGACCTACCATGCTAACCATTGAGCTATCGTGCTAACCATTGAGCCACTGTGCTGACTAATGAGTCACCATGCTAACCACTGAGACACTTTGCTAACCACTGAGTCATCATGTTATTCACAGAGCCACTGTGCTAACTACTGAGCCTCTGTGCTAACCATTGAGCCCCCGTGCTATCCCCTGAGCCACCATACAAGCACTTTCCAATTTCAACCATTTATGATGTTTAAAACCTCCCTTAGCCTGTTGACAACCCATGAGGACTATTTTCTGACTATTCTCTGCTAACAAGGTTCATTTAGGTGTACTATTATCCCTTTAACGACCGTCAAAACTTCTTTTAACAGCCGCAGTTAAAAGTACTTAATCCTTAGCCCCGCTTTTTAACGGCACTGAGAAATAAGTGTATAGCGAGCTCCAGCGTCGGATATTCTCCGGGGTCTCAGCTACCAGAGTGATCAAAATAAAAAAAAATAGTAAATCAAACCCCCCTTTAGTTAGCTTTCAATAATAAAATAAAAAATGTATTTATTTCCATTTTTCGGTCGGGGTTGGGCAAGGTTTAGGGTTAGAGATGGGCTAGGGTTAGTGTTGGGGCTAGACTAGGGTTACGGTTGGTCTACAGTTAGGGTTGGGTTAGGATTTTGGTTAGGGTTATGATTAGGGTTGGGATTAGGGTTAGGGGTGTGTTGGGGTTGGGATTAGGGTTAGAGGTGTGTTGGGGATTGGGTTGGAGATAGAATTGGGGGTTTTCCACTGTTTAGGTATATCAAGGGTTTCCAAGCATGACATGGCGCTAACCATTGATTCCAGCCAATTTTGCGTTCAAAAAGTCAAACGGTGCTCCTTTCCTTCTGAGCCCGGCCATGCGCCCAAACAGTGGCTTTCTCCCCACAGTCGGGGTATCTGCGTACTTAGAAGAAATTGCACAACAAATTTTGTGGTCCATTTTCTCCTTATACCCTTGTGAAACTAAAAATATTTGGTTCGAAAATACATTTTTTGTGACAAAAGTAATATGTTCATTTTTTTCCTTCCACATTGCTTTATCTCTTGTGAAGCAGCTGAAGGGTTAATAAACTTCTTGAATGTGGTTTTGCGTACCTTGAGGGGTGCAGTTTTTAGGATGGTGTCACTTTTTGGTATTTTCTGTTATATTGACTCCCCCAAAGTCACTTCAAATGTGAGGTGGTCCCTAATGTTTTGTAAATTTTGGTGGAAAAATTAGAAATCGTTGGTCAACTTTTAACCCTTATAACGTCCTAACAAAAAATAAATGTTTCCAAAATGTGGGAAATTTTAATTTATTAAATATATATTTTTTTTGCTGGTGACCCACTTTGAGTAACATTTCTTTGCCTAACCAGTGTCCTCAGTGATACTCACTTGTTTTCCACCCGCTGTCTGTCTCGCCTGCTTTAAATTTTTATATATGTACTTCTAAAAAATTGATTAGCTGGCTGGCTGCCTGCACTTGTGCTCTGTATAATAAGGATTTAATATAAGAAAAACTTCTCTGGCTCCTTTCTGGTGCTGCTAAACTGACCCAAATTCTGGAGCGACACACACGGAGGCCGGGTGATCATCAGAAAGCACCCCGATGCATGTCACCATAGTGAGCGGCCTGTTTTTATTTCTGTCTTGTATTATACTATGGAATGAGTATCTTACTACAAGGATCCCATTCTCAGAAAATACAGAATATTGACCTCACTCCCAAGGACAAAGAATAGAACAGAGGCGTCTGCATCTGCTGCAACTGCGTCATTCTGACTTTTCAGAGCCACGATCCACAGATCTTTTGAATAGGTGATAACTTGTGGTTTGTAGGGGGGAGGAGTCCAACTGCGGGGTCTTTCATCGATCTTGAGAACATAGCTCTGAAATGACCAACTGAACTCATTCTCTGTTCTACTGTTCTTGTCCATCTCCGACAGTCCCGCGCATGCGCTGCCAATGCGCCATTCCACCATGCATTCCAGAGCTCAGTTCTTGGGATCCCTTGGATAGGTGATAACTTGTGGATTGGTGGTGATGGGGGGTTCAACTGTGGGAACTCCCATGTGTCCTTAGAACCTAGTCCTGAAATGCTCGTAGGAAGTCATTCTCTGTGCATGCACGGCTATCCCTAGCAGACCTGCGCATGTGCTGCCAGCGTGCTATTCTGCTGCAGCATTCCAGAGCCCGGTTCTTGGGATCCCTTGGATAGGTGATAACTTGTGGATTGGTGGTGATGGGGGGTTCAACTGTGGGAACTCCCATGTGTCCTTAGAACCTAGTCCTGAAATGCTCGTAGGAAGTCATTCTCTGTGCATGCACGGCTATCCCTAGCAGACCCGCGCATGCGCTGCCAGCGTGCTATTCTGCAGCATTCCAGAGGTCCGGTTATTGGGAACCTTTTGGGTAGGTGATAACTTTTAATGTTTGAAACAACCTTTTAACTGGTGATTACAGTAAGGATTGTTTAATTTCCATTCCCTGAAGGAGGAACTCTATAACATTATTGCTCTCCATTTACCATTGTGGTTCTTCTCTGGCACGGCGCTAGGGCTCCTGAAAGTGTACAGAAAATGCTGAATTAAACACACAAGCCATGCTTCATTTGCAGCTGCGGTCTGTGAATGTCCTGGAATATTTTTTTAAGGCTCCGTCTTGCCCTACAGCAGGGGCGAGGAACCTCAGGCCCATGGGCCATTTATGGCCATCGATAACCTCCTAACCGACAGATTCCCAGGGACCGCCGTTTTTGGGCCGACAGCTGTGTGTGATGGCCGCCAGCCCTTTAATTTCTTCTTGCTGTGTGAGCATGCGCACTCGGCATTATGTACTGAATGCTGAGGTTCATGCACTGAAAGATTACATTGTGACACCAGTGCCATTGCCAGAACGTACCTTGTGGGAGGAGTTAGCACTCGATTTGTACGGCCCCCGAGGGATGGTGTAAATACCAACAAGACCCTTGGCAGAAAAAAGGTTCCCCAGCCCTGCCCTCCAGCATATAGCACCCCAGTATAAATCCATATCCCCCATTAATAATAAAGACCCCTTATAATTTTGCTTTCTTTAATTGCCAGTGTCTCGCTTGTCATCTCGCCCACTGCTCGCAGTCTCCTTGCTTTCTTTTCTCCGCTCTCTGATCCCAGCAATCTTCTCATTTTTAGCTCCTTTGTTTATCATTCTTTGATGGCAGCGAGGAGCAGAAATGCCTCTGAGAGAAGCCATTACCGTGCCCGCCACAATCTCCTGCATTAGGAGCAGTGACCACTACGCCGGGTTCTTGCCCTAAAACACCTTTGCATATAATAAGTGACAACCTGCCGCTTCTCGCAGCGCACGCTCTTCACAGTACGTAATCGGAGGATTCCAGCTATCTCTTTAGAAAAAAAAAATGTATTTTTTTTTTTTATCCCCAGCTCCTGCTGAGCGAGGGCTCTCACAGTCTCATTGATTCAATTGGCACACATGGAAAACCTCTAATACCCGGTAAAGTGCATTACACGTGCGGTAAAGTACCTCCCGCTGTACATTATGAAAATATTGCCAGCAACAAGTCCCATCTTCCATGCAAACGCTCGGCAGATGGGAAATGTAGCGGACCTCTTACTGATCAGTGGATTTTTTTACATTTTTCTGCAGACATCCTTGATGAGGGCAGTGAGACATTAGAGATTTCACCTGCACACCTCCAGGACTGCATGGCTGTAGACTGTAGGACAATCATTGGTTGTCCCCGATTAGGCATTTTTGTGTTTATGGATTTTTATAGATGGGTGACAGCCAACACTGTCGGTGAAAAATGAAACTTTTTGTCCTTTTATAGGAGTTTTTGCCAAATGTTCTGTAATTGTGTGCTGAGACTTTCCTGCTGGGAGAGGGGAAGGAAGAGCTGATTTCTTTACAATGTGGACACAGAACTCATATACTTGTCATGTAGTATGATTTCATGGAAGCTGTCATCAGAATGCGACCCATTGTGTAAATCAGGTTTTTGTATTACGTGTATTTTATTTTTGCAGTGTTTATTTTTCCATATCACAGTCTGTATTAAAAATAAAAATTTTGCATTTTGTACACCCTCCCCTGAGGATTTTTTTAGACTTTTTTTTTTTTTTTTTAAAGACTCAGACGCTATATATTTTTTTCATTAAAGCTTCTAATAAGCGTCGTCGAAAGTCACTATGAAGGGAGGGGGAGCAGGTGAGCTGTGACATCTCCTATTCTAATTGTTGGATACTGTGTTATGATTTCCGTATACGGGTGTTATCAGTCATTGTAATCTTGTTTCTAATGATTAGGTAACTACTGAAAACGGTTCCTGAAAGAACAGGAATTATGCGCCAAAGATAAGCCTAGTGGCCAGTGTGAAAATTGCAAGAATTCTGATTTTAGTCTTTGAATAAACAGTGATATAAAAACAAGTGATCAAAAGGCGTCCCTCTGCAAGTCCTAAACCACAATTTTCAACCGTCCTCCTCCATAGCTCAACTCCACCGATGGTTGTAGCCTCTCCTACAGTAATTGCGTCATGTATATCAGTCACGTACCGCTGCCACCAATGGACAGCGCATGACCTCACTGATGTTATATTACTTTCACTATTGTGTATACACTCAGGGGTCAATTTCCTATTAAGTCATTCAAAGTAGAAGTAGCCTAAAGACTAAGAGGAAACAAAAAAAGACTAAATGCATTAAAATAACTGCACTATTTGTATTCTACAGCCTCTAAGTTTTACTGTACATAAAAAACTGCAGAATGCGGAATTACCAGTGAATCCATCAGCAAGCTCCTGGGATAAGAAGGGTGTTTTGTCCTTTTTATGACCTAATGAACCCACCTTGACTTCAGAGGAGTGCACAGATTCACTGGAATTTCAGTGTCCAGTCTGCTATGAACAGTGATGCATAGAAGCTGTAGAAGCCAAGCAGGGCAAAAGTTTTAATGAAACGTTATTGTTAAAAATGCATGCAATCAAGTAAAGAAATAGTGTTCTTAATGGTACTTAAAGGGGACCTTTAACTGATTTTTTTTTTTTTAACTGAGTTCATATTCCAAATGCTGCTGCTTCTCTGTTTCGGGAACAGTTTTTGTTTTTCATCTGTGCTCCTCCATTCCCAAAGTTATGCCCTCCGAAATTAATGCTGCAAATTATCCCTGCAACCACAAAACTTCTCTGTGGGCGTGGCCGTGTTTTGATTGACCAGCATCAAAGGAGGAAAAGGAAACTCCCACAGAAAAGTTTTTTTGGCTGAAGGGAAGATTTGCACCTTTATTTAACAGGGGTCATAACTTTGGAACAGAGGGGCACAGAAGAAAAAGAAAGACTGTTCCGGAATCAGTGGAGCAGCGCAGATTAGAGGAGGTACTAAGGTTTTCTATAGTGAATGGCCCTTTTTAAGGCCACTACTCTGTTATATAGTGAAAGTATATGTGCACTATGTTTCAGTACTCTACAAGGTGGCACCTAAGGGGCACCAGTGCTTGGGTAGCATTAATAATCTGAAGATAATACAGGTGCATCTCACAAAACAAGAATATCATCAAAATGTTAATTTAGTTCAGTTCTTCAATACAAAAAGTGACTCCTATATACTATAGAGTCATTACACACAGAGTGATCTATCTCACGGGTTTATTTCTGGTAATGTTGATGATTATGTCTTACAGCCAATGAAAATCCAAAAGTCATTATCTCAGGAAATTAGAATACTTTATAACAACAGCTTGAAAAATGATTGTAAAATCTAAAATGTTGTCCTACTGAAATGTATGATCAGTAAATGCCCTCAGTACTTGGTCGGGCTCCTTTTACATCAATTACTGCATCACTGCGGCGTGGCATGGAGGCGATCAGTCTGTGGCACTGCTGAGGGGTTATGGAAGCCCAGGTTGCTTTGATAGCAGCCTTCAGCTCGTCTGCATTGTTGGGTCTGGTGTCTCTCATCTTCCTCTTGACAATACTCCATAGATTCTCTATAGGGTTAAGGTCAGGAGAGTTTGCTGCCAATCAAGCCCAGTGATACTGTTGCGTGTACACCAGGTATTGGTACTTTTGGCAGTGTGGACAGGGGCCAAGTCCTGCTGGAGAATGACATTTCCATCTCTAAATAGCTTGTCAGCAGCGGGAAGCATGAAGAGCTCTAAGGCTGTGTGCACACAATGCAGATTTGCAGCGGTTCCGCAGCGGATTTTACCGCGCAGAAACGTTGCATATCCGCAATGTGATGTACAGTAGCCTTAAAATCAATGGAAAAAAAAACCGCTGTGCAGACGCTGCGGATTTTTCTGCGCGGTTTTCCCGCGGTACAAAATCCGCAGCATGTTACTACTTTTGTGCGATGGAAAACAGCACAAAAACCGCAATAAAACCGCATGAAAAATGGAAGAAATCTGCAGGAAAAATGCAGGTCATTTGACCTGCGGATTTCTTCCATTCTGCGCGGAAAAATCCGCAGGGCCAAAAAGTCCGTCTGCACTCAGCCTAAAATGTCCTGGTAGACGGCTGCGCTGACTTTGGTCTTGATAAAACCCAGTGAACCTACACCAGCAGATGACATGGCTCCCCAAACCATCGCTGATTGTGGAGACTTCACACTAGACCTCCAGCAGCTTCGATTGTGGCCTCTCCTCTCCCTCCAGACTCTGGGACCTTGATTTCCAAGATCTAGTGTGACGTTTCCAAATCAAAAATCTATGGAAATGAACAAATGAAAGTCAGACGTTGCTTTTCAACCATACTTCCATAGAATAAAAAAAATAAATAATAAAACTCATGAAATCGGCCTGGACAGAAATGATGGTTCCTTTAACTTAATATTTTGTTGCGCAACCTTTTGAGGCAATCACTGCTATCAAACGATTCCTGTACCTGTCAGTGAGACTTCTGCTCCTCTCCACAGGTATTTTGGCCACTCCTCAAGAGCAAACTGCTCCAGTTATCTCGTGGTTGAAGGTTGCCTTTTCCAGACGGCATGTTTCAGCTCTTTCCAAAGATGCTCAATAGGATTTAGGTCAGGGCTCATAGAAGCCACTTCAGAATAGTCCAATGTTTTCCACTTAGACATTCTAGGGTGTTTTTAGCTGTGTATTTTGGGTCATTATCCTGTTGCAAGACCCATGACCTGCGACTGAGACCAAGCTTTCTGACACTGGGCAGCACATTTCTCTACAATCCCTTGATAGTCTTGAGATTTCATTGTACTCTGCACAGATTCTAGACACCCTGTGTCAGATGCAGCAAAGCAGCCCCAAAACATAACAGCCTTCTCCATGTTTCACAGTAGGTACTGTGTTTTCTTGATATGCTTCATTTTACTGTCTGTGAACATAGAGCTGATGTGACTTGCCAAAAAGTTCCATTTTTGTCTCATCTGTCCATAGGACATTCTCCCAGGAGCTTTGTGGCTTGTCAGCATGTATTTTGGTAAATTTCAGTCTGGCTTTCTTATGATTTTTTTTCAACAATGGTGTCCTTGGTCGTCTCCCATGAAGTCCACTTTGGCTCATACAACGACGGATGGTGCGATCTGACACTGATGTTCCTTGAGCTTAAGGTTCACCTTTAATCTGTTCAGAAGTTTTTCTGGGCTCTCTTGTTATCATTCGTATTATCCGTCTCTTTGATTTGTCATCAATGTGCCTCCTGTGGCCACGTCCAGGGAGGTCGTCTACAGTCCCATGGAGCTTACATTTCTGAATAATATGTGCAGCTGTAGTCACAGGAACATCGAGCTGCTTGGAGAAGGTCTTATAACTTTTACCTGTGACATGTTTGTCTATAATTTTCTCTCTAATCTCCTGAGACAACTCTTTCCTTCGCTTCCTCTGGTCCATGCTGAGTGTGATACACACCGTGTCACCACACAGCACAGTGAGGATCTGTAGCCTCTATACCGGCCACTCACTGACTCCAGAATTGTAGACACCTGTGATGATAATTAGTGGACACACCGCGGTGTAACATGTCCCGTCTGTCACATTATTTTCAGGGGGACCATCATTTCTGTCCAGGCCTATTTCATGAGGTTTATTTTTTTTCCAATTCTGTGGACGCATGGTTGAAGAGCGATGTCTGACTTTCATTTGTTCATTTTCAAAGATTTTTGATTTCTTATTACTTTTGTCAGATTCCGGTTATTTCTGTGACCATTGTGGATTTTTCTGTCATTAAACGAGGGGTACCAACAATTTTGACCACGTGTGTATATATATGTTTATTTAATTTCCCTAAACCCTGAGAATGTGTGATAAAATGGTAAATGCCGCCCTTCACCATACATAATGGAACCCGTACATGTTAATTTAATATGAACTGATTTGATGATTGCCCGTCGCCTACGGGTTGAATAAATAAGATTACAAGGCAATACAATAATTGGGCAGTATAATCACCATCTCTGCGGCTGACCCCTGTAGTTTCCTCATGGTTATGTTAATGTCCCAGACGCGGCAGCCCTCCCCTTTGTACGTAGCGTGAATACAGCCTCTCTCTGACGCCTTAATAGTCTTCCATGTCCCCTCCCGGCAGTGCCGGCTCCATAGCCGGGCCAGGCCAGAGAGCAGGATTTCGCCTGGAGTTCTGCCGCAGGATTTTGATACTTAATAGCCGTGATCTCTAATGGGCTGGTAACGTATCAGGATACACCGCTCCGGCTTTTCTGATTGAAATGACACAAACTCGGGAGATAGATCGTTTTTCCACAATGTGATGAAGTCATCTGTCTTGCTCCTTAAGTGATGTGCGGGTGGAGGGAAGAAAAACGAAAAAAAAAAAAAAAAAATATCTGATATTTGTGAGACAAAGAAGGCAGCCAGTTATCTGCCTGCTACCTATCTTCTGCCAGCATTGTCCTTTGCTTCGCCTTTGTTCTCAAATACTAGCAGTTAAATTGTATGTAAATGTATGCAAATGAGATGCCGTCTAATAAAGGGAATCATTAGATGGAAGAAATATTTAGTATAGAAGAATAAGCAGGTTGCTTTTTCCTACAGCAAAAAAAAAAAACAAAACAGCAAAATAAAAAAAAAAATAAAGAGAGGCTCAATATAACAGCACGAATGTAACATCCTAATGTCACGGCAAATAAAGTAATGCCTCATGACAATTAAGAATAAATGTCTCTGTGCGATACGTCGTCACAGATGTGCGGCCCAGAAACCTTCAGCAAAGTTTTCACAAAACCAAAGTAATTCATGGTTGGATATGCCAGTTCAATACGTACAGGAGCGGCCCTGGTTCTCACGCTTTATAACTTGTCGTATACTCATTTTGAGTGGGAGTTTCCTCTTCAGCATTCTGCCAGCATAATAGGTGCTAGTACTTCATTTTCCTCTTTTCACATAATTTATCGCACCTTCCATTATCCAATACTTTGCCTGTGCTGAAGTAAAAGCCCACCCCTCTGATGATGAACAGAGGAGCATAAATAGAGAGACTGAAGCCCCCCACACACCTTAGATGGCTGTTGGCTGCACAGTGGTACGGTCAATCGTCTCTCCCATACACAGGAACCTTCACTCTATGAGAGAGATGCTGCCAGACATCTTGGGCGGTGACTTATCTCAGTGAGAACAAAACAACCGGCAGTTAGACATAGAGCACGTGGGATCCTTAAGCCCCTGACAATGATTTGTCCGGTGCCCGCAAATAAATTGGGTTCAGCCAACGTCTAATGTGTACGGAGAGTTTTAAGGTCCATTTACACTGCAAGATTATCCCAGGAATGCTCAATCAAAATAATTTTGCAAAACTCTCATTCGACGGGTGAAATGAAAATTTTTGTGCTGCGGAAGAAATCATTATTCTCAACAGCTCATCATCCTGTGTAAACAGTGCTGCCGAGAACAATGGCAGCCTATGTGAACGGACCATTCAGTGTGAAAGCGAAGAGCAGACTGTGTAAACAGGCTATTAAAATGACCTCTAATCCGCAAACAAGTAGATGATTAGTGGTTGTTTAGTGCCGCTGGTCAGTTTGTGTAAACAGATGCTAACATCTGCCCCCGCTTCTCATAGAGAGACAAGGATTCACCCCAATTTCTTAAAGATTTTCCCCATTTCCTACATAGAAATTGAGATTTGTCCCCATCTAATCTATAAAGCTCAAGTGTGTGTGTGTGTATGTGTGTATGTCCAGGATTGGCATTCGCACCGTCGCAGCTACAGCCACAATATTTGGCACAGTCACACGTCTGGACCCCAAGAGCGTCCTAAGCTATGTTGTGAGGCTAAATTTTAACCCCGCGCATTCCAATTCACCAAACAATTTTGCCCCTATCTACATAATGGGGAAAAAGTGTGTATCAAGCCCCGCCCCTTGTTATGATGTCATAATGGTTGCCATGGCGACGCTGATGTCATCATAGGTTGCAAGCCCCGCCGCTCATTATGATGTCATAATGGTTGACTATGGGATGGAGGATATGTGATGGGTATATGGGCACGGGACTATGGGATAGTGAATATGTATGATGGGTATATGGGCATGGGCCTATGGGATGGAGGATATGTATGATGGGTATATGGGCACGGGACTATGGGATGGAGGATATGTATGATGGGTATATGGGCACGGGACTATGGGATGGAGGATAATTATAATTTGCTATAACTAACCACAGTTAGTTACTATGCCTGGGCAGCGCCGGGCTCTTCAGCTAGTTTCCTATATAGAAATAGAGATTTGCCCCAAATCTCTATTTCTATGTAGGAAATGGGGCAAATCTCTATTTCTATATAGGAAATGGGGCAAATCTCTAATTCTATATAGGAAATGGGGCAAATCTCTAATTCTATATAGGAAATGGGGTAAATCTCTATTTCTATGTAGGAAATGGGACAAATCTCTATTTCTATATAGGAAATGGGGCAAATCTCTAATTCTATATAGGAAATGGGGCAAATCTCTATTTCTATATAGGAAATGGGGCAAATCTCTATTTCTATATAGGAAATGGGGCAAATCTCTATTTCTATATAGGAAATGGGGTAAATCTCTATTTCTATATAGGAAATGGGGCAAATCTCTATTTCTATATAGGAAATGGGGCAAATCTCTATTTCTATATAGGAAATGGGAAAAATCTCTATTTCTATATAGGAAATGGGGCAAATCTCTAATTCTATATAGGAAATGGGACAAATCTCTATTTCTATATAGGAAATGGGAAAAATCTCTATTTCTATATAGGAAATGGGGCAAATCTCTAATTCTATATAGGAAATGGGAAAAATCTCTATTTCTATGTAGGAAATGGGACAAATCTCTATTTCTATATAGGAAATGGGGCAAATCTCTAATTCTATATAGGAAATGGGGCAAATCTCTATTTCTATATAGGAAATGGGGCAAATCTCTAATTCTATATAGGAAATGGGGCAAATCTCTATTTCTATATAGGAAATGGGGCAAATCTCTATTTCTATATAGGAAATGGGGCAAATCTCTATTTCTATATAGGAAATGGGGTAAATCTCTATTTCTATATAGGAAATGGGGCAAATCTCTATTTCTATATAGGAAATGGGGCAAATCTCTATTTCTATATAGGAAATGGGGCAAATCTCTATTTCTATATAGGAAATGGGGTAAATCTCTATTTCTATATAGGAAATGGGACAAATCTCTATTTCTATATAGGAAATGGGGCAAATCTCTATTTCTATATAGGAAATGGGACAAATCTCTATTTCTATATAGGAAATGGGGCAAATCTCTATTTCTATATAGGAAATGGGGCAAATCTCTATTTCTATATAGGAAATGGGGCAAATCTCTATTTCTATATAGGAAATGGGACAAATCTCTATTTCTATATAGGAAATGGGGTAAATCTCTATTTCTATATAGGAAATGGGACAAATCTCTATTTCTATATAGGAAATGGGGCAAATCTCTATTTCTATATAGGAAATGGGACAAATCTCTATTTCTATATAGGAAATGGGGCAAATCTCTAATTCTTTATAGGAAATGGGACAAATCTCTATTTCTATATAGGAAATGGGGCAAATCTCTATTTCTATATAGGAAATGGGACAAATCTCTATTTCTATATAGGAAATGGGGCAAATCTCTATTTCTATATAGGAAATGGGACAAATCTCTATTTCTATATAGGAAATGGGGCAAATCTCTATTTCTATATAGGAAATGGGGCAAATCTCTATTTCTATATAGGAAATGGGGCAAATCTCTATTTCTATATAGGAAATGGGACAAATCTCTATTTCTATATAGGAAATGGGGCAAATCTCTATTTCTATATTGGAAATGGGGCAAATCTCTATTTCTATATAGGAAATGGGGCAAATCTCTATTTCTATATAGGAAATGGGGCAAATCTCTATTTCTATATAGGAAATGGGACAAATCTCTATTTCTATATAGGAAATGGGGGAAAATCTGTTTCTATATAGGAAATGGGGCAAATCTCTATTTCTATATAGGAAATGGGGCAAATCTCTATTTCTATATAGGAAATGGGACAAATATCTATTTCTATATAGGAAATGGGGGCAAATCTCTATTTCTATATAGGAAATGGGGAAAATCTCTATTACTATATAGGAAATGGGGCAAATCTCTATTTCTATATAGGAAATGGGGTAAATCTCTATTTCTATATAGGAAATGGGGTAAATCTCTATTTCTATATAGGAAATGGGACAAATATCTATTTCTATATAGGAAATGGGGGCAAATCTCTATTTCTATATAGGAAATGGGGAAAATCTCTATTTCTATATAGGAAATGGGACAAATATCTATTTCTATATAGGAAATGGGGGCAAATCTCTATTTCTATATAGGAAATGGGGTAAATCTCTATTTCTATATAGGAAATGGGGCAACTCTCTATTTCTATATAGGAATTGGGGCAAATCTCTGTTTCTATATAGGAAATGGGGGCAAATCTCTATTTCTATATAGGAAATGGGGAAAATCTCTATTTCTATATAGGAAATGGGACAAATATCTATTTCTATATAGGAAATGGGGGCAAATCTCTATTTCTATATAGGAAATGGGGCAAATCTCTATTTCTATATAGGAAATGGGACAAATATCTATTTCTATATAGGAAATGGGACAAATCTCTATTTCTATATAGGAAATGGGGTAAATCTCTAATTCTTTATAGGAAATGGGGCAAATCTCTATTTCTATATAGGAAATGGGACAAATCTCTATTTCTATATAGGAAATGGGACAAATCTCTATTTCTATATAGGAAATGGGACAAATCTCTATTTCTATATAGGAAATGGGGCAAATCTCTATTTCTATATAGGAAATGGGGTAAATCTCTATTTCTATATAGGAAATGGGGTAAATCTCTATTTCTATATAGGAAATGGGGCAAATCTCTATTTATATATAGGAATTGGGGCAAATCTCTGTTTCTATATAGGAAATGGGGGCAAATCTCTCTTTCTATATAGGAAATGGGGCAAATCTCTATTACTATATAGGAAATGGGGCAAATCTCTATTTCTATATAGGAAATGGGGCAAATCTCTATTTCTATATAGGAAATGGGGCAAATCTCTTTTATTATATAGGAAATGGGGCAAATCTCTATTTCTATATAGGAAATGGGGCAAATCTCTATTTCTATATAGGAAATGGGGCAAATCTCTATTTCTATATAGGAAATGGGGCAAATCTCTATTTCTATATAGGAAATGGGGCAAATCTCTATATCTATATAGGAAATGGGGCAAATCTCTATTTGTATATAGGAAATGGGGGCAAATCTCTTTCTATATAGGAAATGGGGCAAATCTCTATTTCTATATAAGAAATGGGGTAAATCTCTATTTCTGTTTAAGAAATGGGGCAAATCTCTATTTCTATATAGGAAATGGGGCAAATCTCTATTTCTATGTAGGAAATGGGACAAATCTCTATTTCTATATAAGAAATGGGGTAAATCTCTATTTCTATATAGGAAATGGGGCAAATCTCTATTTCTATATAAGAAATGGGGTAAATCTCTATTTCTATATAGGAAATGGGGCAAATCTCTATTTCTATATAGGAAATGGGGCAAATCTCTATTTCTATATAGGAAATGGGACAAATCTCTATTTCTATATAGGAAATGGGGTAAATCTCTATTTCTATATAGGAAATGGGACAAATCTCTATTTCTATATAGGAAATGGGGCAAATCTCTATTTCTATATAGGAAATGGGACAAATCTCTATTTCTATATAGGAAATGGGGCAAATCTCTAATTCTTTATAGGAAATGGGACAAATCTCTATTTCTATATAGGAAATGGGGCAAATCTCTATTTCTATATAGGAAATGGGACAAATCTCTATTTCTATATAGGAAATGGGGCAAATCTCTATTTCTATATAGGAAATGGGACAAATCTCTATTTCTATATAGGAAATGGGGCAAATCTCTATTTCTATATAGGAAATGGGGCAAATCTCTATTTCTATATAGGAAATGGGGCAAATCTCTATTTCTATATAGGAAATGGGACAAATCTCTATTTCTATATAGGAAATGGGGCAAATCTCTATTTCTATATAGGAAATGGGGCAAATCTCTATTTCTATATAGGAAATGGGGCAAATCTCTATTTCTATATAGGAAATGGGACAAATCTCTATTTCTATATAGGAAATGGGGTAAATCTCTAATTCTTTATAGGAAATGGGGCAAATCTCTATTTCTATATAGGAAATGGGGTAAATCTCTATTTCTATATAGGAAATGGGGCAAATCTCTATTTCTATATAGGAAATGGGGTAAATCTCTATTTCTATATAGGAAATGGGGTAAATCTCTATTTCTATATAGGAAATGGGGTAAATCTCTATTTCTATATAGGAAATGGGGGAAAATCTGTTTCTATATAGGAAATGGGGCAAATCTCTATTTCTATATAGGAAATGGGGGCAAATCTCTATTTCTATATAGGAAATGGGACAAATATCTATTTCTATATAGGAAATGGGGGCAAATCTCTATTTCTATATAGGAAATGGGGAAAATCTCTATTACTATATAGGAAATGGGGCAAATCTCTATTTCTATATAGGAAATGGGGTAAATCTCTATTTCTATATAGGAAATGGGGCAAATCTCTATATCTATATAGGAAATGGGGCAAATCTCTTTCTATATAGGAAATGGGGCAAATCTCTCTTTGTATATAGGAAATGGGGGCAAATCTCTTTCTATATAGGAAATGGGGCAAATCTCTATTTCTATATAAGAAATGGGGTAAATCTCTATTTCTGTTTAAGAAATGGGGCAAATCTCTATTTCTATATAGGAAATGGGGCAAATCTCTATTTCTATGTAGGAAATGGGACAAATCTCTATTTCTATATAAGAAATGGGGTAAATCTCTATTTCTATATAGGAAATGGGGCAAATCTCTATTTCTATATAGGAAATGGGGCAAATCTCTATTTCTATATAGGAAATGGGGCAAATCTCTATTTCTATATAGGAAATGGGGCAAATCTCTATTTCTATATAAGAAATGGGGTAAATCTCTATTTCTATATAGGAAATGGGGCAAATCTCTATTTCTATATAGGAAATGGGGCAAATCTCTATTTCTATGTAGGAAATGAGGGAAAATCTCTATTTTTATATAGGAAAGTAGAGATGAGCAAATCCACTCACAGGACCCTAGTCCAGGGGCCTCGTCAGTAGTCCGTGGCCACCAGGTGGAATTCTTGCTGACCTGCTCTTGTGCGTCGGCATTTCTGGGACTTCTGATTTGTAGGTGCAACAAACGACATCACGCCAGACCAAGTAATGGGGAGAGATGCCAGCAGACATGAGGAGGCTTGCAGGGCTCTGATGGGGCCACTCAGTCAGGGTCATCTTGTCACTTATGGGGTGCATGTTGTACCATTTTGAGTTTTCCCTCTTGTGACAGAAGCATTTACCAATAGCAAAGCTTGTGTCCATATAAAGTTCAGAGACTGGGCAATGATCTCACATTGCTGAGTTGAGGTCCCCATCATGCCGCCTTTCATAGCCGAAGACACTGACGTTTTGACCACTGCATCGAGTACGTTTGTAGTCTATCACAGCTGAGCAACAAAAACTTTTCATTTGAAATCTATTTTTCAAGACCAGAACATTTTCTAAAACACCTGAACTAAACCACTTGTATTCTAGGCAGCTTCTAGCTCGTAAATCCAATCTACTAATGTTGTTTTTTTCATGCCTGGCCCATTATGGAATGAGCACTTCGTTAATGTCACTGCCGGCCCAAACTGGACAACTCTTACTCTCTTGCTCTAAAACTTTTGATATCCTTGCTTCCAGGCTTCTTTATTGGGAGATATTATGTAGCACCCTAGATATAGGCGGCACTAGGGAAACCGTTTTCGACTTCAGCTCATTTGCATACATTTCTCAGAGAGCATTGTGCACCCCCTGGATCTTCACAAGGACAACGTTTCAGCCAGACCTCGAGTCTCTGGACACCGGAAATGTCGAGATATAAACTCACACCCATGACTTATGTTGCCAGTCTTTCTTTGCCATGGGATTAGATGCCTCTTGTATTTTTTCACAATTTAGCGGGGCTCACAGCGGTGTTCCAGGTGACCTGTCACACAGCGATAGTCGCAGGAGGAGCACCACCATCTAGCGCGACCTCCCTCCTACCAGTGGCGCCATTCCTGCCACCGCATGTTTTATTTCACTTTGCAAAGGATTTTATTTCCATTATTGATTAATAATATGCAAAACCTGCTTCTAGTATTTAATTTGGCTGGTAGATTTTCTTGAAGTGCACATACTCTGCAGTAGGTTGACTGAAGTGGGTTGAACATGGTTAAGTTTTACTTTAGAAACCTGAATTTAGATTTGAGAGCCTTTTGCGGAAGATTTTGTTTTTAGTTCCACAGCTGCATACATTTGAGATTTGTCTATACAAATGTGCACAGAGAACATCCACAAAGACTTTTTAAGTAGACCATGAATGGAAAGCGAGCGGATCCTTGACCGGTGATCAAGACCAACCTTCCACTTGAAGCACAAATGACCAGACTTAAGAGCGTTGTTGTCATGGACGTGTTATGAGAAGACTCAGATTGTGGGAATTGAAAAGAAAAGAGAACAAGGAACAGGAAGATGGATGGAAACATTGCCCAAATCCGAGAAGCCTTCAGATCCCAGAAGAACATAGCTCAAATTAATAAATGAGACAGACACTGGTGTTTTGGTCAAGAGGGAGTTAGGTCATCATTGTAGCACATAGTAATGAATGCGTGGTCTGCATGAAGAAGGTCTCGTCCTTCTACACCAAAGTTGAGTGGTCGTGGATCACACAGAACCTTCTTTTTGTTCCCTGACTCATTAGCCTCTCTTGATATTTCATTAGCTATCAAAATGGCCCCTGTAAATGCGAACACTCAAAATATCCTCCAGATCATCAATAAAGGGGCTTTCTGTATCAAAAATAACAAACCCACCCCAAAAGGTGTTCCTGTTCTTTAAAGTCCTTCTCCAATGCCTTATAACTTTTTGTTTTTACAAATTTGCATAGTCATTTTTTGGGGTTCTATGGGGCAACCTATTTCCTTGTGGAGAGTGACATGCCTGATACGAGGAGTGTAAGGAGACTTATAGGCCATGTATGGCTCCTCTGGGAAATTAAATATGCAAATTGCCTTTTACGAGAGGACGAAGACTTGAACTCTAGTGTCACTTCTATTGGAAGTAGTCCTTTTTAAAATCCTTCTGCACTTGTATGCCGATATCCAATATCTCTGGCCTTGGCTGTTTCCAGGCCCCTGACTATAATTGCTAGTGCTTACTTCTTCCTGGGAACTTCATCGAAGAAGCAGTTTTTCCTTTCCGACAAAGTTGCTTTTTTTTTTTTTCTGGCGCATGCGCAGATGAAACTAAGATCCCTATCTGGCGCTGTAATGTCACATACCCACAGGTCAGAGCGGAAGGCCGAGAACATTAATGTTCAGGAAGTCGCAAAATCACTATAAACGAAGATCAGAACTGGAGATCGAGACCACAATGGCACAATAACATTGTAAGTTTGGACCACTACTAAATAAAAAATGGAACTTTTAACAATATCCAGGAAAAAAATCTTTTTAACAGGATAAAAAAAAAATTCATCCTCGCGTCAAACCAACAAACATTTTTTTTTTTTATAAGACAGATGTAGCCAAAAATAGTTTACATTTTCACCCAACTTGTCAAGGAAATAGGGGGGTTTCCAGGCTACGTACACTTATGAAATGTTTTAAGAATAAAAAGTAGATGAACTTTTGTGTCTACAGCTCTTACGCAGTCTTATGGGTCACGGTTACAGCATGCAGACTAAGCTTGCTTATATTCTGATCTTGTAGTCAATGGTTACAATACTCCGTCCTCTTCTCCTAGATCACCGGGATCAGACTACACAAAGGATTTGTTTGTAGTCTGTAACCATGGAGATGCATGGATCTGTGTAGGAGCTGTAGAGACAAAAAGGTATTTTTATTTTTTGTTATTAAAATAAATGGTTGGTGAAACTGACATACCCTCATCCAGGACGCCGTGTTGTATCTGGGTCTTGTCGTGCTCATGACTTGCGTGCATTTTCTACAGCCTTCTTCATTCCCATGCTCAGAATTGCCCCCCCCCCCCGTAGCGTTGCCATGAAGCAATATCGGCTGATTGTCTTCTCAGAATCGGCGTTGTTTGATCTGTAGCCTTTCGACAGTTATTATATATGTTGGCTCCAGGACTATTATCCTACACACAATGCAGAGTGTGTATTGTGTAGCCCGTAGAAGAAGAGAGCGGTATTATTCTGCGCTCGGCATTTCACCATTCGTGTATTTGTTATAGAAAAGTATCAAATATCCATTACATTTTGTTATTAAAAGAACAGACCTTGCAGAACTGATACATTGTATTATTTACAGGGCGGAGCTTGATATGATGAGGCGGGAGTTCCTGTGCTATGCCCCGCCCCCTCCAGATATATACATTTTTGGGAGAATCTGGATGAACAATTGTTACAAATCATTCCACAATTGATTTTTTGTACCTTGTTCTATGCTATGTTGCAGATTCTATGCGGTACACAAGAGACTTTAAGACTTATATGTGCCGTTTACACCCTTCGTCTTCCCGCCTCGACCATGCATTATACATAGCGTAGAGTCTGGCGGGTTAAAGTGCATATGGCCCAGTGCATTAATTATACATAAGGGATTGCACTCGGGGGAGTCTGGGTCATTTATTAGGCTCTTCTGTGCCTCTGTCTATATCCTCTTCTTTATGTTGTGGTTGTATATGGAGTAGCCGGGATCCTTCTTCTTCTGCGATCATTTACGACTTTTTTTTTTCCCTCCTCCATGAAAGGAATAATGTGCCTTATGTTAAACTAGCCCTGGCAGAGGCCAAAAGGGATTTTGGAACTAGAGGCTTTTGATATTACCTAGTGCTGCTTATTGTTGTTGTTATTATTTCTTTTTAATTATGCAAAGTGCTAATCAGTTTGATTATGCACAGTGCTAATCAGGTTAATTATGCAAAGTGCTAATCAGTTCTTCTGGAGCCACAGGAGGAGAGCAGAGGTGCTGGCGGTGAATAGCATCGCTGGATGCAAGCAGTCACGGCAGTCATCGCTTATTAAGACAGGAGTCTCAAGAAGAGACAGTGGAGCAAGGGGAGATGTATTCATCTCAGAGGGAAAGGAAGAGCTCGGATGCTTCAGAAAAGCAATATCCAGTCTCAGTGTGAGAAAATGTCTTTTCTGTATGGTTTGGCTCCATGCAAATCTCATTGTGGTGAGAGCACCGACTCAGATCCAAGAGCGAGAGAGCAAGAGACAGAGAGAAATAAAAAACAGAAGGCAAAAGAGCGCAAGAGAAGGAGTGACTAAGCACGGAAAGTTAGGAGAGCAACTGGCACTGGTTTTCAGAAGCGGATTCCTGGGAGTATTGGGATATTGTTAGCGCACTGTGGAAGGAGGAACATGTTATCTAAGGACTGATACATCAGGGACTCTACCTGGGGAGAACAATGGAGGCCACTGTATCTGCAGTGGAGACATGGAGGTAGCAGGGGAGGTGATTCCCAGTAATGGGCCCTTCCAACAACGCCAGTTCTGCTTACAGTCTGTATTAATATCATTGATACAGTGACGATGAATCAGATACTTTTAGATACGGCCTACAAAGATTAGGCTGCTCTCCAGAGCAGTGGGGGAAGAGACAACTGCTAAAACTCCTTAGATTCGCCAGTGATCATTTACATACCCATGTCAATGGCGACACGGAGAAGCAAGGAGTCCAACTGTTGCCACAAGAATTTAAAGATTGTATTGATTAACAAAATGTCACAGAAGATCCATTAGTATAATACATATCACATTAAACATATATGGGTTTTTCAACAATTATAATGTGACTAAATCCATAGGTGTGAATGACCAATGAATACAAGGCGGGATAAAAATTACCCAGGTCACCACGGGATTTTGACCTCTATGGTTAATTATTCATCACTTTGATTACCTCTTTATTATACTATAACACTGTTTGTATGGAGCGGTATAGTGTTTAATGGATTTTTTTATAGTCACCTAATTGAGGACTCTTTTCACTATATCTCTTGTCATATGTACCCAACATTGGGAGAATATATGGTTAAACGGTCAGTAATATTTGCCAATTCCTGCTATGTTATTTTTATCCCGCCTTGTATTCATTGGTCATTCACACCTATGACTTTAATCACATTATAATTGTAGAAAAACCCATATATGTTTAATGTGATATGTATTATACTAATGGATCTTGTGTGACATTTTGTTAATAAATACTACAGTGCCTTGCAAAAGTATTCGGCCCCCCTGGAACTTTTCAACCTTTTCCCACATATCATGCTTCAAACATAAAGATACCAAATGTGAATTTTTGGTGAAGAATCAACAAGTGGGACACAATTGTGAAGTTGAACGAAATTTATTGGTTATTTTGTATTATTGTGGAAATTCAGAAACTGAAAAGTGGGGCGTGCAATATTTTTCGGCCCCTGTAACTTAATACTTTGTTGCGCCACTTTTTGCTGCGATTACAGCTGCAGGTCGCTTGGGGTATGTCTCTATCAGTTTTGTACATCGAGAGACTGAAATTCTCGCCCATTCTTCCTTGGCAAACAGCTCGAGCTCAGTGAGGTTGGATGGACTGCTCCTATGTACAAGAATATAACTACTATAATACTGCCCCTATGTACAAGAATATAACTACTATAATACTGCTCCTATGTACAAGAATATAACTACTATAATACTGCCCCTATGTACAAGAATATAACTACTATAATACTGCCCCTATGTACAAGAATATAACTACTATAATACTGCCCCTATGTACAAGAATATAACTACTATAATACTGCCCCTATGTACAAGAATATAACTACTATAATACTGCTCCTATGTACAAGAATATAACTACTATAATACTGCCCCTATGTACAAGAATATAACTACTATAATACTGCTCCTATGTACAAGAATATAACTACTATAATACTGCTACTATATACAAGAATATAACTACTATAATACTGCTCCTATGTACAAGAATATAACTACTATAATACTGCCCCTATGTACAAGAATATAACTACTATAATACTGCCCCTATGTACAAGAATATAACTACTATAATACTGCTACTATATACAAGAATATAACTACTATAATACTGCTCCTATGTACAAGAATATAACTACTATAATACTGCCCCTATGTACAAGAATATAACTACTATAATACTGCCCCTATGTACAAGAATATAACTACTATAATACTGCCCCCTATGTACAAGAATATAACTACTATAATACTGCCCCTATGTACAAGAATATAACTACTATAATACTGCCCCCTATGTACAAGAATATAACTACTATAATACTGCCCCTATGTACAAGAATATAACTCCTATAATACTTCCCCTATGTACAAGAATATAACTACTATAATACTGCCCCCTATGTACAAGAATATAACTACTATAATACTGCCCCTATGTACAAGAATATAACTACTATAATACTGCCCCTATGTACAAGAATATAACTACTATAATACTGCTCCTATGTACAAGAATATAACTACTATAATACTGCTCCATATGTACAAGAATATAACTACTATAATACTGCTCCTATGTACAAGAATATAACTACTGTAATACTGCCCCTATGTACAAGAATATAACTACTATAATACTGCTCCTATGTACAAGAATATAACTACTATAATACTGCTCCTATGTACAAGAATATAACTACTGTAATACTGCCACCTATGTACAAGAATATAACTACTATAATACTGCTCCTAAGTACAAGAATATAACTATTATAATACTGCCCCCTATGAACAAGAATATAACTACTATAATACTGCCCCTATGTATAAGAACATAACTACTATAATACTGCTCCCTATGTACAAGAATATATCTACTATAATACTGCCCCTATGTACAAGAATATAACTAATATAATACTGCTCGTATGTACAAGAATATAACTGCTATAATACTGTCCCTATGTACAAGAATATAACTAGTATAATACTGCCCCCTGTGTACAAGAATATAACTGCTATAATACTGCTCCTATATACAAGAATATAACTACTATAATACTGCCCCTATGTACAAGAATATAACTACTATAATACTGCCCCTATGTATAAGAATATAACTACTATAATACTGCCCCTATGTACAAGAATATAACTACTATAATACTGCTCCTATGTACAAGAATATAACTGCTATAATACTGCTCTGTGCAGTGGTCTGTACATTCCTCACGGGGACTTTGCGTCCTGTAAGTAGAAATCTGTTATCTCTAAACAGCTGAGTTAGTTTCATGAGTCTCCAACACCAAAATATGTGACTAAAAATGTCAAAAACTCCATGTTCCGGACCCCATGGAGCATTTCCGAGGGCATTACCATAGCAACCAATTATAAATGCTTGATGCCAGCAATTAAGTTAATGGTGATTTAAAATGAGTGTATATCCAAACATGAGGCTCGCTGGAGGCGGATCCACATCACGAGTCAATTTTGAGGTTATAAATGGCACGACCGTATGCAATCCAATTTCGGGATAACAGGTGTCAGGCGGCTCTTCTGCTCAGATGTCACTCATTGATTTATTTTGGATCATCTTTGGGGGATCCTCGCAGCAAAGGGCAGATCACTGGAATTATTAAGGGGTCTTACAGTCTCTGTGATTAGCATTTTGTGTGGCCACCGGGCTTCAGCGTTCGCCCAAATGGCTTCAGTCTGTTGTTGATCATGTGGAGCACCTGAGAAAGGATGGAAGCTCACAGAGGATTATATAAACGAGTAAGGTCTGTCTGTCAACATGCATGCTGACTATTTCTAGTGGTAACCCACAGAAATGTGAGTTCAGCTCTAGAGTATAATTCATAGTGAGTAATGTATACACACAGTGACTGCACCAGCAGAATAGTGAGTGCAGCTCTGGAGTATAATACAGGATGTAACTCAGGATCAGTAATGTAATGTATGTACACAGTGACTGCACCAGCAGAATAGTGAGTGCAGCTCTGGAGCATAATACAGGAGGTAACTCAGGATCAGTAATGTATGTACACAGTGACTGCTCCAGCAGAATAGTGAGTGCAGCTCTGGAGTATAATGCAGGATGTAACTCAGGATCAGTAATGTAATGTATGTACACAGTGACTGCACCAGCAGAATAGTGAGTGCAGCTCTGGGGTATAATGCAGGATGTAACTCAGGATCAGTAATGTAATGTATGTACACAGTGACTTCACCAGCAGAATAGTGAGTGCAGCTCTGGAGTGTAATGCAGGATGTAACTCAGGATTAGTAATGTAATGTATGTACACAGTGACTTCAGCAGCAAAATAGTGAGTGCAGCTCTGGAGTGTAATGCAGGATGTAACTCAGGATCAGTAATGTAATGTATGTACACAGAGACTGCACCAGCAGAATAGTGAGTGCAGCTCTGGGGTATAATGCAGGATGTAACTCAGGATCAGTAATGTAATGTATGTACACAGTGACTGCACCAGCAGAATAGTGAGTGCAGCTCTGGAGTATAATACAGGATGTAACTCAGGATCAGTAATGTAATGTATGTACACAGTGACTTCAGCAGCAAAATAGTGAGTGCAGCTCTGGAGTGTAATGCAGGATGTAACTCAGGATCAGTAATGTAATGTATGTACACAGAGACTGCACCAGCAGAATAGTGAGTGCAGCTCTGGGGTATAATGCAGGATGTAACTCAGGATCAGTAATGTAATGTATGTACACAGTGACTGCACCAGCAGAATAGTGAGAGCAGGTCTGGGGTATAATACAGGATGTAACTCAGGATCAGTAATGTAATGTATGTACACAGTGACTTCAGCAGCAAAATAGTGAGTGCAGCTCTGGAGTGTAATGCAGGATGTAACTCAGGATCAGTAATGTAATGTATGTACACAGAGACTGCACCAGCAGAATAGTGAGTGCAGCTCTGGGGTATAATGCAGGATGTAACTCAGGATCAGTAATGTAATGTATGTACACAGTGACTGCACCAGCAGAATAGTGAGTGCAGCTCTGGAGTATAATACAGGATGTAACTCAGGATCAGTAATGTAATGTATGTACACAGTGACTTCAGCAGCAAAATAGTGAGTGCAGCTCTGGAGTGTAATGCAGGATGTAACTCAGGATCAGTAATGTAATGTATGTACACAGAGACTGCACCAGCAGAATAGTGAGTGCAGCTCTGGGGTATAATGCAGGATGTAACTCAGGATCAGTAATGTAATGTATGTACACAGTGACTGCACCAGCAGAATAGTGAGTGCAGCTCTGGGGTATAATACAGGATGTAACTCAGGATCAGTAATGTAATGTATGTACACAGTGACTTCAGCAGCAAAATAGTGAGTGCAGCTCTGGAGTGTAATGCAGGATGTAACTCAGGATCAGTAATGTAATGTATGTACACAGTGACTGCACCAGCAGAATAGTGAGTGCAGCTCTGGAGTATAATACAGATGTAACTCAGGATCAGTAGATATTTAGCAATTGTGAGTGAACAGGGCCTTGTCATGACTCCTGCGCTATGATCCTTCGGTCGTGTTTTCCCTGTTGCATATTTACCCTATAAACAGTGTATTACTTTATCTATGATGGGATTAGTGCCGTGATCTCCACACCAGAGCGCTCCGGCCGCAGACCAGTATGATCCACCAGCGTTCAGTTCCCAGTTCTGTCCGGCGGGCTGCGGGTTTGGGGGTCGGAGCAGCTGCTGGACCTGAGATCTTTGTGTGTTGATGGTAAATAAGCTTAGCTCTGTAGAGATCCAGCATTACGTGGGGAAACTTTCATTTGGGGCCTTATCCCGCACCAGACTGTGCAGACTTAATTCCATGGAGGAGCTCTTCACTTCCCATCCCAGGTCCTGGCCGGCGAATACCTAATTATCTGTAAATTACAAAGCAGGAAGGATTATTTATGGTGGGAAGGGGCGTCGTGGCCGGGTAGGAGCCCGCTAATGCCTAATCTTTTTAGGAATACTGTACATTGTGCTCGCTGCGGAGTCAGAGCCCATCCCCAGCCTTCACATTGATGAAATCAAGTCTCAGAAGTGTTCCCATGCTCGGCCCCCCTGGGACTGACTGTGCTGGCCCTGCTCCAGCGCTCCAGCCTTGGGGACTTCTCAGCCTACTTCATGCTGCAAGAAATTATTATTCTTATTTCTTAAGTGGAGCAGCATCTATTGAGACTATAAGTTATCAATCAGCGTCAATGCCTGCAGCTTATGCACCGTCCTGTCTGTCCAGTGAGGGGCGCCACACCTGACCTTATGCCGGTGCTTTTCAGGTCAGCTAAGGTAACCGTGCAACGACGTGACCTGCACATTGCTGCCTGAGCTCCGTGGAAAGGATTTGTCGCTTCTAGTTTCAACTCAAACTTTTTCTAATGGCCACAAATTAAAATTATGGGGACTGGGAAGTCGGAAATGTGCCCCGTCTTTTTATATTCTTTTGTTTAAAACCTGCAGGTTAAGACAAAAAAACTCCTAAACCTGCAAAGTGCGGAGGCCCAGAAGTGTGTCCTCTGGTGTAGGATGAGGTGCACCGAGGCATTACCCATCGATGTCATCAGCTGTATATAGAAGTGTCATTGTATCCCTGCCTCTGATGATAAGGAGCCTGCTGAAAACGCTTCCTGAAAGGCGAGAAAGTACAAGTCTCACCAGTGTTTTTTCATGAGAGCGTGGTGTCTCATCATGTCGTACAGTCACAGCTGATTTCCTGGGCTTCTCCAATCACATGGCATTGAAATGAGCACTGAGGGAGGTGATTGGCTGCAGCGGTCACACGTCACGGCAGGAATCCAGGAAAGTGTTGTCATGAGATTGGTTACCATTCTACACTGTACGTAAACATTTATAAAAACTGCCGACTCTGACAAACTTTGTTTTTTTTTGTTTTTTGCCTCTGACTTTTTTTGCTAAAGCAACAAGAAAATATTTCCTTGTTTGCTTTGTTTACTGTGTTCTTTTTCAATTTTTAAATCTTCTTTTTTTTTTTTTTTTTTTTTGTGTGCATTAGAGTTGTGCAATGATTCTTATAATGTGGGGGAAAAAAGAGCACCAGAAATTGTAAAAGACACTAAGGCTAGGTTGTCACAATGAGTTTTTGATACCATGTAAAAAAATAAAAAAACTGCAACGCCTTAGGCTGTGTTCACACATTACGTTTTTGATACGTCTTTTTCCGCAGGTAATCAAAGAATCAACGTAAAAAGAAGCTGGTTTTGCTGAGTGTTTGCTGCATTTTTGGCAGTTTTTTTTACTGTGTTTTTTGACAGGGTACATTTGTCTTTTGTGCACGCTGATAAAGTTTAGTGTATAAAAAAATAATCTGATTAAACTTCATCAGGTTCTGACACCAAAAACGCAGCAGAACCTGATACCTGCGTCTTTTGCAGCTTTTTTTTTTTTTTTTTTTTGCATTTATTGCTTTTAGTTGGTGAAAACGCTGAAAGAAGTGACATTTTCCTAAAACGCGGCTCTTTGATAGAACATTCAGGAAAAGAAAAAGGAGCTGTGTGCGCGAGATTTCTGAAATCTCATAGACTTTGCTGGTACTGTGAAACACAGATGAAAAGTTGCATAAAAAAGTGCAAAAATGCAACGTGTTCCCGCAGCCTTACAGTTCCAGCAAAGTGGATGAGATTGCTAGAAGTCTCCTGCCTCTGGGCTTTCTTTTGCGCAGCACTAAGTGACCTGCGGTGCGTACGCTGAGCGTTAGGTGCGGATTTTCCCCATTGAATTGCATCAGATACTGAAAATCCGCGGGTAACTTTCTCTTCTTTTGACCATATTTCTGTTTTTTTTTATGTTTTTTTTTTTTATACCTGCAGCTTATTTTTGCAACGACATGTCAGGTCCTTTAAATCCTTTTCTTCCTGAGTAGAACAGAACAAGTACAAGAAATAGAAACACATGCAAATCTCATTACAGACGACGTTGTTGGAAGAAATCCCGGGCCGTGTAAACTAATGCAAGCCGTCCGTGTGTTTGGGAGGCTTCTTTGGACGTCCCAGCCCAGTGATGGCACATCCATACGGCGTCCGTGGGTGGCCGCCGCCGGGTCCTGCTGTTTACACATTCCCCGCTGTGTTTGTATTGCTGCTTGTTGACTGTAAGCAGCCGGCCGGTACATGTATTTGTCATGTATACATCAGCGGGGATCGGCACAGATCCCGTCTGGGGAGTAGAACCAGATCACCACTTCTTCTGGTGTCCAGGCACAAGGACAGCTCGTTGTTCCGCGGATCGCTTGGTGCCGGAGTCTCGGATGGACGTCACAGTAATCACACAACATACGCACATCCACTTCATGCTAATTATTGTCTCTGCTGCTCATCAAAAGCGCCCAGAATAGTTTCCCAGTGATAGGCGGGAGCGCAGGGAGACTCGTCATTATGAGATTAGGCCGTTCCTTATAATGACCACTCCAGACGATCGCTCTACCACCACCTCTCTGGACATTTCACATGGTCCGTGTGCAGCGGGAGGCTGAAAATGTGGATGGCCAAGACTTTCCTGCCAAGGCGAAATGTTTTGCGGGTTGAAATTGACATTGACTTTATTCCACAAGTTCCAGTTTCTTGACCGAATGCTCCAACTTTAATATGTAAAGGGTATTATTGGCCAACTTGCCTGTGCGGGTCTAGGGGAACCTACGGGAGCCCTGCCAACATTGCACTCACTTAGACAGAGGTTTGTAGGCCACAGCGATTGCTGGCCATCTCGGTTTCTCCTATAGTCACCGGATACTCGTAACTGCCCATGTTGCATTTGTTTTCTAACACAAAATTGTACAAAACCGATGAAGTGTCGTCATCACAAACTTGACATCAATCAAAAGTGCAAGAAAATCTAAGAACGTTTGCATTAAGACTTGCGAAAGGCTTCTTTCTCCACTTATGAGCCACTTCTCTTTTGCCTGCCTCCAGAACGCATCATTCACTGTGAAATACAGCTAAAATCCATCTTGAGATACCAGGGGGACTGTCAGGTAACTGAGGGAGCAAGTTACATGCTACCCATAGAAGTCTAATGAGGAGCAAAGGAAACAGCTGTAGAGAGAGAAGTCTCTGAAGGGCTGTCACAGTGTAGCGGGATCATCATTATTCTCATTTGCACATGGAAACACGAGAAGCAATGGAATGAAACTGAAAGGGAGAAGATGTGGATTAGATCTTAGAAAAAAAAAACTTTTTGACAGTGAGGGTAATCAATGAGTGGAACACACGGCCACGAGAGGTGGTGAGTTCTCCTTCAATGGAAGTCTTCAAACAGAGGCTGGACAGACATCTGTCTGAGATGGTTTAGTGACTCCTGCATTGAGCAGGGGATTGGACACGATGACCCTGGAGGTCTCTTCCAACTCTAACATTCTAGGATTCTAGAAAGGCAGAGACAGATGATGTTGTAATTTCAAGTTAGTGTTTTATCTCACAAAAGTGTTGGATTAACAGCTACACTGCTCAGTAGTGCTGTATAATGTCCCCCATGCTGCTGCTGCTGAGAGTATGCTACATAGAGACAGGAGAGCAGGAATCCCTCATGTCTGTGTGTGCGGTGTATGGGTGAGATAGTAGCAACTAGTCTACACCCAATAGCTCAAAGGCAACCCAAAAATTGCAATACATTCTTCACTAAGGTTATGAATTCACTGGTACATTGGTCCTTACTGCTGTATGGTGTCCTATGTTTTTGCTGCTTGATAGTAAGTGTTTTATCTCACTTCCAGAGCTGGATTCACAGCTACACTGCTCCGTACTGCTGTATAATGTCCTCCATGCTGCTGCGGCTTCTGAACACATGTTACATAGAGACATGAGAGCAGGAATCTCTCATGTCTGTGTGTGCCGTGTATGGGAGACATCATAGCCACTAGTCTACACCAACCAGCTCAGAGACAACTGACAAATGAAGATTGAACCTGCAGAGGGAAAAACTGGTGAAAAATTAAAAATACATATAATGGCCAGAATTGGTGATATTCCTCATGTGTGCACAACGACGTATTCTGGGCAGTCACCTGAAAGGACAGGTACATTTTAGTGTGCCTCAAGTCTTAGAGAATCATGGTGCCTACAGGGAGCTGCTGTTCGTGCAGTACCCAGTGGGTTTTTAGGACGGGGTGACACAATGTGATTTCTGTGTATTAAACAGAATAATTGAAAAGTAAAGCTGGCGAAAGGTAGTGGTCCGGTGCTCGCAGGCCACACTGGGGCCCATCTTACTACGGTGACCGGAGAGCTTAGTCCCCTTGCAGGTTATTTTATGCACAGCCTTGTCTGCTGGTAAATAATGCTTCTTGTGTGTAGGCTACAATGCACACAGTGTGTCCTGAAGGGCTGATAAAGAACCATGTGCTTAATAATACATAGAAGTAATATCATCCAGCGCGGAGGCTGTGACGCTAGGACGGCACGTCTGTGCAGAATGCTGTGATTTGGATGATAGCACAGTCATGAGGATCTGCACCGTCTCGGGCCCGGCAGGCTTAGCTTCAGCAAAGAATAGAGTCTTTGTAGCGGCATTGCCAGGTATCACCGGCGAGGGAGATAATACCACTAGTATTCTATAGAGGAGAGTGTGGTATAAGATGGCAGAGGTCCGCCATCTCACAGGCCGAGCATCCACCCACTCAGTGACACCTCTGCGCCCCGTCTTATGGCCGATGTCACCACTGATTGCTTCCATAGGATCAAGGCATACGTGTACCTGTGCGCTGAGCAGATATAATGCAAGATATTCCAGAGCTAAAGATGTGGTTAAGTAATGAAAAAAGTGTGGAAAGAGAGTCCATAATAAGTCAGATAGAAACGGGCGATTATGAATTTTATGAATTTTCACTCTCCATCTTTCTGGTCTTCTTTCCTTTCACCTGGATTATAAAGTCTTCCTGTGACTTTGGCCATGAAATCTCCCTCCCTTTTAATTTTCCTTTTTTTCTTGGGCTGTGAGATTTCCGTACCATTCATTTCCCTTTCCTTCCATTTGACCCATGAGGTTTTCCTTCCTGTTGATCTATGAAATCTTCTTTCCACTGATTATGACATTTCCCTTCTGTTTCTTTCCATTTGGGCTACGATTTTTCCTTATTTTGGGGGACTATGAGAATTCCTTTTCCTTATTTTGGGGGACTATGAGAATTCCTTTTCCTTCTTTTGGGGCTATGACTTTTCCTTTTGTGCGGGGGGACCATGAGATTTCCTTATCCTATTTTTTGGGCTATGACATTTTCTTTGTATCATTTGGCCTATGAAATCTTCCTTCCACTGATTACGACATTTCCCTTCTGTTTCTTCCCGTTTGGGTTATGCGATTTCCCTTTCTTCTGCTTTCCTTCTTCTCAGGCTATGACATTTCCATTTCCTTCCCCATAGACGGAGTTTAGCTTTCCATTTCCTTCCACTTAGACTTTGACATTTTCCTACCACTTTAGCTGTGAGATTTCCCCTCTGTCTCTATATACTTGGAGAGTGAGATTTTTTTTCCTTCCTTTTGGACTGAGATCTTACTTTATCTCGAGCTCTGTGTGAATTTTCATGCCGCCGCTTTTCTCTTGAGCTCTGAGTCCTCCATCTACTTTTCACCTTTCTCATAGTGCCAGTGTCTCCATCCCGTCCTACCTCTTGTCCCCTCCATTACTGTCCATGTTGTTATTTGCAGAGGATTCGTGGGAGATGTTTCCACCAATTACACTGATGAGCAAAAGGGTAACACTGTTCTGCCCTTCTGACTCTCAGGCTCCATATCTCACCATCCACTACAGCTTCACACGTGAGACCACCATCATTTTATGGACAATCATCTCCTCTATATCGCACATAAATCTGACTTGCAGCTATTTAGCATATGATTAGTTATGCAGGTCATTGTCCTGTCACCGCATTGTTACTGTTTTGCTCCTAAAAGTATAAATTTTAATTATTATTTTATTAGTATTTTATAAATCCACCTTTGGCTTTCAGCACGGCCTGAATCCTTCTGGGCTGCTCTCGATCAGATTCATTCATGTCTTGTCTGAAATCTGATCCCAGGTTTCTTCTACACGTTCCTCATGTTGGTGCACACTGGTCGCCTCTCTTGTGTCTCTGTATACTGCTTATTCTTCATCTATACCCACAAGTGTTGGATTGGGTTGAGCTCTGGGGACTGTGGGGACAATCCAGCTCCTCTACTTCAATGTCATTGAACCATTTCTTCGCCAATCTCGATGTATGCGTCTGGTCGTTGTCCTGCTGGATCACTATGTCGTCCTTTTCATACCCATAGTACTCGAGTGTACGAAGTAACTCGTCTTGTAGGACACTCACATACAGCTCAGCATTGAGACCACCGTTGATCCTCGTCAAGTATCCAACGCTTTTGGCTGTGAAACAACCTCATATCAGGCTTCCTCCACCGAACTTCACAGTTCCTTCAATTTCTCGATCCCTTGGCTCCATTTTCCCTTGTTTCTTCCACACCCATTTGCACCCATCAAAGCCATCTATTGACTTTCATCTCATCGCTCCAAATCACCTGTTTCCAATCTTCTACTTTACGTACTTTTTTCAAACTCGAGCCGACGCTTCTTCCCCTTTTTTTGGGCCACCATTCCAGACTTGTGTAATGTGCGTCGCACGGCGCTCGCATGGACGTCTGTGATCTCACTATTATAAAGCATACAGTCTCCTCCACTGCCGTGTTTGTCTCCAGAACTGTTATACCTTGTGATGAGCCGACTTGTTGACTCTATTTTGCCTGGACGCCCACCTTTGAAAAAGATTTTTGCACCACCAGGAGCGAAACGGTAAAAAGGCAGTAACATAACAAGAATCTGGCAAATTTATGTATGAGATAGCCAAGATGATTGCCTATAAAATGATAGTGGTCTCACGATCCAAGCTATATTGGAAAGTGAGATGTGTAGCCTGAAAGACAAAAGTTCAGAACATTGTTCTCCTTTTACTTGTCATGGTATATACTTTGATTGAATCTATGAAAACATTTTTCGCATGGATATTCGGTTGTATTTGCATTTGCCACTTTAAATATACCCCTCAGGCCAAACCTCGCTGGCATCCTAGGCTCTACCAGGCATAACGTACAAGTAACTCTTCTTAGTGTTGCATTCCACAGTCCACACCCTAACTATTCACCATATTACACCCCGAGGTGTCTAGACACTCTGCACCTGCCGCGCTCTATGTAAACTTTACGGTACAACCCGTAATGAACATTCGGCCCTTCTGTTCAATGTTGACTGTAAGAGGAGAAAACAAACAGAATATAGGGTTTGTTGGTCTGAAACTTAAATCAAAATCTTATTATGAAAGATCCGTATCTGTAATACAAAGGAACATGACTGTAATAACACAATGATGCAGTCTCAAAACTCTTACATCATAATACCAAGATTCGGACTGGCCCACTGCCAAGCAGGTGGATTCCCCGGTGGGCCCTTCTGCAGGATTGAGCCCCTCGTTACCTTATTTTGATAGTAGTTGGCACAATACATTTTCTGTACAAACAGAAGCTTGTGATCCCAAACTGCTGTGGTAGATCGGCCCACTCGGCTGCACATGGAAGTAGTCACGGGACACTGCGGCTTTAAGGATGCACTTGGTTTATTAGATACAGCATAAACCAAGTTTTAAGCACAAAATAAACACGGCCCTCTGGGCAAAACAGCAAAACAAAATGGTAACACTACGTGTAGTCCTTGCTTTTGTAGGTATCAGACCAATTTTTTGGTTAGCAATGTCTTTAACAAATACCACAGGCACAAACACTTTCCTGGAGTCCTTCCTCTCCAGACACTCCGCACTGCTGCCTTTGGAGACCAGCTGCTTGAGCCCCAGACCATATGACTCCTCCCTCGTGTGACTGTGGTGCCAGCTCTGCAGGTGGAGATAAGGTGAACACCCTCTCACCCACTCTAAAGATAAGGCACCAGAGTTCCCATGGTCTTTCTTTCTGAAGAGGATATTTGCATATTTAAATTCCCAGAGGAGCACTGCATGGCCTACAAGTCTCCTTACATCGGCCTGGCACTTTCCATCAGGAGAAATGTTACTCCTTAATTACAACAATAAAGTATGAAAAGTCGATAAACCTGAGCATGAAATATGCGATGCCAAAGCTTTGTTTTATATCCGATAGCCCCATGTATTTCGGTCCACTGCTCCATTTTAACAGGGCATTGTAGAGCCCCATTTTTAGGATCGGCTAGGTTTGGCCCATCAACCTTCAACAAGTTGTTGCCTTTTCTGTGCGTAGGCGATAACTTGCCAAATTGGGAATTACACTTTGAGTAAAACTTTTCACTACCCAAGGCCATAATTTTATGGGTTACAGTGTCGGGTGAGTGACCCAGGTCTCCTTTTGTGGACCAGAATTTTGCAGACCTGCATATAGCCTCATCATAGGGGAAGACAACAGGGTGTAGAGCGCCACCTACGGGACCTAGCAGTCTAGAAGTCAATATTGATCTTTTAGGACTATGTTCACATGGACATTCTTGAGTTTTTTTATTCTGCTTCAAGAAACGTTTTTTCAGGTTTTTTTTAGATAAGTTTTTATTTTCCTGAAATTATTTTGAAGAGTTAAGAAAGAGCAGTTCCCTGAAGCGTTCATTGCAACCTTTTGATTGGAGAATGCTTAGTTTGGAGAGGTTTCCTTCAGGATCCAGTTCTAACAAGTGAGATGCACTTTCTTTTTTTCCAGCACACTTATTACAAAACATCTTCAGGAAGTAAATAAAAAAAGCTAAAAAATCTCCTTATAGAAATGAATTGGAAGAGTTTTATTTAAAAAAAAAAAAAAAGTTTTTGAGGTGGATGTTTGAGAGTATCTGCTCCAGAGGGTTCTTCAAAAAACTGTGTGTGGACATGGCCTAAGTAGCCTTGCCACAAGATAAAAAGATAAAGGCCTCCATTTAGTTGTTTTGAGAGTCTGTTCTCTTGTAAGTACTACGTAGGAGACTTGTTGGCAGGTGGACCGTTGGGCTGTTGATGGGCGTCAAGGGTTTTTATTTAATCCCCAAAATTTCTAACCAAGGAACCGAGGCTTTATGAGGAAGGACCCATGGATTCTCCACTCTTGATAGGTCAAATCATGGTATCATGGCTCATCTATCACTATCATGTCCCACTTCTCGAGAGACATCGGGCATTTAGATCTTTCCATCCTGTTGACCTAATAATCTTTCCTCGATGGGCGACCCATTCATTTTCCATCCCTCTGTGTTTTTTTTTTTTTATTATTTTCTCCCCCACATCTCGGCGCGTGAAGCCATTTACCATACACAGCCAATATTTCTGTCCCAGCGGGGAAGGGGGTAAATTCAGATTGATGAATTCATGGTCTGGAGCCCTTCACTGGGCGAGGTATCCGTGTCACCGGTATGATTTTATTTAGATGAAGCCCCCATATTACCTTACTAATCCCGGAGAACAGCGGCACCCAGCAGACAGCAGGGGCTTTCATGTCCTTTGTGCCATACATGGAGCAGAAGTAAACCTCCTGAAACAGATGGTCAGAGGGGAACGGTCTTTTATATATTTTTTTTTCTTTGCAACTGTCTGTAATTTCCTAATTTTGTCCTCCCCTCTGCCCCCCCCCCCCCCCCTTGAATGTACTTGTTTTCAGATCAAACCTTTTGTCCTTTCCAAACTTATCCCCACGGGGGCCAGGCGCAGAGTTACTTCAGGTAATCTCCCAGACAAAGCCGGCAGCTGAGAGACTGTGGGAAAGGTTACCTATGTCCTCCATCTGATGGTAGGGAGCGCACACACTACAAAGCATCATGGAGGGGACGGGGAGCACATTGTAAGATGCTGCAAACTGGCTGCGCTCCAGGAGGCAAGAGGGAGAGAGGAGCCACAAAGCTCGCCACCATCATATCGCTTCATGGTATCAATGGTGGGACGTCCGGCCATCGGAGGGGCCTCTCAGGACTTACACCAACACCGCATTATGCTGCATCACTGTCAGAGAGAAATAGTTATGGTGAAAATCGATCCAAAGAAGTTAGAAAATAGGGGAAGCCGTCTCCTAAAAAATATACAGTGTTATTTACCCAGCAGGTAATATCAAAGCTGAAAAACATTGTATACAAGTTCACTAGTCTCATCCAAGTCTACGGCCGGCCGGCCGACCCGCCAACACTACCGTGGAAACATAGAGACCTCCGACGTACGTAATACAGGATGTAATCCAGGATCAGTGCAGGGTCAGTACTGTATGTATGTAGGGGGGTGTTATGATAAATTACGGTAATGCCTCTGCCTTTTTCTTTCGTCCTGCTGCCGTATATTATTAGTGCATGAATATTTGTTAATACATTATGGTACTGCTACACGATGAAGTGTATTACCATATCTATATAATGGTACCGCTACACTGTTATGTGTATTACCGTGTCTTGCTAAATGTATATATGTATAATGTTATACTGTTCTAATGCTTCTATATATAGTGTATAGGGTAAGTGCAGTTATTGGATTGGCCACTAGATGGGGCATTACAGAGCTTTCAGCTAGTGTATAGTGTAGGAAAGGATTAACAATAGGAGGGGCTGCTGTGTGGTAAGCTAGGAACGTTCCCTTAGGTAGTCAGAAGGGCCCGGGCACCCGAATAGTGTACATGGGCTCTAGGCCCAAGACACCACAGCAGTCACGCAACGTTAAAGAAAAAGAGAAGTTTAGCCATTCGGAGTCTATAGGAAAGAAGTATGGTGTCCAGTAGCAGGAATGCAGCAGTTCCTATCTGGAGAAAGGAAGCCGTCCAGAAAAGTACAGGGTGTAGATTGTTAAACATGTGGCAGATTATTGCATGGGTCGATGCTCTCAGGACTGGGGCGAAATGGGCCAGGGAATCCCCAAGCACATGAAGTCTGAACAGGGAGAACCCTGCGGTACCACCGCCTAAGGCGATATTACCCCGTAATATACTGGAGGATGTGGAACTGAGTACAGGGAAAGAACAGAATGAGAACTGCATGGAACTTGCTGTTGATGTTGTAACTGACAAGAATGTGCTGCCAAGTTGTTCAAGTAAAGTTCCACTTGTTGTATTTGAACCGGACTGTGTCTAAATTCTTGCAAAACTAAATGTAGAAAGGCTCCAGACCCACAGTGGAATCCCTGATGGCGCAGTGAGAGAAGACACAGGTACGCTGGTGAGAGAATGCTGTTTTCATGTAAGAAGAGGCCAGGGCTCTGATACACCAGAGTGCTTGGCCATGACTACAGTCCTTGACCTCCCTTACATGTACACAGTGACTCCAGCAGCAGAATAGTGAGTGCAGCTCTGAGGTATAATACAGAATGTAACTCAGGATCAGTAATGTAATGTACACTCACTGGCCACTTTATTAGGTACACCATGCTAGTAAGGGGTTGGACCCCCTTTTGCCTTCAGAACTGCCTCAATTCTTCGTGGCAGAGATTCAACAAGGTGCTGGAAGCATTCCTCAGAGATTTTGGACCATATTGACATGATGGCATCACACAGTTGGCGCAGATTTGTCGGCTGCACATCCCTGATGCGAATCTCCCGTTCCACCACATCCCAAAGATGCTCTATTGGATTGAGATCTGGTGACTGAGGAGGCCATTTGAGTACAGTAAACTCATTGTCATGTTCAAGAAACCAATCTGAGATGATTCGAGCTTTATGACATGGCGCATTATCCTGCTGAAAGTAGCCATCAGATGTTGGGTACATTGTGGTCATAAAGGGATGGACATGGTCAGCAACAATACTCAGGTAGGCTGTGGCGTTGCAACGATGCTCAATTGGTACCAAGGGGCCCAAAGAGTGCCCAGAAAAAATTCCCCACACCATGACACCACCACCACCAGCCTGAACCGTTGATACAAGGCAGGATAGATCCATGCTTTCATGTTGTTTACGCCAAATTCTGACCCTACCATCTGAATGTCGCAGCAGAAATCGAGACTCATCAGACCAGGCAACGTTTTTCCAATCTTCTACTGTCCAATTTCGATGAGCTTGTGCAAATTGTAGCCTCAGTTTCCTGTTCTTAGCTGAGAGGAGTGGTACCCAGTGTGGTCTTCTGCTGCTGTAGCCCATCTGCCTCAAAGTTCGACGCACTGTGCGTTCAGAGATGCTCTTCTGCCTACCTTGGTTGTAACGGGTGGCAATTTGAGTCACTGTTGCCTTTCTATCAGCTCGAACCAGTCTGCCCATTCTCCTCTGACCTCTGGCATCAACATGGCATTTCCGGCCACAGAACTGCCGCTCACTTGATTTTTCTTCTTTTTCGGACCATTCTCTGTAAACCCTAGAGATGGTTGTGCGTGAAAATCCCAGTAGATCAGCAGTTTCTGAAATACTCAGACCAGCCCTTCTGGCACCAACAATCATGCCACGTTCAAAGGCACTCAAATCACCTTTCTTCCCCATACTGATGCTCGGTTTGAACTGCAGGAGATTGTCTTGACCATGTCTACATGCCTAAATGCACTGAGTTGCCGCCATGTGATTGGCTGATTAGAAATTAAGTCTTAACACACAGTTGGACAGGTGTACCTAATAAAGTGGCCAGTGAGTGTATGTACACAGTGACTCCAGCAGCAGAATAGTGAGTGCAGCTCTGAGGTATAATACAGGATGTAACTCAGGATCAGTAATGTAATGTATGTACACAGTGACTCCAGCAGCAGAATAGTGAGTGCAGCTCTGAGGTATAATACAGGATGTAACTCAGGATCAGTAATGTAATGTATGTACACAGTGAATGCACCAGCAGAATAGTGAGTGCAGCTCTGGGGTATAATACAGGATGTAACTCAGGATCAGTAATGTAATGTATGTACACAGTGACTGCACCAGCAGAATAGTGAGTGCAGCTCTGGGGTATAATACAGGATGTAACTCAGGATCAGTAATGTCATTTTTGTACACCGTGACTACACCAGCAGAATAGTGAGTGCAGCTCTGGAGTATAATACAGGATGTAACTCAGGATCAGTAATGTAATATATGTACACAGAGACTGCACCAGCAGGATAGTGAGTGCAGCTCTGGAGTATAATCCAGGATGTAACTCAGGATCAGTAATGTAATGTATGTACACAGTGACTGCACCAGCAGAATAGTGAGTGCAGCTCTGCAGTATAATACAGGATGTAACTCAGGATCAGCAATGTAATGTATGTACACCGTGACTACACCAGCAGAATAGTGAGTGCAGCTCTGGAGTATAATACAGGATGTAACTCAGGATCATTAATGTAATGTATGTACACCGTGACTACACCAGCAGAATAGTGAGTGCAGCTCTGGAGTATAATACAGGATGTAACTCAGGATCAGTAATGTAATATATGTACACAGAGACTGCACCAGCAGGATAGTGAGTGCAGCTCTGGAGTATAATCCAGGATGTAACTCAGGATCAGTAATGTAATGTATGTACACAGTGACTGCACCAGCAGAATAGTGAGTGCAGCTCTGCAGTATAATACAGGATGTAACTCAGGATCAGCAATGTAATGTATGTACACCGTGACTACACCAGCAGAATAGTGAGTGCAGCTCTGGGGTAGAATACAGGATGTAACTCAGGATCAGTAATGTATGTACACAGTGACTGCACCAGCAGAATAGTGAGTGCAGCTCTGGGGTATAATACAGGATGTAACTCAGGATCAGTAATGTAATGTATGTACACCGTGACTACACCAGCAGAATAGTGAGTGCAGCTCTGCAGTATAATACAGGATGTAACTCAGGATCAGTAATGTAATGTATGTACACCGTGACTACACCAGCAGAATAGTGAGTGCAGCTCTGGAGTATATTACAGGATGTAACTCAGGATCAGTAATGTCATGTATGTACACAGTGACTGCACCAGCAGAATAGTGAGTGAAGCTCTGGGGTATAATACAGGATGTAACTCAGGATCAGTAATGTAATGTATGTATACCGTGACTACACCAGCAGAATAGTGAGTGCAGCTCTGGAGTATAATACAGGATGTAACTCAGGATCAGTAATGTAATGTATGTACACCGTGACTACACCAGCAGAATAGTGAGTGCAGCTCTGGAGTATAATACAGGATGTAACTCAGGATCAGTAATGTAATATATGTACACAGAGACTGCACCAGCAGGATAGTGAGTGCAGCTCTGGAGTATAATACAGGATGTAACTCAGGATCAGTAATGTAATGTATGTACACAGTGACTGCACCAGCAGGATAGTGAGTGCAGCTCTGGAGTATAATACAGGATGTAACTCGGGATCAGTAATGTAATGTATGTACACAGTGACTTCTCCAGCAGAATAGTGAGTGCAGCTCTGGGGTATAATACAGGATGTAACTCAGGATCAGTAATGTAATGTATGTACACCGTGACTACACCAGCAGAATAGTGAGTGCAGCTCTGGAGTATAATACAGGATGTAACTCAGGATCAGTAATGTATGTACACAGTGACTGCACCAGCAGGATAGTGAGTGCAGCTCTGGGGTATAATACAGGATGTAACTCAGGATCAGTAATGTAATGTATGTACACCGTGACTACACCAGCAGAATAGTGAGTGCAGCTCTGGAGTATAATACAGGATGTAACTCAGGATCAGTAATGTATGTACACAGTGACTGCACCAGCAGGATAGTGAGTGCAGCTCTGGAGTATAATACAGGATGTAATTCAGGATCACTAATGTAATGTATGTACACAGTGACTTCTCCAGCAGAATAGTGAGTGCAGCTCTGGGGTATAATACAGGATGTAACTCAGGATCATTAATGTAATGTATGTACACAGTGACTGCACCAGCAGAATAGTGAGTGCAGCTCTGGAGTATAATGCAGGATGTAACTCAGGATCAGTAATGTAATGTATGTACACAGTGACTTCTCCAGCAGAATAGTGAGTGCATCTCTGGGGTATAATACAGGATATAACTCAGGATCATTAATGTAATGTATGTACACAGTGACTGCACCAGCAGGATAGTGAGTGCAGCTCTGGAGTATAATACAGGATGTAACTCAGGATCATTAATGTAATGTATGTACACAGTGACTGCACCAGCAGGATAGTGAGTGCAGCTCTGGGGTATAATACAGGATGTAACTCAGGATCATTAATGTAATGTATGTACACAGTGACTGCACCAGTAGGATAGTGAGTGCAGCTCTGGAGTATAATACAGGATGTAACTCAGGATCAGTAATGTAATGTAAATGATTTCTTACAATGTAAATGCAAGGTTAGAATTTACGATTTATGTTGAGATCCTGTGTAGTTGATATGGGGGACACATCGACAGTAATTGGGGGTTGCCCCCCTCCAATGTGAGTAATGACTGCATACAAAACTGACTGTAATGAAATTGCAATAATACACGGAGTGTATATATTTCTGTCACTTTGTCTCAAATTAAACACGAACCTTCTCCCCTGACAAGATGATAGAAAAGTTAATTGCTCGCCCTGGCTTCAAATTGGAATTTGAATTTGCAAAATGCTAAAGGTTTATGAGAGCTAAATCACGAGAAGCTTAAATTACATTCCTGTGATAAAATATTAATAAATCAATTAAAACATAAGCCGAGTATAATATTACTTTTTTTTTTCTGCAAGAACTGAGCACATCAATGATTCATTAGTGCGTACATCAGTTATTGTATCTTTTACTTGTTTTCTTTTCAATTGCTGAAATTGCTGTGTCTGTCGCCCTCTGTATAGGTTCTCATTAGGTGACTGTGCGCACTGCCTCTTTGTGGCTGTGGCTAAAATTGGTGATAGCGATGTCTAATACCCCAAGATGAATACCAGCTCATGCCTGGCATGGTTTCTCTTACGGGATAATGGGTTGGGGGCACATTTCGCATTTAGTTTGGACATCCAGATGTAGGAATGGACAATGCATCCGCTACCTGTCACTACACCCCAGTCATCCAGATGTAGGAATGGACAATGCATCCGCCACCTGTCACTACACCCCAGTCATCCATATATAGGAATGGACAATGCATCCGCTACCTGTCAGTACACCCCAGTCATCCAGATGTAGGAATGGACAATGCATCCGCCACCTGTCACTACACCCCAGTCATCCATATATAGGAATGGACAATGCATCCGCTACCTGTCACTATACCCCAGTCATCCATATATAGGAATGGACAATGCATCCGCTACCTGTCACTACACCCCAGTCATCCAGATGTAGGAATGGACGATGCATCCGCTACCTGTCACTACACCCCAGTCATCCAGATGTAGGAATGGACAATGCATCCGCCACCTGTCACTACACCCCAGTCACACATATATAGGAATGGACAATGCATCCGCTACCTGTCAGTACACCCCAGTCATCCAGATGTAGGAATGGACAATGCATCCGCTACCTGTCACTACACCCCAGTCATCCATATATAGGAATGGACAATGCATCCGCCACCTGTCACTATACCCCAGTCATCCATATATAGGAATGGACAATGCATCCGCCACCTGTCACTATACCCCAGTCATCCATATATAGGAATGGACAATGCATCCGCCACCTGTCACTATACCCCAGTCATCCATATATAGGAATGGACACTGCATCCGCTGCCTGTCACTACACCCCAGTCATCCATATATAGGAATGGACAATGCATCCCCTACCTGTCACTACACCCCAGTCACACATATATAGGAATGGACAATGCATCCGCTACCTGTCACTACACCCCAGTCATCCATATATAGGAATGGACAATGCATCCCCTACCTGTCCCTACACCCCAGTCATCCATATATAGGAATGGACAATGCATCCGCTGCCTGTCACTACACCCCAGTCATTCAGATGTAGGAATGGACAATGCATCCGCTGCCTGTCACTACACCCCAGTCATCCATATATAGGAATGGACAATGCATCCCCTACCTGTCACTACACCCCAGTCACACATATATAGGAATGGACAATGCATCCGCTACCTGTCACTACACCCCAGTCATCCATATATAGGAATGGACAATGCATCCGCTACCTGTCACTACACCCCAGTCATCCAGATGTAGGAATGGACAATGCATCCGCTACCTGTCACTACACCCCAGTCATCCATATATAGGAATGGACAATGCATCCGCTACCTGTCACTACACCCCAGTCATCCAGATGTAGGAATGGACAATGCATCCGCTACCTGTCACTACACCCCAGTCATCCATATATAGGAATGGACAATGCATCCCCTACCTGTCACTACACCCCAGTCATCCATATATAGGAATGGACAATGCATCCGCTACCTGTCACTACACCCCAGTCATCCATATATAGGAATGGACAATGCATCCCCTACCTGTCACTACACCCCAGTCATCCAGATGTAGGAATGGACAATGCATCCGCTACCTGTCACTATACCCCAGTCATCCAGATGTAGGAATGGACAATGCATCCGCTACCTGTCACTATACCCCAGTCATCCAGATGTAGGAATGGACAATGCATCCGCTACCTGTCACTACACCCCAGTCATCCATATATAGGAATGGACAATGCATCCCCTACCTGTCACTACACCCCAGTCAACCATATATAGGAATGGACAATGCATCCGCTACCTGTCACTACACCCCAGTCATCCAGATGTAGGAATGGACAATGCATCCTCTACCTGTCACTATACCCCAGTCATCCAGATGTAGGAATGGACAATGCATCCGCTGCCTGTCACTACACCAAAGTCATCCATATATAGGAATGGACAATGCATCCGCTACCTGTCACTACACCCCAGTCATCCAGATGTAGGAATGGACAATGCATCCGCTACCTGTCACTATACCCCAGTCATCCAGATGTAGGAATGGACAATGCATCCGCTACCTGTCACTATACCCCAGTCATCCAGATGTAGGAATGGACAATGCATCCGCTACCTGTCACTATACCCCAGTCATCCAGATGTAGGAATGGACAATGCATCCGCTACCTGTCACTACACCAAAGTCATCCATATATAGGAATGGACAATGCATCCGCTACCTGTCACTACACCAAAGTCATCCATATATAGGAATGGACAATGCATCCGCTACCTGTCACTACACCCCAGTCATCCAGATGTAGGAATGGACAATGCATCCGCTACCTGTCACTACACCCCAGTCATCCAGATGTAGGAATGGACAATGCATCCGCTACCTGTCACTATACCCCAGTCATCCAGATGTAGGAATGGACAATGCATCCGCTACCTGTCACTACACCAAAGTCATCCATATATAGGAATGGACAATGCATCCGCTACCTGTCACTACACCCCAGTCATCCATATATAGGAATGGACAGTGCATCCGCCACCTGTCACTACACCCCAGTCATCCATATATAGGAATGGACAATGCATCCGCTGCCTGTCACTACACCCCAGTCATCCAGATGTAGGAATGGACAATGCATCCGCCACCTGTCACTACACCAAAGTCATCCATATATAGGAATGGACAATGCATCCGCTACCTGTCACTACACCCCAGTCATCCAGATGTAGGAATGGACAATGCATCCGCTGCCTGTCACTACACCAAAGTCATCCATATATAGGAATGGACAATGCATCCGCTACCTGTCACTACACCCCAGTCATCCAGATGTAGGAATGGACAATGCATCCGCTGCCTGTCACTACACCCCAGTCATCTTTATATAGGAATGGACAATGCATCCGCTACCTGTCACTACACCCCAGTCATCCATATATAGGAATGGACAGTGCATCCGCCACCTGTCACTACACCCCAGTCATCCATATATAGGAATGGACAATGCATCCGCTACCTGTCACTATACCACAGTCATCCATATATAGGAATGGACAATGCATCCGCTACCTGTCACTGCACCCCAGTCATCCAGATGTAGGAATGGACAATGCATCCACTACCTGTCACTATACCCCAGTCATCCATATATAGGAATGGACAATGCATCCGCTACCTGTCACTACACCCCAGTCATCCATATGTAGGAATGGACAATGCATCCACTACCTGTCACTACACCCCAGTCATCCATATATAGGAATGGACAATGCATCCGCTACCTGTCACTACACCCCAGTCATCCATATGTAGGAATGGACAATGCATCCGCTACCTGTCACTGCACCCCAGTCATCCATATATAGGAATGGACAATGCATCCGCTACCTGTCACTACACCCCAGTCATCCAGATGTAGGAATGGACAATGCATCCACTACCTGTCACTATACCCCAGTCATCCATATATAGGAATGGACAATGCATCCACTACCTGTCACTACACCCCAGTCATCCAGATGTAGGAATGGACAATGCATCCACTACCTGTCACTATACCCCAGTCATCCATATATAGGAATGGACAATGCATCCACTACCTGTCACTACACCCCAGTCATCCATATATAGGAATGGACAATGCATCCACTACCTGTCACTACACCCCAGTCATCCAGATGTAGGAATGGACAATGCATCCGCTACCTGTCACTGCACCCCAGTCATCCATATATAGGAATGGACAATGCATCCACTACCTGTCATTACACCCCAGTCATCCATATATAGGAATGGACAATGCATCCACTACCTGTCACTACACCCCAGTCATCCATATGTAGGAATGGACAATGCATCCACTACCTGTCACTGCACCCCAGTCATCCAGATGTAGGAATGGACAATGCATCCGCTACCTGTCACTGCACCCCAGTCATCCATATATAGGAATGGACAATGCATCCACTACCTGTCACTGCACCCCAGTCATCCAGATGTAGGAATGGACAATGCATCCGCTACCTGTCACTGCACCCCAGTCATCCAGATGTAGGAATGGACGATGCATCCGCTACCTGTCACTACACCCCAGTCATCCAGATGTAGGAATGGACAATGCATCCACGACCTGTCAATACACCCCAGTCATCCATATATAGGAATGGACAATGCATCCGCTACCTGTCACTACACCCCAGTCATCCAGATGTAGGAATGGACGATGCATCCGCTACCTGTCACTACACCCCAGTCATCCAGATGTAGGAATGGACAATGCATCCACTACCTGTCACTACACCCCAGTCATCCAGATGTAGGAATGGACAATGCATCCACGACCTGTCAATACACCCCAGTCATCCATATATAGGAATGGACAATGCATCCGCTACCTGTCACTACACCCCAGTCATCCATATATAGGAATGGACAATGCATCCGCTACCTGTCACTACACCCCAGTCATCCAGATGTAGGAATGGACAATGCATCCACTACCTGTCACTACACCCCAGTCATACATATATAGGAATGGACATGCATCCACTACCTGTCACTATACCCCAGTCATCCATATATAGGAATGGACAATGCATCCACTACCTGTCACTACACCCCAGTCATCCATATATAGGAATGGACAATGCATCCACTACCAGTTGCTATACCCCAGTCATCCATATATAGGAATGGACAATGCATCCGCTACCTGTCACTACACCCCAGTCATCCATATATAGGAATGGACAATGCATCCGCTACCTGTCACTACACCCTAGTCATCCAGATGTAGGAATGGACAATGCATCCACTACCTGTCACTACACCCCAGTCATCCAGATGTAGGAATGGACAATGCATCCACTACCTGTCACTACACCCCAGTCATCCATATATAGGAATGGACAATGCATCCACTACCTGTCACTACACCCCAGTCATCCATATATAGGAATGGACAATGCATCCGCTACCTGTCACTACACCCTAGTCATCCAGATGTAGGAATGGACAATGCATCCACTACCTGTTACTACACCCCAGTCATCCATATATAGGAATGGACAATGCATCCGCTACCTGTCACTACACCCTAGTCATCCAGATGTAGGAATGGACAATGCATCCGCTACCTGTCACTACACCCCAGTCATCCATATATAGGAATGGACAATGCATCCGCTACCTGTCACTACACCCTAGTCATCCAGATGTAGGAATGGACAATGCATCCACTACCTGTTACTACACCCCAGTCATCCATATATAGGAATGGACAATGCATCCGCTACCTGTCACTACACCCTAGTCATCCAGATGTAGGAATGGACAATGCATCCGCTACCTGTCACTACACCCCAGTCATCCATATATAGGAATGGACAATGCATCCGCTACCTGTCACTACACCCTAGTCATCCAGATGTAGGAATGGACAATGCATCCACTACCTGTTACTACACCCCAGTCATCCATATATAGGAATGGACAATGCATCCGCTACCTGTCACTACACCCTAGTCATCCATATATAGGAATGGACAATGCATCCGCTACCTGTCACTACACCCTAGTCATCCAGATGTAGGAATGGACAATGCATCCGCTACCTGTCACTACACCCCAGTCATCCATATATAGGAATGGACAATGCATCCGCTACCTGTCACTACACCCCAGTCATCCAGATGTAGGAATGGACAATGCATCCACTACCTGTCACTATACCCCAGTCATCCATATATAGGAATGGACAATGCATCCGCTACCTGTCACTACACCCCAGTCATCCATATATAGGAATGGACAATGCATCCACTACCTGTCACTACACCCCAGTCATCCAGATGTAGGAATGGACAATGCATCCGCTACCTGTCACTACACCCCAGTCATCCAGATGTAGGAATGGACAATGCATCCACTACCTGTCACTATACCCCAGTCATCCATATATAGGAATGGACAATGCATCCGCTACTTGTCACTACACCCCAGTCATCCAGATGTAGGAATGGACAATGCATCCACTACCTGTCACTATACCCCAGTCATCCATATATAGGAATGGACAATGCATCCGCTACCTGTCACTACACCCCAGTCATCCAGATGTAGGAATGGACAATGCATCCGCTACCTGTCACTACACCCCAGTCATCCATATATAGGAATGGACAATGCATCCACTACCTGTCACTACACCCCAGTCATCCAGATGTAGGAATGGACAATGCATCCGCTACTTGTCACTACACCCCAGTCATCCATATATAGGAATGGACAATGCATCCACTACCTGTCACTACACCCCAGTCATCCATATATAGGAATGGACAATGCATCCGCTACTTGTCACTACACCCCAGTCATCCATATATAGGAATGGACAATGCATCCGCTACCTGTCACTACACCCCAGTCATCCAGATGTAGGAATGGACAATGCATCCACTACCTGTCACTATACCCCAGTCATCCATATATAGGAATGGACAATGCATCCGCTACTTGTCACTACACCCCAGTCATCCATATATAGGAATGGACAATGCATCCACTACCTGTCACTACACCCCAGTCATCCAGATGTAGGAATGGACAATGCATCCGCTACCTGTCACTACACCCCAGTCATCCAGATGTAGGAATGGACAATGCATCCACTACCTGTCACTATACCCCAGTCATCCATATATAGGAATGGACAATGCATCCGCTACTTGTCACTACACCCCAGTCATCCAGATGTAGGAATGGACAATGCATCCGCTACCTGTCACTACACCCCAGTCATCCAGATGTAGGAATGGACAATGCATCCACTACCTGTCACTATACCCCAGTCATCCATATATAGGAATGGACAATGCATCCGCTACCTGTCACTACACCCCAGTCATCCAGATGTAGGAATGGACAATGCATCCACTACCTCTCACTATACCCCAGTCATCCATATATAGGAATGGACACTGCATCCGCTACCTGTCACTACACCCCAGTCATCCAGATGTAGGAATGGACGATGCATCCGCTACCTGTCACTACACCCCAGTCATCCAGATGTAGGAATGGACAATGCATCCACTACCTGTCACTATACCCCAGTCATCCATATATAGGAATGGACAATGCATCCGCTACCTGTCACTACACCCCAGTCATCCATATATAGGAATGGACAATGCATCCACTACCTGTCACTACACCCCAGTCATCCATATATAGGAATGGACAATGCATCCACTACCTGTCACTATACCCCAGTCATCCATATATAGGAATGGACAATGCATCCGCTACTTGTCACTACACCCCAGTCATCCAGATGTAGGAATGGACAATGCATCCGCTACTTGTCACTACACCCCAGTCATCCATATATAGGAATGGACAATGCATCCACTACCTGTCACTACACCCCAGTCATCCATATATAGGAATGGACAATGCATCCACTACCTGTCACTATACCCCAGTCATCCAGATGTAGGAATGGACAATGCATCCGCTACTTGTCACTACACCCCAGTCATCCATATATAGGAATGGACAATGCATCCACTACCTGTCACTACACCCCAGTCATCCATATATAGGAATGGACAATGCATCCACTACCTGTCACTACACCCCAGTCATCCATATATAGGAATGGACAATGCATCCACTACCTGTCACTACACCCCAGTCATCCAGATGTAGGAATGGACAATGCATCCGCTACTTGTCACTACACCCCAGTCATCCATATATAGGAATGGACAATGCATCCACTACCTGTCACTACACCCCAGTCATCCATATATAGGAATGGACAATGCATCCACTACCTGTCACTATACCCCAGTCATCCATATATAGGAATGGACAATGCATCCGCTACTTGTCACTACACCCCAGTCATCCAGATGTAGGAATGGACAATGCATCCGCTACTTGTCACTACACCCCAGTCATCCATATATAGGAATGGACAATGCATCCACTACCTGTCACTACACCCCAGTCATCCATATATAGGAATGGACAATGCATCCACTACCTGTCACTATACCCCAGTCATCCATATATAGGAATGGACAATGCATCCGCTACTTGTCACTACACCCCAGTCATCCATATATAGGAATGGACAATGCATCCACTACCTGTCACTACACCCCAGTCATCCATATATAGGAATGGACAATGCATCCGCTACTTGTCACTACACCCCAGTCATCCATATATAGGAATGGACAATGCATCCGCTACCTGTCACTACACCCCAGTCATCCAGATGTAGGAATGGACAATGCATCCACTACCTGTCACTATACCCCAGTCATCCATATATAGGAATGGACAATGCATCCGCTACTTGTCACTACACCCCAGTCATCCATATATAGGAATGGACAATGCATCCACTACCTGTCACTACACCCCAGTCATCCAGATGTAGGAATGGACAATGCATCCGCTACCTGTCACTACACCCCAGTCATCCAGATGTAGGAATGGACAATGCATCCACTACCTGTCACTATACCCCAGTCATCCATATATAGGAATGGACAATGCATCCGCTACTTGTCACTACACCCCAGTCATCCAGATGTAGGAATGGACAATGCATCCGCTACCTGTCACTATACCCCAGTCATCCATATATAGGAATGGACAATGCATCCGCTACCTGTCACTACACCCCAGTCATCCAGATGTAGGAATGGACAATGCATCCACTACCTCTCACTATACCCCAGTCATCCATATATAGGAATGGACACTGCATCCGCTACCTGTCACTACACCCCAGTCATCCAGATGTAGGAATGGACGATGCATCCGCTACCTGTCACTACACCCCAGTCATCCAGATGTAGGAATGGACGATGCATCCGCTACCTCTCACTACACCCCAGTCATCCAGATGTAGGAATGGACAATGCATCCACTACCTGCCACTACACCCCAGTCATCCATATATAGGAATGGACAATGCATCCGCTACTTGTCACTACACCCCAGTCATCCAGATGTAGGAATGGACAATGCATCCGCTACCTGTCACTACACCCCAGTCATCCATATATAGGAATGGACAATGCATCCACTACCTGTCACTACACCCCAGTCATCCAGATGTAGGAATGGACAATGCATCCGCTACCTGTCACTACACCCCAGTCATCCAGATGTAGGAATGGACAATGCATCCACTACCTCTCACTATACCCCAGTCATCCATATATAGGAATGGACACTGCATCCGCTACCTGTCACTACACCCCAGTCATCCAGATGTAGGAATGGACGATGCATCCACTACCTGTCACTACACCCCAGTCATCTTTATATAGGAATGGACAATGCATCCGCTACCTGTCACTACACCCCAGTCATCCACATGTAGGAATGGACGATGCATCCACTACCTGTCACTACACCCCAGTCATCTTTATATAGGAATGGACACTGCATCCGCTACCTGTCACTACACCCCAGTCATCCAGATGTAGGAATGGACGATGCATCCACTACCTGTCACTACACCCCAGTCATCCATATATAGGAATGGACGATGCATCCGCTACCTGTCACTACACCCCAGTCATCCATATATAGGAATGGACGATGCATCCGCTACCTGTCACTACACCCCAGTCATCCAGATATAGGAATGGACAATGCATCCGCTACCTGTCACTACACCCCAGTCATCCAGATATAGGAATGGACGATGCATCCGCTACCTGTCACTATACCCCAGTCATCCATATATAGGAATGGACGATGCATCCGCTACCTGTCACTACACCCCAGTCATCCAGATATAGGAATGGACAATGCATCCGCTACCTGTCACTACACCCCAGTCATCCAGATATAGGAATGGACGATGCATCCGCTACCTGTCACTACACCCCAGTCATCCAGATGTAGGAATGGACGATGCATCCGCTACCTGTCACTACACCCCAGTCATCCATATATAGGAATGGACGATGCATCCGCTACCTGTCACTACACCCCAGTCATCCAGATATAGGAATGGACAATGCATCCGCTACCTGTCACTACACCCCAGTCATCCATATATAGGAATGGACGATGCATCCGCTACCTGTCACTATACCCCAGTCATCCATATATAGGAATGGACGATGCATCCGCTACCTGTCACTACACCCCAGTCATCCAGATATAGGAATGGACAATGCATCCGCTACCTGTCACTACACCCCAGTCATCCAGATATAGGAATGGACGATGCATCCGCTACCTGTCACTACACCCCAGTCATCCAGATGTAGGAATGGACGATGCATCCGCTACCTGTCACTACACCCCAGTCATCCAGATGTAGGAATGGACGATGCATCCGCTACCTGTCACTACACCCCAGTCATCCATATATAGGAATGGACGATGCATCCGCTACCTGTCACTACACCCCAGTCATCCATATATAGGAATGGACAATGCATCCGCTACCTGTCACTATACCCCAGTCATCCATATATAGGAATGGACGATGCATCCGCTACCTGTCACTACACCCCAGTCATCCAGATGTAGGAATGGACGATGCATCCGCTACCTGTCATTACACCCCAGTCATCCATATATAGGAATGGACGATGCATCCGCTACCTGTCACTACACCCCAGTCATCCAGATGTAGGAATGGACGATGCATCCGCTACCTGTCACTATACCCCAGTCATCCAGATGTAGGAATGGACGATGCATCCGCTACCTGTCACTACACCCCAGTCATCCATATATAGGAATGGACGATGCATCCGCTACCTGTCACTACACCCCAGTCATCCATATATAGGAATGGACAATGCATCCGCTACCTGTCACTATACCCCAGTCATCCATATATAGGAATGGACGATGCATCCGCTACCTGTCACTACACCCCAGTCATCCAGATGTAGGAATGGACGATGCATCCGCTACCTGTCATTACACCCCAGTCATCCATATATAGGAATGGACGATGCATCCGCTACCTGTCACTATACCCCAGTCATCCATATATAGGAATGGACAATGCATCCGCTACCTGTCACTACACCCCAGTCATCCAGATGTAGGAATGGACGATGCATCCGCTACCTGTCATTACACCCCAGTCATCCATATATAGGAATGGACGATGCATCCACTACCTGTCACTACACCCCAGTCATCCAGATGTAGGAATGGACGATGCATCCACTACCTGTCACTATACCCCAGTCATCCATATATAGGAATGGACGATGCATCCGCTACCTGTCATTACACCCCAGTCATCCATATATAGGAATGGACGATGCATCCGCTACCTGTCATTACACCCCAGTCATCCATATATAGGAATGGACGATGCATCCACTACCTGTCACTATACCCCAGTCATCCATATATAGGAATGGACAATGCATCCGCTACCTGTCACTACACCCCAGTCATCCAGATGTAGGAATGGACGATGCATCCGCTACCTGTCATTACACCCCAGTCATCCATATATAGGAATGGACAATGCATCCGCTACCTGTCACTATACCCCAGTCATCCATATATAGGAATGGACACTGCATCCGCTGCCTGTCACTACACCCCAGTCATCCATATATAGGAATGGACAATGCATCCCCTACCTGTCACTACACCCCAGTCACACATATATAGGAATGGACAATGCATCCGCTACCTGTCACTACACCCCAGTCATCCATATATAGGAATGGACAATGCATCCCCTACCTGTCCCTACACCCCAGTCATCCATATATAGGAATGGACAATGCATCCGCTGCCTGTCACTACACCCCAGTCATTCAGATGTAGGAATGGACAATGCATCCGCTGCCTGTCACTACACCCCAGTCATCCATATATAGGAATGGACAATGCATCCACTACCTGTCACTACACCCCAGTCATCCATATATAGGAATGGACAATGCATCCCCTACCTGTCACTACACCCCAGTCACACATATATAGGAATGGACAATGCATCCGCTACCTGTCACTACACCCCAGTCATCCATATATAGGAATGGACAATGCATCCGCTACCTGTCACTACACCCCAGTCATCCATATATAGGAATGGACAATGCATCCCCTACCTGTCACTACACCCCAGTCACACATATATAGGAATGGACAATGCATCCGCTACCTGTCACTACACCCCAGTCATCCATATATAGGAATGGACAATGCATCCCCTACCTGTCACTACACCCCAGTCATCCATATATAGGAATGGACAATGCATCCGCTACCTGTCACTACACCCCAGTCATCCAGATGTAGGAATGGACAATGCATCCGCTACCTGTCACTACACCCCAGTCATCCATATATAGGAATGGACAATGCATCCACTACCTGTCACTACACCCCAGTCATCCATATATAGGAATGGACAATGCATCCGCTACCTGTCACTACACCCCAGTCATCCATATATAGGAATGGACAATGCATCCCCTACCTGTCACTACACCCCAGTCATCCATATATAGGAATGGACAATGCATCCCCTACCTGTCACTACACCCCAGTCATCCAGATGTAGGAATGGACAATGCATCCGCTACCTGTCACTACACCCCAGTCATCCATATATAGGAATGGACAATGCATCCCCTACCTGTCACTACACCCCAGTCATCCATATATAGGAATGGACAATGCATCCCCTACCTGTCACTACACCCCAGTCATCCATATATAGGAATGGACAATGCATCCGCTACCTGTCACTACACCCCAGTCATCCATATATAGGAATGGACAATGCATCCCCTACCTGTCACTACACCCCAGTCATCCAGATGTAGGAATGGACAATGCATCCGCTACCTGTCACTACACCCCAGTCATCCATATATAGGAATGGACAATGCATCCGCTGCCTGTCACTACACCAAAGTCATCCATTTATAGGAATGGACAATGCATCCGCTACCTGTCACTACACCCCAGTCATCCAGATGTAGGAATGGACAATGCATCCGCTACCTGTCACTATACCCCAGTCATCCAGATGTAGGAATGGACAATGCATCCGCTGCCTGTCACTACACCCCAGTCATCCATATATAGGAATGGACAATGCATCCGCTGCCTGTCACTACACCAAAGTCATCCATTTATAGGAATGGACAATGCATCCGCTACCTGTCACTACACCCCAGTCATCCAGATGTAGGAATGGACAATGCATCCGCTACCTGTCACTATACCCCAGTCATCCATATATAGGAATGGACAATGCATCCCCTACCTGTCACTACACCCCAGTCATCCATATATAGGAATGGACAATGCATCCCCTACCTGTCACTACACCCCAGTCATCCAGATGTAGGAATGGACAATGCATCCGCTACCTGTCACTACACCCCAGTCATCCATATATAGGAATGGACAATGCATCCCCTACCTGTCACTACACCCCAGTCATCCATATATAGGAATGGACAATGCATCCCCTACCTGTCACTACACCCCAGTCATCCATATATAGGAATGGACAATGCATCCGCTACCTGTCACTACACCCCAGTCATCCATATATAGGAATGGACAATGCATCCCCTACCTGTCACTACACCCCAGTCATCCAGATGTAGGAATGGACAATGCATCCGCTACCTGTCACTACACCCCAGTCATCCATATATAGGAATGGACAATGCATCCGCTGCCTGTCACTACACCAAAGTCATCCATTTATAGGAATGGACAATGCATCCCCTACCTGTCACTACACCCCAGTCATCCAGATGTAGGAATGGACAATGCATCCGCTACCTGTCACTATACCCCAGTCATCCAGATGTAGGAATGGACAATGCATCCGCTGCCTGTCACTACACCAAAGTCATCCATTTATAGGAATGGACAATGCATCCGCTACCTGTCACTACACCCCAGTCATCCATATATAGGAATGGACAATGCATCCGCTACCTGTCACTACACCAAAGTCATCCATTTATAGGAATGGACAGTGCATCCGCCACCTGTCACTACACCCCAGTCATCCATATATAGGAATGGACAATGCATCCGCTACCTGTCACTACACCCCAGTCATCCAGATGTAGGAATGGACAATGCATCCGCTGCCTGTCACTACACCAAAGTCATCCATATATAGGAATGGACAATGCATCCGCTACCTGTCACTACACCCCAGTCATCCAGATGTAGGAATGGACAATGCATCCGCTGCCTGTCACTACACCCCAGTCATCTTTATATAGGAATGGACAATGCATCCGCTACCTGTCACTACACCCCAGTCATCCATATATAGGAATGGACAGTGCATCCGCCACCTGTCACTACACCCCAGTCATCCATATATAGGAATGGACAATGCATCCGCTACCTGTCACTACACCCCAGTCATCCATATATAGGAATGGACAATGCATCCGCTACCTGTCACTGCACCCCAGTCATCCAGATGTAGGAATGGACAATGCATCCACTACCTGTCACTACACCCCAGTCATCCAGATGTAGGAATGGACAATGCATCCGCTACCTGTCACTACACCCCAGTCATCCATATATAGGAATGGACAATGCATCCGCTACCTGTCACTACACCCCAGTCATCCATATATAGGAATGGACAATGCATCCGCTACCTGTCACTGCACCCCAGTCATCCAGATGTAGGAATGGACAATGCATCCGCTACCTGTCACTACACCCCAGTCATCCATATGTAGGAATGGACAATGCATCCACTACCTGTCACTGCACCCCAGTCATCCAGATGTAGGAATGGACGATGCATCCGCTACCTGTCACTACACCCCAGTCATCCAGATGTAGGAATGGACAATGCATCCACGACCTGTCAATACACCCCAGTCATCCATATATAGGAATGGACAATGCATCCGCTACCTGTCACTACACCCCAGTCATCCAGATGTAGGAATGGACGATGCATCCGCTACCTGTCACTACACCCCAGTCATCCAGATGTAGAAATGGACAATGCATCCACTACCTGTCACTACACCCCAGTCATCCAGATGTAGGAATGGACGATGCATCCGCTACCTGTCACTACACCCCAGTCATCCAGATGTAGGAATGGACAATGCATCCACTACCTGTCACTACACCCCAGTCATCCAGATGTAGGAATGGACAATGCATCCACTACCTGTCACTACACCCCAGTCATCCATATATAGGAATGGACAATGCATCCACTACCTGTCACTACACCCCAGTCATCCAGATGTAGGAATGGACAATGCATCCACTACCTGTCACTATACCCCAGTCATCCATATATAGGAATGGACAATGCATCCACTACCTGTCACTACACCCCAGTCATCCAGATGTAGGAATGGACAATGCATCCACTACCTGTCACTATACCCCAGTCATCCATATATAGGAATGGACAATGCATCCGCTACTTGTCACTACACCCCAGTCATCCAGATGTAGGAATGGACAATGCATCCACTACCTGTCACTATACCCCAGTCATCCATATGTAGGAATGGACAATGCATCCGCTACCTGTCACTACACCCCAGTCATCCATATATAGGAATGGACGATGCATCCGCTACCTGTCACTATACCCCAGTCATCCATATATAGGAATGGACGATGCATCCGCTACCTGTCACTACACCCCAGTCATCCAGATATAGGAATGGACAATGCATCCGCTACCTGTCACTACACCCCAGTCATCCAGATATAGGAATGGACGATGCATCCGCTACCTGTCACTACACCCCAGTCATCCAGATGTAGGAATGGACGATGCATCCGCTACCTGTCACTACACCCCAGTCATCCATATATAGGAATGGACGATGCATCCGCTACCTGTCACTACACCCCAGTCATCCAGATATAGGAATGGACGATGCATCCGCTACCTGTCACTACACCCCAGTCATCCATATATAGGAATGGACGATGCATCCGCTACCTGTCACTACACCCCAGTCATCCATATATAGGAATGGACAATGCATCCGCTACTTGTCACTACACCCCAGTCATCCAGATGTAGGAATGGACAATGCATCCACTACCTGTCACTATACCCCAGTCATCCATATATAGGAATGGACAATGCATCCACTACCTGTCACTACACCCCAGTCATCCAGATGTAGGAATGGACAATGCATCCACTACCTGTCACTACACCCCAGTCATCCATATATAGGAATGGACGATGCATCCGCTACCTGTCACTACACCCCAGTCATCCAGATGTAGGAATGGACGATGCATCCACTACCTGTCACTACACCCCAGTCATCCAGATGTAGGAATGGACAATGCATCCACTACCTGTCACTACACCCCAGTCATCCATATATAGGAATGGACGATGCATCCACTACCTGTCACTACACCCCAGTCATCCAGATGTAGGAATGGACGATGCATCCGCTACCTGTCACTACACCCCAGTCATCCATATATAGGAATGGACGATGCATCCGCTACCTGTCACTACACCCCAGTCATCCATATATAGGAATGGACAATGCATCCGCTACCTGTCACTATACCCCAGTCATCCATATATAGGAATGGACGATGCATCCGCTACCTGTCACTACACCCCAGTCATCCAGATGTAGGAATGGACGATGCATCCGCTACCTGTCACTACACCCCAGTCATCCAGATGTAGGAATGGACAATGCATCCACTACCTGTCACTACACCCCAGTCATCCAGATGTAGGAATGGACAATGCATCCACTACCTGTCACTACACCCCAGTCATCCAGATGTAGGAATGGACAATGCATCCGCTACCTGTCACTATACCCCAGTCATCCATATATAGGAATGGACGATGCATCCGCTACCTGTCACTACACCCCAGTCATCCAGATATAGGAATGGACAATGCATCCACTACCTGTCACTATACCCCAGTCATCCATATATAGGAATGGACGATGCATCCGCTACCTGTCACTACACCCCAGTCATCCAGATATAGGAATGGACAATGCATCCGCTACCTGTCACTACACCCCAGTCATCCAGATATAGGAATGGACGATGCATCCGCTACCTGTCACTACACCCCAGTCATCCAGATGTAGGAATGGACGATGCATCCGCTACCTGTCACTACACCCCAGTCATCCATATATAGGAATGGACGATGCATCCGCTACCTGTCACTACACCCCAGTCATCCAGATATAGGAATGGACGATGCATCCGCTACCTGTCACTACACCCCAGTCATCCATATATAGGAATGGACGATGCATCCGCTACCTGTCACTACACCCCAGTCATCCATATATAGGAATGGACAATGCATCCGCTACCTGTCACTATACCCCAGTCATCCATATATAGGAATGGACGATGCATTCGCTACCTGTCACTACACCCCAGTCATCCAGATGTAGGAATGGACGATGCATCCGCTACCTGTCACTACACCCCAGTCATCCAGATGTAGGAATGGACAATGCATCCACTACCTGTCACTACACCCCAGTCATCCAGATGTAGGAATGGACAATGCATCCACTACCTGTCACTACACCCCAGTCATCCATATATAGGAATGGACGATGCATCCGCTACCTGTCACTACACCCCAGTCATCCAGATGTAGGAATGGACGATGCATCCACTACCTGTCACTACACCCCAGTCATCCAGATGTAGGAATGGACAATGCATCCACTACCTGTCACTACACCCCAGTCATCCATATATAGGAATGGACGATGCATCCACTACCTGTCACTACACCCCAGTCATCCAGATGTAGGAATGGACAATGCATCCACTACCTGTCACTACACCCCAGTCATCCAGATGTAGGAATGGACGATGCATCCGCTACCTGTCACTACACCCCAGTCATCCATATATAGGAATGGACGATGCATCCGCTACCTGTCACTACACCCCAGTCATCCAGATGTAGGAATGGACAATGCATCCACTACCTGTCACTACACCCCAGTCATCCAGATGTAGGAATGGACAATGCATCCACTACCTGTCACTACACCCCAGTCATCCAGATGTAGGAATGGACAATGCATCCACTACCTGTCACTATACCCCAGTCATCCATATATAGGAATGGACAATGCATCCGCTACTTGTCACTACACCCCAGTCATCCAGATGTAGGAATGGACAATGCATCCACTACCTGTCACTACACCCCAGTCATCCATATGTAGGAATGGACAATGCATCCGCTACCTGTCACTACACCCCAGTCATCCATATATAGGAATGGACGATGCATCCGCTACCTGTCACTATACCCCAGTCATCCATATATAGGAATGGACGATGCATCCGCTACCTGTCACTACACCCCAGTCATCCAGATATAGGAATGGACAATGCATCCGCTACTTGTCACTACACCCCAGTCATCCAGATGTAGGAATGGACAATGCATCCACTACCTGTCACTATACCCCAGTCATCCATATGTAGGAATGGACAATGCATCCGCTACCTGTCACTACACCCCAGTCATCCATATATAGGAATGGACGATGCATCCGCTACCTGTCACTATACCCCAGTCATCCATATATAGGAATGGACGATGCATCCGCTACCTGTCACTACACCCCAGTCATCCAGATATAGGAATGGACGATGCATCCGCTACCTGTCACTACACCCCAGTCATCCATATATAGGAATGGACGATGCATCCGCTACCTGTCACTACACCCCAGTCATCCAGATGTAGGAATGGACGATGCATCCGCTACCTGTCACTACACCCCAGTCATCCATATATAGGAATGGACGATGCATCCGCTACCTGTCACTACACCCCAGTCATCCAGATATAGGAATGGACGATGCATCCGCTACCTGTCACTACACCCCAGTCATCCATATATAGGAATGGACGATGCATCCGCTACCTGTCACTACACCCCAGTCATCCATATATAGGAATGGACAATGCATCCGCTACCTGTCACTATACCCCAGTCATCCATATATAGGAATGGACGATGCATCCGCTACCTGTCACTACACCCCAGTCATCCAGATGTAGGAATGGACGATGCATCCGCTACCTGTCATTACACCCCAGTCATCCATATATAGGAATGGACGATGCATCCGCTACCTGTCACTACACCCCAGTCATCCAGATGTAGGAATGGACGATGCATCCGCTACCTGTCACTATACCCCAGTCATCCAGATATAGGAATGGACGATGCATCCGCTACCTGTCACTACACCCCAGTCATCCATATATAGGAATGGACAATGCATCCGCTACCTGTCACTATACCCCAGTCATCCATATATAGGAATGGACGATGCATCCGCTACCTGTCACTACACCCCAGTCATCCAGATGTAGGAATGGACGATGCATCCACTACCTGTCACTACACCCCAGTCATCCATATATAGGAATGGACAATGCATCCGCCACCTGTCACTACACCCCAGTCATCCAGATGTAGGAATGGACGATGCATCCGCTACCTGTCATTACACCCCAGTCATCCATATATAGGAATGGACGATGCATCCGCTACCTGTCACTACACCCCAGTCATCCAGATGTAGGAATGGACGATGCATCCGCTACCTGTCATTACACCCCAGTCATCCATATATAGGAATGGACGATGCATCCACTACCTGTCACTATACCCCAGTCATCCATATATAGGAATGGACGATGCATCCGCTACCTGTCACTACACCCCAGTCATCCAGATGTAGGAATGGACGATGCATCCGCTACCTGTCATTACACCCCAGTCATCCATATATAGGAATGGACGATGCATCCGCTACCTGTCACTACACCCCAGTCATCCATATATAGGAATGGACGATGCATCCGCTACCTGTCACTACACCCCAGTCATCCATATATAGGAATGGACAATGCATCCGCTACCTGTCACTACACCCCAGTCATCCAGATGTAGGAATGGACGATGCATCCACTACCTGTCACTACACCCCAGTCATCCAGATGTAGGAATGGACGATGCATCCGCTACCTGTCACTACACCCCAGTCATCCATATATAGGAATGGACGATGCATCCACTACCTGTCACTACACCCCAGTCATCCATATATAGGAATGGACGATGCATCCGCTACCTGTCACTACACCCCAGTCATCCAGATGTAGGTATGGACGATGCATCCGCTACCTGTCATTACACCCCAGTCATCCATATATAGGAATGGACGATGCATCCACTACCTGTCACTATACCCCAGTCATCCATATATAGGAATGGACGATGCATCCGCTACCTGTCACTACACCCCAGTCATCCATATATAGGAATGGACGATGCATCCGCTACCTGTCACTACACCCCAGTCATCCAGATGTAGGAATGGACGATGCATCCGCTACCTGTCATTACACCCCAGTCATCCATATATAGGAATGGACGATGCATCCGCTACCTGTCACTACACCCCAGTCATCCATATATAGGAATGGACGATGCATCCGCTACCTGTCACTACACCCCAGTCATCCATATATAGGAATGGACAATGCATCCGCTACCTGTCACTACACCCCAGTCATCCAGATGTAGGAATGGACGATGCATCCACTACCTGTCACTACACCCCAGTCATCTTTATATAGGAATGGACACTGCATCCGCTACCTGTCACTACACCCCAGTCATCCAGATGTAGGAATGGACGATGCATCCACTACCTGTCACTACACCCCAGTCATCCATATATAGGAATGGACGATGCATCCGCTACCTGTCACTACACCCCAGTCATCCATATATAGGAATGGACGATGCATCCGCTACCTGTCACTACACCCCAGTCATCCATACGTAGGAATGGACGATGCATCCACTACCTGTCACTGCACCCCAGTCATCCAGATGTAGGAATGGACGATGCATCCGCTACCTGTCACTACACCCTAGTCATCCAGATGTAGGAATGGACGATGCATCCACTACCTGTCACTACACCCCAGTCATGCATATGTAGGAATGGACGATGCATCCGCTACCTGTCACTACACCCCAGTCATCCAGATGTAGGAATGGACGATGCATCCGCTACCTGTCACTACACCCCAGTCATCCAGATGTAGGAATGGACGATGCATCCGCTACCTGTCACTACACCCCAGTCATCCAGATGTAGGAATGGACGATGCATCCGCTACCTGTCACTACACCCTAGTCATCCAGATGTAGGAATGGACGATGCATCCACTACCTGTCACTACACCCCAGTCATCCATATGTAGGAATGGACAATGCATCCGCTACCTGTCACTACACCCCAGTCATCCAGATGTAGGAATGGACGATGCATCCGCTACCTGTCACTATACCCCAGTCATCCATATATAGGAATGGACAATGCATCCGCTACCTGTCACTACACCCCAGTCATACATATATAGGAATGGACAATGCATCCACTACCTGTCATTACACCCCAGTCATCCATATGTAGGAATGGACAATGCATCCGCTACCTGTCACTACACCCCAGTCATACATATATAGGAATGGACAATGCATCCACTACCTGTCATTACACCCCAGTCATCCATATGTAGGAATGGACAATGCATCCGCTACCTGTCACTACACCCCAGTCATCCATATATAGGAATGGACAATGCATCCACTACCTGTCACTACACCCCAGTCATCCATATATAGGAATGGACAATGCATCCACTACCTGTCACTACACCCCAGTCATCCATATGTAGGAATGGACAATGCATCCACTACCTGTCACTACACCCCAGTCATCCATATATAGGAATGGACAATGCATCCACTACCTGTCATTACACTCCAGTCATCCATATATAGGAATGGACAATGCATCCACTACCTGTCATTACACCCCAGTCATCCATATATAGGAATGGACAATGCATCCACTACCTGTCACTACACCCCAGTCATCCAGATGTAGGAATGGACAATGCATCCACTACCTGTCACTATACCCCAGTCATCCATATATAGGAATGGACAATGCATCCACTACCTGTCACTACACCCCAGTCATCCAGATGTAGGAATGGACAATGCATCCACTACCTGTCACTACACCCCAGTCATCCAGATGTAGGAATGGACAATGCATCCACTACCTGTCATTACACTCCAGTCATCCATATATAGGAATGGACAATGCATCCACTACCTGTCACTACACCCCAGTCATCCAGATGTAGGAATGGACAATGCATCCACTACCTGTCACTACACCCCAGTCATCCAGATGTAGGAATGGACAATGCATCCACTACCTGTCACTACACCCCAGTCATCCATATATAGGAATGGACAATGCATCCACTACCTGTCACTACACCCCAGTCATCCAGATGTAGGAATGGACAATGCATCCACTACCTGTCACTACACCCCAGTCATCCAGATGTAGGAATGGACAATGCATCCGCTACCTGTCACTACACCCCAGTCATCCAGATGTAGGAATGGACAATGCATCCACTACCTGTCACTACACCCCAGTCATCCATATATAGGAATGGACAATGCATCCACTACCTGTCACTACACCCCAGTCATCCATATGTAGGAATGGACAATGCATCCACTACCTGTCACTACACCCCAGTCATCCATATATAGGAATGGACAATGCATCCACTACCTGTCATTACACTCCAGTCATCCATATATAGGAATGGACAATGCATCCGCTACCTGTCATTACACTCCAGTCATCCATATATAGGAATGGACAATGCATCCGCTACCTGTCACTACACCCCAGTCATCCATATATAGGAATGGACAATGCATCCGCTACCTGTCATTACACTCCAGTCATCCATATATAGGAATGGACAATGCATCCGCTACCTGTCACTACACCCCAGTCATCCATATATAGGAATGGACAATGCATCCGCTACCTGTCATTACACTCCAGTCATCCATATATAGGAATGGACAATGCATCCACTACCTGTCACTGCACCCCAGTCATCCATATATAGGAATGGACAATGCATCCGCTACCTGTCACTGCACCCCAGTCATCCATATATAGGAATGGACAATGCATCCACTACCTGTCACTACACCCCAGTCATCCAGATGTAGGAATGGACAATGCATCCACTACCTGTCACTACACCCCAGTCATCCATATATAGGAATGGACAATGCATCCACTACCTGTCATTACACTCCAGTCATCCATATATAGGAATGGACAATGCATCCGCTACCTGTCACTGCACCCCAGTCATCCATATATAGGAATGGACAATGCATCCACTACCTGTCACTACACCCCAGTCATCCAGATGTAGGAATGGACAATGCATCCACTACCTGTCACTACACCCCAGTCATCCATATATAGGAATGGACAATGCATCCGCTACCTGTCATTACACCCCAGTCATCCATATATAGGAATGGACAATGCATCCGCTACCTGTCACTGCACCCCAGTCATCCAGATGTAGGAATGGACAATGCATCCACTACCTGTCACTACACCCCAGTCATCCAGATGTAGGAATGGACAATGCATCCACTACCTGTCACTACACCCCAGTCATCCAGATGTAGGAATGGACAATGCATCCACTACCTGTCACTATACCCCAGTCATCCAGATGTAGGAATGGACAATGCATCCGCTACCTGTCACTACACCCCAGTCATCCATATATAGGAATGGACAATGCATCCACTACCTGTCACTACACCCCAGTCATCCATATATAGGAATGGACGATGCATCCGCTACCTGTCACTGCACCCCAGTCATCCAGATGTAGGAATGGACAATGCATCCACTACCTGTCACTACACCCCAGTCATCCATATATAGGAATGGACAATGCATCCACTACCTGTCACTACACCCCAGTCATCCATATATAGGAATGGACAATGCATCCACTACCTGTCACTACACCCCAGTCATCCATATATAGGAATGGACAATGCATCCACTACCTGTCACTACACCCCAGTCATCCATATATAGGAATGGACGATGCATCCGCTACCTGTCACTGCACCCCAGTCATCCAGATGTAGGAATGGACAATGCATCCACTACCTGTCACTACACCCCAGTCATCCATATATAGGAATGGACAATGCATCCACTACCTGTCACTACACCCCAGTCATCCATATATAGGAATGGACAATGCATCCGCTACCTGTCACTACACCCCAGTCATCCATATATAGGAATGGACGATGCATCCGCTACCTGTCACTGCACCCCAGTCATCCAGATGTAGGAATGGACAATGCATCCACTACCTGTCACTACACCCCAGTCATCCATATATAGGAATGGACAATGCATCCACTACCTGTCACTACACCCCAGTCATCCATATATAGGAATGGACAATGCATCCACTACCTGTCACTACACCCCAGTCATCCATATATAGGAATGGACGATGCATCCGCTACCTGTCACTACACCCCAGTCATCCATATATAGGAATGGACGATGCATCCGCTACCTGTCACTGCACCCCAGTCATCCAGATGTAGGAATGGACAATGCATCCGCCACCTGTCACTACACCCCAGTCATCCATATATAGGAATGGACAATGCATCCACTACCTGTCACTACACCCCAGTCATCCATATATAGGAATGGACGATGCATCCGCTACCTGTCACTACACCCCAGTCATCCATAATGCATCCCCTACCTGTCATCCATATATAGGATACCTGTCACTACAATGCATCCGCTGCCTGTCACTACACCCCAGTCATTCAGATGTAGGAATGGACAATGCATCCACTACCTGTCACTACACCCCAGTCATCCAGATGTAGGAATGGACAATGCATCCACTACCTGTCACTACACCCCAGTCATCCAGATGTAGGAATGGACAATGCATCCGCCACCTGTCACTACACCCCAGTCATCCATATATAGGAATGGACAATGCATCCACTACCTGTCACTACACCCCAGTCATCCATATATAGGAATGGACGATGCATCCGCTACCTGTCACTACACCCCAGTCATCCATATATAGGAATGGACGATGCATCCGCTACCTGTCACTACACCCCAGTCATCCATATATAGGAATGGACGATGCATCCGCTACCTGTCATTACACCCCAGTCATCCATATATAGGAATGGACAATGCATCCGCTACCTGTCACTACACCCCAGTCATCCATATATAGGAATGGACGATGCATCCGCTACCTGTCACTACACCCCAGTCATCCATATGTAGGAATGGACAATGCATCCACTACCTGTCACTACACCCCAGTCATCCAGATGTAGGAATGGACGATGCATCCGCTACCTGTCACTACACCCCAGTCATCCAGATGTAGGAATGGACGATGCATCCGCTACCTGTCACTACACCCCAGTCATCCATAAGTAGGAATGGACAATGCATCCGCTACCTGTCAGTACACCCCAGTCATCCAGATGTAGGAATGGACAATGCATCCACTACCTGTCACTACACCCCAGTCATCCATATATAGGAATGGACAATGCATCCGCCACCTGTCACTACACCCCAGTCATCCATATATAGGAATGGACAATGCATCCGCTACCTGTCACTACACCCCAGTCATCCATATATAGGAATGGACAATGCATCCCCTACCTGTCACTACACCCCAGTCATCCATATATAGGAATGGACAATGCATCCCCTACCTGTCACTACACCCCAGTCACACATATATAGGAATGGACAATGCATCCGCTACCTGTCACTACACCCCAGTCATCCATATATAGGAATGGACAATGCATCCGCTACCTGTCACTACACCCCAGTCACACATATATAGGAATGGACAATGCATCCGCTACCTGTCACTACACCCCAGTCATCCATATATAGGAATGGACAATGCATCCGCTGCCTGTCACTACACCCCAGTCATTCAGATGTAGGAATGGACAATGCATCCGCTACCTGTCACTACACCCCAGTCATCCAGATGTAGGAATGGACAATGCATCCGCTGCCTGTCACTACACCAAAGTCATACATATATAGGAATGGACAATGCATCCCCTACCTGTCACTACACCCCAGTCATCCATATATAGGAATGGACAATGCATCCGCTACCTGTCACTACACCCCAGTCATCCAGATGTAGGAATGGACAATGCATCCGCTGCCTGTCACTACACCCCAGTCATCCATATATAGGAATGGACAATGCATCCCCTACCTGTCACTACACCCCAGTCATCCATATATAGGAATGGACAATGCATCCGCTACCTGTCACTACACCCCAGTCATCCAGATGTAGGAATGGACAATGCATCCGCTACCTGTCACTACACCCCAGTCATCCATATATAGGAATGGACAATGCATCCGCTACCTGTCAGTACACCCCAGTCATCCAGATGTAGGAATGGACAATGCATCCACTACCTGTCACTACACCCCAGTCATCCATATATAGGAATGGACAATGCATCCGCTACCTGTCACTATACCCCAGTCATCCATATATAGGAATGGACAATGCATCCGCTACCTGTCACTATACCCCAGGCATCCATATATAGGAATGGACACTGCATCCGCTGCCTGTCACTACACCCCAGTCATCCATATATAGGAATGGACAATGCATCCGCTACCTGTCACTACACCCCAGTCATCCATATATAGGAATGGACAATGCATCCGCTACCTGTCACTACACCCCAGTCATCCATATATAGGAATGGACAATGCATCCGCTACCTGTCACTACACCCCAGTCATCCATATATAGGAATGGACAATGCATCCGCTGCCTGTCACTACACCCCAGTCATCCATATGTAGGAATGGACAATGCATCCACTACCTGTCACTACACCCCAGTCATCCATATATAGGAATGGACAATGCATCCGCTGCCTGTCACTACACCCCAGTCATCCAGATGTAGGAATGGACAATGCATCCGCTACCTGTCACTACACCCCAGTCATCCAGATGTAGGAATGGACAATGAATCCGCTGCCTGTCACTACACCAAAGTCATCCATATATAGGAATGGACAATGCATCCCCTACCTGTCACTACACCCCAGTCATCCATATATAGGAATGGACAATGCATCCGCTACCTGTCACTACACCCCAGTCATCCAGATGTAGGAATGGACAATGCATCCGCTGCCTGTCACTACACCCCAGTCATCCATATATAGGAATGGACAATGCATCCCCTACCTGTCACTACACCCCAGTCATCCATATATAGGAATGGACAATGCATCCGCTACCTGTCACTACACCCCAGTCATCCAGATGTAGGAATGGACAATGCATCCGCTACCTGTCACTACACCCCAGTCATCCAGATGTAGGAATGGACAATGCATCCGCTACCTGTCACTACACCAAAGTCATCCATATATAGGAATGGACAATGCATCCGCTACCTGTCACTACACCCCAGTCATCCAGATGTAGGAATGGACAATGCATCCGCTACCTGTCACTACACCAAAGTCATCCAAATATAGGAATGGACAATGCATCCGCTGCCTGTCACTACACCCCAGTCATCCATATATAGGAATGGACAATGCATCCGCTACCTGTCACTACACCCCAGTCATCCATATATAGGAATGGACAATGCATCCGCTACCTGTCACTACACCCCAGTCATCCATATATAGGAATGGACAATGCATCCGCTACCTGTCACTACACCCAAGTCATCCATATATAGGAATGGACAATGCATCCGCTACCTGTCACTACACCCCAGTCATCCAGATGTAGGAATGGACAATGCATCCGCTACCTGTCACTACACCCAAGTCATCCATATATAGGAATGGACAATGCATCCGCTACCTGTCACTACACCCCAGTCATCCAGATGTAGGAATGGACAATGCATCCGCTACCTGTCACTACACCCCTGTCATCCATATATAGGAATGGACAATGCATCCACTACCTGTCACTACACCCCAGTCATCCAGATGTAGGAATGGACAATGCATCCGCTACCTGTCACTACACCCCAGTCATCCATATATAGGAATGGACAATGCATCCGCTACCTGTCACTATACCCCAGTCATCCATATATAGGAATGGACAATGCATCCGCCACCTGTCACTACACCCCAGTCATCCATATATAGGAATGGACAATGCATCCGCTACCTGTCACTACACCCCAGTCATCCAGATGTAGGAATGGACAATGCATCCGCTACCTGTCACTACACCCCAGTCATCCATATATAGGAATGGACAATGCATCCACTACCTGTCACTACACCCCAGTCATCCATATATAGGAATGGACAATGCATCCGCTACCTGTCACTACACCCCAGTCATCCATATATAGGAATGGACAATGCATCCGCTACCTGTCACTACACCCCAGTCATCCAGATGTAGGAATGGACAATGCATCCACTACCTGTCATTACACCCCAGTCATCCATATATAGGAATGGACAATGCATCCGCTACCTGTCACTACACCCCAGTCATCCATATATAGGAATGGACAATGCATCCGCTACCTGTCACTACACCCCAGTCATCCAGATGTAGGAATGGACAATGCATCCACTACCTGTCACTACACCCCAGTCATCCATGTATAGGAATGGACAATGCATCCACTACCTGTCACTATACCCCAGTCATCCAGATGTAGGAATGGACAATGCATCCGCTACCTGTCACTACACCCCAGTCATCCATGTATAGGAATGGACAATGCATCCACTACCTGTCACTACACCCCAGTCATCCAGATGTAGGAATGGACAATGCATCCACTACCTGTCACTACACCCCAGTCATCCATATATAGGAATGGACAATGCATCCGCTACCTGTCACTACACCCCAGTCATCCAGATGTAGGAATGGACAATGCATCCGCTACCTGTCACTACACCCCAGTCATCCAGATGTAGGAATGGACAATGCATCCACTACCTGTCACTACACCCCAGTCATCCAGATGTAGGAATGGACAATGCATCCACTACCTGTTACTACACCCCAGTCATCCATATATAGGAATGGACAATGCATCCGCTACCTGTCACTACACCCCAGTCATCCAGATGTAGGAATGGACAATGCATCCGCTACCTGTCACTACACCCCAGTCATCCAGATGTAGGAATGGACAATGCATCCACTACCTGTTACTACACCCCAGTCATCCATATATAGGAATGGACAATGCATCCGCTACCTGTCACTACACCCCAGTCATCCATATATAGGAATGGACAATGCATCCACTACCTGTCACTACACTCCAGTCATCCAGATGTAGGAATGGACAATGCATCCGCTACCTGTCACTACACCCCAGTCATCCATATATAGGAATGGACAATGCATCCGCTACCTGTCACTACACCCCAGTCATCCAGATGTAGGAATGGACAATGCATCCGCTACCTGTCACTACACCCCAGTCATCCAGATGTAGGAATGGACAATGCATCCGCTACCTGTCACTACACCCCAGTCATCCATATATAGGAATGGACAATGCATCCACTTCCTGTCACTACACCCCAGTCATCCATATATAGGAATGGACAATGCATCCGCTACCTGTTACTACACCCCAGTCATCCATATATAGGAATGGACAATGCATCCGCTACTTGTCACTACACCCCAGTCATCCATATATAGGAATGGACAATGCATCCGCTACCTGTCACTACACCCCAGTCATCCAGATGTAGGAATGGACAATGCATCCACTACCTGTCACTATACCCCAGTCATCCATATATAGGAATGGACAATGCATCCGCTACCTGTCACTACACCCCAGTCATCCATATATAGGAATGGACAATGCATCCACTACCTGTCACTATACCCCAGTCATCCATATATAGGAATGGACAATGCATCCACTACCTGTCACTACACCCCAGTCATCCATATATAGGAATGGACAATGCATCCACTACCTGTCACTACACCCCAGTCATCCAGATGTAGGAATGGACAATGCATCCGCTACCTGTCACTACACCCCAGTCATCCAGATGTAGGAATGGACAATGCATCCGCTACCTGTCACTACACCCCAGTCATCCAGATGTAGGAATGGACAATGCATCCACTACCTGTCACTATACCCCAGTCATCCATATATAGGAATGGACAATGCATCCGCTACCTGTCACTATACCCCAGTCATCCAGATGTAGGAATGGACAATGCATCCGGTACCTGTCACTATACCCCAGTCATCCATATATAGGAATGGACACTGCATCCGCTACCTGTCACTACACCCCAGTCATCCAGATGTAGGAATGGACGATGCATCCGCTACCTGTCACTACACCCCAGTCATCCATATATAGGAATGGACGATGCATCCGCTACCTGTCACTACACCCCAGTCATCCATATATAGGAATGGACGATGCATCCGCTACCTGTCACTACACCCCAGTCATCCATATATAGGAATGGACAATGCATCCGCTACCTGTCACTACACCCCAGTCATCCAGATGTAGGAATGGACGATGCATCCACTACCTGTCACTACACCCCAGTCATCCATATATAGGAATGGACGATGCATCCGCTACCTGTCACTACACCCCAGTCATCCATATATAGGAATGGACAATGCATCCGCTACCTGTCACTACACCCCAGTCATCCAGATGTAGGAATGGACGATGCATCCACTACCTGTCACTACACCCCAGTCATCCATATATAGGAATGGACGATGCATCCGCTACCTGTCACTACACCCCAGTCATCCATATATAGGAATGGACGATGCATCCGCTACCTGTCACTACACCCCAGTCATCCAGATATAGGAATGGACGATGCATCCGCTACCTGTCACTATACCCCAGTCATCCATATATAGGAATGGACGATGCATCCGCTACCTGTCACTACACCCCAGTCATCCAGATATAGGAATGGACGATGCATCCGCTACCTGTCACTACACCCCAGTCATCCATATATAGGAATGGACGATGCATCCGCTACCTGTCACTACACCCCAGTCATCCAGATATAGGAATGGACGATGCATCCGCTACCTGTCACTACACCCCAGTCATCCATATATAGGAATGGACGATGCATCCGCTACCTGTCACTACACCCCAGTCATCCATATATAGGAATGGACAATGCATCCGCTACCTGTCACTATACCCCAGTCATCCATATATAGGAATGGACGATGCATCCGCTACCTGTCACTACACCCCAGTCATCCAGATATAGGAATGGACAATGCATCCACTACCTGTCACTACACCCCAGTCATCCAGATGTAGGAATGGACAATGCATCCACTACCTGTCACTATACCCCAGTCATCCATATATAGGAATGGACAATGCATCCGCTACCTGTCACTGCACCCCAGTCATCCAGATGTAGGAATGGACAATGCATCCGCTACCTGTCACTACACCCCAGTCATCCAGATGTAGGAATGGACAATGCATCCACTACCTGTCATTACACCCCAGTCATCCATATGTAGGAATGGACAATGCAACCGCTACCTATCACTACACCCCAGTCATCCAGATGTAGGAATGGACAATGCATCCACTACCTGTCATTACACCCCAGTCATACATATATAGGAATGGACAATGCATCCGCTACCTGTCACTGCACCCCAGTCATCCAGATGTAGGAATGGACAATGCATCCGCTACCTGTCACTACACCCCAGTCATCCAGATGTAGGAATGGACAATGCATCCACTACCTGTCACTGCACCCCAGTCATCCAGATGTAGGAATGGACGATGCATCCGCTACCTGTCACTACACCCCAGTCATCCAGATGTAGGAATGGACAATGCATCCGCTACCTGTCATTACACCCCAGTCATCCATATGTAGGAATGGACAATGCATCCACTACCTGTCACTACACCCCAGTCATCCAGATGTAGGAATGGACGATGCATCCGCTACCTGTCACTACACCCCAGTCATCCAGATGTAGGAATGGACAATGCATCCACTACCTGTCATTACACCCCAGTCATCCATATGTAGGAATGGACAATGCATCCACTACCTGTCACTACACCCCAGTCATCCATATGTAGAAATGGACAATGCATCCGCTACCTGTCACTACACCCCAGTCATCCAGATGTAGGAATGGACGATGCATCCGCTACCTGTCACTATACCCCAGTCATCCATATATAGGAATGGACAATGCATCCGCTACCTGTCACTACACCCCAGTCATACATATATAGGAATGGACAATGCATCCACTACCTGTCACTACACCCCAGTCATCCATATATAGGAATGGACAATGCATCCGCTACCTGTCACTACACCCCAGTCATACATATATAGGAATGGACAATGCATCCACTACCTGTCACTACACCCCAGTCATCCATATGTAGGAATGGACAATGCATCCGCTACCTGTCACTACACCCCAGTCATCCATATGTAGGAATGGACAATGCATCCACTACCTGTCACTACACCCCAGTCATCCATATATAGGAATGGACAATGCATCCACTACCTGTCACTACACCCCAGTCATCCATATATAGGAATGGACAATGCATCCACTACCTGTCACTACACCCCAGTCATCCATATGTAGGAATGGACAATGCATCCACTACCTGTCACTACACCCCAGTCATCCATATATAGGAATGGACAATGCATCCACTACCTGTCATTACACTCCAGTCATCCATATATAGGAATGGACAATGCATCCACTACCTGTCACTACACCCCAATCATCCAGATGTAGGAATGGACAATGCATCCACTACCTGTCACTACACCCCAGTCATCCATATGTAGGAATGGACAATGCATTCGCTACCTGTCACTACACCCCAGTCATCCATATGTAGGAATGGACAATGCATCCACTACCTGTCACTACACCCCAGTCATCCATATATACGAATGGACAATGCATCCACTACCTGTCATTACACTCCAGTCATCCATATATAGGAATGGACAATGCATCCACTACCTGTCACTACACCCCAATCATCCAGATGTAGGAATGGACAATGCATCCACTACCTGTCACTACACCCCAATCATCCAGATGTAGGAATGGACAATGCATCCACTACCTGTCACTATACCCCAGTCATCCATATATAGGAATGGACAATGCATCCGCTACCTGTCACTGCACCCCAGTAATCCAGATGTAGGAATGGACAATGCATCCACTACCTGTCACTGCACCCCAGTCATCCAGATGTAGGAATGGACAATGCATCCACTACCTGTCACTATACCCCAGTCATCCATATATAGGAATGGACAATGCATCCGCTACCTGTCACTACACCCCAGTCATCCAGATGTAGGAATGGACAATGCATCCGCTACCTGTCACTACACCCCAGTCATCCATATGTAGGAATGGACAATGCATCCACTACCTGTCACTGCACCCCAGTCATCCAGATGTAGGAATGGACAATGCATCCGCTACCTGTCACTGCACCCCAGTCATCCAGATGTAGGAATGGACAATGCATCCGCTACCTGTCACTACACCCCAGTCATCCATATATAGGAATGGACAATGCATCCACTACCTGTCACTGCACCCCAGTCATCCAGATGTAGGAATGGACGATGCATCCGCTACCTGTCACTACACCCCAGTCATCCATATATAGGAATGGACAATGCATCCACTACCTGTCACTGCACCCCAGTCATCCATAAGTAGGAATGGACAATGCATCCACTACCTGTCACTGCACCCCAATCATCCAGATGTAGGAATGGACGATGCATCCGCTACCTGTCACTGCACCCCAGTCATCCAGATGTAGGAATGGACGATGCATCCACTACCTGTCACTGCACCCCAGTCATCCAGATGTAGGAATGGACGATGCATCCACTACCTGTCACTACACCCCAGTCATCCATAAGTAGGAATGGACAATGCATCCACTACCTGTCACTGCACCCCAGTCATCCAGATGTAGGAATGGACAATGCATCCGCTACCTGTCACTGCACCCCAGTCATCCAGATGTAGGAATGGACAATGCATCCGCTACCTGTCACTGCACCCCAGTCATCCAGATGTAGGAATGGACGATGCATCCACTACCTGTCACTGCACCCCAGTCATCCAGATGTAGGAATGGACAATGCATCCGCTACCTGTCACTGCACCCCAGTCATCCATAAGTAGGAATGGACAATGCATCCGCTACCTGTCACTGCACCCCAGTCATCCAGATGTAGGAATGGACAATGCATCCGCTACCTGTCACTGCACCCCAGTCATCCATAAGTAGGAATGGACAATGCATCCGCTACCTGTCACTGCACCCCAGTCATCCAGATGTAGGAATGGACAATGCATCCACTACCTGTCACTGCACCCCAGTCATCCATAAGTAGGAATGGACAATGCATCCGCTACCTGTCACTGCACCCCAGTCATCCAGATGTAGGAATGGACAATGCATCCGCTACCTGTCACTGCACCCCAGTCATCCATAAGTAGGAATGGACAATGCATCCGCTACCTGTCACTGCACCCCAGTCATCCATAAGTAGGAATGGACAATGCATCCACTACCTGTCACTGCACCCCAGTCATCCATAAGTAGGAATGGACAATGCATCCGCTACCTGTCACTGCACCCCAGTCATCCAGATGTAGGAATGGACAATGCATCCGCTACCTGTCACTGCACCCCAGTCATCCAGATGTAGGAATGGACGATGCATCCACTACCTGTCACTGCACCCCAGTCATCCAGATGTAGGAATGGACGATGCATCCACTACCTGTCACTACACCCCAGTCATCCATAAGTAGGAATGGACAATGCATCCACTACCTGTCACTGCACCCCAGTCATCCAGATGTAGGAATGGACAATGCATCCGCTACCTGTCACTGCACCCCAGTCATCCATAAGTAGGAATGGACAATGCATCCACTACCTGTCACTGCACCCCAGTCATCCAGATGTAGGAATGGACGATGCATCCACTACCTGTCACTACACCCCAGTCATCCAGATGTAGGAATGGACGATGCATCCGCTACCTGTCACTACACCCCAGTCATCCATAAGTAGGAATGGACAATGCATTCACTACCTGTCACTGCACCAAAGTCATCCAGATGTAGGAATGGACGATGCATCCGCTACCTGTCACTACACCCCAGTCATCCAGATGTAGGAATGGACAATGCATCCACGACCTGTCAATACACCCCAGTCATCCATATATAGGAATGGACAATGCATCCGCTACCTGTCACTACACCCCAGTCATCCAGATGTAGGAATGGACGATGCATCCGCTACCTGTCACTACACCCCAGTCATCCAGATGTAGGAATGGACAATGCATCCACGACCTGTCAATACACCCCAGTCATCCATATATAGGAATGGACAATGCATCCGCTACCTGTCACTACACCCCAGTCATCCAGATGTAGGAATGGACGATGCATCCGCTACCTGTCAATACACCCCAGTCATCCATATATAGGAATGGACAATGCATCCGCTACCTGTCACTACACCCCAGTCATCCATATGTAGGAATGGACAATGCATCCACTACCTGTCACTACACCCCAGTCATCCATAGGTAGGAATGGACAATGCATCCGCTACCTGTCACTACACCCCAGTCATCCATATGTAGGAATGGACAATGCATCCGCTACCTGTCATTACACCCCAGTCATCCATATGTAGGAATGGACGATGCATCCACTACCTGTCACTACACCCCAGTCATCCATATGTAGGAATGGACAATGCATCCGCTACCTGTCACTACACCCCAGTCATCCAGATGTAGGAATGGACAATGCATCCGCTACCTGTCACTACACCCCAGTCATCCATATATAGGAATGGACAATGCATCCACTACCTGTCACTACACCCCAGTCATCCATATGTAGGAATGGACAATGCATCCGCTACCTGTCACTACACCCCAGTCATCCATATGTAGGAATGGACAATGCATCCGCTACCTGTCATTACACCCCAGTCATCCATATATAGGAATGGACGATGCATCCACTACCTGTCACTACACCCCAGTCATCCATATGTAGGAATGGACAATGCATCCGCTACCTGTCACTACACCCCAGTCATCCATATATAGGAATGGACAATGCATCCACTACCTGTCACTACACCCCAGTCATCCATATGTAGGAATGGACAATGCATCCGCTACCTGTCACTACACCCCAGTCATCCATATGTAGGAATGGACAATGCATCCGCTACCTGTCATTACACCCCAGTCATCCATATATAGGAATGGACGATGCATCCACTACCTGTCACTACACCCCAGTCATCCATATGTAGGAATGGACGATGCATCCGCTACCTGTCACTACACCCCAGTCATCCATATGTAGGAATGGACGATGCATCCACTACCTGTCACTACACCCCAGTCATCCATATGTAGGAATGGACAATGCATCCGCTACCTGTCACTACACCCCAGTCATCCATATGTAGGAATGGACGATGCATCCACTACCTGTCACTACACCCCAGTCATCCATATATAGGAATGGACAATGCATCCACTACCTGTCACTACACCCCAGTCATCCATATGTAGGAATGGACAATGCATCCGCTACCTGTCATTACACCCCAGTCATCCATATATAGGAATGGACAATGCATCCGCTACCTGTCACTACACCCCAGTCATCCATATGTAGGAATGGACAATGCATCCGCTACCTGTCATTACACCCCAGTCATCCATATATAGGAATGGACAATGCATCCGCTACCTGTCACTACACCCCAGTCATCCATATATAGGAATGGACAATGCATCCGCTACCTGTCACTACACCCCAGTCATCCATATATAGGAATGGACAATGCATCCACTACCTGTCACTACACCCCAGTCATCCATATATAGGAATGGACAATGCATCCACTACCTGTCATTACACCCCAGTCATCCAGATGTAGGAATGGACAATGCATCCGCTACCTGTCACTACACCCCAGTCATCCATATGTAGGAATGGACAATGCATCCGCTACCTGTCACTACACCCCAGTCATCCAGATGTAGGAATGGACGATGCATCCACTACCTGTCACTACACACCAGTCATCCATATATAGGAATGGACAATGCATCCGCTACCTGTCACTGCACCCCAGTCATACATATATAGGAATGGACAATGCATCCGCTACCTGTCACTACACCCCAGTCATCCATATATAGGAATGGACAATGCATCCACTACCTGTCATTACACCCCAGTCATCCATATGTAGGAATGGACAATGCATCCGCTACTTGTCACTACACCCCAGTCATCCAGATGTAGGAATGGACGATGCATCCACTACCTGTCATTACACCCCAGTCATCCATATATAGGAATGGACAATGCATCCACTACCTGTCACTACACCCCAGTCATCCAGATGTAGGAATGGACAATGCATCCACTACCTGTCACTACACCCCAGTCATCCAGATGTAGGAATGGACAATGCATCCGCTACCTGTCACTACACCCCAGTCATCCATATGTAGGAATGGACAATGCATCCGCTACCTGTCACTACACCCCAGTCATCCATATGTAGGAATGGACAATGCATCCGCTACCTGTCACTACACCCCAGTCATCCAGATGTAGGAATGGACAATGCATCCGCTACCTGTCACTACACCCCAGTCATCCATATGTAGGAATGGACAATGCATCCGCTACCTGTCACTACACCCCAGTCATCCAGATGTAGGAATGGACGATGCATCCACTACCTGTCACTACACACCAGTCATCCATATATAGGAATGGACAATGCATCCGCTACCTGTCACTGCACCCCAGTCATACATATATAGGAATGGACAATGCATCCGCTACCTGTCACTACACCCCAGTCATCCATATATAGGAATGGACAATGCATCCACTACCTGTCATTACACCCCAGTCATCCATATGTAGGAATGGACAATGCATCCGCTACTTGTCACTACACCCCAGTCATCCAGATGTAGGAATGGACGATGCATCCACTACCTGTCATTACACCCCAGTCATCCATATATAGGAATGGACAATGCATCCACTACCTGTCACTACACACCAGTCATCCATATATAGGAATGGACAATGCATCCGCTACCTGTCACTACACACCAGTCATCCATATATAGGAATGGACAATTCATCCGCTACCTGTCACTGCACCCCAGTCATCCATATATAGGAATGGACGATGCATCCACTACCTGTCATTACACCCCAGTCATCCATATATAGGAATGGACAATGCATCCACTACCTGTCACTACACACCAGTCATCCATATATAGGAATGGACAATGCATCCGCTACCTGTCACTGCACCCCAGTCATACATATATAGGAATGGACAATGCATCCGCTACCTGTCATTACACCCCAGTCATCCAGATGTAGGAATGGACGATGCATCCACTACCTGTCACTTCACCCCAGTCATCCATATATAGGAATGGACAATGCATCCGCTACCTGTCACTGCACCCCTGTCATCCATATGTAGGAATGGACAATGCATCCGCTACCTGTCACTACACCCCAGTCATCCAGATGTAGGAATGGACGATGCATCCACTACCTGTCACTACACACCAGTCATCCATATATAGGAATGGACAATGCATCCGCTACCTGTCACTGCACCCCAGTCATACATATATAGGAATGGACAATGCATCCGCTACCTGTCACTACACCCCAGTCATCCATATATAGGAATGGACAATGCATCCACTACCTGTCATTACACCCCAGTCATCCATATGTAGGAATGGACAATGCATCCGCTACTTGTCACTACACCCCAGTCATCCAGATGTAGGAATGGACGATGCATCCACTACCTGTCATTACACCCCAGTCATCCATATATAGGAATGGACAATGCATCCACTACCTGTCACTACACACCAGTCATCCATATATAGGAATGGACAATGCATCCGCTACCTGTCACTACACACCAGTCATCCATATATAGGAATGGACAATTCATCCGCTACCTGTCACTGCACCCCAGTCATCCATATATAGGAATGGACGATGCATCCACTACCTGTCATTACACCCCAGTCATCCATATATAGGAATGGACAATGCATCCACTACCTGTCACTACACACCAGTCATCCATATATAGGAATGGACAATGCATCCGCTACCTGTCACTGCACCCCAGTCATACATATATAGGAATGGACAATGCATCCGCTACCTGTCATTACACCCCAGTCATCCAGATGTAGGAATGGACGATGCATCCACTACCTGTCACTTCACCCCAGTCATCCATATATAGGAATGGACAATGCATCCGCTACCTGTCACTGCACCCCTGTCATACATATATAGGAATGGACAATGCATCCGCTACCTGTCATTACACCCCAGTCATCCATATGTAGGAATGGACAATGCATCCGCTACCTGTCACTACACCCCAGTCATCCAGATGTAGGAATGGACGATGCATCCACTACCTGTCACTATACCTCAGTCATCCATATATAGGAATGGACAATGCATCCGCTACCTGTCACTACACCCCAGTCATACATATATAGGAATGGACAATGCATCCGCTACCTGTCACTACACCCCAGTCATACATATATAGGAATGGACAATGCATCCGCTACCTGTCACTGCACCCCTGTCATACATATATAGGAATGGACAATGCTTCCGCTACCTGTCATTACACCCCAGTCATCCATATGTAGGAATGGACAATGCATCCGCTACCTGTCACTACACCCCAGTCATCCAGATGTAGGAATGGACGATGCATCCACTACCTGTCACTATACCTCAGTCATCCATATATAGGAATGGACAATGCATCCGCTACCTGTCACTACACCCCAGTCATACATATATAGGAATGGACAATGCATCCGCTACCTGTCACTACACCCCAGTCATACATATATAGGAATGGACAATGCATCCGCTACCTGTCACTACACCCCAGTCATCCATATATAGGAATGGACAATGCATCCGCTACCTGTCAGTACACCCCAGTCATCCATATATAGGAATGGACAATGCATCCGCTACCTGTCATTACACCCCAGTCATCCATATGTAGGAATGGACGATGCATCCACTACCTGTCACTATACCTCAGTCATCTATATATAGGAATGGACAATGCATCCGCTACCTGTCACTACACTCCAGTCATCCATATATAGGAATGGACAATGCATCCGCTACCTGTCACTACACCCCAGTCATCCATATATAGGAATGGACAATGCATCCGCTACCTGTCACTACACCCCAGTCATCCAGATGTAGGAATGGACGATGCATCCACTACCTGTCACTATACCTCAGTCATCTATATATAGGAATGGACAATGCATCCGCTACCTGTCACTACACCCCAGTCATCCATATATAGGAATGGACAATGCATCCGCTACCTGTCACTACACCCCAGTCATCCATATATAGGAATGGACAATGCATCCGCTACCTGTCACTACACCCCAGTCATCCATATATAGGAATGGACAATGCATCCACTACCTGTCACTACACCCCAGTCATCCATATATAGGAATGGACAATGCATCCGCTACCTGTCACTACACCCCAGTCATCCATATGTAGGAATGGACAATGCATCCACTACCTGTCACTACACCCCAGTCATCCAGATGTAGGAATGGACAATGCATCCACTACCTGTCACTACACCCCAGTCATCCATATATAGGAATGGACAATGCATCCGCCACCTGTCACTACACCCCAGTCATCCATATATAGGAATGGACACTGCATCTGCTACCTGTCACTACACCCCAGTCATCCATATATAGGAATGGACAATGCATCTGCTACCTGTCATTACAGCCCCGTCATCCATATGTAGGAATGGACAATGCATCCACTACATGTCATTACACCCCAGTCATCCATATGTAGGAATGGACAATGCATCCGCTACCTGTCACTACACCCCAGTCATCCAGATGTAGGAATGGACAATGCATCCACTACCTGTCACTACACACCAGTCATCCAGATGTAGGAATGGACAATGCATCCACTACCTGTCACTACACCCCAGTCATCCATATGTAGGAATGGACAATGCATCCGCAACCTGTCATTACACCCCAGTCATCCAGATGTAGGAATGGACGATGCATCCACTACCTGTCACTATACCCCAGTCATCCATATATAGGAATGGACGATGCATCCGCTACCTGTCACTACACCCCAGTCATACATATATAGGAATGGACAATGCATCCACTACCTGTCATTACACCCCAGTCATCCATATGTAGGAATGGACAATGCATCCGCTACCTGTCACTACACCCCAGTCATACATATATAGGAATGGACAATGCATCCGCTACCTGTCACTACACCCCAGTCATCCATATGTAGGAATGGACAATGCATCCACTACCTGTCACTACACCCCAGTCATCCATATATAGGAATGGACAATGCATCTGCTACCTGTCATTACAGCCCAGTCATCCATATATAGGAATGGACGATGCATCCACTACCTGTCACTACACCCCAGTCATCCAGATGTAGGAATGGACGATGTATCCGGTACCTGTCACTGCACCCCAGTCATCCAGATGTAGTAATGGACAATGCATCCACTACCTGTCACTACACCCCAGTCATCCATATATAGGAATGGCCAATGCATCCGCTACCTGTCTCTACACCCCAGTCATCCAGATGTAGGAATGGACAATGCATCCACTACCTGTCACTACACCCCAGTCATCCATATATAGGAATGGACAATGCATCCGCTACCTGTCTCTACACCCCAGTCATCCAGATGTAGGAATGGACAATGCATCCGCTACCTGTCTCTACACCCCAGTCATCCAGATGTAGGAATGGACAATGCATCCGCTACCTGTTACTACACCCCAGTCATCCATATATAGGAATGGACAATGCATCCGCCACCTGTCACTACACCCCAGTCATCCAGATGTAGGAATGGACAATGCATCCGCTACCTGTCACTACACCCCAGTCATCCAGGTGTAGGAATGGACAATGCATCCGCTACCTGTCACTACACCCCAGTCATCCAGATGTAGGTATGGACAATGCATTCCCTACCTGTCACTACACCCCAGTCATCTAGATGTAGGAATGGTCAATGCATCCGCTACCTGTCATTACACCCCAGTCATCCAGATGTAGGAATGGACAATGCATCCACTACCTGTCACTACACCCCATTCATCCAGATGTAGGAATGGACAATGCATCCGCTACCTGTCACTACACCCCAGTCATCCAGGTGTAGGAATGGACAATGCATCCGCTACCTGTCATTACACCCCAGTCATCCAGATGTAGGAATGGACAATGCATCCGCTACCTGTCACTACACCCCAGTCATCCAGATGTAGGAATGGACGATGCATCCGCTACCTGTCACTACACCCCAGTCATCCATATATAGGAATGGACAATGCATCCGCTACCTGTCACTACACCCCATTCATCCAGATGTAGGAATGGACAATGCATCCGCTACCTGTCACTACACCCCAGTCATCCATATGTAGGAATGGACAATGCATCCGCTACCTGTCACTACACCCCAGTCATCTAGATGTAGGAATGGACAATGCATCCGCTACCTGTCACTACACCCCAGTCATCCATATATAGGAATGGACAATGCATCCGCCACCTGTCACTACACCCCAGTCATCCAGATGTAGGAATGGACAATGCATCCGCTACCTGTCACTACACCCCAGTTATCCAGATGTACGAATGGACGATGCATCCACTACCTGTCACTACACCCCAGTCATCCAGATGTAGGAATGGACGATGCATCCGCTACCTGTCATTACACCCCAGTCATACATATATAGGAATGGACAATGCATCCGCTACCTGACACTACACCCCAGTCATCCAGATGTAGGAATGGATAATGCAATAATGCATCCACTACCTGTCACTACACCCCAGTCATCCAGATGTAGGAATGGACGATGCATCCACTACCTGTCACTACACCCCAGTCATCCAGATGTAGGAATGGACAATGCATCCGCTACCTGTCACTACACTCCAGTCATCCAGATGTAGGAATGGACAATGCATCCGCTACCTGTCACTACACTCCAGTCATCCAGATGTAGGAATGGACAATGCATCCGCTACCTGTCACTACACCCCAGTCATCCAGATGTAGGAATGGACAATGCATCCGCTACCTGTCACTACACCCCAGTCATCCAGATGTAGGAATGGACAATGCATCCACTACCTGTAACTACACCCCAGTCATCCATATATAGGAATGGACAATGCATCCGCCACCTGTCACTACACCCCAGTCATCCATATATAGGAATGGACAATGCATCCGCTACCTGTCACTACACTCCAGTCATCCAGATGTAGGAATGGACAATGCATCCACTACCTGTCACTATACCCCAGTCATCCATATATAGGAATGGACAATGCATCCACTACCTGTCACTACACTCCAGTCATCCAGATGTAGGAATGGACAATGCATCCACTACCTGTCACTACACCCCAGTCATCCATATATAGGAATGGACAATGCATCCGCTACCTGTCACTACACTCCAGTCATCCAGATGTAGGAATGGACAATGCATCCACTACCTGTCACTACACCCCAGTCATCCATATATAGGAATGGACAATGCATCCGCCACCTGTCACTACACCCCAGTCATCCATATATAGGAATGGACAATGCATCCGCTACCTGTCACTACACCCCAGTCATCCAGATGTAGGAATGGACAATGCATCCGCTACCTGTCACTACACCCCAGTCATCCATATATAGGAATGGACAATGCATCCGCTACCTGTCACTACACCCCAGTCATCCATATATAGGAATGGACAATGCATCCGCTACCTGTCACTACACCCCAGTCATCCATATATAGGAATGGACAATGCATCCGCCACCTGTCACTACACCCCAGTCATCCATATATAGGAATGGACAATGCATCCGCTACCTGTCACTACACTCCAGTCATCCAGATGTAGGAATGGACAATGCATCCACTACCTGTCACTACACCCCAGTCATCCATATATAGGAATGGACAATGCATCCGCCACCTGTCACTACACCCCAGTCATCCATATATAGGAATGGACAATGCATCCCCTACCTGTCACTACACCCCAGTCATCCATATATAGGAATGGACAATGCATCCGCTACCTGTCACTACACTCCAGTCATCCAGATGTAGGAATGTACAATGCATCCACTACCTGTCACTACACCCCAGTCATCCAGATGTAGGAATGGACAATGCATCCGCTACCTGTCACTACACTCCAGTCATCCAGATGTAGGAATGGACAATGCATCCGCTACCTGTCACTACACCCCAGTCATCCATATATAGGAATGGACAATGCATCCGCTACCTGTCACTACACCCCAGTCATCCAGATGTAGGAATGGACAATGCATCCGCTACCTGTCACTACACCCCAGTCATCCATATATAGGAATGGACAATGCGTCCGCTATCTGTCACCACACCCCAGTCATCCAGATGTAGGAATGGACAATGCATCCGCTACCTGTCACTACACCCCAGTCATCCAGATGTAGGAATGGACAATGCATCCGCTACCTGTCACTACACCCCAGTCATCCATATATAGGAATGGACAATGCATCCGCTACCTGTCACTACACCCCAGTCATCCAGATGTAGGAATGGACAATGCATCCGCTACCTGTCACTACACCCCAGTCATCCATATATAGGAATGGACACTGCATCCGCTACCTGTCACTACACCCCAGTCATCCAGATATAGGAATGGACAATGCATCCGCTACCTGTCACTACACCCCAGTCATCCAGATATAGGAATGGACAATGCATCCGCTACCTGTCACTACACCCCAGTCATCCAGATGTAGGAATGGACAATGCATCCGCTACCTGTCACTACACTCCAGTCATCCAGATGTAGGAATGGACAATGCATTCGCTACCTGTCACTGCACCCCAGTCATCCAGATGTAGGAATGGACAATGCATCCACTACCTGTCACTACACCCCAGTCATCCATATATAGGAATGGACAATGCATCCGCTACCTGTCACTACACCCCAGTCATCCAGATGTAGGAATGGATAATGCATCCGCTACCTGTCACTACACCCCAGTCATCCAGATGTAGGAATGTACAATGCATCCGCTACCTGTCACTACACCCCAGTCATCCATATATAGGAATGGACACTGCATCCGCTACCTGTCACTACACCCCAGTCATCCAGATATAGGAATGGACAATGCATCCGCTACCTGTCACTACACCCCAGTCATCCAGATATAGGAATGGACAATGCATCCGCTACCTGTCACTACACCCCAGTCATCCAGATGTAGGAATGGACAATGCATCCGCTACCTGTCACTACACTCCAGTCATCCAGATGTAGGAATGGACAATGCATTCGCTACCTGTCACTGCACCCCAGTCATCCAGATGTAGGAATGGACAATGCATCCACTACCTGTCACTACACCCCAGTCATCCATATATAGGAATGGACAATGCATCCGCTACCTGTCACTACACCCCAGTCATCCAGATGTAGGAATGGATAATGCATCCGCTACCTGTCACTACACCCCAGTCATCCAGATGTAGGAATGTACAATGCATCCGCTACCTGTCACTACACCCCAGTCATCCAGATGTAGGAATGGACAATGCATCCGCTACCTGTCACTACACCCCAGTCATCCATATATAGGAATGGACAATGCATCCGCTACCAGTCACTACACCCCAGTCATCCATATATAGGAATGGACAATGCATCCGCTACCTGTCACTACACCCCAGTCATCCAGATGTAGGAATGGACAATGCATCCACTACCTGTCACTACACCCCAGTCATCAATATATAGGAATGGACAATGCATCCGCTACCTGTCACTACACCCCAGTCATCCAGATGTAGGAATGGACAATGCATCCGCTACCTGTCACTACACCCCAGTCATCCATATATAGGAATGGACGATGCATCCGCTACCTGTCACTACACCCCAGTCATCCAGATGTAGGAATGGACAATGCATCTACTACCTGTCACTACACCCCAGTCATTCAGATGTAGGAATGGACAATGCATCCGCTACCTGTCACTACACCCCAGTCATCCATATATAGGAATGGACAATGCATCCGCTACCTGTCACTACACCCCAGTCATCCATATATAGGAATGGACAATGCATCCGCTACCTGTCACTACACCCCAGTCATCCATATATAGGAATGGACAATGCATCCGCTACCTGTCACTACACCCCAGTCATCCATATATAGGAATGGACAATGCATCCGCTACCTGTGACTACACCCCAGTCATCCAGATGTAGGAATGGACAATGCATCCGCTACCTGTCACTACACCCCAGTCATCCAGATGTAGGAATGGACAATGCATCCTCTACCTGTCACTACACCCCAGTCGTCCAGATGTAGGAATGGACGATGCATCCGCTACCTGTCACTACACCCCAGTCGTCCATATGTAGGAATGGACGATGCATCCGCTACCTGTCACTACACCCCAGTCGTCCATATATAGGAATGGACAATGCATCTGCTACCTGTCACTACACCCCAGTCATCCAGATGTAGGAATGGACAATGCATCCATTACCTGTCACTACACCCCAGACATCAATATATAGGAATGGACAATGCATCCTGTTATGATTGAGTCACCGTAGGAGGCAAAAACAGAAATGCTAGCTAAGTCCAGAAAACCAGAGAAGTTGGCAACTATCAGATTGCAGACCCCTGAACCTATCAACACAACTAGCAGTAGCCGTAGGGGGTTCCTACGATGACCTAGACCCCTCGATCACAGCCGGAGAAATACATAGGCCTAAAGAAGGAAAGGGGAAATCTAACTGCCCCAGAGCAGACCCCAAAGCAATAGGCAGCCACCCACATATAATGACGGTGAAGCAAGATGAAAACACTTACACAGACAGAAAGACAGGCTGAGCAAAGACGGGGCCCAAAAACTACCTAGATAGGAACGGATAGGAAGGCTGCTGTCTGCAATCTGCCAAAACCCTATCAGAGACAAAAGCCAACAAGCTGATATAAAAATGGCCCTGAAGCAACTAAGCTTCAAAACTAAATCAGCACTCAGGTACTTTCAGAAGACAGAGCTAACGGAACAGTGCACACTCCAGCAGGGAGTGGCAGAATCCAAAAAGCAAGAAAAACAAAAACAAATCTTAAATGCAAAAAGGCAAAACCGAAAACTTAGCTTTAGGAGAGCAGGAATCAGACTGGTGTCCAAGAGTCCACAGAGAAATCACCCGCAGGGCAGAAAGGGCGTAGGCTGCCTTAAATCCAGTCAGTGACTCCACTCAGCCAATCGTCTTCATTAGTCCCAGGTGCCTGATAATCAGGCTCACTACCTTCCTTCACTAGAACAGGGAGTTCACCAGGCCTCAGTGACGGAGGGGAAAATGAACTCACAACAGTACCCCCCCCTTGAGGAGGGGTCACCGAACCCTCAACAACGCTACCAGGGCGATCAGGGTGAGCCCGATGAAAGGCACGCACCAATCTTTTGGCATGAATATCAGAGGCAGAGACCCAGGAATTATCCTCCTGACCATAACCCTTCCACTTAACCAAATACTGGAGTCTCCGTCTAGCCAGACGGGAATCCAGAATTTTCTCTACCTCATATTCCAAGTTACCTTCAACCTATACAGGGTCCGGAGGTGCCACCTCAGGCTCAACAAACCTCTTCAACAAGGACTTATGGAACACATTATGGATCTTAAATGTGACAGGAAGAGCCAAACGAAAAGAGACCGGATTAATAATCTCCAAAATCTTGTAAGGTCCAATAAATCTAGGCTGAAACTTAGGAGAAGCCACCTTCATAGCAATATTTTTTGATGATAACCACACCATATCACCAATCTTAAACTGGGGACCAATGGTCCTATGTCGATTGGAAAACCGCTGGGCCTTTTCCTGGGAGAGAGATAACTTATCCACCACTTGGTCCCAGATCTGGTGCATTCTCTCCACCACAGTGTCAACACCTGGGCAGGCAGAGGGCTCCACCTGCCCTGAAGAAAATCGAGGATGAAACCCAAAGTTACAAAAAAAAAGTGACATCAAAGTGGCAGAACTAGCTCTATTATTTAAAGCAAATTCGGCCAAGGGCAAAAATGAAACCCAATCATCCTGATCATCGGAAATAAAACATCTCAAATACGACTCCAAGGTCTGGTTTGTTCTCTCTGTCTGCCCATTGGTCTGAGGGTGAAAAGCAGAGGAGAAGGACAACTGAATTCCCAACTTGGAACAGAACGTCCTCCAAAATTTAGACACAAATTGAACTCCTCTGTCAGATACAATGTTCTCAGGAATCCCGTGCAAGCGAACCACCTGTTGCAAAAACAGGGGCACCAACTCAGAGGAAGATGGCAACTTAGGGAGTGGTACAAGATGAACCATCTTAGAGAACCTATCACAAATCACCCAAATAACAGTCATTCTTTGAGAGACCGGCATATCAGAGATAAAATCCATAGAAATATGGGTCCATGGCCTCCTGGGGACCGGCAAAGGCATCAACAACCCACTAGAGCGAGAACAAGATTTAGACCGGGAGCAAGTCCCACAGGACTGCACAAAATTCCTGACATCATGAGACAAGGTGGGCCACCAAAAAGAACGACTCACCAGATCTCTAGTACCAAAAATACCCGGATGACCAGCCAATGCAGAGCAATGAACTTCAGACATCACTCTCTTCTTCCACTGGTCAGGAACATACAACTTTCCACTGGGACAACGCTCAGGATTGTCCTCCTGGAACTCTTGCAGAGCAAGTCTCAAATCGGGCGAGATGGCAGAAAGAACTACCCCTTCGCCTAAGATGGTAGCAGGCTTGGTCACCACAGGAGAATCCGCAAAGAAACTCCTAGAGAGGGCGTCTGCCTTGACATTCTTAGTTCCAGGAAGGAAAGAGACCACAAAATCAAAACGTGTAAAAAACAAGGCCCACCTAGCCTGTCTGGGGTTCAAGCGTTTAGCCGACTCTAGGTAAATCAAATTTTTGTGGTCAGTGAGGACCACAACTTGATGTTTGGCTCCCTCCAACCAATGTCTCCACTCCTCAAATGCCCATTTCATGGCCAACAGTTCCCGATTCCCCACATCATAGTTACGTTCAGATGAAGAGAACTTTCGGGAAAAGAAAGCACAGGGATTCATTTTAGATGTTACCGGATCCTTTTGGGACAACACTGCTCCTGCACCAATCTCAGAAGCATCCACCTCTACCTGAAACGGGAGTGAGACATCAGGTTACCGCAGAACCGGGGAGGAGGTAAATCTACGCTTCAGCTCCTGAAAGGAAGCAACCGCCTCCGGAGACCAATTCAACACATCCGCACCCTTCCTGGTCAGGTCAGTCAATGGTTTGGCAATACTAGAAAATTTTGCTATAAATTTCCGATAAAAATTAGCAAAACCCAAAAACTTCTGGAGGGCCTTCAAAGAAGTGGGCTGAACCCAATCATAAATGGCCTGTACCTTGGCCGGGTCCATTTCAATAGTTGACGGAGACAAAATAAATCCCAAAAAAGAAATCCTCTGTACTCCAAAAAGGCATTTTGATCCTTTGACATACAGAGAATTCTCTCTCAAGATCCGGAACACAGTCCGAATATGTTCCACATGAGCATCCCAATCCTTGGAGAAGATCAAAATATCGTCCAGATAGATAATCAAAAATTTATCGACAAAGTCTCGGAAAATATCGTTCATGAAGCACTGGAAGACAGAAGGGGCATTAGTGAGCCCAAAAGGCATCACCAGGTACTCAAAATGTCCCTCCGGAGTATTAAACGCCGTCTTCCATTCATCCCCCTGCTTAATGCGGATAAGATTATACGCCCCCCTGAGGTCAAGCTTGGTAAACCAGCAAGCACCTCTGACTCTAGAGAATAGATCCGAAATCAGGGGTAACGGATACTGATATTTAATAGTAATTTTATTGAGGGCACGATAATCAATACAAGGCCTTAAAGAACCATCCTTCTTGGCCACAAAAAAAAACCCGGCACCTAAGGGTGAAGAGGATGGTCTAATATGACCCTTCTCCAACGCCTCCTTAATATAGGACCGCATAGCCTCGTGCTCGGGTACAGATAAATTGAAGAGCCGACCCTTAGGAAATTTACACCCCGGGCTTAGTTCAATTGCACAGTCATAACTCCTATGAGGAGGCAAGGACGCAGACTCATTCTCACTAAATACATCATAGAAGTCCGCCAAATAGTCAGGAACCTCATGCGACTGAGGAGAGGTGGAAAAAAACGGAGCCTCACTAAAGGTACACCGGCAACCCCAACTCACCACAGACACAGACTTCCAATCCAAAACTGGATTATGAATCTGCTACCAGGGAAACCCCAGAACAACGGCATCATGCAGACCATGCAACACCAAAAATCTGCAATTTTCTTGGTGGTCTGGGGCGACCCGCATGACCAACTGGGTCCAAAACTGAGGTTTATTTTTAGCCAGAGGGGTAGCATCAATCCCCCTCAAAGGGATAGGCGTCTGCAGAGGTGTCAACGGAAATCCACAACGTTTAGCAAAATCCAAGTCCATTAGGTTTAGCGCTGCTCCCAAATCCACAAAAGCCTTGGCGGAAAATGTGGACAGGGAACAGATCAGAGTAATCGCCAAAAGAAACTTAGGCTGAACCCCACCAACAGAAAACGTGTGTGCAAAGCGTTTCTCACGTTTAGGACAAACAGAAATAATATGTGAGGCATCTCCACAGAAAAAACACAGCTTATTGCGCCTTCTGAATTCCTGACGTTGCGCCTTAGACAAAACTCTATCACATTGCATACAGTCATGGCCAAAAGTATTGACACTCCTGCAATTCTGTCAGATAATACTCAGTTTCTTCCTGAAAATGATTGCAAACACAAATTCTTTGTTATTATTATCTTCATTTAATTTGTCTTAAATGAAAAAACACAAAAAGAATTGTCCTAAAGCCAAATTGGATATAATTCCACACCAAACATAAAAAAGAGGGTGGACAAAAGTATTGGCACTGTTCGAAAAATCATGTGATGCTTCTCTAATTTGTGTAATTAACAGCACCTATAACTTACCTGTGGCACCTAACAGGTGTTGGCAATAACTAAATCACACTTGCAGCCAGTTGGCATGGATTAAAGTTGACTCAACCTCTGTCCTGTGTCCTTGTGTGTACCACATTGAGCATGGAGAAAAGAAAGTAGACCAAAGAACTGTCTGAGGACTTGAGAAACCAAATTGTGAGGAAGCTTGAGCAATCTCAAGGCTACAAGTCCATCTCCAAAGACCTGAATGTTCCTGTGTCTACCGTGCGCAGTGTCATCAAGAAGGTTAAAGCCCATGGCACTGTGGCTAACCTCCCTAGATGTGGCCGGAAAAGAAAAATTGATAAGAGATTTCAATGCAAGATTGTGCGGATGTTGGACAAAGAGCCTCCACTAACATCCAAACAAGTTCAAGCTGCCCTGCAGTCCGAGGGTACAACGGTGTCAACCCGTACTATCCGTCGGCATCTGAATGAAAAGGGACTGTATGGTAGGAGACCCAGGAAGACTCCACTTCTTACCCCGAGACATAAAAAAGCCAAGCTGGAGTTTGCCAAAACTTACCTGAAAAAGCCTAAAACATTTTGGAAGAATGTTCTCTGGTCAGATGAGACAAAAGTAGAGCTTTTAGGGCAAAAGCATCAACATAGAGTTTATAGGAGAAAAAAGAGGCATTCAAAGAAAAGTACACGGTCTCTACAGTCAAACATGGCGGAGGTTCCCTGATGTTTTGGGGTTGCTTTGCTGCCTCTGGCACTGGACTGCTTGACCGTGTGCTTGGCATTATGAAGTCAGAAGACTACCAACAAATTTTGCAGCATAATATAGGGCCCAGTTTGAGAAAGCTGGGTCTACCTCAGAGGTCATGGGTCTTCCAGCAGGACAATAACCAAAAACACACTTCAAAAAGCACTAGAAAATGGTTTGAGAGAAAGCACTGGAGACTTCTAAGGTGGCCAGCAATGAGTCCAGACCTGAATCCCATAGAACACCTGTGGAGAGATCTAAAAATGGCAGTTTGGAGAAGGCACCCTTCAAATATCAGGGACCTGGAGTAGTTTGCCAAAGAAGAATGGTCTAAAATTCCAGCAGAGCATTGTAAGAAACTCATTGATGGTTACCGGAAGCAGTTGGTCGCAGTTATTTTGGCTAAAGGTTGTGCAACCAAGTATTAAGCTGAGGGTGCCAATACTTTTGTCCGGCCCATTTTTGGAGTTTTGTGTGAAATGATCAATGTTTTGCTTTTTGCTTCATTCTCTTTTGTGTTTTTTCATTTAAGACAAATTAAATGAAGATAATAATACCAAAGAATTTGTGTTTGCAATCATTTTCAGGAAGAAACTGAATATTATCTGACAGAATTGCAGGGGTGTCAATACTTTTGGCCATGACTGTAGGTTCAGACGTCTGTTCAACCGGTGGCAACACCTCTCGTGTAATCTTGCGTTCACGTAAACGCCGATCAACCTGAATGGCTAAAGACATAGAATCGTCCAGACCAGAGGGAACAGGAAATCCCACCAAAGTATCTTTTACGGCTTCTGACAAACCCTTCCGAAAGAGAGCAGCCAAGGCACTATCATTCCAGGTAGTAAGGACCGCCCACTTTCGGAACTTTTGACAGTACAACTCTGCAGATTCTCGACCCTGGTTCAATGCTAACAGGGTCTTTTCAGCCTGATCAATAGCATTAGGTTCGTCGTACAGCAACCCCAAGGCTTGAAAAAATGCGTTCACATTAGTCAGAATAGGGTCATCTGGTTTCAAAGAAAACGCCCAATCCTGGGGATCGCCGCGCAGCAAAGAGATGACAATTTTAACCTGCTGCGCGGGGCTCCCTGACGAGTTAGGCTTCAAAGCAAAAAATAATTTACAATTATTTTTGAAACTCAAAAATTTAGATCGATCCCCAAAAAATACATCAGGTGTGGGGATCTTTGGTTCAACAGCATGTGAACGAGCAAGATAGGCGGAAATTCCTCGCACTTCAGCAGTGAGCTGCTCCACACGATCAGACACTTGCTTTATCTCCATTGAGAGAAAAAAAAATTCCCCCTACGGCCTCAGAGATATAGAGGGAAGAATATACACACTCTTTTTTTTTTTTTTTTAAATACAATTCTTTCCTGCTATTGAGTACCCCAGGATCTGCGGTTTGGCGGGTGATTCTGTTATGATTGAGTCACCGTTGGAGGCAAAAACAGAAATGCTAGCTAAGTCCAGAAAACCAGAGAAGTTGGCAACTATCAGATTGCAGACCCCTGAACCTATCAACACAACTAGCAGTAGCCGTGGGGGGTTCCTACGATGACCTAGACCCCTCGATCACAGCCGGAGAGATACATAGGCCTAAAGAAGGAAAGGGGAAATCTAACTGCCCCAGAGCAGACCCCAAAGCAATAGGCAGCCCCCCCACATATAATGACGGTGAAGCAAGATGAAAACACTTACACAGACAGAAAGACAGACTGAGCAAAGACGGGGCCCAAAAACTACCTAGATAGGAACGGATAGGAAGGCTGCTGTCTGCAATCTGCCAAAACCCTATCAGAGACAAAAGCCAACAAGCTGATATAAAAATGGCCCTGAAGCAACTAAGCTTCAAAAACTAAATCAGCACTCAGGTACTTTCAGAAGACAGAGCTAACGGAACACTGCACACTCCAGCAGGGAGTGGCAGAATCCAAAAAGCAAGGAAAACAAAAACAAATCTTAAATGCAAAAAGGCAAAACAGAAAACTTAGCTTTAGGAGAGCAGGAATCAGACTGGTGTCCAAGAGTCCACAGAGAAATCACCCGCAGGGCAGAAAGGGCGTAGGCTGCCTTAAATCCAGTCAGTGACTCCACTCAGCCAATCGTCTTCATTAGTCCCAGGTGCCTGATAATCAGGCTCACTACCTTCCTTCACTAGAACAGGGAGTTCACCAGGCCTCAGTGACGGAGGGGAAAATGAACTCACAACAGCATCCGCTACCTGTCACTACACCCAAGTCATCCAGATGTAGGAATGGACAATGCATCCGCTACCTGTCACTACACCCCAGTCATCCATATATAGGAATGGACAATGCGTCCGCTATCTGTCACCACACCCCAGTCATCCAGATGTAGGAATGGACAATGCATCCGCTACCTGTCACTACACCCCAGTCATCTAGATGTAGGAATGGACAATGCATCCGCTACCTGTCACTACACCCCAGTCATCCATATATAGGAATGGACAATGCATCCACTACCTGTCACTACACCCCAGTCATCCATATATAGGAATGGACACTGCATCTGCCACCTGTCACTACACCCCAGTCATCCATATATAGGAATGGACAATGCATCCGCTACCTGTCACTACACCCCAGTCATCTAGATGTAGGAATGGACAATGCATCCGCTACCTGTCACTACACCCCAGTCATCCATATATAGGAATGGACAATGCATCCACTACCTGTCACTACACCCCAGTCATCCATATATAGGAATGGACAATGCATCCACTACCTGTCACTACACCCCAGTCATCCATATATAGGAATGGACAATGCATCCGCTACCTGTCACTACACCCCAGTCATCTAGATGTAGGAATGGACAATGCATCCGCTACCTGTCACTACACCCCAGTCATCCATATATAGGAATGGACAATGCATCCACTACCTGTCACTACACCCCAGTCATCCATATATAGGAATGGACAATGCATCCACTACCTGTCACTACACCCCAGTCATCCATATATAGGAATGGACAATGCATCCGCTACCTGTCACTACACCCCAGTCATCTAGATGTAGGAATGGACAATGCATCCGCTACCTGTCACTACACCCCAGTCATCCATATATAGGAATGGACAATGCATCCACTACCTGTCACTACACCCCAGTCATCCATATATAGGAATGGACAATGCATCCGCTACCTGACACTACACCCCAGTCATCCATATATAGGAATGGACAATGCATCCACTACCTGTCACTACACCCCAGTCATCCATATATAGGAATGGACAATGCATCCACTACCTGTCACTACACCCCAGTCATCCATATATAGGAATGGACAATGCATCCGCTACCTGTCACTACACCCCAGTCATCCATATATAGGAGTGGACAATGCATCCACTACCTGTCACTACACCCCAGTCATCCAGATGTAGGAATGGACAATGCATCCGCTACCTGTCACTACACCCCAGTCATCCAGATGTAGGAATGGACATTGCATCCGCTACCTGTCACTACACCCCAGTCATCCATATATAGGAATGGACAATGCATCCACTACCTGTCATTACACCACAGTCATCCAGATGTAGGAATGGACAACGCATCCACTACCTGTCACTACACCCCAGTCATCCAGATGTAGGAATGGACAATGCATCCGCTACCTGTCACTACACCCCAGTCGTCCATATATAGGAATGGACAATGCATCCGCTACCTGTCACTACACCCCAGTCATACAGATGTAGGAATGGACAATGCGTCCACTACCTGTCACTACACCCCAGTCATCCAGATGTAGGAATGGACAATGCATCCACTACCTGTCACTACACCCCAGTCATCCATATATAGGAATGGACAATGCATCCACTACCTGTCACTACACCCCAGTCATACAGATGTAGGAATGGACAATGCGTCCACTACCTGTCACTACACCCCAGTCATCCATATATAGGAATGGACAATGCATCCGCTACCTGTCACTACACCCCAGTCATACAGATGTAGGAATGGACAATGCGTCCACTACCTGTCACTACACCCCAGTCATCCAGATGTAGGAATGGATAATGCATCCACTACCTGTCACTACACTCCAGTCGTCCATATATAGGAATGGACAATGCATCCACTACCTGTCACTACATCCCAGTCATCCATATATAGGAATGGATAATGCATCCACTACCTGTCACTACACCCCAGTCATCCAGATGTAGGAATGGATAATGCATCCACTACCTGTCACTACACCCCAGTCATCCAGATGTAGGAATGGATAATGCATCCACTACCTGTCACTACACCCCAGTCATCCAGATGTAGGAATGGATAATGCATCCACTACCTGTCACTACACCCCAGTCATCCAGATGTAGGAATGGATAATGTATCCACTACCTGTCACTACACCCCAGTCGTCCATATATAGGAATGGACAATGCATCCACTACCTGTCACTACACCCCAGTCATCCAGATGTAGGAATGGACAATGCATCCGCTACCTGTCACTACACCCCAGTCATCCAGATGTAGGAATGCACAATGCATCCACTACCTGTCACTACACCCCAGTCATCCATATGTAGGAATGGACAATGCATCCACTACCTGTCACTACATCCCAGTCATCCAGATGTAGAAATGGACAATGCATCCGCTACCTGTCACTGCACCCCAGTCATCCAGATGTAGGAATGGACAATGCATCCGCTACCTGTCACTATACCCCAGTCATTCAGATGTAGGAATGGATAATGCATCCGCTACCTGTCACTACACCCCAGTCATCCAGATGTAGGAATGGACAATGCATCCGCTAACTGTCACTACACCCCAGTCATCCAGATGTAGGAATGGACAATGCATCCGCTACCTGTCACTACACCCCAGTCATCCAGATGTAGGAATGGACAATGCATCCACTACCTGTCACTACACCCCAGTCATCCAGATGTAGGAATGGACAATGCATCTACTACTGTTATGAATGAGTCACCGAAGGAGGAAAAAACAAAAATACAAGCTAAGTCCAGAAAACCGGAGAGGTTGGTAGCTATCGGATTGCAGACCCCTGATCCTATCCACAACAACTAACAGTAGCCGTGGGGGGTTCCTACGATGCCCTAGACACCTCGATCACAGCCGGAGAACTAAATAGGCCTAAAGAAAGAAGGGGGAAATCTAAACTGCCCCAGAGCAGACGCCAAAGCAATAGGCAGCCACCAACATATAATGACGGTGAAGCAAGATGAAAAACACTAACGCAGATAGAAAGATAGGTAGAGCAAACGATGGGGCCCAAGCTAACTAAAAAGGACAGGATAGAAAAGCTGCTGTCTGCAAAACAAAAAAACCCTACTAAAAAATGTCCCAACCGTCTGATAGGAAAAACAGGCCCTGAAGTTGCTAGGACTTCAAAAAGACTATATCAGCACTCAGGTAAATTCTGAAGACAGAGCAAAGAGACAAACTGATCAGAGACAAAAATGGAACTCAGCACACCCCCGACCGGGGATGGCTGAACTCCAAAAACAAGGTAAACAAAACTAATAAATTCAATAGCAGAGCAAAAACTTATCTTTGGGAAGCAGGAGTCAGACTGGTCTCCAAGAATCCAGCAGAGAAATCACCAGCGACTCAGAAGGGCGTCGGCTGCCATATATCCAGTCAGAAGTTCCTGTTACCCAGTCATCATCTATCAGATCAGGTGTTTGGTGATCAGCCTCACTTCCTTCCTTCACCAGAAGAGGGAGTTCATCAGACATCGACGGTGAAGGGGAAAATGAACTCACAACATACTACCTGTCACTACACCCCAGTCATCCAGATGTATGAATGGACAATGCATCTACTACCTGTCACTTCACCCCAGTCATAGGAATGGATAATGCATCCGCTACCTGTCACTACACTCCAGTCATCCAGATGTAGGAATGGACAATGCATTCGCTACCTGTCACTACACCCCCAGTCATCCAGATGTTGGCATGTGGGCCGACAAAGGCAATGAGAACAATATAGGAACAATATAGGAAGCTTCACTCATTCTTGTATCAAGGTCCTTTGAGATGGGAATGGGAGAAAGGGTTTATCCAAATATGCAGAAAGACAGTGTTAGGAATCTGTTTTCTACTATACCTATGCAGGAATCCAGATTCTCACATTTATCCTTTGTTCCAGCTTCTGAGCATGCCCACGGGACGAGCTCCCATTGGAGTTCGGGAGTCAGGTGCTCAGGTCCTGCTCCGGATCCTATTGGCTTCTTTTGGAGACCTGGAGATTTCCGGCAGGTCCCGCTTGCTATTAAAGGTGCTCATGGCCTTTCCGCCATGCGCTAGTATATGTTGATGGATGCATGGACTGGTGACTGACTCATTTGAAACCCTTACCCTCTGATACTACGCATGTGTGAGTGTTTGTGTTAGTGCCAGTACTCATCGCAAAGCGCCAGCGCACTATGCTCCATACCACAGCAGCTTAAGCGTCAGCATTGCGCCTGCTAGTGTCTTTGCAGCGGCTCAGTTATCGCCGCGCTGCAGTTGCAGCTCCTTGGTGCGTTCGCGGTTGCGACGCCTTGCACACGTTTCCCGGTAGGTCCTTACGGAGTTTGTACCGCCACCTTGTGCTTCTCCGGTGACCGCATACCACGTGCGTTGCGTTGAGATTCTGTGTCCTGAACAGACTCAGCGTCTTTTGTGTTACCGTTTATTATTACAGCTCTGTGAGCTCAACAGAGTTTGTTCAGTGCACCTGGTGATGCACTTAAACCGGTGCACTCTACCGCCATATAGCTCTGCCACCACCTAGCAGCGGTCTTTCCATCTACCGCATGGTTGACCCCGAGTGGCGAAGGCACTTTATTTATATTTTTATTTTAGTGTCTTCCGCCACTCCTAACAGACAGAGAGGGTGGTTTGCCAAGGTTTTTTTTATTAAAATGGACCCTTGGTAATCTGAATAAAGACAAAAAAAAACTATTGGCCCCTCTGCTGATGCCATTGTTCACTGCCGGTCTCCTCGCTACCTCTTACAGTGGGGGGTATCTCTTGACTGTTGCAGCAAATCAGCAGTCACCGATTCATTGCAGCACTCATTTGCTGTCCCCAGCCAGAAGAGGAAGCGAGGAGACAGGTATGGGATTAACAGCAGCAAGGATCTGGTGGAGGATGGGAAAGTACATGTGTATGTTTTTAATGTTTGGATCAATATTGGCAAATTTTTAAAATACAAAAAATATCTGTTGGGCAACCCCTTTAAGACTGGCGTTGTATATGCAACGTGCATTGTAGAAAAATGCTCCAAACTAGAGAAGATGCATCAAGCACTTAGTAAATCTGGTGCATCGTGGGCTCGTCTGCCGACATCAAGCTGCTATGGACCTATGGTTGTTCACCTCTACCCGGTGCCCCCAAACTACTCTTCTATAGTGTCGCGTGGGGACATAAATTGTAGTGCACTCACCAAATGTTGTAACTTTTTTGTTTACCCCAAAATAGTGGCGCAGAGCAATTGCTAGATCCCCCCAATCATTTTTGAAGATCCTAGCGGTGAAGTTATACCTGGGGCGCAGTGACAGCCGAGCCCCCGCTCTGCCCCTGAGTTGCCTCTACACCACACCTGTCTGTATAAAAGACCAAGTAAAGGCCACATAAAGCCAAATCTAGTGATGGGCGCCTTCCGTATCTCAGCGTAGGTGGAGAGTTGTGGCACCGCGCTCACCGTGTGCGCCGCTCCTGTGTATTTAACCAGCCACGCGAGTTATGGAGCTCGCTGAAGTTTCTCCTTTATGGCCGAGTGGTGACTGTACATCTATAATTCACTGCAATGTATATCGATTGTCTCCAAACAATGAAGAGGTTTTAAGGCTTCAGTCTCGACAGGCAAGCGAGTAAGCCGTCCAACACACGAAGCGCGCCCCCGGACATTCATCTTTACTCCTGTAGAGGAGGGAGTAAAAGAAATCAATTAATCAATCAGTGGTTAAATATAGACGTCGCCTTAGAGATACAATGCGGATTGAAAGGAAACCCTCCCCCCCCCCAGACACGAGTTTTTAAATTTATATGTCAGTCCATAGTGTCATCACAGTTATTAGCTGTAGCCAGCTATTAATAATATTGCTTCCATGTAACACTTGATTTGTACTATTATTTCAATTTTTATATTGTGCAAAACCTTTTTATTTTTTTAAAAGAATTTTTGAAGATCCTCTCCAAAATCATCCTCATAGACTGCTTCAAAAACTCTTAGAAAATTCTTTCAGTTCATTTTTATGAGAAATCCTCTTTGCTGATCATAAGGCTATGTGCACATTATGTCTTTCTCAAGCAGATTCGCAACCAAATTCACCCAAAAAAGCAGCGAAAACGGCCCTATAAAATGAACATAGTGCGCAGCAATGTCAAAGCGACACTGTGTGTGCACACCTTCTATCTTATGTCACAACCCAGAAGTGGTTTAAAGAAGTGACGCTCTTAGGCTATGTGCACACACTGCAGATTCACCTGCGGGTTTTTTCCCGCGGAACCGCAGGTAAAGTGACCTTGATTTTGCTGCGGTTTTGCCCTGCGGTTTCACACCTCTACTATGTTAAAGGTGTGAAATCGCAGCAGAATCCGAAGAAACAATTGACATGCTGCGGAAAAAAAACCGCAGCAAAACCGCGCGGAAAAAACCGCAGCGTGAGCACTGCGGTTTTGAAAACCCATAGGCTAACATGGTAAAGTACCATGTCTGCGGAACTGTTGCGGTTCCGCAGGGCCAAAACCACAGCGGAACCGCAGCAAAAACCGCAGCGTGTGCACATAGCCTTATTCTTCGACAGTCTCTGCTCGCCGCTCGCTCTTTATGCTTCACAGTATACAGTAAAGGATGCGGCAGCAGAGCCGCTGCAAGATCGACAGCAAAACTGCCAGTGAAACTGCTTCAGAAGAACGACCGCCAGCATTTTCCTGTTGTGACTTTTCCTGGGAAAACTCCATGGCTGTCCCAGCATCTAAAAGACGACGTGTGCACATTGCCTACGTTTTTGTGAGTTTTTTTTTTCCTGCAAATGTTTTTAAAAAATTACCTGCTGAAAATCTGTGAGTCATTTCTTTGGACTAACTCTTGAAGGAAACGTCTCCAATTTTGGCAATGTCCAACCAAAAGGCTGCGAAAATCATATCAGGGCAAAAACTCTTCCAAAGCTTCTCAAAACCTCTTTTTTCAGGAAAAGAAAAACACCTCCAAAAACTCCTCAAGACAGGTTTATTTCCTGAAGCAGTTTATGCTTGAAAAACGCATGATTTTTTATCTCCTCAAGACACTCAATGTGAACATACCCTAATAACACAGAGTTTTGTTTAGGTGTTCAAAAATTTCAAGTTTTTTTTAGTGAAGACCAGTTCTGGAAAATCTATTTTTTTGGAGGCGTTTTAAGAAGTTTTTCAATTCCTGAAGATGTTTTTGAAGAGTTATGGAAGACTTGTTTTTCTTGAAGCATTTTTGCAGTTTTTCGATTGGACAGTGCCCAGTTTGGAGCAGATTCCATCAGCAGGAGCCGTATCTTAGAACTGACCTGCTGAGCCCAAAGATCCCTCTTGCATATGGGAAGGCGTCAGTAATATGACTGGCAGGTGAGTGCACTGTTAAAATGAAAACTTTTGGCCAATGGGACAAATATTTTGTAGGATTGTCCCAATCTAATATGACGCCGCGTTGTCATTGTTTCACACTTTATATTTATGTTGCTCATTGATTGATTAAACCTAAAAAATTCAAAAGCATACGAAAGAGAAAGTGGGGAAACAATGAAAATGGCTACAGTGAGACCTGACGCGACAGCATTCCCACGCTTCTGTTATGATAGTAATTCACTCAGGAAAATAAGTAACACACTAAAAACTTCAACTCACCCTGCCAGTTCCTGTAGAGACTAGAAATAATGACCGCGCAGTCCCTTGGTAAATCCTGCGTGAGCTGAGATAGCCCTAACCACAGAATAGACGATGGCAACTTGAAGCTATGCTGTCTGAAAGGATATTGAGCGCTTCACGTTCCTCCTAAAGAATCGGGAGGGCAGAGTTGAGTGTAAATTACCTACAGAAAGAAAAGTATGCTGAAATAGAAAAAGATCTCAGAGTGAGTAAGTAAAATAACCAACGAAATGCAAAATAAAGGCTTATCTATGTACTGTTAGAGAATATGCCAACTATTTCAAAGAGGTAAACCCTAGCTGATCTTTCACTGGCTGGCTCGAACTACAGCAGTATGGCTGGACTTCCAAATGAACCTATCAACAGCAGGAAATACCAGCAGGGGGCAGTATATAAAGCAGCACCAGAAAGGTGATAGAATAGACAAATGAGTAAATAAAAACATCTGTTACCCTCAAAAGACTGAAGTAAGTATAACAGAAACTAAACGCCTGCTGAAAAGGTGTATCTGCTGGTGGCTCGGCCGAAAGAGAAGCCAACCACAAACACAGGCTCAAGGATTCGAAACCAGATTGTTTCATGTCTATCAATATTAAATCCAGAAGACGACCTCGCATCGTATTGTCAACTCTTGCTGAGTGTTCTTCATACGTGTACCATGTAAATAGCGCAATAAAACATTGGCGCGACGCCGCCCACCAGGCTTTATTTTCTCTTAGTATTGCAGAATTCTCTCCCTGAGAGAGACCCTGACCCAACAAATATCTGCCAAACATAAATTTTCAAGGAAGAATTGTATGTTTATGTAAATGACTTAGCAAGCGAAACGCGTCCAAAAAAAAAAAGCGTTCCATGCATCCAGCGCCCGCACCGTCTCTCTATCTCCATTTGGCTTTCACGTATCATTTGTATAGAGCAGTTCTCGGTAGGAACGAGAGATCAAATCCTTGCTAATGAGATGAAATTGTAATCAAAACTCATTTTCAACAAGGTCGTCTCCTTTGGTGGTATCAAGTAACGACGACGGCGCGAGGTCTGGCGAGAGAGATGTAATCCAGCACATATGCCCTAGTGGAGCCCAGGGCGTGATGGCAAATGGTCCATCGTATGATGCCGTCTTCCCGGCAGCCAGTAGGCCGCCAGTCACCAGGCTATAGGAAGAGTCGATTTGCTGCTGCTAATGAGGTAGACCGTGGGTGGAGATGTGTAGGATGAAGACCTGTTTGGCATGGAGAGGAGGAGAGGCACTGTGATAACCGCTCCTCTCCATCTGTAGAGTTTAATTGTGCAGGAACTGAAATGACTTTACACCTCGCTCTCTCGCCCAATTTTTTTTCCGTCCATTGAAATTTTCATACGCTTGTTTGGCCAAGAACTGTTGTACCTTAGGAATTTGTCCATCTGATGGGGCTATTTAGGTTCTCACAGACTATGGTAAACATGATTTGGCTCATAAGCTCTTAACATCAGGCTTACTTGCACTGAGACAGAGATTGCTCTATTGCAGTGCCAGGACTCCAGCAGTACCAACTGTTAAATAATAAAGCATTCCCTGTTTGTTGGCAGGCGCCCTTCTGCCAACACAGAGCAGCCATTTTCTGGGTTTACCTACAGCTTCCCCGCTCATATTGTAAAACTCGGAACAGTATGTGAGTTGTACGTCGGTAGAAGTGGTACCAAAGCATCGCTCTTAGTCTAATCTGCTTAGTTTATTATTCTCCTCGGACCTTTTCGAGATCCAACAAGCATGCAGAGCCTTGGCAGCTCGAACAATGGCTGTGCTGTCATTCTGGATAACATTACGGACTTTTGCCTTGCGTTTGGGCTAATTGTTTTGCTGTGTGCATTTTTCCTTTCTTCCTTGGCAGGTTGTTGCCTAATCAGCTCAGCTTTGCTTTTGTTTCCCTGTCTTTTGCAAAAAAAAATAAAAATAAAGAAAGATAGGAAAAGCCGTCTGTTGTCCCTTATTAGTCCATAGATTCTCCGTGTATATGTGCATTGACACGTTGGAGGAAACGGTGGAGAATCCTTATTATTCATGTCCTTTCCATATATACAAGATAGTCATGGATGGCATCAACTCTGGCGCAGGACCTTCTGTGGGTGTCCGCTTTCCCTATAGACCTTATAATGCCCCCAAAAATTCTCCTAATAAATACATTAGGAAATCCACATCCTCTAAAACCTTAACCTTTCCACGGTTAGATAACGGAATGTGTTTTTCAGTTGCAAATCATGGGCGTTCAGGCCATCAGGACTAGTGACACCACTTTCGGTGGTGGTAGATGATACAACCTTATCTTCAAATCTGGTCGTCATAAAGTTTCCAACCTTATTCAACCATCCTTTTATTTTCCTAGTACGAAACCATAACCAAGTAATGCATGCTCTCTTTCCATGCTCATGAATGCACTGATCCCAGTTGCCAATTTGGCCTAAATTTTTATTTTCAAAGTATAAGTAGGACTGACACTACAAGTAAAGGGAGGCCAAGGTTCGGGGTTAGGGACCAAATTGACCAATATAGAGAAGAAAGTTGTAAAGTCAAGAGTATTTAAAGAGCGAATATCATAGAAAATGTTCATCTTGAGTAGAATGAACTATGAACTCTTCTAATGGATACATCCTTATGTCCTAGTAAAGCCTCTAGGAAAGCGCAGTATAAAGGGGAAATCTTACCACTGCCATCTGTCTACCATTGACTAAAGTCAGGTCCGGAGTCTAAGGCTGCGTTCACAAGTCACATTTTTGCTGCTCAGATTTGTCACAAAACCTGAAGGGTTTCCTGATGCCAGCAAAGTGAATGAGAAGACTGAAGTCTTGTGCACACATTTCTTATTTCATAGAATCATAGAATGGTAGAGTTGGAAGGGACCTCGTGGGTCATTGGTAAAACCCCCTGCTCAAAGAAGGACTCACAAAATCATTCCAGACAGATGTCTGTCCAGCCTCTGTGTGAAGACTTCTATTGAAGGAGAACTCACCACCTCTCGTGGCCGCCTGTTCCACTCATTGATCACTCTGTCAAAAAATTTTTTTCTAATATCTAATCTGTGTCTCCTCCCATTCAGTTTCATCCCATTGCTTCTAGTCTTTCCTTGTGCAAATGAGAATAAAGATGATCCTTCTACAATGTGACAGCCCTTGAGATATTTGTAGACAGCTATTAAGTCTCCTCTCAGTCTTCTTTTTTGCAAGCTAAACATTCCTAAATCCTGTAACTATTCCTCATAGGACATGGTTTGCAAACCGGTCACCATTCTGGTCGCTCTTTTCTGAACTTGCTCCAGTTTGTTGATGTCTTTTTTAAAATGTGGTGCCCAAAACTGGACACAATATTCCAGATGAGGTCTGACCAAAGAGAAATAGAGGGCAATAATGACTTCACGTGATCTAGACTGTATGCTTCTGTTAATAGATCCTAGAATTGCTTTTCCTTTTTTGCTGCTGCATCACACTGTTGACTCGTGTTCAGTTTATGATCTATTAGTATACCCAAGTCTTTTTCACATGTGCTGTTTCTTAGCCCTATTCCTCCCAGTCTGCATATACTTTTTTCATTTTTATTGCCCAGATGTAGTACTTTGCATTTTTACCTGTTAAAAACCATTCTGTTGCTGCTCACTTCTCCAGTTTATTTATATATTTTTGAATCCTCTCTCTTCTCTAGTATTAGCTATCCCTCCTAGCTTTATATCATCAAATTTAATCAGTTTACCCTCAATTCCTTCATCTAAATCATTGATAAAATGTTGAACAATACAGGGCCCAGGACAGAGCCCTTTGGTATCCCACTTGAGACATTCTTCCAACTGGATGTGCAGCCATTTACGACCACTCTTTGGGTCTGATCACTAAGCCAGTTATGAATCCACCTAACAGTTGCCTTGTCCATTCCATACTTATAATTTTTTCAGTAAGGATTGTGTGAGATACTTTGTCAAATGCTTTGCTGAAGTCAAGATATACTATATCTACAGCATTTCCTTGATCCACCCAATCAGTGATTCTGTCATAGAAGGAAATTAAGTTAGTCTGACATGACTTATTAGTTACAAACCCATGCTGACTCTGTTTAATCACTTCATTCTTATCCAGGTACTGACATACATGTTGTTTAATAATTTGTTCAAAGATCTTTCCTGGTATAGAAGTCAGACTCACCGGCCTATAGTTCCCTAGGTCCACCTTCTTCCACTTTTTGAAGATAGGAACAACCTTTGTTCTTCTCCAGTCTTCTGGGACTTCTCCTGTTCTCCAACAGTCTTAGTAATGGAGAAGTGTCTATTTGGCACCCCCATTTCTAACCCAGTAAAAAAAACATGCAGAGAAATATTTAATTGAAATACAGACCCCCCCCCCACACACACACACACACATGCACACACAGGTTCACCTTTTTATTTGTGTTTTTTTTCTTTCTGGGTTACTTATTAACTGCATGTCTTGATATCAGCTGTGTTTTTGGACAATTCATCGCTGACATCAGCTAACCACTACCATTACCTTGATTGCCACCGCACCAGAGCATTAATAAGAGCCAAGGCGAAGCACCAGAATTGACACATCTCATGTGATACTCCACTTCTGGGAGGCTGCAGGCCGGTATCTTTAGGCTGGGAAGGGCCCAATAACCATGGACCTTCCCAGCCTGATAATATAAGCCCTCAGCTGTCTGCTTTACCTTTGTTGGTTACAAAAATTGGAGTAACCCCACATCATTTTTCCATTTATTTATGTTTTAATCAATCATAAAAATCTGTCCACAGGTACAATTTTATAATATGTCAGGGGGTTGTGCAATTATATGTGTGTCGGTGTGTCTGTCCATTGATATGTCTATATATCTATATCTAAATGATCTACTTCTATAGCATTCATTGCTATTCAAAATCGCATGAAAAAACAATCTTTCCTGCCACTGCGTTTGTCCTGCCAAGAGATCCAGAAATGGTGCAGGAATTTCTGCATCCAAATACTCAACGTGTGCACATACCCCTAGGGATCCTCTCGTTTTTCAGCAGGGGCCCCCTGCAAAAACATTTTAGACCTAACAGGTCAGATCTCCAGGTTGCGATAGTCAGCAGCATCCCACAGCAACATTGAGACCAGAGTGCAGTCAGACAGAACCGTAGGTCATAACCGGAAGGTTATTCAGGAGTGACGAATTTAGAGGGCTATACCGAGGCAGTGAAAGGAGAGCTGGCTAAGACAAACCAAAAGGTAAATGGACGGCAAAAGATGACAGCCAAAGTATAATATAGGAAAAATGGGTCAAATGCAGACTCAAGGTAGAGTCCAGGAACATAAACTGACATTTAGGCAAGAGACAGGAGGCCCTTGCATGGTTCACTAGGGCCTCTTTTGGTTCTCCCTTTGTTACCGTGACTAAGAAGTTGAGAAGTAGTGTTGCTAGAGCAGAGCAAGGTAGTTTTGACATGGTGGCTTTCTACAAATAAAATGCCTTTTGGTGAACATCTACTGGAGGAGCTGAATGACCCTAAACAAAATCTAGGTCATTCTACCAACTCTCAGCGTCAGGGTCGTTCACCTTCCCAGTAGATGTTCACCAGATAACATTTCTTCTTTAGAAAGTTGTCATGTCAAAACTACAATATCCAGGACGGGTCCATTGACACACACATGAGGTCACATCAACCCTGACTAATCCTGGGGATATTGATAGGTAAGAGATTTTTGGGACTCCCATCTAGCCTCCAGGTACCACTGACCTGGACGCTGGACCAGAGTCCCGCAAGTCGATCCACTTCAGCGAGAGATATGGTGAAGGCAGAGTCTTCAATTCACATCTTCTTATGGTCATAGAAAACAACAAAAAAGCTAAATACCTGTAATGGAACTAAAGATAAGCACAATGTTCTATTGTGGTTAAGCGCAAAGAAATCTTCTTGTTCTGTGGCCAGAATCTGCTAACCAAAATTTCAGCATACAGTTCCCGAAAACAAGGCAATTCAGGCCAAGGCTTTCATGTTTCTTTGAATATGCCTTTGTGGGTGGCATCAAATCAGGGAAGACGCCCATCATTGTCTCCACCGGGGTCCAGGAATTCTTCAGTGTTTGGTGTAAATATTGTTTCCTTGGTTTTGAATCACTGGTGTCCTGGGACGTCAGAGAAATGGTGGGCATGGAGATGTCAGATAGAAGTGTTATGCTGCAGAGATATTGAATGGTGTATAGGATATATAAAGGAGAACGTTTATAATGAAGCTCCAGTTTCTACTTTCCATGAGGTTGTAGATTACAGTCTTAGATCTGATGTGATGGTCATAAAAGGATTTATCTCATCTTTTTTCACTGCAGAACTCCTCCATTTGGGGAGGATCTATAGTCTTGTTCATCCTGAGATGCCACGTCCAGGAGCAGAATGCTGAGACAAAACTCCAACTTGGATCCATGATAGTCTCCATTGTGTAATAGATCAGGCCAGATACCATTGACATATAAAGAGTCCATCAGGTTTTGGAAGCCTTTTAAAAATGAAACCACACACTTACAAAGCCTAAAAGGAGCCTTATACCTTACATAGCTGTAAGCCAGTTGCTTGTCTAGCCTATAACATCGTCTTACACATGTACGCTTGGCTCAGCCAAACGTGCATGTTCTCAGTGGAGGATGGGAATAAGCCACCAAAAACAAAGAATCAAGCATATTGAGAAAAACATAACTGATCCTTTGGCTGATCTCCATACATGGTGGGTGGTTAGATATATAACAGTCTAGTGTGGTGTTCCCAGTATACAACAGATCTTGTGGAATGTTCCCAGTGTTCGTTGGGTCTAGTGGAGTGTTCAGGTTTTAGGATTTGTTGGCTGTTCCAAGTATGCGGCAGGTCTTGTGGGGTGTTCACAGTTCACTGAGAGCCTTGTCAGCGTTTACTGATACTCAGTAGGTCTTTTGGGTTGTCCCCCGGTATAATGCAGTTCTTATGGGATATTGACCGCATACAGCAGGTCTTGTAAGGTGTTCTCAGTATACAGCAAGTCTTGTGAGGTTTCCCAGTTATTTTTTTTTTTTTTTACTTGTTCTCAGTTAAAGGAGGGTTTTGACTGTTCCCAGTAGTCAGTAAGTTTTGTGTAACTTTCGTTCAGCAGTTCTTGTGGGGTGTTCCTGGTATATGGCAGTTCTTGTGGGGAGTTCCCAGTATGTGGCAGGTTTTGTGGAGCATTCCCAGTATATGTAAGGTCTTGTGCTCAGTTCCCTTTGTACGGCAGGTCTTACGGTGTGTTCCTGGCACATGTCAGGTCTTGTGGGGTGTTCCCAGTATGTGGCAGGTTTTGTGGAGCATTCCCAGTATATGTAAGGTCTTGTGCTCAGTTCCCTGTGTACGGCAGGTCTTACGGTGTGTTCCTGGCACATGTCAGGTCTTGTGGGGTGTTCCCAATATATGGCAGATATTGTGCGGTTTTACCGGTACACAGAAGGTCTTGTGCGGTGTTCTAGGTATATGGCAGGTCTTGTGGAATCTTCCGGCAGGTGTACGGCAGGTCTTGTGGGGTGTTCCCAGTATACGGCAGGTCTTGGGGGGTGTTCCAGGTATACGGCAGGTCTTGTGCGGTGTTCTAGGTATTTGGCAGGTCTTGTGGGATCTTCCAGGTATACGGCAGGTCTTGTGCGGTGTTCTAGGTATATGGCAGGTCTTGTGGGATCTTCCAGGTATACGGCAGGTCTTACTGGATGTTCCCCCCATACGGCAGATCTTGTGAGGTGTTCCCAGTATACGGCAGGTCTTGTGGGGTGTTCCCAGTATACGGCAGGTCTTGTGGGGTGTTCCAGGTATATGACAGGTCTTTCTGGATGTTCCCCACATATGGCAGGTCTTGTGGGGTGTTCCCACTATACGGCAGGTCTTGTGGGGTGTTCCCAGTATACGGCAGGTCTTGTGGGTGTTCCAGGTATATGGTAGGTCTTGTGGGATCTTCCAGGTATACGGCAGGTCTTACTGGATGTTCCCCACATACGGCAGGTCTTGTGGGGTGTTCCCAGTATACGGCAGGTCTTGTGGGATCTTCCAGGTATACGGCAGGTCTTACAGGGTGTTCCCCGCATACGGCAGATCTTGTGCGCTGTTCCTGTTATACGGCTGGTCTTGTGCGGTGTTCCCGGTATACAGCAGGACTTGTGCGTGTTCTAGTTACCGTATACGGCAGGTCTTGTGCAGTGTTCCCGGTATATGGCAGGTCTTGTAACACACGGACCTATAGATATTGGGGACATCTTATACCCTAGCATCGGCTGCCTCCCTACACGGCTAATTCTCTGCTATATACGTGACTGCAGCAAGATATAAAAACAATAAAAAGTGTCAAAAATGGTAAAATTAAAATCCAAAGTGACCTGGCCCAATGCTCCAGCGAAGGTGTCTCCAGGCAACAAGAAGAGATTCTCATTTCCACGGAGCCGGTCTTGTCTGCGCGGCTTATTGCAGCCTTCCACGCTGTGAATGAGCCGTCCTGCTTTACTGTACAGGTGGGATTTATGAGGGGTAATGGGGGGGGGCAATGTACATTATACCGTAACTTACACTACACATAGGATCGAACGTCACATTGTAGCTCTGATATCTGTCCTTTAGGAAGGAGCTTTATGTTGGTTGTTATAGGCGGCATTTGTCCTCACACTGGCACCATGTCAGCACTTTTGTTACAGAACAGAAAGGATCAAAACCTGTGCCGCTCAGCCAGACACTACGCCCATTGTTACACTCCGGAATTACCACGTTTTACCATCAGGCGGGAGAAATATGCAAAGCCGTAACCAAAACACTCAGCTCTCCATCCAGAGGATTAAAGAGTTCTGAAAACTTTCTCCCCTCGCTCTTAACTCCTGCCAGGCCAGGATTTCATTTATTTATTTCCATCTATTGTAATTAAGGGGTAATTCTGCTTATTTTCCTGCTACAGATAGACCCTGAGGTCAAGAACAGGTTCCCATTAGAGTATGGGGATGCTTAAAATGTTTCTGGAAATAAGTATGCTCGCTAGAGAGCATGCTTAATAAATTCCTTCCTCCATAGAGTTTATTCTTGCTACATACCTCAACCAAAAAGAAAATGTTCGCTGGATTGCCCCTACATAAAAAGTACTCAAGAGATTACCTGATACATAGAGCTCATGCTTGCTAGGTTCCCTCCTCCATACTCACTATATTCCCCCCCCCCACAGAAAGCATGATCACTAGTTTCACTCCTCCATAGAGAGTATGCTCGCTAGATTACCTCTTCTATAGAAAGCATGCTCTTGACATTCACTCATCCATAGAGAGCATGCTCGCTCGAGTCTCTCTTCTATAGAAAGCATGCTGTCTACAGTCACTCATCCATAGAGAGCATGCTCACTAGATTCATTCCTCCATAGAGAACATGCTCGCTAGACTACCTCTTCTATAGAAAGCATGCTCTTGACATTCACTCATCCATAGAGAGCATGCTCGCTAGAGTCTCTCTTCTATAGAAAGCATGCTGTCTACAGTCACTCATCCATAGAGAGCATGCTCACTAGATTCATTCCTCCATAGAGAGCATGCTCGCTAGATTACCTCTTCTATAGAAAGCATGCTCTTGACATTCACTCATCCATAGAGAGCATGCTCGCTAGAGTCTCTCTTCTATAGAAAGCATGCTGTCTACAGTCACTCATCCATAGAGAGCATGCTCACTAGATTCATTCCTCCATAGAGAGCATGCTCGCTAGATTACCTCTTCTATAGAAAGCATGCTCTCGACATTCACTCATCCATAGAGAGCATGCTCGCTAGATTACCTCTTCTATAGAAAGCATGCTGTCTACAGTCACTCATCCATACAGAGCATGCTCACTAGAGTCATTCCTTCATAGAGAGCATACTCGCTAGTCATTCCTTCATAGAGAGCATACTCGCTAGATTCCCTCTTCTATAGAAAGCATGCTCTCTAAATTCACTCTTCCATAGAGGACATGCTCACTTGATAAATTCCTTTGTAGAAAGCATAGTTACTAGATTCACTTCTACAGAAAACATGCTTGCTATATTCACTTCTCTTTAGGCCCCTTTCACACGTCCGTATATTTCTGATACCGGTGATATCCATGACCGTGTGTGTACTACGTGTGGCGACCGTGTGCCGCATCAGTACCACACAGACAGCCGTCGGGGAAGAAGCACTACAGCAAGCGCTGTTCCCCGACGGCCGTCCGTGTCACACGCAGGAGATCACAGTGTGTTCATGTGTGCGGGATGTTTTGCCGTCCGTGATGATGGCAAAAAACGGACATGTGCATAGACCCATTCATTTCAATGTGTCTACATGTGTAAGTGTTTCCGATACGTGTGAAAACTGTCATCACACATACCGGAGACACGGACGTGTGAAAGTGGCCTTACAGAGCATGCTCACGAGTTTCTTTTCAAAATAGAGAGCATGCTTGCTAGATTCCCTTTTCTATAAAAAGTATGCTTGTTAAAATCACTTCCCAATAGAGGGCATGCTCACTAGTTTCTTCTCAACATAGATAACATGCTTGCTAAATTCTCTCTTCCATAGAGAGCATACTCATGTTTTCTCTTTTCCATAGAGAACATGCTTGCAAAATTTCATTGTTTATAGAGAGAATGCTTGTAAGATTCCCTACTATAGAGAGCATACATGCAAGATTTCCTCCTATGGAGAACATACATGCAAGATTCCCTACTATAGAGAGCATACATGTAAGATTCCCTACTATAGAGAGCATACATGCAAGATTTCCTCCTATAGAGAGCATACATGCAAGATTTCCTCCTATAGAGAGCATACATGTAAGATTCCCTACTATAGAGAGCATACATGTAAGATTCCCTACTATAGAGAGCATACATGCAAGATTTCCTCCTATAGAGAGCATACATGCAAGATTTCCTCCTATAGAGAGCATACATGTAAGATTCCCTACTATAGAGAGCATACATGCAAGATTTCTTCCTATAGAGAGCATACATGTAAGATTTCCTCCTATAGAGAGCATACATGTAAGATTTCCTCCTATAGAGAGCATACATGTAAGATTTCCTCCTATAGAGAGCATACATGTAAGATTTCCTCCTATAGAGAGCATACATGCAATATTTCCTCCTATAGAGAGCATACATGCAAGATTTCCTATTATAGAGAGCATACATGTAAGATTTCCTCCTATAGAGAGCATACATGTAAGATTTCCTCCTATAGAGAGCATACATGTAAGATTCCCTACTATAGAGAGCATACATGCAAGATTTCCTCCTATAGAGAGCATACATGCAAGATTTCCTCCTATAGAGAGCATACATGTAAGATTCCCTACTATAGAGAGCATACATGTAAGATTTCCTCCTATAGAGAGCATACATGTAAGATTTCCTCCTATAGAGAGCATACATGCAAGATTTCCTCCTATAGAGAGCATACATGCAAGATTTCCTCCTATAGAGAGCATACATGTAAGATTCCCTACTATAGAGAGCATACATGCAAGATTTCTTCCTATAGAGAGCATACATGTAAGATTTCCTCCTATAGAGAGCATACATGTAAGATTTCCTCCTATAGAGAGCATACATGTAAGATTTCTTCCTATAGAGAGCATACATGTAAGATTTCCTCCTATAGAGAGCATACATGTAAGATTTCCTCCTATAGAGAGCATACATGTAAGATTCCCTACTATAGAGAGCATACATGCAAGATTTCCTCCTATAGAGAGCATACATGTAAGATTCCCTACTATAGAGAGCATACATGCAAGATTCCCTACTATAGAGAGCATACATGCAAGATTTCCTCCTATAGAGAGCATACATGCAAGATTTCCTCCTATAGAGAGCATACATGCAAGATTTCCTCCTATAGAGAGCATACATGTAAGATTCCCTACTATAGAGAGCATACATGCAAGATTTCTTCCTATAGAGAGCATACATGTAAGATTTCCTCCTATAGAGAGCATACATGCAAGATTCCCTACTATAGAGAGCATACATGCAAGATTCCCTACTATAGTGAGCATACATGCAAGATTCCCTACTATAGTGAGCATACATGCAAGATTTCCTCCTATAGAGAGCATACATGCAAGATTCCCTACTATAGTGAGCATACATGCAAGATTTCCTCCTATAGAGAGCATACATGTAAGATTTCCTCCTATAGAGAGCATACATGTAAGATTTCCTCCTATAGAGAGCATACATGTAAGATTTCCTCCTATAGAGAGCATACATGTAAGATTTCCTCCTATAGAGAGCATACATGCAAGATTCCCTACTATAGAGAGCATACATGCAAGATTCCCTACTATAGTGAGCATACATGCAAGATTTCCTCCTATAGAGAGCATACATGCAAGATTTCCTCCTATAGAGAGCATACATGTAAGATTCCCTACTATAGAGAGCATACATGCAAGATTTCTTCCTATAGAGAGCATACATGTAAGATTTCCTCCTATAGAGAGCATACATGTAAGATTTCCTCCTATAGAGAGCATACATGCAAGATTTCCTCCTATAGAGAGCATACATGCAAGATTTCCTCCTATAGAGAGCATACATGCAAGATTCCCTACTATAGAGAGCATACATGCAAGATTTCCTCCTATAGAGAGCATACATGCAAGATTTCCTCCTATAGAGAGCATGCTTGTGACATTTATTCCTCTATAGAGAGCATGCTTGTAAGATTTCCTCCTATAGAGAGCATACATGCAAGATTCCCTACTATAGAGAGCATACATGCAAGATTCCCTACTATAGAGAGCATACATGCAAGATTCCCTACTATAGAGAGCATACATGTAAGATTTCCTCCTTTAGAGAGCATACATGTAAGATTCCCTACTATAGAGAGTATACATGTAAGATTTCCTCCTATAGAGAGCATACATGTAAGATTCCCTACTATAGAGAGCATACATGCAAGATTCCCTACTATAGAGAGCATACATGCAAGATTCCCTACTATAGAGAGCATACATGTAAGATTTCCTCCTATAGAGAGCATACATGCAAGATTTCCTCCTATAGAGAGCATACATGTAAGATTCCCTACTATAGAGAGCATACATGCAAGATTTCCTCCTATAGAGAGCATACATGTAAGATTCCCTACTATAGAGTATACATGCAAGATTTCCTCCTTTAGAGAGCATACATGTAAGATTTCCTCCTATAGAGAGCATACATGCAAGATTTCCTCCTATAGAGAGCATACATGTAAGATTCCCTACTATAGAGAGCATACATGCAAGATTTCCTCCTATAGAGAGCATACATGTAAGATTCCCTACTATAGAGAGTATACATGCAAGATTTCCTCCTTTAGAGAGCATACATGCAAGATTTCCTCCTATAGAGAGCATACATGCAAGATTTCCTCCTATAGATAGGTTGCTTGTAAGATTTCCTCCTCCATAGAGCGCATGCTTGCGAGATTCCTCTTTTCGTAAAGCGCATGCTCGCTTGTTCTGTCTGATACCATGAAGATGCCAATAATTCACAGCACCACTTCCTCCCATTGGTTTCCTTATGTGACACTTTTTCTGCTGGTGATGCTTCATTGCTTGCAAATAGCCTCTCTCTTCAATGTCTTGAAGTAGTTCTCTAAACATCCAGCTCATATAGAGCCATGTGCACATTAAAGAGGTACGGGCCCAACATCCCATTCTTCATGTTAGAGAGGGGCGGCTGTATGTTGCCTGTAGGGCCAGATCTGGCAGGGAAGCGCCATCTCCGTAGTAGTTTACCTCTGTGGTACGGACACTGTTGGGGCATATAGCTCTGGCCTCCTTATATAACCCCGTACCTGCGGTCTGTATTCAGGGCCCGTCACCTGCAGTGACCGAGAGCATTAGGATATATAGGCGGAAGACAGCAGGTGCGTTCCCGAGTCACTACATGTTACTGATGATGAGCGTGACATCAATTACAGACTGTCGTCCTCTCCGCCGATGCGCTGCAGATGAATAATTCGGTAATATTTACTTTAGCGATACCTGCAGGCGGTCAGCCCTTACAGAATGCTGCGCCGCTAATTGCCGAAGTAGCTCAGACTGTAATTAAAAAAGTGCAATCTTTATATTTAATGTATGGCGGACTTCAATTATGTCTCAATTCTACAAGAAAATCTCAATTATTAACAATTCACTTATCGACATTTCCTGCCGGCAGCTGCTCGGCCGAGAGGTAAAGCCAGCATTACCGAACCACATTGCCCCCCTACCTGCTCCCACCAGTTAATAGGGTTATGTCTGTCGAGGCAGCACAACTAGCCCCAGCGCACCCCAAAAATATCTGCCAGCGCCCAGTCCTCACCTGTTATCTGTGGGAGTCAGATCTCTGCTCCTGTATTTCCATTTATAAGTTATTTGCACAGTAATGGGGTTCACCTACGGGACACGAGAACGCTATGTGGGTGCCATGCCTTGGACGGCATTCACACATCGCAGACGAGTTGATGGCTTGTCTCTTTTATTGGTCAGAATTGAAGCACAATATCTTTGATACAATTGCAGCAAAAGCGTAATACGGCCGCGACATGTGAACGCAGCCTAAAAGGGAAAATATTCTCCAGCCAGAACCGGGCCCCTGAGACTCAGCAGAGTTCTTGTGGGACTTAATGCGATAAGAAGAAGAAGGCAATGAGGTCACATTGAAACCCATGACGTGGCTGTCAAAAAAATCTATGATTTTGGTTGCAAGTTGAACGTGACTCCGTCTTCATGGTAGGTCACTCGCAGATCTAAAATAGTCTCACAGCAGCACATCGCAGACAAGTTGCACAAATGTTTTTGGTTGCGCAACTTGTCAACAAATTGCTGTGCACCATACGGGTCGCCATGTTACCCCAGCTGTAAGCCATTGAAGCCTATGATGAGAGGTGGTGACTCTCCGACCCCTTTGTCAATCAGTAGGTGTGGCGTGACAATGCACCACCGCAGTTTTCATGTCGCCTGATGTGTTTAGCCACCTTACCCTTACGCCTTACCTTAGGGTTAGATCCTTCGGTATTGGATTTTTTTTCCGATCGGTTGCACATATGGTCGGTTATGTCTCGTGATGTGACCCCATTGATATTCACATGATATGATGTCACTATATTATACCGCTTATTCATTGTTATGTGGCCCGGTGTGGCAGGATGGTAGACCGCCAGTCCCTTCTTCTCCAATTAGTCCCGTCAGAGTTAATCCCCGAGCGGTGGTTGTGGAGGTTTGCAGCCTCCGATGTGCCAGTGACGGGCCGCACAGGTGACCCATGATGTCCTCTACTTCTCCTCTGTTTCTGACCTGTTACGTTATTTCTCTAACGTAATAAAACATTTTCCAGCCATGGCGCCTATAATACGACAGCTCCGTTCACATGGAGCAGATCCTCGCCTTCCTCCCTCTTTTTCAGAAAGGGTCCTGTCCTCTGTGTCACCCTTGTCACTCTGACCTGTCACTCAGCCGCTCTCTCAGATTACACCTCCTGGCTGCCATACTGAAAGCCGCCTCTACCAATTCATCCACGCAAGAAACTCGCCCTCCCTGCTATCTGCTAAATATATCACCGCCACAATATCATATTGTTGTTTTATTCTCTTACAGTTGGGAAATGCCTGCAGTTCAGGCACAGAAACAAGAGACACAATGGTTTATAGCCTTGGCTCCGTGCCTAAAGTCCCAGCTTCTGATACATTGTGTCTATGTGATGAGACAGTGGAGTAATAATATGAGTGATTGATACATTGTATACAGGGGATAAAGAGGAGTAATATGTGTGATTGATGCATTGTATCTACAGGGTAAGGTGGAGTAATATGTGTGATTGATACAGTGTACACTACCGTTCAAAAGTTTGGGGTCACCCAGACAATTTTGTGTTTTCCATGAAATCTCATACTTTTATTAATCGATTGAGTTCCCAAATGAATGTAAAATCTCGTCCAGACATTGGCAAGGTTCGGAAAAAAGATTTTTACTTGAAATAATAATTTTCTCCTTCAGACTTTGCTTTCGTCACAGAATGCTCCTTTGCAGCAATTCCAGCATTGCAGACCTTTGGCATTCTAGCAGTTAATTTGCTGAGGTAATCTGGAGAAATTTCACCCCATGCTTCCAGAAGCCCCTCCCACATGTCGGTTTGGTTTGATGGGCACTTTTTGTGTACCATACGGTCAAGCCGCTCCCACAACAGCTCAATGGGGTTGAGATCTGGTGACTGCGCTGGCCGCTCCATTACAGATAGAATAACAGCTGCCTGCTTCTTCCCTAAATAGTTCTGGCATAATTTGGAGGTCTGCTTTGGGTCATTGTCCTATTGTAGGATGAAATTGGCTCCAATCAAGCGCTGTCCACAGGGTATGGCATGGCATTGCAAATTGGAGTGATAGCCTTCCTTATTCAAAATCCCTTTTACCTTGTACAAATTTCCCACTTTACCAGCACCAAAGCAACTCCAGACCATCATATTACCTCCATCATGCTTGACAGATGGTGTCAGGCACTCTTCCAGCATCTGTTCAGTTGTTCTGCGTCTCACAAATGTTCTTCTGTGTGATCCAAACACCTCAAACTTGGATTCGTCTGTCCATAACACTTTTTTCCAATCTTCCTCTGTCCAATGTCGGTGTTCTTTTGCCCATATTAATCTTTTCCTTTTATTAGCCAGTCTCAGATATGGCTCTTTCTTTGCCACTCTGCCCTGAAGGCCAGCATCCCGGAGACGCCTCTTCACTGTAGACGTTGACTCTGGCATTTTGTGTGTACTATTTAATGAGGCTGCCAGTTGAGGACCTGTGAGGCTTTGATTTCTCAAACTACAGACTCTAATGTACTTGTCTTGTTGCTCAGTTGTGCAGCGGGGCCTCCCACTTCTCTTTCTACTCTGGTTAGAGCCTGTTTGCGCTCTCCTCTGAAGGGATTAGTACACACCGCTGTAGGAAATCTTCAGTTTCTTGGAAATCTCTCGCATGGAATAGCCTTCATTTCTAAGAACAAGAATAGACTGTCGAGTTTCACATGAAAGTTCTTTTTCAAACTGTTTTCAGCTGTGCTAACATACTTGCACAAGGGTTTTCAAGGGTTTTCTATCCATCCATTAGCCTTCTTACACAGTTAGCAAACACAAAGTAACATAAGAATATGTGATAGATACATTGTATATAGGGGATAAGGTGGAGTAATATGTGTGATTGATACATTGTATATACAGGATATGTGATTGATATATTGTATTATTGATACATTGTATATAGGAGATAAAGAGGAGTAATATGTGTGATTGATACATTTATATATAGTTGATAAGGAGGAGTAATATGTGTGTGATTGATACATTGTATATAAGGGAAAAAGAAAAGTAATACTGTATGTGTGATTGATACATGGTATCTACAGGATAAGGAGGAGAAAAACAAAAACAAAAAACAAATATCCTGAAATAAAAAAGTTAAAAATAAATTGCATGAAGGTAGTAATAATAATAAGGGTATTTAGTAAACATAATTTTGATCAAAATAATGTACAAGCCATCCCGCCACGTTATGGCAACCCTTTTGGGACAGTCCTAACTCTTGTATTTAAAACCTTTCCACTTGTCAAGTGACGTAAATGTGAACAAGGACTGACCGAGGGACTGACCCACTAGTAAAAGCATAGGCCAGACAGGATGGATTTTCCAACTCAGAAACAGGGCGGTCACACCCTTAGGGTGTGTGCACACGCTGCGGATTCTGCTGCGGATCCGCAGCGGATTTGGCCCTGTGGATCCGCAGCAGTTTTTGCTGCGGTGTACAGTACCTTTATATTCAATGGAAAACAAAAACCGCAGTGCGGATTTTTCCATGCGGATTTGCTGTGGTCTCAAATCCGCAGCATGTCACTTCTTTGTGCAGAATCCGCAGCGGTTTCACACCTTCTCCATTGTAGAGGTGTCAAACCGCAGGGCAAAACCGCAGGCTAATCCGCAGATAAACCGCAGTTCTTTTGACCTGCGGAAAAATCCGCAGTGTGTGCACACACCCTTATATGCACAGAATGCACATTGAACTAAATGAGAAACTAGATCTGAGCTGAAAAAAGTAAATTAATGTGTATGCAAAATGTAAATGACCTTTACACAGAGGAAAATCAAAAACAAATATCCTGAAATAAAAAAGTTAAAAATAAATTGCAAAAATTGCATGAAGGTAGTAATTAATAATAATAAGGGTATTTAGTAAACATAATTTTGATCAAAATAATGTAACCAGTAGAGTTGAGCGACTTTAGTCGGATCGGGTTTCATGAAACAAAATTCGTTTCAGATGAAACTGGTCCGACTAGGGCAAAAAAAGTCGGAGTTTCGTCCGAAACCCGACCCCAATGCAAGTCAATGGGGAATAAAAGTCGGCATTGAGTGGATGAATGTCATCCGCTCAATGCAGACTTTTATTCCCCATTGACTTGCATTGGGGTCGGGTTTCGGACGAAACTCCGACCTTTTTTTGCCCTAGTCGGACCAGTTTCATCTGAAACGAATTTTGTTTCATGAAACCCGATCCGACTAAAGTCGCTCAACTCTAGTAACCAGTGGTTCCGTCCCTCAGTCCTTGTTCACATTTACGTCACTTGACAAGTGGAAAGGTTTTAAATACAAGAGTTAGGACTGTCCCACAAGGGTTGCCGTGACATGGCGGGATGTTTTGTACATTATTTTGATCAAAATTATGTTTACTAAATACCCTTATCAGCGTCGGACTGGAGCACCTTGGGCCCACCAGAGAAAATCATTCTTGGGGCCCACTATGTAGCCACATTGAAATAAATACAAGACCAACAATTGTGTGGTAAAACACGCTAATATCAGGGTATAATATATGGTAGTACACGTCTTACTTACGTAGCACGGTTTGGGGTAGCCTCCCTCATAGGATATAATGCAGCCTCCCTCATGGAATATAATGCAGCCCCCTCATAGAATATATTGCACCCCCCTCATAGGGTATAATACAGCACCCCACAAAATATAATGCAACCCCCACTAGAATATAATGTAGCAGCCTCATATGGTATAATGCAGCCCCCCACAGAATATAATGTAGCCCCCCTCATAGGGTATAATGCAGCCCCCCTCAAAGGGCATAATGCAGCACCCCTGCACCATTGTCCTCATCACCACCTCCATCATTGCCTCCTCCACCACTACCATCATTGTCCTTTACACCACAACCAGCATTGCTTTCTCCCCCAACACCCCCATCATTGCCCATCCAACACCTCCATCACTGCCTCCCCCCACCATCATCATTGCCTCCTCACCATAATCACTGCCTCCCCCCACTACCATCACCTCCTCACAACCATTATCATTGCCTTCTCACCACCATCATCATTGCCTCCTCACCACCATCATCATTGCCTCCACACCACCACCATCATCATTGCCTTCCCCCACCACCATCATCGCTTCCTCATCACCATTATCATTGCCTCCTCACCATCCTCACTGCCTCCCCCGCACCATCATCATTGCCTCCCCCACACCACACCAACACACATACAGCACCTCACAGACAGCACCGCACCACTCACACACACACAGCACAGCACCACACACACACAGCACCGCACCACACACACACACAGCACTGCACTGCACCACACCACACACACACACAGCACCACACCACACCACACCCACACAGCACCACACACACTCACCTCTCCGCAGGTGCCCCGCAGCACATCCTGGCAGCTTCCTCTCTGAAACAGCCGGGCTGAATGATGACGTCATCCAGCCTCACTGAGTTGGACAGAAGTGCCGGGCAGGCCAGCAGGAAGGAGGACAGTGTCAGATCATGACTGGATGATCGGATCCCTGCAGCTCCGCTCCGGTCAAAAGCTGCAGGGATCGCAATTAGGGTTCGCCCCCCTTTAGGGGGCTCACCTCCGGGGCCCCGATTCGGCAGCACCAGCGGGCAGTGTTAGCCGCAGCTGCCCGCTATTAAAGATAAATGGTATTCACACCTCTCCACGCCCATGGGGGCGTGGTAAGGCGTGAATATTCATTTGTCTTTAGCAGCGGGGACAGGGGCTTGTCTCCAGCTGCTGCTCCTGGCAGCGGGAGGGCCCCCCTTGACTCAGGGGCCCCATAGGAGCTGGAGGCCATATAGGGGATAAGGTGGAGTAATATGTGTGATTGATACATTGTATATAGGGGATATGGAGTAATATGTGTGATAGATACATTGTATATAGGGGATAAGGAGGAGTAATATGTGTGATACATTGTATATAGGGGATAAGGAGGAGTAATATGTGTGATACATTGTATATAGGGGATAAGGAGGAGCAATATGTATGATTGATACATTGTATATAGGGGATGAGGAGTAATATGTGTGATTGATACATTGTGTATGGGAGATAAGGTGGAGTAATGTGTGTGATTGATACATTGTATCCCTTCAGTGCTCATTGTTAGCACATACATAATAATGGTCGCTTTCTTGCTTTGCTCCCTTGTCTCCAGCATGGTGGGGGGTGAAGTGCTCCATCCTCTGAGTTTTGGCAGACAGTGGCAGCTGAGTACACTGATACCATCATCTCCTCAATTATTCATTTCATTGAACAATCACGTCACACAAAGCCACAATCCCCTGTATATGAAGAATATTCGGTCCCTTCTGTCTGCTCCAACCTGTGTGTATATCACCGAGTTGATAAAGGTAGGCTCCGTATCCCCGGGCGTTTGGCCGCACTTACGTGTTATATAGTAGGAGCGTCTCCTGATCATCTGTCATAATAAATGGACATTTTTCATTCAGTATTGACGTGTTGATTTAAGGCCTCGCTGACAGGTGCTCCGTCTGTTCAGTTGCTCCTCAGTTGCTCTCCTTAGCCTCAGACTTGCTACTCAGGAGCAACGTACGGTAATTCATGTAACTGGGATTCACGTTTTACACCAAAGCTTAAAGAGGTTAATTTCACCTTTGTAATTTTGTTGTTTATGGATTTTTTAAATGATCACTGTATTTTCAACAAACTTTGCCTAAATCGATAGTACAAGCGAATGTAAAAACTTTGTGATTGTAGAAACTTTGTCATTCATAAGAGAAATTTGCTCGCTCACTGAGGGATCATAGTACATCCACCAGCTGAAGTTTATGCAGAGGGGAGAGTGAGGAGGCAGGTGGCGCAGAGTGAAAGAGAAAGGCGTAGAGACATTGTGCTACTTCTAATTGTTTTATGTTATTGTAGAGCTGGATTCACAGGTACACTGCTGATTGCTTCTGTATCATTTCCTCCTTGCTGTTGCTTATAGCAACACTTTCCTGGGATAAAGCTAACACGAAACACGCGTCGGGGTCCTTCTGCCGCAGTAAGATTGCTCAGGTTTGTTCACCTTATCCGCACCTTCTATCTTTCCATTTGTGCACTCAAGAACCTTTTTGCTGCTAATAGTTATTTGCTAATTTGCACACATTTTTTGCACACTTGCAGCTAGAAATAGCTGTATTCTATGTAAGTTGACTTACCTACTATTGATTGATATATATTTTTATACCTTTTTATACTATTGTTTTTTCATCTGCACAGTATTATTTGATACATAGATTGACATCTAGTGTGGTCTATTGATTTATTTCCAATCCTGTTTGGATGCAATCTACCTAAAATTAATTTTTCAATGGTGACTTTCCTTCAGCACTTGCTATTATTTACTGAGCAGTTTCTTATATGTTTTTTTTTTTTTGCATTCATGTCCCTACTTCATTTTAATGATTTTTTTCTAAACTGTTATAATAATTTTTTTTTTTTGCTATTTTATGCTATATTCTTCCCATTTCCTTATTTTGAGTTTATATGATTTTGGAAGTGCAAAATACTCATGACCAGGTGATATTTCATTTTTTTCTTTTTTAATAAATTTGCAAAAATTTCTACATTTCTGGTTTTTTTTTTTCAGTCAAGATGGGGAGCAGAGTGCACATTAATGAGAAAAAATGAACTTTTTTGAATTTACCAAATGGCTGCAATGAAACAAAGAGTGAAAAATTTAAAGGGGTCTGAATATGTTCCCCTCCCACTGTATCTGTCTCATGTATATGGGAGACATCATAGAAGTTATCCTCTACCCACAAGCTCAGAGACAACTGAGATGGGTTAGTTCGTGAAATATGCAGGATACAAGTCATAAGATGGCCAGAAATATAGGGAATTAAGTATTATACACTATCTAATTTAATGACTGGGCGGCCTGTGTAATGTAAGGATTTGGCAGGTTCTCCTCTTAGTGTCTGTTCTTCCCTGGCTGAATGAATGTGACGGTCTTCGATAAAGGAACATCTCAATTAGAGGAAAGTTGTTCGGACGCGCCATTGCTTTATAATCGCTGCTATAAACGATAGATTTCTTATAGATTGTCAGTGTGATCCACCAATGAGTATCGGATGCGGCCATCGTAACCCAGCAGCTCCTCATATAAGATCCTGCGTCTTCCACCTCAGCGGCGTCTTCCGAGGAGACTTGTTTGTTGACAGTGTTGAGCGATACGACAACACATCTGCTCATACGGTTTTCCAGGTCAAAGATCTCCGCTCTCCTGCCGTAGCATCCAAGGACAACAAAGTTAAAGCAGTGCGACGGGATGAGAAATTCATGAGCGTCTCTCTGGAGCGTTATCAGCCTTGCCGTGTTTCGTGCCTTCCATAGTGTTAAGTAAGGTTAACCGTGGCCTGGTGGGAAGGAGGAGAAGGCAAATGACAAATATGTCCAAGATTGCTCATCCCTGTAAAGTAATAGGAAAGGGAATGGAAATCCCACCCGATCAGATTGGTCCCTTTTTTCCTGTGCAGTGTTCAACATACTTAAAATGTATACTTGCTTTAAAGGATATTTCCAGCTTTTACCAACTTTTCTTTGTAGACTCATATTTTTTCTTCTATAACAGTCATAGATTTGATTTTCTGCTCCAAGTCCTCTGTGTTGCCATAAAGTTATATGATAAATTCTTTCTGGCAGCCACCACTAGAGGGAACTGAGGAGCTTATCGCATGCATCGTTATGGTTGAGTTCACTCTATAAACAGACTTCAGTGAGCTCCCCCTAGTGGTTGATGCAAGAAGACAATGCCACACTGTGACGGTCTTCAGTAACGATGGGGGGACCCTCAAACTGTCCCTGCAACTGGGACCCTAACTATAATGTCCCCAGGGGTACTCTTGATGGTATAGAGGTCTGAGTCTCCGACCTTACTATGCTCTTGTTAAACCCTGATCTGTCCCCTCCCCCACCCAATAAGGCATTGGACAGAAATGTAATGTAAACAAGACACAAAGATAAAACAGGGGTAACAGAAAACTCTATCGTACAAAAGCACTAACCAACATTTGGGAGGAGGATAGGGACTGGGAGAGGAATAAACTAAATGGGAACAGAGACCAAGAGATAAATACACACCTTGCTACAGCAAACCACAGAACACCTTTACAACAACTCTACTCCAACCACTTACGGCAGTTTTAGCACACAGCACAGGAAGACAAATCTTTCACCAGCAGTGACAAGGTCTGACCAGTCCATATAGGAGGAGGTAGAAACGAGATCAGGAGGAGGCTGAAATGGAGCTGCATGTTTTTGACCAGCATGGCACAGATTGTTAACCTCTTCAGCACCAGAAGAAACTAAATCCATTTAACATGGGAAACAAAACACACCATCTCTAAAGAAGACCTGTGATTCATTACCAAACGTGCCGTCTAACTCCATTCAGTAAGCTAAGTGAACTCTTATCAGTAAGTAGTTTATTGTTAAATTTATAGAATATCAAGCTCTTTATATCAGTCCTGTGTTTTCTAGTCCACCACAAGGCACCGAGTTACAGGAAAGTCCCATTCACCTCTTTTTTTTTTTTTTTGACTCCCAAATAACGTGTACCTTGCGAAAGATGTACCTACACGACAGATGTGTCTCCAGAGTTGCTGACGTGCTCTTCCTTTGCTTCTTCCTTGGATCAGCATATTCTGAGTTGAGTAGCACGGGATGACCAACTTTTAGAAAAACATTCTGCCCGGCTGGTATAGCATTGTAGAATTGTTTCCATCTTTTTTATGCCACTAATCATGATAATTGGATTGGTTATGCAGGGTTTTGTTTTGCGGTGAAAAAGAGGGAATTTGCAACTGAGGTTCCAACGCTAGTGTGAACCGTGTCTTAGCTGGTGAATTGCACCAAGGGTTGAAATCATTTTTATTCCGAGGAGATATAGTACCAGTCATACAAGGCTGGTACAAGCAACGTTCTCTACGCCAAGTGAATGGAGTCATGTGAAGATAATTGTACGTCAATCCCGCACGGTAGAATCCGGCCCGGGGGCTGAGAGATGGATCTCTGGGTTTAATCTAAGTTTCGTGAGAGCCGAGACATTTACTTCTTTTGGAGCTGTCCTCCGGAGAAGCGAGCACAAGAGAAATATTGTGAAATGTTTAGCACAGGCCCAGTGGAAACAAATGCCGTCGGTAATATAAATGTTGTTTATTGCATTTTTATATAAAATTGTTTAACTTAAAATCTCTTAGCGCGAGCGGGAATGTAAATTTGGAGCGAAGAGTCTGAGTCACCAGCAGACGGTTATTATTACCCCAGCGAACAGCCGACGTCCAGGCTTCTCTGTGTGTTTTCAGAACGCGGACTTGTATATTCTATAGAGAAAGCAAGGATAGATCAAGATGGGACACTTCTCGAGATGCCTTGTCCTCAGAGCCGGGTTCACCCTTGTTTACAATAGCAGCAGCCTCGTAAGATCTGCTTGTAGAAACAGAAATGAGGCCGTGACACATCCCAGAGGTTACACCGTACCTGCAGTGTATCTTCTGGGGGTCTAACTCTTGCATACGTGTCCTCCTCGGCGTGGTGCGAGGCACAAATGTATTCTGACGCTTATTATTATGGTGAGCTGATCTTCACAGTCTATAAATGTGTTTCCAGAACTAGAGGTAAAGAATCTTGTGGCTCCTCACCTAGTGACATGGAGTCTCGAACCCCTCGGTGAAGAAGAGCAGTGAGAAGTCAGTCTTGCCTAATGACGGGGCGCAGCAGGGCTGTCCTGTTCACACTACGGAGACTGTAGAAACTGGATGACCTTTGGAGAAGTAGAGCATTAGTGGCATAGAAGAGTAGGTCAGGAGGCTCACCGAAGCGAGGTAGCAGAATCCAGTGATGTACCTGACCTGAATATGCCAGAAGACTCACTGTAGCGATGAAGCAAAATTGAAACAGGTCCAAAACTCACTGTAGCGATGTATCAGAGTTGAGTACATTCCAAGACACAATGTAGCAGAGTCCACTGATGTAGCAGAGTTGAATAGATTTAAAGACTAACTGTAGTGATGTAGTAGAGTCCAATAATGTAGCAGAGTTGAGTACATTTGAAGACACACTTTAAAGATGTAGCATAGTCTAGTGACATAGCAGAGTTGAGTACGTTCCAAAACTCGCTGTACCGATATAGTAGAGTTCACTGACGTAACAGAAGTGAATAGATTTAAAGATTAACTGTAGTGATGTAATCGAGTCCAATGATGTAGCAGAGTTGAGTACATTCGAAGACTCAATGTAGCAGAGTTCAGTGATGTAGCAGAGTTTAATATATTTGAAGACTCTTTGTAGCAATGTAGCAGAGTAGAGTGATGTAACAGAATTCCAGGAGGCACACATAGGCAATGTAGCAAATCCTATGGCTCCTGACTTACTGTGCGTTAAAGTTTAGCCAAACATCACAGTTTAAATTAAAGGGGATGTTAATTTTTTTTTATTTGGGGGAGAGGTAAAAGACACAACTGATAATGAGTCAACGGCCTCCTGCTAGGTATGATCAGGTGTTGTGCACAGTCGGTAAGTATCATACATCTGTACTAGTATGATACCCGCCAGCAGTGCATGACGCCTATAACCTGACTGTTGGTACCATGAGCAGCGCCTCATACTACCTAACGGGAAAGTGAAAATGATCAGATGGACCCTTGTAAGATAGGTTTGCTTTGTCCATGGGAAGAGTGAGGTAGTCGACATGTAGGATGAGATCAGTGGTGGCAGATCATGGTTGGGTAAATCGGTCCTCAGGAGCGTAGGTCGATCTGCCCCGAGATCATGTAAAATCCATCCTCCAAGCCATGAATGTGAGGTTTGAAGATTAGTAGATCCAAGAACCTACGGATTCCTACTGATACCAAAACTAAATGTCGCCCCATAGTCCAATACATCCATCAGTCATGAAGAGAAGATGTGGTCTACCAGGATGGCGCATATTGGTCATCTAATTGGTGCTGAATATCCGCAGAAGCTGATGTGTGCGCCGTAGAGGGATGGCAGATGATGCCATGTGAGTTCCCGTTTCCCGTGTGAGTTCCTAAGTGTGGTGTCACTCATTACTCCGATCTCGTCTTTCCCGGAGTCGGTAACTCTCGCCACCAAGAAGGTGGATGAGATAGTCTACCTCCGTGCCATGCGCTCGCGCTGTGAGTCAGTAAGCAGGGATTCCTCGACTTCCTGCGGGTTACATTTTCTGTCAAAGGACTACACAAAATTCCCTGTGATCATTTCCTCGTCCCCAGCACCTTCGGCCGGTCCCCGAGGCGACAGAACGCAATGAATACATAATCACTGGGTAAATAATGATATCATCCGCGCGCCTAGGGCAACGTATAGGCCGCTCTCCGATAGCTTAATAACATGCAGCCGAAGCCGCGCCGGGGATTGTGCTCGCACTTCATCTCAGTATCAAGTACGGCGCGCCGCTCTCCGGCTTTCAGCGGCTCTCAGGAGTGGGCCCGTTATAGAAAGTTTAAAAAAGGAAAATGATTGGTAAAATGTTCTCGGCGAGTATTTCTGCATAAACATGACACCGAGAACGTTTCATTAGCATTAAAGGCATAATATGAAAAGAGCCGACATAATGGGCTAATGTGCTCGAGAGGTATTTCTGGATCCCTACTTAACACAGTGGGATTTTCTGTAGCATGCAGAGTTAAGAAACAGCTTAGTACATAAGTAGTGTTTGTGTCCAACGCCGCTTCCTGCCACCGTCAACATGCACAAAACATCAAAGACGAGCGCCGAGTCCTGATTTCAGGCTGAGAATGGAGCAGATCAAGTAGATTTCTTGTCAAAGTAACAAACGGGCATCGGCCTCACATAAACCGCAGATCGGGACTCTGCTAAACGCCACCGCTACCCCCCTCCGAAAGAGACGGAGATGACGGCACAGCAAGACTAGCCTTAAAGAGACGGCAGCTTGTCAGTGTCCTCATGTGTGATAAGAGTGGACCCCCCACAAAAGACACGGCCAAGAGCCTCCTCTAGTAAAAGCAGCGCCAGAGACCCAGACGGGAACCTACACCCTACAGAAGTGTCTCAGGATCAGTAATGTATGTACACAGTGACTGCACCAGCAGAATAGTGAGTGCAGCTCTGGAGTATAAAGCCTCTTTCACACATCAGGTTTTCGCCGTCAGGCGCGATCCGGCGCTTTTGACAGAAACCGGATCCGGCGAAATGCAATGCCGGATCCGGTTTCCCCCCCATTGACTTGCATTTGCGCCGGATCGCGCCGGATGGCCATGCGTTTCATCCGGTTTTCGCCGGATCCGGCAATGTGTCGCGATCCGGCGTCTGGAAAAAACGGCTACTGTAACGTTTTTTGTCTCCGGCGTAAAAGCCGGACACGCCGGATCCGGCGCGTCCAGCTTTTTCACACAATGAAAGCCTATGAGCGCCGCAATGCGCCTGATCCGGCGAAAGCCGGATCCGGTGGCCGGATCCGGTTTTTTGGGTCTGAGCATGCTCAGTAGCTCTGCCCACAAGACATATATAAAAGCAAGACAGTGGGACCCACAGCCACACCCAACATGCCACCCAAGAAAGCAACCAAGCGAAGCAGGAGAAGGCAGGAGACCACTGCAGCACCATCAGCACCACCACCACCCCAAATGGAGCAGCAAATGGAACATGCTGAGGAGGGGAGGCCAGCAGCAGATGAGAGACGGTAATTATCAAATCCCCCATTCCTCCAAACTAGGGCCATGGAATATCAAGATATTCATTGGCCCTTTGTTTCTCTTTATTCAACAGCCGCCCAATAGATGCAGCAGCAGCAGCAGCAGCAATGGCAGCAGGTGGAAGACCACCCACAGGCATGGAGTGTGGCCACCAGGAAGACAGCACATCATCTTCTGGGATCCCTCCCTCGCATCGTCAGCGTTTGACGGTAAGTTTTTATTTCCAAAATCCATCATCTCTGTAATATATGTCTATTCATTGCCTTTTATTTCAAAACAGGATTCACAAGATGAAGAGGAGCTCCCAGAAGAAGAAGGAAGGGGTGGACAGACACCTGGAGTGGGCTCACAATTCGTAAGTTTTTTGCATCAAACGCAGAAACACAACATCACACTACACACAACACATAGAAAACAATGTTCTGCAGACCACACACAGCAAACAAATGCCTACATCCAAAGACATAACATTTTTTGTTTTCTTCTCTAGTCTTCCCAATCTGGTGCTCGGCCAAGAGGTCCTCGCAGTGCCTCCCAGGGTCGTCGGCGACAGCAACGCGGCGGTCACCAGCGTGTAAGTATAAATATTTTTGCTTTGTTTTTTTGTACTTTTTATTTCATTTCTTTTGTGGAGGCTAATTATGTTATTTTTGTCTTTTTCTTTAACAGCCTTCACAGCGTGCTCCCGACTCTGACGGTGAGGATGGAGGGATTGATGTGGACCACCTCATCGATCTCGTCAGAGAAAGGGAGCCGCTCTGGAATATGGCTGACCGCCGCCACGCTGACCTTATCGTTACCCGACGACTCTGGGAGGAAATCTGTTCGCTCCTTGTGGGCCGCTGGGAGGACCTCGATGTTCTGGCCCAGATTAAATAGCGTAAGTATATACAGTACCGGTTGCTTGATGTAAACCAGTGTTTCCCGAACTCCAGTCCTCGTGGTCCCCACGGATCATGTGTTCAGGATTTCTATTTACTATGGAAATCCTGAAAACATGACCCCTGGGGACCATGAGGACTGGAGTTTGTGAAACACTGATGTTGTATACTAACCACTTTGTCCTTTCTCGTTTCAGGGAACAGAATTGTGAATCGGTGGCGGTCTGTGAGGGATCGTTTCAAGAAGGAGTTCAATAAAGAGATGCGGGCCCCGAGTGGATCTGGAGGACGCAGGAGCAAGTACAAGTACGCACGAGCCCTGTCGTTCCTCCGGGATACAATGGTCACCAGAAGGTAAATATTACACACCACATGTGAAAAAAAATGTTAGATGTAAATTTTTTTTTTCAGCCAGGGCCATACCATGTCAGTATTTTAATTGTTTTTTTTTCTCTTTATTCCACAGAACGGTGAGCAGCACTCGGGAGCCTGCACGATTGGACCCTTCTGAGGCGATCCCTGAGAAGACCGGCACCGAGGGACACTTCGACCGCCCCGGTACATCTGCACCTTCCCAGCCTTCCCACACATTCGACCCATCTGTCCCATCCACCAGCACAGGAGCATCGTGGCCGCCTACATTACATGAAGCTGCTGGTGAGGAGATCGCTTTCCCTTTACCCCACCCTTCTGCCCCTGCCACCTCTAGTACACCTGCGGGTACTGGGCGGCAGCGGCAGAGGGGTCAGGAAAAGACTTATGCGCCAGAGTTCTTGCATCTGAGTGCATCTTTCCAGAACTGTATAAAAGTCTTGTCAGAGCAAATCTCCGCAGGCTATCAGCAGATCAACTCCAGCATTCTGGAGGTGAAGACACTTCTGCAAACCATGCATTCAGAAGCAAGATCTTCGCCAAACCACACCTTTTTCAGGTCTGTTGTGGAGCCTATGGAAACGCTCTCTCCTGCCCAGCAGATGCATGTAATGCATTCGTGCCACGCTGCTCTCCAGCAAGTTACCTCCCAACCTCCTCCTCCCACCACAGTAGTTCCTCCACCTGCACCCCCTCCAGCCACTTTCCATCCTCCCCCTCCTATTACATCTACACCCCCTCCAGCCACTTTCCATCCTCCCCCTCCTATTACATCTACACCCCCTCCAGCCACTTTCCATCCTCCCCCTCCTATTACATACCATCCACCTCCCCAGCACCATCCACCTCCCCAGCACCAGCAACCTCCCCAGCACCAGCAACCTCCCCAGCACCAGCAACCTCCCCAGCACCAGCAACCTCCCCAGTACCAGCAACCTCCCCAGTACCAGCAACCTCCCCAGTACCAGCAACCTCCCCGGTACCAGCAACCTCCCCGGTACCAGCAACCTCCCCAGTACCTGCAAACTCCCCAGTACCAGCAACCTCCCCAGTACCAGACATCTCCCCACTTCCAGCAACCTGCCCCGTACCAGACATCTCCCCACTTCCAGCAACCTGCCCCGTACCAGACATATCCCCACTTCCAGCAACCTGCCCCGTACCAGACATCTCCCCACTTACAGCAACCTGCCCCGTACCAAACTCCTTCCCCATACAACTTGCCATCAACATCATCTGCTCCTACAGTCCCTGCCCAACCCTCCACTCCACCACCCACCACCTCTTCTGCTTCCCACATGTCCACCCATTCTGTAGTTTTTTCCACACCTTCACCTCTAACTGTTCCTTCCCCACCACGATCCCAGTCCTCTCTCCACACTCCCAGTGTCGAAGTGTCCCGCAGCCCCTACAGCAGTATTTCCACCCCACACTACACAGATTTATAATGTGTGTATTTAAATAAAAATGACCAGTTTTATGGTTTCAAAGCTTTATTAAACAAGTTTATTAAAATTTTAAAAAAGTTTACTAAAAAAAACATTTTTCAATAAAAGTTAAATTATTTTACACTGGTTGTCTGTCATTTCTTTCTGCGGCGAAAAAGGTTAAATACAGGGTATTTAAAAGGTGAAATGGTATTCAAAATTAGGTATATAACTGTGGGTAAATTTTAGCTTTTTGCCACAGTTGTGTTCCTGGTTGTGTTTGAAGCAAAGTATTTCACCTGAAAAGTTGTGTTTATTGTTGGTCATTTCCTAACAATGTACACAACTTTTGTTAAAAGGTGAAATACTTTGCATAAAACACAACCAGGTACACACCTGTGGCCTAAAGCTAAAAATAGTAAGACCATGACAAGATAGCCAAGTTTGGTTGGCAAAGGTATATACTGTTGGTCCAGAAGGTACACAAGTTTGGTTAGGGCACAAATCTTTCACACTCTGTCATCCTGCCAGTGTACTCTGCCTTGAGGTGACATAAAGTATAGTGCAAAATTGTCCCTCATTACTGAAACCGTCACAGAACTTCTAGTGGTAATGTCATGGTAATCTTGCAAGGTGGTTTCTTCAGAGGTGTCCTCAATGGAAATGGGTTCCTTGCAGATAACAAAATTGTGGAGTACCACGCACGCTTTGATCACCTCGTCCACAGTTTCTGTCTTGAGGTTGATCGCAGTCAATAGGACCCGCCATTTGGCTGTCAGAATACCAAAGGTACATTCAACCATTCTTCTTGCTCTTGTGAGGCGGTAATTAAAAATGCGTTTTGGTCTTGTCAATCCTCTGCTAGAGTACGGTTTCAAAAGGTGTTCTGACAGCTGGAAGGCTTCATCCCCTACACAGACAAATGGCATAGGTGGACCAGATGTTTGCGGCAGCGGTCTAGGGGGTGGGAACTGGAAGGTGTTTCCATACAGTTTACGCCCCATGGCAGACAGTTTGAAAACTTGAGAGTCATTGGAGCGGCCATAGGCCCCAATATCAACCGCAATAAATTTGTATTCCGCGTCAGCGATGGCCATGAGGACAATTGAAAAATATTTCTTGTAATTGAAATATTCCGATCCCGATCCAGCTGGCTTTACAATGCGGATATGTTTCCCGTCCACAGCGCCCAAGCAGTTGGGAAACTGACATATCTGTTGAAACTTGTCAGCAATTTCAATCCACCTCTCTGTTGTGGGCTCTGGTAAAAACTCTTCAGCTAAGGAGTCCCACAGTGCACGGCATGTGTACTTCACAATTCCAGATATGGTGGAAATCCCGAGTCTGTACTGGAAATGCAGTGACGAAAGGGATTCTCCAGTTGCAAGAAATCTGTGGGGAATTAAAAAACAATAAATTAGTTTTAAATCGCAGCATTACATACCAAAACTGAGCTATAACACTTGGAGATACAAACTACCACCAACAAGATTGCAGTGAAAGTGTGCTCTGATGCGATCACATCCAATAAATGTGGCTTACCTTAAAGTCACCATCAGACGCTCTGCGGGTGAAACAGAGAAGCGGCAATAGGTGTCCGCTTTTCTTATGCGGTGTGCAATGCGCTCCACCAAGTAATCAAAATTCTCCATTTTCATCCTAACATATCCAAAAAATTTATCCGGGTTTCGTCGAAGGTCCATGCAGAGTGTAGAATAGACCCCACGCGTCATTCTCTTGGCTGTGATGGGGTGGATCCACAAACGTCGTCTACGATGCCTGATGCGCTGCTGTCTCGCTCTCTCCTTCTCCAGAACAATCACCCTCAAACGATTCGCCTCCGCTATAAAATCCGCCAAATTCTTCAAAATATTTCCAATGACAACATCCATCTTCGCCAGTAACTTGCTCTTCTCTCCAACCTGCACTTTCTCCTCTACAACCTGTCAAAGAAGGGCTGTAGGAACATATAGTATATATAGTTTTCCAGTAGCCAATCCCGTTCGGAAGGCCACAAGGGTCAATTTTAAAAACCGGATCCGGCGTAATCCGTCGAAAAACGGATAGAAAAACGGATGAACCGGATGAGACGGATCCGGTTTTGTCTGTCAAGAAAAAGACGGATCCGGCAGAAAACCGGATCCGTCACATCCGGTTTTACGAAACATTTGCCGGATCCGGCGTTCCGGCACGACGCCGGATCGCGCCTGACGCCGAAAACCTGATGTGTGAAAGTAGCCTAATACAGGATGTAACTCAGGATCAGTAATGTAATGTATGTACACAGTGACTGCACCAGCAGAATAGTGAGTGCAGCTCTGGGGTATAATACATGATGTAACTCAGGATCAGTAATGTAATGTATGTACACAGTGACTGCACCAGTAGAATAGTGAGTGCAGCTCTGGAGTATAATACAGGATGTAACTCAGGATCAGTAATGTAATGTATGTACACAGTGACTGCACCAGCAGAATAGTGAGTGCAGCTCTGGGGTATAATACATGATGTAACTCAGGATCAGTAATGTAATGTATGTACACAGTGACTGCACCAGTAGAATAGTGAGTGCAGCTCTGGAGTATAATACAGGATGTAACTCAGGATCAGTAATGTAATGTATGTACACAGTGACTGCACCAGCAGAATAGTGAGTGCAGCTCTGGAGTATAATACAGGATGTAACTCAGGATCAGTAATGTAATGTATGTACACAGTAACTGCACCAGCAGAATAGTGAGTGCAGCTCTGGAGTATAATACAGGATGTAACTCAGGATCAGTAATATAATGTATGTACACAGTGACTGCACCAGCAGAATAGTGAGTGCAGCTCTTGAGTATAATACAGGATGCAACTCAGGATCAGTAATATAATGTATGTACACAGTGACTGCACCAGCAGAATAGTGAGTGCAGCTCTGGAGTATAATACAGGAGGTAACTCAGGATCAGTAATGTAATGTATGTGCACAGTGACTGCACCAGCAGAATAGTGAGTGCAGCTCTGGAGTATAATACAGGATGTAACTCAGGATCAGTAATATAATATATGTACACAGTGACTGCACCAGCAGAATAGTGAGTGCAGCTCTGTAGTATAATACAGGATGTAACTCAGGATCAGTAATGTAATGTATGAACACAGTGACTGCACCAGCAGAATAGTGAGTGCAGCTCTGGAGTATAATACAGGATGTAACTCAGTTCAAGATATCTGGCAAATTTGATCTGTTAAAGCATCTCGGTGCACGAAATGGCCATCGCCATCACATACCCTTTGAACTCCCGTGTTGCCTGTTTGTTCACCTAGTGATGAGTAAATAAATGAGTGATTTTTTCAGATGATGAGTGCTGCTTCCTATCAGCACTACTTTTCCTCGTGTGCATATTTGCCGCACACATACAAGCAGGCACCATGATATTCTTGATACGTGTCGGAGTGAACAAGACTCCAGGTTAGAATGCGGATTTTCCTTACTGTTTGGACTCCGTATTCTGCACATTCGCATTGACTCAAATTTTCAACTCCTCGTTATATCACATTTGAGTTTTTCTATAAAAATGGCAATCTGTCCTTGGCTGGAGTGTCGGGCAATTAGCACGGGACAAATAATGGGGCTTCTCCGCATCCAGGCGCCCACTGAAGATGAGGCTTGTGGTCCTAGCACAGACTTTGCTCCTGATGGTTGTGCAGCCGCAGTGTGCGAGTCTCGGCGCTCTTCCTCCTCCGTCAGCGCAGCGATGTCTATTACTGACTCATTTCTTCTATATTTTCACTTTTTGAATGCAAATGAGACCTGGACTTGCAGTGTAGCAGAATCCAGCCGGGGGTGGCGGAGACCCAACATATGGACTCCCTGCTTATCAGCGGAGGACACGGCCTCTGCCGCCCTCAAAAGAATTTCATTTTCCCTGATATCACAGGTAGTGGAGACATGAGCGCCGCTCCAGAGCTCCTGTATGAATGAATCCGTTCACTGTAATATCCATTTATGCGGAGTCCACACAACGAGTCAGGCTTCAATCAGAGCCGCACATCACCCATAGGCTCCTGCTCTAAAGGACATACAGTGATTACACCAGCAGAATACTGAGCGCTGCTCTGAGGTATAATACAGGATGTAACTCAGGATCAGTAATGTAATGTACACAGTGACTGCACCAGCAGAATAGGGAGTGCAGCTCTGGGGTATAATACAGGAAGTAACTCAGGATCAGTAAAGTAATGTATGTACACAGTGACTGCACCAGCAGAATAGTGAGCGCTGCTCTGAAGTATAATACAGGATGTATCTCAGGATCAGTAATGTATGTACACCGTGACTGCACCAGCAGAATAGTGAGTGCAGCTCTGGGGTATAATACAGGAGGTAACTCAGGATCAGTAATGTAATGTATGTACACAGTGACTGCACCAGCAGAATAGTGAGCGCTGCTCTGAGGTATAATACAGGATGTATCTCAGGATCAGTAATGTAATGTATGTACACAGTGACTGCACCAGCAGAATAGTGAGTTCAGCTCTGGGGTATAATACAGGATGTAACTCAGGATCAGTAATGTAATGTATGTACACAGTGAATGCACCAGCAGAATAGTGAGTGCAGCTCTGGGGTATAATACAGGATGTAACTCAGGGTCAGTAATGTAGTTTATGTACACAGTGACTGCACCAGCAGAATAGTGAGTGCAGCTCTGGGGTATAATACAGGATGTAACTCAGGATCAGTAATGTAATGTATGTACACAGTGACTGCACCAGCAGAATAGTGAGTGCAGCTCTGGGGTATAATACAGGATGTAACTCAGGATCAGTAATGTAATGTATGTACACAGTGACTGCACCAGCAGAATAGTGAGTGCAGCTCTGGAGTATAATACAGGATGTAACTCAGGATCAGTAATGTAGTGTATGTACACAGTGACTGCACCAGCAGAATAGTGAGTGCAGCTCTGGAGTATAATACAGGATGTAACTCAGGATCAGTAATGTAATGTATGTACACCGTGACTGCACCAGCAGAATAGTGAGCGTAGCTCTGGAGTATTACACAGGGGGTACGGAGGGTACGGAAAGTATTAAGAGCCCTTTACCTTTTTCATTCTTTGTATCATTGCAGCCATTTGGTAAATTCAAAAAAGTTCATTTTTTTTCTCATTAATGTACACTTTGCACCCCATCTTGACTGAAAAAAAAAAAATGAAATCTAGAAATTTTTGCAAATGTATTAAAAAATAAAACATGAAATGTCAGATGCACAACATTTCAGATTTTACAATCATTTTTCCAGCTGGTGTTATAAAGTATTCTAATTTCCTGAGATAATGACTTTTGGGTTTTCATTGGCTGTAAGCCATAATCACCAACATTACCAGAAATAAACCCGTGAGATAGATCACTCTGTGTGTAATGACTCTATAGAATAGAGGAGATTCACTGTCTGTATTGAAGAAGTGAAATAAATTCACTTTGTGACGACATTCTAGTTTAGTAAGAAGCTCCTGTATATACGTGGATTATACCGGAATGCTTCTTATCACTGTATCCAAGAAGATGTTTGTCTTTTTCTGGAAATTGTCAGCTATTATCCTCATATGGAAACTGTCAGAGTTTTCTGTTGTAGAAGATGACGTCCTGGGCTGGGTGTGATGACTTACACAACACCATTCGGTGTATAATAATTGTATTGATGTTAATAATTTTTGAGAAGGGTGTGGAGACTTTTTCTGTTGATCTGAGTTAAAAATATAAAGAGAGAGAAGTCCTGTTGAAACCTCTGATTACATCACAATGATGCTCCAGTCTATGTTTGGGGCGTGAAGACTTTTAGAGACATTGAGAAGCATAAACCAGTCAAAGCATTTCTTTCCCTCCTGTCCTGGAATAACGACAGTTGTAGGGTCGGGATGAGATCCGGAGGGCGTATTCTGTGCTCCAGAATGTCAGGTGCTCCTGTGGTTTTCTGTCTGATAGATGTCATCAAGCTGAGGTTTTGTCACAGTGTATCAGTCAGTGGCTGCGTCACAGAGGGATAATCACCTGCCCTGGCCTGTCGATCGCACATTCAGGGATATATTGTAGCAGTCTTTGCAGCAGTGTGAACAGGGCTCGATCAGAACAGACTTCACGTCCCTTTATATAAGCAGCAATGTTTTTTTTTTTTTTTCCTGCAGCAAGCAGAGGTCTTGATAACATGGTTTAACACTTAGTTGTATATTTTAGGTCCATAGGGAATTTTCTGTGTATGTCCCATATACAGCAAGTCACAAAGAAGACAGGAGCCGATATGAGGGGTCCGTGCAGGATGTGTTTGGTGGTTCGGATACTCATCACTCAGGTTTATCCTGCTGCTCAGTAAAGGGAACCTGTCAGCAGGATTTTACATATGGAAGTAGTGATATGGCTGTGCAGGGGAAATCTAACACGGAAGTCGTATGCAAATCAGGCTGGAAGTGCAATGGGGCGGCTTCTTCCAGGTGCTGTGACACGCCCCTGTGCACTTCCAGCCCTCTTTACATATGGCGGCACTTTGGATCTCTACAGAAAATATATCATTTTAATTGGGAACATACATAGCTAATGTCATTGGAGTGCTGACAGGCTCTCTTAAAGGATTATTGCAACCCTCCCTCCTGCCAGCACAGGTGGAGGTGAAGGTCATGAACGGGCTGACGCGGTGCACGGTGACAACAATTGGGACTTTGTCATATTTGGAGTCCAGATGTATAAGTGACGTTGCTGCTCGTGTTGTGCACTTATCATCTACACGGGAACATCTGCACCCAGAGACGGATCCCAACTCCATGGTCATGCAGATCACACTGGATCTCGCCACTATTAGGACCGGTTGATCCATCTATACAGCCAGCCTGTCCTCGAGGGGCCCAGAAGCCGCTCCTCCGGCACCGCTCATTGTACACTACGTATTGTCATTATCTAAGGAAAAGTTCTGCAAGTTTCTAATGTACCTTGATTTAGATTTCTCCCCATTTTACAAGCTCTCCGCTTCCAGTAAGTGAATAATAACATTCCCGCTTATGCCTAGAAATGAAAATCTCTTTTCATTCCTACTATTTCTGAGGGTTTGTTACAATTGTATCATATTTACACAATCATCTGTTTATAAACAGCCTTGACTTCAGAGTGATACATGTATTGGGGGCATGAAAAATGTATCAAACTATCAGGACAGGAGCGAATGAAAAGATCAAAAGATTATCACTGCTCCAGCGAGTGACAGCTCGCTGATGGGTTGGGGTCTGACCGCTCCGAATAGAACATGTGGTCCGGGATCGGGGATGTGGGGAAGCCACATATCACCTGTACCACAAGGGTAGCGCTGGTTTTAGGAGGAGGCAGCCATGTTTCTCCATCTGCAGCAGATTTGTTTTGCACCAAAAACCAATGTTGGCAGCAAAACGCTGCATAAGATACGCACTATTGTGACAGTTTTTACACAGGTTTTTACTTGAGTTTTTAGCCATTTATTTGATGAAAAATGCGGCAAAAACGCCGAAATAATGGACTCACTGCAGATGTTAGAAAATGCTTTGGTTCAAATCTGCAAGGAAAATAAAAAGCCTTATGAGCATCAGGTCTCACATCTCTCACTCACTTTGCTGGTTTTGTAAAGTGCAATGTTTTTTTACCCTTGAAGAAAAAATGCAGTTTGTGAACAAGCCCCGATAGATCTTCAGTGCTCATGTCCTGTTTCGGAGAGTTGTAGGGTCTCCCCATTGCTGTACATTGCAGCCTGCACTGCGGTGACATTCAGCCGCGAAATGTCTTTATCTCACTGCACTTTCACCGCTGACACAGAACCATGGAGTTTTACGTGTCACCCGGTCCCCATCAGAGGTGAAGCTGATTAGACACAAGTCCCCCTAGAACTATAAACTTTAATTAAACTTTCATGCCGGTTATCCGTTCTTGCTGAACTCCTGGTGTCACCGGCGGCTCTCCCACCTGTGGGAGGAGAGGGCGGTAAATAAAGTGCCTTCATTTTACTTTCCTTGTAATTTAATGGCTGAGCGAAGCCATCATCATAACATTATTAAATCCCCACCGTACCGTCCTGCAGGGGAAGCCGAAATATGAAAACTGCACTTAATACCAAAGTCAGTCTGACACTGGGGCTGTCCTCACTCCACACACTCTCTGCTTCCATGGGCTATAGTGAGATACTTTAAAGGGATTGTCTCATTTCTGATGTCCGCCTTCAGAATGCAAGTGATCGCTGCGGATTAAATAGCAGACTGCCAGGTTAGGCGGGGACTGGAGGTTTACTTTAAAGGGTTCCTATAGAGCAAGAACCCCTTATTGATTGGTAAGGTATAACTTGCTGATTCTTGGAGTCCGATCAATGGGACCACCAGTGATCCTGAAATCCGGGTTCTGAAGCCCTTTTTGAATGTATCTGCTAGCTCGATCTCTGCTCCATTCATTGTCTACGGGACTGCTGGAGAAAGCAGAGAGGCCTGTACTTAGCTTTCTCCAGATGTCCCATAGACAATAAATAGTGCAGAGGCCGAGCGTGTGCGTCTTTGCTGCATTCAAGATGCGGATAAGAGACCGAGTCTTGGGGTCCTAAAGACCTGATGTAGGGAGCACCAGCAATCGGCAGGTTATTGTCTATCCTGTCAATAGTGGATAACTTATTTGGATTTTGGGGGGGAATAACCCAAACAGCTCACTTACTGCGCTGCTTGCTGTCATTTTGATAACCTCACTAGAGGACTAGTAAACTGGCTGCCGTGTTTCCTCCATATTCCTAAGCTTTGTATAACCCCCACCCAACCACTGCTTGGCAGATTCCTGCCTATGCACAGTGTACATACGATGCTGCCAATCAGTGGGGGGAGGTAATATAAATCGCAGCATTCCGAGAGCTGATGCATATGCAGCAGAGAAAACAAGGATTTTATGAAAAATGTAGCAGTAAGTGACAAATCTCTGTAATCAGGGTCTCTGCCCCTACATCATGCTACTCTCAGATGGGAGATGCCTTTTAAATCACCCTTCTTGTCCCGGCATTATGCTAATCCCCTTTACCCATCGAGGGGGCGGTAAATATTTCTAAGTAGCTGCAGTTTGAGTCCCTCGTAGTAAATCGCCTCCTAGTCATGTTTTCACATTGTGGGTTACTGATGTGATTACGTTTATAGATTCGGGGCTCATTACCTGAAAAATAAAAGAAATAGGAAAAAATGGCATTACATTCTATGTTGTGTAGGGTGCACATATCTGTGTGCACAGTGCTGGCAGCAGAACTATGAATGCAGCTCCAGCTGTAAGGAAGGTTTAGTGCAAAGTGATACAACGTATCGTTATGTGCAGGTTGTGTCCAGGTTCATTTATAAACGCAGTAAAGTGGAGTTTGCTACAAACTGCGACATTACAATGCGGCTTGTGTGTCTTTTGCTCCCACGCTGTATAAGGGGCAGGTAGACACCTGACTGGCCGGGAGGTCCGGCGGCTCCTTCATCGTGGTATATGCCCCTTCCCTCACTATGGGGCACCCTCTTTCTCCTAATTTCCCCTTTGAGAGATTTTTACTTTTCAGGATTAATTATTACATAAGTCACTGTCGGCGATTGAAGCAGTTTCATGTTTGTGCTATAGGACGGCACATGTCGCTAATTTACCCGTTATCGTCATGATGTGACAGTGGCGGGGAATGACTGGCAAGGCCATGTGGCCCCCAGACCAAAAAAGAAAGAAACTCCCCAGAACTGTACGGCACCATTCATTGACTAATCCAGCTCTGCTACATCTGTGTGTGTATTTGGAAAGAAAATGGCCATAAACTTTTGAAGACTATTTCTCGGCATCTTCCATTTTTGTGGTCTGAAATTCGTCTTTCTTAGAGCACTCTTCAGCAGGCGTCTTATAGCCGGGGTGCGGTTGGAGAGGCAATAGACTCCTAATATGTTCCGACTTTGCCTTTAAGCCTTAAGAAGTGAAATATATTCCACCTTCATGGCGTTTGGGACTCTCCGAGGTGAGATTGTAAGTTTTCCCGGTCTTTTTACCTCCTCTTGTCTTTCTTTATTGGCACTGAGCAATGAATCCCTCGCCGGCGCGGTAACTGCTTACAATGGCAATATTGCCGCCTTAAACACAGCGCTATTAAACGCATATTAAATTATGGCGCGACGGCTGGAATGGCGCAGAAGGTGTTACTCTGTGGCTAATTTTCTGTTTATTGCACTTCTCCAAGATGCTGCTGGCTGGGGCCGGAGCCGGAGATAGAATGTTGCCTCTGTCGATGTAACGAGATTCTGCTCCTTAATGGTTCCATAATGTTGTTTGCTGGATAGAATTTGAGCTGTGAGAGATGACACCGGGCTCGGGGCGGCCAGGGAGGCGAAATGAACATTTCAGCATTACAGCCCCCTGATCAGTATCTTCCATGAGAACTTGGAGCAGGTCTGGCACAGACGACATATGCTGTATCGATTTATATCCCCCAATGGCAATTACAGGTCACATTGCACGATTCAAGAAAAAAAAATCATCAAAGAATCCTTTCTGGGCATTGAGTAATCTAGCGGGATATTAGCTGGGGATTTGTATCGCTTTTTTCTCTATTCTGGTAATGGAAGTACAGTACGGTCTGCAATGGATAGGATGACGGCACTCGCGTCTCCGTGCGGCATGTGCCGCAGTATTTAGGGCAGCACCCATCTCAGCCCCACTAATCTCACATCTGATGCACCCTGAGTCTGAGCTGGGGGCCAGGAACCGCTCCATGGCGCCACTTTGGCCCTCTGGCATAGTTTGGCGTTCTCCTTTTTTCGGCTGTAGGATGCAGCACAGCAGACTGCACATCTGCTACAAAAAGACGTACCCCATGCACAATACGTTTTTGCCTTTAAGCCAGGGCCTTTCATAGACATTGTGTGCAAATAGCTGTGGCGGAAGTCACGGACGCAGTGTGCACAGAGCCGAATATCCACACTTTACACTTCAATGGGGTTGTCCCAACATAAGTGCATAAAAAACTAGCAACTTTTCAATCCTCCATTCTCAAGAACAAAGAGGTTTTTAATTCTATAATTAATTCACTGCTTAGTTTACCGACCACTTCTGCAGTTTATCAGAGGTGATCGGTCTCCTAGGACAAAAATACTAAGTATGGTACCTGGACACCAGATCCTCCCCCATGGCGAACTTCTATAGATGAAACATTGACTCTTGCAATGTGGAGGACCTACAGTGGGTTCAGAAAGTATTCAGACCCCTTTAAATTTTTCACTCTGTTTCATTGCAGTCATTTGGTAAAATTCAAAAAAGTTAATTTTTTTCTCATTAATGCACACTCTGCACCCCATCTTGACTGAAAAAAAACAGAAATGTAGAAATTTTTGCAAATTTATTAAAGAAGTAAAAACTGAAATATCACATGGTCATAAGTATTCAGCCCCTTTGCTCAGACACTCATATATAAGTCACATGCTGTCCATTTCCTTGTGATCCACCGTGAGATGGTTCTACTCCTTCACTGGGGTCCAGCTGTGTTTAATTAAACTGATAGGGCTTGATTTGTAAAGGCGCACACCTGTCTATATAAGACCTCACAGCTCACAGTGCATGTCAGACCAAATGAGAATCATGAGGTCAAAGGAACTGGCCAAGGAGCTCAGAGACAGAATTGTGGCAAGGCACAGATCTGGCCAAGGCTACAAAAGAATTTCTGCAGTACTCAAGGTTCCTAAGAGCACAGTGGCCTCCATAATCCTTAAATGGAAGAAGTTTGGGACCACCAGAAGTCTTCCTAGACCTGGCCGTCCAGAGCAATCGTGGGAGAAGAGCCTTGGTGAGAGAGGTAAAGAAGAACGCCAAGATCACTGTGGCTGAGCTCCACAGATGCAGTAGGGAGATGGGAGAAAGTTCCACAAAGTCAACTATCACTGCAGCCCTCCACCAGTCAGACCTTTATGGCAGAATGGCCCGAAGGAAGCCGCTCCTCAGTGCCAGACATATGAAAGCCCGCATAGAGTTTGCTAAAATCACATGAAGGACTCCCAAACTATGAGAAATAAGATTCTCTGGTCTGATGAGACGAAGATAGAACTTTTTAGTGATTATTCTAAGCGGTATGTGTGGAGAAAATCAGGCACTGCTCATCACCTGCCCAATACAATCCCAACAGTGAAACATGGTGGTGGCAGCATCATGCTATGGGGGTGCTTTTCAGCAGCAGGGACAGGACAACTGGCTGTAACTGAAAGAAACATGAATGCGGCCAAGTACAGAGATATCCTGGATGAAAACCTCTTCCAGAGTGCTCTGGACCTCAGACTTGGCCGAAGGTTCACCTTCCAACAAGACAATGACCCGAAGCACACAGCTAAAATAACAAAGGAGTGGCTTCAGAACAGCTCTGTGACCATTCTTGACTAGCCCAGCCAGAGCCCTGACCTAAACCCAATGGAGCATCTCTGGAGAGACCTGAAAATGTCTGTCCACCAACGTTCACCATCCAACCTGAAGGAACTGGAGAGGATCTGCAAGGAAGAATGGCCAAGGATCCCCACATCCAGGGGTGAAAAACTTTTGGCATCATTCCCAAGAAGACTCATGGCTGTACTAGCTCAAAAGGTGTGTCTACTCAATACTGAGCAAAGGGGCTGAATACTTATGACCACGGGATATTTCAGTTTTTCTTTTTTAATAAATTTGCAAAAGTTTCTACATTTCTGTTTTTTTCAGTCAAGATGGAATGCAGAGTGCACATTAATGAGGAAAAAAGGAACTTTTTTGAATTTACCAAATGGCTGCAATGAAACAAAGAGTGAAAAATGTAAAGGGGTCTGAATACTTTCCATACCCACTGTATAAGGTCACTGCCATCCAAATGCGGAAAGTCATTAATACGGGGCAGCACTTATAGGGGAGTGGCGTCATGTAACGGTCCAAAAGGTTCTTCAGTTTACTGATAATTCACAACACGTTTCCCACCAAGGAGTCGTGGTTCCTGAATTAACCCCTTTATCAGATGTGACCACATTACCATTGTTTGCAATCATTCAGACATATATAAAGCAAGACACCATACTGTACATAAACTTAGGGCCGACCCCGGGTGCACAGGAGGGGCTGAGACTGCACCTAGTGACACCTCGGTAATTCCGTGCACGGAATGAGTCGTGGTTCAGCCTCTTCGTTTTTGGATGATTCGGTCAATGCGCCAATGTTTATTGTAAAATACCCAAACTGCACATGTTTTTTGGGTGGATAATATTTAGCAATCAGCGTTTAAGCGTTTCCCAGCCAAACCCCGCTGCTTGTTTGTTTGCTGTTCCAGGACACTTGAAGGGAGCACTGTGTCTCCTCTCCGCTGAATGTATGAATGCCACATCTTCTCCTGATCTCACCAGAGACATTGTGCTGAAAGCTGACAGACGCTCTACAGAGGGAAGCGCAGGAGCAGCGTGACAGTGCTGCTGTCAGAGTATGGTCGTCTGTGCTGAAAAGGGCGTCACGTGCGCACGAACTGGAGGATCTGTTATATTAATGACAGTCACTTCACACAGTACACCTGTTCTGTAGCATTTACTTGGCAAGAGCCTTTTTTAGGAAAGTGTACCTCACATATTACAAGGTTGTGATCTCAAAAGAAATCATTCCTGACAATTCCTTCCACAAGAGATACTGTAGTTACATTGTAAAAAAACCTACTATAATACTGCCCCTATGTACAAGAATATAACTATTATAATACTGCCCCTATGTACAAGAATATAACTACTATAATACTGCTCCTATGTACAAGAATATAAATACTATAATACTACTCCTATGTACAAGAATATAACTACTATAATACTGCCCCTATGTACAAGAATATAACTACTATAATACTGCTCCTATATACAAGAATATAACCACTATAATACTGCTCCTATGTACAAGAATATAACTATTATAATACTGCTCCTATGTACAAGAATATAACTACTATAATACTGCCCCTATGTACAAGAATATAACTACTATAATACTGCTCCTATATACAAGAATATAACCACTATAATACTGCTCCTATGTACAAGAATATAACTATTATAATACTGATCCTATGTACAAGAATATAACTACTATGATACTGCTCCTATATACAAGAATATAACCTCTATAATACTGCTCCTATGTACAAGAATATAACTATTATAATACTGCTCCTATGTACAAGAATATAACAACTATAATACTGCCCCTATGTACAAGAATATAACTACTATAATACTGCTCCTATATACAAGAATATAACCACTATAATACTGCTCCTATGTACAAGAATATAACAACTATAATACTGCCCCTATGTACAAGAATATAACTACTATAATACTGCTCCTATATACAAGAATATAACCACTATAATACTGCTCCTATGTACAAGAATATAACTATTATAATACTGCCCCTATGTACAAGAATATAACTACTATAATACTGCCCCTATGTACAAGAATATAACTACTATAATACTGCTCCCTATGTACAAGAATATAACTGCTATAATACTGCCCCTATGTACAAGAATATAACAACTATAATACTGCCCCTATGTACAAGAATATAACTACTATAATACTGCTCCTATGTACAAGAATATAACTACTATAATACTGCCCCCTATGTACAAGAATATAACTACTATAATACTGCCCCCTATGTACAAGAATATAACTACTATAATACTGCCCCATGTACAAGAATATAACAACTATAATACTGCCGCTATGTACAAGAATATAACTACTATAATACTGCTCCTATGTACAAGAATATAACTACTATAATACTGCTCCTATGTACAAGAATATAACTACTATAATACTGCTCCTATGTACAAGAATATAACTACTATAATACTGCCCCTATGTACAAGAATATAACTACTATAATACTGCTCCTATATACAAGAATATAACCACTATAATACTGCTCCTATGTACAAGAATATAACTATTATAATACTGCCCCTATGTACAAGAATATAACTACTATAATACTGCCCCTATGTACAAGAATATAACTACTATAATACTGCTCCCTATGTACAAGAATATAACTGCTATAATACTGCCCCTATGTACAAGAATATAACAACTATAATACTGCCCCTATGTACAAGAATATAACTACTATAATACTGCTCCTATGTACAAGAATATAACTACTATAATACTGCCCCCTATGTACAAGAATATAACTACTATAATACTGCCCCCTATGTACAAGAATATAACTACTATAATACTGCCCCATGTACAAGAATATAACAACTATAATACTGCCGCTATGTACAAGAATATAACTACTATAATACTGCTCCTATGTACAAGAATATAACTACTATAATACTGCTCCTATGTACAAGAATATAACTACTATAATACTGCTCCTATGTACAAGAATATAACTACTATAATACTGCTCCTATGTACAATAATGTAACTACTATAATACTACTCCGATGTACAAGAATATTATCAGGATCCTGACAGCGCCGGCATACAGCCTCCGCTGAGCAGGGACTCACCCGCACTGTAGGGACCCCTGGGGACCAGAATAGCCAGAAAGTATAGGTACACAGGACCTAGTGAAGAAGTTTAGCAAGCCGGCACGGGACCTACGGTCATGTGACTGCAAGGGGGCGGGGCTTAGGGTCCTGCTTTCACAGAAGACAGCAAACTCAGAGTCAGGCAAAACGGAGGTCGTTCACAGTACGGACAGAGAGGTACAGAAGGGGTAAACAGACGGGAGGTCAGACAAAGCCAAAGGTGATACATAAGAGGGCGACGCGGTACCAAGGGGATGAGCAGAGAGAAGTTGGGTCACAAGCAGAGAGTCATACACGAGAGGTAGCGCAGAACAAGAGGGTCAGGCAGAACTCGTAACAGGGACAGAACCGAATCAAAACCAAACAAGCAAGCAAGATATCAGGCACAAGGCACACGTACGCACAAGGTCAACTAACTCAGCCGAGGGCAGGAGTATAACTGACACCGGACCTAGGTCCAGTGAGCATTAAATAGCCGCCCTCTGCCAGAGAGAGGCGGAATAATTAACGCCCAATCAGACCAGGACGGGCCAAAGCAAAACCCCGTCCTGGATCATGACAAATATAACTACTATAATACTACTCCTATGTACAAGAATATAACAACTATAATACTACTCTGATGTACAAGAATATAACTACTATAATGCTGCCCCTATGTACAAGAATATAGCTACTATAATACTGTCCCCTGTGTACAAGAATATAACTACTATAATATACTGCCTCTATGTACAAGAATATGACTACTATAATACTGCCCCTATGTACAAGAATATGACTACTATAATACTGCCCCCTATGTACAAGAATATAACTACTATAATACTGCCCCCTATGTACAAGAATATAACTACTATAATACTGCTCCTATGTACAAGAATATAACTACTATAATACTGCCCCCTATGTACAAGAATATAACTACTATAATACTGCTCCTATGTACAAGAATATAACTACTATAATTCTGCTCCTATGTACAAGAATATAACTACTATAATACTGCCCCCTATGTGCAAGAATATAACTAGTATAATTCTGCTCCTATGTACAAGAATATAACTACTATAATTCTGCTCCTATGTACATGAATATAACTACTATAATACTACTCTGATGTACAAGAATATAACTACTATAATACTGCCCCTATGTACAAGAATATAGCTACTATAATACTGTCCCCTATGTACAAGAATATAACTACTATAATACTGCCCCTATGTACAAGAATATGACTACTATAATACTGCCCCCTATGTACAAGAATATATCTACTATAATACTGCCCCTATGTACAAGAATATAACTACTATAATACTGCCCCTATGTACAAGAATATAACTACTATAATACTGCTCCTATGTACAAGAATATAACTACTATAATTCTGCTCCTATGTACAAGAATATAACTACTATAATACTGCCCCCTATGTGCAAGAATATAACTACTATAATTCTGCTCCTATGTACAAGAATATAACTACTATATTACTGCTCCTATGTGCAAGAATATAACTACTATAATGCTGCTCCTATGTACAAGAATATAACTACCATAATACTGCCCCTGTGTACAAGAATATATCTACTATAATACTGCTCCTATGTACAAGAATATAACTACTATAATACTGCTCCTATGTGCAAGAATATAACTACTATAATACTGCTCCTATGTACAAGAATATAACTACTATAATACTGCCCCTGTGTACAAGAATATATCTACTATAATACTGCTCCTATGTACAAGAATATAACTACTATAATACTGCCCCTGTGTACAAGAATATATCTACTATAATACTGCCCCTATGTACAAGAATATAACTACTATAATACTGCTCCTATGTACAAGAATATAACTACTATAATACTGCCCCTGTGTACAAGAATATATCTACTATAATACTGCCCCTATGTACAAGAATATAACTACTATAATACTGCTCCTATGTACAAGAATATAACTACTATAATACTGCTCCTGTGTACAAGAATATGACTACTATAATACTGCTCCTATGTACAAGAATATAACTACTATAATACTGCTCCTATGTACAAGAATATAACTACTTGTGATGCCAGGGGCAGAGGCTCAGGAGGATGAGGATGTGGTGGCAGGGACACATGAGGAGGAGTGTTTAATGTCAGGAGAGATGTTGACCAACTCAGATGCCCACCTGGAGTCCACTCAGGCAGCACCAGAGAAGCAGGGTGCAGAGGGGAACATGGAGGTCGTCCATCAGGTCCAGCAGCCTCAGATAGCCCCCCCTTCAGCATCGCTGTCTGTATCTGATGACTGGAGCATTAATAATAATAAAAGGAAGAAAAAGAACACATCCTCCTGTAAACCTGAGGCAGAATATGACACTGGTCAGAGTGCTAGTAAGAAGGTTCAGAATTCTGCAGGAGTGATGGTCGTGTCCAACAAGTATGGAGTTTTATCTGAGTCCAATGGTGACAATTATGAGGAAGAGTTGAGGAAAGTTGATGCTGAGTGTGACAGGGACATAGAGGACCACCCCCCGCCAAAGCGGAAGCCCTTATCTGTGGACCCTCAGGTAGAGTCTGACATGGACACCAGTGGTGGACAGAACATCTCTGACTCATGATGATGGCTGTTACTCTGCTCCTTCTATATTGTGTTGTGATGGCGGGGTTCTCATTGACAGTGACCTCGAGCAATGTGAATAGCATTAAGCTGAGGAGGACTAGACACGCGGTGTATGAACATCTCAAATATCTGGACACCGATGTCATCTTCCTGCAGGAGACACGACTGACATCTCTGGGGCTTATGAGAGAGGCTGAGAGGGAATGGTGGTCCGGTCCTTCTTTCTGGTCACTGGCTGTGGAGCCTTACGCCGGGGTCGCTGTCCTGTTTAACACCAATGATGTGACTGTGCATAGGATGACGGAGGTGGTCATGGGAAGATGTCTGGTCCTGGAAGTCACTGTCCATGGGAGGCGACTCCGGCTTATTAACATCTATGGGCCACAGACAGTGACGGACAGGATCCAGCTGTTTAATGACGTCAAGCCTTACCTCTTCACTTCTCTTCCAGTGGTGATGGCGGGGGACTTTAATGGCATAATGACATCAGGTGACAGCTCCTCGGGCAGGGCAGTGACCAGGGACGGTAAGGTCCTACATAACGTCATAATGCAGGCAGGATTGACCGACGTTTTCACACAGGGTGGGCGACAGCCCAAATTCACGTATTCATGTTCCAACAGGAGCAGTAGGATAGATTTTGCTTTTGTCAGTCCTACTGAGGCTGTCGGCGCCCTGAGTGAGAAGGTCGTCCCTTACTCTGATCACCTTGCCTTGTGCTTCTCTTTGGGTTCCTCTAACCGTCCGGACATTGGTAGAGGGTTGTGGAAGCTCAATTCCAGTCTCCTGGATGATGCCTATGTTCAGAGCCGTGTTCACTCCCTTATCCAGCTTCATCTAGACAGGGTTGACTTCTATGACAACATGACCGACTGGTGGGAGAACGTCAAGGAGGATATCAGATCCCTCTTAAAGAGACTATCAGTTAATAAAGGGAGGAATAAGTATAGCCAGTACCTAAAGCTGCGCAAAGAATTGGAGTCACTGTATTCGGCGGGCGGGGATGACAAAGTGAAGATCGACCGGCTGAAATCTGAGATAAAGCAGTATCAGTATAGCAGGTATACCTCCCTGGTTCTTGAACGGGATTATGGGTCCTTAGGGGCCCCTGATCCCTTTGAGAATTGCAGGGAGAGGGTGGCCAAAAAAATGGTCACGGGTCTCATTGACTCCCAGGGTGTATTGCAGGATTCACGGGAGGGTATCCTGGAGGTGGTGAGATCTTACTATGCTGACTTGTTTCAGAGGAAAGTTTTGGATAAAGATAAGATGACTCAATTCTTGGAGGCAACTCCAGTGCCTGATACTAATGATCTGGACTTTTCTCCTTTGACAGCAGAATTAACGGTGGAAGAAGTTAAGGAGGCTATTGATAAGTTATATCTGAAGAAGGCACCAGGTCCAGATGGTATAACGGCAGAATTTTATAAGAAATTCAGAGACCTCCTGGCTCCAATTCTCGTGGATGTGTATAGAAATTGTCTAGAAAATCACCTGATGCCTCCATCCATGAGGGTGTCCTCGTTAATTCTGCTGTCTAAAGGTAAAGAGCCGAGTGACATCAAGAACTGGAGGCCGATTGCCCTCTTGAATGTGGACAGGAAGATTCTAGCAAAGATCCTATTTTCTAGATTAGTCTGTTTTTCCCCGGCACTGTTGGCAGGCTCTCAGTTTGGCACAGTAAAAGGTCGGAACATCTCTGGAGCAGTCATCTCGATACGAGAGATGTTTGAGAGATGTAAAGCTCTGCGGTGTGGGAGATATGTTGTTAGTCTGGACCAGGCTAAAGCCTTTGACAGGGTTGATCATGACTATCTGTGGGCCACTTTGTCAAAGTACGGTATTCCGGGACAATTTGTGGATTGGTTGAAGACGTTGTACAGAGAGGCGGTGAGCTTTCCTCTGATTAATGGTTGGCAGGGTGACACTTTTGGAGTTGGGGCGGGGGTGAGACAGGGATGCCCAATGAGTCCGCTCCTGTATGTTTTTGCCCTAGACCCATTTCTGAGGTCACTGCAGGAGTGTGATTTTCAGGGGGTGCCGGTCCCCCACTGCCCGCCTCTGAATGTTGTTGCCTATGCGGACGATGTGACACTGGTGATCTCCAATCCTTGTGAGGTGCAGATGTTATCTGCGTCCATCAGAAGCTACTCAGAGGCCTCCGGGTCTCTGGTCAACCTTGAAAAGAGTCAAGCTCTGTGGACATTAGATACTGAGCCCAGCTTTGATCTGCCGCAGTTTTCCAAAGCCTCCACCCATATTAAGATCCTAGGGGTTAAATTTGGGAGGGATGATAACGCCACGCTAAATTGGGAGGAGAAATTGGAAACCGGAAATGCAAAGGTTCAGCGATGGAAGAACTGGAGGCTGACCTACAGAGAAAGGGTCACAATGTTGAAGACTTACCTGGTCCCCGGTTTCTTGTATGTCTCTGTCATTTTCCCTTTGCCAGAATCTTTCTCAGCGAGGCTCTTCAGCCTGTTCTTCCAGCTCTTGTGGGGGAATAGGATGAACCGGATAAAGAGGGGAATAACGTACCTACGGCGGAGAGAGGGTGGGCTGGATATGTTGAATCCAAGGGTTTTCTTTGACTCCTTGTTTCTAAAGGTGAATTTTGGGAACATGGACTCAAACAGTAGCTCCCTGTGGGTAAATAGTATCAGGTACTGGATATTGCCTTTTGCAGAATCTTGGGTGCGGGGCGGCAGTCTCAAGAGGAGGAGATGGACAGGTGACCACCTCCCCCAGTATCTGGACTATGGTCTGAAGTGTGTTAGGAGGTGGGGACTGGAGAGGTCTTACATTGAGAGCAGTACGAGAAGAGACCTGTATGCTCGTGTATTTAGGACTTTCTTCTACTCTCCACTGGCCCTGAGAGATTGTGTCACCACCACCCTGCAGGAAAGCCTTAGGTTCCTAAACGGGAAACGGCTACCTCCTAAACTGTTTGATGTCACTTGGCTTTCACTGCATAGTCGGCTCTTTGTCAAAGGGAACCTGAAACATCTGTGTGTCTCTGATCGGACGTGTCCCCTTGGTTGTCAGCAGGAGGAGACTATGGAGCACTTTATATGTGATTTCTGGGGAGGGAGGAAGATCTGGGAGGAAGTGTCAGATAATCTAAACATCCCCAGACTGTGGACTGTAAAGTATCCTGACATAATCTATGGTGTCCCCTCCACTGTTAGTAACATCAACAGAGAGACGATGTACATTATAATCAGTGTCATCAAATACTATCACTGGCACATGAGAACCCGGGTGTCACTGCACAATGAGCTGTTCGATCACACCGCTGCAGCCAATCAGGTTATGTCAGAATTCCGGTGGATAAAATCACTAGAAGTTGGAAGGAGTCCAAGAAACATAACGTTATGGAGAAACGTAAAGTTCAGTTAGAAAATATGATAATGTTTTTTTTGTTTTTTTGTCCCTCTAACTTTCTTTTTCCATCCCCAGGTGTGGACACTTTAGTTTATTTATGAATATGATCTGATTATGTAATGCTGTGTATATATTACCTAAGTGGTTTGTGTTTTGTAATACTGGATGATTTTTGTTTTATTATAATTGTATTTATGTTTGGGTTTTTATAATAAAAATTGCCCCCTATATATAAGAATATAACTACTAGAATACTGCCCCCTATGTACAAGAATATAACTACTATATTACTGCCCCTATGTACAAGAATATAACTACTATAATACTGCCACTATGTACAAGAATATAACTACTATAATACTGCCCCCTATGTACAAGAATATAACTACTATAATACAGCCCCTATGTACAAGAATATAACTACTATAATACTGCCCCTATGTACAAGAATATAACTACTATAATACTGCCCCCTATGTACAAGAATATAATTACTATAATACTGCTCCCTATGTACAAGAATATAACTAGTATAATACTGTCCCTATGCACAAGAATATAACTACTATAATACTGCCCCCTATGTACAAGAATATAACTACTATAATACTGCCCCTATGTACAAGAATATAACTACTATAATACTGCTCCTATGTATAAGAATATAACTATTATAATACTGCCCCTATGTATAAGAATATAACTACTATAATACTGCCCCCTATGTACAAGAATATAACTACTATAATACTGCCCCCTATGTACAAGAATATAACTACTATAATACTGCCCCCTATGTACAAGAATATAACTACTATAATACTGCCCCCTATGTACAAGAATATAACTACTATAATACTGCTCCTATGTATAAGAATATAACTATTATAATACTGCCCCTATGTATAAGAATATAACTACTATAATACTGCTCCTATGTACAAGAATATAACTACTATAATACTGCCCCCTATGTACAAGAATATAACTACTATAATACTGCTCCCTATGTACAAGAATATAACTAGTATAATACTGTCCCTATGCACAAGAATATAACTACTATAATACTGCCCCCTATGTACAAGAATATAACTACTATAATACTGCCCCCTATGTACAAGAATATAACTACTATAATACTGCTCCTATGTATAAGAATATAACTATTATAATACTGCCCCTATGTATAAGAATATAACTACTATAATACTGCTCCTATGTACAAGAATATAACTACTATAATACTGGCCCCTATGTACAAGAATATAACTACTATAATACTGCCCCTATGTATAAGAATATAACTACTATAATACTGTCCCGCATGCACGCTGATGTGATTGACGTTGTAGGGTGCTGTACATATTCACAGCTCTACCTTCCCCCCATTCCACTTATCACCTGTAAAATATGTAGATTGATATTCAGGGCAAAACTAAAATATTAATACTGGATGATTTTTGTTTTATTATAATTGTATTTATGTTTGGGTTTTTATAATAAAAATTGCCCCCTATATATAAGAATATAACTACTAGAATACTGCCCCCTATGTACAAGAATATAACTACTATATTACTGCCCCTATGTACAAGAATATAACTACTATAATACTGCCCCCTATGTACAAGAATATAACTACTATAATACTGCTCCCTATGTACAAGAATATAACTAGTATAATACTGTCCCTATGCACAAGAATATAACTACTATAATACTGCCCCCTATGTACAAGAATATAACTACTATAATACTGCCCCTATGTACAAGAATATAACTACTATAATACTGCTCCTATGTATAAGAATATAACTATTATAATACTGCCCCTATGTATAAGAATATAACTACTATAATACTGCCCCCTATGTACAAGAATATAACTACTATAATACTGCCCCCTATGTACAAGAATATAACTACTATAATACTGCCCCCTATGTACAAGAATATAACTACTATAATACTGCCCCCTATGTACAAGAATATAACTACTATAATACTGCTCCTATGTATAAGAATATAACTATTATAATACTGCCCCTATGTATAAGAATATAACTACTATAATACTGCTCCTATGTACAAGAATATAACTACTATAATACTGCCCCCTATGTACAAGAATATAACTACTATAATACTGCTCCCTATGTACAAGAATATAACTAGTATAATACTGTCCCTATGCACAAGAATATAACTACTATAATACTGCCCCCTATGTACAAGAATATAACTACTATAATACTGCCCCCTATGTACAAGAATATAACTACTATAATACTGCTCCTATGTATAAGAATATAACTATTATAATACTGCCCCTATGTATAAGAATATAACTACTATAATACTGCTCCTATGTACAAGAATATAACTACTATAATACTGGCCCCTATGTACAAGAATATAACTACTATAATACTGCCCCTATGTATAAGAATATAACTACTATAATACTGTCCCGCATGCACGTTGATGTGATTGACGTTGTAGGGTGCTGTACATATTCACAGCTCTACCTTCCCCCCATTCCACTTATCACCTGTAAAATATGTAGATTGATATTCAGGGCAAAACTAAAATATTATCTAGGCTTTTTTCTTTGTTTCTTTTCTCTCTCGCTCTCTCTTTTTTTGTAGTCTTTCTTTGCGTCCTTTTGTATCTTCTCCGCTTCCTCCCCCCTCTTTCATTATAAAATATATTCCACAAAGAGCTTTTTTTTTTTTTTTGTCACCAAAAAAGTCACGCTTGACTGATAGTGCATTGCTTTGGATGGTGAAACATTATGAAAGTTTAATTTTTAATTAAATCTGAAATACCAATTATAACGGAGAGATATTTTAACCTGTTTCTTTTCAGACTGCCTGGAGTTACATTTGGATAGTGAAATCACAGCACCTTAACAAAACAGAGAGATAAAGCGGCTCGGCAGTCTGGTAAGTACCCGCGACCTTACCTTTGTTCCTCTCAACATCGTTATTAGTGTGCATGAAACAAAGAATTTAGTAATTGGACGTAGGTGAAGGAAAAATGACCTTGTGTTGTTACATGAGCAAGCAGAAATTCCTGCAATTTTTCTAAACTATTTGACTCTGTTGAGAGAGACGCATCTTTTGTTTTGCTATTTGTGTAGTTTTTTTTGTATTTTTTTTTTTTACATTGGGCGTATGTGCCATACATTCTCTGTGCTGTATTGTCACCGTGATTTGCGCCATTATGCAGAGGGTTCTTTACGGGAACAGATTCTGCCTTAAAGGGAACCTGTCATCAAGTTTTCTCATTGCTATCACATGGAAGAACTTTGCAACAACCCCTTTATTTTAGTCCTGACTCCCCGCACAATTTGTAAAAAAAAAACAAACAAAACATTTTGAAGCTGTCCCATGCCAATGCTCCTCCTCTGCCATCATCCAGCCTTCGAAATCTGTTTCCATGCTTTGAAATAGCGCCAGCACTTACACCGGTTTTACAGTCTACAGAATTCAGAGTTTTTGCAGATGGTGTCAGGGATGTCTTGCACATCAGTCGGAGGCGGAGAGGCGGCATTAGCAGGCAGAGGTGGGCTCTCATCGTAGGGTGTGGAGATACCCTTTGGCCCACTCAACTCCTCCTCTTTGCCTGTTATTGTCCCATTTGCCCCTCTAATTGATGAGTATGTCCCCGTCATCTACAAAGTCTCTGAAATCTTAGAATTGTTGAGAAAGAGTAATCATGACAGTTTTCTCCTGGGCATGCATGATCTTTCAGAGGTTGAATAGGTGACTTCTGTTAGACACAGAGGGGCCGCGTTGGAAGGCATAGATAGGCCGAGCGTGGTCCGGGACGCCTGTTGGACCAATAGGTGCTAATTATGCATCTGTCATGATCTACAAGTTAGGCACTGCTGCTGCACAGGGCTTGTCGGAAAGTTATTACTAGACGTAAAAACACGATGGAGCTGGTTTTATAGGTAAAATTTGATGACATTTTCCCAGTTGCCCATACACCTCAGGTAAATGTTGGCCACATAGTCTCCATACACTTGCCCTCATGGAAGAAGAGGATCGGGCTTGTTGATATTCAACATTCTCAAACCTTCGTAAAGTTGAAGCATTTGCAGCTCGGATCCACCAAAATCGTCAGATGAGGCAGACGTAGATTTAACATGTCTGGACGTCTTTAGGATTACCATGTTCTGAGCCGTATTTTGTCTTGAAAACTCCTTTTGTTGCCGGTCATGTGAACACATCCTTAGATTCTCCAATAGCTTTCCGTATCTTTGGCATAAACCATGGGATCGGTAGATCCTATTTTTTTAATGTCATCATAAACCAGATGTCCACCCCGAGAGTTGCCCTAATACATGACTGTGACTACACACAGCCAATCCCTAAAGACTAAATTTGGAGTTCAGAAACTTTTGGACAGAAGAGGGGTTTCCTGGTGATCTTCACCTTCTACTTCATTTCCTGGCATATTTGCATTCTTTTTCTGTTTTGGCATTACCCTTTTATTCAGCATTGACTTTTGATGGCATCTAGATCACCTTGGACATTAGTTCCAAACTTATAGAATCCCTCCTCGGCTGGATCAATGTAGTTATTAGGGGCCAAAATTACGTTCCCCGCTCCACCTTTGCCCGTCACAGTCATTAAGATACAAACACCAATTTCAGATGAAGTCATATTGACTGATTAAATTAAATTAATAGAGTAAAAGGATCGTCCAGTAGAAGCTCTGGATGGCATCAAATCCTCACCTCATTGGAGATGTGAACCTATGAACACAAACATGAACTCCCTAGGGTCATGGCGTCCTCCTGTTAGAAGGGATCGGCAAATGTTGATGCTGGTGTGTCAGGTCCCAGTCTTACAGACCACCCTACAGTACCCCTGTCCTCCTTGACATACTGTTGGTGCACTAAATTTTGCCATATTTTCAAAAAGTAGAGCCCCATTCTTTTAGAGCTAAGAATTTTGGCTTTCAGGTGTAGGCCGGACTCTTCCCTTTCTTCTTCCTTTCACACTTCTGAAATATAGCAGAAGATATGGAGGTGGGGAGGACTCGCTGCGGACCCCACAACGGCACTAGGCACGTTGACTACCAAACCCCCATTACGCCTCCGCATTGATAAAAATCGCTCGGTACCGGTGAATGATTGCAGCCTTCACCCTTTGTTTCCCTCTCCAAGGATAAAGCGGGACAATAGCGCTATGTACGGTATCGCTGTAAAGGCGCACAATGGAATGAGTCACTGGCATCCCAAAACTGCTGTCTGGATCCACGGTGACTGCGCGTGCTCCTCCCATCTCTAAATTTTATTGTTTGGTGGTCAGCTAATATTTGTCTGTGCAGTGTTAAAATTCGGCAGGTTCCCATTGAATTTTAGGAGGGGGCTGGGGAAGGATTCATCCCCAATGGAAGCCTGACCTTCACAGCTTTCAGAATGCACTTAATATTGTGATGAATGAAGCCGGCACAATGCATTTGTACTTATGTGCATTTGTCAAATCTCAAAATCCTTCACTTCCCCGACACATCCCTTTCAGCGGGTAGATCGGGCGCTCTGCATCTGTGTCCAGTCTGAACTTACAGAGTAGTGTTTAGGTGTTTGTCAGGGTTTTTTGTTTTTTTTTAGAAGAGCTCTGTTTTTCACTAATTCTGGTCTCATCATTATGACTAATCAACAAAGGGTTTTTAAAGGGGTTGTCCAGGCTCGGGACAGCAGTCTACAGTCACTGTGTGTGACTCCGGACCGCTGCGTCATGACTGCGTGGCGTGCACATGCTGTCACGATTCCCCAATATTCCCGGTGCAAACGGGCCATCATGTGACCACACATTCGCGATTTACACACTTGTACTCACATGTCGACTAGATGCCTTGAAGTTATACATTTTACTACATCCACACCGTGTGCAGTCTCTATCTATTCCTCCTGTGCAATCTCTGTTCTTCCTGTGCAATCTCGGTCTATTACTCCTGTGCAGTCTCTGTCTATTCCTCCTGTGCAGTCTCTGTCTATTCCTCCTGTGCAGTCTCTGTCTATTCCTCCTGTGCAGTCTCTCTCTATTCCTCCTGTGCAATCTCTGTTCTTCCTGTGCAATCTCGGTCTATTCCTCCTGTGAAGTCTCTATCTATTCCTCCTGTGCACTCTCTGTTCTTCCTGTGCAATCTCGGTCTATTCCTCCTGTGCAGTCTCTGTCTATTCCTCCTGTGAAGTCTCTATCTATTCCTCCTGTGCAATCTCTGTTCTTCCTGTGCAATCTCGGTCTATTCCTCCTGTGCAATCTCTGTTCTTCCTGTGCAATCTTGGTCTATTCCTCCTGTGCAGTCTCGGTCTATTCCTCCTGTGCAATCTCTGTTCTTCCTGTGCAGTCTCGGTCTATTCCTCCTGTGCAATCTCTGTTCTTCCTGTGCAGTCTCGGTCTATTCCTCCTGTGCAGTCTCGGTCTATTCCTCCTGTGCAATCTCTGTTCTTCCTGTGCAGTCTCGGTCTATTCCTCCTGTGCAGTCTCGGTCTATTCCTCCTGTGCAATCTCTGTTCTTCCTGTGCAGTCTTGGTCTATTCCTCCTGTGCAGTCTCTGTCTATTCCTTCTGTGCAATCTCTATCTGTTCCTCCTATGCAGTCTCCATGTACAGTTTATTCTTCCTGTGCAGTCACTGTGTGCAATCTCTCTCCTGTGTAGTCTCTATTCTTCCTGTGCAATCACTGTGTGATGTCTCTTTTTCCTGAGCAGTCATTGTATGCAGTCTTGCTTCCTCTTGTGCAGTCACAATGTGCGCTCTCTTTCTCCTGTGCAGTCACTGTGTGCAGTGTCCTGCTCCTGTGCAGTCACTGTGTGCTGTCTCTTCCTCCTGTGCAATCAGCGTGCAGTCTTCTACTCCCTGCGGTCACTGTGTGCAATCACTGAGTGCAGTCTCAGAAGTAAATAGCTTCCTCTTCAATTTGGGTTTTAACAGAAATTAATAAAACTGCCGCCTTGAGCTCAAGTGTATGAAAATAAAGCAGCGCCAAACCAATGCAGATGATTTTCGGCTCCACCCTGCACAGTTTTGGTTCAGATGTTTTAAAAGTCTTTTTATCTCTAGTCTCATAAAAGTTTGGAAATATGTTGAGTTTTCATCAGTGGGGGTCAGGCGGGGGAGACCCCCGCAGATGCTGACATGAAGGGTCGGGACCGCTCAGACGAGCACTGTGCTCATTTTGGCAGTGTTCAGCCTATAGGTTCATACATGGATCTGCGTTTCCTCCGAGGAGAGCCTGGCAGAGCTGAACACAGCGGAGAGGGCACGCTGCTCACCTGACCACTTTCGCCTCTTCATTTCAGCAATCAGTGGGGGGGGGGGGCCTTAGCCATTTCTTACCATTGAAAACTTCTGACATGTCACTAAAATATGTTTTCAAACAAGAGGCAGACATTAGAATACTTTTCACACCAGATGATCTCACATTTGGTGGAGGATGCGGGTCAGTCACAACTTAATTTCTCTTCTTTTTCTTCTTTTTCTTTTACTATAATGGGAAAAGTTGTACAATAAAAATTAACAAGTCCATAGGTCAAACCATCACCTTCTAATCAATGTACGAAGCTTTGTCATCCAATCAGGGCGGCTGATCTCACAACCGCTAAAACAATCCATATCTATGGAAGGAAGGTTCAGCTAATGGTCTTTTCACTTGTCAGAGCTCGTCTGAGTCCAGCGGCTCCTGGGGGCTTTAACTCATTTTAATTGAACTGCAGACAAGTGGATTAAAGATATGCTTTTCTTTTTTTCTTTTCTCCTCGGTTGTGTAAAAAGGAGGACATTCACCTTCCGCTCGTCACGTTATCATTAGCCGCCTTCTTTAAGGCTTCTCATAAATGATGTTTGTGTTTTTCAAGATTTTGGTAAATGAGGATCTAATTATGCCGGCACTTTCATTTTTTCCTTACATCTTCCCCGGAATGTCCGTCTCTAGGGCAGCAATATATTAAATTATTAGTTCCATCACTCAATGATCAAAAAAAAGCAGAATTCACATATTCTGTACATTGTAACAACAAAGAAGTTCAACCCAAGGTGAAACCCAATGGGGGTCATGTATTAATTTGCTACAGAGGCGGATGAAAAGCAGACGAAGCCGTCACGCGTGTTTAGCCAGAGGTTCAGAGAGAGACCGAATTAGCGTATATATCACAGATTCACAAAACGTGACACCTTCACAACCCCAAATCATACCGCACAATGCAACACGGGGCAGAATAACCTTCTATAATCCTCAGGGATCAAATCCAATCATTGCATAACTCTGATGAAATACATGACACCTTCTCTGCAATAAAAGGCGACGCTCATATCTGCTGTCATATCCGACAGAAAGGAAAGACGGTATATTTCCCCTTTGGAGCGATGGACCCCGCACATCGGCTGGACTGGCGTCAAGTGCAATGCAGTGAAGAAGTTTGAATCTGCGAATCCGGGAAATCTAGGTTCATGGACCAATGGAGCCACCAATAAGTCCAGAAAAAGAAGAATGTATCGATAGTACAATGCTCCCAGTATGGGACGTTTTGCCTTGAAAAGGGCTGGAATATAAGCCAAGACATCGGACACTGGACGTACACACTCATTAAGATGGAAATGCCATCTTTTTTCTTCTTTTCTATCCATGTTTGTAAGCGCAGTTTTTCCAGATTGTGTGCTCTATGGGCAATCCGTCTCAACGATTGATATCACCATACAACTGTTTTCTTCTGCTTTTTGGTTTTGATTCGTTCACTACTTGTGGGAACTAATCAGAAAACAAAAAGAATGATACAAGGAGGATTATCAGTGGTCAGTCCACGATCGCAGTTAAACTGGCACTACAATCAGTGCAATGTTCTCTTTAAGGTTTTAGGCCACGGTCACACATTCAGTATTCGGTCAGTATTTTACATCAGCATTTGTAAGCCAAAACCAGAAGTGGGTGATAAATACTTAAGTGGTGACATGTTTCTGTTACGCCACTCTCACCGCACACCTCCGGAGCTGGTGCATATACCGCCCGACATCTTCACTTTCGGTCTCGTGACTGGCGCTGGGGCACCGTAGGGTGCGCGCGTGGCAAGCTTTCTTGACTCTTGACTCCCATTGGGCACGCTTGTGCACAACCCTCAGCTCTGACTGCGCCCACACTGACTCTGACGTCTCCATGGTCCTAAAGGACCTGACCCGGAAGTCGTCCCTGCGCGAATTCCCTATATCAGGCGGCCTCCTCCAGTGGGCGGCGCCTGATTATCGTTTTGGCTTCCTTGCTAGGCCTGCTTGGTGCCTGCATGGCCACTCTCTGTACTCAGGTCCACTACCTTGTACTCTGACGTGCTTCTTAGTACGCACTCTGCATTGTCTAGTACTCTGGCGTACTTCTTAGTACACGCTCACCATTGTCTAGTACTCTGCGTACCTCCGTGCACACACTCTACGCACTCCTGTACCTAGCATGCCCCAGTGTGCATGCTCAGCACCATCTTGTACCCTGGGTGCCCCCGTGTACACGCTTTGCGTACTCCTGTACCCTGCACGCCCCGTCTTCACCCTGCTAGACACGGTCTCTCGCGCCTCCTTCGAGCCGGCCACCTGGTTCCAGCAGTCGTGGTACTTTATCCCCCAGGGCCTGCTCCTGACGCTCCCTATATAGGGTGTGGTCCTCACTAGGTCAGCTCGTCCAGGGTGGGTTGGTATCACGGCTCAGAGGGTCCACTCCAGGAGTCGTTATAGTTTCTATTATACTCTCCCTCTGATTGTTCTAGTCCTGATTTTGCCTTACAAATAAGTACGTGTGAATGTGACCTTAAGGTGACTGCCCATTCATCAACTCAGAAATGATACAGCGGGTAACCATGTGATGGTCACCTGCTATAATAATAATCTTTATTTTTTTATTTTTTATATAGCGATAACATATACCGCAGCGCTTTACAGTTTGCACACATTATCATCACTGTCCCCGATGGGGCTCACAATCTAAATTCCCTATCCGTATGTCTTTGGAATGTGGGAGGAAACCCACGCAAACATGGGGAGAACATACAAACTCCTTGCAGAGGTTGCCCTTGGTGGGATTCGAACTGCTATATATTTTGCTGCTCGGCCATTTTCCAGCGAAGCCACGTTACACTAGGGCTGAGATTTGTGACTCCGACGTAGTCTGAGACTCACCCCCTGCATCATCATTGGTTCACAGCCCCTGTTCTGCCTCCTCTGATTGGCTGCTGTGTCCAGCGTTATTTCGCCAATTGTGAAATCCGTGCACGGGCAGCCGATGCCTATTACACTAAAGGCAGAAAGATTATAAAATACAGATTACTAAACCACGAGTGAGATAAAGATGATTATCAGGTAATTGCTGCACATATACCAAGGCAAATGAGGCTTAATAAAGAGGAGCCCGGAGGGTCGCTGTAAACGTCTCAGCCTAAAAGCAAAAGAGAGGGAAAAAAATCAATTTGTTACATGACTGCAGATACTCACATTAGTCAATGATTTTGGAATCAACACTTGACTGAGGAATGAGGAGTCGCTCGCATCTTCACGAGATTACCGGGGAAGAGGGGATGGCTACCGCCCAGCTTCAGTGCAGATCCGTGGGGCGATCGCCAGCGAGCAGGACAGTAAAGCAACCCCCCCTCACATATTACAGACATTATGACTCCGCCACTAAAAGTCTCCCAAACTTTTTAAGAGAGCCCTCAAATGGATCACAAACATTTGCACAATCCGCGTGTAGTTCCTTCCAAATATTTAATCTCATCATAGAGGTAGAGCGTTTCTCCATGACTAATGAAAGAACTTTGCACCGTCCGCAAACAGTCATTAGATGTGCGTTACGCAAAGCAAACACTGAGCCGTCCTCCAAGGATGGAAGGCAGGAAGCCAGCGCCACTCCAGCCGTCCCCGAGCGGCGAGCCCCCGCAGGCCCAGCCAACGTGGCAGAAAAAGAATGCAAAAATAATGCAAAAGTGTCCAATGTTACCGTCAACGTGATAAAGCAGAATTCGGGCTTGCATGCTGCGGTGCCGCAGTCATGACGTAGGTCCCATTTTATCAATGTCTTTACAGTGGTCAGCTTAGTGTGGCCGACAGTTCTGCTTCCTGACTTCCTAAAAGTTGCAAATTCGGCTAATCTGAGCCAACATTTATTTGGGGGATTTGTGGCTACCAGACAACCAGTGCTGCTCATCCCCCTTCTCTGCAGAAACTGGCTCATCTTATTCCTGCAGACTCTGGATAAAATGCCAGTCTTCTTTTTTCCCCCCCCCCACCCCAAAAAAGTTTTCAACACTTGACATCCCTTGGCTTGTGTCAAAGAGACCATAGACTGTGCAGCAGCCCCTATTCATCAATTGCGTTTTTTTAAAGACATTTTTCTATTTGTCTGTTTTTCCTGTAGGACTTTGTGCAAATGTTGCACAATGTTATTATTTTTTTGGTTTAGTTTTGGAGTAAAATGTCGCACAACCCTTTCATTAATCCTTAAAACGTTGCACATTAGTCTTCAACAGCGCAAAAAAAAAAATGGATAGATTTTTAGTCTACCAGGGAAAGGACCATTGTGCAAAATGTTTTTTACGACATTGTAACAAGATGGAAATGAAGAATTGATAAGGAAAACAGAAGTGGAAGTGGATCTAAAGCCATAATGAATTTGGCATAAAAATGAAAATACCTAAAATACAAACTTTTGCTTAAAAAGCGCAAAAAAATTGATGCATCGGGGCCAAAATGTTAACCATAAATGAAGAGGTTGCACCTTGCAGCTGTGGCTTCCATGCCGTAGATTTAGCAGGCAGAGCACCCTTCCAACAGCAGAGACCCTCCGATCATTAATGAGTCCTGCCGGTCTCTCTCCGGTCCCCGGATGGAGGTTCTCCCAGTTTCCAGCAGGACAAGGTGCAGAAACAACCGTCCCGGTGCCCTGGAGCCAAGAGCTGAGATGGTGGAATCTGCGGCTCCTCAATGGTCCCAGTGTGCACAGCTGCTCCCTGGCAGAAGAGGTGACACTTGTACTTTTTTATGTACGGAAAGTTTTACCGGTTCAATATCTAGTTTAGATGGGAATAAATCTGAATAAAGCAGCATGAAAAAACGTTCAGACCGTTCAGTAAATATTGAATGTGCCGGGTGTTTTTTTTTTTTTCATCTGTCATTTCTATCCCCCGTTCCTCTCATTACACTGACTGTTCTTGTTGCTCACAGATGGTCCCCCCCGTACAAGAACCGCTCTTTTTTTTCATGCTGCAATGTAACTGCCGGAGAACAAAATAAACGCCACAACCTTTTACAGTTCACTTACTATATAGGCTGCTCTGGAAAACATGTTTTTCTCGCACAGTGAGCAGAATCTGCAAGTTATTGTGAGTGTTTACATTCACATTTGCAGTGCTGGGCTGTAGGTCGTAGGCTGTAGGTTGTAAGTTGTAGGTCGTAGGCTGTAGGAGGTAGGTCGTAAGCTGTAGATTGCAGGCTGTAGGTTTTACGTTGTAGGATGTAGGTCATAGGCTAGAGGCTGTAGGTTGTAGGCTTCAAGTTTTAGGTTGTAGGCTGTAGGTCACAGGCTTTAGGCTGTAAGTTGTAGGCTGTAGATTGTAGGGTTTAAGCTATAGGTTGTAGGCTGTAGGTTTTAGTTTGTAGGATGTAGGTTTTGGGCTGTAGGTTGTAGGCTGTACGTTGAAGGTTGTAGGCTGTAGGTTGTAGGCTATAGGTTGTAGGCTGTAGGTCACAGGCTTTAGGTTGTAGGCTGTAAGTTGTAGGCTGTAGATTGTAGGGTTTAAGCTATAGATTGTAGGCTGTATGTTTTAGTTTGTAGGATGTAGGTTTTGGGCTGTAGGTTGTAGGCTGTATGTTGAAGGTTGTAGGCTGTAGGTTATAGGCTGTAGGTCACAGGCTTTAGGTTGTAGGCTGTAGATTGTAGGGTTTAAGCTATAAGTTGTAGGCTGTAGGTTTTAGTTTGTAGGATGTAGGTTTTGGGCTGTAGGTTGTAGGCTGTACCTTGTAGGTTGTAGGCTGTAGGAGGTAGGTTTTAGGCTGTAAGTTGTAGGCTGTAGGTCGCAGGCTTTAGGTTGAAGGCTGTAAGTTGTAGGCTGTAGATTGTAGGGTTTACGCTATAGGTTGTAGGCTGTAGGTTTTAGTTTGTAGGATGTAGGTTTTGGGCTGTAGGCTGTACGTTGAAGGTTGTAGGCTGTAAGAGGTAGGTTGTAGGCTGTAGGTTGTTGTTGTTTTTATTTCAATGACATTTTATGCAAAAAAAAATACAACTAAGATTGATCTCGGCTTGTAAAATATGTCACAACCATAAAACTCAACCACCGAACTTGGGAATAGGTGGTCTGGAGCAAAGACGCCATATTGCACCTATATCAAGGTTTGCCAAATTAAAGAGATTTTCCCAAAATCGCAAGTTATGCCTATCCTCGTGGTATGGGAAAAGTTGCTGATCGCAGGAGCTCTGTTATGAATGAGTCACCGAGGAGGAAAAACAAAAACAAGCTAAGCCACAGAAAACCAGAGAGGTTGGTAACTAAGTGGATTGCAGACCCTTGATCCTATCCACACAACTAGCAGTAGCCGTGTAGCGTACCTACGATGATCCTAGACGCCTCGACACAGCTGGAGAACTAAATAAGCCTAAAGCAAGAAAAAAGGAAATCTAAACTGCCCCAGAGCAGACCCCAAAGTAATAGACAGCCCTCAAACATGTATTGTCAGTGAGACAAGCTGAAAACACAAACACAGATAGAAAAATAGGCTGAGCAAATGATGGGGCCCAAACTAACTAGAAAGGACAGGAAAGGAAAGATGATGTCTGCAAAACGCACAAAACCCTGCCAAAAAATGTCCAACACTTTCTGATAACAAAAACCCTGAAGTCGCTAGACTTCAATTCCCTATATCAGCACTCTGGTATATTCTGAAGACAGAGCAAAAAGAGACCAATCTGATCAGGGACAAAAAGCAAACTGGCATAAACAGAGACATAAGAATGGAAATTCAGCACAGCCCCAACAGGGGCTGGCTGACCACAAAAACTGAGTAAACCAGACCAAATCTCATGTGAAAAAATAGCAGAGCACACTTAGCTTGAGAAGGCAGGAACAGAACTGGAAACCAGAACCTCAGGGCAGGAAAAATCACGAGCACAAAATTAGGGAGTCGGCTGTCTTAAATCCAGTCAGAGACTCCTGATGTCCACTCACAGTCCTCCTCCTCAGGTGGCAGGTCTCTGCCATTTAGATCAGCTTCATTACCTACTGTCACCACTAGAGGGAGGCCGGATGGAGAACTCACGACTCCTCTGTCAACACAGCCAGCTCCACCACCCTCACCAGAAGCCAGAGGTAAACCAGAAAATGAGTTCACAACAGAGCTCAGACCTTTGGGACCCCCAGCAATTCCAAAAACTGGAAACCAGACCCCAGAGAACGGGTTTTGCTCGACCTCCAGTCTATTCATTAATGTTGGCACTGTTGAGCGTGTGCACCTCGACTCCATGCAAGGCATGTCTCTTCAGAGCTTGTTGTTGGAATCACGTGGGGTCCCAAGGATTGAGCCCCTCGATCAGCAAGTTATCCAGTGTTAAGAATTCCCTTTTAATGCATAGGTTAATAGTACATGCATGAGACCATGCTCTGGATGACTGGTCTCGGACTAGATTAGGGACCCACCAGAGAAGATGATTCTGATGGTCTGTCCTCCATCCATACAGAATATTTAACCTTCCTATTGATCATCTGATAAATATTCCTTGGCGTCAATCCATTGCAGTAAAGTCGCCTCCAAATGGTGTTGTCGATTGCTGGACCCTTGGAGCCATTACTGAGTCACAGCCCGGCCCCCTCTAACTCTGGTGGACTTTTCCAATTCTGTCTCCATCACAATAGGCCCAACTGGTTGAATAATACAACCTGTGTCTGTTTTACTTCTTGCTATAATTAAAGGGGCGTCCATTTCTTCTCTTATTGCAGTAAAAGCCCCAGCCTGGCCCCCCCAAAAAATTCATCTGTCAAAACCCCTGAATTGGCAGGTGTACAACAAGCGGAAGCAGTCAGGGAATTACCAAGAAGTAATGACAGGAAGGCTGCAGCTAGAGGGCGCAAGTGCAGCCTCATTGTCCATAATGTAAAGTTTCTGTTCTCACATCCTCCCTGGTCGGAGACAGCAGCAAAACCGTAGTGGTCCGTAACAACCCTGACTACAATAATGGGCTCACTGGATGGTCAATCAGCGGCCTCCTCTCAGTCCGCACTGGACAATCAGTGGCCTCTTCTCGCTCTGCACCGGACAGTCATTGGCCTCCTCTCGCTCTGCAGTGGACAGTCAGCTGTCTCCTCTCACTCTGCACTGGACAGTCAGTTGTCTCCTCTCACTCTGCACTGGACAGTCAGTTGTCTCCTCTCACTCCGCACTGGACAGTCAGTGGCCTCTTCTCGCTCTGCACTGGACAGTCAGCGGCCTCCTCTCACTCCGCACTGGACAATCAGTGGCCTCTTCCCGCTCTGCACTGGACAGTCATTGGCCTCCTCTCGCTCTGCAGTGGACAGTCAGCTGTCTCCTCTCACTCTGCACTGGACAGTCAGTTGTCTCCTCTCACTCTGCACTGGACAGTCAGTGGCCTCTTCTCGCTCTGCACTGGACAGTCAGTGGCCTCTTCTCACTCTGCACTGGACAGTCAGCGGCCTCCTCTCGCTCTGCACTGGACAGTCAGTGGCCTCTTCTCACTCCGCACTAGACAGTCAGTGGCCTCCTCTCGCTCTGCACTGGACAGTCAGTGGCCTCCTCTTGCTCTGCACTGGACAGTCAGTGGCCTCCTCTTGCTCTGCACTGGACAGGCAGCGGCCTCCTCTTGCTCTGCACTGGACAGGCAGCGGCCTCCTCTTGCTCTGCACTGGACAGTCAGCGGCCTCCTCTTGCTCTGCACTGGACAGTCATTGGCCTCCTCTGGCTCTGCAGTGGACAGTCAGCTGTCGCCTCTCGCTCTGCAGTAGACAGTCAGCTGTCTCCTCTCACTCTGCACTGGACAGTCAGTTGTCTCCTCTCAGTCTGCACTGGACAGTCAGCGGCCTCTTCTCGCTCTGCATTGGACAGTCAGCGGCCTCCTCTTGCTCTGCTCTGGACAGTCAGCGGCTTCCTCTCGCTCCACACTGGACAGTCAGTGGCCTCTTCTCACTCCGCACTGGACAGTCAGTGGCCTCTTCTCGCTCTGCACTGGACAGTCAGCGGCCTCTTCTCGCTCTGCACTGGACAGTCAGCGGCCTCTTCTCGCTCTGCACTGGACAGTCAGCGGCCTCCTCTTGCTCTGCTCTGGACAGTCAGCGGCCTCCTCTTGCTCTGCACTGGACAATCAGCGGCCTCCTCTTGCTCTGCACTGGACAATCAGCGGCCTCCTCTTGCTCTGCACTGGACAATCAGCGGCCTCCTCTTGCTCTGCACTGGACAGTCAGCGGCCTCCTCTTGCTCTGCACTGGACAGTCAGCGGCCTCTTCTTGCTCTGCACTGGACAGTCAGCGGCCTCTTCTTGCGCTGCACTGGACAGTCAGCGGCCTCCTCTTACTCTGCACTGGATAGTCAGCGGCCTCCTCTTGCTCTGCACTGGACAGTCAGCGGCCTCCTCTCGCTCTGCACTGGACAGTCAGCGGCCTCCTCTCGCTCTGCACTGAACAGTCAGCGGCCTCCTTTTGCTCTGCACTGGATAGTCAGTGGCCTCTTCTTGCCCTGCACTGGACAGTCAGCGGCCTCCTCTCGCTCTGCACTGGACAGTCAGCGGCCTCCTCTCGCTCTGCACTGGACAGTCAGCGGCCTCCTCTTGCTCTGCACTGGACAGTCAGCGGCCTCTTCTCGCTCTGCACTGGACAGTCAGCGGCCTCTTCTCGCTCTGCACTGGACAGTCAGCGGCCTCTTCTCGCTCTGCACTGGACAGTCAGCGGCCTCCTCTTGCTCTGCTCTGGACAGTCAGCGGCCTCCTCTTGCTCTGCACTGGACAATCAGCGGCCTCCTCTTGCTCTGCACTGGACAATCAGCGGCCTCCTCTTGCTCTGCACTGGACAATCAGCGGCCTCCTCTTGCTCTGCACTGGACAGTCAGCGGCCTCCTCTTGCTCTGCACTGGACAGTCAGCGGCCTCTTCTTGCTCTGCACTGGACAGTCAGCGGCCTCTTCTTGCGCTGCACTGGACAGTCAGCGGCCTCCTCTTACTCTGCACTGGATAGTCAGCGGCCTCCTCTTGCTCTGCACTGGACAGTCAGCGGCCTCCTCTCGCTCTGCACTGGACAGTCAGCGGCCTCCTCTCGCTCTGCACTGAACAGTCAGCGGCCTCCTTTTGCTCTGCACTGGATAGTCAGTGGCCTCTTCTTGCCCTGCACTGGACAGTCAGCGGCCTCCTCTCGCTCTGCACTGGACAGTCAGCGGCCTCCTCTCGCTCTGCACTGGACAGTCAGCGGCCTCCTCTTGCTCTGCACTGGACAGTCAGCGGCCTCTTCTCGCTCTGCACTGGACAGTCAGCGGCCTCTTCTCGCTCTGCACTGGACAGTCAGCGGCCTCTTCTCGCTCTGCACTGGACAGTCAGCGGCCTCCTCTTGCTCTGCTCTGGACAGTCAGCGGCCTCCTCTTGCTCTGCACTGGACAATCAGCGGCCTCCTCTTGCTCTGCACTGGACAATCAGCGGCCTCCTCTTGCTCTGCACTGGACAATCAGCGGCCTCCTCTTGCTCTGCACTGGACAGTCAGCGGCCTCCTCTTGCTCTGCACTGGACAGTCAGCGGCCTCTTCTTGCTCTGCACTGGACAGTCAGCGGCCTCTTCTTGCGCTGCACTGGACAGTCAGCGGCCTCCTCTTACTCTGCACTGGATAGTCAGCGGCCTCCTCTTGCTCTGCACTGGACAGTCAGCGGCCTCCTCTCGCTCTGCACTGGACAGTCAGCGGCCTCCTCTCGCTCTGCACTGAACAGTCAGCGGCCTCCTTTTGCTCTGCACTGGATAGTCAGTGGCCTCTTCTTGCCCTGCACTGGACAGTCAGCGGCCTCCTCTCGCTCTGCACTGGACAGTCAGCGGCCTCCTCTCGCTCTGCACTGGACAGTCAGCGGCCTCCTCTCGCTCTGCACTGGACAGTCAGCGGCCTCCTCTCGCTCTGCACTGGACAGTCAGCGGCCTCTTCTCGCTCTGCCCTGGACAGTCAGCGGCCTCCTCTCGCTCTGCACTGGACAGTTAGCGGCCTCCTCTTTCTCTGCACTGGACAGTCAGCGGCCTCCTCTCGCTCTGCACTGGACAGTCAGCGGCCTCCTCTCGCTCTGCACTGGACAGTCAGCGGCCTCCTCTCGCTCTGCCCTGGACAGTCAGCGGCCTCCTCTCGCTCTGCCCTGGACAGTCAGCGGCCTCCTCTCGCTCTGCCCTGGACAGTCAGCGGCCTCCTCTCGCTCTGCCCTGGACAGTCAGCGGCCTCCTCTCGCTCTGCCCTGGACAGTCAGCGGCCTCCTCTCGCTCTGCCCTGGACAGTCAGCGGCCTCCTCTCGCTCTGCACTGGACAGTCAGCGGCCTCCTCTCGCTCTGCACTGGACAGTCAGCGGCCTCCTCTCGCTCTGCACTGGACAGTCAGCGGCCTCCTCTCGCTCTGCACTGAACAGTCAGCGGCCTCCTTTTGCTCTGCACTGGATAGTCAGTGGCCTCTTCTTGCCCTGCACTGGACAGTCAGCGGCCTCTTCTTGCTCTGCACTGGACAGTCAGTGGCCTCCTCTCGCTCTGCACTGGACAGTCAGCGGCCTCCTCTTTCTCTGCACTGGACAGTCAGCGGCCTCCTCTCGCTCTGCACTCGACAGTCTGCGGCCTCCTCTCGCTCTGCACTCGACAGTCTGCGGCCTCTCTCTTGCGACCTCAATCGGAAGTGCATTGCCCCAATGTCTCTCAATGAAATGAACAACAATAAAAAAGAGTAAATCTCACTACATGTTACGTTCTGTGTAATGCTCCAGATTCACAGTCCGGGTTCGCTCACATCTGCGTATAAAATTGGCGAGTGCAACATGATAAAACACCCGCACCAATGTCACTCAGTGAGGCCATGCTCATCTGCGTATAGCCGCCGACGAGACTCGCCAATGTAAGTCAATGGGTGCGAGAAAAAAAAACCAGACAGCACTCGCACCATGCCTGCATTGTCTGATGTGAGCAAACAAATCTCAATGAAAAGCCAACATTTCATCAGCAGAGTCCAAGACATTCACAGCCCGAAGTGTCAGATTAGAACAGATAGATAATAGGTAGATATATACCTATACAAAAAAAGCACAACAGCACCCTGTGAATGCCAAGACATATAATGTCCATGGAAAAAGAAACTTCCAAACGCTCTGTCCCTCAGCAAGATGTACTTACAAACCTGCAGGTGTTCTCCACCAGTTCTACTAACCCATTCACTTGTAGGCTTGCAGCCCAGGAGAGACATGTTTGTCCATTATAATAGGTTTTTTGTTTTTTTCTTTAACCTGAAAGTGGCATATATGGTAGGGTTCAGACAGGACCCGTCAGGGAAGTGTCACCTTGCCGTGGTTGACGGGCACACATGAATTGGCCAAAACCTTCGCTTTTGTAAGTACATCTTGCTGAGGGACAGAGCGTTTGGAAGTTTTTATTTCCATTGACATTATATGTCTTGGCATTCACAGGGTGCTGCTGTGCTTTTTTTGTATGTGTTTTGCAGTCACTGCAGCTTGCACCTATTCACACTTGGAAGATGCTGGTCAGGCTTTTTTCTATAGCTAGATATATACCTAGATAGATAGATAATAGATAGATATATAGATAGATGTCCTGCAGACATTTAATGTCACAAGCCACCTACTTATAATAAACTTGCACCTTTTATTGCTTTTCATGTGGTACTAAAGGGTGTTTAGTTCTGTTTAGCCTAATAAATAATAATTAAAAAAAAACGTGTGGGGTCCCCCATCCTATTTTTGATACCTGGCCAAGGTTAAGCAGACAGCTGCGGGCTTATATTATCAGGCAGTGATGGTCCGTAGTTATTGGGTCTTTCACAACCTAAAAATAACAGACTGCAGCCACCCCAGAGTAGCGCATCCCATGAGGTGCACCAATTCTGGCACTTTGCCCTGCTCTTCCCGATTGCCCTGGTGCGGTGGCAATCGTGGTAATGTTAGGGTTGATGACAGCTGCAATTTGTCAAAAATTGCAGGTACACATTATGATACAGAGCTCTATAGTTTGACCGCTCTTACAGTACAGAGCTCTATAGTGTGACCGCTCTTACAGTACACAGCTCTATAGTGTGATCGCTCTTACAGTACAGAGCTCTATAGTGTGACCGCTCTTACAGTACACAGCTCTATAGTGTGACCGCTCTTACAGTACAGAGCTCTATAGTGTGACCGCTCATACAGTACACAGCTCTATAGTGTGACCGCTCTTACAGTACAGAGCTCTATAGTGTGACCGCTCTTACAGTACACAGCTCTATAGTATGACCGCTCTTACAGTACAGAGCTCTATTGTGTGACCGCTCTTACAGTACACAGCTCTATAGTGTGACCGCTCATACAGTACACAGCTCTATAGTGTGACCGCTCATACAGTACACAGCTCTATAGTGTGACCGCTCTTTCAGTATAGAGCTCTATAGTGTGACCGCTCTTACAGTACACAGCTCTATAGTATGACCGCTCTTACAGTACAGAGCTCTATAGTGTGACCGCTCTTACAGTACAGAGCTCTATAGTGTGACCGCTCTTACAGTACAGAGCTCTATAGTGTGACCGCTCATACAGTACACAGCTCTATAGTGTGACCGCTCTTACAGTACACAGCTCTATAGTGTGACCGCTCTTACAGTACAGAGCTCTATAGTGTGACTGCTCTTACAGTACAGAGCTCTATAGTATGACCGCTCTTACAGTACAGAGCTCTATAATGTGACCGCTCTTACAGTACAGAGCTCTATAGTGTGACCGCTCTTACAGTACAGAGCTCTATAGTGTGACCCCTCTTACAGTACAGAGCTCTATAGTGTGACCGCTCTTACAGTACAGAGCTCTATAGTGTGACCGCTCTTACAGTACAGAGCTCTATAGTGTGACCGCTCTTACAGTACAGAGCTCTATAGTGTGACCGCTCTTACAGTACAGAGCTCTATAGTGTGACCGCTCTTACAGTACAGAGCTCTATAGTGTGACCGCTCTTACAGTACAGAGCTCTATAGTGTGACCGCTCATACAGTACACAGCTCTATAGTGTGACCGCTCTTACAGTACAGAGCTCTATAGTGTGACCGCTCTTACAGTACAGAGCTCTATAGTGTGACCGCTCTTACAGTACAGAGCTCTATAGTGTGACCGCTCTTACAGTACACAGCTCTATAGTGTGACCGGTCTTACAGTACAGAGCTCTATAGTGTGACCGCTCATACAGTACAGAGCTCTATAGTGTGACCGCTCTTACAGTACAGAGCTCTATAGTGTGACCGCTCTTAAAGTACAGAGCTCTATAGTGTGACCGCTCATACAGTACACAGCTCTATAGTGTGACCGCTCTTACAGTACAGAGCTCTATAGTGTGACCGCTCATACAGTACAGAGCTCTATAGTGTGACCGCTCTTACAGTACAGAGCTCTATAGTGTGACCGCTCTTACAGTACACAGCTCTATAGTGTGACCGCTCTTACAGTACAGAGCTCTATAGTGTGACCGCTCATACAGTACAGAGCTCTATAGTTTGACCGCTCTTACAGTACAGAGCTCTATAGTGTGACCGCTCTTACAGTACACAGCTCTATAGTGTGACCGCTCTTACAGTACACAGCTCTATAGTGTGACCGCTCTTACAGTACAGAGCTCTATAGTGTGACCGCTCTTACAGTACAGAGCTCTATAGTGTGACCGCTCTTACAGTACAGAGCTCTATAGTGTGACCGCTCTTACAGTACACAGCTCTATAGTGTGACCGCTCTTACAGTACAGAGCTCTATAGTGTGACCGCTCATACAGTACAGAGCTCTATAGTGTGACCGCTCATACAGTACAGAGCTCTATAGTGTGACCGCTCTTACAGTACAGAGCTCTATAGTGTGACCGCTCTTACAGTACACAGCTCTATAGTGTGACCGCTCTTACAGTACAGAGCTCTATAGTGTGACCGCTCATACAGTACAGAGCTCTATAGTGTGACCGCTCTTACAGTACAGAGCTCTATAGTGTGACCGCTCTTACAGTACACAGCTCTATAGTGTGACAGCTCTTACAGTACAGAGCTCTATAGTGTGACCGCTCTTACAGTACAGAGCTCTATAGTGTGACCGCTCTTAAAGTACAGAGCTCTATAGTGTGACCGCTCATACAGTACACAGCTCTATAGTGTGACTGCTCTTACAGTACAGAGCTCTATAGTGTGACCGCTCATACAGTACAGAGCTCTATAGTGTGACCGCTCATACAGTACAGAGCTCTATAGTGTGACCGCTCTTACAGTAGAGAATTTTTTTGTGTATCATCTAAAAGGTGAGCAATAGCATAGCAAGAGATGTCTTTATGATGGCCGTAAATGTCTCCACCCTTTGAGAGCATGATGATTTCGGATCTCCTGTTGGGTTTTCATACATGAGACACTGATGATGACTTTGTGGTGAGAATTAAAACTTACCATGTTGCTGTTAGGGAAGTCACCGCCGCAGAACAATCACTTCCTTTTTTTGCCTTTGTTCAAACAGACGTATGTTGGGTGAAAATTGCTTGATAAACGGAAGTGTCATCTGGTTTCGATTTGTTATGATTGCCATCCATAAGTGATTATGGAAACTTTAGACAATGATGTATCCTATTATATAAATTCTATGTGGGCAGTATAATCACTGATCTGTAATTGTACGCTGATTGGAGCGCTGGCCGTGTGCTTGTTTCCTTTTAATGACTTGCTGGCAACTTATCCACTTAGTGGTCGGTCATTTTTCTACCACTAGGTGGCAGTATAGAGAATTGCTGATGTCTGAGGTTAAAACTATATTGTGTTCTCTATTACTCATGGTAATGTTTCCTCTGATCAGCACTCCCTGTGGTCAGGAGTGGTACTGCAGCTATTGATAGTTTATTCATGTATGCCAGTGTTAAATGAAGATTTGACACGTTCCATCTGTAGATTATTTCCCGCAGAGGTCGGACCGCATTTCCAGCTATTTTGTGTTCCCACTTGATGCTTTTTAGATTTTTAAAAATAGATATTATGAAGCCTTAGCTGTAATTGGCCCATGTTTCCACCATATGAGCAGAATTATGTAATGTAGAGCAAGTCGATGACTCAGACTCCTTTCCTTCCTCTCTGTTTGGAACGGTCGGGAACGAAGACACAAAACCTTCCACGTTCTGGGGCCACAACATCAATATTATAGAATCTTTATTAAAGTTTTAGAGAAGACTTTACAAACTTTTTTTAACTTCACTCCCCATGCATGGCCACAGCAGCCGTAGCCCTGTTGGCCTCTAGGTTTAGATATGTCCTTTGCCTTCAGTTCCCAGGGTCCGGCATTACCCTTACATCGTTGGATCGGGGCATTACATTGGCATCATTGGATCGTGGCATTACCCTTGCATCAGTTGGATTGGGGCATTACCCTGGCATAGCTAGATCGGGGCATTACCCTGGCATTGTTGGATCGGGACATTACATTGGCATCATTGGATCGGGGCATTACCCTTGCATCAGTTGGATTGGGGCATTACCCTGGCATAGCTAGATCGGGGCATTACCCTGGCATTGTTGGATCGGGACATTACATTGGCATCATTGGATCGGGGCATTACCCTTGCATCAGTTGGATTGGGGTATTACCCTGGCATAGTTAGATCGGGGCATTAGCCTGGCATCGGTTGGGTAGGGGCATTACCCTGGCATCGGTTGGATTACGGTAGTATACTGGCATCGTTAGATCAGGGCATCACCCTGGCATCGGTTGGGTCAGGGCATTAACCTGGCTCCAGTTGGGTCAAGGCATTACCCTGGCATTGTTGGATGGGACGTTACCCTGGCATAGTTAGATCTGTGCATTACCCTGGCATCGGTTGGATTGGGGCATTACCCTGGCTCGTTGGATCGGGGCATTACCCCGGCATCGTTGGATCGGGGCATTACCCTGGCATCGTTGGATCGGGGCATTACCCTGGCATCGTTGGATCGGGGCATTACCCTGGCACTTTTGGGTCGGGGAATTACCCTGGCATTGTTGGATCAAGGCATTCCCCTGGCATCGGTTGAATCGGGGCATTACCCTGTCATCGTTGAAATAGCGCATTATCCTGGCATCATTGGATCAGGGCATTGCCCTGGCATCGTTGGATTGGGGCATTACCCTGACATCGGTAGGATCGGGGTATTACCCTGGCATTGGTTGGGTCGAGGTATTACCCAGGCATTGTTGGATGGGACATTACCCTGACATCGTTGAATCTGTGCATTACCCTGGCATCGGTTCGATCGTGGCATTACCTTGGTATCGTTGGTTCGGGGCATTACCGTGGCATCGTTGGATCTGTGCATTACCCTGGCATTGTTGGTTTGAGGCAGTACCCTGACATCGTTGGATCTGTGCATTACCTTGGCATCGTTGGATCGAGGCATTACCCTGGCATCGGTTGGATCGAGACATTACCCTGGCATTGGTAGATCGGGGCATTACCCTGGCATCGGCTGTCTTGGCACAGCACATGCTGGCAGTTTGTGGTACATATGTATAGAACAACGCCTTCTCCTCACCTCCTATTCTGTTTGTATAGTTTACAGCACAAACAAGACTTCCCCGTTCCACACCGAGCCGGTGTCTCCTAGCAAACGGACAATAAACGATTGTAATGTGGCTTTCTGTACAAACATGTTACATGCCAGCTTGGATTGGCACAGCGCCTGCAGACTGGCAGGAGATACAGCACATAATGGAGCAGAGATGGTGAAGTGGCAGCCTGCAACAATGGAGATGGAAAAAGGAACATATGCATCTCGTCCCGCCTCAGCCGGCACTGTGCGAGTTCCCTCATCTTAGGGCAGTGTCTTCTGCTCTAGATATCGGCACCCAGCCCTCTTCTCTGGTAATGCTGGGGAATGGGGGAAATTAGAGTCTACGTCGTGCCCACACACAAGGTCTTACTTTGTGCAGATCACCATGGGCACAGTGCACCTTCCCTCTCTTGCATGGGGCAAGAAAATGCTATTTTTGTAGGCTCCATAGCAGTGCCACGCACACTGTCCTCACTAACAATGCCAGATGTAATATACAGGAGCTGCTCACAAAATGAGAATATCATCAAACAGTGAATTTATTTCAGTTCTTCAATACAGACAGTGCCTCTCCTCTATTCTATAGAGTCATTACACACAGAGTGATCTATGTCACGGGTTTATTTCTGGTAATGTTGATGATTATGGCTTACAGCCAAAGAAAACCCAAAAGTCATTATCTCAGGAAATTAGAATACTTTATAACACCAGCTTGAAAAATGATTGTAAAATCTGAAATGTTGTCCTACTGAAATGTCTGATCAGTAAATGCCCTCAATACTTGGTCGGGGCTCCTTCTGCATCAATTACTGCATCAATGCGGCGTGGCATGGAGGCGATCAGCCTGTGGCACTGCTGAGGGGTTATGGAAGCCCAGGTTGCTTTGATCGCAGCCTTCAGCTCGTCTGCATTGTTGGGTCTGGTGTCTCTCATCTTCCTCCTGACAATACTCCATAGATTCTCTATGGGGTTAAGGTCAGGAGAGTTTGCTGCCAATCAAGCCCAGTGATACTGTTGTGTGTACACCAGGTATTGGTACTTTTGGCCGTGTGGACAGGGGCCAAGTCCTGCTGGAGAATGACATTTCCATCTCCATAAAGCTTGTCAGCAGCCGGAAGCATGAAGTGGTCTAAGCCTCTTTCACACATCAGTTTTTTGCCATCAGTCACAATCCGTCGTTTTGTAAAAAAAAATGGATCCAGCAACTGATGCTGCTGGATCAGTTTTTTTCTCATAGACTTGTATTAGCGACGGATTGTGACGGATGGCCACACATTTCATTCCGTCGCCTGACGGATCCGTCGGAAAATCTTTGTCCGTCGACCAGAGACAATGGACATAGGAACGTTTTTTGTGTACGTCGAAAAGTCGGACAGCGATGGATCCAGCGCCATCTGCCGTTGGCTATACTGGAAGCCTATTGGCGCAGGATCCATCGCTGTATGTGAAAAGACAGAATCCTGCGACGGATTTCGTCTTTTAAAACTGAGCTTGCCCGGAATAATTTTTCTTTGTTTATTTTAACCCCTACGGCTGGCACAAAAAAATTCTCTCTCTCTCTCCAGAATTCTATTCCTTTAATTCCTGCAGCTGGCGGCTGCGACGGATCCATCAAAAAAACGGATCCGGTGCATCAGTTTTTTGCAATCTGCACAGGATCCGTTTTTTGCACACTTTGACTGGTTGTGACTGATGGCAAAAAACTGATGTGTGAAAGAGGCCTTAAACGTCCTGGTAGACGGCTGCGCTGACTTTGGTCTTGATAAAACCCAGTGGACCTACACCAGCAGATGACATGGCTCCCCAAACCATCACTGATTGTGGTGACTTCACACTAGACCTCCAGCAGCTTGGATTGTGGCCTCTCCACTCTTCCTCCAGACTCTGGGACCGCGATTTCCAAATGAAATGCAAAATTTACTTTCATCTGAAAACAGCACCTTGGAACACTGACAACAGTCCGGCTCTTCTTCTCCTTGGCCCAGGTAAGACGCTTCTGGCGTTGTCTATTGGTCATGAGTGGCTGACACAAGGAAGGTGACACTTGTAGCCCATGTCCTGGATACGTCTGTGTGTGGTGTGAAGCAATGACTCCAGCAGCAGTCCACTCCTTGTGATTCTCCCCCACATTACTGAATGGCCTTTTCTTAACAATCCTTTCCAGGCTGCGGTTATCCCGGTTACTTGTGCACCTTTTTCTACCACACTTTATCCTTCCACTCCACTTTCCATTGATATGCTTGGATCCAGCACTGTGTGACCAGCCGTCTTCTCTAGCAATGACCTTTTGTGGCTTCCCCTCCTTGTGGAGTGTGTCAGTGACGGCCTTCTGGACATCTGTCAGGTCAGCAGTCTTCCCCATGATTGTGGAGCTACTGAAACAGACTAAGGGACCTTTATAAACACTTAGGAGCCTTTACAGGGGTTTATTGTAATTATTCTAATTTACTGAGATAATGACTTTTGGGTTTTCATTGGCTGTAAGCCATAATCATCAACATTACCAGAAATAAACTCGTGACATAGATCACTCTGTGTGTAATGACTATAGAATAGAGGAGAGTCGGTTTTTGTATTAAGAACTGAAATAAGATCACTTTTTGATGATTTTCTAATTTTGTGAGAAGCTCCTGTATGTCCATTCTTAAAGGAATTGTCCTGTCTGGGAAATGTATGGAATATAGATAAGATCTAGCAAAAGAGAGTCCAAAAATGTAGGTCTTATCATTGGGAGCCGCCTCTATGTGGAGAACTAGGCCCCAGTTCACGTGCACTATCATGTCAGATTGAGCTAACTGAGAATTCGTCAGTGAGCTCCATCTAACTGGAGAGTCTATAAATTTGTTCTTTTGGGCTCCTTTCAGCTGGTTTATGACCTCAAAGTTCAACTCAACAACTTTCAAGTGGTCATAAATCGCCTTAGAGGAGCTCAGAAGGAAGCAGGGGCGTATCTATAGTTTGTGCTGGGGATGCAGTCGAGGGCTCTTGCAACTTTCACACATAGGAGAAGACCACTTCCATTAAAGACCATGATAGTTGTGGGCCCCGTCAAAAATTTTTGCAACTGGAGCAAACAAGCTTCAACCTACTCCTCTGAAATAAAGTTAAAATTTGCAGACTCTTCTAGTCAAAACGGGCTCACTGATGGAATCTCAGAAAACTCATTCTACAGCCAGCAATGGAAAGTGCATCATGAAGGCTGCAGAATACAAACCGTGCAAAATTTATAGTAAAGCCCAATTGAAAAAAAAAAGGTTTTTGGACCAAAATGCATGGATTTAGATAAAAAAGAAATGCCCCAATGTAATGCGAAGCGCCGCAAGCAGGCGGAAGGTTTACTTCATCCGTGGAGTTTCTACCTGTTATCTGCTCATGTCTGAGGCACCAGCTCATTAGCGGGGCGGTGAGCAGTCTGCCCTAAGCCCCGCCTCCTTTTGCAAAGATAGATTTGATGGAATATAGATTTTTTAACCCTTCGGCTTGCAGTAATTTTTTTTTTTCTTTAGGATAAACCTTAATAACACTTCACAGTCTATGAAGTGATTGAGACAAGGATCCAGCATTTGGACCATCCATGGCGCTACCGTAAAGCTAAGGGCAGAGGTGGGACTTGCTCCCGGGCTCGATTCCTGGGGGTGCCCACATTTTACTCTTTGTGCGGCACATGGTGGGGCCCTGCTACTGATTTTGCATTAGGGCCAAGGAGCTTCAAATCACAGGAAATAATGGTGAAGAAGTACCAAGGCGGTAGACCTAAAGCTCCTCTGCCACCCACTAGAGGACACCCCAGGAGACCAGAGGTGGACAGTGGCAGCCGTGGCCGGTCACACATTGCACACGCTGCCGTGCTGGTGTTGCCCCGTACACTGTGTCTATCAGCGTGTCTGACCGTGTAAGTCACATATCGCGGTGCACACGTGTAATCGTGGTTGTCAGGCAGACACCGGAGCCGGGAACAATCCAATAATGATAATAGATCTGTCTGCACATCACGCCGGGTTATTGTGGAGAGAGAACGTCTAGGACCAGGCGGGTAAATGTCACACTGTGATTGCTGCAGTCATGTGCGCTCATGGGCTCTGCAGAAAGGCTGTGATATGTGATGTCTGCCGATATATATATATGTCTGCCGCTATACAGTGTATGCAGCTATATGTCTGCTGACATATATACAGTACAGACCAAAAGTTTGGACACACCTTCTCATTCAAAGAATTTTCTTTATTTTCATGACTATGAAAATTGTAGATTCACTCTGAAGGCATCAAAACTATGAATTACCACATGTGGAATTATATAAATAACAAAAAAGTGAGAAACAACTGAAAATATGTCTTATATTCTAGGTTCTTCAAAGTAGCCAGCTTTTGCTTTGATTACTGCTTTGCACACTCTTGGCATTCTCTTGATGAGCTTCAAGAGGTAGTCACCGGAAATGGTTTTCACTTCACAGGTGTGCCCTGTCAGGTTTAGTAAGTGGGATTTCTTGCCTTATAAATGGGGTTGGGACCATCAGTTGTGTTGTGCAGAAGTCTGGTGGATACACAGCTGATAGTCCTACTGAATAGACTGTTAGAATTTGTATTATGGCACGAAAAAAGCAGCTAAGCAAAGAAAAACGAGTGGCCATCTTTACTTTAAGGTTAGTCAGTCCGAAAAATTGGGAAAACTTTGAAAGAGTCCCCAAGTGCAGTAGCAAAAACCATCAAGCGCTACAAAGAAACTGGCTCACTTGAGGACCGGCCCAGGAAAAGAAGACCAAGAGTCACCTCTGCTGCGGAGGATAAGTTCATCCGAGTCACCAGCCTCAGAAATCGCAGGTTAACAGCAGCTCAGATTAGAGACCAGGTCAATGCCACACAGAGTTCTAGCAGCAGACACATCTCTACAACAACTGTTAAGAGGAGACTTTGTGCAGCAGGCCTTCATGGTAAAATAGCTGCTAGGAAACCACTGCTAAGGACAGGCAACAAGCAGAAGAGACTTGTTTGGGCTAAAGAACACAAGGAATGGACATTAGACCAGTGGAAATCTGTGCTTTGGTCTGATTAGTCCAAATTTGAGATCTTTGCTTCCAACCACCGTGTCTTTGTGCGATGCAGAAAAGGTGAATGAATGGACTCTACATGCCTGGTCCCCACCGTGAAGCATGGAGGAGGAGGTGTGATGGTGTGGGGGGCTTTGCTGGTGACACTGTTGGGGATTTATTCAAAATTGAAGGCATACTGAACCAGCATGGCTACCACAGCATCTTGCAGCGGCATGCTATTCCATCTGGTTTGCGTTTAGTTGGACCATCATTTATTTTTCAACAGGACAATGACCCCAAACACCTCCAGGCTGTGTAAGGGCTATTTGACCAAGAAGGAGAGTGATGGGGTGCTACGCCAGATGACCTGGCCTCCACAGTCACCAGACCTGAACCCAATCGAGATGGTTTGGGGTGAGCTGGACCGCAGAGTGAAGGCAAAAGGGCCAACAAGTGCTAAGCATCTCTGGGAACTCCTTCAAGACTGTTGGAAGACCATTTCCGGTGACTACCTCTTGAAGCTCATCAACAGAATGCCAAGAGTGTGCAAAGCAGTAATCAAAGCAAAAGGTGGCTACTTTGAAGAACCTAGAATATAAGACATATTTTCAGTTGTTTCACACTTTTTGTTAATTATATAATTCCACATGTGTTAATTCATAGTTTTGATGCCTTCAGAGTGAATCTACAATTTTCATAGTCATGAAAATAAAGAAAACTCATTGAGAAGGTGTGTCTGCCACCATACAATGTATGCCGCTATATGTCTGCCACTATACACTGTATGCCGCTATATGTCTGCCACCATACAATGTATGCCGCTATATGTCTGCCACTATACACTGTATGCCGCTATATGTCTGCCACCATACAATGTATGCCGCTATATGTCTGCCACTATACACTGTATGCCGCTATATGTCTGCCACCATACAATGTATGCCGCTATATGTCTGCCACTATACACTGTATGCCGCTATATGTCTGTCACTATACAGTGTATGCCGCTATATGTCTGCCACTATACAGTGTATGCCGCTATATGTCTGTCACTATACAGTGTATGCCGCTATATGTCTGTCACTATACACTGTATGCCGCTATATGTCTGCCACTATACACTGTATGCCGCTATATGTCTGTCACTATACAGTGTATGCCGCTATATGTGTGCCACTATACAGTGTATGCCGCTATATGTCTGTCACTATACAGTGTATGCCGCTATATGTCTGTCACTATACACTGTATGCCGCTATATGTCTGCCACTATACATTGTATGCCGCTATATGTCTGCCACTATACAGTGTATGCCGCTATATGTCTGCCACTATACAGTGTATGCCGCTATATGTCTGTCACTATACAGTGTATGCCGCTATATGTCTGCCACTATACAGTGTATGCCGCTATATGTCTGTCACTATACAGTGTATGCCGCTATATGTCTGTCACTATACACTGTATGCTGCTATATGTCTGCCACTATACACTGTATGCCGCTATATGTCTGTCACTATACAGTGTATGCCGCTATATGTCTGCCACTATACAGTGTATGCCGCTATATGTCTGCCACTATACAGTGTATGCCGCTATATGTCTGTCACTATACACTGTATGCCGCTATGTCTGCCACTATACAGTGTATGCCGCTATATGTCTGCCACTATACAGTGTATGCCGCTATATGTCTGTCACTATACAGTGTATGCCGCTATATGTCTGTCACTATACACTGTATGCCGCTATATGTCTGTCACTATACAGTGTATGCCGCTATATGTCTGCCACTGTACAGTGTATGCCGCTATATGTCTGTCACTATACACTGTATGCCGCTATATGTCTGTCACTATACAGTGTATGCCGCTATATGTCTGCCACTATACAGTGTATGCCGCTATATGTCTGCCACTATACAGTGTATGCCGCTATATGTCTGCCACTGTACAGTGTATGCCGCTATATGTCTGCCACTATACAGTGTATGCCGCTATATGTCTGCCACTGTACAGTGTATGCCGCTATATGTCTGTCACTATACAGTGTATGCCGCTATATGTCTGCCACTATACAGTGTATGCCGCTATATGTCTGTCACTATACAGTGTATGCCGCTATATGTCTGTCACTATACAGTGTATGCCGCTATATGTCTGTCACTATACACTGTATGCCGCTATATGTCTGCCACTATACAGTGTATGCCGCTATATGTCTGCCACTATACAGTGTATGCCGCTATATGTCTGCCACTGTACAGTGTATGCCGCTATATGTCTGCCACTATACAGTGTATGCCGCTATATGTCTGCCACTATACAGTGTATGCCGCTATATGTCTGCCACTATACACTGTATGCCGCTATATGTCTGTCACTATACAGTGTATGCCGCTATATGTCTGCCACTATACAGTGTATGCCGCTATATGTCTGTCACTATACAGTGTATGCCGCTATATGTCTGCCACTATACACTGTATGCCGCTATATGTCTGTCACTATACAGTGTATGCCGCTATATGTCTGTCACTATACAGTGTATGCCGCTATATGTCTGCCACTATACACTGTATGCCGCTATATGTCTGCCACTATACACTGTATGCCGCTATATGTCTACCACTATACAGTGTATGCCGCTATATGTCTGCCACTATACAGTGTATGCCGCTATGTCTGCCACTATACAGTGTATGCCGCTATATGTCTGCCACTATACAGTGTATGCCGCTATATGTCTGCCACTATACAGTGTATGCCGCTATATGTCTGCCACTATACAGTGTATGCCGCTATATGTCTGCCACTATACAGTGTATGCCGCTATATGTCTGCCACTATACAGTGTATGCCGCTATATGTCTGCCACTATACAGTGTATGCCGCTATATGTCTGCCACTATACAGTGTATGCCGCTATATGTCTGCCACTATACAGTGTATGCCGCTATATGTCTGCCACTATACAGTGTATGCCGCTATATGTCTGTCACTATACAGTGTATGCCGCTATATGTCTGCCACTATACACTGTATGCCGCTATGTCTGTCACTATACAGTGTATGCCGCTATATGTCTGCCACTATACAGTGTATGCCGCTATATGTCTGCCACTATACAGTGTATGCCGCTATATGTCTGCCACTATACAGTGTATGCCGCTATATGTCTGCCACTATACAGTGTATGCCGCTATATGTCTGCCACTATACACTGTATGCCGCTATATGTCTGTCACTATACAGTGTATGCCGCTATATGTGTGCCACTATACAGTGTATGCCGCTATATGTCTGTCACTATACAGTGTATGCCGCTATATGTCTGTCACTATACACTGTATGCCGCTATATGTCTGCCACTATACAGTGTATGCCGCTATATGTCTGCCACTATACAGTGTATGCCGCTATATGTCTGCCACTGTACAGTGTATGCCGCTATATGTCTGTCACTATACAGTGTATGCCGCTATATTTCTGTCACTATACACTGTATGCCGCTATATGTCTGTCACTATACAGTGTATGCCGCTATATGTCTGCCACTATACAGTGTATGCCGCTATATGTCTGCCACTGTACAATGTATGCCGCTATGCAGTGTATGCCGCTATATGTCTGCCACTGTACAGTGTATGCCGCTATATGTCTGCCACTATACAATGTATGCCGCTATATGTCTGTCACTATACAGTGTATGCTGCTATATGTCTGCCACTATACAGTGTATGCTGCTATGTCTGCCGCTATGCAATGTATGCCGCTATATGTCTGTCACTATACAGTGTATGCCGCTATATGTCTGCCACTATACAGTGTATGCTGCTATATGTCTGCCGCTATACAATGTATGCCGCTATATGTCTGTCACTATACAGTGTATGCCGCTATATGTCTGCCACTATACAGTGTATGCCGCTATATGTCTGCCACTATACAGTGTATGCAGCTATATGTCTGCCACTATACAGTGTATGCCGCTATATGTCTGCCACTATACAGTGTATGCCGCTATATGTCTGCCACTGTACAGTGTATGCCGCTATATGTCTGCCACTATACAATGTATGCCGCTATGCAGTGTATGCCGCTATATGTCTGCCACTGTACAGTGTATGCCGCTATATGTCTGCCACTATACAATGTATGCCGCTATATGTCTGCCACTATACAGTGTATGCTGCTATGTCTGCCGCTATGCAATGTATGCCGCTATATGTCTGTCAGTATACAGTGTATGCCGCTATATGTCTGCCACTATACAGTGTATGCCGCTATATGTCTGTGACTATACAGTGTATGCCGCTATATGTCTGCCACTATACAGTGTATGCCGCTATATGTCTGCCACTATACAGTGTATGCCGCTATATGTCTGCCGCTATACAATGTATGCCGCTATATGTCTGTCAGTATACAGTGTATGCCGCTATATGTCTGCCACTATACAGTGTATGCCGCTGTATGTCTGTGACTATACAGTGTATGCCGCTATATGTCTGTGACTATACAGTGTATGCCGCTATATGTCTGCCACTATACAGTGTATGCCGCTATATGTCTGCCGCTATACAGTGTATGCCGCTATATGTCTGCCACTATACAGTGTATGCCGCTATGTCTGCCACTATGCAGTGTATGCCGCTATATGTCTGCCACTATACAGTGTATGCCACTATATGTCTGCCACTATACAGTGTATGCCACTATATGTCTGCCGCTATACAGTGTATGCCGCTATATGTCTGTGACTATACAGTGTATGCCGCTATATGTCTGCCACTATACAGTGTATGCCGCTATATGTCTGCCGCTATACAATGTATGCCGCTATATGTCTGTCAGTATACAGTGTATGCCGCTATATGTCTGCCACTATACAGTGTATGCCGCTGTATGTCTGTGACTATACAGTGTATGCCGCTATATGTCTGTGACTATACAGTGTATGCCGCTATATGTCTGCCACTATACAGTGTATGCCGCTATATGTCTGCCGCTATACAGTGTATGCCGCTATATGTCTGCCACTATACAGTGTATGCCGCTATGTCTGCCACTATGCAGTGTATGCCGCTATATGTCTGCCACTATACAGTGTATGCCGCTATATGTCTGCCACTATACAGTGTATGCCACTATATGTCTGCTACTATACAGTGTATGCCGCTATGTCTGCCACTATACAGTGTATGCCGCTATATGTCTGTCACTATACAATGTATGCCGCTATATGTCTGTCAGTATACAGTGTATGCCGCTATATGTCTGTCACTATACAATGTATGCCGCTATATGTCTGTCAGTATACAGTGTATGCCGCTATATGTCTGCCACTATACAGTGTATGCCGCTGTATGTCTGTGACTATACAGTGTATGCCGCTATATGTCTGTGACTATACAGTGTATGCCGCTATATGTCTGCCACTATACAGTGTATGCCGCTATATGTCTGCCGCTATACAGTGTATGCCGCTATATGTCTGCCACTATACAGTGTATGCCCCTATGTCTGCCACTATGCAGTGTATGCCGCTATATGTCTGCCACTATACAGTGTATGCCACTATATGTCTGCTACTATACAGTGTATGCCGCTATGTCTGCTACTATACAGTGTATGCCGCTATATGTCTGCCACTATACAGTGTATGCCGCTATATGTCTGCCACTGTACAGTGTATGCCGCTATATGTCTGTCACTATACAATGTATGCCGCTATGCAGTGTATGCCGCTATATGTCTGCCACTGTACAGTGTATGCCGCTATATGTCTGCCACTATACAATGTATGCCGCTATATGTCTGCCACTATACAGTGTATGCTGCTATATGTCTGCCACTATACACTGTATGCCGCTATATGTCTGCCACTATACAGTGTATGCTGCTATGTCTGCCGCTATGCAGTGTATGCCGCTATATGTCTGCCACTATACAGTGTATGCTGCTATGTCTGCCGCTATGCAATGTATGCCGCTATATGTCTGCCACTATACAGTGTATGCTGCTATATGTCTGCCACTATACACTGTATGCCGCTATATGTCTGCCACTATACAGTGTATGCTGCTATGTCTGCCGCTATGCAGTGTATGCCGCTATATGTCTGCCACTATACAGTGTATGCTGCTATGTCTGCCGCTATGCAATGTATGCCGCTATATGTCTGTCAGTATACAGTGTATGCCGCTATATGTCTGCCACTATACAGTGTATGCCGCTGTATGTCTGTGACTATACAGTGTATGCCGCTATATGTCTGTGACTATACAGTGTATGCCGCTATATGTTTGCCACTATACAGTGTATGCCGCTATATGTCTGCCGCTATACAATGTATGCCGCTATATGTCTGTCAGTATACAGTGTATGCCGCTATATGTCTGCCACTATACAGTGTATGCCGCTGTATGTCTGTGACTATACAGTGTATGCCGCTATATGTCTGTGACTATACAGTGTATGCCGCTATATGTCTGCCACTATACAGTGTATGCCGCTATATGTCTGCCACTATACAGTGTATGCCGCTATGTCTGCCACTATACAGTGTATGCCGCTATATGTCTGTCACTATACAATGTATGCCGCTATATGTCTGTCAGTATACAGTGTATGCCGCTATATGTCTGCCACTATACAGTGTATGCCGCTGTATGTCTGTGACTATACAGTGTATGCCGCTATATGTCTGTGACTATACAGTGTATGCTGCTATATGTCTGCCACTATACAGTGTATGCCGCTATATGTCTGCCACTATACAGTGTATGCCGCTATGTCTGCCACTATACAGTGTATGCCGCTGTATGTCTGTGACTATACAGTGTATGCCGCTATATGTCTGCCACTATACAGTGTATGCCGCTATATGTCTGCCACTATACAGTGTATGCCGCTATGTCTGCCACTATACAGTGTATGCCGCTATATGTCTGTCACTATACAATGTATGCCGCTATATGTCTGTCAGTATACAGTGTATGCCGCTATATGTCTGCCACTATACAGTGTATGCCGCTGTATGTCTGTGACTATACAGTGTATGCCGCTATATGTCTGTGACTATACAGTGTATGCCGCTATATGTCTGCCACTATACAGTGTATGCCGCTATATGTCTGCCACTATACAGTGTATGCCGCTATGTCTGCCACTATACAGTGTATGCCGCTATATGTCTGTCACTATACAATGTATGCCGCTATATGTCTGTCAGTATACAGTGTATGCCGCTATATGTCTGCCACTATACAGTGTATGCCGCTGTATGTCTGTGACTATACAGTGTATGCCGCTATATGTCTGTGACTATACAGTGTATGCCGCTATATGTCTGTGACTATACAGTGTATGCCGCTATATGTCTGTGACTATACAGTGTATGCTGCTATATGTCTGCCACTATGCAGTGTATGCCGCTATATGTCTGCCACTATACAGTGTATGCCACTATATGTCTGCTACTATACAGTGTATGCCGCTATGTCTGCCACTATACAGTGTATGCCGCTATATGTCTGTCACTATACAATGTATGCCGCTATATGTCTGTCAGTATACAGTGTATGCCGCTATATGTCTGCCACTATACAGTGTATGCCGCTGTATGTCTGTGACTATACAGTGTATGCCGCTATATGTCTGTGACTATACAGTGTATGCTGCTATATGTCTGCCACTATACAGTGTATGCCGCTATATGTCTGCCGCTATACAGTGTATGCCGCTATATGTCTGCTACTATACAGTGTATGCCGCTATGTCTGCTACTATACAGTGTATGCCGCTATATGTCTGCCACTATACAGTGTATGCCGCTATATGTCTGCCACTGTAATAATAATAATAATAATAATTTTTATTTATATAGCGCCAACATATTCCGCAGCACTTTACAATTAAGCGGGGACATGTACAGACAATAAATTCAATACAAGTTAAGACAATTCAAACAATGACATTAGGAGTGAGGTCCCTGCTCGCAAGCTTACAATCTACAAGGAAATGGGGGGACACAGTAGGTGAGAAATGCTTGTTAATTCAGGTCTGGCAATTATAATAGGGATTTTCATATAAAGCTGCATGATCCGGTCATCAGCCCGTGTGTTTAAGCGCAATAGACAAGTATCAAGTGCAGTTATCATGTGCATGAAGGGTGTGGAGACAGATGAATAGTAGGGTGCAGATTCAGAATAATATTTGGAAGGAGGGAACAGGGCAAAGTTAGCTTGCTGAGTAGTTGATGTGATAGGCTTCTTTGAAGAGATGGGTTTTCAAAGCGCGCTTGAATAGGTCAGGGCTAGGTATCAGTCTGATCGTCTGGGGAAGTGCATTCCAGAGAGCTGGAGCAGCACGAGAGAAGTCTTGGAGACGGAGGTGCGAGGTTCGGATTACGGGGGATGTTAGTCTTAGGTCATTTGTAGAACGGAGGGCACGTGTAGGGCGATAGACAGAGATGAGAGAGGAGATATAAGGCGGTGCAGAACAGTGGAGAGCTTTGTGGGTGAGAGAGATGAGTTTATACTGGACCCTGTAGCGAATAGGTAGCCAGTGTAATGACTGGCACAAGATGGAGGCATCGGTGAAGCGGCTGGACAGAAATATGACCCTGGCTGCCGCATTCAAGATGGATTGGAGAGGAGAAAGTTTGGTAAGAGGGAGACCGATCAGAAGAGAGTTGCAGTAGTCCAGACGAGAATGAATAAGAGCGACAGTAAGAGTCTTAGCAGTTTCAAAGGTGAGAAAAGGTCGGATTCTGGAGATGTTTTTAAGATGCAGGTGACAAGAGCGACTGAGTGATCGGATGTACGGAGTAAAGGAAAGTTCAGTGTCGAATATGACCCCAAGACAGCGGGCATGCTGCTTGGGAGTTATGGTTGAACCCTCCAGGGTTATTTCGATGTTAGGTAGTGTGAGGTTAGTAGAGGGGAGAAACACAAGAAGTTCAGTTTTAGAGAGATTTAGTTTCAGATAGAGGGAGGACATGATGCTAGAGACAGCAGACAGACAATCCTTGGTATTTTGAATTAGGGTAGGGGTGATGTCAGGGGAAGAAGTGTATAATTGGGTGTCATCAGCATAGAGATGATACTGGAACCCAAATCTGCTGATTGTTTGTCCAATAGGGGCAGTGTATAAAGAGAAGAGGAGGGGGCCTAGGACTGAGCCCTGCGGGACCCCGATAGTAAGGGGACGAGAAGAGGAAGAGGAGCCAGAAAAAGATACAGTGAAGGAGCGGTCAGAGAGGTAGGAGGAGAACCAGGAGAGGGCTGTGTCCTTGAGGCCTATAGAGCGGAGCATAGTGAGGAGGAGCTGGTGATCGACAGTGTCAAATGCGGCAGAGAGATCCAGGAGAATCAGCAGGGAGCAATGACCTTTCGATTTAGCTGTTATTAAATCATTAGAGACTTTAGTGAGGGCAGTTTCAGTAGAGTGTAAAGAGCGGAAACCAGATTGTAAGGGGTCGAGAAGAGAGTTATCCGAGAGATAGCGGATTAGACGGGAGTGGACCAGGCGTTCCAGGAGTTTAGAGATGAAGGGAAGGTTAGAGACAGGTCTGTAGTTAGCAGTGCAGTTCTGGTCCAGGGATGGCTTTTTAAGTAAAGGGGTTATGATGGCATGTTTAAATGAGGAGGGAAATATACCTGAAGAAAGAGAGAGGTTAAATATTTTAGTCAGGTGAGTGGTGACCACTGGTGAGAGAGACTGCAGGAGCTGTGAAGGAATGGGGTCACTGTTGCAGGTTGTAGGCCGAGCAGAAGCGAGGAGCTTGGAAACTTCTTCTTCTGAAACAGGCTCAAAGATGTCTAGTGAGCTTGAGGTGCGGCAGGGAAGGGGATCCAGGCACTGAGGAGATAGGGCTGAGATATCCTGATGGATGTGGTTGATTTTTTCTAGGAAATAAGTGGCCAGATCCTCACCGCTGAGGTTGGTGATGGGGGCCTGTACTTTAGGTTTCAGGAGGGAGTTTAAGGTTTCAAAAAGTCGTCTTGGGTTGTTGGATAGTGAGGTGATGAGGGTGGTGAAGTAGGATTGTTTGGCCAGATGAAGGGCAGAGTTATAGGTTTTGAGCATGAACTTATAGTGGATGAAGTCTTCTGCTAAGAGAGATTTTCTCCACTGCCGCTCTGCACACCTCGAGCAGCGCTGAAGAGAGCGTGTTTGCGTTGTGTGCCAGGGCTGCTTTTGTCTGTGTCGGGTCTTTCTGCGTATAGAAGGTGCTGCTTCATCTAGGGCATTCTTCAGTGTATTATTGAAGTGTGACAATGCTATGTCTGGACAGGAGAGGGTGGAGATGGGGGCTAAAGATGTGTGGAGATTGTCCCTAAGCTGTTGGGTATTAATGGTACGTGTATTCCGATAAGTGTGGTAAGTGGGGGTGTCCCGGGTGAGGAGACAATTCTTGACAGAGAAGGAAAGAAGGTTGTGGTCCGAGAGCGGGAGAGGTGAATTAGTAAAGTTGTGCAGCGAGCCGGGACGGGAGAAAACCAGGTCCAGAGTATTCCCGTCCTCATGTGTAGGAGAATTAGTAAACTGTGAGAGGCCGAATGAAGAAGTTAGAGAAAGAAGATGAGAGGCAGACTGGGAGAGCGGATCATTGATGGGGATGTTAAAGTCTCCCATGATGAGGGACTGTACAGTGTATGCCGCTATATGTCTGTCACTATACAATGTATGCCGCTATGCAGTGTATGCCGCTATATGTCTGCCACTGTACAGTGTATGCCGCTATATGTCTGCCACTATACAATGTATGCCGCTATATGTCTGCCACTATACAGTGTATGCTGCTATGTCTGCCGCTATGCAGTGTATGCCGCTATATGTCTGCCACTATACAGTGTATGCCGCTATATGTCTGCCGCTATACAATGTATGCCGCTATATGTCTGTCAGTATACAGTGTATGCCGCTATATGTCTGCCACTATACAGTGTATGCCGCTGTATGTCTGTGACTATACAGTGTATGCCGCTATATGTCTGTGACTATACAGTGTATGCCGCTGTATGTCTGTCACTATACAGTGTATGCCGCTATATGTCTGTCACTATACAGTGTATGCCGCTATATGTCTGCCACTGTACAGTGTATGCCGCTATATGTCTGCCACTGTACAGTGTATGCCACTATATGTCTGTCACTATACAGTGTAGTCCGCTATATGTCTGCCACTGTACAGTGTATGCCGCTATATGTCTGCCACTATACAGTGTATGCCGCTATATGTCTGCTATTGTACAGTGTATGCCGCTATATGTCTGTCACTATACAGTGTATGCCACTATGTCTGCCACTGTACAGTGTATGCCGCTATATGTCTGCCACTGTACAGTGTATGCCGCTATATGTCTGCCACTGTACAGTGTATGCCGCTATATGTCTGCCACTGTACAGTGTATGCCGCTATATGTCTGCCACTGTACAGTGTATGCCGCTTTATGTCTGCCACTGTACAGTGTATGCCGCTATATGTCTGCCACTGTACAGTGTATGCCGCTATATGTCTGCCACTATACAGTGTATGCCGCTATATGTCTGCCATTGTACAGTGTATGTCGCTATATGTCTGTCACTATACAGTGTATGCCACTATGTCTGCCACTGTACAGTGTATGCCACTATATGTCTGCCACTGTACAGTGTATGCCGCTATATGTCTGTCACTGTACAATGTATGCCACTATATGTCTGCCATTGTACAGTGTATGCCGCTATGTCTGCCACTATACTGTGTATGCCGCTATATGTCTGCCACTATACAGTGTATGCCGCTATATGTCTGCCACTGTACAGTGTATGCCACTATATGTCTGCTATTGTACAGTGTATGCCGCTATATGTCTGTCACTGTACAATGTATGCCACTATATGTCTGCCATTGTACAGTGTATGCCGCTATGTCTGCCACTATATAGTGTATGCCGCTATATGTCTGTCATTGTACAATGTATGCCGCTATATGTCTGCCACTATACAGTGTATGCCGCTATATGTCTGCCACTATACAGTGTATGCCGCTATATGTCTGCCACTGTACAGTGTATGCCACTATATGTCTGCTATTGTACAGTGTATGCCACTATATGTCTGCTATTGTACAGTGTATGCCGCTATATGTCTACCACTGTACAGTGTATGCCACTATATGTCTGCCATTGTACAGTGTATGCCGCTATATGTCTGTCACTATACAGTGTATGCCACTATATGTCTGCCATTGTACAGTGTATGCCGCTATATGTCTGTCACTATACAGTGTATGCCACTATATGTCTGCCATTGTACAGTGTATGCCACTATATGTCTGTCACTATACAGTGTATGCCACTATATGTCTGCCATTGTACAGTGTATGTCGCTATTTCTGCCACTATACAGTGTATGCCACTATATGTCTGCCACTGTACAGTGTATGTCGCTATATGTCTGCCACTGTACAGTGTATGTTGCTATGTCTGTCACTATACAGTGTATGCCACTATATGTCTGCCACTGTACAGTGTATGTCGCTATATGTCTGCCACTATACAGTGTATGCCGCTATATGTCTGCCACTATACAGTGTATGCCACTATATGTCTGTCACTATACAGTGTATGCCACTATATGTCTGCCACTGTACAGTGTATGTCGCTATATGTCTGCCACTATTCAGTGTATGCCGCTATATGTCTGCCACTATACAGTGTATGCCGCTATATGTCTTTCACTATACAGTGTATGCCTCTATATGTCTGTCAGTATACAGTGTATGCCGCTATATGTCTGTCACTATACAGTGTATGCCGCTATATGTCTGCCACTATACAGTGTATGCCGCTATATGTCTGTCACTATACAGTGTATGCCACTATATGTCTGCCACTATACAGTGTATGCCGCTATATGTCTGCCACTATACAGTGTATGCCGCTATATGTCTGCCACTATACAGTGTATGCCGCTATATGTCTGCTATTGTACAGTGTATGCCGCTATATGTCTGTCACTGTACAGTGTATGCCGCTATATGTCTGCCACTATACAGTGTATGTCGCTATATGTCTGCCACTATACAGTGTATGCCGCTATATGTCTGCCACTATACAGTGTATGCCGCTATATGTCTGTCACTATACAGTGTATGCCACTATATGTCTGTCACTATACAGTGTATGCCACTATATGTCTGCCACTATACAGTGTATGCCGCTATATGTCTGCCACTATACAGTGTATGCCGCTATATGTCTGTCACTATACAGTGTATGCCGCTATATGTGTGCCACTGTACAGTGTATGCCACTATATGTCTGCCACTATACAGTGTATGCCACTATATGTCTGCCACTATGCAGTGTATGCCACTATATGTCTGCCACTGTACAGTGTATGCCACTATATGTCTGCTATTGTACAGTGTATGCCGCTATGTCTGCCACTATACAGTGTATGCCACTATATGTCTGTCCCTATACAGTGTATGCCGCTATGTCTGCCACTATACAGTGTATGCCGCTATGTCTGCCACTGTACAGTGTATGCCACTATATGTCTGCCATTGTACAGTGTATGCCGCTATATGTCTGTCACTATACAGTGTATGCCGCTATATGTCTGTCACTATACAGTGTATGCCGCTATATGTCTGTCACTATACAGTGTATGCCGCTATATGTGTGCCACTGTACAGTGTATGCCACTATATGTCTGCCACTATACAGTGTATGCCACTATATGTCTGCCACTATGCAGTGTATGCCACTATATGTCTGCCACTGTACAGTGTATGCCACTATATGTCTGCTATTGTACAGTGTATGCCGCTATGTCTGCCACTATACAGTGTATGCCACTATATGTCTGTCCCTATACAGTGTATGCCGCTATGTCTGCCACTATACAGTGTATGCCGCTATATGTCTGCCACTGTACAGTGTATGCCGCTATATGTCTGCCATTGTACAGTGTATGCCGCTATGTCTGCCACTATACAGTGTATGCCGCTATATGTCTGCCACTGTACAGTGTATGCCACTATATGTCTGCCACTATACAGTGTATGCCGCTATATGTCTGTCACTATACAGTGTATGCCGCTATATGTCTGCCACTATAGTGTATGCCGCTATATGTCTGCCACTATACAGTGTATGCCGCTATATGTCTGCCACTGTACAGTGTATGCCACTATATGTCTGCTATTGTACAGTGTATGTCGCTATATGTCTGTCACTATACAGTGTATGCCACTATATGTCTGCCATTGTACAGTGTATGTCGCTATATGTCTGTCACTATACAGTGTATGCCACTATATGTCTGCCATTGTACAGTGTATGCCGCTATATGTCTGCCATTGTACAGTGTATGTCGCTATATGTCTGTCACTATACAGTGTATGCCACTATATGTCTGCCACTGTACAGTGTATGTCGCTATGTCTGTCACTATACAGTGTATGCCACTATATGTCTGCCATTGTACAGTGTATGCCGCTATATGTCTGCCATTGTACAGTGTATGTCGCTATATGTCTGTCACTGTACAGTGTATGCCGCTATATGTCTGCCACTATACAGTGTGTGCCACTATATGTCTGCCACTGTACAGTGTATGTCGCTATATGTCTGCCACTATACAGTGTATGCCGCTATATGTCTGTCACTATACAGTGTATGCCACTATATGTCTGCCACTGTACAGTGTATGTCGCTATATGTCTGCCACTATACAGTGTATGCCGCTATATGTCTGCCACTATACAGTGTATGCCGCTATATGTCTGCCACTATACAGTGTATGCCGCTATATGTCTGCCACTATACAGTGTATGCCGCTATATGTCTGCCACTATACAGTGTATGCCGCTATATGTCTGCTATTGTACAGTGTATGCCGCTATATGTCTGTCACTGTACAGTGTATGCCGCTATATGTCTGCCACTATACAGTGTATGTCGCTATATGTCTGCCACTATACAGTGTATGCCGCTATATGTCTGCCACTATACAGTGTATGCCGCTATATGTCTGCCATTGTACAGTGTATGCCACTATATGTCTGCCATTGTACAGTGTATGCCGCTATGTCTGCCACTATTCAGTGTATGCCGCTATATGTCTGCCACTATACAGTGTATGCCGCTATATGTCTGCCACTGTACAGTGTATGCCACTATATGTCTGCCACTATACAGTGTATGCCGCTATAAGTCTGCCATTATACAGTGTATGCCGCTATATGTCTGTCACTATACAGTGTATGCCGCTATATGTGTGCCACTGTACAGTGTATGCCACTATATGTCTGCCACTATACAGTGTATGCCACTATATGTCTGCCACTATACAGTGTATGCCACTATATGTCTGCCACTGTACAGTGTATGCCACTATATGTCTGCTATTGTACAGTGTATGCCGCTATGTCTGCCACTATACAGTGTATGCCACTATATGTCTGTCCCTATACAGTGTATGCCGCTATGTCTGCCACTATACAGTGTATGCCGCTATGTCTGCCACTGTACAGTGTATGCCACTATATGTCTGCCATTGTACACTGTATGCCGCTATATGTCTGCCACTGTACAGTGTATGCCGCTATATGTCTGCCATTGTACAGTGTATGCCGCTATGTCTGCCACTATACAGTGTATGCCGCTATGTCTGCCACTGTACAGTGTATGCCACTATATGTCTGCCACTATACAGTGTATGCCGCTATATGTCTGTCACTATACAGTGTATGCCGCTATATGTCTGCCACTATAGTGTATGCCGCTATATGTCTGCCACTATACAGTGTATGCCGCTATATGTCTGCCACTGTACAGTGTATGCCACTATATGTCTGCTATTGTACAGTGTATGCCACTATATGTCTGCTATTGTACAGTGTATGTCGCTATATGTCTGTCACTATACAGTGTATGTCGCTATATGTCTGCCATTGTACAGTGTATGCCGCTATATGTCTGCCATTGTACAGTGTATGTCGCTATATGTCTGTCACTATACAGTGTATGCCACTATATGTCTGCCACTATACAGTGTGTGCCACTATATGTCTGCCACTGTACAGTGTATGTCGCTATGTCTGTCACTATACAGTGTATGCCACTATATGTCTGCCATTGTACAGTGTATGCCGCTATATGTCTGCCATTGTACAGTGTATGTCGCTATATGTCTGTCACTGTACAGTGTATGCCGCTATATGTCTGCCACTATACAGTGTGTGCCACTATATGTCTGCCACTGTACAGTGTATGTCGCTATGTCTGTCACTATACAGTGTATGCCACTATATGTCTGCCACTGTACAGTGTATGTCGCTATATGTCTGCCACTATACAGTGTATGCCGCTATATGTCTGCCACTATACAGTGTATGCCGCTATATGTCTGCCACTATACAGTGTATGCCGCTATATGTCTGCTATTGTACAGTGTATGCCGCTATATGTCTGTCACTGTACAGTGTATGCCGCTATATGTCTGCCACTATACAGTGTATGTCGCTATATGTCTGCCACTATACAGTGTATGCCGCTATATGTCTGCCACTATACAGTGTATGCCGCTATATGTCTGCCACTATACAGTGTATGCCGCTATATGTCTGCTATTGTACAGTGTATGCCACTATATGTCTGCCATTGTACAGTGTATGCCGCTATATGTCTGCCACTATACAGTGTATGCCGCTATATGTCTGCCACTATACAGTGTATGCCGCTATATGTCTGCTATTGTACAGTGTATGCCACTATATGTCTGCCATTGTACAGTGTATGCCGCTGTATGTCTGCCACTATACAGTGTATGCCGCTATATGTCTGTCACTATACAGTGTATGCCGCTATATGTCTGCCACTGTACAGTGTATGCCACTATATGTCTGCCACTCTACAGTGTATGCCGCTATATGTCTGCCACTATACAGTGTATGCCGCTATATGTCTGCCACTATACAGTGTATGCCACTATATGTCTGCCACTGTACAGTGTATTCCGCTATATGTCTGCCTCTATACAGTGTATGCCACTATAAGTCTGCCACTGTACAGTGTATGCCACTATATGTCTGCTATTGTACTGTGTATGCCGCTATGTCTGCCACTATACAGTGTATGCCACTATATGTCTGTCACTATACAGTGTATGCCGCTATATGTCTGCCACTATACAGTGTATGCCGCTATATGTCTGCCACTATACAGTGTATGCCGCTATATGTCTGCCACTGTACAGTGTATGCCACTATATGTCTGCCACTGTACACTGTATGCCGCTATATGTCTGCCACTGTACAGTGTATGCCGTTATATGTCTGCCATTGTACAGTGTATGCCACTATATGTCTGCCACTGTACAGTGTATGCCACTATATGTCTGCCACTGTACACTGTATGCCGCTATATGTCTGCCACTGTACAGTGTATGCCGCTATATGTCTGCCATTGTACAGTGTATGCCGCTATGTCTGCCACTATACAGTGTATGCCGCTATATGTCTGCCACTGTACAGTGTATGCCACTATATGTCTGCCACTATACAGTGTATGCCGCTATATGTCTGTCACTATACAGTGTATGCCGCTATATGTCTGCCACTATAGTGTATGCCGCTATATGTCTGCCACTGTACAGTGTATGCCACTATATGTCTGCCACTATACAGTGTATGCCACTATATGTCTGCCACTATACAGTGTATGCCACTATATGTCTGTCACTATACAGTGTATGCCACTATATGTCTGCCACTATACAGTGTATGCCGCTATATGTCTGCCACTATAGTGTATGCCGCTATATGTCTGTCACTATACAGTGTATGCCGCTATATGTCTGCCACTATAGTGTATGCCGCTATATGTCTGCCACTGTACAGTGTATGCCACTATATGTCTGCCACTATACAGTGTATGCCACTATATGTCTGCCACTGTACAGTGTATGCCACTATATGTCTGCCACTATACAGTGTATGCCACTATATGTCTGCCACTATACAGTGTATGCCGCTATATGTCTGCCACTATACAGTGTATGCCACTATATGTCTGCCACTGTACAGTGTATGCCACTATATGTCTGTCACTATACAGTGTATGCCACTATATGTCTGCGCTATACAGTGTATGCCACTATATGTCTGTCACTATACAGTGTATGCCACTATATGTCTGCGCTATACAGTGTATGCCACTATATGTCTGCCACTGTACAGTGTATGCCACTATATGTCTGCGCTATGCAGTGTCTGCCGCTATATGTCAGCCTCAGTGTATGCGGCTATAAATCTGCCGCTATATAGTGTATGTCACTATATATCTGCTGCTATACAGTTTCTGCCTCTGTATTTCTGCCGCTATACAGTTTCTGCTGCTGTATGTCTGCCACTATACCGTGTATGCAGCTATATGTCTGTCACTATACAGTGTATGCCCCTATATGTCTGCCGCTATACAGTGTCTGCACCTATATGATGTTGCTGTAAACTGTCTGCCCTTGTATGATACCGCTGTACAGTGTCTGGCCGTGTATGATGCCGCTGCATACTGTCTGCCCCATATGACGCCACTGTATACTGTCTGTCCCTGTATGATGCTGCTGTAAAGTGTCTGCCCAATATGATGCCGCTGTATAGTGTATGCCCCTGTATGATACTGCTGTATTCTGTCTTCCCCTGTATGATGCCGCTGTACAGTGTCTGCCCCTGTATGATGCCACTGTACAGTGTCTGCCCAATATGATGCCGCTGTATAGTGTATGCCCCTGTATGATACTGCTGTATTCTGTCTTCCCCTGTATGATGCCGCTGTACAGTGTCTGCCCCTGTATGATGCCACTGTACAGTGTCTGCCCCTATATGATGCCGCTGTACAGTGTCCCGTATGATGCATCTGTACAGTGTCTGTCCGGTATGATGCCCCTGTACAGCATCTGCCCCTGTATGATGCCCCTGTACAGTGTCTTTCCCTATATAATGCCTCTGTACAGCGTCTGCCACTGTATGATGCTGCTGTACTGTCTACCCCTGTATGGTGCGACTGTACAGTGTCTGCCCCTATATGATTCCACTATACTTGGATGCAGTGTACAGGAAGGGCCACAGTAGGCTTTATCTGCCTAGAAGGCTGAGAGCCTTCGGAGTTAGGGGGGCACTCCTTGCATCCTTCTTCAACTCTGTTGTGGCATCAGTCATCTTCTTTGGTGTGGCGTGCTGGGGTAGGGGCATATCAACCAGGGACAGGAATAGGCTGGACAAACTGATTAGAAGGGCCAGCTCTGTCCTGGGATGCCCCCTTGATCCAGTTCAGGAAGTAGGCGACAAGAGGATACTGGCCAAGGTGAGCTACATGGTGCAGAATGATTCCCATCCCATGCATGAGACCGTGACAAAGATGTGCAGTACTGTCAGTGACCGGCTACTTCATCCTAAATGTGAGAGGGGGCGCTATCGAAAGTCCTTCCTTCCTGCTGCAGTTAGGCTGTATAACCAGCACTGTCCAAAGCGGAGAACGACCCAAACAGAGAACTGATAGATCCAAAGTTGTGACAGTCCGGTTACATTTTTTTTTTTTTTCGTATATATACCTACCTACTGTCAATGTAATGCCTTTATGCATCTGTATCTGTACTTGTTCCTGCCTTGCTGCTGTAATGCTCTGAATTTCCCCATGGTGGGACGATTAAAGGATTATCTTATCTTATCTTATACAGTGTCTGCCCTGTATGATGCCTCTGTACAGCGTCTGCCCCTTTATGATGCCCCTGTACAGTGTCTGCTCCTGCATGATGCCGTTGTACAGTGTTTGCCCCTGTGTGATGCTGCTGTACAGTTTCTGCTCCTGTATGATGCCCCTGTACAGTGTTTGCCAGGGCTGTATGATGCCGCTGCAGAATGTCTGGCCCTGCATGATGCCGCTGTTCTGTCTGTCCCTGTAAGATGCAACAGTACACTGCCCCTGTGTGATGCCTCTGTACAGCATCTGCCCCTGTGTGATGCCTCTGTACAGTGTCTGCCCTTTTATGATGCCCCTGTATAGTGTCTGCCCTTGTATGTTTCCCCTGGACAGTGTCTGCCCTTGTATGTTTCCCCTGTACAGTGTCTGGCCTTGTATGATGCCCCTGTACAGTGTCTGCCCTTTTATGGTGCTCCTGTACAGTGTCTGCCCTTGTACAGTGCCCATTTATGATGCCCCTGTACAGTGTCTGCCACTGTATGATGCTGCAACACAAGAATGTGATGGATCCGTCTTCTCCTATTACATGTTCATGTAGTGGATGCAGTGGGGTAGCTGTATGGGGCAGATCGCGGGTTTCAGCGTTAGAGTGAGAGCAGAGCGGTGACGGGAGATCATTATTGCACACGGGTGGCAGCCATAACCCTGGGCCCTGATGATGTCACCTGCTGTCTGGTGATGTCATGCGCCTGAGCGTACTACACACTCAGCTCTGCATGACAAGAAGGAGGAGAATCTGAGCCTCCTGCTAACCCCAGATCAGGTACTCTTGTGTGCAGAGTTATGTTCTCAAGTGCCAAAACAACATTCCTGACATGATTGCTTAAAGGGGCGGCTTTGTTCTCTGAAGCCAAGAACCACATGTAGACGCCGCTCTTGTCACTGCAAAGGACAGGTCTAAAAGGTGACACGCCTGGTCTATAGATGTAGAAGAGTCCTGGATAACCCACATGTACCTGTGTCAGAGGGTGGAGAACGGGCATATGTCTGACCGGGTTCAAAGGTTAACTTCTCCGCAAGATGTTCCATCCATCTGTCCATTCATCTGTCCATCCACCCGTCCCTCCATCTCACATTCATCCATCCATCCACCCGTCAGTCCGCCTCACAGTTGGGTCGCCCTCCCAGGGCTGCGGGGAACTCGATACCGGGCCGGTATCTCAGAGGGAAGTGTCACAGCAGCGGTGACCCGGTCGGTGGCCCTGGGCGCCCATGTAAAAGGGGTTAAGTGATGGAATAAAGTTTGAGTGAATGATTCGTGACGCCACCTGTGGTATTCGGCAAGGGAGATGTTTAGCCAACGCTGCAGACAGATCCTCTGGGACAGATGGTGTAGTGCAGCAATGATGGTGTAGCCCTCCACAGGTAGGGCTGTAGTCCCAGGGCAGAGTAGGTGAAGTGACAGTGAGGAGAGACGTAGAGGGTGCAGTAGCAGTGCTGAGTGGGTTGGCGCAGGAATAAGTGGAGGACACCAGGGCATGTAGTCCCAAAGCTTTACTCACAGTTTGTTGAGCATACAGGTGCCTGCATCCGTGCCGTGTCCTCCGGGTCAGGAGCTCAGCCAACCTCCAGGCAAGATGAAGTCCTCCTTTCCAACATTCCGCCAACATATGTGCCTTTTCTGAACGTCTCCCTTCTTGCGCCTATAGTGAAGTACTCTCAGTACCTAGTTACACTGGAGTTCCTCCTGTCAGATGTTCCTATGAACTCTACTTGTACGGCAGACAGCTGTAGCCTGCTTCGGGGACTCCTTGCTACTAAGTCCCGGCTCACTCTCGTTACTGTTATGCCCCCAAGTCTTGTGTTGGAATAAAGTGGTGACAACTTCTATTCCTCCGGTGTCTGCTGCAGGGCCATTAGTATCCGTACAACCTCGGGGACCGGACCCCGGCCTTGCGCTGTGAACTTGGGAAGGGTTCTGCTCTAACCCTAATCCTTAGTCCTCCTCTCCTTACATTCCGTTTTAATCCTTCTTTCTTATGGAGAGAGTCAGGCTTTCCCTCAATGTTCTTTTCCTGTGCCAGTGGACCCAGGTCACTGAGGTCGGCTGCAGCACTTCCTTCATCCATCTCACTCAGGGGATCTTCACTCTTCCACTGACACTATCAGACTGACTAAATCCTAAACTCTTCCCGCTCTTTTGGTGCAAACTAAACTCCACCTGCCTCCCAGCACGCTTCGTGTTCCAAGCAGGGAGCCACCAAAGGTGCTCTGCTACACTACTATGTTGTGTGGGATGCAGGTGTTGGAGTGTGGTCGGGAGTCTCCACCTTACCTGGATGGTGGGGTACCACACCTCAGGAGGAGGTGCAGTACCTCTGTGGCGTCTGAACCCTCAGGGGCGCCACACATTCATCCGTCCATACACCCGTCAGTTCGTCTCACATTCATCCATCTGTTCATCCGTCCATTCACCCGTCCCTCCATCTCACATTCATCCGTCCATACACCCGTCAGTCCGTCTCACATTCATCCGTCCATCCACCCGTCCCTCCATCTCACATTCATCCGTCCATACACCCGTCAGTCCGTCTCACATTCATCCGTCCATCCACCCACCCGTCCTTCCGTCTCACATTCGTCCGTCCATTCATCCGTCCCTCCATCTCACATTCATCCGTCCATCCACCCGTCAGTCCGTCTCACATTCATCCGTCCATACACCCGTCAGTCCGTCTCACATTCATCCGTCCATCCACCCGTCCCTCCATCTCACATTCATCCGTCCATCCACCCGTCAGTCCGTCTCACATTCATCCGTCCATCCACCCGTCCTTCCGTCTCACATTCGTCCGTCCATTCATCCGTCCCTCCATCTCACATTCATCCATCCTTCCACCCGTCCCTCCATCTCACATTCATCCGTCCATCCACCCGTCCTTCCGTCTCACATTCATCCGTCCATTCATCCGTCCCTCCATCTCACATTCATCCGTCCTTCCACCCGTCCCTCCATCTCACATTCATCTGTCCATCCACCCGTCAGTCCGTCTCACGTTCATCCGTCCATCCACCCGTCCCTCCATCTCACATTCATCCGTCCATCCACCCGTCAGTCCGTCTCACGTTCATCCGTCCATCCACCCGTCAGTCCGTCTCACGTTCATCCGTCCATCCACCCGTCCTTCCGTCTCACATTCGTCCATTACATGTGATATTTCTGGATACATCTCACTATCATTAGTGTCTCTATATCGTTCCATCATTGGCTCCAGTACGTGTGATGTGTAGGGGCCCAGACCTTCTGCCGGGGCCACCCCTGGAGATCTCAGGAGCCGCTGTGTAATGTGGTTGTAAGTGACGTCTCTGATCCTCAGCTGCCATTATGAACCTGCGCAGGATCCGGGACAGTAGCGATCTCCAGCCTGTGATTCGCCAGCACGTGCAGAACTACAACCCCCAGCATCGGTGCACCCTCGGAGCTGTAGTATTGCAGCTTTGGAGAGTGCAGCACTAATACACAGGGACGCGGTTAATGAAGCTGCCATTGATTAATCTGTCCTTCTCCCTATCTGCTTCTCTTATCTCTCTCACACACAAACCAGAGAGAGCCGGCTCACCCGGGCACCGATCCCCCCGCGTTATCTCCGCGCAGCGTTTTATAGCGTATATGATATAGATCACTAATGAGAATGAACAGCAGGGCAAGTGAGGACAGAGCGGAGGCCACATTTACATCCGTTTACACTATGGGAAGGTCCCTGGTACCGGCCCCACGTGACGGCAAGTAAATAAGCTGCTGGCAGAACACCGGGTATTGTCACAGATGTATGTACGGCTGGCACTGACCTCCGCGTGTCCTATATACCCCCAGCTGCCAGATATCGTACACTATATTGTCCTGTGTCAGGCCTCACGGGGCCGAGTGCGGCCAGAATGATCCAAGGACTTTGCCCATCTTGTGTAATTCCATATACGGTAATCAATTCTTGTACATTGCACCGTACAAGTTATAAATCATGGAAATGATAGTGGACCCAGAGTGTGAACCCCACACTCTCTGGAGGAAATCATATAAACTCCAACATCTAAGCTCTGATAGATCGCCATTGAATCTTGTGAAAGATTGTTTTGGCGTGTTTATTTTACACCTCCCACCCATCCGTGCAAGTTTTGACCCATTACATGCGCCCAAAGAAGATTGTGCGAAGAGCCAGAGCCCAGAATTCGTTCACAACACACACACTTTAAGGCGAACCTGCCATCTCGTGATCGCTCAGAATTAGCCGTTGTATGTACATGAGGAATAGCACTATTGCTGGTCGTTATATGAATGTATCCTGCATTTTTCAACAGTTTTCCCATTTGCAGCCTCTATCTTTAGTTTTCAGTTGTGTCTGAGCTAGTGAGTAGTGACAAGCTGCTTTGATGGCTTCCATATACAGCACACACAGACATGAAGTATTCTTGCGCTCCTGTGTATATGTTACATACTGTATGTTCAGAAGCAGCAGCAGCATGGATGACATTATAAATTAGTACTGAGCAGTGTATCAGTGAATCCAGCAACTAGGACTAGATAAAACACTATAAAGCAGCAGAAGCATGTAGGACATTATACAGCAGTACTGAGGTGTCTGTCTGTGAATCCAGGACTGGAGTGAGATAAAACATTTACAGGAAAGCTGCAGCATGGAGGACACTATACAGCAGCTCTGAGCATTGTAGCTGAAAATGCAGCACTGGTAGGCGATAAATATTTATTAGAAAGCAGCAGTATAGAGGACACTATACTGATACTGCTAAAACCCCCCACATCTGCAGCACTACACAGCAGTGTAGCTGTGAATGCAGCACTGCTGTGAGATAATACGCTTATTAGAAAGCTTCATCATGGAGTACACTATTCATCAGCACTGAGCAGTGTAGCGGTTAATCCAGCACTGGTTTGAGATAAAACAATAGAAAGCTGCAGTATGGAGGACATTATACAGCAGCACTGAGCAGTGTAGCTATGCATCCAGGACTGATTTGAGATAAACACTTACTAAAAAGCTGCAGCATGGAGGACACTATACTTTTACCGCTCGGACCCTCACATCTGCAGCGCTTTGTTTTTACCCCCACACCTGTCTCTGCTCTGTCTGTTACTGCTCGGACCCTATTACCATGCCACAGACCTTCATTGTGTTAAACATACATTCAACGCTTAGAAGAAAAGTTTCAGTGCGCGTCCCCCAGAAACCCTGCCAATTATCGGATGATGAGGGGGAGCGCGGCGTGCCCAGCGTATTATAGCCTCAGCGGTGCCTCATGCTTTTTTTAGTTTTATAACTTGTTAATCTTCACTTAATGGCATATAAAAGCTGAAATAAAACAGAATGTTCTTCTGCTGTTTTACGGCTCCCTCGGAAAAACGTTCATAGTATATACATGATAAGCTAGCAGATGTTGCAATTGTTTACAGTGCTCGGCTCTATCTAGAAGCATGGTGAGGCTTTCCAGAAGGGTTTGGACACTTGAGCGGGGAGGACGAGAACATGTCAGGCCGAGAATCAGCAACCTGTGGCTGAGGAACCACAAGTCCCAGCACAGCTGAGAGTGCACCAAATCCATCCCTCAGCCGTGAGTATGGAGAATGGTAGTGGGGACTCTCAGCCTGGGTCCATCTAACCTGTGGACCGTTCTCCCTTCCACCAGTCCAGTATCTGCCCGAGCACATGGACTGTGTGTCCGATGTCCTTACAGTTTTCCCTTTCACTTATTATTTTTCTACTTTTTGCTGAAAACTGGTAAAATATTGAAAAATAAATTGTTGTGTATTACTATTTTTTTTTTACTAATTATTTGGTGTAGAGTGGTTATTAATGGGGCATCCTCAGATTGGGCCAGGGTTACTAGTGGGGGACCACAGGGGTCTGTATTGGGCCCCCTACTGTTTAATATATTTATTAATGATCTAGTGGATGGCTTACACAGTAAAATATCAGTTTTGCAGATGATACAAAACTATGTAAGGTCGTTAACACAAAGGAGGACAGTTTGCAACTACAGACAGATTTGAGTAAATTGGAGAATTGGGCTGAAAAATGGCAAATGAGGTTTAACACAGATAAGTGTAAGGTTATGCACATGGGAAGGAGAAACAGATGCTACAATTACTTACTAAATGGGAAACTGCTGGGGAAATCAGACATGGAAAAAGACTTAGGCATCTTAGTCAATAAGAAGCTAAATTGGAGTGCCCAATGTCAGGCAGCTGCCACCAAAGCAAATAGGGTCATGGGATGCATTAGAAGAGGTCTGGGAACACGAGATGAAAACATAATTCTCCCTCTGTACAAATCACTCGTCAGACCACACTTGGAGGATTGTGTGCAATTTTGGACGCCGGTGCTCAAGAAAGACATTACTGAACTTGAAAGGGTTCAGAGACGGGCTACTAAAATGATAAATGGAGTTGGTTCACTACAATACCCAGAAAGGTTATCAAAATTAGGTCTATTTCCTCTAGAAAAGAGAAGACTTAGGGGAGACTTAATATATGTACAAGTATATCAGAGGGCAATACAGAGATCTCTCCAATGAACTGTTTGTACCAAGGACTGTGACAAGAACAAGGGGGCATTCTCTTCGTTTGGAGGAAAGACCATTTCTGCACCAGCATAGAAGAGGGTTCTTCACGGTAAGAGCAGTGAGGCTCTGGAATTCTCTTCCTGAGGAAGTGGTGATGGCCAACTCACTGAATGAATGTAAGAAAGGAATGGAGGCTTTTCATGTGAGTAACAGTATAGAAGGTTACGAATAACAGAATATTATAGGTAGATGGATGACCCAGCTTAGGGGAAGGAATTTTTTTCCCTATGGAGAAAATTGGCTTCTACTCTGTGGGTTTTTTGCCTTCCCCAGGATCAACAATGCAGAACAGCTGCACTAAAAATAGGCTGAACTAGATGGACATAAGGTCTTCAGCCTTCAAAACTATGTTGCTATGTTATTACTTTTTTGTGTTTTATAACAATTTTATTATTCTAGCCCTAACCCTATTAGATGCTCAGCCTCTCTGTCTGCCTATGCAGAGCGCAGCAGTCAAGATAAGTTTGTCATTGGCTTCTGTACTCTGCTTAGGCAGTGACCAAGATCACAAAGCCCAGTTTGTTATACCAAGATCTCTGTCATCTCAATTGCTGCCTATGATAAACTCATCTCGACTGTTGCGCTCTGCATAGGAACTGGAGGTGGCCACTGAGATGACAAAGCAGCTTTTCTTATCCAGCTGCCGATGGGCAGTCACTGAGGCCGGCGGACATGTGGCTGGAAGAAGCTGCACTTACGGGTACTGTCAGTTATAGTAGACATTGGGGAGAAGGGGGCAGGTGAGATTTGGTGCCTCCATCAAATTTGGCCCCAGGGTAACCTCCCCTGCGCTTCTCCACCTCTCCTCCGCCATTGTAGCCACCACTTGATAATCATACACTTATCATCAGGTTGTTGGGGGATGCTGAGAGTTGTAGTGCTGCAGGTTGCTGACCCCTACTTTACTCCATGAAATATGTAAATACCAATATATATAGACTAATATTACACATGATGGCTCCACTCTCAGCCCCCCGGCCTCCCCAAAGTGAGTGAATAAATCATGTCTTTTGTCACTAGCTTGATAGGAAACAGCATCCTGAAATGTAAAGCCCACGAAACAGGAAACATTGTAACATTTACAATCCATTGTCATCTCCTGCCTCCATATCCTATCCCATGCATCAGATGCTCGCAGATATTTCCAGCCTGGAGTCAGTGGGAAAATTCCTGTGCAAGTTCAATCCAGGACAAGTCAGGCCCCGGCCGCTGCCGCCGTGCACCTCCTATGTTTTTACACATTAATCTCTCCAGAATCAATCATTAGAAACTGCAGAAAACGGATGCAAAGTGATTAGAATTAATCTACTATGCGCATAAGAATATCTTTCCCAGTAAATACCCTCATACATTGAAATTGCCGAGCCATTAATTGCACTGGTAATTGTGAGCTCCTCTAATCCCGTCCTCCTACGGCCCCCCATCTTTATCCCACACAAAGCTCTGACACGGGCTTTATTCTTCCCGGGCATGTCCTGTATGCTGACCAATAACTCCCATCAGAGCGCAGGATGGGTGTCACTCCCACGCCGTCACATCATGTGCCGTACCTCGCCGGAATCATATGTACAGTAACGACAATTTGCATGTCATTGTGACTGTTCTCTTCTTCTTTTCAATTAACCCCTATGGAGTTTCCATAATCACAGGTTTGCTTAAAAATATCTGACTTTTTGCAGTTTTTTTTGCATTGCACATTTTTCTGTAGCACGTAGCCAGAGAGGATGAGATGAATTTACTAGAATTTGCACCAGAAATTTACATTTACCTTTTCTATTGCACACACAGCTCATGATGCCCCACGTTTATTCCCAGGGGTGCATAGGGGGGTGCCTATCCATACGGCAGATTTTACCCCAGCGCTCTTTTCACCAACACCAGCATCTTCGTAAATGTCCTCTGGCGTTCTCCGTGCCTATATGTAAGAGGTGCACAGGGCATTTGGCGTAGCACCGGGCCACGATTCCCCCAGACTTCTGCCATAAAACTGTTTGAAGTGTTGTAGCTTTTTGTGCACCTCGCAGTTTGTGACTTTGTGTGTTCTCACTTCAGTTCCGGTCAGCTCCTCCAACTTTTTGAAAAGTTTAACAGGGCCAGAGCCAAAGTCAAATTCTACATAATTAACGCCATCATTGAGGCTATGTGCACACGTTGCGGATTCCGCTGCGGGTTTTTCCGCGCGGAAACACAGGTAAAACCGCAGGTAAAGTGACCTGCGGTTTTCCTGCGGTTTGGTCTGCGGTTTTGCCCTGCGGTTTCACACCTCTGCTATGGTAAAGGTATGAAACCGCTGCGGAATCCACACAAACAATTGATATGCTGCGGTTTGTAAACCACAGCAAAACCGCGCGGAACAATCCGCACCGTCAGCACAGCGTTTTTGAAACCCCATAGGGTTTCATTGTACTGTACATGATCAGCGGAACTGCTGCATTTCCACAGTTCCACAGGGCCAAAACCGCTGCGGAAACGCAGCAGAATCCGCAACGTGTGCACATAGCCTTAGAGTAATATTTCGGGAGGTGGCGCATTAATGGATTTGGCGCATCTTACTCCATCGCCGCCTTCATAAAGACTGACGTTCAGAACAGCGATCTGCATGAGTCAAGTCCTATTGGTTTCATGCAACTAGTTGTATGATCCAAAGATCTGCTCCGGTAATTTGTCTCCCCGTTAGTAATCGTTTTTTTTTTATGTGAGATTTCTGCTTGTTGTCAGTGAATGGCAGCACTTGTATGAAATCCATCCTGACCTTATAGAGTATTTTTCCCAGCTGAGGTTTTGATACAGTTGTATCTGATCTAGACAACCTCCTGTGAGCTGAACACATCAGCTGCGGTGATAGTTTGTTACAATGTATCAGCCCAGTCCAGAGTCCTAATAGAACTGTAGAAATCCCCTTCTCTTTCCTCTTCAGGCCTGGAATAGAGAAACAATGGATAAGTTGCAACAATGTAACAGTGGAGAGACATTGTTATATTCTCATCTTGTCATTTGTTGATCTCCGCTTTAACATTCCAGGCGGTTTGTTTCCTCATTTTCCACCTGATCTTTACTAGAATGTGAGTTTTTGTATTATAGGTTGTGAAAACCGTGCGGAGGATTGGGGTACAGGTAATTCCTGGCTGTGCTTTCCATATGACACTGGATTAATGCTTATTCCTTCCTGCGAGTACAGAGGTCGTGGTTTATGTTGCACATATCGTGCTAATATAAAGCCTACATGGCAGAGATGGCGCCATCTCCCCCATTACAACAGATCTCACATTCCCCGGGACAACCAGCGAAGCCTGTCTACACCAGGACCGAGGGATCATGGGACTTTATATCCGGTGTATAGAGTTACAATACATTACAAAAAGTAATAGCGCACACAGAAAAGCTTACAGGGGTATCTCCATCTCGGACTCGGACCAATGAATTCTGGACCCTCCTTTGTGGTCAGCACCCTTCTCAATTATGGAGACCATGTCCCATGGCGTAGGGAATGGACAGATGACTGCCTATGCACAGCGCTCTGAATTCACTTCTATGGGAGTTTCCAAAATAGCCAAGCAAAGCAAGCGTACTCCATGGAACAAAGCATGCCCAGCCATCTTTCCATTCCTAGCAGTTGTAAACGGGGGCTGCAGTCTTCAGATATTTGACACCTAATATCAACAGAATATGGCAATTATGTGGACGGGTCAGATATGAGAATAGCGTTTTACTCATCTATCTTACGTGGATGGTGATGGCTGTGCCTTCCATTCATCTGAATTCTTGCCATGTCATACTATATCAGATTGTGACAACTTTCCACTGTTAAATCCACATGAACTTGCTGAATAAAGCTCCCAAGGTAAAGTTGTGGTTCATGATGAGAGCAATATTAAAAAAAAAATATATCCACTACTATATAGCTTTTAGGTACAGTATTCTGTGATAATAATTTCTTTAGTCCAAATCCTCTGTATAGAGAAGTTACATGTGAAAATTCTGCCATCCTGCAGCCACCACTAGAGGGAGCTTACCGCACACTGGTCGTACATTGAACCCAATTATTAATTAGTATACAGTAAGCTCTTTTAAAAAAGGTTTTCAAGGTTGTCAGTCACTTTATGTGGCTGTGTCAGTTCTAGAAATCAGTGGGAGTCTCCCGGTATTTTGACTGTCTCCAAATTAATGTGAAATATGTACGATATTATATAGTCGCTCTTCTCCAGGGGATTGTGTAGCTTTTCTGTCACTTGCTCTCCAGTTAGTCATTTACATAGATGCACAAAACCTTCTTTTTTACTCTTTCTGTTTGAATGTGGCTCAGACGCATCCACTGAATTTAGGTCAGCCAAAAATGTTCAAACCATATCATTAGGAGGACAGCAAAGTGACTTCAAAGCAGCATAGATTTAGTATTCTTCTCGCAGCCAGTGTCCAGCCGTAGCGGCTCTGAAATCAATACCATAGAAAATGTTTCTTGTCACCGGGCAGCTCATTGCTCAGAATGTACTTCCACTTATCGGCGCTGCCGCACGCGCTCACAAATCAATATTTTCAAAGCAGATTATGTTTATCTTTATATCTCAAAACTCCATGTACTGGTGAAGAATGGGTTAAATGTGGCAGATGTACTTTCAGGACATCCGTTTAATTCAGCATTTTACAGGGTTCTTAGTACATCTCGTTCTCGTATAGAAGCCAGGAAACTACAAGGCAGGAAAATACTGCATCGAAATAAAAAGGGGCAGCAGGCCTCACACGCTCGCTGGCAAATCAGTCCGTCCACTGGGCTTATAAGCATATTATATACATACATGGAAAGGTCCTGGGAATTCATGGAAAAAGCCTGTGTCATAAATGTGTGGGAGTTTAAATACTCAATTGCTGTTTCATTTGAAGTGCTTGATGCATATTTAGGGGTGATGGTTGTTCCCATCGCTGTTCCACTTAATCACACACTATTAAAGGTGAATGCATGCACTGATTAGGCTGCAAAATGTCATGCAAATTGGTGTGAAGGAATCAACAGAAAAAAAAATCTGTGTGCAGTTGTGTCACACACTCCTTTTAATTTTGAAATTTATTTCATTCACTTAAAGGACCGGTTAACGTTTCCATCGCTGTGTGGCAGGTATCCAGCATGGGAGCGGCGGTGCATGTGCAGAATGTGCCTGGCCGGTTAGGTGAACACACATCCACTTCTTGCATGTATTCATAGTAGGATTAGCCAATACTTCTGTAAATCACAAGGAATACAGTGCTATCTATCTGTCTGTCTATCTTATTATCTAACTATTATCTATTATCTACCTATTATATAGATGATAGATAATAAATAGATATCTATTAAGCTGTCTATTATCTGTCTATTGTATATCATCTATTATCTATCATATATCATCTATCAGTTATCTATTATCTTTCTGTTTATCTATCTTTTATCTATTATCTATGTATTATCTATCTATTTTCTGTCTATTATCTATATATCTATCATCTATCTCTCATCTATCTTTCTATTATATATCATCTGTCTATTATCTATCTATTATTTATCTATCTGTTATCTATTATCTATTTATCTTTTATCTATCAATCTATTATCTATATATTATTAATCTATCATCTATCTATCTATATTTCTATTATATATCTATTATCATCTATATATTGTGTATTATTTATTATCTATTTACAATGTATATTATCTCTCTATTATCTATCCATTTATCCACATTATCTATCACATATTTCTTATTTATATCATAGTTATCTCATTACTTTCCAGTGGATACAAATAGTGTCGCCCACGTATAAAGCCACAATTTTCCAGCTCCATTTGGAGCCTTTCTCGAGCAGTAATATGTGGGGCCCCTTAGTCTTATCCACAGGTGACTGAGTCACCTGTGGATAAGACTAAGGGGCCCCACATATTACTGCTCTACATATCTCTACATAGTAATACACTGGGTAGTTTGGTTAATGAATGATGAGATGTTGCTTTTTCTGTACAGAGTGAATTATGCCAAGTACTGCCCATATAGTGGGGATAGGGGCCCAGAGTGCACAGGGGCCCACCTGGGGATTCCCCTGTTACCCTGTGGGCCAGTCCGAGCCTGGGTGACTCCATATTGCTGCTTGGGAAAAGTTTTCTGCAGAGCTGAAAAGTCACATTTTATACGGTTGCCAATTTTGTATCTACTGGATAGATACGTATGGTATAGAATCTATTATCTATAGATAATTGTGAGAGTAATAGGCAGCAGGCGGCCATGCTGTATGTGTAACACGCAGAGTTTCGGCTCCACAGAACCTTTCTCAAGTTTATAATAAATCTGAGAGACAGATGAAATATATGAGAGAGATAGGAGATATGCGGTGGATGGATGGAGAGGCAATATGCAGACAGACAGTACTGGATATGTGAGATCGAGTGGACTTTGCGGGGCGAGCAGTCAGTGCATATTAGGAGTCGTGATCCATCTGATGGGGGTTGATTTTCTGACATTAGACTCCTTATTACAGATTCCTGTAATTGCAGATGGAACAACCAAAATGTCCGCTGCCGGAGGAGCGCCCGCCGCGATATCCGGGATATCAATTAAGGGATGAAAACAGAGCCGCATTCTAAGAAGAATTTATTTTCTATTACCTTTAAATATATTTTCCATTTTCCTCCTTCTGGAGCTTAGGTTGTAATCCTATTCACTCTGGAGTGCAGGGGACCGTTTTAATCTGTTTAGAGCTAAAACATAAGTGTATTGCATATGGGATATTAAACGGGCCGACGAAAAATAGGATACGTGCAAAATACATGTATTAGTGAAGAATGAGCGAGCCAAATAGTGGAGGCCCCGGCTTCTGAGAGCGCCTGTAATATTCAGCTTATAGGTAGGAGCAATGCGACACAATCCTTGGCTCATCAGTGCAGGGAGGCTGACAACTGCTTCTGTGAGACGGAAATGCGCTCTTACTGGTTGTCATGTCTCCAGACAGCAGGGAAGGACACTGCGCTGTCTGCAGCCGCCTGCACGAGCCATATAAATGCCGCAGGTACAGACTTCTGTGTCAGGGGGCTATGGGGGGTGCTTGAGAACATACTGAGGGGTCCTCTGTTTAGGATCCTGGTCAGAGAGGAAGAACATGGACTATGACCACTGATCGACACCATGCAATACTGCACTTCCCCTCCGGAGGCGCTGCAGGGACATTTAACACTTTCTTCCAGGTTTCCCCACACATTACAATTGAACGTTGCGGTCTCATAAGGGGGACACTTTATGACTAGCAAGAGTCTCTTTTCACTAGGATGGATTGGAACTCTGAAAATAACTGAAAATTGCCTGAAAAATCGCTCAAAACACGCTTGAAAGAATTTATTTTTTAAACCCACTTTGCTGGCTGTATATTCAGTTTTTGAGTGTTTTTCCTCCTCCTCAAGTTTTGTAAAACACCCAGTGGGAGAAAAAAAAAGTACATATCACTTGTATGAAGTGGCTCCTGGTGGAATCTGCTCCAAGCTCGGCACTGTCCAATCAGAAGGCTGCAAAGATACATGAAAAACTCTTTGAAACTTCTCCAGGAAATGAAAAAGTTCTAAAAAAGAAATGTTGACCAACGAAAGAGCATTTCATGAAGTGGCTTCCATAAGAACTCGCCTTGTTTTTGACTGCTGCTATATAAGTTTGTGTGAACATAGCCAAAGGGTGCGTGCACACACTGTTGTTTCCAGACAGGCGAACCTGACAAAAGTTTTCAAGCAGAAAGTAGTTTAAGAAACGTCGGCAGATTTCTCTCTTTAAGCTTTTTTTTTGGCGTTCAATGGTCGTTACTTAGGCACTTTTTTTTTTTTACATTCTTTTTAAGCTTTTTCTCAGCTCCTTTTACAGAAGAAACCACTATCAAAAACTCAAACAAAAGGATCAAACGTCTTTTGAGTCTTCCCGTTGTCTTATAAAGTGAAGATCGTTTTCTAAGCGCCAGAAGATCGGTCCGGTCGCTTCTTTTGGTGTTTTTGGATAAAGATGCTGAAAAGTCAGAACATCTGCCCAGCGAGTCGTTTTCACATCCATATTATTCTGTTCATTCTTTTGAGCGTTTTCCACGCAGTTTTTCAGGCGGTTTACGAAGCGGATCTGCTCCAAATCCACCTGAAAAAAAAAAAACATTATATGAGCAAAGTCTAACATGTCCAGCGGCTGAGTGAGCCTGTGTCCCCTCGGGAAGGACCATGAAGGATATAGACCATGGTCAATGCAGTGCGGAGTCTTAAAAGGTCATCAGCGAGGGTGAAGGACACAAGTGATGGAGAAAGGGCGACAATGCTCTTTGGACACTGATGGTCATGGTGGATAGGGGCTCGATTTCCAGCATTGTTGTGGAGCCCCGCGGCCACCTCCTACATAAAGTCGTATGTGTCTACCGTCTACGCTCCATTCAGTCTCGCGTCTCTGTGAGTGACTTATCACCCCTATCATCTACATTCGGTGCGTTCCTCAGGAGATGCCAATCACACGAGCCGATGACTAATTTGCTGTAAATAATTACAGAGTGAACAGAACCTGCTCTTTACAATGAGTTCTGAGGCTGAGGCCAGAGAAGATGTATCATATGCAGCATTATAACCCAGCAACGGTACAATAAGAGCGAAGTTCACTGCTGCGAACACTCCCTTCCTGGGAACACGGCCCAACGGTCACATGGACTTAATTGGGATGCATGCTATATACACTGCTCGTATCGGAATGTGCATAATAAAAGCGAGAGTATCAAGAGAAGATTAGAATAAAAGAAAAGTCATGTATGAAGCAGTAAATCTGACAACTTGCGTCATCGCCATCCACCCCCAACCTCCTCCCTGAGTGCACAGATTCTAATTCATAACCTAGAACACAAGCGACTGATCTGCTGAGAGATAGGATAAAAGAGCAGCAATCCCGAAATACAGATCCGGACCAAGGGGCACCGCAGGGGAAGGGGCAGTGTGGGGGAAGGAAGGGGCATTGTGGGGAAAAGGGCACCTTGGGGTAAGGGGCTCCGTGGGGGGAAAGGCACTGTGGGGGAAGGGCCACTGTGTGGAAAGGGGCATTGTGGGGGAAGGGGTAGCGTGTGGGGGGGATAAGGGGCAGTGTGGGGGAAGGAAGAGGCATTGTGGGGAAAAGGGCACCGTGGGGAAAGGGGCACCACAGGGGAAGGGGCACGATAGAGAAAAAGTGCACCATGGGGGAATGGGCACCGTGGGGGAAGGGGCACCGTGGGGGAAAGGGAACCGTGAGGGAAGGTGCACCGAGGGGGAAGGGGCACTATGAGAGAAGGAAGGGGCATTGCGGGGAAATGGGCACCATGAGGAAAGGGATAACGCAAGGGAAAGGTGTACTGTGTGGGAAGGTGCACTGTAGGGGAAGGAACGGGCATTGTGGGGGAAAGGGCACCGTGGGGGAAGGGGTATTGCAGGGAAAAGGGCACCATGTGGAAAGGGATGCCACGGGGGGAAATGTGTACTGTGGGGGAAGGGGCACCAGGGGGAAATGGGGACCGAGGGGAAAGGGGCACCCTGGGGGAAAGGCCATTGCGGGGGAAGGGGCATTGTGGATGGTGGGGAAAGGGCACCATGGGGGAAGGGGCAGCGTGCTCCCCGCCAGTTTCATAGTACCAGACTTCTCTCTAGATGAAACCACTGGTTACTGCCAATGGTGGGACCATAAAGGAAAGCTCATTGCACGCACGGGAAAAAAATGCATAACTTTACAACTTTCTACTCCATCCTCTTCTAAGTTTTTCCTGCACAGCAGCGCTCCTGGCCGCTCGACTGTGCAGGGAGCTACTGCTGGATGCATTCACTTCAATAGAGCTGTCCTTCCATTCCCTGCGCTGTCAGGTGTGTTGAAAGCTTCTATGCAGGAAAAAAACAAGAAGCGGGATGCCGTAGCCCTTTTATCCTCAACGCTACCATTTGCTATGCCTTTATTGTTTTATAGAGTAAAGGTTGTATAATGAATAAAGCAGCGTGCAGCCAATGAGACAGAACACTGTAAGACCGTACCCTCTCCAGCTGCGGAGCGACCATCTGCAGCGGTGTAACTCAGGGGTCCGTTATGGCAGAAGTGATGATCTGTTGCATAGGACTTTCTCTGGCTGACCCGTTTGGGCGTTTGGGAGACACATTGGAGGGCTTTCTACTCTCGGCTACTTTTGGTATTTGAGCAGGGACAACTCCAAGCTCGGCACATCTGTAGGACCCCATTGACCTTTTATCTTGTGCCTGGCAGATAGGACTAGGCATCCTTCTATTTACTGCATGAGTTTGCCTAGTGGACTTAACTGAGGGGCATCGAGTAAAAGTAATGGGTTACGAATGTCATGGTATGCCTACACACCGGCATGAGTCTCCGATATACTGTACATAGAAAAATACTCCTGGCATACAGAATTCCCACTCAAGGCTGTGACATAATCTGGCCTTAGACTTGCTGGCAGAACAGCCGTCTCTTCTGACCCCCCACATGCACACGAGCAGTCGGGGTTCCTGTGTTCTCAGTGCGATCAGATGTTGAAATCCTAAATGTTGATACTGCCTCTTTTCTGATATCTTCTCCTGGGAAGAGTCTGGATTCAGAAGCCTCCTTACACGTCAGATGGTCGGCTAGTCTTGGGCCAGCTTTGTGTATTTGGGCCTTTAGGCAAACTGATGCCTAAAACTTAAAAAAAAAAAAAAAAAAAAAGTCACTCATGGACAATGGCCAATTGTCCCAGGCAGTAGTAGAAAAAATTGAGAAGCCCAGGTCTTCAGTACTGGAGTTTTTTATGTCTGGATTCGGGTACATTTTCCTCTTAATATTCAGGTTATATTTTATTTAATGTAGTCCGGATTTGAAGGGGGGACATCTCCATTCATCGTGGATAGACGGCTGGAGAACTTCCTCTAAAAGACATGTGAATACAGTGACGATCCCCCCCCCCCCTCCGACCTCCCCTGATCTTTGCGCAGAATCCCACACCCACCACTAATAGAGCTCCATTATATACAACGTCTCCGATTGACCCCCTCCAGAGAACTGTACCTGGGAACTAGATTAGATGTAGAGTCACAACTATTCAGACCCCTGAATTTTATTATATGTAGACGTTGTAACTTGTACATTACACAAGTGAAAACCTGTAACTATCTCAGCAGCTTTAAATAGTAGATAATTGTAGCTATTGAGAGCTAAGACTTGTGCCTTTCTGGAAGTCGGGTCAAAAGAAACAACTTGATAATAATAATGTGGCATGCACTGCATACTTACATTAACACATCTTGACATGACGCAGACGTCGTTAACCATCACCGTGCCGGCGACCTCCTACTCTACAGCGTATTATTGGGAGATTCAGTTCATTAGGAAATATACAGCGAGGCTTCGGAGAGAATACGGGAAAGACGATGATGATCCACAAGGTGCTGAACTGTAAAAATAACGTAAAAAACTTTAGGACTGGCTAAAAACAACTTGAAACTAAAACCAATTCAAGATGTTTCCTCTACTTGAACACAAATGACCAGACAGGAGGTTATTCCTATTCGGGAGATAAGTCCGAGCTCATTGGAAAAGAAGAGAAGATGATTTCGGCCATCAACAAGATGAATAACAATGATCGAGGAATAAATGAATATGTCATTAAGTCATCTGAAGACATGTTTAGAGAAATATTTTGGAAGGGTTCTGCCACTGGGAAGATTCTCTGCTATCAAAGAGAGCTGAAAGTGGCTTCAAAGATCTTCCATCACTCTGGAGGACCTGAGATGTTCCTGTATCACACAGACAGTCCATTGATTTCAGTGGCAATTGTGTAATGCTTCATTTTTCCTGTAGAGGCGCTGTATGGAAAGTAAGCATTTCCCGTTAGGGTGTTCCATAGGTTAGAGATGAAATCCAGCTTAGGGTTGGAGTAGTCTACCACTGGCTTCTGATTTTGGACAGTGGCAAAGTCTTATTTAGACCATATTTATGTTGTCCATCAATGTCTAAAAGGGAAAAAAGAGAGTGTAACAAAAGTCAAATGATGGAAAAGTTGATTTGTTGTATTGGATATTTGGTTTCAATTAATACTTTAGTTGAAAAGTAGTTCATAGTGAACCAGAGAGCTGCGTACAATCAATGGTAGACAAGTCCAGGTCACAGATCACAGCAGAGATTGACCATGAATGATAGAACCTCATCTCATCCACTGAAGCCATAATCAGATCATAGCAGATCTGCATCCCATCAGCGGAAGCCCAGACCAATAGCTAGATCAAGGTTTACTATAAACAATATATCTGTTTTCCATCCATAGAAGCCAAGGCCAAGCTTCAGATCACAGTAGACTGAGCATGAGCAACTGATCTATATCCCATCAATGGAAGCCCAGACCAATTCACCGATCAGGTCAGTGATTGCCCATAAACAAAAGATCTGTATCCCATCGATAGAAGCCAAGACCAAACCTCAGGTCACATCAGACTGTGCATGAGTGACAGATTTTCAGGATCATTCCATCAATGGAAGCCCAGACAATTCAACCGAAACTGAGTATAACTGATAGATCTGCATCCCATTATTGGAAGCCTAGATCACCAATTGTGGCATACTGACCATGAGCGACTGATCTGCATCCCATCATTGGAAGCCCAGATCACAGAACACGGCAGACTGACCATGAGTGACAGATTTGCATCCCATCATTGGAAGCCCAGATCACAGATTACGGCAGACTGACCATGAGCGACAGATCTGCATCCCATCATTGGAGGACTGGATCAGTGCAGACCAACCATGAACATCTCACCCATGAAAGCGCAGACCAGGTCACAGATCATGGCAGAGAGCTCTTTGATCTTCATAGACCAATCGTGAATAACAAGTTACCCAGAGAAAATCCATCCAAAATTCCAAATATATGTCCAGCATAAGACGGGTTGATGGATTTGACTTCTGATAACCGATATCATGGTAATCACAGGAACAAATTAACCAGACTGATCCGATAACCATAGGGAGTACACAATTGGCATTTGAGCCGGCAAAGTATGATGGTACTATAAGGAAACCCCTCTCACATTAGACAAGGTCATTTGAGGTGTCGAGATTTTTTGAACCATCCAGTTTAGTAGGAAGAACTGTGTAAAAAAAAATTAATATAACAAATCATCCTGAAATTGCAGGATAAGTACATGGAGGGGGGCACAACATTAAAGAAAAAGGGAATAGCAATAGCCGAAATTTGCAGATTACCTTTCATGGATGCAAAGTGGGCAAATATACTTTCTAGGTTTCTGGGCTCAGTTTGTACTGATACAAAACTCCAAATCTCCTTCATATAGTTAAATATTAGATTTATGACTACTTGTAATTAAAACTAAGACACGCTAACTGCAGATTGTATCTTTGTTTCAGCTATTAATCAAAAAAATAACTAAATGGGTTCCTGTAACACTCCAATCATGGCAGGGAAACCCCTTAAGATGCTGCTGACAATAGCAACAACAGCATCTAAGGTGCTTTAAGTTGTTTTGCAGTGTGGATATTTAATAAAATTTACATAAAAAGATTCCCACATTTAAATAAGTATATCCATTTTTCAAAAGAATTTATTTTTATTTCAAATGGCTTTCCATTAAAACAATCTATATATTTAGAGCAATAGTTATGACTAGTTAGAACGTTCAACAAAAAATTACATTAACCAATAAAACATCAAAAACCCTATATATATATATATATATATATATATATATATATATATACACACACGTATATATAATATGTTAGTAATCCATTTGTCCTGACCCATAGAATATAAGTGTTTTGGTCTTTGGGGTAAGACAAAATGTATGTGTCCGCAAACATTTGGGCTATGATTCCAAGTCTTTCGGTAGTTCGCCACAGGTGGTCCTTGGCTCTTGGACAGTTCTTTTGATAATTCTTTTTACTCCTCTGTATGAAATCTTACGGGGAGCTCCTGGTTGTGGCCGATTTATGGTTAAAAATTGAGGGGATCACCTGGTCATGGCCGGTTTATGGTGAAATCTTGTGAGGAGCATCTGGTCGTGGCCGATTTATTGTGAAATCTCGCAGGAAGCACCTGGTCATGGCTTGCTTATGGTGAAATCTTGCAAGGAGTACTTGGTCGTGGACGGTTTATGGTGACATCCTGCGGGGAGCATCTGGTTGTGGCCGGTTTATGGGGACATCCTGTGGGGGAGCACCTGTTCGTGGCCGGATTATGATAAAATCTTGCAGGGAGCACCTAATCGTGGCTGGATTATGGTGAAATCTTGCGGGGAGCGGTTTTGGTATTTTCGGTGTAGCATGGTTCACCCGCTGATCCCAGTTTGCTGAGCGTTCTGCCTCCCTCCTCTCTATAAGGGATTAGATTCAGGCCATAGCACAGTGTGAAAATTGATTCGGAAAGCCTGCAGGAGGCAGGACGGGGATCCCGACATAAGACGGCAGTGGAAGAATAGGGCGTATTGTCAGTGTGAAGTGCCTTGGGTTTCCATAGGCCATTCTGATGACATCTGAAAAATATGCCTGTTTAGCAAGAGAATCGGTCTCTTTCTGTGCCGTGCTCTCGCCATGCCAATTTACAATCAGTGAGACCAGTTCAGTTGAGTTTTTTTTTCACCCATTTACAATGCTGGAGTATCCTCACACGGCCTCGACTGATGTAATCAGACCAAGGGGCGAATCACAATGGGCCGGGGACTCGTTAGAGCTCTCATCCAACGCGCCGGTTGCTCGTGATGTTTTGTTTCCTCTGGTTTCATTTGTCCAGTTACTTCATTGAGCATCGTTTCCGTTCCATATGGTTCATTTATGTCAGATCGGGCATCAGTAATGGGTTTTCACGGTGGCGGTGATTATCTGTGGATGGAAAGGCAGGCCGTTACTTTATAACATCTGCACCTAAAGGAAAATATCAACTTTTATCTACAATTTTGGACGCCGCCCTGCAATGGAAAGTATGGAAATATCCAACATGGGTGCTGATGGGTTGGGCGTGATGCAAAAAAAAAGTGACCCTTCTTTCTTGGAGTTGGTACTGGCCTCACTTCTTGGGCCAAAAAAGTTTACTAACATGTCTCGTGGAGAAAGTATAAGTGCAGTTTAGCTTTAAAGGGTTCTTTCCTTAGAATAAGTCTTCAGTATGTTACGGGCTTGTGGTACGCACCAAATAATAAAGATGGGATATGGTGCGTTCGCAGCCCTGGGTCCACCGTGCAGAGGTGTTAACTGCTGCTCGGTAATGGCGGACACTATACGGCGGTATTATAAATGGACACACGCGGTTTAACGTCACCCGGTGTGTACAAGGCGGACTCTGTTGCCTCACAGAGCCGCACTACCGCTGAATATAAACGCCGAAGCTTGTTAAGCTCACAGAGCTTGGCGAAGTGAGCGCAGGTGCAATGTCACTGGACTCTGCCCAAAGTCTCCGGGTCGGTGTCCCTGTAGACTCGCCTGCACTCGGCACCGCAGCTGCGGTACTTATGTGCCTTGTGCGGGATGGCACAATATGGCGCTAAGTGAGGTGCAGACCTGGAGGCACTGTGGCATATAACCTAGCCACTGACAGGCGCTGACTCTACCACTAGACCCTAACTATAGGCACAACCAAGGGTAGGGGTTTCCAATGAGTCAATCACCAGATACATGCATCCATCATCATACACACATAAGCATTTGAGTCTATACTAGCGCATGGCTGAGTGGCCATGCGGCTTTTTTATAGTGGCGTCCTTTCGGGACCTTCCCCGTAGTGGGCCAATCCGAGCAGGAATGGGACCTGCACATGTGACCTCTGACGTCCAATGAGAGGTCGTCCCATGAGCATGCTCAGTAGGGGCAAGAGCCAAGAGTGTCTGCTTGCTGCTGACTCACGCATGATACAGTAGCAGAGCCAGGAGAAGCAGCCAGACGCCTAGCATTAGGCTGGGCAAGACACTGGGACCGACGTCTCTGGCGGAGCAACCTCCTCTCCGACTGGAGAGGAATGGGAGACCGCAGAGGATGTGGCTTGAGATCCCCCCTGTGCAGTGGGGGAAACTCGACGCCTAACACAGTATCAGAATCGTGGAGGCGTTCACATACCTGGGTACTCCTCACTAATCAGTTGATACTTGGTGTCAGAAGTTCAGTGTATTGAGCCGGACCATCACAGATCCCGTTTGTTGCCTAGTGGTCGTTCTCGGTACTGCACATCACATTCACTTTAATAGGAGCTGAGCTGCAGTACCTGAGAACGGCCACTATACGGTGTGTTGAGTGATGCTGTTCGAGCACCGAATGCTATGAATATCCGGCTGCCATAGAAGCCGGTAACTACTGATTAATGGGGATCTCAGGTGTCGCAACCCCTGAGTTCTGAAATCGAAAAGTCATTAATATCTTAGTCGTGACGATTCTTTTAAGCCATCCTGACCTTTCTCTGATGCATTTATATGATTACTGGTGACTCACACAAGCTTTTGTTAGGGACTTGATTCTCTATAAAAAAAAACCCCACATGTATTTTCTAAGGAAGGTATCTGAAAGCAGCCACTTCTCTCTTTGGAGGACCTGGCACCTCCATGCATTACCTAGACGGCCCATTTGTTTCAGTGGTACGATGTAATTCTCATTTGTCACCTGTGGGGGCGCTGTAGGAGAGTTAGCGACTTGTTACCAGGTTCCTTGCTGTGTTTTAGAGCATTGCCACCACCTGTAATCTGAATTTCGGTGAGACCCAAACTGGACAACCCCTTTAATTCTCAGCATTGTAGTAAAGCCGACTCCATATTTCCCAGAAAACTCGATGATTTGGATCCAGCCGCTGATTCGGGATGACTTTTGCAATCTCTCGATACATTTCGGAATAATCCATGAAAATCGGGCAGAGGGCTTGTGAATCTGCGGATAATATCCCGTTAATGATCGTGGCCGCGGCCATTGTAGTCATCTCCGTACATTGATTTCGGATGGAAACAAGCAAATTGGGGCCAGAGTTCACCATTTGTGTATCTTGGCAGCTCAGACGCTGTGAGAAAGATGTCAAATGCCAGCTGGCACTGGCAAGACGTATGTTTTGCTGTCTCAGCAGAAAATAAAGAAAGAGCAAAATGACAGAAACCCACAGGATTCATCACCCGGCACCAGGCGGGTTTATGCCACTGAACACCGCAATACCCTCGGTACATGCCCGTATCCCAGCTGCCCTCATTATTGGTCACTTCACCTCCGAGAGGGCAAGAAGCCGCGATAAAGGGACACAAACAATATAAAAGCAACGACAGGGCAAGAACGACATTGTTCACAGCAAGCAGAGGTCTGATCAGTGGGAATCCAAAAGCTGGGACCCCCTGTTCTAAATGGAGCGGTGGTCCATATAGTAGGTGCAGCCATCGCTCCGTTCTAATGGGGCACTTGGAAATGGGCGGGACCCAGTGGGTGGACCCCCAGCAATCAGAAAGTTATCACCTATCCTGTTTAACTGTACTGTCGCATTATGACTTATGAAGAGGATAGGTGATAACTTTCTGATTACAGGGGGTCCAACTACTGGGACCCCCACCATTTCCAAGATCTGAAGTGCAACCATCGTTCCATTCTAATGGTTGCACATGTGCTCCGCCGGTCCATTTATTGCTACCTCTGACAGTCATATAGACAATGGGGCATTCTTATGGGGTATTTCAGAGCCCCATTCACATGATCGGTGGGGTCCAAAACAGTCAGACTCCCATCAAGAAACTGCTGAGATTGGAATAACCCATTAAATGCAACAAGCAGACGGCAGCACCGCACTTTGGGAAGGTAGCCAAAGGTATCCCGGACCCTCTTTCTAGGAATTGGTCAGTACTAGATGCCCGACGCAGGGCTTAGAAGTCAGTAAGCCAAACCTCCAACTCCTCGATTTCCCTGACTCCAGACTCCACAGCCCTGGCTGGACCTCCACAGTTCTAACAGCATAGCCTAAATATGGGCCGTGGTATTACCCCATTGTGCCTTTAACCAGCATTGGTGTAGCCCCCAGTGCAGGGTCTCATTGTGCGCCAGTGCAGGGGCTCGCTGTGCGCCAATGCAGGGGCCCGTTGTGCGCTATTGCAGGGTCTCATTGTGCGCCATTGCAGGGTCTAGTTGTGCACCAGCGCAGGGTCTAGTTGTGCGCCAGTGCAGGGTCTAGTTGTGCGCCAGTGCAGGGTCTAGTTGTGCGCCATTGCAAGGTCTAGTTGTGCGCCAGTTCAGGGTCTCGTTGTGCGCCATTGCAAGGTCTAGTTGTGCGCCAGTGCAGGGTCTAGTTGTGCGTCATTGCAAGGTCTCCTTGTGCGCCAGTTCAGGGTCTCGTTGTGCACCAGTGCAGGGTCTCGTTGTGCGCCATTGCAGGGTCTAGTTATGCGCCAGTGCAGGGTCTAGTTGTGCACCAGTGCAGGGTCTAGTTGTGCGCCATTGCAGAGTCTAGTTGTGAGCCAGTTCAGGGTCTCGTTGTGCGCCAATGCAGGGTCTAGTTGTGTTCCATTGCAGGGTCTAGTTGTGCGCCATTGCAGAGTCTAGTTGTGCGCCAGTGCAGGGTCTCGTTGTGCGCCAATGCAGGGTCTAGTTGTGTTCCATTGCAGGGTCTAGTTGTGTTCCATTGCAGGGTCTAGTTGTGTTCCATTGCAGGGTCTAGTTCTGTTCCATTGCAGGGTCTAGTTGTGCCCCATTGTAGGGTCTAGTTGTGCGCCAGTGCAGAGTCTAGTCATACGCCATTGCAGGTTCTCATTGTGCCCCAGTGCAGGGTCTCGTTGTGCTCCGCCGCCCTGCAGGACTTTGTTCCCACTTTTATCTCATTTGTCTATAGTTATGGCAGTCGTGTGACTTTCCATTCAATAAGTCAGATTTCTCTTAGCTATAGATCATCAAACCTTGTCTCTTCGGAGGCGATTCAAACGCTCACACCTCAGACTGTCCGCACCCGCCGAGGCTTTTTTGTGTCGGATTGTCAGACATTAATGGCACTTAAAAAACAGCTTTGAAAATGTTCTACCTGGAAGGCACGAGTCTCCAGTGTCCTGGGCACATCAAACCTCCCTCTCAAGATTGCCATTGATGTAGTGCTGAAAAAACGCTCAGATCTCGGAATCAGACGGTATTTTACTGTGAATTGCCCGACATACAGACTCTCCTCTATGAACGCCAGTTCTACGCTGCTCCACTGATATTCCCGTACCTTCCCTAATAGGATACTGTGTTATATCGTCGTATCACCTTGTAATAAGGCATCCATTATGCCACCGAGAGAGTCGTGGACAGCATGAACGCAGCCGCCTTTCACTCTTCGCCTGGATTCAGCCGCTAGCAGACAGCTTTACATGCGGGCCTGGGATCCAGGGACCCCCTTCAAGGCTCACATCTAGCAATCAAATTGAGCATATTCTGCAAATAATGTCCAGTCTCCAAAAATAATCACCACTAGGATCTTCTCCATTTACCAGAACGGGGAAATTGCCCCTGAGGTTCTCCTTGCAAAGAAATATATATCATTCAGGCTGTACATCATTTTCAACATTGCGCCCAATGGCCGGAGTACGGCACCATCCAAACTCTACATCTGCGCTACCGCAAACGGTGCGGACTCACTACTAACCCAGGAGGTATGACCACACCTCTAGGATTCCCACGTCTCCAAGGGCTCACGGTCCGGTGGTTGCAACCATGAGAAGAGTACATGGAGAGTTGGCACGCGTCCTACTGGAAGTCAACAAGGGGTACAAAGTGAGGGTGAAGGCTTTAAAGGGATTGTTTCATCACATACCAACCTTTTAATCTACTACCCTCTGAGACCCTCTGCAAACAGTTGACTTTGCTGGAGAAAGTTTTGTCCTGCCATGTAGTATTATCAGTTGAATGACTTTGCCGTATAGGTATGAATACATGGCCAGCATCTTTACAAACTATGACATCCACCACAAATTTCAGAGGAATAAAAAACGAATCTGAACTGAGAAAGTAAGTTAATGTGTGTGCACAATGTAAGTGCATATTAACACATGACCATTAACCAGAGAAAGCAAAAAACACAAATATCCTGAACTAAAAAGTAAAAAATAAACTGCAAATAATGCATAAAGGTAATAATAATAATAAGGGTATTTAGGAAATTTCAGAGGAATGCCTACATTTGGGAAGGTTTTTAGCTTTTTTAGGATTGTCTGTAATTTTGGGAGATGTGTTTATCACCTGTAGGCAGAGAATAAATCATCAAAGGTCTTCTAGATTGTTAGGAGGAGACTCTGCCTCTGTGGTTGGAGGCCAGGCAGCATCAGAGAAGGAAACGTCTGGAGATCAAGTGAGAGAAGTGACCTCATGAGAGCTAATATGGCCGGTGATGGTGTCAGGCAGCTACTTATCTGTGAATGATGGACATGAAGGGTGCACAGCTGGACTTAAAAGATGAAGACTTTGTACAGGAGTCCGGACCACATTCAAGTCCTACTTTTCGGCTGGAGATGTGCAAAAATTGGGGTCATTTGGATCATTACAGCTGCGGAAGGTAGGTTTTTAGGTAGTCGTAAAAAGAAGCTGACGGCAGCATTTGGTGTAATGCTGGACAGATGTTCTCCTGCTGTTCTCTCCGTACCCCTGTCCAACCCTGCGACGGGGAACAGCAAATTCTCTCTTGAATCTCCGCGCTAATCTCCGTGATGAAGAACAGCTCTGTACCAACTCATTAATCCAACGTCAGACTTTAGAGGAGGAAGAAGCAGCAGTTTAATTATTGAAAACAAATCCACTTTGGCTGATCCGTCGGCCTATACATTTTAATCATGGCCGGATCCCGTCCGACACGGCGGCCGAGTCTCATTTTGGGAGAATTAACTTGTCTGTCCCTCCTTCTTTATTATTGTGATTGTCGAGAGAGCAATAAAAAATCAACTTTGTGAATTCTCAATGAGACGGAGGTGCTCAGGCCCGGAGCCCCGGTGCCACGCCAAGCTGCCGGCACAGAACACTCATGCCCATGTTATATATATTTATTCTTAGGAGGTGTAATGTACAAGGGCATGAAAAGTTCTCCCTGTGGAGTTTATGCTTATACTCTATAACATCTTCCTAGTTAATGTATTTATAGATTCCTAGGTTTTTCTGCTATTACAAATAGCAACAAAAAAAAGAAAGGAGAGCAGAAAGCTAAACAAGTCACTGTCAAATGTTATAGGACTGCTTACAACCAGTCAACTCAGTCACTGAAATGAGGCACCTCCAAAAAAATAATGGCCTAAATGGGGTGGTTAGTCTGATCCCTCAAAAGTAGTGTGGTACCCTGGAGCTTGGGCCACCAATTTCCAAGATAATTAAATGGGGCACGTAAACATTTAATTACTTATGTTTGTAGCTTACATAGCGCCATCATATTCCGCAGTGCCCTATATGTGTCATAATCACTAACGGCCCACTAAATCGTCTGTGGAGGGAAAACAAAGTATTTGGAGGAAACTCTTGCAAAGGTGAGAAGGAAAAAAAACAACATGCAGATGTTGCGCTTGGTCGGGTTGGAAACGAGTATCCCAGTGCTGAAAAACAGCAGTATCAGTCACCACACTGGTCTGTAATGGGCTGTCCATGCAGCGCACAGTTGTGCTAGGTCCTTTGTAGAGAGTCACTCTTTGTAGAAGACATCTCCTCTGGTTAAAGGGGTTCTGCTCTACTTTAAAACACATTTTAAATTGGCCTAATGTGGTGGGAAAATACTCAGCTCCTCCACCTTTTGTTCCATACCGGTCTCGTCAATTTTTTATTCTGGCATGGGTCATGACGTGACTTATGCAACCAATCAATGAAGAAGAAACTAGGAAACCGGCTTGGAACACAGTGCACAAATTGGGGATTTCACTGTTTCAATTCAGAATTTCTTAAAAGGTTAATTCAAAAGAGATCAGTACTTGTGATAGACCTCTAAAGCTCAAATGGGGCTTTAAGCGAATCTTTGCTTTGCAAGTCTAGGGTTTAAGATTTGACAGAATATTGTTTTATGAACAATTTCTTCTCCATTGGTTCCAACTAAGATCTAATTTTAAGAAAATTGTGATATTGATGATGAGACACTGACATACCAAATATGGGTCCGATACATAGTCCTGAGGCTATCATCGGGCCTAGTGACACAGTAGACAGCCTCCCTTCCTTACATTATGGGGTCAGTCATGTATTTAATGGTTGGCATGGAACACTACATGTCTCCTGCTGTGATTGCACGATAAAAGAAACTTCTCATAACTGGGCCTACTCAGTTTGATTGCTGCCTTTACAGAAAGAACTTCTGGAACTTGCTGCCTTTACAGAAAGAACTTCTTAAGATAAGTTCTTGGAAAGATAGTTTACACTGGAAATGTACAGGTATTGGTAAACCAGATAACTGTAGTTGATGTTTTTAGACTTTGAGTGGAAGATCTTTTGAAGGTAAGACACTCAACCAGTAGAACACAGAATTCTGGACAGTTATAGCTTGTGGTTCTCATGTGGTGAAGAAAGGGTCCATGGTTCCCACCAATCTCTCAAGTACTGCCAGAAAGCCTGCCCGCTTATTCCACTTCTCAGTAGTTCTGTTAAACTTTGGTCAAGTTAAGAAATCTAGGAATATTCGATGTGTGGGATTTATGGCAAATGACTCAACCAAAGAGAAGAAATGTAGGTGTTAGTTTGGTGAATCGATTACGTATAGACTCCATCAGCGGCCTAGTCCCATCAATGGCTGAATCGAAAGTCGCCACTTTCAGCTTGTGGCACCATCCGCCTTTCTTTCTTCCATCGAAGCGCTTTGATGCAATATACTTTCCTCCTTTGGAGTCCTGCAACTTTAAGAAGAGCATCTTAGCAGACATACAGACTTCGTGTGACTCCGCTCTCTGTTCTATTGTTTAAGTTTAGCTACATAACTGGTGGGGAATCTTAGCAGCTCCGTTCCAGATTCAAGTCCTGTGAACTTCAGCAGATGTTTCTCCTGTTTTTACGCCAATAGCAACTAGATGCATAATATTTTCCATTCACGCAAGTGATGTGGCTCCAAGTTCTATGGAAGTGAAGCAGGATATTTTAAAATAAGACGTGAATTATTCTCTAAGCCTGTAGATTTATTCAGCTCTCGCACATTCACATGCATTGTCTGTTCGGAGACATTGTGTTCCTCAAACGTCATGTAATGGACAAAATCACAACATCATAGACCCATCATATATACAGTGGGGAAAAAAAGTATTTAGTCAGTCAGCAATAGTGCAAGTTCCACCACTTAAAAAGATGAGAGGCGTCTGTAATTTACATCATAGGTAGACCTCAACTATGGGAGACAAACTGAGAAAAAAAAATCCAGAAAATCACATTGTCTGTTTTGTTTTCATTTTATTTGCATATTATGGTGGAAAATAAGTATTTGGTCAGAAACAAAATTTCATCTCAATACTTTGTGATATATCCTTTGTTGGCAATGACAGAGGTCAAACGTTTTCTGTAAGTCTTCACAAGGTTGCCACACACTGTTGTTGGTATGTTGGCCCATTCCTCCATGCAGATCTCCTCTAGAGCAGTGATGTTTTTGGCTTTTCGCTTGGCAACACGGACTTTCAACTCCCTCCAAAGGTTTTCTATAGGGTTGAGATCTGGAGACTGGCTAGGCCACTCCAGGACCTTGAAATGCTTCTTACGAAGCCACTCCTTCGTTGCCCTGGCGGTGTGCTTTGGATCATTGTCATGTTGAAAGACCCAGCCACGTTTCATCTTCAATGCCCTTGCTGATGGAAGGAGGTTTGCACTCAAAATCTCACGATACATGGCCCCATTCATTCTTTCATGTACCCGGATCAGTCGTCCTGGCCCCTTTGCAGAGAAACAGCCCCAAAGCATGATGTTTCCACCACCATGCTTTACAGTAGGTATGGTGTTTGATGGATGCAACTCAGTATTCTTTTTCCTCCAAACACGACAAGTTGTGTTTCTACCAAACAGTTCCAGTTTGGTTTCATCAGACCATATGACATTCTCCCAAAACTCCTCTGGATCATCCAGATGCTCTCTAGCAAACTTCAGACGGGCCCGGACATGTACAGGCTTAAGCAGTGGGACACGTCTGGCACTGCAGGATCTGAGTCCATGGTGGCGTAGTGTGTTACTTATGGTAGGCCTTGTTACATTGGTCCCAGCTCTCTGCAGTTCATTCACTAGGTCCCCCCGCGTGGTTCTGGGATTTTTGCTCACCGTTCTTGTGATCATTCTGACCCCACGGGGTGGGATTTTGCGTGGAGCACCAGATCGAGGGAGATTATCAGTGGTCTTGTATGTCTTCCATTTTCTAATTATTGCTCCCACAGTTGATTTCTTCACTCCAAGCTGGTTGGCTATTGCAGATTCAGTCTTCCCAGCCTGGTGAAGGGCTACAATTTTGTTTCTGGTGTCCTTTGACAGCTCTTTGGTCTTCACCATAGTGGAGTTTGGAGTCAGACTGTTTGAGGGTGTGCACAGGTGTCTTTTTATACTGATGATAAGTTTAAACAGGTGCCATTACTACAGGTAATGAGTGGAGGAAAGCGGAGACTCTTAAAGAAGAAGTTACAGGTCTGTGAGAGCCAGAAATCTTGATTGCTTGTTTCTGACCAAATACTTATTTTCCACCATAATATGCAAATAAAATGAAAAAAAAACAGACAATGTGATTTTCTGGATTTTTTTTTCTCAGTTTGTCTCCCATAGTTGAGGTCTACCTATGATGTAAATTACAGACGCCTCTCATCTTTTTAAGTGGTGGAACTTGCACTATTGCTGACTGACTAAATACTTTTTTTCCCCACTGTAACTATCTCACCACTCTGCTTCCATTTCTGGACCAGGTGTTGTATGGCTTCCATAGGCTTTTTATGATAATTTTCCTCTTTGAGAACCCACAGACGCTATCCTACTCACATCACATTTACTTCTCTATCCCATTGCTGAGGTAGAAATGGAGGTAGTGGTAAAAGAGTCCTAGTGCTCTGCACATCTCCATGATTATGATTCTACTCATTGACCTCTTTTCGACTCAGTGTTTCATGTATAGTGGTAGATCTGATGCTCCCCCAATGGCAGATGTCAGGAAAAGGAAGGATCTGGTATGTTGGATTTCAACTTCTGTGTGTTGTTCCCACAGCAGATTGGCCACTTCCAGACAAGTCTTGAGGGGACTGAGGAGTCTTCAAAGGGAGAAAGTAGTCTGGAGAGTGAGGGAGAAGAGTCTGTCTAGGAATACAGAGGTGGGTAGTAAGTCTGGAGTGAGGCAAAGGAGTTTGAAGAGGTCTGAGAAGTCTGCTTGGGGTGAGAGGAGTTTAGAGAGGGAGGCAGAGGAGTTTGGAAGTGTACACATTTTGAAGTAAGTGTACAAATTTTGAAGGAAGGATCAGAAGGGTGACAAAGGGAAAACCGAGGAGTCTGGCGAGGACCAAAAAATCTGGAAGGAGCAGAGGAATCTGGATGATAGAGTTTCAAATGTCTGGAGGGAACTGAGGAGTCTGGAGGGCACTAAAATATCTGGACGAGGCAGAGGAATCTGGATGAGAAAGAGAGTCTGGAGACTGAGGAGCCTAGAGAGGGAAGAAGTGTTTGGAGGGTCAAAAGATTCTTTGATGGGATGAAGGGGTAACAAAGGAGTCTTGAGGGGACTGAGGAGTTTGGAGGAGACTGAGAAGTCTGGAGGAGACTGAAGAGTCTGGAGGAGGCTGATGAATCTAGAGGGGGTAAAGGTGTTTGGAGAAACAAGAGTCTGAAGAAGGAAAAAGATAGAATAAAGGCATAGAATCCTAGAATGTTATAAATGGAAGGGTCCTCCATTGTCATTGTGTCCAACCCCCTGCTCAATATAGGATTCACTAAACCATCTCAGACAGATGTCTGTCCAGCTTCTGTGTGAAGACTTCCATCGAAGGAGAACTCACCACCTCTCATGGCCGCCTGTTCCACTCATTGATCATCCTCACTGGAGGAGACAGAGGAGTCTGGAGGTGACTGAGTAGAGGGGGACAGAAACATTTGGAAAGGACAGCTTATTCTGGAGAAGAAGTGATGTATCTGGTAGGTGTAGTGTAGTTTGGAGGGGTCAGAGGCGAGGACAGGACAATTTAGAGCAGAAATAGAGATCTGTAGAGAAACCGAGTAGTCTGGAGGGGATTGAGACCACTGACAGTGATGCTGGCCTAAAGCCAGGAATGCCAGGTATGGGGGAGTAGAAGGTGTAGGTTAAACCCAGACCAATCATAAAGTACAACTGTACATAGTTTGTGTCTCACTACGACTCCGGACCTAGAGCCTATTGATTCCTCCACCATCTGATGACTATGATGTTCAACAGGCTCTTGGCAAATCCCGAGATTAGTGGAAACATTAAGAGAATTGTTTTTTTCCTTCCTGATCCTTTTGTTTACCTGGAAATAAGTGATGTCAAAGGCATTTGTCTCCCCCCCCAATCCACCTCATGGATGGGATAAACGACAGTTTTATGCCTACTTTTGCCTAAATTTTCACCAGTGGTCTTACCATTTCATGCAGTTACCAAGAGGATCAGCATGAACAGAATAATGGAAGGTTGTTACAAATTAGATGTGAGATACATATAAATTTACATTTACAATGCAATGTGATTATTCTCCCCTCCCCCCACCTCCGGTCATGTACCCGTCCTCGCCATTAACCTTCCCGTCGATAAAATACATGGGCGACGGCGTTGTTCTCTCTGGGCGAGGTGAATCGAAGAATCACTTGAAAGGATTTAAGATGAATATATTACAAACGGGAACGGAAAAAAAAAAAGAGGAAACACCTGACGTTGCCATGGTGACGGCGCAGAATTTGGAGGGATTATTCCAAACCTTTCGGAAGACTCTAAGACAATGGGCGCGGATTGCGAGGTTGTCTGGGCTTTTTAGCTGAGGATGTTAGCATCTGTTTGTTAGGGGGGACGCGTCTGTGACAATCTGCCCGTCCTTTGTTGTGTGTTTGCGGTGCGCTATCATTTTGGGCCGGGGGGGATAGAGGACACAAGTGCTGCTTAGCGAGGGTCTTTGGAGACCAAATATGATTGTGTTTCTGGCGCTATTGATTTTTTTTTTTTTTGCAGCAGCTGATATTTCAATCTGGGTGCAGCATGACTGAGAGTCTACGCACACTGTCAAGAAGAAATATGATAGTGTCTTAAAAGATTAATAATACTGCCGGTCCTCGGGAGGCTTATCTTAATTCACTGGCCTGTTCCCTGGCATGTTCTGTAATTTATCTAGTCTGATTTGAATAGCAAATGGCAATCGGCTGCCATTAGGGAAATGGGCATCATTTTTATTGATCCAGCAAGAGCTGGATTTTTATTTAAGGAGAGCAGCAAAACACTATTAACAGTCGGCAGCCGAGGAGCGGAAAACAAGGGGGAAGCATCTTCCATGGCGACATTTATTTTTAGGGAGATTTTTATTTGTTTTTGATTTTTTTTTTTTTTTTTTTTACCCAATCCAGCGGGTTATTAACAGCAGCGACGGGTTTTATATGATGAGTTGTGACAATGTGACACTGGATTCTGTCACTCGCGGGGGGGCGCTGATGTGTCTTTTTAAGACAGAAGTCTCCGCTCGGAACAAGATATGACATATCCACAGGATAAGCGAAGTCATCGAGATCGGTGGGGGTCTGTCCGCAAGGACCTGCACAAATGACCAGAAAAGACACTTTTATTCCCGTTAGATTGCAGTGACGGTGCACATACTCATCTGCCGCTCCATTCGCGCTCTACAGGATTGCCAGAGCGGTGAATTCAGCTTTTTTGTCAGAATGAATGGAGTGGCTGCCATCAATCTCACCTATTCTATTTAAATCAGACCACCCCCTTTAAATTACCTTTTAGATTCCCTATCAAAGGTCTCGGACCCAGCCAACCAGTCTCCTACTTTCAGCTGATGATGAAGAACAACCCCCCAAATAGCTGTCTACAAATGGAGTTTTTTGGGTTGGCTTTATATCCTCGCTCATGTGGCAGTGGTCTCTGTAGGGTCAGGATTGACTTGTAGGATTGCTGCCTCCGATCGCTGGCACTAGAGACCCTGCTCTCTTCCTCTGCGAGCCACTTTCTGCAGATTCTTAAGACCACCACACAAAATAGACGATGCTCGGCTGCAGTGTCACTGAGTAATCGTCCATGGGATCGTTCCCACCAGCAATGTGTGAGACAAACCTTAAAAAATCAGAAAAAGATGCCCCACGCAAAGGGGCAAATGATCCGCCAAAATTTACTCGTCATGACAAAAGCACGTAGTTTTAGTTGACCATGGCCAATATTTCCCTACATAGCAGGTCACATTTTTGACGGCCATTGCAAGAGATAATTTACTTAAGATTTTTCGGCAATGTTTCTGTGAAATGACCAAAACTGGCCATTTTGGACCAGTTTGATCTTCCGTGTATGGAGATCCCTATCTCTGAATAATTGGCCATTGTTCCACTTATGTGAACCTTGGTTTTATCTGCTATGTAATTCTTAAGGTTCCATACACATTAGACTAATGTCAGCCGAACATCCCAATATCGGTGGGATCAGCCGACAGTCTATGGGCCCCCCTGACAGAGGATGTCGGCAGAGAGGAGGATCCAACGCATACGATTTCCAAAATCCAATCCTTTTGTTCGCCAAGAGATAAGGAGGAGAATGACAGCAGCGTTCTTGTAGAGCGCACCGGAGGGCACAGCCACACCGAGTGCTCCTGTGTATGGAGGATTTGCGGGAGACAGCTGCCGGCTGGTCGATCACCCCAAAAGATTGTTCTGCCAAATGCTATCTGTGTTATATGGGGGCTTCAGTCCGTGACTACCTTTTCCATTTAGATCGAAAGATAAATATTCAAAACTTTGAAAAGTAGCTGCAATCAAGAAACACATGGGTGCAAGTCCAAAGATTCCTGACCACACAATCACTAAACATAAAAGAGGTGGATGTTCGATCGAAATGAAGTAAAAGAGCCAGAGAAAGGCCTGAAACATTGTATACAGGGGCATGGAAGAAAACAAAATTTTATTTTTTCACTTTATTTTGATGGCAGTGCTGCATTTGGGGAATTTTAAAAATTGCAAAAAGGAAAATGGGCCTATGCAAAAGTTTTTGCACCCTTAGAGACTTGCTTCCTTAACAGTAATTTTGACCAAGGGTGCCCAAACTTCTACATGCCAATATAGATAGATGGATGTCCTCACTATGTCGGGTACGTTGGGCAGCGGTGGTATCGTGGTGGGGATATCTCTGGTAAATCTACACTCAGTAATATGTGCTATAATAAATGGGATTATGTGTCCAGGAATACGCTCGTGTAAAGTGCCATTTAACATTTGCTGCTCATTTTCTACAACCCTGAGATCCGCAGATAGAAGAATCGTCTGATGTGCTGCCAGCCACAGAAAAGACTTCTATGTCTGTGTCCAACACTTCTTGCTGCTGGGGATGAAGACTATGGCTGATACCACGGTGCCATGCTGTATCCAGACCAGGACTGGCAGGCTTGTGGAGGGCACCCAGGTTTACTTATGCTTCTTAAAGGCAGCAGGGTGCACTTCTTGGTTCTCTGAGGATTTTTCGTAATACCTAGTACATAATGGAGATGTGTCCAAGACACGTTCCTGTCACAAGCTGGGGACACCTGCTACTTCCATTATCTACACCTTACATGGTGGATTGATCATCTACTAGTACTGATCTATCTTCTGCCGAGGTCTTCATGTCGAATATCATCTCCCTGGCTTGGTCACACCTAACGATGTAGACCTCGAGGTTTCTTAGGCAAGGACCTCACCCAAGTGCCTGGATCCAAAGGAGAACATTGAGTAGGACAGTGGATAAACTTCACTCCGGCCTTAAGGATCGAGGGACGTAGGCATTGACTTCTATGGTGGAGGAAAGTCAAGTCACTTGAAGGTCTCATAATGACTCCAGTAAAGGAGCCATCATTAATCACATCAAGACTACGACACCAGTTGTGGACATGCCATATTATTGTGGGGTCTTTCTGTTCTTCTCCATGGGGCTGTGAACATTTCGCAGGTCTCCTTTTTTCCACAACAGACAAGAACTGGCCCAATGATGGGAAAGTGGATGAGGAGGCGACCAAGGAGCGCCCAGCCCTCAAGATCCAGACGGTGGGATATGGTGGCAGACCCAGCCTTATTTGTATTTTACTTTGTGCCCCTTCAGACATTCATTTATTCATTATTTATTTTACGTCTGAAATGTTTTAGGCCCATTAGTTAGAAAATGAGCGCCTGTGCCGGTAATGCGTCTGCCTGGGAAGAGCGTGCTTTTGTGGTGGACGCATTGTCCTCCCGTCTACTGTATATATTAGCCATTCTCATGGTTCTGCCGATGGTAATGTGCCTCTTGTATTCTCTCGTGCTGCCGCCGAGATGTCATTACACGCGACAGCTGGAAAAACTTTATGTCCAGTCATCTGTTATATAGAAATTACAGGTATAAGTGTAATTGGGCCTCCGTCGTCTATCCCCCCCTCCCACCTTCTCCGCCAGGCCCGCTTTCTTTCACCCAAATAATGGGAATGTGGGATTTCTCCCATTCCCAGCCATGCCGGAGGGCGCGTTGTATGGGTCTGAAGCAGTTAACAAGTACATGCTTTAGTGGTTGTGTCTCACATCCAGTCCCGGCCTCAGCTGCTCCCAGTAGGGTCCCAGTAAATAATGGGACAGGAGCGCTGGCTCTGTGGGAGGTAATGGCTAATTTGGCAGCAGCCTTTCTTAGCCCCATTTGTACATGAAATGTTAAGGAGGTCAGACCCATAGTGACTGCTGCACCGGGCACAATCCTTCTTCATTACCGCTCAAGTCATCTAAAATTAAAAAAAAAAAAATAACATAAAAAAAAAAATAAAATTACCGTGGGACATGGCCGGGAAGAAAAGCAATAAAATCAATGGAGGACGGACGCCCTTCTAAAGGTTCTAATCTCTGCACTGTAAATTGTCATATTTGCATAACTATCCGGCTAATGTGCATCCGCTGGCTCGGGGATGGCGCTTATTATCAGCCGTTTAATGTCGTCCTATTCCCGTCTGCGCGATTATTATCCCCCACCGACCGCCTCCTCCTCTGGCGCCGCCCGCGAGGAGAATTTGTAGAGAGGCGTGAAAGCCGGAAAAAAAAACAAACCGCTGTCCAATCTCATCAAATGGCCTGTTTAACCACTGGAGGAGCCGCATTACGGGGGGCATGCATGCAAGGACTGGTCTATCTCGCGACATGCTGGGACGTGCGGTTCACATTCTGCAAAGCCTCGAAGTGAATCTGGATCAGTTGTTGTTTCATGAAGACTTCAGAATGTTTTGGGGATTTCTTGTTTGTTTTTTTTTGCAAATTCTGAAGTTTTTCAAGATTTCAAATGACTGGAAACTGCTAGAGACCTGATACTTGATCACTGGGAAGCTACAAATGTATCCAGCAGCACTAACCTCTGCTGTGCTAATAGCTTGCTACAGTGTAACATTGCCCGTACCATCAGGCTACTTCTCTAAGCTGAATACAACTGTAACAAACAATCAAGTATGAGAAGTAGGAATCCATGACCCTGCATTCTGTGCCGGTGTCTACACCTGGACTATAGCAATCTACTTGGAATATTGCGTTTTTTGCTGTTTTTTTTCATTCTTTGTGATTTTTGCTTATGTAGCATAAAATGTGCATTTTTTCCGCAACTTTTTTTTTTTTTTGCAAGAAGTGAGCTGCTTTTAACAATTTATGCAAATGAGATGTGACTTCATGGAAGCTCGAGCCCACTGTGGGTTTAAAGACGCTCTTCGATGGTGCGGTTCTTGGTGTTTTTTCCCCACCTGTAGGTGTCTATGGGGAACCTCAAAGAAATTCAGTTTTGTTTTTAACTGCATAACTCCAGAGTTTCTGCACTAAAAACACATTAGCACAACGTCTTCAAATCTGCACCAAAAACACATAAAAAAGGAAATCTCAGGAAAAAAAAAAAACAGCGCTGTTTTTTTTCAGCAAGTCTTGGAGCAGAAACTGAGCAGAAGCTCCGCAAATTCTCCTCAAGGTCAAAACTCCTCAAAAATTAGCAGTTTCCGCTCAGTTTCTGCCCCAGAAGAGCACATAAACAGAGTGGATTGCTCTTGTGCATTTCGCAGAAAAAATGCAGCAGGAAAAAAAACGTTTTAGCAAGTGTGAGCAAGGCCTTTGAAGCATTGTTTTATGCAGTTTTGAAGCCGTGAAGATTTTTTTAAGCATTTTGTTTGTGCAGAAACTCTGGAATTCTTCACTAAAATTGCAATTGTGTTTCTGATATGGCATTTTTTCCCAGCGCCCCATAGAAGCATATCAGGATAGAAGTGCACCATTCCTCAGAGTGTCGCAGCGCCGGTACCGGTAAACACACGAGACACGAGTTTTCATGAAATCACATCCATTTTGCTTGGACGCAGCCCATTTTCTGCACACAAAAAATGCAGCTGAAAAAAATGCAACCGTGGGGGAACAAGGACCTAGCTCTAGATTCGGCAGCATGCTGCGACTTCATCCGAGAACCGTATCGCAGGCTCCCATGCAAGTCTACGGGTGAAACGTCGGACAGCGCTTGGATATCACCTGAGAGCAGGGCGATTCATTGCAAGAGACCGGAGAGCATCTCAGAGAGTCAGTGAGATGAAGGCGCCTCTCGCTGTACAGAGTTCTGATTATTAGGATTTTTATGCTATTTTTCATCACTTTCTGTCTCTAGACGAGCCGGAGATTCTGGGTTATTGCTTTCTGTAGCCGGCGGTTGTGTTGTCAGGATGGTGTGTGACAGATGAATATATGGCTGCGACTTGTGCTCCACTGTTTCCACCTGCGTTGTCAGCTACCAGGGACTGATATGCCACAGCCATCTCCACCCTATTAGCGGCTGCAGTCTGTCGCTGACTGCTGCTCCTGGTCTGCCTCCATATTCCATCACACCTTCTGTACAAATTAAAGAGGTTCAAATGGAAGTAAGGTCCCTCGACAATAAACTGATCAGAGCGTGCCCTCCCGCTGGGACCTTAATGTCAGATGGGTCAGGTTCCGACACTCGGCACCCCCGCCGATCAGCTACTCTCAGTGTCCACAATTGAGCAGGCACTGATAACAGCTGATCGGCAAGGGTGCCGGGTGTCCAACTCCGACCCATCAGACATTGATGAACTTTCCTAAGACTAGGTCATCAATGATACTGGACAGCTTCTTTAACTCAAAATGACTTAATGGCTATCCCCATTTTCATAAATGGCTCCTGTTGGTAGTTATTGTAAATACGGACAATTCTGCCATTTCCTCCAGTGCTCCGGTCCACTGCAGCATCACGTGACCACATTTGTGACCTGCCGTCTCATGCAGCATCTTCTCTGTGGACCGGTGGTCACTGTCTCAATGTAAGTCCATGAGACTCAGCAGCCATTGTGTCACATGTTAGTAAAGGCAGACGGCATGGAGCGGAGCCGGTTTTTGTTCACCGGGGGGGGGGGACAAGGGGCCAGATGTTATACACCAGGGGCGAGAGGCTACATGTTATACACCGGGGCAAGGGGTCAGATGTTATACATCGGGGGCGAGGGGCCGGATGTTATACACTGGGGGGAGGGGCCGGATGTTATACATCAGGGGGATAGGGGCCGGATGTTATACACCGAGGGGGAGGGGCCGGATGTTATACATCAGGGGGAGAGGGGCCGGATGTTATACACTGGGGGTGAGGGGTTGGATGTTATACACCGGTGGGTGAGGAGCTGGATGTTATACATCAGGGGGTGAGGGACCGGATGTTATACACCCGGGGGTGAAGGGCCGGATGTTATACACTGGGGGCGAGGGTCCGGATGTTATACACCGGGGGCGAGGGTCCGGATGTTATACACCAGTGGTCATGGGAATGGATGATATACACTGGGAAAGTGAGGGGCTGGATGTTAGACATCAGTGGGTAAGGGGCCGGATGTTATACACTGGGGGGCAATGGAGCTGACAAACTGGAATTCAGTGATTTAGACGTGGGCGCTCTACTTTACTCCACATAGGGAATATGCAAGCTATGAAGCTGATCACACTTTGTATTTTGAGCCTCCGTTTATATCCGATGCGTCTTTACGACCTGTCACTTCTACACCCTTCTATCACAGGATGTTATGTACATGAAGCAGACAGGTTGCATGACGGGCCCGCTCGCCCCCAGCCTCCGCTCTACTGCTGCAGACTCTTTTCTGGTGCGGCTTCTTTAAATCCCCAGAATGATTTATCTCCTTAAATTCATTGTTTTGCATAACAACGCCGAAAATGAAGAAATGTCATTATTTTACAGGGCAGAACGTTGTCATTTGCATAATGCCTGTCATTAATTATTGTATTCCTAATGCAGTTGTTGATATTTTTAGTCCCGGATAATACAGAATGTACCTTGTATAATAGAATTTGAAGAACAACAGCGTTTTATAGGTGTGATCACTGCACAGGTGGATCAGTGGGGTGTGAAAAAAGCGTCATGTAGATATGAGGTGGGGTGAGGAGGGTTGTGTAGATAGGAGGTGGGGTGAGGAGGGTTGTGTAGATATGAGGCAGGGTGAGGAGGGTCATGTAGACATGAGGCAGGGTGAGGAGGGTCATGTAGACATGAGGTGGGGTGAGGAGGGTCATGTAGATATGAGGTGGGGTGAGGAGGGTCGTGTAGATAGGAGGTGGGGTGAGGAGGGTCGTGTAGATATGAGGCAGGGTGAGGAGGGTCATGTAGACATGAGGCAGGGTGAGGAGGGTCATGTAGACATGAGGCGGGGTGAGGAGGGTCGTGTAGACATGAGGTGGGGTGAGGAGGGTTGTGTAGATATGAGGTGGGGTGGGGAGGGTCGTGTAGATATGAGGTGGGGTGGGGAGGGTCGTGTAGATATGAGGTGGGGTGAGGAGGGTCGTGTAGATATGAGGTGGGGTGAGGAAGGTCTTGTAGATATGAGGTGGGGTGAGGAGGGTCGTGTAGATATGAGGTGGGGTGAGGAGGGTCGTGTAGATATGAGGTGGGGTGAGGAGGGTTGTGTAGATAGGAGGTAGGGTGAGGAGGGTTGTGTAGATATGAGGCAGGGTGAGGAGGTTCATGTAGACATGAGGCAGGGTGAGGAGGGTCATGTAGACATGAGGTGGGGTGAGGAGGGTCATGTAGATATGAGGTGGGGTGAGGAGGGTTGTGTAGATAGGAGGTGGGGTGAGGAGGGTTGTGTAGATATGAGGCAGGGTGAGGAGGGTCATGTAGACATGAGGCGGGGTGAGGAGGGTCGTGTAGACATGAGGTGGGGTGAGGAGGGTTGTGTAGATATAAGGTGGGGTGAGGAGGGTCGTGTAGATATGAGGTGGGGTGAGGAGGGTCGTGTAGATATGAGGTGGGGTGAGGAGGGTCGTGTAGATATGAGGTGGGGTGAGGAGGGTCGTGTAGATATGAGGTGGGGTGAGGAAGGTCGTGTAGATATGAGGTGGGTGAGGAGGGTCGTGTAGATATGAGGTGGGGTGAGGAGGGTCGTGTAGATATCAGGTGGGGTGAGGAGGGTCGTGTTGATATAAGGTGAGGTGAGGAGGGTCGTGTAGATATGAGGTGGGGTGAGGAGGGTCGTGTAGATATGAGGTGGGTGAGGAGGGTCGTGTAGATATGAGGTGGGGTGAGGAGGGTCGTGTAGATATGAGGTGGGGTGAGGAGGGTCGTGTAGATATGAGGTGGGTGAGGAGGGTCGTGTAGATATGAGGTGGGGTGAGGAGGGTCGTGTAGATATGAGGTGGGGTGAGGAGGGTCGTGTAGATATGAGGTGGGGTGAGGAGGGTCGTGTAGATATGAGGTGGGGTGAGGAGGGTCGTGTAGATATGAGGTGGGGTGAGGAGGGTCGTGTAGATATGAGGTGGGGTGAGGAGGGTCGTGTTGATATAAGGTGAGGTGAGGAGGGTCGTATAGATATGAGGTGGGGTGAGGAGGGTCGTGTAGATATGAGGTGGGGTGAGGAGGGTCGTGTAGATATGAGGTGGGGTGAGGAGGGTCGTGTAGATATGAGGTGGGGTGAGGAGGGTCGTGTAGATATGAGGTGGGGTGAGGAGGGTCGTGTAGATATGAGGTGGGGTGAGGAGGGTCGTGTAGATATGAGGTGGGTGAGGAGGGTCGTGTAGATATGAGGTGGGGTGAGGAGGGTCGTGTAGATATGAGGTGGGGTGAGGAGGGTCGTGTAGATATGAGGTGGGGTGAGGAGGGTCGTGTAGATATGAGGTGGGGGGTGAGGAGGGTCACGTAGATATGAGGCTGGGTGAGGAGGGTAATATAAATATGAGGCGGAGGATATAGCAAAATATATAGCATGACAGCAATATTTGCTTTTTGTAAGTCCGCCCACCCTGTGGCTCTCCTACCACACCTACTAGCTTTGAGAAAAAAGATCCAACAAGAATGTGTCCTGGGTGTCTCATTTTTGGCTCAATGGTGGAGATGGGGCACGTTCATGACCTGTACACCTCTCATACATCTGACCATTGGTGTGGACAAGACAATGGTAAAAAGTTGTACTCTATCCTAACTGCTTTTTTGAAAGCGGAGGACCCCATTTTACGTAAGCATCGCTGACCTACTGATCTTCTGTCCACACCGTCCTCACTTCCCACTGTCCCCAGTCTAAGAAGCTCACTAGGCTCTGTCCCTTCCTGCCTCATTTTTATAGAAATCCTTGACTATAATTTTGCTTCCACAACCTGTTGTTTTTCATTTGAGATATCGGAAGATTTTGCTCCAGTTGGAGATTTATTCCTCCTCTGCCATTGATGTAAAGGGCTATAAACTTGTCTCACACCTGGAACGAGAAGCGAACCGCCTGAATGCTGAGCGTGGAGCCATGAGTGGAATACGCAACGAGGCGGCTTTTATGTCCGGATCTCAGAGTCGTGGAGAGGGGTCACTTCACCATTGTATATTCTGCACCCTTCCCTTCCATATATACTGTACCGGTCAGTACAGCCGCATTATACCTCCCACATACTGTTCCCGAGTCCCAGGTGCCAGCGTCAGAATTCTCTTTTCACAAGAATTATTTTAAAATTTGTATATAGGTTTTATTTTTTGTAAAAAAAAAAAAAAAGCAATATTGAGATTTGGAACCTTTATTATGGGACCATCCCTGGGGTTCGCTGACAGACGTAGGTGGTGCACATGTTCTGGTGCTGGTACAGCTGATCGGTCAGTGATTGGCTGCAGTGGTCACATACTTTTATTTCTTGTAATCCATTCTGAGCTTTTCCAAAAGAACACATTTTACTTACCCTATCAAGGGCCTGAAACTGATTTAGCGGTCGTGTCTCTTGCTGATGATCCCAGGATTGGATTACTGCCCTTTGACATTCTGGTTAAAATCGACACACAACGAGCAGTGTGTTGACTCTGACGGCTGTGAGGTCCCAGTTTACATGGGACTGGCCCATAATCCCAACCCCATAGAGGCAGAGTTTCTGCATTAAAGGGGTGTTTCTAACCATTCCTGGGTGGAAGAGGAGCAGTACTTAGAAGATGTTGGAGTATGAGGTTAATATATTGGTAAGTGTGCACATATGGCCCTCCAGAATCCAATTATTATGGTCTTGTATATGTTCATATGGGGCTTACTCATGTATGGTATCCACTGATGGCCATGTTGTATTTAATATCCTTGCAGTGCTCTGGTTGTATGTCCGCGGGCTGGACTCATCGCGGAGCAGCGTGCACTTGTCTCCAGTAACCAGCTTCTTTAGGGCTGTCGGCCCCTCGGGGACCAGTGAATTACATACATCCATTGCCAGCCTTTGCACTTGTTAATGGCTAGTTATGAGGAGAGCGTTTAATAACAGCAGCAATGTAATTGATTTCACATAAATAGAAGAGCAGACGTGCCGAGTCTCCGGACCTGTCGGCGACGGTATAGTTATCTGCTCTTATGCAACGCTCCATAGGGAGGTGTTCAGGCGTCAATAAGTTATACTTCTCAAGGTCTAACATACTCTCTGCTCTTCAGTGGCAACAAAAATACATCACCCCTTTTATAAAATGTGGGATATACAGTATATATATATTTCATGATTGTGCGTAGAGATAACAATCATGTGTCCTTGTGGTAGAGCACAGTCTTCCGGGAGATTATGAGGTGGCGTCTACCTTCTGACGATGACTCTTGCCGTATCTCTAAGGTTTTTTAAGGAAGACCATCCCAATTCTTTTTCTCTTACCCCAGTTTGCGATATCCTTATGGTACATGTAGCCCATGGTTGAATTCCAACTCTACTTTATTTTGAGTCCATATCACTGGCCTCTTCCTAGAATGTCTATATTTTTTTGGGCTATGATGTATTTCTAAGTTTTGATCTTGTAGCTTCTTGTCCTTCAACTACGTAAATGTCTTCTGCTCCAAACACAGTGTTTTTGTTGGAAAGTTGGGCTGCTTTAGGGTCTCAGGAGAATGAATTTACCCTTCGAACCATCTGTTGATTTAGAATCTTTTCTCTGGAATATCCTCATCTTTATTCACACCGTGCATTAGGCGACGGATGACACAGATGCTTCTGTAACAAGGTTCATCTAGACATTGTGGTTCCACCATCAATCAGGAAATGTTACGGAATGATTGCTAAAGCTGGCGTCTTACAGAAGTGTCACACAGAGAGCAGATCTATAGTAGTAAATCTGTAAATGTAGTTTCATCTACTAACTGGCTTTCTCCAGCTCAATATTTGAGGATTTACTTATTGGCTTACATTGGTCTTCATGGAAGACCACAGTTCAAAAGCACCAATGCTTCTCCGCACCAAGAAAGAACCTGAACAATTCTGGCTCATTATGGTCATGTGTCATTGGGCTTGAGTCTCTCTCACCATGAAGCTCCACTTTACAGGGTTTTCCTGTCATATAGATCAACACGGCATGGAAGTAATAGATGGATCAGGGAGTCAGACCTTGGATCCTTGGATCTACCAACATCAATGATCCTGAGAGTCGCCCTTTATCAGAACTGAACGTTTCATTGCATCCTAGTCTTTGCTTCTATCATAAGGGCATACCTAAGATTGAGAATCATCGTACATGTCACCTGCACTTGGGTTTGTCTTCTGGTAGACCTTACGGGACCTATTTGGGCCACCCTGAGGATCCTCTGCTCTTTTGGTTGGCTTTTTTGGCTTTGGACGACTTGAGTCTTGCGTGGACCTTCTGGTGTCCTTTATGTGATCTTGGACCTCATGCCATTTCATAACGGTCCATCCTACCGATGATAGGACCCGTCCAGTGAGGTGACCATCGGCACAGTACCTCCGCAGACGGTTTACAGCCTTTGCTCCTTTACTCTGCACTCTCTATGTATCGGAGATGACGGTAATTTCGTCTGCAGTGATTTGTGCTCACATCTCGGAGATCTATAGCGTTCTATGCATCAGTCCAACGCCAAGGAAAGCACATCAGCCTGGATACGGGAGTTCTCCTGCGTGGGCGGGAGTATTTATGTATAAACACTGTATGTGTGTGTGCATATAAGAGTAAATGTATATGACTGTGTTTGAGAAACAGAAGCCGACAGATACATGTAAACCAGGCTCAATACAGCGACGTAGACACCACAAACAGGCGCGAAAGCGACGAAGCGCTGTCTCATTGTGACTGGGAATTGTGCGTGTCAGAAAATAATTGAAAAACAGTAAGTGACATTGAAATTACTGGCTGAATGACAGCGTCGGACTGCAGAAGGCACACGCAAGGCGGTAATATAACCTCCGCAGACAGCTCCCGCAGCAATTAGTGTGGGATCGCTAAACTATGTGTTTCATAATAACGTCCTACAGTGACATTTGCCGATACTATTGAAAATATATCATTTAATCATTTGCAAGAATAGACCATTGATGCAACCCAGAATGGCAGCGCACAATGTCCGCGCTTGTAGCCAAACACCAGGGAGTCAGTGAATGACGGCAGTTTCATGAGGACCTGCCAATCACACCCCTATCATATACAGGGTAATGATATATGGGGGACAGACCGCTCCCCGATCACCAGCAGACTGGGAGCAGATTACATTTCCACCGGAGATATAGAACTTTTGGGATGGAGGTTGTCTCACAGCTTTCATAGGCTCCTGTATGGATTACCTGCAGAGCTGTGTACCGGAATACCGGGCAAATCGGAAATTCAGGGCTTTGGAAAAGTTGGGTGATACCTAGAACTACCACATCCAATACCATGTAATATATAAAATCCTAAAAGACAGATGAAACTTGTGAATATTTTGCATGGATAGATGCACATTTCTAACATTTTGTGTATTCTACTTGACCGCCAGATGCAGTCGTTATAAATGTGATATCCATTATTGCAAAATTGCGGAAATGTGTCCAGAACAATGGAGGTAGGATGTAAGAACAGGAAGGTCCGGGACACGTCCTCACAGCCATACTCCATCTAAGGAAATCATGACGAGGAGCCGTGGATGCGGCACACGCTCACCAGTGACCACCGGACCCCTGTGCTATATCTAATCATCTCCATCCCATCACTGCTCTAATGCTACCTGTATAATATACGAGCTGAGGCGTCATCCGACGTCTTCAGAACCTCCAGGTCAGGGATGTCTGTGAAGGAATGGAGTCCCAGAATATCCTAATATTGGGTCGTACCCACCCATTCGCCCACTCGCTGCTCCATGTTAACCCCATGGAAGAAGTCTTGATGTCACTTGGTGGTAAGGGGATCAGCATGGAGGAAGGAAGGAAACAGGACCAAGCATTGGGTCTTACAACTTAAATTGGGTCATGTCCTGGCACCATTTCTGGGAAGGTGGTGACCCCCGGTAAGGTGGATGACTGGGGTCCCATGGCATAAATTAGGAGCAGTTAATTAGTGGACTATGTGGTATACGTCTGGTATGTTTCAGCTTCTCCAGTTGTGGAGGAGGAGAATGGCGAGTCCTTTATTAGACCTCGTCGTTGGTAAGGGATCGATATGGAGAGTTGGCGCCATGTCAGATCATCTCCCCAAGCCTGGATATTCTCAGCTCTGCGTCTCCAGTACAGAGAACACCTTAGATCATGGCATCATTGGGGGCCCCGGGATCTTTAGAAAGTAAAAAAAATGTTCCAGTTCTTGATCAAGCCATTATCATCCAGAGACGATCTAGTGCTCATTTTCCATCACCTGCAGTAGGAGAGGAGCGTGGCAACTTCAGATGGTGGCTTGGCTTCAGTGACGATAGTGGTCCTTCATTAGGTCCATCCCCATATTAGTCCATGTTACGCTTAGTATTAATAAGCTCCATGTCACAAGGAGGGAGAACGTGGCACGCCACACTGATGGAAAAGGAGTACACGACGTAGCGGGGCCCGGAAGCAAATTGGGACCCATCTTTGTGTAGGTGAATGTTATTACTTCCCCTTAGGTTTTGAGGGCAATGACTGGTGTGTGACGGGCCACCGTCACCTTTTTTATAGGTATCATGAAGATCATGGCATCATCGGTGGTAAGGTGGTCACAGGTTAGAGAAATATACAGAATGGCGGGGTACCACAGCCAGAAATTGGGCCACTTCTCAAAGTGGTTCTTGTCATGGCCCCCTCCTAGAAAAGAAAGGCCTGATGCAGGGCCAACAGCTGGTGGGGAGTTTATAATGATCAAACCCTCCAATTTTGGGGCAAGTTTTTCTTCTCTACTTTGTATAATACCCCTGCAGTTGGTAGGAGGTTAAAGGGGTTGTCACTTTTACTTAAATTCATGTATTTGTGTCTAAAAATAATTTTTGCGATAGGGTTTTATACAGGTATTGCACCACTTGCCTTCTGTAGCCTCTGTGCTGCAGAATGAGATAACTGAGAATCCATAAGTGAGCTTGTTCTTACAGGGAATTTGTACCTCTTTTATCTGTCTTTTTCTGAGCTCCTCTCAGCTGATTTATATCCACAGACCACATTGAAGTTGAATATGTACTAAACAAAGGGTCTGTAAAAGCCAAAAGGTGTAACATTTGTAATGAATCCTTATAGCAAAATATTATTTTTCCCTCCAAATCCGTGAATCTAAGTTGAAAAAAAAATGTCCCCCTCTCCACGAGCCGTCCCCAGCGATATCCGTGCTCTAGCATTGAGGTCATGTCGCAGTTTTAGCATCACACATTTACTATTTACTTCCCTCCAAAAAGCTATTTCCCGAATTTCGATGCCGCCCCGTAAGCAGGTGATAAAAGGCACCAAAGATTTAGATAAACGCAAATCACAAGCGTGAGAGGAGATGAGAGGTAATTAGTGACATGAGCGTCCGCCCAGATATCACGCCCGGGCCCGTATTGTCCGGCCCGGGAAACGCTGCACTCTCCGGCTTCGTTACAACACCCAGATCACCACGGCTCCATCCTGCGGTTTATGATCTCACACAATCCATCAATTAATGATTCCAGTAAGACGCAGCAGCCATAATGATGTGGATAATCTAATTTACCCCATATTACCCGCACCCCTGCTGCATCCCAATAACACAGTGAAAAAGAAGGAGCAATAATACCTCAATAAAATAATATCAAAATAAATATTTTTATTATTATTAATTCAATATTTTAGAGTAAAAATGTCATCACATAGACACAGATAACAAGTGTAGAAGGGATACAGACAGTACAATCTGAGGCAACGGAATTATCTGTAAGGACCTGGAAGAAAACACCCACTTTTTATATCCTAGCCATAGAAACCGTTATATATACAGGGATGTATCTATTGCATATGGTAACCAGTGCACTTTCTTATGTAAAAGGTCCGGCACGCTTATCCCACTAGTAGGTGCCCATAAACGGTCAAACAGTCAAGAGATATAAACCAAGTTAAAAAAGACAAGGAATAAGGGGGTCATACCACAATAAGTCCACCGTGCCGTCAGATGTCGCAGCCCCAACACGCGACAGCCCCCTGAGGAAGCCCACGCGAAACGCGCGTTGGGGCTGCGATATCTGACGGCACGGTGGACTTATTGTGGTATGACCCCCTTATTCCTTGTCTTTTTTAACTTGATTTATATCTGTTGACTGTTTGACCGTTTATGGGCACCTACTAGTGGGATTAGCGTGCCGGACATGTTACATAAGAAAGTGCACTGGTTACCATATGCAATAGATACATCCCTGTATATATAACGGTTTCTATGGCTAGGATATAAAAAGTGGGTGTTTTCTTCCAGGTCCTTACAGATAATTCCGTTGCCTCAGATTGTACTGTCTGTATCCCTTCTACACTTGTTATCTTTGTCTATGTGATGAAATTTTTACTCTAAAATATTGAATTAATAATAATAATAAAAATATTTATTTTAATATAATTTTATTGAGGTATTATTGCTCCTTGTTTTTTGGTGTCTAAACATTGTTATGGGAGTATACTTGTTACTTACGTTTTAGTATTGTAGCATTGGTGTTTTTTTGTGTTTTTTTGTATATTTAATCCTAATAACGCAGCCAGGCTCCTCACTGAAAGCCGGAGACGCAAGAGCAAAATATGTCCTGTACAAGGAGTTATGGGTGCAGACAGCGGCATCTGCCTCCTCCATTATACCTGTCACCAGCTGTGCGGCCCTGCGTGTTATCACCTGAACCTGCAGGGGGCGCTGTGAAGTCTGAGATCAGAGCCAATGTGCATGCAGCTCTAGGTAACTCAGGATCAGTAATGTAATGTATGTACACAGTGACTGCACCAGCAGAATAGTGAGTGCAGCTCTGGGGTATAATACAGGATGTAACTCAGGATCAGTAATGTATGTACACAGTGACTGCACCAGCAGAATAGTGAGTGCAGCTCTGGGGTATAATACAGGATGTAACTCAGGATCAGTAATGTATGTACACAGTGACTGCACCAGCAGAATAGTGAGTGCCGCTCTGGGATATAATACAGGATGTAACTCAGGATCAGTAATGTAATGTATGTACACAGTGACTGCACCAGCAGAATAGTGAGTGCAGCTCTGGAGTATAATACAGGATGTAACTCAGGATCAGTAATGTATATACACAGTGACTGCACCAGCAGAATAGTGAGTGCCGCTCTGGAGTATAATACAGGATGTAACTCAGGATCAGTAATGTATGTACACAGTGACTGTACCAGCAGAATAGTGAGTGCAGCTCTGGGGTATAATACAGGAGGTAACTCAGAATCAGTAATGTAATGTATGTACACAGTGACTGTACCAGCAGAATAGTGAGTGCAGCTCTGGGGTATAATACAGGATGTAACTCAGGATCAGTAATGTATGTACACAGTGACTGCACCAGCAGAATAGTGAGTGCAGCTCTGGAGTATAATACAGGATGTAACTCAGGATCAGTAATGTAATGTATGTACACAGTGACTGCACCAGCAGAATAGTGAGTGCAGCTCTGGAGTATAATACAGGATGTAACTCGGGATCAGTAATGTAATGTATGTACACAGTGACTGCACCAGCAGAATAGTGAGTGCAGCTCTGGAGTATAATACAGGATGTAACTCAGGATCAGTAATGTAATGTATGTACACAGTGACTGCACCAGCAGAATAGTGAGTGCAGCTCTGGAGTATAATACAGGATGTAACTCAGGATCAGTAATGTAATGTATGTACACAGTGACTGCACCAGCAGAATAGTGAGTGCAGCTCTGGGGTATAATACAGGATGTAACTCAGGATCAGTAATGTAATGTATGTACACAGTGACTGCACCAGCAGAATAGTGAGTGCAGCTCTGGAGTATAATACAGGATGTAACTCAGGATCATTGCTTCAGTACTGGACTTTCTCTTGTTCAGGATGTAGTAGCAGTTCCTTGATTCGGGGTTAGTACCTTGGTGGGCATGAGATATGCACAGATCATTATAGTATATGACTCCTGTTGGCTGTGACCCCTCCATCACTAGACTCTGCAGAAAGTTGTGAGCTGATGATTCCTCCTCTATTCATCTCTGTGTAATTGGCCATTAAAGCTGTAATATGTGCACTCTGTCTCGTACCCCCTCACTACTTAGGAGACAGGTTACACTGAGCTCATATTCCACCCAGGCGGCAGCCGCCTCAGCTCCTGGCAGTGCAATTGTGGCATGCTGCAGCCCCATAAGGAGCCATAGCAATCTGAATTCTTATTATCGTTTTTCATGAAAAGACACCCTGATGCACATGAATTGCCATTATAATTATCTTAAGCTGCATCATCAAGATGTAAATGATCTCTTGTACGACGAGGAGAGCGGCTGGATGGTCCAACAGGGATGGCTCTCGAGATGCGTTGTGGCTGCCGCCGCGGCTTCGGAGCAATCTCCTCCGTAATGTGGAGTGAGAGCGGGTGAGACAGACGGGGCGAGCCATCCGGCTGGAAGACAGTGTATATACAGGGATACTGACTCATTACCCCTGAACCCTGCAGGCCCCGTAACACCAAGTTATCACGTATCCATAGGATGCGCCCCGTCGATCCTAAGAGGGCCTGTGCACCCCTCCGGTCAGACAGGGCCATGAAGAGCCTATTCTCAGGATCAGCAAGTTGTCATCTATCCTGTAGATATCTCATGCTTGCTAACATGCTACAAACCCTTTACTGAGCGCTGATACATTGTAACAAAGTGTCAGGGCAGGAGACAGATCTGTGCTGCTGCTGAGTATCGCTTATACTATTGTAACAAACCTCCAGCTGTAAGAAGAATCAAGTGAAGAATGTTCCCAGGCTCTGACAGCAGGAGACGTCTCCAGATGAAGGAACCGCATGTCCTCCGCAGAAGTTTTGCAACTTTCCAGTAAACGTTGGGCCCGAGTCATTGTCGCATTTGCGCCTTTTGTTTGGTGTTTTTTTGCCTCTTTTTCTTGAGCAATCCCACTGCCACAAAGGTGAACACAGAGGAAAAAAAACACACGAACATGTAGAAGAGACTTCAAAGTAGGCGCAATTTAAAAGAAGAAATTGTCGTGACTCAGCCTTAAAACGGGAGAAAGGAGACAAAGATAGGCGCAAATGTTCTAATGAATCGGGCAGGTATCGTACGAGGCAGCAGTGCGTGCACGACCGCCCCCTGGAATACTATCATACGGTAATTATAGCAATATCATGATTCACATTGCTCCGTATGATTAACCCTAAGGCTGTGTGCACACGCTGCGGATTTTGCCGCGGTTCCGCAGCAGTTTTGGCCGCTGCGGACCCACAGCAGTTTTTGCTGCGGTGTACAGTACCATGATTCCCTATGGGAATCAAAAACCGCAATGCAGACGGTGCGGAATTTTCCGCGCGGATTATCTGCGGTTTTCAATCCGCAGAAAGAATTGACATGTCAATTCTTTCTGCGGATTCTCCTGCGGTTTGCTATCTCCTCCATTGAGGAGATGAAAAACCGCAGGGCAAAACCGCAGAGCAATCCGCAGGTAAAACCGCAGGTCTTTTGACCTGCAGTTTCACCTGCGGATTTTACAAAATCCGCGCGGATGAATCCGCACCTAATCCGCAGCGTGTGCACACAGCCTTAGGTAGAATTATGATGGACATTCACCCGCAGGAGCTGCGCTCTTGTCGGTTCAATCGTCCCAGTTATTTGCAGCCGGAGGCACCGTGGTGGTGGACGCAGGCGAAGTGCTATGGCCGTATTCACACATAGCGTTGATGCTGCGCTTCTTTCTGCTGTTCTTTTAGCTGAATGATTTCTGCAGGTCCTGCACTTTAATATTTAATACATATTTTTATGCATTTTGGTCGCAGATTTGAAACAGTTTTTTTTTAATACAAAAAAGCTTAATTGGTGAATTAAAAATGCAACTTCTTTTATTTTTGCATTTTTTTTTCCCGACTTCACATAGAAGCCTAAAAGGACAATATAACATCGTCTTTAGCTGCACAGAGGCCGTGAGTTTTCATGAAATCTCACCCAATTTGCTTCGACACTAAAACACAGCGGAGTTTCTGCCCAAGAAAACGGAGTGGTAAAAACGCTAGGTGTGAACATGGCCTATGAGCGCAGTAAGACCCAGCTGAAGTCACACTCGTAGCATGCGCTTAAGTCTAGTCATAAAGTGCAGCACGTGGTGATAAAATGAGGTTTAGCAGAGATTCGGCGATGATGTCACGCTGCGCTGTCCTCAGATCTGCAGGAAATGCGTCGTAACGCGGAGAAAGTGTTCCGCGTCCTCAGTTTACCCGCGCTTCATGTTATGCGCTGCACTTCCCAGGCCTGGTAATCCTCAGCATTTACGCTTTCATTCATCCTCGCAGGAGCACATGTTTCCTATTTCCCGTCTATACATAGTAGCTCAACTTATATAGTATTTGCATACAAGGCTGAAAACATCCAGAGCCGCATTCCTGCCTCGCTGCTGGAGTGCCGTGACCTCAGAAAACTCCTGTCATCTATTTAAAGCATTCATACTCCAGTACAAGTCACTGGGAAAGCAGATCTGTGAGCCGAGCGGAGGCTCATTGTAATGCTTAGCTCAAGGCCTTCCACCGCCATCACTACCTGCTGCAGAGCATCACCGGGCCCCAACCTGTGGGACCACGTAGAGCTTATACCCTCCAGAAGGAATTCACCGTATGTGAGCAGGTTTATTTCTGAGCCTGCAATACTGAAAGCTTCTGATGACATCATAATTCCTTCGTGCCAGCTGCAGTGATGTCATAGACGCCATATCACCATCTACATCTAAAATAATAATAATAATCTACATTAACGTCAACTCGTATACACATAGAACTGACGTAGACATTTATGGGGACTGATATAAATCTCTGCAACATCCTGCTAGGTTATAAAAAGTTATTTCTGTTTCTGAAAAAAAGCTGAGTGATGACCAGAGCAGTGATCAGAGCAGTGATCAGAGCAGTGATCAGAGCAGTGATCAGAGCAGTGAACAGAGCAGTGAACAGAGCAGTGGTGATCAGAGCCGTGATAATAAGAGCAGTGATGACCAGAACAGTGATCAGAGCAGTGGTGACCAGAACAGTGATCAGAGCAGGGATAATCGGAGCAGTGATGACCAGAACAGTGATAACCAGAACAGTGATGACCAGAGCAGTGATAATCAGAGCAGTGATCAGAGCAGTGATCAGAGCAGTGATGACCAGAGCAGTGATAATCAGAGCAGTGATGGTCAGAGCAGTGGTGATCAGAGCAGTGATGACCAGAACAGTGATAACCAGAACAGTGATGACCAGAGCAGTGATAATCAGAGCAGTGATCAGAGCAGTGATAAGAGCAGTGATGATCAGAGCAGTGATAATCAGAGCAGTGATGGTCAGAGCAGTGGTGATCAGAGCAGTGATAATCGGAGCAGTGGTGATCAGAGCAGTGATGACCAGAGCAGTGGTAATCAGAGCAGTGATGATCTCTTTGGTCAGACCTCATCTGGAATATTGTGTCCAGTTTTGGGCGCCGCATTTTAAAAAAGACATCAACAAACTGGAGCAAGTTCAGAAAAGAGCGACCAGAATGGTGACCGGTCTGCAAACCCTGTCTTATGAGGAAAGGTTGCAGGATTTGGGAATGTTTAGCCTGCAAAAGAGAAGACTGAGAGGAGACTTAATAGCTGTCTACAAATATCTAAAGGGCTGTCACATTGTAGAAGGATCATCTTTATTCTCATTTGCACAAGGAAAGACTAGAAGCAATGGGATGAAACTGAATGGGAGGAGACACAGGTTAGATATTAGAAAAAACTTTTTGACAGTTAGAGTGATCAATGAGTGGAACAAGCTGCCACGAGAAGTGGTGAGTTCTCCTTCAATGGATGTCTTCAAACAGAGGCTGGACAGACATCTGACTGGGATGATTTAGCGAATCCTGCTTTGAGCAGGGGGTTGGACCAGATGGCCCAGGAGGTCCCTTCCAACTCTACGATTCTATGATTCTATGATTCTTGATCAGAGCAGTGGTGATCAGAGCAGTGGTGACCAGAGCAGTGATGATCAGAGCAGTGGTGATCAGAGCAGTGATGACCAGAGCAGTGATGACCAGAGCAGTGATGATCAGAGCAGTGGTGATCAGAGCAGTGATGACCAGAGCAGTGATGACCAGAGCAGTGATGACCAGAGCAGTGGTGATCAGAGCAGTGATGACCAGAGCAGTGATGATCAGAGCAGTGGTGATCAGAGCAGTGGTGACCAGAGCAGTGATGACCAGAGCAGTGATGATCAGAGCAGTGGTGATCAGAGCAGTGATGACCAGAGCAGTGATGATCAGAGCAGTGATGATCAGAGCAGTGACGATCAGAGCAGTGACGATCAGAGTAGTAGTGATCAGAGCAGTGATGAGCAGAGCAGTGATGAGCAGAGCAGTGATGATCAGAACAGTGATGATCAGAGCAGTGGTGATCAGAGCAGTGGTGATCAGAGCAGTGATGATCAGAGCAGTGGTGATCAGAGCAGTGGTGATCAGAGCAGTGGTGATCAGAGTGGTGATAATCAGCAGTGATGTTCAGAGTAGATACCCTTGAGGGCTGACACCGACCTGTGTTACATGGAACTCCATCCCGACCTCCCCAATTAACCCTTAAAGTGCACATCACACGTGGCTAGGACACTTCTCCAATAGCAGTGTAAGGCCACATTCAAACATTGGCATGTCACAGCCTGAGTGCACCTTGTCGTGCACGGATTGGCCGCAGGTCTCCTGAGCCAAACTTGTCAGACTATGGCTATGGGGCTGTCAAGTGTGAGTGAAGAGACCCGCGGACAGTCTATGCATCACAATCTGCATGTGTGAATGTGGCCTTAATTTTTGGTATTGGTTGACCACCTATATAACCCCCATATCAGCTCCTATAGGAGTTGCCACCGTGCCCTTCCAAAACTTCCTGGAATCCAGTGGAGAAAGAGGTGTGGATTGAGGGAAATGGATGTGGCTTTCATAAGTGAATGCATAATTCGACATCATCTAAATACTAGTCTTGTAACCTTGGTAGGAATGGTTGACACCCAACTTTCCTCGGTTCCAGACAGTTCCACAATGAGGGAATGTATCCCTTCTAAAGATGGGCAAAAAGATTTACAGTCCCCTGGTTCAGCGTCCATGTTGCTTCTTTGAGGCAGTCGGGCCCGGGCAGTGTGAACCTTCTTGGCCGACACTGAAGTTTCTGCCTCCTGTGATTACACGTCATGAGGTCGTGACTCAAGTGATGGCCGTGAAGGTTTGCCCTGAATCGGTGGCCATGGGCTACAGATGGGGGCACCAGACCAGAGTCCTGCAAATCTTTTTTCTCATCTCTAATCCCTTGAAATAGTTTTTCAGTTCAGGAGTCTTGAAAAGCTGGATGGTGCCGTCTGCTGGCCAGGATATATGTCACCCAGCTTTCCCAGAAACAGATATCACTAAGAGTCCTGGCAGTGGAGATGTAAGCGGAATTCTGGAGAATAGACTGAAAATTTCATATAAATCAAAGGTAATATAATAAATGTTATAAGATAATTCTTCCCGGGGTCATGAAGGGCAGGAAGGATGCCAGGAAGGGGCTGATAAAGCGAGTTATCCTGACGGGCAGGTCGAGCAGCGAGCATGCCTTCACAGCGCCCCCTCCCAGAGCAGGTGGCGAGCACGCAGCACAAGCTGGCACATTGCACGCGCCTGGAGCCCATCATCCCCACATAAGAGGGGCACACGTGTTGCTTTCATACCTTTTTAGTATCAGCACAGACGCGTTTCAATCCCCCTCTTGTTGTGACTCGTGAATGAGATTGCGCTGCTTTCATACGACAGTGTCACATTTGTCAGAACACATTTTTGGCAGCGAGTTTCAAACAGGGCAGCTGCGATCTCGAGAAACGACCTTAAAAGAATCGCTTCTCCTGGAACGAGCCCGGCCCTGGCTCTTTAGATTACGTTTCAAGGCTGCTCTCCTCCGCTCTTTGTGTACTCGCACAGGTGCGGGACTTAACCATGTCCTCCCCACCATGAGTGTTGGCAGGGCTATATGGGGGGGCTGGAGCGCCTAAATCACCGGGCCGATAGGCCTTCGATGGACTAGGCCAGATATGTCATAGAGGCTTCTAGTTGACCTGTGGACTGTGGATCCTCGGCTCTGGCCGTCCTCAACCTGGATCTCAAAGCTACACCCAGGGGTGACGAGGCCTTCACACCTACAAAGGTGAACCGCTCTCCTTCTGGCTGACCTTGCCCCATGCGTCATGTTCCCCGTGCCGGATGTGCCATTAGTCAGGGGTGCTTAGCATCACAGTAAAGAAAGCCTTGAGGGGGCTTCTGCAGCACACGAGTGTCTCGGAGGTCTCCGCATTTTCCAAAGTCCACACACTTTTCTGTGTGCACACGAGACCGGTCGATGCTGGGATTTTTCTAAATGTGGACAGTGTGTACCCTAATATGGCATAATGTCTATGGAAATTCCATATGTGAAGCTAGCAGTGGCCCAACGGGCAAGGAGACCAGTGATCGCTGCGTACTGTAATGGATCACATGGAACGGCCTTTGTTAAAGGGGTTGTCCCATAAACAAGATTCCTCTTCTCTGGAGTCCAAATCATTGCTGGGCCCCTGCAATGATTTGTCATGTGTCCGGCTGTGGACATCTATCTATCTATCTATCTATCTATCTATCTATCTATCTGTCTATCTGTCTATCTAACTATTATCCTTCTATTTACCTATCTATTATCTATCTATTATCTTTATATCATCTATCTATCTATTATCTATCTGTTATCTATTATCTATCTGTTATCTATCATCCATCTATTATCTATATATCTATTATCTTTCTATTATCTATCATCTATCTCTCTCATAGCTAACGATTACTTATGAGATCGATATATAGATGATTATCCATCTTCCTACTATTCTCTGTCATTCTGCATTCAGTTGCAGTGTTCATCCTGAGCTTCCGGGTTCATGTGACAGAGTGAAGAATTGGAGACCAGTTGTACATACCATTATATGTATATATCAGCCATTATGGGTCTGATTGCCGTCTGGCCGCCCCTCTGTGCAGCGACACAACAGCGGCCCGTGCCTGCGGCGGACATTTCCAGATACTTCTGTGCGTTCTAGCAGGGGGTGCCCTTTAATATGCTTTAAATGCTCATCTTCCATCCCAGCCGATATCAGCGGGAGGTTTCTTATTTGTGCAGACTCCTTTCTTCGGGGGTCCGCTCCCCCTCTCTGTAGCTACGGCGGTCCTCTAATCCCAATGTTACCGTTTCCCAGTGATGTCTCTCCGTGACACCTGGAGCCCCGATTGATAAGGACTCATCTCTCTCTCAACCTCTCGGCTTTTCTCACCGCGCAGCCCGCGGCGCTTGTCACTAGCAGTCAAATAAGGACACTTTTTACCAGTCACTCCTGCTGTTCCATTTTTTCCCCTCAATGCCAGTACATGTATTTGTTATTCTTTATAACTCTCTTTGAAGTCGGGAATCCGAGGGGAATCTGAAAACGACCAGATGTTTCTCTTGTGGAGTCAGAGGAGCGGCGAGGATTACATTTAATACACAACCATAACACTCCCCGGCCCTTCATCTGCTGTATATGTTACGCACGGCCCATAAAAGACAGCACTTCACATCACTTGACCTAGACGAGCGCAATGTAAATGTCTTTACTGCATTATACACATACGTTATAGCCCCATTCACTGCAATATAAAATCTTCCCCCTTCTCTCCTCGCCGGCCGGCGACAAAGAATTCGAGGACTTTTCCTTTATTATGCAAAAGGAAATTATTCACGAGAGTAACACGACACTCAATATGTATTTTATTCTTTCACTGGGAATAAAGACAGAGAGAAATGGAACCTGTTTGCCGTATGCGGAAGCGACGAGCGACATTACGCGGTATTTCCATAATAATATTTACCCTTCGTAAAGCCGCTTTTCACTCAGACGCAAACAACAGTATATAACTGTATTCAAATAACATGCAAAACGCACCCAGTATAGATAATGGCATTCATTTATGCAGATCTCAGGCTCGCGTGACAGGCACCACGCAAGGGTTTCCGTTGATTTTCTCTATATAAAGTTGACTTTTTTTCCACAAACTACTTTCACTTCATTCAATATCAACATTTATGCTTGTAGCACTTACAAGAATATTATATAATGACGGCAATAATGGTGCACGACTGCAAAAAAGTATCCACCCAGAGCAGGATTTGTAGTGTGCTGCTTTCTCAAGTGATCACTGAGGTCTTCAAGATGAAGATGGATTGAAAACCTTAGGGCTTTGAGCTTTAGATATGGAAGGCTTCTGCAAGGTGAATGGGAGAGAAACTTTCCTCGTAGATTTGTTATGTTCTTCATAGACTTTCAAAATGTTACCCCTCCTCCAGCGATGAGTGATCAAAGAGGTCCTCACAGAAAAAGATGGACTGAGAACCTTCAAGACAATGGTTGAAAGTTTCGTCTCTGAGTTTTAGCTATGGAAATCTTCCAGAAGAGGAATGAGATTGAACATTTCCCCCATAGGTTTATTAGATACTTCATAGCCTTCCAAAGTATTGTCCTCTCCAGTGATCAATGCGGACTTCGAGATAATGTTGGATTGAAAACCTTCAAGACAACAGTTGGAAGATTGGCCTTTGTGCTTTAGATATGGGAGTATTGTTAGGTACTTCAAAGCTTTCCAAAGTATTGCTTCTCCCCATTGATCATGACAGTCTTCCAGATTATGTTGGATTGCAAACCTTTAAGACCATGGTTGAGCTTTAGATATGGAAGACTTCCACAAGGTGATTTAAATTGAATGTTTCCTCTTGGTTTTGTGCTGCTTATCATAGCCTTCCAAAATATTGCCCCACCACCACCAGTAATCACAGAGGTCCATAGAGATGATGTTGGATTGAAAACCTTCATGACAATGGTTAGAAGTTTGGCCTTAGAGATTTAGATACAGAAGGCTTCCAGAAACCGAAGTAGACTGAACCCTTCCTCATAGGTTTGCTATGCTCTACATATCCTTCCAAAGTATTGCTTCCCCCTCCCACACTCTTTTTTTTAAAATCTAGATTGATTATGGAAGACTTCAGACTTCGAGATGATGACTTCTTAACAAAGATGTAAAGTTCTAAATGACTGACAATTGACCTAAGATAGTATTCTTCAAAAGGGAAACTGGAGATTTCAGATACTTCAAAAGAGTTTGAGTGTTCCCTCTTCAGAATATGTTTACGGAGATCTTGCAGAATCTACAGGCTTGAGGACCAAAAATGGTTGGAAATCTGGACATTGCGCAAACTTTGGTTGTGGAATACTTTTATATGAATGAGGTTGTAATATTATATATCTATAGGGCTGAGGTTGTAAAGAATAATATTTTATAAGAAAAATGCTGACGGTATAAGGTTCCTCATTCTGTAACTGTGACCTGTGCCCAATAGATTCACTATGTAATAAACAGTTTTAAGGAAAGACAATCAACTTATCTATATGTTTTTGGAGAATGGACGGAAACTGGAGTACCTGGTTGAGAAACCACTAGAAAAAAGGAAGAACACAGTTGCTTTTGGCTGTATTCGAAGTCAGGACCTAGGCACTGCAAAACGACAATGCTACTATGATACTAAAGCCTTTATAGACTGTGGTTTAGGATGAGGGCTTCTAAGACCTGGTTTGGAGAGCAGCCCTCTGAAGATGGTTTTGAGTATCTCCTCCCAGGACATGATTTGGAGGCTAGACTGGTTGGTTGAGATTTCGGCATACAGGATGTTGGTTACTGGATGATTGACTAGAGAAAGAAAGTATTCAGTTTTGGCCTTTATTGGCAGTGTTTGTTTTTTTTTATTCAGTTTTGGCCTTTATTGGCAGTGTTTGTTTTTTTTTCAAAAATGTATTACGGTTTAGTACTTTAGCAGGGGATAATAATAATAATCTTTATTTATATAGCGACAACATATTCCGCAGCGCTTTACATTGCGATGATCCATCAGCAGGTCCACTGTGTTCTGAATTTTGGTTGAAAAGTTACCTTTTTAGAAGACGGCGGTAGATGTAGCCGTCTGGGTAGTTTAGTAACTATTTGGAGTGGTTAAGAAGAAGTCTGATGACCAGCTGTGGGTTGGAAACCTGAAGTGACTTCGCTTGTAGATTGTACTATTCGTAAGGGTCCAAGAACGTCAGACAATGAATGCAACATCAATTTTGGGTGCATTTTCCAAGATGATTTTCATTATGTATGAACCCGTCCAGCCAGCACTGACCAGGAGAAGATCTGGTGTGTGCCCGGCCAGAGTATGGTGCTTAACCAGTGAGGCCAGTCCTGTCTGCTCGTAGCCATGATAGAGCATGCCATGCCTTCTCCACATGCTCTGCAGCCTTTACACCCCTTTGAAGTGAGACAGTCACATTCTTTGTGCCGCATCCTGCACCACCCTAATTAAGCTTTAATCCCTGACATGAAATAAAGACATTGCTGGACAGATCTGTGGTGTCTTCTCACATATCCTGAATTCTGAGCTCAGGCTTCCTCCCTTTACCCTGGTGATACCCAATGTCCGACACAAGGAGTTTTCAAAACCAGCATTTCATATAAAAGTTGTGTAAATGTGAAAAAAGACCATGATGTGATGACTAATGTGGTTCCACGTGGTGCAGATCTTCTTATAGTAACTTTAGTCGCTCCCTATTATGAAATTATATAATGTGGTTATACAATTTTGCATCTAAATATTATTTCCTTGTTATTTATTTCTCTTTATATATTGTGCTTGTGTTTCAGCTTGGATCTGGTCCGGGGTCTACAGAACAAGTCGCTGTATGTGGGGCATCTAAGGCAGAGGTTGGGTAAGTAGAGCTATCAGTTGGCATACCATAGTAATGTCACTGAAATCTATGGCGTAATATATTTTTGCAGATGTAGTTGACCTTGGTGTAGCTCAGGTGATGTCATTATGTCGAAGCTGAACGCTATTTACGGAGTGTTGTCGGATGCTCGTTTCAGGTCTGATCTCCCGGGCTGGACATAAGTAGAAGAGCTTAGTGTGTCATGGCGTCTTCAATAGTGATGTTACTATATGATTTGTGGAGTTACCCATTTGGGTGAATAAGTTCATTTTGACTAACAGAGGTGATGTAATAATGTAAGGTTCATGGCGTCTAAAACATTGGAGAAACTTTTTCCCATTCATGTCAGATCTTCAGCTGCTTATATGAAGCCCTTGAGATCACAGATGGCCTCATTTCCTCCTGTGAATCTGTGCACGGCTCTCCCTCTGTACCAGCATCACAACCTGTATATTGTACCGTCTCCTGAAAGGTATGAAGTGGTGACTGCTATCCTCAGGTAGGTAAGTGTCCCTCTCATGTTGCAGCATCATTGATGACTGTGCTGAAAAACGCTAAGTATTAAATATGGGTCAACTACTGGGGTGACAGCTATGCTCACCACTATAAGGCAGCTATCCTCACCGCTATAAGGCAGCTATCCTCACCGCTATAAGGCAGCTATCCTCACCGCTATAAGGCAGCTATCCTCACCACTATAAGACAGCTATCCTCACTGCTATAAGGCCGCTATCCTCACCACTATAAGACACCTATCCTCACCGCTATAAGGCCGCTATCCTCACCACTATAAGGCAGCTATCCTCACCACTATAAGACACCTATCCTCACCGCTATAAGGCCGCTATCCTCACCGCTATAAGGCAGCTATCCTCACCGCTATTAGGCAGCTATCCTCACTGCTATAAGGCAGCTATCCTCACCACTATAAGACAGCTATCCTCACCGCTATAAGGCAGCTATGCTCACCAGTATAAGACAGCTATCCTCACTGCTATAAGGCCGCTATCCTCACCACTATAAGACACCTATCCTCACCGCTATAAGGCCGCTATCCTCACCACTATAAGATAGCTATCCTCACCGCTATAAGGCAGCTATCCTCACCACTATAAGACAGCTATCCTCACTGCTATAAGGCCGCTATCCTCACCACTATAAGACACCTATCCTCACCGCTATAAGGCCGCTATCCTCACCACTATAAGATAGCTATCCTCACCGCTATAAGGCCGCTATCCTCACCACTATAAGATAGCTATCCTCACCGCTATAAGGCAGCTATCCTCACCGCTATAAGGCAGCTATGCTCATCACTATAAGGCAGCTATCCTCACCACTATAAGGCAACTATCCTCACCGCTATAAGGCAGCTATCCTCACCGCTATAAGGCAGCTATCCTCACTGCTATAAGGCAGCTATCCTCACCATAAGACAGCTATCCTCACCGCTATAAGGCAGCTATCCTCACCGCTATAAGGCAGCTATGCTCATCACTATAAGGCAGCTATCCTCACCACTATAAGGCAACTATCCTCACCGCTATAAGGCAGCTATCCTCACCGCTATAAGGCAGCTATCCTCACTGCTATAAGGCAGCTATCCTCACCACTATAAGACAGCTATCCTCACTGCCATAAGGCCGCTATCCTCACCACTATAAGGCAGCTGTCCTCACCGCTATAAGGCCGCTATCCTCACCACTATAAGATAGCTATCCTCACCGCTATAAGGCAGCTATGCTCATCACTATAAGGCAGCTATCCTCACCACTATAAGGCAACTATCCTCACCGCTATAAGGCAGCTATCCTCACCACTATGACAGCTATCCTCACCGCTGTAATGCAGCTATTCTCACCACTATAAGGCAGCTATCCTCACCGCTATAAGGCAGCTATGCTCATCACTATAAGGCAGCTATGCTCACCGCTATAAGGCAGCTATCCTCACCACTATAAGACAGCTATCCTCACTGCTATAAGGCAGCTATCCTCACCACTATAAGGCAGCTATCCTCACCACTATAAGGCAGCTATCCTCACCGCTATAAGGCAGCTATCCTCACCACTATAAGACAGCTATCCTCACCGCTATAAGGCAGCTATCCTCACCGCTATAAGGCAGCTATCCTCACCGCTATAAGACAGCTATGCTCACCGCTATAAGGCAGCTATCCTCACCGCTATAAGACAGCTATGCTCACCGCTATAAGGCAGCTATCCTCACTGCTATAAGGCAGCTATCCTCACAGCTATAAGACAGCTATGCTCACCGCTATAAGGCAGCTATCCTCACCGCTATAAGGCAGCTATGCTCACCGCTATAAGGCAGCTATCCTCACTGCTATAAGGCAGCTATCCTCACTGCTATAAGACAGCTATCCTCACCGCTATAAGGCAGCTATGCTCATCACTATAAGGCAGCTATCCTCACTGCTATAAGGCAGCTATCCTCAGCACTATGAGGCAGCTGTCCTCACCGCTATAAGGCAGCTGTCCTCACCGCTATAAGGCAGCTATCCTCACCGCTATAAGGCAGCTATGCTCATCACTATAAGGCAGCTATCGTCACTGCTATAAGGCAGCTATGCTCACCACTATAAGGCAGCTATCCTCACCGCTATAAGGCAGCTATCCTCACCACTATAAGACAGCTATCCTCACTGCTATAAGGCAGCTATGCTCACCGCTATAAGGCAGCTATCCTCACCACTATAAGACACCTATCCTCACCGCTATAAGGCAGCTATGCTCATCAATATAAGGCAGCTATCCTCACCGCTATAAAGCAGCTATTCTCACCACTATAAGATAGCTATCCTCACCGCTATAATGCAGCTATGCTCACCACTGTAAGGCAGCTATCCTCACCGCTATAAAGCAGCTATGCTCATCACTATAAGGCTGCTGTCCTCACCACTGTAAGGCAGCTATCCTCACCACTATAAGGCAGCTATGCTCATCACTATAAGGCAGCTGTCCTCACCGCTATAAGGCAGCTATCCTCACCGCTATAAGGCAGCTATGCTCATCATTATAAGGCAGCTATCGTCACTGCTATAAGGCAGCTATGCTCACCAGTATAAGGCAGCTATCCTCACCACTATAAGGCAGCTATCCTCACCACTATAAGACAGCTATCCTCACCGCTATAAGGCAGCTATGCTCACCGCTATAAGGCAGCTATCCCCACTGCTATAAGGCAGCTATCCTCACCACGATAAGACACCTATCCTCACCGCTATAAGGCAGCTATGCTCATCAATATAAGGCAGCTATCCTCACCGCTATAAGGCAGCTATGCTCATCGCTATAAGGCAGCTATCCTCACCACTATAAGGCAGCTATCCTCACCGCTATAAGGCAGCTATCCTCACCACTATAAGGCAGCTATCCTCACCGCTATAAGACAGGTATCCTCACCGCTATAAGGCAGCTATCCTCACCGCTATAAGGCAGCTATCCTCACCGCTGTAAGGCAGCTATCCTCACCGCTATAAGGCAGCTATCCTCACCGCTATAAGGCAGCTATCCTCACCGCTATAAGGCAGCTATCCTCACTGCTATAAGGCAGCTATCCTAACCACTATAAGACAGCTGTCCTCACCGCTATAAGGCAGCTATGCTCATCACTATAAGGCAGCTATCCTCACTGCTATAAGGCCGCTATCCTCACCACTATAAGATAGCTATCCTCACCGCTATAAGGCAGCTATGCTCATCACTATAAGGCAGCTATCCTCACCACTATAAGGCAACTATCCTCACCGCTATAAGGCAGCTATCCTCACCACTATGACAGCTATCCTCACCGCTGTAATGCAGCTATTCTCACCACTATAAGGCAGCTATCCTCACCGCTATAAGGCAGCTATGCTCATCACTATAAGGCAGCTATGCTCACCGCTATAAGACAGCTATCCTCACCACTATAAGACAGCTATAATCACCGCTATAAGGCAGCTATCCTCACCACTATAAGGCAGCTATCCTCACCACTATAAGGCAGCTATCCTCACCGCTATAAGGCAGCTATCCTCACCGCTATAAGGCAGCTATCCTCACCACTATAAGACAGCTATCCTCACCACTATAAGGCAGCTATCCTCACCGCTATAAGACAGCTATGCTCACCGCTATAAGGCAGCTATCCTCACCGCTATAAGGCAGCTATCCTCATTGCTATAAGACAGCTATCCTCACTGCTATAATGCAGCTATGCTCATCACTATAATGCAGCTATGCTCACCACTGTAAGGCAGCTATCCTCACCACTATAAGGCAGCTGTCCTCACCGCTATAAGGCAGCTGTCCTCACCGCTATAAGGCAGCTATCCTCACCGCTATAAGGAAGCTATGCTCATCACTATAAGGCAGCTATCGTCACTGCTATAAGGCAGCTATGCTCACCACTATAAGGCAGCTATCCTCACCGCTATAAAGCAGCTATGCTCATCACTATAAGGCTGCTGTCCTCACCACTGTAAGGCAGCTGTCCTCACCACTATAAGGCAGCTGTCCTCACCGCTATAAGGCAGCTGTCCTCACCGCTATAAGGCAGCTGTCCTCACCGCTATAAGGCAGCTATCCTCACCGCTATAAGGAAGCTATGCTCATCACTATAAGGCAGCTATCGTCACTGCTATAAGGCAGCTATGCTCACCACTATAAGGCAGCTATCCTCACCGCTATAAGGCAGCTATCCTCACCACTATAAGACAGCTATCCTCACTGCTATAAGGCAGCTATGCTCACCGCTATAAGGCAGCTATCCTCACCACTATAAGACACCTATCCTCACCGCTATAAGGCAGCTATGCTCATCAATATAAGACACCTATCCTCACCGCTATAAGGCAGCTATGCTCATCAATATAAGATAGCTATCCTCACCGCTATAAGGCAGCTATGCTCATCACTATAAGGCAGCTATCCTCACTGCTATAAGGCAGCTATCCTGACCGCTATAAGGCAGCTATCCTCACCGCTATAATGCAGCTATGCTCACCACTGTAAGGCAGCTATCCTCACCGCTATAAAGCAGCTATGCTCATCACTATAAGGCAGCTATCGTCACTGCTATAAGGCAGCTATGCTCACCAGTATAAGGCAGCTATCCTCACCGCTATAAGGCAGCTATCCTCACCACTATAAGACAGCTATCCTCACCGCTATAAGGCAGCTATGCTCACCGCTATAAGGCAGCTATCCCCACTGCTATAAGGCAGCTATCCTCACCACGATAAGACACCTATCCTCACCGCTATAAGGCAGCTATGCTCATCAATATAAGGCAGCTATCCTCACCGCTATAAGGCAGCTATGCTCATCACTATAAGGCAGCTATCCTCACAACTATAAGGCAGCTATCCTCACCGCTATAAGGCAGCTATCCTCACCGCTATAAGGCAGCTATCCTCACCGCTATAAGACAGGTATCCTCACTGCTATAAGGCAGCTATCCTCACCGCTATAAGGCAGCTATCCTCACCGCTAGAAGGCAGCTATCTTCACCGCTATAAGACAGCTATCCTCACCACTATAAGGCAGCTATCCTCACTGCTATAAGACAGCTATCCTCACTGCTTTAAGGCAGCTATCCTCACCAGTATAAGACAGCTATCCTCACCGCTATAAGGCAGCTATGCTCATCAATATAAGGCAGCTATCCTCACCGCTATAAGGCAGCTATGCTCATCACTATAAGGCAGCTATCCTCACAACTATAAGGCAGCTATCCTCACCGCTATAAGGCAGCTATCCTCACCGCTATAAGGCAGCTATCCTCACCGCTATAAGACAGGTATCCTCACCGCTATAAGGCAGCTATTCTCACCGCTATAAGGCAGCTATCCTCACCGCTAGAAGGCAGCTCTCTTCACCGCTATAAGACAGCTATCCTCACCACTATAAGGCAGCTATCCTCACTGCTATAAGACAGCTATCCTCACTGCTTTAAGGCAGCTATCCTCACCAGTATAAGACAGCTATCCTCACCGCTATAAGGCAGCTATGCTCATCACTCTAAGGCAGCTATCCTTACTGCTATAAGGCAGCTATGCTCACCACTATAAGGCAGCTATGCTCACCACTATAAGGCAGCTATCCTCACTGCTTTAAGGCAGCTATCCTCACCAGTATAAGACAGCTGTCCTCACCGCTATAAGGCAGCTATGCTCATCACTCTAAGGCAGCTATCCTTACTGCTATAAGGCAGCTATGCTCATCACTATAAGGCAGCTATCCTCACTGTTATAAGGCAGCTATCCTCACCACTATAAGGCTGCTATGCTCATCACTATAAGGCAGCTATCCTCACCAGTATAAGACAGCTATCCTCACCGCTATAAGGCAGCTATGCTCATCACTATAAGGCAGCTATCCTCACTGCTATAAGGCAGCTATGCTCACCACTATAAGGCAGCTATCCTCACTGCTATAAGACAGCTATCCTCACTGCTTTAAGGCAGCTATCCTTACCACTATAAGGCTGCTATGCTCATCACTATAAGGCTGCTATGCTCACCGCTATAAGGCTGCTATGCTCATCACTATAAGGCAGCTATGCTCACCGCTATAAGGCAGCTATGCTCACCGCTATAAGGCAGCTATGCTCACCGCTATAAGGCTGCTATGCTCACCGCAATAAGGCAGCTATGCTCACCAGTATGCCACCAATGATAATATTAGATATATATGTCTGCTATGCTAACTGCTATAAGGCAGCTATCCTCACCTCTATAAGGCAGCTATCCTCATCGCTATAAGGCTGCTATGCTCATCACTATAAGGCTGCTATGCTCACCGCTATAAGGCTGCTATGCTCACCGCTATAAGGCTGCTATGCTCATCACTATAAGGCAGCTATGCTAACCACTATAAGGCAGCTATGCTCACCAGTATACCACCAATGATAATATTAGATATATATGTCTGCTATGCTAACTACTATAAGACAGCTATGCTCACCGCTATAAGGCAACTATGCTCATCGCTATAAGGCAACTATGCTCATCACTATAAGGCACCTATCCTCACCACTATAAGGCTGCTATGCTCATCACTATAAGGCAGCTATCCTCACTACTATAAGGCAGCTATGCTCACCACTATAAGGCCTGTTTCACACTTCCGTTTTTGACCATCAGTCAAAATCCGCCGTTTTTTTCCCCATTGATTTGCATTACCGGCGGATCTTGACGGATGGCCATCCGTTGGATCCGTTTTTTTGCGGATCCGTCAATTTTTTTTGTGTCCGCCGAGATGCCTGGACGGACCATGTAACGTTTTTTGTGCTGCAGGATCCACATTTTAATAGTGCGCATGCCCGGAGGAGTTAAGTCAGGCGGAAATTTAACCCTGAAATCAGTCTGGCGGGCGGAAAAAATTCTCTCTCTCTCCCTCTCTTTTTCTCTTTCTCTTTCCTTTAAAATTCTCTCTCCTTCCCGGGCAGCGGTTCCTTTAAAATTCTTCATTCGGCGGATCCGTCAAAAAAAAATGGTCCGGTGGCATCCGTCCACATCAGTTAACAACAGATCCGCTTTCCGCCATTTTGGCGGATTTTAACGGACACAAAAAAAATTATGTGTGAAACAGGCCTAAGGCTGCTGTCCTCACCACTATAAGGCAGCTATGCTCACCAGTATACCACTAATGACAATATTAGATATGTAAGGTCGCTATGCTCACCCCTATAAGGTAGCGATCCTCACCGCTATAAGGCTGCTATGCTCATCACTATAAGGCAGCTATCCTCACCCCTATAAGGCTGCTATGCTCATCACTATAAGGCTGCAATGCTCACCCCTATAAGGCTGCAATGCTCACCCCTATAAGGCTGCTATGCTCATCACTATAAGGCTGCTATGCTCCTCACTATAAGGCAGCTATCCTCACCGCTATAAGGCAGCTATGCTCCTCACTATAAGGCTGCTATCCTCACCGCTATAAGGCTGCTATGCTCATCACTATAAGGCTGCAATGCTCACCCCTATAAGGCAGCTATGCTCCTCACTATAAGGCAGCTATCCTCACCGCTATAAGGCAGCTATGCTCATCACTATAAGGCAGCTATGCTCCTCACTATAAGGCTGCTATCCTCACCGCTATAAGGCTGCTATGCTCATCACTATAAGGCTGCTATGCTCACCCCTATAAGGTAGCGATCCTCACTGCTATAAGGCTGCTATCCTCACCGCTATAAGGCTGCTATGCTCGCCCCTATAAGGCTGCTATGCTCATCACTATAAGGCAGCTATGCTCACCACTATAAGGCAGCTATGCTCCTCACTATAAGGCAGCTATCCTCACCGCTATAAGGCAGCTATCCTCACCCCTATAAGGCTGCTATGCTCATCACTATAAGGCAGCTATCATCACTATAAGGCAGCTATGCTCACCACTATAAGGCAGCTATGCTCATCACTATAAGGCAGCTATCATCACTATAAGGCAGCTATGCTCACCACTATAAGGCAGCTATGCTCATCACTATAAGGCAGCTATCCTCACCGCTATAAGGCAGCTATGCTCATCACTATAAGGCAGCTATCCTCACCGCTATAAGGCAGCTATCCTCACCGCTATAAGGCAGCTATCCTCACCGCTATAATGCAGCTATGCTCATCACTATAAGGCTGCTATGCTCATCACTATAAGGCAGCTATGCTCACCACTATAAGGCAGCTATGCTCCTCACTATAAGGCAGCTATCCTCACCGCTATAAGGCAGCTATCCTCACCCCTATAAGGCTGCTATGCTCATCACTATAAGGCAGCTATCATCACTATAAGGCAGCTATGCTCACCACTATAAGGCAGCTATGCTCATCACTATAAGGCAGCTATCATCACTATAAGGCAGCTATGCTCATCACTATAAGGCAGCTATCCTCACCGCTATAAGGCAGCTATGCTCATCACTATAAGGCAGCTATCCTCACCGCTATAAGGCAGCTATCCTCACCGCTATAAGGCAGCTATCCTCACCGCTATAATGCAGCTATGCTCATCACTATAAGGCTGCTATGCTCATCACTATAAGGCTGCTATGCTCATCACTATAAGGCTGCTATGCTCATCACTATAAGGCAGCTATCCTCACTGCTATAAGGCAGCTATGCTCATCACTATAAGGCAGCTATCCTCACCGCTATTAGGCAGCTATCCTCACCGCTATAAGGCTGCTATGCTCACCGCTATAATGCAGCTATGCTCATCACTATAAGGCAGCTATCCTCACCGCTATAAGGCAGCTATCCTCACCGCTATAAGGCAGCTATCCTCACCGCTATAATGCAGCTATGCTCATCACTATAAGGCTGCTATGCTCATCACTATAAGGCTGCTATGCTCATCACTATAAGGCTGCTATGCTCATCACTATAAGGCAGCTATCCTCACTGCTATAAGGCAGCTATGCTCATCACTATAAGGCAGCTATCCTCACCGCTATAAGGCAGCTATCCTCACCGCTATAAGGCTGCTATGCTCACCGCTATAATGCAGCTATGCTCATCACTATAAGGCTGCTATGCTCATCACTATAAGGCTGCTATGCTCATCACTATAAGGCTGCTATGCTCATCACTATAAGGCAGCTATCCTCACTGCTATAAGGCAGCTATGCTCATCACTATAAGGCAGCTATCCTCACCGCTATTAGGCAGCTATCCTCACTGCTATAAGGCAGCTATGCTCATCACTATAAGGCAGCTATCCTCACCGCTATAAGGCAACTATCCTCACTGCTATAAGGCTGCTATGCTCATCACTATAAGGCTGCTATGCTCATCACTATAAGGCTGCTATGCTCATCACTATAAGGCTGCTATGCTCATCACTATAAGGCTGCTATGCTCACCACTATAAGGCAGCTATCCTCACTGCTATAAGGCAGCTATGCTCATCGCTATAAGGCAGCTATCCTCACCGCTATTAGGCAGCTATCCTCACTGCTATAAGGCAGCTATGCTCATCACTATAAGGCAGCTATCCTCACCGCTATAAGGCAACTATCCTCACTGCTATAAGGCAGCTATGCTCATCACTATAAGGCAGCTATCCTCACCGCTATAATGCAGCTATGCTCATCACTATAAGGCTGCTATGCTCATCACTATAAGGCTGCTATCCTCACTGCTATAAGGCAGCTATCCTCACCGCTATAATGCAGCTATGCTCATCACTATAAGGCAGCTATGCTCATCACTATAAGGCAGCTATCCTCACCAGTATACCACCAATGACAATATTAGATAAATAAGGTTGCTATCCTCACCACTATAAGGCGGCTGTGCTCAGTATAAAGCAGCTATGCGCAGCACTACAAGTTGGCTATGCTCACCAGTATACCACCAATGACAATATTAGATATATAAGGCAGCTATGCTCATCACTATAAGGCAGCTATGCTCACCACTATAAGGCAGCTATCCTCACCACTATAAGGCAGCTATCCTCACCACTATAAGGCAGCTATGCTCACCACTATAAGGCGGCTGTGCTCACCACTATAAGGCAGCTATCCTCACCACTATAAGGCATCTATCCTCACCACTATAAGGCAGCTATCCTCATCACTATAAGGCAGCTATCCTCACCACTATAAGGCAGCTATCCTCACCACTATAAGGCATCTATCCTCACCACTATAAGGCAGCTATCCTCATCACTATAAGGCAGCTATCCTCACCACTATAAGGCAGCTATGCTCACCGCTATAAGGTGGCTGTGCTCATCAGTATAAAGCAGCTATGCGCAGCACTACAAGTTGGCTATGCTCACCAGTCTACCACCATTGACTATATTGGATATGCTGTACATTAATCGCAGTACTGGGCTGAACATCGAGTATACCCTATGTGTCATCACAAGGTCTTCTATATTTCGTTCTGTTCTGGCTCACAATATGGTCTAGGGAAAGTATCGTGGAAATACCTTATGTGGCCCAGTTTGATTTCATGGGATTTTCTGAGTTTTTGCGTCTTGCTTGGTTTAGGGGCTCGTCCAGTTTTAAATATCCATAAAGTGAAAAGCTGTACAACTTTCCAATAGATTTTTTGTTTCAATTGCTCACCAAGACCTCTGCTTTCTATCAGGGAATTTCTATTAAGGCCAGATTAAGTTCTTTAGATACTTCTTTGCCAAATATTGTGAAGGAGATTACTGCTATAAAGAGAAGCTGTAACACACGAGAATAATACTGCCATACTGCCTGCTAGAGAAAGCTGAAATTATCCTACTGTATAGAGCTTATATAATGCCAACAAGTACAGTTATACTGCTATCTACTCTGTAATAATGCTGGGATATGCTGACCATTAGCACAAATAATACTGTTATACAGTGTGTATAATGCAGTCATACAGTGTGGACAATAACTTTGTTTCAATAGAAAAAATGTCCAGCCCCATGTCAATTTTTTATTGATATTAATAAAGATTTTGGATTTTATTCCTGGAGCTGGACATTTTTTCTATTGAAACATTCTGAAGACGTTCTGGCAGAGACGTGTCCGTGCTCGGATTCATGGTGTTTCAAGAAGAACAATAAGGGTTGAGCTGAACAAACTTCTTTTCCTTCTCACAATAACTTTACACAGTGTGATTAATACCGGTATACCGTCTGGATAATACCGTTATACAGTGTGAATAATGCCATCATACAGTGTGGATAATACCGTTATACAGTGTGAATAATGCCATCATACAGTGTGGATAATACCGTTATACAGTGTGAATAATGCCATTATACAGTGTGGATAATACCGTTGTACAGTGTAAATAATGCCGTTATACAGTGTGAATAATACCGTTAGACAGTGTGAATAATGCCATTATACATTCTGGATAATACCATTATACAGTGTGGATAATACCGTTATACAGTGTGGATAATACCGTTATACAGTGTGAATAATACCGTTATACAGTGTGGATAATACCGTTATACAGTGTGAATAATGCCATTATACAGTGTGGATAATACTGTTGTGCAGTGTAAATAATGCCGTTATACAGTGTTGATAATACCGTTGTACAGTGTAAATAATGCCGTTATACAGTGTGAATAATACCGTTAGACAGTGTGAATAATGCCATTATACATTCTGGATAATACCATTATACAGTGTGGATAATACCGTTATACAGTGTGGATAATACCGTTATACAGTGTGAATAATACCGTTATACAGTGTGGATAATACCGTTATACAGTGTGGATAATGCCATTATACAGTGTGGATAATACCGTTGTACAGTGTAAATAATGCCGTTATACAGTGTGAATAATACCGTTAGACAGTGTGAATAATGCCATTATACATTCTGGATAATACCATTATACAGTGTGGATAATACCGTTATACAGTGTGGATAATACCGTTATACAGTGTGAATAATACCGTTATACAGTGTGGATAATACCGTTATACAGTGTGAATAATGCCATTATACAGTGTGGATAATACTGTTGTGCAGTGTAAATAATGCCGTTATACAGTGTGAATAATACCGTTAGACAGTGTGGATAATACCATTATACAGTGTGGATAATACCGTTATACGGTGTGGATAATACCGTTATACAGTGAATAATACCGTTATACAGTGTGGATAATACCGTTATACAGTGTGGATAATACCGTTATACAGTGTGAATAATGCCATTATACAGTGTGGATAATGCCGTTATACAGTGTGAATAATACCGTTATACAGTGTGAATAATGCCGTTATACAGTGTGAATAATGCCTTTATACAGTGTGAATAATGCCATTATACACTGTGAATAATACCGTTATACAGTGTGAATAATGCCATTATAGTGTGAATAATACCGTTATACAGTGTGAATATTACGATATACAGTGTGGACAATAACTTTATACAGTATGAATAGTACAGGTATACAGTGTGAATAATACCGGTATACAGTGTGGTTAATTCCATCATACAGTGTGAATAATACCGTTATACAGTGTGAATAATGCCTTTATACAGTGTGAATAATGCCGTTATAGTGTGAATAATACTGTTATACAGTGTGAATAATACGATATACAGTGTGGACAATAACTTTATACAGTGTGAATAATACAGGTATACAGTGTGAATAATACCGGTATACAGTGTGGTTAATTCCATTATACAGTGTGAATAATACCGTTACACAGTTTGGATAATACCACTATACAACATCTACTTGAGATGATCTAATTAATTTGCAGGACTCTGGTTCAGGGGCCACATCATTGCACTGGGGCCGCCGGATGGGAGCCATATGAACTGCCTCATGCGTCCTGCTAATCGCTGATTTCTATGCTCTACATAATACCACAATATGGAGCAAGTAGCATCTAGCGGACGGCAGATTCCTGTGGAGCAATTACCTTTAGTGCCCGTTAGTGAATCTGGTCACTACAGGAGCATTACTGCGCCACTTTGAAGTTTCCCTGGATACATTTTCAGCTTTATAGTCAGGAATTATATTTTAGGTGTATTATTAGATGTTGGAAAAATGCATTCTTATTAATTATCTTCCACCATTACATTTGATAAAACAAAAAAATTCCTGTAGCTACACAAACAGCGGCTTTCTGTATCAAATTAGATTGATTCTGTGACAAATTAATTCACGACACGAGCGCTTCATTCCGGATCCTGATAACTTTCTTTTCCTATAATGAATAAAACCAATTAAAATACCAAAAAAACTTATTTAGTACAACAGTTTTTTTTATCTCCCACTTTTTAACATCTTTTTTTCTGATACAGAAATGTATGCAGAATAACTGGGCGAAAAAAAATTAATGTATAAGCAACCCCATGCCTGTGCCCTATGATCGCTACATCAGCTCGTGGCTATTATCTGCGTTACAACTGCACTGCTCAAAAAAATAAAGGGAACACTAAAATACCACATCCTAGGTATCTGAATTAAATATTCCAGTTGCATAGTTTTATTCATTGCATAGTGGAGTGTGTTCAGAACAATAAAATATAACAAGTGTCAATGTAAATCAAAATAAATATCCCATGGAGGTCTTGATTTGGAATGATACTCAAAATCAAAGTGGAAAATCAAATTACAGGCTGATCCAACTTCAGTGGAAATGCCTCATGACAAGGAAAAGATGCTCAGTATTGTATGTGGCCTCCACGTGCCTGTATGACCTCCCTACTGTATAACACCTGGGCATGCTCAAGAGGCGGCGGATGGTCTCCTGAGGGACTCCTGGACTAAAGCATCCGCCAACTCCTGGACAGTATGTGGTGCAGTGTGACATTAGTAGATGGAGCGAGACATGATGTCCCAGATGTGCTCAATCAGATTCAGGGAACGGGAGTGCCAGTCCATAGCTTCAATGCCTTCATCTTGCAGGAACTGCTGACACACTCCAGCCACATGAGGTCTGGCATTGTCCTGCATTAGGAGGAACCCAGGGCCAACCGCACCAGCATATGGTCTCACAAGGGGTCTGAGGATCTCATCTTGGTACCTAATGGCAGTCAGGCTACCTCTGACGAGCACATAGAGGGCTGTGCAGACCTCCAAAAATGCCACCCCACACCATCATTGACCCACTTCCAAACCGGTCATGCTGAAGGATGTTGCAGGCAGCAGATCGCTCTCCACAGCGTCTCCAGGCTCTGTCACGTCTGTTACATGTGCTCAGTGTGAACCTGCTTTCATCTGTGAAGAGCACAGGACGCCAGAGGCAAATTTGCCAATCCTGGTGTTCTGTGGCAAATGCCAAGCGTCCTGCACGGTGTTGGGCTGTGAGCTCAACCCCCATCTGGATGTCGGGCCCTCAGTCCATCCACATGGAGTCGGTTTCTAACCGTTTGTGCAGACACATGCACATTTGTGGCCTGCTGGAGGTCATTTTGCAGGGCTCTGGCAGTGCTCCTCCTGTTTCTCCTTGCACAAAGGCTGAGGTAGCGGTCCTGCTGCTGGGTTGTTGCCCTCCTACGGCCCCCTCCACATCTCCTGGTGTACTGGCCTGTCTCCTGATAGCGCCTCTGGACACTACGCTGACTGACACAGCAAACCTTCTTGCCACAGCTCGCATTGATGTGCCATCCTGGATGAGCTGCACTACCTGAGCCACTTGTGTGGGTTGTAGAGTCCGTCTTATGCTACCACGAGTGTGAAAGCACAAACAACATTCAAAAGTGACCAAAACATCAGCCAGAAAGCATTGGTACTGAAATGTGGCCTGTGGTCCCCACCTGCAGAATCACTCCTTCATTGAGGGTGTCTTGATAATTGCCAATAATTTCCATCTGTTGTCTATTCCATTTGCACAACAGCATGTGACATTGATTGTCAATCAGTGTTGCTTCCTAAGTGGACAGTTTGATTTCACAGAAGTTTGATTTACTTGGCGTTATATTCTGTTGTTTAAATGTTCCCTTTATTTTTTTAAGCATTGTATTTTCTTCCACATGTAGATTTTACGCTTACCAGTTGTCAGGTGCATTCAAAAAAATGAAAAAGCTTCATTACGAAAAGGTACAAACAATTATCAAAGGGTGGAAATATCCCTCTGATAAGTTTTTCTATTCTACAGCTTTCAATCGCATTCATTATAAGCCCCTTACGAGGGCTGTACAGTAGGAAAGAAAGTTGGAATCTACCATTATTATGTATTCTAACACGTTATACTTTATTTTTATGATATATGATATATTTTTATGATATATACAGTATATATATATATATATATATATATATATATATATATAAAGATATATATATGAAAAATCAAAGCTATCCTGAAATATAGTTCAACACCAAACTGGTGCATACACAAAAGAGTGCTTTTCTGTACAGGCAAGAAGCTGGTCGTCAACTTCATTTTCATTAGAGCATCAGGTCGGCACTGTAAATTTATTATCACTACAGGGAGGTTTTAGCTTATTGATCTTAATATTATTGGAGAGCAGTGACAACTGTTATCATATGAGGTCAAGGTCAGAAGAGTCATCCCATTATTATTTTTAAAGGGTAGGGTCAACAAAATCTTATTAGAGGGCAGGGTCAGTAGAGTCATCTTATCATTAGAGGGAAGGTCAGCAGTGCTATCTTATCATTAGAGGGCAGCGTCAGCAGAGTGATCTCTATCATAAGATGACAGGTTCAGCAGAGTTATCTCATTATCATTAGAGGGCAGGGTCAGCAGAGTCATCACCTTATCATTAGAGGGAAGGTCAGCATTGTCATCTTATCATTAGAGGGCAGCGTCAGCAGAGTCATCTCATCATTAGAGGCCAGGGTCAGCAGAGTCATCACCTTATCATTAGAGGGAAGGTCAGCAGTGTCAACTTATCATTAGAGGGCAGCATCAGCAGAGTCATTTCATTATCATTAGAGGACAGGTTCAGCAGAGTTATCTCATTATCATTAGAAGGCAGGGTCAGCAGAGTCATCACCTTATCATTAGAGGGAAGGTCAGCAGTGTCATCTTATCATTAGAGGGAGGGGTCAGAAGAGTTATCTCATTTTTATTAGAAGGTGAGGGCTGCAGAGTCATCTTATTACAGGGAGGCGTCAATAGAGTCATCTCATTATTAGAAGGTGAAGTCAGCAGAGTCCTCTCATATTATAGGGCGAGGTCAGAAGAGTCTTCTCATTATTATTTGAAGCGAGGATCTGCAGAGTCATCCAATTATTATTGGAGTCAGCAGTGTCATCTCATTATTATTTCAGAATAGTGGACGGTGTCAGTAATCATGTCATTATCATTAGAGGGAATTATCAGAGGAGATACCATTATTAGAGGGTGGGGTCAGCAGAGTCATCTTCATTAAAGGGTTGGGTGAGTGGAGTCAATTCATTATTAGAGGGCAGGGTCAGTAGAATCATCTCATTATTAGAGTGCAGGGTCATCTCATTAGTGGGCGGGGTCAGTAGAGTCATCTCATTATTATTAGAGTGCAGGGTCATCTCATTATTAGAGGGTGGGGTCAGTAGAGTCATCTCATTATTATTAGAGGGCAGGGTCATCTCATTATTAGAGGGTGGGGTCAGTAGAGTCATCTCATTATTATTATTAGAAAGCAGGACCTGCACAGTCACCTCATTAGAGGATGGGTTCAGCAGAGATCTCATTAGAGGATGGGTTCAGCAGAGTCATCTCGTTAGAGGATGTGTTCAGCAGGGTCATCTCATTAGAGGATTGGTTCAGCAGAGTCATCTCATTATTAGAGAGTAACTCAGCAGAGTAATTTATTAGAAGGCATTTCATCATTAGTGGGTGGGGTAAGGAAAGTCATCTTAATTGTCATTAGAGGGAAGGATTAGGGGAATTATCTCATTGCTATCAGTAGAACTTTCTCATTTGAGGCAAGGACATTAGAGTCATCTTTTTATCCTTTGAGCAGGTCAGTAAAGGTTTCTTATTCATTGGAGGACATGATCACTTATGCCATGTTGTTATGGTGATACGTAGGGATCAGTCAAGTAATGACTTTACCAACTATCGATACAGTCACCAGAGTCATCTCATTATAGTAAGAGGATATGCGGCCATATTCTACACTTGGCCATGTAGCCTGGTTGCCCCTGGGATGAATCTCTTCCTGGGCCCGATACTGTGTGTCTGTGAGCAGTGCCTGGCATGGAGCGGCCAACAGTCGGACTACGCAGAGTTGGATTCATGATGTGCCCCAGGCAGGAGAGCAGCGTACGCTGCTGATATCAGGAGACGTCTGACACACTGGGACATTGGCCAGACATTGCCTCGCCAGGAGACATTGCAGGTCTGTGCCCGCAGTCAGGGAGCACCAGGAACTGGCATCTGTAGAAACTACTCAGTAAGAGCTCAGCGCCACGTGGCATATTGCCGCCACGACACATTGCCTACATTATCAGTTACAAAGGTATCACTAAGTCATACACGGCATATCCACAGTATGGATCCGAACAATGCGGCCCTCAATCCCGCTTATTACTGCACAGGGGAGAGATGACCTGGAGAGGAGCTTGTGCATGCTCAATATTGGAATTTTTTTTTCCTTGGTATGGAAAAAAATAGGAGCAGGAGGGCCCCATTGTCCCAATAAGTGAGAGTCCTAGAGGAAGAACCCCCACCTATCATAAATGTGGACTATGTACAGTCCATGCGCCATAATTGACTCAGATGTAAATACCCTTTAATTACACTTAGGCCACTGTTATAGGAGCCACATTATAAAATCTGAACATTAGCTACAGATGGAAATGTGCACAAGATTTGAACTCATAGCTGAATTTTGAAGAAAGCTCTGAATGTAACTGCACTGATTCCAGGTGATCTAGGTATAGATATGCATTAATAGCAGAATTGAGAATGCAGCTCTAAATGTGACTGCAGTGATTATAATGATATCTCTACCTCCATCACATGTAAGTAGAATTGTGAATGCAGCTCTGAATATGACTGCAGTGATTACAGGTGATGGAAGTAGAGTTATGCTTTAATAGCAGAATTCTGAATGCAGCTCTGAATGTGACTGCAGTGATTACAGGTGATAGAGGTAGAGATATGCATTAATAGCAGAATTGTGAATTCAGCTCTGAATGTTACTAGGGTATAATTATATTGTACACTTTGATGTTTTGCAGCGATCTCATCACAGTAATGACCACCTTTTACTCCTTGTGGTTGAGGTTCATGATGAGCATTGGACCCTCATTACAAAAGCATAAATAGCAGAAGATGTGTTGGAGTGGACCCCGGGGACCCTGAACACAGAACAATACAGATCTATAATGATGAGATGCGGATGTGTGCGCGCCCTATTATGCAGTCCTGGGGGGTTATCCTGCCCGGACCCTCATGCATCCTGCTTTTTTCAGGTTTTGCTGGAGCTTTGACCAATTCTGAACTCTCAGAAACCGCGATGTATAGAGCTAAATGTAGAAAGGAAAAACAATAGCGCACTTATTGCTAGGATGAATTATTGACAAGAATGTTTATTCCTATCAATTATTAACGCCGCTTTCCCCGCTTATTACCCTGATCATCTATTTTGCAGCTCGGAAATTCTGGAACCTCAAGCAGATGATTATGTATGTTTACATACTTTTGTTGCAGCAATAGGGCAATTAAACATCCACATCGCTTTAGATAAGCAATCAGAAACACTAAGGTGTTCCTGTGGAGGGCACTTATCACATATAGCGCTTCCAGAAAGGACGGTGTGTTCAGCAACATCTGTAGGAGGCCGAGACCGAGGGCTGGTTAACGTCAGGGAACGCAGATCTACTTCTGTAGAAAGTTCCCGTAATCTGGAAAGTGCTGGATTATCAGAGAGTTTGAAGACGATTCTCTCGTTTTTTCTCTTCCATTCTTCATTTTTCTTTTCCCCTATTTCTTGCTTCCTTTTTATTATTTTACTTTTGTTCTCTTTTTTCTTTATCTGTGTTTTCTTATTTCTTTTCCTTCTCCTTTTTTCTTACTAATTCCTTCTTTGTCATTTTTTTTTCATTATTTCATTCCATATTTATTTCTTACTTTTGTTTCTCTTTCTTTACTACAACCTTTCTTTTTTCTTTTTCCCATTCTCCTTATTTCCGTCTCTTTTTTCTTCCTTTTTTCTTTATCACTTTCTTACATTCTTTCTTTGCTTCCTCTCCTTCCTTCCTTTATTTTTTTTCCCACTTTTTTTTTGCTACTTTTAGGCTAAGTGCACACGTACCGGAACTCTCGCGGAAATTACCGAGAGAATTCCGGAATTCCAGTCCGCGGGAAAATCGCATTTTAAATTCCCGCGATTTTCCCGCGGAAAAACTAGCATTTTGCAAGCGTAATTAGCTTGCAAAATGCTAGCGTTTTCCCAGCGATCTGTAGCATCGCTTGGAGAACTGATTGACATGTTGGACACACTCATCAAACATAGTGTTTGACGAGTGTGACCAACTTTTTACTACTGAGGCGGCCTATGCGGCATCAGTAGTAAAAGATAGAATGTAAAAAAAAAAAAAAAAACGGTGTTATTCTCACCCTCCGACGTCCCGCGCATCCGTTCCCAGTAATCCTTTGCGAAAATGCCCGCGATGACGTCAGTTCTCGCGGGATCGCGACGTCTCGCGGTCATTCGCGATGACGTCGCGCGAATGACCGCGAGACTTCGCGATCCCGCGAGAACGGACGCCATCGTGAGCATTTTCGCAAAGGACTACTGGGAACGAGAGCGTGAAGAGAAGCGGGAAGGCTGCGCGGGACGTCGGAGGGTAAGAATAACAATATTTTTTATTTTAAATTCTATTTTTTACAGGGATATGGTACCCAAAGCCCGGAGGACAGTCTCCTCTCCTCCGGACCGTGGGTACCATCCGCAAATTGTTCTGCTTACTTTCTGCATGGTGGGCACAGCCACATGCGGGAGGTAAGCGGAACAATGCATTCCTATGGGTGCGGGATCGCCGCGATTCCACAAATTAATGAGCATGCTGCGTTTTTTACCGCAAAGCGATTCCGCCGCGGTAAAAACCGCAGCATTAGCACAGCATTGCGGAATCCCATAGGAATGCATGGGATGCTTATTTTTCGCAGCACAATCGCGCGGTTAAAACCGCCGCGGAAACGTGAAAAAAACGCCACGTGTGAACTCAGCCTTATTTTCTTTTTCTCTCTCTCCCCATCTCCTTGTGTACGTCCCCTTTTTTCTCTTTTTCTTTTTGGCCTTTCATTTTACTGTTTTATTTATCACTCCTTTCATTTTTTTCCTTTTTTCCATCCATCCTTTCTTTTTCGTTCTTTCATTCTTTCTTGTTTCTCTTTCTTTCTATACTACGTTCTTTTTCTAGCTCTCTTTCTCCTTATTTCTTTCTCCTTTTTTCCTTTATCTCCTTTCTTTTTTTCTTTATCCATCTTTCTTTCCTTCGTACCTTTATTTTTTCTATTTTTGTTTTTTTACTTCTTTTTCTCTCGATTTTTACTTTTCTATTCTTCTGTTTTCCTTTTCTCGATTATACTTTATTTTTCATCACTCCTTTTCTTCCTTCCCCTCCTTCCCTCTATCCCTCCCTCTCTCACTCCCTTTCTCCCTCCCTTCCTCCCTCCCTTCCTCCCTCCCTCCCTTCCTTCCTTCCCTCCCTCATTCCCTTCCTTCCCTCACTCCCTCCCTTCCTTCATTCCTTCCCTCGTCCCTCCCTTCCTTCCCTCACTCCCTCCCTTCCTTCATTCCTTCCCTCGTCCCTCCCTTCCTTCCCTCGCCCCTCCCTTCCTTCCTCCCTCTGTCCCTTTCTTTCTTCCTTCCTTCCTCCCTCTGTCCCTTCCTTCCTTCCTTCCTTCCCTTCCTTCCTTTACCCCATCATGCAGTGTTTATGCAGTCCAGTTCCACCATGATCCATGTTTCTATACTAGGAACCCATGGGCCATGATTTTATGATATGGTTCTGAGTCTGGTGACAGGTGTCAGTATGAAATGTCTTGTGCCAGGGACATACCATACCACCTGTGAGCAGTTGTGGAGTCTTCACCTCTTTCACCCCTGGAGTCAGTGACTTTCAGCCATAATGGAACCTCTTAAGGGGTCTCTCCTGCACGTCTCCTTGGATGGGGATCTGGGCATGCTGCTGCATTCGTCCTTTAATGACCCCGTTTCCACATTGGAAGTATTAATAAGTAGACAAGCTTCAGAGTTTTTTTTGTTCCTAGAAGATCACATAGGATCAATGGCAGAAGACTCAGAGGAGACATAAAAGCTAGGGAAAAATAAAAAGAATTCTGTAGCCTTTTTGCAGCTGATGCTCCTGCGCTCGCCTTTTGCTAATTTCTGTATCATATGAAAACTGCAGAGATGTATAGCTCAATATTGCAGGACGGACAGTCCCCACTGTGGAGGAATCTAGAGAGGCTCCAGTGGTCCTCACGCTTTTTCACCATGGATGGTGTGAAAAAGAGATGCTGCGCTCCAAGCACTATGATGACCGCTTGTTCTACTAAAAATGAGAATAGGTCCGTTCCATGAGTGTTTGTACCATGGGGATCGTTTCATTTTTATCATGAAGACTCTACCTAAATGACTGATGCCTGTCAGTGTCCTGACAGCGCCGGCGTACAGCCTCCGCTAAGCAGGGACTCACCCGCACTGTAGGGACCCCTGGGGACAAGAACAGCCGGAAAATAAAGATGCACAGGACCTGAATGTAGACGTTTAGCAAGCCAGCACAGGACCTACGGTCATGTGAACGTTCATTTGACTGCAATGGGGCGGGGCTTAGCGTCCTGCTTTCAAAGAAGGTAGAAATCTCAAAGTCGGGCAAAGCGGAGGTCATGCACAATACAGACCAGCGAGGTACAGGAGGGATAAACAGATGGGAGGTCAGACAAAGCCAAAGGTCATACACAATATATCAGTAAAGTACCAGGGATGAGACAAAACGGATAGTCAGGGCCAAGCAGAGATGAAAACCAAACAGACGTAGAAGGTACCAAGCAGAATCCAACAAGCAATATCCAGAGAACAGACCGAGTCGTACAGAGAGAATCATGCAACCAGAACACAGCACAAGCACACTCCGGGGTCACCACACAATGCCAAGGGAGAAAGTATAACTGACGGGGATGGGAGCGTCCTGAGGCTATAAGAAGCCTCCCCAGAACCAGGGAGAGGCCACCATAATAGGTCCCAGGTGTGCAGGTGAGAGTCTGCACTGAGGTCAGAACATTAACCCCAGCAGTGCCGGTCACCCAGCACTGGTATCATGACAATGCCATTTCACACACACCGCTGAAGATTGCAGCAGAGAGCGCCACTAATGACGTAAATGTGTGGCAGCGTTCACATCACATGGTGTAACCCAGCCAATCGCCGGGTGCTGTCGCAGCCAGTATAAAAGAGGGGATCTTACCAAAGAGTGCCATTTTATACTTGTACATTGTAGGAATAGAGATGAGAGGGATAAAAAAGGACCTAATCTCTGCGATGTGCTACTGCACTGCGGGAGCACAGTACAAATATCTGGTAGTTTCAGTCTGTGAATAATAAACCAAAGATTTATATGTGTGTGTGTATATATATATATATATATATATATATATATACAGTATATATATATGGACCTGCGGTGTCAGAATGATTCTGACTTGATTGATCTGTGATATTCTGCTTTAGCATCTGCATTTTATATTGTTTTTCAAACACTGCAAACAAGGAGGGGAATATTAAACCCCTTTGTCTTAATTTTACTACAAAACTTAAATCCTGAAACCAAGGCTTATTTGTCACAAAAAGTGTGGATCGTGAGATTGACATGACATTTTTTATTAAAGCCAAACGATAAAATCTCCACATTCTAGAAATGTAAACAAGTAAACACAATTAATACACTAACGGTTTGCACATTTCCCAATATCAGACCCTTAAGGCCCCGTCTCACATAACGAGATCGCTAATGTGTCACCGATTTTGTGACGCAACAGCAGTCTCGCCAGCGATCTCGCTACATGTGACGCATAGCTGCGACCGGCCCCCCTGCTGGATATCGCTGATCGTGCAGGAATGTCTTGGGTCATTTTTTCGTCGTCGGCGTCCCGCTGGCCAGCATGCATCGCTGTGCTTGATCGCTGGATCGATGCTGCGTCGCTAAAGAGATCTGCCTGTTTGGCAGCTTACTAGCGATCATGTAGCGACGCACTAGCGATCCCTACCAGGTCATATCGTTGTCGGGATCGCTGGTGCGTCCCTAAGGCTAGTTTCACATTAGCGTTTTTTAGCGCTGTGCTTCGTGCGCAATAGAATCGCATACAAAAAACGCATCATGCGTTTTGCATGCGTTTTCTTTTTTTAGGCGCATGCGTTTTAACCAGTTTCTAGCCATGTTAACTCTTAAAATGCATGCGATTTTAAACGCAGGCATGCACATGCGTTTTTTTGAGACAGGTCAGACGGACCAAAAATTCAACAGGTTGCGTCCAAATGCATGTGCACGAAAACGCATACGAACGCGTGCATACGCTAGACCATGCACCCCCATGTTAAAGATAGGGGCGCAGGACACAAGCGCATGGACGCGCACGAAGCGCAGCGCTAAAAAACTCTAGTGTGAAACCAGCCTTAATGAAACGGGACCCTTACACACCACCTAAATACAGCGGCCCGAGGCAGGTTTACAATTTAAGTAACCTAAAAAGTCAGCTAATGCTGTGTGTTGCTAAATAAGCTGTTTGTTACCACCGGTTATTATCCGTTTTTTCCGATCCAGATAGGTTGAGGTCACTTGGACATTACTAAGACAATGGTTTGCATTAAAGAGCTCAAAAATGCCTTCAATCCAGTAAAATGTATTTTTTTGGCAATTAGGGGCTTTCAAGTTTAATTTCACTGCAAATCAAATTGTATTGAGAAAATTCAGTGGAGCTGTCGAAATCGGATGTCAGAGATCCTCTCATCTCTACATCTGCAAGTTCATTTGGGTCTAAAAAAATAAAGAAAAAAATTAAATTGAATTATAGTCTTTTATAAATAAAGAAAAAAATAAAGCACATAAAGCTGCATCCATAAAAGTCTGACCTACTCAAATATGAAAATTATCCACATAGTAATCACAATAAATAGCAAAACATTTAAACAACATTGTGTGTTTTTATTTTTTCATCTCCGCACCTCAATAGAAAAATGTAACAAAATGTTAAGCTCAAAATGGAAGCAATAATGCGTTCATGCACCACGCAGAAAAACAACAGCGACACAAGTTTCTGCAATTTTTTTTTTCATCACCAAAAAAATCCGTAGAAATTTGATGTCTCAATTATGGTGATACAAGGTCATTTTTACCGCACGATGAACACGGAAAAACAAAACCCAACACAACAATGGAGGAATTGCATTTTTATAAACAAATCTTTTAACATCTTTCAGTACATTGCATGGTAAAATGAATGATGAAATTTAATATAATTTGTCCTGCAAAACACCTTATATAGCAATGTCAAGAAGAAAATAAAAAGTTATGACTATTGGAAGAAGGGGAGAAAAAACAAAAGCACCCAAAAGTAAAATAGCGTGGTCATGAAGGAGGTAAAAGATGACTCGGCTGAGAATGTATAAGCTTTGAATGGGGAGAAAAGAGTTGAAACTGGTCATAATCCTTGGATCAACGTCAGCCAAACCTTATGGCCAACCATATAATGGGGGTTGGAGGCCTCTGTATTCTTCTTTGATGCCAAATGTCTTGGAAAAGAAAGATCCTGCAGTTGGATTTTAGGTGATGGGTGACCAATATGTGGCGCCAGCCTTACCAGCTGCTAGATATCTCTGTTGGCAGCTTATCTCTCCTGGAAATGTTGAGTTTTCAAGCCTGATTCTTCAGATCCCTGACATCATCTGCAACAGAAGAGTTGAGAGTCCCTATAGCCATTAGGTGGTCTGCCAGTCCTGTGGATATCAGCAAGTCTGACCTATACTAATGTGATTGGGCGGACATACCATCCACTAAAAGTCATTGTTCCCGGTGGTATCTTCCAGGCATTGGAGGTCCTTTTATAATGTTATTATTCCAGGTATATCAGGAGTCTCTCTGAACTCTGGAAATGTTCCTTTCCCCAATGAAAACTGGTTTTCCGGTAGTAAATAAAAGGAAGCACATGTCACCGCGAGTGAACACGCCAAGGAAGAGCTTGACTGTCTCTCCTCTGACTGAGGCAGGTAGCAACAATAGAGGCAGACAAGTCTGAGCCTTGCATGAAAGACAAATTGCACCTCAGCCTGCAGAAGTGTCACCTCAGGGAACGCTCGTGAAGCACAGATTCTGTTCCCCTCCTTGACATACACTTCTTTTAATGCACTTGTCAAACCAATGTACAAAGCAACTTGTTTCTAGTGGCATCATCGAGTCTCACTCAGACATTTGTTTCATATCCATGTTCTTAATGCATTTAATGTGACACGCCAAGACAAAACGCAAACAAACGCGTAGCAACGTTCAGGGTTTAAATGTGACACTTCGCGGAGGGAAAAGGGTTCAGACGATTTAACGAGATGTTTAGTCGTCTGCGTCTCCAGCGCCGTGTGTAATACCCGTATTCATTGCATAATATACCGCGCAGCCAGATCTGCAGAGATACCAACTGTACGATGCATCTTGTGCTGGGCAGAACATGGCGCCGTGCCCCTCAATGTATAAAATGTATTAAAAACCTGTTTGCATCAAAGGAGACATTCATAGCAAGCTGTTCCCACAGAACTTGGGAAAGGCACGCAAGCTGTGGATAGGAATCCATAAATCACGGAAATCTGATGGCTCATAATATAGATGAAGGATAAGATTCAAAGTTAGTTTTTGCAGGATGAAAATATGAGATGTCTCCATGGATGGTGTACGGTGGTTTTCTCCCTAGTACTAGATCAATATGGTCCAAAAAAAGCATTAGTGTGGTAGGAGAATACGTTGACCACTAGGCTATAGTGAGATGAAGGTTACGATGATCACTAGGTTACAGTGAATGAAGGTTACAATGATCACTAGGTTACGGTGAGATGAAGATCACGATGATCTCTAGGTTACAGTGAATGAAGGTTACAATGATCACTAGGTTACAATGAGATGAAGGTTACGATGATCACTTGGTTACAATGAGATGAAGGTTACGATGATCACTTGGTTACAATGAGATGAAGGTTACGATGATCACTAGGTTACAATGATCACTAGGTTACAATGAGATGAAGGTTACGATGATCACTTGGTTACAATGAGATGAAGGTTACGATGATCACTTGGTTACAATGAGATGAAGATCACGATGATCTCTAGGTTACAGTGAATGAAGGTTACAATGATCACTAGGTTACAGTGAATGAAGTTTACAATGATCATTTGGTTACAATGAGATGAAGGTTACAATGATCACTTGGTTACAATGAGATGAAGGTTACGATGATCACTTGGTTACAATGATCACTTGGTTACAATGAGATGAAGGTTACGATGATCACTAGGTTACAATGATCACTAGGTTACAGTGAATGAAGTTTACAATGATCACTTGGTTACAATGAGATGAAGTTTACAATGATCATTTGGTTACAATGAGATGAAGGTTACGATGATCACTTGGTTACAATGATCACTTGGTTACAGTGAGATGAAGGTTACGATGATCACTTGGTTACAATGATCACTTGGTTACAATGAGATGAAGGTTACGATGATCACTTGGTTACAATGATCACTTGGTTACAATGAGATGAAGGTTACAATGATCACTTGGTTACAATGAGATGAAGGTTACAATGATCACTTGGTTACAATGAGATGAAGGTTACGATGATCACTTGGTTACAATGATCACTTGGTTACAGTGAGATGAAGGTTACGATGATCACTTGGTTACAATGATCACTTGGTTACAGTGAGATGAAGGTTACGATGATCACTTGGTTACAATGATCACTTGGTTACAATGAGATGAAGGTTACGATGATCACTTGGTTACAATGATCACTTGGTTACAATGAGATGAAGGTTACGATGATCACTTGGTTACAATGATCACTTGGTTACAGTGAGATGAAGGTTACGATGATCACTTGGTTACAATGATCACTTGGTTACAATGAGATGAAGGTTACGATGATCACTTGGTTACAATGATCACTAGGTTACAGTGCAATGAAGGTTATGATGGCAACTAGGTTACGGTGAGATGATCACGATGATCACTAGATTACAGTGAGATGAAGGTTATGATGATCACTAGGTTTCGATGAGATGAAGGTTATGATGATCACTAGATTACGGTGAGGTGAAGGTTACAATGAGTGAAGTCAAATTGACCATGCACATAAGAGAGTCGAGCGCTCTTTCAGACAACAGCCATATCTCCCCACCATCCATACACTTTCTACCAATCATCCATGTGTTTTGAATGGGGGGAGGGGAGTTAGGTGTTACCTGACTGATCTGGTAGTGGCATGTTACTAATATGTGAGCAGCCACACATGCAGAGGAGCAGTGACAAGCTGTGGAACAGGGACCGGAAAGCACAACCGGTGCATGACATAGACACCTTAGGAAGCCTCATACATCAGGGAATGGGGACCTTTGACCTGTTTGGCACTTCACATGTGAATGCAACAGTTGGTCTTCCGTGCTTGCGACTCTCTCCACTGTAGTTTTTGGACTTGTGAAAACTCTCTTGTACAGAGCCTTATGCATTCATCACCTTTTCCTCATTATATTCACAGTTTTTTTTAAATGGTTTATGAGCAGATTTTACTGCAAAAGCAACATTATAAAATGTCTCCAAATACTAAAATAAGCTTCTGATTGATTTTAATTGGAAATGTTAAAAATAACGTGAAGATCAGCATGGTGTGCAGGAGCTCTCCCCAATACAATCAATCAGAATGTTATTCAGAGAGGGTTTGGAGCGTTTTGTTAATATGGATTTCAGATCACAGAATCTACTTGTAAATCCTCGCAAAAAAAGTGTGAATTTATCAGAGCGCTGATTGATGGAGGTCGGAGACCTGGATGTAGAATTTGCACCTATCAGACATCTAAGATATATACTTTTGACATGTCATTGAAGGTAATACCATTTTCATTTTTTGTCACTCTTGTTATTTCTTCTGTATGACAATGTAGCCCCTAAACCGAAAAAGGTTATGCACCCCTGATCTAAAGTCCTTGATATTCAGCCCCTGGTGTTTTACGGAAGGTTTCTTAACACTAGATGGCCATGAGGTGGGTGAAATATAGGCTAGGTATGCTGTAATCCGAGGCTATGTTTGAGATGGAGAGGAAGAAATAGGCAACCAGAATGTGTTCTAGAGGAACAGAGAGGATAGGTTATGGGTAACTTCACAGGTTAAATACTTTTACGTATCTTTCCTGTAAGCAGATGATTGTCCAAAAACCTTTACCAGATATGTAGATAACAAGAACCGTTCTAGTATTATCTAACGTGTTTGTCACACAATATCTTCAGTTATCCAAGAGGTTCCGTTCTGTTACTGTTGACATTTTAGGCCATGAAAGAATCTCCCGAGGTACACTCTAAGATACACTCTACAGGCGTGACCTCCCATTCCATACCCATAGGCATTAAAGGGAGTCTGTTCTTGCTACCTCATCTGAGAGCAGCATAATGAAGGAAAAGAGACCCTTAATCCAACTATGTATCACTGTACTGGGTGCACCAGTTATGATACAATCAGAGTTCTTAGATGTAGAATGTAGCAGAGCTGAAAAGCTGCCCCCGCCCATACCACAGCTGACCCCGCCCACACCAAACTCTCTATGTTTATGTCTATTGATAGTGAGCTGCTTATCACAAAATGGGGCCGGATGTTATACACTAGGGACACTGGGGCTGGATGTTATACACTAGGGACACTGGGGCTGGATGTTATACACTAGGGACACTGGGGCTGGATGTTATACACTAGGGACACTGGGGCTGGATGTTATACACTAGGGACAATGGGGCCGGATGTTATACACTAGGGACACTGGGGCCGGATATTATACACTAGGGACACTGGGGCCGGATGTTATACACTAGGGACAATGGGGCCGGATGTTATACACTAGGGACACTGGGGCTGGATGTTATACACTAGGGACACTGGGGCCGGATGTTATACACTAGGGACACTGGGGCTGGATGTTATACACTAGGGACACTGGGGCCGGATGTTATACACTAGGGACACTGGGGCCGGATGTTATACACTAGGGACACTGGGGCCGGATGTTATACACTAGGGACACTGGGCCGGATGTTATACACTAGGGACACTGGGGCCGGATGTTATACACTAGGGACACTGGGGCCGGATATTATACACTAGGGACAATGGGGCTGGATATTATACCCCGGTGGCAATGGAACCTCATGTTATACACTAGGGACAATGGAGACAAATTTTATACACTAGGGACAATGCAGCCACATGTTATACACTAGGGACAATGGAGCTGGATATTATACATGGGTGGCAATTTGACTAAATGATATTCACAATGGGCAGTGGGGCTGGATTTTATTTACCAGGGGCAACAGGGCAGAATGTTATACACTGAGTCAATGAGGATAAATGAAAAACCTAAATTCAATTATTAAGATGGCGGCCAATACTTGTCTTCTTATAGTGTATTTCAAGCAGTAGTCCAGAGAACACCTTTCTCTTCTGTTCTATATACACTGGAAATTCCTAGAGATTTCTAGCTTTTGGAAAGTAAATTGGACACTAGTAAATGTCCGGAGCCTTGTCTGCGTATCTGAGAGCCTGGCTGGCATTGGCATTTCCGTCACATTTAGGACGGTGAGCTGGTAGCGTTCCTCCTCCAGGAGATTAATCATTTCTAATGGAAGTTACAGATAATATTCAAGTTTTCCCCTACAGTGTTGGTAAGGAAGATGATTGGAGAAGATAACGCTGTGACGTGTGGAAGGTACAAATGAGACCAGTGTCTGTCGACCATTGGTATGTGTCTCATCAGGGCTCAGATCACGACAGATAATTCTATCATCCAAAATCCCCCACTTGTGTGAGCGCTCCAGTATGGGGCCAGTTATGGCTATAGTGAACCTTCTCACTGGTAATATGGCTAACCAGGGGATCCCTTCTTTTCACTGCCATGGTCAGTGACCCAAGGAGAGACCTTCCACCAGCTCACTAGCTGTATCCAGTCATATATAGAATAGACCATATAGAATGTCGTGCGGACGCCGTCACTAACGAACGGGTAAAGAGACTGAGGTCAGTCACTGACGATGGGGATATAACGCACTAATTACCATAGTAATGGCCGGTGCCGCGATATCACATTTTTTGTGTAGTAACATGTAATTAAGGCAAATTACCAACAGATGTGCAAAAAGGAAATTAAAAGATGATGGCGGCAAATACTGAGAAGGTTCTGTGTAATTTTGGTTACATTTTGAAATACTGACGACATTGAATGAATGTGAAAAAAAAAAGAAAATTGGAGACAGAGATTTTTTGTGGTTTTTGAGTCATTTTGGCTTCTACCGGGGTATAGACAGAAAGCAACGGCCATAGTGTCTCCAAGATTTGCGCAGTAGTGAAGAGGGAGCAGCATTACCCTTATTGCCTGCAGAGTCTCTTGTGTTCTCTGTCAGTGTCGGTCTTCACTGTCGCTGTGGAATTGTGTTCATGAAGAAATTTAAGTTTATTCAGGTTTCCATGCATCAATATTATTTTAGTGACGGGAGCTTTTTAGAAGCAAATGTGACCAGACCCTTACATACTCTGCCCAGATAGGGATTGTCCAGGACTTGTGATAGGTAATCAATATCAGGTTGGGGGGTTCCGACAAGGTGGATGGAATTTAATGGTGTGCAATGACGGAAGACCACAGCTCTCTACTCCATATAGTGGCCATTCTTGGGTATTGCAGCTCTCTCTTATTGAAGTGAATGCAATCTGAGCTGAAGTACCAAGAGTGACCACTTCACAGTGTATGGGGTTGTGATGTCCCGGCTCTTTACATTGTTTGCAGGTCATGTCGGCCATAAGATGATCAGGTGTCAGCCCCTTACTGACCTCGGAATGGGTCATCAATAGTGGTGAGCGAATGTGCCCGGATAATATGTTACTTGATCATGCCCGTGTGTTATCCGAGTATCTTGGGTGTGCCCAAATAATATATTCTAGTCCGTATGGTTGCATGTCTCATGCCTGATAGACAGCCACAACACATGCAGAGATCGCCTGTTTGTAGACCAGCAGGGAGACATGCAACTGCAGGGACTAGAACACGACAAAGTCACTCGGTTAGCACCTGAGCATGATAACACCTTATCCGAGCGCGTTCGCTCATCACTAGTCATCAAATCCTAAGGAAAACCTATAATACATGGAGGTTTACAATGCGACTACCTTACTAACACCCCGTCGAGCTGAACAGAAATTGCTCTGTTGCCTGGCTTTTCTGATATCATCCAAGCTCTTAAATCCATGAAAAAAAAAATAAAAACACATAATAGTAAGTGAATGCCTTCTCTGACATGATTTAGCGCCCTGAGTGACTCACATGTCCATTTATAATCTGCAGAAAGTGTCAGTGTCAGGGCGAGTGAGGTAAGACGGGCGCACAGGAGAACATACATCAGAGCAGGAGAGCGTACATGAGAACAGGATCAGAACAGGAAAATGTACATGAGAACAGGAGAACGTATATCAGAACAGGAGAGCGTACATGAGAACAGGATCAGAACAGGAAAATGTACATGAGAACAGGAGAACGTATATCAGAACAGGATCAGAACAGGAGATCGTACATGAGAACAAGATCAGAACAGGAGAACATACATCAGAACAGGAGAGCGTACATGAGAACAGGAGAACGTACATCAGAACAAGATCAGAACAGGAGACCGTACATCAGAACAGGATCAGAACAGGAGAACGTACATCAGAACAGGAGAACATACATCAGAACAGGAGAGCGTACATGAGAACAGGAGAACGTACATCAGAACAAGATCAGAACAGGAGACCGTACATCAGAACAGGATCAGAACAGGAGAACGTACATCAGAACAGGAGAACATACATCAGAACAGGAGAGCGTACATGAGAACAGGAGAACGTACATCAGAACAGGATCAGAACAGGAGAACGTACATCAGAACAGGAGAACGTACATGAGAACAGGATCAGAACAGGAGAACGTACATCAGAACAGGATCAGAACAGGAGACCGTACATCAGAACAGGAGAGCGTACATGAGAACAGGAGAACGTACATCAGAACAGGAGAGCGTACATGAGAACAGGAAAACGTACATCAGAACAAGATCAGAACAGGAGACCGTACATCAGAACAGGATCAGAACAGGAGAACGTACATCAGAACAGGAGAACATACATCAGAACAGGAGAGCGTACATGAGAACAGGAGAACGTACATCAGAACAGGATCAGAACAGGAGAACGTACATCAGAACAGGAGAACGTACATGAGAACAGGATCAGAACAGGAGAACGTACATCAGAACAGGATCAGAACAGGAGACCGTACATCAGAACAGGAGAGCGTACATGAGAACAGGAGAACGTACATCAGAACAGGAGAGCGTACATGAGAACAGGAAAACGTACATCAGAACAGGATCAGAACAGGAGATCGTACATCAGAACAGGATCAGAACAGGAGAACGTACATCAGAACAGGAGAACGTACATCAGAACAGGAGAATGTACATCAGAACAGGAGAGCGTACATGAGAACAGGAAAACGTACATCAGAACAGGATCAGAACAGGAGAGCGTACATGAGAACAGGAGAACGTACATCAGAACAGGAGAGCGTACATGAGAACAGGAAAACGTACATCAGAACAGGATCAGAACAGGAGATCGTACATCAGAACAGGATCAGAACAGGAGAACGTACATCAGAACAGGAGAACGTACATCAGAACAGGAGAATGTACATCAGAACAGGAGAGCGTACATGAGAACAGGAAAACGTACATCAGAACAGGATCAGAACAGGAGAGCGTACATGAGAACAGGAGAACGTACATCAGAACAGGAGAGCGTACATGAGAACAGGAAAACGTACATCAGAACAGGATCAGAACAGGAGACCGTACATCAGAACAGGATCAGAACAGGAGACCGTACATCAGAACAGGATCAGAACAGGAGATCGTACATGAGAACAGGATCAGAACAGGAGAACGTACATCAGAACAAGATCAGAACAGGAGACCGTACATCAGAACAGGAGACCATACATCAGAACAGGAGACCGTACATCAGAACAGGAGAACGTACATCAGAACAGGAGAGCGTACATGAGAACAGGAGAACGTACATCAGAACAGGAGAGCGTACATGAGAACAGGAGAACGTACATCAGAACAGGAGATCATACATCAGAACAGGATCAGAACAGGAGAACGTACATCAGAACAAGATCAGAACAGGAGAACGTACATCAGAACAAGATCAGAACAGGAGACCGTACATCAGAACAGGATCAGAACAGGAGATCGTACATGAGAACAGGAGAACGTACATCAGAACAGGAGAACGTACATCAGAACAAGATCAGAACAGGAGACCGTACATCAGAACAGGATCAGAACAGGAGATCGTACATGAGAACAGGAGAACGTACATCAGAACAGGAGATCGTACATGAGAACAGGAGAACGTACATCAGAACAGGATCAGAACAGGAGAGCGTACATCAGAACAGGAGAACATACATCAGAACAGGAGAACGTACATCAGAACAGGATCAGAACAGGAGAATGTACATCAGAACAGGAGAATGTACATCAGAACAGGAGAATGTACATCAGAACAGGAGAACGTACATCAGAACAGGAGACCGTACATCAGAACAGGATCAGAACAGGAGAACGTACATCAGAACAGGATCAGAACAGGAAAATGTACATGAGAACAGGAGAACGTACATCAGAACAGGAGAACGTACATCAGAACAGGATCAGAACAGGAGAACGTACATCAGAACAGGATCAGAACAGGAGAACGTACATCAGAACAGGATCAGAACAGGAGAACGTACATCAGAACAAGATCAGAACAGGAGAACGTACATCAGAACAGGATCAGAACAGGAGAACGTACATCAGAACAGGATCAGAACAGGAGAACATACATCAGAACAGGAGAACGTACATCAGAACAGGAGAACGTACATCAGAACAGCATCAGAACAGGAGAACGTACATCAGAACAGCATCAGAACAGGAGAACGTACATCAGAACAGGATCAGAACAGGAGAACGTACATCAGAACAGGATCAGAACAGGAGAACATACATCAGAACAGGAGAACGTACATCAGAACAGGAGAACGTACATCAGAACAGCATCAGAACAGGAGAACGTACATCAGATCAGGAGACCGTACATCAGAACAGGATCAGAACAGGAGAACGTACATCAGAACAGGAGAACATACATCAGAACAGGAGAACGTACATCAGAACAGGAGAACGTACATCAGAACAGGAGAACGTACATCAGAACAGCATCAGAACAGGAGAACGTACATCAGAACAGGAGAACGTACATCAGAACAGGATCAGAACAGGAGAACGTACATCAGAACAGGAGAACATACATCAGAACAGGAGAACGTACATCAGAACAGGAGAACGTACATCAGATCAGGAGACCGTACATCAGAACAGGATCAGAACAGGATCAGAACAGGAGAACGTACATCAGATCAGGAGACCGTACATCAGAACAGGATCAGAACAGGATCAGAACAGGAGAACGTACATCAGAACAGGAGAACGTACATCAGATCAGGAGACCGTACATCAGAACAGGATCAGAACAGGATCAGAACAGGAGAACGTACATCAGATCAGGAGACCGTACATTAGAACAGGATCAGAACAGGAGAACGTACATCAGAACAAGATCAGAACAGGAGACCGTTCGTCAGAACAGGATCAGAACAGGAGAACATACATCAGAACAGGAGAGCGTACATGAGAACAGGAGAACGTACATCAGAACAGGATCAGAACAGGAGAACATACATCAGAACAGGAGAACATACATCAGAACAGGAGAATGTACATCAGAACAGGAGATCGTACATGAGAACAGGAGAATGTACATCAGAACAGGATCAGAACAGGAGAGCGTACATCAGAACAAGATCAGAACAGGATCAGAACAGGAGAACGTACATCAGAACAGGATCAGAACAGGAGAACATACATCAGAACAGGAGACCGTACATCAGAACAGGATCAGAACAGGAGAACGTACATCAGAACAGGATCAGAACAGGAAAATGTACATGAGAACAGGAGAACGTACATCAGAACAGGAGAACGTACATCAGAACAGGATCAGAACAGGAGAACGTACATCAGAACAGGATCAGAACAGGAGAACGTACATCAGAACAGGATCAGAACAGGAGAACGTACATCAGAACAAGATCAGAACAGGAGAATGTACATCAGAACAGGATCAGAACAGGAGAACGTACATCAGAACAGGATCAGAACAGGAGAACATACATCAGAACAGGAGAACGTACATCAGAACAGGAGAACGTACATCAGATCAGGAGACCGTACATCAGAACAGGATCAGAACAGGAGAACGTACATCAGAACAGGAGAACATACATCAGAACAGGAGAACGTACATCAGAACAGGAGAACGTACATCAGATCAGGAGACCGTACATCAGAACAGGATCAGAACAGGAGAACGTACATCAGATCAGGAGACCGTACATCAGAACAGGATCAGAACAGGAGAACGTACATCAGAACAAGATCAGAACAGGAGACCGTTCGTCAGAACAGGATCAGAACAGGAGAACATACATCAGAACAGGAGAACATACATCAGAACAGGAGAATGTACATCAGAACAGGATCAGAACAGGAGATCGTACATGAGAACAGGAGAATGTACATCAGAACAGGATCAGAACAGGAGAGCGTACATCAGAACAAGATCAGAACAGGATCAGAACAGGAGAACGTACATCAGAACAGGATCAGAACAGGAGAGCGTACATCAGAACAAGATCAGAACAGGATCAGAACAGGAGAACGTACATCAGAACAGGATCAGAACAGGAGAACATACATCAGAACAGGAGACCGTACATCAGAACAGGATCAGAACAGGAGAACGTACATCAGAACAGGATCAGAACAGGAAAATGTACATGAGAACAGGAGAACGTACATCAGAACAGGATCAGAACAGGAGAACGTACATCAGAACAGGATCAGAACAGGAGAACGTACATCAGAACAGGATCAGAACAGGAGAACGTACATCAGAACAGGATCAGAACAGGAGAACGTACATCAGAACAAGATCAGAACAGGAGAACGTACATCAGAACAGGATCAGAACAGGAGAACGTACATCAGAACAGGATCAGAACAGGAGAACGTACATCAGAACAGGATCAGAACAGGAGAACGTACATCAGAACAAGATCAGAACAGGAGAACGTACATCAGAACAGGATCAGAACAGGAGAACGTACATCAGAACAGGATCAGAACAGGAGAACGTACATCAGAACAGGATCAGAACAGGAGAACGTACATCAGAACAAGATCAGAACAGGAGAACGTACATCAGAACAGGAGAACGTACATCAGAACAGGATCAGAACAGGAGAACGTACATCAGAACAGGAGAACGTACATCAGAACAGCATCAGAACAGGAGAACGTACATCAGAACAGCATCAGAACAGGAGAACGTACATCAGAACAGGATCAGAACAGGAGAACATACATCAGAACAGGAGAACGTACATCAGAACAGGAGAACGTACATCAGAACAGCATCAGAACAGGAGAACGTACATCAGATCAGGAGACCGTACATCAGAACAGGATCAGAACAGGAGAACGTACATCAGAACAGGAGAACATACATCAGAACAGGAGAACGTACATCAGAACAGGAGAACGTACATCAGATCAGGAGACCGTACATCAGAACAGGATCAGAACAGGAGAACGTACATCAGATCAGGAGACCATACATCAGAACAGGATCAGAACAGGAGAACGTACATCAGAACAAGATCAGAACAGGAGACCGTTCGTCAGAACAGGATCAGAACAGGAGAACATACATCAGAACAGGAGAGCGTACATGAGAACAGGAGAACGTACATCAGAACAGGATCAGAACAGGAGAACATACATCAGAACAGGAGAACATACATCAGAACAGGAGAATGTACATCAGAACAGGATCAGAACAGGAGATCGTACATGAGAACAGGAGAATGTACATCAGAACAGGATCAGAACAGGAGAGCGTACATCAGAACAAGATCAGAACAGGATCAGAACAGGAGAACGTACATCAGAACAGGATCAGAACAGGAGAATGTACATCAGAACAGCATCAGAACAGGAGAACGTACATCAGAACAGGATCAGAACAGGAGAACGTACATCAGAACAGGAGAACGTACATCAGAACAGCATTACAACAGGAGAACGTACATCAGATCAGGAGACCGTACATCAGAACAGGATCAGAACAGGAGATCGTACATGAGAACAGGAGAATGTACATCAGAACAGGATCAGAACAGGAGAGCGTACATCAGAACAAGATCAGAACAAGATCAGAACAGGAGAACGTACATCAGAACAGGATCAGAACAGGAGAATGTACATCAGAACAGCATCAGAACAGGAGAACGTACATCAGAACAGGATCAGAACAGGAGAACGTACATCAGAACAGGATCAGAACAGGAGAACGTACATCAGAACAGGAGAGCGTACATCAGAACAAGATCAGAACAAGATCAGAACAGGAGAACGTACATCAGAACAGGATCAGAACAGGAGAATGTACATCAGAACAGCATCAGAACAGGAGAACGTACATCAGAACAGGATCAGAACAGGAGAACGTACATCAGAACAGGATCAGAACAGGAGAACGTACATCAGAACAGGAGAACGTACATCAGAACAGCATTACAACAGGAGAACGTACATCAGATCAGGAGACCGTACATCAGAACAGGATCAGAACAGGAGAACGTACATCAGAACAGGATCAGAACAGGAGAACATACATCAGAACAGGAGAACGTACATCAGAACAGCATCAGAACAGGAGACCGTACATCAGAACAGGATCAGAACAGGAGAACGTACATCAGAACAGGATCAGAACAGGAGAACGTACATCAGAACAGGATCAGAACAGGAGAACGTACATCAGAACAGGAGAACGTACATCAGGACAGGATCAGAAGAGGAGAACGTACATCAGAACAGGATCAGAACAGGAGAGCGTACATCAGAACAGGATCAGAACAGGAGAACGTACATCAGAACAGGATCAGAACAGGAGAACGTACATCAGAACAGGATCAGAACAGGAGAACGTACATCAGAACAGGATCAGAACAGGAGACCGTGCATCAGACCATCGCGGAACCATTAATAATTCATCTTTATTGGAAACAATAGTAGAACCCACTTGCAGGGTGGCGCCCTATTTCACGCACAGCCAGGAGGGGGTCCGCATCTAAAAGCAATGTCTATTAACACCCTCGTTCAGTGCAGCCCCCCCCCCCCCCCCCGCTGTGTGCACGCAGTGTGTTCAATGGCAGAGAGTGAGGAGTCATGACCCAGCACAGTTCATTCATAAAAATGTGAACTCGTGAGTCATACATGAGTCGTGTGGCCTCGCCCTTCCATCCACACATCCATCTCTGAGTGAAATGCTCTGCACAGTTATTCTCTGCCCTCATATTAACCACAGGACTATGGCTGCTGCACAATCTCAGGCCTTTATGTTTTCCGTTTTTTTTACAGGATTTTTTTGTTATTTTAGATTTATTTCATATAAAATATTTGCATTAAAAATGTTTTCTCCTTTTCTGTATTTTATGTTTCAATTATTCATTTGATTATTTTATATTGTTTCTAGTGATGAGCCCCCATTGAAAAAAACAGTGTTCCGCAAAAACGGAAGTGATGGTGTCATCGATCTTTTATCACGGCCATAGCCCACACGGCGCAGCGTGGAATTTTTGTGGGCTGATTTTGCCGCCCCATAGGAATTTATTGGGGCTGCAAAATCGGCCCGCAAAAACACGGTAAGCAGCCTTACATGTTCAAGTCCCCGCAGCTGCATGTCTCTCTGCTGTTCGACAGCCACAACACATGCAGGGATTGCATGCGGAGACTTGAATATATTATTGGAGCACACCAAAGTCACTCGGTTAGCACCCGATCATGATAACACCTTATCTGTTATATAATCATAGTGTCTTATTTTTATACTTGGGTTATACATGTGTATTATTTTTTTTTTTGTTTTCATACATTTTTTATTTTTTATTAAATAATAAAAAGCCTTTTACGTTTTATCCCCTTTTCTGACTCAAGCAATTATCATTTTTGTGCTTTCGCTTTTTCCTCTTCTTCCAAGAGCTATAACTTATTTTTCCTGACGTCGGCACAACGATCTGGGGACTTGCTTTTTGTGGCAAGAGGTGTAGCTTACAATGACATAATTCATTTTGCCAATTCCAAATGGAGTGAAATTATGTTAAAAAACCTCCCTCATAATTCCGCCATTGGATTTTGAGGTTTGAGGTTCCTTTTTACGGTGTTCATTGCTCGGTAAAAATGACCTGATAACATGATTATACAGGAAAATGCCATTAGGGCAATCCCAAACTTATTTAGGTGATGAAAAAAATAAATTGGAACTTTGTATTAAAGAAAGCAAAAAAATATGGCTTTTGTCACCATTTTTTTGAGACTCTGATCTTTTATTTTTTTTGTGCGGAGAGCTGACATTTTCATTGACAGCATAAGGTACAGTTAAAAATTGTTTAATTATTATTGCATTTTTTAGGGAGACATGGTGTTTGAATAACCACAATTCTGCTATTTTGCTTGACATTTTTTTTTTAAATTTTTTGAAAATTAAATAGATATTGTGTTTCACACAGATTTCATGTGTGTGTGTCTCTCATCCATACATTGATTGACCTAGCTGTGTGGCATGGTGCATTGTCCTGCTTCAAAAACCAGTCCTCAGAGTTGGGGAACATTGCCTGAGCAGAAGGAATCAGCTGTTTTTCCAGGATAACCTTGTATGCGGCTTGATTCATACGTCCTTCGCAAAGATTAACCTGCCCAATTCCAGCCTTGCTGAAGCATCCCCAGATCATCACCGATCCTCCACCAAATTTCACAGTGGGTGCAAGACCCTGTGGCTTGTACGCCTCTCCAGGTCTCCGTCTAACCATTAGACAGCCAGGTGTTTTACAAAGCTGAAAATTAGACTCATCAGAGAAGATTACCTTACTCCAGTCCTCTATGGTCCAATCCTTATGGTCTTTGACAAACTTCAGCCTGGCTCTCCTGTGCTTCTCATTGATAAAAGGCTTTTTTCTAGCTTTACATGACTTGAGCCCTGCCTCTAGGAGCCTGTTATGAACTGTTCTTGCCGTGCACTTCACACCAGCTGTCATTTGCCATTCCTTTTGTAGGTCACTTGATGTCATCCTGCAGTTTGAGTGACATTCGAATAAGATGATGGTCATCCCGGTCAGTGGAGAGTCGTTTTCGCCCTCTGCCTGTCTGTAGCTTTGTTGTCCCCAATGTCTGCTGCTTGACCTTGGTGTATTGGACTGCAGTCTTAGAAATTTTAAGGATGGAGGCAACAAAACACTCACTGGTATCCCTCTGCTAGTAAAGCCAGAATTGAGACTTTCTTTTCCTCACTCAAGACTTTTCTTTTCAACTACTTTGGCAAGGTTAAAAGTAATTTTTTCATTCCTATTACTTTTGGGATATTACTAGCACTTGTTTTGCCATCTAGCTTGTCCTATTGCAAGAGGATTGTGAACACCACAGGCGGGTTTTTTTTATATTTTCCTTCGATAAACAATATTTGGTTCAGGTGATCACCTAATCAGAAGGACATTAAGTAGAATGAGGTGCACTCTGGTTGTAATTCAACTGACACTGGAATGGAATGGCTGTCAGACGTGTAGAGAAGCTGATTTTTATAAAAATGTGCAGTGGTCTCTTAATTTTTGCCAGAGCTGTATATAAAGAGACGTGACTGTGGGGTGTGCATTATGCTATATGGAGGACTATTGAGTGCATTACACTATAAGGAGGTCTATGGGGGGTTCATAATGCTATATGGAGGACTATAGGGAGCTTTCTAATGTATGGAGGGCTATGGGCTGTGCATTACTGTGCATTATATTTTATGAAGGACTGTGAGGAGTGCATTATACTATTTGGAGGCCTGGGCTGCATTATACCATATGGAGGACTGTGAGGTGAGTTGTACTATGTGAAGGACTATGGGGAGTGCATTATACTAAATGGAGGACTATGGGGAGTTCATTATACTATATGGAGAACTATGGGGAGTGCATTATACTATATGAAGGACTATGAGGAGTGCATTATACTATATGAAGGACTATGAGGAGTGCATTATACTAAAAGGAAGACTATGGAAAGTGCATTATACTATAGGGAGTCCATTATACTATTTGGAGGACTATAGGGAGTACATTATAATATATGGAGTGTGATGGGGGTGTATCATACTATATAGAGGACTATGGGTAGTTCATTATACTATATGGAGGACTGTGAGGAGTGCATTATACTATATGGAGGACTATCAGGAGCGCAGTATACTCTATGAAGGACTATAGGGGTGAATTATACTGTAAGAGGATTATGGGGTGCTACTATATAGACGACTATGGGGAGTGCATTATACTATATGGAGGACTATGGAGAGTGTATTATACTATATGGAGGATTATTGGGTGCAGTATATTACATGGAGGACTATGGGGCCAATTATACTATATGGAGGTTTATGTGGGGGCCATTATAATATTTGTAGGGTAATATGGGAGACTTTATACTTTATGGAGAGCTATGTGGGGGCATTATACTGTATGCAAGCACTTATACAGTGTGAAACTTTGAGGTTCATACTGTATGGAGGGCTGTGTGCGGGCCATTATATTGTTTGGAGGGCTACTGTGGGCCATTATACAGTGATGTGAGGTGTGGGGCCATTATACTGTATAGAGGACTCTGTGGGAGTCACAGTTGGGGGATCATACTGTGTTGGTGTCACCATACCTTGCCGGGGGAGTTGAACTGAGATGTAGTAGGGTCATTATACTGAATATTTGGAGGGTACTATGGAGTAATTCACTGTGGGGGTATCATAAAGTGTTTGTATGGCACTTTTGTTGGCATCATACTTTATGGATGCAATGAAAGGAGAATCTGGGGCTTCAGTAGGAGGAAAATTACTTTGCAAAGACTGCAGTTGTGAGATGGTGTGTGTGTGGGGGCAATAAGAACTTCTGTTTTAGAGCCCCATCGTTTTGATGTATGCCCGTGGTCTGCACTATATCTACGTCAGAAACACTAGAACCGAGGACAGTTCCCACATGTACAAATGCACAGCTGAAAGAATTAGGGTGTTTTCACAATTGCGTTTAAGGCTGCAGCGTCGGCCTGCGCACGGCCGTCGCTAAGCCCTGCCCCCTGCCGTGCCTCCGCCAGTAGCTCCGCCTACAAGCGCATGACGCTGCATGCGTCCCCTATCTTTAGCACTGGGGACGCAGGCCGTGCGCAGGTATGCGTTTGGCGGCGCATGCGTCCTTTTGACGCTGCGCCGAGCGCACCAAATTGCAACCTGTTGCGTATGGCGCTGGTCGGCGCAGCATCAAAAGGACGCATGCGCCGTCAAACGCATAACTGCGCACGGCCTGCATCCCCAGTGTTAAAGATAGGGGACGCATGCAGCGTCATGCGCCTGTAGGCAGAGCTACTGGTGGAGGCACGGCAGGGGACGGGGCTTAGCGGCGGCCGTGCGCTGGCCGACGCTGCGGCCTTAAACGCAAATGTGAAACCACCCTTAATCAGTTTTGTTTTGTTTGGGCTGTGCATTCTGCCTGAGTGCGCTTCCTCTGCAGTTAGCCGTTGTGTGCTACATGTGGCATGGATGACTGCTCTGCCTTTCTTTCACACAAACTATGTGATTTCTTCCAGCTACCTTGTATCATATTCTAGATCAAATTCTGATGTTTGTACTGCACATTCACATGAAGTTCATTGTATTACTGATCCTGTGCAGAATCTGTGTTATCTAATGAATTATACTCCAGAGCTGCACTCACTATTCTGCTGGTGTAGTCAGTGTGCACATACATTACATTACTGATCCTGAGTTACATCCTGTATTATTCCCCAGAGCTGCATTCACTATTCTGCTGGTGCAGTCACTGTGTACATACATTATATTACTGATCCTGAGTTACATCCTGTATTATTCCCCAGAGCTGCATTCACTATATTGCTGGTGTATTTACTGTGTACATACATTATATTACTTATCTGGAGTTACATCCTGTATCATACCCCAGAGCTGAACTCACTATTCTGCTGGTGCAGTCACTGTGTACATTACATTACTGATCCAGAGTTACATCCTATGTTATACTCCAGAGCTGCACTCACTATTCTGCTGGTGCAGTCACTGTATACATACATTACATTACTGATCCTGAGTTACATCCTGTATTATACTCCAGAGCTGCACTCAATATTCTGCTGGTGCAGTCACTGTGTACATACATTACATTACTGATCCTGAGTTACATTTGTATTATACTATAGAGCTGCACTCACTGTTCTGCTGGTGCAGAGGTAGGTAGGCCAGAAAGCAAATTCACAACACATTACATTACTGATCCTGAGTTACATCCTGTATTATATATATACTCCAGGGCTGCGCTCACTATTCTGCTGGTGCAGTCACTGTGTACAAACATTACATTACTGATCCTGAGTTACATCCTGTGTCATACCCCAGAGCTGCACTCACTATTCTGCTGGTGCAATCACTGTGTACATACATTACATTACTGATCCTGAGTTACCGCCTGTATTATACCCCAGAGCTGAACTCACTATTCTGCTGGTGCAGTCACTGTGTACATACATTACATTACTGATCCTGAGTTACATCCTGTATTATACTCCAGAGCTGCACTCACTATTCTGCTGGTGCAGTCACTGTGTACATACATTACATTACTGATCCAGAGTTACATCCTGTGTTATACTCCAGAGCTGCACTCCCTATTCTGCTGGTGCAGTCACTGTGTACATACATTACATTACTGATCCTGAGTTACCTCCTGTATTATACCCCAGAGCTGCACTCACTATTCTGCTGGTGCAGTCACTGTGTACATACTGTGAGGTAGCGCTGTCATTCAAGCAGGGGATTCTCGCTTGGCAGCCAAATAATCACATCCGGCACGGGTTTTCCATAAAACAATCTCAGTCCGTGTGGTTTATTCAGGCATCATAAACCATAACCAACAACATAAAGTTCATATTCACAGCATAGCGTCCTTGACAGAGCTTCACTCTGTCCTCTCTGTGGTCACACAGGTTATACAATGTTCCATACACAGGCTCTTCAGCCTCATAGTTATCTCACCCGTCAGGGTTCTACCTCATGGCTGTTTCTCCATGCTGCAGATGTCCATTCCCTCCTCTGGTAATTCTCAGACACATAAAGCCATTAGACACAGGCACTTCAGGGAGGCAGACACATCTCTCAGCGAGACCTTCCAAACGGACCAACCGGGTCCCTGCATTCACTACATGTGACCTACCCTTGCCACCTTATATGGTCCGTGGCCACGCTCACCGGGTCACATGGCTATGACCTCATCACAGGTCCTTGAACCATTCACACACACTTTGGAATAGCGTTCTTAAACACACTCCCTGGGTGGATTTGTAGGTAACTGGGTCTGCCCGTCTTCCCAGCTACCTGGAGACTTCTCCCTGACATATTGAAACAACACGTCAGCAGTATCACTGCTGATCAACACACACATAAGTATCCATCTCGAGGCCACCCACCTTGAGATACATAATGGTCATTCAGGACTCTGCCATTCATCCTTTCTCCTAGGACATCCACACAGCGCCCCCTAGCGGACACAGTGGTCACTACATCACAATACATTACATTACTGATCCTGAGTTACATCCTGTATTATACCCCAGAGCTGCACTCACTATTCTGCTGGTGCAGTCACTGTGTACATACATTACATTACTGATCCTGAGTTACATCCTGTATTCAACTCCAGAGCTGCACTCACTATTCTGCTGGTGCAGTCACTGTGTACATATATTACATTACTGATCCTGGGTTACATCCTGTATTATACCCCAGAGCTGCACTCACTATTCTGCTGGTGCAGTCACTGTGTACATACATTACATTACTGATCCTGAGTTACATCCTGTATTCAACTCCAGAGCTGCACTCACTATTCTGCTGGTGCAGTCACTGTGTACATACATTACATTACTGATCCTGAGTTACATCCTGTATTATACTCCAGAGCTGCACTCACTATTCTGCTGGTGCAGTCACTGTGTACATATATTACATTACTGATCCTGGGTTACATCCTGTATTATACTCCAGAGCTGCACTCACTATTCTGCTGGTGCAGTCACTGTGTACATACATTACTGATCCTGAGTTACATCCTGTATTATACCCCAGAGCTGCACTCACTATTCTGCTGGTGTAGTCACTGTGTACATACATTATATTACTGATCCTGAGTTACATCCTGTATTATACTCCAGAGCTGCACTCACTGTTCTGCTGGTGCAGTCACTGTGTACATACATTACATTACTGATCTTGAGTTGCATCCTGCTTTATACCCCAGAGCTGCACTCACTATTCTGCTGGTGCAGTCACTGTGTACATACATTATATTACTGATCCTGAGTTACATCCTGTATTATACTCCAGAGCTGCACTCACTATTCTGCTGCTGTCACATTCTGTACATGACCATGTCAGGCAGTCGCTGAATGCAGCTCAGTTACCCCTATGGCTTAGCAGTGACCGTCCTGTGAATCATGGCTGAATTAGCGGAGTGTGGCTCTGTTGCTGGAGATGATGGTGGCTGGTTCTGTATTGCGGTCTCACATCTCAGCTGCCGTTATCCTATATTTGCCGTGGATTCCCCTCCAGATAGTTACGGAGGAGGTTTTCCACAGAGGCCGGCCACATGACTGTCCACATTTAGAGATAATCCTGCAGAATGTTTTATGCGCTATCATCGCTGTACGCCTAAATGTAAGGAAATCAGAATATCTCATGATGTGCCATCATCATGTAGGGGGGAAAGAATTCTTATCAAAGTTGGTGTGAGCCCCCCGATCTCTGATAGAAAGATGTTACACCATGTCCCCCCTGCTGTGTGTAAATAGAGATGGTCCCTCACACTACACAACGGAGGGTTTATATTGAGCCCCCGCATAGGCCGGAATGTGAGACCGGTCTGCGGGTGCGGCGGCGCTCACTCGTCTCTGCTGTAGAATTTGTTTATCTCCGTGCTTTGCATTCGTCCCTGCTGTCAGCTCCGGCGAGAGCCAGCTTTCTTTGGAAAGTGGTAAAGCATCGCAGCCACCTGTTCCCTTTAAAATAACACCATCCTTGTCGTTTTGGCTCTTGCCATCCTTCCAGGCTTCTCCTTTCACTGGAAACTGACAGGTCCATCTAAAATATGGAAATGAAGCATTAGCATGAAGACACAGGCTCTGCTCCAAGACTGAGAAAAAGGCAACGAGACCCGGCGCTACCTCCTTACAAGCACGGCACCGTCTACCCTGGATTGTGCCCTCTCCAGTGGTAAAATGTCCTGCTGAAGTCTGATTTGATCAATTGTAGACTTTTGTTTTAAGCAAATCTGGATGTGTCCCTGCGTCGTGTCCTCAAGAGACCCAGAAAACAGATACACAGGACGTGTGGACGCTGAAGTTTAGCAAGCAGTCACAGGACCTATGGTCATGTGACTGCAAGGGGGCGGGGCTTAGCATACTGCTTTCAGAGATGGCAGGACACTATACAGAAATACTCAGTCAGGCAAAACGGAGGTCATACACAGAGATATCAGTAAAGTTCCAGGGATGAGACAGAACGGATTGTCAGGGCCAAGTAGAAGTCAAAACCAAACAGACATAGAAGGTGCCAAGCAGCATCCAAAGCAATATCCAGAGAACAGACCGAGTCGTACACAGAGAATCAAGCAACCAGAGCACAGCACAAACTCAGGGGTCACCACACAATGCCAAGCGCGAAAGTATAACTGACGGGCTTGGGAGCGTCCTGAGGCTATAAGAAGCCTCTCCCAGAACCAGGGAGAGGCCACAATCATAGCCCCAGGTGTGCAGGTAAGCCTGCACTGGGATCACAACCTTTAACCCCAGAAATGCCAGTCATCAGCAATGGTTCCAGACATTAACCCCACGTGTGCAAGTCAAACCCGCACTGAGATCATGACAGTACCCCCGAGGTCCTCAACGGGGGGGCCTCTGGACCCCCAGGCTTGCCCGGGTACTTAGCATGGAAAGCCCGCACCAGGTGATCAGCATGCATCAACCGGGCCGGTACCCAGGACCTGTCTTCCAATGAACCAGGTACTGTACCGACCGCCGTACCAACCTGGAATCTACGATATGACCAACCTCGTACTCCACCTGCCCCTCGACCAAAACAGGAGGAGCAGCGGACTCGGAGTCTCCCCAGACTGCTTCAAAAGGTTTCAGTAGAGATTTGTGGAAGACGTTAGGGATCTTGAAAGAGGGTGGAAGGCACAGCCTATACGCCACTGGATTGATTTTTTCCACAATCTTGTATGGGCCAATGAATTTTGGCCCCAACTTTGGCTGAAGGAACCTTCAACTTAATGTTTCGCGTGGAGAGCCAAACCTTGTCTCCAACCTGAAACGTGGGCCCTGGTGTTTGTTTCCTGTCCGCGAAAAACTTATACCTGCTCTGAGACCTAGATATACTTCGCTGAACTTCTGCCCACGTATTCTGTAATCGCTGAACAGAGCCCTCAGCCCCGGGACACCCCGAGTCCAGACGAGAAAACTCACCTAAATGAGGACTGAACCCATAATTGATCAAAAAAGGAGTCATACCCTTGGATTGACTCACCCGACTATTGAAGGCAAATTCAGCCAACGGCAGTGCATCGCACCAGTCATTTTGTCTAGCAGAGGTTAGATACCTGAGGATCTGTTCCAGGGACTGGTTAGTGCGCTCCGTCTGACCATTGCTCTCAGGATGGTATGCAGATGAATAGGACAGAGACATCCCTAATTTTTTGCAGAAAGCACGCCAAAGCTTAGCCACAAACTTCACACCACGATCAGACACCACATTCAGGGGTACCCTATGCAACCGGATCACATGCTGCACAAACAACCTGGACAACGTCTCAGCTGGCGGTAGTGCGGACAGGGGTACAAAATGAGCCTGATTAGAAAACCTGTCCACCACTACCCATACCACTGTATTACCCTTAGTTGGAGGGAGATTGGTAACAAAATCCATGGATAAGTTTGTCCATGGTCTTTCGGGCACTGCCAAGGGCATCAGCTCCCCTGCCGGCCGGCTATGAGAGCTTTTAGAACGAGCGCAGACCCCACAACCAGCAATGAATTTTGTTATGTCTGATCCAATGGTAGGCCACCAAAAGATCCTAGCCACCTCCAGACGTGTGGCTGAAATACCAGGGTGAGCACTCAGCTTGGATTCATGGAACTCCTGCAAGAGTTTCAAGCGAAGTTGCTCTGGGACAAACAACTTCCCCTCCGGCTTGGCCGCCGGGGCCCGTGACTGGTCCCCCTGAATCTTCCGTTCTAATTCAGACGAGACCTCTGCTATCACAACCTCAGGGTGAAGAATGGAGGATGGTGGCTCAGGGGGCGACACCGGCTGAAAACTGCACGATAAGGCGTCAGCCTTGACATTCTTAGGCCCTGGACGAAATGTAATTGTAAACTGAAAACGGGAAAAAAAAGTGACCAAGGGGCCTGTCTGGGCGTTAGTCTTTTAGCAGACTCAATGTATGACAAATTTTTGTGATCCGTGATCACCGTAACCGTGTGACTGGCCCCCTCCAAAAAGTGCCTCCATTCTTCAAACGCCAATTTGACCGCAAGAAGCTCTCTATTGCCTATGTCGTAATTTCTTTCCGCAGCAGAGAACTTCTTGGAAAAGAAAGCACATGGCCTGAGGTTGGTTAGAGTGGCAGGCTCTTGGGACAACACCGCCCCCACCTCAGAAGCGTCCACTTCCACGACGAATGGTTTGGTCGGATCTGGCTGTACTAACACGGGAGCAGACATAAAGCTTCTTTTCAGGGTCGCAAAGGCCTCTTTTGCGAGCGAGGACCAGTTTCTCACATCCGCACCTTTACAAGTAAGATCTGTGAGTGGTTTGACCACCTGTGAAAACCCCCAAATAAATTTGCGGTAATAATTGGCGAACCCCAAGAAGCGCTGAAGACCCTTAAGGTCTCGGGGTTGCACCCAATCCGCAATGGCCTGCACCTTCTTGGGGTCCATGCGAAAACCCTCAGAGGACACAATCCCAAAAAAGTCAATTCTCGAGCAAAAAACACTCATTTCTCCAATTTGGCATACAGATGATTTTCCCTCAGTCTTTGGAGAACGGTTCGTACATGATTCAGATGAGATTGAATGTCGGGAGAGTATATCAGAATATCGTCTAAGTAAATGACAACAAAACGACCAATGAGATCCGAGAATACCACGTTGATGAAATTCTGAAATATGGCTGGGGCTTTGGTAAGACCAAACGGCATGACTAAATTTTCAAACAGTCCCTTGGTCGTGAGGAACGCGGTTTTCCATTCATCCCCCTCCCGGACCCTTATCAAATTATATGCCCCCTGAAGATCCAATTTGGAGAACCATTTTGCCCCTGAAAGTTGGTTGCACAAATTGGGAATCAACAGAAGGGGGGTACGTATTTCATACAGTAATCTTGTTGAGCTCACGAAAATCGAGGCAGGGACGTAAACCACCATCTTTTTTCTTTGTAAAAAAAAACCCTGCCGCCACAGGTGAGACTGAGTGACGTATGTGTCCTTTGCGAAGACTCTCAGAAATGTAATCTTTCATGGCCAAGCGCTCAGGGCCAGATAAATTAAACAGACGGGCTTTAGGCAATTTAGCCCATGGGACTAACTCGATAGCGCAGTCAAAGGGTCTATGTGGCGGCAACGTCTCGGCCTTGCTTTCAGAGAACACATCTTCGAATTCTTTCAGGTACTCCGGAATACCTTCCAGCTCAACAGATGACACAGATACAGATTTAACAGGTTCAACCAATAATGCAGACTTATCACATAACATCGAATCTTTATGAAAGTCTTCGAAAGAATTATGATGTCCCACCTGATAAAATTCACGCAGAACCTATGGGACCCGCTTCAGTTTGCCTATAAGGAGAATCGTTCGGCAAACGACACTGTCAATCTGGCACTGAAGTACATTTTGGATCATACAGATGAACGGCACTCATATGTCCGGATTCTTTTCATGGACTTTAGCTCAGCGTTCAATACCATTGATCCGAATTTACTTCATAAGAAAATGGTAGCTCTTGGAGTCCCTCTCAACTTATGCTTGTGGATTTATAACTTCCTGACAGCCAGGATACAGAGTGTAAAAGTTGGACCATTCACTTCGGACACCTTGGTCACAAACATCGGGGCACCTCAGGGGTGTGTTTTGTCCCCGTTACTGTTTTCTCTCTATACGAATGATTGCATCTCTTCAGCAGACTCAGTAAAAATCTTGAAATTTGCCGATGATATGACACTGATTGGTCTCATCAGGGGAAATGCTGAAGACTTGTATCGGAGTGAGGTGGAAAGAATATGTGACTGGTGTAAAGCCAATAATCTTGTACTCAACACTAAAAAAACTGCTGAGATGGTTGTGGATTTTAGGAAAGATCAACATGAGATACTTCCAATCTACATCCATGACGAAGTGGTTCTTAGGGTCACAGAGACCAAATTCCTTGGTGTTATCATCTCTCATGATCTTAAATGGGGGAAAAACGTGGATGCTGTTATAAGAAAAGCACAACAGAGGATGTTCTTCCTGCGTCAGCTGAAAAGATATGGTTTGTCTAAGAATCTGCTGATCTTATTCTTTAATGCTGTCATCAGATCTGTGATTTGTTCCTCTCTGATAGTCTGGTATGGGGGAGCCACTGCGCATGACAAACTCCGCTTACAAAGGACTTTCAGAACAGCAGAGAGAATTATAGGCTCCCCCTGCCTAAAATCCAGGATCTTTATGATAAGAGTATTCGATCCCACGCATTGAAAATTTCATCCGATCCCTCTCACCCGGGACACTCCTCATTCCAACTACTCCCTTCAGGACGTCGCTTCAGAGTCCCCAAATGCAGTACCAACCGCCATATGAACAGCTTCTATCCACTCTCTGTTCAACAATTAAATCGTCATGTGTAGACTATATACTGTATCTGTCTTGTTAGATGTTACTTGTTGTATCTGTTGTTATATATTATGTTGCCTCTTTGCCACAAAGAATTCCTTGTATATATGTAATATGTACTTGGCGATAATAAATTTGATTGATTGATTGATTTAAACCCTCACTGAACAATTTCCCCCATTTTCCAGTTAATGATTGGGTTATGGCGTTGTAACCAGGGCATGCCCAACACCAATCCTGCTGGTAGATTGTCCAGAACCAAACAACTTAATTTTTCCACATGGGTAGCGCCCACTTTGAGCGAAAACAAGTCAGACATAAAGAGAATTCCCTCTTTAGTGAGGGGGGAAGAGTCAATGACCACCACTTTGATCGGAACCTTAAGTCTAACTGTCCCTATCTTACAGCGTGTGACCAATTGGGAGTCAATGAGATTGATGGATGATCCGCAGTCCACGAAAGCTGTAGACGGCATACAACAATCGTCCACTAACAGTTCCACATGAAGCAACACCTTAGAAAACGAGGAAAAGGGTACCTGAGGGTCTGAGTAGTCTCCCCGCTGACTACCCAGACGTAGTCGTTTCCCGTCGACCGGGTTGAGGATGGACAATCAGGACACTCCTTTTTCCAATGTCCCGTTTTACCACAGTAGAAGCATAACTGTTATGAATGAGTCACCGTAGGAGGCAAAAGCAGAAATACAAGCTAAGTCCAGAAAACCAGAGAAGTTGGCAACTATCAGATTGCAGACCCCTGAACCTATCAACACAACTAGCAGTAGCTGTGGGGGGTTCCTACGATGCCCTAGACCCCTCGATCACAGCCGAAGAAATACATAGGCCTAAAGAAAGAAAGGGGAAATCTAAACTGCCCCAGAGCAGACCCCAAAGCAATAGGCAGCCCCCAACATATAATGACGGTGAAGCAAGATGAAAATACTAACACAGACAGAAAGATAGACTGAGCAAAGACGGGGCCCGAAAACTACCTAGATAGGAAAGGACAGGAAGGCTGCTGTCTGCAATCTGCCAAAACCCTATCAAAGACATAAGCCAACCAGCTGATATGAAAAAGGCCCTGAAGCAGCTAGGCTTCAAAAACTAAATCAGCACTCAGGTATTTTCAGAAGACAGAGCTAAATGAATTCAGCACACCCCAGCAGGGAATGGCAGAAATCCAGAAAAACAAAGCAAAAACAAAGTCAAAACACAAAAGCAAAGGCAGAGCAGCAAACTTAGCTTTGGAGGAGCAGGAATTCAGACTGGTCTCCAAGGATCCCACAGAGAAATCACCCGAAGGGCAGAAGGGCGTCGACAGCCTTATATCCAGTCCGTAACTCCACTCAGCCAGTCATCATAATCAGCCTCAGGTGTTTGACAATCAGGCTCACTACCTTTCTTCACCAGAAGAGGGAGTTCCTTGGGCCTCAGTAATGAAGGGGAAAATGAACTCACAACAGTACCTCCCCCTTGAGGAGGGGTCACCGAACCCTCAACTACGCCACCAGGGCGATCAGGGTGAGCCCGATGAAAGGCACGCACCAATCGTTTGGCATGAATATCAGAGGCAGAGACCCAGGAATTATCCTCCTGACCATAACCCTTCCACTTAACCAAATACTGGAGTCTCCGTCTAGCCAGACGGGAATCCAGTACTTTCTCTACCTCATACTCCATGTTACCTTCAACCAATACAGGGTCTGGAGGTGCCACCCCCGGAACAATAGGTTCAACAAACCTCTTCAACAAAGATTTATGGAACACATTATGGATTTTAAATGTGACAAGAAGAGCCAAACGAAAAGAGACCGGATTAATAATCTCCACAATCTTGTAAGGTCCAATAAATCTAGGCTTAAACTTAGGAGAAGCCACCTTCATAGCAATATTTTTTGATGATAACCACACCATATCACCAACCTTAAACTGGGGACCAATGGTCCTATGTCGGTTGGAAAACCGCTGGGCCTTCTCCTGGGAGAGAGACAACTTATCCACCACTTGGTCCCAAATCTGGTGCATTCTCTCCACCACAGTGTCAACACCTGGGAAGGCAGAGGGCTCCACCTGCCCTGAAGAAAATCGAAGATGAAACCCAAAGTTACAAAAAAAAGGTGACATCAAAGTGGCAGAACTAGCTCTATTATTCAAAGCAAATTCGGCCAAGGGCAAAAATGAAACCCAATCATCCTGATCAGCAGAAATAAAACATCTCAAATATGACTCCAAGGTTTGGTTTGTTCTCTCTGTCTGCCCATTGGTCTGAGGGTGAAAAGCAGAGGAGAAGGACAACTGAATTCCCAGCCTGGAACAGAAAGTTCTCCAAAATCTAGACACAAACTGGACTCCTCTGTCAGATACAATGTTCTCAGGAATCCCGTGCAAACGAACCACCTGTTGTAAAAACAGGGGCACCAACTCAGAGGAAGACGGCAACTTAGGGAGTGGTACAAGATGAACCATCTTAGAGAACCTATCACAAATCACCCAAATAACAGTCATCCTCTGAGAGACAGGCATATCAGAGATGAAATCCATTGAAATATGGGTCCATGGCCTCTTGGGGACAGGCAAAGGCATCAACAACCCACTAGAGCGAGAACACGATTTAGACCGGGAGCACGTCCCACAGGACTGCACAAAATTCCTGACATCACGAGACAAGGAGGGCCACCAAAAAGACCGACTCACCAGATCTCTAGTACCAAAAATACCTGGATGACCAGCCAAAGCAGAGCAATGAACTTCAGACATCACTCTCTTCTTCCACTGGTCAGGAACATACAACTTTCCACTGGGACAACGCTCAGGTTTGTCCTCCTGGAACTCTTCCAGAGCACGTCTCAAATCGGGCGAGATGGCAGAAAGAACTACCCCTTCGCCTAAGATGGTAGCAGGCTTGGTCACCACAGGAGAATCAGCAAGGAAGCTCCTAGAGAGGGCGTCTGCCTTGACATTCTTTGTTCCAGGAAGAAAAGAAACCACAAAATCAAAACGTGTAAAAAACAAGGCCCACCTAGCCTGTCTAAGGTTCAAGCGCTTAGCCGTCTCAAGGTAAATCAAATTCTTGTGGTCAGTGAGGACCACGACTTGATGCTTAGCTCCCTCCAACCAATGTCTCCACTCCTCAAATGCCCATTTCATGGCCAACAGTTCCCTATTCCCCACATCATAGTTACGTTCAGATGAAGAGAACTTTCGAGAAAAAGCACAGGGATTCATTTTAGATGTTACAGGATCCTTTTGGGACAAAACAGCTCCTGCACCAATCTCAGAAGCATCCATCTCTACCTGGAATGGAAGTGAGACATCAGGTTGCCGCAAAACCGGGGCGGAGGTGAATCTTCGCTTCAGCTCCTAAAAGGAAGAAACAGCCTCCGGAGACCAATTTAACACATCAGCACCCTTTTTAGTCAAATCAGTCAATGGCTTGGCAATACTAGAAAATTTTGCTATAAATTTCTGATAAAAATTAGCAAAACCCAAAAACTTCTGGAGGGCATTCAAAGAAGTGGGCTGAACCCAATCGTGAATGGCCTGTACCTTGGCCGGGTCCATTTCAATAGTTGACGGGGACAAAATAAATCCCAAAAAAGAAATCCTCTGTACTCCAAAAAGGCATTTCGATCCCTTGACATACAGGGAATTCTCCCTCAAGATCCGGAACACAGTCCGAATATGTTCCACATGAGAATCCCAATCCTTGGAGAATATCAAAATATCATCCAGATAGATAATCAAAAATTTATCGACAAAATCTCGGAAAATATCGTTCATGAAGCACTGGAAGACAGAAGGGGCATTAGTGAGCCCAAAAGGCATCACCAGGTACTCAAAATGTCCCTCCGGAGTATTAAACACCGTCTTCCATTCATCCCCATGCTTAATGCGAATAAGATTATACGCCCCCCTGAGGTCAAGCTTGGTAAACCAGCAAGCACCTTTAACTCTGGAGAATAGATCAGAAATCAGGGGTAACGGATACTGATATTTAACAGTAATTTTGTTGAGGGCACGATAATCAATACAAGGTCTTAATGATCCATCCTTTTTGGCTACAAAAAAAAAACCGGCACCTAAGGGTGACGAGGATGGTCTAATATGACCCTTCTCCAATGCCTCCTTAATATAGGATCGCATAGCCTCGTGCTCGGGTACAGATAAATTGAAGAGCCGACCCTTGGGAAATTTACACCTCGGGCTCAGTTCAGTTGCACAGTCATAACTCCTATGAGGAGGCAGAGACGCAGACTCATTCTCACTAAATACATCATAAAAGTCCGCCAAATAATCAGGAACATCATGCGACTGAGGAGAGGTGGAAAACACCGGAGCCTCACTAAAGGCACACCGACAACCCCAACTCACCACAGACACAGATTTCCAATCCAAAACTGGATTATGAATCTGTAACCAGATTAACCCCAGAACAATAGTATCATGCAGATTATGCAACACCAGAAATCTGCAATTTTCTTGATGGTCTGGGGCGACCCGCATTACCACCTGGGTCCAAAACTGGGGTTTATTTTTAGCCAAAGGAGTAGCATCAATTCCCCTCAAAGGGATAGGCGTCTGCAGAGGTGTCATCGGAAATCCACAACGTTTAGCAAAATCCAAGTCCATTAGGTTTAGGGCTGCTCCCGAATCCACAAAAGCCTTGGCGGAAAATGTGGACAGGGAGCAGATCAGAGTAATAGCCAGAAGAAACTTAGGTTGAACACCACCAACAGAAAACGTGTGTGCAAAGCGTTTCTCTCGTTTGGGACAGACAGAAATAATATGCGAGGCATCTCCACATAAAAAACACAACTTATTACGCCTTCTGAACTCCTGACGCTGCTCTCTGGAAAAAACTATCACATTGCATAGGTTCAGACATTTGTTCAACAGGTGGCAACACCTCTCATGCTGCTTTGCGTTCGTGCAAACGCCGATCAACCTGAATGGCTAATGACATAGAATCGTCAAGACCAGAGGGAACAGGAAATCCCACCATAGTATCTTTTACGGCTTCTGACAACCCCTTCCGAAAGAGAGCAGCCAAGGCATTATCATTCCAGGTAGTAAGTACTGCCCACTTTTGGAATTTTTGACAGTACTATTCTGCAGAATCACGACCCTGGCTCAATGCCAGCAGGGTCTTTTCAGCCTGATCAGTGGCATTAGGTTCGTCATACAACAACCCCAAAGCTTGAAAGAATGCGTTCACATTAGTCAGAATAGGATCATCTGGTTTTAAAGAAAACGCCCAATCCTGGGGATCGCCACGCAGCAAAGAGATGACAATTTTAACCTGCTGCGCGGAGCTCCCTGACGAGTTAGGCTTCAAGGCAAAAAATAATTTACAATTATTTTTGAAATTCAAAAATTTAGACCGATCCCCAAAAAATACATCAGGTGTAGGAATCTTTGGTTCAGCAGCATGTGAATGAGCAAGGTAGGCGGAAATTCCCCGCACTTCCGCAACGAGCTGCTCCACATGATCAGACAATTGCTTTATCTCCATTGAGAGAAAAAAAAATTCCCCCTACGGCCTCAGAGATATAGAGGAAAAAATATGCACTTTTTTTTTTTTTTACAATTCTTTCCTGCTATTGAGTACCCTAGAATCTGCGGTGAGGCGGGTGATTCTGTTATGAATGAGTCACCGTAGGAGGCAAAAGCAGAAATACAAGCTAAGTCCAGAAAACCAGAGAAGTTGGCAACTATCAGATTGCAGACCCCTGAACCTATCAACACAACTAGCAGTAGCCGTGGGGGGTTCCTACGATGCCCTAGACCCCTCGATCACAGCCGGAGAAATACATAGGCCTAAAGAAAGAAAGGGGAAATCTAAACTGCCCCAGAGCAGACCCCAAAGCAATAGGCAGCCCCCAACATATAATGACGGTGAAGCAAGATGAAAATACTAACACAGACAGAAAGATAGACTGAGCAAAGACGGGGCCTGAAAACTACCTAGATAGGAAAGGACAGGAAGGCTGCTGTCTGCAATCTGCCAAAACCCTATCAAAGACATAAGCCAACCAGCTGATATGAAAAAGGCCCTGAAGCAGCTAGGCTTCAAAAACTAAATCAGCACTCAGGTATTTTCAGAAGACAGAGCTAAATGAATTCAGCACACCCCAGCAGGGAATGGCAGAAATCCAGAAAAACAAAGCAAAAACAAAGTCAAAACACAAAAGCAAAGGCAGAGCAGCAAACTTAGCTTTGGAGGAGCAGGAATTCAGACTGGTCTCCAAGGATCCCACAGAGAAATCACCCGCAGGGCAGAAGGGCGTCGACAGCCTTATATCCAGTCCGTAACTCCACTCAGCCAGTCATCATAATCAGCCTCAGGTGTTTGACAATCAGGCTCACTACCTTTCTTCACCAGAAGAGGGAGTTCCTCGGGCCTCAGTAATGAAGGGGAAAATGAACTCACAACACATAACTGCTTTTCTCTCCGATGACAAGCCTCTGCGAAAGAGTCCTCGGAGTGCGTCGTCGTCCCAAGAGACCTCTGCGGCCCAGCGGCAGAATTCTGTACAAACCCACTCAGCCGAGTGTTTCCCCTGAGAAACACTCATCACCATGTCCTCTGCCAATCGCACTCGGTCCGGCTCATCATATATGTCCCCGAGGGACTCAAAAAACGCATTCACAGACACTCTCTCAGGGGCAGTGGGAGGAAGGGAGAAAGCCCAAGCTTGTGGGGACCCTCTTAACAGAGACAGAATGACCCCAACCTTCTGACTTTCGTCCCCAGAGGAACATGGCCTCAAACTAAAGAAGAGTTTGCACCCCTCCATGAAGACTCTGAACTCCTTTTTGTTCCCAGAAAAGAAATCAGGCAATTTAACAGGTGGTTCTGGGGACACCAAAACAACATCACTCGCCCCAGCCCCCAGGGACCCAGTAGCTAAAGCCCCCCCCGCACGTCTCAGAAACCTGCTGCTCGGAACGAGTCAGAGCTTGCTGCTCAAGAGATAAACCCTGAAACATCTGACTCAGATTTTTCATTTGCTCAGCTAGAGATTGTATGGGATCCATATTTCTCGGCAGAAAAAAAAAAAAAAAAAACTTAAGTTATAATGTCACGGTCCTGTCAGTGCCGGCGTGCAGCCTCCGCTGAGCAGGGACTCACCCGCACTGTAGGTGAGCCCGGGGTCAGGTACAGCCAGAAAGTACAGATACACAGGACCTGTGGACGCTGAAGTTTAGCAAGCAGTCACAGGACCTACGGTCATGTGACTGCAAGGGGGCGGGGCTTAGCGTCCTGCTTTCAGAGATGGCAGGACACGATACCGAAATACTCAGAGTCAGGCAAAATGGAGGTCATACACAGAGATATCAGTAAAGTACCAGGGATGAGACAGAACGGATAGTCGGGGCCAAGCAGAAGTCAAAACCAAACAGACATAGAAGGTGCCAAGCAGAATCCAAAGCAATATCCAGAGAACAGACCGAGTCATACACAGAGAATCAAGCAACCAGCACACAGCACAAGCACACTCCGGGGTCACCACACAATGCCAAGGGAGAAAGTATAACTGACAGGGGATGGGGAGCATCCTGAGGCTATAAGAAGCTTTCCCAGAACCAGGGAGAGGCCACAATCATAGCCCCAGGTGTGCAGGTATCACAACCTTTAACCCCAGAAATGCGAGTCATCAGGACTGATTCAGACATTAACCCCACGTGTGTGAGTCAAACCCGCACTGAGATCATGACACTGTAATGAGACAATCCCTCGAAGAAATGAGAAGTTCTCTGGGATTTACAAGGAGTTTCCGTTGTCTTATATAAAGCTAAATTGTCCTAAAAAGAAACCTTCCACAATCTATATTTTTTTTTTTTACAGATGGCAGTAAATTGAACCATTCTTTTTGATGGAAACCCCGTAGAACCGCACACTTCTCATAACTGGGGCTTTGAAACAGTACCGACAATCCTCTTTGAGCTAAACAACGTGATACATCATACAGATACAGTATGTGCTGACTTGGAGATCTTTTGTACAATTAAACTTTTCTGCCCCATTTACAACTGTGTACTATAAATTAACAGGCGCACCCCTGCCCCAGTGCCAGCTTTCCGCTGCTGCCCCCATTGGTTTTTTTATTGTCTGCAAAGGTGAAGTTATAATTATGTCAAACGCAACTGTGGCAGACGATCTCTGTGGTGTGCGGCTTGTGCCATCATCATCGTGACGTCACAAATGTAGCGGCGGAGAGCCGGGGCAGGGGGTCAGTAAAAGTTCTGTTTGTTGCTTTGAACCTATTAAAAAGTGTAAATGTGAAATGTCCCCTTGTCCCGAAATCTGACATGTTCTTAGTTATATACTTACAGTTGATGCAAACATGAGGAAAAAGGAAATCTATAAACGTCCAATGGATGCTGGATAGTCCAAGAATTGTTATCATGGCAAACTTTGTGCTCCAGCGGCTGCACGACACCAATAATGGCGCCCTGTTGCCAAACATTTCTTTAGTGTATTGAACATTCGTTTCGACTTTCATGCTTGCGTTCTTTGGAGCTGTGTTGGGCTGCGCATGGCCACCGCTAAGCTCCACCCACGGCCGCGCCTCCTCCGGTCGGCTCCTCCTATGGGCGCGTGACGCTGCATGCGGCCTGCTTACCCTATCTTTAGCATTGGGCACGCAGGCTGTGCGCAGGTATATGTTTGCCGGCGCATGCGTCCTTTTGACAGAGTGCCAACATGCGCCAAGCGCACCGTGTTGCATTTTGGTGCACTCAGCGCACCCTCAAAAGGACGCATGCGCCGACAAACGCATACCTGCACATGGCCTGTGTGCCCAATGCTAAAGATAGGGTACGCAGGCCGCATGCAGCGTCATGCGCCCATAGGTGGAGCTGACCGGAGGAGGCGCGGCCATGCGCAGCCCGACGCAGCTCCAAGAAACGCAAGTGTGAAAGTAGCCTTCCATTTGTACTTCAGCTGATATATTGTAACAATCAGTTAACAAATACACAAAACACCAGTAAATCACAAAATAATATACCAATGCAAATTCAAATGTAATCGTATAGTGAATTCCACCGGTGCTCTTTAAAGAGTAGTGGAAACCACTCAAATAGCAGAAGAACCAAAGCCAAAATACCCAGATAATTGGACAACAGAGGTGCCGGACAAATAATTCTAATAAAATGCCTTTATTTAAAACCAATGGCAAACGGTAGTGCCATACCAAGACAAGTGCCGTATTAGGAACCTACATAATACAGTGAAAAATATTATTACAAAAAATTATCATGTAAATATAAAAGAATTTTTATATATATATATACACTCACTGGCCACTTTATTAGGTACACCATGCTAGTAAGGGGTTGGACCCCCTTTTGCCTTCAGAACTGCCTCAATTCTTCGTGGCAGAGATTCAACAAGGTGCTGGAAGCATTCCTCAGAGATTTTGGACCATATTGACATGATGGCATCACACAGTTGGCGCAGATTTGTCGGCTGCACATCCCTGATGCGAATCTCCCGTTCCACCACATCCCAAAGATGCTCTATTGGATTGAGATCTGGTGACTGAGGAGGCCATTTGAGTACAGTAAACTCATTGTCATGTTCAAGAAACCAATCTGAGATGATTCGAGCTTTATGACATGGAGCATTATCCTGCTGAAAGTAGCCATCAGATGTTGGGTACATTGTGGTCATAAAGGGATGGACATGGTCAGCAACAATACTCAGGTAGGCTGTGGCGTTGCAACGATGCTCAATTGGTACCAAGGGGCCCAAAGAGTGCCCAGAAAAAATTCCCCACACCATGACACCACCACCACCAGCCTGAACCGTTGATACAAGGCAGGATGGATCCATGCTTTCATGTTGTTTACGCCAAATTCTGACCCTACCATCCGAATGTCGCAGCAGAAATCGAGACTCATCAGACCAGGCAACGTTTTTCCAATCTTCTACTGTCCAATTTCGATGAGCTTGTGCAAATTGTAGCCTCAGTTTCCTGTTCTTAGCTGAGAGGAGTGGTACCCAGTGTGGTCTTCTGCTGCTGTAGCCCATCTGCCTCAAAGTTCGACGCACTGTGCGTTCAGAGATGCTCTTCTGCCTACCTTGGTTGTAACGGGTGGCAATTTGAGTCACTGTTGCCTTTCTATCAGCTCGAACCAGTCTGCCCATTCTCCTCTGACCTCTGGCATCAACAAGGCATTTCCGGCCACAGAACTGCCGCTCACTGGATTTTTTTCTTTTTCGGACCATTCTCTGTAAACCCTAGAGATGGTTGTGCGTGAAAATCCCAGTAGATCAGCAGTTTCTGAAATTCTCAGACCAGCCCTTCTGGCACCAACAATCATGCCACGTTCAAAGGCACTCAAATCACCTTTCTTCCCCATACTGATGCTCGGTTTGAACTGCAGGAGATTGTCTTGACCATGTCTACATGCCTAAATGCACTGAGTTGCCGCCATGTGATTGGCTGATTAGAAATTAGGTCTTAACACACAGTTGGACAGGTGTACCTAATAAAGTGGCCAGTGAGTGTGTATATGTATATATATATATATATATATATATATACTGTGTATATATACTGTGTATATATTACAACCATAGCAGACAGAATGGAGTTATATACCGTAACTGATAAGTCACAAAATATAAAAATTAAAATATCACAGCAAATTGTGATCATATGAAAAGGCCCCTCTTTTTTATAATAAAAAATTAAAAAAATCAACAATAGAGAAAAGGGGGGTCTATACCTTTATAGTCCGCCAGTACCTAATACAGCACACACCCCGACGCATGTTTTGGAAGTAAATGCCTTCGTCAGGGGGTGATGTCCTGTAAAACTGGGGGATTTTTATATCGCAAGATGTGTGACGCCTATTGATGATTTTGTTGTATTTCATGTAACTTATGTGCTGCATCATATATATTGTTTTCATTGACACTTTTTTGCTAACTCCTCCTTGTTGCACTTTATGCACCCTATGAGGTACATTATATTTATTTATTTATATTTGCACTTACGCACTTTTCTGGTCTCACATTTGTGTGTAATCACTGTTTAATATTCATGTTCAAGAGTTTTTTCTTTATATACCTCACATTGAGGCATACACAATCTGGCCTTTTGGTTCCATTTTTTTTTACGTATAAAATCATCTCTCCTAATTTTTTAATTTTGTATTATAAAAAAAGAGGGACCTTCTCGTGTGTGTGTGTGTGTGTATATATATAATATATATATATATATATATATATATATATAAACAGAACAGACCAAAAGTTTGGACACACCTCATTCAAAGGGTTTTCTTTATTTTCATGACTATGAAAATTGTAGATTCACTCTGAAGGCATCAAAACTATGAATTACCACATGTGGAATTATATAATTAACAAAAAAGTGTGAAACAACTGAAAATATGTCTTATCTTCTAGGTTCTTCAAAGTAGCCACCTTTTGCATAGATTACTGCTTTGCACACTCTTGGCATTCTCTTGATGAGCTTCAAGAGGTAGTCACCAGAAATGGTTTTCACTTCACAGGTCTGCCCTGTCAGGTTTAATAAGTGGGATTTCTTGCCTTATAAATGGGGTGTGTCCAAACTTTTGGTCTGTACTGTATATATATATATATATATTTTATATTTACATGTTTTTTTAATATTTGTCACTGCATTATGTAGGTTCCTAATACGGGCAATTGTCTTGGTATGGTACTACCATTTGCCATGTTTTTTTAAATAAAGGCATTTTATTATAATAATTATTTGTTCAGCACCTTTTTTGTCCAGTTATCTGGGTATTTTGGATTTGGTTCTTTTTTGTAACAATCAGGAAAGAAGTTGATCCTGGTTTTATTTACAGAAGATACTCAGTCTCTTTAATTGGGGATGTAATTTGGATCTATAGACAGACCAGGCAGCTGCTGTGCCTGCCATCACAGGGGTGCCTCAGTTCTATTTAATGGGCAGTTGGGGCGCCTCCTTTTTCCCCATTAATAATGTCATGCTGTGACAGTCTTTGGTAAGGAAGGGGGCCTCAAAGTGTCCCTGGACCTGGAACCCTATCTATCCCTGTCCCAGAGTACTTTTAAAGGTAGAGAGGCCCAAGTCTCCCACTTTACCATGCTCCTGTTAGTGTATATATATGTAAGACAAACAGGGAAAACAAAAATCAACTTACATACAAAAACACTTACCAAGAGTAGAAATGAAGAAAGGGAAGGGTAGGAAGGTACAAACCAAATGGGAAAAGAATAATGGAGAAAGCATACACCTAAAAACAGGAAACATCAATCTCCAGCAGCAACTATGAACTCCAACTTCAGCACACCAACTCCAGCAAGCCAGGAAGTAAACTTTCACGGGCAAGGATGAGAAGATCTGGCCAGGTTTCATAGAGAGAGAAAACGAGCAGGTCAGGAGCAGCTGTGAGATGGAGCTGCATACAAAGAGTCATTAACCTCTTCAGCGCCAAAGGAAACAAAGTCTGTTTAATATGAGGAACAAAACACACCAGCTAAATGGAAGACCTGTGCTTCACAGTATGTAAAGATTGCCTAACCCCATATCTCCCAAGAGGACGTGACACACTTGTGACAAATAGCAAGGGTTATTATAAACCAGCAAGGGCGCTATATTTTGGTTATTTCTATGGGTTCTCTTTATTTCATTGCAACCCCTGATGCTGTGTATGCATTTTTAATATTGTACTTCAATGATGCTGCGTGTACGGACTGCTCACCGCGGCATATGGAGCCACTACATGTCTGTATTATGGACCAATGGATTATCGTAGTGCCATATTCTGCTTGAGAGGCTGTTCTTCCCGAGGTAGACTGCCTTTGTTATGTGGCATGGTAAGGAGGACTCTGCTCAGGGATACAGTACGGGACTATTGCAGTCTATGGAGACTGTATATGATGACTATTTACTAGGACTATAGCGCACAGTTCTGGTGCCGAGCATACGTCGATAGAATTCACATCAGAGGACAATCTAGACATGAGAGGAGGGACAATGCCGCGGAGACCTTGGATGACTGTCATGACTTCATAACGTTCATATTTTTGCATAGAAAAAAAGAAGGAATAAATCAGTGTAATTATCTGAAGCAGCGCAGACAATGCAGTCAGTTTTTCCAAGATGCTGCTTACAGCTGGGTGTTTGGAGCCAGTGGGAAGAAAGTCCATGGTGGCAGTGAGCCCAGGTCATTGGACATAGAGTGTCCCTGCATGTGTGAGTGAGGAGCTGTGCAGCGACACGGCGTCTGGGAGCTCACCTCCACGCTTTTTCTTCACTTCCTCCAACTAATCCCAAGATGAGGATAGGAAGATGAGCGACTGCCAGTCATCCCGCCTGGTGGCCTGGAGAAGGCTGGCCAGAAGTTTGGCTCTGCCATGTTTTCTACATTGCTGCATTGATATCAGTTCCATTCACCATACGGTTGTATTGGCGGGTGGATACTGCCAGCATCACACTCTGCGCATCGACAACATGACGCCAGCTCGTCTCATCCTCAAGTCACTACTACATGGACCTATGTAGTATTAAATAGGGTGCCTGTTCCACTCTGTATGAGGCTGTGTTTCTGGGAGGGGCGCAGGACGAGCGCTGCATACTGATTCCTGACTCTGCGCCATGTGTAATACAATTCCGTTACTCAATGTACTTTTTCTGGTGCTGTTTACCCGCTCTTGGCACGCTCTGGCTATATATAATTCAGGCAGTTCCGGGACTGAGAGCTAAATAAAAATGAACATATTTAGATGGGAGATAAGGGGCTTTGTCTGCTGCTCCATCAATGCTCGATGTTCCCTGAACTTTTCTGCTGGGTCCACAATGCGAACAATAGTTTAGATTGGAGCCGCATTGTGAGGCCTATACCGCGAAGTGTAGGAGATTTCAATAGGATTAGATAAGATCACTTCCAGTTCTTCTGCGGGAGGCCGCACTGATTATCTTGGCACTTCTAAAAGGAGAGAAAGTGACGCACAGACCTGAGGCGACTTGTTAACCCCCTTGGTATATGTGCAGGGAGTAGCCGGCACTGACATTATCAGTCGTCTTGTTCTTATGTCTGGATTCAGCTCCTGTGCCCCCTTATATTATCCATGCTGGGCTTACAGTTCATGCTTCTTTTTCCTCACATTTAATATAGCTACAATATTGCTTTTGAAAACTTTTACAAGTGGAATCCGTATGGTTTAACTTATGTCCCGCGAGTGCTGTGTGAGTGTGAGTTTTTTCACATACTGTAATTCTCTATGTAACTTAAAGTTAGTTTACAAACTAAAATAAATATTATATACAGATATAGATAACAGATAAATAATAGAATCCTAGAATGTTAGGCTATGTGCGCACGTTGCGGATTTGCTTACAGAAATTTCTGCACAGTTTCTGCATCTCAGTCGAAAATCCACACGTTTTTATCTGGTTTGTCATGCGTTTTTGTAAATCCAGAGATCTAAATAAAGATACATTATTAAAAAAAGAATTGTGATGTCATTTCCTTGTTCAACCTCTTTTTCATTCTCCATTGAAGACCATAATATCATTAAATACCATGTTCAAATATAATGTTTACACACACAAAACAAGTATAAGTGTGTGTGTGTATACAGTCATGGCCAAAAGTATTGACACCCCTGCAATTCTGTCAGATAATACTCAGTTTCTTCCTGAAAATGATTGCAAACACAAATTCTTTGGTATTATTATCTTCATTTAATTTGTCTTAAATGAAAAAACACAAAAAGAATTGTCCTAAAGCCAAATTGGATATAATTCCACACCAAACATAACAAAGAGGGTGGACAAAAGTATTGGCACTGTTCGAAAAATCTTGTGATGCTTCTCTAATTTGTGTAATTAACAGCACCTGTAACTTACCTGTGGCACCTAACAGGTGTTGGCAATAACTAAATCACACTTGCAGCCAGTTGACATGGATTAAAGTTGACTCAACCTCTGTCCTGTGTCCTTGTGTGTAACACATTGAGCATGGAGAAAAGAAAGAAGACCAAAGAACTGTCTGAGGACTTGAGAAACCAAATTGTGAGGAAGCATGAGCAATCTCAAGGCTACAAGTCCATCTCCAAAGACCTGAATGTTCCTGTGTCTACCGTGCGCAGTGTCATCAAGAAGTTTAAAGCCCATGGCACTGTGGCTAACCTCTCTAGATGTGGCCAGAAAAGAAAAATTGACAAGAGATTTCAATGCAAGATTGTGCGGATGTTGGATAAAGAACCTCCACTAACATCCAAACAAGTTCAAGCTGCCCTGCAGTCCGAGGGTACAACGGTGTCAACCCATACTATCCGTCGGCATCTGAATGAAAAGGGACTGTATGGTAGGAGACCCAGGAAGACTCCACTTCTTACCCCGAGACATAAAAAAGCCAGGCTGGAGTTTGCCAAAACTTACCTGAAAAAGCCTAAAACATTTTGGAAGAATGTTCTCTGGTCAGATGAGACAAAAGTAGAGCTTTTAGGGCAAAAGCATCAACATAGAGTTTACAGGAGAAAAAAGAGGCATTCAAAGAAAAGTACACGGTCCCTACAGTCAAACATGGCGGAGGTTCCCTGATGTTTTGGGGTTGCTTTGCTGCCTCTGGCACTGGACTGCTTGGCCGTGTGCATGGCATTATGAAGTCAGAAGACTACCAACAAATTTTGCAGCATAATTTAGGGCCCAGTGTGAGAAAGCTGGGTCTACCTCAGAGGTCATGGGTCTTCCAGCAGGACAATAACCCAAAACACACTTCAAAAAGCACTAGAAAATGGTTTGAGAGAAAGCACTGGAGACTTCTAAGGTGGCCAGCAATGAGTCCAGACCTGAATCCCATAGAACACCTGTGGAGAGATCTAAAAATGGCAGTTTGGAGAAGGCACCCTTCAAATATCAGGGACCTGGAGCAGTTTGCCAAAGAAGAATGGTCTAAAATTCCAGCAGAGCATTGTAAGAAACTCATTGATGGTTACCGGAAGCAGTTGGTCGCAGTTATTTTGGCTAAAGGTTGTGCAACCAAGTATTAGGCTGAGGGTGCCAATACTTTTGTCCGGCCCATTTTTGGAGTTTTGTGTGAAATGATCAATGTTTTGCTTTTTGCTTCATTCTCTTTTGTGTTTTTTCATTCAAGACAAATTAAATGAAGATAATAATACCAAAGAATTTGTGTTTGCAATCATTTTCAGGAAGAAACTGAATATTATCTGACAGAATTGCAGGGGTGTCAATACTTTTGGCCATGACTGTATATATATATATATATATATATATATATATATATACAGTGGGGCAAAAAAGTATTTAGTCAGTCAGCAATAGTGCAAGTTCCACCACTTAAAAAGATGAGAGGCGTCTGTAATTTACATCATAGGTAGACCTCAACTATGGGAGACAAACTGAGAAAAAAAAATCCAGAAAATCACATTGTCTGTTTTTTTTTCATTTTATTTGCATATTATGGTGGAAAATAAGTATTTGGTCAGAAACAAAATTTCATCTCAATACTTTGTGATATATCCTTTGTTGGCAATGACAGAGGTCAAACGTTTTCTGTAAGTCTTCACAAGGTTGCCACACACTGTTGTTGGTATGTTGGCCCATTCCTCCATGCAGATCTCCTCTAGAGCAGTGATGTTTTTGGCTTTTCGCTTGGCAACACGGACTTTCAACTCCCTCCAAAGGTTTTTTATAGGGTTGAGATCTAGAGACTGGCTAGGCCACTCCAGGACCTTGAAATGCTTCTTACAAAGCCACTCCTTCGTTGCCCTGGCGGTGTGCTTTGGATCATTGTCATGTTGAAAGACCCAGCCACGTTTCATATTCAATGCCCTTGCTGATGGAAGGAGGTTTGCACTCAAAATCTCACGATACATGGCCCCATTCATTCTTTCATGTACCCGGATCAGTCGTCCTGGCCCCTTTGCAGAGAAACAGCCCCAAAGCATGATGTTTCCACCACCATGCTTTACAGTAGGTATGGTGTTTGATGGATGCAACTCAGTATTCTTTTTCCTCCAAACACGACAAGTTGTGTTTCTACCAAACAGTTCCAGTTTGGTTTCATCAGACCATAGGACATTCTCCCAAAACTCCTCTGGATCATCCAAATGCTCTCTAGCAAACTTCAGATGGGCCCGGACATGTACAGGCTTAAGCAGTGGGACACGTCTGGCACTGCAGGATCTGAGTCCATGGTGGCGTAGTGTGTTACTTATGGTAGGCCTTGTTACATTGGTCCCAGCTCTCTGCAGTTCATTCACTAGGTCCCCCCGCGTGGTTCTGGGATTTTTGCTCACTGTTCTTGTGATCATTCTGACCCCACGGGGTGGGATTTTGCGTGGAGCACCAGATCGAGGGAGATTATCAGTGGTCTTGTATGTCTTCCATTTTCTAATTATTGCTCCCACAGTTGATTTCTTCACTCCAAGCTGGTTGGCTATTGCAGATTCAGTCTTCCCAGCCTGGTGCAGGGCTACAATTTTGTTTCTGGTGTCCTTTGACAGCTCTTTGGTCTTCACCATAGTGGAGTTTGGAGTCAGACTGTTTGAGGGTGTGCACAGGTGTCTTTTTATGCTGATAACAAGTTTAAACAGGTGCCATTACTACAGGTAATGAGTGGAGGAAAGAGGAGACTCTTAAAGAAGAAGTTACAGGTCTGTGAGAGCCAGAAATCTTGATTGCTTGTTTCTGACCAAATACTTATTTTCCACCATAATATGCAAATAAAATGAAAAAAAAACAGACAATGTGATTTTCTGGATTTTTTTTTCTCAGTTTGTCTCCCATAGTTGAGGTCTACCTATGATGTAAATTACAGACGCCTCTCATATTTTTAAGTGGTGGAACTTGCACTATTGCTGACTGACTAAATACTTTTTTGCCCCACTGTATATATATATATATATACAGTGCATTCCGAAATTATTTGGTATTTGGCTCTCTGGATAAGTTTTTGTAAACCATTTCATTGTAGATTTTGCTTTATTTTTGTGATCATTGTCTTCTTGGAAGACAAATCTCCTTCCCAGTCTCAGGTCTTTTGCAGACTCCAACAAGTTTTCTTCAAGAGTGGTCCTGTATTTGGCTCCATCCATCTTCCCATGAATTTTAACCATCTTCCCTGTCCCTGATGAAGAAAAGCAGGCCCACCACCATGTTTGACAGTGGGGATGGTGTGTTCAGGGTGATGGGCTGTGTTGCCTTTACGCCAAACCTATCGTTTGGCATTGTTGCCAAAAAGTTCGATTTTGGTTTCATCTGACCAGAGCACCTTCTTCCACATGTTTGGTGTGTCCCCCAGGTGGCTTGTTGCAATCTTTAAATGACACTTTTTATGGATATCTTGCCACTTTTCCGTAAAGGCCAGATTTGTGCAGTGTATGACTGATTGTTGGCCTATGGACAGACTGTCCCACCTCTGCTGTAGATCTCTGCAGTTCATCCAGAGTGATCATGGGCCTCTTGGCTGCATCTCTGATCAGTCTTCTTGTTTGAGATGAAAGTTTAGAGGGACGGTCTTGGTAGATTTGCAGTGGTATGATGCTCCTTCCTTTTCAATATGATCGCTTGCACAGTGCTCCTTGGGATGTTTAAAGTTTTGGAAATAATTTTGTATCCAAATCCGTCTTTAAACTTCTCCACAACAGTATCACGGACCTGCCTGTTGTGTTCCTTGGTCTTCATGATGCTCTCTGTGCATCAAACAGAACCCTGAGACTATCACAGAGCAGGTGCATTTATACGGAGACTTGATTACACACAGGTGGATTATATTTATCATTAGTCATTTAGGACCACATTGGATCATTCAGAGATCCACAATATACTTCTGGAGTGAGTTTGCTGCACTGAAAGTAAAGGGGCCAAATAATATTGCACGCCCGACTTTTCAGTTTTTGACTTTCCACAAAAATGTAAAATAACCAATAAATTTCGTTCAACTTCACAATTATGTCCCACTTGTTGACTCTTCACCAAAAATTTACACTTGATATCTTTATGTCTGAAGTATGATATGTGGGAAAAGGTTGAAAAGTTCCAGGGAGCCAAATACTTTCACAATGCAGTGTGTGTGTGTGTGTGTGTGTGTGTGTGTGTATATATATATATATATATATATATATATATATATATATATATATATATAGTGTCCGTAAAGTCATGGTGCACTTTTGACCAGTCACTGGAAAGCAACAAAAAAATTATAGAAATCTGCTCCAAATAAAAGATAAACTCTCCCAGTTTCATACCTATTCAGTGCAGTTCGATGTGGGCTCAATTTGTACACCGTAAAACAGAGATGTTTCTTTAACACCTTATGAACTGTAGTCTTGCTTAGGTGTAATTGCCGAGCACACGCACAGATTTTTTAGGGCTCCTTAGGAAGCTATCACGTATGCCCTCTACAGACTCGTCACTGATTCTTTAAGTTCCCGCCCACCCTCTCTGACTTTTATGGACTTTGTTATTGTTCTTATAGATGTGCCAATTCTGGCACTTGGCCTCGCTCTTCTCACATGTCCTGTAGCGGTGGCAAGTGGGGTTCATATTTGTGGGGTTGATGTCACCTTTGTATTGTCAGGTGACATGAAGCCCACAGCGTGGTAATGGAGAGGCGTCTATAAGACACCTATCTATTACTAATCCTATAGTTACGTGGTAAATAAATACACAGCCAGAATAAAGTCCTTTATTTGAAATAATCACAGACTCCTTTATTTAATCTAAATTAACCATACTTACTGAATGCCAATCCTCGACGCCCTTAACTCCTGCAAACAATCAAAAAAATAATAGACCAACATATACTATCCTGTCAGACATAATCCATTTAGTACAGTGTCCCACGGCAATCTCACACATAGAACAGTCACATCGGGAGATGTGACTTCTTTTACCCGTCCTCCGGTGATACACTGACAGGAGGTAATCGCTCCCGCAGTGTATGACTGCGCCGCCGTGAGCGTTCACCAGAGAGTTCAGCTCCGGTGCTCTCATTTATGGCACTACCGCTGTGTGAGAAATTTCCCACGCAGCGTTGCAGTAAGTGAGAGCATCGGAGCTGATCAGCTGATTAACTCCAGTAAACTCTTACAGCGGCTCAGTGATACACTGCAGGAGCGATTACCTCCTGTCATTGTATTGTCGGCAGCTGGGTGACATCGATGTGGGACACTCAGTATTAAATGGACTACGGCGGACAGGGAATATATGTTGGTTTATTATTTTTGATTGCTTGCAGGACACTTGGGCATCGGAGATTAGGTGTCCAGTGAGTATGTATATTGTATAAATATGTATGTGTCAATGTTTTGATTTTTTTTTACAATTGAACTCAGGCGCTGGATGATGAGACTATTTTTCCATCATCGGCTCATGCTGTCTCTGTTATATGTGACAGCAGACATAGCCGGAAGGGTGTAGTAGTCCCATCAGACAACACCTACCGTAAGTACAATCAATATGGACAGACACACACAGACATGCGAATATTCTCCTCTCACACACTCTTCCTCCTGACATAATTTCCTTTGCCAATTCTGCAGCATTTTTGGCAGCAAATCTGCAGCAAATACGCAAACCTTTTTACACCTGCATTTTTGCTGCAGATTTGACTGACTCAAAAACGCTGCAGAAACACGATAAGAATTGACGTGCTGCAGAAAATAAAATGCTGCAAATACAGATGGAAATTTATGGATCATGTGCACAACACTTCAGAATTGTCATTGCATTATATTGCTTTAGTAATCCATTGCATTTTTGGAGCATTTCCGCGTATAAAAAAAGCCACGAAAAAGCCTCAAAAATGCATTGTGTGCACATATGACTTTCCAGCCTCTGAAGACTTCCATAGAAAGAGAACTCACCACCTCTTGTGGCAGCCTGTTCCACTTATTGCTCACCCTCACTGTCAAAAAGTTTTTTCTAATATCTAATCTGTATCTTCTCACATTCAGTTTCATTCCATTGCTTCTAGTCTTTCCTTGTGCAAATGAGAATAATGATAATCCTTCTACACTTTGACAGCCCTTGAGATATTTTTAGACAGCTATTAGGTCTCCTCTTAGTCTTCTTATGTCCAAGTTAAACAATCCCAGATCCATTAACCGTTCCTCGTAGGACATACTTTGCAGTGCGCTCATCATCCTGGTTGCTCTTCTCTGAACTTATTCCAGTTTTTCAATGTCTTTTAACATATGGTGCCCAGAACTGGACACCGTATTCCAGATGAGGAATGACCAAGGAGGAGTAGAGGGGGATAATAACTTCACGTGATCTAGACTATATGCTTCTATACATCCTAGAACTGTGTTAGCCTTTTTTGCTGCTGCTTCACACTGTTGACTCATGTGCAGTCTGTGATGTATTAGTATACACAAGTCTTTTCCACATGTGCTGTTGCTTGGTTTGATTTCTCCCATTCTGTAGATTTTATTTTTGTTTCTCTTGCTCAGATGTAGATGTAGAATCTTGCATTTCTCCCTGTTAAATACCATTCTGTTAGTTGCTTCCCATTGTTCAACTTATCTAGATCCTTCTGAATATTTCTCCGTCTTCTCTAGTTTTAGCTATCCCTCCTAGCTTTGCATCGTCTGCAAATTTGATCAGTTTACCTTCAGTTCCCTTATCTAGATCATTTATAAAAATGTTGAACAACACTGGGGCCAGGACAGAGCCTCGTGGTACCCCACTGGAAACACTTTTCCAATTGGATGTGCAACCATTTATTACTATTCTTTGAGTCTGAACACTGAGCCAGTTATGAATCTACCTAACTGTAGCTTTGTTAGTCCCATACTTGGTAATTTTTTCAATAAAAATAGAACAAGACACTTTATCAAATGCTTTGCTTAAGTCAAGTCTACTACATTTCCTTGATCCACCCAGTCAGTGATTCCATTATAGAAGGAAATTAGATTAGTCTGGCATGACTTGTTTGCTATAAATCCATGCTGGCTCTGGTTAATTATTGTATTCTTATCCAAGTACTTACATACAGTGCATGCTGTTTAATAATTTGTTCAGAGACCTTTCCTGGTATAGAAGTAAGTCTTACCGACCTGTAATTTCCTTGCTCCAGCTTTCTTTTTTTGAAGATAGGGACATTTGGGTGTTTATCTTATTTAAACTAATAAATAATGGGAAAAAATGACATGGGGTCCCCCGTATTTTTTGATAATTAGCCAAGGTAAAGCAGACCGCTGTGGGCTGATATTATCAGGCTGGGATGGTCCCTGGTTATTGTGCCCTTCCCAGCCTAAAAATGCCACAACACCACATTTTTTAAAGTATTTATTCAATATGTTCAATAAGGCAAAATACCCTTTAGTGCCACATATTATATGTAGGGGGCTTGTGACATTAAATATCTACGAGACATCTAACTATTCTATTCTGATGGTTTGTGCTGTGACTTTACTTGGCTGATGAAATGTCGAGTTTCCGTTGACATTTGTGGGTATAAATCACGCTACACACATATGGTCCGTGTGCTGTCATATTTTCTTTTCGCTCCCATTGACTTGCATTGACGAGTGCGATCAGATTCTCGCAGCATGCTGTGATTTTTTCCTTAGTTCGATTAGAGCTGAGGAAAAACTCCCAGATCAGCACTGATTCATTTACTACCATTGGTCAGAGCGCATTGCGATGTTTTCTCGCATTACATTCATCCATTTTATACGCCAATGTGAACAAGCCCTTTGGTGTTGTGAGTTCATTTTTCCCTTCACCATTGAGGTCTGATGAACTCCCTCCTCTGGTGAAGGAAGGTAGTGAGGCTGATTACCAAACACATGGGCAGCTAGATGATGACTGGGTGGCTGGAATTGAGGACTGGATATAAGGCTGCCGACGCCCTTGTTCCTGGCTGGTGATTTTCCTGCTGGATTCTTGGAGACCAGTCTGATTCCTGCATCTCAAAGCTAAGTTTTTCTGCTCTGCTTTGTACTCTTCAGTTTTGTTTTTGTTTTGCCTTGTTTTTTGGGAGTTCTGCCATCCCCGGCCGGGGGTGAGCTGAACTCCATTTTTGTCTCTGATCTGTTGATATTTTGCGCTGTCTTCAGAATATACCTGAGTGCTGATATAGTCTTTTGAAGCCTAGCGACTTAAGGGCCTGTTTTTCCTATCAGTCAGTTGGCTCATTTTGATAGGGTTTTTGCGGATGGCAGACAGCAGCTTTCCTATCCTGTCCTATGTAGTTAGCTTGGGCCCCATCATTTGCTCAACCTATCTTTCTATCTGTGTTAGTGTTTTCATCTTGCTTCACCGTCATTATATGTTGGGGGCTGCCTATTGCTTTGGGGTCTGCTCTGGGGCAGTTTAGTTTTTCCCCTTTCTGTCTTTAGGCTATATAGTTCTCCAGCTGTGATCGAGGGGTCTAGGGCACCGTAGGAACCCCCCACGGCTACTGCTAGTTGTTGTGGATAGGTTCAGGGATCTGCAATCCGATAGCTGCCAACCTCTCTGGTTTTTCTGGACTTAGCTGGTATTTTGTTTTTTCCTCCTTCGGTGACTCATCATAACAGAATCACCAGCCATACCTCAGATCCTAGGGTACTCAATAGAAGGAGAGAATTGTAAAAAAAAAAAAAAAAAGTGTCAGAATTTTTGTGTGTGCATATTCTTTCCTCTATATCTCTGACGCCATAGGGGGAATTTTTCTCTCAATGGAGATGAAGCAATTGTCTGATCGTGTGGAGCAGCTCGCTGCTGAAGTGCGGGGAATTTCCGCCTATCTTGCTCATTCACATGCTGCTGGACCAAAGATTCCTACTCCTGATGTATTTTTGGGGGATCGGTCTAAATTCTTGAATTTCAAGAATAGTAAATTATTTTTTGCCTTGAAGCCTAACTCGTCGGGGAACTCTGCGCAGCAGGTTAAAATTGTCATCTCTTTGCTGCGCGGCAATCCCCAGGATTGGGCGTTTTCTTTGAAACCTGATGATCCTATTCTGAATAATGTGAACGCATTTTTTCAAGCCTTGGGGTTGTTGTATGATGAACCTAATGCTATTGATCAGGCTGAAAAGACCCTGTTGGCATTAAGCCAGGGTCGGGATTCGGCAGAGTTGTACTGTCAAAAATTCTGAAAGTGGGCGGTCCTTACTACCTGGAATGATGGTGCCTTGGCAGCCCTCTTTCGGAAGGGTTTGTCAGAAACTGTAAAAGATACTATGGTGGGATTTCCTGTTCCCTCTGGTCTTGACGATTCTATGTCATTAGCCATTCAGATGGATCGGTGTTTACGTGAACGCAAAACTACACCAGAGATGTTGCCACCTGTTGAACAAATGTCTGAACCTATGCAATGTGATAGAGTTTTGTCTAGGGCGCAACGTCAGGAGTTCAGAAGGCGTAATAAGCTGTGTTTTTTTTGTGGAGATGCCTCGCATATTAGTTCTGTCTGCCCTAAACGAGAGAAACGTTGTGCACACACGTTTTCTGTGGGCGGTGTTCAACCCAAGTTTCTTCTGGCAATTACTCTGATCTGCTCCCTGTCCACATTTTCCGCCAAGGCTTTTGTGGATTCAGGAGCAGCTCTTAACCTGATGGACTTGGATTTTGCTAAACGTTGTGGATTTCCTATGACACCTCTGCGGACGCCTATCCCTTTGAGGGGTATTGATGCTACTCCTTTGGCGAAGAATAAACCTCAGTTTTAGACCCAGGTGGTAATGCGGGTCGCCCCAGACCATCAAGAAAATTGCAGATTTTTGGTGTTGCATAATTTGCATGATACCATTGTTCTGGGGTTTCCCTGGTTGCAAATTCATAATCCAGTTCTGGATTGGAAATCTTTGTGGTGAGTTGGGGTTGTCGGTGTGCCCTTAGTGATGCTCCTGTTTTCTCCACCTCTCCCCAGTCGCATGATGTTCCTGACTATTTGGCTGACTTTTATGATGTATTTAGTGAGAATGAGTCTGCGTCTTTGCCTCCTCATAGGAGTTATGACTGTGCAATTGAGCTGAACCCGGGGTGTAAATTCCCCAAGGGTCGGCTTTTCAATTTATCTGTACCCGAGCACGAGGCTATGCGATCCTATATTAAGGAGGCATTGGAGAAGGGTCATATTAGACCATCCTCTTCACCCTTAGGTGCTGGGTTTTTTTTTCGTGGCTAAAAAGGATGGTTCATTAAGGCCTTGTATTGACTATCGTGCCCTCAACAAAATTACTGTTAAATATCAGTATCCGTTACCCCTGATTTCTGATCTATTCTCCAGAGTTAAAGGTGCTTGCTGGTTTACCAAGCTTGACGTCAGGGGGGCGTATAATCTTATTCGCATTAAGCATGGGGATGAATGGAAGATGGCGTTTAATACTCCGGAGGGACATTTTGAGTACCTGGTGATGCCTTTTGGGCTCACTAATGCCCCTTCTGTCTTCCAGTCCTTCATGAACGATATATTCCGAGACTTTGTGGATACATTTTTGATTATCTATCTGGATGATATTTTGATCTTCTCCAAGAATTGGGACTCTCATGTGGAACATGTTCGGACTGTGTTCCGGATTTTGAGGGAGAATTCCCTGTATGTCAAGGGATCGAAATGCCTTTTTGGGGTACAGAGGATTTCATTTTTGGGATTTATTTTGTCTCCGTCAACTATTGAAATGGACCCGGCCAAGGTACAAGCCATTTATGATTGGGTTCAGCCCACTTCTTTGAAGGCCCTCCAGAAGTTTTCGGGTTTTGCTAATTTTTATCGGAAATTTATAGCTAATTTTTCTGGTATTGCCAAGCCATTGACGGATTTGACTAGGAAGGGTGCTGATGTGCTGAATTGGTCTCCGGAGGCTGTTTCTTCCTTTCAGCAGCTGAAGCGAAGATTCACTTCTCCGGTTTTGCGGCAACCTGATGTCTCACTCCCGTTTCAGGTGGAGGTGGACGCTTCTGAGATTGGTGCAGGAGCGGTGTTGTCCCAAAAAGATCCTGTGACATCTAAAATGAATCCTTGTGCTTTCTTTTCCCGAAAGTTCTCCCCATCCGAACGTAACTATGATGTGGGGAATCGGGAACTGTTGGCCATGAAATGGGCATTTGAGGAGTGGAGACATTGGTTGGATGGAGCCAAACACCAAGTCGTGGTCCTTACTGACCACAAGAATTTGATTTACCTGGAGTCGGCCAAGCGCTTGAATCCTAGACAGGCTAGGTGGGCCTTGTTTTTCACACGTTTTGATTTTGTGGTCTCTTTTCTTCCGGGCACTAAGAATGTCAAGGCAGACGCCCTCTCTAGGAGTTTCCTTGCTGATTCTCCTGTTGTGACTAAGCCTGCTACCATCTTAGGCGAGGGGGTAGTTCTTTCTGCCATCTCGCCCGATTTGAAACGTGCTCTGGAAGAGTTTCAGGAGGACAAACTTGAGCGTTGTCCCAGTGGAAAGTTGTATGTTCCTGACCAGTGGAGGAAGAGAGTGATGTCTTATGTTCATTGCTCTCCATTGGCTGGTCATCCAGGTATTTTTGGTACTAGAGATCTGGTGAGTCGGTCTTTTTGGTGGCCCGCCTTGTCTCATGATGTCAGGAATTTTATGCAGTCCTGTGGGACTTGCTCCCGGTCTAAACCTTGTTCTCGCTCTAGTGGCTTGTTGATGCCTTTGCCGGTGCCCAGGAGGCCATGGACCCATATTTCAATGGATTTTATCTCTGATATGCCTGTCTCTCAGAGAATGACTTATTTGGGTGATTTGTGATAGATTCTCTAAGATGGTCCATCTTGTACCACTCCCTAAGTTGCCATCTTCCTCTGAGTTGGTGCCCTTGTTTTTGCAACAGGTGGTTCGCTTCCACGGGATTCCTGAGAACATTGTATCTGACAGAGGAGTTCAGTTTGTGTCTAGATTTTGGAGGACTTTCTGTTCCAAGCTGGGAATTCAGTTGTCCTTCTCCTCTGCGTTTCACCCTCAGACCAATGGGCAGACGGAGAGAACAAACCAGACTTTGGAGTCGTATTTGAGATGTTTTATTTCTGCCGATCAGGATGATTGGGTTTCATTTTTGCCCTTGGCCGAATTTGCTTTAAATAATAGAGCTAGTTCTGCCACTTTGATGTCACCTTTTTTTTGTAACTTTGGTTTTCACCCTCAATTTTCTTCAGGGCAGGTGGAGCCTTCTGCCTGCCCAGGTGTTGACACTGTGGTGGAGAGAATGCACCAGATCTGGGACCAAGTAGTGGATAAGTTGTCTCTCTCCCAGGAAAAGGCCCAGCGGTTTTCCAACCGGCGTAGGACCGTTGGTCCCCAGTTTAAGGTGGGTGATATGGTTTGGTTGTCATCAAAAAATATCGCTATGAAGGTGGCTTCTCCTAAGTTTAAGCCTAGATTTATTGGACCTTTCAAGATTTTGGAGATTATTAATCCGGTCTCTTTTCGGTTGGCTCTTCCTGTCACATTTAAAATTCATAATGTGTTTCATAAGTCCTTGTCGCAGAGGTTTGTTGAACCAGTAGTTCCTGTGGTGGCACCTCCTGACCCTATATTGGTTGAAGGTAACATGGAATATGAGGTAGAGAAGATACTGGATTCCCGTCTGGCTAGACGGAGACTCCAGTATTTGGTTAAGTGGAAGGGTTATGGTCAGGAGGATAATTCCTGGGTCTCTGCCTCTGATATTCATGCCGAAAGATTGGTGCGTGCCTTTCATCGGGCTCACCCGGATCGCCCTGGTGGCATGGATGAGGGTTCGGTGACCCCTCAAGGGGGAGGTACTGTTGTGAGTTCATTTTTCCCTTCACCATTGAGGTCTGATGAACTCCCTCCTCTGGTGAAGGAAGGTAGTGAGGCTGATTACCAAACACATGGGCAACTAGATGATGACTGGGTGGCTGGAATTGAGGACTGGATATAAGGCTGCTGACGCCCTTCTTCCTGGCTGGTGATTTTCCTGCTGGATTCTTGGAGACCAGTCTGATTCCTGCATCTCAAAGCTAAGTTTTTCTGCTCTGCTTTGTACTCTTCAGTTTTGTTTTTGTTTTGCCTTGTTTTTTGGGAGTTCTGCCATCCCCGGCCGAGGGCCGGGGGTGAGCTGAACTCCATTTTTGTCTCTGATCTGTTGATATTTTGCTCTGTCTTCAGAATATACCTGAGTGCTGATATAGTCTTTTGAAGCCTAGCGACTTCAGGGCCTGTTTTTCCTATCAGTCGGTTGGCTCATTTTCATAGGGTTTTTGTGGATGGCAGACAGCAGCTTTCCTATCCTGTCCTATGTAGTTAGCTTGGGCCCCATCATTTGCTCAACCTATCTTTCTATCTGTGTTAGTGTTTTCATCTTGCTTCACCGTCATTATATGTTGGGGGCTGCCTATTGCTTTGGGGTCTGCTCTGGGGCAGTTTAGTTTTTCCCCTTTCTGTCTTTAGGCTATATAGTTCTTCGGCTGTGATCGAGGGGTCTAGGGCACCGTAGGAACCCCCCACGGCTACTGCTAGTTGTTGTGGATAGGTTCAGGGGTCTGCAATCCGATAGCTGCCAACCTCTCTGGTTTTTCTGGATTTAGCTGGTATTTTGTTTTTTCCTCCTTCTGTGACTCATCATAACACTTTGGGGTTTACATTAAGAAATCTTGGGGGTAACGCAGCATAAATGCAATTTGTGCAAACAGCTCAAAGGCCGCAATTGTGATAAAGCCGTGAGAAAGACATCATCCGCATGTATGTAATTTTGCAGCGGGGCTATCATGGAATGAGTCTGCCGCAGCATTGCTGGCCTCTGTAATAGTGCTCATAGTCTACTGATCTGCTTCTGGATATTCAGGGGAATAAGTCACCGGACCTTATTTAATTCACTGCCAACTGCTAATAAACTTTAGAAATGGGCCTTTGGTGGCAAAATGTTAAAAAAAAACATAGCCACCTTCCAGACGCTCGCCTCTCATCCATACTTCTGCTGGTTTCGCCTGCTGCTCTCCTGGCTTCTATTTTAATCGATGGGAAGAAGAGGTTAGTTGATTGCTGCAGCCAATCGGCATGTTAGAAGGTCGAGAGGTTAAGAGCATTGTCTAGGCTGGATACAAGTGTAAAAACCTTCAGATGTGAGAAGCAATAAGGCCCCTGATTCATCATGTGCGGCATTTTGTATGGAGGGATCGTTGCCATAAGATGTAACAAATTCATAGAGGCATTTCACCACCTCCAGAATGTTACTCCAGCCTGCGCCTCGTGGCCACTTCTGGTGCAAGTTTTGAAGAATTTTTAAGGTGGACTTCTGAGCGCCCTGTCCTGCACAGATTTGCACCATTTCAGAGGAGCTGGCGTAAAAAATGACAAAAGTCACCAATTTTTGTGCAAACTTTATTTTCATGGCGCTTTACAGCAAAAATCTGATGAAAACTCCTAAGTCTGTGCAGATATTCAGCTCTTACAAGGTAATAATATCGTCTCCATAGCAAGTAGAGATCTTAAAAATATTTAGAAATTAGAACACAAAAGGACCGATTCCTCAAATCTGGCATTTCATACGCTAAAATTAAGAAGACTTTGCAGGCGTAAGATGCACCAAATGTTGTGCCAAAAAATTGTTCTCTTTATTTATTGCAGAAAACTGGCGTGATGAATTACACACATCAAATGTATTAGAAACTTGTAGAAGTTTTCTGTAACATCCTGAACTTTTATTTGCTTAAACAAAAAAACATCAAATTTTCATATACTCTATTGGGTAATCCTGAGTTAATATTGGGATCCGCTGCTCAGGATCCTCATCTCTTGGACAGAGTGGAGACCAGCTGTAAAGAGCGTCTTTCTCCCTGGAGGACTTGTCCTGCTATACACAGACAATCCATTGATCTGAATGGACAACATGTAATACTCCATTTTTTCCTGTGGAGGCACTGCAGGGAAACTGAACATTTCCTGCCAGCTTTGCCGAAAGAGAACAGCTGATTGCCAGAGGTCTCAGCAGAAGGACACTTTGTGTTCTGCTTATTGTCAAGTGACCATCTAATAATTAGGGAGTGGGCAAAGCGTAAAATCCCTTTAAATTTAACAAAAAGATAAAATTGTATGATTTCACAGAGTAAAACTTAAGAAAACTTAAGGTAATTTGGCCAATTAAGGCTATGGCTCTCCAGTGAGATGTGGTCTCTGCCCTGAGTCATGGTTTCCCTATGGGGTAAGCAGCGACCTTTTCATGATCTCAAAAAATCCAGTCAAAATGGAAACTATTTTACAGAAAACAAATACAGAAATCGTTTTTAAATTGGTCCCGCTCGGGAATTAGAAGCACAGATTAAAGGGCTTTTCCATAACTGTCAATGGGCCTGCCCCTTTAAAATACAAAAACTCCTGATTCAAAAAACATTCTCCCCAACCACTTCTTTCTGCCATTGGCATCCGCAATGCTTCTGATTGACTGCAGCCATCACATGGAAATGGAGGCGAGGAGCCCTGCGGTATATGCTGGCGGCAAAGCAGAGCAGAGGCTTCATTCCAGTGGATATGGTTTGATATATATCTAAAGCAACCTGAGAATTTGAGAAAGTTTTCAAAGTTAGTGGGAAATCCCTTTAAGGAGCTCCTCCTATCGCTCTTATAGGATTCTTTACATCAGGCGGGATCTGTGTGCGAATATTCTGAGCATTAGACTTATTCCATAGTGGAGTGCGTGGCGGCGGTGTGTCCAGTCTGATGGCACTGGAGAGGGGGTTACTCCAGGGACCCTCCACCAGGGACCCTCCACCGGGGAAAATATTTAATATATCCTAATAGCACTGCCTGGGATTATTACCGGCATAATGCTCTCCTCTTTACAAGATGAATGCTACCACTTTTCACCTGTGGCAAAGCGCTCTGGGAAATAATTGGCCGCTCCGGGGAGCTGCTGGAAATTGTTCTGATTAATTGTCTGGACACAAGTTCAGGAGTCCAGGGGACTCTTAATTTGGCGTTAGTGGAAGTTCTGGAATCGCTGCTGGGGTGTCAGACGGGGTCAGGGAGAGGCAGCGAGAAGAAACGACATCAATTTAAATAGCAGAAATTCACTTCCTTAGGTAATCCAGCGTAAAGCAACAGTTCAGAGAGGGGGCACCGGCAATAAGATAACAGCAGCTCTAATTTTAACTTCTGCCATGCCATGCGCGCCACTCTCTAATTTACATTATATTAGTTAGCTTATGTTTAATGGGCAGAGGACTGGACCGCTCACCGCAGAGGCACAGCAGGTGCGGCGGGTGGCAGTGGCGCATCGTGGGTTGCCAGGACTGGGGCAATGCCGGTGTTTTGTGCCCCTCAGTCCTAGAAGCTAGCGCTTCCCAAGTCCCTGACACCAGTTTTAACCCCTTATTCTTCCAAGCACAATATGAGGAAAATACTGAACTCCTTATAGTTTGTACTTTCAATTCTTAGGTTTTTTTTTCTTTGCTTTTTGCAAAGAAAAGTTTTAAGATACATATACCGGTAGTTTTTGTCTATTACGGTACATTTTTAAATATAACAATATTATTTCTAAAGTCAGTGAAAATCGATTGGTAGGACCCGCTTCATCATCTCTGGTCACTGCACAAGGAGCCCTGAGAACTGTCTGATACCTGTCGACACCCACGACTTTTCACTAGCCAGTCTGCATTCACATGTGTGTCATATCGCAATTACAGCGGAACGCCAGACCGACTAATCAAAAGAGGAGTTTGATATCCAGGCAGCAATGGAGGTGATTCTTGCAGGTCTTGTAAATTGATTTGCACAAAATCTAGTTAACCCTAACCCTACCCATAACTAAGTCTAACCCTATATTTAAACCTAACCCTATCCCTAAGCTTAACCATACCTTTAGGTCTAACCTTGAACCAATCACTAGCTCTAAGCCTAACCCTAAACCTAACCCTAGTTCTAAGCCTAACTATAGCTCTAACTAACCCTAAACCAATCTTTTGCCATAACCATAAAGTGACATGTAGAAGTTTGGTCACCCCTGGTCAGAATTACTGTTATTGTGAACAATTCAGCAAATTGAAGATTAGATATTCTCTAAAAGGCCTAAAGTTAAAGATAACACATTTCCTCTGTATTTTAGGCAAAAAATAAAAATGTAATCTTTTACATTTTAAACCCCTTCACGACATGCGCCGTACTAGTACAGCGCATGTCGTGTCCCCTCTTTGATGTGGGCTCCAGCTGTTATGTGCCCGGAACAGCTGCGGGTGGAATTGCAATCCACTCGCGGCTATTAACCCGTTAAATGCCACTGTCAAACTCTGACAGCGGCATTTAACTCACGCTTCCGGCCATCGGGTCAGAAATCCGCCCATCGGTGACCCCCATCACGTGTTCGCAGGTCACCAGTGGGTTGGCATAACAATCAGAGGTCTCCTGGAGACCTCTATGGTTGTCACTGCTGGATTGCTATGAGCGCCTCCCTGTGGTCAGTACTCATAGCAAGTGAGCAATTCTGTTACATACAGGTGATCTGATCATCGCCTGTATGTAGCAGAGCTGATCTGGTTTTATTCAAAGTAAACAATAAAAAAAAACCATACACTTGTTTAGTATCGCCGTGTTCAGAATCGCCCGATCTATCTATTTTTTGGTCGCCGCAACATTGCATTAAAATACAATAAAGGGCGTTCAAAAGATGTTATCTAAACAACCATACTCTATACAGATACTAGGAATGTTTCAAGAAAATTTTTTTTTTATAAAAATATAGATTTATTAATCAACATTCAAAATTTACATAATATAGGTGCTCATAGATCAATCAGAAACGGGTGGGACTAAAATACAAGCAGCCAGGTCACAGAATTAATTATATATACAATGCTAGGTGGAACATGAAACTCATGTATTCATAAGCATTCAGACTCCTAATGAAGCTGCACAAATTTGTAACTACTTAAAAGCAGCTTTGCCAGCAAATCAATGTATACAATGCATTATAAGCAGTACATCAAAAAAGTTGTAGAATTGCACTGTTTTTGCAATTTCACCACTCGACCTGCAAAAAAACAAGCCCTTACATGGCCATATTGATGGAAAAATAAAAAAGTTATGGCTCCTGGAAGGAGAGTGAAAAACAAATGCAAAAACGAAAAATGGCTCTGTCATGAAGAGATTAAACATTAAAAAAGGAAAATGGGCCGATGCAAAGGTTTGGGAACCCTGCATGGTTATTACCTGTGGCAACAAAAAGGAAAAATATGATCATCTCACTTATCACTGAGTGCACAGGATCTTAAATCCAAGGAAAGGAAGTCCATAAAGAGAAAGAGAAGGATGGATCCAGCACTTCAAATAAAATCCCAAATTTTATTTCAATCGGTTTAAAACATGATTCCAGGGAAAAATTCACATTCTACAATGGATGAATATAGCATCCGAGGAGAAAGTCCCAAGAGAAATTTAGTGTCCTGGTTGATGCGTTTCAAAGTGATACTTATTCATCCATTGTAGAATGTGAATTTTTCCCTGGAGTCATGTTTTAAACCGATTGAAATATAATTTGGGATTTTATTTGAAGCGATGGATCTACCCTTATCTTTCTCATTATGGTTAGTACCAAGTAGCGCCCCCCTTTTGCAAGTATCACAGCTTGTATTCGCTTTTTGTAGCCAGACAAGTCTTTTATTTCTTTTTTGAGGGATTTTCATCCACAGATTTTCAATGATCTTCAGATCAGCGGACTGTGAGGGCCATTGTAAAACCTTCAGTTTGCACCCTTTTGAGGTCGTCTATTGTGGATTTTGCTGCATGTTTAGGATCATTATCCATTTGTAGAAGCCACCCTCTTCCTCTTTTCACCTTCATCTTTTTTTTTTACAGATGGTGTTATGTTTGCATCAAGAAAATGTTGGATTTTAGTTGAATCCGTTCTCCCCTCTACCCGTGAAATGTTCCCTGTACCATTGGCTGCAGCACAACCCCAAAGCATGATTGATCCACCCCATACTTAATGCTTGGTGAGATTCTCTTTTCCTGAAATTCTGTGCCCTTTTTTCTCCACACCTACCTTTGATCATTATGGCCAAAGAGTTCTATTTTATCCTCATAAGTCCACAGGACTTGTTTCCAAAATTCATCTGGCTTGTTTAGATTTTTTTTTGCATACTTCTGATGCTGATTTTTATGGTGAGGACACAGGAGAGGATTTCTTATGATAACTCTTCCATGAAGACTATATTTGTGCAGGTGTCTCTGGACAGCAGAACAATGTACCACAACTCCAGAGTCTGCTAAATCTTTCTGAAGGTTTTTTGCAGTCAAGTGGGGTTTCTGATTTGCCTCTCTAATGATCCTACAATCGGCTCTCTCTGAAATTTTGCTTGGTCTCCCAGACCTTATCTTGACCTCCACTGTTCCTGGTAACCTCCAATTCTTAATTACATTTCAAACTGAGGAAAGGGCAGCTTTAAAATGCTTTATCTTCCTATAGCCTTCTCTTGCTTTGTGGGCATCCACCATTTTCAGAGTGCTAGTCAGCTGCTTAAAAGAACCCAAGGTTGCTGTTTTTTGGCAGAAGGTTAGAGGAGGCTGGATTTTTATGAAGCTGGGAAATTTGCATCAACTGGCCTTTCCTAACGATAATAGTGAACAAGCCTTAACTCTAACAGGATAATTAAGGTCTGAAACCTTGGTCAAAGTTATCTGAGCACACAAGTTTCCAAAGGTGCCCAAACTTTTGCAGTGGACTTTTTTCCTTTTTGCAATTTTTAAAATGTAAAAAAATGACAATATATTTTTTTGTCTAAAATATAGGAAATGTGTCTTCTGGAACTTTAGGCCTTTTTAGAGATCATTTCATCTTCAAGTTGCTTAATTGTTCACAATAGCATTAATTTTGACCAGGGGTGCCCAAACTTTTCCATGTCACTATAGTTATGGTTTGAAATAGTGTGAAAATGTAAAAGCAGCTCTTAGTAATAAATGAAAACATTACTGAATCATGTGCACGGCACTTAATGCTATGTTCATTCATTAGTTGCTCATCTGTCATCTTGGTTGCTGCTTATGCAGAGCGCAGCAGTGGAGATGAGTTTGTCATCTGCTTCGCTCTGCATAGATTGCCACAAATATGACAAATCTCACTTCATCATTCTGATTTTTGTCTTTACCAGTACCTGGTTTACAAAAAACAGTATCACTGCTTGATTGGCAGCAAACTCGCCTGACCTTAACCCCATAGAGAATCTGTCGAGTATTGTCAAGAGGAAGACGAGAGACACCAGACTCAACAATGCAGATGAGCTGAAGGCTGCGATCAAAGCAACCTGGGCTTCCATAGCCCCTCAGAAGGGCCACAGGCTGATAGCCTCCATGCCACGCTGCACTGATGCAGTAATAGATGCAGAAGGAGCCCGACCAAGTACTGAGTGCATTTACTGATCATACATTTCAGTAGGACAACATTTTGGATTTTACAATCATTTTTGAAGCTGGTGTTATAAAGTTAAACTGATAAATAAATGAATACACCTCGCTATACTGGGAAAAAAAAAGGAAGAATCTGGTTGCCGGATACTCACTTAGTGGTGTGGGAAGAATCTTGCAGTCAAAGATGTTTTCTCAGAATCAGAGATGTTTCACACTGTCATAATGACCATGAATCCGTGGATAAAGAGTAAAGAGTCAAATTAAATTAACCTGTTTTGCATAATTTTTATCAATTCAACTGGGCCTGTAGCACTCACTTGAGTTTGTCCAGTCCAGAAAAAAAAAAAAAGGTGCTGTGGTCAATACAACCAATGCTGAAGCAACAGGATTAGGGGTATTTACAATAAAGATTTCTGATAGAGGGAAATGGTAATAGTAAATGTTAAAACAATGACAAGAGAAGATAAATAAGGGCTGCTTTGATGGCAGATATAAGCTACACTTACTGCAGAATGAATGGAAAAAACACTGGATCAAGGTTGTTGTTTTCAGGTAGGGAGCAACTTAAGCTCAGGCACTGTGGATTATGAATGTGAGTAGCAGAGTGTGCTCGTGGTTAAACAAGGTGCTGGACCTGGTGCACTTACTTGTGATGACTAGTGCTCGGTGTTAGGGACGGCGGAACGCACTAAATATAAAATAACGTAAACTGCGTTTGCCGCCCGGGGTCCACCGTGCAGAAGGTGTTAACACTGCTGCTAACTGATGGCGGATGTACAATATGGCGGTATAACGCATGCGGGTTGAACGTCACCCAGGTGCGCTGAGCGATCTGTTTTACTCACAGAGATGCCTTAAGTGCAAAACACAAAAGGGTTGAGCCTGTTAGCGTCACAGGTCTCAGAGGAGTGCACGCACGGTATACGGTCACAGGAGCTGCGCCCCAGGCAGAGGGTCAGCATCCATCTAGACCTACTGCGCATGTGGCGTCGCAACTGCGGACGCCAAAAGGAGCTGCAGACTGCAGCGCGGCCACAGACACTGCCGCTAGTCGACAATGCCCAAGAGGGGGCGCACTGTCGGACGCTAGTACTGTGTAGATGCTTATTATGGCTATAGCTTGCCACTGGCTGGCACTGACTCTAAAGCTAAGTCCCTATACACAATCGTAATATCAGAGGGAGGGGATCTTAATGAGTCATTCGCAGGTTCATGCATCCATCATCATTCACACAGTAGCAACTAGAGACTACATTATAATAGCACATGGCCGTGCAGCCATGCAAACCTTTTATAGCCATAACCATCCGGAAGCTTCCAGATCCCTGAGGTGGACCAATCAGATTTGGAGAAGGACCTGGACATGTGGCTCCCGATCTCCAATGGGTGATCGTCTCGTGAGCATGCTCAGTAGAGCTACGGAGGGACTTGGCCTCGAGTGATTTGCTGCTGAGCAGCCTGCATTCCCATTGCAGACCCAAAAGTGGCAGCAATAGCCAACCCCACAGAGCAGGTCTTGGCAGAGCGTCTGGGAAGCCGGGATTGCTGAGCAGTGTCCTCTGCGGTTGAAAAATAATGGGAGAACGCAGAATGTGAGGATCTGGATTCCTGTTGAACCGCTGCAGGTACCCGATGCCTAACATTACCCCCCCCCCAGGGCCCCCTCCCTCCTGAGCCTTCCAATCCACCAAATAAAGATTTTTGCCACGTACCACCTTGTGTCCCACAGAGGCATAGGCCTCAGGCTCGTCAGAAGACAAGTCTGATGTCCCGGCCGATGACTCGGAAAACTGAGACATATGAACAGGTTTGAGAGGGGACATGTGGAAGGCGTCAGGGATGGCTAAGTCGCCAGGAGCAGAAGTTGGAGCCGATGTGTGTCGTGGGTGTCATCACTCTCACTTTAGAGGATATAGTGACATGAGGGGTGCGACCCAGACTGTTGCGAACCTCCATTGCCCGGTCTGCCACCGGCAAGGGATTCAGCAACCCAGCCGGCCTCAGTTTAGAGGAGCTGCTCCGAGCACAAGAGGCGCATGCCTGAATGTATTTTTTAGTGTCCAGAGCCCTGTGCGGCCAGCAATATGACCTTGCCAGGAGTTTTGTGGTCTGCTTGTAGCCAAAGTGACCATCCATCCTGGACGCGTGTGCCCATGCGAGAACCTTGGACCCCAGGTGAGGCGGGACAAAGTTCTTGCCTGGCAACACTGACTCGAGGATGACCGGAGCCACGGTCTTCAGATTCCCAGTAGGGGACGTGGAAATATCCGCAGGCACCTCCACAGAGGCTACCTGGACGCTGGTCCCCATGCACCTTCCCACACAGTCCTTGCTCCATCCCAATATTTTCCCCGAGGACCACTCTATATGAGGGGAATGGCAACGGAGCCAGGGGACCCTGAGGAGCACCTGATCGATGCCCTCTGGCATAATGAGCAGGGACAGCGTCTCCTGATGAGATGGTGGAATTGAGAGCCTAAGGGGTGCTGTTTGGTGGGTAATCTGGGATGACCAGGTCGACCCGTTTACCACCCTGATGGGCACTGGGTGAGGAAGTGTTACCAACGGGATAGCATGCTGTTGGGCAAAGGACGAGGACATAAAGTTCCCTTCTGCCCCGGAATCCACTGTGACCTGTACCACCCAGGAGGAATCCCCACTATTTAATGTCCCTTGGAGTGCCGGTTTGGGGGAGAAGGTCTCCATAGCGAATAGGCCCCCACCAATTACCAGTGGATGCTTTCATTTTTTCGGCCGCTGCGAACACCTGTTAGCCAGGTGACCAGACTGTCGACACTGGTAACAGCGTGTGGAGCGTTGTGCCGGATGCGTCTTGAGACCAGTGAGGGACACCTCCATGGGCTCTGGAGGTAAACTCTCTGGCTCGAGAGGTTCTAGAGGTTCAAAGAGGTTGGGAGTCAAGTTAACCTTCCGTCTGGATTGAGCGCGCTCCAGCCCGTGCTCCGAAAAAACGGAGATCGATGCGGGTCGAAATAGCAATCAGCTCTTCCAGACTTACGGGAACCTCCCTGGTAGAAAGAGCATCCTTAACATGCTCCGCCAAACCTCACCAGAACACAGGGATGAGGGTTTTATCAGGCTATTCCAGCTCGGAAGCCAGTGTCCGGAACCGGACGGCGTACTGGCTTACCGAGAGGGATCCCTGTGTTAGTGCTAGTAACTGGAGAGAGGTGTCGGGAGTGACCCTTGGCCCCAAAAAGACCTGCTTCAGAGATGTTAGGAACTGAACAGCGGTCTGAACCACAGGGTCACCACGCTCCAACAGTGGCGTGGCCCACTCCAACACCCTGCCCGACAGAAGGGAAACGATAAACCCCACCTTAACCCGCTTTGTAGGGAATCGCACGGCCAGTAACTCAAGCTGGATAGAGCAATGGCTCACGAAACCCCTGCAGGAGGCGCTGTCACCAGAAAATTTATCGGGCAACGGGAGGCGGGAAACTGTTGGCGCAGGCATGGAAGTGGACACACGCGAGACAGCCTCTGCGACTGCCTGCGCAGCAGCCTCAGTAACCTTCGCAGCTGAGGCGGAACTCTCGAGAGTCGCCAACCTGCCCTCCAACTGCTGAATGTACTGCAATAGCTGCTGCTGGTCCTCTATTACTAGCCAGACCCTGGCGCTAGTATAATGTTAGAGGCGGTGGAAGACACTAAATATAAAATAACGTAAAGTGCGTTCGCCGCCCGGGGTCCACCGTGCAGAAGGTGTTAATACTGCTGCTAGCTGATGGCGGACGTACAATATGGCGGTATAATGCACGCGGGTTGAACGTCACCCAGGTGCGCTGAGCAATCTGTTTTACTCACAGAGATGCCTTAAGTGCAAAACACAAAAGGGCTGAGCCTGTTAGCGTCACAGGTCTCAGAGGAGTGCACGCACGGTATATGGTCACAGGAGCTGCACTCCAGGCAGGGGGTTAGCATCCATCTAGACCTACCGTGCGTGCGGCGTTGCATCTGCGGGCGCCAAAAGGAGCTGCAGACTGCAGCGCGGCGACAGACACTGCTGCTAGTCGACAATGACCAAGAGGGGGCGCACTGTCGGACGCTAGTTCTGTGTAGATGCTTATTATGGCTATAGCTTGCCACTGGCTGGAGCTGACTCTAAAGCTAAGTCCGTATACACACTCGTAATATCACAGGGAGGGGATCTTAATGAGTCATTTGCAGATTCATGCATCCATTATCATTCACACATTAGCAAATATAGACTATACTAGCGCATGGCCGCGCCGAGCAGCCATGCAAACCTTTTATAGCCAGGACCTTACGGAGGCTTCCAGATTCCTGAAATGGACCAATCAGATCTGGAGAATGACCTGGACATGTGGCTCCCGATCTCCAATGGGAGATCGTCTCGTGAGCATGCTCAGTAGAGCTACGGAGGGACTTAGCCTCTGGAGTGATTTGCTGCTGAGCAGCCTGCATTGCCATTGCTGACCCAAAGGCAGCAATAGCCAACCCCACAGAGCAGCGTCTGGGAAGCCGGGATTGCTGAGCAGTGTCCTCTGCGGTTGAAAGATAATGGGAGACCGCAGAATGTGAGGCTCTGGATTCCTGTTGAACCGCTGCAAGAATCCAACGCCTAACACTCGATGAGGTAGGCTAGGTGCTGATGCTCAACAAGGGGCTGCTGCTGGTTCTGCACGAGGAGGATGCCGATGCCTCGTGCGCTCCGGCCGGAAGCAACGCTGAGGGAGGCGGCGTGGTATGGGGCGGAGCTTGTGTGACGTCACACTAACACTAGGACGGGTGCATGGAAGGGGCACAAAACCAACGCGCTTCAAGGGAAAGCTTCCCTCTTCATCAGCGTCCCAAAAATCAGATTAAAAAGCGATAAAAAAGTCACGTGCCCGAAAATGGTACCAATAAAAACGTCAACTCGTTCCACAAAAAATAAGACCCTACGTGACTCGGTAGGTCAAAATATGGAAAATTACAGCTCTCAAAATGTGGTGATGCAAAAACTATTTTTACAATAAAAAGCACCTTTTAGCGTGTGACAGCTGCCAAACATAAAAAACCCCAATAAATAGTAAATCAAACCCCCCTTTATCACCCCCTTAGGCAAAAATAATAAAATTAAAACTTTTTTATTTATTTTCATTTTCCTGTTAGGGATAGGGCTAGGGTTTTGGCTGAGATTAGGGTTAGTGGTGTGTTGGGGTTCGGGTTGGAGTTAGAATTGGGGGTTTCCACTGTTTGGGCACTTCAGGTGCTCTCCAAGTGCAACATGGCGTCTGATCTCAATTCCAGCCAATTCTGCGTTGAATAAGCCAAATGGTGCGCCTTCCCTTCCAAGCTCTGCCATGCGCCCAAACAGTGTTTTACCCCCACATATAGGGTATCAGCATACTCAGGACAAATTGCAAAACAACTTTTGGGGTCCAATTTCTCCTGCTAACCTTAGGAAAATAAAAAATTGGGGGCAAAAATATCATTTTTTTGAAAAAAAAAATGATTTTTTTATTTTCACGCCCGGGCGTTATAAACTTCTGTGAAGCACTTGGGGGTTCAAAGTGCTCACCACACATCTAGATAAGTTCCGTGGGGGTCTAGTTTCCAAAATGGGGTCACTTGTGGGTAGTTTCAACAGTTTAGGCACATCAGAGACTCTCCAAACGCGACATGACACCTGCAGACCATTCCATCAAAGTCTACATTCCAAAACGTCACTACTTCTCTTCCGAGCCCCGACGTATGCCCATACAGTAGTTTTCTCCCACATATGGGGTATCAGTGTACTCAGGACAAATTGGACAACAACTTTTGGGGTCCAATTTCTCCTGTTACCCTTGGGAAAATAAAAAAAATTGGACCTGAAGTACTTTTTTTGTGAAAAATAGTTAAATGTTCATTTTTTTAAACATTCAAAAAATTCCTGTGAAGCACCTGAAGGGTTAATAAACTTTTTGAATGTGGTTTTGAGCACCTTGAGTGGTGCAGTTTTTAGAATGGTGTCACTTTTGGGTATTTTCTATCATATAGACCCCTCAAAGTGACTTCAAATGTGATGTGGTCCATAAAAATAAAATGGTGTTGCAAAAATGAGAAATCGCTGGTCAACTTTTAACCCTTATAGCTTCCTAACAAAAAAAATTTGGTTCCGAAATTGTGCTGATGTAAAGTATACATACTGTATGTGAAATGTTACTTAAGTTTTTTGTGTGCCATATCTCTGTGATTTAAGGGCATAAAAGTTCAAAGTTGGAAAGTTGCGAAATTCACAAAATTTTTGCCAAATTTCAGTTTTTTCACAAATAAACGCAGGTTATATCAATGAAATTTTACCACTAACATGAAGTACAATATGTCACGAGAAAACAAGGTCATAATCACCGGGATCTATTTAAGCATTTCAGAGTTATAACCTCATAAAGGGACAGTGGTCAGAATTGTAAAAATTGGCCCGTTAATGAACGTGCAAACCACCCTTGGGGGTTAAGGGGTTAAATTATTTTTTTTTTTCACTTTTATTTAGCCGCTGTCTGATTCTCTTGTACATATTTTTATACGGTATCGGGCTGGGATGTCAGGGGCCCACCAGTGACAAGCTTCGGGGCCCCACTTTTCAGCTACATACAAATATGACTTTATCATTCACAAATTTTCATAGCAATAAACTGTAGATTGTGAAATAAAGAAGCCGCCTTTGTCTGTGCATAATGAATCAAGAGTATAGTGGTGCCAAGTAGAGTTGAGCGAAACAGGTCGGCCAGATTCATAAGTTGAATCAGCGTGAAGTCGGCCACGTGGTCGGCAAACAAGCGCCAAAGTCGGATTTCCCAGAATGCTTGCACGTGACTTTTTTCAGCCACTGAGCAAGGACGTACACTGTGGGCAACGAGATGACATGTGCAGGAGAGTTTTTGCGCACTTTAAAAAAGCGGTCCGGCATGTAGGTGTGTTTACTGTCCCCCACTCCCTGACGACTTTTCTTCCCCATGGACTTGCATTGGGTTTCGTGTTTCAGTCGGCCTTCGACTTTTCACGATAGTCGGCCGATTTCGTTCGACTCGACTTTTGAGAAAGTCGGGTTTCCTGAAATCCGACTGGACCCTAAAAAAGGCAAAGTCGCTCATCTCTAGTCCCAAGTACTTCTCATATAAGGGTGGTGGCCGGCTCCCCACAGGGGCCCTCCGGAGGATCTCCTGTGGGCCAGTCTGAGCCTGTATACAGCAATACCACAGTATTGCAGTATATAGTGTAAATTACGGTGTGCTATGAAGCCCAGTACTGATACATCCATATGTGCTAAGGGATTAGAAGTCAGGAACAAGAACAGCAGAACCTTGTGTAGAACCTTCCACTCCTGAACATTCATAGAACCAAAGAGGAAAACTGTTCTGAATATGTATCCTGAAATGAGGCAGCACATAGCATTATTGGACGTCTCATCTTGTTTTACATTATTTATCCGGAGTCTTATGGACTACACATTGCACCATGTATTTTGATGCCCATCTACCAGGGATCACATATATTGCCCCAGTCATTCTGGCTGGACATAAATGTACCTACAATGGTTGGACGATTTCAGTCATTGCTGTGTATGGCACGGATGATCTCTTCACCGCGGTGCCCTGGACGCACAGCACGCATGCGTCGTATAACATGTGCCACATGATGATTTGCATATGCTTAACCAACACTCTGATCTGCTGGAGACCATGTTTACCGGAGATATAACAGTTTATTGTCCCTCCACTTCTTCAGCACAATGTAATGTGTGTATGGGAAGAATTTCCAGATTCTTCATTAAAGTTATTACTTCCTATTTAGATAATTAGCTTTATTTAGTGATGTCACTACTTCCTAGTAAGATGCTTGGTCATCCTTTCTGTAATGTCACTGCTTCCTAGTGAGATACTTGCCAGTTTTTTAGTGATGTATCTTTTTCACAGTGAGATAATTGGCTGTTTTTCGTGATGTTACTGCTTTTCAGTGAGATAATTGTAACACCAAAGGGGATGAAAATATGTTCTCGTGTCCTGGACACACAAGTGCATGGTTTGTTAAAAGACACAACTCTGATAATTGCCACTGAACCGAGCTGTGCACCTGTGAGTCCAGCACGTGACCAGAACAGATCCCTGACTGACATGTAGTAACATGACTATTATGTTATATGCATTTAAAAGCACAGTACACCTAGTGGATTCATTCAGGAACAGAATTAATTAAATATGCTGGATGCTTCGCTCCACACCCAACTCCCCGTTGCCTCACTCCACACCCAGTTCCATGTTGCCTTGCTCTACACCCAGCTCCTCGTTACCTCGCTCCACACCCATTTCTTTGTTGCCTTTCTGCACACCCAGCTCCTCGTTGTCTTGCTCCACACCCAACTCATTGCCTCTTTCCACACCCAACTCCTTGTTGCCTTGCTCCACACCCAGCTCCTCGTTGCCTCTCTTCATACCCAACTCCTCATTGCCTCGCTCCACACCCAGCTCCTTGTTGACTTTCGGCACAGCCAGCTCCTTGTTGCAGTGCTCGACACTCAGTTCTTTGTTGCCTTTCTGCACACCCAGCTCCTCGTTGCCTCGCTCCATACTCAACTCTTTGCCTCGCTCCACACACATCTCGTTGCCTCGCTCCACACACAGCTCCTCGTTTCCGCGCTCCACACCCAGCACCGTGTTGCCTCGCTCCACCCCTAACTCATTGCCTCGCTCCACACCCATCATTTCGTTGCCTCGCCCCACACCCAGCTCCTCATTGTCTCGCTCCACACCCAGCTCCTCATTGCCTCGCTCCACACTCAGCTCCTCGTTGCCTCGCTCCACACCCATCTCCTTGTTGCCTCGCTCCATACACAGCTCCTCATTGCCTCGGTCCACACCCAGCTCCTCCTTTCTTCTCTCCACACCCAGTTCCTCGTCTTGCTCCATAGGCAGCTCCTTGTTGTCTCGCTCCACACCCAGCTCCTTGTTGCTTTGCTCCACACCCAGCTCCTTGTTGCTTTGCTCCACACCCAGCACCTCATTGCTTCGCTCCACACCCAGCTCCTCATTGCCTCACTCCACTTCCAGTGACTTGTTGCCTCGCTCTACACCCAGCTCCACGTTGCTTTGCTCTACACCCAGCTTCTTGCTGCTTTGCTCGACACCCAACTCCTCCTGACCTCGCTCCACTCCCAGCTACTTGTTGCCTCACTCTGCACCCAGATTCTCGTTGCTTCACTCTACACCCAGCTCCACACCTAGCTCTTCGTTGCCTCTCTTCATACCCAGCTCCTTGTTGCCTCGTTCCACACACACCCAGCTCTTCATTGCTTTGCTCTACACCCAGCTCCTCGTTACCTTGCTCTACACCCAGCTTCTCGTTGCTTCGCTCCACACCCAGCTCCTCCTCCACCCAGTTGCCTCTCTTCTTACCCAGCCACTTGTTGCCTCTCTCCACAACCAGTTTCTCATTAACTCTCGCATCAACACTTCCACATTCAGCAATAGATTTCTCCTACCTCCATGATATCGAGCGACACCTTTTTGTGTCTCCAGCTCACCGAGCGATTCATTTCCACACCGTGACATAGCAATTTATTTAGCATATTACAATAATAATCTATGTTTGTCCTGAGAAGCACCGTGGTGAGGATTTTCTCCTAATTGGTCTATAAAGGAGAATGTAAAATTTGGAAATGTGACAGACTGCTTGAATTAAGAAAGTAGTAATTTGGAGGGTGATAGACTCAGTAGCAATGTGAGAATTTTTTTTAAATTTTCTTTCATTGGGAGTGTTGTAAAGTGATGCATTTTGGTTAATTGTCCATCCGCATTGTATAACATGTCTCCATCATGTTATGGGATGACTGACGGAGCACAGACTCTTCTCCCATTATCATATCAAAAACACCCATGGATCCCAGGAAGACAGGCAGATAGCAGTCCTATCAGAAGAGTATACATAGGGTATATACTCATGTACACAGCCATATTACAGCTCTGGACAGCCCATGAGGCCTGAGTTTACCTCTGTATACCTGCAGTTTCATATGGAGGATTTTCTTGTGTGCCAAATTTCTCATCCAGTGCAGAATTACAGAAGAAACGTCCACCAGAAATATTGCAGCTAGGGTACATTACCTCCCTAATGTTGCGCCCTGCTGAAACACAACCCGAACACATGGGATGCCTATGGCTCATAGGGATACCATTCAGCACCATGCGTACTCCCTAGCATCATAGTTAAAAGTGATTGTCTGATCTTCGTAAATGATCTTTGTGTTTGCAAAGTGCTTGCAAAACTGAGCAACTTTGCAATTTACTTGTCATTAGATATTCTCTTTGGTCTCAAGAATGGAAGTATTTTTTATTTCACAGATTCCCAGCAACCGTTGCATTGAGTCAGATGCGGTCACTTTCCTAGGGAAGGAGCGCTACGCTTGCACGCTTTTTGCTACTGAGCTTTGTATTCGCAGCCGCCTCTTCTTGCCGACTCTAATATGTCTGGGCTTTTTGACCAATCGTCTAATCATTGGAGCTCTATCATCTGGACACAGTTGGCTTTGGTCAGTGGTGCCTCCAACACTCACACCGAGCCACAAGTGAGTTATTGGGATGGTGGCAGTTTGAATATTGACTGGGAATTTGATATCATTGGAAAAAAAGGACTCAACAACATTGACCAGGTTAGCATCAATGTAACCTGGTAGGTAAGACCCCTTCTGATGAAGGAGAAGCATTGACGTGGAGATGTGGTGTTTTCAGGCTAATTCTTGGCTTACTCTGTGGTGGTATCTAGTAGGGTGAAGATATGATGAGCAGCCATATCCGGCTCTGTAGGTTTATGAATATATACAGTATAGAGCCTGTAGAGATTATTGGGAGAGAGCTATCCATTCCTCAGCTGGAATTTTCTGGTAACATGTTTAGGTTGTCGGAAATGAGTCACCCCTCAACCCTTTGGTCTTTGGCTTGACCTTCGTTAGACCTTGACAATCTCTGACCATAATGATTATAATGTGCTCCGGTTTTGGAATGTCTTTGGCGGTGAGGACAAGAAACAGTGCATCATTTTTATAGCTGAGTCACACAATTAACAGTTTCCTCTCCTAAAGCAAAAGCAAAAAGTGACGGGACAGAGAGGTGTTCCGAACCGTTCTCCAAGCACATCCCCTAGTCAACTTGTTGCTAGCTGCCTTAATAAAGGAGTTAAGGAAATGATGACTGCAGCTGCGTCCAAGAGCCCTGGAATGTGCTGAGTAAAAGCAGAACTGGCTGTTCTTGTTCCTCAAGGCCTGGACAAGCCAGTTAGTTACCATTTTGAAATCCAGTTTTAGAAAGTGTTGCCAACTTTCTCTAGAAGACAGATATGTAGCACTGCAGGCTATGCTCTATCACTTCCCACAATATCCCTACAACAGTTTGGGACAGGGTGTCGAAATCGTCCTGATTTGTAGATGAAGGATCACTAATCATTCCTTACCAGGTCTTGTCCTGAAGACTGTGATCCCCGCACTGTGCTGTAATCTCCTGCCCAACGCTCAACAGGTGCATCGTGAATACAGATGAATCTGCCAAGTTACAGTAAGCAGCCCTTCAACCAGCTGGGAATGTATCCCTGCAGAAACAGATCAATTCATTGTGTTTATTTCAGTCCTCAAATTATTACTTCTTTAAATATTTGTACTACTTCTTTAAATAAAACATTTCTCATCACTGCCATCACTACACAGTACTACTACTCTACAGATAGCCATCACTGCACGGTACTACTACTCTACAGATAGCCATCACTGCACGGTACTACTACTCTACAGATAGCCATCACTGCACGGTACTACTACTCTACAGATAGCCATCACTGCACGCTACTACTACTCTACAGATAGCCATCACTGCACGCTACTACTACTCTACAGATAGCCATCACTGCACGGTACTACTGCTTTACATGTAGCCATCACTACACGGTACTACTACTCTACAGATAGTCTTCACTGCACGGTACTACTACTCTACAGATAGTCTTCACTGCACGGTACTACTACTCTACAGATAGCCATCACTACACGGTACTACTACTCTACAGATAGCCATCACTACACGGTACTACTACTCTACAGATAACCATCACTGCACGGTACTACTACTCTACAGATAGCCATCACTACACGGTACTACTACTCTACAGATAGCCATCACTGCACGCTACTACTACTCTACAGATAGCCATCACTGCACGCTACTACTACTCTACAGATAGCCATCACTGCACGCTACTACTACTCTACAGATAGCCATCACTGCACGCTACTACTACTCTACAGATAGTCTTCTCTGCATGGTACTAATACTCTACAGATAGCCATGATTGCACGGTACTACTACTCTACAGATAGCCATCACTACACGGTACTACTACTCTACAGATAGCCATCACTACACGGTACTACTACTCTACAGATAGCCATCACTACACGGTACTACTACTCTACAGATAGCCATCACTGCACGGTACTAATACTCTACAGATAGCCATCACTGCACGCTACTACTACTCTACAGATAGCCATCACTGCACGCTACTACTACTCTACAGATAGCCATCACTGCACGCTACTACTACTCTACAGATAGTCTTCTCTGCATGGTACTAATACTCTACAGATAGCCATCACTGCACGGTACTACTACTCTACAGATAGCCATCACTACACGGTACTACTACTCTACAGATAGCCATCACTACACGGTACTACTACTCTACAGATAGCCATCACTGCACGGTACTAATACTCTACAGATAGCCATCATTGCACGGTACTACTACTCTACAGATAACCATCACTGCACGGTACTACTACTCTACAGATAGCCATCACTGCACGGTACTACTACTCTACAGATAGCCATCACTGCACGGTACTAATACTCTACAGATAGCCATCACTGCACGGTACTAATACTCTACAGATAGCCATCACTGCACGGTACTAATACTCTACAGATAGCCATCACTGCACGGTACTAATACTCTACAGATAGCCATCACTGCACGGTACTAATACTCTACAGATAGCCATCACTGCACGGTACTAATACTCTACAGATAGCCATCACTGCACGGTACTAATACTCTACAGATAGCCATCACTGCACGGTACTAATACTCTACAGATAGCCATCACTGCACGGTACTACTACTCTACAGATAACCATCACTGCACGGTACTACTACTCTACAGATAGCCATCACTGCACGGTACTAATACTCTACAGATAGCCATCACTGCACGGTACTAATACTCTACAGATAGCCATCACTGCACGGTACTAATACTCTACAGATAGCCATCACTGCACGGTACTACTACTCTACAGATAGCCATCACTGCACGGTACTACTGCTTTACAGGTAGCCATCACTGCACGGTACTACTACTCTACAGATAGCCATCACTGCACGGTACTACTACTCTACAGATAGCCATCACTACACGGTACTACTACTCTACAGATAGCCATCACTGCACGGTACTACTACTCTACAGATAGCCATCACTGCACGGTACTACTGCTTTACAGGTAGCCATCACTGCACGGTACTACTGCTCTACAGATAGCCATCACTGCACGGTACTACTACTCTACAGATAGCCATCACTGCACGGTACTAATACTCTACAGATAGCCATCACTACACGGTACTAATACTCTACAGGTAGCCATCACTGCACGGTACTACTACTCTACAGTACCACTCATATCCTGCTCTGTTCTTTGCACCTCTGTTTTCCCTTTGTTCCCTCCTTGTTGAATGCCAGTCTGTGCTCCCAATCCTCCTCCGTGTCACAGCTTTTTACCTTCCCCTGCTGTCTTGATATATCTTAATTTGCAGCATCATTATAAGTTAAAATGTATTGAGTGCTGTAATTGCCTGTGTCAGTCCAGAGGAGATGCACTGAGAATATGTATCTCCTGGGTAAATCTGCTTTGGATCTACAGTAATTGTGATTTTTTTTTCTTTTATGCTTCTCTGGCTGTTACCATGAAACTGTTAAATACAGTGCACGGCTGAGAAGTGCCTGGCCCTGATACTAATGGTATATGGTAAGAGAAAAGTTCTGCAACTTGGTGCTTCAAATCTTGATTATTTCCAAGATCTCTACTCGCTGTAAGCATAAGGAAACGTTCTTGTTTAATTACAGTGTCTTGCAAAAGTATTCAACCCCCTTGGCTTTTTACCTGTTTTTTTTTTTTTTTAACATTACAACCCGTGTGTAAATTTTTTTGTAATCTGATTTGTGGGTGATGCATCAGCACTAAATAAACATTTCTCCTGACGAAGAACAGCAAAACGCGCGTTGAGGGGGCAGGCGGGGGTCCAATTTCATTACATGTAAGTTACTTTACCATAGTTTCATACACTTTACTTTTTGCGCTAATTTTTTGCCTTGTGAAAACTTGGTGCTGCTGACAAGCGGTCCAATTCTAATTGGAATGGCTGTGTATGGATATTCAATGTATATGGATTAGGGCATTTCTGAGGGCATATATTATTCAGGTATATGCATTTAAAAGCACCTGTACCACCTTTCATTGGTACAGTTTTTTGTGCACTGTCACCTTATCTATTTAGCTATATGTATTAAAAGCACTCCTTTTTTTGCCATTGTGAGGTAGCGCTGTCATCCAAGTAGGGGATCACTCGCTTGGCAGCCACAAAATCAGTTCCGGCACAGGTTTTCCATAAACCAGTATAGTCCATGCGGTTTATTAAACATCATAAACCATGACCAGCAATATATAAACGGCATAGCGTCCATGACAGAGCTTCACTCTGTTAGCAATGTCCAATACGCAGGCTTTTCAGCCTCACAGTTATATCTCACCCCGTCAGGGTTCTCTCATGGCTGCTTCTCCATACTGCAGACATTCATTCCCTCCAGGGAACTCTCAGGCATTTGCAGCCATTACTCACAGCGTCCACACGTGCTGTCAGGCAGGAAGCCCCATCTCAGCAGGACCTTCCACACTGGACCAACCGGGTCCAAGCATTCACCCCATGTGACCTACCCTGGCCACATTATATGGTGGCCACGCCCACCGGGTCACATGACTGACCTCATCACAGGTCCTTCAAGCACTTACACACTCTTTACAACAGTGTTCTTTAAACACACCCCCTGGGTGGGTTTGTAGGTAACCAGGCCGCCCATCTCTCTTGTTACCTGGAGACTTCTCCCTTTCACATTGAAACAACACCTCAGCAATATCATTGCTGAACAACACATAAGTCTCCATCCCAAAGCCACCCACTTTGGGATACATAACAGCCGTTCCGTATTCTGCCATTCATCCTTTCTCCTGGGACATCCACACAGCACCCCCTAGCGGACTCAGTGGTTACTATACCACACCATTTATATAGTCTTTTTGCACTGTCACTTTATTATGTAGTTATTATACTACTGGGCTATTGGCACCTTAATTTATATAGCATTTGCACTGTATTTATTTATTAAATACCCTCTTTTATGTCCATAAATTGATCCTTTTGATATTTTGTGAATTTGAATCATTGTGATGAAATTTTCCCCTTTTAACCTGCTTGGTTAGCAGTATTCCTTGTATTACATTTTTGCAATTTTGCTGAATTAATAAAATTATTATGTATAAAATAACTCTTGACCTCCGTTTTTCTGCCTAAATTGTGGCATTGGTTGGATGGTTTGTGTGTTTTCATAGACTTTGCAGAGTTTGAAAAATACTTTTTGTGCCATTTACTGGAAATTCTTGTGTACCTAATTATCAGCACTAGTCTACATTGGTGAAGTGAGAAAAATATAGGCAAAAATTACATTTATGTGATCAAATAGCAAAAAATTGGCATTTGCATATGTATTCACCCCTTTTGCTATGAAGCGCCTAAACACTTCTTGTGCAAGCAGTTCCCTTCATAAGTCCCATGCTTGGTGACAGGATGTCCCCCTGTGTATAATCTAAGTGTCACATGGCTGTCAGTATATACACTTTACCTTTTTGAAATTAACAAGAGGCTGCAACACCATTAACAAGAGTCACCACTAAGCAAACACCAGGAAGACCAAGGAGATCTCCAAAGCCACCATGAAGACCAAGGAGATCTCCAAACAACACCAAGGAGATCTCCAAACAACACTACGAAGACCAAGGAGATCTCCAAACAACACCAGGAGGACCAAGGAGTTCTCCAAACACCACCATGAAGACCAAGGAGATCTCCAAACAAGTCAGGGACAAAGTTGTTGAGAAGCACACATCAGGGTTAGGTTATAAATAGTATCCCAATCTCTGATCCCCTGGAGCATCATCAAATCCATTATCATCAAATGGAAAGAACATGGTACCACAACAAACCTGCCAAGAGAGGGGGCCGCCCACCAAAACTCTCAGCCCGGGTGAGCAGGGCATTAATCAGAGTGGCAGCACAGAGACCAAAGGTAACCCTGAAGGAGCTGCAGAGTTCCCAAGCAGAGATTGGAGTATCTGTCCATATGACCAAAATAAGCCGTTCACTCCATAGAGGAATCCTTTATGGAAGAGTGGGTATAAAAAAACCTTTAGTTGCACACAAAAATTAAAAGGCTCATTTAGAGTTTGCCAAAAGACTACCCAAATGTATGGAGGAAATTGTTGTGGTCAGATGAGACCAAAATTGAACTTTTTGTCCACCAAGGTAAAGGCTCTGTCTGGTTGCAAACCAACACAGCTCATCACCCCAAGAACAAAATCCCCACAGTGAAACATGGTGGTTGCAGCACCATGCACGGGTATGTTTCTCGGCAGCATGGACAGGGAAAATGGTCCACGTTGAGGGGAAGATGGATGGTGCAAAATAAGGGGATATTCTTGAGCAAAACCTGTTTCAGTCTGTCAGTGATCTTAGACTGGGACGGAGATTCACCTTCCAACAAGACAATGACCCAAAGCATACTGCTAAAGCAGCATTCAAGTGGTATAAGGGGAAATGTTTAAATGTTCTGGAGGGGCCTAGTCACAGCCCAGACCTTAATCCAATTGAGAATCTGTGGTCAGACTTGAAGATCGCTGTTCACCAGAGGAAAAATCTATCTTGAAGGAGCTGGAGCACTTTTGCCTTGAATGGGCAAAGCTCCATGTGGCAAGATTTGGAAAGCTCATAGTCATAGAGACTTATCCAAGTGAACTGCAGCTGCAATTGCCGCAAAAGGAGAGTCCACAAGGTACTGACTTTGGAGGGGTTCGCATAGTTATGGTCCTTTGCATCATGAAGCATTTTCCAGGCCTTCCTTAGTAGTTTACTCCAGGGCTCTGTATATCCGCTGTTTCTCTCTACTTCACCACAACTCAGCTTCATCAATGCAGTTCTGGTCAACAAGTCTCTTATTCAGCTGTTCCTCATCCTATATCTTCCACTATTAGCTCCCTGGAACTTCCTCTTGGGACCCTTCACTAGTCCCCCATGCTCAGTTCTGTTTAGGCCCGTTACCTCTCAGCATTACAAGCCCAAGGTCTCGTGGCTAGGTGTCCTCGCCTATAACTCATCTCAGGAAGGTCACACTCTGTTTCTGTTACTCACTTATCATCAGGATCTCGCTATCCCTTCTCATTGTCTCACTTTGGGTCACCCTTGTAAGCAGCACTTACACCATCCTTGCACATATGTAGGGTTTAACCTGTCCTGATCAGTCAGTGCACCACGGCGCGCTCAGCTGTTTCTGGCACTCCGCTCTCTGGGGAGGCTGGTGCTGAGATGGAATTGCTGAAATGGAATAATCCTTTAAAATTGTGTCTCTGATCTCCCTTATTAGGGATCTGAATGAAGCAGACATATGAGAGGCACCCATAGAAATCAAGTTTTTTTCGACATGTAAGCCCCACCCCTGAATACTTTGTCCCCACTTCCTAGCCCACCCACGCTTACAACTTCAATCAAGACTTTATCTTTCAATAGTTGAACTTTTACTTACTCTCTCTTTGTTATGCTTGAGAATTAAAAATCTAGAAATGTGGCAGGACGCCGGAAGCCATGTATGACTTGTATGTTCATGTGCAGACAACACCTCTTCAAGGGCTTCTTTGGGTCATGAAATCCAGTTTCAAATAACCCATAAGTGATTCATTGTCATGTTCGTCCTATGGTCGATTGCTGGTGTTTCCAGCAGCAGAGGAACCTCTTAACAGAATTGTAAAGTTGTGATACTTGGCACATAAATTGGCAAATTCGTGTGTGCCCACTAGCCATGACGAGGCGACAACTCTTTGATGGGACTCTATTAGAATTACAGTGCCTTGCGAAAGTATTCGGCCCCCTGGAACTTTTCAGTTTTTGAATTTCCACAAATATTTAAAATAACCAATAAATTTCGTTCAACTTCACAATTGTGTCCCACTTGTTGTTGATTCTTCACCAAAAATTTACACTTGGTATCTTTATGTTTGAAGCATAATATGTGGGAAAAGGTTGAAAAGTTCCAGGGGGCCGAATACTTTCGCAAGGCACTGTATCTCTCTTGGGCCAAGGGCTAAAAATTGGAAAGAGCACCCCCAACTAAGGAGGTTATCACTGCTTTCAAATGTATGCTACAAGGAAACCAAATTTGGCCAGCACCTTCTGACAGCATGAGGCAAGTTTGAACATGTGGAAGCTGCTGTGACTGCAGTTACCACCTACCAGAAAGTGCAGTAGCTGCTGTGTTCGACTAGATGTATGTGCAAACTTTGAACATATGAATATTAAACAGCATTACTGCCATGTAGACTGTATTTATAACATCAAGGTACTCAAAGAAGTTGTCCACTAGAACTTGTCCTAGTAGTGGACAACCCCTTTAATGCACAGATTGGCAAATTTGTATGTGCCCACAAGCCACAACAAGGAAAACCGTTTATCCCCTTATTGCCGGGACTCTTACCAAAGAGATATTTTTTGAAAGTGAACAACTCCTTTAAGAAGGTTGACCAACCTACCTGCTAATATGCTGCCATCCTAAAGTGAAAGGCACTCCCTGAGATGAAGTACCCAGCCAGACTCAAGCACAGTACCGATGTGTGAATATGAATATCCTACAGTTCAGTCCAAGGCACATGAATCATAGAATCGTAGAGTTGGAAGGGACCTCCTGGGCCATCTAGTTCAACCCCCTGCTCAAAGCAGGATTCGCTAAATCATCCCAGACAGATATCTTTCCAGCCTCTGTTTGAAGACTTCTATTGAAGGAGAACTCACCACCTTTCGTGGCAGCCTGTTCCTCTCATTGATCACTCTGTCAAAAAGTTTTTTCTAATATCTAATCTGTGTCTCCTCCCATTCAGTTTCATCCCATTGCTTCTAGTCTAGAATAAAGATGATCCTTCTACAATGTGACAGCCCTTGAGATATTTGTAGACAGCTATTAAGTCTCCTCTCAGTCTTCTCTTTGCAAACTAAACATTCCCAAATCCTGCAACCTTTCCTCATAAGACAGGGTTTGCAGACCGGTCACCATTCTGGTCGCTCTTTTCTGAACTTGCTCCAGTTTGTTGATGTCTTTTTTAAAATGTGGTGCCCAAAACGGGACACAGTATTCCAGATGAGGTCTGACCAAAGAGCAGTAGAGGGCAATAATGACTTCACGTGATCTAGACTGTATGCTTCTGTTAATAATAATAATTTTATTGCTATAGCGCCGACATATTCCGCAGCACTTTACATTTCAGAGGGGACTTGTACAGACAATAGACATTACAGCATAACAGTAATCACATAGATCCTAACAGATACCAAGAGGAATTAGGACCCTGCTCGCAAGCTTACAATCTATGAGGAAAAAAGGGAGACACGAAAGGTGGGTGGTAACAGTAGCCCTGATTGTATGGACCAGCCATAATGTTAAGTGTGTAACAGTACAGACACAGAGGGCTAATGGATGCATAAAGCATGTGGGAACATGATGTGGGGAACCTGGTGGTTATGGTAAAAACTTTTGGCTGTGCCACACAGGGATAGATTAGGTTGTGTTGAGGCGGTTGGCCAGTCTGAATAAATGCGTTTTCAGAGCATGCTTAAAATTTTTGGGATTGGGGACTAATCGTATTGACCTGGGAAGTGCTTTCCAAAGAATTGGTGCAGCATGTGTATAGTCTTGGAGACGGGAGTGGGAGGTTCTGATTATTGAGGATGCTAACCTCAGGTCATCAGTAGAGCGGAGGGCACGGGTAGGGTGGTATACTGAAACAAGGGAGGAGATGGGGTGGTGCTGAGCCATGAAGAGCTTTGTGGGTGAGGGTAATAAGTTTGTACTGGATTCTGGAGTGGATGGGTAGCCAGTGTAAGGACTGGCACAAGGTAGAGGCATCGGGGACTGATTGGCGAGGAATATGATCCTGGCAGCAGCATTCAAGACAGATTGGAGGGGGAGAGTTTGGTAAGAGGGAGACCGATTAGAAAAGAGTTACAATAGTCGAGATGAGAATGAATAAAAGAAACAGTAAGAGTTTTTGCGGAGTCAAAAGTAAGAAAAGGTCAAATTCTAGAAATGTTTTTGAGGTGCAGATAGCTAGAGTGAGCCAGTGATCGTATGTCCCTTTGTCCCCAAGGAAAGCTCGGAGTCAAGTATGACCCCCAGACAACGGGCATGTTGCTGGGGAATAATAGTAGAACCACACACGGAAATGGCAATGTCGGGTATAGGTACATTAGTAGCGGGAGGAAACACAAGGAGTTCAGTCTTTGACAGGTTCATCGTAGATACATCCTAGAATTGCTTTTGTCTTTTTTGCTGCTGCATCACAGTGTTGACTCATATTCAGTCTGTGATCTATTAGTATACCCAAGTCTTTTTCACATGTGCTGTTGCTTAGCCCTATGTTGCTTAGCCCTATGGTAAGACAGGATGTTGAGAAGGCTGAACTTTTAAATTCCTATTTTGCATCTGTTTTCTCTCAGAAAGGAAATGCAACATCAACTGTTATCCACTGTCCTATTAAGGGAATAGAAGAATCCAGGATATCTATAAACAGAAAGATAGTGAGGAAACACTTAGCTAACCTAAATGAATTCAAGTCTCCAGGTCCAGATGAATTACACCCCAGAGTACTGAAGGAGATAGCAGAAGAAATTTTTGAACCCCTCTCCATAATCTTTGAAAATTCTTGGAGAACAGGAGAAGTGCCAGAAGACTGGAGAACAGCAAATGTTGTTCCTATCTTCAAAAAGGGGAAGAAGGTGGACCCAGGCAACTATAGGCCGGTGAGTCTGACTTCTATACCAGGAAAGATCTTTGAACAAATTATTAAACAACATGTATGTCAATACCTGGATAAGAATGAAGTGATTAAACAGAGTCAGCATGGGTTTGTAACTAATAAGTCATGTCAGACTAACTTAATTTCCTTCTATGACGGTATCACTGATTGGGTGGATCAAGGAAATGCTGTAGATATAGTATATCTTGACTTCAGCAAAGCATTTGACAAAGTCTCTCATACAATCCTTATTGAAAAAATGACTAAGTATGGAATGGACAAGGCAACTGTTAGGTGGATTCATAACTGGCTTAGTAATCGGACCCAAAGAGTGGTCGTAAATGGCTGCACATCCAGTTGGAAGAATGTCTCAAGTGGGGTACCACAGGGCTCTGTCCTGGGCCCTGTATTGTTCAACATCTTTATCAACGATTTAGATGAAGGAATTGAGGGTAAACTGATTAAATTTGCTGATGACACAAAGCTAGGAGGGATAGCTAATACTAGAGAAGAGAGAGAGAGGATTCAAAAAGATTTAAATAAACTGGAGAAGTGGGCAGCAACTAACAGAATGGTTTTTAACAGGGAGAAATGCAAAGTACTACATCTGGGCAATAAAAATGAAAAAAGCATATATAGAGTCGGAGGAATAGGGCTAAGTGACAGCACATGTGAAAAAGACTTGGGTATACTAATAGATCACAGACTGAATATGAGTCAACAGTGTGATGCAGCAGCAAAAAAGGCAAATGCAATTCTAGGATGTATTAACAGAAGCATACAGTCTAGATCACGTGAAGTCATTATTTCCCTCTACTCCTCTTTGGTCAGACCTCATCTGGAATATTGTGTCCAGTTTTGGGCACCACATTTTAAAAAAGACATCAACAAACTGGAGCAAGTTCAGAAAAGAGCGACCAGAATGGTGACCGGTCTGCAAACCCTGTCTTATGAGGAAAGGTTGCAGGATTTGGGAATGTTTAGTTTGCAAAAGAGAAGACTGAGAGGAGACTTAATAGCTGTCTACAAATATCTAAAGGGCTGTCACATTGTAGAAGGATCAACTTTATTCTCATTTGCACAAGGAAAGACTAGAAGCAATGGGATGAAACTGAATGGGAGGAGACACAGATTAGATATTAGAAAAAACTTTTTGACAGTTAGAGTGATCAATGAGTGGAACAGGCTGCCACGAGAAGTGGTGAGTTCTCCTTCAATGGAAGTCTTCAAACAGAGGCTGGACAGACATCTGACTGGGATGATTTAGCGAATCCTGCTTTGAGCAGGGGGTTGGACCAGATGGCCCAGGAGGTCCCTTCCAACTCTACGATTCTATGATTCTATGATATGATTCTATGATTCTCCCATTCTGTATATGCTTTTTTCATTTTTATTGCCCAGATGTAGTACTTTGCATTTTTCCCTGTTAAAAACCATTCTGTTAGTTACTGCCCACTTCTCCAGTTTATTTATATCTTTTTGAATCCTCTCTCTCTCTTCTCTAGTATTAGCTATCCCTCCTAGCTTTGTGTCATCAACAAATTTAATCAGTTTACCCTCAATTCCTTCATCTAAATCGTTGATAAAGATGTTGAACAATACAGGGCCCAGGACAGAGCCCTGTGGTACCCCACTTGAGACATTCTTCCAACTGGATGTGCAGCCATTTATGACCACTCTTTGGGTCCGATCACTAGGCCAGTTATGAATCCACCTAACAGTTGCCTTGTCCATTCCATACTTAGTCATTTTTTCAATAAGGATTGTGTGAGATACTTTGTCAAATGCTTTGCTGAAGCCTGATATATGAGTGCTTCTTGCAACAATGTTAGAATATTTTGGAACAGTTTCATTGGATTCTTGTGTTTCGCGCCTGGAACCATAACGGTCTGAGATCCCATAATCGGTGGTGGTTACTGCCCAGACTGGTAGAATCTGAAGCCCTGCCTGATCCTGATGTCTCCTGATGATAGACCACACTGGTTTGATAGACATTTCCTGCACTGCTCCTGTAACATACAGTATGGAGCAGAGCTGGAGATGTCCCATCGTGGCTGGCAGTCACAGGGTTAAGATAATTGGCAGCAGATGGTGCAGCTGTGGATGGCGGCGGCTGCTGAAAGGAGATGTTCTGGGCTGGGTCCTGGCATCAGCTACTGCTCCCTTATCTCCAGAAAGGATGTGAATTTTTTTGTCTTCCATTCTATGGTGGCAAATTCAAATCTTGTTCTGGAAAACAAATTTAATGGCAAGAGTGAGCCCTACCCAGCTGCAAGGGCCCACAACCCACGTACCATTATATAGCGGGGCGCCAAGCTTCCGGACACTATGGAGAGGAGCATAAACCTATCCAGTACATCATCATGAGGACACAGATTGTATACAGATCGTATGTCATAATATGGTGAGAACTAGACTGTAAATTCTTATATACAGTGGTGCAATTCCTATATACAGCTCTGGCAAAAATTAAGAGACTACTGCAAAATGTTCAGTCTGTCTGATTTTTCTCTTTATATTTTTGAGTAAAAACAATGCAGACCTCAAATAATGCTAACAACAATACTAATGATTTACTTCAGGAAGAGTTCAGAAATCAATATTTTGTGGAATAACCATGATTGTTAACCCCAGCTTTCCTGCGTCTTGGCTGCTTTCCACCAGTCTCTCATTCTGCTTTTGGGTGACCTTATGCCACTCCTGGTACATATGTCAGCAGTTCTTCTTTGTCTGATGACTTGTGACTCTCCATCTTCCTCCTGATTACATTCCAGAGGTTCTCAATGGGGTTCAGGTCTAGAGATTGGGCGGCCATGGCAGGGATTTGATGTGGTGGTCTTCAGCCACACATTGATTGACCTAGCTGTGCGGCATGGCATATTGTCCTCAGAGTTGGGGAACATTGCCTGATCAGAAGGAATCAGCTGTTTTTCCAGGATAACCTTGTATGCGGCTTGATTCATAGTCCTTCGCAAAGATTAACCTGCTCAATTCCAGCCTTGCTGAAGCATCCCCAGATCATCACCGATCCTCCACCAAATTTCACAGTGGGTGCAAGACACTGTGGCTTGTACGCCTCTCCAGGTCTCCATCAAAACATTAGACAACCAGGTGTTGGGCAAAGCTAAAAATTAGACTCATCAGAGAAGATTACCTTACTCCAGTCCTCTATGGTCCAATCCTTATGGTCTTTGGCAAACTTCAGCCTGGCTCTCCTCCTTTGCTTCTCATTGATGAAAGGCTTTTTTCTAGCTTTACATGACTTAAGCCCTGCCTCTAGGAGCCTGTTACAAACTGTTCTTGCCGTGCACTTCACCCCAGCTGCCATTTGCCACTCCTTTTGTAGGTCACTTGGTGTCATCCTGTGGTTGCTGAGTGACATTCAAATAAGATGACGGTCATTCCGGTCAGTGGAGAGTCGTTTTTGCCCTCTGCCGGTCTGTAGCTTTGTTGTCCCCAATGTCTGCTGCTTGTCCTTGTAATGGACTTTCTGTCTTAGAAATTTTAAGGATGGAGGCAACATGTCGCTCACTGTATCACTCTGCTAGTAAAGCCAGAATTGAACCCTTCTTTTCCTCACTCAAAACTTTTCAACTCCTTTGGCATGGATAAAAGTTATTTTGGGATATTACTAGCACTTGTTTTGCCATCCAGCTTGTCCAGTATACTGCAAGAGGATTGTGAACACCACAGCAGGGTTTTTTTATACTTTCCTTCGTTAAATAAGATTTGGTTCAGGTGATCACTTAATCAGAAGCACATTAAGTAGAATGAGGTGGACTCTGGTTGGAATTCAACTGACACTGGAATGGCTGTCAGACATGGAGAGAAGCGGATTTTTATAAAACTGTGCAGTGGGCTCTTAATTTTTGCCAGAGCTGTAAATGGAGAAACACTGACCTTACATCAATTTACATAGGGGTTCGGAGACCTTACCAGTCTATGCACACCTTAGAAATTGTTTGCATAGCCATGGGTTGACTTATAAGCTATTAGAGTCTCTATTGGAACAGCCCCTAATGGTTGCTGCAGACAGTATCTTATGTATCTCTGTATAGAGGGTGCTCCCCCTAGTGGTGACTGCAGACAGGATCTTATCATGTATCTCTATATACAAGGAGTTTCTCCTTGTGGTGGCTGCAGACTGGATCTTATCATGTATTTCTATATACAGGGAGCTTCCCCTAGTGGTGGAAGCAGGCAGAATCTTTTCATGTATCTCGGTATGCAGGGAGCTCCCCCCTTGTGGTGACTGCAGACAGGATCTTCTCATGTATCTCTGTATACAGGGTGCTCCCCCTAGTGGTGGCTCCAGACAGGATCTTCTCATGTATCTCTGTATAAAGGGAGCTCCCCCTAGTGGTGGCTGCAGACAGGAGCTTATCATGTATCTCTGTATAAAGGGAGCTCCCCCTAGTGGTGACTGCAGACAGGATCTTCTCATGTATCTCTGTATACAGGGTGCTCCCCCTAGTGGTGGCTGCAGACAGGATCTTCTCATGTATCTCTGTATAAAGGGAGCTCCCCCTAGTGGTGGCTGCAGACAGGATCTTCTCATGTATCTCTGTATAAAGGGAGCTCCCCCTAGTGGTGGCTGCAGACAGGATGTTATATAAGCTTATGTCTATTTAGATGACTGAAACTCTGTATTAGAAGAAAATGTCAGTCTAATCACTGTAAAGATATATAAGAAAATGAATCAGCACAGTATATTAAATCCTTTAAAACCACAGTGTAAGGATTTTTGCTATATTATATAACACATTACCCAGGTGGGTTGTATTAATAAAGTTCTCTCTGTGCTCTTCACACTGATAATTCAGGAATGGGTTGAGGTGGAGTTCTTTATGTTTTTATGACTAAGTTCATGTGCATGAGGGCTTAAAACTATGTAAAGGGTTAAACGGTAGCCGGCCTCCCTGACCTGACCGCTGTCCCTGGCTGAGATAATCAGGCCAAGCCTCTTTACATATCATATACATGTTTATTTCTCCATAACTAAATATAACAGTTCATCTCTTCGAGGCCCGAGTGGGAAATTCCATTATGGCCAGAAGCCCATGGCAGGTAGAGTGGAATTTAATGAAGGAAACTGCTGTGTTTTTGTGTCTTTCTGTATGTTTTTCCTTTAAAACCTAGCGCTGGGCAAGCGTCCCACTCGACCTGACGTGACCCAGCACACTGCTTCTTATAGAAAACAAGCATGAGAGCCACAGAATGCAGCCAGTGTGCCACATGCTACCGCGGAGACCCCAGCTCACACGGCAAGTCCCCCGAGACCACCCTACCCTCCCAAACTGCAGCATCACACCCGTGTCACACCTCAGCCATAGATATCGTGGTCTCTTGTGTTTGTTGTCCGTCATCTTTATCCACTGATTCCCTCACTGTATCCCATGTTATTTATCTCTGTGCAGCTTTCTGGGATCTGTCGTATCTCAGCCTATGGTATCTGTATAATCTATCCTTGATCTGCAACTGTTATCTCTGTATCATCACTTTATCTTGGGATCTATCTATTCATCTATTATCTATCTGTCTATCATCTATCTATTATCTATCTATTATCTATCATCTATTATCTATATATTATCTATCTATCTATATATCATCTATTATCTAACTATTATGTATCTATTATCTATCTAACTATCTTCAACCTATCTACCAATGTGTCTATCACCTTTCTTTCTTTCTTTCTTTTTCTTTTCCCTATGTATCTCTCATTTCTATATCCAGTCTATCTGTTATCTATTATCTATGTATTATCTATCTCTCAGGGATCAACATAACATTGGCGTACAGGGGCCCCTATTTTGTTCATGCACAGGGCCCCATAGACAGTTCTTGCACAGTGGGCCATATGCTATTCTTGAACAGGGTCCATATACAGTTCTTGCACAGGGGCGCATAGACAGTTCTTGCACAGGGGCCCATATACAGTTCTTGCACAGGGGCCCATATACAGTTCTTGCACAGGGGCCCATATACAGTTCTTGCACAGGGGCCCATATACAGTTCTTGCACAGGGGCCCATATACAGTTCTTGCACAGGGGCCCATATACTGCTCTTGCACAGGGCCCCATATACAGTTCTTGCACAGGGGCCCATATACAGTTCTTGCACAGGGGCCCATATACAGTTCTTGCACAGGGGCCCATATACTGTTCATGCACAGGGGCCCATAGAAAGTTCTTGCACAGGGGGCCATATACTATTCTTGCACAGGGCCCATATACAGTTCTTGCACAGGGGCCCATATACTGTTCTTGCACAGGGGCGCATAGACAGTTCTTGCACAGGGACACAAATACTGCTCTTGCACAGGGCCCTTATACTGTTCTTGCACAGGGGCCCATATACTGCTCTTGCACAGGGGCACAAATACTGCTCTTGCACAGGGGCCCATATACAGTTCTTGAATGGGGCCCATACACTGCTCTTGAACAGGGGCACAAATACTGTTCTTGCATAGGTGCCCATATACTGCTCTTGCACAGGGGCCCATATACTGCTCTTGTACAGGGGCCCATACACTGCTCTTGCACAGGGGCACATATACTGCTCTTGCATAGGTGCCCATATACAGTTATTGCACAGGGGCCCATATACAGTTCTTGCACAGGGTCCCATATACTGCTCTTGCACAGGGGCACAAATACTGCTCTTGCACTGGGGCCCATATAATGTTCTTGCACAGGGGCCCATATACTGCTCTTGCACAGGGGCCCATATACAGTTCTTGCACATGGGCCCATATACTGTTCTTGCACAGGGGCCCATATACTGTTTTTGCACAGGGGCCCATATACAGTTTTTGCACAGGGGCCCATATACTGCTCTTGCACAGGGGCCCATGTACTGTTCTTGCACAGGGGCCCATATACACTTCTTGCACATGGGCCCATACACTGTTTTTGCACAGGGGCCCATATACAGTTTTTGCACAGGGGCCCATATACTGCTCTTGCAAAGGGTCCCATATACTGCTCTTGCGTAGGTGCCCATATACACTTCTTGCACATGGGCCCATACACTGTTTTTGCACAGGGGGCCATATACTGCTCTTGCACAGGGGCCCATATACTGCTCTTGCACAGGGGCCCATATACTGTTCTTGCATAGGTGCTCATATAGAGTTCTTGCACAGGGGCCCATATACTGCTCTTGCACAGGGGCCCATATACTGCTCTTGCACAGGGGGCCATATACTGCTCTTGCACAGGGGCCCATATACTGCTCTTGCACAGGGGCCCATATACTGCTCTTGCACAGGGGCCCATATACTGCTCTTGCACAGGGGGCCATATACTGCTCTTGCACAGGGGCCCATATACTGCTCTTGCACAGGGGCCCATATACTGTTCTTGCATAGGTGCTCATATAGAGTTCTTGCACAGGGGCCCATATACTGCTCTTGCACAGGGGCCCATATACTGCTCTTGCACAGGGGCCCATATACTGCTCTTGCACAGGGGCCCATATACTGTTCTTGCATAGGTGCTCATATAGAGTTCTTGCACAGGGGCCCATATACTGCTCTTGCACAGGGGGCCATATACTGCTCTTGCACAGGGGCCCATATACTGCTCTTGCACAGGGGCCCATATACTGTTGTTGCATAGGTGCTCATATACAGTTCTTGCACAGGGGCCCATACACTGTATTTGCACAGGGGTTTCTCCTGTCTGTGTCGGCCCCAGTATATATCTATGATATATCTATCCATCTACTATCTGCCATCTCCGGATATCCTGGATGTGGCTGTGTTGGGGGACCTGGCGCCAGTCACAGACTCCCTTTGTCCATACATGTGCCTGTCTCTATACTATAGAGCGGTTCTCTTCAAATATTTGCATTGTGATGAGCCGTGTGTTTGGGAGATGACAAGGACACATTGTGACACCGCCTGCTACTTCCTCCTGACCCTGCTCCATAGTGGCCACGCATCTCCCCTCCGTCCTCACAATGTGCATGGTGCCCGACATGTTCTGCTGCTCCTGGAAACGTCCCCGAGACGTCCCTACAAAGCCTCATATGTCTCCGCAGCGTGCCCCCAGGAGGGCAGGGAGGGGATGTGTGAGAGGGACGTGTGTTCTGTATGTAAAAATATCTCTGCAGCTGTGTACATAACATCCAGAAAGCCCAGCATCCCCCTCACTGCTGGACCCCGGCACTACGCCTCCCATCATGGCCGGCACTCCTCCACGGTTACTGGGGTGGTTTGAGGTTAGCGCGAGCTCTGCCAGGCGTGTCTTGTATGTAACCAGGGGGCTTCATGTCACCTGCTCCACCATGACACCGGAGGAGGACACTGCTGTGACACTGACACCTAGTGTAGGCCCGGGGATCAACACCGTCACCAATCCCTCCGCGCACCCATCCACTTCCTGTTTTTGCAGTCACCAAAGTCGTGGTTCTGGCTCTCGGCACAGACGTGATGTTGCCGCCGCCGCCTCCTTGTTCTTAAAGGGGTTTTCCAGTTTTGTGTAAATTAAGTTCAGTCTTGGAATAATAAAAAAGTTCTGTATCATCATTGCTAAAGAGCTCTTCTTGCAGCCAATGAACGGGAACAGTGTCGGACTGGAGTGCTAAGGGCCCACCTGTAACATTGACTTTAGGGGCCACTTTTCACCTCTATACAAATATTACACTAACCTCGTTCACAAGTTATCTGTATCTCTATATAATGATAACCAGTTTGTTTAATGGATGATGAAATGCTGAATTTTTCTGTACAGAGTGAATCAAGTGAATTATGCCAAGTACTGCCATACAGCGAGGTTGGGGGCCCAGATCTGCACAGTGGCCCACCGGGGGATTCTCCTGTTACCCTATGGGCCAGTCCGAGCCTGAACGGGAACATTCTTGTGTAGATCCATAGGCCAAGATCTCATCACAATGTATCACTGCTCACAGCTGAGAGTCTGGTACTTGCCAGTTTCACTAATCTTCTCGGAAATTAACACATTGACAATGGGGCATTTTTCCTGCACAGTGACCCCAGTGGTTAGCACTATATGGTAGCCCAATGGTTAGCACTATATGGTGGCTCAGTGGTTAGCACTATATGGTGGCTCAGTGGTTAGCACTATATGGTAGCCCAATGGTTAGCACTATATGGTGGCCCCTGTGGTTAGCACTATATGGTGGCTCAGTGGTTAGCACTATATGGTGGCTCAGTGGTTAGCACTATATGGTGGCTCAGTGGTTAGCACTATATGGTAGCCCAATGGTTAGCACTATATGGTGGCTCAGTGGTTAGCACTATATGGTGGCTCAGTGGTTAGCACTATATGGTAGCCCAGTGGTTAGCACTATATGGTGACTCAGTGGTTAGCACTATATGGTAGCCCAATGGTTAGCACTATATGGTGGCTCAGTGGTTAGCACTATATGGTGGCTCAGTGGTTAGCACTATATGGCGGCCCCAGTGGTTAGCACTATATGGTGGCCCCTGTGGTTAGCACTATATGGTGGCTCAGTGGTTAGCACTATATGGTAGCCCAGTGGTTAGCACTATATGGTGGCTCAGTGGTTAGCACTATATGGTGGCCCCAGTGGTTAGCACTATATGGTGGCTCAGTGGTTAGCACTATATAGCGGCCCCAGTGGTTAGCACTATATGGTGGCCCCAGTGGTTAGCACTATATGGTGGCCCCAGTGGTTAGCACTATATGGTGGCTCAGTGGTTAGCACTATATGATGGCTCAGTGGTTAGCACTATATGGTAGCCCCAGTGGTAGCACTATATGATGGCTCAGTGGTTAGCAGTATATGATGGCCCCAGTGGTTAGCACTATATGGTGGCTCAGTGGTTAGCACTATATGGTGGCCCCAGTGGTTAGCACTATATAGTAGCCCAGTGGTTAGCACTATATGGTGGCTCAGTGGTTAGCACTATATGGCGGCCCCAGTGGTTAGCACTATATGGCGGCCCCAGTGGTTAGCACTATATGGTGGCCCCAGTGGTTAGCACTATATGATGGCTCAGTGGTTAGCACTATATGATGGCTCAGTGGTTAGCACTATATGATGGCCCCAGTGGTTAGCACTATATGGTGGCTCAGTGGTTAGCACTATATGATAGCCCAGTGGTTAGCACTATATGGTGGCCCCAGTGGTTAGCACTATATGGTGGCTCAGTGGTTAGCACTATATGGTGGCCCCAGTGGTTAGCACTATATGATGGCTCAGTGGTTAGCACTATATGATGGCTCAGTGGTTAGCACTATATGGTGGCTCAGTGGTTAGCACTATATGGTGGCCCCAGTGGTTAGCACTATATGGTGGCTCAGTGGTTAGCACTATATGGCAGCCCCAGTGGTAGCACTATATGATGGCTCAGTGGTTAGCACTATATGGTGGCTCAGTGGTTAGCACTATATGATGGCCCCAGTGGTAGCACTATATGATGGCTCAGTGGTTAGCACTATATGATGGCCCCAGTGGTTAGCACTATATGGTGGCTCAGTGGTTAGCACTATATGGTGGCCCCAGTGGTTAGCACTATATAGTAGCCCAGTGGTTAGCACTATATGGTGGCTCAGTGGTTAGCACTATATGGCGGCCCCAGTGGTTAGCACTATATGGCGGCCCCAGTGGTTAGCACTATATGGTGGCCCCAGTGGTTAGCACTATATGGTGGCTCAGTGGTTAGCACTATATGGTGGCCCAGTGGTTAGCAATATATGGTGGCCCAGTGGGTAGCACTGTATGGTGGCTCAGTGGTTAGCACTGTGTAGTGGCCCAGTGATAGTCCTGTTGCTTTGCAGCACTGGGGTCCTGGGTTCAAATCCCACCAAGGACAACATCTATAAGGAGTTTGTATGTTCTCCCAGTGTTTCCGTTAATTTGCATCCGGCTTCTTCGGTTTCCTCCCACACTCCAAAGACCGATCGAGAATATAGACTGTAAGCCCCAATGGGGACAGCGATGATAGTATTTGTAAAGGGCTGTGGTATTAATTACACTATATAAGTGAGTAATATAAATAAATAAACAATACAGTGTAACAAACCTGCAAGATGAGAAGGAGATTTCAGCTGCTGCAGAAAATACCGTCTGGACCACATAGTTCCCCTCGTTAAGGGTTGTTACTGTGTTTCAAGCTCTGGTAAGAAGTGTTCAAAGCTGAGGATTTGTTACAATTTTATAAGCCGTATAGTGTGGACTCCAGAATGATTCACATCACCAGTCCAGATACATTGTATCACACACCGTATGGTAAGATAGAATGGATACACTAGACTAGAAAAATTGTAACAAACTGTCAGCACAAAACATTTCCCTTATTCATACCGTATGGATTTTACCTTCATTATAACAATTTCTCCAGGCAGGTGAGAGCATCATTTAGTCCAGACCAATGTCTGATGGTTTAGTGCAGACCAATGTCTGATGGTTTAGTCCAGACCAATGTCTGATGGTTTAGTGCAGACCAATGTCTGATGGTTTAGTGCAGACCAATGTCTGATGGTTTAGTGCAGACCAATGTCTGATGGTTTAGTCCACACCAATGTCTGATGGTTTAGTCCACACCAATGTCTGATGGTTTAGTGCAGACCAATGTCTGATGGTTTAGTGCAGATTAATGTCTGATTGTTTAGTGCAGACCAATGTCTGATGGTTTAGTCCAGACCAATGTCTGATGGTTTAGTGCAGACCAATGTCTGATGGTTTAGTCCAGACCAATGTCTGATGGTTTAGTGCAGACCAATGTCTGATGGTTTAGTGCAGATTAATGTCTGATTGTTTAGTGCAGACCAATGTCTGATGGTTTAGTGCAGACCAATGTCTGATGGTTTAGTCCAGACCAATGTCTGATGGTTTAGTCCAGACCAATGTCTGATGGTTTAGTCCAGACCAATGTCTGATGGTTTAGTGCAGACCAATGTCTGATGGTTTAGTCCAGACCAATGTCTGATGGTTTAGTCCAGACCAATGTCTGATGGTTTAGTCCAGACCAATGTCTGATGGTTTAGCGCAGACCAATGTCTGTGAGTTTCTACAGCAGCATGAGTACTTATTCCTGTCTTAGTAGTTTGTTACAGTGTACCAGTGCAGGTAACACGGAGTACAGAAATCCTATCAGTAGATGGATACAGTGGTAGCAAATTCTTAAGGCCATGATATCAGGGGGCTCAAACAACAGTTTGATGGTTATGGGGGCCCCCAACATCAGATGATATCGTTGGATTTCCCATGGCCGATACTTTTGATCTTGGCAAGATAGGCTGACGCCAGAAAAAACTGCCGGCGGCTCTCATAGAGAACACAGGAGAGTCAGGCGAGATACTGTATTTGCCAGCTGAGCGATCTATTCTGTATGTGATCTGAGTCTGATATAAACAGGAATGTTTCCATTCAATGACAGCAAGCCTGGATCTGGGAAATGGTGGCAAAGTACTGTATATTGGGAAGATGCCGAAGTTTTGTGATGGAATGAGGCCGTGTCGCGGGGTGTGAAGGATAAGTCGTCCACTATCTTGTACGGTCACATAGTGCTGTCCCACATTCTGATATTTCGGTCAGTCGGGGGATATGTGCGGAGCTGCAGCCTGTGCACTGTTGGGGTCTCCATGTGCCCATTATATCATTACTGTGGCAGGAATGTGGAGTCAGACATTGTAGCTGCCATGGATGTGGTCGGGGCGCTGATATTGGCGTCATCCCCTTCCCTTAGGCACCACTGACCTGTGAGCACTGCCACGACTGGAGGGTATGGTGGTATTCCCGGAACGGGGAGGGCAAGGTTGTTTTCTTTTTGTATTTGGACCCATTTATATTATCTGAGAATTAATAAGCATCCAAGTAAATTTACAGTATTATTTAGCAGAGCTGGGTTTGTCATGTGGACCTCTTCATATGCAGATTTCCATAGGAGAGCAGGTAACCCTGACGCGTTATCAGACCTTGGTTTGTTCTTTTGTGTTGGGCTTTAGGTCAGCTCATGTTACACATATGGAAGATGAATTTATCATTTCAGATAATTCCGTTCATTGACTGCTGGTAGACCATTATTTTCTAAAATACATAGCAGAGCTGTGTTTGTCATTTGACACAATTCTTCCTGATCCTAATTTGTTAACTATTGATTTGCATGGGACTGCAAGGCAATTTATTAGATGAAGCAGTGCTGTGTCTGTGTCATTTTCACTTCACATTGTGTGACCTTTTGTGTTACATGGGACTGCAGGTGAAGCCTGAGGAGGGGAAGAAGTGACTGGCACAAAGTTTTTCTGTAGACTTTCTTTCCATCTCCATAGACGCCATAAATTCGGAGCTGTAAAGCGCCTGTGCCGCGCTGTCCGCCCGGGGCGTGTGGAAACTTACAGAGAACCACAGAGTTGCGGACATATGAATGGTGTCAATGTATATAGTGCGGTGCCCGGGACGGTGCCAGGCGACGGACTGTATATAGAAGTCCTGTCCTATTTATAAAGGCGAGCTGAGAGAAGACATGATGTTCCCGGGCAGTTCTCCCTCCCTTCCTGCGTACAGCCAGCCGTGCCGGAGAGCGGGGCGTGCCGCAGATATTGTGTTCACATGTGTGACCTGGCAACGAGGAAGAACACAGAGCGCGACTATGGCCTGCGACCACAGGGGGCGCTATTCATGTCCAGACGGAAATTCTCAGATTTCACCGGATATATTCTGAATACAGTAAAATTGCCGGATTGTTAAATATTCTGGATTATCGATTTATAGAAATGATAAATAGATCAGGACCTTGATATATTAGGGGGGCATCAAGACACTTTTAGAGAGTGGTTTTAGCTTCCAGGACCCCGATACAAAATCAGTGCTAGGGACCCCTCACCCCCACAACTTTTAAAAGTGAAGAATTCTGTGTATCAGTATTAATCACGCTTAAAGGGGTATTCCTCTAGAATATGATGGCTAGGTATCTGATCTTGGGAATGTCTACAACATTAGAAATAAAGGGGCTGCAGCACTAATTTAGAGCCTCACACCCTCCCAGGTCATCCTGGCTCAGCGGTGCTAGAAAACCCCTTTAAGATGTAAATTATATCTATAGGCTCCTCCCCTCCCAGAAGCTCCTCCCTTTTGACAAACTTTCTTTGCTGATCTAGCTGTTTGTACTTTTAATCTTCTTTCATACCAGTTTTCCAGATACTGACTTCTTGCTGAACTTGTGCTCAGAAGCCAATCTAAAAAAGATGAGCTGCAGTGTAAAGCATGGGGGTGGGCAGGTGTCACACACAGTGTAGGAAAGACTTAGTGCAACAGGAAGGGATGAGGGGAAGGAAGCACAACAATAGGGAATGTGGGAGTGGAGACCCCCTTGGCAGATCTAAAGCCACCCTGTTTGCCCTAATCGTCCCCCTATTTAGGTTCTACACCTATCGCCAAGCAGGAACCTAATCCCTGCCTGACCCTGGTGATAAGCTCTACTTAGGGAATGACGGGGTGAGCACTAGTCGATCCCCACTACCACTAAAGACAGCTGGGATAGATGAGCAAGGGGAACACTTATCTTGAGTAGACTCAGAGAGGTAACATAGAAGTCCTCCAGCAACACCAAAGAGGAAGATAGCTGACTGCTATAGCTCCAAGCCTCAACAGGTGGAAATGGAAATATCACCGGCGACTCTCAGCAGCAGGCTGGGAGTCTATAAACACCCAGGTCCAGGTGTGTCAATTAGAGCCAGAGAAAGGTTGCCACTGGGTCCAAGAGTCAGAAGGGTTAAGAAGGTGTCTGCAAAGCCAAACAGAGACCTTCTGCAGCCAGATGCAGGCCGACTGCAGCCTCTGACACACCTGTGACATCAGGAGCAACAACCTAAACCTCTGAATGGACAGAAGAAGTGTTCAATCTTATATATTTATGTTACACCTACAAACAATGTTCCTGTTGCCTCTGTAACATAATTTAGACATTTTTTCTTACTTTTTCTAAACCAGAAAGAGCAAAAATAAAAATCATTAGTGATCAGAGCGCTCAATTCTTATGCTATCGAGAGATCGTCCGTGCAGAGGGATGAGGGTTATTAAAGGGGTAATGACCCCCGCCATGATCAGAGGGGGCAAATAATGACACATAGAATAAGAGATCCGTCAGCAGCAAGCAAGCCGCAATGGAATTATCCAGAACACAGAAACAAGGTGGAGCGCCTCCTAAGTTTCCCCAAACAGTTGGTAAATTGCGTGCAGCAGACTGCAGTGTAATTTATCCAAACTGGTAACAAAAGGGGCTTGTACCGATTATCACCACTATGACTGCTTAAAGGGGTTGATCACTTGCAAAAAATATTTAAAAAACGGACCCATGACATTGCTGAAATAAGAAAGCAAACATGCTTACTGAATCCCCCGCCGGTCCTCCACACTGCTATCGGTGTCCTCCACCTGTCTCATGGCTTCTTATTCTGGTGGGAGAATCAGGAGAGCGATTCAGCCAATTGGCAGCTGCTAAATGTCTGCAGCGATCACGTACCATCATAGCCTTAAGAACGACCAAGGAGACTGACAGCCAAAAAGTGACCGTTAAGGGGTCATCTGACGTCCTCTGCTGGAAGAGGAAGCCAGGTGATTGGTGGGGGGCACTAGAAGTAGGACAGTGGGGTGGCAGGGGTACTGTTGATGTGGGTTTTTTATTTAATGGCAGCACAAAGGACCCTTTTTTTTTATCTTGGACAACCCCTTTAAAGGAAATCAATCATCAGATTTTTGCCACCCAATCTGAGAGCACCATGGTGCACAGACAGATACTCTGATTCCAGTAATGTGTCACTTATTGGGCTACTTGCTGTGGCTTTGATAAAGTCACAAGAGATTATCACTAGAGGACAAGCAATTCTGCTGCCAGGTAGTCCAACCCCGCCTCCCCCACTGATTGGCCACTTTCTGTCTATTCACAATGCACACTGAAAGCTGCCAATCAGTGGTGTGGGCGGGGCTATCCAGATCTCAGGATTCCGAGCACTGATACATCTGCAACACAGGAATTTTATCAAAACTGTGGCAAGTAGCCCAGTAAGTGATGCACTACTGGAATCAGGGTCTCTGCCCCTATATCTTATGAAGGAGCAAAAACCTGGTGACACACTCCCTTTAATTGCAATAGTAGTAATGTGAGACCCCAATGCAAAACCTTCATCCGTGGCCACCCATAGTACTGGGGTCTTCTTATGTGCCAGTACATCTGCAGCTCCAATAAGATCCTTTTTTTATTCCAGATGAGAGGCAGCCATATCCATTCTCCTATAGCGCCCCCTACAGCTGCCCGTCATCCTCTGGTCATGTGACTGACGGGCAGAGATCTCTCTGTACGTTGTAGCCTCGTGCCCACATGGAGGGGGTGGGGCGCAGCACACATGCTGGCAGAGCTGCGGCTGGCTGACAACCTGCTGCCGATAATGTCCCCTACTGGCAGCAGAATCCAATGTTGGAATTAATGCATAATGTATTATAAACTGGGAGTGGCCGAGTTTATGGAAATCTTGGTGAGTCCAGAGTTCGGAGCGAGGCCGCTTCCACATCAGGTACGTCCAGCTGCCAATTTTTTAGTATTTTTTTTTAGTTGTATGGAGGCCAACACCCGGCGGGCGAGGTTATGTGGAGCTGTGTGCCCAGGCTGCCGGGTGCCGCTCACTTTTCTTACTTTAGTCACTTCTTTCGTTTTACTTGTCCGTGACTCAACCTCCCTCTTGTGGGCACCGGGAAATAAAGAGAGGGGGGGGGCTTTTTTTTCCTCGTTGCACAACAATACTGTCCATTGTACACCGGTGCCAGCCAGAGAAACAGCAGGAAGCAACCAGCTGTGCCAAATCAGCAACCACTTCATTCCTGGGATGTTTCAGATATTTGGAGTTACTATTCCGATAGAGGAGCACGACTCCCATCAGTGGACATGGGCGACCTAGGAGTAGTCAGTCATAGGTACGTGGCTCGTGCATCGCACATGGTGCCGCCATTCTGCTTCCCTGTCATGTCTGTGCCCCTTTCTCCACTGTTGCCGGTTACTACTTGGAAGATGCTCAACTTGATCGGTCACAAGTGATGATGAAGTTGTGAAATGACTGAGTGGATGAGGAGCGGTGTAGTCAGGGGATGGTAATACCACATGGATAGTCACCTTTGTACCTGCTCCATAGCCTGCCCTCCATAGTGCCCATCTGTCCATACATTACTCAAGTATACCCGCAGAGGCGGAAATTACCACCAGGCCCGTATGGCCGTAACTGGGTAGGAGCACAGCAGCGCTATAAGTGCTCAGTACTGAGGGGCAAAGATGAGTTCTTCACCGTATAACAATGTAGGATATTATATGGGATGGTACTATCCTATAGGATCCTATACTGCATTGTATTATCATATAGGATCCTATACGGCATGGTATTATCATATAGGATTTCATGCAGCATGGTATTATCATATAGGATCCTATACGGCATGATATTATCATATAGGATCCTATATGGCATGGTATTATCATATAGGATCTCATGCAGCATGGTATTATCATATAGGATCCTATACGGCATGATATTATCATATAGGATCCTATATGGCATGGTATTATCATATAGAATCCTATACGGCATGGTTTTATCATATTGGATCCTATACGGCAAGGTATTATTGTATAAGATCCTAAGCAGTATGGTATTATATAGGATCCTATGCGCCATAGTATTATCATACAGGATCTTATGCAGCATGGTATTATCATATAGGATCTTATACATCATGATATTATCATATAGGATCCTGTATGGTTTTATCATATAGGATCCTATACTGCATGGTTTCATCAAATAGGATTCTATAAGACATGGTATTATCATATAGGATCTTATACGGCATGGTATAATCATATATGATCCTATACGGCATGGTATAATCATATAGGGTCCTATACAGCATTGTATAATCATATAGCATCCTATACGTCATGGTATTATCATATAGGATCCTATACGGCAGTGTATAATCATAGGATCCTATATAGCATGGTACTATCATATAGGATACTATACGGCATGGCATTATCATATAGGATCCTATACAGCATGTTATTATATAGGAACCAGTATGGCATGGTACTATCATATAGGATGCTATACGGCATGATATGATCATATAGGATCCCATACTGCATGGTATTATCATATAGGATCGTATACCGCATGGTATAGTATAGGTTCCTATAGAGCATGGTATTATCATATAAGATCCTATTTAGCAAGGTATTATATAGGATCTTTATACGGCATGGTATTATTGTATAGTATCCTATACGGCATGGTATTATCATATAGGATCCTACTTGGCATGGTATTATCATATAGGATCCTATACGGCATGGTATTATACAGGATCCTAAACAATATGGTATTATATGGTAGCGTTACTGTATATAAGATCCTATATAGTATGGGATTACATAGGATCTTTATACAGCATGGTACTATGATATAGGATCCTTTACAGCATGGTATTATATAGCATCCTTTACGGCATGGTATTATCAAATAGGATCCTATAGGGCATGGTATTATTATATAGGATCCTAAACAGTATGGTATTATATTGACATGGTATTATCATTTAAGATCCTATACAGCATGATATTATATAGGATCTTTATACGGCATGGTATAATCATACAGGATCCTATACGGCATGGTATAATTATATAGGACCCTTTACAGTAGGATTCTATATTGCATGGTATCATACTGTATAAGATCTTATACGGCATGTTATTATATAGGTTCCTATATGGCATGGTAACATCACTTTGGTACCTATGGGCGATCTTTGCCTGCTCCTTCTTGCAGTAGCTTCCCATCTGTCAGATTGCGAGGGCATCTCCTGTGTACTGCGCCCCTCTTCAGGTCACCACAGATTTTCACTTGAATTCAGGATGAACTTTCATCTTCTATAGAAGCCATTCTTTTGGTAATTTGGAGGTCGCCTAGGGTTGTTGTCATGCTGTAAGGTGAAATTCTTCATCATGAGAGGTCTGAAGGTTTGGATGCAAAATTGCATTGAATTGGCATGGGACTGTTCATAATTTCTTCTACTTGGGCTAAAGTCCCAATTCCAGCTGCCAAAAGAAAGCTCCAAAGCATAATGCTTCCTACACCATGTCTCAGTGTGGGTTTTGTGTTCATTTGGTGATGCTTAATATTGGCTTTGCACCTTTTGGATTTATGGCCAAAAAGTTCCACCTTGGTTTCATTGGACTATAACACCAATTCCCACATGCTTTTGGCAGACTTGCTGTGGGTTGTGGCAAAACAGATGGAGATTGGAGGTTTTTCTTTTCAATAAAAGGTTTTCATCTACGATCCTACACAACATGGTATAATTATATTGTACACAGCATGATATACATGACAAGCATTTTTACTATTTACCTTTCTTGTCTCCCCTATTACATCACAGATTGTAGCTTGCTAGCAAGGCCCTCATTCTTCTTGCTATCTTTCAGATATTGTCTTTACATGTCTCTGTTGGACTATAAAGTGCTGCGGAATATATTGGCACTATAGAAATAAAGAATATTAGGATGTGGATATGCAGCATGATTGGATTTTATATACTGATGTGAAATTTTTGGCAGAGAGGTGCTGGGCTATGGATCTTCCAGTTATGTCTGATTAGTGTAATCAATGCCAAAAGGAACAACTGTGCCCCACCTCCTGGGTGAGCACATCACTTGTGTCCGGCCCCAAACACCTGGGTGAGCACATCACTTGTGCTTGGCCCTAACCACCTGGGTGAGCGCATCACTTGTGTCTGTCCCCAACCACCTGGCTGAATCACATCAATTGTGTCTGACCCAACCTCCTGGGTGAGCGCATCACTTGTGTCTGGCCCCAACGACCTGGGTGAGCACATCACTTGTGTCCGGCCCCAAACACCTGGGTGAGCACATCACTTGTGCTTGGCCCTAACCACCTGGCTGAGTCACATCACTTCTGTCTGACCCAACCACCTGGGTGAGCGCATCACTTGTGTCTGTCCCCAACCACCTGGCTGAATCACATCAATTGTGTCTGACCCAACCTCCTGGGTGAGCGCATCACTTGTGTCTGGCCCCAACCACCTGGGTGAGCACATCACTTGTGTCTGCCCCAACCACCTGGGTGAGCCACATCACTTGTGTCTGCCCCAACCATCTGGTTGAGCACATCACTTGTGTCTGCCCCAACCACCTGGGTGAGCCACATCACTTGTGTCTGGCCCAACCATCTGGTTGAGCACATCACTTGTGTCTGGCCCAACCATCTGGTTGAGCACATCACTTGTGTCTGGCCCAACCACCTGGGTGAGCCACATCATTTGTGTCTGCCCAACCACCTGGGTGAGCCACATCACTTGTGTCTGGCCCAGCCACCTGGGTGAGCACATCACTTGTGTCTGGCCCCAACCACCTGGGTGAGCCACATCACTTGTGTCTGGCCCAACCACCTTGGTGAGCACATCACTTGTGTCTGGCCCCAACCCCCTGGGTGAGCCACATCACTTGTATCTGGCCCAACCACCTAGGTGAGCACATCACTTGTGTCTGGCCCAACCACCTGGGTGAGCACATCACTTGTGTCTGGCCCAACCACCTGGGTGAGCACATCACTTGTGTCTGGCCTAACCACCTGGGTGAGCACATCGCTTGTGTCCGACCTCAACCACCTGGGTGAACCACATCACTTGTGTCTGGCCCCAACCACCTGGATGAGCCACATCACTTGTGTCTGGCTCCAACCACCTGGGTGAGCACATCACTTGTGTCTGGCCCAACCACCCGGGTGAGAACATCACTTGTGTCTAGCCCCAACCACCTGAGAACATCACTTGTGTCTAGCCCAGCCACCTGGGTGAGCCAAATCACTTGTGTCAAGCCCACCACCTGACTGAGAATATCACTTGTGTCTGGCCCAACCACCTGGGTGAGCCAAATCACTTGTGTCAGGCTCAACCACCTGGGTGAGAATATCACTTGTGTCTAGCCCCAACCACCTGGGTGAGCCACATGACTTGTGTCTGGCCCAACCACCTGGGTGAGTCACATCACTTGTGTCTGGCCCAACCAACTGACTGAGAACATCACTTTTGTCTGGCCCAGCCAACTGGGTGAATCACATCATTTGTGTCTGGCCCAACCACCTGGGTGAGCCCATCACTTGTGCCTGGCTAACCACCTGAGTGAGCATATCACTTGTGCCCATCCCAACAACCTGGTTGAGCACATCACTTGTGTCTGGCCCACCTACCTGGGTGAACCACATCACTTGTGTCTGGACCAACCACCTGGGTGAGCACATCACTTATGTCTGACCCAACTACCTGGGTGAGCCGCATCCCTTGTGCTTGGCCTCAGCCACCTGGGTGAGCTGCATCTCTTGTGTCCAACCAGAACCACCTGAGTGAGAACATCACTTGTGTCTGTCCCCAACCACCTGTATGAATTACATCACTTGTGTCTAACTTGTGTTCTAGGAGAATATTCAGAAGATATTGGGAAGACCATGCCATTGTTCAGGGAGTTGTGTGCCACCTCGATCCCCACTTCCCCATAGTGTAATCTCAGCCGGTTGACGCCCAGAGGGCTGTGTACATACCATGCATGTGCATCCCTGCAGACCTTTGCCCGACGACTGCACTGCTGCCAAATCAAATAGGAAAGGATCTAAATAAAAAATACCTTATCTCTATAAAATAAATCATTAACTTATAGGGGCACAGAATAACCGTCTAATTGCAGAAAGTTTGATGGGCGCTGCTGGGAGGCCACAGACCGGTTACTGCACGTTTCTGAAATATGGATAAAATAATAATAATGCAAGACCTGAAATGTGAAAGTAAAGATGAACTCGGAATCCTAGCTGCAGCAAGGACTCTTTGGGCAGGATGGATCTTTTCATTCATTGCAGAGTTTACATAGAACTGCCTACGACATTGGTGTTGTTTTGCATAGGACTGACTAAGACATCTTTTTCTAGTCCATGTTTTCCACTGCATCCCTATTTCTACTAGTGATTGAGTATTGGTACTGCGCTGTAATAACAGTAATGTCCACAGGGGGCACTGGCTGTGTGACTAGCTCATCACCTGTGTGCACTCCACATGTTCATAGGTAAACAGGTGTATGCTCTATATAACATTCCACTCTTAACCCCGCAGAAGACCACAACACTGATTTAGATACCAGGGAAAATCTAAGCTAAAATGAACTCAGGGACCAGACTGGGCATTAAACTCATTCAGACCCACAAAATGATTACTAAACTCATTCAGACCCCCAAATCAGATCACTAAACTCATGCCGACCCACAGTCAGATCACTAAACTCACTCAGACCCCCCAATCGGATCACTAAACTCATTCCGACCACCAATCAGATCATTAAAGTCATGCCGACCTCCAATCAGCACACTAAACCCATTCCGATCCCAATCATATCACTAAACTAATTTTGATCCCAATCAGATCACTAAGCTCATTCTGATCCCAATCAGATCACTAAACTCATTACAATACCAATCAGATCACTAAACTCATTACAATACCAATCAGATCACTAAACTCATGACAACCCAGATCTAACTCCTAAAATTAGTGTGATCATAAACTGGACAGAAGAACATGCCTAGTCTCCACTTCCCGGCGCTGCCCCACACAACTTCCTTGTACCGGCCAGTAATGGGTGAGCTCGGCAGTGGTGCTCGTTGCACTTTGACTTTTGTCTCCTCCTGTGCGGATGTGCACTACAAGGTGCTAGTTGCAGATCACTTCACTTCTCGTGGGTTACGATGCTCTGCAGACATTTGCGATATTGAGCTCTGGTTCTGCTCCTCCTTTGGTATAACCAACATGTGTTATGTGTATAATCAAGATGTGACCCTCCTTGTCTATCGGTGTTCTCTATACGTTGCAGATATTATGGGATATATTAGGGACTTGTTCCTCTTAAACATTTAGGACATGTTTCTGAACCATCCCTCCCTTGTGAAGTGATTACCACTACAAGTTGTATTATATAGTCATAGCAGATTGTAAGGCCCTGATGGCTCAGTCCTCTCCCCTCTGCACCAGTCAGTCCTCTCCCCTCTGCATCGGTCTGTCCTCTCCCCTCTGCCCCAGTCTGTCCTCTGCCATCTGCCCCAGTCTGTCCTCTGCCATCTGCCCCAGTCTGTCCTCTGCCATCTGCCCCAGTCTGTCCTCTGCCATCTGCCCCAGTCTGTCCTCTGCCATCTGCCCCAGTCTGTCCTCTCCCCTCTGCCCCGATTTGTCCGCTCCCCTCTGCCCTGGTCTGTCCTCTCCCCTCTGCCCCGATTTGTCCTCTCCCCTCTGCCCCGATTTGTCCTCTCCCCTTTGCCCCGATTTGTCCTCTCCCCTTTGCCCCGATTTGTCCTCTCCCCTTTGCCCCGACTTGTCCTCTCCCCTCTGCCCCGGTCTGTCCTCTCTCCTCTACCCCGATCTGTCCTCTGCCCGGTCTGTCATCTCCCCTCTGCACTAGTCTGTCCTCTCCCCTCTGCCCCGGTCTGTCCTCTCCCCTCTGCCCCGGTCTGTCCTCTCCTCTGCCCCGATCGAGGAGGGGGTGTCGCATTGTATGTTAGAAACGCGTATATCTGCACAGAGATTGAAGCTTCAGAGACTGGGAGTTCTGTGGAAACTGTTTGGGTAAGAATACAAGGACAGAACAATGGAAAGGACACCATTGTAGGCATTTACTACAGGCCGCCTGTGCAAGCTGAAGATATGGATGAACTCTTTATGCATCAAATGGCCAAGTTCTCCAAAAAATATGACATAGTTGTCATGGGAGATTTCAACTATCCAGACATTTGTTGGGAATCTCTCTCAGGCAAAACTAACAGGTCAAGGAAATTCTTATCCTCTCTTGCTGACAACTTTATCTTCCAAAAGGTAGGGGAGAAAACAAGGGGAACTGCTACCTTGGATCTAATCCTTATAAACAGGGAGGAAATGGTTGAGGAGGTAAAAGTGGCTGGAACCCTAGGAGGTAGCGACCATGCTATTTTAGAATTTTGGATAACTAGAGGCGGAAGACCTGTGAAGACTCAGACGTCAAGGTTAGATTTCAGAAAGGCAAATTTTAAGGGATTCAGAAAGATAATTGGAGGGATCCAATGGCTGGATATCCTTAAAGACAAAAATGTCCAGGAAGGATGGGAAATCTTGAAAAATGAAATTCTCAAAGCACAATTGTTAACAATTCCGAAAAGAGGGAAGAATAGGAAGCATTTAAGGAAACCAGGATGGATGAACACAGAACTTAAGCACATGCTAAAAAGGAAGAAAAAAATGTTTATAAAATGGAAAGAGGGAGGCATATCTAAAGAAGAATATAATGCTGTCTGCAGAACCTGCAGGGCACAAATCAGATTATCTAAAGCTGAAAATGAATTGAAGCTTGCAAGAGATGTCAAAAGCAATAATAAAGGATTTTGGGGATATGTCAAAAGTAAAAGAAAAGTCAAAGAGGCTATAGGATTTTTACAGGATGAAAATGATGAAATGGTAAGACAGGATGTTGAGAAGGCTGAACTTTTAAATTCCTATTTTGCATCTGTTTTCTCTCAGAAAGGAAATGTAACATCAACTGTTATTCACTGTCCTATTAAGGGAATAGAAGAATCCAGGATATCTATAAACAGAAAGATAGTGAGGAAACACTTAGCTAACCTAAATGAATTCAAGTCTCCAGGTCCAGATGAATTACACCCAAGAGTACTGAAGGAGATAGCAGAAGAAATTTTTGAACCCCTCTCCATAATCTTTGAAAATTCATGGAGAACAGGAGAAGTGCCAGAAGACTGGAGAAGAGCAAATGTTGTTCCTATCTTCAAAAAGGGGAAGAAGGTGGACCCAGGCAACTATAGGCCGGTGAGTCTGACTTCTATACCAGGAAAGATCTTTGAACAAATTATTAAACAACATGTATGTCAATACCTGGATAAGAATGAAGTGATCAAACAGAGTCAGCATGGGTTTGTAACTAATAAGTCATGTCAGACTAACTTAATTTCCTTCTATGACGGTATCACTGATTGGGTGGATCAAGGAAATGCTGTAGATATAGTATATCTTGACTTCAGCAAAGCATTTGACAAAGTCTCTCATACAATCCTTATTGAAAAAATGACTAAGTATGGAATGGACAAGGCAACTGTTAGGTGGATTCATAACTGGCTTAGTGATCGGACCCAAAGAGTGGTCGTAAATGGCTGCACATCCAGTTGGAAGAATGTCTCAAGTGGGGTACCACAGGGCTCTGTCCTGGGTCCTGTATTGTTCAACATCTTTATCAACGATTTAGATGAAGGAATTGAGGGTAAACTGATTAAATTTGCTGATGACACAAAGCTAGGAGGGATAGCTAATACTAGAGAAGAGAGAGAGAGGATTCAAAAAGATTTAAATAAACTGGAGAAGTGGGCAGCAACTAACAGAATGGTTTTTAACAGGGAGAAATGCAAAGTACTACATCTGGGCAATAAAAATGAAAAAAGCATATATAGAATGGGAAGAATAGGGCTAAGTGACAGCACATGTGAAAAAGACTTGGGTATACTAATAGATCACAGACTGAATATGAGTCAACAGTGTGATGCAGCAGCAAAAAAGGCAAATGCAATTCTAGGATGTATTAACAGAAGCATACAGTCTAGATCACGTGAAGTCATTATTTCCCTCTACTCCTCTTTGGTCAGACCTCACCTGGAATATTGTGTCCAGCTTTGGGCACCACATTTTAAAAAAGACATCAACAAACTGGAGCAAGTTCAGAAAAGAGCGACCAGAATGGTGACCGGTCTGCAAACCCTGTCTTATGAGGAAAGGTTGCAGGATTTGGGAATGTTTAGTTTGCAAAAGAGAAGACTGAGAGGAGACTTAATAGCTGTCTACAAATATCTAAAGGGCTGTCACATTGTAGAAGGATAAACTTTATTCTCATTTGCACAAGGAAAGACTAGAAGCAATGGGATGAAACTGAATGGGAGGAGACACAGATTAGATATTAGAAAAAACTTTTTGACAGTTAGAGTGATCAATGAGTGGAACAGGCTGCCACGAGAAGTGGTGAGTTCTCCTTCAATGGAAGTCTTCAAACAGAGGCTGGACAGACATCTGACTGGGATGATTTAGCGAATCATGCTTTGAGCAGGGGGTTGGACCAGATGGCCCAGGAGGTCCCTTCCAACTCTACGATTCTATGATTCTATGATCTGTCCTCTGCCCGGTCTTTCATCTCCACTCTGCACTGGTCTGTCCTCTCCCCTCTGCCCCGGTCTGTCCTCTCCCCTCTGCCCCGGTCTGTCCTCTCCCCACTGCCCCGGTCTGTCCTCTCCCCTCTGCCCCGGTCTGTCCTCTCCCCTCTGCCTCGGTCTGTCCTCTCCCCTCTGCCCCGGTCTGTCCTCTCCCCTCTGCCCCGGTCTGTCCTCTCCCCTCTGCCCCGGTCTGTCCTCTCCCCTCTGCCCCGGTCTGTCCTCTCCCCTCTGCCCCGGTCTGTCCTCTCCCCTCTGCCCCGGTCTGTCCTCTCCCCTCTGCCCCGGTCTGTCCTCTCCCCTCTGCCCCGGTCTGTCCTCTCCCCTCTGCCCCGGTCTGTCCTCTCCCCCTGCCCCGGTCTGTCCTCTCCCCTCTGCCCCGGTCTGTCCTCTCCCCTCTGCCCCGGTCTGTCCTCTCCCCTCTGCCCCGGTCTGTCCTCTCCCCTCTGCCCCGGTCTGTCCTCTCTCCTCTGCCCCGGTCTGTTCTCTCCCCTCTGCCTCGGTCTGTCCTCTCCCGTCTGCACCAGCCTGTCCTCTCTCCTCTGCCCTGGTCTCTCCTCTCTCCTCTGCCCCAGTCTGTCCACTGCACCGGCCTATCCTCTCCCGTCTGCACCAGCCTGTCCTCTCCCCTTTGCCCCGGTGTCTCCTCTCCTCTTCCCTCTTCACCGGTCTGTCCTCTCCCCTCTTCACCGGTCTGTCCTCTCCCCTCTGCATCGGTCTGTCCTCTCCCCTCTGCACCGGTCTGTCCTCTCCCCTCTGCACCGGTCTGTCCTCTCCCCTCTGCACCGGTCTGTCCTCTCCCCTCTGCACCGTTCTGTCCTCTCCCCTCTGCACCGGTCTGTCCTCTCCCCTCTGCATCGGTCTGTCCTCTCCAGCTATTAAGTCTCCTCTCAGTCTTCTTTTTTGCAAGCTAAACATTCCCAAATCCTGTAACTGTTCCTCATAGGACATTGGAGTTCGGTCACCATTCTGGTCGCTCTTTTCTGAACTTGCTCCAGTTTGTAGATGTCTTTTTTAAAATGTGGCACCTAAAACTAGACACAGTATTCCAGATGAGGTCTGACCAAAGAGGAGTAGAGGGCAATAATGACTTCACATGATCTAGACTGTATGCTTCTGTTAATACATCCTAGAATTGTATTTGCCTTTTTTGCTGCTGCATCACACTTGACTCATGTTTACTTTATGATCTAATAGTATAGCCAAGTCTTTTTTTCACATGTGCTGTTGCTTAGCCCTAATACTCCCATTCTGTATATGCTTTTTTCATTTTTATTGCCCAGATGTAATACTTTTCATTTTTCCTTGTTAAAAACCATTCCGTTAGTTGCTGCCCACTGCTCCAGTTTATTTATCTCTTTTTGAATCCTCTCTCTCTCTTCTCTAGTATTAGCTATCCCTCCTAGCTTTGTGTCATCAGCAAATTTAATCAGGGTACCCTCAATTCCGTCATCTAAATCATTGATAAAGATGTTGAACAAAACAGGGCCCAGGACAGAGCCCTGTGGTACCCCACTTGAGACATTCTTCCAACTGGATGTGCAGCCATTTACTACCACTCTTTGGGTACGATCACTAAGCTAGTTATGAATCCACTAACAGTTGCCTTGTCCATTCCATACTTAGTCATTTTTTCACTAAGAATGGTGTGAGATACTTTGTCAAATGCTTTGCTGAAGTCAAGATATACTATATCTACAACATTTCCCTGATCCACCCAGTCAGTGATTCTGTCATAGAAGGAAATTAAGTTAGTCTGACATGACTTATTAGTTACAAACCCATGTGGACTATCGTTAATCACTGGTATAGTGGTATTATCTGTGCACTGTGTAGTGGTATTATCTCTGCATTGTATAGTGGTATTATCTGTGCACTGTATACTGGTATTATCTGTGCACTGTATAGTAGATTTGAGGACTGTATAGTGGTATTATTTGAGGACTATATAGTGGTATTGTTTGAGCATTATATAGTGGTATTGTTTGAGCACTGTATAATGGTATTGTTGAGCACTGTATAATGGTATTGTTTGGGCACTGCATGGTGGTATTGTTTGAGCAATGTATGGTGGTATCATTTGAGCACTGTATACTGGTATTATTTGTGGATTGTATAGTGGTACTATCTGTGCACTTTACAGTGGTATTATTTGAGCACTGTATAGTGGTATTGTTTGAGCACTGTATGGTAGCATTTAAGTACTGTCTAGTGGCATTATTTGAGCACTGTATAGTGGTATTTCAGCACTGTATAATGGTATTGTTTGAGCACTGTATGTTGGTATTGTTTGAGCAATGTATGGTGGTATTGTTTGAGGACTGTATAGTGGTATTATTTGAGAACTGTATAGTGGTACTATTTGAGAACTGTATAGTGGTACTATCTGTGCACTTTATAGTGGTATTATTTGAGCACTGTATGGTGGTATTATTTGAGCACTGTATGGTGATGTTATCTGAGCACTGTATAGTGGTATTTTGTGAGCACTGTATAGTGGTATTGAGCACTGTATGACAGTATTATTTGAGCACTGTATGGTGGTATTTGGGCACTGAGTAGTGGTATTATCTGAGCACTGTATAGTATTACTGAGCACTGTATAGTGGTATTTGAAAACTGTATAGTGGTATTATGTGAGCACTGTATATAGGTATTGTTTGAGCACTGTGTGGTGGTATTATTTGAGCACTGTGTGGTGGTATTGGAGCACTGTATGGTGATGTTATTTGAGCACTGTATAGTGGTATTATGTGAGCACTGTATAGTGGTTTTGAGCACTGTACAGTGGTATTATTTGAGCACTGTATGAGAGTATTATTTGAGCACTGTATGGTGGTAGTTGAGCACTGAGTAGTGATATTATTTGAGCACTGTATAGTGGTATTACTGAGTACTGTATAGTGGTATTTGAAAACTTTATAGTGGTATTATGTGAGCACTGTATAGTGGTATTATCTGAGCTCTGTATAGTGGTATTTTTAAGGACTGTGTGATGGTATTATTTCAGCACTGTATGGTGGTATTATTTGAGCACTGTATGGTGGTATTATTTGAGCACTGTATGGTGGTATTATTTGAGCACTGTATAATAATATTCCATGAGCACTGTATAGTGGAATTACTGTATCTGACCCTATATAGTATTATTACCTGAGCACTGTGTGGTGATGTTATTTGAGCACTGTATTATTATTATTAATATTTATATAGCGCCATTGATTCCATGGTGCTGTACATGAGAAGGGGGGTTACATACAAATTACAGATATCGCTTACAGTAAACAAACTAACAATCACAGACTGATATAGAGGGGAGAGAGGACCCTGCCCTTTCGGGCTTACATGCTACAGGATGGTGGGGAAGGAGACAGTAGGTTGGTGAGTTGCAGCAGTTCTGGTGTTGGTTGAGGTGAAATCTCCTGTAGTGGTGAGAGAGAAGGAGACAGCGGGGTCATTGCAGGCTGTAGGCTTTCCTGAAGAGATGGGTTTTCAGGTTCCGTCTGAAGGATCCGAGTGTGGTTGATAGCCGGACGTGTTGGGGCAAAGAATTCCAGAGGATGGGGGCTATTCGGGAGAAGTCTTGGAGGCGGTTGGGTGAGGAGCGAATAAGTGTGGAAGAGAGAAGGAGGTCTTGGGAGGATCGGAGATTACGTGAGGGAAGATATCGGGAGATTAATTCAGAGACATATGGAGGAGACGGGTTACAGATGGCCTTGTAGTCAGTATTAGTAATTTGAACTGGATACGCTGAGGGAATGGAAGCCAGTGAAAAGATTTGCAGTGGGGAGAAGCGGAGGAGTAGCAAGGAGAGAGATGAATTAGTCGGGCAGCAGAGTTAAGGATGGACTGGAGAGGTGCGAGGGTGTTAGCAGGGAGGCCACAGAAAAGGATGTAGCAGTAGTCGAGACGGGAGATGATTAGGGCATGCACAAGCATTTTAGTAGAGTGAGGGTTGAGGAAGGGACGGATTCTGGAAATATTTTTGAGCTGGAGGCGGCAGGAGGTGGAGAGAGCTTGGATGTGTGGTTTGAAGGACAGGACAGAGTCAAGAGTTACTCTGAGGCAGCGGACCTCCGGTACGGGGGAAAGCATGATGTTGTCAATTGTTATAGATAGGTCAGGTAAGGAGGATCTGTGAAATGGGGGAAAGATGATCAGTTCTGATTTGTCCACATTCAGTTTGAGGAAGCAGGTGAAGGAGGATATGGCTGATAGACACTCCGGGATTCTGGACAGCAGAGAGGTGACGTCTGGGCCAGAGAGGTAGATCTGAGCGTCATCGGCATAAAGATGGTACTGAATCCGTGGGACTTCATGAGTTGCCCCAGGCCAAGTGTATAGATTGAGAAGAGTATGGGTCCTAGAACAGAGCCTGGGGGACTCCATCAGAGAGAGAGTGTGATGAGGAGGCAGTGTGGAAGTGGGAGACTCTGAATGTGCGGTTGGAGAGATATGAGGAGATCCAGGATAGGGCAAGGTCTTTGATGCCAAAGGAAGAGAGGATCTGTAGTAGGAGGCAGTGGTCAACTGTGTCGAAGGCAGAGGACAGGTCTAGAAGGAGGAGTATAGAGTATTGTCAGTTCGCTTTGGCTGTAAGTAGTCGTTAGTAATTTATGGTGTACCACTGCACGTTACTAATTTATGGGTACCACTGTATGGTGGTATTGTTTGAGCATTGTATAGTGGTATTATCTGAGCACTGTGTATAATTGTTTTATTTTTGAGCACTGTATTGTGGTATTATTTGAGCATTGTATAGTGTATTTTCTGAGCACCGTATAGTGGTATTTTAGCACTGTATGGTGATATTTAGCACTGTATAGTGTTATTATCTGAATACTGTATAATGGTATTATTTTTGAGCACTGTATTGTGATATTATTTGAGCATTGTGTGTGGTGGTATTGTTTGAGCGCTGTATAGTGGTATTATTTAAGCACCGTATAGTGCTATTATTTGTGCACTGCATGGTAGTACTGTCTGAGCACTGTATAGTGCTATTATTTGAGCACTGTATGGTCGTATTTGAACATTGTATAGTGGTATTATCTGAGCACTGTATAGTAGTATTATTTGAGCACTGTATAATGGTATTATGTGAGCACTGTATAGTGGTATTACCTGAGCACTCTATAGTGGTATTATTTGAGCACTGCATAGTTTTATTATCTGAAAACTGTATAGTGGTATTATTTGAGCAATGTATGTTGAGCACTGTGAAGTGGAATTTATCTGACCCTATGTAGTAGTATTACCTGAGCACTGTGTGGTGATATTATTTGAGCACTGTATAGTGGTATGTATTGTTTGAGCACTGTATACTGATATTTCAATACTGGACAATGGTATTATTTGAGCACTGTATAGTGGTATTATCTGAAAACTGTATAATGGTATTATTTGTGAACTCTATACTGAGCTCTTTATAGTGGTATTATTTTAGCATGGCGGTATCTGAGCACTGTATGGTGGTATTATCTGAGCACTATATGTTTGTATTATCTAAGCGCTGTATAATGGTAGTATTTGAGCACCGTATAATTTTATTATCTGAACACTGTATAATGATATTATTTGAGCACTGTATACTGAGCACTGTATAGTGGTATTAACTGAACACTGGACAGTGATATTATTTGAGCACTGTATATTGGTATTGTTTGAGCACTGTATGATGATATTATTGGAGCACTCTATGGTGATATTATTGGAGCACTGCATCTTAGTATTATTTGAGCACTGTAGATTGGAATTATTTGGCCACATAATGTGTAAAATAAATTTTTCCATCATTATTATTTTACTTGCTTATATAGCGCCATTAATTCCACAACACTTTATCGCTTCATTGACTCCCAATTCCCTATCAGTATGTTTTGGTGTGTGGGAGGAAACCTGACAACCTGGAGAAACCTCGTACAAGCATGGGGAGAAGATATAAACTCTTTGCAGATGTCGTCTATAGTGGGATTTGAATCCAGGACTCCAGCACTGAAAAGCAACAGTGCTAACCACTGAGCCACCATGTTGCCCTTTATACAGTACAGTGGTAACCACTGAATGTATAAAATAACTAGACCAATGGGGTACATATAACAAGCCCAGAAAGCTGTGTCCCACCAGCACAAGCTCCCTTTCCCCTTCGTACTTCATGGATTTTCATACCTAGGAAGGAATAGCTCCATTGAACTATATTTTGGAAACTTTGCTCCTCTGCGGCCGGACACTTGTTTTCCAGAACGTCCGCATGACTCCGAGTCGTCAGGTGTTGGGTCTCTTGTGTTTTGATTAAAATTTGCATGTGGTCAGATATTTCCACTGGCATGATCTAGAATATGGTCCGGCCATCAAGAGAGAGTATCTCCTAGGAGGTTTTTTCAAAAACAAGATAGTGACACTGAATGTTTTTCTTTTGTTCTAATTTTTGTGTTTTATTGAAAATGTGTATTTTCTGTACAGGATTATGGGGGGCGGACATGTTGTTTACAGCATATAGAGATTTGCTTTACAGCAACCAAATAAAGTAGGGGAAACTGTGATCTGATGACTCATTGATTTCTATGAGAGTTTTGTGTGATGCTATAGGACTTCGGCAGAGGTCACTTTCATTGTGCAGGTGTTATCAGTCATTGTACAGGAGGAGGAGGTAAGCTGTGACATCACCTATGGTGGATCCTGTGTTATGTACTGTATATAGAGGTATAATCAGTCATTGTACACGAGGAGGAGGAGGTGAGCTGTGACATCACCTATTGTGAATGGTGGATCCTGTGTTTTCTACTGTATATAGAGGTGTAATCAGTCTTTGTACAGGAAGAGGAGGTGAGCTGTGACATCACCTATTGTGAATGGTGGATCATGTGTTATCTACAGTATATAGAGGTGTTATCAGTCATTGTACAGAAGGAGGAGGAGGTGAGCTGTGATATCATCTATTGTGAATGGTGGATCATGTGTTATATACTGTATATAGAGGTGTTAGCAGTCATTTTACAGAAGGGGAAGGAGGTGAGCTGTGACATCACCTATGGTGAATGTACAATCACGTGTTATCAGCTGAGTATAGATGTTACCATCTATCCTGTCTGTGATGATAATGAGAAGGCTGCTGAGAAGTGATCTTTACAGAACAGAACATTTGGTCTATTATAGGGTTCAGTGAACAGAGTGAGAATCACAAGATTTCACATTTTAATTTAATTATTTTATTGATATGTATATGATGTATATACTCGAGTATAAGCCGAGATTTTCAACCCCCTCTCGGCTTATACTCGAGTAATATATGCCAGGGGGTCGGCGGGGGAGGGGAAGTGCAGGTATCAGATCATACTTACCCCCTCCTGGCATGGTCTCTGCAGCCCCCCTGCTCCTCCCAAGGTCTCCGGCGCCTGTGTTCAGCGGTCACATGGTACCGCTCATTAAAGTCATGAATGTGCGCATATTCATGACTTTAATGAGCGGTACCACTTGACTGCTGAAGGAAGGAAGAGCTGCGGTGCCAGAGACCATGGGAGAGGCAGGGGCTGCAGAGGCGCACCAGGAGGGGGTGAGTATGACAGGGAGGACAGGGGAGCCATGCGATATTCACCTGTCCCCATTCCACCGCCGCACATCTCCCCTGGCTGTGATGTTCAGGTCAGAGTGCGCAATGTCGTGGTTAGTGTGCACCCTCTGCCTAAACAGTCACTGACAGAGGACCCAGAAGACAGAGCGGCGTGTGGCGGTGGAACGGGGACAGGTGAATATCACAGGTATCGGGGTCCTGAGCCAGTGGCGACACCAGCACCTGGTCCCCAGAGTGCGCCGGTGTCCCCACCTGCTCAGGACACCGGCACTTGGCCCCCAGCAATGAGAGGTGAGTATGTCTTTTTTTTTTATTTGCAGCAGCATATGGGGCCATAACCTTTATGGAGCAGCATATGGGGCAGCATATGGGGCATAATCTATGGGGCATAATTCATGGAGCATCTTATGGAGCCATAACCTATATGGAGCAGCATATGGGGCATATTATTCTATGGAGCATCTTATGGGGCCATTATTAACCTTTGTGCAGCATTATATGGGGCGTATTTTGTATGAAGCATCTTATGGGGCCATCGTGAACTGTATGGAGCATTATATGGGGCTTCTGATTCAATATGGATATTCAAAAACATTTAGCTTACTGATGCCTCAATTCATTTTACATTTATTGGTATCTATTTTCATTTTTGAAATTTACCAGTAGCTGCTGCATTTTCCACCCTAGGCTTATACGCAAGTCAAGTTTTCCCAGTTTTTTGTGGCAAAATTAGGGGGGTCGGCTTATACTCGGGTCGGCTTATACTCGAATATATACTGTATTCGATTTTATGCTGATACGTCATTGTCATTATTTGCGTTCTCTATTCTGTGAGGGACATACGGTCAGATGCCGCTCCTGCATCTCCGCGCTGTTCAGCCGGTGGGGACAGTTGTAGATGATGCATGTAAGTTGGGGGAGAATATTGATGGTTGGTCTATCATTTATTGTACTGAAATATCCAAAATCTCTTAGTCAGAAGTTGACAACTCTTTGTCTGGCCAGAGTTATTTTGCCACCATCTAAGGAAGACGATTGAACATATAGGAAGAATGTGTAATTAATCCAGTAATTAAGGATCATCCTGACCCGTGTCGGCTGCAGTGAAGTAGGGTGCTATGTAATGTATGGGGTCCACATTGAAGATGGGTCAGCAAAGCTCACATGAGTGCCCTCTCCTGCATTTCTGCAATTGAGGTCTAGATGCAATCACATGAGCCCCCTGTTATATGCAGTCTATGCTTCCTTGTGCCGCCCCCCAACAAGAGTTTGTGAGTGAGGCTCATCAGGTGTAATAATCCTCCCTGACCTGATCACATGCTCTAATTATAAAGGGTCCATGTGCCAGAGTTCCTTTAAATGGGTCTTTTTACCATTTCAGCTAATGACTTTCCGCCATCGCGCTAAACCTGGTGACGGTCAGTCTTTGCCCCTTAAAAATAACATTTATTATTTAAAAAAAGTCATATTTACATTCTCCAAAATTCCCACCTCAGTGGTCACCAAAGCAACCAGCTGCTTCTTACTGTCATCGTAACACAATTAATGGTCATTGTGATGATATCATTTTGGACATCATGTCACGGATAGCACAGCAGTTGGCTGCCTCAGTCGCCCAATGTGATGCTCCGGTGTCCCTGAGACCAGCAACATGAGACTGGCAGTGGATTTTTAAAGATTGCTTTAGAAAGTAAATTTTTAGAGTCGGATAATCCCTTTAAAGCATGCTGTCCATTTCAGGAGACTTTTCAGAATAAGCTGTTGTATGTGTGTACCTTAGGAATAACACTTATGTGACTTGTATCCTGCATTTTTCACTAATTTTTACCTCTGCAGGTCCCATTTCTAATTTCATGTAGTCTCTGAGCTATTGAGGGGAGACTAGCTGCTATAAAATTTCCCATACCCATCACACACAGACATGAGGGATTCCTGCTCTTCTGTCTCTGTAGAACACACATTCAAAAGCATGTAGTATATTATAATACAATGTAGCTGGGAATCCAGCTCTGGCTGAGATAAGGCGCTTTCTAGAAAGCATCAGTATGGAAGACATTATAGGGCAGTACTGGGCGGTGTAGCTGTGAATCCTGCTCTGGGTGAGATAAAATGTTTACTGGAAAGCAACTGCATGGAAGACAGTATAAAAGAGTACTATGAAACGTAACTGTGACCCTAACTCTGGGTGAGATAAAACACTAGAAAGCATCAGTATGGAAGACATTATAGAACAGTAGTGTGCAGTGTAGCTGTAAATGCAGCTCTGAGTGAGATAAAATGCTTACTGGAAAGCAACTTCAGGAAATACACTATAAAACAGTACTGTGAAATGTACTGTATCTGTGAATATACAGTATCTCTGGATGAGATAAAATGTTTACTGGAAAGAGACTGCATGGAAGACATTATGAACCAGCTCTGGGTGAGATAAAATGCTTACTAGAAAGCATCAGTATGGGCAGTGTATCTGCGAACCAAGCTCTAGGTTAGATAAGACACTTAGTAGCATGAAGCAGAATGGAGGAGCTTTTATAGCAGTACTGAACAGTGTATCTGTGAATACAGCATTGGAGTAAGATAAACATATACTAGAAAGCTGCAGCATAGGTCTTTCTATACCCGGTGCTGCTCTTTCCTCCTCTCTGCAGGGATTTTAAGGGGGAGCTTTAATCTGATGCCTTGTAAAGTTTTTCAAAGTGAATAATGAGTTCCAGAGAATAAGAAGTATTTTTCTATTTCTAAGATTTCTTAAAGCGACAGTATCACATCCACTCTAAAGCACGCCCACTTGGATTCCACAATCAGCACTCTTAACCACGGAGTGGCAAGGATTTTACAAGTGAGTCAAAACAGCGGGAATACTGTAATCAGGGGAGCGCGTGGCAGGCTGCAAGCGGCGACACAGTATAATAAGTGAGCGCTCTTGTCTTCACAGCTTGCAGCGCCGCGCACACGCTATTTTTACAGCTTCTGAGAAAGTGCAGCAGGGAGAGAAGGGTTAAGGTTTAATGTACACCAAATCTTGTAAGATACTGTAACGATTAACCATGTTATTTCCGGAAAGCGCGGTCATCGCGGGGTCAGGACATTGTGTGATTTTCAGCCATTCTTTGCAAATTTATGAGCTGTATAGTACGGAGTGGGTGCTGGTTATATGTTAACCATTGTATATGATAAACAAAGAGCTCGTAAAGCTGTGTGCCAACGTGACTGGCACCAATAAATGCCGCTCTTTTCTGCCTCCTTGTGGACTGTGCCAATGTGACTGGTACCAATAAATGCTGTTCTTAACTGCTTCCTCACAGACTGTGCCAATGTGCCTGGTACCAATAAATGCCGCTTTTCACTGCTTCCTCGCGGACTGGGCTAACATGGCTGGCACCAATAAATGCCACTCTTCATTGATTCCTCGCCGACTGGGCTAACATGGCAGGCACCAATAAATGCCACTCTTCACTGCTTCCTTGCAGACTGTGCCAGTGTGACTGGCACTAATAAATGCCACTCTTCACTGCTTCCTCGCTGACTGGATTAACATGGCTGGCACCAATAAATGCCACTCTTCACTGCTTCCTCACGGACTGGGCTAACATGGCTGGCACCAATAAATGCCACTCTTCACTGCTTCCTCGCAGACCGTGCCAATGTGACTGGTACCAATAAATGCCACTCTTCACTGCTTCCTCGCAGACCGTGCCAATGTGACTGGTACCAATAAATGCCACTCTTCACTGCTTCCTCATGGACTGGGCTAACATGGCTGGTACCAATAAATGCCACTCTTCACTGCTTCCTCGCAGACTGTGCCAGTGTCACTGGCACTAATAAATGCTGCTCTTCACTGCCTCCTCACAGACTGTGCCAATGTGACTGGTACCAATAAATGCCACTCTTCACTGCTTCCTCGCTGACTGGACTAACATGGCTGGCACCAATAAATGCCACTCTTCACTGCTTCCTCACGGACTAAGCTAACATGGCTGGCACCAATAAATGTCACTCTTCACTGCTTCCTCGCAGACCGTGCCAATGTGACTGGTACCATTAAATGCCACTCTTCACTGCTTCCTCATGGACTGGGCTAACATGGCTGGCACCAATAAATGCCACTCTTCACTGCTTCCTCACGGACTGGGCTAACATGGCTGGCACCAATAAATGTCACTCTTCACTGCTTCCTCGCAGACCGTGCCAATGTGACTGGTACCAATAAATGCCACTCTTCACTGCTTCCTCATGGACTGGGCTAACATGGCTGGTACCAATAAATGCCACTCTTCACTGCTTCCTCGCAGACTGTGCCAGTGTGACTGACACTAATAAATGCTGCTCTTCACTGCCTCCTCACAGACTGTGCCAATGTGACTGGTACCAATAAATGCCACTCTTCACTGCTTCCTCGCGGACTGGGCTACATGGCTGGCACCAATAAATGCCACTCTTCACTGCTTCCTCACAGACTGTGCCAGTGTGACTGGTACCAATAAATGCCGCTTTTCACTGCTTCCTCGCGGACTGGGCTACATGGCTGGCACCAATAAATGCCACTCTTCACTGCTTCCTCACAGACTGTGCCAATGTGCCTGGTACCAATAAATGCCGCTTTTCACTGCTTCCTCGTGGACTGGGCTAACATGGCTGGCACCAATAAATGCCACTCTTCACTGCTTCCTCGCAGACTGTGCCAGTGTGACTGGTACCAATAAATGCCACTCTTCACTGCTTCCTCATGGACTGGGCTAACATGGCTGGCACCAATAAATGCCACTCTTCACTGCTTCTTCACAGACTGTGCCAATGTGCCTGGTACCAATAAATGCCGCTTTTCACTGCTTCCTCGTGGACTGGGCTAACATGGCTGGCACCAATAAATGCCACTCTTCACTGCTTCCTCACGGACTGGGCTAACATGGCTGGCACCAATAAATGTCACTCTTCACTGCTTCCTCGCAGACCGTGCCAATGTGACTGGTACCAATAAATGCCACTCTTCACTGCTTCCTCATGGACTGGGCTAACATGGCTGGTACCAATAAATGCCACTCTTCACTGCTTCCTCGCAGACTGTGCCAGTGTGACTGACACTAATAAATGCTGCTCTTCACTGCCTCCTCACAGACTGTGCCAATGTGACTGGTACCAATAAATGCCACTCTTCACTGCTTCCTCGCGGACTGGGCTACATGGCTGGCACCAATAAATGCCACTCTTCACTGCTTCCTCACAGACTGTGCCAGTGTGACTGGTACCAATAAATGCCGCTTTTCACTGCTTCCTCGCGGACTGGGCTACATGGCTGGCACCAATAAATGCCACTCTTCACTGCTTCCTCACAGACTGTGCCAATGTGCCTGGTACCAATAAATGCCGCTTTTCACTGCTTCCTCGTGGACTGGGCTAACATGGCTGGCACCAATAAATGCCACTCTTCACTGCTTCCTCGCAGACTGTGCCAGTGTGACTGGTACCAATAAATGCCACTCTTCACTGCTTCCTCATGGACTGGGCTAACATGGCTGGCACCAATAAATGCCACTCTTCACTGCTTCTTCACAGACTGTGCCAATGTGCCTGGTACCAATAAATGCCGCTTTTCACTGCTTCCTCGTGGACTGGGCTAACATGGCTGGCACCAATAAATGCCACTCTTCACTGCTTCCTTGCAGACTTTGCCAGTGTGACTGGCACTAATACACTGTGTTCCAAATTATTATGCAAATTGGATTTAAGTGTCATAAAGATGTAATTTTTTGTTTTTCAAATAAACTCATAGATGCTATTGTGTATCAAGGCTCTTTGGATCACTGAAATCAATCTCAAATGCCTGTGATAATTAGTTTACCAGGTGAGCTCAATTAAAGGAAAACTACTTAAGAATGATGTTCCACATTATTAAGCAGGGCACAGGTTTCAAGGAATTTAGGAAAGAAAAAGGATCTCTCTGCTGCTGAAAAGCATCAAATAGTGCAATGCCCCGGTCAAGAGATGAAAACATTAGATATTTCCCAAAAATTTAAACGTGATCATCGTACTGTTAAGAGATTTGTGGTTGATTCTGAGCACAGACATGTTTGTGCTGATAAAGGCAGAATGAGGAAGGTTTCTGCCAGGCAAGTTCATCGGATCAAGAGAGCGGCTGCTAAAAAGCCATTACAAACCAGCAAACAGATATTTAAAGCTGCTGGTGCCTCTGGAGTCCCTCGAGCCTCAAGGTGTAGGATCCTTCAAAGGCTTGCTGTGGTGCATAAACCTACTATTCAGCCACCCCTAAACAGTGCACACAAGCAGAAATGGTTGCAGTGGGCCCAGACATACATGAAGACTAATTTTCATACACACTTGTTTACTGATGAGTGTCGAGCAACCCTGGATGATCCAGATGGATGGAGTAGTGGATGGTTGGTGGATGGCCACTATGTCCCAACAAGGCTGCGACATCAGCAAGGAGGTGGAGGAGTCATGCTTTGGGCCGGAATCATGGGGAAACAGCTGGTAGGGCTCTTTAAGGTTCCTGAAGGTGTGAAAATGACCTCTGCAAAGTATATCGAGTTTCTGACTGACAGCTGTCTTCCATGGTATAAAAAGCAGAAATGTGCCTTCAGGAGCAAAATCATCTTCATGCATGACAATGCACCATCTCATGCTGCAAGGAATACCTCTGAGTCATTGACTGCTATAGGCATAAAAGGAGATAAACTCATGGTGTGGCCACCATCTTCCCCTGACCTCAACCCTATGGAGAACCTTTGGAGTATCATCAAGCAAAAGATCTATGAGGGTGGGAGGCAGCTCACATCAGAACAGCAGCTCTGGGAGACTATTCTGACTTCATGCAAAGAAATACAAGCAGAAACTCTCCAAAAACTCCCAAGTTCAATGGATGCAAGAATTGTGAAGGTGACATCAAAGAAGGGTTCCTATGTTAACATGTAACTGGGCCTGTTAGGAGGTTTTGGGGTTAAATAGCTTTTTTGTTCAGTGAATGTGACCTCCTAATGCTGCAAATTCCACAAATGAACATTTTCAGTTCTTTAAAACAGATCAAATGTTTAGAAATTCTACTGTGCCTAATAATTTGGAACAGTGCATTTTGAGTTTTTATTCATTTTGGAGATTATACTGTTATCATTGGGAGGTTTCTGCAATAAAATTTGATGTATAATCTAACAGGTGATGACTTTTATTAGACTGACTGTCATTTGTACCGACTATTTAGAAAAATCATAGAAAAATATCATTTGCATAATAATTTGGAACACAGTGTAAATGCTGCTCTTCATTGCTTCCTCACAGACTGTGCCAACGTGACTCACTAATGCCGCTCTTCACAGCTTCCTTGCAGACTGTGCCAATGTGCCTGGTACCAATAAATGCCGCTCTTCACTACCTTCTTGAGTACTGTGCCTACGTGACTGGCACCATTAAATGCCGCTCTTTACTGTCTCCTCGTGCACTGGGCTAACGTGACTGGCACCAATAAATGCTGCTTTTCACTGTCTCCTATTACTCCCAGTGCTATTACGCCCAGCACCATTACACTTGGCAGTGTTATACCCAGGGATATTACTCCCATTACTTTTACACCCAGCACCATTATACCCAGCACGTTTCTACCCAGTAGTTTACCAGTGAACTTCCGTTTAATGCCATAATACCCAGCGTGACTGTACCATCTATTCCCATTGTGATTTTACCTAGTGCACTTACCCCCATATGATGATATCCAGCACAATTCTGTCTAATCATAAACCAAAGAAAACCATAAGGGGGCACCTCTGACTTGTACACAGGGATCCAAACCAGACCTATAAACAAGAGCATGTATAATAAGAAAGAAAAGTATAGGTCACATATAGGGGATCACCCAAGGCGAGATTTAGCAAAAATGTAGCATATTTATCTTTATTGAGACACAAATAACAGACACACAAAAATTTTAAAACATTAAAATTTGTCACTCATGTGACATACACAAATTACTAGGCTCATAATAGAGCCACACCCCCTTGGCTAAATACTCCAAACAAACATTTGAATGAGATGGCTCTATAACTATATAAATAGCATACCATATAATCACAATGACCCTGGGTTTATAGAAAAGCACAATCTCATTTGTTGTTACATATAAATACACAGATGTTGGGAATGTAAAGGCTGGGAACAATGGCCCTGAAACCACAATCTAATATTACAATTGGTACAAATAAGTATTGAGGCATGCGATCACAGGAGAATTTCCCAAAAATATATAAGATTTGATATATAGAAAAACAGAAGTCGGCTCAAATGCCAGTTTATGGAAAATAAAAAATAAATGACAAAGGTATAAAGCGCAGCCCCGAATTACCTGTATATTAACCCCCTATGTACATAGCCATAAACCCAACAAGGAAAGGAACTCCTTTACACGCCTCAAGTTACCAACTGCATCTCCATAATGAGTAGCACAGACCCAGGCTGTAATAGTCACCTATAGAATATAGTATGATTGCTGTTGCTCAATACACAGGGACCATGTGTAAATTAGAGTGGAACCAAGGAGGGCAGGGACCCTTTCCTTGTTGAGTTTATGGCTATGTACATAGGGGGTTAATATACAGGTAATTCGGGGCTGCGCTTTATTCCTTTGTCATTTATTTCTTATTTTCCACAAATTGGCATTTGAGCCGACTTCTGTTTTTCTATATATCAAGTCTTATATATTTTTGGGAAATTCTCCTGTGATCGCATGCCTCAATACTTATTTGTACCAATTGTAATATTAGATTGTGGTTTCAGGGCCATTGTTCCCAGCCTTTACATTATATTCCCAACATCTGTGTATTTATATGTAACAACAAATGAGATTGTACTTTTCTATAAACCCAGGGTCAATTTGATTATATGGTATGCTATTTATACAGTTATAGGGCCATCTCATTCAAACGTTTGTTTGGTCAAATCATAAACCTGGAAAGATTCAGCACATTGTGAATTGTGGTGACGATGGCACCCAAGCAGTGGTGGACATTTTGATAAGTGTCCAATTTCTAGAACCATTGTAATTTTTTAACCTGTTGGAGAAGTCATGAGAAGTAGTGGAGAGAGGTCCTCTGTTCAGAAGATTCATCTCTCGGAGAGCCATTACAGAGTGTCTCTCTCTGGGGAGAACCTGTCCTGCATCACACATATCATTGATATGAATGGATGTTGTGTAATGCTGCATTTATCAGTCGGGGGTGCTGCAGCGAAAATGAACACTTATTGCAAGTTTTCTCTCAGTAGATAACAGCTGAAGTCCCAGCCGCAGGACACTTTGTGTTCAGGAAACCTTTCAACAAGTTATCATTGGCAAAGTGAATAACCCCTTTTTAAATTTAAGGAAGAGATAGTTACTTGCGGATGGCGACTGGTCGCTGTCGTGTGATTTCCTATTAGAGGAGTAGAGATCGGCAGAGGACCTTGAAGGGCTTGTTAGTTGGTGCAACAAGAGCATTAGTTACATCACTTTGTCTTGGTGCCCAACTAAGAGCGCAACATTGTCTTCATATAGTCTTCACTATGCCTTTAGGCTCAGGGTCACATCCCGATCATTCAGAGCCTGGACTGGGGCCGATAAACACAATGTGCATACTCACGACTAGTGTCAAGAAATGGTTAGAGTGGGACACCCAACCCAAACAATGAGTGCACTGAGGGCTCAGGGCTGATGTGGGGTGACGTGAGGTGACCTGACATGGGGTGACATGATGTGGGGTGACCTGACGTGGGATGGATCTAATGTCACCATATACGTCTCTTCCAGTCGGCTTCTATTTCCCAATTCTCTTTCCAAGCCTCTACCCAATCACCATCTGGATAGCGATATGAATCCAGAGTATCCCACGTCCATGTAATTCTTCTCCCGAGCTACGTCCCACCATCCAGAAATGAGAGCTGGAGAGAGGGGTTAATCCTCCAGGAAGACAGAAGCTAATTAGCTCTAATTAATTACCATAAGACAGCAGCATAAAGGGGGAGAGCGGCTGCTCGCAATGGCCAGTGTGGTATTATGCAGCGTGAGACGTCTGTAGGAGAAGCATGGCACCAACAAGCCAGGGCCCTAACGGGGAGTCTCCGAGGGGACCGAGCCAGAACACAAAGTACATCCCGAGAAGATGCCGTCATACCGAGCTGATTACTCTCAGTTAATTAGATATGAGCAAACCCAAGTCTATGGCTGCAGGAGCAAATCCCTAGACCGGCATGTAAACAATGTTAGGAGGAGTCCTCGGTGGCCTCACTGTGGAAGGCAGATGAAATATTAACAGGAGAGGACGGATCTGGAAACAGCCTTCATTATCTTCTCGTACTGTGGAGCTGACATGCAATAGCCATGGACGTGGGGGAAAGGACCGAGCCAGTGCCGGGAGGCAGACATGTTGTCTGTTGTCTTCTCACTGTCACTGTTTTTTTTTTTGCTTGCAATTTTGAATATTCTAATAAGTTGGCGCCAGCGGAGCCCATCTTGTCGCTGCACTCACCTCAATGCGCAGACTTGTTGCTGCATTGCATTAATGCATGAAGACCATGACAGGAACACTGAGGCCTGCTTCATCTGTGAAGCCTCAGTATAAGGCCATGTTCACATGTTCTGTATTGTACATCAGTATTTATAAGCCAAAATCAGGAGTGGAACAATCAGAGGAAAAGTCTAATGGAAACACGTCACCACTTCTGTATTTATCTCCCACTCCTGATTTTATCTTACAAATACAGAGGTAAAATACTGACCAAATACTGACCGTGTGAATGTGGCTTAAGGAACCTTATGTCATATGTCGTATCCCTGCCTTTGATGCAGGCTCGCACTCCAAACCTGCATCTTTCCTCACACGTCATGGCTGATTTAATCAGCCATCACGTGCATCTAAAAGTAGAAGCTGGATCGGAGCTGTGTGTGCGGCTGTTAACCTGTTAAATCCTGCTGTCAATCTCTGTCAGCGGCATTTAACAACCACGGGCAGGCGGGGTGCGTAATTACACAGTCAGGGGTCTACTGATAGCCCCGCTGCCTGTCACTACAATCCTACTGAGAGTGCCGGCCCGTGGCTGACGTTCACTAAACATAGCAGTGCTGATTCCCTGCTGTGTATAGCACAAGCAATCGGTTGATCACAACTTCAAGTTCCCTAAGGGGACTATTAAATACAGTAAAAGGGGAAAACATTTTTAAAAAACCCACAAAAGTTCAACTCGCCCCTCTTTTGCCCCATTAAAAATAATAATAATAAAAAAAAAATAAAAAATACTCATTTGATTTTGCTGCATTCATAGAAGTCAAATCTACTAAAGTATAAAGTGAATTAATCCGAATGGAAAATGGTGTAGCGAGAGAAAAAATGAAAATGCCAAAATTATGGGGTTTTTTGGCCGCCGCAATATTGCAATAACATACAATAAAGAGATGATTAAAACATCATATCTACCCCAAAATGGTATCAGTAAAAAAGTCACCTCAGGGTACAAAAAAGGAGCCTTACACAGCCCCATATCTCAAAAAATGTCAGTAAAATGGCAACAATAGTAAAAACAATTTTTTTTCCAAATTTCTTTTCATTAAATTAAAAAAAACACCCCACAAACTTTCCATCTTTGTTATCTTCATACTCATACTGACCTGGAGAATCTTATTGCCAGGGCAGTTTCATCATAAAGTGAACATGGTAAATAAAATCTCCAAAATCTCTTATGGAACTGCAGTATTTTGCAATTTCAACGCACTTGGAATTTTTTCTCCTGTTTCCTAGTGCACTATGTGGTAGAGTGAATGGTGTCACGCAAAAGTACAACTCGTCCCGTAAAAAACAAGCTCTCATACTTATTGACGGATAAATGAAAAACTTACGGCTCTTGTAAGAAGGGGAGGAAAAAATAAAAACAAAAAAAAGTAAAATTGCCATGTCATGAAGGGGTTAAAAATGCAGCAAAAATCATTGTATATTCCCCATATTGGTATCAATAACTTGACTCAAAAAAAAAAACAACAAACAACAGCTCCGTTGATGGAAAAGTAAAAAAAAAAAAAAGTTGCAGGTCAGCAAATGGGGACCAAAAACAATTTTATGTTATCTTTTTACAAATTTTTTAGCTACATAAATTTAAAAAAATGAAAAAAAAACAAGCTTTTTCTCACCATACTCATTCTGTCTTTTTACTGCACAATGAACATTGTAACAACAAAACGTTAAAAGTAATGGCGGAATTGCGTTGTATTTTTTCACTAGTCCATCGCACTTTTAATTGTTTCAAGCTTTTCTGAACATTATCTGGTAAGATGAACAGTTTGTTTCTGAACTACAACTCACCCCCAGAAAAAAAACAAGCCCTAATATGAAAAAAAATAAATAATTTTTTTTTACGCTTTGAAAAAGATAAGGAATAATCAAAAACAAAAAATTGGAAAATGAACCCTGTCGTGAATGGGTTAATGAGACAGAAGACAAATTTCAAGGAAATAATAGAACATGGATACAATATAATATTGGAGTTTTGGGGGCCAGTTGGTGATCTGCAGGTCTTTAGAGTCTGTGGGAAAAGTCACATTGATTTTCAGCACCGGGGGTTCTGGACAGCTCCAGAAGACCCCAGCACATCCATAGGAACATTGGTGACGTCTGTTTCTTAGCATCTTTTGTAAGATGGAAGAAAATGAGTGAGAAAAGCTTTATCTGACCCTTAAAGAAGCTGGTGTCGCCCCACGGTCTGAGCTGGACGTTTGTTTCCTACACTCACGCTGTTCCCATTTTCCGTTAGAAAATCCACCCTGAAATTTTCAAAGAATGGTGGCAGAAATCAACCCTGATTTCAGTGGTGGATCTGCTGGTGGATCCGCACATGGATTAATCCAGTGGTACTTTCCCTACGGATATTCTGCGCAATGTGCACAGCGTTAATGAACACGATGTGAACTTTAAGCTCTGCGGTGATTCCGATATTTTGTACATAAAATATAAAGACCTAAATATGTCAGCTCGTCTCTCGCAGTGGTGTGTCATGTAGATGAGACCCTGGTGCCAAAGACTCATGTGAGTTACCACCAAGTGTCATGGGTTTCAATGGGATATTTAGCATGGTTCATTTTGTATCAACCTATGCACCGCAAATGTAGAGACACATTACGCAACCAAGTCAATTCATGGGAACCGTGTGCAGCCTGGCGCTTGGATGTGCAGTGTACCCCGGCGCTTGGATGTGCGGTGTACCCCGGCTATGTGATGGGCAGCCACTGATCTATTGAAATACTCATTATTAACAACTTAGCTCACAGCTACCTGCAAGACACGTAACACGTCCCCCCACGTCTCATGGCAATCAGTCGCTCCTACGATAGAGCACTGTGCTCATGTTTTCAGCCCTTCTGCAGCTACAGAACCAGATCTCGGTTTGTGGGGATCCCCTCAAAATTATGGAAATGTAGAATATTATCAATATTGGAGGCCGAGTCTGGTTTTGAATTGACATGTAGCAAAATTTGAGCACAATTTAAACTTGTACCATTTTTTTCTCCAATCTCTGCCATCTTTTTAAAAAGTAAGCGAAGTGAAGCTCAGGCAGGACAGGACAGAAGCAAACACTCCCAACAAAGTTATTATAAATTATTCCCCAAAATTGGTGTAAATTACTAGTGAAATGTGCGGCAAATTTTGGTGGTGGCACATGATAGATAATAGATGCATGCCAAAGAAAAAAGAGGGCGGTATGGCTTGTAAGGTTAGCTAGAACATGTCAGAGTTGGAATCTTCATTTATAGTCCATTGAATAAACATATACACATTGCAAAGAAGGAGAGATGGGGAAAAACCCTCCGGCGTTCTTAATCCTCGTATAAGCTAATAGGTCCACCATATTCCTTCAGAGGTAGACACCTGTGAATGAATTTGATGCATCTCACTCCAGCGCTCCCTTCATTAAGACCGATGTGCAAAATGCCAGTTTTAACAAATCAGAGCCATAGTTCCAAAATAAAACCAACATACAGTGCTGACATAATATCACCATGCAATACAATGCTGACACAATACCACCATACAGTGGTGACATAATATCACCATACACTGGCGACTAGTGACATAATACCTCCATACAGTGGTGACATAATACATCCATACAGTGTTAACATAATGCCACCATACAGTGCTCACATACCACCATGCAGTACTGACATAATATCACTGTACAGTGCTCACATAATACCACCATACAGTGCTCACATACCACCATACAGTGGTGACATACCACAATACAGTACTGACATAATACCACTATACAGTGCTCACATACCACCATACAGTGGTGACATACCACCATACAGTACTGACATAATACCACCATACAGTGCTGACATAACATCACCATACAGTGGTGACATAAGACCAGTTAATACCACCATACAGATCTGACATATCACCATACAGTACTGACATAATACTACTATACAGTGCTCACATGATACCACCATACAGTGCTGGCATAATACCTCCATACAGTGCTCACATACCACCATACAGTGGTGACAAAATACCACCATACAGTGCTGGCATAATACCTCCATACAGTGATGAGAAAATACCATAAAGCGCTGACATAACATCACCATACAGTGGTGACATAAGGCCAGTTAATACCACCATTGAAGCACAAATAATAGCGCCATGTAGGGCTACATTTTAATGCCCAAGTCCCAGTACCAAAGTGAGCAACTAGATGCAGTCAGAATAACTATGGAGCATCAATGTGAGGCGCTGCGAAGATGCCTAGAGATGCGATCTGTGAGTCAGCAGCATCCGCAGCACCACACATTACTCACTACCAGCAGCAGTTTCCACAACATTCATCCATCGCACTGCAAGATCCTACACATTTTGCGCTGACGATCACTCTGCCGGCCTCTGTGCACAGAATACCAAGACATCGAGCCTCAGCAGCCATGACAAGTGCCGGTCAGAGCGCCTGGTCACCAGCACCTGTCCTATTCCTCCCATTATAGTGCCCCAGTTCAGAGCTGCACTCACTCATTTAGAGGAACGTTCCTGCAGATTCTTATACCAGTGGTTCATTGGTTTTTGAGAACTGTTTCTTTTAAGGAAACTGGTTGTTGGTTGTGGCAAAGCAAATGTGCTTATGTTATGATAGCAATCGCTTTAACGAGAAGGAACATTTCTATTGTGCCCATTTTCGCTGTTACCTGTTTTAAAATAGCATGCAGTGACCAACGGTAGACTACTGTCCTCCCAAATAGTGAGCAGTCCTGTAGGATATTGTCACTATAGTCAACTGAACCTGGAAATGTATGGCATGGTCGGCCAGTGAGAAAAACCCCTCTCCGTGGTATAAACCTTGTCCATGTTCAACTGAATCGCTACATTCTATCCGATCGTAAACTAAAATGTCTGAAGCCCCCAAGACCGCAGAGCGACCACCCTAAAAGCTCATAGTGTAAAAACTAAACTGTATGAAGTCCCCAAGACCGCAGAGCGACCACCCCTATGTGTTCACAGTGTAAAAACTAAACTGTATGAAGCCCCCAAGACCGCAGAGCGACCACCCCTATATGTTCACAATGTAAAAACTAAACTGTATGAAGCCCCCAAGACCGCAGAGCGACCGCCCCTATATGTTCACAGTGTAAAAACTAAACTGTATGAAGCCCCCAAGACCACAGAGCGACCGCCCCTATATGTTCACAATGTAAAAACTAAACTGTATGAAGCCCCCAAGACCACAGAGCGACCGCCCCTATATGTTCACAGTGTAAAAACTAAACTGTATGAAGCCCCCAAGACCGCAGAGCGACCGCCCCTATATGTTCACAATGTAAAAACTAAACTGTATGAAGCCCCCAAGACCGCAGAGCGACCGCCCCTATATGTTCACAGTGTAAAAACTAAACTGTATGAAGCCCCCAAGACCACAGAGCGACCGCCCCTATATGTTCACAATGTAAAAACTAAACTGTATGAAGCCCCCAAGACCACAGAGCGACCGCCCCTATATGTTCACAGTGTAAAAACTAAACTGTATGAAGCCCCCAAGACCGCAGAGCGACCGCCCCTATATGTTCACAATGTAAAAACTAAACTGTATGAAGCCCCCAAGACCGCAGAGCGACCGCCCCTATATGTTCACAGTGTAAAAACTAAACTGTATGAAGCCCCCAAGACCACAGAGCGACCGCCCCTATATGTTCACAATGTAAAAACTAAACTGTATGAAGCCCCCAAGACCACAGAGCGACCGCCCCTATATGTTCACAATGTAAAAACTAAACTGTATGAAGCCCCCAAGACCGCAGAGCGACCGCCCCTATATGTTCACAGTGTAAAAACTAAACTGTATGAAGCCCCCAAGACCGCAGAGCGACCGCCCCTATATGTTCACAATGTAAAAAGTAAACTGTATGAAGCCCCCAAGACCACAGAGCGACCGCCCCTATATGTTCACAGTGTAAAAACTAAACTGTATGAAGCCCCCAAGACCGCAGAGCGACCGCCCCTATATGTTCACAATGTAAAAACTAAACTGTATGAAGCCCCCAAGACCGCAGAGCGACCGCCCCTATATGTTCACAGTGTAAAAACTAAACTGTATGAAGCCCCCAAGACCACAGAGCGACCGCCCCTATATGTTCACAATGTAAAAACTAAACTGTATGAAGCCCCCAAGACCACAGAGCGACCGCCCCTATATGTTCACAGTGTAAAAACTAAACTGTATGAAGCCCCCAAGACCGCAGAGCGACCGCCCCTATATGTTCACAATGTAAAAACTAAACTGTATGAAGCCCCCAAGACCGCAGAGCGACCGCCCCTATATGTTCACAGTGTAAAAACTAAACTGTATGAAGCCCCCAAGACCACAGAGCGACCGCCCCTATATGTTCACAATGTAAAAACTAAACTGTATGAAGCCCCCAAGACCACAGAGCGACCGCCCCTATATGTTAACAATGCAAAAACTAAACTGTATGAAGCCCCCAAGACCGTAGAGCGACCGCCCCTATATGTTCACAATGCAAAAACTAAACTGTATGAAGTCCCCAAGACCGCAGAGTGACTGCCCCTATATGTTCACAATGCAAAAACTAAACTGTATGAAGCCCCCAAGACCACAGAGTGACCACCCCTATATGTTCACAGTGTAAAAACTAAACTGTATGAAGCCCCCAAGACCACAGAGTGACCACCCCTATATGTTCACAATGCAAAAACTAAACTGTATGAAGTCCCCAAGACCGCAGAGTGACCACCCCTATATGTTCACAGTGTAAAAACTAAACTGTATGAAGCCCCCAAGACCACAGAGCGACCACCCCTATATGTTCACAGTGTAAAAACTAAACTGTATGAAGCCCCCAAGACCGCAGAGCGACCGCCCCTATATGTTCACAGTGTAAAAACTAAACTGTATGAAGTCCCCAAGACTGCAGAGTGACCGCCCCTATATGTTCACAGTGTAAAAACTAAACTGTATGAAGTCCCCAAGACCGCAGAGTGACCGCCCCTATATGTTCACAATGCAAAAACTAAACTGTATGAAGTCCCCAAGACCGCAGAGCGACCGCCCCTATATGTTCACAGTGTAAAAACTAAACTGTATGAAGTCCCCAAGACCGCAGAGTGACCGCCCCTATATGTTCAGAATGTAAAAACTAAACTGTATGAAGCCCCCAAGACCGCAGAGCGACCGCCCCTATATGTTCACAATGCAAAAACTAAACTGTATGAAGCCCCCAAGACCGCAGAGCGACCGCCCCTATATGTTCACAATGCAAAAACTAAACTGTATGAAGTCCCCAAGACCGCAGAGCGACCGCCCCTATATGTTCACAATGCAAAAACTAAACTGTATGAAGTCCCCAAGACCGCAGAGCGACCGCCCCTATATGTTCACAATCTAAAAACTAAACTGTATGAAGCCCCCAAGACAGCAGAGCGACCGCCCCTATATGTTCACAGTGTAAAAAGTAAACTGTATGAAGCCCCCAAGACCACAGAGCGACCGCCCCTATATGTTCACAGTGTAAAAACTAAACTGTATGAAGCCCCCAAGACAGCAGAGCGACCGCCCCTATATGTTCGCAATGTAAAAACTAAACTGTATGAAGCCCCCAAGACCGCAGAGCGACCGCCCCTATATGTTCACAATGTAAAAACTAAACTGTATGAAGCCCCCAAGACCGCAGAGCGACCGCCCCTATATGTTCACAGTGTAAAAACTAAACTGTATGAAGCCCCCAAGACCACAGAGCGACCACCCCTATATGTTCACAATGCAAAAACTAAACTGTATGAAGCCCCCAAGACCGCAGAGTGACCACCCCTATATGTTCACAATGCAAAAACTAAACTGTATGAAGCCCCCAAGACCGTAGAGCGACCGCCCCTATATGTTCACAGTGTAAAAACTAAACTGTATGAAGCCCCCAAGACCACAGAGCGACCACCCCTATATGTTCACAATGCAAAAACTAAACTGTATGAAGCCCCCAAGACCGCAGAGTGACCACCCCTATATGTTCACAATGTAAAAACTAAACTGTATGAAGCCCCCAAGACCGCAGAGTGACCGCCCCTATATGTTCACAATGTAAAAACTAAACTGTATGAAGCCCCCAAGACCGCAGAGCGACCGCCCCTATATGTTCACAATGTAAAAACTAAACTGTATGAAGCCCCCAAGACCGCAGAGCGACCGCCCCTATATGTTCACAATGCAAAAACTAAACTGTATGAAGCCCCCAAGACCGTAGAGCGACCGCCCCTATATGTTCACAGTGTAAAAACTAAACTGTATGAAGCCCCCAAGACCACAGAGCGACCACCCCTATATGTTCACAATGCAAAAACTAAACTGTATGAAGCCCCCAAGACCGCAGAGTGACCACCCCTATATGTTCACAGTGTAAAAACTAAACTGTATGAAGTCCCCAAGACCGCAGAGTGACCGCCCCTATATGTTCACAATGCAAAAACTAAACTGTATGAAGTCCCCAAGACCGCAGAGCGACCGCCCCTATATGTTCAGAATGTAAAAACTAAACTGTATGAAGCCCCCAAGACCGCAGAGTGACCGCCCCTATATGTTCAGAATGTAAAAACTAAACTGTATGAAGTCCCCAAGACCGCAGAGTGACCGCCCCTATATGTTCAGAATGCAAAAACTAAACTGTATGAAGTCCCCAAGACCGCAGAGTGACCGCCCCTATATGTTCAGAATGTAAAAACTAAACTGTATGAAGCCCCCAAGACCGCAGAGTGACCGCCCCTATATGTTCAGAATGCAAAAACTAAACTGTATGAAGTCCCCAAGACCGCAGAGCGACCGCCCCTATATGTTCACAATGTAAAAACTAAACTGCATGAAGCCCCCAAGACCGCAGAGCGACCGCCCCTATATGTTCAGAATGTAAAAACTAAACTGTATGAAGCCCCCAAGACCGCAGAGTGACCGCCCCTATATGTTCAGAATGCAAAAACTAAACTGTATGAAGCCCCCAAGACCGCAGAGTGACCGCCCCTATATGTTCAGAATGTAAAAACTAAACTGTATGAAGCCCCCAACACCGCAGAGCGACCGCCCCTATATGTTCACAATGTAAAAACTAAACTGTATGAAGTCCCCAAGACCGCAGAGTGACCGCCCCTATATGTTCAGAATGTAAAAACTAAACTGTATGAAGCCCCCAAGACCGCAGAGTGACCGCCCCTATATGTTCAGAATGCAAAAACTAAACTGTATGAAGCCCCCAAGACCGCAGAGTGACCGCCCCTATATGTTCAGAATGTAAAAACTAAACTGTATGAAGCCCCCAACACCGCAGAGCGACCGCCCCTATATGTTCCCAATGCAAAAACTAAACTGTATGAAGCCCCCAAGACCGCAGAGTGACCGCCCCTATATGTTCAGAATGTAAAAACTAAACTGTATGAAGTCCCCAAGACCGCAGAGTGACCGCCCCTATATGTTCAGAATGTAAAAACTAAACTGTATGAAGCCCCCAAGACCGCAGAGCGACCGCCCCTATATGTTCCCAATGCAAAAACTAAACTGTATGAAGCCCCCAAGACCGCAGAGTGACCACCCCTATATGTTCACAGTGTAAAAACTAAACTGTATGAAGTCCCCAAGACCGCAGAGTGACCGCCCCTATATGATCACAATGCAAAAACTAAACTGTATGAAGCCCCCAAGACCGCAGAGTGACCACCCCTATATGTTCACAGTGTAAAAACTAAACTGTATGAAGTCCCCAAGACCGCAGAGCGACCGCCCCTATATGTTCAGAATGTAAAAACTAAACTGTATGAAGTCCCCAAGACCGCAGAGCGACCGCCCCTATATGTTCACAATGCAAAAACTAAACTGTATGAAGTCCCCAAGACCGCAGAGCGACCGCCCCTATATGTTCAGAATGTAAAAACTAAACTGTATGAAGTCCTCAAGACCGCAGAGCGACCGCCCCTATATGTTCACAGTGTAAAAACTAAACTGTATGAAGTCCCCAAGACCGCAGAGCGACCGCCCCTATATGTTCAGAATGTAAAAACTAAACTGTATGAAGTCCCCAAGACCGCAGAGCGACCGCCCCTATATGTTCACAATGCAAAAACTAAACTGTATGAAGTCCTCAAGACCGCAGAGCGACCGCCCCTATATGTTCACAATGCAAAAACTAAACTGTATGAAGTCCCCAAGACCGCAGAGTGACCGCCCCTATATGTTCACAATGCAAAAACTAAACTGTATGAAGTCCCCAAGACCGCAGAGTGACCGCCCCTATATGTTCACAATGCAAAAACTAAACTGTATGAAGTCCTCAAGACCTCAGAGCGACCTCCCCTATATGTTCACAGTGTAAAAACTAAACTGTATGAAGTCCCCAAGACCGCAGAGCGACCGCCCCTATATGTTCAGAATGTAAAAACTAAACTGTATGAAGTCCCCAAGACCGCAGAGCGACCGCCCCTATATGTTCACAGTGTAAAAACTAAACTGTATGAAGTCCCCAAGACCGCAGAGCGACCGCCCCTATATGTTCACAATGCAAAAACTAAACTGTATGAAGTCCCCAAGACCGCAGAGCGACCGCCCCTATATGTTCACAATGCAAAAACTAAACTGTATGAAGTCCTCAAGACCGCAGAGCGACCGCCCCTATATGTTCACAATGCAAAAACTAAACTGTATGAAGTCCCCAAGACCGCAGAGCGACCGCTCCTATATGTTCACAATGCAAAAACTAAACTGTATGAAGTCCTCAAGACCGCAGAGCGACCTCCCCTATATGTTCACAGTGTAAAAACTAAACTGTATGAAGCCCCCAAGACCGCAGAGTGACCGCCCCTATATGTTCACAATGCAAAAACTAAACTGTATGAAGTCCTCAAGACCGCAGAGCGACCGCCCCTATATGTTCACAGTGTAAAAACTAAACTGTATGAAGTCCCCAAGACCGCAGAGCGACCGCCCCTATATGTTCACAGTGTAAAAACTAAACTGTATGAAGTCCCCAAGACCGCAGAGCGACCGCCCCTATATGTTCAGAATGTAAAAACTAAACTGTATGAAGTCCCCAAGACCGCAGAGCGACCGCCCCTATATGTTCACAGTGTAAAAACTAAACTGTATGAAGTCCTCAAGACCGCAGAGCGACCGCCCCTATATGTTCAGAATGTAAAAACTAAACTGTATGAAGTCCCCAAGACCGCAGAGCGACCGCCCCTATATGTTCACAGTGTAAAAACTAAACTGTATGAAGTCCCCAAGACTGCAGAGCGACCGCCCCTATATGTTCAGAATGTAAAAACTAAACTGTATGAAGTCCCCAAGACCGCAGAGCGACCGCCCCTATATGTTCAGAATGTAAAAACTAAACTGTATGAAGTCCCCAAGACCGCAGAGCGACCGCCCCTATATGTTCACAGTGTAAAAACTAAACTGTATGAAGTCCTCAAGACCGCAGAGCGACCGCCCCTATATGTTCAGAATGTAAAAACTAAACTGTATGAAGTCCCCAAGACCGCAGAGCGACCGCCCCTATATGTTCACAGTGTAAAAACTAAACTGTATGAAGTCCCCAAGACTGCAGAGCGACCGCCCCTATATGTTCAGAATGTAAAAACTAAACTGTATGAAGTCCCCAAGACCGCAGAGCGACCGCCCCTATATGTTCACAGTGTAAAAACTAAACTGTATGAAGTCCCCAAGACCGCAGAGCGACCGCCCCTATATGTTCACAATGCAAAAACTAAACTGTATGAAGTCCCCAAGACCGCAGAGCGACCGCCCCTATATGTTCACAATGCAAAAACTAAACTGTATGAAGCCCCCAAGACCGCAGAGCGACCACCCCTATATGTTCACAATGCAAAAACTAAACTGTATGAAGTCCTCAAGACCGCAGAGCGACCGCCCCTATATGTTCACAGTGTAAAAACTAAACTGTATGAAGTCCCCAAGACCGCAGAGCGACCGCCCCTATATGTTCACAATGCAAAAACTAAACTGTATGAAGTCCCCAAGACCGCAGAGCGACCGCCCCTATATGTTCACAATGCAAAAACTAAACTGTATGAAGCCCCCAAGACCGCAGAGCGACCACCCCTATATGTTCACAATGCAAAAACTAAACTGTATGAAGTCCCCAAGACCGCAGAGCGACCGCCCCTATATGTTCACAATGCAAAAACTAAACTGTATGAAGCCCCCAAGACCGCAGAGCGACCACCCCTATATGTTCACAATGCAAAAACTAAACTGTATGAAGCCCCCAAGACCGCAGAGCGACCACCCCTATATGTTCACAGTGTAAAAACTAAACTGTATGAAGTCCCCAAGACCGCAGAGCGACCGCCCCTATATGTTCACAATGCAAAAACTAAACTGTATGAAGTCCCCAAGACCGCAGAGCGACCGCCCCTATATGTTCACAATGCAAAAACTAAACTGTATGAAGCCCCCAAGACCGCAGAGCGACCGCCCCTATATGTTCACAATGCAAAAACTAAACTGTATGAAGCCCCCAAGACCGCAGAGCGACCGCCCCTATATGTTCACAATGCAAAAACTAAACTGTATGAAGTCCTCAAGACCGCAGAGCGACCTCCCCTATATGTTCACAGTGTAAAAACTAAACTGTATGAAGTCCCCAAGACCGCAGAGCGACCGCCCCTATATGTTCAGAATGTAAAAACTAAACTGTATGAAGTCCCCAAGACCGCAGAGCGACCGCCCCTATATGTTCACAATGCAAAAACTAAACTGTATGAAGTCCCCAAGACCGCAGAGCGACCACCCCTATATGTTCACAATGCAAAAACTAAACTGTATGAAGTCCCCAAGACCGCAGAGTGACCGCCCCTATATGTTCACAATGCAAAAACTAAACTGTATGAAGCCCCCAAGACCGCAGAGCGACCGCCCCTATATGTTCACAATGCAAAAACTAAACTGTATGAAGTCCCCAAGACCGCAGAGTGACCGCCCCTATATGTTCACAATGCAAAAACTAAACTGTATGAAGCCCCCAAGACCGCAGAGTGACCGCCCCTATATGTTCACAATGCAAAAACTAAACTGTATGAAGTCCTCAAGACCGCAGAGCGACCGCCCCTATATGTTCACAGTGTAAAAACTAAACTGTATGAAGTCCTCAAGACCGCAGAGCGACCGCCCCTATATGTTCAGAATGTAAAAACTAAACTGTATGAAGTCCCCAAGACCGCAGAGTGACCACCCCTATATGTTCACAATGTAAAAACTAAACTGTATGAAGTCCCCAAGACCGCAGAGCGACCACCCCTATATGTTCACAATGCAAAAACTAAACTGTATGAAGTCCTCAAGACAGCAGAGTGACCGCCCCTATATGTTCACAATGCAAAAACTAAACTGTATGAAGTCCCCAAGACCGCAGAGCGACCACCCCTATATGTTCACAATGCAAAAACTAAACTGTATGAAGTCCTCAAGACAGCAGAGTGACCGCCCCTATATGTTCACAATGCAAAAACTAAACTGTATGAAGTCCCCAAGACCGCAGAGCGACCGCCCCTATATGTTCACAATGCAAAAACTAAACTGTATGAAGTCCTCAAGACAGCAGAGTGACCGCCCCTATATGTTCACAATGCAAAAACTAAACTGTATGAAGTCCCCAAGACCGCAGAGCGACCGCCCCTATATGTTCACAATGCAAAAACTAAACTGTATGAAGTCCTCAAGACAGCAGAGTGACCGCCCCTATATGTTCACAATGCAAAAACTAAACTGTATGAAGTCCCCAAGACCGCAGAGCGACCACCCCTATATGTTCACAATGCAAAAACTAAACTGTATGAAGTCCTCAAGACCTCAGAGCGACCGCCCCTATATGTTCACATTGTAAAAACTAAACTGTATGAAGTCCCCAAGACCGCAGAGCGACCGCCCCTATATGTTCACAATGCAAAAACTAAACTGTATGAAGTCCTCAAGACCGCAGAGCGACCGCCCCTATATGTTCACATTGTAAAAACTAAACTGTATGAAGTCCTCAAGACCGCAGAGCGACCGCCCCTATATGTTCACAATGCAAAAACTAAACTGTATGAAGTCCTCAAGACAGCAGAGTGACCGCCCCTATATGTTCACAATGCAAAAACTAAACTGTATGAAGTCCTCAAGACCGCAGAGCGACCTCCCCTATATGTTCACAGTGTAAAAACTAAACTGTATGAAGTCCCCAAGACCGCAGAGCGACCGCCCCTATATGTTCAGAATGTAAAAACTAAACTGTATGAAGTCCCCAAGACCGCAGAGCGACCGCCCCTATATGTTCACAATGCAAAAACTAAACTGTATGAAGTCCCCAAGACCGCAGAGCGACCACCCCTATATGTTCACAATGCAAAAACTAAACTGTATGAAGTCCCCAAGACCGCAGAGTGACCGCCCCTATATGTTCACAATGCAAAAACTAAACTGTATGAAGTCCTCAAGACCGCAGAGTGACCGCCCCTATATGTTCACAATGCAAAAACTAAACTGTATGAAGTCCTCAAGACCGCAGAGCGACCGCCCCTATATGTTCACAATGTAAAAACTAAACTGTATGAAGTCCCCAAGACCGCAGAGCGACCGCCCCTATATGTTCAGAATGTAAAAACTAAACTGTATGAAGTCCCCAAGACCGCAGAGTGACCACCCCTATATGTTCACAATGTAAAAACTAAACTGTATGAAGTCCCCAAGACCGCAGAGCGACCACCCCTATATGTTCACAATGCAAAAACTAAACTGTATGAAGTCCTCAAGACAGCAGAGTGACCGCCCCTATATGTTCACAATGCAAAAACTAAACTGTATGAAGTCCCCAAGACCGCAGAGCGACCACCCCTATATGTTCACAATGCAAAAACTAAACTGTATGAAGTCCTCAAGACAGCAGAGTGACCGCCCCTATATGTTCACAATGCAAAAACTAAACTGTATGAAGTCCCCAAGACCGCAGAGCGACCGCCCCTATATGTTCACAATGCAAAAACTAAACTGTATGAAGTCCTCAAGACAGCAGAGTGACCGCCCCTATATGTTCACAATGCAAAAACTAAACTGTATGAAGTCCCCAAGACCGCAGAGCGACCGCCCCTATATGTTCACAATGCAAAAACTAAACTGTATGAAGTCCTCAAGACAGCAGAGTGACCGCCCCTATATGTTCACAATGCAAAAACTAAACTGTATGAAGTCCCCAAGACCGCAGAGCGACCACCCCTATATGTTCACAATGCAAAAACTAAACTGTATGAAGTCCTCAAGACAGCAGAGTGACCGCCCCTATATGTTCACAATGCAAAAACTAAACTGTATGAAGTCCTCAAGACCGCAGAGCGACCGCCCCTATATGTTCACAATGCAAAAACTAAACTGTATGAAGTCCCCAAGACCGCAGAGCGACCGCCCCTATATGTTCACAATGCAAAAACTAAACTGTATGAAGTCCTCAAGACCGCAGAGCGACCGCCCCTATATGTTCACAATGCAAAAACTAAACTGTATGAAGTCCTCAAGACCGCAGAGCGACCGCCCCTATATGTTCACAATGTAAAAACTAAACTGTATGAAGTCCCCAAGACCGCAGAGCGACCGCCCCTATATGTTCAGAATGTAAAAACTAAACTGTATGAAGTCCCCAAGACCGCAGAGTGACCACCCCTATATGTTCACAATGCAAAAACTAAACTGTATGAAGTCCTCAAGACCGCAGAGCGACCGCCCCTATATGTTCACAATGTAAAAACTAAACTGTATGAAGTCCCCAAGACCGCAGAGCGACCGCCCCTATATGTTCAGAATGTAAAAACTAAACTGTATGAAGTCCCCAAGACCGCAGAGTGACCACCCCTATATGTTCACAATGTAAAAACTAAACTGTATGAAGTCCCCAAGACCGCAGAGCGACCACCCCTATATGTTCACAATGCAAAAACTAAACTGTATGAAGTCCTCAAGACAGCAGAGTGACCGCCCCTATATGTTCACAATGCAAAAACTAAACTGTATGAAGTCCCCAAGACCGCAGAGCGACCGCCCCTATATGTTCACAATGCAAAAACTAAACTGTATGAAGTCCTCAAGACAGCAGAGTGACCGCCCCTATATGTTCACATTGTAAAAACTAAACTGTATGAAGTCCCCAAGACCGCAGAGCGACCGCCCCTATATGTTCACAATGCAAAAACTAAACTGTATGAAGTCCTCAAGACCGCAGAGCGACCGCCCCTATATGTTCACATTGTAAAAACTAAACTGTATGAAGTCCTCAAGACCGCAGAGCGACCGCCCCTATATGTTCACAATGCAAAAACTAAACTGTATGAAGTCCTCAAGACCGCAGAGTGACCGCCCCTATATGTTCACAATGCAAAAACTAAACTGTATGAAGTCCTCAAGACCGCAGAGCGACCGCCCCTATATGTTCAGAATGTAAAAACTAAACTGTATGAAGTCCCCAAGACCGCAGAGCGACCGCCCCTATATGTTCAGAATGTAAAAACTAAACTGTATGAAGCCCCCAAGACCGCAGAGCGACCGCCCCTATATGTTCACAATGCAAAAACTAAACTGTATGAAGTCCTCAAGACCGCAGAGCGACCACCCCTATATGTTCACAATGCAAAAACTAAACTGTATGAAGTCCCCAAGACAGCAGAGTGACCACCCCTATATGTTCACAGTGTAAAAACTAAACTGTATGAAGTCCCCAAGACCGCAGAGTGACCACCCCTATATGTTCACAGTGTAAAAACTAAACTATATGAAGCCCCCAAGACCGCAGAGCGACCACCCCTATATGTTCACAGTGTAAAAACTAAACTGTATGAAGTCCCCAAGACCGCAGAGTGACCACCCCTATATGTTCACAGTGTAAAAACTAAACTATATGAAGCCCCCAAGACCGCAGAGCGACCACCCCTATATGTTCACAGTGTAAAAACTAAACTGTATGAAGCCCCCAAGACCGCAGAGTGACCGCCCCTATATGTTCACAGTGTAAAAACTAAACTGTATGAAGTCCCCAAGACCGCAGAGCGACCGCCCCTATATGTTCAGAATGTAAAAACTAAACTGTATGAAGTCCCCAAGACCGCAGAGCGACCGCCCCTATATGTTCACAATGCAAAAACTAAACTGTATGAAGTCCCCAAGACCGCAGAGTGACCACCCCTATATGTTCACAATGTAAAAACTAAACTGTATGAAGCCCCCAAGAACGCAGAGCGACCGCCCCTATATGTTCACAATGTAAAAACTAAACTGTATGAAGTCCTCAAGACCGCAGAGCGACCGCCCCTATATGTTCACAATGCAAAAACTAAACTGTATGAAGTCCCCAAGACCGCAGAGTGACCACCCCTATATGTTCACAATGTAAAAACTAAACTGTATGAAGCCCCCAAGAACGCAGAGCGACCGCCCCTATATGTTCACAATGCAAAAACTAAACTGTATGAAGTCCCCAAGACCGCAGAGCGACCACCCCTATATGTTCACAATGCAAAAACTAAACTGTATGAAGTCCCCAAGACCGCAGAGCGACCGCCCCTATATGTTCACAATGCAAAAACTAAACTGTATGAAGTCCCCAAGACCGCAGAGTGACCACCCCTATATGTTCACAATGTAAAAACTAAACTGTATGAAGCCCCCAAGAACGCAGAGCGACCGCCCCTATATGTTCACAATGCAAAAACTAAACTGTATGAAGTCCCCAAGACCGCAGAGCGACCACCCCTATATGTTCACAATGCAAAAACTAAACTGTATGAAGTCCCCAAGACCGCAGAGTGACCGCCCCTATATGTTCACAATGTAAAAACTAAACTGTATGAAGCCCCCAAGACCGCAGAGCGACCGCCCCTATATGTTCACAATGTAAAAACTAAACTGTATGAAGTCCCCAAGACCGCAGAGCGACCACCCCTATATGTTCACAATGCAAAAACTAAACTGTATGAAGTCCCCAAGACCGCAGAGCGACCACCCCTATATGTTCACAATGCAAAAACTAAACTGTATGAAGTCCCCAAGACCGCAGAGCGACCGCCCCTATATGTTCACAATGTAAAAACTAAACTGTATGAAGCCCCCAAGAACGCAGAGCGACCGCCCCTATATGTTCACAATGTAAAAACTAAACTGTATGAAGTCCTCAAGACCGTAGAGCGACCACCCCTATATGTTCACAATGCAAAAACTAAACTGTATGAAGTCCCCAAGACCGCAGAGCGACCGCCCCTATATGTTCAGAATGTAAAAACTAAACTGTATGAAGTCCCCAAGACCGCAGAGTGACCGCCCCTATATGTTCACAATGCAAAAACTAAACTGTATGAAGTCCCCAAGACCGCAGAGTGACCGCCCCTATATGTTCACAATGTAAAAACTAAACTGTATGAAGCCCCCAAGACCACAGAGCGACCGCCCCTATATGTTCACAATGCAAAAACTAAACTGTATGAAGTCCCCAAGACCGCAGAGTGACCGCCCCTATATGTTCACAATGCAAAAACTAAACTGTATGAAGTCCCCAAGACCGCAGAGCGACCACCCCTATATGTTCACAATGCAAAAACTAAACTGTATGAAGTCCCCAAGACCGCAGAGCGACCACCCCTATATGTTCACAATGTAAAAACTAAACTGTATGAAGCCCCCAAGACCGCAGAGCGACCGCCCCTATATGTTCACAATGCAAAAACTAAACTGTATGAAGCCCCCAAGACCGCAGAGTGACCGCCCCTATATGTTCACAATGTAAAAACTAAACTGTATGAAGTCCCCAAGACCGCAGAGTGACCGCCCCTATATGTTCACAATGCAAAAACTAAACTGTATGAAGCCCCCAAGACCGCAGAGTGACCGCCCCTATATGTTCACAGTGTAAAAACTAAACTGTATGAAGCCCCCAAGACCGCAGAGTGACCGCCCCTATATGTTCACAGTGTAAAAACTAAACTGTATGAAGTCCCCAAGACCGCAGAGCGACCGCCCCTATATGTTCAGAATGTAAAAACTAAACTGTATGAAGCCCCCAAGACCGCAGAGCGACCGCCCCTATATGTTCACAATGCAAAAACTAAACTGTATGAAGTCCTCAAGACCGCAGAGCGACCACCCCTATATGTTCACAATGCAAAAACTAAACTGTATGAAGTCCCCAAGACAGCAGAGTGACCACCCCTATATGTTCACAATGCAAAAACTAAACTGTATGAAGTCCTCAAGACCGCAGAGTGACCACCCCTATATGTTCACAGTGTAAAAACTAAACTGTATGAAGTCCCCAAGACCGCAGAGTGACCACCCCTATATGTTCACAATGCAAAAACTAAACTGTATGAAGTCCTCAAGACCGCAGAGTGACCGCCCCTATATGTTCACAGTGTAAAAACTAAACTGTATGAAGTCCCCAAGACCGCAGAGTGACCGCCCCTATATGTTCAGAATGTAAAAACTAAACTGTATGAAGCCCCCAAGACCGCAGAGCGACCGCCCCTATATGTTCACAATGCAAAAACTAAACTGTATGAAGTCCCCAAGACAGCAGAGTGACCACCCCTATATGTTCACAATGCAAAAACTAAACTGTATGAAGTCCCCAAGACAGCAGAGTGACCACCCCTATATGTTCACAATGCAAAAACTAAACTGTATGAAGTCCTCAAGACCGCAGAGTGACCACCCCTATATGTTCACAGTGTAAAAACTAAACTGTATGAAGTCCCCAAGACCGCAGAGCGACCACCCCTATATGTTCACAATGCAAAAACTAAACTGTATGAAGTCCCCAAGACAGCAGAGTGACCACCCCTATATGTTCACAATGCAAAAACTAAACTGTATGAAGTCCTCAAGACCGCAGAGTGACCACCCCTATATGTTCACAGTGTAAAAACTAAACTGTATGAAGTCCCCAAGACCGCAGAGCGACCGCCCCTATATGTTCACAGTGTAAAAACTAAACTGTATGAAGTCCCCAAGACAGCAGAGTGACCACCCCTATATGTTCACAATGCAAAAACTAAACTGTATGAAGTCCCCAAGACAGCAGAGTGACCACCCCTATATGTTCACAATGCAAAAACTAAACTGTATGAAGCCCCCAAGACCGCAGAGTGACCGCCCCTATATGTTCACAGTGTAAAAACTAAACTATATGAAGCCCCCAAGACCGCAGAGTGACCGCCCCTATATGTTCACAGTGTAAAAACTAAACTGTATGAAGTCCTCAAGACCGCAGAGTGACCGCCCCTATATGTTCACAATGCAAAAACTAACTGTATGAAGCCCCCAAGACCGCAGAGCGACCACCCCTATATGTTCACAGTGTAAAAACTAAACTGTATGAATCCCCCAAGACCGCAGAGTGACCGCCCCTATATGTTCACAGTGTAAAAACTAAACTGTATGAAGTCCTCAAGACCGCAGAGCGACCACCCCTATATGTTCACAGTGTAAAAACTAAACTATATGAAGCCCCCAAGACCGCAGAGCGACCACCCCTATATGTTCACAGTGTAAAAACTAAACTGTATGAAGCCCCCAAGACCGCAGAGTGACCACCCCTATATGTTCACAGTGTAAAAACTAAACTGTATGAAGTCCTCAAGACCGCAGAGCGACCACCCCTATATGTTCACAATGCAAAAACTAAACTGTATGAAGTCCCCAAGACAGCAGAGTGACCACCCCTATATGTTAACAATGCAAAAACTAAACTGTATGAAGCCCCCAAGACCGCAGAGTGACCGCCCCTATATGTTCACAGTGTAAAAACTAAACTATATGAAGCCCCCAAGACCGCAGAGCGACCACCCCTATATGTTCACAGTGTAAAAACTAAACTGTATGAAGCCCCCAAGACCGCAGAGTGACCGCCCCTATATGTTCACAGTGTAAAAACTAAACTGTATGAAGTCCCCAAGACCGCAGAGCGACCGCCCCTATATGTTCAGAATGTAAAAACTAAACTGTATGAAGTCCCCAAGACCGCAGAGCGACCGCCCCTATATGTTCACAATGCAAAAACTAAACTGTATGAAGTCCCCAAGACCGCAGAGCGACCGCCCCTATATGTTCACAATGTAAAAACTAAACTGTATGAAGCCCCCAAGAACGCAGAGCGACCGCCCCTATATGTTCACAATGTAAAAACTAAACTGTATGAAGTCCTCAAGACCGCAGAGCGACCGCCCCTATATGTTCACAATGCAAAAACTAAACTGTATGAAGCCCCCAAGACCGCAGAGCGACCGCCCCTATATGTTCACAATGTAAAAACTAAACTGTATGAAGCCCCCAAGACCGCAGAGTGACCGCCCCTATATGTTCACAATGTAAAAACTAAACTGTATGAAGCCCCCAAGACCACAGAGTGACCACCCCTATATGTTCACAATGCAAAAACTAAACTGTATGAAGTCCCCAAGACCGCAGAGCGACCGCCCCTATATGTTCACAATGCAAAAACTAAACTGTATGAAGTCCTCAAGACCGCAGAGCGACCGCCCCTATATGTTCACAATGCAAAAACTAAACTGTATGAAGCCCCCAAGACCGCAGAGTGACCGCCCCTATATGTTCACAATGTAAAAACTAAACTGTATGAAGTCCTCAAGACCGCAGAGCGACCGCCCCTATATGTTCACAATGCAAAAACTAAACTGTATGAAGTCCTCAAGACCGCAGAGCGACCGCCCCTATATGTTCACAATGCAAAAACTAAACTGTATGAAGTCCCCAAGACCGCAGAGCGACCGCCCCTATATGTTCACAATGCAAAAACTAAACTGTATGAAGTCCTCAAGACCGCAGAGCGACCGCCCCTATATGTTCACAATGCAAAAACTAAACTGTATGAAGCCCCCAAGACCGCAGAGCGACCGCCCCTATATGTTCACAATGCAAAAACTAAACTGTATGAAGTCCTCAAGACCGCAGAGCGACCGCCCCTATATGTTCACAATGCAAAAACTAAACTGTATGAAGTCCCCAAGACCGCAGAGCGACCGCCCCTATATGTTCACAATGTAAAAACTAAACTGTATGAAGCCCCCAAGACCACAGAGCGACCACCCCTATATGTTCACAATGCAAAAACTAAACTGTATGAAGTCCCCAAGACCGCAGAGTGACCGCCCCTATCTGTTCACAATGTAAAAACTAAACTGTATGAAGCCCCCAAGACCGCAGAGTGACCGCCCCTATATGTTCACAATGCAAAAACTAAACTGTATGAAGTCCCCAAGACCGCAGAGCGACCGCCCCTATATGTTCACAATGCAAAAACTAAACTGTATGAAGCCCCCAAGACCGCAGAGTGACCACCCCTATATGTTCACAGTGTAAAAACTAAACTGTATGAAGCCCCCAAGACCGCAGAGTGACCGCCCCTATATGTTCACAGTGTAAAAACTAAACTGTATGAAGTCCCCAAGACCGCAGAGCGACCGCCCCTATATGTTCAGAATGTAAAAACTAAACTGTATGAAGCCCCCAAGACCGCAGAGTGACCGCCCCTATATGTTCACAGTGTAAAAACTAAACTGTATGAAGTCCCCAAGACCGCAGAGTGACCACCCCTATATGTTCACAATGTAAAAACTAAACTGTATGAAGCCCCCAAGACCACAGAGCGACCGCCCCTATATGTTCACAATGCAAAAACTAAACTGTATGAAGTCCCCAAGACCGCAGAGTGACCGCCCCTATATGTTCACAATGCAAAAACTAAACTGTATGAAGTCCCCAAGACCGCAGAGTGACCGCCCCTATATGTTCACAATGTAAAAACTAAACTGTATGAAGCCCCCAAGACCACAGAGCGACCGCCCCTATATGTTCACAATGCAAAAACTAAACTGTATGAAGTCCCCAAGACCGCAGAGTGACCGCCCCTATATGTTCACAATGCAAAAACTAAACTGTATGAAGTCCCCAAGACCGCAGAGCGACCACCCCTATATGTTCACAATGCAAAAACTAAACTGTATGAAGCCCCCAAGACCGCAGAGTGACCACCCCTATATGTTCACAGTGTAAAAACTAAACTGTATGAAGCCCCCAAGACCGCAGAGTGACCGCCCCTATATGTTCACAGTGTAAAAACTAAACTGTATGAAGTCCCCAAGACCGCAGAGCGACCGCCCCTATATGTTCAGAATGTAAAAACTAAACTGTATGAAGTCCCCAAGACTGCAGAGCGACCGCCCCTATATGTTCACAATGCAAAAACTAAACTGTATGAAGTCCCCAAGACCGCAGAGCGACCGCCCCTATATGTTCAGAATGTAAAAACTAAACTGTATGAAGTCCTCAAGACCGCAGAGCGACCGCCCCTATATGTTCACAGTGTAAAAACTAAACTGTATGAAGTCCCCAAGACCGCAGAGCGACCGCCCCTATATGTTCAGAATGTAAAAACTAAACTGTATGAAGTCCCCAAGACCGCAGAGCGACCGCCCCTATATGTTCACAATGCAAAAACTAAACTGTATGAAGTCCTCAAGACCGCAGAGCGACCGCCCCTATATGTTCACAATGCAAAAACTAAACTGTATGAAGTCCCCAAGACCGCAGAGTGACCGCCCCTATATGTTCACAATGCAAAAACTAAACTGTATGAAGTCCCCAAGACCGCAGAGTGACCGCCCCTATATGTTCACAATGCAAAAACTAAACTGTATGAAGTCCTCAAGACCGCAGAGCGACCTCCCCTATATGTTCACAGTGTAAAAACTAAACTGTATGAAGTCCCCAAGACCGCAGAGCGACCGCCCCTATATGTTCAGAATGTAAAAACTAAACTGTATGAAGTCCCCAAGACCGCAGAGCGACCGCCCCTATATGTTCACAGTGTAAAAACTAAACTGTATGAAGTCCCCAAGACCGCAGAGCGACCGCCCCTATATGTTCACAATGCAAAAACTAAACTGTATGAAGTCCCCAAGACCGCAGAGCGACCGCCCCTATATGTTCACAATGCAAAAACTAAACTGTATGAAGTCCTCAAGACCGCAGAGCGACCGCCCCTATATGTTCACAATGCAAAAACTAAACTGTATGAAGTCCCCAAGACCGCAGAGTGACCGCCCCTATATGTTCACAATGCAAAAACTAAACTGTATGAAGTCCTCAAGACCGCAGAGCGACCGCCCCTATATGTTCACAATGCAAAAACTAAACTGTATGAAGTCCCCAAGACCGCAGAGCGACCGCCCCTATATGTTCACAATGTAAAAACTAAACTGTATGAAGCCCCCAAGACCGCAGAGTGACCGCCCCTATATGTTCACAGTGTAAAAACTAAACTGTATGAAGCCCCCAAGACCGCAGAGTGACCGCCCCTATATGTTCACAATGCAAAAACTAAACTGTATGAAGTCCTCAAGACCGCAGAGCGACCGCCCCTATATGTTCACAATGCAAAAACTAAACTGTATGAAGTCCCCAAGACCGCAGAGTGACCGCCCCTATATGTTCACAATGCAAAAACGAAACTGTATGAAGTCCTCAAGACCGCAGAGCGACCGCCCCTATATGTTCACAATGCAAAAACTAAACTGTATGAAGTCCCCAAGACCGCAGAGCGACCGCCCCTATATGTTCACAATGTAAAAACTAAACTGTATGAAGCCCCCAAGACCGCAGAGCGACCGCCCCTATATGTTCACAATGCAAAAACTAAACTGTATGAAGTCCTCAAGACCGCAGAGCGACCGCCCCTATATGTTCACAGTGTAAAAACTAAACTGTATGAAGTCCCCAAGACCGCAGAGCGACCGCCCCTATATGTTCAGAATGTAAAAACTAAACTGTATGAAGTCCCCAAGACCGCAGAGCGACCGCCCCTATATGTTCACAGTGTAAAAACTAAACTGTATGAAGTCCCCAAGACCGCAGAGCGACCGCCCCTATATGTTCAGAATGTAAAAACTAAACTGTATGAAGTCCCCAAGACCGCAGAGCGACCGCCCCTATATGTTCAGAATGTAAAAACTAAACTGTATGAAGTCCCCAAGACCGCAGAGCGACCGCCCCTATATGTTCACAGTGTAAAAACTAAACTGTATGAAGTCCCCAAGACCGCAGAGCGACCGCCCCTATATGTTCACAATGCAAAAACTAAACTGTATGAAGTCCCCAAGACCGCAGAGCGACCGCCCCTATATGTTCACAATGCAAAAACTAAACTGTATGAAGCCCCCAAGACCGCAGAGCGACCACCCCTATATGTTCACAATGCAAAAACTAAACTGTATGAAGTCCTCAAGACCGCAGAGCGACCGCCCCTATATGTTCACAGTGTAAAAACTAAACTGTATGAAGTCCCCAAGACCGCAGAGCGACCGCCCCTATATGTTCACAATGCAAAAACTAAACTGTATGAAGTCCCCAAGACCGCAGAGCGACCGCCCCTATATGTTCACAATGCAAAAACTAAACTGTATGAAGCCCCCAAGACCGCAGAGCGACCGCCCCTATATGTTCACAATGCAAAAACTAAACTGTATGAAGCCCCCAAGACCGCAGAGCGACCGCCCCTATATGTTCACAATGCAAAAACTAAACTGTATGAAGTCCCCAAGACCGCAGAGCGACCGCCCCTATATGTTCACAATGCAAAAACTAAACTGTATGAAGTCCCCAAGACCGCAGAGCGACCGCCCCTATATGTTCACAATGCAAAAACTAAACTGTATGAAGTCCCCAAGACCGCAGAGCGACCGCCCCTATATGTTCACAATGCAAAAACTAAACTGTATGAAGCCCCCAAGACCGCAGAGCGACCACCCCTATATGTTCACAATGCAAAAACTAAACTGTATGAAGCCCCCAAGACCGCAGAGCGACCACCCCTATATGTTCACAGTGTAAAAACTAAACTGTATGAAGTCCCCAAGACCGCAGAGCGACCGCCCCTATATGTTCACAATGCAAAAACTAAACTGTATGAAGTCCCCAAGACCGCAGAGCGACCGCCCCTATATGTTCACAATGCAAAAACTAAACTGTATGAAGCCCCCAAGACCGCAGAGCGACCACCCCTATATGTTCACAATGCAAAAACTAAACTGTATGAAGTCCTCAAGACCGCAGAGCGACCTCCCCTATATGTTCACAGTGTAAAAACTAAACTGTATGAAGTCCCCAAGACCGCAGAGCGACCGCCCCTATATGTTCAGAATGTAAAAACTAAACTGTATGAAGTCCCCAAGACCGCAGAGCGACCGCCCCTATATGTTCACAATGCAAAAACTAAACTGTATGAAGTCCCCAAGACCGCAGAGCGACCACCCCTATATGTTCACAATGCAAAAACTAAACTGTATGAAGTCCCCAAGACCGCAGAGTGACCGCCCCTATATGTTCACAATGCAAAAACTAAACTGTATGAAGTCCTCAAGACCGCAGAGTGACCGCCCCTATATGTTCACAATGCAAAAACTAAACTGTATGAAGTCCTCAAGACCGCAGAGCGACCGCCCCTATATGTTCACAGTGTAAAAACTAAACTGTATGAAGTCCCCAAGACCGCAGAGCGACCGCCCCTATATGTTCAGAATGTAAAAACTAAACTGTATGAAGTCCCCAAGACCGCAGAGTGACCACCCCTATATGTTCACAATGTAAAAACTAAACTGTATGAAGTCCCCAAGACCGCAGAGCGACCACCCCTATATGTTCACAATGCAAAAACTAAACTGTATGAAGTCCTCAAGACAGCAGAGTGACCGCCCCTATATGTTCACAATGCAAAAACTAAACTGTATGAAGTCCCCAAGACCGCAGAGCGACCACCCCTATATGTTCACAATGCAAAAACTAAACTGTATGAAGTCCCCAAGACCGCAGAGCGACCGCCCCTATATGTTCACAATGCAAAAACTAAACTGTATGAAGTCCTCAAGACAGCAGAGTGACCGCCCCTATATGTTCACAATGCAAAAACTAAACTGTATGAAGTCCCCAAGACCGCAGAGCGACCACCCCTATATGTTCACAATGCAAAAACTAAACTGTATGAAGTCCTCAAGACCGCAGAGCGACCGCCCCTATATGTTCACAATGCAAAAACTAAACTGTATGAAGTCCTCAAGACCGCAGAGCGACCGCCCCTATATGTTCACATTGTAAAAACTAAACTGTATGAAGTCCCCAAGACCGCAGAGCGACCGCCCCTATATGTTCACAATGCAAAAACTAAACTGTATGAAGTCCCCAAGACCGCAGAGCGACCGCCCCTATATGTTCACAATGCAAAAACTAAACTGTATGAAGTCCCCAAGACCGCAGAGCGACCGCCCCTATATGTTCACAATGCAAAAACTAAACTGTATGAAGTCCTCAAGACAGCAGAGTGACCGCCCCTATATGTTCACAATGCAAAAACTAAACTGTATGAAGTCCCCAAGACCGCAGAGCGACCACCCCTATATGTTCACAATGCAAAAACTAAACTGTATGAAGTCCTCAAGACAGCAGAGTGACCGCCCCTATATGTTCACAATGCAAAAACTAAACTGTATGAAGTCCTCAAGACCGCAGAGCGACCGCCCCTATATGTTCACATTGTAAAAACTAAACTGTATGAAGTCCCCAAGACCGCAGAGCGACCGCCCCTATATGTTCACAATGCAAAAACTAAACTGTATGAAGTCCTCAAGACCGCAGAGCGACCGCCCCTATATGTTCACATTGTAAAAACTAAACTGTATGAAGTCCTCAAGACCGCAGAGCGACCGCCCCTATATGTTCACAATGCAAAAACTAAACTGTATGAAGTCCTCAAGACAGCAGAGTGACCGCCCCTATATGTTCACAATGCAAAAACTAAACTGTATGAAGTCCTCAAGACCGCAGAGCGACCGCCCCTATATGTTCAGAATGTAAAAACTAAACTGTATGAAGTCCCCAAGACCGCAGAGCGACCGCCCCTATATGTTCAGAATGTAAAAACTAAACTGTATGAAGCCCCCAAGACCGCAGAGCGACCGCCCCTATATGTTCACAATGCAAAAACTAAACTGTATGAAGTCCTCAAGACCGCAGAGCGACCACCCCTATATGTTCACAATGCAAAAACTAAACTGTATGAAGTCCCCAAGACAGCAGAGTGACCACCCCTATATGTTCACAGTGTAAAAACTAAACTGTATGAAGTCCCCAAGACCGCAGAGTGACCGCCCCTATATGTTCACAATGCAAAAACTAAACTATATGAAGCCCCCAAGACCGCAGAGCGACCACCCCTATATGTTCACAGTGTAAAAACTAAACTGTATGAAGTCCCCAAGACCGCAGAGCGACCGCCCCTATATGTTCACAGTGTAAAAACTAAACTATATGAAGCCCCCAAGACCGCAGAGCGACCACCCCTATATGTTCACAGTGTAAAAACTAAACTGTATGAAGCCCCCAAGACCGCAGAGTGACCGCCCCTATATGTTCACAGTGTAAAAACTAAACTGTATGAAGTCCCCAAGACCGCAGAGCGACCGCCCCTATATGTTCAGAATGTAAAAACTAAACTGTATGAAGTCCCCAAGACCGCAGAGCGACCGCCCCTATATGTTCACAATGCAAAAACTAAACTGTATGAAGTCCCCAAGACCGCAGAGTGACCACCCCTATATGTTCACAATGTAAAAACTAAACTGTATGAAGCCCCCAAGAACGCAGAGCGACCGCCCCTATATGTTCACAATGTAAAAACTAAACTGTATGAAGTCCTCAAGACCGCAGAGCGACCGCCCCTATATGTTCACAATGCAAAAACTAAACTGTATGAAGTCCCCAAGACCGCAGAGTGACCACCCCTATATGTTCACAATGTAAAAACTAAACTGTATGAAGCCCCCAAGAACGCAGAGCGACCGCCCCTATATGTTCACAATGCAAAAACTAAACTGTATGAAGTCCCCAAGACCGCAGAGCGACCACCCCTATATGTTCACAATGCAAAAACTAAACTGTATGAAGTCCCCAAGACCGCAGAGCGACCGCCCCTATATGTTCACAATGCAAAAACTAAACTGTATGAAGTCCCCAAGACCGCAGAGTGACCACCCCTATATGTTCACAATGTAAAAACTAAACTGTATGAAGCCCCCAAGAACGCAGAGCGACCGCCCCTATATGTTCACAATGCAAAAACTAAACTGTATGAAGTCCCCAAGACCGCAGAGCGACCACCCCTATATGTTCACAATGCAAAAACTAAACTGTATGAAGTCCCCAAGACCGCAGAGTGACCGCCCCTATATGTTCACAATGTAAAAACTAAACTGTATGAAGCCCCCAAGACCGCAGAGCGACCGCCCCTATATGTTCACAATGTAAAAACTAAACTGTATGAAGTCCCCAAGACCGCAGAGCGACCACCCCTATATGTTCACAATGCAAAAACTAAACTGTATGAAGTCCCCAAGACCGCAGAGCGACCACCCCTATATGTTCACAATGCAAAAACTAAACTGTATGAAGTCCCCAAGACCGCAGAGCGACCGCCCCTATATGTTCACAATGTAAAAACTAAACTGTATGAAGCCCCCAAGAACGCAGAGCGACCGCCCCTATATGTTCACAATGTAAAAACTAAACTGTATGAAGTCCTCAAGACCGTAGAGCGACCACCCCTATATGTTCACAATGCAAAAACTAAACTGTATGAAGTCCCCAAGACCGCAGAGCGACCACCCCTATATGTTCACAATGCAAAAACTAAACTGTATGAAGTCCCCAAGACCGCAGAGTGACCGCCCCTATATGTTCACAATGTAAAAACTAAACTGTATGAAGCCCCCAAGACCACAGAGCGACCGCCCCTATATGTTCACAATGCAAAAACTAAACTGTATGAAGTCCCCAAGACCGCAGAGTGACCGCCCCTATATGTTCACAATGCAAAAACTAAACTGTATGAAGTCCCCAAGACCGCAGAGCGACCACCCCTATATGTTCACAATGCAAAAACTAAACTGTATGAAGTCCCCAAGACCGCAGAGCGACCACCCCTATATGTTCACAATGTAAAAACTAAACTGTATGAAGCCCCCAAGACCGCAGAGCGACCGCCCCTATATGTTCACAATGCAAAAACTAAACTGTATGAAGCCCCCAAGACCGCAGAGTGACCGCCCCTATATGTTCACAATGTAAAAACTAAACTGTATGAAGTCCCCAAGACCGCAGAGTGACCGCCCCTATATGTTCACAATGCAAAAACTAAACTGTATGAAGCCCCCAAGACCGCAGAGTGACCGCCCCTATATGTTCACAGTGTAAAAACTAAACTGTATGAAGTCCCCAAGACCGCAGAGCGACCGCCCCTATATGTTCAGAATGTAAAAACTAAACTGTATGAAGCCCCCAAGACCGCAGAGCGACCGCCCCTATATGTTCACAATGCAAAAACTAAACTGTATGAAGTCCTCAAGACCGCAGAGCGACCACCCCTATATGTTCACAATGCAAAAACTAAACTGTATGAAGTCCCCAAGACAGCAGAGTGACCACCCCTATATGTTCACAATGCAAAAACTAAACTGTATGAAGTCCTCAAGACCGCAGAGTGACCACCCCTATATGTTCACAGTGTAAAAACTAAACTGTATGAAGTCCCCAAGACCGCAGAGTGACCACCCCTATATGTTCACAATGCAAAAACTAAACTGTATGAAGTCCTCAAGACCGCAGAGTGACCGCCCCTATATGTTCACAGTGTAAAAACTAAACTGTATGAAGTCCCCAAGACCGCAGAGTGACCGCCCCTATATGTTCAGAATGTAAAAACTAAACTGTATGAAGCCCCCAAGACCGCAGAGCGACCGCCCCTATATGTTCACAATGCAAAAACTAAACTGTATGAAGTCCCCAAGACAGCAGAGTGACCGCCCCTATATGTTCACAATGCAAAAACTAAACTGTATGAAGTCCTCAAGACCGCAGAGTGACCGCCCCTATATGTTCACAATGCAAAAACTAAACTGTATGAAGTCCCCAAGACAGCAGAGTGACCACCCCTATATGTTCACAATGCAAAAACTAAACTGTATGAAGTCCTCAAGACCGCAGAGTGACCACCCCTATATGTTCACAGTGTAAAAACTAAACTGTATGAAGTCCCCAAGACCGCAGAGCGACCACCCCTATATGTTCACAATGCAAAAACTAAACTGTATGAAGTCCCCAAGACAGCAGAGTGACCACCCCTATATGTTCACAATGCAAAAACTAAACTGTATGAAGTCCTCAAGACCGCAGAGTGACCACCCCTATATGTTCACAGTGTAAAAACTAAACTGTATGAAGTCCCCAAGACCGCAGAGCGACCGCCCCTATATGTTCACAGTGTAAAAACTAAACTGTATGAAGTCCCCAAGACAGCAGAGTGACCACCCCTATATGTTCACAATGCAAAAACTAAACTGTATGAAGTCCCCAAGACAGCAGAGTGACCACCCCTATATGTTCACAATGCAAAAACTAAACTGTATGAAGCCCCCAAGACCGCAGAGTGACCGCCCCTATATGTTCACAGTGTAAAAACTAAACTGTATGAAGCCCCCAAGACCGCAGAGTGACCGCCCCTATATGTTCACAGTGTAAAAACTAAACTGTATGAAGTCCTCAAGACCGCAGAGTGACCGCCCCTATATGTTCACAATGCAAAAACTAAACTGTATGAAGCCCCCAAGACCGCAGAGCGACCACCCCTATATGTTCACAGTGTAAAAACTAAACTGTATGAATCCCCCAAGACCGCAGAGTGACCGCCCCTATATGTTCACAGTGTAAAAACTAAACTGTATGAAGTCCTCAAGACCGCAGAGCGACCACCCCTATATGTTCACAGTGTAAAAACTAAACTATATGAAGCCCCCAAGACCGCAGAGTGACCGCCCCTATATGTTCACAGTGTAAAAACTAAACTATATGAAGCCCCCAAGACCGCAGAGTGACCGCCCCTATATGTTCACAGTGTAAAAACTAAACTGTATGAAGTCCTCAAGACCGCAGAGTGACCGCCCCTATATGTTCACAATGCAAAAACTAAACTGTATGAAGCCCCCAAGACCGCAGAGTGACCGCCCCTATATGTTCACAGTGTAAAAACTAAACTATATGAAGCCCCCAAGACCGCAGAGTGACCGCCCCTATATGTTCACAGTGTAAAAACTAAACTGTATGAAGTCCTCAAGACCGCAGAGTGACCGCCCCTATATGTTCACAATGCAAAAACTAAACTGTATGAAGCCCCCAAGACCGCAGAGCGACCACCCCTATATGTTCACAGTGTAAAAACTAAACTGTATGAATCCCCCAAGACCGCAGAGTGACCGCCCCTATATGTTCACAGTGTAAAAACTAAACTGTATGAAGTCCTCAAGACCGCAGAGCGACCACCCCTATATGTTCACAGTGTAAAAACTAAACTATATGAAGCCCCCAAGACCGCAGAGCGACCACCCCTATATGTTCACAGTGTAAAAACTAAACTGTATGAAGCCCCCAAGACCGCAGAGTGACCACCCCTATATGTTCACAGTGTAAAAACTAAACTGTATGAAGTCCTCAAGACCGCAGAGCGACCACCCCTATATGTTCACAATGCAAAAACTAAACTGTATGAAGTCCCCAAGACAGCAGAGTGACCACCCCTATATGTTAACAATGCAAAAACTAAACTGTATGAAGCCCCCAAGACCGCAGAGTGACCGCCCCTATATGTTCACAGTGTAAAAACTAAACTGTATGAAGCCCCCAAGACCGCAGAGTGACCGCCCCTATATGTTCACAGTGTAAAAACTAAACTGTATGAAGTCCCCAAGACCGCAGAGCGACCGCCCCTATATGTTCAGAATGTAAAAACTAAACTGTATGAAGTCCCCAAGACCGCAGAGCGACCGCCCCTATATGTTCACAATGCAAAAACTAAACTGTATGAAGTCCCCAAGACCGCAGAGCGACCGCCCCTATATGTTCACAATGTAAAAACTAAACTGTATGAAGCCCCCAAGAACGCAGAGCGACCGCCCCTATATGTTCACAATGTAAAAACTAAACTGTATGAAGTCCTCAAGACCGCAGAGCGACCGCCCCTATATGTTCACAATGCAAAAACTAAACTGTATGAAGCCCCCAAGACCGCAGAGCGACCGCCCCTATATGTTCACAATGTAAAAACTAAACTGTATGAAGCCCCCAAGACCACAGAGTGACCGCCCCTATATGTTCACAATGTAAAAACTAAACTGTATGAAGCCCCCAAGACCACAGAGCGACCACCCCTATATGTTCACAATGTAAAAACTAAACTGTATGAAGTCCCCAAGACCGCAGAGCGACCGCCCCTATATGTTCACAATGTAAAAACTAAACTGTATGAAGCCCCCAAGACCACAGAGCGACCACCCCTATATGTTCACAATGTAAAAACTAAACTGTATGAAGTCCCCAAGACCGCAGAGCGACCGCCCCTATATGTTCACAATGTAAAAACTAAACTGTATGAAGCCCCCAAGACCGCAGAGTGACCACCCCTATATGTTCACAATGTAAAAACTAAACTGTATGAAGCCCCCAAGACCGCAGAGCGACCGCCCCTATATGTTCACAATGTAAAAACTAAACTGTATGAAGCCCCCAAGACCGCAGAGTGACCGCCCCTATATGTTCACAATGTAAAAACTAAACTGTATGAAGCCCCCAAGACCACAGAGTGACCGCCCCTATATGTTCACAATGTAAAAACTAAACTGTATGAAGCCCCCAAGACCACAGAGCGACCACCCCTATATGTTCACAATGCAAAAACTAAACTGTATGAAGTCCCCAAGACCACAGAACGGCCACCCCTATATGTTCACAGTGTAAAAACTAAACTGTATGAAGCCCCCAAGACCACAGAGCGACCGCCCCTATATGTTCACAATGTAAAAACTAAACTGTATGAAGCCCCCAAGACCGCAGAGCGACCGCCCCTATATGGTCACAATGTAAAAACTAAACTGTATGAAGCCCCCAAGACCACAGAACGGCCACCCCTATATGTTCACAGTGTAAAAACTAAACTGTATGAAGCCCCCAAGACCGCAGAGCGACCGCCCCTATATGTTCACAATGTAAAAACTAAACTGTATGAAGCCCCCAAGACCACAGAGCGACCACCCCTATATGTTCACAATGCAAAAACTAAACTGTATGAAGTCCCCAAGACCGCAGAGTGACCGCCCCTATATGTTCACAATGTAAAAACTAAACTGTATGAAGCCCCCAAGACCACAGAGCGACCGCCCCTATATGTTCACAATGCAAAAACTAAACTGTATGAAGTCCCCAAGACCGCAGAGTGACCGCCCCTATATGTTCACAATGCAAAAACTAAACTGTATGAAGTCCCCAAGACCGCAGAGCGACCGCCCCTATATGTTCACAATGCAAAAACTAAACTGTATGAAGCCCCCAAGACCGCAGAGTGACCACCCCTATATGTTCACAGTGTAAAAACTAAACTGTATGAAGCCCCCAAGACCGCAGAGTGACCGCCCCTATATGTTCACAGTGTAAAAACTAAACTGTATGAAGTCCCCAAGACCGCAGAGCGACCGCCCCTATATGTTCAGAATGTAAAAACTAAACTGTATGAAGCCCCCAAGACCGCAGAGTGACCGCCCCTATATGTTCACAGTGTAAAAACTAAACTGTATGAAGTCCCCAAGACCGCAGAGTGACCACCCCTATATGTTCACAATGTAAAAACTAAACTGTATGAAGCCCCCAAGACCACAGAGCGACCGCCCCTATATGTTCACAATGCAAAAACTAAACTGTATGAAGTCCCCAAGACCGCAGAGTGACCGCCCCTATATGTTCACAATGCAAAAACTAAACTGTATGAAGTCCCCAAGACCGCAGAGTGACCGCCCCTATATGTTCACAATGTAAAAACTAAACTGTATGAAGCCCCCAAGACCACAGAGCGACCGCCCCTATATGTTCACAATGCAAAAACTAAACTGTATGAAGTCCCCAAGACCGCAGAGTGACCGCCCCTATATGTTCACAATGCAAAAACTAAACTGTATGAAGTCCCCAAGACCGCAGAGCGACCACCCCTATATGTTCACAATGCAAAAACTAAACTGTATGAAGCCCCCAAGACCGCAGAGTGACCACCCCTATATGTTCACAATGTAAAAACTAAACTGTATGAAGCCCCCAAGACCGCAGAGTGACCGCCCCTATATGTTCACAGTGTAAAAACTAAACTGTATGAAGTCCCCAAGACCGCAGAGCGACCGCCCCTATATGTTCACAATGCAAAAACTAAACTGTATGAAGTCCCCAAGACCGCAGAGTGACCACCCCTATATGTTCACAATGTAAAAACTAAACTGTATGAAGTCCCCAAGACCGCAGAGTGACCGCCCCTATATGTTCACAATGCAAAAACTAAACTGTATGAAGTCCCCAAGACCGCAGAGCGACCACCCCTATATGTTCACAATGCAAAAACTAAACTGTATGAAGCCCCCAAGACCGCAGAGTGACCACCCCTATATGTTCACAATGTAAAAACTAAACTGTATGAAGCCCCCAAGACCGCAGAGTGACCGCCCCTATATGTTCACAGTGTAAAAACTAAACTGTATGAAGCCCCCAAGACCACAGAGCGACCGCCCCTATATGTTCACAATGCAAAAACTAAACTGTATGAAGTCCCCAAGACCGCAGAGTGACCGCCCCTTTATGTTCACAATGCAAAAACTAAACTGTATGAAGTCCCCAAGACCGCAGAGCGACCACCCCTATATGTTCACAATGCAAAAACTAAACTGTATGAAGCCCCCAAGACCGCAGAGTGACCACCCCTATATGTTCACAGTGTAAAAACTAAACTGTATGAAGCCCCCAAGACCGCAGAGTGACCGCCCCTATATGTTCACAGTGTAAAAACTAAACTGTATGAAGTCCCCAAGACCGCAGAGCGACCGCCCCTATATGTTCAGAATGTAAAAACTAAACTGTATGAAGTCCCCAAGACCGCAGAGCGACCGCCCCTATATGTTCACAATGCAAAAACTAAACTGTATGAAGTCCCCAAGACCGCAGAGTGACCGCCCCTATATGTTCACAATGTAAAAACTAAACTGTATGAAGTCCCCAAGACCGCAGAGCGACCGCCCCTATATGTTCACAATGTAAAAACTAAACTGTATGAAGCCCCCAAGACCACAGAGCGACCACCCCTATATGTTCACAATGCAAAAACTAAACTGTATGAAGTCCCCAAGACCGCAGAGTGACCGCCCCTATATGTTCACAATGTAAAAACTAAACTGTATGAAGCCCCCAAGACCACAGAGCGACCGCCCCTATATGTTCACAATGCAAAAACTAAACTGTATGAAGTCCCCAAGACCGCAGAGTGACCGCCCCTATATGTTCACAATGCAAAAACTAAACTGTATGAAGTCCCCAAGACCGCAGAGCGACCGCCCCTATATGTTCACAATGCAAAAACTAAACTGTATGAAGCCCCCAAGACCGCAGAGTGACCACCCCTATATGTTCACAGTGTAAAAACTAAACTGTATGAAGCCCCCAAGACCGCAGAGTGACCGCCCCTATATGTTCACAGTGTAAAAACTAAACTGTATGAAGTCCCCAAGACCGCAGAGCGACCGCCCCTATATGTTCAGAATGTAAAAACTAAACTGTATGAAGCCCCCAAGACCGCAGAGTGACCGCCCCTATATGTTCACAGTGTAAAAACTAAACTGTATGAAGTCCCCAAGACCGCAGAGTGACCACCCCTATATGTTCACAATGTAAAAACTAAACTGTATGAAGCCCCCAAGACCACAGAGCGACCGCCCCTATATGTTCACAATGCAAAAACTAAACTGTATGAAGTCCCCAAGACCGCAGAGTGACCGCCCCTATATGTTCACAATGCAAAAACTAAACTGTATGAAGTCCCCAAGACCGCAGAGTGACCGCCCCTATATGTTCACAATGTAAAAACTAAACTGTATGAAGCCCCCAAGACCACAGAGCGACCGCCCCTATATGTTCACAATGCAAAAACTAAACTGTATGAAGTCCCCAAGACCGCAGAGTGACCGCCCCTATATGTTCACAATGCAAAAACTAAACTGTATGAAGTCCCCAAGACCGCAGAGCGACCACCCCTATATGTTCACAATGCAAAAACTAAACTGTATGAAGCCCCCAAGACCGCAGAGTGACCACCCCTATATGTTCACAATGTAAAAACTAAACTGTATGAAGCCCCCAAGACCGCAGAGTGACCGCCCCTATATGTTCACAGTGTAAAAACTAAACTGTATGAAGTCCCCAAGACCGCAGAGCGACCGCCCCTATATGTTCACAATGCAAAAACTAAACTGTATGAAGTCCCCAAGACCGCAGAGTGACCACCCCTATATGTTCACAATGTAAAAACTAAACTGTATGAAGTCCCCAAGACCGCAGAGTGACCGCCCCTATATGTTCACAATGCAAAAACTAAACTGTATGAAGTCCCCAAGACCGCAGAGCGACCACCCCTATATGTTCACAATGCAAAAACTAAACTGTATGAAGCCCCCAAGACCGCAGAGTGACCACCCCTATATGTTCACAATGTAAAAACTAAACTGTATGAAGCCCCCAAGACCGCAGAGTGACCGCCCCTATATGTTCACAGTGTAAAAACTAAACTGTATGAAGCCCCCAAGACCACAGAGCGACCGCCCCTATATGTTCACAATGCAAAAACTAAACTGTATGAAGTCCCCAAGACCGCAGAGTGACCGCCCCTTTATGTTCACAATGCAAAAACTAAACTGTATGAAGTCCCCAAGACCGCAGAGCGACCACCCCTATATGTTCACAATGCAAAAACTAAACTGTATGAAGCCCCCAAGACCGCAGAGTGACCACCCCTATATGTTCACAGTGTAAAAACTAAACTGTATGAAGCCCCCAAGACCGCAGAGTGACCGCCCCTATATGTTCACAGTGTAAAAACTAAACTGTATGAAGTCCCCAAGACCGCAGAGCGACCGCCCCTATATGTTCAGAATGTAAAAACTAAACTGTATGAAGTCCCCAAGACCGCAGAGCGACCGCCCCTATATGTTCACAATGCAAAAACTAAACTGTATGAAGTCCCCAAGACCGCAGAGTGACCGCCCCTATATGTTCACAATGTAAAAACTAAACTGTATGAAGTCCCCAAGACCGCAGAGTGACCGCCCCTATATGTTCACAATGTAAAAACTAAACTGTATGAAGTCCCCAAGACCGCAGAGCGACCGCCCCTATATGTTCAGAATGTAAAAACTAAACTGTATGAAGTCCCCAAGACCGCAGAGCGACCGCCCCTATATGTTCACAATGCAAAAACTAAACTGTATGAAGTCCCCAAGACCGCAGAGCGACCGCCCCTATATGTTCACAATGTAAAAACTAAACTGTATGAAGCCCCCAAGAACGCAGAGCGACCGCCCCTATATGTTCACAATGTAAAAACTAAACTGTATGAAGTCCTCAAGACCGCAGAGCGACCGCCCCTATATGTTCACAATGCAAAAACTAAACTGTATGAAGCCCCCAAGACCGCAGAGCGACCGCCCCTATATGTTCACAATGCAAAAACTAAACTGTATGAAGTCCCCAAGACCGCAGAGCGACCACCCCTATATGTTCACAATGCAAAAACTAAACTGTATGAAGTCCCCAAGACCGCAGAGTGACCGCCCCTATATGTTCACAATGCAAAAACTAAACTGTATGAAGTCCCCAAGACCGCAGAGTGACCGCCCCTATATGTTCACAATGTAAAAACTAAACTGTATGAAGCCCCCAAGACCACAGAGCGACCGCCCCTATATGTTCACAATGCAAAAACTAAACTGTATGAAGTCCCCAAGACCGCAGAGTGACCGCCCCTATATGTTCACAATGCAAAAACTAAACTCTATGAAGTCCCCAAGACCGCAGAGCGACCACCCCTATATGTTCACAATGCAAAAACTAAACTGTATGAAGTCCCCAAGACCGCAGAGCGACCACCCCTATATGTTCACAATGCAAAAACTAAACTGTATGAAGTCCCCAAGACCGCAGAGTGACCGCCCCTATATGTTCACAATGCAAAAACTAAACTGTATGAAGTCCCCAAGACCGCAGAGCGACCGCCCCTATATGTTCACAATGCAAAAACTAAACTGTATGAAGTCCCCAAGACCGCAGAGTGACCGCCCCTATATGTTCACAATGCAAAAACTAAACTGTATGAAGTCCCCAAGACCGCAGAGCGACCACCCCTATATGTTCACAATGCAAAAACTAAACTGTATGAAGTCCCCAAGACCGCAGAGTGACCGCCCCTATATGTTCACAATGTAAAAACTAAACTGTATGAAGTCCCCAAGACCGCAGAGTGACCGCCCCTATATGTTCACAATGTAAAAACTAAACTGTATGAAGCCCCCAAGACCGCAGAGCGACCACCCCTATATGTTCACAGTGTAAAAACTAAACTGTATGAAGCCCCCAAGACCGCAGAGCGACCGCCCCTATATGTTCACAATGTAAAAACTAAACTGTATGAAGCCCCCAAGACCGCAGAGCGACCACCCCTATATGTTCACAATGAAAAAACTAAACTGTATGAAGTCCCCAAGACCGCAGAGCGACCGCCCCTATATGTTCACAATGTAAAAACTAAACTGTATGAAGCCCCCAAGACCGCAAGCGACCGCCCCTATATGTTCACAATGAAAAAACTAAACTGTATGAAGTCCCCAAGACCGCAGAGCGACCGCCCCTATATGTTCACAATGTAAAAACTAAACTGTATGAAGCCCCCAAGACCGCAGAGCGACCGCCCCTATATGTTCACAATGCAAAAACTAAACTGTATGAAGTCCCCAAGACCGCAGAGCGACCGCCCCTATATGTTCACAGTGTAAAAACTAAACTGTATGAAGCCCCCAAGACCGCAGAGCGACCGCCCCTATATGTTCACAATGCAAAAACTAAACTGTATGAAGCCCCCAAGACCGCAGAGCGACCGCCCCTATATGTTCACAATGTAAAAACTAAACTGTATGAAGCCCCCAAGACCGCAGAGCGACCGCCCCTATATGTTCACAATGTAAAAACTAAACTGTATGAAGCCCCCAAGACCGCAGAGCGACCACCCCTATATGTTCACAGTGTAAAAACTAAACTGTATGAAGCCCCCAAGACCGCAGAGTGACCGCCCCTATATGTTCACAGTGTAAAAACTAAACTGTATGAAGCCCCCAAGACCGCAGAGCGACCGCCCCTATATGTTCACAATGTAAAAACTAAACTGTATGAAGCCCCCAAGACCGCAGAGTGACCACCCCTATATGTTCACAATGAAAAAACTAAACTGTATGAAGTCCCCAAGACCGCAGAGCGACCGCCCCTATATGTTCACAATGTAAAAACTAAACTGTATGAAGCCCCCAAGACCGCAAGCGACCACCCCTATATGTTCACAATGAAAAAACTAAACTGTATGAAGTCCCCAAGACCGCAGAGTGACCGCCCCTATATGTTCACAATGAAAAAACTAAACTGTATGAAGTCCCCAAGACCGCAGAGCGACCGCCCCTATATGTTCACAATGAAAAAACTAAACTGTATGAAGTCCCCAAGACCGCAGAGTGACCGCCCCTATATGTTCACAATGTAAAAACTAAACTGTATGAAGCCCCCAAGACCGCAGAGCGACCGCCCCTATATGTTCACAATGAAAAAACTAAACTGTATGAAGTCCCCAAGACCGCAGAGTGACCGCCCCTATATGTTCACAATGTAAAAACTAAACTGTATGAAGCCCCCAACACCGCAGAGCGACCGCCCCTATATGTTCACAATGCAAAAACTAAACTGTATGAAGCCCCCAAGACCGCAGAGCGACCGCCCCTATATGTTCACAATGCAAAAACTAAACTGTATGAAGCCCCCAAGACCGCAGAGCGACCGCCCCTATATGTTCACAATGTAAAACTAAACTGTATGAAGCCCCCAAGACCGCAGAGCGACCGCCCCTATATGTTCACAATGCAAAAACTAAACTGTATGAAGCCCCCAAGACCGCAGAGCGACCGCCCCTATATGGTCACAATGCAAAAACTAAACTGTATGAAGCCCCCAAGACAGCAGAGTGACCGCCCCTATATGTTCACAATGTAAAAACTAAACTGTATGAAGTCCCCAAGACCGCAAGCGACCGCCCCTATATGTTCACAATGCAAAAACTAAACTGTATGAAGTCCCCAGGACCGCAAGCGACCGCCCCTATATGTTCACAATGCAAAAACTAAACTGTATGAAGCCCCCAAGACCGCAGAGTGACCGCCCCTATATGTTCACAATGCAAAAACTAAACTGTATGAAGCCCCCAAGACCGCAGAGTGACCGCCCCTATATGTTCACAATGCAAAAACTAAACTGTATGAAGTCCCCAAGACCGCAGAGCGACCGCCCCTATATGTTCACAATGCAAAAACTAAACTGTATGAAGCCCCCAAGACCGCAGAGCGACCGCCCCTATATGTTCACAATGTAAAAACTAAACTGTATGAAGCCCCCAAGACCGCAGAGTGACCGCCCCTATATGTTCACAATGCAAAAACTAAACTGTATGAAGCCCCCAAGACCGCAGAGTGACCGCCCCTATATGTTCACAATGCAAAAACTAAACTGTATGAAGCCCCCAAGACCGCAGAGTGACCGCCCCTATATGTTCACAATGCAAAAACTAAACTGTATGAAGTCCCCAAGACCGCAGAGCGACCGCCCCTATATGTTCACAATGCAAAAACTAAACTGTATGAAGCCCCCAAGACCGCAGAGCGACCGCCCCTATATGTTCACAATGCAAAAACTAAACTGTATGAAGTCCCCAAGACAGCAGAGCGACCGCCCCTATATGTTCACAATGCAAAAACTAAACTGTATGAAGTCCCCAAGACTGCAGAGCGACCGCCCCTATATGTTCCCAATGCAAAAACTAAACTGTATGAAGCCCCCAAGACCGCAGAGTGACCGCCCCTATATGTTCACAATGCAAAAACTAAACTGTATGAAGCCCCCAAGACCGCAGAGCGACCGCCCCTAAATGTTCACAGTCTAAAAACTAAACTGTATGAAGCCCCCAAGACAGCAGAGCGACCGCCCCTATATGTTCACAATGCAAAAACTAAACTGTATGAAGCCCCCAAGACCGCAGAGCGACCGCCCCTATATGTTCACAATGCAAAAACTAAACTGTATGAAGTCCCCAAGACCGCAGAGCGACCGCCCCTATATGTTCACAATGCAAAAACTAAACTGTATGAAGTCCCCAAGACCGCAGAGCGACCGCCCCTATATGTTCACAATGCAAAAACTAAACTGTATGAAGTCCCCAAGACCGCAGAGCGACCGCCCCTATATGTTCACAATGCAAAAACTAAACTGTATGAAGTCCCCAAGACCGCAGAGCGACCGCCCCTATATGTTCACAATGCAAAAACTAAACTGTATGAAGTCCCCAAGACAGCAGAGTGACCGCCCCTATATGTTCACAATGTAAAAACTAAACTGTATAAAGTCCCCAAGACCGCAGAGCGACCACCTCTATATGTTCACAATGTAAAAACTAAACTGTATGAAGTCCCCAAGACCGCAGAGTGACCACCCCTATATGTTCACAATGCAAAAACTAAACTGTATGAAGTCCCCAAGACCGCAGAGTGACCACCCCTATATGTTCACAATGCAAAAACTAAACTGTATGAAGTCCCCAAGACCGCAGAGCGACCGCCCCTATATGTTCACAATGTAAAAACTAAACTGTATGAAGTCCCCAAGACCGCAGAGTGACCACCCCTATATGTTCACAATGCAAAAACTAAACTGTATGAAGTCCCCAAGACCGCAAGCGACCGCCCCTATATGTTCACAATGCAAAAACTAAACTGTATGAAGTCCCCAAGACCGCAGAGCGACCGCCCCTATATGTTCACAATGTAAAAACTAAACTGTATGAAGTCCCCAAGACCGCAGAGCGACCGCCCCTATATGTTCACAATGCAAAAACTAAACTGTATGAAGTCCCCAAGACCGCAGAGCGACCGCCCCTATATGTTCACAATGTAAAAACTAAACTGTATGAAGTCCCCAAGACCGCAGAGCGACCACCCCTATATGTTCACAATGCAAAAACTAAACTGTATGAAGTCCCCAAGACCGCAGAGCGACCACCCCTATATGTTCACAATGCAAAAACTAAACTGTATGAAGTCCCCAAGACCGCAGAGTGACCGCCCCTATATGTTCACAATGCAAAAACTAAACTGTATGAAGTCCTCAAGACCGCAGAGCGACCGCCCCTATATGTTCACAATGTAAAAACTAAACTGTATGAAGCCCCCAAGACCGCAGAGCGAGCGCCCCTATATGTTCACAATGCAAAAACTAAACTGTATGAAGTCCTCAAGACCGCAGAGCGAGCGCCCCTATATGTTCACAATGCAAAAACTAAACTGTATGAAGCCCCCAAGACCGCAGAGCGACCGCCCCTATATGTTCACAATGCAAAAACTAAACTGTATGAAGTCCTCAAGACCGCAGAGCGACCACCCCTATATGTTCACAATGCAAAAACTAAACTGTATGAAGTCCTCAAGACCGCAGAGCGACCACCCCTATATGTTCACAATGCAAAAACTAAACTGTATGAAGCCCCCAAGACCGCAGAGTGACCGCCCCTATATGTTCACAATGCAAAAACTAAACTGTTTGAAGCCCCCAAGACAGCAGAGTGACCGCCCCTATATGTTCACAATGCAAAAACTAAACTGTATGAAGTCCCCAAGACCGCAGAGTGACCACCCCTATATGTTCACAATGCAAAAACTAAACTGTATGAAGTCCCCAAGACCGCAGAGTGACCACCCCTATATGTTCACAATGCAAAAACTAAACTGTATGAAGTCCCCAAGACCGCAGAGTGACCGCCCCTATATGTTCACAATGCAAAAACTAAACTGTATGAAGCCCCCAAGACAGCAGAGTGACCACCCCTATATGTTCACAATGCAAAAACTAAACTGTATGAAGTCCCCAAGACCGCAGAGCGACCGCCCCTATATGTTCACAATGCAAAAACTAAACTGTATGAAGTCCCCAAGACCGCAGAGCGACCGCCCCTATATGTTCACAATGTAAAAACTAAACTGTATGAAGCCCCCAAGACCGCAGAGCGACCGCCCCTATATGTTCACAATGCAAAAACTAAACTGTATGAAGCCCCCAAGACCGCAGAGTGACCGCCCCTATATGTTCACAATGTAAAAACTAAACTGTATGAAGCCCCCAAGACCGCAGAGTGACCGCCCCTATATGTTCACAATGCAAAAACTAAACTGTATGAAGCCCCCAAGACCGCAGAGCGACCGCCCCTATATGTTCACAATGCAAAAACTAAACTGTATGAAGCCCCCAAGACCGCAGAGTGACCGCCCCTATATGTTCACAATGCAAAAACTAAACTGTATGAAGCCCCCAAGACCGCAGAGCGACCGCCCCTATATGTTCACAATGCAAAAACTAAACTGTATGAAGCCCCCAAGACCGCAGAGCGACCGCCCCTATATGTTCACAATGCAAAAACTAAACTGTATGAAGCCCCCAAGACCGCAGAGCGACCGCCCCTATATGTTCACAATGCAAAAACTAAACTGTATGAAGCCCCCAAGACCGCAGAGCAACCGCCACTATATGTTCACAGTGTAAAAACTAAACTGTATGAAGCCCCCAAGACCGCAGAGCGACCGCCCCTATATGTTCACAATGCAAAAACTAAACTGTATGAAGCCCCCAAGACCGCAGAGCGACCGCCCCTATATGTTCACAATGCAAAAACTAAACTGTATGAAGCCCCCAAGACCGCAGAGCAACCGCCACTATATGTTCACAATGTAAAAACTAAACTGTATGAAGTCCCCAAGACCGCAGAGCGACCGCCCCTATATGTTCACAATGTAAAAACTAAACTGTATGAAATCCCCAAGACCGCAGAGCGACCGCCCCTATGTGTTCACAATGCAAAAACTAAACTGTATGAAGCCCCCAAGACCGCAGAGCGACCGCCCCTATATGTTCACAATGCAAAAACTAAACTGTATGAAGTCCCCAAGACCGCAGAGCGACCGCCCCTATATGTTCACAATGCAAAAACTAAACTGTATGAAGTCCCCAAGACCGCAGAGTGACCGCCCCTATATGTTCACAGTGTAAAAACTAAACTGTATGAAATCCCCAAGACCGCAGAGCGACCGCCCCTATGTGTTCACAATGCAAAAACTAAACTGTATGAAGCCCCCAAGACCGCAGAGTGACCGCCCCTATATGTTCACAATGCAAAAACTAAACTGTATGAAGCCCCCAAGACCACAGAGCGACCGCCCCTATATGTTCACAGTGTAAAAACTAAACTGTATGAAATCCCCAAGACCGCAGAGCGACCGCCCCTATATGTTCACAATGCAAAAACTAAACTGTATGAAGTCCCCAAGACCGCAGAGCGACCACCCCTATATGTTCACAATGCAAAAACTAAACTGTATGAAGTCCCCAAGACCGCAGAGTGACCACCCCTATATGTTCACAGTGTAAAAACTAAACTGTATGAAGCCCCCAAGACCGCAGAGCGACCGCCCCTATATGTTCACAATGCAAAAACTAAACTGTATGAAGTCCCCAAGACCGCAGAGTGACCGCCCCTATATGTTCACAATGCAAAAACTAAACTGTATGAAGCCCCCAAGACCGCAGAGTGACCGCCCCTATATGTTCACAATGCAAAAACTAAACTGTATGAAGCCCCCAAGACCGCAGAGTGACCGCCCCTATATGTTCACAATGCAAAAACTAAACTGTATGAAGCCCCCAAGACCGCAGAGCGACCGCCCCTATATGTTCACAATGTAAAAACTAAACTGTATGAAGCCCCCAAGACCGCAGAGTGACCGCCCCTATATGTTCACAATGCAAAAACTAAACTGTATGAAGCCCCCAAGACCGCAGAGCGACCGCCCCTATATGTTCACAATGCAAAAACTAAACTGTATGAAGTCCCCAAGACCGCAGAGCGACCGCCCCTATATGTTCACAATGTAAAAACTAAACTGTATGAAGCCCCCAAGACCGCAGAGCGACCGCCCCTATATGTTCACAGTGTAAAAACTAAACTGTATGAAGCCCCCAAGACCGCAGAGTGACCGCCCCTATATGTTCACAATGTAAAAACTAAACTGTATGAAGTCCCCAAGACCGCAGAGCGACCGCCCCTATATGTTCACAATGCAAAAACTAAACTGTATGAAGCCCCCAAGACCGCAGAGTGACCGCCCCTATATGTTCACAATGTAAAAACTAAACTGTATGAAGCCCCCAAGACCGCAGAGTGACCGCCCCTATATGTTCACAATGTAAAAACTAAACTATATGAAGCCCCCAAGACCGCAGAGTGACCGCCCCTATATGTTCACAATGTAAAAACTAAACTATATGAAGCCCCCAAGACCGCAGAGTGACCGCCCCTATATGTTCACAATTCAAAAACTAAACTGTATGAAGCCCCCAAGACCGCAGAGTGACCGCCCCTATATGTTCACAATGTAAAAACTAAACTATATGAAGCCCCCAAGACCGCAGAGTGACCGCCCCTATATGTTCACAATGTAAAAACTAAACTATATGAAGCCCCCAAGACCGCAGAGTGACCGCCCCTATATGTTCACAATGTGAAAACTAAACTGTATGAAGCCCCCAAGACCGCAGAGCGACCGCCCCTATATGTTCACAATGCAAAAACTAAACTGTATGAAGCCCCCAAGACCGCAGAGCGACCGCCCCTATATGTTCACAATGTAAAAACTAAACTGTATGAAGCCCCCAAGACCGCAGAGTGACCGCCCCTATATGTTCACAATGTAAAAACTAAACTATATGAAGCCCCCAAGACCGCAGAGCGACCGCCCCTATATGTTCACAATGTAAAAACTAAACTATATGAAGCCCCCAAGACCGCAGAGCGACCGCCCCTATATGTTCACAATGTAAAAACTAAACTATATGAAGCCCCCAAGACCGCAGAGTGACCGCCCCTATATGTTCACAATGTAAAAACTAAACTATATGAAGCCCCCAAGACCGCAGAGTGACCGCCCCTATATGTTCACAATGCAAAAACTAAACTGTATGAAGCCCCCAAGACCGCAGAGTGACCGCCCCTATATGTTCACAATGTAAAAACTAAACTATATGAAGCCCCCAAGACCGCAGAGTGACCGCCCCTATATGTTCACAATGTAAAAACTAAACTATATGAAGCCCCCAAGACCGCAGAGTGACCGCCCCTATATGTTCACAATGTGAAAACTAAACTGTATGAAGCCCCCAAGACCGCAGAGCGACCGCCCCTATATGTTCACAATGCAAAAACTAAACTGTATGAAGCCCCCAAGACCGCAGAGTGACCGCCCCTATATGTTCACAATGTAAAAACTAAACTGTATGAAGCCCCCAAGACCGCAGAGTGACCGCCCCTATATGTTCACAATGTAAAAACTAAACTATATGAAGCCCCCAAGACCGCAGAGCGACCGCCCCTATATGTTCACAATGCAAAAACTAAACTATATGAAGCCCCCAAGACCGCAGAGTGACCGCCCCTATATGTTCACAATGTAAAAACTAAACTGTATGAAGCCCCCAAGACCGCAGAGCGACCGCCCCTATATGTTCACAATGTAAAAACTAAACTGTATGAAGCCCCCAAGACCGCAGAGTGACCGCCCCTATATGTTCACAATGTAAAAACTAAACTGTATGAAGCCCCCAAGACCGCAGAGTGACCGCCCCTATATGTTCACAATGTAAAAACTAAACTATATGAAGCCCCCAAGACCGCAGAGCGACCGCCCCTATATGTTCACAATGCAAAAACTAAACTATATGAAGCCCCCAAGACCGCAGAGTGACCGCCCCTATATGTTCACAATGTAAAAACTAAACTGTATGAAGCCCCCAAGACCGCAGAGCGACCGCCCCTATATGTTCACAATGTAAAAACTAAACTGTATGAAGTCCCCAAGACCGCAGAGCGACCGCCCCTATATGTTCACAATGTAAAAACTAAACTATATGAAGCCCCCAAGACCGCAGAGTGACCGCCCCTATATGTTCACAATGTAAAAACTAAACTGTATGAAGCCCCCAAGACCGCAGAGCGACCGCCCCTATATGTTCACAATGTAAAAACTAAACTGTATGAAGCCCCCAAGACCGTAGAGTGACCGCCCCTATATGTTCACAATGCAAAAACTAAACTGTATGAAGCCCCCAAGACCGCAGAGTGACCGCCCCTATATGTTCACAATGCAAAAACTAAACTATATGAAGCCCCCAAGACCGCAGAGCGACCGCCCCTATATGTTCACAATGCAAAAACTAAACTGTATGAAGCCCCCAAGACCGCAGAGCGACCGCCCCTATATGTTCACAATGTAAAAACTAAACTGTATGAAGCCCCCAAGACCGCAGAGCGACCGCCCCTATATGTTCACAATGTAAAAACTAAACTGTATGAAGCCCCCAAGACCGCAGAGCGACCGCCCCTATATGTTCACAATGTAAAAACTAAACTGTATGAAGCCCCCAAGACCGCAGAGCGACCGCCCCTATATGTTCACAATGTAAAAACTAAACTGTATGAAGCCCCCAAGACCGCAGAGCGACCGCCCCTATATGTTCACAATGTAAAAACTAAACTGTATGAAGCCCCCAAGACCGCAGAGTGACCGCCCCTATATGTTCACAATGCAAAAACTAAACTGTATGAAGCCCCCAAGACCGCAGAGCGACCGCCCCTATATGTTCACAATGTAAAAACTAAACTGTATGAAGCCCCCAAGACCGCAGAGCGACCGCCCCTATATGTTCACAATGTAAAAACTAAACTGTATGAAGCCCCCAAGACCGCAGAGCGACCACCCCTATATGTTCACAGTGTAAAAACTAAACTATATGAAGCCCCCAAGACCGCAGAGCGACCGCCCCTATATGTTCACAATGCAAAAACTAAACTGTATGAAGCCCCCAAGACCGCAGAGCGACCGCCCCTATATGTTCACAATGTAAAAACTAAACTGTATGAAGCCCCCAAGACCGCAGAGCGACCGCCCCTATATGTTCACAATGTAAAAACTAAACTGTATGAAGCCCCCAAGACCGCAGAGCGACCGCCCCTATATGTTCACAATGTAAAAACTAAACTGTATGAAGCCCCCAAGACCGCAGAGCGACCGCCCCTATATGTTCACAATGTAAAAACTAAACTGTATGAAGCCCCCAAGACCGCAGAGCGACCGCCCCTATATGTTCACAATGTAAAAACTAAACTGTATGAAGCCCCCAAGACCGCAGAGTGACCGCCCCTATATGTTCACAATGCAAAAACTAAACTGTATGAAGCCCCCAAGACCGCAGAGCGACCGCCCCTATATGTTCACAATGTAAAAACTAAACTGTATGAAGCCCCCAAGACCGCAGAGTGACCGCCCCTATATGTTCACAATGCAAAAACTAAACTGTATGAAGCCCCCAAGACCGCAGAGCGACCGCCCCTATATGTTCACAATGTAAAAACTAAACTGTATGAAGCCCCCAAGACCGCAGAGTGACCGCCCCTATATGTTCACAATGCAAAAACTAAACTGTATGAAGCCCCCAAGACCGCAGAGCGACCGCCCCTATATGTTCACAATGTAAAAACTAAACTGTATGAAGCCCCCAAGACCGCAGAGTGACCGCCCCTATATGTTCACAATGCAAAAACTAAACTGTATGAAGCCCCCAAGACCGCAGAGCGACCGCCCCTATATGTTCACAATGTAAAAACTAAACTGTATGAAGCCCCCAAGACCGCAGAGTGACCGCCCCTATATGTTCACAATGCAAAAACTAAACTGTATGAAGCCCCCAAGACCGCAGAGTGACCGCCCCTATATGTTCACAATGTAAAAACTAAACTGTATGAAGCCCCCAAGACCGCAGAGTGACCGCCCCTATATGTTCACAATGCAAAAACTAAACTGTATGAAGCCCCCAAGACCGCAGAGCGACCGCCCCTATATGTTCACATTGTAAAAACTAAACTGTATGAAGCCCCCAAGACCGCAGAGCGACCGCCCCTATATGTTCACAATGTAAAAACTAAACTGTATGAAGCCCCCAAGACAGCAGAGCGACCGCCCCTATATGTTCACAATGCAAAAACTAAACTGTATGAAGCCCCCAAGACCGCAGAGTGACCGCCCCTATATGTTCACAATGCAAAAACTAAACTGTATGAAGCCCCCAAGACCGCATAGTGACCGCCCCTATATGTTCACAATGCAAAAACTAAACTGTATGAAGCCCCCAAGACCGCAGAGTGACCGCCCCTATATGTTCACAATGCAAAAACTAAACTGTATGAAGCCCCCAAGACCGCATAGTGACCGCCCCTATATGTTCACAATGTAAAAACTAAACTGTATGAAGCCCCCAAGACCGCAGAGTGACCGCCCCTATATGTTCACAATGCAAAAACTAAACTGTATGAAGCCCCCAAGACCGCAGAGCGACCGCCCCTATATGTTCACAATGTAAAAACTAAACTGTATGAAGCCCCCAAGACCGCAGAGCGACCGCCCCTATATGTTCACAATGTAAAAACTAAACTGTATGAAGCCCCCAAGACCGCAGAGCGACCACCCCTATATGTTCACAATGTAAAAACTAAACTGTATGAAGCCCCCAAGACCGCAGAGTGACCGCCCCTATATGTTCACAATGTAAAAACTAAACTATATGAAGCCCCCAAGACCGCAGAGTGACCGCCCCTATATGTTCACAATGTAAAAACTAAACTGTATGAAGCCCCCAAGACCGCAGAGCGACCGCCCCTATATGTTCACAATGTAAAAACTAAACTGTATGAAGCCCCCAAGACCGCAGAGCGACCGCCCCTATATGTTCACAATGCAAAAACTAAACTGTATGAAGTCCCCAAGACCGCAGAGTGACCGCCCCTATATGTTCACAATGTAAAAACTAAACTGTATGAAGCCCCCAAGACCGCAGAGCGACCGCCCCTATATGTTCACAATGTAAAAACTAAACTGTATGAAGCCCCCAAGACCGCAGAGCGTCCGCCCCTATATGTTCACAATGTAAAAACGAAACTGTATGAAGTCCCCAAGACCGCAGAGTGACCGCCCCTATATGTTCACAATGTAAAAACTAAACTGTATGAAGTCCCCAAGACCGCAGAGTGACCGCCCCTATATGTTCACAATGTAAAAACTAAACTGTATGAAGCCCCCAAGACCGCAGAGCGACCGCCCCTATATGTTCACAATGTAAAAACTAAACTGTATGAAGCCCCCAAGACCGCAGAGCGACCGCCCCTATATGTTCACAATGCAAAAACTAAACTGTATGAAGTCCCCAAGACCGCAGAGTGACCGCCCCTATATGTTCACAATGTAAAAACTAAACTGTATGAAGCCCCCAAGACCGCAGAGCGACCGCCCCTATATGTTCACAATGTAAAAACTAAACTGTATGAAGCCCCCAAGACCGCAGAGCGTCCGCCCCTATATGTTCACAATGTAAAAACTAAACTGTATGAAGTCCCCAAGACCGCAGAGTGACCGCCCCTATATGTTCACAATGTAAAAACTAAACTGTATGAAGTCCCCAAGACCGCAGAGCGTCCGCCCCTATATGTTCACAATGTAAAAACTAAACTGTATGAAGTCCCCAAGACCGCAGAGCGACCGCCCCTATATGTTCACAATGCAAAAACTAAACTGTATGAAGTCCCCAAGACCGCAGAGCGACCGCCCCTATATGTTCACAATGTAAAAACTAAACTGTATGAAGTCCCCAAGACCGCAGAGCGTCCGCCCCTATATGTTCACAATGTAAAAACTAAACTGTATGAAGCCCCCAAGACCGCAGAGCGTCCGCCCCTATATGTTCACAATGTAAAAACTAAACTGTATGAAGTCCCCAAGACCGCAGAGCGTCCGCCCCTATATGTTCACAATGTAAAAACTAAACTGTATGAAGCCCCCAAGACCGCAGAGCGACCGCCCCTATATGTTCACAATGTAAAAACTAAACTGTATGAAGCCCCCAAGACCGCAGAGCGACCGCCCCTATATGTTCACAATGTAAAAACTAAACTGTATGAAGCCCCCAAGACCGTAGAGCGACCGCCCCTATATGTTCACAATGTAAAAACTAAACTGTATGAAGCCCCCAAGACCGCAGAGCGACCGCCCCTATATGTTCACAGTGTAAAAACTAAACTGTATGAAGCCCCCAAGACCGCAAGCGACCACCCCTATATGTTCACAGTGTAAAAACTAAACTGTATGAAGCCCCCAAGACCGCAGAGCGACCGCCCCTATATGTTCACAGTGTAAAAACTAAACTGTATGAAGCCCCCAAGACCGCAGAGCGACCGCCCCTATATGTTCACAATGCAAAAACTAAACTGTATGAAGTCCCCAAGACCGCAGAGTGACCGCCCCTATATGTTCACAGTGTAAAAACTAAACTGTATGAAGCCCCCAAGACCGCAGAGTGACCGCCCCTATATGTTCACAGTGTAAAAACTAAACTGTATGAAGTCCCCAAGACCACAGAGTGACCGCCCCTATATGTTCACAATGCAAAAACTAAACTGTATGAAGTCCCCAAGACCGCAGAGTGACCGCCCCTATATGTTCACAGTGTAAAAACTAAACTGTATGAAGCCCCCAAGACCGCAGAGTGACCGCCCCTATATGTTCACAGTGTAAAAACTAAACTGTATGAAGTCCCCAAGACCACAGAGTGACCGCCCCTATATGTTCACAATGCAAAAACTAAACTGTATGAAGTCCCCAAGACCGCAGAGTGACCGCCCCTATATGTTCACAGTGTAAAAACTAAACTGTATGAAGCCCCCAAGACCGCAGAGTGACCGCCCCTATATGTTCACAGTGTAAAAACTAAACTATATGAAGCCCCCAAGACCGCAGAGTGACCGCCCCTATATGTTCACAATGTAAAAACTAAACTGTATGAAGCCCCCAAGACCGCAGAGTGACCGCCCCTATATGTTCACAATGTAAAAACTAAACTGTATGAAGCCCCCAAGACCGCAGAGCGACCGCCCCTATATGTTCACAATGTAAAAACTAAACTGTATGAAGCCCCCAAGACCGCAGAGCGACCCCCCCTATATGTTCACAATGTAAAAACTAAACTGTATGAAGCCCCCAAGACCGCAGAGCGACCGCCCCTATATGTTCACAATGTAAAAACTAAACTGTATGAAGCCCCCAAGACCGCAGAGTGACCGCCCCTATATGTTCACAATGTAAAAACTAAACTGTATGAAGCCCCCAAGACCGCAGAGCGACCGCCCCTATATGTTCACAATGTAAAAACTAAACTGTATGAAGCCCCCAAGACCGCAGAGCGACCGCCCCTATATGTTCACAATGTAAAAACTAAACTGTATGAAGCCCCCAAGACCGTAGAGCGACCGCCCCTATATGTTCACAATGTAAAAACTAAACTGTATGAAGCCCCCAAGACCGCAGAGCGACCGCCCCTATATGTTCACAATGTAAAAACTAAACTGTATGAAGCCCCCAAGACCGCAGAGCGACCGCCCCTATATGTTCACAATGTAAAAACTAAACTGTATGAAGCCCCCAAGACCGCAGAGTGACCGCCCCTATATGTTCACAATGTAAAAACTAAACTGTATGAAGCCCCCAAGACCGCAGAGCGACCGCCCCTATATGTTCACAATGTAAAAACTAAACTGTATGAAGCCCCCAAGACCGCAGAGCGACCGCCCCTATATGTTCACAATGTAAAAACTAAACTGTATGAAGCCCCCAAGACCGCAGAGCGACCGCCCCTATATGTTCACAATGTAAAAACTAAACTGTATGAAGCCCCCAAGACCACAGAGCGACCGCCCCTATATGTTCACAATGCAAAAACTAAACTGTATGAAGCCCCCAAGACCGCAGAGCGACCGCCCCTATATGTTCACAATGTAAAAACTAAACTGTATGAAGCCCCCAAGACCGCAGAGTGACCGCCCCTATATGTTCACAATGTAAAAACTAAACTGTATGAAGCCCCCAAGACCGCAGAGCGACCGCCCCTATATGTTCACAGTGTAAAAACTAAACTGTATGAAGTCCCCAAGACCGCAGAGTGACCGCTCCTATATGTTCACAATGTAAAAACTAAACTGTATGAAGTCCCCAAGACCGCAGAGTGACCGCCCCTATATGTTCACAGTGTAAAAACTAAACTGTATGAAGCCCCCAAGACCGCAGAGCGACCGCCCCTATATGTTCACAATGTGAAAACTAAACTGTATGAAGCCCCCAAGACCGCAGAGTGACCGCCCCTATATGTTCACAATGTAAAAACTAAACTGTATGAAGCCCCCAAGACAGCAGAGCGACCGCCCCTATATGTTCACAATGTAAAAACTAAACTGTATGAAGTCCCCAAGACCGCAGAGCGACCGCCCCTATATGTTCACAATGTAAAAACTAAACTGTATGAAGCCCCCAAGACCGCAGAGCGACCGCCCCTATATGTTCACAGTGTAAAAACTAAACTGTATGAAGTCCCCAAGACCGCAGAGCGACCGCCCCTATATGTTCACAGTGTAAAAACTAAACTGTATGAAGTCCCCAAGACCGCAGAGCGACCGCCCCTATATGTTCACAGTGTAAAAACTAAACTGTATGAAGTCCCCAAGACCGCAGAGCGACCGCCCCTATATGTTCAGAATGCAAAAACTAAACTGTATGAAGCCCCCAAGACCGCAGAGCGACCGCCCCTATATGTTCACAATGCAAAAACTAAACTATATGAAGCCCCCAAGACCGCAGAGTGACCGCCCCTATATGTTCACAATGTAAAAACTAAACTGTATGAAGCCCCCAAGACCGCAGAGCGACCGCCCCTATATGTTCACAATGCAAAAACTAAACTATATGAAGCCCCCAAGACCGCAGAGCGACCGCCCCTATATGTTCACAATGCAAAAACTAAACTGTATGAAGCCCCCAAGACCGCAGAGCGACCGCCCCTATATGTTCACAATGTAAAAACTAAACTGTATGAAGCCCCCAAGACCGCAGAGCGACCGCCCCTATATGTTCACAATGCAAAAACTAAACTGTATGAAGCCCCCAAGACCGCAGAGCGACCGCCCCTATATGTTCACAATGCAAAAACTAAACTGTATGAAGTCCCCAAGACCGCAGAGCGACCGCCCCTATATGTTCACAATGTAAAAACTAAACTGTATGAAGCCCCCAAGACCGCAGAGCGACCGCCCCTATATGTTCACAATGCAAAAACTAAACTGTATGAAGCCCCCAAGACCGCAGAGTGACCGCCCCTATATGTTCACAATGCAAAAACTAAACTGTATGAAGCCCCCAAGACCACAGAGTGACCGCCCCTATATGTTCACAATGCAAAAACTAAACTGTATGAAGCCCCCAAGACCGCAGAGTGACCGCCCCTATATGTTCACAATGTAAAAACTAAACTGTATGAAGCCCCCAAGACCACAGAGCGACCGCCCCTATATGTTCACAGTGTAAAAACTAAACTGTATGAAGCCCCCAAGACCGCAGAGTGACCGCCCCTATATGTTCACAATGCAAAAACTAAACTGTATGAAGCCCCCAAGACCGCAGAGCGACCGCCCCTATATGTTCACAATGCAAAAACTAAACTGTATGAAGCCCCCAAGACAGCAGAGTGACCACCCCTATATGTTCACAATGTAAAAACTAAACTGTATGAAGCCCCCAAGACAGCAGAGTGACCGCCCCTATATGTTCACAATGCAAAAACTAAACTGTATGAAGCCCCCAAGACAGCAGAGTGACCGCCCCTATATGTTCACAATGCAAAAACTAAACTGTATGAAGCCCCCAAGACCGCAGAGCGACCGCCCCTATATGTTCACAATGTAAAAACTAAACTGTATGAAGCCCCCAAGACCGCAGAGTGACCGCCCCTATATGTTCACAATGCAAAAACTAAACTGTATGAAGCCCCCAAGACCGCAGAGCGACCGCCCCTATATGTTCACAATGCAAAAACTAAACTGTATGAAGCCCCCAAGACCGCAGAGTGACCTCCCCTATATGTTCACAATGTAAAAACTAAACTGTATGAAGCCCCCAAGACCGCAGAGCGACCGCCCCTATATGTTCACAATGCAAAAACTAAACTGTATGAAGCCCCCAAGACCGCAGAGTGACCTCCCCTATATGTTCACAATGTAAAAACTAAACTGTATGAAGCCCCCAAGACCGCAGAGTGACCGCCCCTATATGTTCACAATGCAAAAACTAAACTGTATGAAGCCCCCAAGACCGCAGAGCGACCGCCCCTATATGTTCACAATGCAAAAACTAAACTATATGAAGCCCACAAGACCGCAGAGCGACCGCCCCTATATGTTCACAATGCAAAAACTAAACTGTATGAAGCCCCCAAGACAGCAGAGCGACCGCCCCTATATGTTCACAATGCAAAAACTAAACTGTATGAAGCCCCCAAGACCGCAGAGTGACCACCCCTATATGTTCACAATGTAAAAACTAAACTGTATGAAGCCCCCAAGACCGCAGAGTGACCGCCCCTATATGTTCACAGTGTAAAAACTAAACTGTATGAAGCCCCCAAGACCGCAGAGCGACCGCCCCTATATGTTCACAATGTAAAAACTAAACTGTATGAAGCCCCCAAGACCGCAGAGCGACCGCCCCTATATGTTCACAATGTAAAAACTAAACTGTATGAAGCCCCCAAGACCGCAGAGTGACCACCCCTATATGTTCACAATGTAAAAACTAAACTGTATGAAGCCCCCAAGACCGCAGAGTGACCGCCCCTATATGTTCACAGTGTAAAAACTAAACTGTATGAAGCCCCCAAGACCGCAGAGCGACCGCCCCTATATGTTCACAATGCAAAAACTAAACTGTATGAAGCCCCCAAGACCGCAGAGCGACCGCCCCTATATGTTCACAATGTAAAAACTAAACTGTATGAAGCCCCCAAGACCGCAGAGCGACCGCCCCTATATGTTCACAATGCAAAAACTAAACTGTATGAAGCCCCCAAGACTGCAGAGCGACCGCCCCTATATGTTCCCAATGCAAAAACTAAACTGTATGAAGCCCCCAAGACCGCAGAGCGACCGCCCCTATATGTTCACAATGCAAAAACTAAACTGTATGAAGCCCCCAAGACTGCAGAGCGACCTCCCCTATATGTTCACAGTGTAAAAACTAAACTGTATGAAGCCCCCAAGACCGCAGAGTGACCGCCTCTATATGTTCACAATGCAAAAACTAAACTGTATGAAGCCCCCAAGACCGCAGAGCGACCGCCCCTATATGTTCACAATGCAAAAACTAAACTGTATGAAGCCCCCAAGACCGCAGAGCGACTGCCCCTATATGTTCACAATGCAAAAACTAAACTGTATGAAGCCCCCTAGACCGCAGAGCGACCGCCCCTATATGTTCACAATGTAAAAACTAAACTTTAACCCCTTAGTGACGGAGACAATTTTTTAAATTTTGAACATTTTCACTTTATATGGTGGTAACTCTGGAACGCTTCATCAAATCCCACTGATTTTGAGATTGTTTTTTCGTGGCACATTATAATTTATGATAATGGTAAATTTAGGTTGATATGTTTTGTGTTTATTTATAAAAAAAAATAGCTGAAGAGCTCTGCGCTGCTCGGGCATAGTAACTAACTGTGGTTATTTATAGCAAATTAAAAATTTTCCTCCATCCCATAGTCCAGTGCTCATATACCCATCATACATATTCGCCATCCCATAGTCCTGTGCCCATATACCCATCACTCATCCTCCATCCCATAGTCCAGTGCCCATATACCCATCATACATATTCGCCATCCCATAGTCCCGTGCCCATATACCCATCATCCATATCCTCCATCCCATAGTCCCATGCCCATATACCCATCATACATATTCGCCATCCCATAGTCCCATGCCCATATACCCATCATACATATCCTCCATCCCATAGTCCCATGCCCATATACCCATCATACATATCCGCCATCCCATAGTCCTGTGCCCATATACCCATCACTCATCCTCCATCCCATAGTCCAGTGATCATATACCCATCATACATATTCGCCATCCCATAGTCCTGTGCCCATATACCCATCACTCATCCTCCATCCCATAGTCCCGTGCCCATATACCCATCATACATATTCGCCATCCCATAGTCCCGTGCCCATATACGCATCATCCATATCCTCCATCCCATAGTCCCATGCCCATATACCCATCATACATATTCGCCATCCCGTAGTCCCGTGCCCATATACCCATCATACATATCCTCCATCCCATAGTCCCGTGCCCATATACCCATCATACATATTCGCCATCCCATAGTCCCGTGCCCATATACCCATCATACATATCCGCCATCCCATAGTCCTGTGCCCATATACCCATCACTCATCCTCCATCCCATAGTCCCATGCCCATATACCCATCACACATATCCTCCATCCCATAGTCTAGTGCCCATATACCCTTCATACATATTCGCCATCCCATAGTCCCGTGCCCATATACCCATCATACATATCCGCCATCCCATAGTCCTGTGCCCATATACCCATCACTCATCCTCCATCCCATAGTCCCATGCCCATATACCCATCACACATATCCTCCATCCCATAGTCTAGTGCCCATATACCCTTCATACATATTCGCCATCCCATAGTCCCGTGCCCATATACCCATCATACATCCTCCTTCCCGTAGTTCCGTGCCCATATACCCGTCATACATATCCTCCATCCCATAGTCCCGTGCCCATATACCCATCATACATCCTCCTTCCCGTAGTTCCGTGCCCATATACCCGTCATACATATCCTCCATCCCATAGTCCCGTGCCCATATACCCATCACACATCCTCCATCCCATAGTCGAGTGCCCATATACCCATCATACATAGCCTCCATCCCATAGTCCAGTGCCCATATACCCATCACACATCCTCCATCCCATAGTCAACCATTATGACATCATAATGAGGGGCGGGGCTTGATACACACACACTATTTCCCCATTATGTAGATAGGGGCAAAATTGTTTGGTGAGTTGGAACGCGCGGGGATAAAATTTCGCCTCACAACATAGCTTAGGACGTTCTCGGTGTCCTGACGTGTGACTGTGCCAAATTTTGTGTCTGTAGCTGCGACGGTGCGGATGCCAATCCCGGACATACACACTTTAGCTTTATATATTAGATATCAGAAATTTGACACATGTAAAAAAAATTGCAATTTTCAAACTTTGAAGGATTATCCCTTTAATCCAGATCATCATTCCATACAAAAACATTAATAAATAACATTTCCCGCATGTCTGCCTTACATCAGCACCATTTTTAAAACGCTAATTTATTTTGTTAGCCTTTTAGGAGGTTTAAAAATGTAGCAGCAATTTATCATTTATTCCAGGAAATTTACAAAAGTTATTTTTTTGAGGAACCTATCTATGTTTGAAGTGACTTTTGCGGTGCTATATATTGGAAGACCCCAAACGTGATTACATTTTAAAAACGGCACCCCCTGACACATTGAAAACTGCAGTCAGGTAGTTTATTAACCCTTTAGGTGATTTTCAGGAATTAACGCAAAGTGGTATAGCAGGAATAAAAAAGTGTTTCTTGACCACCTAAATGTCGCTAACTTCTGAACTGACCGCTACAGCCGGGAGACTCTAAGGTCGCTATTTGGCCATGAACTGCTATGGCAAACATCAGGACCACACAATCATAATCTCGGTGTGACAATTAGATTAAAGCAAAAGCCTCCACAATCTATTAACCATTTATTTGATGTAATCACTTTTGACAGCAGCAACTAAGGGGTTAAACAGATATGGATGGTGACAACACTGATCGTTTGTGATACAGCAAGTTGTCAGCTATAGTGGACAGCCGACCGCTGTTGGATTGTCACCTGTATGGGGATGATATTTTCTTATATCTGAGGTCAGTTAAAAGACGTATTGGCTGTCATTAAGGGGGTATGAATCCCCCAAGACCGCAGAGCGACCACCCTAAATGCTCACAATGCAAAAAACTAAACTGTATGAAGCCCCCAAGATCACGGAGCAACCTCCCCTATATGTTCACAATGCAAAAACTACACTGGAGAATTAAAAATTCTGCTGCTTGTTTTCTCATCATCCTACTTTGATCCTTCTCATCTTCCTGACTCTTATGATCATCATTCTCATCACTCTCTTATCATCTTTATAATTTTCATCATTCTCACCTTCATCACTTTCATCACTCTCATTAATCCAAATCCTAATTAATTGTCATCGTTGTTACTCTCACTATCACCATTCTTATCTTTATCAATCTCATTCATAGTCTCATCTGTATCATTTTCTTCATTCACATGATCTTTGTCATTTCTTTCCCATCATTCTCACCGTTCTCATTCTTATCTTATATTCTTTGTTATGATCATCTTTATTTTTCTCACCTTCATCAATTTTTTATTCTGATTTTTATCGTTCTCATGCTTATTGGCATTTATATAGTTAGAGATGCTGATCCGAAACGTGCGTCGGGGTGTGCGCCGCACAGTCCTTGGGCTGCCATACTGCTTGTTCAGGTATTTACTTGTTCTTCCTTGGCCATATACGTCGTCTGTGTTCGGTGTTTGATAGCTGATTACACTCACACCACACTACCTTGCATATTGTTGACCTTTTGGTCGCCTCATCATTATTGTTTTTGCCCTATTTACTGTGTAATGTTTTATTGGAGGGGTCATAATTTGTCCCCTTGGCTATCAATGGCCAAGTAGCAGTGTCTTTAGGATTACCATTTTTTTGTATACACAATATTGATACCTGTTTTTTATGGTAACATCTAGCAGCATCATTTCCTTTGGCAGCTTATATTATTGTTTTTAATATTTTTTTGTGTGGACATCTTTGCATATTTTTTTACATTAATAAAGGCATTTTATCTAAAATTGTAACTTCTACCTGTCCTTTTATTATTTGGTTTTTATTTAGTATTTTATTCTTTTTTATTTTTTTGGTATTATTTTTATTTTATTTATTTTTATATTTGTTTATTTTTTATTTATTAATTTTTTTATTATTTCCCATGTATTTATAATCCTCTTAGGCAATGTGCACACGTGTGGAATTGCCACGGATTTTATGCATTTTTCCACTTTTTTGCCGCGAAAACGCATACGTTGTTCTTATGTGTCCCTTGTCTTACACATGTTTATTATACTTAAGTATCAAAAAAGTCCACAAATATAAGGTTCAATAAATAACATAAGAAAAACCATCAGTGCACAATTAGACATAAACGTCTCATGCACCGCAAAGAACCAAAGAAAGCTAATAGGTCCGTTAAAAATTCATGCTTTATTAATACAAGTTTATTTCCATATATGAAAAAAGCACCAATTGTTACAAATAATAAACATGGTGCCAATCTAAAAGACCATACAAGCATTGCAAAAAAGCATCAAAAAAATAAAAGGGCGTATTGCATTAAACCACTTAAATCAAATTGCCCAAAATAGGTGTATAAAGGCAAAAGCTCTCTTGTTACAATACAGCATATATACATGGATAAAAGATTTTAGCCTTAGTAAATTTCCATGCAATTGCCTAGCAAAGAAAGAGCTTAGAATTATCCGTATTACCTTAGTTAAATATCAGTGGTGTACACGAGTGGATAAAGTGCTGCAGTGCTGGTAAGTTCCTTTAAACCCCGACGTACGTTTCGTCACTTTCTTCCTCAGGGGGCGTCATTTTTTTATATCTTTTACTACTGATGCCGCATAGGCCGCCTCAATAGTAAAAGGTTGGTCACACTTGTCAAGCACTATGTTTGATAAGTGTGACCAACCTGTTAATCAGTTTTCCAAGAGATGCTGCAGATCGCTTGCAAAACGCTAGTTTTTCGCAGGAATTCCGCATGCGGATTTCCCGCGGCAGGGAGTTTGCGGAATGGCCGCGGAAATCTCTGTGGCAAATATGCACATGTGCACATAGCCTCAAAGTGACACAGGTCAGATTTGAAAAATGTAGTTATAACACGCTATTCTGGGGATGAGGCGTGCCATTTTGTTTGTTCATGGCCCCCATGACGGGATTGGGATAAATATTCCCATGAAGCCCCATTTACTGCCATAATTTATTATTATAGTATGTAGAACAATCAAAGATTCAAGACTCCAAAGGCGACTAAAAAATAAATTAAACAAAAAAGTTGTACAAAAAGATAACATTTCAAAGCATTGAATATTATCCCAATTTAGAAATAAAAAAATTAAACATTCAGAATAGTCTCGTCTGTAATATTCTGATCGATACAAATTATTTAACCCAAACTGTAAAAATCTAAATGGCAGAATTTACATTTTTTTTAGTCACCAGACATCTCACAAAAAAAGCAGTCAAAACGTCATATGTGTCTCAAAATAGTATCTATAGAAACACACAAAACAAGCCTCACATGGCTCCAGAAAAATAAAAAAATGTTACGGGTCTCAGAAATTGGCGACACAAAGCAAATTTTTTTAAAAACAAATTTCCATTTTTTTTCTGTAAATAAAAAATAAAACTTTATAAGTTTGGCATCGCCCTAATCGCACTGACGGAGAATCCTACAATGAACAACATACAAACATACCCCAGAAAACAATGGCGGAATTGCTTTTTACCCATTTCCTCCCACTTTGATATTTTTTTCCTCTTTTTTTTCTGTACATTGTATGGTAAAGTGAATTATGTCATTAAAAACTGCAACTTGTCTAAAATAAGACAAGCCTCCTGCGGAGATGTGGACGGGTAAGTAAAAAAGTTGTAGCACTTAGAAGAGCAGGAAAAATCAAAATTGGTTGTGGCGGGAAGGGGTTAGATTTGTCACAGATATTCATGCGCCCTAAGCTTTCGTGATGACTTAAAGGGCATCTCTACTCTGTACATGCAGTTGTGCTCAAAAGTTTACATACCCTGGCAGAATTTTTGCTTTCTTGGCCTTTTTTTCGGAGATTACGAATGATAACACCAAAACTTTTCCTCCACTCATGGTTAGTGGTTGGGTGAAGTCATTTATTGTCAGACTACTGTGTTTTCTCCTTTTAAATCATAATGACAATGAAAAAAACATCCAAATGACCCTGATCAAAAGTTTACATCCCCTGGTGATTTTGGCCTGATAACATGCACAGAAGTTGACACAAATGGGTGTGAATGGCTACTAAAGGTAACGTCGTGACCTGTAACAAATGCCAGGAAAATTGTTCGGGATGCAAAGAAAAACCCACAAATAACATCAGCTGAAATCCTGGACTCTCTGAAAACTAGCGGTGCGGCTGTTTCAAGATGCACAATAAGGAGGCACTTGAAGAAGAATGGGCTGCATGGTCGAGTCGTCAGAGGAAAGTCATTACTGCGCACAACTATGTATGAATATATGGGGGATGTATGTTACTGGGACCTTGACTTTTCATGCTGTCCATGACATACCGCTGCAGCCAATCTCCATGTCTAATGTGTTAGAAGAAGAGATCACTATGGGATCCACTAGTCTGGACTATCTGACATTGATTCTGCTCATCTGAGAATTCACCTTATTTATGGTTGTGAGCGAAGGACTGCTGACAGCTTAAAAATCAAGGAGGTAATAAGAAACTAGCTCTCAAAATTTGTTGGAAAAACTTACAAACTATTTGACTTTTTGACTGATCAGTTTTTGTTTTGTGCACTTTTGAGTGACATTCTGCATATTTTCTGACACTTCTATGGTGTTAATGTTCTGTAACATACACTTGTGCATTTATTCTCTGCAGAGTACAGCGATTACTATTACATAATAAACAATATTGTAATAGCTCTAGTTTTCTAATAAAGAGTTTTAAATCACCTGCATAAACAGTGATACATGATAAGATTTGGCTTCAGCCGCCACTAGGGGGAGCTCCCTGTATAAAGAGATACATGATAAAATCCTGTCTGCAGCCACCACTAAGGGGGAGCTCCCTGTATACAGAGACACATGATAAGTTTCTGTCAGCAATCACCACTAGGGAGAGCTCCCTGTATACAGAGATACATAAGATCCTGTCTGCAGCCACCACTAGGGTGAGCTTCCTGTATACAGAAATACGAGATAAGGTCCTGTCTACAGCCACCATTAGGGGGAGCTCCCTGTATACAGAGATGCAAGATAAGATTCTGTCTACAGCCACCACTAGGGGGAGCTCCCTGTATACAGAGATACATGATAAGATCCTGTCTGCAGCCAACACTTGGGGGAGCTCCCTGTATACAGAGATACATGATAAGATTCTGTCTGCAGCCACCACTAGTGGGAGCTCCCTGTATACAGAGATACATGATAAGATTCTGTAAAAGAAGGAAAAAGATGCAGCACTCACCCAGGTTTGCAGTGCAGTGTTTCTTTATTCAACCATTAAAGGTCACACAATAAAGGATGGACAGATAACATGAGGCATGCGGGGAAAAAATACAGACGACAGCCGTTTCGCGTACACAGACGCTTCAACAGGTCCAGGTCTGCAGCCACCACTAGGGGGAGCTCTCTGTATACAGGGATACATGATAAGATCCTTTCTGCACCCACCACTTGTGGGAGCTCCCTGTATACAGAGATACATAAGATCCTGTCTACTGCCACCACTAGGGTGAGCTCCCTGTATACAGAGATACAGGATAAGATCCTGTCTGCAGCCACCACTAGGGGGAGCTCCCTGTATACAGAGATACATGATAAGATTCTGTCTGCAGCCACCATTAGGGGGAGCTCCCTGTATACAGAGATACATGACAAGATCCTGTCTGCAGCCACCACTAGGGTGAGCTCCCTGTATACAGAGATACATGATAAGATCCTGTCTGCAGCCACCACTAGGGGGGAGCTCCCTGCATACAAAGTTATATGGTAAGATCCTGTCTACTGCCACCACTAGGGTGAGCTCCCTGTATACAGAGATACAGGATAAGATCCTGTCTGCAGCCACCACTAGGGGGAGCTCCCTGTATACAGAGATACATGATAAGATTCTGTCTGCAGCCACCACTAGGGGGAGCTCCCTGTATACAGAGATACATGACAAGATCCTGTCTGCAGCCACCACTAGGGTGAGCTCCCTGTATACAGAGATACATGATAAGATCCTGTCTGCAGCCACCACTAGGGGGAGCTCCTTGTATACAGAGATACATGATAAGATTCTGTCTGCAGCCACCACTAGGGGGAGCTCCCTGTATACAGAGATACATGATAAGAACCTGTCTGCAGCCACCACTAGGGGGAGCTCCCTGTATACAGAGATATATGATAAGATCCTGTTTGCAGCCACCACTAGGGGGAGCTCCCTGTATACAGAGATAAATGATAAGATCCTGTCTGCAGCCTCCACTAGGGGGAGCACCCTGTATACAGAGATATATGATAAGATCCTGTCTGCAGCCATTGCTAGGGGGAGCTCCCTGTATACAGAGATGCATAAGATCCTGTCTTCAGCCACCACTAGGGGGAGCTACCTGTATTTAGAGATACATAAGATTATGTCTACAGCCACCACTAGGGGGAGCTCCCTGTATACAGAGATACATGATAAGATCCTGTCTGCAGCCACCACTAGGGGGGAGCTCCCTGCATACAAAGTTATATGGTAAGATCATGTCTGCAGCCACCACTAGGGGGAGCACCCTGTATACAGAGATATATGATAAGATCCTGTCTGCAGCCACCACTAGGGGGAGCTCACTGTACACAGAGATACATGATAAGATCATGTCTGGAGCCACCACTAGGGGGAGCTCCCTGTATACAGAAATACATTTTGGTTATGTTTTTATACTTTTTAAAAGCAGAAAAACATAGAACAAGTGTATGAAATGTGTATCTCCTTCATTGTACTGACCATAGAATAGCTGTGATGTTATCATTACCACACAGCGAAACACCATCAAAGTTAACCCCTTTCCGCCTTCGCTCTAAATGGCTGAAGTGCTTTTTTTTTATTCTGCTTCACAAAGAATTTTTTATTTCCGTTTTCAATACATTATGTTTAATTAAATAATGAAATTAAAAGCTACAAGTCATCTTGCAAAAAACAAGTCTGAATATGTCGACCGGAAAGTATAACATTTATTATACTTTGAAGGCAAGGATAATAATAATGTGAAAAAACTAAGAATGGCTGCAGCTCCAAGGGCCAAACAAGGGTGCGTGCTCAATGATAATGCTGTTCAATATGTCGTGGAATTCCATCAGAATGCAGAGTTACCTTTGTGAAATAATTGTGTATTTTATTTTTATTATTAGGTGGAGAATGACCTGTAATTTATAGTTAAAACTAAACAGTGATATTTTTTCTTTTTTTTACTTTGTATTGTGCTTGTACATTCTTTCCTCTATTTTCTGTGCATGTGGGTGGCCATCTTGTCAGAGTTGCTGTGCCCAGTATTCAGAAATAAGCTTTACAGCGGCCACAATGATGATAGGAATGTGTAGATTGGAGAAAATCATTGATTTCTATGCGGTGCGTTGTGGGCATGCTCTGTGATGTGTGCAGAGGTCACTGTGCAGGCAGGGCAGGAGGTAATGAGCAGTGTAAGTAGTGTATTCTGTCTTATATAGGTATTACCTGTCACTATAATTTTATCTATGTTGTTAATGAGACTGCTGAGAACTGATCTTTGTATTGATAATGAGACTGCTGATAAATTATCTCTGTGCTGACAAGAGACTGCTGAAACTGATCTTTCCGCTGATAATGAGACTATTGATTAATGATCTCTGTGCTGATACTGAGACTTCTGAGAAGTGATCTTTCTGCTGACAATGAGACTGTTGACAAGTGATTTCTCTGCTAATAATGAGACTGCTGATAAGTTATTTCTGTGCCGGTAATGAGACTGTTGAGAAGTGATTTCTGTGCTGATAATGACTTCTGAGAAGTTATCTATGCTCATAATGAGACTACTGAGAAGTGATCTATGTGCTGACAATGAGTGTTGAGAAGTGATATCTGTGTTGATAATGAGACTGCTAATAAATGATCTCCGTGCTGATAAATGATCTCTCTGCTGATAATGAGAAGGTTGAGAAGTGATTTTTGTGCTGATAATGAGATTGTTGAGAAGTGATCTCACTGCTGATGAGACTGTTGCAACATGATTTCTCTGCTGATAATGAGACTGCTGAGAAATGATCTCTGTGCTGATAATGAGGCTTCTGAGAAGTTATCTCTACAGAACAGAAATCAGTGAATAGAGTGAAAACTGCAAGATTTCAGGATTTTTTTAATACTATTGACAGGGGCATGAAAAACAAATACAGTATAAAACAAAAAAATTATACTTACCATTAAAAACTTAATGTAAATTGTAGCTATTTTTCTGATTACGTATAACGGGAGTGAACACAATTAGCAGTAATTTCTTTAAAGCCTTCTTTTGATTGAGTAGCTCACCGTTTTGTGTATACAGCTCCGACGCAGATTCATGGAGCACAATGATTTTGGATGGCAAACAGACCCTGATGCTGCCATTGCCATCTATGGATATTTTGCCACAGATTCCGGTTTACAGCAGTCCTTAGTCTGTGAATTAAATGTGGCTACCGCAAGCATATGGTAAAGGGGGAAATACTTCTGTTTGCACTTTTATTCTGCTATGTCTTGAAAGTCCTGAAAGATCCTCTGGATTCATTGACCTTCAATACAGGAAAAATAGTGGCTGCAGCAGAAGGGTGATCATCTGCTCTGTGATAGAGGGGCACTACATGGTGGCTGTAATGCAGTGGTCTCCATGTTTGGGCTTCTTTTGCTCCATTTTACTCTGTGGACCATACGGCTCTATTTGGGGACATATAGTGCTCTCTGGTCACAGTATGGCAATATGTGACGTACTATATAGTGTTAGCGTGGCTCTATGTGACTGTAACTCTATGTTGAAAAATGTGGACTTCAAAACTCATTATGGACAAAGTCTGGCACTATGCATGGGCCCTGCATGGCTCAATATGGACCATGTGGTCAATATATTCCAGAGGGAGGAATAAAGTATTTAACAGTTACTCATCCATTGTTATGAGGTTTGTCCTGAATAGACGATTCATTGTGTACTGCTAATATGGCGGCTTACTTCTGTTACTTTTGGGGGCTTATTTATGACAGTATTATGTCAGATGTGCCCATTTTTGTGCTCTCATGGATACAAGTACTCTCTTTTCCTTCATAAACACTGGTCATGTTCCTGTTTGCACCTCAGCCTACAGTAGGGGTGCACGTGCTCCAGCCCACTATGACAGTCTATGCGGCTCACAACTGAGATGCAGACAGCGTTCATTGTGCATCTGGTTGTGGAGAGGGTGGAAATGGGGAGCTCTGTGTAGAGGGCGATAATGGGGTGCACTGTGTAAGGGACGGTAATGAGGTGCTCTGTGTAGAATGTGGTAATGGGGAGCACTGAGTAAAGGGTAGTAATGGGGATCACTGTGTAGAGGGCGATAATGGGGAACTCTGTGTAGAATGCTGTAATGGGGAGCACTGTGTAGAGGGCAATAATGGGGAGCTCTGTGTATCAGATGGTAATGGGGAGCTTTGTGTAAGGGATGGTAATAGGGTGCTCTGTGTAGAATGTGGCAATGGGGAGCAGTATGTAGTGGTTGGAAATAAGGAGCATTGTGTAGAGGGCAGTAATGAGGAGCACTGTGTAGAGGGCGATAATGGGGTGCACTGTGTAAGGGACGGTAATGAGGTGCTCTGTGTAGAATGTGGTAATAGGGAGCACTGAGTAAAGGGTTGTAATGGGGATCACTGTGTAGAGGGCGATAATGGGGAACTCTGTGTAGAATGCTGTAATAGGGAGCACTGTGTATAGGGCGATAATGGGGAGCTCTGTGTATCGGATGGTAATGGGGAGCATTGTGTAAGGGATGGTAATAGGGTGCTCTGTGTAGAATGTGGCAATGGGGAGCAGTGTGTAGTGGTTGGAAATAAGGAGCATTGTGTAGAGGGTGGTAATGGGGAGCACTGTGTAAAAGGTGGTAATGGGTATCTCTGTGAAGAGAGCAGTAATGGGGAGCATTGTGTAGAGGGTGGTAATGGGGTGCACTTTGTAGAGGGTGGTAATGGGGTGCACTTTGTAGAGGGTGGTAATGGGGTGCACTGTGTAGAGAGTGGTAATGAGAAGCTCTGTGTAGAGGGTGGTAATGGGCTGCACTGTGTAGAGGGCAATAATGCAGTGCACTGTGCAGAGGACAATGCAGTGCACTTTGTAGAGGACAAAAATGGGGAGCACTGTGTAGAGGACAGTAATGGGGCAGTGTGTATAGTGTGGTAATGGGAAGCTTTGTGTAGAGGGTGATAATCAGGAGCTCTGTGTAGAACCTGACAATGGGGAGCTCTGTGTAGAGGGCGGTAATGGGGAGCACTGTAGAGGGTGGTAATGAGCAATGTGCAGAGGGTAGAAATTGTGAGCACTGTAGAAGGCGATAATGGCGAGCTCTGTGTAGAGGGCGGTAATGGGGAGCATTGTAGAGTGCAATAATAAGAAACACTGCATAGAGTGCAGTAATGGGGAGTACTGTGTGAAGGGCTGTAATGGGGAGCACTGTTTAGAGGGTGATAATGGGGAGCACTGTGTAGAGTGCGATAACGGGGAGCACTGTGTAGAGTGAGGTAATGGGGATTACTGTGTAGAGGGCAGTAATGGGGAACACTGTAGGGGGCGGTAATGGGGAGCACTGTGTAGAGTGCAATAATAGGGAGCACTGTGAAGAGGATGATGGTGAGCACTGTGTAAAGGGCGATAATGGGGAGCACTGTGTTGAGGGCGATAATAGGGAGCACTGTGTAGAGGGCGGTAATGGGGAGCACTGTGTAGAGGGGGATAATGGGGAGCACTGTGTGGAGGGCGATAATGGGGAGCACTGTGTAAAGGTCAACAATGGGGAGCACTGTGTAGAGGGGGTAATGGGGAGCACTGTGTAGAGGGCAATAATGGCAAGCTCTGTGTAAGGGCAATAATGCAGTGAACTATTAGCAAAGCCACAAAAGACTAAAAGCCGCCAAAAATTCAAATTAAACAGCAGAAAAAAAAGTGGTGCAATGTGTAGAGGGCAAAAATGGGGAGAATTGTGTAGAGTACAGTAATGGTATGCTCTGTGTAGAAGACAGTAATGGGGAGCTCTGTGTAGAGGGTAGTAATGGGGAGCACTGTGTAGAGTGCGATAATGAGAAGCTCTGTGTAGAGCGAGGTAATGAGTAGCACTGTGTAGAGGACAGTAAGGGTGAGCACTGTGTACAGGGCAATAATGGCGAGCTCTGTGTAGAGGGCGGTAATGGGGAACACTGTGTAGAGGGCAGTAATGGGGAGCTTTGTGTAGAAGGTGGTAATGTGGAGCTCTGTGTAGAGGGCGGTAATGAGGAGCACTGTGTAGAGGATGGGGTGATAATGGTGAGCTTTTGTTGAGGGCAGTAATGGGGAGCTCTTTGTAAAGTGAGATAATGGGGAGCTCTGTGTAGAAGGCGGTAATGTGGAGCTCTGTGTAGAGGGTGGTAATGAGGAGCACTGTGTAGAGGATGGTTGTGGTGAGCACTATGTAAAGGTGGATAATGGTGAGCACTGTGTAGAGGGTGGTAATGGGGAGCACTGTGTAGAGGGCAATAATGGCAAGCTCTGTGTAGAGGGCGGTAATGGGGAGTACTGAGTATAGGGCAGTAATGGGGAGCACTGTTTAGAGAGTGATAATGGGTAGCACTGTGTAGAGTATGATATCGGCGAGCACTGTGTAGAGTGTCGTAATGGGGAGTACTGTGTAGAGGGCGGTAATGGGGAGCACTGTTTAGAGGGTGATAATGGGGAGCACTGTGTAGAGTGCGATAACGGAGAGCACTGTGTAGAGTGCGGTAATGGGGAGTAATGGAGGGTGATATGGGGAGCACTATGTAGAGTGCGATAACGGGGAGCACTGTGTAGAGGGCAGTAATGGGGAGCACTGTGTAGGGGGCGGTAATGGGGAGCACTATGTAGATGGCGATAATGGGAAGCACTGTGTAGAGGACAGTAATGGGGTGCTCTGTAACACAGTATTGGGGGGCACTGTGTAGAGGGTGGTAATGGTGAGCTCTGTGTAGAGGATGGTAATGGGGAGCATTGTAGAGTGCAATAATAGGGAGCAATGTGTAGAATCTGTTAATGGGGAGCACTGTGTAGATGACGATAATGGCGAGCTCTGTGTAGAGGGTGGTAATGGGGAGCACTGTTTAGAGGGTGATAATGGGGAGCACTGTGTAGAGTGCGATAACGGAGAGCACTGTGTAGAGTGCGGTAATGGGGAGTAATGGAGGGTGATATGGGGAGCACTATGTAGAGTGCGATAACGGGGAGCACTGTGTAGAGGGCAGTAATGGGGAGCACTGTGTAGGGGGCGGTAATGGGGAGCACTATGTAGATGGCGATAATGGGAAGCACTGTAGAGGACAGTAATGGGGTGCTCTGTAACACAGTATTGGGGGGCACTGTGTAGAGGGTGGTAATGGTGAGCTCTGTGTAGAGGATGGTAATGGGGAGCATTGTAGAGTGCAATAATAGGGAACAATGTGTAGAATCTGTTAATGGGGAGCACTGTGTAGATGACGATAATGGCGAGCTCTGTGTAGAGGGTGGTAATGGGGAGCACTGTGTAGAGGGCGATAATGGGAAGCACTGTGTAGAGTATGATAATGGGGACCACTGTGTAGAGGGCGGTAATGGGGAGCACTTTGTAGAGGGCGATAATAGGGAGCACTATGTTAATTGCAATAACGGGGAGCACTGTGTAGAGGGTGGTAATGGGGAGCTGTTGTGAGCTCATTTTCGGGTTTGCTTCTGGTGAGGGTTATGGAACTGGCTGTGCTGACAGATGAGTAGTGAGTTCTCTATCTGGACTCCCTCTGTTGGTGAAGGGAGGTAATGAAGCTGATCTAAATGGCAGAGACCGGCCACCTGAGGAAGAGGACTGCGATTGGACATCAGGAGTTTCTGATTGGATTTAAGGCATCCTACTCCCTAGTTTCTTGCTGGTGATTTTTCCTGACTGTGGCTCCTGGTTTCCAGTTTGGTTCCTGCCTTCCTAAAGCTACGTTTTCTCTGCTATTGTTCATATGAGTTTTTGTCTGGTTTACTTAGTTTTTGTGTTCAGCCAGCCCTGGCTGGGACTGGGCTGAATCCCCATTTTGTCTCTGACCAGTTGATCTCTTTTGCTCTGTCTTCAGAATATACCTGAGTGCTGATACAGTGATTTGAAGTCTAGCGACTTCAGGGCCTTTTTCTATCAGACGTGTTGGACATTCTTTTTGGCAGGGTTTTTTGCGTGATTGCAGACAGCAGCTTTTCTTTCCTGTCCTTTCTAGTTAGCGAGTGCCCCATCATTTGCTCAGCCTATCTTTCTACCTGTGTCTGTGTTTTCATCTTGTTTCACCGACAATACATGTTGGGGGCTGTCTATTCCTTTGGGGTCTGCTCTGGAGCAGTTTAGATTTTCTCTTTCTTTAGGCTTATTTAGTTCTTCAGCCGTGACGAGGCGCCTAGGACCACCGTAGGCACGCTCCACGGCTACTGCTAGTTGTTGTGGCTAGGATCAGGGGTCTGCAATCAGCTAGTTACCAAAGAGGGTGATAATGGGGAGCACTGTGAAGAGTGCGATAACGGAGAGCACTGTGTAGAGTGCGGTAATGGGGAGTAATGGAGGGTGATATGGGGAGCACTATGTAGAGTGCGATAACGGGGAGCACTGTGTAGAGGGCAGTAATGGGGAGCACTATGTAGAGGGCGATAATGGGAAGCACTGTGTAGAGGACAGTAATGGGGTGCTCTGTAACACAGTATTGGGGGGCAGTGTGTAGAGGGTGGTAATGGTGAGCTCTGTGTAGAGGATGGTAATGGGGAGCATTGTAGAGTGCGATAATAGGGAGCAATGTGTAGAATCTGTTAATGGGGAGCACTGTGTAGATGACGATAATGGCGAGCTCTGTGTAGAGGGTGATAATGGGAAGCACTGTGTAGAGGGCAATAATGGGGAGCACTGTGTATAGGGCGGTAATGGGGAGCACTGTGTAGAGGGTGATAATGTGGAGCACTGTGTAGAGGGCGATAATGGGGGGCACTGTGTAGAATGGGGTAGTGGGGAGCACTATGTAGAGGGCAATAATGGCGAGCTCTCTGTAGAGGGCAATAATGCAGTGAAATATTAGCAAAGCCACAAAAAGAAGACTAAAAGCCTCCAAAAATTCAAATTAAACAGCAGAAAAAAAATGCAGTGTACTGTGTAGGTGGCAGAAATGGGGAGAACTGTGTAGAGGACAGTAATGATGTGCTCTGTGTAGAAGACAGTAATGGGGAGCTCTGTGTAGAGGGTAGTAATGGGGAGCACTGTGTAGAATGCGATAATAAGAAGCTCTTTGTAGAGCGTGGTAATGAGCACTGTGTAGAGGACGGTAAGGGTGAGCACTGTGCACAGGGCAATAATGGCGAGCTCTGTGTAGAGGGCAGTAATGGGGAGCAGTGTGTAGAGGGCAGTAATGGGGAGCTTTGTGTAGAAGGTGGTAATGTGGAGCTCTGTGTAGAGGGCGGTAATGAGGAGCACTGTGTAGAGGATGGGGTGATAATGGTGAGCTTTTGTTGAGGGCAGTAATGGGGAGCTCTTTGTAAAGTGAGATAATGGGGAGCTCTGTGTAGAAGGCGGTAATGTGGAGCTCTGTGTAGAGGGTGGTAATGAGGAGCACTGTGTAGAGGATGGTTGTGGTGAGCACTATGTAAAGGTGGATAATGGTGAGCACTGTGTAGAGGGTGGTAATGGGGAGAACTGTGTAGAGTGCTGTAATGGGGAGCACTGTGTAGAGTGATATTGGGGAGCACTGTGTAGAGGGTGGTAATGGGGAACACTGTGTAGATAGCAATAATGGCGATCTCTGTGTAGAGGGCGGTAATGAAGAGCACTCTGTAGAGTGCAATAATGGGGAGTACTGTGTAGAGAGCGGAAATGGGAGCACTGTGTAGAGGGTGGTACTGGTGAGCTCTGTGTAGAGGGTGATAATGAGGAGCACTTTGTAGAGGACATTAATGGTGGGCACTGTGTTTAGAGCGATAATGGTGAGCACTGTGTAGAGTGCGGTAAAGGGGAGAACTGTGTAGAGGGCGGTAATGAGAAGCATTGTATAATGTGATAATAGGGAGCTCTGTGTAGCGGGTGGTAATGGGGAGGACTGTGTAAGGGACGGTAATGGGGTCCTTTGTATAAAAAAGCAGTAATGGAGAGCAGTGTGTAGAGGGTGGTAATGGGAAGCTTTGTGTAGAAGGTGGTAATGTGGAGTTCTGTGTAGAGGGCGATAATGGTGAGCTCTGTGTTGAGGGCGGTAATGGGGAGCATTTTGTAAAGTGAGATAATGGGGAGCTCTGTGTAGAAGGCGGTAATATTGAGCTCTGTATAGAGTGCGGTAATGCGGAGCACTGTGTAGAGTGCGATAATAGGGAGCACTGTGTAGAGGGCGGTAATGCGGTGCACTGTCTAGAGGGTGATAATGGGGCGCTCTCTGTAGAGGATGGTAATAGGGATCACTGTGAGGGCGATAATGGGGAGCTCTGTGTAGAGTGTGGAAATTGGGAACACTTTGTGAAGTGAGATAATGGGGAGCTCTGTGTAGAGGATGTAATGGTGAGCAATGTGTAAAGAGAGATAATGGCGAGTTCTGTGTAGAGTGTGGTAATGTTGAGCTCTGTATAGAGTGCTGTAATGCAGAGCACTGTGTAGAGTGTGATAATAGGGAGCACTGTGTAGAGGGCGGTAATGGGGTGCACTGTGTAGAGGGCGATAATGGGGAGCTCTCTGTAGAGGATGGTAATAGGGATCACTGTGAGGGCGATAATGGGGTGCTCTGTGTAGAAGGCGATAATGTGGAGCTCTGTGTAGAAGGCGATAATGTGGAGCTCTGTGTAGAGGGTGGTAATGGGGTGCACTGTGTAGAGGGCGATAATGGGGAGCTCTCTGTAGAGGATGGTAATAGGGATCACTGTGAGGGCGATAATGGGGTGCTCTGTGTAGAAGGCGATAATGGGGTGCTCTGTGTAGAAGGCGATAATGTGGAGCTCTGTGTAGAGGGTGGTAGTGGGGAGCACTTTGTAAAGTGAGATAATGGGGAGCTCTATGTAGAGGGCGGTAATGGTGAGCACTGTGTAGGGGCGGTAATGGGGAGCTCTGTAGAAGGGGCGGTAATGGGGAGCTCTGTAGAAGGCGGTAATGGGGAGCTCTGTGTAGAGGGCGGTAATGGGGTACATTGTGTAGAGGGCGTTAATGGGGAGCACTGTGTAGAGAATGTTAATGGGGAGCACTCTGTAGAGGATGGTCAGGTTTTCGTTGGGCTGTCAGGTGTACGCTCGGCTGTTAGGTGAACACTGGGCTATTAGGTCTACACTGGGCTGTCAGGTCTATGCTGGGCTGTCTCTGTGTGCCAGAACATGAAATCTGTGAGACAGCATTCTCACAGCCCGATCTCTGTCGCTGAATTACTGTCGATCCGATCGGCTACTTGCAAGCTGATCTGTAGTCTTTCAATAGTCTGTTTATACTGACCAACCATACTTTTTAATGCACGGAAAAACATTGTCCTCGGCAACACAATTGTGGTTACTCAGGATGATGTGTTACTAAGAAGGATAATTTTTAAGAAATCCATTTATCAGGTAGGAGCGTTACTAGGAATGAGTCCTAAGTTGCACTATCATTGTACTCTGAGAAGCTGCACTCCATTTTGGTTACAGAAACGTCAGGGCACTAAGGGGCACGAAATAGCAACATTTTGTGCAAATGCCACAAATTTTGGCACTTTTTGGTGCCACTTTTTGTGGCATTGATGGGTTAGGCTATGTGCACACGCTGCGGTTTTGGCTTCTGCGGATCTGGAGCAGTTCTGCAGACAGTGTACAGTAGCATGTAAATCTATGTGTTTTACAATCTGCTGTGCACATGCTGCGGAGTTTTAACTGCGGAAAAGCTGCGGTTTTGAATCCGCAGGAAGAAATGACATGTCACTTCTTTTCTGTGGATTCTGCTGCGGTTTACCATCTCCTCCATTGTAGAGGTGATAAACCGCAGGCCAATCCGCAGATACAAATCCGCAGACCAATCCGCAGCGTGTGCACATAGCCTCATTGTATTTCCCCCTATGTTGTCACCATTACTTAGGTGGGTGTCACTTTGTGCCTGGCACTGTAATCCCCATTACTTGTGAGTGCTTTGTCTCCTACTCCTTTGTGGAGAAGGAGACCCTCATTTTCCAGATACCATAGCTCTATAACTCCCTCTCATTAGATACGGTATTTATGGCACATATTGTCTGTGCGGCATCAATGTCTGGGATGTAAAGACCCCTTTAAGTTTAGTTCCAGCCCTTGGCACATTCTGACAATTTTGCCCCCAAATCAGAAAATGTTCCCACCCTCCTCTATATCCTTCTGACCGATAGCAAGGAAACCCATGGAGATTCAGAACGCTCGGACGGGTACAAGCAGCAATCACTGTAGTAACTACATTGCCTATGACGCTCGTCAGAAGCGAGCCCACCCTTTGTAGTGCGTCTGGGGTCTTGGATGCTCCAAGTGGAGCAGGCATCACCCCTCTAACATTATCATCCGCCCAGCAGAATCCTGACGACGGGACAATCTGTTGAATTTGGATCATTCGGCGACTCGGCTGGGAGACAACAAACGAAAATAAATATTCACTCAGAAAAAGAATCCGTCAGCTTTTCTCTGCTGCCTGCATATACCGAGACGCTGCTGGCGGCATTTCTGCCGCGTAAAGTTTCCTATCAGGAGACAATGATGCAGATTGGTCTGGCACTACGACGCGCGTCCGTTATGTATAGATGTAATTTTTTTTTCTCTTTGGTCTTGTTGTTGTTGGTTGTTTGTTTAATAAGACATTTCCTCTTGGTTTAGTGGAAGTTGAATCGTAAGAGGCTCCAGTAATTTTCCTCCTCCTCCCCTCCCAGCGCTGCACTCTGGAACACTGTGAACTAAAAAAAAAATCAGTGAGTTAAAGCGTGAAGCTATTATCAGAATCCTAGCCGGCCGCTCTCGGGAGGCTGCGAGTGCGGCTAGCAGCGTCATCGCCGGATGGACAGTGGAGCAACCGCCACCACGTCGGTGAGTGGTGGGAATCCATGGCTTTCAGGTGTCCAGGATGCAGGGTGCCCCTCCCCAGGGAGACATACGGCCACAGGACGGAAAGGGTTCAGCAGTGTTTAGTGCTGAGCTAGCAGTTTGCTGCTCACTACACTCACATCAGTGTAACATGTGCCCAGAGTTGGGCAAGAGATCCTGATGCCGCCGGTGGGTGTCGGATTTGGCACGACAAACAAGGTGCCGGTACAGAGAGTGGGAAAATATGTGGAGCCATCACTTGGAGTTTTTAACTGGCAGCCGTTCACGTCTCACTCCGTTCCAAGCATTTGCATTCTGACGATTGCCAAGCCAAGAGAGAAAGAGAGAAACAAATCTGCAGGGGAAGTATAGTTAATAGGAAAAGGCCATACTTAGCGGGTTGGATGGAGTGCTCCGGGCCTGTACCCCACCCACATCAGCTTCCTCGTGGTCCCACCTCCCCACCCCCAACTGGCGTCCTACTTTTGCCTAGTTTTTTTTTATTTTTGGTTGCTTCCTAAAGGGTTTTACGTTGACCGTCATTATATTGTTCTTTTTTTTATTTTATTTTTGTCTCATCTGTGTCGTGTCCAGGCCTCGGTGTTGCCAAGTGTCGATCGATCCCAGCAGGCCCCAAGTCACAGTAAGCCTCCTTCTATTGCTTTCTTGTGGATGTGGTCCGGTGTAAAATGTGTCGGGCGGTCTCCCCCCGTGCCAGCTGCATTCCTGCCCAAAAAGCACGGGAATCACTGACGGTTTTAACAATTTAACTGCATTTTGGCGACAAGCAGTGCCCCACCCCCATCCTCAGCCCGGTCCAGTGCTGGTCAGCGAGAGTTACCGGGTCTACAAAGTGATCTTTTCTTCCACTCCAACCAATGCAACTTTTTTTATTTTTTGCTAATTTTTTTTACATTGTTGCCTCGTAGCAATAAACCTGCCCTCAACTGTTTCTCATCGCTGTATTGAATAAAAGTAGGAAAATTATCAAATTATAAAAAACCTTATTAGCAACAATTACAGAACACGAGAGATTGTTACTTTATTGTTACTTTATTGTTTCTTTTTTTTACCTTTTTTTCTTTTCATTCACTGCAGTGCAAATAATGGCACACTGGGAAAGATAGCTCCCTCCAAGATAGGGAGTAAAAAGTTGTGACCCACCTACTACAACTCAATGAGGTACGGCCCACTGGTGGGATATTCTGGTGGAAAATTGTGGAATAGGCAAAACTAATGGCTCAACACGTGTGTGTCTAGCATCCTAATGCAATAGTGGCTCATCGGGAGCTAATAGCATATATTCCAAGAGTATCTAAAAATATATATATTTCTAGAAAAGAAATGTTTACTGCAGGCTAAGTAAATCTATTATGATATATGGTAAAGTAGTATGGCGGAAAATAAAAAAATAAAAAAGTAAACGTATAAATAAACATATATATATATAAATATACACACACATATATATATATATATATATTTCTATAAAAAAGGTTTACAATAAGTAAATATATGGTAAAATAATATGGCGGAAAAGAAAAAATTATAAAAATTATAAAAATGTAAAAAACGTAATATATATACAAGACATACACATATATATTTCCATAAAATAATGATTACTGTAAAATAAATGAATATATTATAATATATGGTAAAATAATATTCAGAATATGCAAAATTATAAGAAAAAAAAAGATGCACACATATAGATTTTAATTTTTAAAATAATTATCTCATTTTCCGCCATATTTATTTTACCAGCTATTACTATATATTTGTTTATTCTACAGTCAACATTTTTAATTGAAATATCTATAGATTTTTTACATATATAGATACATATATATGTATATTTATAGATCTATAATGTTTTTCTACATTTAAATTCTTAGATTAAATATAATAATGTATAATATAAAATGTTAATACAATGTCATCTAAGAAAGATGTAGGATTAGTATTATAGACTGTATGCTATGACTCTAAGAGCGAAAACTGAATGTAATCTAGATAACATGTGCTAAACTAAAATCCGTTATAACCAGCGAACAGCTCTGAGGATATAAACTCATTGCCCAAATAACGTCCCACGCAGCGCTATAATTTATCATCATGTAATATTGCATATAATATATACTATGTCCTGATTCTGTACTAGAAAAACTATATTATTAGATATTGTGCCATCAGATAATGTGCAAAATGGTAGAATTAGAGATGATGCAATAAAAGGCATAAAATAATATAATGTCACATATCAACTAATGATACAACGTGGAGTAAAGAATATTAGATCACAGAATGGAATATTCGATGTGAAATATTATCTTGTGGTATTTAATAATACGAAATCTAAGATGGCAGTATAATGTAGTGATATGTAATATACACAGAGAATAATCATATTAAATAATAATAATCTAGTAATAAATAGTACACGCCGTATAATGATGTAATGCAGTATTGTACATATTATACAGTAACGTATGCTATACTGGAAGCCGCAATCATTCAATGCCCCCCAGACTCTGGCCCGGTCCCTTGGCTTATAAAATACGGAACATTGTGGAACATTACACGCTGTTCCTAATGATTTCATTGGTGGCGGCCATATAACCAGTGTGCGGTGCTGATGGGCCCGCTGCGGCTCCAGATCCTAGCACTGGCGCCCCCTAGGGTAACAGGGAATCGCTGCACTATGGGATGACATTCACCAGTGGATGGCACCTGCCCTGGTACATTGTATTGGTGAGAAGAGAGAGGGGCCATGATCCATATCCCAGTGATCGGTCATGTAGAGTATTGGGGGAGCGTGAAACTGACCATTAAATAAGGGCAGGAATGACACGAGAGCAACAGGACAGGATGCATTGACTCAGCCTATAGAAATTCCCTAAGATCCATGACTCACAGACTCCAGAGAGAGGTGCTAACAACCAGCGTTACCGGCCGCTGGGATTGTGGGAAGGTCGTGTTGTGTTCAGTGTAGTTAACATAACTGAGAATTCTGAAACTAAAACCCCAAAATCATGGGAGAGCCATGTGCAGCGTCATACTGGGATTATGGACACATCTTCCAAAGGCAGCAAAGCAAACATCAGTAAAAGATCCAGCAGGGGATGATGGTGAGAGGTACAATCAGAGCAAACAGCCAGGATTTGGTAAGGTTAGTGGTGTATTCATTGGCTTTCCCTACTTGGAAGATCTGAATTTGTGAATCCTAAAACTCCACATCTTCCAAAAGACACCAGAGTGAAACCTATGTTTTACATATGTCAGACACTGAACCAGCGGAAAGACATGAGGGAAGAAATCTGTGATTTAACTGCAAACTGCGGTTGCATTACACCTATAGGTCCTTACTTAGAGTAAGTGCCATTTCTTCCAAAAGGCACCACAGCGAAGCGTATACTTTATATACGTCAGACACTGAACCCGCAGGGGATGATGCTGAATCAGTCACGTGATTGTACGCAGTCTTAGATCGAACACCCTACACAAGTTGATATAGGAGGAGTTTTATATTTAGTGTTTTTTCACACTTTGACGTTCTGGAACTGTAATTCCCAAAATGTTAGAATTGTCCCCCCCATTCCTAATATCTGGTAAGCCAAAAGTGCAACTTTCTACTGGGTTTATGGGTCTTCAACACTTTTTGGGTCATCATTACTTATACTCGTACAATGGACCACAGCAAGGCATGTATTTCACATTTACCAAGACACTGAACCAGCAGTGGCTGACAGTCACATATGAGACTTTGCAATATAAGAGCATTGATTAGATTAGTGAGCATCGCATCATTAAAAGGTGCCGCAGCAAAGCCTTACTGTTCTGTATGTCAACACTGAGCCGGTAGGAATTGGCATTAAGGGAATCTGCCCCCTAATCTGAAACACAATGTGAGGATAGTGACCCTGATTCCACCAATATGTCACTTGCAGGTCTGTTTGCTGCAGTACTTTTTATTAAATCACAGTTTTATCAGCAGGCTATTACCATTAGTGGACTAGTAAACTTACTGCCATGTAGTACAACCCCACCCCGCCACTAGTTAGCAACTTTCTGCATATACACAGTAAGTAGTCAATCAGTGGTGTGTGCGGGTTATACAGGGCTCAACATTCAAAGAACTGCTAAATCTGCAGCAGAGAAAACAGTTTGTAATCAAAATTGAAGCCAGCAGCCTAGTGAGCAACACATCACTGGTATCCAGGTCACTGCCCCTACATCATGCTGCTCTCAGATTGGGGACCAATAATCTGGTGACAGATTCCATTTAATATGTTAGCTTAGGCTTTCTTAAAGCTAACAGCCAGCATCGTTTTATATGGGAAGTGCAGTTTTTGTTTTTAGTGCATCTTCACACTTGGAAGTTCTTAAAGGGAATCTGTCACCCCTTTTTTCGACTATGAGCTGCCGCCACTGACATCAGGGGCTTATCTACAGCATTCTGTAATGCTGTAGATAAGCCCACGATGTAACCTGAAAGATAAAAAAAGAGTATATTATACTGACTGGGGGGGGCGGTCCGGTCTTGGTCCGATGGGTGTTGCGGTGCGGCGCCTCCCATCTTCTAACAGTGACGTCCGCAGAGGGCAGAGTAGAATACTGCAGTGCGCAGGTGCTGGACCTCTCCCGGCCCCTGCGCACTGCAGGACTCTGCTCTTCCCTCAACTGGGCAGAGCAGTGCACCTGCGCAGTAGCCGCGATGGGAAGGAAAGAGGACGGCATTGTATGAAGATGGGAGGCGCCGGACCGGACAGCGACACCCATCGGACCAGACCGAGCGCCTGGGTGAGTATAATCTAACTCTTTTTTCTTATCTTTCAGGGTACATCAGGGGCTTATCTACAGCATTACAGAATGCATTACAGAATTCTGTAGATAAGCCCCTGATGTTAGTGGCGGCAGCTCATAGTCAAAAAAAGGGTGACAGATTCCCTTTAAAGGGGTGGTCCAAAATATTAATTAATTTTGCCGTAAGCTAATGTATTTTCTAATATACTTGAATTAAAAGCTCCCTATCCTTCCCTAACTACACTGTCTAACGTTTTTTCTTTTTATTACAACTTCTTTTTGATGATGCTTCATTTGAGAATCCCAGTGCATGTTGGTATACACAAACAAGGTGTCATCAGGGGGCAGAGGCTGCTGTCCCTGCCACAGTCCCTACCTCCTCCCTGAAATCCTGAAATGATGTGGACAATGACAGTGCACTCTCTCGACTGCTCAGGTAAGTAGTAACGAGCCAGCAACAGAGCGCACTACCAGTGCACGTTGTAAGAATACCCGAGGTGCAGAGACCAGTGCCGCTCTAGCAAATGATGTCACTTGCATGGATTGCACAGGTCTCTTCAAGCCAGGTATTTGTCTTGTCTGTTGCTGGCTCGTTACTGCTGATCTGAGTCATTGAAAGAGTGCACTGTCATTGTGCACATTGCACAGTGACAAACCAGGGACTAGCCCAGTCCCTGAAATCAAGATCATAAATAACACTTTGTTTCAGGGAGGGGGCAGTGACTGCTGGAAAAATGTTAATGCAACTCTGCCTGTCACTATGGCCGCGCATGCTCAGTATATGATTTTTTTCTCAGTATCAGAGTTACATTTTTTAATCTTTATGTATACTGGTACAGAGGTTCGGCTCATGTGACTGAACACTTCTCAGTGAGTGTGAATGACATCTCTGCTTTCTGCCTTGTCTTTCATTGCTCTCACTGCTGTGAATGCGGTGCGCTCTTCATTATTCGCATGTGCTCTGCACTCACTCTTCATTCACTAGTAATGTGGTTCTGCTTTTCCTTGACAACTTGTAAGAAAATCTTCAGCATCATCTACAGTTTTTTTAATAGAAATATTTGGGTGCAATATGTTTTGCAATTTCTGTTTTGTGCATATTTAAGAGGTTGCTTCATTATCTTCAGGAGCCCACTGCTCCTCCGCCTCCTGCTTGTCAGGGATCTTTGTGCTGTTGATGGAATGATAGTTTGGACCAGCGGCATTATATTGTGTGTGTTCTCCGATTCTGCAAGCAAAGGCAGCTTTGCCTCTGTAGCATCAAAGGCGTTCACGGGCAGTCCTCGTCTAGGAGACCGGCCACCTTTGATAATACAAGAAGATTTTTAATAAGAAATTGGCACAATTGCTTGATTTGACACATTGCAATTTAAAATTATATAATCAAAGTAATACTTGTGTCATATATATTTAGTTGCATAACCTTCTTGGATTCGGTGTAGTGCCATGCTTCAGCCTGTAGGTGTCAATATGCCTTCTGTTTCCATATAAATGAACTAGCAACAATGACACCTACAGGCCAGACTGAGGTATTACACAAAGGAAAGTCATTTAAATACAAACTAGTGTGAGGATAACGACCAGATGTGATGACTGCAAAGACAGAAAAGTTCTCCCATGCCGGAACAAGTGACACATAAGTGTTACATTGTTTATAAATAACCGGATGACATTGGGGCTGGAATATTCAACATAAAAAGCCATGTAAATGAGAAAAAAGACATTACTCTTAGCAGCTGGAATGATTTGGAGTCGAAATTATGGAAATTTCTCATCTCAGAAACAATGTAACAATGAACAGACCAGATATGTTTTCAAGATCTCTGCTTGGTGTCAGAAAAGGTTCATTGTATATACTCTGTTGCTGTGAGTCCTGCTCTCACAGGTGATGAATCAATGGAAGCAATCCTCTATGAGATAACACAACTACAGCCTGAATCTATCTCCTGACCAGGCTGATACCTCATACCTGTAACAAGTCTTCAGCTGTGTAATGAGCACAAGGTTGGCTTCTTCATCTCTGATTGTACAGGGATTTTTTTTCTTTCCAATCTTGTAAATTTAATACAATGTATATTACAAAGTGGGGTCATTCAAGAGCAATTCAGCTTTCTCCACATAAGTCTTGAATTTACATGTAAAAACATCCCGTAAAAGACAAGTAGAGCGTTATAAATATGCAGATCACAGAGGAGATCGAGACTTCTGCTTGTTGCGGACAATCCTGAATTATGAGCCTTGACAGTAGGACGCTTGCAGGGTGCACTACTGCTGGGATCCCCATTAATCAGATGTTTTCTGCCAGGGAATCCCACAAGACGTGTTTATTTCCCTGCGACGCCCCCACAAGAGAAATAAAGTATTACACCATCCCCTTTGAAATCAATGGTCTCTCTGTGTAAAGTGCTGAGGTTCCGGGTCCTTCAGTCCAGAAATAACTCTATGAACCTGGGTACCTCTCTATGAATATGGGTCTTTAAAGCAGACAATCCTTTTAAGATTTGTCCTAGAAGCTTCCAGTACTGATATTAAGGGTATTTTAGGATGTTCTCCGGGCTGCAGCTCACTGTTCTCGTGTATCGTACTCATCTCTTCCTTTTCCTCCTCCTGAATTTCTTTATTACTCGTCTGTCAATAGAACAAATTACATTTGTTCTGGTCAAAAATTAATAGTTGTTGATACGTTGTCAGAAGTCGAATGAGAAATTCTAAGTTTTTTCCCAGAGGTGCTTGGAGTAATGTGTAGAAAGATGAAACCTGCTCCTCACCCACGTCCTCCATCCACAGGAGACCCGGGAGATCCCTCCGCATTATAATAGGAAGAAGCTCAGGACAAATATCACACACTTTCTTAGTGCAGAACCTGAGATTGCTCTTCCCCTTGGCGGCCCTGGAGTCAGGAACATTCCACTGGCCGCACTTACCATCCTCTTGTATGTGTAGTAATTACCGACACCGGAGCAATAACTTTCACTTCATGCTGTATGGACGTTTACAACCTTACATTGCACACATTGATAACTCACTATGCGTAGGGCAGGGATATCAAAGTGAAATACAGACAGGGTCCTCCACACAGTGTAAAGGGCCTCACATGGTTGTCCATACAGTATAATGGGCCCCACACAGTCCTCCATACAGTGTAAAGGGCCTTACATATTGCTCCATACAGTATAAAGGGCCTCACACAATCCTCCATACAGTATAATGGGCCCCACATAGTCATCCATACACTATAATGGGCCCCACATAGTGCTTCATATAGTATAATGGGCCCCACATAGTCCTCCATACAGTGTAATGGCACCACATAGTCTCCCATACAGTATAAAGGGCCTCACACAGTCCTCCATACAGTATAATGGGCCCCATATAGTCCTCTATACAGTATAATGGGCCCCACATATTGCTCCATATAGTGTAATGGGCCCTATATAGTCCTCCATACAGTATAATGGGCCCCACATAGTGCTCCATATAGAATGGGCCCCACATAGTCCCCCATACGGTATAATGGGCCTCACGTAGTGCTCTATATAGTATAATGGGCCCCACATAGTCCTCCATACAATATAATGGCCCCACACAGTCCTCCATACAGTATTAAGGGCCTCACTTAGTCATCCATACAGTATAATGACTTCATATAGTGCTCCATACTGTATAATGGGGTGGTTGGTGCCGGCATCGTGGGCCAAATATAGCCACCCTGTGTGGCGTAGGGGCTATAGCAAGAAACATCACCTGTATCAAAGGGTCAATCCAGTGAAGCAATTCTGGGAGCAGTTTGTTGGGGGTTCTCGTTCAGGGAACCCTTATTCTTCTATGCAAATTTACCATTAAAGATTACCGCAACGAAAACTCCAATATATACTCACATATAAAAACTATTCCGCCCATTTGCTTCTGCTACTTTGAAACACAGAGAAACACAGATTAACAAACCTGTAAAAATACTCTGTTGTAAAAAAAAATATATATAACAGTAAACACCAAGTGCTAGTAAAAAGATGATAATGAAACAGGGTATTTAGTTGATACGTTTTTTGCAAAAAAATATACCGTATTTTCCGCTTTGTAAGACGCACTTTTTTTCCCCCAAAATTGAGGGGAAAAAGGGGGTGCGTCTTACAAAGAGGATATACATTTGCGCTGCCACTGAGGGTACTTGCCGCGGCACTCTGTGCCCTGATGCTGCCGCTGCGCTGTCCGCCACCGCCGCGCTCCTGTCCCCCGGTGGTTTCTTCCGCCCCACCGCCGCCGCCGCGCTCTGTCCCGTTCAGCGTGGGGGGTCTCTGTCGCTCCATGCCTGCTTTCTTCCTGGAAAATGGCCGCCGCGCATGCGCAGACGGACATCTCGGCACTGAAATCTCGGGAGATGAGATTTCAGCGCTGAAATCTCATCTCCCGAGATTTCAGTGCCGAGATGTCCGTCTGCGCATGCGCGGCGGCCATTTTCCAGGAAGAAAGCAGGCATGGAGCGACAGACCCCCCACGCTGAACGGGACAGAGTGCGGCGGCGGCGGTGGGGCGGAAGAAACCACCGGGGGACAGGAGCGCGGCGGTGGCGGACAGCGCAGCGGCAGCATCAGGGCACAGAGTGCCGCGGCAAGTACCCTCAGAACGGGACAGAGCGCGGCGATGGCGGCAAACACCGGGGGATAGGAGCGTGGCGGTAAGAACCGGGGGACAGAGCGCAGTGGTGGCGGTAAGAATCGGGGGAGAGCGCGGCGGTGGTGGCAAGCAGGCACCGGGGGACAGCGTGGCGGTGGTGGCAAGCACTGGGGGACAGAGTGCGGCGGTGGTGGCAAGCAGGCACCGGGGGACAGAGCGTGGCGGTGGTGGCAAGCATCAGGGGACAGAGGGCGGCGGCAGTAACAGACACCGGCAGCGGCACATCAAAACACCCCCTCATCCCAGCAGCAATGTTCCACTCCGGCCTCCTCCATCACCACCCCTGGAAAGCAATAAGACGCATGGATAATAAGATGCACCACCATTTTATTAAAAATAAAGTTTTTTTCCTATTTTTCTCCTCAAAATTTGGGGTGCGTCTTATAATCCGGAGCGTCTTATAAAGCGAAAAATACGGTATACTAAGCCGCTCTACCAAACGTCAAGGTAAATCCATCAGAGCAGTTTCTAATCGATGTATTTAAAACCAGACCATGTGAACAGTACCTACATGAGCAGGGTTCAGAAAGGTAACATCCGATGTGGACATGCATTGCATTGGTCGTTTTCTCTTGTGCCCACAACCAAAGCAAAGTCTATAGAGCAAAACAATTTGTGTCTAGATGACTTGAAAACTGAAGTCCCTGTTGTGGTTCCTGCTGATCCGGTATCCCGCTCACTCACAGCTTCCATTAGATAATAATATATTCTCCTCCTTCTTATAATCCAGAAAGTCTAAACTTCACCGTATTCATGTTCAGTTACAACCTGTACAGAGCTTCAGCAGAAACAGAAGAGTGCTAAGCTGGTAATAAATGCAGCGGGGACACACCTAAATCAGAGCAATGTCGAGAGTCCAATAATCACAATTACTGTATTAGAACAATAAAATATTTATACCTGCAGAAAATCCAACTACACAGTATCTCCATGAGATAATTATCTCACAACTAAGTGATCCTAAAAACTTACTACATCTATTCATAGAATGAGAAGAATGGATATTTGGCAGTAAGCATGTAATGCTGCACTCACTGTATACATACATACATTACATTACTGATTCTGAGTTACCTCCTGTATTATACTCCAGAGCTGCACTCACTATTCTGCTGGTGCAGTCACTGTGTACATATATTACATTACTGATCCTGAGTTACATCCTGTATTATACCCCAGAGCTGCACTCACTATTCTGCTGGTGCAGTCACTGTGTATATACATTACTGATTCTGAGTTACCTCCTGTATTATACCCCAGAGCTGCACTCACTATTCTGCTGGTGCAGTCACTGTGTACATACATTACTGATTCTGAGTTACCTCCTGCATTATACTCCAGAGCTGCACTCACTATTCTGCTGGTGCAGTCACTGTGTACATACATTACATTACTGATCCTGAGTTACATCCTGTATTATACCCCAGAGCTGCACTCACTATTCTGCTGGTGCAGTCAATGTGTACAAACATTACATTACTGATTCTGAGTTACCTCCTGCATTATACTCCAGAGCTGCACTCACTATTCTGCTGGTGCAGTCACTGTGTACATATATTACATTACTGATCCTGAGTTACATCCTGTATTATACCCCAGAGCTGCACTCACTATTCTGCTGGTGCAGTCACTGTGTACATACATTACTGATCCTGAGTTACCTCCTGTATTATACTCCAGAGCTGCACTCACTATTCTGCTGGTGCAGTCACTGTGTATATACATTACATTACTGATCCTGAGTTACCTCCTGTATTATACTCCAGAGCTGCACTCACTATTCTGCTGGTGCAGTCACTGTGTATATACATTACATTACTGATCCTGAGTTACATCCTGTATTATACTCCAGAGGCAGGGCCGGCCCGAACGTATAGGCGAACTAGGCGGCCGCCTAGGGCGCCGACCCAAAGGGGGCGCCAGAGAAAAAATAGAAAAAATTATAAAAAATCTTTTCAAAAGGCAAAACGTTTTAGGGATGGAAAGAAAAGTGTACATATTTAAGGGCAAATATGACGCAAGAGAGGTTGGTTGGGTTGGCAAAAATTTCGATAGAATCTGATGTTGCTAAACAAATTAATCTTGGTGACTTAGTGTCATCCTTTTAAAAAAAAAAAAAAGGCAAGGAAACAAAAATTTTAATTACCTATGGTCGTTTTTGTTTTGTGTTATTGATTACTTTGTATATATTTGTCCTATACAACTTCTCAGACGATTAAAGAGTTAGGATAGAGTTAATTAATCATTGTTGTTGTGGTTTATTTTGCTCCTAAATTTATATCCCAAGTTTTCATCTACTGCCAAGATTAGTAGGACCGCAACAAAATAGTTTAGCCTAGGGCGCCGTAATCTCTCGGGCCGGCCCTGTCCAGAGCTGCACTCACTATTCTGCTGGTGAGGTCACTGTGTACATACATTACATTACAGATCCTGAGTTACATCCTGTATTATACTCCAGAGCTGCACTCACTATTCTGCTGGTGCAGTCACTGTGTACATACATTACATTACTGATCCTGAGTTACATCCTGTGTTATACTCCAGAGCTGCACTCACTATTCTGCACTCACTGTTCTGCTGGTGCAGTCACTGTGTACATACATTACATTACTGATCCTGAGTTACAGTACATCCTGTATTATACTCCAGAGCTGCACTCACTATTCTGCTGGTGCAGTCGCTGTGTACATACATTACATTACTGATCCTGCGTTACATCCTGTATTATACCCCAGAGCTGCACTCACTATTCTACTGGTGCAGTCACTGTGTACATATATTACATTACTGATCCTGAGTTACATCCTGTATTATACCCCAGAGCTGCACTCACTATTCTGCTGGTGCAGTCACTGTGTACATACATTACATTACTGATCCTTACTTCCTGTATTATACTCCAGAGCTGCACTCACTATTCTGCTGGTGCAGTCACTGTGTATATACATTACATTACTGATCCTGCGTTACATCCTGTATTATACTCCAGAGCTGCACTCACTATTCTGCTGGTGCAGTCACTGTGTACATACTTTACATTACTGATCCTGAGTTAGATCCTGTATTATACCCCAGAGCTGCACTCACTTCATATTTGTGCAGACTTTTGAAATGTTGTTGTTTGGTCTCATCACAGTGATAAATATCTGACATGGATGTGTGGTCACTATGCTGCTGTAAGATCTTATCATGACTCTGCAGTTTTCTTCTGATGATGACATACAGCTACTTCTCACTAAATGAGAATATCATCAAAAAGTGAATTTATTTCAGTTCTTCAATACATAAAGTGACTCTCCTCTATTCTATAGAGTCATTACACACAGAGTGATCTATTTCACGGGTTTATTTCTGTTAATGTTGATGATTATGGCTTACAGCCAATGAAAACCCAAAAGTCATTATCTCAGTACATTAGAATACTTTATAACACCAGCTTGAAAAAATGATTTTAAAATCTGAAATGTTGTCCTCCTAAAAAATGTATGATCAGTAAATGCACTCAATACTTGGTCAGGCTCCTTTGGCATCAATTTCTGCATCGATGCGTCGTGTCATGGAGGCGATCAGCCTGTGGCACTGCTGAGGGGTTATGGAAGCCCAGGTTGCTTTGATAGCAGCGTTCAGCTCGTCTGCATTGTTGGGTCTGATGTCTCTCATCTTCCTATTGACAATACTCCATAGATTCTCTATGGGGTTAAGGTCAGGTGAGTTTGCTGCCAATAAAGCCCAGTGATACTGTTGTGTGTACACCAGGTATTGGTACTTTTGGCAGTGTGGACAGGGGCCAAGTCCTGCTGGAGAATCACATTTCCATCTCCATAAAGCTTGTCGGCAGAGGGAAGCATGAAGAGCTCTAAAATGTCCTGGAAGACGGCTGTGCTGACTTAGGTCTTGATAAAACCCAGTGGACCTACACCAGCAGATGACCAAACCACCACTGATTGTGGAGACTTCACACTAGACCTCCAGCAGCTTGGATTGTGGCCTCTCCACTCTTCCTCCAGACTCTGGGACCGCGATTTCCAAATGAAATGCAAAATTTACTTTCATCTGAAAACAGCACCTTGGAACACTGACAACAGTCCGGCTCTTCTTCTCCTTGGCCCAGGTAAGACTCTTCTGGCATTGTCTATAGGTCATGAGTGGCTGACACAAGGAATGTGACACTTGTAGCCCATGTCCTAGATACGTCTGTGTGTGGTGTGAAGCAATGACTCCAGCAGCAGTCCACTCCTTGTGAATCTCCCCCACATTACTGAATGGCCTTTTCTTAACAATCCTTTCCAGGCTGCGGTTATCCCGGTTGCTTGTGCACCTTTTTCTACCACACTTTTTCCTTCCACTCCACTTTCCATTGATATGCTTGGATCCAGCACTCTGTGAACAGCCGGCTTCTTTACTAATGACCTTTTGTGGCTTCCTCTCCTTGTGGAGTGTGTCAGTGACTGCCTTCTGGACATCTGTCAGGTCAGCAGTCTTCCCCATGATTGTGGAGCTACTGAAACAGACTAAGGGACCTTTATAAACACTTAGGAGCCTTTACATGTGTTTATTGTTAATTATTCTAATTTACTGAGATAATGACTTTTGGGTTTTCATTGGCTGTAAGTCATAATCATCAACATTACCAGAAATAAACCCGTGAAATAGATCACTCTGTGTGTAATGACTCTATAGAATAGAGGAGATTCACTTTTTGCATTGAAGAACTGAAAGAAAATTAACTTTTTGATGATATTCTAATTATGTGAGAAGCTCCTGTATGATGTTTCCATCCGGGTGTACAGTGTATTAGTGATGGCACAAATTATTCATGAAGATAGAATACATAGTTTTGTTTTTTCTTGGTAATACTTGGGCTTTTCACATGGAAGGACAGCCATCTCAAGACAATGTATGGTCTTCTCATTATGTTATATATTCCTCTTTGAATGATGCTTAGTATTAGGCTTAAAGGGAATTTGTCAGTAGGACCAACCTCCTCAGGCTTGTTTCACATTAGCGTTTTTTAGCGCAGCGCATCGTGCGCTATTGGTCGCATGTGCCCCTATGTTTAACATGGGGGGGGCGCATGGTCTTGCGTTTGCACGCGTTCATATGCGTTTTTGTGCGCATGCATTTTTTCAAGGTATGCGCCTAGGCGCACCAGACGCAACCTGTTGCATTTTTGGGTCTGCTGAAAGGCGTCAAAAAAACGCTTGCGCACCGAATGCGACAAAGTAATGCATTACAGTCTATGGGAACACAGGCTTACACATGGACATGCGTTAGTCTGTGTTTTAGTGCGCATGCGTTTTTGGCGTAAAAATGTGTAGACAGACACTGGTTTTAACCCCTAGAGAACGAATGCGCATAAAAAAAACGCAAACGCATGCAAAAACACATGATGCATTTTTTTGCATGCGTTTCTATTGCGCACGATGTGCTGCACAAAAAAACGCTAATGTGAAAGTAGCCTTAGCTACGTCACGTAGGTCATGGAAAGTGGAATATAATGATACCTTGATATCTGCAATCCCATGTCTTATTTCAGAGAAATCCACACTGTTCTTACTATGTAAATGAGCTGTTAGGATCTATGAGTGGGACACAGATCTCCAAGAAAATCTTCTTCCAGAGCTTATTTTATATGAAAGGAGCCAATCTCAGCGTGAGACATGTAGATCAGGAGCACAGACTGTCGGCCAATACAAGTCTCACATCGGTAACACCATTTTACATGTAAAGTAAGCTCAGGAGGCAGATTCTCAGGGAGATCTATGTCCGGCCCATAGATCTTAAATGCTCATTTACATATTAAGAAAAATGTAGATTTCTCTGGAGGAAGACATCTGATCACAGATATCAAGGTAACATTTTATTCTACTTTCTATGACCTGATTGCTCATATAGACATCTCAGGAGGGTTGATCCTACAGACAGATTCCCTTTATCATGTTGTATATGTTATCTTTATGTTGATTTATGGTCTAGTAACATTTATCTACGTTCTCATAATGTTGATAAATACTCTTCGCCTTAGTAAATAATTTACTCTTTGATCTTCTCATAATAATTTATTGTTACCTTGTGTGCATGATCTCATCATGATGATACATGACCTCTTCATGTGATGGTTTATCTCCTTCTTTGTTGCAAGAGCTTCTTCTGATGACACAGTTTCCTTTTTGGTTATACATGGTCGTCTTGTGAGATTTTTTAGCATGATGGGTCGTCCCACAATGATTTATGCTCTTGCGATTGTGCATGGTCTTCATTTTCAATGGTATATGGTCTTCTAATGATGACACATGTTCTCTTCATGTTGATTCATAATCTCCTAATATTATTGCATAATCTTCTCGTGTTGATACATGGTCTCCTCATGTTGATGCATGGTCCCCTATTTTGATGCGTCATCTCCTTATGTGGATGCATGATATCCTCATATTGAACCGTGTTCTCTTTATGTTGATCTATGGTTTCTTCATGTTCGTTCATCATCTCTTCATATTATTGCATGATCTCCCTATGTTGATGCACTGTATCTGTTGCATGCACGCCACTCAGTATATGAAGGCGATACAAAGGAAACTTGCGTTCTTTTTGGAATCTTGGCAAAATCTTACTCAGGGCAACCATTAATTATAATTCTTCACAGTAGAGGGGAGGTATCTGCAGGCACACAGCTGTGACAGAGTTCTGGGCTGAAATTGATCACAGGGGTTTTATTCAAAATTTTTTTCATTACACAGAATCATTTCTCTTCATGAAATGTTCAATCAACATATATAAAAGTCTCTTCATGGATAACTTCTCTTCACAGTTAACTTCTTTTCACACACAGTGTCTTAACCTAAGCAGAACTTTACCTTGCTCATGCAGTAAAGTGGGGGGGAGGGGGATGAGTCTGGTGCTGTAGCTCTCTCACTTGTATCTTGAGGTAATAAAAGATGCTCCTGGCTGTCCTGACTGTTTCTATGATTACAGTAATCACTTCTGTGGAAGAAATGGTCTATTCAGCTTGTCTGATTTCAGTCTGACAGTAGACTCTCTCTAATACACCTTACTCTTGGATATCCCAGACAGAATAGCAACTTTCCCAGTATTCCCTGGGGCTGAGCTAACCACTCTCTGTCTGCTATAACCATTTTAACCTCTATAGTTGCTGTATGATTCTAAATCAACACTGCAGTATCTATGTGTCACATCTCCCTGTATTGCTGCATGTTCTGATTATGTTGATACGTGATCTTTTCATGTTGATACATGGTCTCCTCATGTTGGTGCATGGTCTCCTCATGTTGATGCATGGTCTCCTCATGTTGATGCATGGTCTCCTCATGTTGGTGCATGGTCTCCTCATGTTGGTGCATGGTCTCCTCATGTTGGTGCTTGGTCTCCTCATGTTGGTGCATGGGCTCCTCATGTTGGTGCATGGGCTCCTCATGTTGGTGCATGGTCTCCTCATGGTGATGCATGGTCTTCTCATGGTGATGCATAGTCTCTTTATGTTGATGCATGCTTTCCTCATCTTGATGCATGGTCTCCTCCTGGTGCATGGTCTCCTGTTGGTGCATGGTCTCCTCATGGTGATGCATGGTCTTCTCATGGTGATGCATAGTCTCTTTATGTTGATGCATGCTTTCCTCATCCTGGTGCATGGTCTCCTGTTGGTGCATGGTTTCCTCATGGTGATGCATGGTTTCCTCATGGTGATGCATGGTCTCCTCAGGGTGATGCATGGTCTCCTGATGGTGTTGCATGTTTTCCTCATGGTGATGCCTGGTCTTCTCATGGTGATGCATGGTCTTCGCATGGTGATGCATTGTCTCTTCATGTTGATGCATGGTTTCCTCATGTTGGTGCATGGTCGCCTCATGTTGATGCAGAGTCTCCTCATGTTGGTGCATGTTCTCCTCATGTTGGTGCATGGTCTCATGTTGGTGCATGGTCTCATGTTGGTGCATGGTCTCATGTTGGTGCATGGTCTCCTCATGTTGGTGCATGGTCTCCTCATGTTGATGTATTGTCTCCTCATGTTGATGTATGGTCTCCTCATGTTGATGTATGGTCTCATGTTAATGCATGGTCTCATGTTGATGCATGGTCTCCTCATGTTGGTGCATGGTCTCCTCATGTTGATGTATGGTCTCCTCATGTTGATGTATGGTCTCATGTTAATGCATGGTCTTATGTTGGTGCATGGTCTCATGTTGATGTATTGTCTCATGTTAATGCATGGTCTCATGTTGGTGCATGGTCTCCTCATGTTGATGAATGGTCTCCTCATGTTGCTCTATGGTCTCATGTTGCTGTATGGTCTCATGTTAATGCATGGTCTCCTCATGTTGATGTATGGTCTCCTCATGTTGATGTATGGTCTCCTCATGTTGATGCATGGCCTCATGTTGGAGCATGGTCTCCTCCAGGTGCATGATCTCCTCATGTCAATGCATGATTTCTTCATCATGATGCATGGTCGCCTCATGTTGATGCATAGTCTCCTCATGTTGGTGCATGGTCTCCTCATGTTGGCTCATGGTCTCATGTTGATGTATGATCTCCTCTTGTTGCTGTATGGTCTCATTTTGGTTCACGGTCTCCTTATGTTGATGTATGGTTCCCTCATTTTGGTTCACGGACTCCTCATGTTGATGTATGGTCTCCTCATGTTGGTTCACGGTCTCTCTGATGCATGGTCTCCTCCTGGTGCATGGTCTCCTTATGGTGCATTGTACTGTAATGTTCTGGTTTTCATACTAATGCATTTTATATAGAATCCATTGGTCCTAACTCGTCTTCGTCCACAATCATTCACAATGAAACCCATCCTCTCGCTGCAGATTTTGATCCTCCGACCTTTGAGCTTTGATTGAAGTGACATTTCCGTGTGTTTTCTGTGGGCATTATAGATGTTGAAAGGTCCAGACAATGAGTGTAATTAGTCATGGCTAATGCTGAGTGACTTTTACAGCTTCCCGTTACATTTTGGTGATGAGTTGGGGCTGGTGAGGTTGATATTATACTCTTTGCTGCTGTTGTCTTGGTGATGATTACGTGCTCTGGTTGTAGCGGTGGGTTATATGGGTGCAGAGTCTGTGCCGTGAGTACGTCGAGGCTGAGGGGGCTTCAGCTCCAGTCTCTGGCGTTAGGTTCGGTGAATAACTTTGCAAACACTTTGTCTTGCATGTGTAAGAGTGACTGGCACGTGCCCGCTCGCAGATCACACGGCTCCATCTTTAACCCTGACTTCCTATGTTCTCAACAAAGGAAAAACATAAAATTCACAAGCTTGCAGATGTCACAACACTTCCCATGTACAGAAACACTGCAGTGGAAAACTTATGGGAAAAATCACATTGCTTCATTCATTGCAGTACAATTCCGATCATCCCAGCTTATCCCATAATGTCCCCTTCTTGGGACCCCCATATATCAGCTGTAATCTGTTGGGACACCCGGCACTAAGTGTCCAATTTCCCCACAGCAACGCGATAGGGGAAATTAGGCATTACACATTGTTAGATTATAACATGGCACATTTGGATTCCATTAGGGTGTCCATCATTTTAAATGAAACAAAGTGCTTTTTTTTCTGGTTAATATGATAGATCTTACAACAGAATCTCTTGGCAGAGAGTGAAATGCAAGTGAGAACATGGCCTTAATTAAATCCTTTATAGCTGCAGCCAACACTAGGGGGAGCTCACTGCATGAACTCAATAATAACACAGCGTACAATAAGCTCCCCATAGAGGTGGCTGAAGGCAGACAGGATTGTATCATCCTGGTTCTCTGTCTGGAAAACAGAGTTCTGAAATTCATCAGCAGATTCTTAAAAATTTTCTGGAACTTTGTGGAGTCAATTAAAACTGACTTTTCGACTGTGAGCCTGAATGACGAATAATCAATGTTTCTCAAATAGAGGAGGGAGGGAATATGACTTACTAAAAAACATGATCTGCATATTTTATGGCCAGACAAGTACTTCCAGCCTCACCACCTCCATCGATCTCCTTATTTATGTGAGAGCCCATGAGCAGAACTCCGAATTATTCCAACTAGAAGCAGATATAGAGGGTGTCCCAAGGCCACCACATCTCCTGGAGAGTGGACAGTTGGTTACTTTTTTAATATTTAATTTGTGTTTCACTATTTCTAAGACCTCTGAATGCTGTTATTGAATAGAAACATCTTTATTTCAAGAAGTTGAATCTAAAGATTTAATACTCTATAATTGGCAAAAATCAACCACACACTAAACTTTCTCCTGTCCTGATACATCCAGTCACCATATGTAGTAAAGACCCAATAAACATAGAATGAGACTGGTTCATAGGTTTTAACTCTTACCCACAGTGAAGGGGAGAGGAGAATTGGGGGGCTGTGCCACCACTGCCCTGGCGCGCGTTTTGCATGCAGCTTTCTCCCCTTGAACCTATGAACCAGTCTTTGTCTCCGTTACAGTGGGAAAAAAAGTAGTTAGCCACCAATTGTGCAAGTTCTCCCACTTAAAAAGATGAAAGAGGCCTGTAATTGACATCATAGCTAGACCACAACTTTCAGACTCAAAATGAGAAAACAAATCCAGAAAATCACCTTGTCTGATTTGGCAAGATTTATTTTGCAAATTATGGTGGAAAATAAGTATTTGGTCATTAACAAAAGTTCATCAAAATATTTTGTTATATATCCTTTCTTGGCAATGAGAGTGGTCAAATATTTTCTGTAAGTCTTCACAAGGTTGGCACACATTGTTGGTGGTATGTTGGCCCACCAACAGTGCAAATCTTCTCTAGAGCAGTGATGTTTTGGGCCTGTTGCTGGGCAATACAAACATTCAAATCCCTCTAAAGGTTTTCTATGTGGTTGAGATCTGGAGACTAGGCCACTACAGGACCTTCATATGCTTCTTACGAAGCCTCTCCTTTGTTGCCCTGGTGGTGTGCTTGAGGTCATTATCATGCTGAAAGACCCATCAACGTTTTGTCTTCAATGTCCTTGCTGATGGAAGGAGGTTTGCACTCAAAATCTCACGATACATGGGCCCCATTCATTCTTTAATGTATACGGATCAGTTGTCCTGGTCCCTCTGCAGAGAAACAGCCCCAAAGCATGATGTTGCTACCCCCATGCTTCACAGTAGGTATGGTGTTCTTTGGATGCAACTCAGCATTCTGTCTCTTCCAAACATGACGAGTTTTGTTTCTACCAGTTCTACTTTGGTTTCATCAGACCATATGACATTCTCCCAATACTCTTCTGGATAATCCAAATGTTATCTAGAAAACTTCAGACGGGCCCAGACATGTACTAGCTTAAGCAGGGGGACACGTCTGCCACTGCAGGATCTGAGTCCCTGGTGGCGTAGTGTGGTACTGATGGTAGCCTTTGTTACGGTGGTCCCAGCTCTATACAGGTCATTCACTAGGTCCCCCTATATGGTTCTGGGATTTTTGCTCACTGTCCTTGTGATCATTTTGACCCCACAGGTGAGATCTTGCGGGAGCCCCAGATCGAGGGAGATTATCAGTGGTCTCGTATGTCTTCCATTTTCTTATTATTGCTCTCATAGCTTATTTCATGACACAAAGCTGCTTGCCTATTTCAGATTCAGTCTTGCCAGCCTGGTGCAGGGCTACAGTTTTGTTTCTGGTGTCCTTCGACAGCTCTTTGGTCTTCACCATAGTGGAGTTTGGAGTGTGACTGTTTGAGGTTGTGGACAGGTGTCTTTTATACTGATAACAAGTTCAAACAGGTGCCATTACTACAGGTAATGAGTGGAGGAAAGAGGAGACTCTTAAAGAAGAAGTTACAGGACTGTGAGAGCCACAACTCTTCCATGTTTTTAGGTGACCAAATACTTATTTTCCACCATAATTTGCTAAATAAATCTTCCCAAATCAGACAAGGGGATTTTCTGGATTTGTTTTCCCATTGTGACTCTCATAGTTGTGGTCTACCTATGATGTCAATTACAGGCCTCGCTCATCTTTTTAAGTGGGAGAACTTGCACAATTGGTGGCTGACTAAATACTTTTTTTCCCCCACTGTATGTTTATTGGGTCATTTCTACATATGGTGACTGGGTGTATGGGTTTAGTATATACCATATACTGCTTGATACCTTGTGTTAGTTTGGTGGCTCTCTGTCTGTTAATCCTCCTTATTTTGACATATTGTTACACTGTTTGATAACTATTTTAATGATTTTTTTCTAATAAATACTCTTGTTTTACCTTATTGGTGGTTTATGGATACTCCAATTTTTCCTTCAATTGCTTCTGCCAGTTCAGTAGTCTCAGGTCGCTGGATTGTAGTCTTGCGAATTTCTTACCTTCCAATTTTCCCCCGCATGATTTTTGATTATCCAGGACTGGTGGGACGTCATTATTGTGGCGGACACTACATTACACCATTACATTATACCAAAGCCACGCTGAGGATACTGGAGTGTAATAGTTTTGCGACTCTCCCCTCCAGCAGCCAGAGACTACAGATCAGGCAGATGGGCCGGGGTCCCGTGGATCGACCCGCCCCTGGGGTGGTTTGGGTGTCAGAATGTGTGAGAACATGGGAATAAGGCACATCATGTTGAACTTTTTCATCCATCCAAAAAGAGCAGACGCATAGCGGAACCCAGACGGATGCCGTGATCGTCAGTGGGGTCCTCCCGCATCACTAATGCAATTGACCAGTTTTGGATATGAAATCAAATTGTCCTGAAAAGGTGCCGGCAAAGCAGGATTCCCGACCGTGGATGTGAACACAGCCTTAGATCTGCATAGATTTTAAGCCTCAGAATATAAAACAGTAATGTTATTTTTCACTGACAACAAGGAAAGATCTTTAAAATGGTGACAAATTGAACGATAAAGTGTATTGGACTGCGGCGGGACTTTACGTTATACAGTGGCAGCGTTACCCTGAGTCTCGATAATCCCATTAAGCAGTTCACTCTTCGACATCATCGTTCTGTAGGGCTTCCCCGCTCGTTTCCATAGTATTTTGCTGCTGCTTCTCCTTTAAGCAGTGCCAATGTACACGTTGCGGCGCTCTATTAGCACATATCACTTACAGATTGTATATCATTTGCTGCAGCGTATAATTACATTATTGGGGGCTGTACGTGCAGAAGTCGCTGCATTGTCAGAGCGTTCCGAGCTCCGCCGCTACGTTAGGTGTTATCCCCTCAACACTTAGATGTGTTACACCGAGATCGACAACATAATCATATCTTCCAGGAACATTCCTACCATAAACTGTGATAAGGGAAACGTACCCACACAGAGCAATTTTCACTGGCCGGGTGTTCAGCGGAGAATAAAGGATATCCCGCTGATGACTATTGCTAGGCTGTCATTTCAGTAAGGGGCTGCGCCGAGGTCGTGAGCCGTGAGACTATTTAAGCTTAAGTTTGAAGGGTTTTTCCTCGGGTGCACGTGTGCCGCCTGCAAGGACGGAAGTGCATTAATGGGAACTGAAGTCCACATGCAATGTTACATCATATGTGACATCGCTATAGGGCTGATTCCATAAAAAAAAAATCGCCAACTCTGTGCCTCCAGGATATTCCGCCATTAGTGGCTGCTACACATTTTCATTCCCCTGGAATCCATCCTGCAATGGCACCACTGGGAGACAATGCCTTAATCTGGCCACCAGTCAAAAATGACATCACAGCCTGCATTTCAGCGATAAGCGTGATGTCATACGGAGCTCTACCTGTTCCAATATGTGATTCATGATTATTTTCACTAAAGGGTTGAAACAAAAGCGCAATAGGGTCTTATCCGGGTAAAATGTACAAATACTGAAAGTATTAAACTCACCTTCTCAAAGAGAAAATAAAGCTTGTATAGTATGTCAGCCTGCTGCACGTCCAACGGTCCACAGCGGAACCGTACCACAGTTCAATAAGGAATAAATTCTTGGACTTAGAGTGCGCTGCCAGACAGATTCAATAACCACACAAGGTTAAAAAAGTTAACCCTTTAATCCCTACGCGTTTCGAAGCATAACGCTTCTTCTTCAGGGGTTGATACATCAACCCCTGAAGAAGAAGCGTTATGCTTCGAAACGCGTAGGGATTAAAGGGTTAACTTTTTTAACCTTGTGTGGTTATTGAATCTGTCTGGCAGCGCACTCTAAGTCCAAGAATTTATTCCTTATTGAAATATGTGATTCATGCCTGATGGATGTAACTTGTGGGACAGACATTCTTCAGGGGTTTGGTCTAGGGGCTGTTAGTAATGGAAGAGAAGAAAAGCGAAAGAGCTGTACAGCGGCTCCGACTCCGCAGGTTATGAGGCGCAGAGAACATTCTGCTACATTGTAACCTTTCACACAGAGAGCAAAATGAGCAAATCTTTCCCGTGAAGCACGTCTCAGTGTTGTGCTGCAGAATGAACGATCCCTAATATTGTCACCATCACATACAAGTGCAACAGATGGCGATGACTTCTAAGACGCAGAGAATAATCGGGGTTAACACTTTCCTCACCTGTGTTGTGTTTGATGCTGGCAGGGGATGAAGAGACGTAACACGTACCATAATGTATAGCAAAGAATGGGAGGAAACCGGTTATTTATATGTATACTTATATCCTTATACATGATGGCGGTATTACAGCAGCTCCTTATATCCTTATACATGGAGGCACACCTTGATTTCACATGTCCCTTTTGTCACATTATTTTCAGGGGTATCATCATTTCTGTCCAGGCCTATTTCATGAGTTTTATTTTTTTAAATTCTGCTTTTCAACCATGCTTCCACAATGTTTGACTGTCATATGTTCATTTTTATAGATTTTTGATTTATTATTACTTTTTTGTTATTTTTACTTCTGTCAGATTCAAGTTATTTCTGTGACCATTGTGAGTTTTTCTGTCATTAAATGAGAGGAACCAACAATTTGGACCACGTGTGTAGAAGCAGTGTTATAGTAGTTATATTCTTGTAGATAGGGGGCAGTATTATAGTAGATATATTCTTATACATAGGGGTAGTATTATAGTAGATAGAAGCATTATTATAGTAGTTATATTCTTATACATAGGGGCAGTATTATAGTAGTTATATTCTTGTACATAGGGGGCAGTATTATAGTAGTTATATTCTTGTACATAGGGGCAGTATTATAGTAGTTATATTATTGTACATAGGGGCAGTATTATAGTAGTTATATTCTTGTACATAGGGGCAGTATTATAGTAGATATATTCTTGTACATAGGGGCAGTATTATAGTAGTTATATTCTTGTACATAGGGGACAGTATTATAGTAGTTATATTCTTGTACATAGGGGCAGTGTTATAGTAGTTATATTATTGTACATAGGGGCAGTATTATAGTAGTTATATTCTTGTACATAGGGGCAGTATTATAGTAGATATATTCTTGTACATAGGGGCAGTATTATAGTAGTTATATTCTTGTACATAGGGGCAGTGTTATAGTAGTTATATTCTTGTACATAGGGGCAGTATTATAGCAGTTATATTCTTGTACATAGGGGCAGTATTATAGTAGTTATATTCTTGTACATAGGGGCAGTGTTATAGTAGTTATATTCTTATATATAGGGGCAGTATTATAGTAGTTATATTCTTGTACATAGGGGCAGTATTATAGTAGATATATTCTTGTACATAAAAGCAGTGTTATAGTAGTTATATTCTTGTACATAGTGGCAGTATTATAGTAATCATATTCTTGTACATAGGGGCAGTATTATAGTAGTTATATTCTTGTAGATAGGGGGCAGTATTATAGTAGTTATATTCTTATACCTAGGGGCAGTATTATAGTAGTTATATTCTTGGACATAGAGGGCAGTAATATAGTAGTTATATTCTTGTACATGGGGGCAGTATTATAGTAGATATATTCTTGTACATAGGAGCAGTATTATAGTAGTTATATTCTTGTACATAGAGGGCAGTAATATAGTAGTTATATTCTTGTACATAGGGGGCAGTATTATAGTAATCATATTCTTGTACATAGGGGCAGTATTATAGTAGTTATATTCTTGTACATAGGGGCAGTATTATAGCAGTTATATTCTTGTACATAGGGGCAGTATTATAGCAGTTATATTCTTGTACATACAGTTGTGGCCAAAAGTATTGACACCCCTGCAATTCTGTCAGATAATACTTAATTTCTTCCTGAAAATGATTGCAAACACAAATTCTATGGTATTATTATCTTCATTTAATTTGTCTTAAATGAAAAAACACAAAAGAGAATGAAGCAAAAAGCAAAACATTGATCATTTCACACAAAACTCCAAAAATGGGCCAGACAAAAGTATTGGCACCCTCAGCTTAATACTTGGTTGCACAACCTTTAGCCAAAATAACTGCGACCAACCGCTTCTGGTAACCATCAATGAGTTTCTTACAATGCTCTGCTGGAATTTTAGACCATTCTTCTTTGGCAAACTGCTCTAGGTCCCTGATATTTGAAGGGTGCCTTCTCCAAACTGCCATTTTTACATCTCTCCACAGGTGTTCTATGGGATTCAGGTCTGGACTCATTGCTGGCCACCTTAGAAGTCTCCAGTGCTTTCTCTCAAAGCATTTTCTAGTGCTTTTTGAAGTGTGTTTTGGGTCATTATCCTGCTGGAAGACCCATGACCTCTGAGGGAGACCCAGCTTTCGCACGCTGGGCCCTACATTATGCTGCAAAATTTGTTGGTAGTCTTCAGACTTCATAATGGCATGCACACGGTCAAGCAGTCCACTGCCAGAGGCAGCAAAGCAACCCCAAAACATCAGGGAACCTCCGCCATGTTTGATTGTAGGGACCGTGTTCTTTTCTTTGAATGCCTCTTTTTCCTGTAAATTCTTTGCTGATGCCTTTGCCCAAAAAGCTCTACTTTTGTCTCATCTGACCAGAGAACATTCTTCCAAAACGTTTTAGGCTTTTTCAGGTAAGTTTTGGCAAACTCCAGTCTGGCTTTTTTATGTCTCGGGGTAAGAAGTGGGGTCTTCCTGGGTCTCCTACCATACAGTCCCTTTTCATTCAGACGCCGACGGATAGTACGGGTTGACAATGTTGTACACTCGGACTGCAGGGCAGCTTGAACTTGTTTGGATGTTAGTCGAGGTTCTTTATCCAACATCCGCACAATCTTGCGTTGAAATCTCTTGTCAATTTTTCTTTTCCATCCACATCTAGGGAGGTTAGCCACAGTGCCATGGGCTTTACACTTCTTGATGACACTGCGCACGGTAGACACAGGAACATTCAGGTCTTTGGAGATGGACTTGTAGCCTTGAGATTGCTCATGCTTCCTCACAATTTGGTTTCTCAAGTCCTCAGACAGTTCTTTGGTCTTCTTTCTTTCCTCCATGCTCAATGTGGTACACACAAGGAAACAGGACAGAGGTTGAGTCAACTTTAATCCATGTCAACTGGCTGCAAGTGTGATTTAGTTATTGCCAACACCTGTTAGGTGCCACAGGTAAGTTACAGGTGCTGTTAATTACACAAATTAGAGAAGCATCACATGATTTTTCGAACAGTGCCAATACTTTTGTCCACCCTCTTTTTTTTATGTTTGGTGTGGAATTATATCCAATTTGGCTTTAGGACAATTCTTTTTGTGTTTTTTCATTTAAGACAAATTAAATGAAGATAATAATAACAAAGAATTTGTGTTTGCAATCATTTTCAGGAAGAAACTGAGTATTATCTGACAGAATTTCAGGGGTGTCAATATTTTTGGCCACAACTGTAGGGGCAGTATTATAGTAGTTATATTCTTGTACATAGGAGCAGTATTATAGTAGTTATATTCTTGTACATAGGGACAGTATTATAGTAGTTATATTCTTGTACATAGGAGCAGTATTATAGTAGTTATATTCTTGTACATAGGAGCAGTATTATAGTAGTTATATTCTTGCACATAGGGGCAGTATTATAGTAGTTATATTCTTGCACATAGGGGCAGTATTATAGTAGCTATATTCTTGCACATAGGGGCAGTATTATAGTAGTTATATTCTTGTATATAGGGGCAGTATTATAGTAGTTATATTCTTGTGCATAGGAGCATTATTATAGTAGTTATATTCTTGTATATAGGGGCAGTATTGTAGTAGTTATATTCTTGTACATAGGAGCAGTATTATAGTAGTTATATTCTTGTACATAGAGGCAGTATTATTGTAGTTATATTCTTGTACATAGGAGCAGTATTATAGTAGTTATATTCTTATACATAGGGGCAGTATTATAGTAGTTATATTCTTGTACTTAGGGGCAGTATTATAGTAGTTATATTCTTGTACATGGGTCAGTATTGTTGTAGTTATATTCTTGTACATAGGAGCAGTATTATAGTAGTTATATTCTTGTACATAGGGACAGTATTATAGTAGTTATATTCTTGTACATAGGAGCAGTATTATAGTAGTTATATTCTTGTACATAGGAGCAGTATTATAGTAGTCATATTCTTGCACATAGGGGCAGTATTATAGTAGTTATATTCTTGCACATAGGGGCAGTATTATAGTAGTTATATTCTTGCACATAGGGGCAGTATTATAGTAGTTATATTCTTGTATATAGGGGCAGTATTATAGTAGTTATATTCTTGTGCATAGGAGCATTATTATAGTAGTTATATTCTTGTATATAGGGGCAGTATTGTAGTAGTTATATTCTTGTACATAGGAGCAGTATTATAGTAGTTATATTCTTGTACATAGAGGCAGTATTATTGTAGTTATATTCTTGTACATAGGAGCAGTATTATAGTAGTTATATTCTTATACATAGGGGCAGTATTATAGTAGTTATATTCTTGTACTTAGGGGCAGTATTATAGTAGTTATATTCTTGTACATGGGTCAGTATTATTGTAGTTATTCTTGTACATAGGAGCAGTATTATAGTAGTTATATTCTTGTACATAGGGACAGTATTATAGTAGTTATATTCTTGTACATAGGAGCAGTATTATAGTAGTTATATTCTTGTACATAGGAGCAGTATTATAGTAGTTATATTCTTGCACATAGGGGCAGTATTATAGTAGTTATATTCTTGCACATAGGGGCAGTATTATAGTTATATTCTTGCACATAGGGGCAGTATTATAGTAGTTATATTCTTGTATATAGGGGCAGTATTATAGTAGTTATATTCTTGTGCATAGGAGCATTATTATAGTAGTTATATTCTTGTATATAGGGGCAGTATTGTAGTAGTTATATTCTTGTACATAGGAGCAGTATTATAGTAGTTATATTCTTGTACATAGAGGCAGTATTATTGTAGTTATATTCTTGTACATAGGAGCAGTATTATAGTAGTTATATTCTTATACATAGGGGCAGTATTATAGTAGTTATATTCTTGTACTTAGGGGCAGTATTATAGTAGTTATATTCTTGTACATGGGTCAGTATTATTGTAGTTATATTCTTGTACATAGGAGCAGTATTATAGTAGTTATATTCTTGTACATAGGGACAGTATTATAGTAGTTATATTCTTGTACATAGGAGCAGTATTATAGTAGTTATATTCTTGTACATAGGAGCAGTATTATAATAGTTATATTCTTGCACATAGGGGCAGTATTATAGTAGTTATATTCTTGCACATAGGGGCAGTATTATAGTAGTTATATTCTTGCACATAGGTGCAGTATTATAGTAGTTATATTCTTGCACATAGGGGCAGTATTATAGTTATATTCTTGCACATAGGGGCAGTATTATAGTAGTTATATTCTTGTATATAGGGGCAGTATTATAGTAGTTATATTCTTGTGCATAGGAGCATTATTATAGTAGTTATATTCTTGTATATAGGGGCAGTATTGTAGTAGTTATATTCTTGTACATAGGAGCAGTATTATAGTAGTTATATTCTTGTACATAGAGGCAGTATTATTGTAGTTATATTCTTGTACATAGGAGCAGTATTATAGTAGTTATATTCTTATACATAGGGGCAGTATTATAGTAGTTATATTCTTGTACTTAGGGGCAGTATTATAGTAGTTATATTCTTGTACATGGGTCAGTATTATTGTAGTTATATTCTTGTACATAGGAGCAGTATTATAGTAGTTATATTCTTGTACATAGGGACAGTATTATAGTAGTTATATTCTTGTACATAGGAGCAGTATTATAGTAGTTATATTCTTGTACATAGGAGCAGTATTATAATAGTTATATTCTTGCACATAGGGGCAGTATTATAGTAGTTATATTCTTGCACATAGGGGCAGTATTATAGTAGTTATATTCTTGCACATAGGTGCAGTATTATAGTAGTTATATTCTTGCACATAGGGGCAGTATTATAGTAGTTATATTCTTGTATATAGGGGCAGTATTATAGTAGTTATATTCTTGTGCATAGGAGCAGTATTATAGTAGTTATATTCTTGTATATAGGGGCAGTATTATAGTAGTTATATTCTTGTACATAGGAGCAGTATTATAGTAGTTATATTCTTGTACATAGAGGCAGTATTATTGTAGTTATATTCTTGTACATAGGAGCAGTATTATAGTAGTTATATTCTTATACATTGGGGCAGTATTATAGTAGTTATATTCTTGTACTTAGGGGCAGTATTATAGTAGTTATATTCTTGTACATAGGAGCAGTATTATTGTAGTTATATTCTTGTACATAGGAGCAGTATTATAGTAGTTATATTCTTGTACATAGGGACAGTATTATAGTAGTTATATTCTTGTACATAGGAGCAGTATTATAGTAGTTATATTCTTGTACATAGGAGCAGTATTATAGTAGTTATATTCTTGCACATAGGGGCAGTATTATAGTAGTTATATTCTTGTATATAGGGGCAGTATTATTGTAGTTATATTCTTGTACATAGGAGCAGTATTATAGTAGTTATATTCTTGTACATAGAGGCAGTATTATTGTTATATTCTTGTACATAGGAGCAGTATTATAGTAGTTATATTCTTGTACATAGGGTGGCATTATTATAGTAGTTATATTCTTGTACTTGGGGGCAGTATTATAGTAGTTATATTCTTGTACATAGGAGCAGTATTATAGTAGTTCTATTCTTGTACATAGGGGCAGTATTATTGTAGTTATATTCTTGTACATAGGAGCAGTATTATAGTAGTTATATTCTTATACATAGGGGCAATTTTTATTATAAACCAAACATAAATACAATTATAATAAAACAAAAATCATCCAGTATTACAGAACACAAACCACTTAGGTAATATATACACAGCACTACATAATCAGATCATATTCATAGATAAATTAAAGTGTCCACACCTGGGGATGGAAAAAGAAAGTTAGAAGAAAAAAAGAAAAAAAATTATCATATTTTCTAACTGAATTTTACATTTCTCCATAACGTTATGTTTCCTGGACAACTTCCAGTGATTTTATCCACCGGAGTTCTGACATAAACTGATTGGCGGCAGCGGTGTGATCGAACAGCTCATTGTGTAGTGACACCCGGGTTCTCATGTGCCAGTGATAGTATTTGATGACACTGATTATAATGTACATCGTCTCTCTGTTGATGTCACTAACAGTGGAGCGGACACCATAGATTTTGTCGGGATACTTTAGGGTCCGCAGTCTGGGGATTTTTAGATTAGCTGACACTTCCTCCCAGATCTTCCTCCCTCCCCAGCAATCACATATAAAGTGCTCCATAGTCTCCTCCTGCTGACAACCAAGGGGACAATTCCGATCAGAGACACACAGATGTTTCAGGTTCCCTCTGACAAACAGCCAACTATGCAGTGAAAGCCAAGTGACATCAAACAGTTTAGGAGGTAGCCGTTTCCCGTTTAGGAACCTAAGGCTTTCCTGCAGGGTGGTGGTGACACAATCTCTCAGGACCAGTGGAGAGTAGAAGAAAGTCCTACATACACGAGAATACAGGTCTCTTCTGGTATTGCTCTCAATGTAAGACTTCTCCAGTCCCCACCTCCTAACACACTTCAGTCCATAGTCCAGATACTGGGGGAGGTGGTCACCTGTCCATCTCCTCCTCTTGAGACTGCCGCCTCGCACCCAAGATTATGCAAAAGGCAATATCCAGTACCTGATACTATTTACCCACAGGGAGCTACTGTTTGAGTCCATGTTCCCAAAATTCACCTTTAGAAACAAGGAGTCAAAGAAAACCCTTGGATTCAACATATCCAGCCCACCCTCTCTCCGCCGTAGGTACGTTATTCCCCTCTTTATTAGGTTCAACCTATTCCCCCACAAGAGCTGGAAGAACAGGCTGAAGAGCCTCGCTGAGAAAGATTCTGGAAAAGGGAAAGCGACAGAGACATACAAGAAAATGGGGACCAGGTACGTCTTCAACATTGTGACCCTTTCTCTGTAGGTCAGCCTCCAGTTCTTCCATCGCTGAACCTTTGCATTTCCGGTTTCCAATTTTTCCTCCCAATTTAGCGTGGCATTATCATCCCTCCCAAATTTAACCCCTAGGATCTTAATATGGGTGGAGGCTTTGGAAAACTGCGGCAGATCAAAGCTGGGCTCAGTATCTAATGTCCACAGAGCTTGACTCTTTTCAAGGTTGACAAGAGACCCGGAGGCCTCCGTGTAGCTTCTGATGGACGCAGATAACATCTGCACCTCATGAGGATTGGAGATCACCAGCGTCACATCGTCCGCATAGGCAACAACATTCAGAGGCGGGCAGTGGGGGACCGGCACCCCCTGAAAATCGCACTCCTGCAGTGACCTCAGGAACGGGTCTAGGGCAAAAACATACAGGAGCGGACTCATTGGGCAGCCCTGTCTCACCCCCCCGCCCCAACTCCAAAAGTGTCACCCTGCCAACCATTCATCAGAGGAAAGCTCACCGCCTCTCTGTACAACGTCTTCAGTCAATCCACAAATTGTCCCGGAATACCGTACTTTGACAAAGTGGCCCACAGATAGTCATGATCAACCCTGTCAAAGGCTTTAGCCTGGTCCAGACTAACAACATATCTCCCACACCGCAGAGCTTTACATCTCTCAAACATCTCTCCTATCGAGATGACTGCTGCAGAGATGTTCCGCCCTTTTACTGTGCCAAACTGAGAGCCTGCCAACAGTGCCGGGGACAAACAGACTAATCTAGAAAATAGGATCTTTGCTAGAATCTTCCTGTCCACATTCAAGAGGGCAATCGGCCTCCAGTTCTTGATGTCGCTCGGCTCTTTACCTTTAGACAGCAGAATTAACGAGGACACTCTCATGGATGGAGGCATCAGGTGATTTTCTAGACTATTTCTATACACATCCACGAGAATTGGAGCCAGGAGGTCTCTGAATTTCTTATAAAATTCTGCCGTTATACCATCTGGACCTGGTGCCTTCTTCAGATATAACTTATCAATAGCCTCCTTAACTTCCTCCACCGTTAATTCTGCTGTCAAAGGAGAAAAGTCCAGATCATTAGTATCAGGCACTGGAGTTGCCTCCAAGAATTGAGTCATCTTATCTTTATCCAAAACTTTCCTCTGAAACAAGTCAGCATAGTAAGATCTCACCACCTCCAGGATACCCTCCCGTGAATCCTGCAATACACCCTGGGAGTCAATGAAACCTGTGACCATTTTTTTGGCCACCCTCTCCCTGCAATTCTCAAAGGGATCAGGGGCCCCTAAGGACCCATAATCTCGTTCAAGAACCTGCTATACTGATACTGCTTTATCTCAGATTTCAGCCGGTCGATCTTCACTTTGTCATCCCCGCCCGCCGAATACAGTGACTCCAATTCTTTGCGCAGCTTTAGGTACTGGCTGTACTTATTCCTCCCTTTATTAACTGACAGTCTCTTTAAGAGGGATCTGATATCCTACTTGACATCCTCCCACCAGTCGGTCATGTTGTCATAGAAGTCAACCCTGTCTAGATGAAGCTGGATAAGGGAGTGAACATGGCTCTGAACATAGGCATCATCCAGGAGACTGGAATTGACCTTCCACAACCCTCTACCAATGTCCGGACGGTTAGAGGAACCCAAAGAGAAGCACAAGGCGAGGTGATCAGAGTAAGGGACGGCCTTCTCACTCAGGGCGCCAACAGCCTCAGTAGGACTGACAAAAGTAAAATCTATTCTACTGCTCCTGTTGGAACATGAATACAGTGGGGAAAAAAAGTATTTAGTCAGTCAGCAATAGTGCAAGTTCCACCACTTAAAAAGATGAGAGGCGTCTGTAATTTACATCATAGGTAGACCTCAACTATGGGAGACAAACTGAGAAAAAAAAATCCAGAAAATCACATTGTCTGTTTTTTTTTCATTTTATTTGCATATTATGGTGGAAAATAAGTATTTGGTCAGAAACAAGCAATCAAGATTTCTGGCTCTCACAGACCTGTAACTTCTTCTTTAAGAGTCTCCTCTTTCCTCCACTCATTACCTGTAGTAAGGGCACCTGTTTAAACTTGTTATCAGTATAAAAAGACACCTGTGCACACCCTCAAACAGTCTGACTCCAAACTCCACTATGGTGAAGACCAAAGAGCTGTCAAAGGACACCAGAAACAAAATTGTAGCCCTGCACCAGGCTGGGAAGACTGAATCTGCAATAGCCAACCAGCTTGGAGTGAAGAAATCAACTGTGGGAGCAATAATTAGAAAATGGAAGACATACAAGACCACTGATAATCTCCCTCAATCTGGTGCTCCACGCAAAATCCCACCCCGTGGGGTCAGAATGATCACAAGAACGGTGAGCAAAAATACAAGAACCACGCGGGGGGACATAGTGAATGAACTGCAGAGAGCTGGGACCAATGTAACAAGGCCTACCATAAGTAACACACTACGCCACCATGGACTCAGATCCTGCAGTGCCAGACGTGTCCCACTGCTTAAGCCTGTACATGTCCGGGCCCGTCTGAAGTTTGCTAGAGAGCATTTGGATGATCCAGAGGAGTTTTGGGAAAATGTCCTATGGTCTGATGAAATCAAACTGGAACTGTTTGGTAGAAACACAACTTGTCGTGTTTGGAGGAAAAAGAATACTGAGTTGCATCCATCAAACACCATACCTACTGTAAAGCATGGTGGTGGAAACATCATGCTTTGGGGCTGTTTCTCTGCAAAGGGGCCAGGACGACTGATCCGGGTACATGAAAGAAAGAATGGGGCCATGTATCGTGAGATTTTGAGTGCAAACCTCCTTCCATCAGCAAGGGCATTGAAGATGAAACGTGGCTGGGTCTTTCAACATGACAATGATCCAAAGCACACCGCCAGGGCAACGAAGGAGTGGCTTCGTAAGAAGCATTTCAAGGTCCTGGAGTGGCCTAGCCAGTCTCCAGATCTCAACCCTATAGAAAACCTTTGGAGGGAGTTGAAAGTCCGTGTTGCCAAGCGAAAAGCCAAAAACATCACTGCTCTAGAGGAGATCTGCATGGAGGAATGGGCCAACATACCAACAACAGTGTGTGGCAACCTTGTGAAGACTTACAGAAAACGTTTGACCTCTGTCATTGCCAACAAAGGATATATCACAAAGTATTGAGATGAAATTTTGTTTCTGACCAAATACTTATTTTCCACCATAATATGCAAATAAAATGAAAAAAAAACAGACAATGTGATTTTCTGGATTTTTTTTTCTCAGTTTGTCTCCCATAGTTGAGGTCTACCTATGATGTAAATTACAGACGCCTCTCATCTTTTTAAGTGGTGGAACTTGCACTATTGCTGACTGACTAAATACTTTTTTTCCCCACTGTATGTGAATTTTGGCTGTCGCCCACCCTGTGTGAAAACGTCAGTCAGTCATGCCTGCATTATGATGTTATGTAGGACCTTACTGTCCCTGGTCACTGCCCTGCCTGAGGAGCTGTCACCTGATGTCATTATGGCATTAAAGTCCCCCGCCATCACCACTGGAAGAGAAGTGAAGAGGTAAGGCTTGATGTCATTAAACAGCTGGATCCTGTCCGTCACTGTCTGTGGCCCATAGATGTTAATAAGCCGGAGTCGCCTCCCATGGATAGTGACTTCTAGGACCAGACATCTTCCCATGACCACCTCTGTCATCCTATGCACAGTCACATCATTGGTGTTAAACAGGACAGCGACCCCGGCGTAAGGCTCCACAGCCAGTGACCAGAAAGAAGGACCGGACCGCCATAGCCTCTCTCATAAGCCCCAGAGATGTCAGTCGTGTTCTCCTGCAGGAAGATGACATCTGTGTCCAGATATTTGAGATATTCATACACCGCGTGTCTAGTTCTCCTCAGCTTAATGCTATTCACATTGCTCGAGGTCACTGTCAATGAGAACCCCGCCATCACAACACAATATAGAAGGAGCAGAGTAACAGCCATCATCATGAGTCAGAGATGTTCTGTCCACCACTGGTGTCCATGTCAGACTCTACCTGAGGGTCCACAGATAAGGGCTTCCGCTTTGGCGGGGGGTGGTCCTCTATGTCCCTGTCACACTCAGCATCAACTTTCCTCAACTCTTCCTCATAATCGTCACCATTGGAGTAAGATAAAACTCCATACTTGTTGGACACGACCATCACTCCTGCAGAATTCTGAACCTTCTTACTAGCAGTCTGACCAGTGTCATATTCTGCCTCAGGTTTACGGGAGGATGTGTTCTTTTTCTTCCTTTTATTATTATTAATGTTCCAGTCATCAGATACAGACAGCGATGCTGAAGGGGGGGCTATCTGAGGCTGCTGGACCTGATGGACGACCTCCATGTTCCCCTCTGCACCCTGCTTCTCTGGTGCTGCCTGAGTGGACTCCTGGTGGGCATCTGAGCTGGTCAACATCTCTCCTGACATTAACTCCTCCTCCCGATGTGTCCCTGCCACCACATCCTCATCCTCATGAGCCTCTGCCCATGCCATCACTAACTCATCAGGGAAGACTCTGCAGATGTTGTGCCAGGCGTCTGGACAGTCCCTGTGAGGGTGGCCCATCCTACCACAGAGGTTGCACCTGACGTCCCGGCAGTCTGCAGCGACATGGCCGATTGCCCCACACAGACTGCACTTCACCACAGTACAGGCGATAGCCAGATGGCCTTTCCCACCACATTTGAAGCACTTTCTGGGTTGCCTGGGATAATAACACCTTCCCTTCTCCCTCCCAATGAAGAAGGAGTTGGGTAAGTGGGCAGTGATGTTATTACATTGCCGTAATTTTACCAAGACCCGCCACCCCATTGGCCCAGAATCTGTCCAGGTCAGACATGAGCTTGAAGCTGACCTCGTAGCCCTGCCTGTCCTGAAGATTAGACACTGCCAGTATCTCATTTGCCACAAACCTCATCTGGCCGCAGAGCAGCTCTCTCACCACATACCTGCGTTGTGGCAGATCCTCCTTGGCACCTATGTATTTAAACCGCACCACATTAATACGTTTGAATGTCTGGCCGGTATACCTGGCGCTGGAAGTGAAGGATGGGGCGCCGCGGCTCCAGGCATTCCTGGGGGGCACCTGCCGGGTCACACTGGGCTGACTGACAGGGAGAGGGCCTGCAGCAGGGGGGGCTGTCACACCTTGTGGACTAGATGGCAAAGGGGGATAGTCACACATATCATGCACATTATCATAAGCAGCATCATTATCAGACAGTGCGACGTCCATTACAGAGTGTGAAACCCCTCCAACCCCCGACCCCATGGGCACAGCATCACCAGCTACAGTCTGTGCTTCAGCCTCAGCCTCGGCCTCATCAGCACAAACAGTCTCACAAATACTGTCCTGCTCCTGTGTGGGGCACTCTGGGACCTGTGGTGCCTCTGCTGGAGTCTGCAGTGTGTGCTTCTGTTCACACTCGGCTGCCTCAGCAGCACAAACAGTCTCACATACACTGTCCTGCTCCTGTGTGGGGCATTCTGGGACCTGTGGTGCCTCTGCTGGAGTCTGCAGTGTGTGCTTCTGTTCACACTCGGCTGCCTCAGCAGCACAAACAGTCTCACATACACTGTCCTGCTCCTGTGTGGGGCATTCTGGGACCTGTGGTGCCTCTGCTGGAGTCTGCAGTGTGTGCTCCTGTTCACACTCGGCTGCCTCAGCCTCATCAGCACAAACAGTCTCACATACACTGTCCTGCTCCTGTGTAGGGCATTCTGGGACCTGTGGTGCCTCTGCTGGAGTCTGCAGTGTGTGCTCCTGTTCACACTCGGCTGCCTCAGCCTCATCAGCACAAACAGTCTCACATATACTGTCCTGCTCCTGTGTAGGGCATTCTGGGACCTGTGGTGCCTCTGCTGGAGTCTGAAGTGCATGCTCCTGTTCACACTGAGCTGCCTGCTGCTGCAGCTGTTCTGCCTCCTGGAAGCAGAAGCGGGCAGCCTGTAACACTGGCCGTGTCCGCTGCTGGGGGGTCCCGTCCTGAACATCAGGGGTCCTGGCCTCTACAGCACTGTCCTGCTTATAGGAGGCGAACTGCTCCCGGTTCCTGTAGGTCTCTGCCAGGGGCCCCATGCTCTCCAGCACAGATTCAGTGTCCTGCACAACACTCGCCAGCTGTACACCCAGTGTGTTCAGTCTCAGGTCATACGCGTCATTACTGGCAGGATTAGTGGTCTTTAGACTATAGATGAAGTCTACCTCCATTTGCAGCGCTTTTTTTTGCTGCTGTAACTCAACCAGTTTTCGGACAAGTCCCGGTATCTCATCTGCTAGCTGCAGCTCGGGTGCACGCGCCGGCTCCACAGGTTTAGTCTTGACCATGGGTACAGGGGTTTTGAAGACAGTCTTGTGCGGGTCCACCACGGATGGTTTTGTGGCCCCTTGGCTGGATGCAGGCTCCGCAGCAGGTTTATCGCTGCCACCTGACTGTGACCGTGTGCGTCCTGACCGCGCCATACTGCCATGTTGCTGTAGGTTTTCCTGCATTGTCTGCCTTTCCAAAGACGTCCGTCTCTGCCTGGAAGCAGGAGAGGTGATCTGCACAGCTGGGGCCGATCTCACCTGTGCACCTGGCAGGAGCTGCTTACTGACTGGGGAGCTACAAGACTTCACATTCTGCTGGATTCCATCACTCACCAACACTTTTCCTTCTTGCTTCTTTGCTGGAACTGGAGAAGGCTTTCCTCCCAAAACTTTAGTCACAACCTTTTCCTCCTTCACTGAACTGCTGCAGCTTTTGACTTGCTGCATTTACTGGACTCACAGTGGCTTTGGGATTAACATTCCCATTAGTTGAACCCTGGGAGGCTAGTCCCAGTGTAGGCCGGGAAGCCTGGGCCTTGCCAGGGGAGCTTCCCCGCCCAGGGTGGCCCCTCCCTGGGCTTGCTCCAGACATCAGGAGAACCACTGACACACAACCTCACAGCTAGGAGGCAGTATTATAGTAGTTATATTCTTGTACTTGAGGGCAGTATTATAGTAGTTATATTCTTGTACATAGGGGCAGTATTATAGTAGTTATATTCTTTTTTACATAGGAGCAGTATTATAATAGTTATATTCTTGTACATAGGAGCAGTATTATAGTAGTTATATTCTTGTACATATGAGCAGTATTATAGTAGTTATATTCTTGTACATAGGAGCAGTATTATAGTAGTTATAATCTTGTACATAGGAGCAGTATTATAGTAGTTATATTCTTGTACATAGGGGCAGTATTATAGTAGTTATATTCTTGTACATAGGAGCAGTATTATAGTAGTTATATTCTTGTACATATGAGCAGTATTATAGTAGTTATATTCTTGTACATAGGAGCAGTATTATAGTAGTTATATTCTTGTACATAGGGGCAGTATTATAGTAGTTATATTCTTGTACATAGGGGCAGTATTATAGTAGTTATATTCTTGTACATAGGAGCGGTATTATAGTAGTTATTTTCTTGTACATAGTAGTAGTATTATAGTAGTTATATTCTTGTACATACAGTAGGAGCAGTATTATAGTAGTTATATTCTTGTACATAGCAGCAGTATTATAGTAGTTATATTCTTGTACATAGGAGCAGCATTATAGTAGTTATATTCTTGTACATAGCAGCAGTATTATAGTAGTTATATTCTTGTACATAGGGGCAGTATTATAGTAGTTATATTCTTGTACATAGGGGCAGTATTATAGTAGTTATATTCTTGTACATAGGAGCAGTATTATAGTAGTTATATTCTTGTACATAGGAGCAGTATTATAGTAGTTATATTCTTGTACATAGGGGCAGTATTATAGTAGTTATATTCTTGTACATAGGGGCAGTATTATAGTAGATATATTCTTGCACATAGGGGGCAGTATTATAGTAGTTATATTCTTGTACAAAGGGGCAGTATTATAGTAGTTATATTCTTGTACATAGGAGCAGTATTGTAGTAGTTATATTTTTGTACATAGGAGCAGTATTATAGTAGTTATATTCTTGTACATAGGGGCAGTATTATAGTAGTTATATTCTTGTACATAGGAGCAGTATTATAGTAGATATATTCTTGTACATAGGAGCAGTATTATAGTAGTTATATTCTTGTACATAGGAGCAGTATTATAGTAGTTATATTCTTGTACAAAGGGGCAGTATTATAGTAGTTATATTCTTGTACATAGGGACAGTATTATAGTAGTTATATTCTTGTACATAGGAGCAGTATTATAGTAGTTATATTCTTGTACATAGGGGCAGTATTATAGTAGTTATATTCTTGTACATAGGAGCAGTATTATAGTAGATATATTCTTGCACATAGGGGGCAGTATTATAGTAGTTATATTCTTGTACAAAGGGGCAGTATTATAGTAGTTATATTCTTGTACATAGGAGCAGTATTGTAGTAGTTATATTTTTGTACATAGGAGCAGTATTATAGTAGTTATATTCTTGTACATAGGGGCAGTTTTATAGTAGTTATATTCTTGTACATAGGGGCAGTATTATAGTAGTTATATTCTTGTACATAGGGGCAGTATTGTAGTAGTTATATTCTTGTACATAGGGGCAGTATTATAGTAGTTATATTCCTGTACATAGGGGCAGTATTATAGTAGTTATATTTTGTACATAGGAGCAGTATTATAGTAGTTATATTCTTGTACATAGGGGCAGTATTATAGTAGTTATATTCTTGCACATAGGGGGCAGTATTATAGTAGTTATATTCTTGTACATAGGGGCAGTTTTATAGTAGTTATATTCTTGTACATAGGGGCAGTATTATAGTAGTTATATTCTTGTACATAGGGGCAGTATTGTAGTAGTTATATTCTTGTACATAGGGGCAGTATTATAGTAGTTATATTCCTGTACATAGGGGCAGTATTATAGTAGTTATATTTTTGTACATAGGAGCAGTATTATAGTAGTTATATTCTTGTACATAGGGGCAGTATTATAGTAGTTATATTCTTGCACATAGGGGGCAGTATTATAGTAGTTATATTCTTGTATATGGGGCAGTATTGTAGTAGTTATATTCTTGTATATGGGGCAGTATTGTAGTAGTTATATTCTTGTACATAGAAGCAGTATTATAGTAATTATATTCTTCTATTTCTATTCTTGTTTGTTCCTGGGGGATGTGCCGTAAATATATTCTTGTCTGGATAGTATAGTTGTTATGAATGTTTAATTCTTGCTTTGGAAAAAGCAGCTTATGTCTGGTTCTTTTTACCTTTGCAGTAGTTTTTTCTTGTGGCTATGGCTAAGGCCACGTTCACATTTTCAGTATTTGGTCAGTATTTCACATGAGTATTTGTAGCCAGAACCAGGAGAAGAACATTCAAAGGAAAAGTCTAATAGAAGCCCATCACCACTTCTGTATTCATCACCCACTCCTGGTTGTTGCTTACAAATACTGATGTAAAATACTGACCAAATACTGAACATGTGAATATGGCTTAAGGAGCAACTTCAGTTATGTGGCAACAAGTCCAAAAAATGTTTGCAACTTGCTGTCTTTCAACTATTTACAGTTTCTCTTTATACATGCATACAAATTGCAACAACATGACAGATGTGAGCAGCGTACATTGTGGTCTGTGATGGCTCACATGGGACCTGCAACCAAAAGTCTAGCAGGTGGGGATTTTTGGTCACAGTTGTGATCATGTAGCTCAGCGCCACCACATGGTTACATGTGATTCTACAATCATGGTGTCCTGTATGTGTAGCTCTAATATCTAATACTTTTACTCTTGAACTTTCCAGGCTTCGTGACAAGCAGTAAATACTTTGGACAATCAGAGTCTTGGACTTTTCTTGGGTTTTGCCACCAATCTCCACATTAGTAACATCCTCTGCGTAGATTAATCATCGCAGTCAATGACTATGAGCCATTGAGTGAGTGGCGCTGTCACAGATCAGCATTGTCGTTCCCGCTATTGCCCTTATTTCTAAGTTTCCATTTCCCCATATTTCCTTTTAGCTTCATCGTATTTGAAAGCATGAAATGTGAAATATTGTTTCCTGCGGTTCCCTTGTCGCTTTTGCTTTGTTGCGAACATTGCCATATGTTTTTTGTGACCAATATGCTCTGTTTTCTTGTGTTTTCTGTCCATGCATTTTTAATTAATTTGGATCTTTTTGCTGAGCACACAATGGAAACGTTGCTTTTGCAGAAGCAAAATATCTGCTCCGTAGATTATTTCATGTACTTGGGCCTGATCGGTGTTTGCCCTATTGTCTAGGTTCTTCTAGTTATAGGGGTGCACCAGTTACCGGCTCCTCAATCACAAGGTATATAAATCGGAGCAAGCTTCAAAATGAAAGACAAATGTCTCACATTGGAGCAACTTGCAGACAGACACTTGTTGCTGCATTCACATTCAAGGAAAGATCATCCCAAAATTGAGCTTTGACTGTAATCGGTAAACTTCTTGGATGGAGACATTTTTAAAGCAATTTTCGTTTTTGAAAATTCTTTTTCCATTAACCTGGTCTCCTGAAATGATCTGAATGTGGGGCACCACTTCAGTAATGAAGCCCTTCTCTTATCAAGTTTTTTTTAGAAGGATTCCTCCCCCTATAATTTACAGCAACCCAAGCAAGGAGGTTTCCACCTAGAACAACAAGGACAAAATGTTCAGTAGATCGTGTCGTAGAGATGTTCCCACTTTGTAAGAGATTTAGCCGTGTCATCCACCACACTCTCCAGCATCTATACCCCATACCGAGGTCTACACTAACTACTGAAGTATGTTGTAGATATAATGTGGCTGTTGTGACCTGTTTCAGAAATGATTACAAGTCAACCAAATTCATGACGCCGAAAATGTGGCTGTTGTGACCAGCTTCAGATATGATTACAACCAAATTCTTGATGCCTAAAATGTGGCTATTGTGACTGGCTTCGGATATGATTACAACCAAATTCATGACACCTAAAATATGGCTGTTGTGATTGGCTTTAGATATTATTACAACCAAACTCATGAGTCCTAAAATGTGGCTGTTGTGACTGGCTTTGGATATAATTACAAACAAATCCATGACTCCTAAAATGTAACTTCTGTGACCGGCTTCAGATATGATTACAAGTAAATCCATGGTGCTCAAAATGTGGCTGTTGTGACTGGCTTCAGATATGATTGCAACCAAATCCATGATGCCTAAAATGTTGCTGCTGTGACCAGCGTCAGAAATTATTACAACCAAATTCGTGATGCCTCAAATGTGGCTGTTGTGATTGGCTTCAGAAATTATTACAACCAAATTTGTGATGCCTAAAATGTTGCTGTTGTGACTGGCTTCAGATACGATTACAACCAAATCCATGGTGCCTAAAATGAGGCTGCTGTGACCTGATTCAGATATGATCACAACCAAATCAATGACGCCTAAAATGAGGCTGCTGTGACCGAATTCAGATATGATCACAACCAAATCAATGACGCCTAAAATGTGGCTGTTGTGACTGGCTTCAGATATGATTGCAACCAAATCCATGACACCCAAAAATTCCTAACCAAAATGGCTCTAACAAACTTGTATTGATTTGGAAAAATTCACCCTGGAAACTCCCACGACAAACTTGAGCTTTAATGTCTGAAGAATTTAATTCTACTTCATTGGTAGTCAGCTATGGTCAGTGGAGATCACTGAGGACACCTTAAAGCCTCATGGATGGTGTGATGGTGTGATATGTTATGTGGATGTCATTTTTTGTATATTCCTATTTTTAACAATTCCAGTTATTTTCATAGTGTTTTTCTTATTACATTGTAAGTCTACAGCCTCACTGTATCTGTCTCTTGATGACCCCCTGTAGTGCATTAATCCCTAAGGTCTTTTGTTCTCCTCTGGGAGGCAACTTGTTGGACTACCCCTGGACAAGGAAAGGGGTGGGGGGAAGAACGGCAGCTGGACATGTCAGTTCCGGTATAGACATGATGGTGAAAAGGCTGCATTTCAGAGAGAAGGATCCATTTTTATCCTCTGAATGCTAGAGTTGTGGAATCTCGTTTCCCTGGACATTTTATCCTGATACTGGACTGCATTCTTATTCTGGACTATCTTATCCTTTGTGTGGTGGACTGAATATGGACCTTTTCGTATTTTTGCCTGAATAAAGGTCTTGGAATTGTTCACTCTTCGCTTGCTCTGTTGATTGTGTGATACCAGAGAAGGACCCCGTGACAGATGGGTTCATGTATCTTGGAAAATTCTCTTATGTGTCATTGAGGCTTTTCAGAAGATATTATTGACATGTATGGTACAGTTCAAAAAATACATGTGATGGGGTTCAAGGATTTAAGAACAAGTGACTGTGGCCCTCAATGAACCACTTCTTCCTCTATAGCTTCCATTATGAGAATTAGGAGGGTGCGTCGTCTTCACTTGGGAATGGTCATCACTAGAATGGTTTGTGTGGTCTTCACTTGGGAATGGTCTTCACTAGAATGGTCTGTGTGGTCTTCACTTGGGAATGGTCTACACTAGAATGGTCTGTGTGATATTCACTTGAGACTGATCTTCAGTAGAATGGTCTGTGTGGTCTTCACTTGAGAATGGTCTACATTAGAATGGTCCGTGTTGGCCTTATATCATGTACATTTACTTCTCTGAAGCTGGTAGTGGGTGCACATAGCTTTGAAGTGTTCGCAAATTCTCATTCTTCCTTCTGGAAGACCTATATTATGAGTTGTACATCTCCATGGACTTCATGGAGCACAATGGACCAGTGAAACACAGTCCGATGGCTGTCTTGTCCCATCACTCACTACAGGTTGTCGTGTTCTCGAAGTTTGCTGGCCTCTACTATTACTCCAGACCTTGCTTCTGCTCTCATATGGTGACGTATAGACGTCCCGACCCGCTCGGGAGCTGTTATGTAACCTCTTACCAATATTACATAATACCGAGGTTTTACTATATAATGCCAAGTATCCTCGCCCTGACAGTCTCAGCATGTGTAACTCGAGCTGCTAGTTCTTCATAGGACTATGATTGCTGCGAATATGACTTAGAATTAAGTGAATTTAAGTCTTTAAATAAAATGTTTGGAATTTGTTCTTTTAAGAACATTATTTTGAGTGCAGTCACAGTTTATCAATCGATAAACATTTATTTTTTGCAGTCATCATTGAATGTAGATGCTGCACAGAGCAGATAATTCTCTCCTCCTCAGCGGCAGCTTGTTGTATTGGGCGTCACTGTCCATCGTTGGGTGATGAGCGTCCTCCTGCCTGATGGCGTTCACTGTGCATCCGGTAATTGTGAAGAGCGATGCATGGACGTTGTCGGCTCCACAAGCCTCAGACAGATGCCTGGCTCCCAGCTGGGAACAAAATGGTAAAGTAGAACCTAGAATTAATCTGATTACATGGTAGATGGCTACACGTGGGGCTCCACAAATGGACCAGCGATAAAGGCAGGAGGTGCAGGCTGTGATTAAAGTGACAAGTTTTGGGAGGATCTCAATGATGCATCACATCCGTGTAATAAAGTTAACGGGTGACATTCTCACACTAATGGCCAGACTGGAGCTACGTGGAAAATGACAAGTCAGATCATCCCGGTCACACGAGGGAATGTCACATTAAGGCAGGGAGAGATAATGACTGGAGAAAAGTAATATGGCTTATTTCTGTAATATATACAGTAAGTGCCCTGTGTTTATTTATGGGGCTGTTTTTCTGAAGACATTTTGAGTTCCATACAATTTTGAACTTCACTATTATGCTGGTGCAGTCACTGTGTACATATATCACATTACTGATCCTGAGTTACATCCTGTATTATACTCCAGAGCTGCAATCATTATTCTGCTGGTGCAGTCACTGTGTGCATACATTACTGATCCTGAGTTACATCCTGTATTATACTCCAGAGCTGCACTCATTATTCAGCTGGTGTAGTCACTGTGTACATACATTACATTACTGATCCTGAGCTACATCCTGTATTATACTCCAGAGCTGCACTCACTATTCTGCTGGTGCAGTCCCTGTGTACATACATTACATTACTGATCCTGAGTTACAGTACATCCTGTATTATACTCCAGAGCTGCACTCACTATTCTGCTGGTGCAGTCACTGTGTACATACATTACTGATCCTGAGTTACAGTACATCCTGTATTATACTCCAGAGCTGCACTCACTCTTCTGCTGGTGCAGTCACTGTGTACATACATTACATTACTGATCCTGAGTTACAGTACATCCTGTATTATACTCCAGAGCTGCACTCATTATTCTGCTGGTGCAGTCACTGCACACATACATTACTTTACTGACCCTGTACTGATCGTGATTTACATCCTGTATTATACTCCAGAGCTGAACTCACTATTCTGCTGGTGCAGTCACTGTGTACATACATTACATTACTGATCCTGAGTTACATCCTGTATTATACTCCAGAGCTGCACTCACTATTCTGCTGGTGCAGTCACTGTGTACATACATTACTGATCCTGAGTTACATCCTGTATTATACTCCAGAGCTGCACTCACTATTCTGATCGTAGAGTCATAAACAGTATATAAACTATAAGAAGTTGCTCTTGTGATTACCTTCTGGTAACTGAGTGTCACTCAGTAGTGCTTGATATGTTGTATGATGCTGATCGTGCCCACTGCTTCTGCTCTCCCATGTGCATTCTTGTTGTAGCTTTCTGTGTATTTCCTATGGTAAACTATCCTGACCCCTGACTCCTCGCTCCTCCATTGTGTTAAAAAGTGTTTGCCCCCCTCCTGATTTCCAATTCTTTTGCACGTTTGTCACACTTATATGTTTCAGATCACCAAACAAATTTAAATATTAGACAAAGATAGCACAAGGAAACACAGAATGCACTTTATAAATGAAGGTCTTTATTATTAAAGGAAAAGAAATTCAAACCTACAGGGTCCTGTGTGAAAAAGTGATTGCCCTTTCCCCTTTAAAACATAAATTTACTGTGGTTTATAACATCTTTGGGAAGCTGAGTTCACATTCCCTAGCTTAACCCAGGCCTGATTACCGCCACACTTGTTCTCATTCAAGAAATTTCTTAAATAGGACCTGCCTGATGAAGTGAAGTAGAACAAAAGATCCTCAAAAGCTAGACATCATGCAGCAATCCAAAGAAATTCTGGAACAAATGAGAAACAAAGTAATTGAGATTTATCAGTCTTGAAAAGGTTATAAAGCTATTTCTCAAGCTTTGGAACTCCAGCTAGCCACAGTGAGAGACATTATCCACAAATGGTGAAATGGCAACAACGTCCAAACAACTGCAGGCCTCACTTAATGTCAGTGTTCATGACTCCACCACAAGAAAGACTGGGCAAAAATGGCCTGCATGGCAGAGTTTCAAGACAAAAACCACTGCTGAGCAATGAGAACTTAAAGGCTCGTTTCAGTTTTGCCAGAAAACATCTTGATGCTCCCCAAGACTTTTGGGAGAATAATTTGTGGACTGATGAGACAAAAGTAGACCTTTTTGGAAGGCGTATGTCCCACTACATCTGCCGTAGAAGTAACACAGCATTTCAGAAAAGGAACATCATGCCAACAGTAAAATATGGTGGTGGTAGTGTGATGGTCTAAGGCTGTTTTGCAGGACCTGGAAGACTTGCTGTGGTAAATAGAACCATGAATTCTGCTGTCTACCAAAAAATCCTGAGGGAGAATGTCCGGCCATCTGTTAGTGACCTCAAGCTGAGCGCACTTGGGTTATGCAGCAGGACAATGATCTGAAACACACCAGGATGTCCACCTCTGAATGGCTTAAGAAAAACAAAATTAAGACTTTGGAATGACCTAGTCAAAGTCCTGACCTTAATCTGATTGAGATTCTGTGGCATGACCTTTAAAAGGCGGTTCATTCTCGGAAACCCTCCCAATCTGCAAAGATGAGTGGGACAAAATTCCTACAGAGCGTTGTAAAAGACTCATTAACAGTTGATTGGGCCGCCCTTAGCATCAACAACTACAATCAGTTATTAGGTTTAGGGGCAATCACTTTCACACAGGGTCCTGTAGGTTTGGATTTCTTTTTCACTTAATAATAAAGACCTGCATTTTGTGATTACTTGTGTTATCTTTGTCTAATATTTACATTTTGTTTTGGTTTCTGAAACATTTAGGTGTGATAAACATCGAAAAGAATAGGAAATAAGGAAGGGGCAAACACTTTTTCACACAACTATATTGCTCCATTGCCCCTTACCCAACCATCTTGCCGGCTAATCCTGGGTGATGACCACCTCAGACCTTGTCTGTTGGTACTGTGGATGTTCTGCACCTTAGGTCAGTGGTGCACTGACATCTTTGTAGGACCCTTGACCAAGCGTTGTGTGCTTGCGCCTTTACCATATCCACCCACAAGAGGGTTTTAGGATGTGTGTGATTCCTGGATCCACAGTGTGTCCCTAAAACAACACTTACACACTAGAGGACTGAGGTGGGTGACAACATAGTTGTGTTTGATCCGTGATGGACGGATCTAGATGTTGGACTATTGGCCCTCGAAGGCCAGAAGAAGGATAACAGAGACCCGAAAATGCTGGTGACACCCCAGGACAATACCAAGTCCATTTGTCATAACAGACTTGCATGTGTAGCTTTTAACCCTTCCCATTACTCGGAGCTCTAGCAATATGGGAACTGCGAGCTATTGGCCATTGGATTAACGAACACCAGGAGTTCCTGCTCCTCGAGGTCATGAATCAGATGTTCTGCCATGTCTACACCAATGTAATATTGATTATGAGGCTCGGGCTCGTCATTGTGGGACCTCTGAATGCCCACGTCTCCTGAGATTCCCGGAGCCCACCGGCCGCCGGGCCCTCCCTTGGCTTATGTCTATGTGGCATGTGATCCCTTTGCTTTGTTCTATGTGGACACCGCATCCTCCACCATCGGGTGCTGTGGAAACAATCTTTTTGATCATGTTTTCTTTTTTTTCTCATCTCACTGTTTCATGAAAATTCATTAATCTGTGACATTTAAACACTGTGTCTGAGAGGTGTCTGCCTCAGGGCTGGCTGCCCGCATCAATACTTTACTTACTTCTTGGCATCTTATCAATATTTCGGGACCCAGCAAGTACACTTGGATGCAGTGCCCGTCAGTCGGCACACACCCGCCGTCGCTCCTTAACGAGCCGGAGCTAGCGGATATTAGAGCGTGAGATTCTGTCATAGCTTCACAACACATAGCAGAGCATTTTTCTCCTCCTCCTCATCCTCCTCCTCCCGCTCTCAGCTCTTGTTTATCTGATGTCATTCACAGAGCCATAAATATGGAACAGAGACGCCTTTATCAGACCTGTGGCGCAGGGCATTGTGGTGAAATCTGGTTATGTGTCTCCAGAAAAATAACAGATCAGTCTCTCCGTTCGCTAGAAACCATCAGCACCATTTTTGTTCTTGTTGTACAATGACAACGAACTGGAGATGTGGAGAATTACATGACTTTTGGATATGGGACGGACCCCTACTCCATCTTAAAACCACCATAACTACATTAAACCTAGGCACTGGAATAAATACACAAAACTCATTGTTTTGGTTGTCAAAATTTATTTAAATCACAGGATAAAAACAACCACAGTAGGAGTCAGGTGAAGTGCTAGTACAATGGGATTCACAAGTCCTGTGATCTCCCCAGCTGTCTGACATCCAGCACAGACAACCATAAAGGGGCGGCACAGGACAGACAGCCATAAAGGGGCGGCACCAGGACAGACAGCCATAAAGGGGTGGCACCAGAACAGACAGCCATAAAGGGGCGGCACCAGGACAGACAGTCATAAAGGGGCGGCACCAGAACAGACAGCCATAAAGGGGCAGCACCAGGACAGACAGTCATAAAGGGGCGGCACCAGAACAGACAACCATAAAGGGGCGGCACCAGGACAGACAGTCATAAAGGGGCGGCACCAGAACAGACAACCATAAAGGGGCGGCACCAGGACAGACAGCCATAAAGGGGCAGCACGCACTGGCTTGCCATTCAAACATAGCCAGTAATCTTTCAGAGCACCAATTACCCTATTATCCTAACTCCTGTGCTTAACCACTGTGCCCGCCCCTAATTACAACGTCCATGAGGCTGGCCACCAAAGCCGAGCCTGTTCACCACCATGACGCTTTTACCTCATCTATTAGTTAAAATGAGTCCACCTTAACTTGTCTGCAACTTCCACCTGACTCCTAAACTGCCACCAAAGAGACCATTTGACACCTTAAATGGACTCGACCGCCATCAACCATGCCTAATAAAGCCATCAACCATTTCTACAAACTATGGAAAGACTGTGCCTACAAACAAGGAACAAAATTCCAGAGCTCCGACAGAATAATTTTATCCATGCAACTCTACCAAATTGTGATCGATAATACAGTAACTAAAGCGAAATAAGTCACTAAACATCCTGTAATGAGGATCCCATAATGGGGAATGTGAAAGTAAACCATAATAAAGGTGGAGCCAAAGTCTGATACCTGTATAATGACCTCTGTCGTGCCTCAATAACTATTATACTGCATGTATCGTAGCCAGCTCTAATAATTCACCAATTCACAGTTTTTGGTTCTAGAAACCACCATTATGTACAGTAGCTGTGCTGTGCAGTAATCATTTCTGAATCCCACTTACAACTACTACCCGAAAAGTGATGAGTATATATAAATAAGAAAGATATTATAAATAGTGAGTAATTAAAAGCTATACACAATATATCAACTTTATAACCGACCACATTAAATAACTTTCATAATATCTGGACATACTATTTGAAATAAACCTATAGAAGAAAAAGTCTACGAAGGCATTATTAATGACCCTGCCACTCATTGTTAATTATTTTTCAGGCACTTGGTGAAATTTACCATTAAGGCTGAGTTCACACGTGGCTTTTTTTCGCGTTTCCACGGCGGTTTTAACCGTGCGATTTTGCCGCGAAAACGCGAAAAATAAGCATCCCATGCATTCCTATGGGATTCCGCAATGCTGTGCTAATGCTGCGGTTTTTACCGCGGCGGAATCGCTTCGCGGTAAAAAACGCAGCATGCTCATTTGCGGAATCGCGGCGATCCCGCACCCATAGGAATGCATTGTTCCGCTTACTTCCCGCATGTGGCTGTGCCCACCATGCGGAAAGTAAGCAGAACAATTGCGGATGGTACCCACGGTCCGGAGGAGAGGAGACTGTCCTCCGGGCTCTGGGTAACATATCCCTATAAAAAATAGAATTTAAAATAAAAAATATTGTTATTCTTACCTTCCGGCGTCCCGCACACCATTCCCGCCTCTCTCCACGCTCCCGGTCCCAGTAAGCCTTTGCGAAAATTCCCGCGATGGCGTCCGTTTTCGCGGGATCGCGAAGTCTCGCGGTCATTCACGCGATGTCATCTCGAATTACCGCGAGACATCGCGATCCCGCGAGAACGGACGTCATCGCGGGCATTTTCGCAAAGGATTACTGGGAACGGATGCGCGGGACGTCGGAAGGTAAGAATAACACTATTTTTTATTTTTTTTTACAGTCTATCTTTTACTACTGATGCCGCATAGGCGGCCTCAGTAGTAAAAAGTTGATCACACTCGTCAAACACTGTTTGACGAGTGTGACCAACCTGTCAATCAGTTCTCCAAGCGATGCTACAGATCGCTTGGAAAACGCTAGCATTTTGCAAGCTAAATACGCTTGCAAAATGCTAGTTTTTCCGCGGGAATTTAAAATGCGATTTTCCCGCCGAATGGAATTCCAGAATTCTCGCGGTAATTTCCGCGAGAGTTCCGGTACGTGTGCACTTAGCCTTAAAGCTCCACCTTGGTCAAAGGCATCAGGAATAGGCATATTACCCTTCGTGTTAATGCACTTGATTACTTTACCCTTAGCCACTCCCATCGACTGAAAGGCACCCAGGTTAGGTACATTGCTCTTCAGATTAGAGCACTGGATTACTGCATTGTCCAGACAACAACTTTGAAAGAAACAGGAGTTGGTCAATATAAACAGTCAAAATCCATTCCTCAGCATTCTCAAGTCACATGAAAAAAGAAAGTCCTTGAAGCTACAGGTTGTATTGAAAAGCATGCCTACCTGTTTTTCTTCTCCCCTCCTGCCGCTGTTTCTAGCTCGGAGTAGCCAATTTATTCTGTAGGCATGCAAAATATGATTGCTATGATCTCAGGGAGTTTACCCCAACAGGGTCTTATAAGATATAAATGCTTCTGGAGACCAGGGGGCCATACAGTGATGGTCACCCATCCACACCAGGGGGGCCATACCTGATATGGTTGCCCCTCCACACCAGGGGGCCATACCAGAGATGGTTGCCCCTCCACACCAGGGGGCCATACCTGAGATGGTTACCCCTCCACACCAGGGTGCCATACCTGAGATGGCTACCCCTCCACACCAGGGGGCCATATCTGAGATAGTTACCCCTACACACCTCTACACCAGGGGGCCATACCAGAGATGGTTGCCTCTCAACACCAGGGTCCCATACCTGAGATGGTTACCCCTCCACACCAGGGGGCCATAACTGAGATGGCTACCCCTCCACACCAGGGGGCCATATCTGAAATGCTTACCCCTCCACACCAGGGGGTCATACTGTGATGGACATCCCTCCAAACCAGGTGTCCATACCCAAGATGGTTACCCGTCCACACCATGGGGCCATACCTGAGATGGTTACTACTCCACACCAGCGAACCATACCCAAGATGGTTATCCCTCCATACCAGGGTGTCATATTGTGATGGACACATAAACCAAACCATGGATCCATACCTGAGATGGTTACCCTTCCATACTGGTTACCACTATTGACCAAATTATAAGTAACTTCAAGAGCCCACTAAAAAGGAAAAATAAATAACTGCTTTTTATGTATTATATAGATCCATATAATGACCAGTAACAGTGTATCCACATGACAGCTTATTGTGAAGTTTAATTGAAAAAGGATGTGTCTTTCACTAAACACTAATTTTGAGAACTCTTTTCCCCCACAACCATTAAAAAAAATCAGTTTCTGAAATGTATAAAATGTGAGATAAGTGAGGATGAAGCACCATGTATGCACATATGTTAGAGTTTACAACCAAGGTATACAACAGGTTGAGACTGAAAAATATCCCATCATAAGGTCAGATGTGGTGTGTGATGGACAATGTTATGTTATATGCTGCAACAATAAATGAGGAGAAGCCGCCTGCTCCTCTACAGCAGTTACAGACAGACACAGCTCTAATCACCAGCTGCACATAAATAGTAAGAAATATAATATGTAGGTCTAGTACAAGCTGCCATAAGTGTATGTGCAGAAGACTGCAAGGTCTGTACCCCAGTCAGTCACGCCACCTACATACAATAGACGAGAGACGGCTGAAAAATGAGCCTGTGATGTGTCCTCCAGAACAAGATGCAACATCACACTAGGAATGCCCACTCACCGCCCCACCATGAGTTATTAGTGCCCACTCACTGCCCCACCATGTACTGAGTTATTAGTGCCCACTCACCGCCTGTCATGTGCTGCGTTATTAGTGCTCACTCACCGCTTGCCATGTGCTGAGTTATTAGTGCCCACTCACCGCCTGCCATGTGCTGAGTTATTAGTGCTGACTCACCGTTCCGCCATGTGCTGCGTTACTAGTGCCCACTCACCTCCCCGCCATGTGCGGAGTTATTAGTGCCCACTCACCGCTCCGCCATGTGCTGAGTTATTAGAGCCCACTCACCGCCATGTGCTGTTATTAGTGCCCACGCACCGTACTGCCATGTGCTGAGTTGTTAGTGCCCACTCACCACTCCACCATGTGCTGAGTTATTATTGCCAACTCACTGCTCCGCCATGTGCAGAGTTATTAGTGCCCACTCACTGCTCCGCCATGTGCTGAGTTATTAGTGCCCACTCACAGCAGCACCATGTGCTGAGTTATTAGTGCCCACTCACTGCACTGCCATGTGCTGAGTTATTAGTGCCCACTCACTGCTCTGCCATGTGCTGAGTTATTAGTGCCCCACTCACTGCCTGGCCATGTGCTGAGTTATTAGTGCCCACTCACTGCACCGCCATGTGCTGAGTTATTAGTGCCCACTCACTGCACCGCCATGTGCTGAGTTATTAGTGCCCACTCACTGCTCCGCCATCTGCTGAGTTATTAGTGCCCACTCACCGCACCACCATGCGCTGAGTTTTTAGTGCCCACTCACTGCTCCGCCATCTGCTGAGTTATTAGTGCCCACTCACCGCACCACCATGCGCTGAGTTTTTAGTGCCCACTCACTGCTCCGCCATGTGCTGAGTTATTAATACCCACTCATCGCACCACCATGTGCTGAGTTATTAGTGCCCACTCACTGCACCGCCATGTGCTGAGTTATTAGTGCCCACTCACTGCACCGCCATGTGCTGAGTTATTAGTGCCCACTCATCGCACCACCATGTGCTGAGTTATTAGTGCCCACTCACTGCACCGCCATGTGCTGAGTTATTAATGCCCACTCACCGCTCCATCATGTGCTGAGTTATTAGTGCCCACTCTCCGCTCCACCATATGCTTAGTTATTAGTGCCCACTCACCGCACCACCATGTGCTGAGTTATTAGTGCCCCACTCACTACTCGCCATGTGCTGAGTTATTAGTGCCCACTCACTGCACCGCCATGTGCTGAGTTATTAGTGCCCACTCATCGCACCACCATGTGCTGAGTTATTAGTGCCCACTCACTGCACCGCCATGTGCTGAGTTATTAGTGCCCACTCACCGCTCCATCATGTGCTGAGTTATTAGTGCCCACTCTCCGCTCCACCATATGCTTAGTTATTAGTGCCCACTCACCGCACCACCATGTGCTGAGTTATTAGTGCCCCACTCACTACTCGCCATGTGCTGAGTTATTAGTGCCCACTACCCGCTTCACCATGTGCTGAGTTATTCCAAAATTATTTATTTTATTTATGATAAAACACATATGATAAAGCTCCAGGTAATCCAGTCAGGCCTGTGCTATCCACCATCTAAGGAAATATAAAACAAGCACTTGATGGGTATATACCGATCCTGCAAACATATGAGGGGGACAATATGCAGAAACAGGATGGATATATCAAGCAGGACAGTGTGCCACATAAGAGGAATAAAAGCTGCCATAGCTACAGAAATAAAGCACTGAGCTGGAAGTCATGTTCAGATTATATGTACAGCGCAGAAAATAACCTGGAGACACAGGCTCTGTATACATGGCATGATCCGTATATAGCAGAGTGAGGGATGATAACATGTAATACAGGTCTGTATACATGATCAGTATACAGCACAGGGATGGAGCCTTTACACAGACACCACATATAAAGTATAGTGAGGAGAATAACCTGGATGCACATGATCTGTATACATGATGAGTATACAGCACAGGGATGGAGCTTGTACCCAGATACCACATATATCATGATAGTAACCTGGATACACAGGATCTGTACACCCAGCATGATTAGTATATAGCAGAGATGGGGGCCACATACAAAATGCCACATACGTAGTGAGGAGTGATAACCTGTACCACAGGATTTGTATACATGATAAGTATACAGCACAGGGATGGAGCCTGTACCCAAATACCACACATATATAGTGAAAGTAACCTGGATACACAGGATCTGTACACCCAGCATCATCAGTATGTAGCAGAGATGAGGTCACATACAGGTTACCAGACTCCATAAGTGGTAAGGGGGATAATCAGCACACAACAGGGTCAGTATACACTGCACTGACTTAGGCCCCCGTCACACATAGCGATGCACCAGCAATCCCGACAACGATATGACCTTGTCAGGATCGCTGGTGTGTCGCTACATGATCGCTGGTGAGCTGCCAAACAGGCAGATCTCACCAGCGATGAGGACCAGCGACGACGCAGGTAACAAGCGAGGGCGGCGCTTAGAAACCTGCTGTTTACCTTGGTTACCAGCTCCCTGCACCAGCGGGCTGGTATCTAAGGTACACAGTGGGTTTCTAAGCGACGCCCGGCGCTTAGAAAGCCGCGGTTTACCTTGGATACCAGCTCGCTGATCGCTGGTTTCCCACCTGCCACACGCAGCGATGCGTGCTGGCCAGCGGGAGACCAACAATCAAAAAAAGTCCAGGGCTTTCCAGAACGATCACCGATACCCGCCGTGGGGGGCGGTCGCTGATACCTGTCACACACAGTGATATCGCTGGTGAGATCGCTGTTTCGTCACAAAACTTGTGACTCAGCTGCGATCTCGCTGTGTGTGACGGGGCTTTATTAGAGTGCAGCCTCTTATCATACATATACCATCCCTGGACTGCTCCTCTCCCACCAGTGTCTCTAGTACATGTGACTGCCCAGCTCCACCATATAGATCATAGTGATGGCAGACACTGTATGTGTCCATGCTCTGTCCTATCATATACAGTATATACCATGCCCTGACTGCTCATCTCTCACCAGTGTCTAGTACATGTGACTGCCCGGCTCCACCATAGACAGCATAGTAATGGCAGACACTATGTGTCAATGCTCTGCCCTCCCACACAGTAATGGCAGATATCTGCTCACCACCCTTGTTCCCCATATGATACAGTCCACAGCACCCAGAACTCGTGAAGACGCTGTATAATACAGCAGTAATATGTGATATATCAGCCATGTCTGCAGGGAGGTCACACAGCAGCGGCCTCTGCAGTGAGTAAGGTAAGTTGTAGCAGACACATGAGGGAACATGGTGCCTACATGAATTTCTGAGGTAATACTGATCCCATATATGATGTAGGAGCTGATACTACACTAGTACATGATGTCTGAGGTGAATGTGGAGTAGTATATCAGCCATGTGTGCAGGGAGGGCACACAGGAGCGGCCTCTGCAGTGTGTGACATACCTCCCAACTTTTGAAGAAGGGAAAGAGGGACAAAGGCTGCGGCGCGCCGCAAATTTTAGGCCACGCCCCAACCACACCCATTTTCACGACTAGTCACACCCATGTCCACGCCCAGTCGCACCCATTTAGCACTGCTGATCACTGCTATTAGGGGCATAGTGACTGGCATTATGGGCACAGTGGCTGGTACTTACTGGTAGTAAGGAAAAGAAAGAAAAAAAAACAGAGAAAAAAGAAAGTAAAGAAAGAAAGGAGAGCGAGAGAGAAAGAGAGAAAGAAAAAGAGAGGGAAAGACAGAACAGAGAAATAGAAAGAAACAGAGAGAAAGAAAGAAAGATTCTATAAAGATACTATAGCAGTCCGGCTCCCATTGTAGTGCCCCCCTGAGCCTCCCGATGCAGGACATATCGTGATCCGCTCACATGGCCGGCATCCCTGATTCCAATGCGATCCCGCTGTCCTCTCTGTCGGAGGAGGACACGGTGATGGATCTGAAGCATTCCTGGTTCCGTCACAATTTTCTCATGAAATTATCTCATTTCTGGTCAGCTTCCAGCACATCACTTTGAGTGGAACGTCATGTGCGAGTTTTAAAGTGCTCCTTGAGGCTCCGCCGTGTACTCTGTGTCCGTGGGAAGCGCCCACTTTGTATGCCTCGTACACACTTGGCTCCGCTCCATACATCCAGTACACATATGGCTCCACTCTGCACACACACGGCTCTGCTCTGTACACCAAGTACACGCGCGGCTCCTCTCCGTACACCTCGCTCGTACGCATGTGGCTCTGCTCCGTACACCCCGTACACACACGGCTCTGCTCTGTACACCTCGTACACACACAGCTCTGCTCCGTACACCTTGTACACACACGGCTCTGCTCCGTACACCTCGTACACACACAGCTCTGCTCCGTACACCTTGTACACACACAGCTCTGCTCCGTACACCTTGTACACACACGGCTCTGCTCCGTACACCTCGTACACACACAGCTCTGCTCCGTACACCTTGTACACACACAGCTCTGCTCCGTACACCTTGTACACACACGGCTCTGCTCCGTACACCTCGTACACACACGGTTCTGCTACATCCACACTGTAAACCTATCCTGACCCCACACAGAAACTTTACCTCATCCAGCACAGCAGACCAGACTCCTGCAGAGAGCAGACAGACATGGAGGGGGCAGACACAGCCCCTGATTATGTGACCCCTGACTCCTCCCCTCTCACAGGTGCTGTGCGCACAGAACACACACAGCCCAGTCACATAGACACGGAGGGCCCTGATCATGTGACCCCTGACTCCTCCGCTCTCACAGGTCCTCTGCGCACAGAGAGAACACACACAGCCCAGCCACATCATTGCAGGCTGCGGTGCGTCTATCTGGGACGGCGAGCATGGCGTCGGTGGATGTGGGGGCGTGGCGGCTCAGTGCAATGCAGGAAAAAGACCGTCCTACGTTGGAGGGGTGTCAAAAATGGGACTGTCCCTCGGGAATCGGGACGCTATGGTGTGAGGTAACTTGTAGCAGACACATAATGTAACATGGCAGCTACATGAGGTAATATTAATCCCATATATGATGTAGGAGCTGATACTACACTAGTACATGTTGTCTGAGGTGAATGTGGAGTAGTATATCAGACATGTTTGCAGGGAGGTCACACAGCAGCGGCCTCGGCAGTGTGTGAGGTAACTTGTAGCAGACACATGAGGGAGCATGGCGGCTGCATGAATTTCTGAGGTAATATTAATCCCATATATGATGTAGGAGCTGATACTACACTAGTACACACTGCCTGAGGTGAATGTGCTCCTATCATCTGTAATGTGAGGTGATGACCCCAGTATTATACTCCATGACACTGCAGACTTGTTTCCTCCAGTTCATCAAGTGAGAGGGAGAGAGACAGTTACCTCCTCTATATAAGCCCCACCGTCCTCACGGTAACAGCAGGCACAGACATACTGCGCTCCTTCCTCTTAAAGCAACATCACTCTTTCTTAAAATCTACACTGCTATACAAAGCTGCAGGAGTTACAGGTCCAACGCCCCCAAAGTCAAGTCCTCCTCTGCTAGTGTTTTAGAACCAGTGGTGGCACCAATATCACAGATTGATTTCATTATGTGTCTGCTACAAGTTACCTCCACCACCTTGACCACTTGCAATCCGGCTTCCGGCCACACCACTCCACTGAAACTGCCCTAACTAAGGTCACCAATGACCTACTAGCCACCAAGGCCAAGCGACACTACTCTGTCCTCCTCCTCCTGGACCTGTCGGCTGCCTTTGACACAGTGGACCACTCCCTATTACTACAGACCCTCTCATCTCTTGGTATCACAGGCTTGGCCCTATCTTGGATTGCGTCATACTTAGCAGACCGGACATTCAGTGTCTCCCATTCGCACACCACCTCCTCACCTCTCCCCCTATCCGTCGGAGTCCCTCAAGGTTCAGTCCTAGGACTCCTGCTCTTCTCCATTTACACCTTCAGCCTCGGACAGCTCATAGAGTCTCATGGTTTTCAGTATCACCTCTATGCTGATGACACACAGATCTACATCTCTGGACCAGATATCACCTCCCTACTAAACAGAATCCCTCAATGTCTGACTGCTATTTCATCCTTCTTCTCCGCTAGATTTCTAAAACTTAATATGGACAAAACAGAATTAATCATCTTTCGCCCATCTCACGTGACCCCCCCAACAGACCTATCCATTAAAGTAAACGGCTGCCCACTCTCTCCAGTCCCACAAGCTCGCTGCCTCGGGGTTATCCTTGACACTGATCTCTCTTTCAAACCACATATCCAAGCCTTTTCCGCTTCCTGCCGACTTCAACTCAAAAATATTTCACAGATCCGTACATTCCTCAACCAAGACTGCAAAAACCCTAGTCCATGCCCTCATCATCTCCCGCCTTGACTACTGCAACCTCATGCTCTGCGGCCTCCCCTCTAACACTCTCGCACCCCTCCAATCTATTCTAAACTCTGCTGCCCGACTAATCCACCTGTCCCCCCGCTATTCCCCGGCCTCTCCCCTCTGTCAATCCCTGCACTGGCTCCCTATTACCCAAAGACTCCAGTTCAAAACCCTAACCATGACATACAAAGCCATCCACAAACTGAGTCCTCCGTACATCTGTGACCTAGTCTCCCGGTACTTACCTGCACGAAACCTCCGATCCTCACAAGATCTCCTCCTGTACTCTCCTCTTATCTCCTCTTCCCACAATCGCATACAAGATTTCTCCCGCGCATCCCCTCTACTCTGGAACTCCCTACCACAACATATCAGACTCTCGCCTACCATGGAAACCTTCAAAAAGAACTTGAAGACCTACCTCTTCCGACAAGCCTACAACTTGCAGTAACCACCGATCGACCAAACCGCTGCACGACCAGCTCTACCCTCACCTACTGTATTATCACCCATCCCTTGTAGATTGTGAGCCCTCGCGGGCAGGGTCCTCTCTCATCCTGTACCAGTCGTGACTTGTATTGTTTAAGATTACTGTACTTGTATATATTATGTACACCCCTCCTCACATGTAAAGCGCCATGGAATAAATGGCGCTATAATAATTAATAATAATAAAATAGTGACCCTTTTACTCTTCCTTTTTTAATGAGGCTCAAACCAGCTGCTACTGCAAGAAAAATGTTGTACTTTTAGGGGATGTTCACTTTTGCAACCAATGTTTTGAATCTCCAATGTAGAAAAAAACACCATAACTTTGTAAAATTCTGATTAGAAATATCACTCTGCTTTATGTATGCAATCCCTATGCAAAACCATGTGTCTCCGTGGTTACAGACTCATCGCTCCTTCTCTTCCCAGACAGATGAAAAGGCTCCAAGGCGAGACAGACACGGTTTGTTTTGAGCCTGTAGACACGTGGCTATGCATCGGAACGCTATTCAGAAAATGGATTTCTGTATTTTTTTAGTTAAGACTGTTTGCTAAGTTGCTTTATTTTTCTGACATAAAAAATCTACAAATACTGTACATACTTAATTCCATTAAAACATTTTTGGATATAAAAAAATATTTTACTCCAAGATTAAAGTTATTCATGACATGGGAAAAAGAGAATCCTCCTTAGCTGTGTGAAGGGATTCTTCTCGGTAAGAGAAATTGTTTAATTCTTTATTGAGCATTTTGGATCTTCCCAAGTAGAAGAACAGAATAACCAGTAGGGAACGAGTCCCAAATCATAGTTGTTGACTTATGAGTACCCACTATACTCAGCCCCTTTCCCTCCTCCCACTCCCAGACCCACTGAACTCCATACCCCCTCCACTCAGTCCCATAACCCCCATCCACTCAGCCCAGTACCCCCACTATACTCAGCCCCATACCACCCCCTCTCCACTCAGCCCTGTACCCCCCTCCCACCCCCACTCCACTGAGCCCCATACCACCCCCTCTCCACTCAGCCCCGTACAAACCCACAATACTCAGCCCCATATCACCCCCACTCCACTCAGCCCTGTACCCTTCTCCCTACCCTCCAATCCACTCAGCTTCATACCCCCACTCTACTCGGCCCCATAACCCCCCATCCACTCAGCCCAGTGCCCAGTACCCCCACGATACTCAGTCCCATACCACCCCCCTCCCACCTCCCACTCCACTCAGCCCCATACCCCCCACAATACTCAGCCCCATACCACCCCCACTCAGCCCGAACCCTACTCCAACTCTCCACTGAGCCCCATACCCCCCACTCCGCTCAGGACAGTGCCCAGTTCCCCGACTATACTCAGCCCCATACCACCCCCTCTCCACTCAGCCCCATACCCCCCTCCCACCCCCACTCCATTCAGCCCCATACCCCCCACAATACTCAGCCCCATACCACCCCCACCCCACTCAGCCCCAAACCCTACTCCCACTCTCCACTGAACCCCATACCACCCACTCCGCTCAGCCCAGTACCCCCACTATACTTAACCCCACACTACCCCCTCTCCACTCAGCCCTGTATTCACTTCCCACTCCACTCAGCCCCGTACCCCCTCCCACCCCGCACTCCACTCAGCCCCGTAACCCCCACTAAGCCCCATACCACCCACACTCCACTCAGCCCTGTATCCTCCTTTCACTCACACTCCACTAAGCCCAGTAACCCCCCACTAAGCCCCATACCACCTCCATTCCACTCAGCCCTGTACCCTTCTTCCACCCCCGTACTCCACTCAGCCCCATACGCCCCACTCCACTCAGCCCTGTAAACCCCACTATACTTAGCCCCATACCACCCCACTCGGCCCTGTACCCTCCTTCCACCCCCCCACTCAACTCAGCTCCGTAACCCCCCATAATACATAGCCCCATACCACCCCACTCCACTCAGCCCCGTACCCTTCTTCCACCCCACACTCCACTCAGCCCTGTAACCCCTCCACTCAGCCCAGTACACCCACTATACTCAACCCCATACCACCCCCTCTCCACTCAGCCCCGTACTCCCCTCCCACCACCCACTCCACTCATCCCCGTACCCTCCTCCCATCCCCCACTCCACTCAGCCCTGTATCCCCCCACTCCATTCGGCACCATACTCCCCACCACTGCTAAGTATCCATGGCTTAAAGTGTAAATCACAGATTTGAGAGTTTACAAGTGAAAGTGTGCAGTAATTTTGATTTTAAAAATTTGGAACATTACTCTTCTGAAAGAATATTCCAAAATACCAAATTTTCCTCTTTGATATAGATATTATTTTAGCTTTATGCAGGAGATGGTGGAATATTACTCTTCTATTGGTGTATTGTAACTATCGGTCTTCGCATTTGCCCACTACTTATGGGACAGGTTACACTGGTGAGGATCACTCTCTGCATCCATCCCTGCTAGGATACTCTGACGCTTACAAGGTATGAGCCACGGCAGGGGTCGTGGCCACTAACACACATGGAGTGTCCCTTTAATAGGATGTGACCTCTCTCACCCGCGTTCAGTCTAATGTGCATTAATGTGGCGGGATACTGGGCTGCCGAGAGCGGGCGAGCAGTGTGAAATGACCGCCTTGTGAATATTTGATGGCGTCTCTACTCTCCGCTCACAGCCAGGCAATGATTGTCTGGAGATCTGCTTAATATTTCACAAGGATAATACAGATTCAGTGTTCCTGGCTGATCTTAGAATTAAGGGGGTTAAATGATGTCAGCCGTGCACAGCAGCGTCATCTGTTTACATGTGCGACTGATATCAGCCCCGCCACCGAGTGTTCATCATACTGTGATCTCTGTCCCATTGTATTGGGGGCAAGAAACCCCCCTGTGAAAGAGGTCTGGTCATATGTGGGTAGATGTGTCTCTGTGTATATGATGTGTGTGTGTCCAGGAAACGTGTATGGATGTGGGTAACGTGTATGCATGATGCATGTGTATGTATGTTTGATGTGTATGCATGATGCATGTGTATGTGTATATACATGTATATATTATGCTTGTGTATTTATGTAGGATATATGTGTATGTATGATGTATGTATGTTATGCGTGTGTGTATGTATCTGTGTGTGTAATATGTGTATTTGTGTGTCCATGTAACATGTGTAATCTGTGTATGTAATGTGTATGTATGATGCATGTGTATGTATGTTTGTGTATGTGTATAAATATATGTGTCTGTTATGCATATGTGTGTACATGTAACATGTGTAATATGTGTATGCAATGTGTTTGCAATATGTGTGTATGATTCATGTGTATTTATTTTTGATGTATTATATATATACACTCACTGGCCACTTTATTAGGTACACCATGCTAGTAAGGGGTCGGACCCCCTTTTGCCTTCAGAACTGCCTCAATTCTTCGTGGCAGAGATTCAACAAGGTGCTGGAAGCATTCCTCAGAGATTTTGGACCATATTGACATGATGGCATCACACAGTTGGCGCAGATTTGTCGGCTGCACATCCCTGATGCGAATCTCCCGTTCCACCACATCCCAAAGATGCTCTATTGGATTGAGATCTGGTGACTGAGGAGGCCATTTGAGTACAGTGAACTCATTGTCATGTTCAAGAAACCAATCTGAGATGATTCGAGCTTTATGACATGGCGCATTATCCTGCTGAAAGTAGCCATCAGATGTTGGGTACATTGTGGTCATAAAGGGATGGACATGGTCAGCAACAATACTCAGGTAGGCTGTGGCGTTGCAACGATGCTCAATTGGTACCAAGGGGCCCAAAGAGTGCCAAGAAAAAATTCCCCACACCATGACACCACCACCACCAGCCTGAACCGTTGATACAAGGCAGGATGGATCTATGCTTTCATGTTGTTTACGCCAAATTCTGACCCTACCATCCGAATGTCGCAGCAGAAATCGAGACTCATCAGACCAGGCAACGTTTTTCCAATCTTCTACTGTCCAATTTCGATGAGCTTGTGCAAATTGTAGCCTCAGTTTCCTGTTCTTAGCTGAGAGGAGTGGTACCCAGTGTGGTCTTCTGCTGCTGTAGCCCATCTGCCTCAAAGTTCGACGCACTGTGCGTTCAGAGATGCTCTTCTGCCTACCTTGGTTGTAACGGGTGGCAATTTGAGTCACTGTTGCCTTTCTATCAGCTCGAACCAGTCTGCCCATTCTCCTCTGACCTCTGGCATCAACAAGGCATTTCCGGCCACAGAACTGCCGCTCACTGGATTTTTTTTCTTTTTCGGACCATTCTCTGTAAACCCTAGAGATGGTTGTGCGTGAAAATCCCAGTAGATCAGCAGTTTCTGAAATACTCAGACCAGCCCTTCTGGCACCAACAATCATGCCACGTTCAAAGGCACTCAAATCACCTTTCTTCCCCATACTGATGCTCGGTTTGAACTGCAGGAGATTGTCTTGACCATATCTACATGCCTAAATGCACTGAGTTGCCGCCATGTGATTGGCTGATTTGAAATTAAGTCTTAACACACAGTTGGACAGGTGTACCTAATAAAGTGGCCAGTGAGTGTATATATATATATATGTGTGTGTATATATGTGTTTGTTATGCATGTGTATGTGTGCATGTATGTACGGTATCTATGTGTGTCTGTACTATATGTGTAAGAAGTGTATATATGATGCATGTGTGTATATGTGTATAATGCATGTGTAGGTATATGTGTGTATGAATATATATGTGTCTATTATGCATGTTTACATGTGAATGTATGTATGTGTGTATGCAATATGAGCATGTAATATGTGTGTAAGAAGTGTATGTATGATGGATGGATTTATGTATGGTGCGTGTGTGTATATACAGTGGGGCAAAAAAGTATTTAGTCAGTCAGCAATAGTGCAAGATCCACCACTTAAAAAGATGAGAGGCGTCTGTAATTTACATCATAGGTAGACCTCAACTATGGGAGACAAACTGAGAAAAAAAAATCCAGAAAATCACATTGTCTGTTTTTTTTTCATTTTATTTGCATATTATGGTGGAAAATAAGTATTTGGTCAGAAACAAGCAATCAAGATTTCTGGCTCTCACAGACCTGTAACTTCTTCTTTAAGAGTCTCCTCTTTCCTCCACTCATTACCTGTAGTAATGGCACCTGTTTAAACTTGTTATCAGTATAAAAAGTCACCTGTGCACACCCTCAAACAGTCTGACTCCAAACTCCACTATGGTGAAGACCAAAGAGCTGTCAAAGGACACCAGAAACAAAATTGTAGCCCTGCACCAGGCTGGGAAGACTGAATCTGCAATAGCCAACCAGCTTGGAGTGAAGAAATCAACTGTGGGAGCAATAATTAGAAAATGGAAGACATACAAGACCACTGATAATCTCCCTCGATCTGGTGCTCCACGCAAAATCCCACCCCGTGGGGTCAGAATGATCACAAGAACGGTGAGCAAAAATCCCAGAACCACGCGGGGGGACCTAGTGAATGAACTGCAGAGAGCTGGGACCAATGTAACAAGGCCTACCATAAGTAACACACTACGCCACCATGGACTCAGATCCTGCAGTGCCAGACGTGTCCCACTGCTTAAGCCTGTACATGTCCGGGCCCGTCTGAAGTTTGCTAGAGAGCATTTGGATGATCCAGAGGAGTTTTGGGAGAATGTCCTATGGTCTGATGAAACCAAACTGGAACTGTTTGGTAGAAACACAACTTGTCGTGTTTGGAGGAAAAAGAATACTGAGTTGCATCCATCAAACACCATACCTACTGTAAAGCATGGTGGTGGAAACATCATGCTTTGGGGCTGTTTCTCTGCAAAGGGGCCAGGACGACTGATCCGGGTACATGAAAGAATGAATGGGGCCATGTATCGTGAGATTTTGAGTGCAAACCTCCTTCCATCAGCAAGGGCATTGATGATGAAACGTGGCTGGGTCTTTCAACATGACAATGATCCAAAGCACACCGCCAGGGCAACGAAGGAGTGGCTTCGTAAGAAGCATTTCAAGGTCCTGGAGTGGCCTAGCCAGTCTCCAGATCTCAACCCTATAGAAAACCTTTGGAGGGAGTTGAAAGTCCGTGTTGCCAAGCGAAAAGCCAAAAACATCACTGCTCTAGAGGAGATCTGCATGGAGGAATGGGCCAACATACCAACAACAATGTGTGGCAACCTTGTGAAGACTTACAGAAAACGTTTGACCTCTGTCATTGCCAACAAAGGATATATCACAAAGTATTGACATGAAATTTTGTTTCTGACCAAATACTTATTTTCCACCATAATATGCAAATAAAATGAAAAAAAAACAGACAATGTGATTTTCTGGATTTTTTTTTCTCAGTTTGTCTCCCATAGTTGAGGTCTACCTATCATGTAAATTACAGACGCCTCTCATCTTTTTAAGTGGTGGAACTTGCACTATTGCTGACTGACTAAATACTTATACAGTGGGGCAAAAAAGTATTTAGTCAGTCAGCAATAGTGCAAGTTCCACCACTTAAAAAGATGAGAGGCGTCTGTAATTTACATCATAGGTAGACCTCAACTATGGGAGACAAACTGAGAAAAAAAAATCCAGAAAATCACATTGTCTGTTTTTTTTTCATTTTATTTGCATATTATGGTGGAAAATAAGTATTTGGTCAGAAACAAAATTTCATCTCAATACTTTGTGATATATCCTTTGTTGGCAATGACAGAGGTCAAACGTTTTCTGTAAGTCTTCACAAGGTTGCCACACACTGTTGTTGGTATGTTGGCCCATTCCTCCATGCAGATCTCCTCTAGAGCAGTGATGTTTTTGGCTTTTCGCTTGGCAACACGGACTTTCAACTCCCTCCAAAGGTTTTCTATAGGGTTGAGATCTGGAGACTGGCTAGGCCACTCCAGGACCTTGAAATGCTTCTTACGAAGCCACTCCTTCGTTGCCCTGGCGGTGTGCTTTGGATCATTGTCATGTTGAAAGACCCAGCCACGTTTCATCTTCAATGCCCTTGCTGATGGAAGGAGGTTTGCACTCAAAATCTCACGATACATGGCCCCATTCATTCTTTCATGTACCCGGATCAGTCGTCCTGGCCCCTTTGCAGAGAAACAGCCCCAAAGCATGATGTTTCCACCACCATGCTTTACAGTAGGTATGGTGTTTGATGGATGCAACTCAGTATTCTTTTTCCTCCAAACACGACAAGTTGTGTTTCTACCAAACAGTTCCAGTTTGGTTTCATCAGACCATAGGACATTCTCCCAAAACTCCTCTGGATCATCCAAATGCTCTCTAGCAAACTTCAGACGGGCCCGGACATGTACAGGCTTAAGCAGTGGGACACGTCTGGCACTGCAGGATCTGAGTCCATGGTGGCGTAGTGTGTTACTTATGGTAGGCCTTGTTACATTGGTCCCAGCTCTCTGCAGTTCATTCACTAGGTCCCCCCGCGTGGTTCTGGGATTTTTGCTCACCGTTCTTGTGATCATTCTGACCCCACGGGGTGGGATTTTGCGTGGAGCACCAGATTGAGGGAGATTATCAGTGGTCTTGTATGTCTTCCATTTTCTAATTATTGCTCCCACAGTTGATTTCTTCACTCCAAGCTGGTTGGCTATTGCAGATTCAGTCTTCCCAGCCTGGTGCAGGGCTACAATTTTGTTTCTGGTGTCCTTTGACAGCTCTTTGGTCTTCACCATAGTGGAGTTTGGAGTCAGACTGTTTGAGGGTGTGCACAGGTGTCTTTTTATACTGATAACTAGTTTAAACAGGTGCCATTACTACAGGTAATGAGTGGAGGAAAGAGGAGACTCTTAAAGAAGAAGTTACAGGTCTGTGAGAGCCAGAAATCTTGATTGCTTGTTTCTGACCAAATACTTATTTTCCACCATTATATGCAAATAAAATGAAAAAAAAACAGACAATGTGATTTTCTGGATTTTTTTTTCTTAGTTTGTCTCCCATAGTTGAGGTCTACCTATGATGTAAATTACAGACGCCTCTCATCTTTTTAAGTGGTGGAACTTGCACTATTGCTGACTGACTAAATTCTTTTTTTCCCCACTGTATATATATGTGTGTGTATAATGCATGTGTATGTATATGTGTGCATGAATACATATAGGTATAGGGGTGGTGTGTGTATATACTGTGTGTGTGTGTATATATATATATATATATATATATATACAGTATATATAATATGTGTGTGTGTCTATTATGCATCGGTATATGTGTGTGTATGTAATGTGTATGTAATATGTATGTAAGAAGTGTATGCATGATGCATTTGTGTGTATATGTGTATGAGTATGTGTGTATATATACATATGTGTCTTATGCTCTTATGCATGTGTGTATGTGAATGTATGTATGTATCTGTGTGCATGTAATATGAGTGTATATATATATATGTGTAATAAGTGTAGGTATGTTTGATATGTGTGTATATGATACGTATTATGTATTGAGTGTGTGCATGTATCATGTGTATACACATGTAAAATATTGTGTATATGATATGTGTGTACCATGTGTGTATGTATGTGCAGCTGCCAGAGCTGAAACATGAAGAGAGGATAGAATTTAACGCAATGATAGGTCAGACATGGGGCAAATATATCATCGCCCATCCACTGGCTGTGATGATAAACTTCAGATACTATGAATTTGGGAAGCATCTGAACCCCGGTAATAATCACCAGCAGAGATGATCCCTCCAGGGTCTGTGTGTAGGTGCTGTGTATGTATAATGTATGTATCTTGTATCATACGTGTGTCTGGGAGGTGTATATATGTATAATGTGTGTACAGACTCTGCTCATTGTCTCCTGTGTGTATGTATCATATGTATGTCTGTGGCGTGTAGAACGTGTACAGACTGTTCATTTATTCCCGTGTGTATGTATCATACGCGTGTCTTTGGCACGTATAACATGTACAGACTCTGCTCATTGTCTCCTGTGTGTATGTATGATATGTATGTCTGTGGCGTATATAACGTGTACAGACTCTGCTCATTGTTTCCGCTGTGGGGTTATCATGTGGTGATGGCACAGGACAGGTGACATTACCACTGTCTCTGCTGCCTGGCACAGCGGATCAGCAGCACATACAGCGCCTTGCGAAAGTATTCGGCCCCCTGGAACTTTTCAGCCATTTCCACATATCAGGCTTCAAACATAAAGATACCAAATGTAAATTTTTGGTGAAGAATCAACAACAAGTGGGACACAATTGTGAAGTTGAATGAAATTTATTGGTTATTTTAAATTTTTGTGGAAATTCAGAAACTGAAAAGTGGGGCGTGCAATATTATTCGGCCCCTTTAACTTAATATTTTGTTGCGCCACCTTTTGCTGCGATTGCAGCTGCAAGTCGCTTGGGATATGTCTCTATCAGTTTTGTACATCGAAAGACTGAAATTCTTGCCCATTCTTCCTTGGCAAACAGCTCGAGCTCAGTGAGGTTGGATGGAGATCGTTTGTGAACAGCAGTTTTCAGCTCTTTCCACAGATTCTCGATTGGATTCAGGTCTGGACTGTGACTTGGCCATTTTAACACCTGGATACATTTATTTGTGAACCATCCCATTGTAGATTCTGCTTTATGTTTGGGATCATTGTCTTGTTGGAAGACAAATCTCCGTCCCAGTCTCAGGTCTTTTGCAGACTCCAACAGGTTTTCTTCAAGAATGGTCCTGTATTTGGCTCCATCCATCTTCCCATCAATTTTAACCATCTTCCTTGTCCCTGCTGAAGAAAAGCAGGCCCAAACCATGATGTTGCCACCACCATGCTTGACAGTGGGGATGGTGTGTTCAGGGTGATGAGCTGTGTTGCCTTTACGCCAAACATATCGTTTGGTATTGTTGCCAAAAAGTTCGATTTTGGTTTCATCTGACCAGAGCACCTTCTTCCACATGTTTGGTGTGTCTGCCAGGTGGTTTGTTACAAACTTTAAACAACACTTTTTATGGATATCTTTGAGAAATGGCTTTCTTCTTGCCACTCTTCCATAAAGGCCAGATTTATGCAGTGTACGACTGATTGTTGTCCTATGGACAGACTGTCCCACCTCAGCTGTAGATCTCTGCAGTTCATCCAGAGTGATCATGGGCCTCTTGGCTGCATCTCTGATCAGTCTTCTCCTTGTTTGAGATGAAAGTTTAGAGGGATGGCCGGGTCTTGGTAGATTTGCAGTGGTATGATACTCCTTCCATTTCAGTATGATCGCTTGCACAGTGCTTCTTAGGATGTTTAATGTTTTGGAAATCATTTTGTATCCAAATCCAGCTTTATACTTCTCCACAACAGTATCACGGACTTGCCTGTTGTGTTCCTTGGTCTTCATGATGCTCTCTGTGCTTCATACAGAACCCTGAGACTATCACAGAGCAGGTGCATTTATTCGGAGACTTGATTACACACAGGTGGATTATATTTATCATCATTAGTCATTTAGGACAACACTGGATCATTCAGAGATCCACAATGAACTTCTGGAGTGAGTTTGCTGCACTGAAAGTAAAGGGGCTGAATAATATTGCACACCCCACTTTTCGAATTTCCACAAAAATTTAAAATAACCAATAAATTTCATTCAACTTCACAATTGTGGCCCACTTGTTGTTGATTCTTCACCAAAAATTCACATTTGGTATCTTTATGTTTGAAGCATGATATGTGGGAAAAGGTTGAAAAGTTCCAGGGGGCCGAATACTTTTGCAAGGCACTGTATGTACATTGTGGGGATCCTGCTGATTAGAGTGTCAGCTCCCGGGCGAGGGTGACCTCTCCAGTCTTGTACTTTCTGATTCTTCTTACCCATGTAAAACCTACAGTCATAGACATATTTCTTTATGTTTGTTTGTCTTCTTCCCTTAGGTGACTGCTGGCTGAAACTCGCGAGATTCGGGGATATCGCCCATGTTTATGAGACCCTTCAGGAGAGCGGGAATGAGCAGCGGCCGTAGACCCAGACGCCCAGACCTGCCGCACTAAAAGGTACGTGGAGACGTCTACAAGATGCTCTATGTGTCGGGCAGCATTGCCATGTCTTGTAATGCATGGACACGTCAGGAAATCTTTGTTTTTTTCTCGTTTTATTGACTTTGATTTGTGCTCCAATCACATCCAAAGCTGCATAAATAATGTTGCCAGCTGTCAATTACTTTCTCTGCCTCCTAGGCAGCTGTCCTCCTATCCTGTGATGAGAGGGGATAGGAGCACAATAGAGTGACACTCAGCTCCCACTTGCAGCAAAGCAGGTGCTGAGAGTCATTAGCATATCGTATTGTATTCTATGCGCTAGTGTGACACCAGCCTGAGAGACACACAGACAATACACGTGTTCTGCAGCTTTTAGTGTTTTATCTGTGCAGAGTGCTGGATTCACAGCTACACTGCTCAGCACTGCTGTATAATGTCCTCCATGCTGCTGCTTTTGAACATTTGTTATATAGAGACAAGAAAGTAATAACCTGTGTTTTCTGTGTGCTGAGTATAGGAGACATTATAGCAGCTAGTAACAGTAGCTCAGAAGAGACAACTGAGATGGAGATCGATCCTGCAGAGTGCAAAACTGGTGAAAATGTGGAAAACAAGACATGTAATGTTTATGACTTGTTATTCCTCATGTGCACACAGTGGCTTATCCTGAAAAGTCACCTGGAGCGACAGGTTCATGTTGAAGTTATCGTCCATGTCCTGTGATCGGCCAGATTTGCCCTGTAGGAGCTTAGTATGGATGGGTGACACTGTGACGGCTGACATATTGGAATATCCGCTTTTGCAGCGGTACTTCACTCATTGGGTATGGCAGCCACTTTAGTGATGGCCGCCCCCCTCTATGTGCTGACACCCAGCTTTCCCAGGAGCAGATATTAATAATGATTCCTTCTAGCAGCGACAGACGAGGACGACGTGTATTTCCTGCAGACTTTAGTGCAATAAAGCCCTAATGGAATGTGCAGCGGCCGCGGCGGTGGAGTATCAAGTGTCCGAGGCTCCGATTGTTTACGTTTATTTTGGATCCACTGTCTGTGAATTCTTTGTCCTCAGAGGACCTCTGCTCCATCTTCTCCTCACCCAGTCCTCGCTGCTGCCTCCGACTGACTGCGCTCAGATCCATTTACTGGGAGAGATCAGGTTCTGAAAAAAAAAAAGTTTGGTTTTGCACCAAAAAGCCTCTCAGTGGATATCAGAGGGAACATAAGATAAGAATATCAGATGCAGGGAGGAGACAAATCCCCACTGCCGTGCCGGCTCCAGGTAAACGATAGGCCGGGAAGGATAAGAGGTAGACAATTCCCACCGCCCCGGTCCCACGCCGCCCGGGCCTATAGGTGGCGGCACAAAACCATTGAAGGGAGAGGGGATCCGAGATGCTTACCTCAAACCGCTCGGCTGTCTCTAGCACTGCCAAAAATCCGGGGCACCGTGCCAGACACCCAAGCGGAGGGAGAGCATGGACCATAAGATTCTGACGATCGGCTAATTATGGTTTATGAATTTCAGCTTTAATCTGCAGTTCACTGAGTCCTGATTAAATATCAGTTAAACACAATTAAAGTTTGTGTTGTGTTTCCCTCTCTTGATCAGAATAATTAGAGACTACGCCGCTCATGTCACCAGTCACAGGCAGAATTTTTTTCCTCCCTCCCCCCTCTCGTAAATGAATATGTTTCTTTAAAAGCAGTTTTACGGCACCAGCTGTTGGTATTATTTTGCATCTCGCTGCTATCATTGCACAGATTATCGATAGTCTAAACTCTAAACCTTTCACAATCGCTGCCGGCACCCCTCCGCCACCATTGCTACCGGCACTTGTCCGCCGCCATCACTGCCGGTCTATTGCAGAATCCAGGCAGGAAGTTCAGTGCAAAAGTATTCTCCCACCCCTCCTACAATCTCAGGTGTAGGGAGACTTAAGGGCCCGTTACACATAGCGATATCGCTAGCAATATCGCTGTGACGTCACTGGTTTTGTGACGTAGCAGCGATATTGCTAGCGATATCGCTACATGTGATACTTACCTCCGACCGGCTCCCCGCTGGCTATCGCTGATCGCGCGAGAAGGTCCTGGACCATTTCTGGTCGGGCGCTTCCTGTGGCGCCGACGAGCGACGCGCGGGCCGGAGGACGTCAGGATCGCCGCGTCTGACAGGTAAGTAGCGACCCCCGACCCCTGCTATGTCGCTGGTGAGATCTGCCTATGTGGCAGCTTACTAGCGACCACTTAGCAATGCACCAGCGATCTGTATCGTTGTCGGGATCGCTGGTGCATCGCTAAGTGTAACGGTACCCTTATAGGCCGTGCAATGTTACCTAGGAAAATAAATATGCAAATAACCTCTCTAAAGAGAAGGAGAGCTGGGTCTCTAGTGCCGCCTAGTGGTGGCAGCAATCCTAGGAGTCAATATTGATGCTAAAACAGGATCGTCTCCCAAAGGTAAGGACTCCTTTTGTAGACACTTATTCAGAGTCCTTGTCAGTGCAAAGTGGATGGATGAGAGGCCTTCAATGGAAGGTGTAAAGGGGGACATTTCTCCTTAATGAGAACACTAAGAGCTGGCAAGTGAAAATAGAATCATAGAATCGTATAGTTGAAAGGGACCTCCTGCGCCATCTGGTCCAACCCCCTGCTCAAAGCAGGATTCGCTAAATCATCCCAGACAGATGTCTGTCCAGCCTCTGTTTGAAGACTTCTATTGAACGAGAACTCACCACATCTCGTGGCAGCCTGTTCCACTCATTGATCACTCTAACCGTCAAAAAGTTTTTTCTAATATCTAATCTGTGTCTCCTCCCATTCAGTTTCATCCCATTGCTTCTAGTCTTTCCTTGTGCAAATGAGAATAAAGATGATCCTTCTACAATGTGACAGCCCTTGAGATATTTGTAGACAGCTATTAAGTCTCCTCTCAGTCTTCTCTTTTGCAAGCTAAACAATCCCAAATCCTGCAACCTTTCCTCATAAGACAGGGTTTGCAGACCGGTCACCATTCTGGTCGCTCTTTTCTGAACTTGCTCCAGTTTTGTTGATGTCTTTTTTAAAATGTGGTGCCCAAAACTTGACAAAATATTCCAGATGAGGTCCGACCAAAGAGGAGTAGAGGGCAATAATGACTTCAAATGATCTAGACTGTATGCTTCTGTTTATACATCCTAGAATTGCATTTGCCTTTTTTGCTGCTGCATCACACTGCTGACTCATATTCAGTCTGTGATCTATTAGTATACTTAAGTCTTTTTCACATGTGCTGTTGCTTAGCCCTATTCCTCCCATTCTGTATATGCTTTTTTCATTTTTATTGCCCAGATGTAGTACTTTGCATTTTTCCCTGTTAAAAACCATTCTGTTAGTTGCTGCCCACTGCTCCAGTTTATTTATATCTTTTGGAATCCTCTCCCTCTCTTCTCTAGTATTAGCTATCCCTCCTAGCTTTGTGTCATCAGCAAATTTAATCAGTTTACCCTCAATTCCTTCATCTAAATTGTTGATAATGATGTTGAACAATACAGGGCCCAGGACAGAGCCCGGTGGTACCCCACTTGAGACATTCTTCCAACTGGGCAATAATAGGCAATACAGTGCAAGGTAGGAAAATAAGTCTGCAAATAGGTTTGTAGGTAGTAATCCTGGAAGTCAAAACTGACCCTTTAAAGAACGTGGCCACATGAGTCCATTGCAGACAGCTGTTTTGGGGTTCTTGCCTCATTGTCAGCGCAAAGTAGAATTGGTTGTGCCCTTTTTGGAGGTAGTAATTCTAATAGCCATTATTGAGTCTTGAAAGATGATCTTTCCAAGACGCCACATTCATTTTCTATGGGACTGCTGCAAATACCCAGGTCCCATGGACAATAAATAGAACAGAGGTCGAGCTTGTGCATCTCTGCTCCATCCAAGACCCATTCTCAGGGGTCAGTTCCCAGGATTGATGGCGTCCCAGCAGTTAGACCTCCAGCTATCAACAAGTCAACCCTTTTTCTATAGATGTGGGATAATTTGCTGTTTTGGGAATAACCCTTTAATATATTGAAAGCACAGGTTTACTTTAGCCAACACTTCATCTCTACATAATATCTGCTTGCTGTCAGTGAATGAAAATCTGTAAATATCTAGTCCTGCTCTGGGCTGAGATGTGGATACAATTGTATCCAGTGTAGAGAATGCTCTGTGATCTGGGCTGAGATGTGGATACAATTGTATCCAGTGTAGAGAATGCTCTGTGATCTGGGCTGAGATATGGATACAATTGTATCCAGTGTAGAGAATGCTCTGTGAGCTGGGATGAGATGTGGATACAATTGTATCCAGTGTAGACAATGCTCTGTGATCTGGGCTGAGATATCGATACAATTGTATCCAGTGTAGAGAATGCTCTGTGAGCTGGGATGAGATGTGGATACAATTGTATCCAGTGTAGAGAATGCTCTGTGATCTGGGCTGAGATGTGGATACAATTGTATCCAGTGTAGACAATGCTCTGTGAGCTGGGCTGAGATGTGGATACAATTGTATCCAGTGTAGACAATGCTCTGTGAGCTGGGCTGAGATGTGGATACAATTGTATCCATTGTAGACAATGCTCTGTGAGCTGGGCTGAGATGCGGATACAATAGTATCCAGTGTAGACAATGCTCTGTGAGCTAGTCTGAGATGTGAATACAATTGTATCCAGTGTAGACAATGCTCTGTGAGCTGGGCTGAGATGCGGATACAATTGTATCCAGTGTAGACAATGCTGTGTGAGCTGGGCTGAGATGTGGATACAATTGTATCCAGTGTAGACATTGCTGTGTGAGCTGGGATGAGATGTACATAGATACAATTGTATCCAGTGTAGAGAATGCTCTGTGATCTGGGCTGAGATGTGGATACAATTGTATCCAGTGTAGACAATGCTGTGTGAGCTGGGATGAGATGTACATAGATACAATTGTATCCAGTGTAGAGAATGCTCTGTGATCTGGGCTGAGATGTGGATACAATTGTATCCAGTGTAGACAATGCTCTGTGAGCTGGGCTGAGATGTGGATACAATTGTATCCAGTGTAGACAATGCTTTGTGATCTGGGCTGAGATGTGGATACAATTGTATCCAGTGTAGACAATGCTCTGTGAGCTGGGATGAGATGTGGATACAATTGTATCCAATGCAGACAATGCTCTGTGAGCTGGGATGTGATGTGGATACAATTGTATCCAGTGTAGACAATGCTCTGTGAGCTGGGCTGAGATGTGGATACAATTGTATCCAGTGTAGACAATGCTGTGTGAGCTGGGCTGAGATGTGGATACAATTGTATCCAGTGTAGACAATGCTTTGTGATCTGAGCTGAGATGTACATAGATACAATTGTATCCAGTGTAGACAATGCTCTGTGAGCTGGGCTGAGATGCGGATACAATTGTATCCAGTGTAGACAATGCTCTGTGAGCTGGGATGAGATGTACATAGATACAATTGTATCCAGTGTAGAGAATGCTCTGTGATCTGGGCTGAGATGTGGATACAATTGTATCCAGTGTAGACAATGCTCTGTGATCTGGGCTGAGATGTGGATACAATTGTATCCAGTGTAGACAATGCTCTGTGAGCTGGGCTGAGATGTGAATACAATTGTATCCAATGCAGACAATGCTCTGTGATCTGGGCTGAGATGTGGATACAATTGTATCCAGTGTAGACAATGCTCTGTGAGCTGGGATTAGATGTGGATACAATTGTATCCAATGAAGACAATGCTCTGTGAGCTGGGATGAGAGATGTGGATACAATTGTATCCAATGCAGACAATGCTCTGTGAGCTGGGCTGAGATGTGGATACAATTGTATCCAGTGTAGACAATGCTCTGTGAGCTGGGCTGAGATGTGGATACAATTGTATCCAGTGTAGACAATGTTTTGTGATCTGAGCTGAGATGTACATAGATACAGTTGTATCCAGTGTAGACAATGCTCTGTGAGCTGGGCTGAGATGTGGATACAATTGTATCCAATGCAGACAATGCTTTGTGATCTGAGCTGAGATGTACATAGATACAATTGTATCCAATGCAGACAATGCTCTGTGAGCTAGGCTGAGATGCGGATACAATTGTATCCAGTGTAGACAATGCTCTGTGAGCTGAAAAGTCAGACCTCCAAACCGATACAATGTAGCAACCTGTCAGTATTGACTGCACAGTGATCATCACTCGCTGCCTCCCACCGGACTCACAGTCTTAGGGTCAATTTACAGGAGCAGATAATCGTATGAACGAAGCGATCGTAACTCACAACGATCAAACGATGTCCGACGAGTTTTCATGCAGGACGAGAATCGTGAATGAAATTGTTGAATGGTGATTGATACATCGTAACGTCGAACATCGGCACCATGATCACACGGACAGACGACCTATTTAGGGCTTGAATTTCCTTTCCTTCCTTTTATCTGTCAAATCATTGAACGAGTGAACAATCTCCATTTACATTCACGTGACACTATGAACAGGAACGATGGGTCGTTAGCGTTAGAATCTGGCGGCTTTTCGCCCAGTGTAAATGGATGAAACCTTGGAAAAGTTGTTCTGCTTCTCTCAGATTGTAGCACATGAATCGTCCCTGAATTTCTTATTTGTTTTTGGATGGAAACTTTTCTTTGCATTCAACCCCCATGTACTCGGGGAGAACATTCAGACCCCATGCAGATGATGCCCTTTGCCAGATTGGATCCTAGGACCCCGCCGTTTCAAGAAACCACTAAGCAGCTTATATCAGGAACAATGTCAATTTCCAACCTGCCCAAACCTGACCCTGGGCCCTTTATTCCTGGGGCCCCATAATGCCCGCTTCTGTTATCTATGACTTTGGATCTGTCTAAAGGGGTCACAAATGTTGGTCAGAAGCTCCAGTTTTTCCCTGGAACCTGCAAAACAATTCCCAAAACCTTTTTTTATTCCTATATTCTTTAGAATATTCTATGTTATGATCAGTCGGTGGCGAATAGTTGTGCATGAAGGGGTCCATCCTGCTCCCACCAGGATTACCCCCAGCAGAAGGTGTCCCCGGCTCACCCCAGATGACGCTCACGAGTCCTCATATGAAATGATGTGGATCCGGCGGGTGATTACTCTGGCTCGTAGCGGTGACAGCGCTGATGGATGAGGCTACCTGGCACGAAGGATGTTCTGATGCTTAAACAGATTACATCCCTCCACCGAGAACAGTAAACAACAAGTCAGAATCAGCGCCGCGGCCTCTGTGGATCTCCAGCCGCCGTCCGCCATCCCCGCGTCCGGAAACATCTGCACAGTGTATTAATGAGCGGACTAGTAGTAATCCACTATTGCTATATGCTGCCCAGTGATGACACCTCTGCAGTAATCCCCCTTTATACCATATAATCATCACCGGGGGGGGGCAGAGGGTATATAAGGCTGCAGCAGGTCCCACCCGATTCCATAGGACTGTGGGAGAGGTACAGGACTACAAAGACATGGCTGCCGTCCCGCAGAGGTCCACAGGTTGTGTCTGGTTCTGCAGCTGAGTCCCATTCACTTCTATGGAGCTGAGCTGTAAAACTAGACACGACCTATGGACAGGGGTGCAGATAATTGCAGATGAAGGCAACCATGTTTTAAAGTCTGGACAACCCCTCTAAATAATGAGGAGGAGAGTAATCATATGGTATTCTTACATATTGGGCCGGAGTGGAGGAATATCCAAATTGTTGCACTGTTTGCTGTCAATGAATGAGAACATTCATGTCCCGACCAAGTTCCCTTCACACAAATGAGGGTCTCGCAGTGTATACAGATGAGGGTCTCGCAGTGTATCAGTCCAGGCAATTTTTCAGGGACCTAAATGAAAGTGGATCCCCAATAGTTTGTTACTTTCACCTGCAGTGAAACATTATAACATCCTAGAACGTGGACCCTTATGGCGCAGTCAGATGGTCCTATGAATCCAACTGGGATCGGAAGGCAGTGCGCGGACTGGCCGGCGGCTCTCCCAACCTGAACGTGACTTCTTCATGTATCTCTGTGTGGCGGTTTTGCTTGGGTCAGGAGAACCGCCGGCCAGTCCATGCACTGCGTTCCGATCTCGTTTTATACGGCTGCCCACTACTATATTTTATTTTATAAATGGGCCCATGGGAGTCCTAAGATAACAAAAAACCTTCTCACTTAATGGCCCCCTGCCATTCCGCCACACATTACTAGTCATGGGCTTCTACCTGTTTACACCCCAGACCAGACCTCAATTTTCAGACCTCAGATTAGGATAAAAGATTCAGCCCCGTCTTTACTCTCCAGCCTCCTGTCTCCATGGTCCTCGCTGAAGGCGTTGACGTTAGTGTCAGTACATTGTGATAGCAGCCGCCATGTTTGATTCTCGGGTAGTTCCACCATTGCTCCATATCTTGTCATCACTATAGGAAAGGCTTCTTTGCAGTAAGAGCTTTTGTACTTTAGAATGCGGCAAAACCATTGACCTGGGATATCCGTGAAATAACTTTTGTTGGAATCTTATTCTATGAAGTGCTGTGGCTAATGAGCCCTGACACCCAGAGGCCATCATCGCTCGGGTACATCCCTAAGGCTATGTGCACACGCTGCGGTTTTTGCTGCGGTTCCGCTGCGGTTTTGGCCCTGCGGAACCGCAGCAGTTCCGCAGACATTGTACAGTACCATGTAACTCTATGGGTTTTCAAAACCGCAGTGCTCACGCTGCGTTTTTTTCCGCGCGGTTTTGCTTTGGTTTATAAACCGCAGCATGTCAATTGTTTCTGCGGATTCCGCTGCGGTTTCACACCTTTAACATAGTAGAGGTGTGAAACTGCAGACCAAACCGCAGGAAAGCCACAGGTCACTTTACCTGCGGTTCCGCGGGGAAAAACCCGCAGGTGATTCCTCAGTGTGTGCAGATAGCCTAATTGTCGCCCCTCTCTAGCTTTATGTCATGTGAAACCGATCAGTAGGACTCCTAAGGCTCGGTCCCAAGAACCGTGCTGTGATAATCGTCAGAACTAACTACAGTCCATGGGACTGATGAAGGACCGTGTCCGACATCCTAAGCCCCCTCTGACCATATTGACGAGGGCACCAAGGACCCTTGTGTTGGAATTTACGCCCCCCGTAGTAAATAGAGCTCTTTATCCCCCCACCATTATAATGTAATCTTTCCAGCAAACGAAACAAACAGTTTTACATGCGAGACAACTGCTGCAATATGTTTAAGTCGTTTTCGCTCCAAAATTCCCCACGAGCTCGGAGAAACAGCTGCTCCGCTATTTGTCCTCACAGATCTTCTCATGAGTTACAGCAGGAACAAAATGGCCGGGTGGGGGGGCAACCAGCAAGCGGTGGGACACGGGGGACCGATAGCCAGGGCACCTGCCAAGGAACACACAAACGTGCGGTACTCTGTGCACTGTCTGGCGGCACTTTGCTGAACATACACAAGTAACAATTCTCTAAAGGAGCGTATTCGCAGGCGTTCTCCTGGGACGCACCGTGCACTTCATTCCTGGAAAGAAAATGTCATATTACCGTCTCCACTGAAATCATTGCATCACATGGATCTACAGAATCGCAGCTAGAGCCACACGGGACCCCCTCTGGGACCACCGGGTTCTGACTACACACACTGTGTCTGAAGTGATGGAGCCGGCTGTGGGCCCGATACTCTATAGATGTCGCTCATTTAGTAATGTGTGGGTGCAGTATAGTAGCCTTGTTTCGGGGTCGGATGGTTTTATTTGGGGCCCTGTATGGTGGCATTAGTTTTTTATATATTGCTATTATTTAGGCTCCAGTACAGTGGATTTTGTTTGGGCTTTGTATAGTAGCAGTTTTAGACGACATTATTTTGGCTGTTGTATTAATATATGTATTATTTGGGCTCTTAATGGTGGTATTATTTGGGCTGTATATGGTGGACAGCACTGGTGTTATTTGAACACTGTATGATGACATTATTTGTACTGTATTTGGTTGTATTACTTGGGTACTGTATAACGGTACTATGTGGCTCTCTGTGATTGTATTACTTGGGCACTGTATAACAGTATTATGTGAGCTCTATATGGTTCTATTACTTGGGTACTGTATAATGGTACTGTGAGAGCTCTTTATGGTTGTATTACCTAGGCAATGTATAAAGGTACTATGTGAGCTATATATGGTTGTATTATTTGTGCACTGTATAAAGGTACTATGTGAGCTCTGTATGATTATATTACTTGGGTACTGTATAAAGGTACTATGTGAGCTCTGTATAGTTATATTACTTGGGTACTGTATAAAGGTACTATGTGAGCTCTGTATGGTTGTATTATTTGTGCACTGTATAAAGGTACTATATGAGCTCTGTATGGTTGTATTATTTGTGCACTGTATAAAGGTACTATGTGAGCTCTGTATGGTTGTATTACTTAGGCACTGTATAAAGGTACTATGTGAGCTCTGTATGGTTGTATTACTTAGGCACTGTATAAAGGTACTATGTGAGCTCTGTATGGTTGTATTACTTAGGCACTGTATAATGGTACCATGTGAGCTCTATATGGTTGTGGAACAAGCATACGGACAAGTTCTTGGGTGCCAATGCAAATTTGGAATCGGGGACAGTCTCCGGTCACAAATCATTTACTCTATGGTCTCTTTTGTCCTCTCTGTCTCCACGGTCTGGGTGTTTCGCTTCTAGGTACATAAGATGTGATTGGCACATGTGTAAATTCTGGAAAATCCTCCTAAACATCTGTGCTTGGGTGTCATTGTAAATGCCAATGCCCGGCTCCAGATGTTTTGCCTTGGGCCCCGTCTCCTCTCTGCATGACTCTGCTGCCTTGTGGGTCCAGTGCTCTCCTGCTGGGGTACATGACGTGGGCACTTTGGCCCACTAACCTTTCCCGGTGTTGCCATCATCATTCCGCACAATGTCTGCCATGCTGACAGCGGGTTAATGAGTGCAGTGCATGCTCAGTGTGACAATTACCCCGGAGCTGGACGCGCGGAGCTGCTGGCACCGTCCTTCTGCCTCTGGACGCCATGTACAATGGTTGACGTGAGAGTTACACCGTCCCCGATGCCAATGTTTTCATTGTCACAATATCTCTACACGAGGAACGTGAATCTGAGGCTTTTTTTTTATTATTTGCCGGCGAGCGCTCCACAGATGGAAATGAATGTGTCAGGCGCGTTTCCTCCCCGAATGATACTGATTAGTTTCGTCATTTTTAATTCAATGCAGATTGCAGAAATGGGAGGATTCTGGCAGGCAGGTAATGAGTCTTGTAGTGGGTAATGGTGATGGACCGGCTGTCTGACCGGCTGACAGGGAGCTGCTCCCACCCACTAACCCCCACCAGACCTCCGCACCCATGTCATACTGGCCGTTCCATACCTGGGGGGGGCGCTCCTGTATAGACATCCTCCACCATTACTACACAATATGACACACATGTCAAAGTCAGAAGTCTATGTGCCCCTCCGGCCTCGGCGTACGCGGAACACTACTGCCCTGCTGGTACCAGAATTTCTGGATTATCAGATGTCTGAATAAAAGGATGTCTATGAGATAAGATGACCAGTTTACAGGAAGAGAACTTGTAAAATGTCAGGATAATGAGGGCACTGTGGATATCACTGTTATTATGGGGGCACTGTGGATATCACTGTTATTATGGGGGCACTGTGGATATCACTGTTATTATGGGGGCACTGTGGATATCACTGTTATTATGGGGAGCACTGTGGATATCACTGTTATTATGGGGGGTACTGTGGATATCACTGTTATTATGGGGGCACTGTGGATATCACTGTTATTATGGGGGGCACTGTGGATATCACTGTTATTATGGGGGCTCTGTGGATATCGCTGTTATTATGGGGGCACTGTGGATATCACTGTTATTATGGGGGCACTGTGGATATCACTGTTATTATGGGGGCACTGTGGATATCACTGTTATTATGGGGGGCACTGTGGATATCACTGTTATTATGGGGAGCACTGTGGATATCACTGTTATTATGGGGAGCACTGTGGATATCGCTGTTATTATGGGGGCACTGTGGATATCACTGTTATTATGGGGAGCACTGTGGATATCACTGTTATTATGGGGCACTGTGGATATCACTGTTATTATGGGGAGCACTGTGGATATCACTATTATTATGGGGCACTGTGGATATCACTGTTATTATGGGGAGCACTGTGGATATCACTGTTATTATGGGGGCTCTGTGGATATCGCTGTTATTATGGGGGCACTGTGGATATCACTGTTATTATGGGGGCTCTGTGGATATCGCTGTTATTATGGGGGCACTGTGGATATCGCTGTTATTATGGGGAGCACTGTGGATATCACTGTTATTATGGGGAGCACTGTGGATATCGCTGTTATTATGGGGGCACTGTGGATATCACTGTTATTATGGGGAGCACTGTGGATATCACTGTTATTATGGGGGCACTGTGGATATCACTGTTATTATGGGGAGCACTGTGGATATCACTGTTATTATGGGGCACTGTGGATATCACTGTTATTATGGGGCACTGTGGATATCACTGTTATTATGGGGGCACTGTGGATATCACTGTTATTATGGGGAGCACTGTGGATATCACTGTTATTATGGGGAGCACTGTGGATATCACTGTTATTATGGGGGCTCTGTGGATATCGCTGTTATTATGGGGGCACTGTGGATATCGCTGTTATTATGGGGAGCACTGTGGATATCACTGTTATTATGGGGAGCACTGTGGATATCGCTGTTATTATGGGGGCACTGTGGATATCACTGTTATTATGGGGAGCACTGTGGATATCACTGTTATTATGGGGGCACTGTGGATATCACTGTTATTATGGGGAGCACTGTGGATATCACTGTTATTATGGGGCACTGTGGATATCACTGTTATTATGGGGCACTGTGGATATCGCTGTTATTATGGGGAGCACTGTGGATATCACTGTTATTATGGGGAGCACTGTGGATATCGCTGTTATTATGGGGGCACTGTGGATATCACTGTTATTATGGGGAGCACTGTGGATATCACTGTTATTATGGGGCACTGTGGATATCACTGTTATTATGGGGAGCACTGCGGATATCACTGTTATTATGGGGAGCACTGTGGATATCACTATTATAATGGAGAGTACTGTGGATATCACTGTTATTATGGGGAGCACTGTGGATATCGCTGTTATTATGGGGGCAATGTGGATATCACTGTTATTATGGGGTCACTGTGGATATCACTGTTTTTATGGGAGCACTGTGGATATCGCTGTTATTATGGGGGGCACTGTGGATATCGCTGTTATTATGGGAGCGCTGTGGATATCACTGTTATTATGGGGAGCACTGTGGATATCGCTGTTATTATGGGGGCACTGTGGATATCACTGTTATTATGGGGACACTGTGGATATCACTGTTATTATGGGAGCGCTGTGGATATCACTGTTATTATGGGAGCACTGTGGATATCACTGTTATTATGGGAGCACTGTGGATATCGCTGTTATTATGGGGGCACTGTGGATATCTCTGTTATTATGGGGACACTGGATATCACTGTTATTATGGGGAGCACTGTGGATATCACTGTTATTATGGGGACACTGTGGATATCACTGTTATTATGGGGGCACTGTGGATATCACTGTTATTATGGGGGCACTGTGGATATCAATGTTATTATGGGGGCACTGTGCATATCACTGTTATTATGGGGGCACTGTGGATATAACTATTATTATGGGGGCACTGTGGATATCACTGTTATTATGGGGGCACTGTGGATATCGCTGTTATTATGGGGAGCACTGTGGATATCGCTGTTATTATGGGGAGCACTGTGGATATCACTGTTATTATGGGGGCACTGTGGATATCACTGTTATTATGGGGACACTGTGGATATCAATGTTATTATGGGGGCACTGTGGATATCACTGTTATTATGGGGGCACTGTGGATATCAATGTTATTATGGGGGCACTGTGCATATCACTGTTATTATGGGGGCACTGTGGATATAACTATTATTATGGGGGCACTGTGGATATCACTGTTATTATGGGGACACTGTGGATATCACTGTTATTATGGGGAGCACTGTGGATATCACTGTTATTATGGGGGCACTGTGGATATAACTATTATTATGGGAGCACTCTGGATATCACTGTTATTATGGGGGCACTGTGGATATCGCTGTTATTATGGGGAGCACTGTGGATATCGCTGTTATTATGGGGAGCACTGTGGATATCACTGTTATTATGGGGGCACTGTGGATATCACTGTTATTATGGGGACACTGTGGATATCAATGTTATTATGGGGGCACTGTGGATATCACTGTTATTATGGGGGCACTGTGGATATCAATGTTATTATGGGGGCACTGTGCATATCACTGTTATTATGGGGGCACTGAGGATATAACTATTATTATGGGGGCACTGTGGATATCACTGTTATTATGGGGAGCACTGTGGATATCACTGTTATTATGGGGAGCACTGTGGATATCACTGTTATTATGGGGACACTGTGGATATCACTGTTATTATGGGGGCACTGTGGATATCACTGTTATTATGGGGAGCACTGTGGATATCACTGTTATATTGGGGGCACTGTGGATATCACTGTTATTATGGGGACACTGTGGATATCACTGTTATTATGGGGAGCACTGTGGATATCACTGTTATTATGGGGAGCACTGTGGATATCACTGTTATTATGGGGAGCACTGTGGATATCACTGTTATTATGGGGACACTGTGGATATCACTGTTATTATGGGGGCACTGTGGATATCACTGTTATTATGGGGGCACTGTGGATATCACTGTTATTATGGGGACACTGTGGATATCACTGTTATTATGGGGGCACTGTGGATATCACTGTTATTATGGGGACACTGTGGATATCACTGTTATTATGGGGACACTGGATATCACTGTTATTATGGGGGCACTGTGGATATCACTGTTATTATGGAGACACTGTGGATATCACTGTTATTATGGGGACACTGTGGATATCACTGTTATTATGGGGGCACTGTGGATATCACTGTTATTATGGGGACACTGTGGATATCACTGTTATTATGGGGGCACTGTGGATATCACTGTTATTATGGGGACACTGTGGATATCACTGTTATTATGGGGGCACTGTGGATATCGCTGTTATTATGGGAGCGCTGTGGATATCACTGTAATTATGGGGGCACTGTGGATATCACTGTTATTATGGGGCACTGTGGATATCACTGTTATTATGGGGGCACTGTGAATATCACTGTTATTATGGGAGCACTGTGGATATCGCTGTTATTATGGGGGGCACTGTGGATATCGCTGTTATTATGGGGAGCACTGTGGATATCGCTGTTATTATGGGGGCAGTGTGGATATCGCTGTTATTATGGGGGCACTGTGGATATCACTGTTATTATGGGGACACTGTGGATATCAATGTTATTATGGGGGCACTGTGGATATCACTGTTATTATGGGGGCACTGTGGATATCAATGTTATTATGGGGGCACTGTGCATATCACTGTTATTATGGGGGCACTGTGGATATAACTATTATTATGGGGGCACTGTGGATATCACTGTTATTATGGGGACACTGTGGATATCACTGTTATTATGGGGAGCACTGTGGATATCACTGTTATTATGGGGGCACTGTGGATATAACTATTATTATGGGAGCACTCTGGATATAACTGTTATTATGGGGGCACTGTGGATATCGCTGTTATTATGGGGAGCACTGTGGATATCGCTGTTATTATGGGGAGCACTGTGGATATCACTGTTATTATGGGGGCACTGTGGATATCACTGTTATTATGGGGACACTGTGGATATCAATGTTATTATGGGGGCACTGTGGATATCACTGTTATTATGGGGGCACTGTGGATATCAATGTTATTATGGGGGCACTGTGCATATCACTGTTATTATGGGGGCACTGTGGATATAACTATTATTATGGGGGCACTGTGGATATCACTGTTATTATGGGGAGCACTGTGGATATCACTGTTATTATGGGGAGCACTGTGGATATCACTGTTATTATGGGGACACTGTGGATATCACTGTTATTATGGGGGCACTGTGGATATCACTGTTATTATGGGGAGCACTGTGGATATCACTGTTATATTGGGGGCACTGTGGATATCACTGTTATTATGGGGACACTGTGGATATCACTGTTATTATGGGGAGCACTGTGGATATCACTGTTATTATGGGGAGCACTGTGGATATCACTGTTATTATGGGGAGCACTGTGGATATCACTGTTATATTGGGGGCACTGTGGATATCACTGTTATTATGGGGACACTGTGGATATCACTGTTATTATGGGGAGCACTGTGGATATCACTGTTGTTATGGGGACACTGTGGATATCACTGTTATTATGGGGGCACTGTGGATATCACTGTTATTATGGGGAGCACTGTGGATATCACTGTTATATTGGGGGCACTGTGGATATCACTGTTATTATGGGGACACTGTGGATATCACTGTTATTATGGGGAGCACTGTGGATATCACTGTTATTATGGGGAGCACTGTGGATATCACTGTTATTATGGGGACACTGTGGATATCACTGTTATTATGGGGGCACTGTGGATATCACTGTTATTATGGGGACACTGTGGATATCACTGTTATTATGGGGGCACTGTGAATATCACTGTTATTATGGGAGCACTGTGGATATCGCTGTTATTATGGGGGGCACTGTGGATATCGCTGTTATTATGGGGAGCACTGTGGATATCGCTGTTATTATGGGGGCAGTGTGGATATCGCTGTTATTATGGGGGCACTGTGGATATCACTGTTATTATGGGGACACTGTGGATATCAATGTTATTATGGGGGCACTGTGGATATCACTGTTATTATGGGGGCACTGTGGATATCAATGTTATTATGGGGGCACTGTGCATATCACTGTTATTATGGGGGCACTGTGGATATAACTATTATTATGGGGGCACTGTGGATATCACTGTTATTATGGGGACACTGTGGATATCACTGTTATTATGGGGAGCACTGTGGATATCACTGTTATTATGGGGGCACTGTGGATATAACTATTATTATGGGAGCACTCTGGATATCACTGTTATTATGGGGGCACTGTGGATATCGCTGTTATTATGGGGAGCACTGTGGATATCGCTGTTATTATGGGGAGCACTGTGGATATCACTGTTATTATGGGGGCACTGTGGATATCACTGTTATTATGGGGACACTGTGGATATCAATGTTATTATGGGGGCACTGTGGATATCACTGTTATTATGGGGGCACTGTGGATATCAATGTTATTATGGGGGCACTGTGCATATCACTGTTATTATGGGGGCACTGTGGATATAACTATTATTATGGGGGCACTGTGGATATCACTGTTATTATGGGGAGCACTGTGGATATCACTGTTATTATGGGGAGCACTGTGGATATCACTGTTATTATGGGGACACTGTGGATATCACTGTTATTATGGGGGCACTGTGGATATCACTGTTATTATGGGGAGCACTGTGGATATCACTGTTATATTGGGGGCACTGTGGATATCACTGTTATTATGGGGACACTGTGGATATCACTGTTATTATGGGGAGCACTGTGGATATCACTGTTATTATGGGGAGCACTGTGGATATCACTGTTATTATGGGGAGCACTGTGGATATCACTGTTATTATGGGGACACTGTGGATATCACTGTTATTATGGGGGCACTGTGGATATCACTGTTATTATGGGGGCACTGTGGATATCACTGTTATTATGGGGACACTGTGGATATCACTGTTATTATGGGGGCACTGTGGATATCACTGTTATTATGGGGACACTGTGGATATCACTGTTATTATGGGGGCACTGTGGATATCGCTGTTATTATGGGAGCGCTGTGGATATCACTGTTATTATGGGAGCACTGTGGATATCACTGTAATTATGGGGGCACTGTGGATATCACTGTTATTATGGGGCACTGTGGATATCACTGTTATTATGGGGGCACTGTGAATATCACTGTTATTATGGGAGCACTGTGGATATCGCTGTTATTATGGGGGGCACTGTGGATATCGCTGTTATTATGGGGAGCACTGTGGATATCGCTGTTATTATGGGGGCAGTGTGGATATCGCTGTTATTATGGGGAGCACTGTGGATATCGCTGTTGTTATGGGGAGCACTGTGGATATCGCTGTTATTATGGAGCACTGTGGATATCGCTGTTATTATGGGAGCACTGTGGATATCACTGTTATTATGGGGAGCACTGTGGATATCACTGTTATTATGGGGAGCACTGTGGATATCACTGTTATTATGGGGAGCACTGTGGATGTCACTGCTATTATGGGGGGCTCTGTGGATATCACTGTTATTATGGGGACACTGTGGATATCACTATTATTATGGGGAGCACTGTGGATATCACTATTATTATGGAGAGTACTGTGGATATCACTGTTATTATGGGGAGCACTGTGGATATCGCTGTTATTATGGGGGCACTGTGGATATCGCTGTTATTATGGGAAGCACTGTGGATATCACTGTTGTTATGGGGAGCACTGTGGATATCGCTGTTATTATGGGGAGCACTGTGGATATCACTGTTATTATGGGGAGCACTGTGGATATCATTGTTATTATGGGGGCACTGTGGATATCACTGTTATTATGGGGAGCACTGTGGATATCATTGTTATTATGGGGGCACTGTGGATATCGCTGTTATTATGGGGAGCACTGTGGATATCGCTGTTATTATGGGGAGCACTGTGGATATCACTGTTATTATGGGGGCACTGTGGATATCACTGTTATTATGGGGACACTGTGGATATCAATGTTATTATGGGGGCACTGTGGATATCACTGTTATTATGGGGGCACTGTGGATATCAATGTTATTATGGGGGCACTGTGCATATCACTGTTATTATGGGGGCACTGTGGATATAACTATTATTATGGGGGCACTGTGGATATCACTGTTATTATGGGGAGCACTGTGGATATCACTGTTATTATGGGGAGCACTGTGGATATCACTGTTATTATGGGGACACTGTGGATATCACTGTTATTATGGGGGCACTGTGGATATCACTGTTATTATGGGGAGCACTGTGGATATCACTGTTATATTGGGGGCACTGTGGATATCACTGTTATTATGGGGACACTGTGGATATCACTGTTATTATGGGGAGCACTGTGGATATCACTGTTATTATGGGGAGCACTGTGGATATCACTGTTATTATGGGGAGCACTGTGGATATCACTGTTATTATGGGGACACTGTGGATATCACTGTTATTATGGGGGCACTGTGGATATCACTGTTATTATGGGGGCACTGTGGATATCACTGTTATTATGGGGACACTGTGGATATCACTGTTATTATGGGGGCACTGTGGATATCACTGTTATTATGGGGACACTGTGGATATCACTGTTATTATGGGGGCACTGTGGATATCACTGTTATTATGGGGACACTGTGGATATCACTGTTATTATGGGGGCACTGTGGATATCGCTGTTATTATGGGAGCGCTGTGGATATCACTGTTATTATGGGAGCACTGTGGATATCACTGTAATTATGGGGGCACTGTGGATATCACTGTTATTATGGGGCACTGTGGATATCACTGTTATTATGGGGGCACTGTGAATATCACTGTTATTATGGGAGCACTGTGGATATCGCTGTTATTATGGGGGGCACTGTGGATATCGCTGTTATTATGGGGAGCACTGTGGATATCGCTGTTATTATGGGGGCAGTGTGGATATCGCTGTTATTATGGGGAGCACTGTGGATATCGCTGTTGTTATGGGGAGCACTGTGGATATCGCTGTTATTATGGAGCACTGTGGATATCGCTGTTATTATGGGAGCACTGTGGATATCACTGTTATTATGGGGAGCACTGTGGATATCACTGTTATTATGGGGAGCACTGTGGATATCACTGTTATTATGGGGAGCACTGTGGATGTCACTGCTATTATGGGGGGCTCTGTGGATATCACTGTTATTATGGGGACACTGTGGATATCACTATTATTATGGGGAGCACTGTGGATATCACTATTATTATGGAGAGTACTGTGGATATCACTGTTATTATGGGGAGCACTGTGGATATCGCTGTTATTATGGGGGCACTGTGGATATCACTGTTATTATGGGAAGCACTGTGGATATCACTGTTGTTATGGGGAGCACTGTGGATATCGCTGTTATTATGGGGAGCACTGTGGATATCACTGTTATTATGGGGAGCACTGTGGATATCATTGTTATTATGGGGGCACTGTGGATATCACTGTTATTATGGGGAGCACTGTGGATATCACTGTTATTATGGGGAGCACTGTGGATATCAATGTTATTATTGGGAGCACTTTGGATATCACTGTTATTATGGGGACACTGTGGATATCACTATTATTATGGGGAGCACTGTGGCTATCACTATTATTATGGGGGCACTGTGGATATCACTGTTATTATGGGGAGCACTGCGGATATCACTGTTATTATGGGGAGCACTGTGGATATCACTATTATTATGGAGAGTACTGTGGATATCACTGTTATTATGGGGAGCACTGTGGATATCGCTGTTATTATGGGGGCAATGTGGATATCACTGTTATTATGGGGGCACTGTGGATATCACTGTTATTATGTTAGCACTGTGGATATCGCTGTTATTATGGGGGGCACTGTGGATATCGCTGTTATTATGGGGAGCACTGTGGATATCGCTGTTATTATGGGGGCACTGTGGATATCGCTGTTATTATGGGGAGCACTGTGGATATCGCTGTTGTTATGGGGAGCACTGTGGATATTGCTGTTATTATGGGGGCACTGTGGATATCGCTGTTATTATGGGGAGCACTGTGGATATCGCTGTTATTATGGAGGCACTGTGGATATCGCTGTTATTATGGGGAGCACTGTGGATATCGCTGTTGTTATGGGGAGCACTGTGGATATCGCTGTTATTATGGGGGCACTGTGGATATCGCTGTTATTATGGGGGCACTGTGGATATCGCTGTTATTATGGGGAGCACTGTGGATATCGCTGTTGTTATGGGGAGCACTGTGGATATCACTGTTATTATGGTAGCACTGTGGATATCACTGTTATTATGGGGACACTGTGGATATCACTATTATTATGGGGAGCACTGTGGATATCACTTATCATGGAGAGTACTGTGGATATCACTGTTATTATGGGGAGCACTGTGGATATCGCTGTTATTATGGGGGCACTGTGGATATCACTGTTATTATGGGAAGCACTGTGGATATCACTGTTGTTATGGGGAGCACTGTGGATATCACTGTTATTATGGGGAGCACTGTGGATATCACTGTTATTATGGGGGCACTGTGGATATCACTGTTATTATGGGGAGCACTGTGGATATCAATGTTATTATTGGGAGCACTGTGGATATCACTGTTATTATGGGGACACTGTGGATATCGCTGTTATTATGGGGAGCACTGTGGATATCACTGTTATTATGGGGAGCACTGTGGATATCACTGTTATTATGTGGGCACTGTGGATATCAATGTTATTAATGGGAGCACTGTGGATATCACTGTTATTATGGGGAGCACTGTGGATATCACTGTTGTTATGGGAGCACTGTGGATATCACTGTTATTATGGGGAGCACTGTGGATATCAATGTTATTATTGGGAGCACTGTGGATATCACTGTTATTATGGGGAGCACTGTGGATATCACTGTTATTATGGGGGCACTGTTGATATCAATGTTATTATTGGGAGCACTGTGGATATCACTGTTATTATGGGGACACTGTGGATATCGCTGTTATTATGGGGAGCACTGTGGATATCACTGTTATTATTGGGGAGCACTGTGGATATCACTGTTATTATGGGGGCACTGTTGATATCAATGTTATTATTGGGAGCACTGTGGATATCACTGTTATTATGAGGAGCACTGTGGATATCGCTGTTATTATGGGGAGCACTGTGGATATCACTGTTATTATGGGGAGCACTGTGGATATCACTGTTATTATGGGAGCACTGTGGATATCAATGTTATTATTGGGAGCACTGTGGATATCACTGTTATTATGGGGACACTGTGGATATCACTATTATTATGGGGAGCACTGTGGATATCACTATTATTATGGGGGCACTGTGGATATCACTGTTATGGGGAGCACTGCGGATATCACTGTTATGGGGAGCACTGTGGATATCACTTATTATGGGGGACACTGCAGATATCACTGTTATTATGTGGGCACCTACTGCAATATCTTGCCAGATTAAATAGAAATCAAGACATTTATAGACCATCCACTAGGGGGAGCTCACCATATACAGAGATACAGGAAAGATTCTCTCTTCAGCTACCACTAGAAGGCGCTCCCTGTATACAGAGATACATAAGATCCTGTCTGCAGCCACCACTAGGGGGATCTCCCTGTATACAGAGATATATGGTAAGATTCTGTCTGCAGCCACCACTAGGGGGAAGCTTCCTGTATACAGAGATACATGGTAAGATTCTGTCTGCAGCCACCACTAGGGGGAGCTCCCTGTATACAGAGATACATGATAAGATCCTGTCTGCAGACACCACTAGGGGGAGCTCCCTGTATACAGAGATACATTATAATATCCTGTCTGCAGACACCACTAGTGGGAGCTCTCTTATCATGTATCTTTGTATGCAGGGAGCTCACCCTAGTGGTGGCTGCAGACAGAATCTTATCATGTATCTTTGTATACAGGGAGCTCCTCCTAGTGGTGGCTGCAGACAGAATCTTATCATGTATTTCTGCATACTGGGAGCTCCCCTAGTGGTGACTGTAGACAGAATCTTATCATGTATCTTTGTATACAGGGAGCTCCTCCTAGTGGTGGCTGCAGACAGAATCTTATCATGTATCTCTGTAGACAGGGAGCTCCCCCTAGTGGTGACTGTAGACAGAATCTTATCATGTATCTTTGTTTACAGGGAGCTCCTCCTAGTGGTGGCTGCAGACAGAATCTTATCATGTATCTCTGCATACTGGGAGCTCCCCTTAGTGGTGACTGCAGACAGGATCTTATCATGTATCTCTGTAGACAGGGAGCTCCCCCTAGTGGTGACTGCAGACAGAATGTTATCATGTATCTCTGTATATAGGGAGCTCCCCCTAGTGGTGACTCAAGACAGGATCTTATCATGTATCTCTGTTTACAGGGAGCTCCCCCTAGTGATGGCTGCAGACAGGATCTTATCATAAATCTCTGTATACAGGGAGCTCCCCCTAGTGGTGGCTGCAGACAGGATCTTATGTAATCTCTGTATACAGGGAGCTCCTCCTAGTGATGACTGCAGACAGGATCTTATCATGTATCTCTATACACAGAGAGCTCCCCCTAGTTGTGACTACAGACAGGATCTTATCATGTATCTCATGTACAGCACCATGGAATCAATGGTGCTATATAAATAAATAATAATAACAATAATAATAAATGTATCTCTGTATACAGGGAGCTCCCTCTAGTTGTGGCTGCAGATAAACAGATTTTTATGTCTAAAACTGTGTTGGGGATTTGGAGCTTTCTATCAGAAAACAATGAAATTAGAGTTGCTTTAGATATAAACTAATTAATAAATTGACACAGATCATTGGATCTAAAATGAAAGGAGGATAAAATATTGAGTCTCACTTTGTATCCTCTAAAGTTTTGCTAAGTATCTGATGTTGGGGTGTTTGCATTTGGGAAGGGTTTTGGGAGGTTCCTCAGTGTAATTTAGGGTTCATGTGAAGAGTATATTATAAATAATAGGAAATGTTTCACGATTTCTGTGAGTTGTTTTTTTTGGAAGTGAACCAGTATAGAGACAGATTGTATATAGTCCTCGTTAACCCTTTAGATGCCACTTGGTGAGATAAGAAGGGGATAATTAGTTTGGGAGTAATTGGAGCTCTCTCACTAATGAATTTCCCATTTGAGTTCTGTGACTGTGGAGATAAATAATTGTAATTGAGGCGTATGAGAGGCGGATTACATACTGTACAGCAACATACAGATTACCGCTAAATGAGATGGAGGATTTTACCCAGAATTAATTGTTTTTGTTCTTTTTTTCCCCAGAAATTCTAGGGCAATGTAATATACTTACCGGGTAATAACAGGCATGTGAGCGCAGATCATGATCTCTATCACAAGCGTAATGATAGTGCCAGGGTGCACGTGTGCGCATCCTACACCAGGAGGCCTGACGCTTCTGCCCTCTGCTGGCGGTAGCGGGGTACTGCAAGCAGGGCTACTGCCATTGCTGCCATGTGCCTACGTTATTAATATTAACCCTTATTGGAGCTGCGAATGTCGGGCACAAAAACAGTCATTACTGAAAAAGTTCCAGCCCTGCCCCATTTCATCCATCAGGTCTACAGACTATCTGGTCATGCTGAGACTTATAGTTCACAGGTCACAGAGAACTGCTAGGAAATAGCTCAATCACTGTGTAATGAAAAGTTCTGCAACTTTGTGATATTCTTACTGTTTCAATGAATTGTCCCCAAAGTTATTTTCTCTCTTTTTCTTGCCTGTTTCATTGTTTTGCTCCTTTCGTTTTTGCCGCTTTTCTTTTTCATGTATGGACGTGGCTCATCTATTCCAGAGATTTTCACCTGATTCCATTGTTTTTAGTGCAGTGGAAGGCGAATGTGCGACATTTTAAAGGCTCATGCGAATCCTAGATTTGAAAAGGCTTAAAACAAACAAAAAAGTATCTTAGGATTTGTGCAAAGTTCATGAAACATTGTGCCCCATTTTTATGAATGTGGTGCAAAATCGGCCAAAAATGCAAATGATGAATCGCGGCCAAAGTGTTTAAAAAGACAAACAGGGGCTTCTCCCAAAATGAGAATTTCATCAAAAAGTGAATTTATTTCAGTTCTTTAGTACAAAAAGTGAAACTCCTATATTCTATAGAGTGATTACACACAGAGTGATCTATTTCACGGGTTTATTTCTGGTAATGTTGATGATTATGGCTTACAGCCAATGAAAACCCAAAAGTCATTATCTCAGGAAATTAGAATAATTACAATAAACACCTGTAAAGGCTCCTAAGTGTTTATAAAGGTCCCTTAGTCTGTTTCAGTAGCTCCACAATCATGGGGAAGACTGCTGACCTGACAGATGTCCAGAAGGCCGTCACTGACACACTCCACAAGGAGGGGAAGCCACAAAAAGTCATTCGTAAAGAAGCCGGCTGTTCACAGAGTGCTGGATCCAAGCAGATTAATGGAAAGTAAATTTTGCATTTCATTTGGAAATCAAGGTCCCAGAGTCTGGAGGAAGAGCGGAGAGGCCACAATCCAAGCTGCTGGAGGTCTCGTGTGAAGTCTCCACAGTCAGTGATGGTTTGGGGAGCCATGTCATCTGCTGGTGTCGGTCCACTGTGTTTTACCAAGGTCAGCGCAGCCGTCTACCTGGACATGTTAGAGCTCTTCATGCTTCCCTCTGCCGACAAGCTTTATGGAGATGGAAATGTCATTCTCCGGCAGGACTTGGCCCCTGTCCACACGGCCAAAAGTACCAATACCTGGTGTACACACAACAGTATCACTGTGCTTGATTGGCAGTAAACTCGCCTGACCTTAATCCCATAGAGAATCTATGGAGTATTATCAAGAGGAAGATGAGAGACACCAGACCCAACAATGCAGACGAGCTGAAGGCTGCGATCAAAGCAACCTGGGCTTCCATAACCCCTCAGCAGTGCCACAGGCTGATCGCCTCCATGCCACGCCGCACTGATGCAGTAATTGATGCAGAAGGAGCCCCGACCAAGTATTGAGTGCATTTACTGAACATACATGTCAGTAGGACAACATTTCAGATTTTACAATCATTTTTCCAGCTGGTGTTATAAAGTATTCTAATTTCCTGAGATAATGACTTTTGGGTTTTCATTGGCTGTAAGCCATAATCATCAACAGTAACAGAAATAAACCCGTGACATAGATCACTCTGTGTGTAATGACTCTATAGAATAGAGGAGAGTCACTTTTTCTATTGAAGAACTGAAATAAATTCACTGTTTGATGATATTCTCATTTTGGGAGACGCACCTGTAAGTTGTGGATCTTTTTGCTACTTTAGCTACATAGAGACACACAGGACTGTGAGAAGTGTGCGGCCAGGAAGGGTTCACAGCAGCGGCATTGCTCCCCCTACACAGGCAGTCCCCTTCTCTGCCTGCAGGGGGCAGCATTTTGTCAGATATACCACCCATCTACTCAGGACAGAGGGAGCAGCAATATGGCTGAATGCTTCCTCTCTGCCTCATAGGAGCCAATATCAGAGGTGGATCTGTCATCAGGATTGCTGACTGTTTCCAAATGAAAAAAAAAATTCTCGCCTAAATATTAAGTTTTTTGCACCTGATCAGACGTCCCATATTTTTACTGGTTACAGACTTCCGAATGAACTTTTGATGTTCTTTGTAATTTATAACAGGGAACACATTATTCCTTTTAATATTGAACCTTGGCTGCTGCAGAACCTCTTTTTGACAATTAGGGAAGGCACATCTGTTACAGATAACTACTGCTGGTGGAGATAAATGGTTGCACTTACTGACATATTGCATTGACTATGATGCATCCTTACTGACATCACATCCAAATGGTCACATGACCACATTGTCCAATGAGGGATTTGTGGAATATCACCAGCTCATAATGGAAAGTCCTAGATGTGGGCGGTTCACAGTGCAGAGGTGTGAGCGGGGCAGGGGCAACAGGACAACATTGGGGAAATGGGGCACAGGTGATCTGGTGAGGATCGGTAGAGGTGAGATTGTCAGATTCGACGCTTCTGCATTTGCCATTTAGCCCAACTTTCTAAAAACCCACAAATAAACCTACTATAGTGCTGGAAATATGGAGCAGAGGGAAGTTTGTCACATCTGTCAGTGATGGGTTTGTAACATTGTGGCACAGCTGAGTTTCTAACTTTGTGGCAGAGTAAGGTTTGTCACATTGAGGAAGTGTTGGATTTGCCACACGTGGAATACTGGGTTTGTCACGTGTCATTGTTAGGTTTGCCAGATGTGTCAGTGCTGGATTTGTCATGTGTCAGGTTTGCCACATGTGTCAGTGCTGGGTTTGTCATGTGTCAGTGCTGGATTTGTCATGTGTCAGTGTTGGGTTTGTCACGTGTCAGTGCTGGGTTTGCACATGTATTATTGCTGGGTTTGTCACGTGTCAGTGCTGGGTTTGTCATGTGTCAGTGCTGGGTTTGCCACATGTGTCAGTGTTGGGTTTGCACATGTGTTATTGCTGGTTTTGTCACGTGTCAGTGTTGGGTTTGCCACATGTGCCAGGGCTGGGTTTGTCAAGTGTCAGTGTTGGGTTTGCCACATGTGCCAGTGCTGGGTTTGTCACGTGTCAGTGTTGGGTTTGTCATGTGTCAGTGTTGGGTTTGCCACATGTGCCAGTGCTGGGTTTGTCATGTGTCAGTGTTGGGTTTGCCACATGTTTCAGTGCTGGGTTTGTCACGTGTCAGTGTTGGGTTTGCCACATGTGCCAGTGCTGGGTTTGTTATGTGTCAGTGTTGGGTTTGCCACATGTGCCAGTGCTGGGTTTGTCACGTGTCAGTGTTGGGTTTGCCACATGTGTCAGTGCTGGGTTTGTCACGTGTCAGTGTTGGGTTTACACATGTATTATTGCTGGGTTTGTCATGTGTCAGTGCTGGGTTTGCCACATGTGTCAGTGTTGGGTTTGCACATGTGTTATTGCTGGTTTTGTCACGTGTCAGTGTTGGGTTTGCCACATGTGCCAGGGCTGGGTTTGTCAAGTGTCAGTGTTGGGTTTGCCACATGTGCCAGTGCTGGGTTTGTCACGTGTCAGTGTTGGGTTTGTCATGTGTCAGTGTTGGGTTTGCCACATGTGTCAGTGCTGGGTTTGTCATGTGTCAGTGTTGGGTTTGCCACATGTGTCAGTGCTGGGTTTGTCACGTGTCAGTGTTGGGTTTGCCACATGTGCCAGTGCTGGGTTTGTTATGTGTCAGTGTTGGGTTTGCCACATGTGCCAGTGCTGGGTTTGTCACGTGTCAGTGTTGGGTTTGCCACATGTGTCAGTGCTGGGTTTGTCACGTGTCAGTGTTGGGTTTGCACATGTATTATTGCTGGGTTTGTCATGTGTCAGTGCTGGGTTTGCCACATGTGTCAGTGTTGGGTTTGCACATGTGTTATTGCTGGTTTTGTCACGTGTCAGTGTTGGGTTTGCCACATGTGCCAGGGCTGGGTTTGTCAAGTGTCAGTGTTGGGTTTGCCACATGTGCCAGTGCTGGGTTTGTCACGTGTCAGTGTTGGGTTTGCCACATGTGCCAGTGCTGGGTTTGTCACGTGTCAGTGTTGGGTTTGCCACATGTGCCAGGGCTGGGTTTGTCATGTGTCAGTGTTGGGTTTGCCACATGTGCCAGTGCTGGGTTTGTCACGTGTCAGTGCTGGTTTGTCACGTGTCAGTGTTAGGTTTGCCACATGTGTCAGTGCTGGGTTTGCCACATGTGTCAGTGCTAGGTTTGTCATGTGTCATTGTTAGGTTTGCTAGATGTGTCAGTGTTGGGTTTGCCACATGTGTCAGTGCTGGGTTTGTCACGTGTCAGTGTTGGGTTTGCCACATGTGCCAGTGCTGGGTTTGTCACGTGTCAGTGCTGGGTTTGTCACGTGTCAGTGTTGGGTTTGCCACATGTGCCAGTGCTGTGTTTGTCACGTGTCAGTGTTGGGTTTGCCACATGTGCCAGTGCTGGGTTTGTCACGTGTCAGTGCTGGTTTGTCACGTGTCAGTGTTAGGTTTGCCACATGTGTCAGTGCTGGGTTTGTCATGTGTCATTGTTAGGTTTGCCAGATGTGCCAGTGCTGGGTTTGTCACGTGTCAGTGCTGGGTTTGTCACGTGTCAGTGTTGGGTTTGCCACATGTGTTATTGCTGGGTTTGTCATGTGTCAGTGCTGGATTTGCCAGATGTAAGAGGGCTGAGTTTGTCAGATTCCCAGTGCCAGCACTTTATTGTTTCTCCACTCATCATCACCGTGTTTAACAGAAAGCAATGATGCACCCACTCGGCTCTGCTATGTGAGTGGGCTTCGGTGCGTCCGTATGGAGCGGTGATTGGTAGAGAGTCTGTCCTGCGTTTCTGCAGCATTGCGTTGCCCTCCGTTCACGTCCCGTGGAGACGGCGTTCTCTGCCAGCTGATAATTTAGAAGAATTAATTATTTAAGAAGATATTAAAATATTAAAATTGTTCGCAGCTCAGCCGCACAATGGCAGAACGGAGCCGCCGCTCATCCGGCCGCACTTGTGCCGCTTAATCCTGGAATTCATTTACAATTCAAACCAGTTTTCAAAGGAAATCGTTTCACCTCCTGAATTACGGAAAGTTTCTCTGCCTCCAAATCACCGGGAGCCTCGGATGAACCTGCGGGTGGCGCTGTCCCTGCTGGTAGCCCATAGGGTCACCCCTTCACGGCCAGAGACCCTGGAACTGAACGTCCCTCCTCCGACTTCATCCAAGGCCTCCGGTGTAGTCGGGCAGCCATGACGCCTTCAGTGCTGAGGATTGCAGCGCTTGAGTCTCAATAGCTCTGACCTTTTCTGTAGCGCCGTACACACCCTGACACTGGTCCGCTGGGGCCCTTGAGTCTGGGGGCCACATTCAGAATAATAAGGCGTAATCACAGTATAATGACCGGATCTGCAACTTTCTCATATACTCTGTGTTTCAATTCATCAATAGTTACAAGAGCTCTGCTTGCTTTTCTAAAATGAGAGGTTGAGGGTCTGTTACAATTGCATTCAGTCCTAGCAATCCTTTGTGAGCTAACCAGTGATTCATCAGGAAATGAGAGAGATTTGTGCTGCTGAAGATGGTCTATACTGGGTGCCATTGTAACAAAGCCGCAGCTGGGAAAAGCATGAGGTCTGCACAGGGTTCCAGCCTTCATGTCACATCCTACAGACTGAAAACTCTTCCTGAGCTGAGGATTTGCAGCTATTGTATCCAGCCTAGATGATGCTCAGTAGGCGCTGCACAAACCTCTGCTGTCCTGCTGGTTTGTTACAGTGTAGCAGTGCAGGGAGAATGTCCCCTCTGAGGTTCCGGATGTTTATTTCTCACTTGTATCAACTCTCAGCTTTGGGGGGAATCCAGAATGTTCCTATTTACTGACAGCAAGCAGAGATCTTACGAATGGTGAGAACCTGAAACACAAAAGTCCCGATTCATTAATCAGTTTTATGATTTCTGACATAAAACTTTGAAATGTTGGAATAATGTTCATCAAGTTGTAATTGTGCAAAAATGTTGCGACTTTTGGTGTTTTTATGCCAACACCAACCAAATCCACTGTCATTTACACCACAAGAGTGGCCTAGACCATGGCGGAAATGTGATCCGCGCCTCGTAATGAATCCGGCACATCTTACTCTGTGGACCCCTCATCAGGACACATGAAGGGATGAATCGGGGACAACGAGTGGAAGAAAGTTTAAGAACTTTTCATTCTTCTCATTCATTTACAAAAAGTCACAAAATCCTTCAGCCATTCTCCTCTGTCACAGCGGAGGTCATCACCTGCACCCCTGCATCTGTGGGGGTGATATAGTGAAGACCCAGGGCCGGACTGGCCATCTGGCAATTCTGGCAAATGCCAGCAGGGCCTGTCTGGTCATGGGCTGCCTTGTCTGCTACATTGTAGCAGAATCCGTGTTCTCAAGACACCCATTCTGTTAAGAGTTGTGATGGAGCACAGTGTCGCTGAATCATTAGACATATTGGTCTTGTAGTAAATCTTGCTTTCCTTCAGGGTAATATTAGTAATATATCTCATCTGGTTCTTGGGGACGGAGACAACACGGGCCTGTGTGATTTTAAATGCCAGAGCTGAATATCCGCCCCAGTCCGTACCTGTGGAGACCCCATTGCTTAGCACCCATCTTTCCCACCTCTACAGGACTTTGTGTATTTTCCTCGCCGTCCTCCTCGTCCACTGACGGCTCATTATTGAGGTTGAGCAGTACGCCCCCAGCTCTCGGCTGCATTAAGCTCCGCTGTGTACAGAGCTGCTCTCATCCTAATAAGATGTTCAGCGCTTGGTACTGAATGGGAAACGAGAGGGAAAATCACAGGAGGACGGATAACATATTCTACAACAGCAGGATTGATGGAGGCGCTAGGAAAAATTACAAATCCCAGCTGCCAATTGTCCTCACAGGCGAGAATGGGAGGGTACGAGCGAGAGAGACCCCTGAGGTCCATCATGTCAGCGGTGGCAGCCCCTGTGAAGTGGTGTTCAGCGCTCAGGGAGACCTCAGGCGATAGAAGCCGGGCTGCCATGTAAGTGAGCGAAGCGCTGGTCTGCAGCGGCCTCGGGAAACCCCTGAGGCTACAGACATCCGTCTTATCTGCTACATTGCAGCAACTCAAAGGGAAAACCTCACATCACCTTGTAGTCGATTACTGAGCTGTGCCGCCAGAGGAGCCCCCGCCACCAGAGGAGCACCTGCCGCCAGAGGAGCCCCCGCCACTAGAGGAGCGCCCACAACTAGAGAAGCCCCCGCCTCTAGAGGAGCGCCCGCCACCAGAGGAGCACCTGCTGCCAGAGGAGCCCCCGCCACTAGAGGAGCGCCCACAACTAGAGGAGCCCCCGCCACTAGAGGAGCGCCCGCCACCAGAGGAGCACCTGCCACCAGAGGAGCCCCAGCCACTAGAGGAGCGCCCACAACTAGAGAAGCCCCCGCCTCTAGAGGAGCGCCCGCCACCAGAGGAGCACCTGCTGCCAGAGGAGCCCCCGCCACTAGAGGAGCGCCCACAACTAGAGGAGCCCCCGCCACTAGAGGAGCGCCCGCCACCAGAGGAGCACCTGCTGCCAGAGGAGCGCCCGCCACCAGAGGAGCGCCCACAACTAGAGGAGCACCCGCCACTAGAGGAGCGCCCGCCAGCAGAGGAGCACCTGCCGCCAGAGGAGCCCCCGCCACTAGAGGAGCGCCCACAACTAGAGAAGCCCCCGCCTCTAGAGGAGCGCCCGCCACCAGAGGAGCACCTGCTGCCAGAGGAGCCCCCGCCACTAGAGGACCGCCCACAACTAGAGGAGCCCCCGCCACTAGAGGAGCGCCCGCCACCATAGGAGCACCTGCCACCAGAGGAGCCCCAGCCACTAGAGGAGCGCCCACAACTAGAGGAGCCCCCGCCACTAGAGGAGCGCCCGCCGCCAGAGGAGCCCCAGTCACCGGAGGAGCGCCCTGCTGTCAGAGGAGCCCCAGCCAACAGAGGAGCGCCCGCCATCAGAGGAACCCTCGCCACCAAAAGAGCGCCCACTGCCAGAGAAGCCCCTGCCACTAGAGGAGCGCCCGCCACCAGAGGAACACCTGCCGCCAGAGGAGCCCCCGCCACTAGAGGAGCGCCCACAACTAGAGGAGCCCCCGCCACTAGAGGAGCGCCCACAACTAGAGGAGCCCCCGCCACTAGAGGAGTGCCTGCCGCCAGAGGAGCCCCAGCCACCGGAGGAGCGCCCTGCTGTCAGAGGAGCCCCCGCCACCAAAGGAGCGCCCGCCATCAGAGGAGCCCACGCCATCAAAAGAGCGCCCACTGCCAGAGAAGCCCCTGCCACTAGAAGAGCGCCCGCCACCAGAGGAACACCTGCCGCCAGAGGAGGCCCCGCCACTAGAAGAGCGCCCACAACTAGAGGAGCCCCACTAGAAGAGCGCCCACAACTAGAGGAGCCCCCGCCACTAGAGGAGCGCCCGCCGCCAGTGGAGCCCCAGCCACCGGAGGAGCGCCCTGCTGTCAGAGGAGCCTCAGCCAACAGAAAAGCACCCACCATCAAAGGAGCGCCCGCCATCAAAAGAGCGCCCACTGCCAGAGGAGCCCCCGCCACTAGAGGAGCGCCCACTGCCAGACGAGCTCTCGCCACTAGAGGAGCGCCCGCCACCAGAGGAGCACCCCGCCACCAGAGGAGCCCCCGCCACCAGATGAGCCGCCGCCAACAGAGGAGCGCCCGCCGCCAGAGGAGCGCCCGCTGCTAGAGGAGCCCCCACCAACAGAGGAGTGCCCTGCTGTCAGAGGAGCCCCCGCTACTAGATGAGTGCCCGCCGACAGAGGAGCTCCTCCCATCAGAGGAGCCCCGCCACCAAAGGAGCGCCTGCCGACAGAGGAGCCCCCACCACCAGAGGAGCCCCCAACAACAGAGGAGCGCCCTGCTGTCAGAGGTGTGCCCACCGCCAGAGGAGCCCCAGCCACCGGAAGAGTGCACACCACCAGAGCAGCGCCCCGCCACCAAAGGAGCTCCTGCCATCATCGGAGCCCCCACCACCAAAGGAGCGTTCATGGCCAGAGGAGCGCCCTATCACCAGAGGAGCGCCATGCTGTCAGTGGAGCCCCCTCCACCAGAGAAGCCCCCCACCACCAGAGAAGCCCCCCGCCACCAGAGAAGCCCCCACCACCAGAGGAACACCCCACCACCAGAAGAGCCCCCACCAGAGGAGCCCTCGCCACTAGAACTCCCTGCCACCAGAGGAGCGCCCGCCACCAGAGGAGTCTCCATCAGAGGAACGTATCACACAGGATAGGATTAGATACACGGCTCAGCAGTCAGTATCACACAGGAGAGGATTAGATACACAGCTCAGCAGACAGTATCACACAGGATAGGATTAGATATATGGCTCAGCAGTCAGTATCACACAGGAGAGGATTAGATACATGGCTCAGCAGACAGTATCACACAGGATAGGATTAGACACAGCTCAGCAGACAGTATCACACATAGGATAGGATTAGATACACAGCTCAGCAGAACGTATCACACAGGATAGGATTAGATACACAGCTCAGCAGCCAGTATCACACAGAAGAGGATTAGATACACGGCTCAGCAGTCAGTATCACACAGGAGATGATTAGATACACGGCTCAACAGACAGTATCACACAGGATAGGATTAGATACACGGCTCAGAAGTCAGTATCACATAGGATAGGATTATATACACGGCTCAGCAGTCAGTATCACACAGGATAGGATTAGATACACGGCTCAGCAGTCAGTATCACACAGGATAGGATTAGATACATGGCTCAGCAGAACGTATTACACAGGATAGGATTAAATACACGGCTCAGCAGTCAGTATCACACAGGAGAGGATTAGATACACGGCTCAGCAGTCAGTATCGCACAGGATAGGATTAGATACACGGCTCAGCTGTCAGTATCACACAGGAGAGGATTAGATACACAGCTCAGCAGTCAGTATCACACAGGATAGGATTAGATACACGGCTCAGCAGTCAGTATCACACAGGATAGGATTAGATACATGGCTCAGCAGACAGTATCACACAGAATAGGATTAGATACATGGCTCAGCAGTCAGTATCACACAGGAGAGGATTAGACACAAGGCTCAGTAGTCAGTATCACACAGGATAGGATTAGATACATGGCTCAGCAGAACGTATCACACTTGAGAGGATTAGATACACGGCTCAGCAGTCAGTATCACATAGGATAGGATTAGATACACGGCTCGGCAGACAGTATCACACAGGATAGGATTAGAAACACGGCTCAGCAGTCAGTATCACATAGGATAGGATTAGATACACGGCTCAGCAGACAGTATCACACATGATAGGATTAGATACACAGATAAGCAAACAGTATCACACTTGATGGGATTAGATACAGCGGCTCGGGTGCTCTGTTAGAAATGTGTGCAGGTTCCCAGGAAGCGGCAGATGTCACATGAGCAGCGGAGGAAGTGTCTCTCAGCAGCGGATTAACCAGGTATAAAGACTGAATGGTCCTCTGTTCTCCTGAGACATATCCTATATACCCTGTATATACCCTGGATCCTTTATACCCTGTATATACCTCTGGTGGTGAGGCGCTCCTCTGACAGCAGGGTGCTTCCCTGGTGGCGGGGGCTGAATCCTGCTCATATAGGTACTATACATATGATCAGGTTTTTAAATACATCGGTTAGGGACTGCTCTGATACGTGTTACCTTGACGTTTGGTGGAGCGGCTTAGAATACATTTTTTTGCAAAAAACGTAACAACCTAATACCCTGGTTTTTTTTATCATCTTTTAACTAGCACTTGCTGTTTACTCCATCCCCCTCTCTCTCCATCCCTCTCTCTCCATCCCTCTCTCTCTCCATCCCTCTATCTCTCCATCTCTCCGTCCCTCTACCTCAATCCCTCTGTCCCTCCATCTCTCCATTACTCCTTCCCTCCATCCCTCCGTCCCTCTATTCCTCTGTCCCTCTATCCCTCCATTCCGACAACCCTCCATCTTTCTGTCCCTCCATCTTTCCATCCCTCTGTCCATCCGTCCCTCTGTCCATCCGTCCCACAATGCCTCCATCTCTCCATCCCTCCGTCACTCTATTCCTCTATCCCTCTGTCCCTCTGTCCGTCCATCCCTCTATCTCTCTCTGTCCCTCTATCCGTCCGTCCCACTATCCCTCCATCCCTCCGTCCCTCCATCTCTCCTTCCCTCTATCCCTCCATCCCTCTGTACGTCTGTCCCTCAGTCCCTCTTTCCTGCCATCTCTCCTTCCCTCCATCCCTCTGTCCCTCCATCTCTCCATCCCTCTGTCCCTCCATCCCGCCATCTCTCCTGCCATCTCTCCATTTCTCCGTCTCTCCATTTCTCCGTCCCTCCATTTCTCCGTCCCTCCATTTCTCTGTCCCTCCATCTCTCTATCGGTCCATCCCGCCATCTGTCCATCCCTCCATCTCTCCATTCCTCCATCCATCCATCCCTCTTATCCCTCCATCCCTCTGTCCGTCCATCCCTCCCTCTATCTGTGTGTCCCACTATCCCTCCATCTCTCCATCCCTTCGTCCCCTATCCCTCCATCTCTCCATCCCTCTCTCCGCCACCTCTGTTCCTATGGCACAATTGCTCCTAATCCCCAAATCTCACCAGTGATCCTCCCTCCTTCTCTATAGAAGTGACCATCCAGGACTCTGGGAAAGTTTGGTGGTGGCCCTCAGGAGGAGGACGCAGACGACGGATGCCGTTCTCCCTGCTTCTGATGTGGTGATGATGGTGGTGTTAGTGCCCGACGGGGCACAATGCCCCATACAGTAAGAGGAGGGGGCGTCCAGCCGGCGGGGGTCCCACTGTTACATTGTGGAGGTCACACACAAGTTGATTATACTGCATAAATATATAACTAGTGCTGAAAAGTGAACAATCGGGGTCTTGTTGGTGCCGGGATATAAAGCCGGGATGATGGATGCCTTGTCCTGGCAGGCGCACATTCTTTTTCATCTGGCATACTGCGGAAACGCCGGGGACAGTAATCCCAAAGTTATGTTACTCCGTATGAAGGGACGATTCTGCTGCTGTGGAGGACAGATCGTCTCCAAACCAGGGGCAAGAAATCCTCTTATCTGGTTCATGATTCTCCGCTACCAACCTGACCACAGACACCTGTAGCTCCTCCAGTCACATCCAGAGCTGCGTTCACATTTCTATTGGCCTCCTGTTGCCTCCTCTAAGGTTATAATAATGCTGCAACTTTTTCCGCTAATTTTCGAGAGCGTCTGCTAAAGAAAAAAGGGGCAGAAAAAGCCCTAACAAACTGATCAAACATTGGTCCTATGAAGATTGTATGGAAAGACGACTGCTGGTCGTTTGTGCGTTGTGTCAGAAGATTTGCTGCAAAGATTGCTGGAGTTTTCTTCATTGTTTAATGGATGGAAAACATTGTCACCAAAAAACTCTAAAAGAGCGTTAAAACATCCATACGAAAAAATGTTAAAAAAGTACTAAATAAAGAACAAAAAAAAGGCTAAAAAAAGACGCTTCAGGTTTACAAATCTCCAGAGAAAAGGAGAGATAACTAAAGCATTTTCTGATTGAAAACCAGAGGTTTGTTGACCTTTAGAGAAAGACACTGTGTGAACGAACCCTTACCCTGCAGGAACGTATAGTGTCATTTGTGTGAGACTGGAGGACTGCTTCATTCTACAATGAGATTTTCACCTGTAATTGTGTCAGGGCTTCTATATAATAATAATTTTATTTCTATAGCACCGACATATTCCGCAGCACTTTACGTTATAGAGGGGACATCTACAGACAATAGACATTACAGCATAACAATAATATCTTCAAGATGTCTACTCGTAATCGCTGAAGAGGAAAACTCTGATGTCAAGCAGCTGAAAATCTGTACAGATCTAATACTTCTCACAGCTTGTTACATTTGTATCCAGTCTACGTAGGGCCCTGAAGGATAGATAGATAATAGATATATACAGTTATGCTCAAAAGTTCACATCCCCTGGTGATTTTGACCTGATAACATGCACAGAAGTTGAGACAAATGGGTGTGAATGGCTACTAAAGGTAACATCCTCACCTGTGACCTGTTTGCTTGTAATCAGTGTGTGTGCATAAAAGCTGAGTGAGTTTCTGGGATCCAGACAGACTCTTGCATCTTTCATCCAGCCACTGACGTTTCTGGATTGTGAGTCATGAGGAAAGCAAAAGAATTGTCACCGGATCTACGGGAAAAGGTAGTTGAACTGAAGAAAACAAGAAAAAGATACAAAAAAGATATCCAAGGAATTGATAATGCCAGTCAGCAGCGTTCAAACTGTGAGTAACAAATGGAAAATCAGGGGCTCTGTAAAAACAAGGTTTGACCTCAGTGTGTAAATAAGGGCAGAGAAAAGGACCAGGTCCCGACCTAAGGACAACAGCCTGGGGAGGCTTTTGAATGTAATTTCCAGCTCGAGGGTGAGGCCAAACCCCAACTTGCACAGAATGCAAAAATACAAAGAAAAAACACAGAAAAATTGAGCTTAGTTAAAGTTGGTATACATGCAGCATATAAATGCATGTTCACTTTGGCCATTAAACATTGAAAAGACCTACAAGAAGCAAAATAATGATAGATAGATAGATAGATAGATAATATATAGATAGATAACAGATAAAAGATACATAATAAATTGATAGATAATAAATAGATAATAGCTAGATAAATAATAGCTAGATGATAGATAGATAATAGATATATAATAGATAGAAGATAAAAAATGGAGGCAGCATAAAGGTGAAAAAGGTGCTTCTTTAATAGCCCAAAGTGGTGACGTTTCGGCTCACAACTGTGAGCCTTTCTCAAGCAACAAACAGCTGAGAGTGCCCACCTTTTATAGGTGTATACATTTACATACTTAATGCATAAAGTCTACAACAATTAAGACACATCATAAGTAAGTTGGCATGATATTCCATATTTGTGACAATATAGAGTAAAACTAGCATATAACGTGCATATAGTGCAATTAAGAATGTCTGCAATGCGTACAGTACATCAAAAACAGTTATTTCTCAGTACAATAATGAAGATGATGAGTGATATCTATAGATCAGACACTGATATAATGATGGTGATGAGTGATATCTATAGATCATAGAATCATAGAATGGTAGAGTTGGAAGGGTCCTCCTGGGCCATCTGGTCCAACCCCCTGCTCAAAGCAGGATTCGCTAAATCATCCCTGTCACGGGGTCCTTCTCTGGTATCACACAATCAACAGAGCAAGCGAAGAGTGAACAATTCCAAGACCTTTATTCAGGCAAAAATACGAAAAGGTCCATATTCAAATTCATATTCCACCACACAAAGGATAAGATAGTCCAGAATCTGAATGCAGTTCAGTAACAGTATAACATGTCCAGGGAGATGAGAGTCCAAAATCCAGCTGATAGTGATAACATGTTCCATATATTCTTCTTTCTCTCCGAAGTCCTGTCTTCACACCATGCTCTGCACACAGCAACTGACTTGCCCAGCCACTGTCCTCCCCAGCCCCCTCATTATGACCAGGGAGAGTCAAACCGGTTTTCAGGCCTCCCAGACTTGACAAAAGGTGCCTGGGGGATTATGACACTACAGGGGGTCATCAAGAGTCATAGATAAAAGTCAGGCTGCAGACATACAAGGCATCAAGATTAACACTATGCAAATCAGTGAAATAGCAATATACACAAAATGATATCTATATAGCATATCACACCATCACAACCTCTCCCCCCTCACAATAAGTGAGCACGCTATGAGGTCTACACAGACCTCTGGCCTGCTCACTATAGTCCACATTGCTCAATCGTTTATAGTTCCTTGTACAGTGGCAGGGGTTGCAATAATTATAAGAACTTGATGTCCTTCCATAAATTCCCGGGTCCTGGCGTTACGGTCATACCAGGTTTCTTGACTGGACTGGGCCATTTGCTGTTGATCACTAGCCACTAGCTGGGCGAGTCGATCTCTGAACTCTAAACTCTAGAACGTAGAGAATGATGGGCATTCGAATGTCTGCGATATCTCCCTCCAATTGTTCTTTCAGAAGAGTGAGAGGCCCACGGACCTTCTGGCCAAACAGATTGCTCCTCAGTGGGGTCCAGATGTTGTGGTGCTTGAAGGGCCTGTAGTCGGGTGACTGCTCCCACAAAATGACACTGTAACTCCCCAATGTCGTTCCCAAGGAGGATATCTACAGGAAGTCCTCCCATAACTCCAATCCAACACAGTTTTTCTCCACAACCATAATCCAAACGCACCAAAGCTCGCTGTATATATTTGCGGACACACCCGCCAAGACAATGGGAATTCCTTTACCCTGGTGAATTGCCTCGGGTCGAACCACACGGGTGTCAGCGATAGTCAGAAATGCCCCCGTGTCTCTAAATCCTGACAATTTGTATCCATCAATTAAGACATCCTGCAGGTGGCGTTGCCGTTGCTCTGGGTAGCCATAGGACAGAGGCTGAAGTCCGTACACTCCAGGAGGAGTATCTATGGTGCCGTGGTCGGTGGTCCACTCTGGTGGGGATGGTGGTAGCTCTTCCTCAGGCGGGATGGAGTGCACCAGATGCACTGGACGAGGTGGGGCTGCGTGGGGCTCCCTCCGAATCCTTGAGGGACATCCAAACTGCAAATGTCCATGTTGCCCACACACATAACATCTCCTCTCTGTGATACCCCCAGGTCGTGGTCGGAACTGTTGGGGCCCAGGATTGGGAGGCGTGATAGTCAGCGGCTTGTGACTAGGTGGAAGGGCAGATATAATTGGAGGGGGACGGGGCGCGGGAGCAGGCCGTGGTTAATTGTCCAGAAGCCTCCTCCATTGCGGCCGGATAGTAAGGACTTCATCGGCCAGGGCTGCAGCTTTATCCACGGTACACGGCGTGCCCTCCCGGACCCATTCCCGTACCTCTGCAGGGCACTTGGCAAGAAATTGTTCTATAAGGAACGCCTATATAACATCTTCCACAGTAAAGGCGTTTTCTGCTTCCAGCCATCTCCGACATGCCTGGGACATCTTATGTGCATACATCTTAAACGATCCCCCTGTGGTGCATGGGAGGTCTCGGAACTTGGCCCTATATGAGTCTGGGGTGATAGCATGGTAATCCAGGATAGTCCGCTTTACAATGTTATAATCCCGATTCCGCTGTGCGTCAATGGTTCGGTAAGCCTCCGCCATGCTTCCGTTCTGGAGCCCCACTAACAAACGCATCCAGCTAGAGTGGGGCACCTCCATCACAGCACACTGCTGCTCAAAGTCCTTGAAGAACCCCTCCACATCTCCGGAAGCCTCATCAAATGGCTTAAACTCTGTCCGGGTGATCCGTACAGGCTCCCGGATCGTTGGGGTTACACTCCACATTGCATTACTCCCTCTTTCAAGCTCCATCGCTTCTTGTCTCCGCTGTGCCCGGCGGGCAGCTTCCTCCTTGTACTCCTGAGAGACTCCGGGGCCCAGAACCGCCATCTCTTCTTCGTACCACACCACCCACTGGCTTTTGGAGGTGGGGATCCCTGTCTCCAGTGCTCATCCTTCAGACATATGGGAGTAGGTGGTCTGACTAGCACCCACCAGTAGGTCAATTAAGGCCTCTTTAGTCAGTCCCTGGTAGTTCAGGCCCAGGTCTCTGGCTCTCTCCTGTAAACTGGATACAGTCCAATTTCTGTACTCACTCTGTGGGTGGTTCTCCATTGGGTTACGCTCTGTTGATCCCACTGCTGCCACCAGTTGTCACGGAGTCCTTCTCTGGTATCACACAATCAACAGAGCAAGCGAAGAGTGAACAATTCCAAGACCTTTATTCAGGCAAAAATACGAAAAGGTCCATATTCAAATTCATATTCCACCACACAAAGGATAAGATAGTCCAGAATCTGAATGCAGTTCAGTAACAGTATAACATGTCCAGGGAGATGAGAGTCCAAAATCCAGCTGATAGTGATAACATGTTCCATATATTCTTCTTTCTCTCCGAAGTCCTGTCTTCACACCATGCTCTGCACACAGCAACTGACTTGCCCAGCCACTGTCCTCCCCAGCCCCCTCATTATGACCAGGGAGAGTCAAACCGGTTTTCAGGCCTCCCAGACTTGACAAAAGGTGCCTGGGGGATTATGACACTACAGGGGGTCATCAAGAGTCATAGATAAAAGTCAGGCTGCAGACATACAAGGCATCAAGATTAACACTATGCAAATCAGTGAAATAGCAATATACACAAAATGATATCTATATAGCATATCACACCATCACAACCTCTCCCCCCTCACAATAAGTGAGCACGCTATGAGGTCTACACAGACCTCTGGCCTGCTCACTATAGTCCACATTGCTCAATCGTTTATAGTTCCTTGTACAGTGGCAGGGGTTGCAATAATTATAAGAACTTGATGTCCTTCCATAAATTCCCGGGTCCTGGCGTTACGGTCATACCAGGTTTCTTGACTGGACTGGGCCATTTGCTGTTGATCACTAGCCACTAGCTGGGCGAGTCGATCTCTGAACTCTAAACTCTAGAACGTAGAGAATGATGGGCATTCGAATGTCTGCGATATCTCCCTCCAATTGTTCTTTCAGAAGAGTGAGAGGCCCACGGACCTTCTGGCCAAACAGATTGCTCCTCAGTGGGGTCCAGATGTTGTGGTGCTTGAAGGGCCTGTAGTCGGGTGACTGCTCCCACAAAATGACACTGTAACTCCCCAATGTCGTTCCCAAGGAGGATATCTACAGGAAGTCCTCCCATAACTCCAATCCAACACAGTTTTTCTCCACAACCATAATCCAAACGCACCAAAGCTCGCTGTATATATTTGCGGACACACCCGCCAAGACAATGGGAATTCCTTTACCCTGGTGAATTGCCTCGGGTCGAACCACACGGGTGTCAGCGATAGTCAGAAATGCCCCCGTGTCTCTAAATCCTGACAATTTGTATCCATCAATTAAGACATCCTGCAGGTGGCGTTGCCGTTGCTCTGGGTAGCCATAGGACAGAGGCTGAAGTCCGTACACTCCAGGAGGAGTATCTATGGTGCCGTGGTCGGTGGTCCACTCTGGTGGGGATGGTGGTAGCTCTTCCTCAGGCGGGATGGAGTGCACCAGATGCACTGGACGAGGTGGGGCTGCGTGGGGCTCCCTCCGAATCCTTGAGGGACATCCAAACTGCAAATGTCCATGTTGCCCACACACATAACATCTCCTCTCTGTGATACCCCCAGGTCGTGGTCGGAACTGTTGGGGCCCAGGATTGGGAGGCGTGATAGTCAGCGGCTTGTGACTAGGTGGAAGGGCAGATATAATTGGAGGGGGACGGGGCGCGGGAGCAGGCCGTGGTTAATTGTCCAGAATCCTCCTCCATTGCGGCCGGATAGTAAGGACTTCATCGGCCAGGGCTGCAGCTTTATCCACGGTACACGGCGTGCCCTCCCGGACCCATTCCCGTACCTCTGCAGGGCACTTGGCAAGAAATTGTTCTATAAGGAACGCCTATATAACATCTTCCACAGTAAAGGCGTTTTCTGCTTCCAGCCATCTCCGACATGCCTGGGACATCTTATGTGCATACATCTTAAACGATCCCCCTGTGGTGCATGGGAGGTCTCGGAACTTGGCCCTATATGAGTCTGGGGTGATAGCATGGTAATCCAGGATAGTCCGCTTTACAATGTTATAATCCCGATTCCGCTGTGCGTCAATGGTTCGGTAAGCCTCCGCCATGCTTCCGTTCTGGAGCCCCACTAACAAACGCATCCAGCTAGAGTGGGGCACCTCCATCACAGCACACTGCTGCTCAAAGTCCTTGAAGAACCCCTCCACATCTCCGGAAGCCTCATCAAATGGCTTAAACTCTGTCCGGGTGATCCGTACAGGCTCCCGGATCGTTGGGGTTACACTCCACATTGCATTACTCCCTCTTTCAAGCTCCATCGCTTCTTGTCTCCGCTGTGCCCGGCGGGCAGCTTCCTCCTTGTACTCCTGAGAGACTCCGGGGCCCAGAACCGCCATCTCTTCTTCGTACCACACCACCCACTGGCTTTTGGAGGTGGGGATCCCTGTCTCCAGTGCTCATCCTTCAGACATATGGGAGTAGGTGGTCTGACTAGCACCCACCAGTAGGTCAATTAAGGCCTCTTTAGTCAGTCCCTGGTAGTTCAGGCCCAGGTCTCTGGCTCTCTCCTGTAAACTGGATACAGTCCAATTTCTGTACTCACTCTGTGGGTGGTTCTCCATTGGGTTACGCTCTGTTGATCCCACTGCTGCCACCAGTTGTCACGGAGTCCTTCTCTGGTATCACACAATCAACAGAGCAAGCGAAGAGTGAACAATTCCAAGACCTTTATTCAGGCAAAAATACGAAAAGGTCCATATTCAGTCCACCACACAAAGGATAAGATAGTCCAGAATCTGAATGCAGTTCAGTAACAGTATAACATGTCCAGGGAGATGAGAGTCCAAAATCCTGCTGATAGTGATAACATGTTCCATATATTCTTCTTTCTCTCCGAAGTCCTGTCTTCACACCATGCTCTGCACACAGCAACTGACTTGCCCAGCCCCTGTCCTCCCCAGCCCCCTCATTATGTCCAGGGAGAATCAAACCGGTTTTCAGGCCTCCCAGACTTGACAAAAGGTGCCTGGGGGATTATGACACTACAGGGGGTCATCAAGAGTCATAGATAAAAGTCAGGCTGCAGACATACAAGGCATCAAGATTAACACTATGCAAATCAGTGAAATAGCAATATACACAAAATGATATCCATATAGCATATCACACCATCACAATCCCAGACAGATATCTGTCCAGCCTCTGTTTGAAGACTTCTATTGAAGGAGAACTCACCACCTCTCGTGGCCGCCTTTCCACTCATTGATCACTCTAACTGTCAAAAAGTTTATTATCTAATCTGTGTCTCCTCCCATTCAGTTTCATCCCATTGCTTCTAGTCTTTCCTTGTGCAAATGAGAATAAAGATGATCCTTCTGCAATGTGACAGCCCTTGAGATATTTGTAGACAGCTATTAAGTCTACTCTCAGTCTTCTCTTCTGCAAGCTAAACATTCCCAAATCCTGCAACCTTTCCTCATAAGACAGGGTTTGCAGACCGGTCACCATTCTGGTCGCTCTTTTCTGAACTTGCTCCAGTTTGTTGATGTCTTTTTTAAAATGTGGCGCCCAAAACTGGACACAGTATTCCAGATGAGGTCTGACCAAAGAGGAGTAGAGGGAAATAATGACTTCACGTGATCTAGACTGTATGCTTCTGTTAATACATCCTAGAATTGCATTTGCCTTTTTTGCTGCTGCATCACACTGTTGACTCATGTTCAGTCTGTGATCTATTAGTATACCCAAGTCTTTTTCACATGTGCTGTTGCTTAGCCCTATTCCTCCCATTCTGTATATTCTTCTTTCATTTTTATTGCGCAGATGTAGTACTTTGCATTTTTCCCTGTTAAAAACCATTCTGTTAGTTGCGGCCCACTGCTCGAGTTTATTTATATCTTTTTGAATCCTCTCTCTCTCTTCTCTAGTATTAGCTATCCCTCCTAGCTTTGTGTCATCAGCAAATGTAATCAGTTTAACCTCAATTCCTCAATTCCTTCATCTAAATCATTGATAAAGGTGTTGAACAATACAGGGCCCAGGACAGAGCCCTGTGGTACCCCACTTAAGACATTCTTCCTACTGGATGTGCAGCCATTTACAACCACTCTTTGGGTCCGATCACTAAGCCAGTTATGAATCCACCTAACAGTTGCCTTGTCCATTCCATACTTAGCCATTTTTCAATAAGGATTGTGTGAGATACTTTGTCAAATGCTTTGCTGAAGTCAAGATATACTATATCTACAGCATTTCCCTGATCCACCCAATCAGTGATTTTGTCATAGAAGGAAATTAAGTTAGTCTGACATGACTTATTAGTGACAAACCCATGCTGACTCTGTTTAATCACTTCATTCTTATCCAGGTACTGACATACATGTTGTTTAATAATTTGTTCAAAGATCTTTCCTGGTATAGAAATCAAACTCACCGGCCTATAGTTGCCTGGGTCCACCTTCTTCCCCTTTTTGAAGAAAGGAACAACATTTGCTCTTTTCCAGTCTTCTGGGACTTCTCCTGTTCTCCATGAATTTTCAAAGATTATGGAGAGTGGTTCAAAAATTTCTTCTGCTATCTCCTTCAGTACTCTGGGGTGTAATTCATCTGGACCTGGAGACTTGAATTCATTTAGGTTAGCTAACTGTTTCCTCACTATCTTTCTGTTTATAGATATTTCATCATTTTCATCCTGTAAAAATCCTATAGCATCTTTGACTTTTCTTTTACTTTTGACATATCCCCAAAATCCTTTATTATTGCTTTTGACGTCTCTTGCAAGCCTCAATTCATTTTCAGCTTTAGCTAATCTGATTTGTGCCCTGCAGGTTCTGCAGACAGCATTATATTCTTCTTTAGATATGCCTCCCTCTTTCCATTTGATAAACATTTCTTTCTTCCTTTTTAGCATGTGCTTAAGTTATGTGTTCATCCATCCTGGTTTCTTTAAATGCTACCTATTCTTCCCTCTTTTTGGAATTGTTAACAATTGTGCTTTGAGAATTTCTTTTTTCAAGATTTCCCATCCTTCCTGGACATTTTTGTCTTTAAGGATATCCAGCCATTGGATCCCTCCAATTCTCTTTCTGAATCCCTTAAAATCTGCCTTTCTGAAATCTAACCTTGATGTCTGAGTCTTCATAGGTCTTCCTCCTCTAGTTATCCAAAATTCTAAAATAGCATGGTCGCTACCTCCTAGGGTCCCAGCCACTTTTACCTCCTCAACCATTTCCTCCCTGTTTATAAGGATTAGATCCAAGGTAGCAGTTCCCCTTGTTTTCTCCCCTACCATTTGGAAGATAAAGTTGTCAGCAAGAGAGGATAAGAATTTCCTTGACCTGTTAGTTTTGCCTGAGAGAGATTCCCAACAAATGTCTGGATAGTTGAAATCTCCCATGACAACTATGTCATATTTTTTGGAGAACTTGGCCATTTGATGCATAAAGAGTTCATCCATATCTTCAGCTTGCACAGGCGGCCTGTAGTAAATGCCTACAATGGTGTCCTTTCCATTGTTCTGTCCTTGTATTCTTACCCAAACAGTTTCCACAGAACTCCCAGTCTCTGAAGCTTCAATCTGTGTGCAGATATACGCGTTTCTAACATACAATGCGACACCTCCTCCTCGTTTATCAAGTCTGTTTCTTGCAAATAAGTTGTATCCTTCTAGTCTTGTATTCCAATCATGTGTATTGTCCCACCAAGTCTCAGTGATTCCAATGACATCATATTTCTTCTCCTGCGTTAGTAGTTCCAATTCTCCTTGTTTGTTGCCCATGCTTTGTGCATTAGTATAGAAACATTTTAGTTTGTGATTGGTTTCTCTTTCTCCAATATTTTTATTAATTAGATTCTTTTGTCTAAATACTGATATAATGATGATGATGTGTGATATCTATAGATCAGATACTGATATAATGATGAGTGATCTCTATAGATCAGACACTGATATAATGATGATGATGAGTGATATCTATAGATCAGACACTGATATAATGATGATGGGTGATATCTATAGATCAGACACTGATATAATGATCATGATGAGTGATATCTATAGATCAGACACTGATATGATGATAATGAGTGATATCTATAGATCAGACACTGATATAATGATGATGATGACTGATCTCTATAGATCAGACACTGATATAATGATGATGTTGTGTGATATCTATAGATCAGACACTGATATAATGATGATGAGTGATATCTATAGATCAGACACTGATATAATGATGATGATGTGTGATATCTATAGATCAGACACTGATATAATGATGATGATGAGTGATATGTATAGATCAGACACTTATATAATGATGATGTTGTGTGATATCTATAGATCAGACACTGATATAATGATCATGATGAGTGATATCTATAGATCAGACACTGATATAATGATGATGTTGTGTGATATCTATAGATCAGACACTGATATAATGATCATGATGAGTGATATCTATAGATCAGACACTGATATAATGATGATGAGTGATATCTATAGATCAGACACTGATATGATGATAATGAGTGATATCTATAGATCAGACACTGATATAATGATGATGATGAGTGATATGTATAGATCAGACACTGATATAATGATGATGAGGAGTGATCTCTATAGATCAGACACTGATATAATGATGATGTTGTGTGATATCTATAGATCAGACACTGATATAATGATGATGAGTGATATCTATAGATCAGACACTGATATAATGATGATGATGTGTGATATCTATAGATCAGACACTGATATAATGATGATGATGATGAGTGATATGTATAGATCAGACACTGATATAATGATGATGAGGAGTGATCTCTATAGATCAGACACTGATATAATGATGATGTTGTGTGATATCTATAGATCAGACACTGATATAATGATCATGATGAGTGATATCTATAGATCAGACACTGATATAATGATGATGTGTGATATCTATAGATCAGACACTGATATAATGATCATGATGAGTGATATCTATAGATCAGACACTGATATAATGATGATGAGTGATATCTATAGATCAGACACTGATATGATGATAATGAGTGATATCTATAGATCAGACACTGATATGATGATGATGATGAGTGATATCTATAGATCAGACACTAATATAATGATGATGAGTGATATCTATAGATCAGACACTAATATAATGATGATGAGTGATATCTATAGATAAGACACTGATATAATGATGATTATGAGTGATATGTATAGATCAGACACTGATATAATGATGATGAGGAGTGATCTCTATAGATCAGACACTGATATAATGATGATGAGTGATATCTATAGATCAGACACTGATATAATGATGATGTGTGATATCTATAGATCAGACACTGATATAATGATGATGAGTAATATCTATAGATCAGACACTGATATAATGATGATGATGAGTGATATCTATAGATCAGACACTGATATAATGATGATGAGTGATATCTATAGATCAGACACTGATATGATGGTGATGAGTGATATCTATAGATCAGATACTGATATAATGACGAGTGATATCTATAGATCAGGCACTGATATAATGATGAGTGATCTCTATAGATCAGACACTGATAGAATGATGATGATGAGTGCTATCTATAGATCAGATACTGATATAATGATGATGATGAGTGATCTCTATAGATCAGACACTGATATAATGATGATGATGAGTGATATCTATAGATCAGACACTGATATAATGATGATGAGTGATATCTATAGATCAGACACTGATATGATGATGAGTGATATCTATAGATCAGACACTGATATGATGGTGATGAGTGATATCTATAGATCAGGCACTGATATAATGATGAGTGATATCTATAGATCAGGCACTGATATAATGATGAGTGATCTCTATAGATCAGACACTGATATAATGATGATGATGAGTGATATCTATAGATCAGGCACTGATATAATGATGAGTGATATCTATAGATCAGACACTGATATAATGATGATGATGAGTGATATCTATAGATCAGACACTGATATGATGATGAGTGATATCTATAGATCAGACACTGATATCATGAAGATGATGAGTGATATCTATAGATCAGATACTGATATAATGATGATGATGATGAGTGATATCTATAGATCAGACACTGATATAATGATGATGATGAGTGATATGTATAGATCAGACACTGATATAATGATGATGATGAGTGATATCTATAGATCAGACACTGATATAATGATGATGAGTGATATCTATAGATCAGACACTGATATAATGATGATGATGAGTGATATGTATAGATCAGACACTGATATAATGATGATGATGAGTGATATCTATAGATCAAACACTGATATAATTATGATGAGTGATATCTATAGATCAGACACTGATATAATGAAGATGATGAGTGATCTCTATAGATCAGACACTGATATGATGATGATGATGATGATGAGTGATATCTATAGATCAGACACTGATATGATGATGATGATGATGAGTGATATCTATAGATCAGACACTGATATAGTGATGATGATGAGTGATATCTATAGATCAGACACTGATATGATGATGAGTGATATCTATAGATCAGACACTGATATAATGAAGATGATGAGTGATCTCTATAGATCAGACACTGATATGATGATGATGATGAGTGATCTCTATAGATCAGACATTGATATAATGATGATAATGAGTGATATCTATAGATCAGACACTGATATAATGATGATGATGAATGATCTCTATAGATCAGACACTGATATAATGATGATGATGAGTGATCTCTATAGATCAGACACTGATATGATGATGATGAGTGATATCTATAGATCAGACACTGATATAATGATGATGATGAGTGATATCTATAGATCAGACAATGATATGATGATGATGATGAGTGATCTCTATAGATCAGACACTGATATAATGATGATGATGAGTGATATCTATAGATCAGACACTGATATAATGATGATGATGAGTGATATCTATAGATCAGACACTGATATGATGATGATGATGATGATGAGTGATCTCTATAGATCAGACACTGATATAATGATGATGATGAGTGATATCTATAGATCAGACACTGATATAATGATGATGATGATGAGTGATATCTATAGAGCAGACACTGATATAATGCTGATGATGAGTGATATCTATAGATCAGACACTGATATAATGATGATGATGAGTGATATCTATAGATCAGACACTGATATGATGATGATGAGTGATCTCTATAGATCAGACACTGATATAATGATGATGATGAGTGATCTCTATAGATCAGACACTGATATGATGATGATGAGTGATATCTATAGATCAGACACTGATATAATGATGAGTGATATCTATAGATCAGACACTAATATAATGATGATGATGGGTGATGGCTATAGATCAGACACTGATATAATGATGATGATGAGTGATATCTATAGATCAGACACTGATATAATGATGATGATGAGTGATCTCTATAGATCAGACACTGATATGATGATGATGAGTGATATCTATAGATCAGACACTGATATAATGATGAGTGATATCTATAGATCAGACACTAATATAATGATGATGATGGGTGATGGCTATAGATCAGACACTGATATAATGATGATGATGAGTGATCTCTATAGATCAGACACTGATATGATGATGATGAGTGATATCTATAGATCAGACACTGATATAATGATGAGTGATATCTATAGATCAGACACTAATATAATGATGATGATGGGTGATGGCTATAGATCAGACACTGATATAATTATGATGATGAGTGATATCTATAGATCAGACACTGATATAATGATGAGTGATATCTATAGATCAGACACTAATATAATGATGATGATGGGTGATGGCTATGGATCAGACACTGATATAATGAAGATGATGAGTGATATCTATAGATCAGACACTGATATAATGATGATGATGAGTGATATCTATAGATCAGACACTGATATAATGAAGATGATGAGTGATATCTATAGATCAGACACTGATATAATGAAGATGATGAGTGATATCTATAGATCAGACACTGATATAATGATGATGATGTGTGATATCTATAGATCAGACACTGATATGATGATGATGATTGATATCTATAGATCAGACACTGATATGATAATGAGTGATATCTATAGATCAGATACTGATATAATGATGATGATGTGTGATATCTATAGATCAGACACTGATATAATGATGATGAGTGATATCTATAGATCAGACACTGATATAATGATGATGATGAGTGATATCTATAGATCAGACACTGATAGAATGATGATGATGAGTGATATCTATAGATCAGACACTGATATGATGATGATGAGTGATATCTATAGATCAGATACTGATATAATGATGATGATGAGTGATATCTATAGATCAGACACTGATATAATGATGATGAGTGATCTCTATAGATCAGACACTGATATGATGATGATGAGTGATCTCTATAGATTAGACACTGATATGATGATGATGATGAGTGATATCTATAGATCAGACACTGATATAATGATGATGTGTGATATCTATAGATCAGACACTGATATGATGATGATGAGTGATCTCTATAGATTAGACACTGATATGATGATGATGATGAGTGATATCTATAGAGCAGACACTGATATAATGATGATGAGTGATCTCTATAGATCAGACACTGATATAATGATGATGATGAGTGATATCTATAGATCAGATACTGATATAATTATGATGCTGGGTGATATCTATAGATCAGACACTGATATAATGATGAGTGATATCTATAGATCAGACACTAATATAATGATGATGATGAGTGATATCTATAGATCAGACACTAATATAATGATGATGATGAGTGATATCTATAGATCAGACACTGATATAATGATGATGATGAGTGATATCTATAGATCAGATACTGATATAATTATGATGCTGGGTGATATCTATAGATCAGACACTGATATAATGATGATGAGTGATATCTATAGATCAGACACTGATATGGTGATGATGATGAGTGATCTCTATAGATCAGACACTGATATGATGATGAGTGATATCTATAGATCAGACACTGATATAATGATGATGATGATGAGTGATATCTACAGATCAGGCACTGATATGATGATGATGATGAGTGATATCTATAGATCAGACACTGATATAATTATGATGATGAGTGATATCTATAGATTAGACACTGATATAATGAAGATGATGAGTGATATCTATAGATCAGACACTGATATAATTATGATGATGAGTGATATCTATAGATTAGACACTGATATAATGAAGATGATGAGTGACATCTATAGATCAGACACTGATATAATTATGATGATGAGTGATATCTATAGATCAGACACTGATATAATGATGATGATGAGTGATCTCTATAGATCAGACACTGATATGATGATGAGTGATATCTATAGATCAGATACTGATATAATTATGATGCTGGGTGATATCTATAGATCAGACACTGATATAATGATGAGTGATATCTATAGATCAGACACTAATATAATGATGATGATGAGTGATATATATAGATCAGATACTGATATAATTATGATGGTGGGTGATATCTATAGATCAGACACTGATATAATGATGATGTGTGATATCTATAGATCAGATACTGATATAATGATGATGATGATGGGTGATTTCTATAGATCAGACACTGATATAATGATGATGTGTGATATCTATAGATCAGACACTGATATAATGATCATGATGAGTGATATCTATAGATCAGACACTGATATAATGATGATGAGTGATAACTATAGATCAGACACTGATATGATGATAATGAGTGATATCTATAGGTCAGACACTAATATAATGATGATGATGAGTGATATGTATAGATCAGACACTGATATAATGATGATGAGAAGTGATCTCTATAGATCAGACACTGATATAATGATGATGTTGTGTGATATCTATAGATCAGACACTGATATAATGATGATGATGAGTGATATGTATAGATCAGACACTGATATAATGATGATGATGAGTGATATGTATAGATCAGACACTGATATAATGATGATGAGAAGTGATCTCTATAGATCAGACACTGATATAATGATGATGTTGTGTGATATCTATAGATCAGACACTGATATAATGATGATGATGAGTGATATCTATAGATCAGACACTGATATAATGATGATGATGAGTGATATGTATAGATCAGACACTGATATAATGATGATGAGGAGTGATCTCTATAGATCAGACACTGATATGATGATGATGTTGTGTGATATCTATAGATCAGACACTGATATAATGATGATGGGTGATATCTATAGATCAGACACTGATATGATGATAATGAGTGATATCTATAGGTCAGACACTAATATAATGATGATGATGAGTGATATGTATAGATCAGACACTGATATAATGATGATGATGAGTGATATGTATAGATCAGACACTGATATAATGATGATGAGGAGTGATCTCTATAGATCAGACACTGATATAATGATGATGTTGTGTGATATCTATAGATCAGACACTGATATAATGATGATGGGTGATATCTATAGATCAGACACTGATATAATGATCATGATGAGTGATATCTATAGATCAGACACTGATATAGTGATGATGAGTGATATCTATAGATCAGACACTGATATGATGATAATGAGTGATATCTATAGATCAGACACTGATATGATGATTGATATCTATAGATCAGACACTAATATAATGATGATGTGTGATATCTATAGATAAGACACTGATATAATGATGATGATGAGTGATATGTATAGATCAGACACTGATATAATGATGAAGAGGAGTGATCTCTATAGATCAGACACTGATATAATGATGATGTTGTGTGATATCTATAGATCAGACACTGATATAATGATGATGAGTGATATCTATAGATCAGACACTGATATAATGATGATGATGTGTGATATCTATAGATCAGACACTGATATAATGATGAGTGATATCTATAGATCAGACACTGATATAATGATGATGATGAGTGATATCTATAGATCAGACACTGATATAATGATGATGAGTGATATCTATAGATCAGACACTGATATGATGGTGATGAGTGATATCTATAGATCAGATACTGATATAATGACGAGTGATATCTATAGATCAGGCACTGATATAATGATAAGTGATCTCTATAGATCAGACACTGATAGAATGATGATGATGAGTGATCTCTATAGATCAGACACTGATAGAATGATGAGTGATCTCTATAGATCAGATACTGATATAATGATGATGATGAGTGATCTCTATAGATCAGACACTGATATAATGATGAGTGATCTCTATAGATCAGATACTGATATAATGATGATGATGAGTGATCTCTATAGATCAGACACTGATATAATGATGAGTGATCTCTATAGATCAGATACTGATAGAATGATGATGATGAGTGATCTCTATAGATCAGACACTGATATAATGATGAGTGATCTCTATAGATCAGACACTGATAGAATGATGATGATGAGTGATCTCTATAGATCAGACACTGATATAATGATGAGTGATCTCTATAGATCAGATACTGATATAATGATGATGATGAGTGATCTCTATAGATCAGGCACTGATATAATGATGAGTGATCTCTATAGATCAGATACTGATATAATGATGATGATGAGTGATCTCTATAGATCAGACACTGATATAATGATGATGATGTGTGATATCTATAGATCAGACACTGATATAATGATGATGAGTGATATCTATAGATCAGACACTGACATGATGATGAGTGATATCTATAGATCAGACACTGATATGATGGTGATGAGTGATATCTATAGATCAGGCACTGATATAATGATGAGTGATCTCTATAGATCAGACACTGATATAATGATGATGATGAGTGATATCTATAGATCAGGCACTGATATAATGATGAGTGATATCTATAGATCAGACACTGATATGATGATGAGTGATATCTATAGATCAGACACTGATATAATGATGATGATGAGTGATATCTATAGATCAGACACTGATATAATGATGATGATGAGTGATATCTATAGATCAGACACAGATAGAATGATGATGATGAGTGATCTCTATAGATCAGACACTGATATAATGATGATGATGTGTGATATCTATAGATCAGACACTGATATAATGATGATGATGAGTGATCTGTATAGATCAAACACTTATATAATTATGATGAGTGATATCTATAGATCAGACACTGATATGATGATGATGAGTGATATCTATAGATCAGACACTAATATAGTGATGATGATGAGTGATATCTATAGATCAGACACTGATATAATGATGATGACTGATATCTATAGATAAGACACTGATATGATGATGATGATGAGTGATATCTATAGATCAGACACTGATATAGTGATGATGATGAGTGATATCTATAGATCAGACACTGATATGATGATGAGTGATATCTATAGATCAGACACTGATATAATGAAGATGATGAGTGATCTCTATAGATCAGACACTGATATGATGATGATGATGAGTGATCTCTATAGATCAGACACTGATATAATGATGATGATGAGTGATATCTATAGATCAGACACTGATATAATGATGATGATGAGTGATATCTATAGATCAGACACTGATATGATGATGATGATGATGAGTGATCTCTATAGATCAGACACTGATATAATGATGATGATGAGTGATATCTATAGATCAGACACTGATATAATGATGATGATGAGTGATCTCTATAGATCAGACACTGATATAATGATGATGATGAGTGATCTCTATAGATCAGACACTGATATGATGATGAGTGATATCTATAGATCAGACACTGATATAATGATGATGAGTGATATCTATAGATCAGACAATGATATGATGATGATGATGATCAGTGATCTCTATAGATCAGACACTGATATAATGATGATGATGAGTGATATCTATAGATCAGACACTGATATAATGATGATGATGAGTGATATCTATAGATCAGACACTGATATGATGATGATGATGATGATGAGTGATCTCTATAGATCAGACACTGATATAATGATGATGATGAGTGATCTCTATAGATCAGACACTGATATAATGATGATGATGAGTGATATCTATAGATCAGACACTGATATAATGATGATGATGAGTGATATCTATAGAGCAGACACTGATATAATGCTGATGATGAGTGATATCTATAGATCAGACACTGATATAATGATGATGATGAGTGATATCTATAGATCAGACACTGATATAATGATGGTGATGAGTGATCTCTATAGATCAGACACTGATATAATGATGATGATGAGTGATATCTATAGATCAGACACTGATATGATGATGAGTGATATCTATAGATCAAACACTGATATAATGATGAGTGATATCTATAGATCAGACACTAATATAATGATGATGATGGGTGATGGCTATAGATCAGACACTGATATAATTATGATGATGAGTGATATCTATAGATTAGACACTGATATAATGAAGATGATGAGTGATATCTATAGATCAGACACTGATATAATGATGATGATGAGTGATATCTATAGATCAGACACTGATATGATGATGATGATTGATATCTATAGATCAGACACTGATATATTGATGATGAGTGATATCTATAGATCAGACACTAATATAATGATGATGATGGGTGATGGCTATAGATCAGACACTGATATAATGATGATGATGAGTGATCTCTATAGATCAGACACTGATATAATGATGATGATGAGTGATATCTATAGATCAGACACTGATATGATGATGATGAGTGATATCTATAGATCAGACACTGATATAATGATGATGATGAGTGATATCTATAGATCAGACACTGATATGATGATGATGATTGATATCTATAGATCAGACACTGATATTTTGATGATGAGTGATATCTATAGAGCAGACACTGATATAATGCTGATGATGAGTGATATCTATAGATCAGACACTGATATAATGATGATGATGAGTGATCTCTATAGATCAGACACTGATATAATGATGATGATGAGTGATATCTATAGATCAGACACTGATATGATGATGATGAGTGATATCTATAGATCAAACACTGATATAATGATGAGTGATATCTATAGATCAGACACTAATATAATGATGATGATGGGTGATGGCTATAGATCAGACACTGATATAATTATGATGATGAGTGATATCTATAGATTAGACACTGATATAATGATGATGATGAGTGATATCTATAGAGCAGACACTGATATAATGCTGATGATGAGTGATATCTATAGATCAGACACTGATATAATGATGATGATGAGTGATATCTATAGATCAGACACTGATATAATGATGATGATGAGTGATCTCTATAGATCAGACACTGATATAATGATGATGATGAGTGATATCTATAGATCAGACACTGATATGATGATGAGTGATATCTATAGATCAAACACTGATATAATGATGAGTGATATCTATAGATCAGACACTAATATAATGATGATGATGGGTGATGGCTATAGATCAGACACTGATATAATTATGATGATGAGTGATATCTATAGATTAGACACTGATATAATTAAGATGATGAGTGATATCTATAGATCAGACACTGATATAATGATGATGATGAGTGATATCTATAGATCAGACACTGATATAATGATGATGATGAGTGATATCTATAGATCAGACACTGATATGATGATGATGATTGATATCTATAGATCAGACACTGATATATTGATGATGAGTGATATCTATAGATCAGACACTAATATAATGATGATGATGGGTGATGGCTATAGATCAGACACTGATATAATGATGATGATGAGTGATCTCTATAGATCAGACACTGATATAATGATGATGATGAGTGATATCTATAGATCAGACACTGATATGATGATGATGAGTGATATCTATAGATCAGACACTGATATAATGATGATGATGAGTGATATCTATAGATCAGACACTGATATGATGATGATGATTGATATCTATAGATCAGACACTGATATATTGATGATGAGTGATATCTATAGAGCAGACACTGATATAATGCTGATGATGAGTGATATATATAGATCAGACACTGATATAATGATGATGATGAGTGATCTCTATAGATCAGACACTGATATAATGATGATGATGAGTGATATCTATAGATCAGACACTGATATGATGATGATGAGTGATAGCTATAGATCAAACACTGATATAATGATGAGTGATATCTATAGATCAGACACTAATATAATGATGATGATGGGTGATGGCTATAGATCAGACACTGATATAATTATGATGATGAGTGATATCTATAGATTAGACACTGATATAATGAAGATGATGAGTGATATCTATAGATCAGACACTGATATAATGAAGATGATGAGTGATATCTATAGATCAGACACTGATATAATGATGATGATGTGTGATATCTATAGATCAGACACTGATATGATGATGATGATGATTGATATCTATAGATCAGACACTGATATATTGATGATGAGTGATATCTATAGATCAGACACTGATATGATGATGTGTGATATCTATAGATCAGACACTGATATAATGATGATGAGTGATATCTATAGATCAGATACTGATATAATGATGATGATGTGTGATATCTATAGATCAGACACTGATATAATGATGATGAATGATATCTATAGATCAGACACTGATATAATGATGATGATGTGTGATATCTATAGATCAGACACTGATATAATGATGATGATGAGTGATATGTATAGATCAGACACTGATATGATGATGATGATGAGTGATATCTATAGATCAGACACTGATATAATGATGATGATGAGTGATATGTATAGATCAGACACTGATATAATGATGATGATGAGTGATATCTATAGATCAGACACTGATATAATGATGATGATGAGTGATATCTATAGATCAGACACTGATATGATGATGATTGATATCTATAGATCAGACACTGATATATTGATGATGAGTGATATCTATAGATCAGACACTGATATGATGATGTGTGATATCTATAGATCAGACACTGATATAATGATGATGATTGATATCTATAGATCAGATACTGATATAATGATGATGATGTGTGATATCTATAGATCAGACACTGATATAATGATGATGAATGATATCTATAGATCAGACACTGATATAATGATGATGATGTGTGATATCTATAGATCAGACACTGATATAATGATGATGATGAGTGATATGTATAGATCAGACACTGATATGATGATGATGACTGATATCTATAGATCAGATACTGATATAATGATGATGATGAGTGATATCTATAGATCAGACACTGATATAATGATGATGATGAGTGATATCTATAGATCAGACACTGATATGATGATGATGAGTGATATCTATAGATCAGACACTGATATAATGATGATGATGAGTGATATCTATAGATCAGACACTGATATGATGATGAGTGATATCTATAGATTAGACACTGATAGAATGATGATGTGTGATATCTATAGATCAGACACTGATATAATGATGATGATGAGTGATCTCTATAGATCAGACACTGATATGATGATGATGAGTGATCTCTATAGATTAGACACTGATATGATGATGATGATGATGATGAGTGATATCTATAGATCAGACACTGATATAATGATGATGATGTGTGATATCTATAGATCTGACACTGATATGATGATGATGAGTGATCTCTATAGATTAGACACTGATATGATGATGATGATGAGTGATATCTATAGAGCAGACACTGATATAATGATGGTGAGTGATCTCTATAGATCAGACACTGATATAATGATGATGAGGAGTGATATCTATAGATCAGATACTGATATAATTATGATGCTGGGTGATATCTATAGATCAGACACTGATATAATGATGAGTGATATCTATAGATCAGACACTAATATAATAATGATGATGATGAGTGATATCTATAGATCAGATACTGATATAATTATGATGATGTGTGATATCTATAGATCAGACACTGATATAATTATGATGATGAGTGATATCTATAGATCAGACACTGATATAATGATGATGATGAGTGATATCTATAGATCAGACACTGATATAATGATGGTGAGTGATATCTATAGATCAGACACTGATATAATGATGAGTGATATCTATAGATCAGACACTGATATAATGATGATGATGAGTGATATCTATAGATCAGACACTGATATAATGATGATGATGAGTGATATCTATAGATCAGACACTGATATGATGATGATGAGTGATCTCTATAGATTAGACACTGATATGATGATGATGATGATGATGAGTGATATCTATAGATCAGACACTGATATAATGATGATGATGAGTGATCTCTATAGATCAGACACTGATATGATGATGATGAGTGATCTCTATAGATTAGACACTGATATGATGATGATGATGATGATGAGTGATATCTATAGATCAGACACTGATATAATGATGATGATGTGTGATATCTATAGATCTGACACTGATATGATGATGATGAGTGATCTCTATAGATTAGACACTGATATGATGATGATGATGAGTGATATCTATAGAGCAGACACTGATATAATGATGGTGAGTGATCTCTATAGATCAGACACTGATATAATGATGATGAGGAGTGATATCTATAGATCAGATACTGATATAATTATGATGCTGGGTGATATCTATAGATCAGACACTGATATAATGATGAGTGATATCTATAGATCAGACACTAATATAATAATGATGATGATGAGTGATATCTATAGATCAGATACTGATATAATTATGATGATGTGTGATATCTATAGATCAGACACTGATATAATGATGATGATGAGTGATATCTATAGATCAGACACTGATATAATGATGATGATGAGTGATATCTATAGATCAGACACTGATATAATGATGGTGAGTGATATCTATAGATCAGACACTGATATAATGATGAGTGATATCTATAGATCAGACACTGATATAATGATGATGATGAGTGATATCTATAGATCAGACACTGATATAATGATGATGATGAGTGATATCTATAGATCAGACACTGATATGATGATGATGAGTGATATCTATAGATCTTAATTACTGTACTTAATTATTTGTACTAAAAGTCCAACTGGGGGTCTGTATGTGGGGGAGACAGGGCAAAAGCTTAGAACAAGGATGAATGCTCATCGTCACACAATAAGAGAAAAAAGAATGGATCTACCTGTGGCAAAACATTTCTGTATCCCTGATCACAGCAGCATGGATATGAAATTACTGGTATTGAAAGGTAACTTCACATCTCAGATAGAGAGACGAGTTTGGGAGTACAAATTTATGACGAACTTTGACACTCTCAGTGCTGGAATGAATGTGTCGCATGGATTTATGTCTTTTTACATCAATTAAGGAATTTCCTTTTAAAACCTTGCAGGGCAACACAGAACTAGACCCCAATCAGAGGACCATAAAACATCCAGACTCCTTATCTATGAACTGGTCCAATGTTTATATTTATGTTTCTCCCTCTCCCATATTGATAGTTCTGCTTCACGTCACTTGTCTTATCTATTGCATTTTTTCTAGGCTGTATTGTGCATAAATATGTGACTTCAGATTTTGTATTAGTCTAGCCTGATGAAGAGACCTGAGTAGTCTCGAAAGCTTGCAATGTATTACCATCCTTTCAGTTAGCCATTAAAAGGTATCAACTACTGAGGACTCTCAATCCTGAATATTTATCTATAGATCAAACACTGATATAATGATGAGTGATATCTATAGATCAGACACTAATATAATGATGATGATGGGTGATGGCTATAGATCAGACACTGATATAATTATGATGATGAGTGATATCTATAGATTAGACACTGATATAATGAAGATGATGAGTGATATCTATAGATCAGACACTGATATAATGAAGATGATGAGTGATATCTATAGATCAGACACTGATATAATGATGATGATGTGTGATATCTATAGATCAGACACTGATATAATGATGATGAGTGATATATATAGATCAGACACTGATATAATGAAGATGATGAGTGATATCTATAGATCAGACACTGATATAATGATGATGATGATTGATATCTATAGATCAGACACTGATATAATGAAGATGATGAGTGATATCTATAGATCAGACACTGATATAATGAAGATGATGAGTGATATCTATAGATCAGACACTGATATAATGAAGATGATGAGTGATATCTATAGATCAGACACTGATATAATGATGATGATGATTGATATCTATAGATCAGACACTGATATATTGATGATGAGTGATATCTATAGATCAGACACTGATATGATGATGTGTGATATCTATAGATCAGACACTGATATCATGATGATGAGTGATATCTATAGATCAGATACTGATATAATGATGATGATGTGTGATATCTATAGATCAGACACTGATATAATGATGATGAATGATATCTATAGATCAGACACTGATATAATGATGATGATGTGTGATATCTATAGATCAGACACTGATATAATGATGATGATGAGTGATATGTATAGATCAGACACTGATATGATGATGATGATGAGTGATATCTATAGATCAGACACTGATATAATGATGATGAGTGATATGTATAGATCAGACACTGATATAATGATGATGATGAGTGATATCTATAGATCAGACACTGATATAATGATGATGATGAGTGATATCTATAGATCAGACACTGATATGATGATGATTGATATCTATAGATCAGACACTGATATATTGATGATGAGTGATATCTATAGATCAGACACTGATATGATGATGTGTGATATCTATAGATCAGACACTGATATAATGATGATGATTGATATCTATAGATCAGATACTGATATAATGATGATGATGTGTGATATCTATAGATCAGACACTGATATAATGATGATGAATGATATCTATAGATCAGACACTGATATAATGATGATGATGTGTGATATCTATAGATCAGACACTGATATAATGATGATGATGAGTGATATGTATAGATCAGACACTGATATGATGATGATGACTGATATCTATAGATCAGATACTGATATAATGATGATGATGAGTGATATCTATAGATCAGACACTGATATAATGATGATGATGAGTGATATCTATAGATCAGACACTGATATGATGATGATGAGTGATATCTATAGATCAGACACTGATATAATGATGATGATGAGTGATATCTATAGATCAGACACTGATATGATGATGAGTGATATCTATAGATTAGACACTGATAGAATGATGATGATGAGTGATCTCTATAGATCAGACACTGATATGATGATGATGAGTGATCTCTATAGATTAGACACTGATATGATGATGATGATGAGTGATATCTATAGATCAGACACTGATATAATGATGATGATGTGTGATATCTATAGATCTGACACTGATATGATGATGATGAGTGATCTCTATAGATTAGACACTGATATGATGATGATGATGAGTGATATCTATAGAGCAGACACTGATATAATGATGGTGAGTGATCTCTATAGATCAGACACTGATATAATGATGATGATGAGTGATATCTATAGATCAGATACTGATATAATTATGATGCTGGGTGATATCTATAGATCAGACACTGATATAATGATGAGTGATATCTATAGATCAGACACTAATATAATAATGATGATGATGAGTGATATCTATAGATCAGATACTGATATAATTATGATGATGGGTGATATCTATAGATCAGACACTGATATGATGAAGAGTGATATCTATAGATCAGACACTGATATAATGATGATGATGAGTGATATCTATAGATCAGATACTGATATAATTATGATGCTGGGTGATATCTATAGATCAGACACTGATATAATGATGATGAGTGATATCTATAGATCAGACACTGATATGGTGATGATGATGAGTGATCTCTATAGATCAGACACTGATATGATGATGAGTGATATCTATAGATCAGACACTGATATAATGATGATGGTGAGTGATCTCTATAGATCAGACACTGATATAATGATGATGATGAGTGATATCTACAGATCAGGCACTGATATGATGATGATGATGATGAGTGATATCTATAGATCAGACACTGATATAATTATGATGATGAGTGATATCTATAGATCAGACACTGATATAATGAAGATGATGAGTGATATCTATAGATTAGACACTGATATAATGAAGATGATGAGTGATATCTATAGATCATACACTGATATAATTATGATGATGAGTGATATCTATAGATCAGACACTGATATAATGAAGATGATGAGTGATCTCTATAGATCAGACACTGATATAATTATGATGATGAGTGATATCTATAGATTAGACACTGATATAATGAAGATGATGAGTGATATCTATAGATCAGACACTGATCTAATTATGATGATGAGTGATCTCTATAGATCAGACACTGATATGATGATGATGAGTGATATCAATAGATCAGACACTGATATAATTATGATGATGAGTGATATCTATAGATTAGACACTGATATAATTATGATGATGAGTGATATCTATAGATCAGACACTGATATGATGATGATGAGTGATATCTATAGATCAGACACTGATATAATGATGATGATGAGTGATCTCTATAGATCAGACACTGATATGATGATGATGAGTGATATCAATAGATCAGATACTGATATAATGATGATGATGTGTGATATCTATAGATCAGACACTGATATAATGATGATGAGTGATATCAATAGATCAGACACTGATATAATGATGATGATGTGTGATATCTATAGATCAGACACTGATATAATGATGATGAGTGATATCTATAGATCAGACACTGATATAATGATGATGAGTGATATCTATAGATCAGACACTGATATAATGATGATGATGAGTGATATCTATAGATCAGACACTGATATGATGATGAGGAGTGATATATATAGATCAGGTACTGATATAATGATGATGATGAGTGATCTCTATAGATCAGACACTGATATAATGAAGATGATGTGTGATATCTATAGATTAGACACTGATATAATGAAGATGATGAGTGATATCTATAGATCAGACACTGATATAATTATGATGATGAGTGATATCTATAGATCAGACACGGATATAATGAAGATGATGAGTGATCTCTATAGATCAGACACTGATATAATTATGATGATGATTGATATCTATAGATTAGACACTGATATAATGAAGATGATGAGTGATATCTATAGATCAGACACTGATATAATGATGATGATGAGTGATCTCTATAGATCAGACACTGATATGATGATGATGAGTGATATCTATAGATCAGACACTGATATAATGATGATGATGAGTGATCTCTATAGATCAGACACTGATATAATGATGATGATGAGTGATATCTATAGATCAGACACTGATATGATCATGATGAGTGATATATATAGATCAGATACTGATAGAATGATGATGATGAGTGATATCTATAGATCAGACACTGATATAATGATGATGAGTGATATCTATAGATCAGACACTGATATAATGATGATGATGAGTGATATCTATAGATCAGACACTGATATAATGATGATGATGAGTGATATCTATAGATCAGGCACTGATATGATGATGATGAGTGATATCTATAGATCAGACACTGATATAATTATGATGATGAGTGATATATATAGATCAGATACTGATATAATGATGATGATGAGTGATATCTATAGATCAGACACTGATATAATGATGATGTGTGATATCTATAGATCAGACACTGATATAATTATGATGATGAGTGATATATATAGATCAGATACTGATATAATGATGATGATGATGAGTGATATCTATAGATCAGACACTGATATAATGATGATGAGGAGTGATCTCTATAGATCAGACACTGAAATGATGATGATGTGTGATATCTATAGATCAGACACTCATATGATGATGATGAGTGATATCTATAGATCAGACACTGATATAATGATGATGAGTGATATCTATAGATCAGACACTGATATGATGATGAGTGATATCTATAGATCAGACACTGATATAATGATGATGATGAGTGATATCTATAGATCAGACACTGATATAATGATGATGATGATGATGAGTGATATCTATAGATCAGACACTGATAGAATGATGATGATGAGTGATATCTATAGATCAGATACTGATATAATGATGAGTGATATCTATAGATCAGATACTGATATAATGATGATGATGAGTGATATCTATAGATCAGACACTGATATGATGATGATGAGTGATATCTATAGATCAGATACTGATAGAATGATGATGATGAGTGATATCTATAGATCAGACACTGATATGATGATGATGAGTGATATCTATAGATCAGACACTAATATAATGTTGATGATGAGTGATATCTATAGATCAGACACTGATATGATGATGAGTGATATCTATAGATCAGACACTGATATAATGATGATGAGTGATATCTATAGATCAGACACTGATATAATGATGATGGTGAGTGATATCTATAGATCAGACACTGATATAATGATGATGATGTGTGATATCTATAGATCAGACACTGATATGATGATGATGTGTGATATCTATAGATCAGACACTGATATAATGATGATGATGAGTGATATGTATAGATCAGACACTGATATAATGATGATGATGTGTGATATCTATAGATCAGACACTGATATAATGCTGATAATGAGTGATATCTATAGATCAGACACTAATATAATGATGATGATGTGTGATATCTATAGATCAGACACTGATATAATGATGATGATGAGTGATATCTATAGATCAGACACTGATATAATGATGATGATGTGTGATATCTATAGATCGGACACTGATATAATGATGATGATGATGAGTGATATCTATAGATCAGACACTGATATGATGATGATGAGTGATATCTATAGATCAGACACTGATATAATGATGATGATGTGTGATATCTATAGATCAGACACTGATATAATGATGATGATTAGTGATATCTATAGATCAGACACTGATATGATGATGATGAGTGATATCTATAGATCAGACACTAATATAATGTTGATGATGAGTGATATCTATAGATCAGACACTGATATGATGATGAGTGATATCTATAGATCAGACACTGATATAATGATGATGAGTGATATCTATAGATCAGACACTGATATAATGATGATGATGAGTGATATCTATAGATCAGACACTGATATAATGATGATGATGTGTGATATCTATAGATCAGACACTGATATGATGATGAGTGATATCTATAGATCAGACACTAATATAATGATGATGAGTGATATCTATAGATCAGACACTGATATAATGATCATGATGAGTGATATCTATAGATCAGACACTGATATAATGATGATGATGAGTGATATCTATAGATCAGACACTGATATAATGATGATGATGTGTGATATCTATAGATCAGACACTGATATAATGATGATGAGTGATATCTATAGATCAGACACTGATATAATGATGATGATGAGTGATATCTATAGATCAGACACTGATATAATGATGATGATGAGTGATATCTTTAGATCAGACACTGATATAATGATGATGAGTGATATCTATAGATCAGACACTGATATAATGATGATGATGTGTGATATCTATAGATCAGACACTGATATAATGATGATGAGTGATATCTATAGATCAGACACTAATATAATGATGATGATGAGTGATATCTTTAGATCAGACACTGATATAATGATGATGATGATGAGTGATATCTATAGATCAGACACTGATAGAATGATGATGATGAGTGATATCTATAGATCAGACACTGATATAATGATGAGTGATATCTATAGATCAGATACTGATATAATGATGATGATGAGTGATATCTATAGATCAGATACTGATAGAATGATGATGATGAGTGATATCTATAGATCAGACACTGATATGATGATGATGAGTGATATCTATAGATCAGACACTAATATAATGTTGATGATGAGTGATATCTATAGATCAGACACTGATATGATGATGAGTGATATCTATAGATCAGACACTGATATAATGATGATGATTTGTGATATCTATAGATCAGACACTGATATAATGATGATGAGTGATATCTATAGATCAGACACTGATATAATGATGATGATGAGTGATATCTATAGATCAGACACTGATATAATGATGATGAGTGATATCTATAGATCAGACACTAATATAATGATGATGATGAGTGATATCTATAGATCAGACACTGATATAATGATGATGAGTGATATCTATAGATCAGATACTGATATAATGATGATGATGAGTGATATCTATAGATCAGACACTAATATAATGATGATGATGTGTGATATCTATAGATCAGACACTGATATGATGATGATGAGTGATATCTATAGATCAGACACTGATATAATGATGATGATGAGTGATATCTATAGATCAGACACTGATATAATGATGATGAGTGATATCTATAGATCAGACACTGATATAATGATGATGATGAGTGATATCTATAGATAAGACACTGATATGATGATGAGTGATATCTATAGATCAGGCACTGATATAATGATGATGAGTGATATCTATAGATCAGACACTGATATAATGATGATGATGAGTGATATCTATAGATAAGACACTGATATGATGATGATGAGTGATATCTCTAGATAAGACACTGATATAATGATGATGAGTGATATCTATAGATCAGACACTGATATAATGATGATGAAGAGTGATATCTATAGATAAGACACTGATATGATGATGATGAGTGATATCTATAGATCAGACACTGATATGATGATGAGTGATATCTATAGATCAGACACTGATATGATGATGAGTGATATCTATAGATAAGACACTGATATAATGATGATGAGTGATATCTATAGATCAGACACTGATATAATGATGATGATGAGTGATATCTATAGATCAGACACTGATATAATGATGATGAGTGATATCTATAGATCAGACACTGATATGATGGTGATGATGTGTGATATCTATAGATCAGACAATGATATAATGATGATGAGTGATATCTATAGATCAGATACTGATATGATGATGATGATGTGTGATATCTATAGATCAGACACTGATATAATGATGATGAGTGATATCTATAGATCAGATACTGATATAATGATGATGATGAGTGATATCTATAGATCAGATACTGATATGATGATGAGTGATATTTATAGATCAGACACTGATATAATGATGATGATGAGTGATATCTATAGATCAGATATTGATATAATGATGATGATGATGAGTGATATCTATAGATCAGACACTGATATAATGATGATGAGTGATATCTATAGATCATACACTGATATAATGATGATGATGATGAGTGATATCTATAGATCAGACACTGATATAATGATGATGATGAGTGATATCTATAGATCAGACACTGATATAATGATGATGATGAGTGATCTCTATAGATCAGACACTGATATAATGATGATGATGAGTGATATCTATAGATCAGATACGGATATAATGATGATGATGAGTGATATCTATAGATCAGACACTGATATAATGATGATGATGAGTGATATCTATAGATCAGATACTGATATAATGATGATGATGTGTGATATCTATAGATCAGACACTGGTATGATGATGATGATGATGATGAGTGATATCTATAGATCAGACACTGATTGATGATGATGTGTAATATCTATAGATCAGACACTGATATGATGATGATGAGTGATATCTGTAGATCAGACACTGATATGATGATGATGATGAGTGATATCTATAGATCAGACACTGATTGATGATGATGATGAGTGATATCTATAGATCAGACACTGATATAATGATGATGATGAGTGATATCTATAGATCAGACACTGATATAATGATGATGATGGGTGATATCTATAGATCAGACACTGATATAATGATGATGATGAGTGATATCTATAGATCAGATACTGATATAATGATGATGAGTGATATCTATAGATCAGACACTGATATAATGATGATGATGAGTGATATCTATAGATCAGATATTGATATAATGATGATTATGTGTGATATCTATAGATCAGACACTGGTATGATGATGATGATGATGATGATGAGTGATATCTATAGATCAGACAGGGATTGATGATGATGTGTGATATCTATAGATCAGACACTGATATAATTATGATGATGAGTGATATCTATAGATAAGACACTGATATAATGCTGATGATGAGGGATATCTATAGATTAGACACTGATATAATGATGATGATGAGTGATATCTATAGATCAGACACTGATATAATGATGATGATGAGTGATATCTATAGATCAGACACTGATATAATGATGATGATGAGTGATATCTATAGATCAGACACTGATATAATGATGGTGAGTGATATCTATAGATCAGACACTGATATAATGATGAGTGATATCTATAGATCAGACACTGATATAATGATGATGATGATGAGTGATATCTATAGATCAGACACTGATATAATGATGATGATGAGTGATATCTATAGATCAGACACTGATATAATGATGCGTGATATCTATAGATCAGACACTGATATAATGATGGTGATGAGTGATATCTATAGATCAGACACTGATATAATGATGAGTGATATCTATTGATCAGATACTGATAGAATGATGATGATGAGTGATTTCTATAGATCAGACACTGATAGAATGATGATGATGAGTGATATCTATAGATCAGATACTGATATAATGATGATGAGTGATATCTATAGATCAGACACTGATATAATGATGATGAGTGATCTCTATAGATCAGACACTGATATAATGATGATGATGTGTGATATCTATAGATCAGACAATGATATGATGATGATGATGATGAGTGATATCTATAGATCAGACACTGATATAATGATGATGATGAGTGATATCTATAGATAAGACACTGATATGATGATGATGAGTGATATCTATAGATCAGACACTGATATAATGATGATGAGTGATATCTATAGATCAGACACTGATATAATGATGATGATGAGTGATATCTATAGATAAGACACTGATATGATGATGATGAGTGATATCTATAGATAAGACACTGATATAATGATGATGAGTGATATCTATAGATCAGACACTGATATAATGATGATGATGAGTGATATCTATAGATAAGACACTGATATGATGATGATGAGTGATATCTATAGATCAGACACTGATATGATGATGAGTGATATCTATAGATCAGACACTGATATGATGATGAGTGATATCTATAGATAAGACACTGATATAATGATGATGAGTGATATCTATAGATCAGACACTGATATAATGATGATGAGTGATATCTATAGATCAGATACTGATATGATGATGATGATGTGTGATATCTATAGATAAGACACTGATATAATGATGTTGTGTGATATCTATAGATCAGACAATGATATAATGATGATGAGTGATATCTATAGATCAGATACTGATATGATGATGATGATGTGTGATATCTATAGATCAGACACTGATATAATGATGATGAGTGATATCTATAGATCAGATACTGATATAATGATGATGATGAGTGATATCTATAGATCAGATACTGATATAATGATGATGATGAGTGATATCTATAGATCAGACACTGATATAATGATGATGAGTGATATCTATAGATCATACACTGATATAATGATGATGAGTGATATTTATAGATCAGACACTGATATAATGATGATGATGAGTGATATCTATAGATCAGATACTGATATAATGATGATGATGAGTGATATCTATAGATCAGACACTGATATAATGATGATGAGTGATATCTATAGATCATACACTGATATAATGATGATGAGTGATATCTATAGATCAGACACTGATATAATGATGATGATGAGTGATATCTATAGATCAGACACTGATATAATGATGATGATGAGTGATATCTATAGATCAGACACTGATATAATGATGATGATGAGTGATATCTATAGATCAGACACTGATATAATGATGATGATGAGTGATATCTATAGATCAGACACTGATATAATGATGATGATGAGTGATATCTATAGATCAGATACTGATATAATGATGATGATGAGTGATATCTATAGATCAGATACGGATATAATGATGATGATGAGTGATATCTATAGATCAGACACTGATATAATGATGATGATGAGTGATATCTATAGATCAGATACTGATATAATGATGATGATGTGTGATATCTATAGATCAGACACTGGTATGATGATGATGATGATGATGAGTGATATCTATAGATCAGACACTGATTGATGATGATGTGTAATATCTATAGATCAGACACTGATATGATGATGATGATGAGTGATATCTATAGATCAGACACTGATATAATGATGATGATGAGTGATATCTATAGATCAGACACTGATATAATGATGATGATGAGTGATATCTATAGATCAGACACTGATATAATGATGATGATGAGTGATATCTATAGATCAGATACTGATATAATGATGATGATGAGTGATATCTATAGATCAGATACGGATATAATGATGATGATGAGTGATATCTATAGATCAGACACTGATATAATGATGATGATGAGTGATATCTATAGATCAGATACGGATATAATGATGATGATGAGTGATATCTGTAGATCAGACACTGATATGATGATGATGATGATGAGTGATATCTATAGATCAGACACTGATTGATGATGATGATGAGTGATATCTATAGATCAGACACTGATATAATGATGATGATGAGTGATATCTATAGATCAGACACTGATATAATGATGATGATGAGTGATATCTTTAGATCAGACACTGATATAATGATGATGATGAGTGATATCTATAGATCAGATACTGATATAATGATGATGAGTGATATCTATAGATCAGACACTGATATAATGATGATGATGAGTGATATCTATAGATCAGATATTGATATAATGATGATTATGTGTGATATCTATAGATCAGACACTGGTATGATGATGATGATGATGAGTGATATCTATAGATCAGACAGGGATTGATGATGATGTGTGATATCTATAGATCAGACACTGATATAATTATGATGATGAGTGATATCTATAGATAAGACACTGATATAATGATGATGATGAGTGATATCTATAGATCAGACACTGATATAATGATGATGATGAGTGATATCTATAGATCAGACACTGATATAATGATGATGATGATGAGTGATATCTATAGATCAGACACTGATATAATGATGGTGAGTGATATCTATAGATCAGACACTGATATAATGATGAGTGATATCTATAGATCAGACACTGATATAATTATGATGATGAGTGATATCTATAGATCAGACACTGATATAATGATGATGATGTGTGATATCTATAGATCAGACACTGATATAATGATGATGATGAGTGATATCTATAGATCAGACACTGATATAATGATGGTGAGTGATATCTATAGATCAGACACTGATATAATGATGAGTGATATCTATAGATCAGACACTGATATAATGATGATGATGATGAGTGATATCTATAGATCAGACACTGATATAATGATGATGATGAGTGATATCTATAGATCAGACACTGATATAATGATGCGTGATATCTATAGATCAGACACTGATATAATGATGGTGATGAGTGATATCTATAGATCAGACACTGATATGATGATGAGTGATATCTATAGATCAGACACTGATATAATGATGAGTGATATCTATAGATCAGATACTGATAGAATGATGATGATGAGTGATTTCTATAGATCAGACACTGATAGAATGATGATGATGAGTGATATCTATAGATCAGATACTGATATAATGATGATGAGTGATATCTATAGATCAGACACTCATATAATGATGATGATGAGTGATCTCTATAGATCAGACACTGATATAATGATGATGATGTGTGATATCTATAGAGCAGACAATGATATGATGATGATGATGAGTGATATCTATAGATCAGACACTGATATGATGATGAGTGATATCTATAGATTAGACACTGATATGATGATGAGTGATATCTATAGATCAGACACTGATATGATGATGATGATGAGTGATATCTATAGATCAGATACTGATATAATGATGATGATGAGTGATATCTATAGATCAGACACTGATATAATGATGATGAGTGATATCTATAGATCAGGCACTGATATAATGATGAATGATGATGATGAGTGATATCTATAGATCAGACACTGATAGAATGATGATGAGTGATATCTATAGATCAGACACTGATAGAATGATGATGATGAGTGATATCTATAGATCAGACACTGATATGATGATGATGAGTGATATCTATAGATCAGATACTGATATAATGATGATGATGAGTGATATCTATAGATCAGACACTGATATAATGATGATGAGTAATATCTATAGATCAGACACTGATTTAATGATGATGATGAGTGATATCTATAGATCAGATACTGATATAATGATGATGAGTGATATCTATAGATCAGACACTGATATGATGATGACTGATATCTATAGATCAGACACTGATATAATGATGGTGATGATGATGATGAGTGATATCTATAGATCAGACACTGATATAATGATGATGAGTGATATCTATAGATCAGACACTGATATGATGATGACTGATATCTATAGATCAGACACTGATATAATGATGATGATGTGTGATATCTATAGATAAGACACTCATATAATGATGGTGATGATGATGATGAGTGATATCTATAGATCAGACACTGATATAATGATGATGAGTGATATCTATAGATCAGACACTGATATGATGATGACTGATATCTATAGATCAGACACTGATATAATGATGATGATGAGTGATCTCTATAGATCAGACACTGATATAATGATGATGATGAGTGATCTCTATAGATCAGACACTGATATAATGATGATGATGAGTGATCTCTATAGATCAGACACTGATATAATGATGATGATGAGTGATCTCTATAGATCAGACACTGATATAATGATGATGATGAGTGATCTCTATAGATCAGATACTGATATAATGATGATGAGTGATATCTATAGATCAGACATTGATATAATGATGATGATGAGTGATATCTATAGATCAGATACTGATATAATGATGATGATGAGTGGTCTCTATAGATCAGACACTGATATAATGATGAGTGATATCTATAGTTCAGATACTGATATAATGATGATGATGAGTAATATTTATAGATCAGATACTGATATAATGATGAGTGATCTCTATAGATCAGACACTGATATAATGATGATGATGAGTGATATCTATGGATCAGACACTAATATCATGATGATGATACTGATGATGGAGGTGATGAGCAGTCACCAGATACTGATGATGGAGGGAATGAGCTGTCAACAGATACTGATGATGGAGGAGATGAGCAGTCACCAGATACTGATGATGGAGGTGATGAGCAGTCCCCAGATACTGATGATGGGGGAGATGAGTGATCACCAGATACTGATGATGGGGGAGATGAGCAGTCACCAGATACTGATGATGGGGGAGATGAGGAGTCACCAGATACTGATGATGGAGGAGATGAGCAGTCACCAGATACTGATGATGGAGGACATGAGCAGTCACCAGATACTGATGATGGAGGTGATGAGCAGTCATCAGATACTGATGATGAAGGCGATGAGCAGTCACCAGATACTGATGAGGGAGGCGATGAGCAGTCACCAGATACTGATGATGGAGGAGATGAGCAGTCACCAGATACTGATGATGGAGGAGATGAGCAGTCACTAGATACTGATGATGTAGGAGATGAGCAGTCACCAGACACTGATGATGGAGGTGATGAGCAGTCATCAGATGCTGATGATGGAGGAGACGAGCGATAGTGAGATACCGATGATGATTTTTTTAAAGCATTCTTTGTAGCATGTTTTCTACACCTGCCTAAAACTTTTGCACTGCACTGAAAAGATTTATATTTCTGTAAATGTTTCACAACTCTATCAGGTATTTTTTTAAATGTGCATAAAACCTTTTTGGCTTGTTATTTCTGTATAAAAGGTTTTCTAAACAATTTTCTCTATTAGACAATTATGTATCATGTAGCAATTTATCTGTCTCGTATTCAATGAAAATAAAATTCAAACATCAAAAAAAGTTTAAAAAAGCTTTAATGTCAAGGCCAAATAAACATTAGCATTACTGAAGTAATTGTAAGGATAGGAATATGGAAAAGTGACATATCCAGGATTGATATATCTGTCATAGTTTTCTGTACAATTTTCTCTATTAGATGACTACATATCCATCTCATACTTATCTATCTCGCATACATCGATTTACTTGTCTATTTCCTATTCTCTCTATTAGATAACGAGCTCTATGTCAAGTTTATGTACTTTGTATCTATCGCTCATATCTATCAGGCACATTTGTCTATCCCATTTCTTTCAATTTATCTATATATTCTATCTGTCTCATATCTATCTATCATCTATCTATCTATCATCTATTATCTATCCATCTATCTATTATCTATATACAGTGGGGCAAAAAAGTATTTAGTCAGTCAGCAATAGTGCAAGTTCCACCACTTAAAAAGATGAGAGGCGTCTGTAATTTACATCATAGGTAGACCTCAACTATGGGAGACAAACTGAGAAAAAAAGATCCAGAAAATCACATTGTCTGTTTTTTTTTTCATTTTATTTGCATATTATGGTGGAAAATAAGTATTTGGTCAGAAACAAGCAATCAAGATTTCTGGCTCTCACAGACCTGTAACTTCTTCTTTAAGAGTCTCCTCTTTCCTCCACTCATTACCTGTAGTAATGGCACCTGTTTAAACTTGTTATCAGTATAAAAAGACACCTGTGCACACCCTCAAACAGTGTGACTCCAAACTCCACTATGGTGAAGACCAAAGAGCTGTCAAAGGACGCCAGAAACAAAATTGTAGCCCTGCACCAGGCTGGGAAGACTGAATCTGCAATAGCCAACCAGCTTGGAGTGAAGAAATCAACTGTGGGAGCAATAATTAGAAAATGGAAGACATACAAGACCACTGATAATCTCCCTCGATCTGGTGCTCCACGCAAAATCCCACCCCGTGGGGTCAGAATGATCACAAGAACGGTGAGCAAAAATCCCAGAACCACGCGGGGGGACCTAGTGAATGAACTGCAGAGAGCTGGGACCAATGTAACAAGGCCTACCATAAGTAACACACTACGCCACCATGGACTCAGATCCTGCAGTGCCAGACGTGTCCCACTGCTTAAGCCTGTACATGTCCGGGCCCGTCTGAAGTTTGCTAGAGAGCATTTGGATGATCCAGAGGAGTTTTGGGAGAATGTCCTATGGTCTGATGAAACCAAACTGGAACTGTTTGGTAGAAACACAACTTGTCGTGTTTGGAGGAAAAAGAATACTGAGTTGCATCCATCAAACACCATACCTACTGTAAAGCATGGTGGTGGAAACATTATGCTTTGGGGCTGTTTCTCTGCAAAGGGGCCAGGACGACTGATCCGGGTACATGAAAGAATGAATGGGGCCATGTATCGTGAGATTTTGAGTGCAAACCTCCTTCCATCAGCAAGGGCATTGATGATGAAACGTGGCTGGGTCTTTCAACATGACAATGATCCAAAGCACACCGCCAGGGCAACGAAGGAGTGGCTTCGTAAGAAGCATTTCAAGGTCCTGGAGTGGCCTAGCCAGTCTCCAGATCTCAACCCTATAGAAAACCTTTGGAGGGAGTTGAAAGTCCGTGTTGCCAAGCGAAAAGCCAAAAACATCACTGCTCTAGAGGAGATCTGCATGGAGGAATGGGCCAACATACCAACAACAGTGTGTGGCAACCTTGTGAAGACGTTTGACCTCTGTCATTGCCAACAAAGGATATATCACAAAGTATTGAGATGAAATGTTGTTTCTGACCAAATACTTATTTTCCACCATAATATGCAAATAAAATGAAAAAAAAACCAGACAATGTGATTTTCTGGATTTTTTTTTCTCAGTTTGTCTCCCATAGTTGAGGTCTACCTATGATGTAAATTACAGACGCCTCTCATCTTTTTAAGTGGTGGAACTTGCACTATTGCTGACTGACTAAATACTTTTTTGCCCCACTGTATGTTCTATTATCTAGCAATACATATACTATCTATTATGTATTTATTTCCTATCTATTATCTACCTATTATCTATCTATTATCTATATATCACCTTTCTATCTATTATCCATCTATCATCTGTGTCATCCATAAAGTAACCTTAATAAAGTCTGGCCCTGACATTCCTTCTTTGTCCATATTGATGTCCCTGCTGCTCACTGTAGTGTTCCCCCTCTTCTTTTCTCCTCCCGATTGGTGTTCTGTGGGCACTTATTGGTGTATTATTGTAAGCTTGTTTTGTGCAGGGTGGATGTGCTCTGCCAGTGTGTGCTAGTGTGTGCCAGTGTGAGTGCCAGTATAAGTGTCATTGTCAGTGTTGGTGCCAGTGGTGAAGCCAGTATGAGTGCCAGTTTAGATGCTAGTGTCATTGATTGTGCCAGTGTAAGTGACAGTGTTGCCAGTGTGTGGTATTAGTGTTGATGCCAGGGTACCAGTGTTGGTAACAGTGTGAGTGCCAGTGTGGATGCCAGTGTGAGTGCCCATGTTGGTGCCAGTGATGGTGCCAGTGTGGATACCAGTGTTAGTGCCGGGTTTCCAGTGTTGTTGCCAGTGTGAATGCCAGTCTTGGTGGCAATGTGAGTTCCAGTCTGGGTGCCAGTGTGACAGTGTAGGTGCCAGTGTTGTGTGTTTGTGTCAGTGTTGGTGCCAGTGTGAGTGAAAGTGTTGGTGCCAAGGTACCAGTCTTGGTGCCAGTGTGGTACCAGTGTTGGTGGCACTGTAGGAACTAGTGTTGCAGCCACTGTATATACCAGTGTTGGTGCCAGTGTAATTGACAATGTTGGTATCAGTGTTGGTGCCAGTGTGGTACCAGTGTAGGTGACAGTATAGGTACTAGTGTTGGTGACAGTATAGGTACTAGTGTTGGTGACAGTGGGTACCAGTGTTGGTGCCAATCTGGGTACTAGTGTCGGTACCAGTGTGGATACCAGTCTGGTTGCCAGTGTGGGTGCCAGTGTTGGTGCCAGTTTAAGTGCCAGTGTTGTTACCAGTCTGGGTGCCAGTGTGGGTACCCGTGTTAGTGCGAGTGTTGGTACCAGTGTTGAGTGCCAGTATGGATGCCAGTGTGGGTATCATTGTTGGTGACAGTGTGAGCGCCAGTGTGGTACCAGTTTAGGTGCCAGTGTGAGTGCCAGTGTAGATGCCACTGTGGGTACCAGTGTTGGTGACAGTGTGAGTGCCAGTGTGATTACCAGTGTAAGTGACAGTACCAGTGTTAGGGCCGGTCTGGGTTCCAGTGTAGATGCTTTTCTGCCAGTGTGGGTGCCAGTGTAGGTGTCACTATGCCAGTGTGGGTACCAGTGTGAGCTCCAGTCTTGGTGCCAGTGTAGGTGCCACTGTGCCAGTGTTGGAGCCTGTCTGGGTGCCAGTCTTGGTGCCAGTGTAACTACCAGTGTAGGTGCCACTGTGACTGTGTTGGTACCAGTGTAAGTGGCAGTGTGAGTACCAGTGTTGGTGCCACTGTGGCAGTGTTCGTACCAGTGTGAGTGTTAGTATAGGTGTCATTGTGCTTGTGTGGGTGCCACTGTGACAGTGTGGGTACCAGTGTGGGTGGCAGTGTACCAATGTTGGCATCAGTGTGAGTACCAGTGTTGGTGCTACTGTGGCAGTGTTCGTACCAGTGTGAGTGCTAGTGTAAGTGCCATTGTGCCTGTGTGGGTGCTGGTGTTGGTGGCAGTGTGAGTACCAGTCTGGGTGCCTGTGTGGGTGCCAAGGTAGGTGCCACTGTGCCAGTGTGGGTGGGAGTGCCAGTGTTGGTGTCACTGTGCCAGTGTGGGTGCCAGTGTAGGTGTCACTGTGCCAGTATGGGTGCCAGCGTGGGTGTCACTGTGCCAGTGTGGATGCCTGTGTGAGTGCCAGTCTGGGGAGTGCCAGTGTTGGTATAACTGTGCCAGTGTGGGTGCCAGTCTGGGGGCTGCCAGTGTTGGTATCACTGTGCCAGTGTGGGTGCCAGTCTGGGGGGTGCCAGTGTTGGTGTCACTGTGCCAGTGTGGGTGCCAGTCTGGGGGATGCCAGTGTTGGTGTCACTGTGCCAGTGTGGGTGTCACTGTGCCAGTCTGGGTCCAGTCTGGGGGTGCCAGTGTGGGTGTCACTTCCAGTCTGGGTCCCAGTCTAGTGGGTTCCAGTGTTGGTGTCACTGCACCAGTGTGGGTGCCAGTCTAGGGGGCTGCCAGTGTTGGTATCACTGTGCCAGTGTGGGTCCAGTCTGGGGGTGCCAGTGTGGGTGCTACTTTGCCAATGTGGGTGCCAGTCTAGGGGGTACCAGTGTGGGTGTCACTGTGCCAGTGTGGGTGCCAGTCTAGGGGGTGCCAGTGTTGGTGTCACTGTGCCAGTGTGGGTGCCAGTCTAGGTGGTGTCAGTGTTGGTGTCACTGTGCCAGTGTGGGTGCCATTCTAGGGGGTGTCAGTCTAGGCAGTGTGAGTAACAGTGTTGGTGCCAGTGATGGTGTCACTGTGCCAGTGTAGTTGTCACTGTGCCAGTGTGGGTGTCAGTCTAGGGGGTGCCAGTGTTGATGTCACTGTGCCAGTGTGGATGCCAGTCTTGGGGGTGCTAGTGTGGGTGTCACTGTGCCAGTGTGGGTGCCAGTCTAGGGGGTGGCAGTGTTGGTGTCACTGTGCCAGTGAAGGTGCCAGTCTTTGGGGTGCCAGTGTTGGTGTCACTGTCCCAGTGTGGGTGCCAGTGTAGGTGTTACTGTGCCAGTGTGGGTGCCTGTGTTGGTGCCAGTCAGGGGGTGCCAGTGTAGGTGTCTCTGTGCCAGTGTGGGTGCCAAGTCTGGGAGCTGCCAGTGTTGGTATTACTGTGCCAGTGTGGGGGATGCCAGTGTTGGTATCACTGTGCCAGTCAGTGTGGGTGCCAGTCTGGTGGCTGCCAGTGTTGGTATCACTGTGTCAGTGTTGGTGCCAGTCTGCGGGCTGCCAGTGTTGGTATCACTGTGCCAGTGTGGGTCCAGTCTGGTGGGTGCCAGTGTGGGTGTCATTGTGCCAGTGTGGGTGCCAGTGTGGATGGCAGTGTGAGTACCAGTGTGGTGCCAGTCTAGGGGGTGCCAGTGTGGGTGTCACTGTGCCAGTGTGGGTCCAGTCTGGGGGCTGCCAGTGTTGGTATTACTGTGCCAGTGTGGGGGATCCCAGTGTTGGTATCACTGTGCCAGTAAGTGTGGGTGCCAGTCTGGGGGCTGCCAGTGTTGGTATCACTGTGTCAGTGTTGATGCCATTCTGGGGGCTGCCAGTGTTGGTATCACTGTGCCAGTGTGGGTCCAGTCTGGTGGGTGCCAGTGTGGGTGTCACTGTGCCATTGTGGGTGCCAGTCTGGGGGGTGTCAGTGTGGGTGTCACTGTGCCAGTGTGGGTGCCAGTCTAGGAGGTGCCAGTGTTGGTATCACTGTGTCAGTGTAGGTACCAGTGTGGGTAGCAGTGTACCAATGTTGGTATCAGTGTGAGTACCAGTGTTGGTGCTACTGTGGCAGTGTTCGTACCAGTGTAAGTGCCATTGTGCCTGTGTGGGTGCCAGTGTTGGTGGCAGTGTGAGTACCAGTCTGGGTGCCTGTGTGGGTGCCAAGGTAGGTGCCACTGTGCCAGTGTGGGTGGGGGTGCCAGTGTTGGTGTCACTGTGCCAGTATGGGTGCCAGTGTGGGTGTCACTGTGCCAGTGTGGATGCCTGTGAGTGCCAGTCTGGGGGGTGCCAGTGTTGGTGTCACTGTGCCAGTGTGGGTGCCAGTCTGGGGGCTGCCAGTGTTGGTATCACTGTGCCAGTGTAGGTGCCAGTCTGGGGGCTGCCAGTGTTGGTATCACTGTGCCAGTGTGGGTGCCAGTCTGGGGGTGCCTGTGTTGGTGTCACTGTGCCAGTGTGGGTGTCACTGTGACAGTGTGGGTCCAGTCTGGGGGGTGCCAGTGTGGGTGTCACTTCCAGTCTGGGTCCCAGTCTAGTGGGTTCCAGTGCTGGTGTCACTGAGTCAGTGTGGGTGCCAGTCTAGGGGGCTGCCAGTGTTGGTATCACTGTGCCAGTGTGGGTCCAGTCTGGGGGGTGCCAGTGTGGGTGCTACTTTGCCAGTCTAGGGGGTGCGAGTATGGGTGCCAGTCTAGGGGGTGCCAGTGTTGGTGTCACTGTGCCAGTGTGGGTGCCATTCTAGGGGGTGCCAGTGTGGGTGTCACTGTGCCAGTGTGGGTGCCAGTCTAGGCAGTGTGAGACCAGTGTGGGTGCCAGTGTTGGTGTCACTGTGCCAGTATGGGTGTCAGTCTAGAGGGTGCCAGTGTGGATGTCACTGTGCCAGTGTGGGTGCCAGTCTAGGCAGTGTGAGTAAAAGTGTGTGTCTAGTGTGGGTGTCACTATGCCAGTGTGGGTGCCAGTCTAGGGGGTGGCAGTGTTGGTGTCACTGTGCCAGTGTGGGTGCCAGTCTAGGGGGTGGCAGTGTTGTTGTCACTGTGCCAGTGGGTGCCAGTCTTGGGGGTGCCAGTGTTGGTGTCACTGTGCCAGTGTAGGCGTCACTGTGCCAGTGTGGGTGCCAGTGTAGGTGTCACTGTGCCAGTGTGGGTGCCAGTCTAGGAGGTGTCAGTGTTGGTGTCACTGTGCCAGTGTGGGTGCCATTCTAGGGGGTGCCAGTGTGGGTGTCACTGTGCCAGTGTGGGTGCCAGTCTAGGCAGTGTGAGTACCAGTGTGGGTGCCAGTGTTGGTGTCACTGTGCCAGTGTGGGTGTCAGTCTAGAGGGTGCAAGTGTGGATGTCACTGTGCCAGTGTGGGTGCCAGTCTAGGCAGTGTGAGTAAAAGTGTGTGTGCTAGTGTGGGTGTCACTATGCCAGTGTGGTTGCCAGTCTAGGGGGTGGCAGTGTTGGTGTCACTGTGCCAGTGTGGGTGCCAGTCTAGGGGGTGGCAGTGTTGGTGTCACTATGCCAGTGTGGTTGCCAGTCTAGGGGTTGGCAGTGTTGGTGTCACTGTGCCAGTGTGGGTGCAAGTCTTGGGGGTGCCAGTGTTGGTGTCACTGTGTCAGTGTAGCCGTCACTGTGCTAGTGTGGGTGCCAGTGTAGGTGTTACTGTGCCAGTGTGGGTGCCGATCAGGGGTGCCAATCAGGGGTGCCAGTGTAGGTGTCACTGTGCCAGTGTTGGTATTACTATGCCAGTGTGGGGGATGCCAGTGTTGGTATCACTGTGCCAGTCAGTGTGGGTGCCAGTCTGGGGGCTGCCAGTGTTGGTATCACTGTGTCAGTGATGGTGCCAGTCTGCGGGCTGCCAGTGTTGGTATCACTGTGCCAGTGTGGGTCCAGTCTGGGGGGGTGCCAGTGTGGGTGTCATTGTGCCAGTGTGGCTGCCAGTTTGGGGGGTGCCGGTGTGGGTGTAACTGAGCCAGTGTGGGTGCCAGTCTAGGGGGTGCCAGTGTGGATGGCAGTGTGAGTACCAGTGTGGGTGCCAGTCTAGGGGGTGCCAGTGTGGGTCCAGTCTGGGGGCTGCCAGTGTTGGTATTACTGTGCCAGTGTGGGGGATCCCAGTGTTGGTATCACTGTGCCAGTCAGTGTGGGTGCCAGTCTGGGGGCTGCCAGTGTTGGTATCACTGTGTCAGTGTTGGTGCCAGTCTGGGGGCTGCCAGTGTTGGTATCACTGTGCCAGTGTGGGTCCAGTCTGGTGGGTGCCAGTGTGGGTGTCACTGTGCCATTGTGGGTGCCAGTCTGGGGGTTGTCAGTGTGGGTGTCACTGAGCTAGTGTGGGTGCCAGTCTAGGGGGTGCCAGTGTGGATGGCAGTGTGAGTACCAGTGTGGGTGCCAGTCTAGTGGGTGCCAGTGTGGGTGTCACTGTGCCAGTGTGGATGCCAATCTGGGGGATGCCAGTGTGGGTGTCACTGTGCCAGTGTGGGTTCCAGACTAGGGAGTTCCAGTGTGGGTGCCAGTCTAGGGGGTGCCAGTATGAGTGCCAGGGTTAGTGCCAGTGTGGGTGCCAGTATGAGTGCCAGTGTGAGTGCTAGTGTGAGTGCCCATGTTGGTACCAGTGTGAGTGCCAGTGTAGATGCCACTGTGCCAGTGTGGGTGCCAGTGTTGGTGACAGTGTGAGTGCCAGTGTTGGTACTAGTGTGTGCTAGTATGCATGACAGTGTGGGTATCATTGTTGGTGACAGTGTGAGTGCCAGTGTGGGTACCAGTTTAGGTGCCAGTGTGAGTGCCAGTGTAGATGCCACTGTGCCAGTGTGGGTACCCTTGTTGTTAACAGGGAATGCCAGTGTGAGTACCAGTGTTGGTACCAGTGTAAGTGGCAGTGTGAGTACCAGTGTTGGTGCCAGTCTGGGTTCCAGTGTAGGTGCTTCTCTGCCAGTGTGGGTGCCAGTGTAGGTGCCACTTTGCCAGTGTGAGCTCAAGTCTTGGTGCCAGTGTAGGTGCCACTGTGCCAGTGTTGGAGCCAATCTGGGTGCCAGTCTTGGTGCCAATGTGATTACCAGTGTAGGTGCCACTGTGACAGTGTTGATACCAGTGTAAGTGGCAGTGTGAGTACCAGTGTTGGTGCTACTGTGGCAGTGTTCGTACCAGTGTGAGTGCTTCTCTGCTAGTGTAGGTGCCAGTATAGGTGCCACTGTGACAGTGTGAGTACCAGTGTGAGTGCCAGTCTTGATGCCAGTGTAGGTACCAGTGTGGGAGGCAGTGTGAGTACCAATGTTGGTATCAGTGTGAGTACCAGTGTTGGTGCTACTGTGGCAGTGTTCGTACCAGTGTGAGTGCTAGTGTAAGTGCCATTGTACCTGTGTAGGTGGCAGTGTGAGTACCAGTCTGGGTGCCTGTGTGGGTGCCAAGGTATGTGCCACTGTGCCAGTGTGGCTGCCAACGTAGGTGCCACTGTGCCAGTGCGGGTGCCAGTGTAGGTGTCACTGTGCCAGTGCAGGTGCCAGTGTAGTTGTTACTGTGCCAAACTGGGTGCCAGTCTAGGGGTGCCAGTGTCGGTGCCTGTCTGGGGGCTGCCAGTCTTGGTATCACTATGCTAGTGTGGGTGCCAGTCTGGGGGCTGCCAGTGTTGGTATCACTGTGTTAGTGTGGGTGCCAGTGTGGGGGGTGCCAGTGTTGGTGTCACTGTGCCATTGTGGGAATCACTGTGCCAGCGTAGGTCCAGTCTGGGGGGTACCAGTGTGGGTGCCAGTCTAGGGGGTGCCAGTGTTGGTGTCACTGAGCCAGTATGGGTGCCAGTCTAGGGGGTGCCAGTGTGGGTGGCAGTGTGAGTACCAGTGTGGGTGCCAGTCTAGGGGGTGCTAGTGTGGGTGCCTGTCTAGGGGGTGCCAGTGTTGGTGTCACTGTGCCAATGTGGGTGCAAGTTTAAGGGTGCCATTGTAGGTATCACTGTGACAGTGTGGGTGCTAGTCTGGAGGCTGAAAGTGTTGGTATCACTGTGCCAGTGTGGGCGCCAGTCTAGAAGGTGCCAGTGTGGGTGTCACTGTGCCAGTGTGGGTGCCAGTCTAGGGGGTGCCAGTGTTGGTGTCACTGTGCCAGTGTGTGTCCCAGTGTGGGTGCCAGTCTAGGGATTGCCAGTGTGGGTGTCACTGTGCCAGTGTGGGTGCCAGTCTAGGGAGTGCCAGTGTGGGTGTCACTGTGCCAGTGTGGGTGCCAGTCTAGAGAGTGCCAGTGTGGGTGTCACTGTGCCAGTGTGGGTGCCAGTCTAGAGAGTGCCAGTGTGGGTGTCACTGTGCCAGTGTGGGTGCCGGTCTAGAGGGTGCCAGTGTTGGTGTCACTGTGCCAGTGTGGGTGCCAGTTTAGGGAGTGCCAGTTTTGGTGTCACTGTGCCAGTGTGGGTGCCAGTGTTGGTGATACTGTGCCAGTGTGGGTGCCTGTGTGGGTGCCAGTCATGGGGTGCCAGGGTAGGTGTCACTGTGCCAGTGTGGGTGCCAAGTCTGGGAGCTGCCAGTGTTGGTATTACTGTGCCACTGTGTTGGATGCCAGTGTTGGTATCACTGTGCCAGTCAGTGTGGGTGCCAGTCTGGGGGCTGCCAGTGTTGATATCACTGTGTCAGTGTTGGTGCCAGTCTGCGGGCTGCCAGTGTTGGTATCACTGTGCCAGTGTGGGTCCAGTCTGGTGGGTGCCAGTGTGGGTGTCATTGTGCCAGTGTGGGTGCCAGTCTGGGGGGGTGCCAGTGTGGGTGTCATTGAGCCAGTGTGGGTGCCAGTCTAGGGGGTGCCAGTGTGGATGGCAGTGTGAGTACCAGTGTGGTGCCAGTCTAGGGAGTCTAGGGGGTGCCAGTGTGGGTGTCACTATGCCAGTGTGGGTCCAGTCTGGGGGCTGCCAGTGTTGGTATTACTGTGCCAGTGTGGGGGATCCCAGTGTTGGTATCACTGTGCCAGTAAGTGTGGGTGCCAGTCTGGGGGCTGTCAGTGTTGGTATCACTGTGTCATTGTTGGTGCCAGTCTGGGGACTGCCAGTGTTGGTATCACTGTGCCAGTGTGTGTCCAGTCTGGTGGGTGCCAGTGTGGGTGTCATTGTGCCATTGTGGGTGCCAGTCTGGGGGGTGTCAGTGTGGGTGTCACTGAGCCAGTGTGGGTGCCAGTCTAGGAAGTGCCAGTGTTGGTGTCACTGTGCCAGTGTAGCTACCAGTGTGGGTGGAAGTGTACCAATGTTGGTATCAGTGTCAGTACCAGTGTTGGTGCTACTGTGGCAGTGTTCGTACCAGTGTCAGTGCTAGTGTAAGTGCCATTGTGTCTGTGTGGGTGCCAGTGTTGGTGGCAGTGTGAGTACCAGTCTGGGTGCCAAGGTAGGTGCCACTGTGCCAGTGTGGGTGGGAGTGCCAGTGTTGGTGTCACTGTGCCAGTGTGGATGCCAGTGTAGGTGTCACTGTGCCAGTATGGGTACCAGTGTGGGTGTCACTGTGCCAGTGTGGATGCCTGTGTGAGTGCCAGTCTGGGGAGTGCCAGTGTAGGTGTCACTGTGCCAGTGTGGGCGCCAGTCTGGGGGCTGCCAGTGTTGGTATCACTGTGCCAGGGTGGGTGACAGTCAGGGGGCTGCCAGTGTTGGTATCACTGTGCCAGTGTGGGTGCCAGTCTGGGGGGTGCCCGTGTTGGTGTCACTGTGCCAGTGTGGGTGCCAGTCTGGGGGGTGCCAGTGTTGGTGTCACTGCCAGTGTGGGTGTCACTCTGCCAGTGTGCATCCAGTCTGGGGGGTGCCAGTGTGGGTGTCACTTCCAGTCTGGGTCCCATTCTAGTGGGTTCCAGTGCTGGTGTCACTGAGTCAGAGTGGGTGCCAGTCTAGGGGGCTGCCAGTGTTGGTATCACTGTGCCAGTGTGGGTCCAGTCTGGGGGGTGCCAGTGTGGGTGCTACTTTGCCAATGTGGGTGCCAGTCTATGGGGTGCCAGTGTGGGTGTCACTGTGCCAGTGTGGGTGCCAGTCTAGGGGGTGCCAGTGTGGGTGTCACTGTGCCAGCGTGGGTGTCACTGTGCCAGTCAGTCTAGGCAGTGTGAGTACCGGTGTGGGTGCCAGTGTTGGTGTCACTGTGCCAGTGTAGGTGTCACTGTGACAGTGTTTGTGTCAGTCTAGGGGGTGCCAGTGTGGATGTCACTGTGCCACTGTGGGTGCCAGTCTAGGCAGTGTGAGAAAAAGTGTGGGTGCCAGTGTTGGTGTCACTGTGCCAGTGTGGGTGTCAGTCTAGGGGGTGCCAGTGTTGATGTCACTGTGCCAGTGTGGGTGCCAGTCTAGGGGGTGCCAGTGTGGGTGTCACTGAGCCAGTGTGGGTGGCATTCTAGGGGGGTGCCAGTGTGGGTGTCACTGTGCCAGTGTGGGTGCCAGTCTAGGCAGTGAGTACCAGTGTGGGTGCCAGTGTTGGTGTCACTGTGCCAGTGTAGGTGTCACTGTGACAGTGTTTGTGTCAGTCTAGGGGGTGCCAGTGTGGATGTCACTGTGCCAGTGTGGGTGTCAGTCTAGGCAGTGTGAGAAAAAGTGTGGGTGCCAGTGTTGGTGTCACTGTGCCAGTGTGGGTGTCAGTCTAGGGGGTGCCAGTGTTGATGTCACTGTGCCAGTGTGGATGCCAGTCTTGGGGGTGCTAGTGTGGATGTCACTATGCAAGTGTGGGTGCCAGTCTAGGGGGTGGCAGTGTTTGTGTCACTGTGCCAGTGTGGGTGCCAGTCTGAGGATGCCAGTGTTGGTGTCACTGTTCCAGTGTAGGTGTCACTGTGCCAGTGTAGGTGTTACTGTGCCAGTGTGGGTGCCAGTCAGGGGGTGCCAGTGTAGGTGTCACTGTGCCAGTGTGGGTGCCAGTCAGGGAGCTGCCAGTGTTGGTATTACTGTGCCAGTGTGGGGGATGCCAGTGTTGGTATCACTGTGCCAGTCAGTGTGGGTGCCAGTCTAGGGGCTGCCAGTGTTGGTATCACTGTGTCAGTGTTGGTGCCAGTCTGCTGGCTGCCAGTGTTGGTATCACTGTGCCAGTGTGGGTCCAGTCTGGGGGGTGCCAGTGTGGGTGTCATTGTGCCAGTGTGGGTGCCAGTTTGGGGGGTGCGAGTGTGGATGGCAGTGTGAGTACCAGTGTGGGTGCCAGTCTAGGGAATGCCAGTGTGGGTCCAGTCTGGGGGCTGCCAGTGTTGGTATTACTATGCCAGTGTGGGGGATCCCAGTGTTGGTATCACTGTGCCAGTCAGTGTGGGTGCCAGTCTGGGGGCTGCCAGTGTTGGTATCACTGTGTCAGTGTTGGTGCCAGTCTAGGGGCTGCCAGTGTTGGTATCACTGTGCCAGTGTGGGTCCAGTCTGCTGGGTGCCAGTGTGGGTGTCACTGTGCCATTGTGGGTGCCAGTCTGGGGGGTGTCAGTGAGGATGGCAGTGTGAGTACCAGTGTGGTGCCAGTCTAGGGGGTGCCAGTGTGGGTGTCATTGTGCCAGTGTGGGTGCCAGTTTGGGGGGTGCCAGTGTGGGTGTAACTGAGCCAGTGTGGGTGCCAGTCAGGGGGTGCCAGTGTGGGTGTCACTGTGCCATTGTGGGTGCCAGTCTGGGGGTTGTCAGTGTGGGTGCCAGTCTAAGGGGTGCCAGTGAGGATGGCAGTGTGAGTACCAGTGTGGGTGCCAGTTTGGGGGGTGCCAGTGTGGGTGTCACTGTGCCAGTCTAGGAGGTGCCAGTGTTGGTGTCACTGTGCCAGTGTTGGTGTCACTGTGCCAGTGTGGATGCCAATCTGGGGGATGCCAGTGTGGGTTCCAGTCTAGGGGGTGCCAGTATGAGTGCCAGTGTGAGTGCCAGGGTTATTGCCAGTGTGAGTGCCCATGTTGGTACCAGTGTGAGTGCCAGTGTAGATGTCACTGTGCCAGTGTGGGTACCAGTGTGGGTGCCAGTGTTGGTGACAGTGTGAGTGCCAGTGTTGGTACTAGTGTGTGCTAGTATGCATGACAGTGTGGGTATCATTGTTGGTGACAGTGTGAGTGCCAGTGTGGGTACCAGTTTAGGTGCCAGTTTGAGTGCCAGTGTAGATGCCATGGTGCCAGTGTGGGTACCATTGTTAACAGTGAGTGCCAGTGTGAGTACCAGTGTTGGTACCAGTGTAAGTGGCAGTGTGGGTACCAGTGTTGGTGTCGGTCTGGGTTCCAGTGTAGGTGCTTCTCTACCAGTGTGACTGCCAGTGTAGGTGCCACTGTGCCAGTGTGAGCTCCACTGTGTTGGAGCCAGTCTAGGTTCCAGTCTTGGTGCCAGTGTGACTACCAGTGTAGGTGCCACTGTGTTGATACCAGTGTAAGTGGCAGTGTGAGTACCAGTGTTGGTGCCACTGTGGCAATGTTCGTACCAGTGTGAGTGTTAGTATAGGTGTCATTGTGCCTGTGTGGGTGCCACTGTGACAGTGTGGGTACCAGTGTGAGTGCCAGTGTAGGTACCAGTGTGGGTGGCAGTGTGAGTACTAATGTTGGTATCAGTGTGAGTACCAGTGTTGGTGCTGCTGTGGCAGTGTTCGTACCAGTGTGAGTGCTTCTTTGCTAGTGTAGGTGCCACTGTGACAGTGTGAGTACCAGTGTAGGTACCAGTGTGGGTGGCAGTGTGAGTACCAATGTTGGTATCAGTGTGAGTACCAGTGTTTGTGCTACTGTGGCAGTGTGTGCCAGTGTGGGTGCCAGTCTAGGGAGTGCCAGTGTGGGTTTCACTGTGCCAGTGTGGGTGCCAGTCTAGAGAGTGCCAGTGTGGGTGTCACTGTGCCAGTGTGGGTGCCAGTCTAGGGGGTGCCAGTGTGGGTGTCACTGTGCCAGTGTGGGTGCCAGTCTAGGGAGTGCCCCCGTGGGTGTCACTGTGCCCCCGCCGCTGCTGTATCACCAGCCTGTAATCTGAGCGCTCCCCCTGGTTCAGAGCAGCCGCTGACAGATCATTCAAATTCAATTGTTTTCTGTCTAAGCTGAGCAGCTAATTAAAGTGGGGCTGATGAACCTGGCTGGCAGTGCCTGCGCCTCCGCTGCTCCCCTCCTGGCTGGCAGAGCCTCCTTCCCTCTCTCTCTCCCTCCCTCCTGTTTCCATCACTCTTTTCTCCCTTTTTCTTCCTCCTCTCTCCCTTACGTGGTCTGCTTGCTGATGGCAGCATGGCTCTGGGAGCCGGCAGCATTGTGTCTGGTTTCCTCCGGGCAGGCTGACCCGGCGCCTCTGGGGACTCATCAATAGACCACTCAGAAGAGGCAGAGACGAGGAGGAGGAGGAGGAGGGGGCGACACGATCAATATCCTCCTCAGCAGCACAGGGGGGGATATTTATTTATTTTTTTTTCTAAAAAAAAAGAAGTCTCAGGACTTGGGTGACAAAGAAGGATTTTTTTTCTTTTTCTCCGTTTTTCTTTTTTTTTTTTATTCTTTTTTTTATTAACAAAGAGGCAGTTGGAGGAGGATCTAATAAATTTGGAAGGAAACAGTTCCCCTGTCTGAGGAAAAAAAGGCGAACTCCGGGCTGATTAGCATTCACAGCAGGTAGGCGATCGTAGCCCATCGCTCTGTGTGATCTCCAGGGGTCTGCAGGCCGGAGGGTGGGCGCAGGGACGGACCCCAGCCACTTCTGGACACTTTACAACAAGAAATGGGAAAAACATTCGGAAAACAGTTTTTGGGAAATTTCTTTTTTTTTTGTCTGTCGGGGAAATGATGAAGAGTTCTGGCAGATTGTGCTGTTCCAGTGTTTGTGCCCCCGGAGGGTGGGAGAGAGGGTCGGGGGGCCGCGGCTACACACAAGTTCACACTGAGCAGGTGGAGCGGAGCTGCTGAACGCTTCACCGCCAGGTTTAAAAAGAAGGGAAAAGGAAAAGAAGGAAAGAAGCAGCAGCTCCGAGACAGCAGGAGGGTCCTGGCGGCAGCCCAAGACCCCCGGAGCCGGCGCTGTGCCCGGGGGGGCGCTGCCTGTCAGCGTTTCCAGACCCAAACTATCTTCTCTTCTCTTCTTTTCTCTTCTCTTCTCTCCTCTTCTTTTCTCTTCTTCTCTCTTCCTTTCTCTCCTCTTCTTTTCTCTTCTCTTCTCTCTTCTCTTCTCTTCTCTTCTTTTCTCTTCTCTTCTCTTCTTCTCTCTTCTCTTCTTTTCTCTTCTCTTCTCTTCTTCTCTCTTCTCTTCTTCTCTCTTCTTTTCTCTTCTCTTCTTTTCTCTTCTCTTCTCTTCTTTTCTCTTCTCTTCTTTTCTCTTCTCTTCTTTTCTCTTCTCTTCTTCTCTCTTCTCTTCTCTTCTTTTCTCTTCTCTTCTTCTCTCTTCTCTTCTTTTCTCTTCTCTTCTCTCTTCTCTTCTTTTCTCTTCTCCTCTTTTCTCTTCTCTTCTTTTCTCTTCTCTTCTTCTCTCTTCTTTTCTCCTCTTTCCTCTTCTCTTCTTTTCTCTTCTCTTCTCTCTTCTTTTCTCTTCTCCTCTTTTCTCTTCTCTTCTTCTCTCTTCTTTTCTCTTCTTTTCTCTTCTCTTCTTTTCTCTTCTCTTTTTCTTTTTTTTCCTTTTTCCTTTTTTTTGTCAATGATTGTGGAGCAGGAAAGGAGGAAAGGGAAGATGTGTCCGCGGAGGGGCAAATCCAGAATGGATCCTCGGGGGGATCTGGAATATGGGGAGGGGGCAGAGCCCCCAACTCTGGGCAGAAATTGGGAGGGGGCTCCATCATACTTTATATGTACTTTTATTTGCAATGTGTAAATCTGCTCTGAATAACATGTTTGGAGAAGTCAATAAATGGTTGACATTAGCTTCATGTGAGGAGATTGTGTTATCTGTCACCTGGAAGGATTGGAAATTGGACATGTAGCTGGCACATTACATATGTGTGTGTGTATATATATATATATGTTTGTGTATGATATAAATATATATGTGTGTATATATATTATAGTTGTGTGAGTGTATGTGTATATATATATATATGTCTGTGTGTATATGATGTGTGTATATTTATTGGTGTGTATGTATAGCTATATGCACATGTTGCAGTGGACATTTGTAATAATACTGTTTGTATTATTAGTTTGGGACCATGTGTATTATTCTTATTTTGAGATGGTTGTTATTCTTATTCCTGTGCTCATCATCAGGGTGTCTGCCGCTTTCTCTGATGGTTTTGGTGTCACCTACCTGATTGATCGCTGTCATTGGATCTCTATGGATCGCTGCTCTCGGCTCCTGTGCACACAGGACTCACATGCTCGTGGTTTAGGGTCATGGGCAGATGATCATTACGTTCTGTTGTGGATGTAGCAGAGCTGACATTCCAGGTGATTTTTATCACTTGTTATCTACTCTCTTATTTTGTAGTTTCCGGATGTAGCAGAGCTGAGTTTGTCTTGCCTTTGGACACATCTCACTATGATGTCAGGACATGTGGCTTTGCATAGGACTGCTGCATGTACAATCCAGATGCCCAGCTCTGCTGCATCTGTCCTGCACAATGGATGTGTCGGGTCCTTCAGTGACCTTTCTCCTCTGATCAGCTCTGGATGCGGCTCATGCATCGTCTGCCTGTGTTATGGGGGAACTCCAGACCTGTCTGAGCATTCCCACCTAGGGCCAGGATGAGGCAGTGAGGGGAGAGACCCCCGCGGAGCCCCACCAGGGCACAGGAGGCAGCAGATCGGGCGTGCCGGCGGGGTGTGCCCTGGTGTTGGCTGCTGTGGGGTCTCAGGTCGCTGACACTGTGGCTGCTGCTCTCCTCTTTATGAATATGGATGGATATTCCCTTTGTTAGAGTATAAAGGATCCTGGCGGGGTGTGCACCGTCCTCCATGGTGGCACTCACCACCCTGCCAGCCCCGGGCACAGGCGCCCTGGAGCTCTGCAGCCAGACTAATGGTGCCATCCATCACTGTCCAGTGCCAGCCTCTTATTAAGGACAGGACCGGGCACCATGTGTCTCCATCTGAATCGCAATTAATCCCCTTACTTTACTGGCCCTCCTGGGGCCAAAATCTGCAGCCCGTGGTAGAGGCGAGCAAGATACAAAAGCCCAAGTATCTACTATCTATCTATCTATCTATCTATCTATCAGTCTATCTATCTATCTATCTATCTATCTATCTATCTATCTATCAGTCTATCTATCATCTACCTATCTATCTATCTATCTATCTATCTATCTATCTATCCTATCTATATCTATTATCTATCTATCATCTATTATCTATATATCTATATATTTATCTATCATCTATCTGTCTCTCTAACATCTATCTATCTATCATCTATTATCTATCATCTATTATCTATTTATCTATCTATCATCTATTATCTATATCTTTATTTATCTATCTATGATCTATTTATTTATCTATCTATCATCTATTATCTATCCATTATCTATTTATCTATTACACTGGTCAACAGCATTTTTGGTGCCAAAGATATTTCATCGAATTTAGGGTATTTTTGGGGTGCTGATTCTGAATATGTCATCAGTTTTGCCAGATTGGCTCAAGTTTTTGAGATTTTTGGTATCTTATTTATAGCACTTGTTGGTAAATGCGACGCATCATCTCATTAATTTCTTTGGATTAGTACTTGAACTGAGCAGTTCTCAATATAGTTTTGTGTTAATTAGTGTTCTAAAAGTTTGTTCATAGCTTGATTTTTGCACTAACTTTATGTTGTTGTCTGTTTTCCAGTGAAAAGCATGAACTCATCATGAAGAAGTTGTCTTAACGATCCAGACTCATTCTGTTACATTTGTGGTGAATACACACTGCCAAAACATAGAAGAAACATAACAGACTTCGTAAAAAAAGTGTATTTTGCCTATTTTGGGGTTATGCTTGGGGACCAAGACAAGTTTTGGGCACCACACATAGTGTGCAAAGCATGTATCGAATTATTACGAAAATGGAGCAAAGGACAAAGAAAAAGCTTCAAATTTGGTGTTCCAATGGTGTGGAGAGAGCCAAAAAATCATCATGATGACTGTTATTTATGGTAAACACAGGTACAGGCACATCTTCACAATGAGGGACAGGCCTTCTTGCAGATTCCATGTTACTCCCATTTTCGTTTCTTATGCTTATTGAATCCTTGCACTTGCACTGCACAGAAATAACAGTCATCATGATGATTTTTTGGCTCTCTCCACACCATTGGAACACCAAATTTGAAGCTTTTTCTTTGTCCTTTGCTCCATTTTCGTAATAATTCGATACATGCTTTGCACACTATGTGTGGTGCCCAAAACTTGTCTTGGTCCCCAAGCATAACCCCAAAATAGGCAAAATACACTTTTTTTACGAAGTCTGTTATGTTTCTTCTATGTTTTGGCAGTGTATATTCACCACAAATGTAACAGAATGAGTCTGGATCGTTAAGACAACTTCTTCATGATGAGTTCATGCTTTTCACTGGAAAACAGACAACAACATAAAGTTAGTGCAAAAATCAAGCTATGAACAAACTTTTAGAACACTAATTAACACAAAACTATATTGAGAACTGCTCAGTTCAAGTACTAATCCAAAGAAATTAATGAGATGATGCGTCGCATTTACCAACAAGTGCTATAAATAAGATACCAAAAATCTCAAAAACTTGAGCCAATCTGGCAAAACTGATGACATATTCAGAATCAGCACCCCAAAAATACCCCAAATTCATTAAAATATTTTGGACACCAGAAAAAAAATTTTTTTTCGTTGACCTGTGTTATCTATAATCTATTATCTATCTATTATCTATCTATCATCCATTATATATCTATCTATTATCTATCTATTTATCTGTTATCTAGATAGATAATATATAGATGGCAGATAGATAATAGATATATTAGATAGATAGATGATAGATAATATATAGATAGATAATAGCTACGATGCTGATTTTATACACTGATAAATGGATGTGAGATACATATACAAATAGATTGATAGACTTGAGACAGACATATAAGAGATGATAGATGCTTGATAGAAATGTATTACATGATGATAGACAGACTATAATGACAGGTTTTTCTTCCTGTACCTGTATCTTTCTGGATTCCACAAAACTTATTCTTCTTCCTTCATTCTTCTTTCTTTCTTTCTTTCTTTCTTTCTTTCTTTCTTTCTTTCTTTCTTTCTTTCTTTCTTTCTTTCTTTCTTTCTTCTTCCTTCTTTTTGTCTCATTCCTTTTTCTTCTTTTCTTCCCTATTCTTTCTCTTTCTCTTTTCCTGTCTTCTTTCTTCTTCCTCCATCTTTTTACTCCTTCTTATTTTTTCTCCTTCCTACTTCTTTCTCCGTCCTTTTTTCTTATCGTTTGTCTTGCTTCTCCTTTTCTTTCCTATTCTTTCTTTCTTCTTCTACCTTCTTTTTTTCTCCTGCCACCTTCTTTCTCCCTCCTTCTTCTTTATTTTCCTTTTACTTGCCTCTTTCTTTCTTTCTTTTTCTTCTTCCCTTTTCTTCTTCCTTCTTTTCCCTTCTCTTTCCTTCTTTCTTCCTTCTTTCTTCTTCTCTTACGACATTTCAGCTGAACTGGTGACTTTTAAAGTAACAGACGTCTTTACTTTTTGTTGCCCCTTGAACTTGTTTGCCGCCTAGCCCCTGCATCTTTACTATGCTTTTTTTTTCTGATGTGATGTGTCTCAATGTCACGGTCACGTGTGTCTGGACGCAGCGAGTACCGCAAGGCGAACCCATATGACACACGTGACCCTGGATACACCGCCTCCAGTTGGGCGAATTTAAATAATAGGACATGCAGCTGGATACCCGCCTCCAACTGGCGAATTTAGGTATTACACTTTATACATACAGTAGTCTGAAAACCCCGCCTCCAGTAAGGCGAATTTAATTAATAAAGGGGAACCTGGGTAACATTAACAATGGTGGGCCCTGCAATAGGGAATAGGGAAGTGGAGACCTCCTGTACTCCCCTGAGCCAGTGTCCCTGCACTCCTAACGTTCCCTATGCCGGTTCCGCACCGGGCGACGCACAGGAACCTAAAACCCCTAGATCGCCCTGAACCTAAGCCCTCACTAGGGAATTGGTCGGTGCGGAAACTAATCCCACCACTGCACTAAACACACATGAGGGAAAATGACAATACAGGGGAAGCACCACTTAGCTTTGCTCTGTTGCGTACGCTCCTAGCAACAGAGCCCACCACCTGTGTGCATCTTCTCCTCCACCCGGATCCATCACTATAACTGGATCCTTCACCATAGTGCAGCCTTGGAGCAGAGTCCACCACCAATTGCAGAAGTCCAGTAACAGAGTCCCAAAGATGAGTTCAGCTCCTGCCCAAAAAGTCAAGCATGCTTGAGTCCAGCTCTCAGCACCCAAGTCCCGCATGCTGAGTGCAACTCTCTCCATAGTCATCACTCCACCAAGCCAGGCAAGCACTTCCTGCCAACACCATAAACTGTGACTCCACCACGCCATGCCATCCCTTCTTGCAGACCACATAACTGCCACTCGTCCCCTCTGGCTGGGCTGCGCAGGACTCATGTTCAGCTCCTTCCTCACCCAGGCTTGCTTCCCCAATGACGAACACAATATCACCAACAGTGACTGAACACACCTGGCTCTCTTTTATAGAGCCTCACACCTGATTTATAATTACGTGCACTAAACCAAAGAAACTAAAGTGCACTACCACTCACCACCACCGGGGCAACTTAGAATGAACGACACCACGTGTAATAATTCTAATGGCCACCGGGGGCAATCAAATCACTTTGGCACCTAGCCAAAGGAAAAAAAAAGTTCACTTATCCATTTAATCTGTCAGATCCACGCTGGATCATGACAAATGTCACATGAAACCTGAGGAATTGACATTGATCTCGTATTTTCACCACTCGCCAATGAGGACATTTAGGGCAGTGTTTGATTAAGTACAGTATGTCTTTTAGGGTAACTTTTGTTCCACTCATTCTTAAGTGCAATTTTATTTTAATTTAACTTCCTGTCATCACTAAAGGGTTAACAATCCATCACCTTTTCATCTAATATTATTGTAACAAAGCTCAAGTAACTATAAGGAAACCATCAGCAAGCAGTTGTTGATGAATATTGTATTCTTAATGTGAGTTTGATTGGGCCATGGGTCTGAATGGCTGAAGATTTAAGGTTTCTGTTGCATCCTTCCTCTCCATTTACTGTAGCCACGTCCAGAACTAATGACCTTACAGTTTATACATGACTTTACACATTAAAAAAAACTTCTATTTTTTACACTGCAGGCCATACTCAGAATTGGGTAGAAGAACAATATAGATACAAAGTGACTTTTACCAGTACCAAACAACTTTTTTTATAAAGTTCCAATCCCCAGAACGTAGGAATGCCCAGTGATCGGTTTATCATCAGGGAATAATGTTAATTAAAGGATCTACATCTAAATATAAGACCATTAACGTCTCCAAGTCTCATTCTTTTTTATATTTTTAATTGAGGTTAGATTGTGCTTAAAAGTAGAACAATTTTTATGTAAATATTAAAAAAAAAGATTTTCTAAATCTTTAGATTAATCCAAAAATTCTCTGGTAGATAAGAAAAAAAAAATCCTCTAGCCACATTTAGATGTGGTTACCTGTAAGTCAGTGCCCGACCCCTTAGATCGCTGCTTATAGATGGCAATGCAGAGACAGAAGTGTTCCTTCAGGAAGAGATCTATTTTGCATAAATAATTTACCATTAGTTGGATCTACGTTGCTTTCAGTCTTGCAAAGCTTTTGTTTTATTTTTTTATATTTTATGGTGTATATAAAATGTTCGTCATTACAATGACTGTGATAAAAGGGAAGCTCTATGATAGAATTATCCTGCTGACCACCAACCGGGAGAAGAGATGTAGACTCCGCTCCTAGCTCCTCTAGGTTGGCCGCCCAGGTGGATGTTGGGAGCGCGGCTAGCTCTCTCTAAGCTTTGGCAAGGGGATGCCACCGGTCCCTGACACTCTGGTCCTGAAGGTTGGAGAAAGGTTTATTGGGGGCAGGCCCTTCTTCTTTTGGGAGTTTGCTGTGATAGCACTTGATCACTTTTTAAGTGCACTGGTATGAAGAGCATGTTCTATGATGCTTAAAATAGAAAAAAAATCAGTTCTTATTTAAAAGAAAACAATTTATCATTTTAAGATCTGTTCTACTATCTGTAAATAACATAAAATCACCTAATTGGATATTTTTTTAGGTGCAATATTCAATGTTGATTATCTTAGTATATTTTTGTGAGAACAGGAGCTGAGGCTGTAATTATAAATAAAAGCACAATAAAACTAAATATCTTTTTACTGCCACCACTAGGGGGAGCTCCCTGTATACAGAGATACATGATAAGATCCTGTCTGCAGCTACCACTAGGGGGAGCTCCCTGTATACAGAGATACATGATAAGATCCTGTCTGCAGCCACCACTAGGAGGAGCTCCCTGTATACAGAGATACATGATAAGATCCTGTTTGCAGCCACCAATAGGGGGAGCTCCCTGTATACAGAGATACATGATAACCTGCCTGCAGCCACCACTAGGGGGAGCTCCCTGTATACAGAGGTACATGATAAGATCCTGTCTGCAGCCACTGTGACGAACAGCACAGCCGGTGCCACCAATACGCCACGATCCCACCACTGACACGGGTTTGTCAGCGGACGGAGGGACGCGACGCACTGCCGGCACACGGCTATCACAGGCACAGTGGGGGCTTATCTTAGTTATCCCACCGCTGGCACCGTGTGACCAACACACAGCAAGCTAATCTTGCTCTAACAATTTACCACAGGGGGATTATTTTGGATGCCGCACCACTGCTAACAACCTTCCAAGAACTGCGGGGATTTATGTATATCCCACTTTCTCAGTTCCACTTTGGAACTTGCAGCTCTCCGGCGCCACCCTTACCCTCAGGTCAGTCAGGGAACTGCACCTAGGATAATTAGCTGCCGGACGGGCTGCTTGTTGTGCACGGCCAATCAGACTGCTGCAGTTGTCATGGTTTGAACAGAGTTTTTGCCCTGCACTCACAGGGTTAAGTGTTCGTGGCCTCTTTCTGGATCTGGTAGGGGTATTTATACTCACTCTTTACCAGGGTTCTCTGTCAGCTATACTGTTGTTCTGGTGTGTCTGACCCCTGGTGTGCGTGTATTCTGCATTGATTGTTTGCTTCCCGTGTATGACCCGGCCTGTTCCCTCACTCTCTACTCCATCTCTCGCTTTGGTACTATTGTCTTCTCCGGTTCTGACCTCCTGGCTTGGCTATCGTTACTCCGTTACAGTTTGTCCCTATTGTACCGTCTATTGCCCGTTCTGGTTTTCTGATCTATTGCTATGTTCTGACTATCCATTCTGTCTAACCCTTTGGTACTGTATTGCTATCTTGTGCTTTGACCCTGGCTTCATCTGGTTTCTGTCTCTGTCTATGCCCCTTGGTAACATTGTCCTGTAGTTACCTTTCTAGGAGTTTCCCTGCAGCTCCTCGCTCTGTGGAGCTTAGGCCACGCTCCCAGCAGTCATGTGCTTCAGGTCCTGATACTCTGAAGCACGCATCGTCACCGCTGCTGCCCTGCTCCACAGGTATCTTTGAGCACTGTTTTTGTACTCAGGACACCCACACTGGCTCAGTGAGCAAGTGCAGTGCGGGGCTCCTGACAGCAGTAAGGGAATTATCAATGCCGTGGCCGCAGCCCCTCATCCAGCAATATAAGACCCTTCCGGACTGCCAACCAAACTAACCAACCGCACACACCACACTGCCACCAGCCACACTTTACTTAATCAAAGAGTTAATTAAGAGGGTCCGTGGCAAACCCCCAAATTAGTAGCGATTATCTAACAAAGGCTGTTATGGATGAGTCACTGAAGGAGGAAAAAACAAAAATAATAGCTAAGTCCAGAAAACCAGAGAAGTTGGAATCTATCGGATTGCAGACCCCCGAACCTATCCACAACAACTAGAAGTAGCCGTGGGGGGTTCCTACGGTGCCCTAAGTGAATAATAAAGTAACATGGCACTCAACTGAATAATCCTTTGCAAATTAGATTTATTTTATAATTTATTGCAGTCCTGGAACCGTTTCGGCCTATTATCGGCCTTCCTCAGTCTGCTATATAAAAGTACAAAATATATACAGAAGAAAATCATAACAGGTCCTCATACAAATAATATACAATGTTGTACAAACATATTGATTAATAATCTTGATGTAGATCACAGGTGATATAATCATATAGTGGTATCTGCATTGTATACAGAGCAATATATATCACAATATTGAGAGAGGAGAACCAGGTGAAAAGGAAAAACAAAGTTGAAATAAAATTGAAATAAAAGAGAGAGGGGACATACCCTAGACCCCTCGATCACAGCCGGAGAACTAAATTAGCCTAAAGACAGAAAGGGGAAATCTAAACTGCCCCAGAGCAGACCCCAAAGCAATAGGCAGCCCCCAACATATAATGACTGTGAAGCAAGATGAAAAAACACTAACACAGATAGAAAGATAGGTTGAGCAAATGATGGGGCCCAAGCTAACTAAATAGGACAGGATAGAAAAGCTGCTGTCTGCAATCCGCAAAAACCCTATCCAAAAATGAACCAACAGACTGATAGGAAAAACAGGCCCTGAAGTCGCTAGGCTTCAAAAAGACTATATCAGCACTCAGGTATATTCTGAAGACAGAGCCAGAGATCAACAGATCAGAGACAAAAATGGAATTCAGCTCACCCCTGGCCGGGGATGGCTGAACTCCAAAAAACAAGGCAAACAAAACCAGAACTAAAGTGTACAAAAGGCAGAGCAAAACTTAGCTTTGAGAAGCAGAAATCAGACTGGTCTCCAAGAATCCAGCAGGAAAATCACCGGCAAGGCAGCAGGGCGTCAGCTGCCTTATATCCAGTCATCAGTTCCTGTGACCCAGTCATCATCTACCTGCTCAGCTGTTTGGTAATCAGCCTCACTACCTTCCTTCGCCAGAAGAGGGAGTTCATCAGACCTCACTGGTGAAGGGAAAAATGAACTCACAACAAAAGGCGCATAGTTCGTTTCTTAGAGCATGGAGACAGAGCTAATAGATTTTATCATTTATTCCCAAAATGTGGGCAGTAATTACATAGATAAAAGTTGCTATAAAGTTGAGACATTAAATATGTACAATGCAAATATATAAAAAATAGCAAGGATTAAAACAGAAAGTACACTTACAGTTGCTCATGATTCTTTAGGCAAGCCATGTGACGCAAGAAGGTGGAGCCACACGTCTCCACTCATCTGGGGTTCTTGTCAGCATCAAGACTCCAGCTACAGCTGACTGGAATTTGGTCTGGAATACCTTATAGCCTAGGGTCTGTGACCTCACGAAATGGGCGGTCCTCTAAGTTATGATTTGTCTACAAAACTTAGAATAACTATATCTAAATGAGAAAAGCTCATATAAACTCACTGAGGGCCTCATAGGTTGCAGTTCATCGAATATAATAGAACGACATCAGACATGCCATACTTAGGACACTCCGTTTGGGAGCAATCCATATCTCAGCTTCTGGAGTGGTTAGAGCCGCAAAAATTAGAGGTTATAAAAGCTGGTTTCGTTGCCCACGCAGTGATATGATTATTATATCTCGGCGGTGTATGGTTTTTGCAGTACAGTCTCTTTAATATCACCCATAGTTTCACTCAGCCACAGATCTGAGAACAAAAGCAATGCTTTCCCTTAACTAATTAGCATTCCCTTCTGTGGAGAGGGGCCAAATGTTATAGAGGGAGTGTCCTATTACCAGTGCGGACACACAGCTGATAAGGAGGGGGGATGCTGCTGTGTGACAAGGTGATTTTCTGGAAAGAATTGAGGATTCTAGAAAGTTCTACCTTACAGACATTTTACATTACAGCCACCACTAGGGGGGGCTCCCTGTATACAGAGATACATGATAAGATCCTGTCTGCAGCCACCAATAGGGGGAGCTTCCTGTATACAGAGATACATGATAAGCTCCTGCCTGCAACCACCACTAGGGGGAGCTCCCTGTATACAGAGGTACATGATAAGATCCTGTCTGCAGCCACCAATAGGGGGAGCTCCCTGTATACAGAGGTACATGATAAGATCCTGTCTGCAGCCACCAATAGGGGGAGCTCCCTGTATACAGAGATACATGATAAGATCCTGTCTGCAGCCATCACTAGGGGGAGCTCCCTGTATAAAGAGATACAGGATAAGATCCTGTCTGCAGTCACCACTAGGGGTAGCTCCCTGTATACAGAAATACATGATAAGATTTTGCCTGCAGTCACCAATAGGGGGAGCTCCCTGTATAAAGAGATACAGGATAAGTTCCTGTCTGCAGCCACCACTAGGGGGAGCTCCCTGTATACAGAGATACAGGATAAGATTCTGTCTGCAGTCACCACTAGGGGGAGCTCCCTTTATACAGAGATACTTGATAAGATCCTGTCTGCAACCACCACTCTGGGGAGCTCCCTGCATACAGAGATACATGATAAGATCCTGTCTGCACCCACCACTATGGGGAGCTCCCTGTATACAGAGATACTTGATAAGATCCTGTCTACATCCATCACTAGGGGGGGCTCCCTGTATACAGAGAAACATAAGATCCTGTCTGCAGCAACCACTAGGGGGAGCTCCCTGCATACAAAGTTATATGGTAAGATCCTGTCTGCAGTCACCACTAGGGGGAGCTCCCTGTCTACAGAGATACATGATAAGATTCTGTCTGCGGTCACCACTAGGGGGAGCTCCATTTATACAGAGATACATGATAAGATTCTGTCTGCAGTCACCGCTAGGGGGAGCTCCCTTTATACAGAGATACATAATAAGATTCTGTCTGCAGTCACCACTAGGGGGAGCTCCCTTTATACAGAGATACATGATAAGATCCTGTCTGCAGCCACCACTAGGGGGAGCTCCCTGTATACAAAGTTATATAGTAAGATCATGTCTGCAGTCACCACTAGGGGGAGCTCCCTGTCTACAGAGATACATGATAAGATTCTGTCTGCAGTCACCACTAGGGGGAGCGCCCTTTATACAGAGATACATGATATGATCCGGTCTGCTTTCACCACTAGGGGGAGCTCCCTGTATGCAGAGATACATAAGATTCTGTCTGCAGCCACCACTAGGGGTAGCTCTCTGTATACAGAGATACATGATAAGATCCTGTCTGCAGTCACCACTAGAGGGAGCTCCCTGTATACAGAGATACATAAGATTCTGTCTGCAGCCACCACTAGGGGTAGCTCTCTGTATACAGAGATACATGATAAGATCCTGTCTGCAGTCACCACTAGGGGGAGCTCCCTTTATACAGAGATACATGATAAGATCCTGTCTGCAGCCACCACTAGGGGGAGCTCCCTGTATACAGAGATACAGGATAAGATTCTGTCTGCAGCCACCACTAGGGGGAGCTCACTGTATGCAGAGATACATGATAAGATCCTGTCTGCAGTCACCACGAGGTGGAGCTCCCTGTATAGATACATAATAAGATCCTGTCTGCAGTCACCACTAGGGGGAGCTCCCTGTATACAGAGATACATGATAAGATCCTGTCTGCAGTCACCACTAGAGGGAGCTCCCTGTATACAGAGATACATAAGATTCTGTCTGCAGCCACCACTAGGGGTAGCTCTCTGTATACAGAGATACATGATAAGATCCTGTCTGCAGTCACCACTAGGGGGAGCTCCCTTTATACAGAGATACATGATAAGATCCTGTCTGCAGCCACCACTAGGGGGAGCTCCCTGTATACAGAGATACAGGATAAGATTCTGTCTGCAGCCACCACTAGGGGGAGCTCACTGTATGCAGAGATACATGATAAGATCCTGTCTGCAGTCACCACGAGGTGGAGCTCCCTGTATAGATACATAATAAGATCCTGTCTGCAGTCACCACTAGGGGGAGCTCCCTGTATACAGAGATACATGATAAGATCCTGTCTGCAGTCAACACTAGAGGGAGCTATCAGGTCAATGTGTGCAGTAAGCTCCTGGGCTCCATCTAGTGGTGACAACCAGTATTATATAATGTATATTTATGGCCATGCAGCTGCTGATGAGCTCTCACTTGTATATTAGGATTTATTAATCAGGTAAATATCGATGGATAACAGTGACCTTATACACCCTCATTATTTTAGTTGGGTGCAGTTATATTGACCATCATTGTAATTTGTGACCCAGTTTATAAATTTCACCGCTCACAAGTGACAGTATGTCGTGGACGCCGCAGTCACTCTGGGCAGTTACCATATCTGGGCCACCGGCTGCCAGTGTCCTGAAAGACGATCACTGTCTCCCTGGAATCCTTCACGGAACTGACCCAGGAGTTCTGTATTCACAGAAGACGAGAAAGGAGCCGGAGAAGAAAAGGCCTTTGAGCAGTGAGACACAGGCCCTTTCTTGCTGCAGGCAATGTGCCCCGCTCCTTGGCTGTGGGTCCTGCACTATCACATATCAGATAGCTCCTTTTAAGAGAAGTGGGCCTGGGCCGCCGGCCTCTCATTACAGTCTCTTCACCTTCGCCTTGTTCACTTCATGACATGATCTTTTCATTCCCATGGCTTTGTCCAGTAGCAGAAATGGCAGCGGCCGCCCTCTCCTGTATTAACTGCTCCCTGCCCCATTCTGCCACCACCGTTGTCTTACATTTTATACATTTTTTGTTTTTTTCTAAAATAACTTACTTTTGTTTTACTTATTATTTGTATTATTATATCCACACATTTTATTATGTTCATATCATAGTTTTTATCATTGATATTTTTGTTCTTCTAGTTGTATATATTTTTTTATATTATTGATATTTTTATACTTTACCTTAATTGACATATCTTATAGATTTTTCATATTTTAGTTCTTTTTATTATATTTTTATTTTATTTATGGACTAATGATTTAATTCTAAGTATTTTGTGCTTTATAGAACAATTTGTGTTTTGCCATTTTCTGTATACCACTTAGTTTTTGCTTGTATCACATTTTTTTTCTAGTTTTTTGTCTATAATTTTGTTTCTATTTTCTTTATTTTTATGTTTTACGTTATTAGGCCACATTCACGCAAAAAAAGAGAACAGATTCTGTGTGCAGTCCATTTTTTCTCCTCTCCCGTAGACTTGAAAGGCTGCGTCTGATCCACTGACGGACCCAGACAGAACAGGGCCCCTGTGCAAGAACGATATCTGGGCCCTTTGCAGTCCAATATCTCATCATAATGCACAATTCCACCTGCTTTGGAGGTGATAGTGGCCCCGTTACCTCCTGGGCCCCTGGCGGCTGCACAGGTTGCACCAATGATATGTCCGCCCATAAAATCGGACCTACGTAACTGTTTTCTTTTGGATCGGCGCTAAGGTCCATGAAATCATATTTAGGAATAATCTCATTGACGCAGATCAGCCATGGGAGTTTGCTCAAGCATTGGAGTGGAGAGGGCCGGGTCTAGTAGGGGGTCTTCGACTAGCTTTTACTTTGGGGGCACCAATATTTAACCCCTTCCTGACATCCGACGTACTATCCCGTCCACGGTACCCGGGCCCGTATGACCGTGGACGGGATAGTACGTCTACCGCGATCAGCGGCGCCCACGTGGTGAGCGCCGCTGATCGCGGCCGGGTGTCAGCTGATTATCACAGCTGACTCCCGGCACAATGTGTCAGGGGCGGTCACGGACCGCCCCGACACGTTAACCCCTTGCACACCGCGATTAAACATGATCGCGGTGTACCGGGAGTTAAAGGGAAGCATCGGCAGGGAGGGGGCTCCCTCCGTGCTTCCCTGAGCCCCCCACGGCAGCGCAATGTGCAGCGCTGCTGCCGGGGGCTTCTTTCCTGCAGGCCCCCGAATCCAAGATGGCGACGGGGGCCTTCGGGGGCCTGCAGGAAGCTGGCTTCCTCAGTGCCTGCAAAGCGCAGGCATGAGGAAGCCTTGTGCAGTGCCTGTGACAGATCGCTGATCTGTCACAGTGATCTGTGATGTGACAGATCAGCGATCTGTCACAGAACAGTGATGTCCCACCTGGGACTATTTAATAAAGTAAAAAAAAAAAAAAAATAAAGTGTTAAAATCATTTTTTAAAAATCGCCAAATAAATTACAAAAAAAAAAAAAATATTCCCCCAAATAAATCCATTTTTTGAAAATAAAAAAAAAATAAATAAAAGTACACATATTAGGTATTGCCGCGTCCGTAACGATCCGCCCTATAAAACTGTCCCATTAGTTAACCCCTTTAGCGAACCCCTTAAAAAATAAAAATAAAAAACGAAGCAAAAAATAATGATTTATTATCATACCCCCAAACAAAAAGTGTAATAACGCGCAATCAAAAAGACGCATATAAATATCCTTTGTACCTCTGAAAACGTCATCTTGTCCCGCAAAAAACGAGCCGCCACACAGCATCATCAGCAAAAAAATAAAAAAGTTATAGCTCGCAGAATAAAGCGATGCAAAAATAATTATTTTTTATATAAAATAGTTTTCATTGCATAAAACCGACAAAACATAAAAAAATGACCTAAATGAGGTATCGCTGTAACCGTACCGACCCGGAGAATAAAACCGCTTTATCAATTTTACCGCACGTGGAACGGTGTAAACGCACCCCCCCCAAAAGAAATTCATGAAACGCTGGTTTTTGTTCATTCTGCTTCCCAAAAATCGGAATAAAAAGCGATCAAAAAATGTCACGTGCCCGAAAATGGTACCAATAAAAAAGTCAACTCGTCCCGCAAAAAATAAGACCTCACATGACTCGGTGGATCAAAATACGGAAAAATTATAGCTCTCAATATGTGGTGATGCAAAAACTATTTTTACAATAAAAAGCGTCTTTTAGCGTGTGACAGCTGCCAAACATAAAAAATGCGATAAATAGTAAATCAAACCCCCCGTTATCACCCCCTTAGTTAGGGAAAAATAATAAAATAAAAAAATGTATTTATTTCCATTTTTCTATTACGGTTAGGGTTAGGGTTAGGGCTAGGGTTAGGGCTGAGATTAGGGTTAGGGGTGTGTTGGGGTTCGGGTTGGAGTTAGAATTGGGGGTTTCCACTGTTTGGGCACATCAGGGGCTCTCCAAATGCAACATGGCGTCTGATTTCAATTCCAGCCAATTCTGAGTTGAAAATGTCAAATGGTGCTCCTTCCCTTCCAAGCTCTGACATGCGCCCAAACAGTGTTTTACCCCCACATGTAGGGTATCAGCCTACTCAGGACAAATTGCAAAACAATTTTTGGGGTCCAATTTCTCCTGTTACCCTTAGGAAAATAAAAAATTGGGGGCAAAAATATCATTTTTGTGGAAAAAAATGATTTTTTTATTTTCACGTCCGAGCGTTATAAAATTCTGTGAAGCACTTGGGGGTTCAAAGTGCTCACCACACAGTTCCGTGGGGGGTCTAGTGTCCAAAATGGGGTCACTTGTGGGGAGTTTCAATAGTTTAGGTACATCAGGGGCTCTCCAAACGCACATGACACCCGCAGACCATTCCATCAAAGTCTACATTCCAAAACGTCACTACTTCCCTTCCGAGCCCCGACGTGTGTCCATACAGTAGTTTTCTCCCACATATGGGGTGTCAGCGTACTCATGACAAATTGGACAACAACTTTTGGGGTCCAATTTCTCCTGTTACCCTTGGGAAAATGAAAAAATTGGGGACTAATTGATCATGTTTGTGGAAAAAATACGATTTTTTTATTTTCATGCCTGGGCATTATAAACTTCTGTGAAGCCCTTGGGGGTTCAAAGTGCTCACCTCACATCTAGATAAGTTCCTTAGGGGGTCTAGTTTTCAAAATGGGGTCATTTGTGGGGGGTTTCCACTGTTTAGGTACATTAGGGGCTCTCCAAAGGCAACATGACACCCGCAGACCATTCCATCAAAGTCTGCATTCCAAAACGTCACTACTTCCCTTCCGATCCCCGACGTGTGCCCATACAGTAGTTTTCTCCCACATATGGGGTATCAGCATACTCAGGACAAATTGGAAAACAACTTTTGGGGTCCAATTTCTCATGGTACCCTTGGGAAAATAAAAAAATGGTGACTAAAAAATCATGTTTGTGGAAAAAATACGAATTTTTTATTTTCACGCCCGGGCGTTATAAACTTCTGTGAAGCACTGGGGGGTTCAAAGTTCTCACCACACATCTAGATAAGTTCCTTGGGGGGTCTAGTTTACAAAATGGTGTCATTTGTGGGGGGTTTCCACTGTTTAGGTACATCAGGGGTTTTCCAATCGCGACATGGTGTCCGATCTCAGTTCCAGCCAAAAACGTCAAATGGCGCTGCTTCCCTTTCGAGCTCTGCCATGCGCCCAAATAGTGGTTTACCCCCACATGTGGGGTATCAGCGTACTCAGGACAAATTGCACAATAACTTTTAGGGTCCTGTTACCCTTGGAAAAATAAAAATTGAGGGTGAAAAGATCATTTTTGTGGAAAAAATATGATTTTTTAATTGTACGGCTTTATGTTATAAACTTCTGTGAAGCCCTTGGAGTACAAAGTTCTCACCACACATCTAGATAAGTTCCTTAGGGGGTCTAGTTTCCAAAATGGTGTCATTTGTGGGGGGTTTCAACTGTTTTGGTACATCAGGGGTTTTCCAATCGCGACATGATGTCCGATCTCAATTCCAGCCAAAAACGTCAAATGGCGCTGCTTCCCTTCCGAGCTCTGCCATGCGCCCAAATAGTGGTTTACCCCCACATGTGGGGTATCAGCGTACTCAGGACAAATTGCACAATAACTTTTAGGCTCCTGTTACCCTTGGGAAAATAAAAATTGGGGTGAAAAGATCATTTTTGTGGAAAATATGATTTTTTAATTGTACCGCTGTACGTTATAAACTTTTGTAAAGCCCTTGTGGGTTCAAAGTTCTCACCACATATCTAGATAAGTTCCTTGGGGTGGTCTAGTTTCCAAAATGGGGTCACTTGTAGGGGGTTTCCACTGTTTAGGTACATCAGGGACTCTCCAAACGTGACATGTAGTCCAATCTGAATCCCAGCCAATTTTGCATTGAAAAAGTCAAACGGCGCTCCTTCCATTCTGAGCTCTGCCATGCGCCGAAACAGTCGTTCCCCCCCACATATCAGGTATCTGCGTACTCAGGACAAATTGAACAATAACTTTTACAGTCCAATTTCTCCTGTTACCCTTGGTAAAATAAAAAAAAATATTTTTTTTGTGAAAAAAAGTTAGATGTTCATTTTTTTTTAAATATTCAAAAAAATTCCTGTGACGCACCTAAAGGGTTAATAAACTTCTTGAATGTGGTTTTGAGCACCTTAAGGGGTGCAGTTTTTAGAATGGTGTCACTTTTGGGTATTTTCTATCATATAGACCCCTCAAAGTGGCTTCAAATGTGATGTGGTCCTAAAAATAAAATGGTGTTGTAAAAATGAGAAATCGCTGGTCAACTTTTAACCCTTATAACTTCCTAACAAAAAAAAATTTTGGTTCCAAAATTGTGCTGATGTAAAGTAAACATGTGGGAAATGTTAGTTATCAAGTTTTTTGTGTGCCGTATCTCTGTGATTTAAGGGCATAAAAATTCAAAGTTGGAAAATTGCGAAATTTTCAAAATTTTCGCCAAATTTCCGTTTTTCTCACAAATAAACGCAAGTTATTTGAATGAAATTTTACCACTAACATGAAGTACAATATGTCACGAGAAAACAATGTCAGAATCACCGGGATCCATGGAAGCGTTCCAGAGTTATGACCTCATAAAGGTACAGTGGTCAGAATTGTAAAAATTGGCCCGGTCATGAACGTGGAAACCACCCTTGGGGGTGAAGGGGTTAAGAGCCAACAGGTTTTTTGTAGCAAATTTTCACATTTATTTTTACTGTTTTGTGTGTTATTTATAAGATTGCTGTCATTTTTTTAGATGGAGGAAGGACTTTGTGCCTCCCAGGTACCAGGGTGCAGGGTTTGACCCATTTGCATTTTTTTTTTATTAATATAATTATAATGCTGTAAATTGCATAATGAAGAAAGGTCGTTTCAGGTCAGTAGTGAAGGACGGTGTTCGCAGGAGAGACGCCGGACCAGATCTGGATGAAAGGGAATATTTTCTTATCATTCTGTGTTTTCTAGTCACATGTTCCCTTCTAGTCCTTTATTATGTATTTATTGCTTGTTGCTCTGATTTTACGCCTCCATATTGCACGCTGCCGGTCACCGGAGAGCTTCCATATATTACACCTCCGCCGCCGGTCGTCCCTCTTGTGTAGACATTTGCTTCTCTCTCATCCTTCTTCATTTAGAAGACATCTTATTGCTCTGTAAGGTTTTTTTATTCTTTTTTTCGGGGACTCAAACAAGCGATGTGTGCAGTCTGATTTTCTATCACGTCTGCTTCTCTCTGGTCTCACACATCATAATCACAGGCAAAAAAAAAAGCGTTATGGGACTAGATGATAATGAATGGATGGCTTAGAAAGCAGAATCAAGTCACAAACGAGTAAATAAATGACTAAGAACACAAGCGAAGAAGATCTGTTTATAGACGGAACCGAGAAAATATCCGTTTGCATAATTATAAAACCTAGAACAATCCTGACATTTCACGGACCGGATGGATAATGGGATTACGGCTTAGGGCCGATCCGGTCACAAACCTCACAGAACAGAGGACATACGTGATCACATAATATGGCCGGAGACAAAGTATCAAGGACGCACGTCCCATATCCATCCATTCATTGCGGCCAAACAACGTTTCCGACACTGAGCACGAGGTTCTTCGTAATCATCTCAATCAGAATGTATGAAGCCACTGTAACATCACAGCGAACCTGGAGGCGCCGACCACCACTGCAGCGACACTACACAAGCAGGAGGAGCGCCCCAGGTGGTCCACAGCACCATACTGAAGGCAAAGCCCCCATGGCTCCGTGTCACAAGCAGAGCAGTGCAAGTGATGTGGTGTGACCTGGAGCCACGGGGGCTCTGCCTTGCGCATCGGTGCTGTGTGGCATCTGGGTTGCTCTCCCTGCTGCCTCGGTGTTGAGTTGGCGGTGGTCACAGCATGGCGCTGACAAGATAAGACACCCATGGAGAAGTTCACTGTGACATTGCTGATCAAAATGGCAACTAAGAACCTCACGGCCAGTTTTGTACATTTTGTTTGACTGCAATAGATCAATATATAAGATTTGGATGTGCAGGGCATGTATTTTTTTTCTACAAGTATAGCATAGGCTCAGTGGTTAACAGTCAGTGGCTCAGTGGTCAGCACTGTTGCTTTGTAGCGCTGCGGTCTTGGGTTCAAATCCCACCAAGGACAACATGTTTGAGGAGTTTGTATGTTCTCCCCGTGTTTGGGTGAATTTCCTCTCGGTTCTCTGGTTTCTACTCACATTCCAAAGACTGGTAGTGATGGGGACAGTGACGATGCTTGTAAAGCTCTGTGGGATATGATGGCGCTATATATGAGAGGAAAATAAATAACCTAGAACCAATCTGATAGACCTTAGAGAATAAAGGACGTAAAGTATATGATCAGGTCATGTACTAGAACAGACAAACTCATCAGTTTTTTCAGAAATCAAAACAAACTAAAATGTCTTCTAGAATCTAGAACACATCTGATCACGAATGTTCTAGAACCTCAGACACCTGATCACAATCTCGGCAGAGCAAAGAACGTCTAAGGGCAAATACATTACAGAAGGTCACAGAGATCTGCTCATAGAATCCAAAAAGAACCCCGACCATATCAGATCGTGTCCTTTATAGCCCAAATAGTTCCAGATTTGTATATTGAAGCATTAAATCATAGTGAACCAAACTCACATAATTATTGCAAAAAGTAGAAATAGGATCCAAACAGCTATATCATTTTTTTTCTTATTTTAGTGAAATTTAAAAACCTTAGAAAACATTTGAACGTTTTAAAATTGATCTGTTGTATTCTGGTCGTGTAGGACAGGGTTTCCCAACTCCAGTCCTCAAGGCACACCAACAGATCATGTTTTCAGGATTTCCTTAGTATTGCTCAGGTGATAATTGCTTCACCTGTGCAATACAAAGGAAATCCTGAAAACATCATCTGTTGGTGTGCCTTGAGGACTGGAGTTGGGAAACCCTGGTGTAGGAGAACCACATGGAAAAGACCCAATTGTGGGGTTCAAGGTGTATAATTAAGTGTATGTCTGCATATACCCCAGTAGGGTGTATCTCACAATTCTATATCTAAATCATAGAATACATATAAGTATAAATGTCACAATGTCAGTGCACAAGGTAAACATTCAAATACAATATTATCGTCCAAGGGCAATGCTTATTAGTCTCGCTGCTGTGCAACAAAACATTATACATTTGCAATATCTATTGTCATGGTCTCAGTGCGGGTTTGACTCCCACATGTGGGGTTAAAGTCTGAAACCAGTGCTGATGACGGGAATTTCTGGGGTTAAAGGTTGTGAACCCAGTGCAGGCTTACCTGCACACCTGGGGCTTATGATTGTGGCCTCTCCCTGGTTCTGGGAGAGGCTTCTTATAGCCTCAGGACGCTCCCATCCCCCGTCAGTTATACTTTCTCCCTTGGCATTGTGTGGTGACCCCTGAGTGTGTTTGTGCTGTGTTCTGGTTGCTTGATACTCTGTGTATGACTCGGTCTGTTCTCTGGATACTGCTTGTTGGATTCTGCTTAGTACCTTCTATGTCTGTTTGGCGTTGACCACTGCCTGTCCCCGACTATCCGTTCTGTCTCATCCCTGGTACTTTATTGTTATCTCTGTGTATGACCTGGTTTGTCTGACTTGAGTATTTCTCTATAGTATTTTGCCTATCTCTGTCAGCAGGATGCTAAGCCCCGCCCCCTTGCGGTCACATGACCGTAGGTCCTTCACTGCTCACTGACTTCAGCTTCTCTAGGTCCTGTTTGCTTGAACTATCCGGCCGTGTCTGACCCCGGGTACCTCTGCAGTGTGGGTGAGTCCTTGCTCCGCGGTGGCTGCACGCCGGCGCTGACAGGACCGTGACATCTATCTTGATATCCATCCAACTTGGGATCGCAGCATAGTAATAATGCATCCAATTGTATCTATAATTAGTTTAACAATGCAACATACGCGCCGATCAAACACAATGCAGTAACAGCAAACATATTAAATCCAGGTAGCACGCCACGCAGGTTCCCCAACACGCGTTTCGCGTCTCTTGCTTCTTCACAGGTTGTGATAGGATCACATACACTACAGGACACAGTAGGCATACTACCCAGGCCCATTTTCTTCATACAAGGAACAGGCAACACTCCATATAGTAATATATCATACAGGTCATGTCGCTATTGTGGAGCATTATAGATCAAGCGTGTCGAGCAAAAAAAAAGTAAAATACAATATTTATTTCAAAATATAAAATATATAAAATGCAACAGTTTTAAAAGGAGTGTCTCAGACCTTAGAACACAGACGGAGAGAACAGCTACAGCAGTGGGGTAGTGGTTATACACATGTTTACACCATATTTGGCATTAAGAATGCACCTCTTGCCCGTATATCTGCACATGTGATTAGTTTCCATAAGCAAAATAATTCTGGCTGTATTTGCACTAAGCGCAATAACCCCACATTTGTATAGAGCCTAGATAACATTGCTGACACCAGTAGAAAGTGGGGAATAAAAATCAGCCTGCCCTGCACCAAGTATTCTTGGTATTATACAGTATATAAATGATCAAGATATCATATATGTCTTAAGGTGTATCACAATGATTAGACTCCAAAAAAAAAAAAAAATTCAAGTGCCAGTGCTGTAGATTTCAATTATAGTGCTTAAGACCACAGCCTGTACTTTATGGTGGAATGTCATATCCATGTATTCAATGACCCCTATGAAGAGCAGTCCGTAATATCACTCTGCCAGTGCAGAAGTATAAACATTCATTTCATGGTATAGTATTTGAGAGCGCAGCTTGTATGGGCATAGTGGCATGCTATACCCATGTGCTCAAATCCACGTGGAAAGGAAATCCTTAGTAATGCACTCTCTGAGTAGCGTGCAAGGACAAATACACATCCTGAATAGTCAGAACAGGCAGTGAGTGTACATAATACACTGGGTCTGTGCTGTTAGAAGCGGGAACGCCAAGTGGCACGCCGTCTCTCCTGACCCCTCACATAGATCCGGTAACACACCTCACAGAATCCAAAAACCTAGACTAGATCAGATTATATCCTTTATATACCATAGTACCATAGAACAGAATTCAGAAAATATCTGAGAGGACCTATAACATCATTGATCACATACTCCGCAGAACATGGAACTTATCAGAGCAAATATCTTATTGAACCAAAAACAATCTGATCACACACCTTAGAAAAGCTAGAATATATGTGATCACACACTGTACCTTACCGAACCTAGAACATATCTGATCACACACTGTCCGGTATATTATCTGATCACACACTGTCCAGTATCTTATCTGATCACACACGGTCCGGTATATTATCTGATCACACACTGTCCGGTATCTTATCTGATCACACACTGTCCAGTATATTATCTGATCACACACGGTCCGGTATATTATCTGATCACACACGGTCCGGTATATTATCTGATCACACACGGTCCGGTATCTTATCTGATCACACACGGTCCGGTATATTATCTGATCACACACGGTCCGGTATATTATCTGATCATACACTGTCCGGTATATTATCTGATCACACACGGTCCGGTATATTATCTGATCACACACTGTCCGGTATATTATCTGATCACACACGGTCCGGTATATTATCTGATCACACACGGTCCGGTATATTATCTGATCACACACTGTCCGGTATCTTATCTGATCACACACGGTCCGGTATATTATCTGATCACACACGGTCCGGTTTATTATCTGATCACACACGGTCCGGTATATTATCTGATCACACACGGTCCGGTATATTATCTGATCACACACGGTCCGGTATATTATCTGATCACACACGGTCCGGTATATTATCTGATCACACACGGTCCGGTATATTATCTGATCATACACTGTCCGGTATATTATCTGATCACACACGGTCTGGTATATTATCTGATCACACACGGTCCGGTATATTATCTGATCACACACGGTCCGGTATATTATCTGATCACACACGGTCCGGTATATTATCTGATCACACACAGTCCAGTATATTATCTGATCACACACTGTCCGGTATATTATCTGATCACACACTGTCCAGTATCTTATCTGATCACACACTGTCCGGTATATTATCTGATCACACACTGTCCGGTATATTATCTGATCACACACTGTCCGGTATCTTATCTGATCACACACGGTCCGGTATATTATCTGATCACACACGGTCCGGTATATTATCTGATCATACACTGTCCGGTATCTTATCTGATCACACACGGTCCGGTATATTATCTGATCACACACGGTCCGGTATATTATCTGATCACACACGGTCCGGTATATTATCTGATCACACACGGTCCGGTATATTATCTGATCACACACTGTCCGGTATCTTATCTGATCACACACTGTCCGGTATATTATCTGATCACACACTGTCCGGTATATTATCTGATCATACACTGTCCGGTATATTATCTGATCACACACTGTCCAGTATATTATCTGATCACACACTGTCCAGTATATTATCTGATCACACACTGTCCGGTATATTATCTGATCACACACTGTCCGGTATCTTATCTGATCACACACTGTCCGGTATATTATCTGATCACACACTGTCCGGTATATTATCTGACCACACACTGTCCGGTATCTTATCTGATCACACACTGTCCGGTATCTTATCTGATCACACACTGTCCGGTATATTATCTGATCACACACTGTCCGGTATATTATCTGATCACACACTGTCCAGTATATTATCTTATCACACACCTTAGAAAAGCTAGAATATATGTGATCACACACTGTACCTTGCCGAACCTAGAACATATCTGATCACACACTGTCCGGTATCTTATCTGATCACACACGGTCCGGTATATTATCTGATCACACACTGTCCGGTATCTTATCTAATCACACACGGTCCGGTATATTATCTGATCACACACTGTCCGGTATATTATCTGATCACACACTGTCCGGTATATTATCTGATCACACACTGTCTGGTATCTTATCTGATCACACACGGTCCGGTATATTATCTGATCACACACTGTCCGGTATCTTATCTGATCACACACGGTCCGGTATCTTATCTGGTCACACACTGTCCGATATTTGATCACACACTGTCCGGTATCTTATCTGATCACACACGGTCCGGTATCTTATCCGATCACACACTGTCCGGTATCTTATCTGATCACACACGGTCCGGTATCTTATCTGGTCACACACTGTCCGATATCTGATCACACACTGTCCGGTATCTTATCTGATCAAACACTGTCCGGTATCTCATCTGATCACACACTGTCCGGTATCTTATCTGATCACACACTGTCCGGTACCTTATCTGATCTCACACTGTCCGGTATCTTATCTGATCACACACTGTCCGATATCTGATCACACACGGTCCGGTATATTATCTGATCACACACTGTCTGTATATTACCGATCACACACTGTCCGGTATCTTATCTGATCACACACGGTCCGGTATGTTATCTGATCACACACTGTCCGGTATATTATCTGATCACACACGGTCCGGTATATTATCTGGTCACACACTGTCCGGTATATTATCTGATCACACATGGTCCGATATCTTATCTGATCACACGCGGTCCGGTATCTTATCTGGTCACACACTGTCCGATATCTGATCACACACTGTCCTGTATCTTATCTGATCAAACACTGTCCGGTATCTTATCTGATCAAACACTGTCCGGTATCTTATCTGATCACACACTGTCCAGTACCTTATCTGATCACACACTGTCCGGTATCTTATCTGATCACACACGGTCCGGTATCTTATCTGGTCACACACTGTCCGATATTTGATCACACACTGTCCGGTATCTTATCTGATCACACACTGTCCGGTATCTTATCTGATCACACACGGTCCGGTATCTTATCTGGTCACACACTGTCCGATATCTGATCACACACTGTGCGGTATCTTATCTGGTCACACACTGTCCGATATCTGATCACACACGGTCCGGTATCTTATCTGGTCACACACTGTCCGATATTTGATCACACACTGTCCGGTATCTTATCTGATCACACACTGTCCGGTATCTTATCTGATCACACACTGTCCGGTATCTTATCTGATCACACACTGTCCGGTATCTTATCTGATCACACACTGTCCGGTATCTTATCTGATCAAACACTGTCCGGTATCTTATCTATTCACACACTGTCCGGTATCTTATCTGATCACACACTGTCCGGTATCTTATCTGATCACACACTGTCCGATATCTGATCACACACGGTCTGGTATATTATCTGATCACACACTGTCTGTATATTACCGATCACACACTGTCCGGTATCTTATCTGATCACACACGGTCCGGTATATTATCTGATCACACACTGTCCGGTATATTATCTGATCACACACGGTCCGGTATATTATCCAATCACACACTGTCCGGTATATTATCTGATCACACATGGTCCGATATCTTATCTGATCACACGCGGTCCGGTATCTTATCTGGTCACACACTGTCCGATATCTGATCACACACTGTCCTGTATCTTATCTGATCAAACACTGTCCGGTATCTTATCTGATCACACACTGTCTGGTATCTTATCTGATCACACACTGTCCGGTACCTTATCTGATCACACACTGTCCGGTATCTTATCTGATCACACACTGTCCGATATCTGATCACACATGGTCCGGTATATTATCTGATCACACACTGTCTGTATATTACCGATCACACATTGTCCGGTATCTTATCTGATCACACACAGTCCGGTATATTATCTGATCACACACTGTCCGGTATATTATCTGATCACACACGGTCCGGTATATTATCCAATCACACACTGTCCGGTATCTTATCTGATCACACACGGTCCGGTATCTTATCTGGTCACACACTGTCCGGTATATTATCTCATCACACATGGTCCGATATCTTATCTGATCACACGCGGTCCGGTATCTTATCTGATCACACACTGTCCGGTATCTTATCTGATCACACACTGTCCGGTACCTTATCTGATCACACACTGTCCGGTATCTTATCTGATCACACACTGTCCGATATCTGATCCCACACGGTCCGGTATATTATCTGATCACACACTGTCTGTATATTACCGAACACACACTGTCCGGTATCTTATCTGATCACACACGGTCCGGTATCTTATCTGGTCACACACGGTCCGGTATATTATCTGGTCACACACTGTCCGGTATATTATCCAATCACACACTGTCCGGTATCTTATCTGATCACACGCGGTCCGGTATATTATCTGATCACACATGGTCCGGTATCTTATCTGGTCACACACTGTCCGGTATATTATCTGATCACACATGGTCCGATATCTTATCTGATCACACACTGTCCGGTATATTATCTGATCACACATGGTCCGATATCTTATCTGATCACACGCGGTCCGGTATATTATCTGATCACACACTGTCCGGTATATTATCTGATCACACACGGTCCGGTATATTATCTGATCACTCACGGTCCGGTATATTATCTGATCACACATGGTCCGATATCTTATCTGATCACACGCGGTCCGGTATATTATCTGATCACACACTGTCCGGTATATTATCTGATCACACACGGTCCGGTATATTATCTGATCACACACGGTCCGGTATATTATCTGATCACACACTGTCCGGTATATTATCTGATCACACATGGTCCGATATCTTATCTGATCACACGTGGTCCGGTATATTATCTGATCACACACTGTCCGGTATATTATCTGATCACACACGGTCCGGTATATTATCTTATCACACACCTTAGAAAAGCTAGAATATATGTGATCACACACTGTACCTTACCGAACCTAGAACATATCTGATCACACACTGTCCGTTATCTTATCTGATCACACACGGTCCGGTATATTATCTGATCACACACTGTCCGGTATCTTATCTGATCACACACTGTCCGGTATATTATCTGATCACACACGGTCCGGTATATTATCTGATCATACACTGTCCGGTATATTATCTTATCACACACTGTCCGATATCTTATCTGATCACACACTGTCCGGTATCTTACCTGATCACACACTGTCCAATTTCTTATCTGATCACACACTGTCCGGTATCTTATCTGATCACATACTGTCCGGTATCTTATCTGATCACACACGGTCCGATATCTTATCTGATCACACACGGTCCGGTATATTATCTGATCGCACACTGTCCAGTATATTATCTGATCACACACTGTCCGATATCTTATCTGATCACACACTGTCCGATATCTTATCTGATCACACACTGTCCGATATCTTATCTGATCACACACTGTCCGGTATCTTACCTGATCACACACTGTCCAATTTCTTATCTGATCACACACTGTCCGGTATCTTATCTGATCACATACTGTCCGGTATCTTATCTGATCACACACGGTCCGGTATATTATCTGATCGCACACTGTCCGGTATATTATCTTATCACACACCTTAGAAAAGCTAGAATATATGTGATCACACACTGTACCTTACCGAACCTAGAACATATCTGATCACACACTGTCCGTTATCTTATCTGATCACACACGGTCCGGTATATTATCTGATCACACACTGTCCGGTATCTTATCTGATCACATACTGTCCGGTATCTTATCTGATCACACACGGTCCGATATCTTATCTGATCACACACGGTCCGGTATATTATCTGATCGCACACTGTCCGGTATATTATCTTATCACACACCTTAGAAAAGCTAGAATATATGTGATCACACACTGTACCTTACCGAACCTAGAACATATCTGATCACACACTGTCCGTTATCTTATCTGATCACACACGGTCCGGTATATTATCTGATCACACACTGTCCGGTATCTTATCTGATCACACACTGTCCGGTATATTATCTGATCACACACGGTCCGGTATATTATCTGATCATACACTGTCCGGTATATTATCTTATCACACACTGTCCGATATCTTATCTGATCACACACTGTCCGGTATCTTATCTGATCACACACTGTCCGGTATATTATCTGATCACACACTGTCCGGTATATTATCTGATCACACACTGTCCGATATCTTAGTATATTATCTGATCACACACTGTCCGGTATATTATCTGATCACACACTGTCCGGTATATTATCTGATCACACACTGTCTGGTATATTATCTGATCTCACACTGTCCGGTATATTATCTGATCACACACTGTCCGGTATATTATCTGATCACACACTGTCCGATATCTTATCTGATCACACACTGTCCGGTGTATTATCTGATCACACACTGTCCGGTATATTATCTGATCACACACAGTCCGGTATATTATCTGATCACACACTGTCCGGTATATTATCTGATCATACACTGTCCGGTATATTATCTGATCACACACTGTCCGGTGTATTATCTGATCACACACTGTCCGGTGTATTATCTGATCACACACTGTCCGGTATATTATCTGATCACACACAGTCCGGTATATTATCTGATCACACACTGTCCGGTATATTATCTGATCACACACTGTCCGGTATATTATCTGATCACACACTGTCCGGTATATTATCTGATCACACACTGTCCGATATCTTATCTGATCACACACTGTCCAGTATATTATCTGATCACACACGGTCCGATATCTGATCACACACGGTCCGGTATATTATCTGATCACACACTGTCTGGTATATTATCCGATCACACACTGTCCGGTATCATATCTAATCACACACGGTCTGGTATATTATCTGATCACACACTGTCCAGTATATTATCTGATTACACACTGTCCGGTATCTTATCTAATCACACACGGTCTGGTATATTATCTTATCACACACGGTCTGGTATATTATCTGATCACACACGGTCCGATATCTTATCTGATCACACACTGTCCGATATCTTATCTGATCACACACTGTCCGGTATATTATCTGATCACACACTGTCCGGTATCTTATCTGATCACACACTGTCCGATATCTTATCTGATCACACACTGTCCGGTATATTATCTGATCACACACTGTCCGGTATCTTATCTAATCACACACGGTCTGGTATATTATCTTATCACACACGGTCTGGTATATTATCTGATCACACACGGTCCGATATCTTATCTGATCACACACTGTCCGATATCTTATCTGATCACACACTGTCCGGTATATTATCTGATCACACACTGTCCGGTATCTTATCTGATCACACACTGTCCGATATCTTATCTGATCACACACTGTCCGGTATATTATCTGATCACACACTGTCCGGTATCTTATCTGATCACACACTGTCCGATATCTTATCTGATCACACACTGTCCGATATCTTATCTGATCACACACTGTCCGATATCTTATCTGATCACACACTGTCCGGTATATTATCTGACCACACACTGTCCGATATCTTATCTGATCACACACTGTCCGATATCTTATCTGATCACACACTGTCCGATATCTTATCTGATCACACACTGTCCGGTATCTTACCTGATCACACACTGTCCAATTTCTTATCTGATCACACACTGTCCGGTATCTTATCTGATCACATACTGTCCGGTATCTTATCTGATCACACACGGTCCGATATCTTATCTGATCACACACGGTCCGGTATATTATCTGATCGCACACTGTCCAGTATATTATCTGATCACACACTGTCCGATATCTTATCTGATCACACACTGTCCGATATCTTATCTGATCACACACTGTCCGATATCTTATCTGATCACACACTTTTCGGTATCTTACCTGATCACACACTGTCCAATTTCTTATCTGATCACACACTGTCCGGTATCTTATCTGATCACATACTGTCCGGTATCTTATCTGATCACACACGGTCCGATATCTTATCTGATCACACACGGTCCGGTATATTATCTGATCGCACACTGTCCAGTATATTATCTGATCACACACTGTCCGATATCTTATCTGATCACACACTGTCCGATATCTTATCTGATCACACACGGTCCGGTATATTATCTTATCACACACTGTCTGGTATATTATCTGATCACACACTGTCCGGTATCTTATCTGATCACACACGCTCTGGTATATTATCTGATCACACACTGTCCAGTATCTTATCTGATCACACACGCTCCGGTATATTATCTGATCACACACGCTCCGGTATATTATCTGATCACACACGGTCCGGTATATTATCTTATCACACACTGTCCGGTATATTATCTGATCACACACTGTCCGGTATATTATCTGATCACACACTGTCCGATATCTTATCTGATCACACACTGTCCGATATCTTATCTGATCACACACTGTCCGGTATATTATCTGATCACACACAGTCCGGTATATTATCTGATCACACACTGTCCGGTATATTATCTGATCTCACACTGTCCGGTATATTATCTGATCACACACTGTCCGGTATATTATCTGATCACACACTGTCCGGTATATTATCTGATAACACACGGTCCGGTATATTATCTGATCACACACTGTCCGATATCTTATCTGATCACACACTGTCCGATATCTTATCTTATCTTATCACACACGGTCTGGTATATTATCTGATCACACATGGTCCGGTATATTATCTGATCACACACTGTCCAGTATATTATCTGATCACAAAGTGTCCGATATCTTATCTGATCACACACTGTCCGATATCTTATCTGATCACACACTGTCCAGTATCTTAACTGATCACACACGGTCCGGTATCTTATCTGATCACACACGGTCCGGTATATTATCTGATCACACACGGTCCGGTATATTATCTGATCACACGCTGTCCGATATCTTATCTGATCACACATGGTCCGGTATATTATCTGATCACACACTGTCCAGTATATTATCTGATCACACACTGTCCGATATCTTATCTGATCACACACTGTCCGATATCTTATCTGATCACACACGGTCCGGTATATTATCTGATCACACACAGTCCGATATCTTATCTGATCACACACTGTCCGGTATATTATCTGATCACACACTGTTCGATATCTTATCTGATCACACACTGTCCGATATCTTATCTGATCACACACAGTCCGGTATATTATCTGATCACACACTGTCCGATATCTTATCTGCTCACACAGGGTCCGGTATATTATCTGATCACACACTGTCCGGTATATTATCTGATCACACACTGTCCGATATCTTATCTGATCACACACTGTCCGGTATCTTAACTGATCACACACTGTCCGGTATTTTATCTTATCACACACTGTCTGGTATATTATCCGATCACACACAGTACAGTATCTTATCTGATCACACACTGTCCGATATCTTATCTGATCACACACTGTCCGGTATATTATCTGATCACACACGGTCCGGTATATTATCTGATCACACACGGTCCAGTATCTTATCTGATCACACACTGTCCGGTATCTTATCTGATCACACACGGTCTGGTATGTTATCTGATCACACACGGTCCGGTATATTATCTGATCACACACTGTCCGGTATATTATCTGATCACACACGGTCCGGTATCTTATCTGATCACACACTGTCCAGTATCTTATCTGATCACACACTGTCCGGTATCTTATCTGATCACACACGGTCTGGTATATTATCTGATCACACACGGTCCGGTATATTATCTGATCACACACGGTCCGGTATATTATCTGATCACACACTGTCCAGTATCTTATCTGATCACACACTGTCCGGTATATTATCTGATCACACACTGTCCGGTATATTATCTGATCACACACTGTCCGGTATATTACTGATCACACACGGTCCGGTATCTTATCTGATCACACACGGTCCGGTATATTATCTGATCACACACTGTCCGGTATCTTATCTGATCACACACTGTCCGGTATATTACTGATCACACACGGTCCAGTATATTATCTGATCACACACTGTCCGGTATATTACTGATCACACACGGTCCGGTATATTATCTGATCACACACTGTCCGGTATATTATCTGATCACACACGGTCCGGTATCTTATCTGATCACACACGGTCCGGTATATTATCTGATCACACACTGTCCAGTATCTTATCTGATCACACACTGTCCGGTATATTACTGATCACACACGGTCCGGTATATTATCTGATCACACACGGTCCGGTATCTTATCTGATCACACACGGTCCGGTATCTTATCTGATCACACACTGTCCAGTATCTTATCTGATCACACACTGTCCGGTATATTATCTGATCACACACTGTCCGGTATATTATCTGATCACACACTGTCCGGTATATTACTGATCACACACGGTCCGGTATATTATCTGATCACACACGGTCCGGTATCTTATCTGATCAAACACGGTCCGGTATATTATCTGATCACACACTGTCCAGTATCTTATCTGATCACACACTGTCCGGTATATTATCTGATCACACACTGTCCGGTATATTACTGATCACACACGGTCCGGTATATTATCTGATCACACACGGTCCGGTATCTTATCTGATCACACACGGTCCGGTATATTATCTGATCACACACTGTCCAGTATATTATCTGATCACACACTGTCCGGTATATTACTGATCACACACGGTCCAGTATATTATCTGATCACACACGGTCCGGTATATTATCTGATCACACACTGTCCAGTATCTTATCTGATCACACACTGTCCGGTATATTACTGATCACACACGGTCCAGTATATTATCTGATCACACACTGTCCGGTATATTACTGATCACACACGGTCCAGTATATTATCTGATCACACACTGTCCAGTATATTATCTGATCACACACTGTCCGGTATATTATCTGATCACACACTGTCCGGTATATTATCTGATCACACACTGTCCGGTATATTACTGATCACACACGGTCCGGTATATTATCTGATCACACACGGTCCGGTATCTTATCTGATCACACACTGTCCAGTATCTTATCTGATCACACACTGTCCGGTATATTACTGATCACACACGGTCCAGTATATTATCTGATCACACACTGTCCAGTATCTTATCTGATCACACACTGTCCGGTATATTACTGATCACACACGGTCCGGTATATTATCTGATCACACACGGTCCGGTATCTTATCTGATCACACACTGTCCAGTATCTTATCTGATCACACACTGTCCGGTATCTTATCTGATCACACACTGTCCAATTGACTGTGAACAACCAACATCTTTTGCAGCATTGCTCCTTTGTTTCAATTGACATCTCTCGTGTTGGAGCCATGATTCATGTCAGTCCACTTGGTGCAACAGCTCTCCAAGGTGTGCTCAATCCTTTTCAGATGCAGACTAATGAGCAGATCTAATTTGATGCAGGTGTTAGTTTTGGGAATGAAAATTTACAGGGTGATTCCATAATTTTTTCCCTCAAAATTGAGTGATTCCATAATTTTCCCCTATGCTTGGTCTAAAAAAGTAACCATTACTGATGACCACATTTTTTGTTCTTGATTTCTTTTAGTGTTTCTTAAAGCCAGAAAGTTGCCGTTTGAATTGGCTTTAGTTTTGTGCCATGTCTGTGATCGGCTTTTTTTATACAACTGAATGAACATCCTCCAAGGCCGCTGATTCCATAATTTTTGCCACAGGTTATATATATCAGTTCTGGGCCTGCAGGGCGAGTGAGGGAGAGCCTTCGTGGAGCAGGGGCGCCAAAACATCGCTTTTAGGGTGCCAACCTCCGTTGGCAGATAGGGACCACAGTGGACACGCATTGTTACCTGGGCCATGTGTGGGTGTACCAGGGAACTACTCCATTAGAGACTATCTAGCCTATTTGTTGGCCTCCTGCCATCCCACTGGCCTGATATCCTTGGCCCGTGGCAGGCAGAAGGAAACAATATAGTGACTCTCTCTTGGAACATGTGTTCAACTGCATAAAGACCATGACATATCTGAGCTGTTGGACATGGAGTATGTGATTAATCATTTGTATTATCACAATTATTGTGCACTTTGGTTTTCTTTTGGTGTTTTATTTTTAATATATTGTTGAAATATGTGTTTTTAAGGGTTATATGTTTATACTGTTTCTATGTTCTACCTGCCCTGTTTTGCTGCCCTACCTGCGCTGTTTTGCTGCCCTACCTGCGCTGTTTTGCTGCTCTACCTGCCCTGTTTTGCTGCTCTACCTGCCCTGTTTTGCTGCTCTACCTGCCCTGTTTACCTGCTCTACCTGGGCTGTTTTTCTGCTCTACCTGCACTGTTTTGATGCTCTACCTGCGCTGTTTTGATGCTCTACCTGCGCTGTTTTGCTGCTCTGTTTGCGCTGTTTTGATGCTCTACCTGCCCTGTTTTCTTCTTTACCTGTGCTGTTTTTCTGCGCCAGCTGCCCTGTTTTTCTTGTTCTGCGCTGTTGTTTGTGCTGCTGTTTGCTCAGAAGTTCGCTTTGTAACATCATTTATTTTATTTTTCTTAGATATTAAAAGGTATCAATTCTACGATCATTCTAAGATCATTTTCTTTCTCTTACTGAGAGCAATCAAGATAATTTTAATGTAACTTCGCTGTTGTTTCTACTCTATCTGTGCTGTTGTTTTCACTGTAGTTGAATTATTGTTTTTGCCCTTCCTACGCTTTTTCTTTCTCAAACCTGCACTGTTTTTCTGCTCTACCTGTCATGTTTTTCTTGCTCTAACTTGAGCTGTTTTGCTGTTCTACCTGCGCTATTTCTCTGCTCTACCTGCACTGTTTTTCATTCTCCACCTGCCCTGTTTTTCTTGCTTTAACCTTCGCTATTTTCTTGCTCTACCTGCACTGTTTTTCTGCTCTATCTGCACTGTTTTTCTTGCTCTACCTGCTCTGTTTTTCTTGCTCCAACTGCCATGTTTTTCTTTCTCTACCTGTGCTGTTTTCTTGCTCTGCCTGCCCTGTTTTGCTTGCTCTACCTGCGCTGTTTTCTTGCTCTGCCTGCCCTGTTTTTCTTGATCTTCCTGCCCTGTTTTGCTTGCTCTACCTGCCTTGTTTTTCTTGCTCCACCTGCCCTGTTTTTCTTGCTTTACCTGTCCTGTTTTTCTTGCTCCACCTGCCCTGTTTTTCATGCTCCACCTGCCCTGTTTTTCATTCTCCACCTGCCCTGTTTTTCTTGTTCTACCTGCCCTGTTTTTCTTGCTCTACTTGCCCTGTTTTTCTTGCTCCACCTGTCCTGTTTTTCATGCTCCACCTGCCCTGTTTTTCTTTCTCTACCTGCACTGTTTTCTTGCTCTGCCTGCCCTGTTTTTCTTGCTCTACCTGCCCTGTTTTTCTTGCTCTTCCTGCGCTGTTTTCTTGCTCTGCGTGCCCTGTTTTTCTTGCTCCACCTGCCCTGTTTTTGTTGCTCTACCTGCGCTGTTTTCTTGCTCTGCCTGCCCTGTTTTTGTGCTCCATCTCCGCTGTTGTTTTTGTGTCTTAGCTCCCATCTTCCTCTGTCTTTCTGCAGCTGTATTCATACTTCTGCTCTCGATGACCTCGGACTCCTCCATGTTGTATTAATCGTGCGTGGCAGAGTCGTTCTCGCGCGGTTCTGGAGGTTCTTGTCGCATTGGTTGTTGTTGTTGTGGATGGTGGGTAATAATCGCTGATTCTAGATCCCTTGTGACTATTGATTACCGTTTGCTGATTGAAAGTTGTGGAGAAGACAAAGCCGGATGGTTTATTGTGGCGCGATCCCAGCGCTGCCCCCTCACTCTCCACATTGTATACTTATATTTGTTAATTAGATTTCATTTGCAATGTTCTCATTCTCTGCCAAGAAACAAGATGTTTGCTGCTAAAAAGTTCTTTTATTTTGTGGGGAGGACGGGCTTTGAAGCCAGACGAGGCGGCTTCCTTCGAGCTGGATAGAAATGTGTTGATCTAAGTAGTGCAATTAGATGACAAATATGTGGTTTCCGGGAGAATCTTGTATCAAGAGCTAAATAATTAGTGTGAATGAATGTTATATGTTCCCCAAGGAGGGAAGACCCCAAAGCACAAGGAAAATGGGGACAGCAAATCTATCAATCCTTCACATCCATGCAAACTCATAGAAACATGACCGCCCCATCCTGAGAACACGACCTTGCGTTAGCAGCCGAGGAGCAGGTTGTTCTTTGTCGCCCAAGTCCTGTAAGGGTCTGTGCACACATTGCATTTTTTGTTGCATTTTTTCTGCCCAATTTTGTCACAAAACCTGTGTGAAAAGTAAATGAGGTTCCTGAAGTTTCATGCACAGTTGCACACATTGCTTTTTTCCTTGCAAATTTAATTTAATGTTTTTTGCTGCAGATTTCACCCACACTAATGAGTGGCGAAACATCTGCAACAATAACGCAACAAGAACATGGCAAAATGCGCATATTTTGTTTTTCCTGCAAAGAGATGCAGAAAGGGTGCAGAAATTCCTGCAGAAAATAGTTATCGTGTGCACAGAGCCTTACAGCCAATCTAAGGGTAAGTTCACACAGGGCGTTTTTGCTGCGTTTTTTTTTTTCTGCAGCAAAACCTGATTTCTTGGCATGAAAGAAGCTGCGGGAAAAATGCAAATAAAAACGCGCCAAAACATGTGTTTTAGCTGCAGCTTCTTTCCTGCCAAGAAATCAGGTTTTGCTGCAGAGAAAAAAACCCGCAGTAAACGCCCAGTGTGAACTTACTCTAATAGAGAAGTCTGCAACAAAAACGCATGTACAAAACGTGGCAAAAACGCACGTGTTTTACGCAGAGGTTTTCATAGCAACACATCAGGATTATTCTGGTTATCATCAGAAAGGACTGGGTCATAGCCGGAGTGGGGCAAAAACATCATCCCAAGGCCCCATGTGTTCCACTCTGTCTTCAGCTCTGTGTAGAAGTAAGTACACCCTAAGCTGCAGGTAGATGATATGTTTGTGCTTTTGTTGAGATCGACTTTAGGGTTCTAGTCCAAGTGAATGTAGCAATATATACATTGAGGCTTTGGATAAGAATGTGTCGTCAGGTTTCTATATGTTACACATTGTACACCGATAGAAAAGTAAATATTTATTACAGATTGATATAATATACAAATGGCAGCGCTGGGTAATAATCATTGTAGCTTCACATCATAATGGAGGTTGTAGGTGCAATAAATAGGTATTGAAGGTATAAATATACGCTGTAGATGACATAATATATATATTGTAGGTTAATATGGACGGTATATAGATTATATAATATATATACTGTAGATGATATAATTTATATTGTAGGTTAATATGGACGGCATATAGATTATATAATATATATACTGTAGATAATATAATTTATATTGTAGTATATAGCTATGTACACTGTAGATGATATCATATATAATAATATATCTTGTAGGTGGATGGTGTAGTGCTCTGTACATTGCTGCTGAGGAGCTGACCGTGGTGCTGGTCCTTACATTATGTATCCTATGGATATTTCGCCCTATAGTAGACGATCTTTACATTGCTCAGTGATTGACACATGTAGCAGAGGTGAATCTGCTTATTAATCTGCCATCCCACCTCCCCTATATGTGAGGACGTCACCCGATAATCTTCTGTAGGTACATTTTTGCCTGTAGTTTATAATAGAAATCAGCGATGCATGTGCTGACCTGCGGCTTAGCTGCAGGAGCAGGGCTGTAGTGTAAAGTATGGCAGATGAACAGAGAGGTTTGAGTTTCTGGTAACACAAAATGTGGATTTCAGGCTACCGCAGACTCCAACAGACAATGCAGAAGAGCTGCACAGACTCAGGGTTACAACAGCACATTATAGTAAGTTTGCTTGCAGTCCTATGTAAAGCCGTGAATAGTGAGCTGTGACAGCACATTCAGCTCTGCTACATGAAAGAGCAGCGGTTAAAGCAGCTTTGGGTGGAGGTTGTTTACTTCCAGGGCCAGCCCGAACGTATAGGCGAACTAGGCGGCCGCCTAGGGCGCCGACCCAAAGGGGGCGCCAGAGAAAAAATAGAAAAAATTATAAAAAATCTTTTCAAAAGGCAAAAAGTTTTAGGGATGGAAAGAAAAGTGTACATATTTAAGGGCAAATATGACGCAAGAGAGGTTGGTTGGGTTGGCAACAATTTCGATAGAATCTGAAGTTGCTAAACAAATTAATCTCGGTGACTTAGTGTCATCCTTTTAAAAAAAAAAGGCAAGGAAACAAAAATTTTAATTACCTATGGTCGTTTTTGTTTTGTGTTATTGATTACTTTGTATATATTTGTCCTATACAACTTCTCAGAAGATTAAAGAGTTAGGAGAGAGTTAATTAATCATTGTTGTTGTGGTTTATTTTGCTCCTAAATTTATATCCCAAGTTTTCATCTACTGCCAAGAATAGTAGGGGCGCAACAAAATAGTTTCACCTAGGGCGCCGTAATCTCTCGGGCCGGCCCTGTTTACTTCTAGTCATCGGGCGATTCTCTAATTTCCGTTTATTGCCGGATTATCAGCTGATCGTGTCTGTTATGGGATTCCTATCAGGGGCGGACCCAGATGAGGGCCCCTGGGCAAGAACAGTACACGGGCCCCTTGCAGTCCAGTAGTTCTGTCTATGAAGCTGGATGTGGCCCCCTTTCCTCTTGGGCCCCTGTGCGGCTGCACCAAAGTGCAATATATTATGTCACTGCAGAATTGTGAGTGTATCTCTGAGTGAGACTGGAGTAGAAGAAAGTGATGAAACAGCAGGATTATGATTACAGCTCTGGATGAAAATAAAGTATAATAGGTTATGTGACTGACGTTTTCTGAAGGCATCTGTAGAAAATACTACAGTATAAGATACCATGTAACAGCAGACTTGTAAATGCTGTTGTGGCTAATACTGAGCTATAAGATATCAGGTTCTAGGAGAATTGTGAATGCAGCTCTGGTTGACTCTGAATAATATTGAAAATTCAAGATATCATGTAATTGTAAAATTGTGCATGCTTATCTGGGTGCGACCAAGTGTAAGATATTATGTAGCTGCAGAATTGTGAGTGTAGCTCTGGGTGACACTGGAGTAGACCAAAATGATGTTACAGCAGGATTGTGATTCCAGCTCTGGATCAAAACAAAGTAATATGTTATGTGATAGTAGAATTGTGAATGCAGCTCTGGGTGTGGCTGAAGTAGAAGCATTATATTATCAATTCCTCCTGTTCCTTTCTTATGGAGACGCTTGGGATTGTATCAAGGCTGCAAACAGAATCCCATATTATGTCCTGTACCACAGTTGATTTTTATCTGACACCGGTCACGGACGAGCACAAATACTGGAGCGGACTTAACTGAGTCGGTTCATGACACCGGGTAATAACAGCAACAGACTGGGGCCAAAACGTAAACCTCCATTCTTTACACTGCAGGCTGCATCCTGGAAAGTGTAACCATATAGAAACGTAGCGACTTGTTTTCTCGTTTTATAATTAAAAGCTTTATAATTAACATAAAATTAATTACATTAACCCGTGGCAGGTATGTATGTATGATCCCCGTCATCAGCCGTCACTTCTCTACATGGCTACATGTGAAAGTCTCGGTTTATACTTTTGTGTTGTTGTCACTTTGTTTCATTGAACCAAAATTCATAAAGAAACGGTGAAACTGCGCTAGTATGATAATTATCATGTCATTTCATGGAACAATTAGCAGACTCCATTATAAAGGGCTCAATCTAACACGAGCTCTGACGCGTATTACAACCGGTACAAAAGTACAAAAGAAAACGTAGAGCCGCCACACATAGCAACCAGCTACCACATTGTTCTGTTCAGGTTCTGGAACCCGCAGCACTCACCTCTCATTCACACTGACAGCTCTGCTTAATCATCAGCCGCAGCCAGAGCCATGATATTGTAATGTTTCTACCAGATAAACAGGTGAAAATGTCGCTAGATACTGGCTACAGAGAAGAGGAAGGCCAGTGACGGAAAATACTACATGGAAACAGCATTATAGTAGTTACCTAACTGTACATAGAGGCAGTATTATAGTAGTTCTATTCTTGTACATAGCAGCAGTATTATAGTAGTTATATTCTTGTACATAGGGGCAGTATTATAGTAGTTATATTCTTGTACATAGGGGCAGTATTATAGTAGTTATATTCTTGTATATAGGGAGCAGTATTATAGTACTTATATTCTTGTACATAGCAGCAGTATTATAGTAGTTATATTCTTGTACATAGGAGCAGTATTATAGTAGTTATATTCTTGTACATAGGAGCAGTATTATAGTAGTTATATTCCTGTAGAGAGGGGCAGTATTATAGTAGTTATATTCCTGTACATAGGGGCAGTATTATAGTAGTTATATTCTTGTACATAGGAGCAGTATTATAGTAGTTATACTCTTGCACATAGGGGGCAGTATTATAGTAGTTATATTCCTGTAGAGAGGGGCAGTATTATAGTAGTTATATTCTTGTACATAGGGGCAGTATTATAGTAGTTATATTCTTGTACATAGGGGCAGTATTATAGTAGTTATATTCTTGTATATAGGGAGCAGTATTATAGTACTTATATTCTTGTACATAGCAGCAGTATTATAGTAGTTATATTCTTGTACATAGGAGCAGTATTATAGTAGTTATATTCCTGTAGAGAGGGGCAGTATTATAGTAGTTATATTCCTGTACATAGGGGCAGTATTATAGTAGTTATATTCTTGTGCATAGGAGCAGTATTATAGTAGTTATATTCCTGTAGAGAGGGGCAGTATTATAGTAGTTATATTCCTGTACATAGGAGCAGTATTATAGTAGTTATACTCTTGCACATAGGGGGCAGTATTATAGTAGTTATATTCCTGTAGAGAGGGGCAGTATTATAGTAGTTATATTCTTGTGCATAGGAGCAGTATTATAGTAGTTATATTCCTGTAGAGAGGGGCAGTATTATAGTAGTTATATTCCTGTAGAGAGGGGCAGTATTATAGTAGTTATATTCCTGTACATAGGGGCAGTATTGTAGTAGTTATATTCTTGTGCATAGGAGCAGTATTATAGTAGTTATATTCCTGTAGAGAGGGGCAGTATTATAGTAGTTATATTCCTGTACATAGGGGCAGTATTATAGTAGTTATATTCTTGTACATAGGGGCAGTATTATAGTAGTTATATTCTTGTACATAGAGGCAGTATTATAGTACTTATATTCTTGTACATAGCAGCAGTATTATAGTAGTAATATTCTTGTACATAGGAGCAGTATTATAGTAGTTATATTCCTGTAGAGAGGGGCAGTATTATAGTAGTTATATTCTTGTACATAGCAGCAGTATTATAGTAGTTATATTCTTGTACATAGGCGCAGTATTATAGTAGTTATATTCTTGTACATAGGGGCAGTATTATAGTAGTTATATTCTTGTACATAGGAGCAGTATTATAGTAGTTCTATTCTTGTACATAGGGGCAGTATTATAGTAGTTAGCAGCAGTATTATAGTAGTTATATTCTTGTACATAGGGGCAGTATTATAGTAGTTATATTCCTGTACAGAGGGGCAGTATTATAGTAGTTATATTCTTGTACATAGGGGCAGTATTATAGTAGTTCTATTCTTGTACATAGGGGCAGTATTATAGTAGTTAGCAGCAGTATTATAGTAGTTATATTCTTGTACATAGGGGCAGTATTATAGTAGTTATATTCTTGTACATAGGGGCAGTATTATAGTAGTTATATTCTTGCACATAGGAGCAGTATTATAGTAGTTATATTCCTGTACAGAGGGGCAGTATTACAGTAGTTATATTCTTGTACATAGGGGCAGTATTATAGTAGTTCTATTCTTGTACATAGGGGCAGTATTATAGTAGTTATATTCTTGTACATAGCAGCAGTATTATAGTAGTTATATTCTTGTACATAGGGGCAGTATTATAGTAGTTATATTCTTGTACATAGGGGCAGTATTATAGTAGTTATATTCTTGCACATAGGAGCAGTTTTATAGTAGTTATATTCTTGTACATAGGGGACAGTATTATAGTAGTTATATTCTTGTACATAGGAGCAGTATTATAGTAGTTATATTCTTGTACATAGGAGCAGTATTATAGTAGTTATATTCTTGTACATAGGGGCAGTATTATAGTAGTTATATTCTTGTACATAGGAGCAGTATTATAGTAGTTATATTCTTGTACATAGGGGCAGTATTATAGTAGTTATATTCTTGTACATAGCAGCAGTATTATAGTAGTTATATTCTTGTACATAGGGGCAGTATTATAGTAGTTATATTCTTGTACATAGGGGCAGTATTATAGTAGTTATATTCTTGCACATAGGAGCAGTATTATAGTAGTTATATTCTTGTACATAGGGGACAGTATTATAGTAGTTATATTCTTGTACATAGGGGCAGTATTATAGTAGTTATATTCTTGTACATAGGAGCAGTATTATAGTAGTTATATTCTTGTATATAGGAGCAGTATTATAATAGTTATATTCTTGCACATAGGAGCAGTATTATAGTAGTTATATTCCTGTACATAGGGGCAGTATTATAGTAGTTATATTCTTGTGCATAGGAGCAGTATTATAGTAGTTATATTCCTGTAGAGAGGGGCAGTATTATAGTAGTTATATTCCTGTACATAGGAGCAGTATTATAGTAGTTATACTCTTGCACATAGGGGGCAGTATTATAGTAGTTATATTCCTGTAGAGAGGGGCAGTATTATAGTAGTTATATTCTTGTGCATAGGAGCAGTATTATAGTAGTTATATTCCTGTAGAGAGGGGCAGTATTATAGTAGTTATATTCCTGTAGAGAGGGGCAGTATTATAGTAGTTATATTCCTGTACATAGGGGCAGTATTGTAGTAGTTATATTCTTGTGCATAGGAGCAGTATTATAGTAGTTATATTCCTGTAGAGAGGGGCAGTATTATAGTAGTTATATTCCTGTACATAGGGGCAGTATTATAGTAGTTATATTCTTGTACATAGGGGCAGTATTATAGTAGTTATATTCTTGTACATAGAGGCAGTATTATAGTACTTATATTCTTGTACATAGCAGCAGTATTATAGTAGTAATATTCTTGTACATAGGAGCAGTATTATAGTAGTTATATTCCTGTAGAGAGGGGCAGTATTATAGTAGTTATATTCTTGTACATAGCAGCAGTATTATAGTAGTTATATTCTTGTACATAGGCGCAGTATTATAGTAGTTATATTCTTGTACATAGGGGCAGTATTATAGTAGTTATATTCTTGTACATAGGAGCAGTATTATAGTAGTTCTATTCTTGTACATAGGGGCAGTATTATAGTAGTTAGCAGCAGTATTATAGTAGTTATATTCTTGTACATAGGGGCAGTATTATAGTAGTTATATTCCTGTACAGAGGGGCAGTATTATAGTAGTTATATTCTTGTACATAGGGGCAGTATTATAGTAGTTCTATTCTTGTACATAGGGGCAGTATTATAGTAGTTAGCAGCAGTATTATAGTAGTTATATTCTTGTACATAGGGGCAGTATTATAGTAGTTATATTCTTGTACATAGGGGCAGTATTATAGTAGTTATATTCTTGCACATAGGAGCAGTATTATAGTAGTTATATTCCTGTACAGAGGGGCAGTATTACAGTAGTTATATTCTTGTACATAGGGGCAGTATTATAGTAGTTCTATTCTTGTACATAGGGGCAGTATTATAGTAGTTATATTCTTGTACATAGCAGCAGTATTATAGTAGTTATATTCTTGTACATAGGGGCAGTATTATAGTAGTTATATTCTTGTACATAGGGGCAGTATTATAGTAGTTATATTCTTGCACATAGGAGCAGTTTTATAGTAGTTATATTCTTGTACATAGGGGACAGTATTATAGTAGTTATATTCTTGTACATAGGAGCAGTATTATAGTAGTTATATTCTTGTACATAGGAGCAGTATTATAGTAGTTATATTCTTGTACATAGGGGCAGTATTATAGTAGTTATATTCTTGTACATAGGAGCAGTATTTTAGTAGTTATATTCTTGTACATAGGGGCAGTATTATAGTAGTTATATTCTTGTACATAGCGGCAGTATTATAGTAGTTATATTCTTGTACATAGGGGCAGTATTATAGTAGTTATATTCTTGTACATAGGGGCAGTATTATAGTAGTTATATTCTTGCACATAGGAGCAGTATTATAGTAGTTATATTCTTGTACATAGGGGACAGTATTATAGTAGTTATATTCTTGTACATAGGGGCAGTATTATAGTAGTTATATTCTTGTACATAGGAGCAGTATTATAGTAGTTATATTCTTGTATATAGGAGCAGTATTATAATAGTTATATTCTTGCACATAGGAGCAGTATTATAGTAGTTATATTCCTGTACATAGGGAGCAGTATTATAGTAGTTATATTCTTGTACATAGGGGGCAGTATTATAGTAGTTATATTCTTGTACATAGGGGCAGTATTATAGTAGTTATATTCTTGTACATAGGAGCAGTATTATAGTAGTTATATTCTTGTACATAGGGGCAGTATTATAGTAGTTATATTCTTGTACATATTAGCAGTATTATAGTAGTTATATTCTTGTACATAGGAGCAGTATTATAGTAGTTATATTTTTGTACATAGGAGCAATATTATAATAGTTATATTCTTGTACATAGGAGCAGTATTACAGTAGTTATATTCTTGTACATAGGGGCAGTATTATAGTAGTTATATTCTTGTACATAGAGGCAGTATTATAGTAGATATATTCTTGTACATAGGAGCAGTATTATAGTAGTTATATTCTTGTACATAGGAGCAGTATTATAGTAGTTATATTCTTGTACATAGGGAGCAGTATTATAGTAGTTATATTCTTGTACATAGGGGCAGTATTATAGTAGTTATATTCTTGTACATAGGAGCAGTCTTATAGTAGTTATATTCTTGTACATAGGAGCAGTATTATAGTAGTTATATTCTTGTACATAGGGGCAGTATTATAGTAGTTATATTCTTGTACATAGGAGCAGTATTATAGTAGTTATATTCTTGTACATAGGGGCAGTATTATAGTAGTTATATTCTTGTACATAGGAGCAGTATTATAGTAGTTATATTCTTGTACATAGGAGCAGTATTATAGTAGTTATATTCTTGTACATAGGAGCAGTATTATAGTAGTTATATTCTTGTACATAGGAGCAGTATTATAGTAGATATATTCTTGTACATAGGGGCAGTATTATAGTAGTTATATTCTTGTACATAGGAGCAGTATTATAGTAGTTATGTTCTTGTACACAGGGGCAGTATTATAGTAGTTATATTCTTGTACATAGGGAGCAGTATTATAGTAGTTATATTCTTGTACATAGGGGCAGTATTATAGTAGTTATATTCTTGTACATAGGAGCAGTATTATTGTAGTTATATTCTTGTACATAGGAGCAGTATTATAGTAGTTATATTCTTGTACATAGGGAGCAGTATTATAGTAGTTATATTCTTGTACATAGGGGACAGTATTATAGTAGTTATATTCTTGTACATAGGGGCAGTATTATAGTAGTTATATTCTTGTACATAGGGGCAGTATTATAGTAGTTATATTCTTGTACATAGGAGCAGTATTATTGTAGTTATATTCTTGTACATAGGAACAGTATTATTGTAGTTATATTCTTGTACATAGGAGCAGTATTATTGTAGTTATATTCTTGTACATAGGGGCAGTAGTATTGTAGATGCAGTGCAGTATTGGTTAATAACGAGCTAGGGTTTTTTCTACCTCATTTTACCACTGATTTTGATTGGTCTTACTCCCTAGTGGCTGGATGTGTAATTGCATGTTGCTGACTTAGAATAAGGCCGTGGTCACACTGGTGTTCAATACAGACGAGTTCTATGTGATAAAACATCACCTAGCACTCGGACCAGTATTCATCTATGGGGCAGCTCCCATCAGCGTTTTTTTCCTGCGTGTGAGTGAAATCCCAGCATGCTCCGATTGTCACTGACACTCGGCCGAGTCTTGGCGCACTCACACCTATGTAAGCCTATGGGTGCGAGTGAGACAACGCACATCACTCTGATATCATCCGAGTGCTGTGCGATATACGCCGACCCCGGCAACGGAGGAGATGGAGAAATTCATTTCTCTGCCTCCTCCGCAGCTGTGCTCCTGTCCGCTCTGTGCGAGATGCTCGGAGCATGACACTCGGCTGCGGCTCGCAGCAGAGCAGGAGCTGAGGGTCATTTGCTTATCGCATCGGATGCCATACGCTCGCCTGACCCCGTCCGTAGCTGCAGACACTTATCAGCAGCTCCTCCAGTCTGCCTGGATGTTTCCTGGCTTCTCTGCGTGCACACTTGCTGCCGCTGGATCTGGTGGGTGGCTGAATCATCCCAATGGTATTCAAAGAGAAGCAGATGCTGAGAATATTAAAATGAGAGCATGTATTCCTCCAGAGAGACGGGCGCATCTGCAAACTTTTCCTTGATAGAACAGATAATCCCAGAGAGGGAGATTGATCGGCTGGATTTAACTCTCCAGTTCTCTATTCTGTGTGCGCTTTCTGTTTCCTCTACAGCCTGATCCAAAAATCAATTTCTGATCGTCTGCAGGAGAAAAGCCGTGGAATTGTGAAGGATGGGAGCATTGTTAACATTTAGTGTTCGCATTATCTGCACATTGTATGGTAAAGAGCAGTTGTACATTTCACCACTAGGTGGCAGTGTTTTTTTCCAGCTCACTCAGAACGGTTCATCTTGTCCCAATTTTTGGCATAAATCTTTTTTTTTTTTCAGTTTTATATGTTATAAATTACTTTTTTAAAAGTGAAATTTCTGTTCTTAATTCTAGAAATTTTTAGGACGTGTTTTTGTCTAAATTTTATGTTTACTTCCTCGAAATGAATTATTGAGTTGCGGAGTAATGTTTTCTAAATTAGCTGTATTATTTCAGATTTTGCAAACCTCCAGGCAGTGATGATGCCGGGAATTATAGCATTCAATAGCTGGAGAGCCACAGGTTGGTCTGCATTGATAAAGTCCCATAGGAGACAAACCCCCAGAAACCCCCTCATAGATACTGATAACAAGCACGTGCCCACCGAGCCGCTGTTGTGCAGGGCAAGTGTAAATGATGGGGTGAACTACATAGTGACCGATTATTATGGAGTCCACTGCAAATCAGTAGTCCGTCATAGCTGCCGTTCCCGTCTTCCAATAGACCCTTCTATTGGATCTGACACTCTTAGCAAGAAGTCTCCGCAATGTCTCACTTATAAAAAAAAAAAAAAAACAAAGACATGTACTGAAGCGGATACAATGTGCCAAAGAACACTTCCACTAGCCTAAAGAGAAATGGAGAAACATTTTGTGAACGGATGAAGTTAAAATTGTTGTTCTGGATCCAAGGGCCTCAGGCAGTTCATCAGACAGTTCATCAGACGACCCCCAAACTCTGCACTCAGCCACAGTACACTCTGCAGACAGTGAAGCATGGTGGAAGCATCATGATATGGGCAGGTTTCTCTTACTATGGGGTCAGACCTATTTACCGCACACCAGGGATCATGGACCAGTTTGCAGATATTAAAATACGTAAAATTAATAATATCCATTTCTCTTCATGTTCTGGATTAGAAAACAACGTGCAATGTTCCCAATGCTGGAAATAAAATCTAGTAGAAAGATATTGTATTAACTCATGTTTTTTTGAACAAACTGCTATTATTTTGACCACTACTTGTATATACTTTTAAAGGTAATGTCCCACCTCATCTGAGAGCAGCATAATGTAGAGACAGAGCACCTGATTCCAGCGATGTGTCACTTACTAGGCTGCTTGCTACAATTTTATTATCAGGCGCTTATCACTAGAGGACTGGTAAATCTGCTCCTGCCATGTATCCTCCATATTTATGAGCTTTGTATAACCCTGTCCCCACCACTGATTGGTATCTTTCTGCCTATGCACAGTGTACACAGGAAGCTGCCAATCAGTAGTGGGGGGCGGGATTATACAGAGCTCAGCATTCCCAAGAACTGATACATCTTCAGCAGAGAAAACAGGTATTTTTTGAAAGCAGCTGCAAGTAGCGCAGAAAGTGACACATTACCGAAATCAGAGTCCCTGCCCCTACGTCATACTGTTCTCAGATAGGGGAGCAAAACCCTGGTCACAGAATCCCTTTAAAATCAAGTTTTCTTCTGCTCTTACACTATGCAAATGACTCCATTCTAGTCCTCCGACCTAATTGTAAGTGTCCCCTCTTTGATTTGCAAGAGCAAATTTTGTACATGTGTACAACGTTTCACCCCCTTGGGCATGCGCAGTGCACATACACACTGCTTCATTGCACATGAGCAGGGAGGTGGTTACAAGACAGGGGGCAGGATGAGGCCACACTGCTCAGTGATGCAAAGTAGGTAAAAGTCTTCGTCTTCTTGGTCTCTTACCATTCAAACACAAGGACCCAGAACACGGCCTGTAGTTTTAAGGGAGTGCGGCTAAGCATTGCTTGTCTCTTCTGTTCGCATGGTGCAGGCCATTAGTGCTAGAAAGAATGATTTTGCAAAAGTATAAAAAGTTATAAATATATTTAAAAATAATTAAAAGTAACTAAGTCATACTTAGTCATACTTTTCGGTGCTGGGCACCTTTCAAACACTTCTGTGCTTCTTTATGAACCGTCCGTTCCTGCCGTACAGAATTCCCGGTGTAGAGGAGATCTCCGCATACAGAGCCCCAGGGCTCGGGGTGACCTTGTCACATTTCAAGACAAATTCCTAGGTTTGCTCTTACCCCAATGTTCAGTTTAGATCACATTTTCTTTGCCATTTTTTAAAAAAAAATCCATTAATTTAGTAAACAATGGAAAAATATATATTTTATGTAGTAACAAATGAGGGGGAACAAAAAGAGGGATATTTTATTTTCCGTTTTCCTACTTGTTGAAATTACTTTTTTCATTAGTCTGCTGATGTTTCCCTCTTTACCTTTCCTTTTGGCTCAATATAAATCAAGATGAATGGCGGGAGAGGACTGCTTTAAAATAAAGTAAAAAAATATTTTGTGATACTCTGTTGGGAGATGTTTATGCTATATGTGTCTTATAAGTGGCCACCCGGTGGTTATTCTGAGAATTGCAGGCTGTCTTGGGGTTTTTTTTTTGCCTGTTGTGACATTGTATTGAATTTGTTTTACAAGAAAATTGTGTTTTCAACTAAACCTTTAAGCAGTCGTCAGGGTTGACACGTCTGTAGGTGCAATTTTCCAATTTTCCATATTTTTTTATGTTTGAACATTAAAGTACTGGGAAATAAAATATAGTTTTATTTTTGTACATTTTTTTTTACAGTTTTAAGAATTGACACATTTTATGCAAAGTTAGAACTTCCGTTGTTTTTGCCACTTTCATAAACCATTAGTTGGGCAGCTCCTGGGGTATCGGGAACACCTGGATGACAAAAGTCAAAATCCCATATCACTTTGGTTATTTTTCCTAGATTTAAAGGGGAAGTCCACTTTTACAGGGTTTCGCAGTGTAGCTTTTCATACTTTGCATCAAGTATTTTGCATCCATCTTAAGTTGTTTGATGTTTTCTTCTTCGCTATTCAGGGCTAAAGCTGAATTCAGAATTCTGCAGGTTTTCTGTTCCTGCCGAGCATTGCATTGTGGGATCTCAGAAAACCGCTGTTTGGTCACATGTCCGTGGATATGAATGGAGAAACAGGAACATAAGACAATGAAAGTTTAATGAAGGTATCTAAGAGCGAGGCTCGGTGGATATAGAGCGTCACTTTCTTGCGCCACCTAACACAAGTGCTGACTCCGGATTATTAATGAGTCTGTTCTGGTTTATTTAAAATCCTCCTAAAGATCAATATGATGTTTTACTTGCACTCTCATGTAATATTCTCCAGTACCATCCAGAGCTGCAATCATAATTCTGCTTGCTGTCACTTGGAATCAGTTACCATCATGCCCCTGAACGCTCCACTGATTTCCCAGCACACTGCTGTAGAGCATGCTCAGGGAAGACTGACAGTCAACAGGGGGCAGCAGTGAGATCTGGGGCTGTGCAGTCTATGACCTTCTAGGAATTAAGCAGAAGTGTGATTGCAGCTCTGGATGTAGCTAGTGTAGATGTAGATACCAGAATGGGTCATCTATGAGCGCGGTGTTGCCGGTGCCCCCCGCTGTATTTGTGGGCTGTTATGCGGACTCACCGTAGACATCTTGTCCTCGACGCGCGTTTCTTCAATCCTTTATAGAAATGCAAGAATTATTATTCCGGCTACAGAAATATTTGCAGACATAAAGATCTATGTGTCGTCTTGCGGAGCGGCGCGGCCCACCGGTGTCTGTCTTATGGCCCCAAGCAATGTTTCGGTCTGTGAACAACTTATTGCTTTTTACTATGTAATTAGATTTCCTGAAATATTTAGAATCTGAATTATTTTACGTCTCTAAATCTGGATTAATATTTAACAAAACTATTATTATTTATGTAAAATACTTATTACGAGCCACTCACCGCCTTGCACTCCCGCAGAGGCCAGAGTGGCATACAAATACTGCGACTATGGCACTATTCACACTCACGGCTGCAGCTTTGGTCTGTCTGATGACACAAGCATATTCCATGGGCTCCATTCCCCCTGCAGACAGTGAGTGATGATCGCCTGGAGTCAGTCTGAAAAGCAAACTCCATTCTCTCTTTGTATTTCCCCTACGCTTTATACTGCAGCTCTGCTTGTTCACATTCCAAATGATCTACTTAGTGTGTATGTAACATTACAAAGTAAAATATATCACGCTCACTTCTTGTTAGCGTTGATTTTGTATTTACCATGGTTTGGGGTATTTTCCATCCCCCGAGGGTCTGCTTGGTTTGTCTTTATATGTCTGCTGCATGCAATTGCACCTATCCAGGATGTAGGGAGAGATGGAAGCACGTGGGCGCCGGCGGCGCTGTGCATCCACGGCATATGGCGGCTGCAAGGGGACAGTCGGGGCCCCACGAGTACGACTTCTGGTGCTTAAGTCACATCACATGAGTCATCTCCCCGATAAACCATCCCCTAGGAATATATAACAGAGGAGTCAGAGCGATGGCTTCCAGGAGACGCCTCCATCTTCCTAAACACTCGCTCATTGCTCTCGGCCGCCGTGAACTTGTTTGCAGCTTGATATTAAGGAGAAAGTAAAAATCAATCATTGTCCATTAGAGAAAGGTATAGAACCGACGAGATCTCCCCGGAGGAGCGGCGCAAATGTATCTCCGGGCCCTCGCCAGAAAAGCAATGCCTGGCGGATCGCCTCGCCTCTGTGCTTTTACTGCCGCAGGTCATCCGAGGAGGGGACGGCGCTGATTTATTTCTCTCCTTTGTCATTATTACTTCGTAACGATGAACTTTATTTACCAAAGTCTCCAGGGTGGAATGAAAGGAGCAGAAACATGGCCTCCGCGTCCTCCGCGCTCGCCGCCGGCGTCACACCTTCCAGGGATTACGTAGGATGCTGCTCAACATCATATCACAGAGAACGGAGGGGAAAAAATAACATTTACACTTTTCTTTTTTTTTTATTTGTTATTAAATTCAAGTTTGTTTTTTTTAAATATTTGTGGGTTAAATCTTCATCTACTTTTTATACACCCGCGTACCGGAAGACCACTGGGATGTGAGCGGAGACGTCCGCCAAGACTAGGGGGTCATAATATGACGATATTACTAACGTCTCAGTATAGGGCGTCACAGGAGGGCGACGGAAAGACCAAAATGGGGTCAGAAGACGGGGCTCTTATACCATGAAGCATATTTTAAGTTTGTCCTTGGTTGCTATGGATAATTCTCTACCTGGCTGCGGTTGTTTCAATTATTGCAGGGATAATTTTATATCTCTGCTGTTTTAATAGATTATTTTCTCCTTTCATGGTACTTATGGGTTGTTACTATGGATTGTATTTGACGTGTGTAGTTGTATGGATTGTACTTTTCTGCTGTTGCCATGGATAAAAATATTCTTTTCTGCTGTTGCCATGGATAAATATATTCTTTTCTGCTGTTGCTATGGCTAAATGTCACTTTCTGTGGTTGCTATGTATAAATATATTCTTTTCTGCGGTTACTATGGCTAAATGTCACTTTCTGTGGTTGCTATGGATAGGTATGTGCTTCTGTTTGGTTGCTATGGATAAATACGGCTAACATGCATGGTTGCTATAGGTGACGACATAACTCTAGTGTTACTATGGTTACAGCACACTTCCGTACAATCACTGGCTCTGGCCTCCTTGCGTCTCTGTAGCCGGGTCTCTGGCGTGGACATCACACGGACTGCGCAGGATGTTTCTTTTTTTTACTTCTGGAATTTTCCTTTATTTGTTATCTAAACATTTTCTACTTTTAAAAGTGAAAAAAAAGTAAAAAAAATAAGAAGTAGAGAAAACATTTAGAGGTCCAGAATGACCTGTCTGCCCCGGCGTTAGGTTCCTGCCACCTCCGCCGCTATAACTCTACTCGATAATGTGCCTGCATTGTAATAGCACTACAAGTCTCAGCATGCCCCATCAGAGGTCTTGAATGGTCCCCATTGGCGTTGCCAGCATGTGGCCGCCAAACAGCCATCCGATTCCAAGTCTATTTTTATTCTGTTCATGTTGGTTAAAAAAAAAATTTCAAAAAATAGGAAACTATAAAAGCCAACGAAAAGGAAATGGAACTGTAGGTGAAAGAGAGAGACTGGAAAAAGAGTTTAAGATGAGAAGTTTATCCAGATTTGTCGTGCTAAGCGCCAGTTTATGTATGAATGTGTGTGTGCTGTATGTAATCTATACGGTAGACAAATATATACACATCCATCCTCCAGGTATAAACGCCAACAGTATGAACTCATAGAGACATCTCTGGGCGAATGTCACATATGTAGGGACTTCTGAAAACATCCATGACGTACGAACATGAATAATTGCTGACAGTACGAGTGTATGATCAGCGCTAATCTACACACCAATGTATGAAGACAGATGAGGACTTATACAAACATCTCGGAATGGATGAACAGGTACAAATTCCTACAAATCTGTTGCATTTGAGCCTCTATGAATATATGGACACTCGAAGAAATGTATCAACAGCTATGGGCATGTATGAAATAATGTATGAATGGACGATGTATGATCACATGAATTTATGAAAATATATCAACTTATGAATGGAGTCTCATTGGAATGGATGAGAATGTATGAATGCAGTATACGATAAGATAATGTATGAATTAGCTCTATGAATATATAATGTGTGAATGAGAGATGGTACGAACTTGATACAACAAGGTCCGGCTTGATACGACATCGCATGTGCGTCACCCCACCAATATGACATAGCAAAAGAGGTGCCGGTAGTTGTTATATGGCTCTCAGGTCTTCCATCAGGTGGCCACAAACTTCTGGCATGGCCACTCGACCAGGTCCCGCAAATTGATTTGTTCCATCTCTACTATTATTATGAAAGGATGATAATGCATGAGTATGTGATGTATGAAAACATAGGAATGTATACAAATGTTTGCACATATAATGTATGAACACATGCGAATACCTGTACATGTATGAATGAATAAATACTTAAGAACATATAATATATGAGCACTTACATATGAATGTATATTATAGACGTGGTCAGACTTACATCTATGAATATACAGTAGATACGGAAAGTATTCAGACCAATTTCAATTTTTCACTCTTTTTTTCATTGCAGCCATTTGGTAAATTCAGAAAAGTTCATTTTTTCCTCATTAATGTGCACTCTGCACCCCATCTTGACTGAAAAAAAAAACAGAAATAAAGAAATTTTTGCAAATTTATTAAAAAAGAAAATTGAAATATCCCGTGGTCATAAGTATTCAGCCCCTTTGCTCAGTATTGAGTAGACACACCTTTTGAGCTAGTACAGCCATGAGTCTTCTTTGGAATGATGACACAAGTTTTTCACCCCTGGATGTGGGGATCCTCAGCCATTCTTCCTTGCAGATCCTCTCCAGTTCCGTCAGGTTGGATGGTGAACGTTGGTGGACAGCCATTTTCAGGTCTCTCCAGAGATGCTCAATTGGGTTTAGGTCAGGGCTCTGGCTGGGCCAGTCAAGAATGGTCACAGAGTTGTTCTGAAGCCAGTCTTTTGTTATTTTAGCTGTGTGCTTAGGGTCATTGTTTTGTTGGAAGATGAACCTTCTGCCAAGTCTGAGGTCCAGAGCACTCTGGAAGAGGTTTTCATCCAGGATATCTCTGTACTTGGCCGCATTCTTGTTTCCTTCACTTACAACCAGTCGTCCTGTCCCTGCAGCTGAAAAACACCCCCATAGCATGATGCTGCCACCACCATGTTTCACTGTTGGGATTGTATTGGGCAGGTGATGATCAGTGCCTGGTTTTCTCCACAAATACCACTCAGAATTATCACCAAAAAGTTCTATCTTCATCTCATCAGACCAGAGAATCTTATTTCTCATAGTCTGGGAGTCCTTCATGTGTTTTTAGCAAACTCTATGAGGGCTTTCATATATCTTGCACCGAGGAGAGGCTTCCGTCAGGCCACTATGCCATAAAAGCCTGACTGGTGGAGGGCTGCAGTGATAGTTGACTTTGTGGAACTTTCTCCCATCTCCCTACTGCATCTGTGGAGTTCAGTCACAGTGATCTTGGGGTTCTTCTTTACCTCTCTCACCAAGGCTCTTCTCCCATGATAGCTCAGTCTGGCTGGACGGCCAGGTCTAGGAAGACTTCTGGTGGTCCCAAACTTCTTCCATGTAAGGATTATGGAGGCCACTGTGCTCTTAGGAACCTTGAGTACTGCAGAAATTCTTCTGTAACCTTGGCCAGATCTGTGCCATGCCACAATTCTGTCTCTGAGCTCCTTGGCAGTTCCTTTGACCTCATGATTCTCATTTGGTCTGACATGCACTGTGAGCTATGAGGTCTTCTATAGACAGGTGTGCGCCTTTACAAATCAAGTCCTATCAGTTTAATTACACACAGCTGGACTCCAATGAAGGAGTAGAACCATCTCAAGGAGGATCACAAGGAAATGGACAGCATGTGACTTACATATGAGTGTCTGAGCAAAGGGGCTGAATACTTATGACCATGTGAGATTTCAGTTTTTCTTTTTTCTACATTTCCGTATATGAACATGTAAAAAGGTATGCACGCCTTTAAAGCTGTGAACATTTGAGGTTCTATGAATAGATGTATTAACAGCTGTGAACTTGTATGAATGACTATGGTCACGTAATAATGTATGAACATTTTGTGAATTCTTGTAATAATATATAAACACCTATGAATTAATGAACACATATAAATGGCTGAAAATGTATGAACACATGAAAATATATGAATACACAATGTATGAGCACATGTGAATATATGATAATGTATGGACTGACATGAATGTATAAAACGTACAAATGCTTATAAATACTGTATACCTATATATTGAACATCCAGTATGTATGAACATACTGACTGCTCATCATGGAAAGTGCAACACCAAGAAGGAAAGTTGTGGAATTCTACAAATCACAGGACGGAGACAAGTTATTGTTTGGCAAATGATAAAAAACTGGGACCAAAATGTTCTAAATATTTGGATTTTTTCTGTGTTTTGTATGAATATTAGCTTGAAGTAACATTTATTTTTCCAAATTGTCCCAGGAGATGTTTTTGAACATAGCAACACCATGACGTTCGTGTTACTGTGAGCCGCCTGTGTGACCTAAACTTTCTCCCACTGCTGCAGCGCCTCAGGACTTATCTCCTTCAAGCATTTTGGGGACGTCACTGGTTGGTGATTACACAGGAGCTGCGGGCAGCGTCTCCGGAGTTGTCTCCTTCGAGCACATTGGGGATATCATTGGTCGGTGATTATGCAGGAGCTGCAGGCAGCGCCTCCGGACTTGTCTCATTCGAGCACATCGGGGGCATCATTGGTCGGTGATTACACAGGAGCTGCCTGCAGCGTCTCCGGACTTGTCTCATTCGAGCCCATTGGGGGCATCATTAGTCGGTGATTACACAGGAGCTGCCTGCAGCGTTTCCGGACTTGTCTCCTTCGAGCACTTCGGGGATATCATTGGTCGGTGATTATGCAGGAGCTGCAGGCAGCGCCTCTGGACTTGTCTCATTCGAGCACATCTGGGGCGTCATTAGTCGGTGATTACACAGGAGCTGCCTGCAGCATCTCCAGACTTGTCTCCTTCGAGCACATCGGGGACATCATTGGTTGGTGATTACACAGGACCTGCAGGCAGCACCTCTGGACTTGTCTCACTCAAGCACATCGGGGACGTCACTAGTCAATGATTACATAGGAGGTGCCATCAGCCTCTCTCGACTTGTATCCTTCGAGCACATCGAGGATGTCACTGGTCAATGATTACATAGGAGGTGCCATCAGACTCTCTGGACTTGTCTCCTCCGAGCACATCGGGGAGGTCATTGGTCGGTGATTACACAGGAGTTGCGGCAGCGTATTCGGACTTGTCTCCTTCGAGCACATCAGGGATGTCATTGGTCGGTGATTACACAGGAGCTGCAGGCAGCGTCTCCAGACTTGTCTCCTTTGAGAACATCGTGGACGTCATTGGTCGGTGATAACACAGGAGCTGCCAGCAGAGGATCTTGATGATTTGCATACGTGCACTCAGCAGCAGAACCTTCCTCCGATGACCATTAATGACCTGATAGCAACCAAGGCCAGAGGTGCCGGAATTTCTGTACGGGGTTCAAATTTTTTTTTTTCTCCATATTTCCATCATTTGCAGATCATGAACATGTCCATCGATCCTGTGATTTCCAGAACTCCACGACTTTTCTGGCTTCATGTTGCAGCTTCAATGTTGAAGAGTGTATGAAGAAAGGTATGAATGCAAAAATAAAAATGTGAATATACAAATAAATCCCATCCTTAGAACATGACGTTCTTGCTGGTTTTCTCGTGTATTACATTTCTAGATCCCAGTGTAATGATTGCTCCCAAGCACGCGCCAGGTCCGACCCCAAGAGACGGCTACATCCTGACAGCAGTGAACATGTTAACCCTGATGTTTCATTCTGTAAAATCCACAAAGAGTTTTTTCAAAATGCTCCACTGAGTTGCTGGCTGCTCGGTGCGGACAATGAGCGCCTCTCAGTAATGCACTCGGTAAGGGCTTTCAACCCAGCAATATTGGGAAGGGGGCCGCTCGCTCATGGCAGCCCCTAATCTGCCAGCAGCATTTGCCATTGTGTGCAAGCATGTTGTAAATCTGCTCCTGCCCGGCCTTGATAACACAAAACACATCCTGCCACAAAGTAGCTCCCGTGTCATTCTCCGTTGACTCATTCCGCACTAATATTTGCCCATCGGCCCCCATTGTGAAGTCCTCGATAATAAGACCCTGGACCAAGATTGAATCCGCATTGGCCACCTGCAAGAAGCCGTCTCCGGAAAAATGAAATAAATGGCGATTATCACATATGGTGGGATTCCACTGAAGAAAGTAGGAAGGCGAGAAGTCTCCGCCATTAAATCGCCTGTGAATATTCCATTTCTAAAGTGCTTTTATGGGGGGCTACAGGCACTACAGTTCACGTACAAATGTAAGTAGGGAGAGGCTGGCGGGACACTGACCCGGGCGCTCAGTACCAGAGGGGTGCTACAAGCCTTTCTGTCTACTGTGGTGTTTATGCGGCGGAGGCTGCAGATCAACTGTTATCGCAAATGAAAAGAAGCCGAGATACAGATCCACCTCCGAACTGCAACATGGAAAATGTCCCCTATTATTGTATGTCGCTAATGCCCCCTATTATTATATGTCGCCAACGTCCCCTATTATATGTCGCTAGCATTCCCTATTATTATATGTCACCAACGTCCCCTATTGTATGTCGCTAACGTCCCCTATTATATGTCGCTAGCATTCCCTATTATGTTGCTTTTTCCCCATATTATTATATGTTCCTTATGCCCCCTATTATATGTCGCTAATGCCTAGATGCCTAATGGATCCAATTCAAAGTACTTGTTCTCACCCACAAAGCTCTCCACTGTGCGGCACCCCCTACATCTCCTCCCTCGTTTATGTCTATCGGCCTAACCGACCGCTGCGCTCTGCAAACGACTTTCGACTAACCTCTGCACTAATCCGTACCTCCCACTCCTGACTCCAAGACTTCTCCCGTGCTGCTCCTATCCTCTGGAATGCTCTACCCCAAGAAATCAGGACTATCCACAATTTGCATAGTTTCAGGCGCTCCCTCAAAGCACATTTGTTCAGAGCGGCCAATCACGTTCACTAATCACAGTCATTCTATGTGTAAGTGTGCGTGTGTAGCCCATTCACTATCTCCATCCATCCCTCACTCCCTCAGGATGGCTGGACCATCATTGTAGATACATCACTGTATATACACCCCTGTCCTCTGTATCTCCCCCACCTCACTGTAGAGTGTAAGCTCTCACCAGCAGGGGCGGCTTATTGTGCTTTAATTATTGTATTGTTAACGTTGTTACTTATGACTTGTGTTTTGAAACTGTTAAACTGTAAAGCGCTGCGGAATATGTTGGCGCTATATGAATAAAGATTATTATTATTAATAATGCCTCCTATTATATTTTGCTAACGCCCCCTATTATTATCTGTCTCTAACGCCCCCTATTATTATATGTCGGTAACTCCCCCTATTATTATCTGTCTCTAACACCCCCTATTATTATATGTCGCTAATGTCTCCTATTCTCAAGCATAACTGTGTCCAGTATTTTTCTTTTACAAAAAAAAAATTCCTCATTTTTCTACACCAAAAATGTCCTCATTTACCTAAACTAAAACCACACCTTTGTTCTACACCAAAAAGTCCCTCTTTCTCCTACACTAAAGTGCCCCCCATTCCCTTACACCAAAATGTCACACATTCTCCTACATGTAAAATATCCCCCATTTATCTATACTAAATGTTCCCCCCATTCTTCTACTCCAAAAATGCCCCATTTACCTAAACTGAAAATGTCTCCCATTCTTCTCTACCATTATGTTCCCCACCTTCTACACCCACATCTGTCTCATCTTCTACCCAAATTATCCCCCATTCTTCTACACTTAAAAGTTCCTTACCCTCCAATCCTGTCCCCCATTTTCCGCGATGGCTTCTGCCCCCTATTATTCTACAACCCCTGTCAAAAATTATGAAATCACCGCCTTGGAGGATATTTATTCAGTTGTTTTATTTTGTAGAAAAAAAAGCAGATCACAGACATGGCACAAAACTAAAGTCAATTCAAATGGCTTTAAGAAACACTAAAAGAAATCAAGAACAAAGTGCACACGTTGCAGAAAATTTCTGCTCAAAAACCTGAATCCCTTCCCAGAAACCGCACCTATTTTTCCGCGGCGTTTTTTGCTCGGTTTTGATGCGTTTTTGATGCGTTTTTTTCCGCAGCGGTTTCTAAAAGCATGGGAGAAGCCTAAGCCGCGGAAAAATCCTCAAAATTAATGTGCATGCTGCGTTTTTTACCGCAATGCGTTTTTTTGTGGTAAAAAGCGCATCAATGTGCACAAAAAGTGCAAAATGCATAGAAATGACTGTGCAGCTTATTTTTAGCGGTTTTATAGTGAAAACCATGGTAAAAACCGCTAAAAGAACATTATGTGTGAACACAGCCTGATGGTTACTTTTTTAGACTAAGCATAGGGAAAAAATTATGGAATCACCCTGTAAATTTTCATTTCCAAAACGAACACCTGCATGAAATTAGATCTGCTCATTAGTTTGCATGTAAAAAGGAGTGAGCACACCTTGGTGAGCTGTTGCACCAAGTGGACTGACATGAATCATGGCTCCAACACGAGAGATGTCAAATGAAACAAAGGAGAGGATTATCAAACTCTTTAAAGAGGGTGTAATGTAAAATGTTTGTAAGATCTGTATGTTAAAGTAAAGTATGATGTTTCTAGAACCTTCTAGAAATCTCCCATTGCTACACACTGAGGAGACGAGCCTGTTATGTAGCTGCAACCCCCCCTCCTTATCAGCTCTGTGCTTGCTGGTAACATGAAACCGTCCATTTCCTCTCGCAGCCTTCCCCCCTGCAAGGGAAAGCATTGCTTTGTTCTGAAACCATGAAGCTTGAATACAGGTATAGGAAATATTAAAAGAAGCCTAGCACGCACTTCGCTTGTGACAGAGACAAGAAACTCACATTTCTGCAAAGGGCACGAAGCCAGCTTTCTAAACCCCTAAGTTTCACGATTCTCGGACTTCCAGAAATTGAGATATGGATTGCTCCCAAATGGAGTGTCCTATCTAGTGCATTCTTGATGTTTTCTTGTTGGGCTCGATACACTGGGAAACATGATACCCTTGGTGAGTTCATACGAGCTTCCCCCATTAAGATATGGTTATCATAACCTTTTTAGTTAAGTTATAACTGAGAGAGAAGGGGATTGGACCTCACCAGACCACCCATTTCGTGAGGCCACAGACCCTAGGCTATAGGTATTCCCTACCAAATTCCAGTCAGTTCAGCTGGAGTCCTCCTGCCAGAGAGATGTGCCGATGAGTGGGGATGTTTGGTTAAGCGCCCCTCCCCTAGCCACATGGTCTGCCTAATACCAATAAACGCACATGTGAGTGTTACTTTCTGTTCTTTCATCCACTTTGTTTTATATTTGTATTTGTACATATGTAATGTCTCAACTTTATAGCAACTTTTATCTATGTAATCACTGCCCGCATTCTTTTGGGAATAAATGATAAAATCTATTAGCTCTGTCTCAATGCTCTAAGAAACAAACTATGCGCCTTTTTTAGATAATCGCTACTAATTTCAGGGGTTTGCCGTGGACCCTCTTAATTAACTCTTTGATTAAGTAAAGCGTGGCTGGTGACAGCATGGTGTGCGCGACTGGCGAAGCTAGCTAGCTGTACAGAAGGGTCCTATATTGCTGAATGAGTGGTTGAGGCCACAGCATTGATAATTCCCTTACTGCAGTAGTCTAGTGGCCCGTGCACAACAAGCAGCCCGTCCGGCGACTAATTATCCTAGGTGCTGTTCCCTGACTGACCTGAGAGTAAGGGGGGAGCCGGAGAGCTGCGAGTTGCAAAGTGGAACTGAGAAAGTGGGATATACATAAATCCCTGCAGTTCTTGGAAGGTTGTTAGCAGTGGTGGGGCAACCAAAATACCCCCCTGCGATAAATTGTTAGAGCAAGATTAGCTTGCTGTGTTTTTGCCACATGGTGCCAGTGGTGGGATAACTAAGATAAGCCCCCTCTGTGCCTGTGATAGCCGTGTGCCGGCAGTGCATCACGCCCTCCGTCCGCTGACAAACCCGTGTCGGTGGTGGGATCGTTAACTATTGGTGGCACAGGGTCCGCTGTCCGTCACAATTTGGCGGCAGCGGTCCGCTGTTCGTCAAAGAGGGTAAATCATCATGCCGTGTTGCAAAAGATTTTGGTTGTTCACAGTCAGCTGTGTCTAAAATCTGGACCAAATACAAACAACATGAGATGGTTGTTAAAGGCAAACATATTGGTAGACCAAGGAAGACATCAAAGCGTCAAGACCGGAAACTTAAAGCAACATGTCTCCAAAACAGGAAATGCACAACAAAACAAATGAGGAACGAATGGGAGGAAACTGGAGTCAATGTCTGTGACCGAACTGTAAGAAACCACCTAAAGAAAATGGGATTTACATACAGAAAAGCTAAAGGAAAGCCATCATTAACACCTAAACAGAAAAAAAACAAGGTTACAATGGGCTAAGGAAAAGCAACCGTGGACTGTGGATGACTGGATGAATCTGCATTGGACAAGGTGATGATGCTGGAACTTTTGTTTGCTGCCGTTCCAATGAGATTTATAAAGATGTCTGCCTGAAGAGAACATGCAAATTTCCACAGTCATTGATGATATGGGGCTGCATGTCAGGTAAAGGCACTGGGGAGATGGCTGTCGTTACATCTTCAATAAGTGCACAAGTTTATGCTGATATTTTGGACACTTTTCTTATCCCATCAATTGAAAGGATGTTTGGGGATGATGAAATCATTTTTCAAGATGATAATGCATCCTGCCATAGAGCAAAAATTGTGCAAACATTCCTTGAAAAAAGACACATAAGGTCAATGTCATGGCCTGCAAATAGTCCGGATCTCAATCCAATGGAAAATCTTTGGTGGAAGTTGGAGAAAATGGTCCATGACAAGGCTCCAACCTGCAGAGCTGATCTGGCAACAGCAACCAGAGACAGTTGGAGCCAGAGTGATGGAGAGCGCTGTGTGACACTCATTAAGTCCAGGCCTCAGAGACTGCAAGCTGTTAGAAAAGCCAGAGGTGGCGCAACAAAGTACTAGTGATGTGCTGGAAGGTTTTTTGTTTGTTTTTTATGATTCCATAATTTTTCCCCTATGCTTGGTTTAAAAAACTAACCATTACTGATTGCCACATTTTTTGTTCTTGATTTCTTTTACTGTTTCTTAAAGCCAGAAAGTCGCTGTTTGAATTGACTTTAGTTTTTTGCCAGGTCTGTGATCGGCTTTTTTTCTGCAAAATTAAACAACTGAATGAACATCCTCCAAGGCCGCTGATTCCATCATTTTTGCCAGGGGTTGTATACATCCATGTTTGCTTCATTCTCCTACATGGTAAATTCCCTTCTTTGTCCCCATAATGGACGTTGATGTCCATCATCCGCCGGTGCAGGTTTCATCTTCCATGTGTGGGTGCCGTCAGACGCCCTCAGAGCGCAGATCTTGGGCCCCCCCATGCTGTGGATAATTTTGGCCATTGCTTCCAGACACGAAAACTAGTTGGAATGATTCTTGCACTTTCTTGGTTTGTGTTAGTAGAGGCCAAAAACCCGGAAAGCCTCCATCACCACCTGATTTTCTCACATCTCTCACACGGACTTGACTTTCACAATTCTGGAAGAAGAATGCCAGCGTGGTGTTCGATGTCTCTGATGCGAGCGACCGTCATCATCGGGTGGAGTTAACGCAGCACCGACCGTCTCAGATCCGTCCCGATTGTGGCGGCTGTCAGAATCTTTAATGGTTAAAGTTCCTTCTTTTTGCGCCAAACCCATTAATACGTCTGATCATAGTAAAGACAACAAGCGGGAGGCTGATAAACACGGCGATCAAACAGCCACTCCTCAATTACAAGCCGCTCAATTAGGTGCGTGCTGCCGAGCGCTGCGATACGCCGACCTTTTAATTGTAGTGAAAGCTGGTATTAAAGGGGAATCATTAGAGCCGCTGTCTCTCTTCCACATGACGAGGAGAGCGTGGCGAGGCACGCTTGGTCTATAGCATCGATCGCAGCCAACAAAGGATTCATCTGCTGATGAGACGCTAATCGATGGGAGCAGTCTGGGAGAATGCACGCCGACATGTCAGAGAGGAATCAATGGTCGGGCGGTCACCTGGGGAAACATGGTCTGTCTGGATGGCCGAACCACACAAAGGTTAACGAGTGAGAATGGGCTCCGTGCCGACCCGGAGAGCCCCGGCTGCAGCCGCTCCTACAATGTTGTTGTGCTCTTACAAAATTCCAGACGCTCTTATAGGATTCCTCGTAGCGGGACGCAGAATGTGTATTCTCTACCTTCAGCTACCTCCACCCACATGTCAGGCAATGTCCACAAGATGGGCAGCACGATGGCTCAGTGGTTAGCACAGTGGCTCTGTAGTTAGCATTGTATGGTGGCTCAGTGGGTAACACAGCATAGTGGCTCAGTGGTTAGCACTGCATAGTGGGTCAGTAATTAGCACTGTATGGTGAATCAGTAGTTAACGCTGTATGGTAGCTCAGTGGTTAGCACAGTATGGTGGCTCAGTGGTTCGCACAGTGGCTCTGTAGTTAGCACTGTATGGTGGCTCAGTGGTTAGCACTGTATTATAACTCAGTGGCTAGTACTCTATGGTGGCTCAGTAGTTAGCACAGTAGCTCTGTAGTTAGCACTGTATGGTGGCTCAGTGGTTAGCACTGTATGGTGGCTCAGTGGTTAGCACAGTATGGTGGCTCCGTTGTTAGCACTGTATTATGACTCAGTAGCTAGTACTCGATGGTGGCTCAGTAGTTAGCACAGTAGCTCTGTAGTTAGCACTGTATGGTGGCTCAGTGGTTAGATCTGTTACTTTGCAGCTCTGGGGTCTTGGGTTCAAATCCTACCAAGGACAACATTTGCAAGGAGTTTGTATGTTCTCCCCATGTTTTTACCTGGGTTTCCTCCAGGTTCCTCCCATATTCCAAAGACTGATAGGGGAATGTAGATTGTGAGCCCTGATGGGGACAGCGATGATGTCTGTAAAGCCCCCGTCTCACATAGCGAGATCACTGAAGTGTCACCAATTTTGTGCCGCAACATTGACCTCGTCAGCAATCTCGCTCCATGTGACACGCAGCGGCGATCGGACCCACCGCTGGATATCGCTGATCGTGCTCGAATGTCCTGGGCCATTTTTTCATCATCGGTGTCCCGCTGGCCAGCGTGCATCGCTGTGTTTGACCCGACGAGCAACCTCGTTGGCGACGCAGATGGGAGTTGTCAGAAAAGCTGCTGTGTGACAAGGTCCCATCGACCGCCGAGGATCGCTGGATGGTTGCTGAAGAGATCTGCCTGTTTGGCAGCTAGTGACCATTTAGTGAGGCAGCAGCGATCCTTACCAGGTCGTATCGTTGTCGGGTTCGCTGGTGCGTCGCTAAGTGGAACGGGGCCCTGAGGTGTGGAAGTATCGGCGTTTACCTCTCCTCTTCGATGGTATTTAGGATCGGATGGAAGTTTGATTCCATAAGCTTAAAAAGTTCTTTCTGGGGATTTCAGAAAATCCAATTTGCGAAGTAAGAAATGTAACAGAAATGAAGATACAAAGTCACGTATCGATTATTTCGCTTCTTGCTGCCTCTGTTCCCATACAGATGGATAAAGAGCAAAGGTTGGACGCCCTATAAAGTTCGTATCTACCCACAAACCGAAAAAAGTTCCTACTGACTCTCCAACCCATGAGGTCGCTGAGCTTCAGGGAGGAAATGTGCGCTAATGGGAAAATGTGATATTTCCAAAGTCTGGAAATTCTCTGAATTTTCCTGATTCTTAATTTTGGGGAGCGGGCGGGCGTCTTCATCCGCTCATCTTCTGCACGGCTTGTGGTGTTAAAAAAATGAAAAACGACCGAAGCTTCAGTTGCTGCCATGATTGTACTGTAACACTTGTCCGATGCTCTGGAGGTTTACCGCCATCCGGAAAATTTTTAGCTATTCGGAACATAACCTTATTTTAGGCCAAAATTATGGAAAGGGGACAGAATGGTGACACGGTCTGTCCACCATCAGATCCCAGTTACCCCCACCATCGTCATCATCAGGAACAGTAATTCTATCAGTCCCAGCTGTGTATTCCGCGGATCGTCTGCCGGCGCGTTGGATCTTGTGTCCGTCGTCCATTGTTAGAGATGCAACATTATATATAGACAAATGGAGCGCGAGCTGCGGGCAGATGGGTCTGAGACGTCTCCAGGCTTCTTCAGGCTTTACATAAGCTCCAGGGTCAACATTTGCTTCTCGCCAAAAGTTTTTGCATAAAATACCCTAATTTTTGCCAATAGTTATTGTCATTATTGTTTTCTGGATCCGAGTTTGCTGTTGAGCCTCGATTATATGGCTCTCACAAACTTGTCCACAGGCCGCGGGCTTCAGGGGCTCAGATCTGACGCATCAGGGTATTTCCACCGCGATGATCTAAGCTCGTCTCAAAAAATCAAAGTGGCGGCTGTGTGACTGATACCCAGTCCCCGTCGCCTGCAGCGCCGCGCAGTTTCCATGTCATCAGTCGCCTTATTGGATTTTTTAGATTTTTTTTTTTTATATTCAAGTGGCCAAAACCCGGGTCCTGGATGAGTTTTGTTTTTAGAAATGTTTCTTTTTTTTGGCTTGGTTACTTTTTCAGGCGGAAAATGTTGTTGTCCCCAGATGGTAGAGAACAGTCAACTACGACTTGTATTTTCCAGATGCGTTGAGGTTTTAAGCCGACTCGTTACATGATGCTTTAAATAAAAAGACGTCCTGAAATCCGAGAACAAAACGAATAAGACAATTGCTTCTCCTAAAATTAATGTTTACACTGAAATTTTCCAAAACCCGAAACAGCTGAGATCCTGGTGACCAGAAGGTAACGATATAATGGGGCTACAAATCTGGTTATTCCATGGAAGTGACTGTGGATTCTGCACCTCTGACCCAAATGTGTCCAAGGTTTCTACAACATTTCCTCTGAAAAAGGGAAACTGGGAAATATATGAAAAGACTGAAATGCTAACTACACAGTGACACCAGCAGAATAGTGAGTGCAGCTCTGGAGTATAATACAGGATGTAACGCAGGATATGTAATGTATGTACACAGTGACTGCACCAGCAGAATAGTGAGTACAGCTCTGGAGTATAATACAGGATGTAACTCAGGATCAGTAATGTAATGTATGTACACAGTGACTGTACCAGCAGAATAGTGAGTACAGCTCTGGAGTATAATACAGGATGTAACGCAGGATCAGTAATGTAATGTATGTACACAATGACTGCACCAGCAGAATAGTGAGTGCAGCTCTGGAGTATAATACAGGAAGGAGGTAACTCAGGATCAGTAATGTAATGTATATACACAGTGACTGCACCAGCAGAATAGTGAGCGCAGCTCTGGAGTATAATACAGGATGTAACTCAGAATCAGTAATGTACACAATGACTGCACCAACAGAATAGTGAGTGCAGCTCTGGAGTATAATGCAGGATATAACTCAGGATCAGTAATGTAATGTATGTACACAGTGACTGCACCAGCAGAATAGTGAGTGCAGCTCTGGAGTATAATACAGGATGTAACTCCGTATCAGTAATGTAATGTATGTACACAGTCACTGCACCAGCAGAATAGTGAGTGCAGCTCTGGGGTATAATACAGGATGTAACTCAGGATCAGTAATGTAATGTATGTACACAGTGACTGCACCAGCAGAAAAGTGAGTGCAGCTCTGGAGTATAATACAGGATGTAACTCAGGATCAGTAATGTAATGTATGTACACAGTGACTGCACCAGCAGAATAGTGAGTGCAGCTCTGGGGTATAATACAGGAGGTAACTCCGCATCAGTAATGTAATGTATGTACACAGTGACTGCACCAGCAGAATAGTGAGTGCAGCTCTGGAGTATAATACAGGAGGTAACTTAGGATCAGTACAGGATCAGTAATGTATGTACATAGTGACTGCACCAGCAGAATAGTGAGTGCAGCTCTGGAGTATAATACAGGATGTAACTCAGGATCAGTAATGTAATGTATGTACACAGTGACTGCACCAGCAGAATAGTGAGTGCAGCTCTGGAGTATAATACAGGATGTAACTCAGGATCAGTAATATATGTACACAGTTTCTGCACCAGCAGTATACTGAGTGCAGCTCTGGGGTATAATGCAAGATGTAAACCATTACAGGATAATGCCAGGTATACAGAGGCTCTTCTGTATATATTTACTCTACGTTTATATGGCTCAGTGGTCGTCTCTCATTATAAAGAACCCTTTTCCTACAGTTTTTGTATATTTCTTACATTGTGAAATCTGTTATTTGTGAAATGTAATCAATCTGTATAATAAATTGTCCTGCTCCAGCGCTGCCGCCCCCTCTTCTCCAGCTCCTACACTTGGCTCCTGCTATATTTTGCATGTTCCCTTTTTCCCTCCATCAGAACCAAAAACCGTCCTTCCCATCCTTAATCAGTGATTGTGCCGGGCTTGTGCCTCGTCACATCATTGTCTCATGTTCTAGAACATCTAAATAAGTCATTTGTTCCTAACAAACAACCTGCGCTCCGAGGATTTGGGGACAGTTGGTGCTCACATCTAATTAGAGCCAATTATCCACGTAGAAATCGGCCGGTCGCAGTCGTACGCCGGAGCTGCACCCGCCGTCAGGTCACGGAGCAGAAATACGACTTCAGTCCTCCTGAAAATTTGGCACATGTTTCTTACGCTAACAGGAATGTCGGTTGCAACAAATGTATTAACTTCAGCCATTAGATAACTAAGCGTGTGCACGGGAACAAGCGCTGACGTCCACAGTAATGCAGCCACAGACCTCCAAGACTGAGGCCAAAGTGCGTCCTCATGGCCTCTCTTTGGTACTGTGAGGTCTACCAACCACCACCAGAAAGCGTAAACCTCAGGATGCACGTGGTGACGTCACTCTCAGGCTTATTCCTTGTTAGTGCCGCAAACGCACAAAAATGATGTCGACGCACACAAATAAACCTGTCATACAGTGCAGGAATAAAGGCGCCAGACATGATTACACCCCACAGTTACCTTTCACTTTTTACATGTATTACTATGTATGAAAACTTTATTTAACAGCAGACTTTATGAAGCCGTGCTGGCACAGTCCACTTGTGCTCAAAAGTTTACACATCCCGGCAGAATTTTTGCTTTCATGGCCTTTTTTTTTCAGAGAATATGAATGATAACTCCAAACCTTTCCCTCCACTCGTGGTTAGTGGTTGGGTGAAGCCATTTATTGTCAGACTACTGTGTTTACTCTTTTTACATCATAATGACACAACCCAAAACATATGGTACAGTATATGACAGTATATTTTATGAAGCTGTGGTGGCACCAGTATATGGCTGTACACATTTTATGAAGCTGTGGTGGCACAGTATATGGCAGAACATTTTATGGTCGTGGTGGACAGTATATGGCTGTATATTTTATGAAGCCGTGGTTGCATAGTATATGGCTATACAGTTTATGAAGCCGTGGTGGACAGTATATGGCTGTACATTTTATGAAGCCGAGGTGGCACAGTATATGGCTGTCCAATTTATGAAGCCGTGGTGAACAATATATGACTGTACATTTTATGAAGCTGTGGTGGCACAGTATATGGCTGTACATTTTATGAAGCCATGGTGGTACAGTATATGGCTGTACACATTTTATGAAGCTGTGGTGGAACAGTATATGGCAGTACATTTTATGGTCGTGGTGGACAGTATATGGCTGTATATTTTATGAAGCCGTGGTTGCATAGTATATGGCTATACAGTTTATGAAGCCGTGGTGGACAGTATATGGCAGTACATTTTATGAAGCCATGGTGGCACAGTATACGGCAGTACATTTTATGAAGCCATGGTGGCACAGTATACGGCAGTACATTTTATGGTCGTGGTGGACAGTATATGGCTGAACATTTTATGAAGCCGTGGTTGCATAGTATATGTGTCACGTGGACCCGTCCTGTGTGACACGACCCGCAGGCCGGTAGCTAACACAACAAGACACGGAGGAAGGGGAAACAGTTACAACGGTGGGAACGGGGACATGGAGACCACCTGCACTCCCCTGAGTCAGTGTCCCTCACACTCCTAACGTTCCCTAGGCCAGTTCCGCATCGGACGCCAATCAGGATACCTGTCACCCTAGCACACCCTACACCTATCCCTTGCTAGGGAGCTGGGTGGTGCAGGCACTTGCCCCACTGCTGTACTAATACACACCAGGGAAAAATACAAACAGGGAAACACCACTTAGCTTTGCTCTGTTGCTCTTGCTCCCAGCAACAGAGTCCACCACCAGAATGCAGCTTTCCTCCTGAATAGCTACCACCAAGCTCTGTCAGAGCTGCAAGGAAATCCCCTCTGACTCCTTCCACACCAGGACTCTGACTATGCTGCAAGGAGCTCTCTCTAGCTCCTTCCTCCACCAAGGATGGTTGGAAATGAGCAATATCACCAATGCTGATTGCAACACCTGACACTCTTTTATAGCAGAGCCAGAGCAATCACACCTGCTATAATCACGTGAACTAAAGTAAAGTAACCAGTGTGCAATGACCCTAACAGTCACCGGGGGCAAAACTAGAACTGAAAACACAGTGCAATGACCCTAATGGCCACCGGGGTCAAACTATCTTTAAGCACCACAGCTTAAGGAAAAAAAAAAGGCTACTAGTGCATTTTTGTCTGTCATGATCCAGCATGGATCATGACAATATGGCTGTACAGTTTATGAAGCTGTGGTGGCACAATATACGGCAGTACATTTTATGAAGCCATGGTAGCACAGTATATGGTTGTATATTTTATGAAGTCGTGGTGGCACAGTATATGGCAGTACATTTTATGAAGCCTAGGTGATACAGTATATGGCAGTACATCTTATGAAGCTGTGGTGGCACAGTATAAGGTAGTATATTTTATGAAACCGTGATGGTACAGTATATGGCTGTACATTTTATCAAGCTGCGGTAGCACAGTATATGGCAGTACATTTTATGAAGCCATGGTGGTACAGTGTATGGCAGTACATTTTATGAAGTCGTGGTGGCACAGTATATGGCAGTACATTTTATGAAGCTGTAATGGCACAGTATATGGTTGTGTGAAAACCTCAAAAAGAGGAAAAAAAATCCTCCAAAAAATTCAGTTACAAACCAGACAGGCCTAAATGCATCTGCACTAATCCAGGGTGCAGCGGACCCAAGTAAAATGGCAGCTGCACAGGTGCATGAATACCAAATGAAATAGCCAGCCTACAGTCAGGGACTGGCCGTGTGGTACACCAGCGCAGAAAAATAATCCGCATGTGGCAGTGTTCACACAGGGAATGCAGGGCTCCTGGTTCACAACCTCTTAGTAACACCATAGAGGGGGGCTGCCCAGTGCTAACTATAATGCATCCCGCGTGAACAGAGGCCACAAGTGTGCAGAACCATTTGGGCCCAACTGCACCCTGAAAGAAATATAAAAAGTGCACAAAAACATATCAATATATGTAAGGTATTGCTTGATATTAAGGCCTTAATACGGAAGCTGACAAACTGCGTCAAAGTTCCTTACACTTGTCAGTCCTACTCTAACATGAAAACCTCAAAAAGAGGAAAAAAAAATCCTCCAAAAAATTCATTTTATGAAGCTGTGGTGGCACAGTATATGGTTGTATATTTTATGAAGCTGTGATGGCACAGTATATGGTTGTATATTTTATGAAGCTGTGGTGGCACAGTATATGGTTGTATATTTTATGAAGCTGTGGTGGCACAGTATATAGTTGTATATTTTATGAAGCTGTGGTGGCACAGTATATGGTTGTATATTTTATGAAGCTGTGGTGGCACAGTATATAGTTGTATATTTTATGAAGCTGTGGTGGCACAGTATATAGTTGTATATTTTATGAAGCTGTGGTGGCACAGTATATGGTTGTATATTTTATGAAGCTGTGGTGGCACAGTATATGGCAGTACATTTTATGAAGCTGTGATGGCACAGTATATGGTTGTACATTTTATGAAGCTGTGATGGCACAGTATATGGCAGTACATTTTATGAAGCTGTGATGGCACAGTATATGGCTGTACATTTTATGAAGCCATGGTGGCACAGTATATGGCAGTACATTTTATGAAGCTGTGATGGCACAGTATATGGTTGTACATTTTATGAAGCTGTGATGGCACAGTATATGGCAGTACATTTTATGAAGTCATGGTGGCACAGTATATGGCAGTACATTTTATGAAGCTGTGGTGGCACAGTATATGGTTGTACATTTTATGAAGCCATGGTGGTACAGTATATGGCAGTACATTTTATGAAGCTGTGGTGGCACAGTATATGGTTGTATATTTTATGAAGCTGTGGTGGCACAGTATATGGCGGTACATTTTATGAAGCCATGGTGGTACAGTATATGGCAGTACATTTTATGAAGCTGTGGTGGCACAGTATATGGTTGTATATTTTATGAAGCTGTGGTGGCACAGTATATGGCAGTACATTTTATGAAGCCGTGGTGGCACAGTATATGGTTGTACATTTTATGAAGCTGTGATGGCACAGTATATGGCAGTACATTTTATGAAGCCGTGGTGGCACAGTATATGGTTGTATATTTTATGAAGCCATGGTGGTACAGTATATGGTTGTACATTTTATGAAGCCATGGTGGTACAGTATATGGCAGTACATTTTATGAAGCCGTGGTGGCACAGTATATGGTTGTATATTTTATGAAGCTGTGGTGGCACAGTATATGGCAGTACATTTTATGAAGCCGTGGTGGCACAGTATATGGTTGTATATTTTATGAAGCTGTTGTGGCACAGTATATGGCAGTACATTTTATGAAGCTGTGATGGCACAGTATATGGCAGTACATTTTATGAAGCCATGGTGGCACAGTATATGGTTGTATATTTTATGAAGCTGTGGTGGCACAGTATATGGCTGTATATTTTATGAAGCTGTGGTGGTACAGTATATGGTTGTATATTTTATGAAGCTGTGGTGGCACAGTATATGGTTGTACATTTTGTGAAGCTGTGATGGCACAGTATATGGCTGTATATTTTATGAAGCTGTGGTGGTACAGTATATGGTTGTATATTTTATGAAGCTGTGGTGGCACAGTATACGGCAGTACATTTTATGAAGCCGTGGTGGCACAGTATATGGTTGTATATTTTATGAAGCTGTGATGGCACAGTATATGGCTGTATATTTTATGAAGCCATGGTGGTACAGTATATGGCAGTACATTTTATGAAGCAGTGGTGGCACAGTATACGGCAGTACATTTTATGAAGCTGTGATGGCACAGTATATGGCAGTACATTTTATGAAGCTGTGATGGCTCAGTATATGGCTGTATATTTTATGAAGCTGTGGTGGTACAGTATATGGTTGTATATTTTATGAAGCTGTAATGGCACAGTATATGGCAGTACATTTTATGAAGCTGTGGTGGCACAGTATATGGCAGTACATTTTATGAAGCTGTGGTGGCACAGTATATGGTTGTATATTTTATGAAGCTGTGATGGCACAGTATATGGCAGTACATTTTATGAAGCTGTGGTGGCACAGTATATGGTTGTATATTTTAGGAAACTGTGGTGGCACAGTATATGGCAGTACATTTTATGAAGCCGTGGTGGCACAGTATATGGTTGTACATTTTATGAAGCTGTGATGGCACAGTATATGGCAGTACATTTTATGAAGCCGTGGTGGCACAGTATATGGTTGTATATTTTATGAAGCTGCGGTGGCACAGTATATGGCAGTACATTTTGTAAGTCTGTGGAGGTACTGTACATGGCGGAACATTTTATGGATCTTCAAAGGCATGTGGCGGTACAGTTTAGCATCCATGGACCATAGAGCCCCATACGTGAGGCCTTATGGGCATTGCTCGTGACGCTTCCCGCGCAGGTAACGTGTGACATCTCTGGCGTTGTCTACCTGTGGGTATTTCTACACTGGTCCTGGGAGCGAGACAGATTCCCTACCTGAAAATGACTTCCTATTATCAGACGTGGAGTCCGGGCTCATGTAGGACAATTGCAGCTCTGTTTGTGAACAGAGACGTGATTCATGGTCCTCGTAGTAACTGTGAGCACCTCCGAGCGAGACAGAAACCAAACTCAGACAAAGAGCAGGGAAATCAATGCTGTCTGAGCAGCTGTCCCCTGATACTGGCTGGCTTCTGCCTGCTCGCCGCTCCTGAAGATCTGCAGTCTCCTCCCTGACTCGTAGCACTCGGCTGTCATTGATATTAGGGACATTATTTGCCAACACAGACATTTAAAGGGCTCGTCAAAAATATCTGCAAGAAGCAGCGCCACTCTTGTCCTCAGGTTGTGTCTGGTACTGCCGCTCTGCGGTTTTCACGTGAACGGGTTCAAGCTGTGTTACCAGACCATTGCCAGAAAAGCAGCCTTGTTTTCTAAACCCCTCATTAGGGCAAAGTTTTCATCAGGTGCTTCATTTCACTGATGATAAAAGCTACGGGGCCCGAGAGGGGCAGGGGCCACTACCATCTCCAAAGGGGCAAGCAGCTTCTGTCAGACACACATGGGCATGCAAAGGGCCCACACACTGCCCCTGACAGGACACAGAAGGGGATGTACTGCCAGCAGTGTCTCAGTAGTGCAGCCTCAGGCTTTGGGCCTGTAACATCAGGCCTTAATATCTCAGCCTGGAAGTCGAGTATTAATGAGCCATTTCACTTGTTTAATGCACATTTTTATTATCTTCAAGCTTTCATTAGTCAGACATGTTGGTTGTGTCCTCAACGATCTGCTTCTCTGCCATTTCTCACCATGTTGTCTTCTTTTTGTCTCTCCAGCCTCCATGCTGCCTCTCTCCCTTGCATTCCCAAATGATTATCTGCACTAAACCAGAGACGTGGAGTGAGCTGCCCGAGGAGTGACTCAGTTCTCTTCCTACTGTAAGTCTTTGCGCCATGACCGGCCAGATCTACAGTCTGCCATGACCCCATATCAATCTATTTCCTATGGAGTCTGTCGTAGGATTCTTATTAAGCTACCGGGCCTAGTGGTAGGGGGGGCAAAGTAAAACCTGGAGGTGTCACAAAAAACATGGGTCAGGTCCAAATTCAGGAATACAGCAATACCGCCCACTGACTCAATTATCTGATTAATGTAAATAAAGCTTAGTTGTGGAAAAAGAGGCCAGGTTTTGTTCTTATTTTATTCTCACTTCTTCCCTGAGTATTCCGTTTTTTATTTTTTTTAAATCGGCCATACAGTTCCAGAGATATAGGCCTTTTTACCAAGTGCTAATTTTTGTGGTGTTTATGCTCAGAGGATCCTCGGGGGCGTGTCTTTAGGTTCCTCTGTAGTTACTCTACAAGCCACGCCCCACAAAAATTAGCACTAAATAGAAAGGCCCATATCTCTGGAACCGTGTGTCGGATTTGAAAAAAACAAAAACAGAAATAGTCAGGGGAGCAGCAGTTTTTACCTGGTGACAGATCCTCACGGGTCTCAAACCAAATACATTCATCACCAATAAATATAAGATCACTGAGGATCTCACAACTGACCACAAGAACGTTGGTCCAAATATTAGTTGTGTGAATGCAGCAGTGTGGCCCTAGCCTGAGGGGGCCGGCGACTGAACGGGGTTATCCTCATCTTGGATATGAAAGTCTGAAATATGAATAACCCTTTAATGACATAAAACTGGAAAGCTGTTTGAAAGTGACCCACTGGATTTATCGAATATTGTGAAGGAATGACGCCTGAGGACACAAGTGTGATTGGGTAAAGTTCTGTTCACATCAAGGATGCGCTGAGCATTTCCACAAATTGTAGTATTTCATAGCGAAAGACAAAATGTACCTGCACCCCCCATCCTCAGAACGTGTCAGGTCCTTGAGAAATGAGGACAGTCTCCGCTGCAGTGCGTCTCCTCGATAAACATCACTGACATCACAGAACAATCTGCAATGTATGGGCTAATTAGATTTTTATTTTAGGACACTCGTCTCTACGCTCAAAACTACATCTAAATGAGCTCCGAGTTTTCCTGGGTTTCGTCTGTGCCCCGGTGACATTACACGGCGCCACAATCCTTATTTTTCATAGTAAAAACGTTCTGATGTTTACAGGGATTTATTTCACAAACCACCGGGAAAAGAAAAATATACAATGAAAGACGGAAGGTTTGTTTCCATGAAAGACCAATGATGAGCAACACGATTAGGCTATAGTATAAAATCCCATGTATCCAAACCACTTCAGTGTGCACAGGCTGCCATTGTTCTCAGCAGCGCGAGTCTTGTTTACACAGGACAATGTGCTGCCGAGAACTTTGATCCTTTGTGCTAAACAATAGATCATTTTACCCAACAAGCGAGTGTTTTGCTGGTGTTCAGCAGCCTGTATAGACTGTAAGATTGTGATAAAATGACATTCATTATGATCTTGCAGTATAAAAAGACATTAAGAGTATAAATAATATAATACTGCCCATGTACAGAAATATAACTACTATAATACTGCCCCTTTGTACAAGGACATAACTACTATAATACTGCCCCCTATGTACAAGAATATAACTACTATAATACTGCCCCTATGTACAAGAATATAACTACTATAATACTGCCCTCAATGTACAAGAATATAACTACTATAATACTGCCCCTATGTACAAGAATATAACTACTATAATGCTGCCCCTATGTACAAGAATATAACTACTATATTACTGCCCCTATGTACAAGAATATAACTACTATAATACTGCTCCTGTGTACAAGAATATAACTACTATAATACTGCTCCTGTGTACAAGAATATAACTACTATAATACTATATAATTTCTATAATGTTACAGCATGTACCTGTTACAGCAGAGACCAGAGTTTGCTCCAGTTCCTGTTCTTTAATCATTTTGGTCCCGCTGTCATTGGAGGCCCTTTTGGCTGCCATCTTGGTACTCCTGTGTAGTGCAGCCATACTCTGTACTTTTTATGATTCCATCATTTACACTATTTACTGCAGTTATAGTACACAACTAGTATTGTATTGCAGTATATAGTACGAGCTACAACATAATCATAGGTTCAGGTGCCACATGGGACTAAAAAAAATAAATTAAAAATGTTAAAAAATATATAAAAATAAAATCCCCCCTTTGTTGTAGTTGAAAAATAAAGAAAATAAACATATTCGAGATCGCTGCATTATATAAGTCCTCTTTGTCAAAGTCAAGAACAATTATCCCATATGGGCCATATAGAGAAAACTTGTGACTAGAAGTGACTTTTTCGGCGGATGCAGCTCTCTCAAAAAATTTCAATGAGAAGTGATAAAAATTTTGTATATACTCCAAAATGATATCAATAAAATCATCGCTTCTCCATTTCTTCCCAATAGTTTTTTATATCTTTTTTTTTCTTGTTTTTTCAGTACATTATACAAGAGGATATAAGATGTCATTGAAAACTACAAAAATAAAAAAGTTATAACTCTTGGGAGAAGGGAAGGAAAAAAAAAAGGAAAACTCCAAAATGAAAACTTGCTCGGTCCTTAAAAGGTTAAAGGGAAACGTTCACATTTCAATGTTTTTAGAGTTTTCCAAGATACAATGTAAGGCTAGTTTCACATTAGCGTTTACGGCCGCAGCGTCGGGCTGCGCACGGCCACCGCTAAGCCCCGCCCCCTGCCGCGCCTCCACCGGTAGCTCCGCCTATGAAAGCATGACGCTGCATGCGTCCTGTGTCCCCTATCTTTAGCACTGGGGACGCAGGCCGTGCACAGTATGCATTTGGCGGCGCATGTGTCCTTTTGACGCTGCGCCGAGCGCACCAAATTGCAACCTGTTGCATTTGGCGTTGGTCGGCGCAGCGTCAAAAGGACGCATGTGCCGCCAAACGCATACTGCGCACGGCCTGCGTCCCCAGTGCTAAAGATACGGGACGCAGGACGCATGCAGCGTCATGCGTCCATAGGCGGAGCTACCGGCAGAGGCACGGCAGGGGGCGGGGCTTAGCGGCGGCCGTGCGCAGCCCGACGCTGCGGCCGTAAATGCCAATGTGAAACTAGCCTAACAAAGCTTGTCTTGGCTGTGAGAACTGGTGCCTCATTTTAAGGTTGTCACGCACAGTACCTCATTTAACCACTATTTTGGCGGCACTTTTTTTCCCATAGACACCAATGTAACAGCGCCACCTCTTCTGCTACTCTATAGAAGTGTAGAAATCCCAAATTGAAGTTTTGCCTTTTACATGTGTTGCCACGTGGATCTTATACTTTTTTGTAGTCAGTGCTGTACAGTTCAGCATTCTCCATTTCTCCCATATCGAGAGCCTGCAAAACAAAAGCAAGCCAAGACGGCTGCATATATCAGTGGGCACGGCGGGCGGCAGCTTGCAGGGCATCCACCTCCCAGCGAATCTATAGAAGACAACGTTCTGTACTAAGGAAATGAATTCTTTTTTTCCGAAAGGTCAGTGGAGATTGTCAGCCCCCGCGAGTGTAAAGGGACCGATCAGCTGTGCGGTCTCATTGATTAAAGGAGATTGAGAGCGGCCGACTCCTCAAGGAGAGGGGTCTGCAGAAAGGCCTCTGTGCCCTCTGGGAGTTGTTGTCCATCCCATGGTGCAGATGTACGGCCGGACTCATCTGCTGCCGGCTCGCTTTACATACATGTAGATTAGGTGGCTGTAATCGGATGATGAGAGTCCCAGTGCACGGACTGAATTTTCAAGGTCTTTCTGGAAAAATAAGGCTCAAAAATGATCACTTAGCGCTGTATGGCTCCCTTCTCAATGCTTAATCCAAAAATCCATATTAAAGGGATTTATTTCAATATCCTACGGACAGTAAGCCTTATTCATCATCATTAAGACATAATCTAAGGGCTCGTACGCACATTTCCAGGCTGGATTCTCTTCCTTATCTTTTGCTGTGGTTTTAGGGGGACATTTTTGTAGAGAACGCTCCGAGGAGAAAAACGAGAGGAAAAAAAAAAAAAAAAGAAAACCACCCACTATTGAACGGTATGTAAGGAAGTATTAGGAAATATTACCGGGGCGAGTGAATGATATTTCTGCTCTATATGGCGCTATTACATGGGCTAACATTATGAAAAAATACAAAGTATGGAAGGAGGGTTATGTTACTTCTAGCCCATTGCCCAATTTTCTTGGGAAAGGTTTTTCTTCCTTCCTCTGAACTTAATTCTTTTTTTGGGGGGGAACCTTTTCCTTCTTTTTTTCAATATAGACCTTATTATAAGAAGAAGATATACGGTAGAGTTTGTGCCAGCAAAAATGCAAAGAAAGAAGCTGCAGCTGCATCCCCCTCCTCTCCCCTCCTACTGAGGATTCTGCCACCGGTTCATGTCCCAGTCGTGCAGAATTTGGGATAATTGTCTTCCTATGATATTTCCTTTTGGTCTGTCTGATTCAGTCAGGCTGCGATCTCTACTGACAGTACGCTGGTGCTGTGTACATAATGCTCAGGACATAAAATCAGGAACAATATCGTACGAGAAGATATCCTATAATTACCTATACATCTCCCGTCTCTCACCGTGAGCAGACCGCACCGCTCCTGTCTCATGTCAATTAGCTAATTAACAGCATTGTGTGTCACTCTTCCACCCCGTCGACGAATAATTGCACACCTTATCATAAGACTAATTATTAGAACAATGGGCAGCGCTTTTTATAGTAAGATCCCGGACTGGCGGAGGCTCAGCGTCAGGATTTTCGGGGTGTAAAATTCAGCCTGGGTGAGACCTTTGTCTGCTCCCGGTGCACAATAGATAATTCTCCGTCTAATGGCAGAAGAAGCCGAGGTTATCTGTAACATATTCTAAAAATTCCTTTTCCCAAACATCCAGTCCGTTCCCCTCAAAGGGTCCTTTGTCTCTTCACAGGAAGAAACGCAGGACAGCTGAAAACCAGAAGGCGTCTGTGGAGAATGAGATTACTCAGCCGAGGGAAGGCAGCGCCAAGCCGGGCCAGCCCTGCCAGAACTTTGTAGCTGTTCTGCTGCGGTGCCCAGCCATATCCACTCAACACATACAGACATCAAGCAACCAATCAGCACGTGTGCACACACAAACAGAGTCGTCTGATTGTGAGTACCTACAGCGCGCGGCGGCGGCAGCCGGCCAAGGCCCCTTATATAATGAGCCATCGCCTTGTCTTCTCGCTGGGTCATTCCAGGCAATGGAGCGTGCCAACATATAGAACCCATCCATGCGCCCTCATGAATCTCCACAATGGTCGAAGTTGGCACAAGCGTGCCACTTCCCAGGCAGTTGTCAACCGAGCCTCCAATAAACCCAAGGAGAGTGTAGATTTTATTATATGTTTCCTCCCCACCATCGATGGTGGCTTCCACCACTCTATTAATGTCACAAAGATTGTGGCAATTTCTAGGAAAAGATTCTCTCCCACTTTTGGCTCGTGCCAGTTTACAGAGAAGTTGGAAGGCAACCAATATGGACAACATTACAGGGATCGACAAATGTGCCATTTAGAAGTCTACGATAACGGGGGGGAAAGGTCGGAGAGCACAATGGGATCTGCTCCCACTGAGATTTCTCTGAAGAACATGGAACTTAAGGAGCAACTAGACTTAACGTAGTCTTACTTTTTTATTATTTCTTTGCCATTTTGAAAATAAAGATTATTAAAGGAGTAAGAACTTTTCAGAGGAGGGGGGAACTGTCTCTCTTTAAGGAGACCAGCCGAGTATGGATTCTTGGCAATGCTCTATGGGAACTAACATGCAAATTAGCTCCTTCTCTGTCTTGTGTTGACCTATATCTAAAAGATCATCTTCATCCTCATGGCAGTATCCAATGGCAACATATACATAACGTCCAGCCTCATCTTCTTGGTTGGATTGAACCTTAGGGTGGATGTCCACAAATGTGTCTAGCCTTATCCCCATGTTCATTACTTGTGTCAAGCGTGGACTTAAAATAAGAACCTGATGATTGGTGTTCTTGTATCTTCAGTCTTACCCTCATGGTTGGCATCCATTGTCATCCTCATGTTGGTTTTCCTTCCTCACCATCACGGCTGGTATCCATTGTCATCCTCAAGTTGGTTTTCCTTCCTCACCATCACGGCTGGCATCCATTGTCACCCTCATGTTGGTTTTCCTTCCTCACCAACATAGCTGGTATCCATTGTCATCCTCATGTTGGTTTTCCTTCCTCACCATCACGGCTGGTATCCATTGTCATCCTCATGTTGGTTTTCCTTCCTCACCATCACAGCTGGTATCCATTGTCATCCTCATGTTGGTTATCTTTCCTCACTATCACGGTTGGCATCCATTGTCATCCTCAAGTTGGTTTTCCCTCCTCACCCTCACGGCTTGTATCCATTGTCATCCTCATGTTGGTTTTCCCTCCTCACCATCATGGCTGGTATCCATTGTCATCCTCATGTTGGTTTTCCTTCCTCACCCTCACGGCTTGTATCCATTGTCATCCTCATGTTGGTTTTCCCTCCTCACCCTCACAGCTGGTATCCATTGTCATCCTCATGTTGGTTTTCCTTCCTCACCATCACAGCTGGTATCCATTGTCATCCTCATGTTGGTTTTCCCTCCTCACCCTCACAGCTGGTATCCATTGTCATCCTCATGTTGGTTTTCCCTCCTCACCCTCACGGCTTGTATCCATTGTCATCCTCATGTTGGTTTTCCTTCCTCACCATCATGACTGGTATCCATTGTCATCCTCAAGTTGGTTTTCCCTCCTCACCCTCACAGCTGGTATCCATTGTCATCCTCATGTTGGTTTTCCCTCCTCACCCTCACAGCTGGTATCCATTGTCATCCTCATGTTGGTTTTCCCTCCTCACCCTCACGGCTTGTATCCATTGTCATCCTCATGTTGGTTTTCCTTCCTCACCATCATGACTGGTATCCATTGTCATCCTCAAGTTGGTTTTCCCTCCTCACCCTCACAGCTGGTATCCATTGTCATCCTCATGTTGGTTTTCCCTCCTCACCCTCACAGCTGGTATCCATTGTCATCCTCATGTTGGTTTTCCTTCCTCACCATCACAGCTGGTATCCATTGTCATCCTCATGTTGGTTTTCCTTCCTCACCATCATGACTGGTATCCATTGTCATCCTCATGTTGGTTTTCCCTCCTCACCCTCACAGCTGGTATCCATTGTCATCCTCATGTTAGTTTTCCTTCCTCACCCGCACAGCTGGTATCCATTGTCATCCTCATGTTAGTTTTCCTTCCTCACCATCATGGCTGGTATCCATTGTCATACTCATGTTGGTTTTCCCTTCTCAACCTACCGGCTGTCATCCATCGTCATCCTCATGTTGGTTTTCTCTCCTCACCCTCATGGCTGGCATTCAGTGTTGCCCTCTTGTTGGTTTTCTATCCTTACCCTCCTGGCTGGCATGAAGTGTTTCCCTTTGGTTGGTTTTCTATCCTCACCTTCATAGCCACGATCCCTTATCATTCTACTGTTGGTTTTTCCTTCTCACTATCACGGCTGTCATCCACTGCCATCCATATGTTGGTTTCCCTCCTCACCCTCACTTCTGGCATCTATTTCCATCATGTTGGTTTTCTATCTTCACCCTCCCGGCTGTCATCCATCGTCACCCTTATGGCTGGCATCTGGTGGTGCCCTCTGGTTGGTTTCCCTCCTCACCCTTATGGCTGCATCCAGTGGTGCCCTCTGGTTGGTTTTTCCTCTTCACCCTCATGACTGGCATCAAGTGATTTCCTTTGGTTGGTTTTCTATCCTCACCCTAATGGCTGCCATCCATCATCATACTCATGTTGGTTTCCCTCCTCACTCTTATGACTGGCATCCATTGTTGCCCTCTGGTTGGTTTTCCCTCCTCACCCTTACGGCTGGCATCCATTGTTGCCCTCTGGTTGTTTTTCCCTCTTCACCCTCATGGCTGGCATCAAGTATTTTCCTTTGGTAGGTTTTCTATTCTCACCCTAATGGCTGCCATCCATCATCATACTCATGTTGTTTTCCCACCTCACTCTTATGACTGGCATCCAGTGTTGCCCTCTGGTTGGTTTTTCCTCCTCACCCTTACGGCTGGCATCCATTGTTGCCCTTTGGTTGGGTTTCCCTCCTCATCCTTACTGCTGGCATCCATTGTTGCCCTCTGGTTGGGTTTCCCTCGTCACCCTTATGGCTGGCATCCATTGTTGCCCTTTGGTTGTGTTTCCCTCCTCATCCTTACGGCTGACATCCATTGTTGCCCTCTGGTTGGGTTTCCCTCGTCACCCTTACAGCTGGCATCCACTCTTGTCCTCTGGTTGGTTTTCCCTCCTCACCCTTGCGGCTGGCATCCAGTGTTGCCCGCTGGTTGTTTTTCCTTCCTCATCCTTACTGCTGGCATCCAGTGTTGCCCGCTGGTTGGTTTTCCCTCCTCACCCTTACGGCTGGCATCCAGTGTTGCCCGCTGGTTGGTTTCCCCTCCTCACCCTTTCGGCTGGTATCCAGTGTTGTCCGCTGGTTAATTAAAGATGTGTCTGACAGGATATCAGGACTCTTCAGACCTACAGATGACTACCCATTCCTGCTACTACATGTGGGGACAAATGACACCGCAAGAAACGACCTGGAAATCATCTGCAGAGACTTTGAAGACTTAGGCAAGAAAGTGAAAGAACTGGGAGCGCAGGTGGTCTTCTCTTCCATCCTCCCAGTGGATGGCCATGGAACAAGGAGGTGGAATAAGATTCTGCAGGTGAACAACTGGCTACGTCGATGGTGCCGTCAGCAACGATTTGGATTTCTGGATCACGGAGTGAACTACTTATACGATGGACTACTTGCTAGAGATGGGGTGCACCTTACGAAGACTGGAAAGCATGTATTTGGAAGTCGCCTTGCTACACTTGTAAGGAGAGCTTTAAACTAGAACAACATGGGAAGGGAAGCAAAAGACCAGAAAAAGCCATACACCTGACAAATGCTATTGAGAACTCTGCTATTAGAAGTGGAAAGGAAGAACAAAGACGAAAGAATCTAATTAATAAAAATATTGGAGAAAGAGAAACCAATCACAAACTAAAATGTTTCTATACTAATGCACAAAGCATGGGCAACAAACAAGGAGAATTGGAACTACTAACACAGGAAAAGAAATATGATGTAATTGGAATCACTGAAACTTGTTGTTACAATACACATGATTGGAATACAAGACTAGAAGGATACAACTTATTTGCAAGAAACAGACTTGATAAACGAGGAGGGGGTGTCGCATTGTATGTTCGAAACGCGTATATCTGCACAGAGATTGAAGCTTCAGAGACTGGGAGTTCTGTGGAAACTGTTTGGGTAAGAATACAAGGACAGAACAATGGAAAGGACACCATTGTAGGCATTTACTACAGGCCGCCTGTGCAAGCCGAAGATATAGATGAACTCTTTATGCATCAGATGGCCAAGTTCTCCAAAAAATATGACATAGTTGTCATGGGAGATTTCAACTATCCAGACATTTGTTGGGAATCTCTCTCAGGCAAAACTAACAGGTCAAGGAAATTCTTATCCTCTCTTGCTGACAACTTTATCTTCCAAAAGGTAAGGGAGAAAACAAGGGGAACTGCTACCTTGGATCTAATCCTTATAAACAGGGAGGAAATGGTTGAGGAGGTAAAAGTGGCTGGGACCCTAGGAGGTAGCGACCATGCTATTTTAGAATTTTGGATAACTAGAGGTGGAAGACCTGTGAAGACTCAGACGTCAAGGTTAGATTTCAGAAAGGCAGATTTTAAGGGATTCAGAAAGAGAATTGGAGGGATCCAATGGCTGGATATCCTTAAAGACAAAAATGTCCAGGAAGGATGGGAAATCTTGAAAAATGAAATTCTCAAAGCACAGTTGTTAACAATTCCGAAAAGAGGGAAGAATAGGAAGCATTTAAGGAAACCAGGATGGATGAACACAGAACTTAAGCACATGCTAAAAAGGAAGAAAAAAATGTTTATAAAATGGAAAGAGGGAGGCATATCTAAAGAAGAATATAATGCTGTCTGCAGAACCTGCAGGGCACAAATCAGATTAGCTAAAGCTGAAAATGAACTGAGGCTTGCAAGAGATGTCAAAAGCAATAATAAAGGATTTTGGGGATATGTCAAAAGTAAAAGAAAAGTCAAAGATGCTATAGGATTTTTACAGGATGAAAATGATGAAATGGTAAGACAGGATGTTGAGAAGGCTGAACTTTTAAATTCCTATTTTGCATCTGTTTTCTCTCAGAAAGGAAATGCAACATCAACTGTTATTCACTGTCCTATTAAGGGAATAGAAGAATCCAGGATATCTATAAACAGAAAGATAGTGAGGAAACACTTAGCTAACCTAAATGAATTCAAGTCTCCAGGTCCAGATGAATTACACCCCAGAGTACTGAAGGAGATAGCAGAAGAAATTTTTGAACCCCTCTCCATAATCTTTGAAAATTCTTGGAGAACAGGAGAAGTGCCAGAAGACTGGAGAAGAGCAAATGTTGTTCCTATCTTCAAAAAGGGGAAGAAGGTGGACCCAGGCAACTATAGGCCGGTGAGTCTGACTTCTATACCAGGAAAGATCTTTGAACAAATTATTAAACAACATGTATGTCAATACCTGGATAAGAATGAAGTGATTAAACAGAGTCAGCATGGGTTTCTAACTAATAAGTCATGTCAGACTAACTTAATTTCCTTCTATGACGGTATCACTGATTGGGTGGATCAAGGAAATGCTGTAGATATAGTATATCTTGACTTCAGCAAAGCATTTGACAAAGTCTCTCATACAATCCTTATTGAAAAAATGACTAAGTATGGAATGGACAAGGCAACTGTTAGGTGGATTCATAACTGGCTTAGTGATCGGACCCAAAGAGTGGTCGTAAATGGCTGCACATCCAGTTGGAAGAATGTCTCAAGTGGGGTACCACAGGGCTCTGTCCTGGGCCCTGTATTGTTCAACATCTTTATCAACGATTTAGATGAAGGAATTGAGGGTAAACTGATTAAATTTGCTGATGACACAAAGCTAGGAGGGATAGCTAATACTAGAGAAGAGAGAGAGAGGATTCAAAAAGATTTAAATAAACTGGAGAAGTGGGCAGCAACTAACAGAATGGTTTTTAACAGGGAGAAATGCAAAGTACTACATCTGGGCAATAAAAATGAAAAAAGCATATATAGAATGGGAGGAATAGGGCTAAGTGACAGCACATGTGAAAAAGACTTGGGTATACTAATAGATCACAGACTGAATATGAGTCCAAAGTGTGATGCAGCAGCAAAAAAGGCAAATGCAATTCTAGGATGTATTAACAGAAGCATACAGTCTAGATCACGTGAAGTCATTATTTCCCTCTACTCCTCTTTGGTCAGACCTCATCTGGAATATTGTGTCCAGTTTTGGGCACCACATTTTAAAAAAGACATCAACAAACTGGAGCAAGTTCAGAAAAGAGCGACCAGAATGGTGACCGGTCTGCAAACCCTGTCTTATGAGGAAAGGTTGCAGGATTTGGGAATGTTTAGTTTGCAAAAGAGAAGACTGAGAGGAGACTTAATAGCTGTCTACAAATATCTAAAGGGCTGTCACATTGTAGAAGGATCAACTTTATTCTCATTTGCACAAGGAAAGACTAGAAGCAATGGGATGAAACTGAATGGGAAGAGACACAGATTAGATATTAGAAAAAACTTTTTGACAGTTAGAGTGATCAATGAGTGGAACAGGCTGCCACGAGAAGTGGTGAGTTCTCCTTCAATGGAAGTCTTCAAACAGAGGCTGGACAGACATCTGACTGGGATGATTTAGCGAATCCTGCTTTGAGCAGGGGGTTGGACCAGATGGCCCAGGAGGTCCCTTCCAACTCTACGATTCTATGATTCTATGATTCTGGTTGGTTTTCCCTCTTCATCCTTACTGCTGGCATCCAGTGTTGCCCTCTGGTTGGTTTTCCCTCCTCACCCTTACGGCTGGCATCCAGTGTTGCCCTCTGGTTGGTTTCCCCTCCTCACCCTTTCGGCTGGTATCCAGTGTTGTCCGCTGGTTGGTTTTCCCTCTTCATCCTTACTGCTGGCATCCAGTGTTGCCCTCTGGTTGGTTTTCCCTCCTCACCCTTATGGCTGGCATCCAGTGTTGCCCTCTGGTTGGGTTTCCCTCCTCACTCTTACGGCTGGCATCCATTGTTGCCCTCTGGTTGGGTGTCCCTCCTCACCCTTACGGCTGGCATCCATTGTTGTTCTCTGGTTGGTTTTCCCTCCTCACCCTTGCGGCTGGCATCCAGTGTTGCCCGCTTGTTGGTTTTCCCTCCTCATCCTTACTGGTGGCATCCAGTGTTGCCCGCTGGTTGGTTTTCCCTCCTCATCCTTACGGCTGGCATCCAGTGTTGCCCACTGGTTGGTTTTCCCTCTTCATCCTTACTGCTGGCATCCAGTGTTGCCCTCTGGTTGGTGTTCCCTCCTCACCCTTACGGCTGGCATCCAGTGTTGCCCTCTGGTTGGTTTTCCCTCCTCACTCTTACGGCTGGCATCCATTGTTGCCCTCTGGTTGGTTTTCCCTCCTCACCCTTGTGGATGGCATCCATTGTTGCCCTCTGGTTTGGTTTCCCTCCTCACCCTTACGGCTGGCATCCAGTGTTGCCCTCTGGTTGGATGCCCAGCCATTACTTCTGTGTAAATAAAAGCTTACAATCTAAAGTAACGTTTAACCTCTAGGTTTAGGGTAGACCGTGGAAGAGATGTACAAGATGGTGAAACCCGCAGGAGATCATAGTGTCATAGAGTTTGTGGCCATATCAGGGGATGCTGAGGCAGGACATTGGTGGTGGCAGGACCTACGTGAACTCCATGCGTGCTTACTTTTAGAAGACAATGTCAGGTAGTTGCCCACCATCCTCACTGGACAAGCTGGACACTCTGCTCACAGTCTAGTAGATGGCCACCTTGTGAGCTGAGGCTCGAGATGGATACAGTCTTCGCACACCTCCTCTGGTGGAGAATGACTGCTAATGTGGTGATAATTTAATGCATCATAATTATGCAGATGAGAATGAGTGTGCCGTGAATTTAGCATATTTATTAATTGAACCTTTTTTTAAAATGAGGAACATTGCTCCAGATCTATTCACGCTAATGTGTTCTGGAAGTTATTTGTGTGTTTCCATTCACTCCAGGTTCTGCAGAAAGTCTCCATCAAAAATGTTCAAAATGACTCTGCTGCCCCCTAGTGGAAAACTGTTGAAATGTATTACTGGTGTTTTCCATAAATCTTTGTAGTATTATAACCCCATTTACCCAGGTTATACCATTCTGGTCCATATCACTATACAAGAATGTATATAACTTTTACAAGCTGTACATATATAGTTATATATAGAAGACGCCCAGGTTATACCGGCTGTACATACACTACCGTTCACAAGTTTGGGGTCACCCAGACAATTTTGTGTTTTCCATGAAATCTCATACTTTTATTAATCAGATGAGTTACCAAATTAATTTAGAATCTCGTCCAGACATTGACAAGGTTCAAAAAAAAGATTTTTACTTGAAATAATAATTTTCTCCTTCAGACTTTGCTTTCGTCACAGAATGCTCCTTTGCAGCAATTAGAGCATTTCAGACCTTTGGTAGTCAAGCAGTTAATTTGCTGAGGTAATCTGGAGAACTTTCACCCCATGCTTCCAGAAGCTCCTCCCACATGTCGGTTTGGCTTGATGGGCACTTTTTGTGTACCATACGGTCAAGCTGCTCCCACAGCAGCTCAATGGGGTTGAGATCTGGTGACTGCGCTGGCCGCTCCATTACAGACAGAATACCAGCTGCCGGCTCCTTCCCTAAATAGTTCTGGCATAATTGGGAGGTGTGCTTTGGGTCATTGTCCTGTTGTGGGATGAACTTGGCTCCAATCAAGCGCTGTCCACAGGGTATGGCATGGCGTTGCAAAATGGAGTGATAGTCTTCCTTATTCAAAATCCCTTTTACCTTGTACAAATCTCCCACTTTACCAGCACCAAAGCAACCCCAGACCATCACATTACCTCCACCATGCTTGACAGATGGTGTCAGGCACTCTTCCAGCATCTTTTCAGTTGTTCTGCATCTCACAAATGTTCTTCTATGTGATCCAAACACCTCAAACTTGGATTCGTCTGTCCATAACACTTTTTTCCAATCTTCCTCTGTCCAATGTCGGTGTTCTTTTGCCCATATTAATCTTTTCCTTTTATTAGCCAGTCTCAGATATGTCTCTTTCTTTGCCACTCTGCCCTGAAGGCCAGCATCCCGGAGTCGCCTCTTCACTGTAGACGTTGACACTGGCGTTTTGCGTGTACTATTTAATGAAGCTGCCAGTTGAGGACCTGTGAGGCGACAATTTCTCAAACTACAGACTTTAATGTCCTTGTCTTGTTGCTCAGTTGTGCAGCGGGGCCTCCCACTTCTCTTTCTACTCTGGTTAGAGCCTGTTTGCGCTCTCCTCTGAAGGGAGCAGTACACACCATTGTAGGAAATCTTCACTTTCTTGGCAATTTCTCACATGGAATAGCCTTCATTTCTAAGAACAAGAATAGACTGTCGAGTTTCACATGAAAGTTCTTTTTTTCTGGTCATTTTGAGAATTTAACGGAACCAACAAATGTAATGCTGCAGATTCTCAGCATTAGCTCAAAGGAAGGTCACTAGCTCAAAGGAAGGTCAAGTTTATAGCTTCTCTAATCAGCCAAACTGTTTTCAGCTGTGCTAACATACTTGCACAAGGGTTTTCAAGGGTATTCTAACCATCCATTAGCCTTCTTACACAGTTAGCAAACACAAAGTACCATAAGAACACTGGAGTGATGGTTGTTGGAAGTGGGCCTCTATACACCTATGAAGATGTTGCATTACAAACCAGACGTTTGCAGCTAGAATAGTCATTTACCACATTAACAATGTATAAAGTGTGTATTTCTGAATCATTTAATGTTAGCTTCATTGGAAAAAAACGGTGCTTTTCTTTAAAAAATAAGGACATTTCTAAGTGACCCTAAAGTTTTGAACAGTAGTGTATGTAATTATATACAGGAGATGTCCAGGTTATACCAGCTGTACATATATAATTATATACAGGAGATGCCCAGGTTATAGCGGCTGTACATAAATAATTATATACAGGAGATACTCAGGTTATACCAGCTGTACATATATAATTATATACAGGAGATACCCAGGTTATACCAGCTGTACATATATAATTATATACAGGAGATACCCAGGTTATACCAGCTGTACATATATAACTATATACAGGAGATGCCCAGGTTATACCAGCTGTACACATATAATTATATACAGGAGATGCCCAGGTTATACCAGCTGTACACATATAATTATATACAGGAGATACTCAGGTTATACCAGCTGTACACATATAATTATATACAGGAGATGCCCAGGTTATACCGGCTGTACATATATAATTATATACAGGAGATACCCAGGTTATACCAGCTGTACATATATAATTATATACAGGAGATGTCCAGGTTATACCAGCTGTACATATATAACTATATACAGGAGATGCCCAGGTTATACCAGCTGTACACATATAATTATATACAGGAGATGCCCAGGTTATACCAGCTGTACACATATAATTATATACAGGAGATACTCAGGTTATACCAGCTGTACACATATAATTATATACAGGAGATGCCCAGGTTATACCGGCTGTACATATATAATTATATACAGGAGATACCCAGGTTATACCAGCTGTACATATATAATTATATACAGGAGATGTCCAGGTTATACCAGCTGTACATATATAATTATATACAGGAGATACCCAGGTTATACCAGCTGTACATATATAATTATATACAGGAGACGCCCAGGTTATACCGGCTGTACATATATACCGTAATTATATACATGAGATACCCAGGTTATACCGGCTGTACATATATAATTATATACAGGAGATGCCCAGGTTATACCGGCTGTACATATATACCGTACTTATATACATGAGATGCCAAGGTTATATCAGCTGTACATATATAATTATATAAAGGAGATGCCCAGGTTATACCAGCTGTACATATATAATTATATACATGAGATGCCCAGGTTATATCAGCTGTACATATACAATTATATACAGGAGATGCCCAGGTTATACCAGCTGTACATATGTAATTATATACAGGAGATGCCCAGGTTATATCAGCTGTACATATATAATTATATACAGGAGATACCCAAGTTATACCAGCTGTACATATATAATTATATACAGGAGATACTCAGGTTATACCAGCTGTACATATATAATTATATACAGGAGATGCCCAGGTTATACCAGCTGTACATATATAATTATATACAGGAGATACTCAGGTTATACCGGCTGTACATATATAATTATATACAGGAGATGCCCAGGTTATACCAGCTGTACATATGTAATTATATACAGGAGATGCCCAGGTTATATCAGCTGTACATATATAATTATATACAGGAGATACCCAAGTTATACCAGCTGTACATATATAATTATATACAGGAGATACTCAGGTTATACCAGCTGTACATATATAATTATATACAGGAGATGCCCAGGTTATACCAGCTGTACATATATAATTATATACTGGAGATACTCAGATTATACCAGCTGTACATATAGAATTATATACAGGAGATGCCCAAGTTATACCAGCTGTACATATATAATTATATACAGGAGATGCCCAGGTTATACCAGCTGTACATATATAATTATATACAGGAGATATCCAGGTTATACCAGCTGTACATATATAATTATATACAGGAGATACTCAGGTTATACCGGCTGTACATATATAATTATATACAGGAGATGCCCAGGTTATACCAGCTGTACATATATAATTATATACTGGAGATGCCCAGGTTATACCGGCTGTACATATATAATTATATACAGGAGATGCCCAGGTTATACCGGCTGTACATATATAATTATATACATGAGATGCCCAGGTTATACCGGCTGTACATATGTAATTATATACAGGAGATACCCAAGTTATACCGGCTGTACATATATAATTATATGCAGGCGCCCAGGTGATTGCAGGACATGTAGTAATATCTGGGGCTGCTGTGTTTAAGGCGGAGGGTACCCGCAGCACAGAGTATTTAATACTTCTATGACTGATTCTTGCTCCTTTTTTGCTTTGCTCACAGGTGACATCAGTTGCAAGGGGATGACCGAGCGCATTCATAGTATCAACCTTCACAACTTCAGCAATTCCGTGCTCGAGACGCTCAACGAGCAGCGCAACCGTGGCCACTTTTGTGACGTGACGGTGCGAATCCACGGAAGCATGCTGCGGGCCCACCGCTGCGTGCTGGCCGCTGGCAGCCCATTCTTCCAGGACAAACTGCTGCTAGGGTACAGTGACATCGAAATCCCCTCCGTGGTGTCGGTCCACGCCGTGCAGAAGCTGATTGACTTCATGTACAGCGGGGTGCTAAGAGTCTCCCAGTCTGAGGCTCTTCAGATCCTGACAGCCGCAAGCATCCTACAGATAAAAACCGTCATCGACGAATGCACGAGAATCGTCTCACAAAATGTAGGCGGAGTGTTCCCGCTAATACCGGACTCTGGCCAAGAGACACCCAGGGGTACTCCAGAATCGGGGACCTCGGGACAGAGCAGCGACACAGAATCTGGCTTCCTGCGGAGCCACCGTCAGCACAGTGTGGACAGGATCTACTCTACATTATATACATGTTCCATGCAAAATGGCAGCGGGGAACGCTCCTTTTATAGTGGAGCTCTGGTGAGCCACCACGAGACTGCCTTAGGGCTCCCGAGACAACATCACATGGAGGAGCCCAGCTGGATCACACGCATACATCAGCGTTCTCAGCGGATGGAAAGGTTTCTGACCACCACCCCAGAAACCACCCACTGCCGCAAGCAGCCACGTCCTGTACGTATTCAGACAATGATGGGAAATATCCACATAAAACAAGAGGTGGAGGACGACTATGACTACTACGGGCAGCAGAGGTCACAGGCCCTGGAACGCAATGAGTCAGAAGAGTGCGCTGAAGACACCGATCAAGCCGAAGGCACCGAAAGTGAACCCAAAGGAGAAAGCTTTGACTCTGGAGTCAGTTCCTCGATCGGCACAGAGCCGGACTCCGTGGAGCAACAGTTTATGCCTAGTCTCGTAAGAGACGGGCAACAAGATCCTTCCCAAGCAGAGTCTAATAACTTGTCAACTGAATGCGTAGACAACCAGAACCAACAGCACTTAGATACAAGCTCTTCCTCGCCCGAGAGGAGCAATACCGTTGACATGGACAGCACAGTGCTCAGTGTTAGCAATAGCACCGAAAAGGGGGTCCTACAGACTTCTGTCTCCCAGTCGATAGCCCAAACTATGCCAACCACTCAACTCTACTTACGTCAGACGGAAACACTCACCAGCAACCTGAGAACGCCACTAACTTTGACCAGTAATACCCAGGTCTTTGGAACAGCTGGCAATACCTATCTTCCGACACTCTTCACTACGCAGGCAGCTGGGACCGGTCCAAAGCCTTTCCTCTTCAGTCTGCCCCAACCTTTGGCTGCTCAGCAAACTCAGTTTGTGACAGTTCCCCAAGCTGGATTGTCTCCATTTTCTTCCCAAATCCAAAACCAACAATCCCAAGGTGGACACAGCACAGGCAGCAGCCAGGGAGAAAAAAAGCCTTATGAGTGCACCCTCTGCAACAAAACCTTCACCGCCAAGCAGAATTACGTGAAGCACATGTTCGTACATACAGGTAGGTGGACAGAACTGGTTAACTGATTTCTTTTCATATAATTTCTAATTTTCCCATTAGTTTCCTTTGCTTTTGTCCAAACTATCCACCCTTAATCAAGAAGTCCCAAAGTACTGCAACACCGAGACCCCTCATCTCAGTTGGTTGAATTGACTTCTTCTCCATTGACACCTCAACATCATCTGTCTTTGCTTCCTTAATTCCCAATCTCTTGTAGTACACCCACAAAGCTCATTCCTTCCACCCCTCATGTCCCATTCTACCTGTATTACACTGTCCTTAATTAAACCAACTTACCATATGATCATGAGGAGCTCGTCCACTTCGAAAGGCTGGTGACATTGACCCCTCAATATGCCAATAAGACCCACAGAAGCCCAATATTCTCGAACTGGCAACCTGCAACTCTCAAAATCCCAAAACCAACCTATGAAGTGAGCCACCACTCTACGAATTGGTGAAATTAACCCCTTAATACTTTATTTAGGCCCAGATACCAAAATCATACTCAAGAAGCTCAAAATTCTCCAAGTGTTATCTCTCAAAGCTTGACATCTCAATAGCCACCTTGAAAAGTCCCACCATTCTTGATCAGATACTTCTTCTTACCAACAACCCTTTCTGTTAATGTTTTATTAACCAAAGTCAACCCAAAAAAGCCCATCCTAGAATCAACCATCATTTTATCAGTGAAGTCCTCTCACCTCCCCTCATTGTACCACAAAATCGGAGCCATCCAAACGTAGTTATGAAGACATGGCCAACTCCACCACTCATCCTCGTGCAATCAGAGCTTTTAGTTCTGGACAAGAACCTGGCTCTCAATCATCACTGAAAAGGTCCATCCCTGGTCCCAACGAGGCCCTTCATGGCCACCCCCTAAAGCACCAGTAGAGTCCATCAGTTTGACACACATCGACTTGCAAGGACCCTTCTGTCAGTTACTGCACATGAAGAGCAGTGATCACTTTTCAGCTGAGTTATTAGAATGTTCCGGCCATCTCGTAAGTCCCAGTGCAACCATAAATGTCTAATTAGACAAGAAGTCCCAGTGTCATTAACAATGTGATGATGTTGTTGTTGAGGTCCTTCTTCTTTTACAATATAGTGGGTTTCTGCTTTCGGAAGTCACCCACCTCACAGCACATTCCTGACCTCTCCCCCGTGTGCCGTTACTAAGGAGTGGTATAGAACCAGAATGTTAAATATTCCACCATCTGTGCTCACGTCATCTATACTCATCTGGTTGTGCGATATTTTACTGACCCTGTGTTTTCTTTGTTTTCTATTTTTTTTTTTATTTGTTCTCAAACTTTTATGGACAACCCCAAAAAAAGGAGAGAAACCGCACCAGTGTAGCATCTGCTGGAGATCGTTCTCATTAAAGGATTACCTAATTAAACACATGGTGACGCACACCGGCGTGAGGGCGTACCAGTGCAGCATCTGCAACAAGCGCTTCACCCAAAAGAGCTCCCTCAACGTGCACATGCGTTTGCACCGCGGAGAGAAATCTTACGAGTGCTATATCTGCAAAAAGAAGTTTTCTCACAAGACGCTGCTGGAGAGGCACGTCGCCCTTCACAGCGCCACCAACGGCACTGCCAGCATCCCAGTACCCGTTCCACCTTCAAACTCAGCTCCAGGATCAGTTCAAGCTCCTGCCACCACCCCAGGACAAGGATTGCCTCCAGCTCCCAGCATGCCTACAGCACCGGTCTTGCCGCCTACTCCGGTCTTGGCATCTGCTCCGGTTATGGCTCCAACTCCAGCCTTAGTTCCAGCTCCAATTTTGGTCTCTGCCTTAGCACCGGCACCAACACTGGCTGCACCACCTACCGCTGCTCCACCGGCTAGTCCAGTTCTAGTCCCTCGTCCTGGGCCCCCCAACAGCGGAGCCCCGGTATGCTCCGAGGCCACAACGTACGTTTGCTCAGTGTGCCCAACTAAGTTTGACCAAATCGAGCAATTTAATGACCACATGAGAATGCACGTTTCTGACGGATAAATACCATCCATTCTTACGAACAAACAAACAAACAAAAAAAAAGCTATGGCACTAGAATTTAAGAGTTTTCTTTTTATTTTTAGGGGTTTTTTTCGACATTTTGTACTACATGAAGAACTTTATTGCCTGCTGGTACATTACATTTCCGGAGAGTGGGTGAATATATATATCTATATAAAGATATATAACCTGCATATATATTTTATCCAGTCTCCCTCAGATGGTGGCCTTAAGGCCTGGTAGATATACCTGAATTCTACTGGTTGGAATTCTAACTACTGGCCTCTAAATACAACCCTTCTTTAAAAAAAAAAAAAAAAAAAAACTATAAAGAAAAAAAATACAAAAATAAAAATTCATCAAAAATACAAAAACAAAAACTGAACCCTTTTTCCACTTGTGTAGAGCACTACAAAAAAAAAATAATATAACAAAATATTCTGAAAGGCCTACTGTCTCCTAATATGCCGCCTACAGTGTTTTTTTTTTTGTTTTTTTTCCCTTTACATGGCTTTTTACTTTCTGATGGACATTATTCTGCATTTAGTCACTCAGACTCCACAATATCTGATGGATAAAAACTACGCACTAATTTTATTATTGTCTTTTTCACCCCCCGTTGCGGCATTAAATGTCTTTTTATTTTTTTGTGGGAGGAACGGGCAGTTAAAGGAGGCTGGTAAGAGAGGACCAGAATTAGCGCAGCCTCCCGGGGGGTCACGGTCTAGTTCATCCTGCCACCTGCTTCTACCTAAATCCCCCTCTCATTACCCTTATACCCGTCCATGTATTTCATCTGCAGCTGAAGAAAGTAAGAAGTGAAAGAGCGACATGAAACACACAAGGGCAAAACGTGTAAAACGTCTGGCTGTGCGAAAAGTTTTTTTGTAACTTTTTTTTTTTTTGAAATTTCAAGCAAAGAAGAATCTGAAAAATCCGAAGCAGCTTGTGCAAAAATCCGCAATCCTGACGCGGCGCAGGACGGAGGCACAAATGTGTCCACGGAACCAATGTCACAGACTTGCATCCGAGGAATCAGGCGTCAAAAATCTGCTCAGCCACAGATCGGAGGACCGGCGCCATCAAGGTGCATTCTGTTCCATGTATGACGGGTGGGCCGGGCGCAGACCCCATTAATGATGGGTTCACATTGGTGACATTTCCGAAGGCAGACTGTTCTTGTTGCGTCTCACCTGGCAATTTTTCGTCTACCCTTTTCCGAGCACTTAATCTTTTCGGGTCAAATCTTTTTTGAGCCCCAATTTAGCTTTATGGTGGCTACAAATTGCGCAGGTAAAAGGAACAGTCTGCTTTCCTCCCCATCCCCCCCCATCCCCTCGTTGGATGGTTGCAAAAAATATTTAGAGAATTTGTGGGATCATTCTGTAATAGGATTTGCCAGATCCATCCCGAACGGTCTCCAATGTCACCGCAGGAAAAGCTCACAATAAATAAAATCAATACACAGCACGGAATAGAGAAACAACCCGGAATTTTTTGTTTTAATTTTGACGAATTCCAAATGAGAATTTGCAAAAAAAAAATTTTTAATGTATTTTTTTAAATTTTGCCCCAAAATGATCACTGAGAATTAAATTTTTTTTTTTTTGTGAATTTCCAAATGAGCCACATTATTGCGGTGGGGGAATCACTTTTATTAATATTAATTTGAAAATTCATACATTTTAATCATTTAAATTTTGTACATTTTCTATTTAGTTTACAAATTAGCAATTTTATGATTTTCTTTTGACCTTTATTTTTTTTTTTTTTTCATGGTGACCATAGAATGAAACTGTTCTCCGTGGCTTTGGCAAATTCTGCAGTTGTGATTTTTGGTAGAGGAACTCCAGCATGTGCATTGTGTAAAGCAAACGGTGCAGGGAGGAACCGCCATCAAGTGGAGCAGTTTTTGTTTTTTTTTGTAAATTTTCTACGTAACTAACGTTTAGTGCAAGGGACAAAGCCGGGCGAACACTGGACGTGCAGGGGAACGGTCTGGGCTGGTGTCCGGGGGGAGGGGAGATCAGTGGGAGGAACACAAGAAAAACGAGCGAGTGATTGAGAATCGGACGTAACTTTTCTATCTGACTCCATTTGCTGCTTTGTATTCTTAATTTTAGGTAGCATGTTTTTTTTCTGGGAGGAATTTTAACTCCTTATCTGCCACGTGATTGGTGGCGGAACAATGCAATCACCGAGCGAATTCTCCACCGCTTGCCCTGATCTCACTTGTCCCGTCTGACCTTACAATGGTTCGTAGATTCCTGTCCATTGCGGCAACTGAATCCAGGAAGAAGAAGGTATTCTCTAATGCCCATGTCACGCAGGTCTGCCCTCCGACACAAGAAACGCATAAGATGCCCAAAGACGCCAAACTCTGGCACAACCTGTTACATGAATTGCCCCTAAGAGCCACGGGTCCTTCACAATATCTATGGTTTAAATATTGACCATCATTAGCTCAGTGCTGACTTATTAGCTCAGAGCTCTAACATTATCTGAGAGCGCTGACATTATTATCTCTGAAGTCTGACTTATTACCTCAGAGCTCTCTTTTATCTCAGAGCTCTGACTTATTATTTCAGAGCTCTGACTTATTATTTCAGTGCTGACATATTATTTCAGAGATCTAACTTATTATCTGAGCGCTGACATTATCTCAGAGTTCTGACTTATCTCAAAGCGCTGAGTTATTTATCTTAGAGATCTGACTTATTATCTCAGTGCTGACTTATTATATCAGAGCTCTGACTTATTATTCCAGTACTGACTTATTATCTCAGAGCTCTGGTTTATTATTCAAGTACTGACTTATTATCTCAGAGCTCTGACTTATTATCCCAGTACTGACATTATCTCAGAGCACTGACTTGACTTATGTAAGTTATTATCTCAATGACTTATTACCTTGGAGCACTGGCTTATTATGTCAGTGCGCTGACTTATTTCAGAACACTAATTTAATATTGTAGAGCAAACAGTTAACTCTTAGCACAGAGTTACAAAGTGCAAATTTATTATTTCAGATTGTTATCTAAAAGTGCAATCTTTAAATTTCAGAGCATTCACTTTTCTCATGAAGATGATATAATACTCTGAGCACTAAACTTATTTTCTGACAGTTCACACTTGTTGTCAGAGAATGCTAATGTACTATTTTAGAGCTCTGACCAAATATCTAACGGCTCTGACTTACTAATATATTTTCGTTGCTCTGAGTTATTATCTCAGGCCAGCGGCTTATTTTTATTGAAGGACTGATGTGTTGTCTAGAAGATAATTTTAGTTGTTTCTTAGCTCTGATTTACTTCATGGCTCAGATTTATTGTCTCATAGTGACAGTTACCTGACTTATCATGTCCCAGCTCTGATTTACTATCTCAGATCATTAACTGAGATAAAACCTCTTCTGCTGCTCACCACAATAACTGATGAAGGCTGCGTTCTTATGAATATTGATCAGTATGGCCACCTAGACATTAGGGCGTGGTAGCTTTCCCTAGATATAGGCCAATATTATGCACATTTATGAAACCTGTTTCTTCCTGCAGTTTAAGGGGAATATTAAGAAATCAATTGCTGACATATACAATGGACTTGTCATATGGTGAACCGATAAGTCTGAGTATTGAACTCCCAACACATAATTGATCAAACTTGATTCCATAGCGCCACCTACAGGGTACTGACTGATAGTAACGAATTAATTCTGCCCTATGAAAACAGAAGCGGTGACGGCCAAGCACGCTCCACCGCATTCTCATTTTTGACCACTAGATGTCACTGTCTTCTGTAGGCCTTTCCCCATGGAGACAACGAAAACATTCCAAAGGTCCAAAAGTGATTGTGTCCGATCCCAGACATCCTGCATAAGATCCTGCTGCTGTCTCCACAGAGGAGGCTCCACCAGTTTATGATTTTACTATACAATTGAACGGTCCTAAAATATTTATTTACCATCTTTATTATGCTTGCTTTTATGGCGCCCACATCTTCCACAGCGCTTTACAGACTTTCTCATGCTCATTCTGGTATACCATTGCAATTTTTTTTTCTCACTCTTAATAGGCTTAAAATGAAAAACTAGGTTCAATACTAAATAATAGGCTCAATATTAAATTCATATATCTAGTGCAACCTTTCTGTTCCAGAGCTCCAAATCCTCTGCACAGATGTAGAGTTCCATCCTTACTGTCTCCATGCACCACTAGAGGGAGCCCAGGAGCTGACCGCATACTGTAGTCACATAGAACTCCATTCTAGCACAGTACACAGTCAGCACCTGAGCTCCCCCTGGTGGTGGCTGAAGGAAGACGCAACTTCATCATCTGAATCTATGTCTTGGGACGGCATTTGGACCTTTATATCATAAGGATTCCATTTTAGAGTAAATCTAGGGTATTTCAATCTTGGCCTAGACCTTCCTAGTGACTTATCTATAGGGGGCCACATACAAGGTGCGACGGGTGCAGTTGCTCCTCTGTGCCACAGTGCAGGACAGCAGGACTTTAAAGGGGTAATGCAAAATTTGGCGTAGTTTGCCCACATTTTCTGGTTTTACGATGGAAGTCACCACAATATTCATGAGAATGCAAGCTTGGCTTCTCCTCCTTTCCTCCATGTCTCAAAGGAATGGATTATTGATACTTTGCTGTGTTCCGAGGGCAGACCTGCATCATGGCGTGACCTATCCTAGTTGACCATGCCAAGCGCACACTGTACGTAGACCAGTATGGAGCATACAGTGAGCGTGCAGCGGCACTAGAGCGCACCCTGTGCAGGGCCGTACCGCTGCCCCGAGGTGTCGCCCCCCACACTGGCTGCACCCTACAGGCAGCTGTGTATACAGGATTTAGGAGCGATGTGAGTAAGATCTCCTTTTGATGTGTGCGAGTCTTCCACCGAGGAGAACCTATACACAGACGTTATTCTCTGTATTGTGACACCTTCGTTGTAGAATGGATGATTTCATTGTGTGAGGAGTGGGGGAGTCATCGTCTGAACACTATGCGATAATATCCTCCCACACAGATGTCATCTCTCCCGTAGAGTTCTTGTCTGGTTGTTCATCCCTATGGTGATAGAGCAATACATGCCATAGATTCTCTCCTCTGCAGTGCCTCCTCAAAGGGAACCAGTCATCAGCTTCTGCAGGCTGCCCTATTAAAGATAAAGTAGAGCAGGCAATGGCACCTTTAAGTGCCCATCTGGGGTCTGGGAGAAGTAAGCAGCATCCCACGACTCGATGGGTCTTGTTGTCCCTTTATTGAATGGAGGAGATATGAGACCTGTTCCAGCCTCCTGGTTGAGTCTTTGGTGGGGCGCTTTGTACCCTCTTCTAGAACATCATTCTTGGGGCTTTCGTAAGGTGCCCAAAACTAAAAGGGCCTGACCCAGTGATGGGTTTCCTCTAAGAAACAGTTTGCACTAACTACACCTGATATACGACTTGCGGCTACCCCTTCTGCACAGAGGGTGTTATATTCCGAGCTTGTCCCCCTTGGTCACTGCATTTCCCAAAATTATCGCCAATGTGTTACCCATGCGGTTATTCACACAGGACACAAGTGCTGGAGAAGAAGAGGAGAACTTGATGGAGAAGTCTCCCACCTAATGCTAACTTCGTGACCTTCGCCTTGTAGCAATAGCATAGAGCCGGCCATGCCTGCAGATAAGAACCTCGCGTCCTGTCTCCGTGACCCGTCTAGCGGCCATGTACAAGCCTAGCGATCGCTGTCTTCTGGGTTACCTGTCGTACCGTGCGGGGAAACATTCTATTGATGTTGAGGACGGAGAGGGCTTCACTTGTTATTTCTGTTTTGTTCCGTTTTTGGCCAATCTTCTTCTTCCGTCAGGACTCTCTGCTTTGTGATTTTGCTCGTTGTTGTTTTGCGTTGATTATTATTGCACTAAGTTTGACTGCACTGCACTGCACTACTGACAAGTCATTGCACAGGCCGAGAGGCAGACAGCGGAAAGAAGTCGATCATGCTGATGCGATGGTTAAAATGAAAAAAAATCGTAGCGACAAAAGCTGAATTGGGTTGAGCCCACTTAAAGTAAAAACTGATCTTCCTAGATGTAACCACAACTGATTGCCTTCCCTGATATATACAAACATTCTCAGTATAGGTGAATGGGAACCGCTGAAAGCGGAATGGTCGGAAAGAAACCTTCAGTTGGGCCACGGGCATTAGAGGACAACGTAATGTACAACTTGCATCCATCCTGCCAACCGAGAAATGAAACACTGATCAAGGACTGGAAATGTCCTTCACCTTCGTCCACTCTTTTACAGTTGGAGAACTTTCATGATGGCCAGCCCCAATGTACTTGGTGGTGTCGGCTAGTCCTCCTCTAATATCCATGGCCAACTTTAGGTTCAGTAACGTTCGAGGAAGGGTCAAGATGTTTGACGTCCTAAACCTAAACCAGTCAAGCTTTACCGACAATACCACACTAACCCGTTAAGATGCCAACTAACTCTTAAGATGTTGTGTTCTTACGATACAAACGTTGCATTCGTGCTTCCTGAAATAAGACGTGATGGCGGTCTTCACCGGGATGAGGTGACCGAGACAGCGGTGGGATCACGGGGGGGAGATGAGTAAAAAAAAAAAAAAAAAAAATCTGTGATCCAATATTAAAGCTTCATGGAGGATTTCCCCCTCTTGATTGCTGTGCACTGTGGACCTCACAGACCTGATACGATGTATTACAAAATGGTGGTTGCTTTTGCTGATCCCCGATGCATTCTACAGGACGAGTTAAGGAAACTGTTAGTTTCTAATATTTAGAGACCACCATGAAATTTACGAGATCTCTTCTCATAGAGTTCTCCACCAGTGTCTTCTAGAAAAACGGGACGCTGGATAATTTTGTTAGTCTAAACATCAGCCATAATCTCGTTGTAGACACACATGTTCGAATTAGCAGATCAGATCTAAAGCGAGAGAAATCGAGGCTCGAACTGCAAGTATTAAGAAGTACATGTTTAGTCGAGGTCTCAGCCTTATGCTTTCCTTGAGACGTTAAGCTCGTATACTACAGTGGCTGCTTGCTGCAATATCCTACTGAAGTCAGGCGGAAAGTCACTCGCCTGGAGCGGTGGGATCCCACGCCCGCAATGCTGTGATTAGATTTGCACTAGACTCAAGTACTTTTTCACCTGGAGCTACAGAAGGATGCACCCACACTCACGACGTGGACGGGGTGCGGCTTAGAGACAGACGGACGTCCTATTCTTGGGTTGTCATCTGTGCATTAATACCCTTGGATTCTCCACGCACCGACTATTCATGTCTCATTATTGCACCCGGCGTCGTGTCTATATTTTCCATTACTTACGACAAGGCCAGTATCTGGACAAAACTTTGGATTTTCACGACATACATATATATACACACCCATTAGGCTCCAGTCCACTGCTTGGTCGTTTACACTCTCTTTGTCTCGGCCGAGGAGAGGTCTTCTCTTGATGTGAGTTATTATTCGGCTTGTTGGCATCTGCTTTTTTTTTTTTTTTGCCCCAAGAAGTTAAGTTTTTTCTTATTGTGTGCTAATAATGAAGCATTGCACTTTTTCCTCTTGTAAAAAAAAAATAAATAAAAGTTAAAAACAAAAAAAATACAGGGGGAATAATCTATAGTTGTTTGTTTCTTGCAATGAGTTGTAAAAAAAAAAAAAAAAAACACATGAAATTTCAAGTAAAAAAATAAATAAATAAATTGTGGAGTTTTTTGGAAGTTGACCAAATCGTGACTCAAAATATTTTGGCAACTAAAAGGTCTGGTGCTGGTGTTGAGGGGGGAAGTGTTACTCGCTCGTCGTATGTTTACCCCAGGCAGTGTCTAGATAGCAGATGTATTTATTTGTTGTTTTCGGGATGGGGGGATTTCGCTCACTTCATGAACTTAGTAGATGTTTACCAAGAAGGAAACCACCTTACTGCCTTGTTGTATCAGTCACAACACATTGTAAATCCACAGGCTGGGCCGCGCCACTGCGGCTGAGCCAAAGATTAAAAAAAAAAAACAAGACCAAAATCCTTCCTGGTCGCAGTTCTTGTCTTTATATTGTACTTTTTTAAAAAAATATATATATATTCTGATTAGATCTAAAGTATCGTGAGCTACGACACCCCTCCCCCTCCTGTCAATCACTGTCCATACCGCAGCACTAATTTCACTAAAGCGCTAGTTATCGATAGAACAGATTTTATTTTAGTTTTTTATAATCAACTTTTTTTTTACTAACATTGTTCCTCGTATTTAATCTTTACAAGCAGTATCAACCGTTCATGTGAAAAGCGATGAGTTATAAAAAAAACGCTAATTTTTTTGTATATTTTTAGATATTCTTTTTGTTTTAGTTTTTGCTTTTTTTTCATTTTATTGATATGTAATTCTACTGTAGACCAAATATTAGGGTGGAGGCTGAATTTCAGGCAAGAGGCAGGCGACATATTAAGACGCAACATGCAAACATGCGATGAGCATCTTTACAAAGCCTTATCGATTTTATTCTTTTTTTTTTTGCCATGGGCTGTCGGCTGTCGGTTGTCCACGTGACACTTCCCAGTTGTGAGGGATTTTTAAAAAAAACACTAGTTCATATTTTGTAGTCGTACAATCATTGTATTATGTCATGGTTATTTCCTTCAGTAACGCAACAGAAGTGCATTGCAGGTGTTACCGAGATTCGGGGTAGGGTGGGGGTGAACGATGCAGTAAGGCCTTTGTGTTTAGACAATGCTTTGAGTTTGTTCATTTTATTGTACATATATATCACATATCTTTAGCTTTTTATATCAATTCAATAGGAAGACGTTCTTTTTTTGGTGTGTTTGGTACCGTGCTGCGGTTGTGTCTTCAGGCTGCGTGCAGTGTGATGAGGGGTTGTACAGGACCCCACTGCGGTCACTTCCCTTTATTGTTTCGGAAAGTTTTTCTACAATAAATAACCACTTCCCAACTTTGAAAAAAAAGACAGGCAGAATTCACCAATGAAAATATTCCATCTTGTGAACAATTTTAGTTGCGTCAGTATCCCTGGTCATACTTTCCTAAATTCAATTATCTGGAACACCACCATCCAAACATTACAAAAATAGTTAACAAATATACTCTTCCTCCCAAATCTAGCAATTATTTATATATTGGTGCTGAGTTATTAAATCCAAAATTCACATTTAACGTTTTTATATTTTTAGCACTTCAGTATTAATGTTTCTCAAATCATGGTGCTAAATCTTTCTACATATTTACAAGAACATTGGGGTAATAATAATAATTTTGGAAATGTTTCCAATCATTGAAATGACAAATAAAGTATGTGAAATTGTCACTGAAATGTGATCAATCTAAAATGTGACCCAAAGGATAATAAAAGGTAGATTGCAGAAATTGCCCCCCGCCAAAAAAAATGTCTATTTTTCAATAATTTAACAAAATAAATAAATAAAATAATTGATATCTTTCATTGCCTGTAAAGTCATGATTCTGAGTGGTTTGTTTGACAATGCAAATTATAAACCCCAGTCCCTGAACAGGAAGCCTGCAATACAAAAATCGAGGCACTTAACCACACACATCAAAAATCTAGGTTCATACAACGCGTCCTTGACTGAAATTTTCTTAAAATGAGAACTGACAGATTTATTTTATTTTATTTTTTTTTTTTTAAAAGGAAGGAATTTTTTTTTTTTTTTTATGTAATACTTTCTATTTTGAATGCATTTTATTGGTATAAGACTGTTTTGTTTGTTATAATTCTCTTTGGTGAAGGCATTAATAAAAAAAAAAGTAAAGAAAAATTAAATAAAAAATTAAAGGAGAGAGACAATTTGAAACAATCTATGTTTGCCCTTATGGATATGCTGCATATCTGAGATATTAAAGCTGATTTGTCAATGAGTGTTAAAGATGGGATAAGAATTTGTTTTTTTTGTACGTGTTAAGATAATATTGTTATCCACTGCTGTTAATTTTGTGTTGAAAAGGAACGTAGAAAAGGGATTGTTGTGTTTTCGAGTTTAATTTTTTTTTATTAAGAATATTATTTATGAGATGTCAAACACTGGACTTTTGAGTTTAAGCATTAAGAAAAAAAGAAATGTTTCCATTTCTATTTTGAGAGTCGGTGCCCCTCTCACATCTCCTTTATCTTCTGATATTTTCTGTTTTGTAAACATTAAATGTAAAACTTTGGTTACAATTAAGAGAACTTTTTAAAGTTGCTGCGGAAGTTAGAAAAGGAGAAGAGAGAGGAGACATCATGACATTCAAACACAAAAATTTCCATACAATAGAGGGGTTGAGTTGCGGAGACCCACAAACCTTAGAGCCTTCTCCATCCCGACATATTAACACAACCAAATTCACAGTCATTTGGATATGAAACCATAAGTTTCACCCTCCATTACCATATCATAGAGCACAAAAACAGCACTGGATGTGCATATTGGATAAGATGTTTACTTCCTTCTTTACATACAAAGTCCCCCACCATAGACACGGTTTCTAGTATATGTGCCTTTTTTTCTTCTTTTGTAAAATAACCCAACTGGGGCACCATCGCCCCCTCACTCAGTTATAGCTTCCATCTGTTTTTTTTTCCAAGGAGTTAGCACAACACTATTGAATTGAAGCCTCGGAATACCGTTTTCCCTGTAAGAGTGAGGCCTGAATGTCCCTTCTGCCCTTGCCTAGAAGACAAGGGAACTTGTCACTACATTGAAAGTCCATTAGTTTGCATTATATTTATTTTTGTATTCTAGACATAGAGTGTGGCCTTAAACTCATTCCCTCACCTCAATAACTCATCCCTAATTGGTGTTAAATTCACCTTAATTTTCATTCATCAATATCGGACCCAGGGTGTAAATGGTCTTAACTGACAACAGGATAGTTTTTTGTTCCATATACCGTAGTTAAGTGCTTCCTACTACAGATGCGGGCCCCAAACAGCCCCCAAAATAATACCCTAGATCTTAAGAATTACAAGACTTCATCACTGCCAGATTGATGTTTTATCTTTCATCACTGTGAATACTGCCTCCTTCAAGACTTGAATATATTCTCTCGATTCACTTCCATTTTTCTCATCCATTACTTATATTTATGGTTTCCTACCACATGAATTTGTGATCTATACAAAACCAAATTCGTGATGGAAAAGCTTTCTCAGTGACACAATAATAACCTCTAATCTGTGTGTTCTAGAGAATTGTCCTTATCTGGAGCATCTTGACATTGATTAAAGCAAAACTATCCAAAAAGGCAAAAATATTCATGGACTATTCTATTATTTATCAATATTTATGTTAGAACTAATTTAGCAAGAAAGAAGTCCAGTGTAGAAGAGACACCGCCATGGGTACTTTACATACCCCACAATAAGATTTTAACATGGGGACCCAAAATTTGAGATTTGGTTGTCACAACCATATAAAACCCTTTTATAAAAGGATTTGTCAATGATAAAATTGCCAGGTGAGGACTGCTAACCAGCCAGAAAATGACTCCGCTTACTCAACTCCTCTCCAAAGCTATTTATATGAATCCAAACATTACAGATTCCCTCATGCATAGTCCAGAATGAGGTAACAACCTCCAATACCGGATCACACACTCAGAAAAAAGAAGCATTTGCACCATAACCGAGTAACAAGCAGCACTATCTACTCACTAGTCATCCACTTGCAGCCAGAGAACGATGTTAGGAAGACAATAAGGCACTGTGTGTTTTTAAAGAAAAAATATATACAGAAAAAAGATAAAATAGTCGGAGCATTGCAAGACAGCCGCATCTATTCGCTAACTTTTTTTTTTGGTACTGTTCAATTCACTTTCTCTTTACAAGTGGTGTTTAGGCAGCATATATGTATATGTACCTGTGTATACATATATACTGTGTGTATGTCTTTCTATATACATTTCTGTATTCTGTGTGAGTTGACATGTATATATTTGTATTTAAAAGAAAAAAAAAACAACTGGTTAAACATTAGCAGAAAATCTGAAGGTAATTTATCCATTGGTAAGAGCACGTTATCCATAGTGTCAGTGATTGAATTAAGCATTACCAGGAACTCTTGGCCTGCCTTCAGAAAATACATTTTTGTTGTTTTTGCTTTGATTATCAGGGTGTGATGGGTGTTGTGTGAAAATGGTCATGAATAAAATAAGAAAAAAATCCTCAAAGCACCTTATTATGGCACGGAACGTGTCATGTCGTCCTCTTATGTTATGCACCTTATACTCGTGTAATGTTCACTTCTCCTGTCTGCTTTCCAATTATCAAAATCATTCCAAATTTTAACTATTTTTGTAAATTTTGTGATTTTACAATCAGCCATTTTATAGTTCAAACCAAAGTTCTTTTTAGCATCATGCCTCATGGGTGACCCTGTTAGGGCGAAAGATCCAGGCAGATGGGACCCGTAAAGTAGCTCAAATCCTTTCATGGGCCTGAATTCATTTACAACAATTAAGTAATTATGATCTTAATATAAGATCTGGAGAGAAAAAATATATATTTTGAATTTGAAAGTTCTGGAGCAACTTCACGTGATTTAGACAAAAAAGTACGGAAAGATGAAAAGAGTTATTATCTCGGCTCTGAAATGAAATTCCAACACTTACAGATTATGACCATGTTTTGGCAGTCATAGTTTGGGGTTTTACAGATTTAAAAGTCAGGACCCTGAAATCAGAGCTATGAGATAAAAAGTCAGAGCTAGGAGATGAGAGAGAAAAATCAGGGCCATTATATAAAAAGGACAATGAGATAAAAAGTCAGAGCTTGGAGATAAAAAAAAAAAAAAAAGAGCTCTGAGACAAAAAAAAATCAGCACTCGGAGATAAAACTCAGGGCCGATATTTATAAAGGACAATGAGATTAAAAGTCAGAGCTCGAGAAAAAAAATCAGGGCCGTTATATAAAAAGGACAATGAGATAAAAAGTCAGAGCTCAGAGATAAAAAATCAGGGCCGTTATATAAAAAGGACAATGAGATTAAAAGTCAGAGCTCGAGATAAAAAATCAGGGCCGTTATATAAAAAGGACAATGAGATAAAAAGTCAGAGCTCGGAGATAAAAAATCAGGGCCGTTATATAAAAAGGACAATGAGATAAAAAGTCAGAGCTAGAAATAAAAAATCAGGGCCGTTATATAAAAAGGACAATGAGATAAAATGTCAGAGCTCGAGATAAAAAATCAGGGCCGTTATATAAAAAGGACAATGAGATAAAAAGTCAGAGCTCGGAGATAAAAAAAAAAAAAAAAAAAAATCAGTGTCATTATATAAAAAGGACAATAAGATAAAAAGTCACCTTGGAGATAAAATGTCAGAGCTCTGAGATAAAGAGTCCAGAGCTTGGAGATAAAAAATCAGGGCAGTTATATAAAAAGGACAATGAGATAAAAATTCACCTTGGAGGTATTATCTCAAACTAGCAAGAAGATGGAGCCTTCTAGATTTGGAGTAATCTCATTGAAAAGCCTAGACTCTGAAGATCAGAGCTTTCAATCCAGACCTTTGCATAATCAGAGCTATGAGATGATATCTCAGATCCTTTTTATTAATCATGTTAATTTGCCTCCAAAGCTTGTGCTCAGTTTTTTTTTTTTTAATGCTTAGAGGAGATTTTACTTCATTTCATAAGCTCTTCTCACAGAAAGTGATATTGTTTCACTCTGAAAGTAACGTCCAACTATAATGATAACACCGGCCATCCACGTGTCGTGACGGAGTGACCCTCGTTTTGTCTGCTCGTCTGTAAGGCCCTGGTACCCCACAACCCTTCCCCAAACATCCTCCACTACATTATTATGTCTTTGTCAGAAAGCAGGCCAAGAGTCCTTAAATGAGAAATAATTTTTTTAATTTTTTTTTCTCTTGTAATTGTTTTTGAGAATTTTTTTTTTCAGTAACATTTGTCAATGGTAGAGAGAGGGAAAAAAATAAGTGAACAGAAAAAAAAAAATAGACTTTTAAGATAAAAAAAAATAAAAAAAATAAATGCATACGCCTTTTTATCAAGTGCTTTAAACTATAGAATTACTACACACATCCTGACAGCTTTTTATTTCCACAGTGGCAGAACCCTTAAGGCCATCTACTATTAGCCTCTTATCTTTCTCACCTATATTTACCTGTGATTTGTATTTGTTATTTAAACAGGACAAAAAAAAAAATAAAAAAACACAATAAAAAAAGAACATAATTGTAGCGCTTCAATATTCTATTATATTACTATTGTGACATTTTTTGAATACTGTGAAAGTTTATCTCTTGCATATACTTTATACAGAAGTATTACGCCTTAAATACGAAAAAAAAAAAAACTTTTACAAGTTTTCTGTTCTGTGTGGAAGAAGTTATCGATGTTGCTAAAGAATGATGTTTTTTTTTTTTTTTTTGTTTTTTTTTTAAATGTTACCAGCACTTTTTGTAAGTTTCACTTTCTGAGGTATTGTAAATTCACACTGTTTGTGAAGTTTGAATATGAAGGAAGAATAAAACAAAAATGAAAACAATTTTCCTTGGCGTTGCGTCTCTTTAATTTGAAAAATACCGTCCATAAGAAAATGATTATCTGCTCCCCTGACGGCTCCATAACTCACCACCGGGATGGGGACCCTCATACAATGCTTCAATCCTTTTGTCAACAAAAGATTAGAGACATATTTCATTTTGATATTCGGCAAATCGTAAAAAAAAAAAAAAAAAAAAAAGCCTTCGACCACTTCACGATCTTGAGAACTTTCATTCAATTTCTGTTCTGTAAAAATTGTATTTTTAAGTTTGTGGCTGAAGATCGTGCAGAGACTGAGACCCAGACAACATGTGTATAGATACAGCTCTGGCAAAATAAGAAACCACCACATCAAACCCCTGTCATGGCCGCCCAATCTCCAGACCTGAACCCCACTGAAAACCTCTGGAATGTAATCAGGAGGAAGATGGAGAGTCACAAGCCATCAAACAAAGAACTGCTGACATATGTACCAGGAGAGGGATAAGGTCACCCAAAAGCCGTGTGAGAGACTGGTAGAAAGCAGCCAAGACGCAGGAAAGCTGGGGTTAACAATCATGGGTATTCCACAAAATACTGATCTCTGAACTCTTCCTGAGGTAAAACATTAGTATTGTTGTATCTAAATGATTATGAACTTGTTTCTTAGCGTTATTTGAGGTCTGAAAACACTGGGGTTTTTTTTTTCAATTTCACAATTTCTCATTTTAAAAAAAAAAAATACAAAATTTATTGCTTGGAAATTCGGGGACATGTCAGTAGTTTGTAGACTAAAAGAACAATTTACATTTTACTCAAAAATATAACTAAAGGGAGAAAAATCAGACAAACTGAACATTGAAAGTGGTCTCTTAATTTTTGCCAGAGCTGTATATTGTATATATATTATATATGTACAACACACACAGCATGATGTCCCCACAGTACATTCCCCCACACACAGTATAATGTCCCCACAGTACATTCCCTAAACACACAGTATGATGTCCCCACAGTACATTCCCCCACACACAGTATGATGTCCCCACAGTACATTCCCCCACACACAGTATGATGTCCTCACAGTACATTCCCCCTCCACACAGTATGATGTCCTCACAGTACATTCCCTAAACACACAGTATGATGTCCCCACAGTGCATTCCCCCACACACAGTATGATGTCCCCACAGTACATTCCCCCACACACAGTATGATGTCCTTACTGTACATTCCCCCTCCACACAGTATGATGTCCTCACAGTACATTCCCCCCACACACAGTATGATGTCCTCACAGTACATTCCCCTCCACACAGTATGATGTCCCCACAGTACATTCCCCCACACACAGTATGATGTCCCCACAGTACATTCCCCCCACACACAGTATGATGTCCTCACAGTACATTCCCCCACACACAGTATGATGTCCCCACAGTACATTCCCCCCACACACAGTATGATGTCCTCACAGTACATTCCCCCACACAGTATGATGTCCCCACAGTACATTCCCCCACACACAGTATGATGTCCCCACAGTACATTCCCACACACACAGTATGATGTCCCCACAGTACATTCCCCCACACACAGTATGATGTCCTCACAGTACATTCCCCCTCCACGCAGTATGATGTCCTCACAGTACATTCCCCCTCCACACAGTATGATGTCCTCACAGTACATTCCCCCTCCACGCAGTATGATGTCCCCACAGTACATTCCCCCCACAAACAGTATGATGTCCTCAAAGTACATTCCCCCACACACACTATGATGTCCCCACAGTACATTCCCCCCCACACACAGTATGATGTCCTCACTGTACATTCCCCTCCACACAGTATGATGTCCTCACAGTACATTCCCCTCCACGCAGTATGATGTCCCCACAGTACATTCCCCCACACAGTATGATGTCCCCACAGTACATTCCCCCTCCACACAGTATGATGTCCTCACAGTACATTCCCCCACACACAGTATGATGTCCCCACAGTACATTCCCCCACACACAGTATGATATCCTCAGTACATTCCCCCACACACAGTATGATGTCCTCACAGTACATTCTCCCGCACACAGTATGATGTCCTCACAGTACATTCCCCCCACACAGTATGATATCCTCACAGTACATTCCCCCACACACAGTATGATGTCCCCACAGTACATTCCCCCACACACAGTATGATGTCCCCACAGTACATTCCCCCACACACAGAATGTCCTCACAGTACATTCCCCCACACACAGTATGATGTCCTCACAGTACATTCCCCCCACACACAGTATGATGTCCTCAGTACATTCCCCCACACACAGTATGATGTCCTCACAGTACATTCTCCCGCACACAGTATGATGTCCTCACAGTACATTCCCCCTCCACGCAGTATGATGTCCCCACAGTACATTCCCCCTCCACACAGTATGATGTCCTCACAGTACATTCCCCCACACACAGTATGATGTCCCCACAGTACATTCCCCCCACACACAGTATGATGTCCTCAAAGTGCATTCCCCCACACACAGTATGATGTCCCCACAGTACATTCCCCCCACACACAGTATGATGTCCTCACAGTACATTCCCCCTCCACACAGTATGATGTCCTCACAGTACATTCCCCTCCACGCTGTATGATGTCCCCACAGTACATTCCCCCACACAATATGATGTCCCCACAGTACATTCCCCCTCCACACAGTATGATGTCCTCACAGTACATTGCCCCACACACAGTATGATGTCCCCACAGTACATTCCCCCACACACAGTATGATGTCCTCAGTACATTCCCCCACACACAGTATGATGTCCCCACAGTACATTCCCCCTCCACACAGTATGATGTCCTCACAGTACATTCCCCCCACACACAGTATGATGTCCCCACAGTACATTCCCCCCACACACAGTATGATATCCTCACAGTACATTCCCCCACACACAGTATGATGTCCTGACAGTACATTCCCCCCACACAGTATGATATCCTCACAGTACATTCCCCCACACACAGTATGATGTCCCCACAGTACATTCCCCCACACACAGTATGATGTCCCCACAGTACATTCCCCCCACACACAGTATGATGTCCTCACAGTACATTCCCCCACACACAGTATGATATCTTCACAGTACATTCCCCCACACACAGTATAATGTCCCCACAGTACATTCCCTCCACACACAGTATGATGTCCCTACAGTACATTCCCCCACACACAGTATGATATCCTCACAGTACATTCCCCCACACACAGTATGATGTCCCTACATTATATTCCCCCCACACACAGTATGATGTCCTTACAGTACATTCCCCCACACAATATTTCCCCTCCACGCAGTATGATGTCCCCACAGTACATTCCCCTACACACACAGTATGATGTCCCCACAGTACATTCCCCCTCCACGCAGTATGATATCCCCACAGTACCTTCCTCCACACACAGTATGATGTCCCCACAGTACATTTCCCCACACAGTATGATGTCCCTACAGTACATTCCCCCACACACAGTATGATATCCTCAGTACATTCCCCCATACACAGTATGATGTCCCCAAAGTACATTCCCCATACACAGTATGATTTCCCCACAGTACATTCCCCACACACAGTATGATGTCCCTACAGTACATTCCTCCCACACACAGTATGATGTCCCCACAGTACATCCCCCCACACAGTATGATGTCCCCACAGTACATTCCCCCCACACAGTATGATGTCCTCACACACAGTATGATGTCCTCACAGTACATTCCCCCCACACACAGTATGATGTCCCCACAGTATATTCCCTACACACAGTATGATGTCCCCACAGTACATTCCCCACACACAGTATGATGTCCTCACACACAGTATGATGTCCTCACAGTACATTCTCCTACACACAGTATGATGTCCCCACAGTACATTCCCTCCACACAGTATGTCTCCGCAGTACATTCACCACACAGTATGATGTCCCCACAGTACATTATCCCCACACACAGTATGATGTCCCCACAGTACATCCCCCCACACACAGTATGATGTCCCCACAGTACATCCCCCCACACACAGTATGATGTCCTCACAGTACATTTCCCACACACAGTATGATGTCCCCACAGTACATTATCCCCACACACAGTATGATGTCCCCACAGTACATCCCCCACACAGTATGATGTCCTCACAGTACATTCCCTCACACACACAGTATGATGTCCTCACTGTACATTCCCCACACACAGTATGATGTCCTCACAGTACATTCCCCACACATAGTATGATGTCACCACAGTACATTCCCCCTACACAGTATGATGTCCCCACAGTACATTATCCCCTCACAGTATGATGTCCCCACAGTACATTATCCCCTCACACAGTATGATGTCCCCACAGTACATTATCCCCTCACACAGTATGATGTCCCCACAGTACATTATCCCCTCACACAGTATGATGTCCCCACAGTACATCCCCCACACACAGTATGTCCTCACAGTACATTCCCCCATACATAGTATGATGTCTCCACAGTACATTCCTCCACACACAGTATGATGTCCTCACATTACATTCCCCACACACACAGTATGATGTTCCCACAGTACATTCCCCCACCCACAGTATGATGTCCTCACAGTACATTCCTCCACACACAGTATGATGTCCCCACAGTACATTCCCCCTACACACAGTATGATGTCCCCATAGTACATTCCCCCACACACAGTATGATGTCCCTACAGTACATTCCCCCACACACAGTATGATATCCTCACAGTACATTCCCCCACACACAGTATGATGTCCTCACAGTACATTCCCCCATACACAGTATGATGTCTCAACAGGACATTCCCCCACACACAGTATGATGTCACCACAGTACATTCCATCCACACACAGTATGATGTGCCCACTGTACATTCCTCCACACGCAGTATGATGTCCCCACAGTACATTCCCCTTCCACGCAGTATGATGTCCCCACAGTGCATTCCTCCATACATAGTATGATGTCTCCACAGTACATTCCTCCACACACAGTATGTCCTCACAGTACATTCCCCACACACACAGTATGATGTCCCCACAGTACATTCCCCCACACACAGTATGATGTCCTCACAGTACATTCCTCCACACACAGTATGATGTCCCCACAGTACATTCCCCCTACACACAGTATGATGTCCCCATAGTACATTCCCCCACACACAGTATGATGTCCCTACAGTACATTCCCCCACACACAGTATGATATCCTCACAGTACATTCCCCCATACACAGTATGATGTCTCAACAGTACATTCCCCCACACACAGTATGATGTCACCACAGTACATTCCCCTACACACAGTATGATGTCCCCACAGTACATTCCCCCTCCACGCAGTATGATGTCTCCACAGTACATTCCATCCACACACAGTATGATGTGCCCACTGTACATTCCTCCACACGCAGTATGATGTCCCCACAGTACATTCCCCCTCCACGCAGTATGATGTCCCCACAGTGCATTCCTCCATACATAGTATGATGTCTCCACAGTACATTCCTCCACACACAGTATGATGTCCTCACTGTACATTCCCCACACACACAGTATGATGTCCCCACAGTACATTCCCCCACACACAGTATGATGTCCTCACAGTACATTCCTCCACACACAGTATGATGTCCCCACAGTACATTCCCCTACACACAGTATGATGTCCCCATAGTACATTCCCCCACACACAGTATGATGTCCCTACAGTACATTCTCCCACACACAGTATGATATCCTCACAGTACATTCCCCCACACACAGTATGATGTCCTCACAGTACATTCCCCCATACACAGTATGATGTCTCAACAGTATATTCCCCCACACACAGTATGATGTCACCACAGTACATTCCCCTACACACAGTATGATGTCCCCACAGTATACTCCCCCACACACAGTATGTCTCACAGTATATTCCCCCACACACAGTATGATGTCCCCACAGTACATTCCCCCAAACATAGTATGATATCCTCACAGTACGTTCCCCCTGACACAGTATGATGTCCCCACAGTACATTCCCCTGTCGGGGTAGCTATTGAGGGAGGGCTAAATTAACCATTCACGGTTGAGCCAGTGATGTCCAAATTATTCCACAGAGTGTTGCTTGCAACTCAAATGACTGCACGGAGACGGGGGTCTCTGTACGGGAGGATCGAGACAAATCACTAAGCCCCTTTATTTTAGTCACTTCTTTAATAACATTTTGCTTAATTATGCAAAGTTCTCAACTACCAATAACATCATTTCACTTTATAAGCCAATAATATTGCAAGAAAACCGGAAACTGCATATATGTCCGTATCCAAGTGGCATATTCTTCAGAGTTCTACACCCCCGCCTCCCTTATCTTGCACCTGATGGGAACAGTCTGGTTTCATGGCAGTTTGAACTTTTACCTAATTACAAAATTTATCTTACAGCAACAAAAACGGAGGAACGAAACCTTCAGGAAAAATGGAGAAGTGAAACTTCAGCTCTGATTTTAGTATTAACCCTTCACATTCCCCCTAGATAAATTTTGTTAACACATATGCAGCATCAGAGGTGCTATCCCAAGCTAACAGCTTGAGGGGTACTGGTCTTCACATGACTGATGCCATGTTACCAGTCATGGCTGTCGCGGCGCACCCGTCCCCCCTGTATACTGCAGTTCATGAATAACAATTTTTGATGACGGTGGTGGAGATCTTTTGTAGGTATATCTGAACAGCTATCCTAGTGGTAACTAACTATCATGACCTCATTCCTGAACCCATATGCACTCCATCTGCATGTATCTTTGTGATCTCAGTGACTCATTGTTCCATTTTGTCACTGTTCATATATATTTCTATTGTGTATGGCTCTTGTGATTAGTTGTCATCTTGCTGACTTTTGCCTTGCAGGGTTCAGAGGTTCAGATCAGATATAATATATGGTTTTTTGTATCCTTTGTAGGGCATTTTATACTGTTAACCACTATTTGGTATGCTGTTTTTATGATCATTTGGCTGACACTTGCACAATCTTTTTTGGAGTATTGCTATAGGTTGCAGGCTGTATTATGAGCCTAGGGTTGTTATAGCTATGTCACATGGATGACTTTTAAATGTTTTTAAATGTGTGTGTTGGTGCATTCATGTCCAATAAAATTTGCTTCTAAACACTATCTCCTGGTTTGTGGTGATCCCCCTTTTATGGCCTATCTTTTTCTTTGTTTTTGTTATGATCTTTTGTAGGTAGCCATGTGCTTGGCTTCGACATCTTCATCAAGTAGCCTTTTCAGATCGGTGCAGAGAAGAGCAGGGGCAACGACGCCTTTGGTATCATCATTATCTGTCTTAGTGTAGAATTTCCTAATACATACAGAAATACACCAAAGTACAAGTTTTCGTATCACATATACCACAAGGATACAGGCAGCAATGTGTAACAAGCTCTGTAAGATCCCAGCTATCCAGCCCCCAATTCCCTTAAAACAATTGGCTGGATTGAGAAAGAAGAAGGTGTCTGACCACCAACTGTCCTTATTACGATCATTATCTTTATCGTATTGATCTCTGAGTCATTGAATATCTTCTAACTTTAACTTTTAACTTCTACTAATAATAATATGAAAAATGCGAAAAACTAAAACATTATGCCCCCCTTTATTTGCTATTGGCTTGTTTAACCAGCTTGCAGTGCGATGCGTGAATCCAAGTCAGTCTTCCTTCTAGCTTCACTGATATAGGGGTGATAAGGAGAACTTGATAGGAACCGTCATACAAGGGTTCTAGTCCGTGCTTCCTGACATGCCTCTTCACGACTACCAAATCACCAGGCTTCAGGTTATGACAGGTGTCGGTTTCTGCTGAATCTGGAAAAGAAAAGAAAACGAGAACATAGGTATTAGCAAGATTTTTACTAAGCTGAATAACATATTGAACAGCACGGTCAGTTTCTTCTGATAACTGCTGAGGCTGGAAATTTGTAACTGGGGGCCTAGTACCAAACAATATTTCATATGGGGACAGGCCATGTTTTACAATAGGGGTAGTACGGATATGGTATAGTACAATGTGTAGGAGCTCTGGCCATGGAGCCGTAGTCTCCTGCATCATTTTGGTCAATTGTCCCTTCAGTGTGCCGTTCAGCCTCAACTTTCCCACTGGATTGTGGGTGGTACGGAGTATGGAGGGCTACAGTGGATCCAAGCATTGTCAGAACTTCTTGGTACACATGAGAAGAAAAAGCCAGACCTTGATCACTTTCAACAACTTCTGGAACCCCATATTTGCATATGACTTCCATCACCAGTTTCTTCGCTGTGGTCTTTGCAGTCATGTTGGTACCAGGGAATTCTTCCGGCCAACTGGAGAACCGGGGCCCAGTAGAATTTTTGCCCCAGTGCGAGGGCCTGATTCTTTCCTTGATATATAGATCCATGTGCCCATATGGCAATAGCAGGGTACATCCGCTTAGGGAGACACACGAGTCGGTCCTTTTTCCAGAGACCATTATCCATTTGTGCCCCATCAGTCTTCCATTGCTTCACCTCTTCCTTTGGAGACATTCTCTGCATCGTCATTAAGCGGTCTAGCGGGGTCCGACAGAAAGCTTCAGTCTGTTGTAGATCATCAGGTTCTTGTAGGGTCAATGCTTCTTGTAACTGTTTACGCTGAGAGCGTGTGGTCACGATAGTTGGTATGGTTGGTTCAACGGTAAAAGAGCGGCGGCTTTTGCCTGCATATCCGCAAATGCGTTGTCAACAGTCTGTGGACTGGTTCTAGTACCGTGCGCCTTAGGTTTGATAATGGCCACCTGAGTAGGTAATTTGATCAAGTCCATGAGGGTTTTAACAGCTTCAGCATTTTTCACTGGGGTTCCGGCAGTAGTAATAAACACTCGATTGGCCCATAGAGCCCCAAAGTCGTGAGCAAAACCAAATGCATACCGTGAGTCCGTGTATATATTAGCCCGTCTGTTCTTGGCCAAAGTACATGCAGTAGACAGAGCCTGGAGTTCTGCGTCTTGTGCTGACTGTGAAGGCGGGAGCGCAGCTGCGTGCACTACAGTGTCCTCTGTGGTAACAGCATATCCCGTGTGGAATTTACCAAACTCATCAGCATATCTTGAACCATCCGTGTATAACACCAGATCAGGATTTGGGAGTGGATTCTCACTGACATTTGGTGGAGTAGCTGTTTCTTCTATCAGAAATTGGGAACAATCATGTTGGAGGTAATCCTCATCACTGCCATCTTTCCTTATAATTCATTATACCGTCTTTCAAGGCATTGTAAAGGGGTTGCATTATGCGGGATGCATCCAGTATCCACTGACAAAAATAAGTGCATAGTCCAAGAAAACGCTGGAGTTCAGTTTCATCTTTCGGGAAAGGAAGGGAGCTGACAGCTATTTTTCTTTCTTCTGTGAGGTGTCTGACACCCTGAAGGAGACAGTGACCCAAGAACATCACTTGACCAAGGCAGAACTGAAGTTTCGAGGACGAAACACGACAGTTCAGTGCTGTCAGATGCTTGAGGAGGCTAACAATGGCAGCAATGGCAAAAGACACTCGTTCATATTTTTTTTTTTTTCTTGCAAACTGGTTGGGACTGTTTTGGGCCCCTTGTGGCATCTGTGGGAAAGGCATGAAAAATACAGATTTCCTCACTGTCTTCATCTACATAGGGATTATATAACGTAAGAGCCATCTGACCATCATCTTGGATTTATATTCTGGAGCGGAACTGTGATAATAAATCTGCCCCTAGTAAATTTACTGGACATGTGGGAGAGATTACAAACTGAATAGTAACCTCGGGGAAGGGTTTTATGGGGTTTATAAAAGTATATTAATTGAGTCTGCCATCTACTCCGATTAAAACAGCGGCCTGTATGACAATCTCTCTGAAAGTGTCCGAATCGGGCACAGCGCTAGTATTGCTGACGAGAATTAGCAGGGAGGGGCTGGGGTTTGCTGTGTGTGAACGAGCTGTGGTGGGGGCGATGTGGGAGGGGGAGCTGGGATTGGAGTGAGAACTGGAGCAGCTGCAGTTGCTAGCTGGCTTTTTTTTTCTTTCCCTGCTGATACAGAGCTGGTTAAAGTCTTCTGAAAACTTGTTTCTTTTTTTTCCTCTGGATCTGGTGAACCACTACTAAGGCTGGCGGCTGATGATAATAGGTACCGTCAGCAAAGGTGGGGGCTGCTACTCCCGGTCTCCTTGTACAATTGTCATCTAGCAGGGAGACCTCTTCTTTCAAATAATCACTTTTAACTATTTATCTGCCTGACACATTAGTCTCTATCTCGGTTCCTTCTTTAATCACTTTCTCACACCACAGTCACTTTCTTGAACCACAATACATCCAGTCCTTGCCATAATAATAGACAATTTTTCCTTCTTCAACATAGCAGTAACAGAAACAATCAGAATTCACTTTCTCTGTTCTTGCTAACAGTTTTGTCACACAATTCATGTGCCATGTCACAAAATTATTTTCCTTCCACGGATTCTCTCATTTAGACCTAAATATCCTTACTTCAGTTGTGCACAGATCTGGAGCGGCCATATCAGTCTGTTCCACAGGGTCAATAATCCCCCTCTGGGATTGCCTAAAATTCAACGCGGTACTCAGTGAAAGGAGGAGGATGTCTCAGACTATCCCTCTGGACACCTCTGGTTATATATATCTATCTATATATACCTGAGTTACGTATCCTACCCAGTCTTCGATCACGTCACCATGCCTGACTAACAGGATTTCAGGATATTTTGACTATAAAGAGAGCCACAATCACTGGTCAATCCGGGGTGTCCATCCCTTATGAGGTACGGTTCGAGCACTGGGCCCCCAACGGGACTACACCTCTATATGATTCCACCCATGAATCACCCCACCACAGGGACAAACCTCAGATCCTCTTTGCAGCAACAAGCACAGGAAAACCACACCAACGGTCAGTCTGTATAACTGCCAACTTACCGTGGTTGTTGTGGGGGATGATCAGTCCCAATTTTCCAGCACCTGTGTCCACTCTGAGGGTCCTTTGTCTTGTTGTCCTCTGGGGGCAGAGGCGTCCCTATTCGGGGGCCCCACGTTGGGAGGCCAGCTGTCGGGGTAGCTATTGAGGGAGGGCTAAATTAACCCTTCACGGTTGAGCCAGTGATGTCCAAATTATTCCACAGAGTGTTGCTAGCAACTCAAATGACCACACGGAGACGGGGGTCTCTGTATGGGAGGATCGAGACAGATCACCAAGCCCCTTTATTTTAGTCACTTCTTTTATAACATTTTGCTTAATTATGCAAAGTTCTCAACTGCCAATAACATCATTTCACTTTATAAGCCAATAATATTGCAAGAAAACCGGAAAATGCATATATGTCTGTTACGTACTACAGAACCACTCAGCACCCAGAATATGTTGTGCAGTTATATGTATGTATAATAGGTTCTATGTGAGATGCATGTCCCTAATGCATCAGCCCACACGCTGCGCCCCTGGGCAGAGGGGACACGATATTCTCCTTTTGTCCGCCCTCCCCCCACCTTTGTAATTCCCACAGTAAACATCGGCAAGCTCCGGCCACCTGCGGCTTTTGTAATGCATGTCTGGCCTGCCGCTTTTCTATTGGCCGGCCCTCTGTATCCGTGTGATATATTCTGTGTCCTGTGAGTAAAGTGTTGTCAGACTGGAAATACGTGGAGAAGCAGTGATCTTTTATATGTGCCAATGTAACCAAGGAATTCCAGCTAGCGTCATTCATTCAGACTCCAGCCAACGCAGAGCGGACCTCCGAAAACACGGGGTGGTACTGAAAGAGGTACTCCAGCTTGGTAGACCCCGTTACAATGTCCGTATCCAAATGGCATATTCTTAAGAGTTCTACACCCCCGCCTCCCTTATCTTGCACCTGATGGGAACAGTCTGCTTTCATGACTGTTTGAACTTTTACCTAATTACAAAATTTATCTTATAGCAATAAAATCGGAGAAATGAAACCTTCAGGAAAAATGGAAAAGTGAAACTTCAGCTCTGATTTTAGTATTAACCCTTCACACCCCCACACACAGTATGATGTTTCCACAGCACATTCCCCCACACACAGTATGATGTCCCCACAGTACATTCCCCTACACACAGTATGATGTCCTCACAGTACATTCCCCCACACACAGTATGATGTCCTCACTGTACATTCCCCCCACACACAGTATGATGTCCTCACAGTACATTCCTCCACACACAGTATGATGTTTCCACAGCACATTTCCCCGCACACAGTATGATGTCCTCACAGTACATTCCCCCACACACAGTATGATGTCCCACAGTACATTCCCCTACACACAGTATGATGTCCTCACAGTACATTCCCCCACACACAATATGATGTCCCCACAGTACATTCCTCCCACACACAGTATGATGTCCTCACAGTACATTCCCCCACACACAGTATGATGTCCTTACAGTACATTCCCCCCACACACAGTATGATGTCCTTACAGTACATTCCTCCCGCACACAGTATGATGTCCTCACAGTACATTCCCACACACACAGTATGATGTCCACACAGTACATTCCCCCACACACAGTATGATGTCCCCACAGTACATTCCCCCACACACAGTATGATGGTCCCAGAGTACATTCCCCCCACACACAGTATGATGTCTCCACAGTACATTCCCCACACACACAGTATGATGTTCCCACAGTACATTCCCCTACACACAGTATGATATCCCCACAGTACATTCCTCCACACACAGTATGATGTCCTCACCGTACATTCCCCCACACACAGTATGATGTTCCCACAGTACATTCCCCTACACACAGTATGATATCCCCACAGTACATTCCCCCACAGACAGTATGATGTCCTCACAGTACATTCCCTCCACACATAGTTTGATGTCCCCACAGTACATTCCCCCCACACACAGTATGATGTCCCCACAGTACATTCCCCCCCACACAGTATGATGTCCTCACAGTACATTCCCACACACTCAGTATTACGTCCCCACAGTACATTCCCTCCACACATAGTATGATGTCCCCACAGTACATTCCCCCCACACACAGTAAGATGTCCCCACAGTACATTCCCCCACACACAGTATGATGTCCTCACAGTACATTCCCCCACACACAGTATGATGTCCTCACAGTACATTCCCCCACACAGTATGATGTCCACACAGTACATTGCCTCCACACATAGTATGATGTCCCCACAGTACATTCCCCCCACACACAGTATGATGTCTCCACAGTACATTCCCCCACACACAGTATGATGTCCCCACAGTACATTCCCCCCACACACAGTATGATGTTCCCACAGTACATTCCCCCCACACACAGTATGATGTCCCCACAGTACATTCCCTCACACAGTATGATGTCCTCACAGTACATTCCCTCCACACATAGTATGATGTCCCCACAGTACATTCCCCACACACAGTATGATTTCCTCACAGTACATCCCCCCACACAGTATGATGTCCTCACAGTACATCCCCCCACACAGTATGATGTCCCCACAGTACATTCCCCCCACACACAGTATGATGTCCTCACAGTACATTCCCACACACACAGTGATAGTCTCACAATACACCGTGTGCAGAATTATTAGGAAAATGAGTATTTTGATCACGTCATCCTTTTTATACATGTTGTCCTACTCCAAGCTGTATAGGCTTGAAAGCCAACTACCAATTATGTAAATCAGGTGATTTGCATCTCTGTAATGAGGAGGGGTGTGGTCTAATGACATCAACACCCTTTATAAGGTGTGCTTAATTATTAGGCAATTTTCTTTCCTTTGGCAAAATGGGTCAGAAAAGAGATTTGACGGACTCTGAAAAGTCAAAAATTGTGAGATGTCTTGCAGAGGGATGCAGCAGTCTTGAAATTGCCAGACTTTTGAAGCGTGATCACTGAACAATCAAGCAAATATCCAACAGGGTCACAAGAAGCGTGTTGATAAAAAAAAGGCGCAAAATAGCTGTCCATGAATTGAGGAAAATTAAGCGTGAAGCTGCCAAGATGCCATTTGCCACCAGTTTTGCCATATTTCATAGCTGCAACGTTACTGGAGTATCAAAAAGCACAAGGTGTGCCATACTCAGGGACATGGGCAAGGTAAGGAAGGATAAAAAACGACCACCTTTGAACAAGAAACATAACATAAAACGTCAAGACTGGGCCAAGAAATATCTTAAGGGTGTGTGCACATAGGATGGAAATCAAAAACCGCAGTGCAGACGGTGCAGATTTTTCCACGCGGATTTGCTGTCAATTCTTTCTGCGGATTCTGCAGCGGTTTACCATCTCCTGTATTGTAGAGATGATAAACCGCAGGGCAAAACCGCAGGCTAATCCGCAGATAAACCGCAGGTCTTTTTGCAAAATCCGCGCGGATCAATCCGCAGCAAAATCCGCAGCATGTGCACACACCCTAAGACTGATTTTTCTAAGGTTTTATGGACTGATGAAATGAGAGTGACTCTTGATGGGCCAGATGGATGGGCCCGAGGCTGGATCAGTAAAGGGCAGAGAGCTCCATTCCAACTCAGACACCAGCAAGGTGGAGGTGGGGTACTGGTATGGGCTGGTATCATCAAAGATGAACTTGTGGGACCTTTTCGGGTTGAGGATGGAGTGAAGCTCAACTCCCGAACCTACTGCCAGTTTCTGGAAGACACCTTCTTCAAGCAGTGGTACAGAAAGAAGTTGATATAGTTCAAGAAAAACATGATTTTCATGCAGGACAATGCTCCATCACATGCATCCAAATACTCCACAGAGTGGCTGGCCAGTAAAGGTCTAAAAGAAGAAAAATAGAATTAGACTTACCGGTAATTCGGTTTCTAGGAACCTTCCACGACAGCCACCTTGGAGGTTGTTTCCCCGCCCTAATAAGGGACAGTAACACAAAGAGGTTAAATAACCCTCCCCTTCCTGCTACCTCAGTGTTTTTTCTGAATGTACTAGCATGAACCGTTACCGCCAGTAGAGCAGGAATCATCAGGTAAAAACATCATACAGGGAGGGAAATTAGTGCTGTCGTGGAAGGTTCCTAGAAACCGAATTACCGGTAAGTCTAATTCTATTTTCTCTAGTCACCTTCCACGACAGCCACCTTGGAGTCATGCCAACGTTAATTTTTTACGGAGGGACTACGGCTTGCAGGACGCGTCTGCCGAATGTCAGATCCTTATTGAAATTCAGTCTATAGTGTTTGGTAAAGGTGTGTTCGAGGACCAGGTGGCAGCTCTGCCTATCTGCTCCGAAGACGCGTTTCCTCTTGCTGCCCAGGATGTAGCGACTGATCGAGTGGAGTGGGCTTTTAGCGACTCGGGAGGAGAGAGATGTCTTGAAGAATATGCCAGGGAGATGGACTGCTTGATCCAACCTGCTATCTTGTTCTTTGCCACTTTCTTCCCTTTATTCCTTCCTGAATATTGAAGGAACAAGTTCTGATTGATTCTCTAATCCCTGGTTGATTCGAGGTAATGGAGAACCACTCTGCGGACATCCAAGGAATGGAATTTTCCTTCCTTCGTATTAGAAGGATTTGGGAAAAATGAGGGCAACACGATATCCTGACTTCTATGAAAGTCTGACACCACTTTGGGCATAAAGGCGGGGTCTAATGTAGGCGCAGCACTATACTGTCCGAGTTGAGTAGGAGGTATGGTTCCTGTACTGACAGGGCCTGTAGCTCCCCCACCCGCCTAGCCGATGTGATTGCCACAAGAAACACTGTTTTGAGTGTGAGAATTTTTAATGGAATTTCTGACAGGGGCTCAAACGGAGCCTGTGTTAGGCTATTGAGTACTAAATTAGGATCCCAGGGGAAACCCGATTAGGGAGCAAAGGGCGAATTCTGCCTGCCGCGGTCATGAATCGCTTTACCCAGCGGTGTTTGGCTAGGTCTTGGTCAAAAAAGGAGCAAAGGGCAGATACCTGCACACTTAATGTGCTTGGGGTGAGTCCTAGATCTAACCCTTTTTGTAGGAAATCTAGTACCTGGGCAATATTGGGATGGGTGGGGTCAGGGCCCCCCGGAAGGCACCAGGAGCAAAATTTTTTCCATATTTTGCTATAAATTGCGTTTTGTTACCGGCTTTCTACTTTTTTGAAGGGTTCGGATAACTTCATCCGATAGCCCTTTGGCCTTTAGAATGTCGGCCTCAATAACCAAGCTGCTAGACATAACTTGGTGGGGTTTGGGTTCCAGTAAGGGACCTTGAAAGAGGAGGTCGGTCTTTTTGGGTAAGAGCAAGGGACCTTCCTGGGCCATGTCTAACAGAGCGCTGTATCAGCTTCGTCCCGGCCACATAGGAGCCACCAGGATTGTCGTGACCTTGTCTGCTCTGATCTTTTGTAACGTTCTTGCCAGCATAGGGATTGGGGGAAAAGCGTAGGCCAGTCTGAAGGCCCATGGATGGGCGAATGCATCCGTCCCCCGAGCTCCGTGCGTGTGACTGAGGGAGAAACAGGTTGTCGCTTTTGCATTTTGCGCACTTGCAAATAGGTCGACCTCTGGGTTTCCGCATCTCAAGGCTATAGCCTGTAAGACTTCCAGGTTCAGACACCATTCTCCTGGATGGACGTCCTTCCTGCTCAGGAAGTCCGCCTGAATGTTTTCTGACCCCGCGTGGAAATAGATAACAGGTGTTTCTCTGCCCAGAGGAAGATTCTTGTTGCCACCCTCTTTAGACTGGCGTACTTCGTGCCCCCCTGGTGTGAGATATGCCACCGTGGTCACGTTGTCGGAGTATATCCGAACGTGATGGTTCCTGATAAGGGCAGATGCGGCTTTCAGTGATTCTTCCACTGCCATCAATTCCCTTAGGTTTGAGGATCTGGATCTTATGTCCTGGGGCCACCGTCCCTGGAAGTATGAATCCTCGACCACGGCTCCCCAGCCTCTCAGACTGGCATCGGTACATAATATCTTCAGAGGCAACTGATCCCAGCTTACTCCTCGTCTCAAGTTCCGGTAGTTCAGCCACAAGAGGGCCGATTTTACGTGTCCTGGAAGTGGAACCTTTCTTGATAGGTTGTTTGGGTACTTCCTTGTAGTTTGCCCTCCCAGGGCTGTGGGGTACTCGGTACCAGGCCGGTGTCAGGGGGATGTGTCACAGCAGCGGTGACCCGGTCCGTGGCCCTGGGCGCCCAAGCAATGGGGAGATGTAGTTAATGGTAAGATAGTTCGTGATGCCACCCGTGGTGTTTGGAAAATATGGTGTTAGGCCAACGCTGCATACAGATCCACTGGGACTGATGGTATGTGCAGCTTAGATGGTAAAGCTCCCCACAGGTGGAGCTGTAGTCCCAGGGCAGTGTAGATGTAGCTGGCATGGGGATGTAGCAGTGCCGAAAGCGTAGTGAACAGACAAGACACAGCGGTTGTAGTTTCTGTACCTTTACTGAGTATATGCAGTCCAGAGTCCTGATTACAGATGGTATTGGAGCAGGTTAGCCTGGAAGCAGATCAGGATTCTCTCTCAGCAGAAGGGCTGTGCAGTATCCTTCCTAGGGCTTTGTAGTGTGAAGCACTCCAGTACTTAGTTACTCTGAAATGCCTCTCTTCAGATGTTCCTAGAACTTTACTTGTATGACAGACAGCTGTAGCCTCTCTCGGGGACTCCTCTCCTGAGTCCTGGCTCACTAGTCAATTGCTGTTGTGTCCCAAGTCTTTGCTGGGAGCAGGGCATTTACAGTCTCCTACTCCTCTGGTATCTGTGGTAGGACCGTCAGTATCCGTACCACCGTGGAGACCAGGCTCCAGTTCTGTGCGCTCTCAAGCTGAGGGAGCTCGCCTTCCGCAGCTCAACCTCTCAGCTTCGCACCTCCCGTTTGCACACTTCACCCTCCGCAGACTATCTGAACTCTTTCCCTCCTGGCCCTCAGAGGACACCCCTTTCCAGAATCCTGGTTCAGAGTTCCCCCTGCTGGCCCGGAGTGGAACTGTGTTGCATGCATTAGGTTAACTGCTGGAGAGACCCATCACTGCTTCCAAGCCTGGCATTACCCTCCCCTGGAGGAAGGCAAAGCCAGTGTGGCGACCATACCCCTGGGGTCGCCACACTTGCGTTTACCAGGACGTATGACTGGAGGACTTGCGTGTGAGCTTGTGCCCAGGATACCGCCTGAATGCACGATGTCAGGGAACCCAGGATAGACATGGCGTCCCTCAGCGTCGGTGCCCTTTGGTCCCTGAACCGAATTATTCTCTGCCGAAGGTCTGCCTGACGATCCTCGGGAAGAAAGGACGTCCTCTTCTCTGAATCTAAGAGGATCCCCAGGAATTTTTTCTTCGGGGAAGGATAGAGGGCCGATTTCTGGAGATTCAGAATCCACCCTAGGGTCTCGAGTATCCGTAGGGCTTTCGATACGTCCTGGTTCAGTCGGGTTACCGATGGAGCGACGAGGGACTAGGGACCTTGCTGCTACCCGTACCGTTTCTCCTGAAGCATCGGCTAAATAACCTGTTGCCTTTTGGAGGATTGACAGGGAGTCTAAGATTTCATCTCTGGGGGTACCCCCTGATAGGTGGTCTTCCAACGTACGCAGCCAGAAGAACAAAGATCTGGCTACGCAGGTGGATGCAATATTTGCTTTGAGCAGGTTCATATAAGCTCCCCAGGACTTTTTGAGGTGACTTTCTATTTTGCGATCCATAGGATCCTTCAATTGGGAAGCATCCTCAAAGGGCAGGGACGTTTTCTTAGTTTTCTTTAGAGACTTGAACGTCTATCTTAGGGATCTCCCAAACAGAATTGTCACCTTCTAGGGGAAACCGATTTTTTAGCTCAGAGGGCACAGTGAGTGCCTTCTCGGGGGAGGACCACTCCTGAGCTATTAGGTCCTGTATAACTTCATGAACCGGGAAACCCTTTCTACCCCTGGGTTTCAACCCCCCAAACATCTCATCCTGGACTGAGAGCTTGACCTCCTCCTCCACTCCCATGGTATTTCTTACCATGGAGACCAACTCCTCCACCCAAATATCCTCCGATCCTGAGGAACGGACTTCTCCTGAATCTGAGTCGGCTTCCGTAGGTGCCCTTTTCCTCTTTTTTGGGGGAGGGCCCTGAGCCACCGGGGTCTGGGCTGCCATGAAGGTCTGAACCTTCTGTCTAATGAGAGTCTTTATGCTGTCAAATAGGGAGGGTTGCTCGGTACGCAGGATATTCTGCGTACAAGGTTGGCATAACTTCTTCTTATAGTCAGAAGGAAACCTGGCACCACATATACCACATTTGCGGGGGTTTCTAGGGGCAGAGGCCTTGTCTTCCTGTAAGAAGCAAGAGAAGGCTTACTCAGACCTGTGCCACCAATTTTGACAGACAAGGGACCGGCCCTGCTACTAACTGTAGGAGGGGGAACGCTGGGCTCCGCAGATGCTGCAGTCGAGGGCTTCTCACCATCCGTGTCTGTACACACCACAGATACACTGCGCTTACCTTGGAGCCGTGGCACCCTTATTTGGGTGTTGCTGCGTTCGTTGCTGGGTGCTCCTCCTTCCCCTTGTCCCTGGGGAGGAACCATCGCTCGACCCCCGCTGTGCTCGGATCCCTTTCCCAGGTGCCGGCGCGCGTTTCCCATCACAGGAACGCCCGGGGAACGCAAACTGGAAGTGCGCGCCACCGTCCCTTCCGATCTACTGCCCGCCCCCTCAGACGTGCGCGGCCTCCATTACAGCGTGGGAGGAAGGAGGAAGCCGGGGAGCTGCTGCAGGACCCCGGCAGGCACCATACCGCCCCGCTTTACCCCGGAGGGCGCGGGAGGAGCGGCCGACGTCCCGAGTCACACCAGCGGTGGAAGCGGGAGCAGCGCTTGGAGGAGGAGAGGCAAACCCCCCGACCTTGGCTGCCCAGCTGTGAGTACATAGGGGCTCCGCTCACTGGCTACGGCAGCCCCTTGTAACCTCTTCATGCCCCGATAGGGGACAGGAAAAACACTAAGGTAGCAGGAAGGGGAGGGTTATTTAACCTCTTTGTGTTCCTGTCCCCTATTAGGGCGGGGAGACAACCTCCAAGGTGGCTGTCGTGGAAAGTGACTAGAGAAAAATAATGACATGGCCCCCTTGTTCACCTGATCTGAACTCCATAGAGAACCTGTGTTCCCTCATAAAATGTGAGATCTACAGGGAGGGAAAACAGTACACCTCTCGGAACAGTGTCTGGGAGGCTGTGGAGGCTGCTGCACGCAATGTTGATCGTAAACAGATCAAGCAACTGACAGAATCTATGGATGGATGGAAGGTGAGTGTCATTGTAAAGAAAGGTGGCTATATTGGTCACCGATTTTTTTTTTCGTTTTGCTTTTGAATGTCAGAAATGTTTATTTCTAAATTTTGTGTTATATTGGTTTACCTGGTGAAAATAAACAAGTGAGATAGGTATATATTTGGTTTTTATTAAGTTGCCTAATAAATCTGCACAGTAATAGTTACCTGCACAAACAGATATCCTCCTAAGATAGCCAAATCTAAAAACAACCCACTCCAACTTCCAAAAATATTAAGCTTTGATATTTGAGTCTTTTGGGTTGATTGAGAACATAGTTGTTGTTCAATAATAAAAAAAATCCTCTCAAATACAACTTGCCTAATAATTCTGCATACAGTGTACATTCCCCCACACACACAGTATGATGTCCCCACAGTACATTCCCCCACACACACAGTATGATGTCCTCACAGTACATTCTCCCTCACACACAGTATGATGTCCCCACAGTACATTCCCTCCACACACAGTATGATGTCCCCACAGTACATTCCCCCCACACAGTATGATTCTCCCACAGTACATTCCCCCCCACACAGTATGATGTCCTCACAGTACATTCCCCCACACACAGTATGATGTCCTCACAGTACATTCCCCCCACACACAGTATGATGTCCCCACAGTACATTCCCCCACACACAGTATGATGTCCCACAGTACATTCCCCCACACACAGTATGATATCCCCACAGTACATTCCCCCACACACAGTATGATGTCCCCACAGTACATTCCCCCACACAGAGTATGATGTCCCACTGTACATTCCCCCACACACAGTACGATGTCTCCACAGTACATTCCCCCCACACAGTGTGATGTCCCCACAGTACATTCCTCCACACACAGTATGATGTTCCCACCGTACATTCCCCCACACACAGTATTATGTCCTCACAGTACATTCCCCCACACACAGTATGATGTCCCCACAGTACATTCCCCCACACACAGTATGATGTCTCCACAGTACATTCCCCCACAAAGAGTATGATGTCCCCACAGTACATTCCCCCCCACACAGTATGATGTCCCACAGTACATTCCCCCACACACACAGTATGATGTCTCCACAGTACATTCCCCCACACAGAGTATGATGTCCCCACAGTACATTCCCCCACACACACAGTATGATGTCCCCACAGTACATTCCCCCACACACAGTATGATGTCCCCACAGTACATTCCCCCACACACAGTATGATGTCCCACAGTACATTCCCCACACACAGTATGATGTCCCCACAGTACATTCCCCCCACACAGTATGATGTCCCCACAGTACATTCCTCCACACACAGTATGATGTCCCCACAGTACATTCCTCCACACACAGTATGATGTCCCCACAGTACATTCCTCCACACACAGTATGATGTTCCCACAGTACATTCCCCCACACACAGTATGATGTCCCCAAAGTACATTCCCCCACACACAGTATGTTGTCCCACAGTACATTCCCCCACACACAGTATGATGTCCCCACAGTACATTCCCCCACACACAGTATGATGTCCCCACAGTACATTCCCCCACACACACAGTATGATGTCCCCACAGTACATTCCCCCACACACAGTATGATGTCCCCACAGTACATTCCCCCACACAGAGTATGATCTCCCACAGTACATTCCCCCACACACAGTACGATGTCTCCACAGCACATTCCCCCCACACAGTGTGATGTCCCCACAGTACATTCCTCCACACACAGTATTATGTCCTCACAGTACATTCCCCCACACACAGTATGATGTCCCCACAGTACATTCCCCCACACACAGTATGATGTCTCCACAGTACATTCCCCCACACAGAGTATGATGTCCCCACAGTACATTCCCCCACACACAGTATGATGTCCCCACAGTACATTCCCCCACACACAGTATGATGTCCCCACAGTACATTCCCCCACACACAGTATGATGTCCCCACAGTACATTCCCCCACACACAGTATGATGTCTCCACAGTACATTCCCCCACACACAGTATGATGTCCCACAGTACATTCCCCCACACACACAGTATGATGTCCCCACAGTTGTCATGATCCTGTGTTGGATCTGGCGGTATTAAATGCATTAAGTGAACTTTTTTTCCTTTGGTTCCAAAGTGTGTCGTGATTGCCCCCGGTGGCCATTAGAATTATCACGTGGTGTCGTTCATTCTAAGTTGCCCGGTGGTGGGGAATGGTATCGCACCTTAGGTTTAGGTTAATGTTCACTTAATTATGGATCAGGTGTGACACCCTATAAAGGTGTGCTCAGGGTGTTCAATCACTGCCTGTGATATTGTGAGATTGCTTTCACTTTGTGTGGGAGAGCCTGGAGGAAGGATGGAGCTGGTGAGGAGTCCTGCGCAGCTTAGCCAGGGGGGACGTGTTGCAGCTATGGTGTCTGGACAAAGGGCTCGCATGGCGTGGTGGGGTCGCAGTGATGGAGTCAGCGGGAAGTGTCTGCATGGGCTGGTGGAGTGGCTACTATGGAGAGTGGCACTCACCATGTGGGACTTGGCCGCTGAGCTGGACTCAAGCATGCTTGACTTCGTGGCAGAAGCTGAACACTTCCTTGGGACTCTGGTACTAAGCAGCTGCAACTGGTGTTGGACTCTGCTCCAAGGCTGCACTAGGGTGAAGGATCCCGTTATGGTGATGGATCCAGGTGGAGGAGAAGATGCACTCAGGTGGAGGGCTCTGTTGCTAGGAGCGCACGCAACAGAGCAAAGCTAAGTGGTGTTTCCCCTGTATTGTCTCTTTCCTCATGTGTGTTATTAGTGCAGTGGTGGGATTAGTCTCCGCACCGACCCATTCCCTAGTGAGGGTTTAGGGTCAGGGTGAGCAAGGGCGTTAAGGTACGCGTGCGGCGACAGGTGCGGAGCCTGTTTAGGGAATGTAAGGAGTGCAGGGACACTGGCTCAGGGGAGCTTAGGAGGTCTCCACGTCCCCCATTCCCTATCGCAGGGCCCACCATTGTTAAAGTTACCCAGGTTCCCCCCTTTATTATTTAAATGCGCCTTACTGGAGGCGGTGTTTCCAGATATATGTATGCATGGTGTGTAATACCTAAATCCGCCAGGTGGAGGCGGCGTATCCACCTGCACGCTTTATTATTTAAATTTGCCCCACTGGAGGCGGTGTATCCAGGGTCACGTGTGTTATGGGTTCGCCTTGCGACATCATCTGCGTCCTGACACACGTGATCATGACATTATCACAGGCCCTACAGTTTTTTTTTTCTGGTGAGCTTTGGCCATGTGGAGACCGCTGAGTAATTGCTGCCGGGCCTCACTGATGTGAGTGGGGAGCGGCAAGGTGTTTAGAGCCGCTGCAGCAGCAGTTATCACAGTCTGGGGCCTCTGCTTAGATAACCAGAGAAAAAAAAAAATGGCGGCTGCGGTCTGGCAAAAGCCCTTAGAGTCGCTGCTGGGGAGCGGGACTTGCTCTCGCACGGGGAGGTACCCAGGCAGGTGGGAGGAATGGTGCCCCACGGAGCTGCCTGGTATTCCCCGAGGTGAAGGGGTACATCCCTGTGGTGAGCAGACTAGGTGTGTAGTCGCTGCTGGGGAGCGGGACTTGCTCTTACAGGGGACGCACCCAGGCAGGTGGGAGGAATGGTGCCCCATGGAGCTGCCTGGTATTCCCTGAGGTGAAGGGGTACGTCCCTGTAGTGAGCAGATTGGTGAATAGTCCGCGGGGCTCATGCCAAATCTTCGATGCCGCCCCTCCTGGTCGTGTGGAGGCGACCAGCGAGTATATATATATTTTCCTCCATATTCCTGCGGCTATGGTACTAAAACCCCCTAGAGTCGCTGCTGGGGAGCAGGACTGGTTCATGCAGGCGGGCGCACCCAGGCAGGTGGGAGGAATGGTGCCCCACGGAGCTGCCTGGTATTCCCTGAGGTGAAGGGGTACGCCCCTGTGGTGAGCTGACTGGTGTGATAGTCCGCGGGGTTTTACGCCAAATCTTCATACCATCGAAGAAGCCGCCCTCCTGGTCGTGTGGAGGTGACCAGCGAGTGTATATTTCCTCCATTTCCCGTCCCCTTCTCCTCCTGGTGTGTGCAGCAGGTGTGCTGCGGGGGAGTAGGGACAAATCTCTACCCTCGCCATTAACCAACCCTAGGAGGCGCAGTCCTCATGGTGAAAGGGTTGGAGGGTGGTGTCCCTTGGTGAATAGCGGGGGTGTGAGTGTGGTGACACAGGGGGACGCCTCTGCTGTCTAGTTCAGAGTGAGTTCACCAAAAAATGACAAATGTATGTGTGCAATAAACGTTCAGGTCCGGACCTGTGTGTGAACGAGCGTGTATGTGTGCCACCAAAAAACATCTTGTGGAAATGTGTTGTGGAGTCTGATCAGCTCTGAGCAAACATACACATACATTAACTCGTTCCCCAGGTCGGCGCTGTGGAGATGAGTGGTGCCTCCAAAAGGAACTTTATTGCCAATATCAGCGGTGCGTTTGTCATAAATCTGAAGTGTCAGGTAATGGTGGGGTGAACTCAGGGTCTGGGTGTCCCCGCTGTGGGTGTTTCCCTAATGAGGGGTGGTCTTGAGGGTCCAGAGGCCCCTCATTAAGGAGGGGGTACTGTCATGATCCTGTGTTGGATCTGGCGGTATTAAATGCATTAAGTGAACTTTTTTTCCTTTGGTTCCAAAGTGTGTCGTGATTGCCCTCGGTGGCCATTAGAATTATCACGTGGTGTCGTTCATTCTAAGTTGCCCGGTGGTGGGGAATGGTATCGCACCTTAGGTTTAGGTTAATGTTCACTTAATTATGGATCAGGTGTGACACCCTATAAAGGTGTGCTCAGGGTGTTCAATCACTGCCTGTGATATTGTGAGATTGCTTTCACTTTGTGTGGGAGAGCCTGGAGGAAGTATGGAGCTGGTGAGGAGTCCTGCGCAGCTTAGCCAGGGGGGACGTGTTGCAGCTATGGTGTCTGGACGAAGGGCTCGCATGGCGTGGTGGGGTCGCAGTGATGGAGTCAGCGGGAAGTGTCTGCATGGCCTGGTGGAGTGGCTACTATGGAGAGTGGCACTCACCATGTGGGACTTGGCCGCTGAGCTGGACTCAAGCATGCTTGACTTCGTGGCAGAAGCTGAACACTTCCTTGGGACTCTGGTACTAAGCAGCTGCAACTGGTGTTGGACTCTGCTCCAAGGCTGCACTAAGGTGAAGGATCCCGTTATGGTGATGGATCCAGGTGGAGGAGAAGATGCACTCAGGTGGAGGGCTCTGTTGCTAGGAGCGCACGCAACAGAGCAAAGCTAAGTGGTGTTTCCCCTGTATTGTCTCTTTCCTCATGTGTGTTATTAGTGCAGTGGTGGGATTAGTCTCCGCACCGACCCATTCCCTAGTGAGGGTTTAGGGTCAGGGTGAGCAAGGGCGTTAAGGTACGCGTGCGGCGACAGGTGCGGAGCCTGTTTAGGGGATGTAAGGAGTGCAGGGACACTGGCTCAGGGGAGCTTAGGAGGTCTCCACGTCCCCCATTCCCTATCGCAGGGCCCACCATTGTTAAAGTTACCCAGGTTCCCCCATTTATTATTTAAATGCGCCTTACTGGAGGCGGTGTTTCCAGATATATGTATGCATGGCGTGTAATACCTAAATCCGCCAGGTGGAGGCGGCGTATCCACCTGCACGCTTTATTATTTAAATTCGCCCCACTGGAGGCGGTGTATCCAGGGTCACGTGTGTTATGGGTTCGCCTTGCGACATCATCTGCGTCCTGACACACGTGATCATGACAACAGTACATTCCCCCACACACACAGTATGATGTCCCCACAGTACATTCCCCCACACACAGTATGATGTCCCCACAGTACATTCCTCCACACACAGTATATAATGTCCCCACAGTACATTCCCCCACACACAGTATGATGTCCCACAGTACATTATCCCCACACACAGTATGATGTCCCCACAGTACATTCCCCCACACACAGTATGATGTCCCACAGTACATTCCCCCCCACACACAGTATGATGTAACCACAGTACATTCCCCCCCACACACAGTATGATGTCCCACAGTACATTCCCCCCCACACACAGTATGATGTAACCACAGTACATTCCCCCACACACACAGTATGATGTCCCCACAGTACATTCCCCCACACACAGTATGATGTCCCCACAGTACATTCCCCCCCACACAGTATGATGTCCCCACAGTACATTCCCCCCCACACACAGTATGATGTAACCACAGTACATTCCCCCACACACACAGTATGATGTCCCACAGTACATTCCCCCACACACACAGTATGATGTCCCACAGTACATTATCCCCACACATAGTATGATGTCCCACAGTACATTCCCCCCCACACACAGTATGATGTCCCACAGTACATTCCCCCCCACACACAGTATGATGTAACCACAGTACATTCCCCCACACACACAGTATGATGTCCCCACAGTACATTCCCCCACACACACAGTATGATGTCCCCACAGTACATTCCCCCACACACAGTATGATGTCCCCACAGTACATTCCCCCACACACAGTATGATGTCCCCACAGTACATTCCCCCACACACAGTATGATGTCCCCATAATATGTTAAGATGCAAACTGCATATTTGTATTTACTCTTCCCTCCATTATGGCACATTGATTACCACACACAACTGTGGAGGCACTATACTATGTGGGGAAATTTACCATACACCAATGTCTACCACACACAGCATGCTGCGCTCACAGTTCCCGCACATGATTCCTCGACGGTCTCCTCCACACAATATATTTCCCCTAGTTTATACTTATTGTTTATTTTTCCAAACAGGATGACACCCCCACAGGTCTTTCCACCATTTCCTCCTGAGATGCAGGTCTCTCCTCCATCTTTACCCAGACAGAATGGTGACGGAAGGATCTGTAGGTTTCACTATTATATTTTACTTCATCTGAGTCCTCCAACCTCCCAGTACAGTTCCCCAACTTCTGGACTGTCCCGCTAGATCCAGGACGGTTGGGAGGCATGACTACTCCCCCACACTTGGCTAATATGTAATGTACTTTGAGATGACCACACAAAAATCCATCAGTTGCATCAATAGGTTAAAACATGGCCACCATGTATAATGTATGGTGGAACTAAAAATCTGTCACAAGAAATCTGGTGTGAAGAAGAGGTGGTCTTATCCAAAGGGGGATATTTTTTAAAAGTGATAATATTTCTCTCCGTGTTACCCAAAGCAACCAATTACAGGGCAGCTTTAATTTCTTCAAAAGTTTTGGAAAAATAAAAGCTGCATTGTGTTTGGAAGATGAGTAGACTTTCTGTTGGACACAAGGGTGAATTCAGACTCAACGTGATAAATTATTATTCAATACCACAACTCCCAGCATGTCTTGGCAGAAGTTTGGGGGCTGTAGTTTCCATTCTCTGTAGATCCATGTATAGGTTACCACTGCATATTGTGGTGATGTCTTACAAAATTAGGAAATGTGATTTATTTCTGAAAGACCATATTTTATTTACAGCTGACAGCAGCCTCCTGACACTGAGCGCACACGTCTGTGCATTTCCAGCGTCTTACATGTTGTACAGGATGACATTAAAGTATTCATTGCTCACTTCCCTCTCTGAGTCTTCATCTGTGGGTATGACCTGGGCTGAATTTGGGATATTCGCACTTATGGGACCAACTCTTCGTGTCTTAGCCATGACATTGGAGTAGAAGGCACCGGATTTCTTTTTCTAAAAAAAAAATTACACAATATAATGGCTGCCATCATCCCCGTAACAATAAAACCCATCTGGGACCTACAGTGACCAGGTTGGGGGTCTATGCAATCGTCTTCATTAGAGTTGGGCGAACCTGAACAGTAAAGTTCAGCATCCGTACCGAACACATGTTGTTCAGGCTCAGACACCAAACATGGACTTCACCAGGAAGTCCATGTTACTGTTTGGGTTCGGCTGCCCGAACACCGAGTGTTTGTCACGCAGTCATGTGCATGACAGCGCAGCAAACAGTGCTTCTGATTGGTGGTAAAATTTTCTTGATGACCAGCCTTGCTGAAGCTGACAGCCAGGGCCGGACTGGGACTAAAATTCAGCCCTGGCATTTGAAGTTACACAGGCCCACTAGTCATATGGTGACTATACAATATTTTTGTACACTTGTAGGTTACAAGAAGTGAGAGGAGATTAACACGACTATATAACATGTAGTCACAGCTGTGCCCAGTATTTCAGCTCAGTCCTATTTATTGCTTTTAGGTATAGTACTCCTCCCAAAGCTCTGTCCCCTTTTGTACGCACGGTGACAGAATTCCTGGCAGAACTGCTATCCATTGGGCAACCAGACCCCCCTGGTCATAGCCGCCCCTATCATACCTATCAAGTTTTGAAGAAGGGAAAGAGGGACAAAGACTGCGGCGCGCTGCGCATTTTAGGCCACTCCCCAGCCACATCCATTTCGGAACTAGTTACAACCATGTCCACGCCCAACCGCACCCATTTAGCACTGCTGATCACACTGACTGGTACTGAGGAAGAGAGAAAACAGAGAGAGAGAAAGAAAGGAGAGCGAGAGAGAAAGAAAGAACAGAGAGAGAAAGACGAAAGATCAAAGAGAGAAAGAAAGAAGTAAAGAAAAAGAACAGAGAGAAAGAGAGGAAAGAAAAAGAAAGAAAGAGGGGAAAGAAAGAACAGAGAGATAGAAAGAAAATGAGGGAAAGACAGAAAAGAGAATGAGAAAGAAAGATTCTACAAAGATACTATAGCAGCCCGGCTCCTATTGTAGTGCCCACCTGAGCCTCCCGATGCAGGACATATGATCCGCTCACATGGCCGGCAACCCCGATTCCAAGGCGATCCTGCTGTCTGCGCTGTCAGAGGAGGACATGGTGATGGATCTGAAGCATTCCTAGTTCCGACACAATTTCCTCATGAAATTACCTCATTTCTGGTCAGCTTCCAGCACATCATTTCCGGTGGAACGTCATGTGTGAGTTTTAAAATGCTCCTCGGGGCTCCGCCGTGTACTCCTGTGTCCGTGGGAAAAGCCCGCTTTGTATGCTTCGTACATCCCGTACACATGTGGCTCCACTCCGTACACACACGGCTCCTCTCGGTACACCTTGTACACACGGCTCCGCTCCGTACACCTTGTACACACGGCTCCACTCCGTACACCTTGTAGACACGGCTCCGCTCTGTACACCTCGTACACACACAGCTCCGCTCCGTACACCTCGTACACACACGGCTCCGTTCCGTACACCGCGTACACACACATCTCCGCTCCGTACACCTCGTACACACGGCTCCTCTCCGTACACCTCGTACACACACGGCTCCGCTCCGTACACCTCGTACACACACGCTCTGCTCCGTACACCTCGTACACACGCGGCTCCGCTCCGTACACCTCGTACACACGGCTCCGCTCCGTACACCTCGTACACACACGGCTCCGCTCCGTACACCTCGTGCACACATGGCTCCGCTCCGTACACCTCGTACACACACGGCTCGGCTACATCTACCCTGTAAACCCTTCCTGACCCCACACATACTTCCCTCATCCAGCAACATGACAACCAGCACAGCAGAGTCCTGCAGACACCAAGAGGCAGAGCTGTGCGCACAGGACCTGTGATGAGGTCACAGGAGGGGCGGAGTCAGGGGTCTGGACAAAGACTCCTGATCATGTGACCCCCTGACTCCTCCCCTCCTGTGACCTCATCACAGGTCCTGTGTACAGAGAAGAGAGCAGGCAAGCGGCGCTGTGAGTGGCTGCGGGGGTGGGGGGGAGGTCTCATGCTAGGGCGAGGATGGGGTGCGTTGGGGGAGGCGTGGCGGCTTATCTCCCTCCTGCAGTGAGGGATAGAAAAATCCCAGAAGGATTGTAAACTATAACCGCCGTGCCTGCAGAGAGGGCCGGCGGCAGGGACAACAGCCAGGCCAGTGGCCGCATCAGCTGGCAAGCGGCCAGATGAGCAGGTGCTGCCGCCCGTGGCCCACATGACAGCGGCCCGGTTGGGCATATTACCAATTCGGGCCTGCTGACAGCAGAGGGTTGCAGCCCCCAGCTGTGAGTTTTGCCTGGCTGGTTATCAAAAATACTGGGGGAACCCACACCGTTTTTTTTTTTTTAAATGATTATTTACAGCTCTGGAGCCGTCTAATGAATACACTCATCAGCCGCTCCTGCTCTTGCTGTTATTAGTAGGAGTAGGCTGATGGGAGTGGTAGTCCCATCAGCTGACACCAGTGACCAGAGGTAAACTTTATACCGCCGATCACAGCTGCTGGCTCACGCGGTCTTTTGACAGCGCGAGATCCGCGGCTCTCTGATCGGCAGTAATGACAGCGTGGCAAACACTGGATGTTCAAGCCCCTCATTCAAGTACTGTTCTGGTACCCGAACCCAACCTTTTTGTAACTGTTCGGCCGAACCCACCAGACCCGAGCATCCAGGTGTCTGCCCATCTCTAGACTTCATATCTGGGGGGGTGACATTGGATAAAAGTAGTGACCCCACATGACTCCTTCCTGCCCCGTCTGGCTGTAGACACAACTCACTCTATTTGCGCTTCACCTTGTAATAGAAACTCCCGGTGACGATAACTGTGACCACAAGAAGGATCCCAAGTCCTGATCCGATCCAAAGATAAGGTCCACGTGTCCAAGAGTCCTCTGCTGGAGAAAAAAAGAGTAAAACACCAAGTCATAGAGTGTAATCTCGGTTCTGGTGTATCTAAGCCCTTCACGTGTGATATTGACTCCTGAGCCATGTATCTAAATTGATCCTATGTGATACGTACATACAACCTGTAGGTAAATCCTCCCGGTATATACTCCATGTGGGAAGGTGTTGAAGACGCAGCAGTACTGGCCGGTATCGTTCCTGCTGACGTCTGAGATGACAATCCCATAATCGTTTGCCAGGGTCACCCGGTCTGAGAATGCCGACATCACCATTCCCTCAGTCTCATGGTCATTCACATGATACGCGATGTGCAGATCGTTGCAGAAGTTCCAGTTGACTTGGACAACTTTGGTGTCCTGTATGAGGAGCTGACACCTCAGGGTGACACTACTGCCGTCTGTAGCTGTAATATTCTGCGTTCTGAGGAACGTTTCCGCCACAGCAACTACTGTAAATATTAAAGACCCTCTGTCAGCAGAATATTCCAGAATGATCCATGGCCCCCTCAACTCCCACCACTGTCCTACAGAATAGCATCAACTAATCAATAAAAGGATGTAAAGCCAACACTGAGTACAGGAAGTCGAAGCTGCTGCACTGGAGACTTCCTCTCTGTACTGCACAGGACTCTGTACTGACGGTGGTTGTGAAAATTGGTCTGGGCAACTCTGGGAATTGGGAACTGAAGATAAACTAATCTAATTTGCAGACAATGTAAAGCTTGGAGAGATAGCTAACACTAGAGAAGACAGAGAAAGGATTCAGAAGGATCTAGATAAGCTTGAACGATAGGCAGTGACTAGTAGAATGGTATTTAAGAGGGAGAAATGTGAGATTCTATATCTGGGCAAGAAAAACTAAAATTGCATCTATAGAATGGGAGGAATAGAACTAAGCAACAGCAGGTGTGAAAAAGACTTGGGTATACTAATAGATCACAGGCTGTACATGAGTCAACAGTGTGATGCAGCAGCAAAAAAATCAAACACAGTTCTAGGATATATTAAGAGAAGCATAGAGTCTAGATCATGTGAAGTCCTTATCCTCCTCTACTCCTCCTTGGTCAGGCCACATCTGGAATACTGGGTCCAGTTCTGGGCACCACATTTTAAAAAAGACATTGAAAAAACTGGAGCAAGTTCAGAGAAGAGCTACAAGGATGGTGAGCGGACTGCAAAGTATGTCCTACGAGAAACATATAAAGGGTCTGGGAATGTTTAGCTTGGAAATAAGGAGACTAAGGGTATGTGCACACGTAGTTTTTAGTCTCTGCGGATTTTGTAGAGAAAACCGCAGGAAATCCGCAGGACAAAGTGCTGCGGTTTTTCTGCGGATTATCTGCGTTTTTTCTGCGGTTTTGCCCTGCGGTTTTACACCTCATAATGGATGAGGTGTAAAACTGCAGCGTTTCTGCACCAAACAATTGAGATGCTGCGGATTGTAAACCGCAGCAAAACCGCGCGGAAAAAAACGCAGCATGTTCACAGCTTTTTTTTATTTCCATAGGAAATAAAGGTACTGTACAACGCAGCAAAATCTGCTGCGTTTCTGCAGAGCCAAAAACGCTGCAGAAACGCAGCAGAAACCGCAGCGTGTGCACATACCCTAAGAGCTGTCTACTAACATCTGAAGGGCTGTCACAGTGTAGAGGGATCATCATTATTCTCATTCGCACATGGAAATACGAGAAGCAATGGAATGAAACTGAAAAGGGAGAAGATGCAAATTGGATATGAGGCTATGTGCACACAGTGCGGATTCTGCTGCATATACGCAGCGGATTTGGCCCTGCATATATGCAGCGGAACTGCATGTGATGTACAGTAGCATTAAAGCCTATGTGAAACAAAATCCGCTGTGCACATGCTGCTTTTTTTCCGCGTGGATTTGGTGCAGAATGAAAAAAGCAGTATGTCACTTCTTTTGTGCGCTTTTGCTGCAGTTTTCCACCTGCTCCATTCTAGAAATCCGCAGGTGGAAAACCGCACAAAACATGCAGTGAAACTGCACCAAAAAAGCACTAAATCCGCAGAAAAAATGCAGGTCATTTGACCTGCGGCTTTAGTAAATTCTGCGCTGAAAATTCCTACGCAGAATACGCACCGTGTGCACATAGCCTTAGAAAAACTTTTTGACAGTGAGGGTGATCAATGAGTGGAACAGGCAGCCACAATAGGTGGTGAGTTCTCCTTCCATGGAAATCTTCAGAGGCTGGACAGACATCTGTCTGAGATGGTTTAGTGAATCCAGCATTGAGCAGGGGGTTGTACACGATGACCCTGGAGGTCCTGATGACCCGGGGGTCCCATCCAACTCTAACATTCTAGTATTCTATGGCATGCATGACTGCTCAGGTGTAAAAATCGCATAAATTCTGGTCTCAAGTGGGTCAATTCCAGGCAGGATCAGGGGTGAGACTAAAGCGTCCCTACCTACTAGTAGAGAAAGCCTGTGAGTTCTCATTGTCCTTCCTACTATTAGAGAAAGTAGTGACCAGGGGAGGATTATAATAAGGGCAATCTGGGCTACCACCTGGGGTGGATGTACAGGGGTCCACAGTCAGACTGCCCTCATTAAACGTGACTTCTTCACTGTTAGCGCAGCATTGGGCAGGGAGCGAAGAACACCTTCCCTCAGCGCCACTCCATGATAATAGAAGGAAAGCTGCAGAGCGCCATCCTTGGCTTCTTGCTCAGCGCCTTCTATATGACGTAGGTGGCACAGTGTTGTTGTCACCCATCCTGTGTCATTCAGCAAGAATCATGCTACAAGAAACCAATAGCGATCAGGAAAGCGGCGCCATGCGGGTTCGTCAATTGGTGAATGTTTTTCTGTTTTCTTGGCATGGGAGAGAGAACTTGGGGGGAAATCACAATGTGATTACAGACCATTTATGGGGGGACACACACAGGACAATGACCTGTGAATTGGCAGGGTAATGAATTCAGGAAGAGAGAGGAATAGCTAATTAATTTATATTTGTCAAGGTTAGGGGGAAGATAACCCCCTTATCCCCTCAGGTCAGTCAGGGAACTGCACCTAGGCTAAGTAGTTGCCGGAAAGGCTGCCTTGTCGCGTACTGGCTATCAGGCACTCTGCAGTGAGGGCGGTATGTAGATCACCAGTCCCAGGCAGGGAATACACACATATCCTCCGATCCGTCGCAGCCAGGGTTCCCTAATACTACCAGGATGCAATGCTGCCACCAGTTCCTCTTTTGATATCAAAACCTATATTGGGCCAGGAACCAACCCAAAAGGTGGCGTGTTTTGGCACGGAGTATGTGTCGGTTCGATCATAGCGCAAAAGAACGAAACTAGTAAATTTATAAGTTTACGCCAGAAAATATAGGCAGTGTTTACAAAAATACAAAAGATATTACACATGGAGACAAAATACAGTATGTACAGACAGTAAGAAATAAAAGGGATTAAAATAAGAAACTTACTACATCTCAGTCACTGGTATGGCGTGTCGATGAGGGGAGGGGGGGTTTCCAAACAGAAGGATTCAGTCCACAGCATGGATGTTCGCTGTCATCCCCAGGTCTGAAAACCCTACAAAATGGCTGTTCCTGTTTTACAGTTTGCCCATAAACTTAGGGACTCCTCCATTGCTGACCTCACTTGGTGGGCTGTGTTAGAGGATGTACACCCCTTTTGGAAAGTTATTAAAAACTTCTACTTGCCATACCTCTGGCTGGGGGGCTCACAGAGTGACAGCAGGGGCATTATATTTTCTCTTATGAAATTGTCTTTCTTTTGAGACCAAATATGCCATGTCTGCGGGCTACTGCGGCGCTGAAACTATTTCTCCAATTTCTGAGGACCCTGTAAGCCACAAAACGCTGCTGTGTGTAGCTTTACTTATACCGATTCTGAAAATATATTTTTTCTGTCTCTCGGATTATTGTGTTTTATTAAATTCGACCTGGAATAGACAAAGGAAATATAAATCTTGGAGGGATAAACTGCTCTACACTGGTCTGGGTAGTAAAATTGACCATACTGCTGAAGGAAGGTGGGAGAGGGGATAGAATAGATAGAGTGGCTGCATTGTGAAGCTCAGTGTTACACTGCACAAACCAAATGGGGGTGGGGCAGCAGGAGCTCTGTATGTGTACCTTAGGGCAATAGGAAATACTTCATATTTTCCTGACAATGTTGACGTAATTATTTATTAATTGTGCAGTGCATATTTTTCTGCAGGTGTTTGTCAAGGGAATAGCCAGGGGGAGGGGGGTCACACAGATCCCATCGCTGAAACCAGTTTGTCACAGAGACACAACTTTGCTTCCTCAAATTGTCAGGACAATTACGTAAGTGACTGACAAATGATGGACGCGGCTGCGGGTGGGTCCACTACTAGGCCGGTTACAGGGGAACTAACCATGAGTGTATGGTATATACACCTCTGATTCCAGTGCATGGAACATATATACAGTGGGTATGGAAAGTATTCAGACCCCTTTAAATTTTTCACTCTTTCATTGCAGCCATTTGGTAAATTCACAAAAGTTCATTTTTTCCTCATTAATGTACACTCTGCACCCCATCTTCACTGAAAAAAACAGAAATGTAGAAATTTTTGCAAATTTATTAAAAAAGAAAAACTGAAATATCACATGGTCATAAGTATTCAGCCCCTTTGAGCTAGTACAGCCATGAGTCGTCTTGGGAATGATGCCACAAGTTTTTCACCCCTGGATTTGGGGATCCTCTGCCATTCTTCCTTGCAGAGTCTCTCCAGTTCCGTCAGGTTGGATGGTGAACGTTGGTGGACAGCCATTTTCAGGTCTCTCCAGAGATGCTCCATTGGGTTTAGGTCAGGGCTCTGGCTGGGCCAGTCAGGAATGGTCACAGAGTTGTTCTGAAGCCACTCCTTTGTTATTTTAGCTGTGTGCTTAGGGTCATTGTCTTGTTGGAAGGTGAACCTTTGGCCAAGTCTGAGGTCCAGAGCACTCTGGAAGAGGTTTTCATCCAGGATATCTCTGTACTTGGCCTCATTCAAGTTTCCTTCATTTGCAACCAGTCCTGTCCCTGCAGCTGAAAAACACCCCCATAGCATGATGCTGCCACCATGTTTCACTGTTGGGATTGTATTGGGCAGGTGATGAGCAGTGCCTGGTTTTCTCCACATATACCGCTTAGAATCATCACCAAAAAGTTCTATCTTCGCCTCATCAGACCGCAGAATCTTATTTCTCATAGTCTGGGAGTCCTTCATGTGGTTTTTAAGCAAACTCTCTGCGGGCTTTCATATATCTGGCACTGAGGAGAGGCTTCCGGCGGGCCACTCTGCCATAAAGGCCCGATCGGTGGAGGGCTCCAGTGATAGTTGACTTTGTGGAACTTTCTCCCATCTCCCTACTGCATCTGTGGAGCTCAGCCACAGTGATCTTGGGGTTCTTCTTTACCTCTCTCACCAAGGCTCTTCTCCCACGATTGCTCTGGCTGGACGGCCAGGTCTAGGAAGACTTCTGGTGGTCCCAAACTTCTTCCATTTAAGGATTATGGAGGCCACTGTGCTCTGCAGAAATTCTTTTGTACCCTTGGCCAGATCTGTGCCTTGCCACAATTCTGCCTCTGAGCTCCTTGGCCAGTTTCTTTGACCTCATGATTCTCATTTGGTCTGACATGCACTGTGAGCTGTGAGGTCTTATATAGACAGGTGTGCGCCTTTACAAATCAAGTCCTATCAGTTGAATTACACACAGCTGGACTCCAATGAAGGAGAAGAACCATCTCAAGGAGGATCACAAGGAAAGGGTCAGCATGTGACTTACATATGAGTGTCTGAGCAAAGGGGCTGAATACTTATGACCATGTGGGATTTCAGGTTTTCTTTTTTAATAAATTTGCAAATATTTCTACATTTCTGTTTTTTTCAGTGAAGATGGGGTGCAGAGTGTACATTAATGAGGAAAAAATGAACTTTTCTGAATTTACCAAATGGCTGCAATGAAACAAAGAGTGAAAAATTTAAAGGGGTCAGAATACTTTCCGTACCCACTGTAACACACATGTGATTAGGAAGATAATGCAGTTTTACCGCATCTAATGATAGAGAATGTGTAATTTACACAGCGGAGATGGAGCGTCTCCACTACATAAATTGACATGCTGCGGTCTGGAGAGATGCGCCTCATGTCCTTCTCTACGGGTGAGCCGCGGGCATCAGTGCACACATATTGGGCATGGGATTTCTTGAATTCCCATCCACTACACTGTAACAGCTGGACGCTGTAGGTTGGACATTTCGGATGTACGCTGCATCCAACCCGCAGCGTTTACTGACCGTGTGCACATACCCCAATATATCTGAATACAGGAAATCACTTTTTTTTACTTCCCAGAAGCTAACTTTCAATTAGCTTTATTTCAAGTGGCAAAAAAAAACGCATGCAATGAAACAACGCATCAAAAACGCAGGTGACCTGCCAGTGACCTCAGATGCAGATTTCACCTGCGTCAAATCCTGAGCAATTCCTGATCGTGTGCACATACTATACGGGTATGTTCCCACGGTCAGTAAATGCTGTGGGTTGGACGCTGCGTACATCCACAGCATCCAACCCACAGCAGCCAGATGTTTCAGCATAGTGGATGGGATTTCAAGAAATCCCATGTCCACTATGCGTGCTCCGACACCCGCGGCTTCCCTGCGGAGACACACATGCGGCGTGTCTTTCCAGACTGCAACACCTCAATTTATTTTGCGGAGTTCAGATAAGTTGCATGGACCCCAAAATGGAAGTGATAAAAACTACAGTTTGTACCGTAAAATAATCCCTTATAGAACTCTATCACCAGAAAAATAAAAAAAAGTTCTGGATCTCAGGAGAAGAGGAGAGAAAAATAAAAAAGAGGAGCCCACTGGGTCGACCAATGGCCGTAGAAACCTGGAGCCGGTCCTGCATGTGGACGTCATACCTTGTGTACCTACGTAGTGCCAGACATTGGTGCCTTCTGTAAGACGTGAACATCGGAGGACCCGAAACTATGCAAACATTCACTGCCAGCAAGCAGAGCTCTTGAAAGAGTAGGTGAGAATTAATTTCGATAAAGCCTGGTAACATTGGGACTCACCGATGGTGGGGAGGAGGAAGACAATCATCTGCAGAGCCCAGTCCCTGGAATGTGGAGTCATTGTGGGGTAGCGCAGGGGCCCAGGGTCCTCACCATCAGATACCAGAGAAGTGAGCAGAGGTCCGGGGTCCTCACCATCAGATACCAGAGAAGTGAGCAGAGGTCCGGGGTCCTCACCATCAGATACCAGAGAAGTGAGCAGAGGAAGTTACTGTGTACAGAATCTATAGAGGAGGAAACGTATAAACCACACGAGAACATCTGTGGGGGAGACGAGACTGATACTTACAAGTTAGTCTACACAGGTGTGAATATTTACACAAGGTATAGATTTAAAAGAGTCCGCCATACTGCCAGGCTTTTTTCGGGGTCTGACACTCTCCTTGGACAGATCCAATCTCCATTCAGGGGTCAGTTCTGGAGCTCCAACTATAGAAAACAAAGGAAAAGATGGGGCCACAGCTCAGAACAATGTTTAAAGGGGTATTCAAGAATGTAGAAGCTATCATGTATCTTACAGTCAGACCCCCACTGATCACAATTCCCTGCGGGGCCACTGGAGAAAGTGAGGCCCGTAGTGAATAACGGTTGAGCATGCGCTCTGCAGTTTCCTTCTAGTGGGGATGTGATAAGAGTCCTAGCAGTTGGACCCCCACTAATCAAAAAGGTCTAGAATGATGGGTCCACGTTCAATACATATGCAAAAATGAAGAGGAGACTGCTGGAGCAGGGGGTGCACAATCTCAGGAAGATCTATGAGGAGTACCACCCCTAAATTAAGTGTGATGATGTCAAAGGTTCTGGTTGGAGCCTCCTGTCCCCCGTTAGGGTATAAGGACTAATCGGGGGCAGCATTGCTCATACTGATGTGACTGGTTGTTGGGGGCACTCTTCAGTATTTCACACCTCAGGTTTGGGGCTCTGTTGTACGGTACTCCAGATTAGGGGACCACAAGATATGGGCATCATCTTTGCACTGGTCGTGGTCTCCAGAGCATCCGTGCCTCCAGATCTATCATCTAGGATGTCGTATGTCTTCTATATGAGGATTGCAAGGTGATGAGACACCAAAAATTGGGAACCTTGCCTTTTCCTCCCACCATCACCGCAGAACTGGAGCAGTGTCAGTGTGCCCCCATATATGAGACAAGGCGCTATGATCGTCACCTAAGGTGAGTAGGTGATCAGTGCAGGAGCCCCCCATCCATACAGATGGTGGAATAGACTACCCTCCCTCCATGGTCACTTCTCTTGACCACAGGCTTCCACTTTCCCGTGAACGCCATCACTTTCAGTGAAGCCTGGATCAGCCTGTGCTGGATCCACCGGGGAGACCGCTGCCGAGTATGGCAGATACTGAGATGATCACATGCTTGGACAACCCCTAGAGTCAATTTTTAGTTTTTCCTCTTCCATTTTTTTCCTCTCCTCCTTTCAAGAGCTGTAACTTTTTTCATTTTTCGGTCCCCACGGATACATGAGGATTGTTTATTGTGGGACGAGTTGTGGTTTTGGATGCCGCCATTCACTTTATTATATAAATGGACTGAAAAAAAGAAAAAATGGGGGGAAATAGCGAAAACAATCCTCCGTTCCAGCAAAGTTTGGGGGATTTGTTCTTACTCCGCTTATTGTGCCGTAAAAATGACCTGGAAGCAGGATTCTCCGGGTTGGAGCCATTACGATACCAAAGTTTTACTTTTTTTTTTTTAATTTAAAGGATGAAAAAAGAAATTGGAATTTTGTAAATGAAAAATAAAAAATGTTATTGTCGCCATTTTCTGAGATCAGTAACTTTCTTACTTTTCCGTCGATGGAGCTGAGGGATTTTCTCGTGTGGTGAGCTAACGGCTTTATTGGTTCCTTCCTATGTTAGATTTAACATGTTTTTTATTGTGGCTTTTTGTTTATTTTTCCCTTTACAGTATTTACTGTTTGGGTTAATTAATATTGTATATTGATAGATCCAACTTTGACGGACGAGGCGATAACAAATATGCTCATTTATTTTCTTTATTATTAACCCTTTAACCTCCAATGCCGGCTATACCCTACATTGGACGCCTCCTCCTGTCTGCTGCGGGCTCCGGCCATGAGCCTGCACCTTTTCCGGCACATGACAGCTGATCTGATCAGCTCTCATGTCCCCCTAACAGCCACGGGTGGAATTGCATTCCACCCGCAGCTGTTAACATGTTACATGCCGCTGTCAATCTCTGCAATGACAACCACGAGTGTCTCCTGCCCATCGGCACCTGTGTCACATGATCATGGGTCGCCAATGGATTGTCACGACAACCCGGGGAATGCAGGAGACCCCTGTGGTTGTCATTGCTGGATCACTATGAGCGCCGCCCGGCGGTCATCACTCATAGCAAGTGACTATTTCTACTACATAGAGCAGGGCTGCAGCCCTAAGTGTAGCATAGACGATCGGATGATTGCAAGTTCTAGTCTCCCATGGAGACTATTGAAGAATGTAGAAAGTAAAAAAAAAAAAAAAGTTTTTAAAAAAATAAAAAATATAAAAGTTTAAACCATCCCCCATTTGCCCCATTCAAAATAAAACAAGAAAAAAATGGACATATTTGGTATCGCCATGTTCGAAATCGCCCAATCTATCAATATATAAAAATAATGACTCCGACTGGTAAATGGTGTAACGAGAAAAAAATCAAAACGCCAGAATTACATTTTTTTGATCGCTGCAACATTGCAACAAAATGCAATAATGGGCGATCAAAAATCCTATCAATAAAAACGTCAGCTCGGTGCGCAAAAAATAAGCCCCCACCCAACCTGAGATCACGGAAAATGGAGACGCTGCGGGTCTCGAAAATGACGCAATTTATTTTTTTATTTAGCGAAGTTTTAAATTTTTTTTCACCGATTAAATAAAAATGAAGCTAGACATGTTTGGTGTCTGTGAACTCGTAATCACCTGGAGAATCAGACTGGCAGGTGGCAGTCTTAGCATTTAGTGAACATGGTAAAAAAAAAAAAAAAAAAAAACTTTTATGGGTTTGCACTTTTTTAAAAAATTTCACCTGACTGAATTTTTTTTCCCCGTTTTCCAGTACACAGCATGGTAAAACCAATGGTGTCATTCAAAGGTTAAACGCATCCCGCAAATAAAAGCCCTCACTTGGCCATATTAACGGAAAAATAACAAAGTTATGGCTCTGGGAGGGAAAAATAGAAATTCACAAACAAAATACCCCATAAGGCTGGTCCTTAAGGGGTTAAGGCTAGTTTCACACTAGCGTTTATTCCACGCAGTGCACAGCGCCGCTAAGCCCCGCCCCCTGCCGGCTCCCTGCCCGTGCGCTAGTAGGATTTTGGCGTGCGCTGCACATTTTTGAAGGTGCGCCGAAATGCAACATGCTAAAGATAGGGTGCGCAGATCGCAAGCGTCCATGTGCGACAGTGATGACCGGATGGGGCGGGCAGGGAGCCGGCAGGGGGCGGGGCTTAGCGGCACCGTGCGCTGCGTGGAATAAACGCTAGTGTGGAACTAGCCTTAACCCCTTAAGGACCAGCCTTATGGGGTAAAAAAGGGGGAGGTTCGATAATTTTTTTTTTTTTCATATTTGAGCTCCCGGCTCACACTCCTTCTCCAGACTCCCAGGAAGCGCCCTCAGCCGGCCCCTGCTAGCGAGCTAAATCCTATCTTACTCTATTGTGCCCCCCCCTAGTGGGCTAAATCTAAACCCTACACTTTCCCTATATCTATTCAACACAAGAATATCTATATACACACAATGCATTACCCAATATGGCAATATTACAAGACCTGTAAAATATACCAGCTCCTCAGGGACCAATCAGAGCTCAGCTTTCAGTTTACGACAGCAACCAATGAGAACGCAGCTTTTTTTTTTTTTTTTTCGCTGGTAAAATGAAAGGTGCAGTGTGATTGGTTGCTATGGTGGACAAGGAGAGTTGGGGTGGCAGGTCACATACTGCGCTGCACTCTCCCCCACGCTCACATACTGCACTGCACTCTCCCCCGCGCTCACATAATGCGCTGCTCTCTCCCCCACGCTCACATTTTGCGCTGCTCTCTCCCCCACGCTCACATACTGCGCTGCTCTCTCCCCCACGCTCACATACTGCACTGCTCTCTCCCCCACGCTCTCAAATACTGCGCTGCTCCCCCGCGCTCACATACAGCGCTGTTCTCTCCTCCACTCACATACTGCACTGCTCTCTCCCCCACACTCATATACTGCGCTGCTCTCTCCCCCACACTCATATACTGCGCTGCTCTCTCCCCCACTCTCCCCCAGCACTCGCATACTGCGCAGCACTCTCCCCCACGCTCACATACTGCACTCTCCCCCACGCTCACATACTGCACTGCACTCTCCCCGCGCTCACATACTGCGCTGCTCTCCCCCACGCTCACATACTACGCTACTCTCTCCTCCACAATCACATACCGCGCTGCTCTCTCCCCCGAGCTCACATACCGCGCTGCTCTCTCCCCCGCGCTCACATACTGCGCTGCTCTCTCCCCCGCGCTCACATACTGTGCTGCTCTCTTCCCCGCGCTCACATACTCCGCTGCTCTCTCCCCCGCGCTCATATACTGCGATGATCTCTCCCCCACGCTCAAATACTGCGCTGCTCTCTCCCCCACGCTCACATACTGCGCTGCTCTCTCCCCCACGCTCTCAAATACTGCGCTCACATACTGCGCTGCTCTCTCCCCCACGCTCACATATCGCGCTGCTCTCTCCCCCGTGCTCACATACCGCGCTGCACTCTCCCCCGCGCTCACATACCGTGCTGCTCTCTCCCCCACGCTCAAATACTGCGCTGCTCTCTCCCCAGCACTCACATACTGCGCTGCGCTCTCCCCCATGCTCACATACTGCGCTGCTCTCTCCCCCATGCTCACATACTGCGCTGCGCTCTCCCCTGCACTCACATACTGCGCTGCGCTCTCCCCTGCACTCACATACTGCGCTGTGCTCTCCCCTGCACTCACATACTGCGCTGCGCTCTCCCCTGCACTCACATACTGCACTGCGCTCTCCCCTGCACTCACATACTGCGCTGCGCTCTCCCCAGCACTCACATACTGCGCTGCTCTCTCCCCCATGCTCACATACTGCGCTGCGCTCTCCCCAGCACTCACATACTGCGCTGCGCTCTCCCCTGCACTCACATACTGCGCTGCGCTCTCCCCAGCACTCACATACTGCGCTGCGCTCTCCCCAGCACTCACATACTGCGCTGCTCTCTCCCCCATGCTCACATACTGCGCTGCGCTCTCCCCAGCACTCACATACTGCGCTGCGCTCTCCCCCATGCTCACATACTGCGCTGCTCTCTCCCCCATGCTCACATACTGCGCTGCGCTCTCCCCTGCACTCACATACTGCGCTGCGCTCTCCCCTGCACTCACATGCTGCGCTCTCCCCTGCACTCACATACTGCGCTGCGCTCTCCCCTGCACTCACATACTGCGCTGCGCTCTCCCCTGCACTCACATACTGCGCTGCGCTCTCCCCCATGCTCACATACTGCGCTGCGCTCTCCCCTGCACTCACATACTGCGCTGCTCTCTCCCTCACACTCACATACTGCGCTGCTCTCCCACGTGCTCACATACTGCACTGCTCTCTCCCCAGCGCTCATATACTGTGCTGCTTTCTCCCATGTGCTCACATACTGCACTGCTCTCTTCCTCATGGGACGGGTTTGGTTGGGCTGTTCTGGTGGTCCTGGTTTGGTTGGGCTGTTCTGGGGTCCTGGTTTGGGTCGACCACCTACATGTAGCAGGGCTTTATGGTAATGCAAGCTTGAACTGCTCCTACGTTGGTGACCATGGAAGGACAGTGCCCTCTTCTGGATACTGAGGTTTTGGGTAACCTGCCTCATTCAGCCCAGCAGACACTGTTGGAGGTGCTCCGATGGACTTGGAGCGGGGTCTTACAGAATTCCTGGTGGAATATTTTTGTTGGGCTGGAATCCCACCTTGGGAATGTGTGAGGACTCCGGACTTCACTGCCGTACAGGAGGATTGGGGTGATGATGCTCATCTATATATCTCACATCTGTCCTAATGCACCTTTTGGTTGACACATTGGGGGTTGTAGTTGTGCACTTGTCGACCCCTCGTCTGTACATTCAGCACATCAGATGAGGCCCCTATGGCTCAGGGCCCGGATATGAGGCTGGTATCTGTATCCCGTGTCTCGGTGTTATGTGACGGTCACTGATTGTCTTCTATAAACTAATTTTCTCTCTGACCAGATCGGCTTCACCCATCGGCCCCTTTTTGGGCACATTTCTATAACCTGGCCCGATCCCAGGCACATGATGTAGTGTTACCGGCTGCGCTCTGCTACATGCTCGGCTCTGCTGTGCGCTGTCTTTCCCAGCTGGATTACTTGGCACAGGAGATGGATCTCCAATTGTAGAAATCATTGCAATAGCACAATTGCATCTCTGCGAGAGACGCTGATATAATTGCGGCTTTCAGACACCGTGTCCCCGGGGGCTGCGGGGTGACCTCGGGAGCTCCCTGCCAGGAACGCCGCTTCTCTGCTGGTTGTTATGATCACAGCCGATCCATGCTATTAATAAAACCACGTTATGCCAGGGGTTACAGCACGGCCCCCACACCATCAAGTCAATTCTAGGAGGTCATCTCTACCTGTTCTATGGATGGTTAAGCGTTTCTCAGTCCTGTCTGAATCTAGATAAGTCGGGAAATATCCATTATGGCTGCCAATATACAGCGAGCGAAATAAGTATTAAACACGTCACCAATCTAAGTAAATCTATTTCTAAAGCTGCTATTGCCATGAAATTCTCCCCAGATGTCGGTGACAACCCGTCCAATCCACACAGGAAAGAAATCATCTATAGCTGTCCATAAATTAAGTTATAAGTAACTTTAGACGTGTTCAATAATTATTTCACCCGCTGTAGCTGTCATGATGCTTCACACTCACTCTGTGGTTATAATGCAGTGGAGCATCGCAGGGGCAGTAATGGCGGCCATATGTCTTGTCCCCCAACCAGCAGCAGATTACACCACAGGCTTTACACCATGCAAAACGTCAGAGTGGCCCACGATCAGCCACAGATTTTATGTACATTGTGACTTTGTTGATTCTTGGTACTTATTTCTTTAGGACCTGCAGGACGACACGTGGTCACTTATTGGATTAAGACCTGCAGGAAGACTTCAAGAATTCAATTGAAGATGCTTCAACAGGTTGCCCTGAACGGGGGTCAGCTTCTAAGGAAATGTGCCTTAAAGTGGAGGCCATGATTTTGGAAGATTGTCAGGTCAAAGTCAAAACTCATGAATTAGGCATCTCAGTTGGTGCAATTTCCAGTATCACTCATGATGTCTTGATGACGTTCAGTTCCCCGTTGATGCCACGAATGTTGACAACTGAGCAAAAAACCTGTCACCAGCAATTTAGCCAAGGAAATTTAGACATGCATAGGGAAAACTCAGGAGGCTTCTATTCCAGAATTCTAGAAACATGGCTCCTCCACCATGATCCTGAGACCAAACAATGGAGGCACAAGGGGTCACCAACTCCAGAGACATTTTATTTCCAGCAGTCAACTGGAAAGATCATGGCAACAGATTTTTGTGATACTTCTTTAATGGCCTTCAGCTTGATCTCGAGCCGTGGCGACTTAATGGATGATGAACGCTCTGTAGGAAGATGGATCATGTCCAAGCCTAGATAGGTCACCAGGGTTTTCTCAGCCATATCGTGTCAGTATCAAGCAATCATGCTGCTGGTCTTCCTCTTCGCCGTGTTCCTTCTGTTCTTCTGACCATGATGTCCTTCTCCAGTGATTGCTCTGTGTGAGGAGTCCACAGTAGGTAAGTTGTAGCTTGGTGACTTTCAGATACAGGTCTAGAAGTCATGCCACAGAAGACAACAATTACTGGAGACACCTCTGCTTCAGCAATGACGGCGTTACGTGAGGCAATCACAGAGAAAGGCCAGGGAAAGTTGTCGGCCGGTGCGTCGCTGCTTCACGACAATGCCCCAGCCCACAAATCTCGCAAATCACAAGCTGCTTATCAGGGAATGCGGCTCCATGGAGCTTCACCACCCACCCAACAGTCCAGACCGGGCTGCCAGTGATCACTTTATTTCACAACTTGAAGACATTTCTGTGGGGGAAATTCAATGACAATTTAAAGAGGCAGTAACAGGGATCTTACAGCGGCGAGAAGTCTCCTATTTGGAGGGAATCCGATCAATGGAGGCAAAGTGGGATAAGTGTGGTGACGTCTCGGAGGATAATATTAAAAGTCGTGAGGCCAATGCTCAGAAGAATTTATTTTCATATTCAGAGAAATTAATGCAAGGGGATGTCAGCTACAGACATGGGGGCAGGACAAGGGTGTGAAAAGGCGGCAGGGAAACTTTTTCTCAGGGCCCATGGTCTCCTCAATCCTTCGCTGCACCAAGAATCCAGTATGGCTGAGATGCAGATGGAAATTAAACCATTTCTAATTTTAAATGAATATTTTAGAATGACAGAGAAGCTCCGGCCGCCAGAACTGGGTGTTGGTTCCTCTTTGCTGTTTCTCGGCCACGGTTCCGCATAGTCAGTTTCAATCCTTTTCATCCCAGTCATGCACGAGAAGGTGATTGGGAAGAGCTGATGTAGCAGAGCTGGGCTTGTCCGAAGTACTAGGGATGAACGTGTCAGATGTGGCATCAGCTGGGAAAGAAGGCGATGATCAGGTGTAGAGGAGCCGAAGGCAACAGATCTGATAAGGAGGAACATCCCGAAAGCAGTAGAGATAAGTAAGAAGTAGCATAATGATGTAACGGGACAGACGCAATCATATCCATAAAATATGGCGAAATGGAGCAGCGGAAATCCACATGAAGCCCGTCACCAGCAGATGTGGGGTTGGCTCCCTTAATGACAGGATAAAGAACGGTGAGATCTACACCCCTGGCAGCAGAGAGTCCTCCTTTAGACCCGACCAGTGCAGAAATATTCACACCTGGGGAGCAGCAGTTAGAAAATCTCCTGTTGGAGTCCGTTTTATTATAATGGTAGAGTAGCGTAATAACCCGCATCTCAGGACGATTGTCTCTGGATCATCTGCTTTAGGTCGGAGAACTTCCCGTCACGCATCGCCTGACGCACCGATCGGAAGAAGCTGAAGTATTGCTGGAAGTTGTGCATCATGAGGAGGATCCCGGCCAGTAACTCCTTGGCGGTCAGGAGGTGATGGACGTAGGCGCGGCTGTGGTTGCGGCAGCAGTAACACGTGCAGCCCTCGAGCAGCGGCCCGAAGTCGTCACGAAACCTGCGAGACAAGGAAACGCTTAGATTTATTTCATCCAGGGTCTGCAGTTCTCTATTATCGCCGCTTGCTGTCACTGAATATGAACAGTTGGGTTTCCAGTGATGATTCACTGACAGCAACCGGAGATTGTGTAAAGTGTATTATCAGGTGCAGACGGCCTGCGACGTCACTGTGCGCTGAATAGACGCCGGCGTCATGTGTGGCGCGGTGGTGTCATGTGTGCGAGGAGCCACGCACCGTTTCTCCTTCAGACAGATCTCGTAGGAGGTGACATCGGAGCCGTCCATCTCTGGAGCCTCAGAGTTCTCCTCGTTCTTCTCCCCATTACTCGGCTCCTCCTGATCTAAGACTAGAAGAAAACAAATCGTGGTCACAGAGCAAGTACTGCAAATGTCAAGAACGGCAGAGAAACGCCGCGCCATAATCATATAATGAGGCGCTGTTATACTACAGTGGTGGAGGCCGGGCCGTTACGTTACTGTAACGGCGGAGCGGAGGCCGGGCCGTTACGTTACTGTAACGGCGGAGCGGAGGCCGGGCCGTTACGTTACTGTAACGGCGGAGCGGAGGCCGGGCCGTTACGTTATCATAAGGGCAGAGTGGAGGCCGGGCTGTTATATTACTGTAATGGTGGAGTGGAGGCTGGGCCGTTATTTTACCGTGGATGATTTCCCAGCAGTCAGGATTCTTACAGACAGAGCGTACATCACAGACAACCCTGGCGGACACACAACGACCATGAGATCGGGGGCCGATAAGGTTCTCTGGCACCGCTGATAATCCGGGGAGTCATGTACACCACATTGGAAGAAAACAGTGGAGAAGCCTCCCGGAGGGCCCGGATTTGAGGGACATAATTCCTCCAAAAATCATCTCATTCACTAGAAATCAGCGCGGCGCGGTACGTGGTGAGACCTGTCATGGTGGTGGCTAGGACTAATCCAATAGCTGTGGATTAGAGGTTATCCGAATAGCTGCATCGGGAACCCGGATAGCTGGAGCGCTCCTGATGATCAGCTGTCCGGCACCGCAGCTGCATGTGTCGCGGCTGTGTGACGTCACAACAAGCAGTCTCTCCATACATGTGTTGTGACTGTCACACAGCCGCGACGCCGAACAGCTGATTATTAGGAGCGCTCCAGATATCCGGGTCACCAAGGCAGCTATTTAAATAACCTCTTATCCGAAGCTATTCGATCAACCCTAGTGGTGGCACATGGAGGGGACTATGCGTCTATTGGGGGACAGTCCTCTGAGGGACACTAAGACCAGAGGGGTCCTCCGTGCTGCCAGTGGTGTAAGCTCAGCAGGTGCATTAGAGAACACTTTGGTGACCCCCATCTGGTGTCATGTACAGGAAGGTCATCCTGCTGACACCACAGCCTCCAATTTGTCCACCTCCAGACTTTGGCAGATCATTCAGCCGGCAGCCATCTTGTCTGTCTCTTACCCGGCCTAGTGCTCCCGTGTCTTCTATGACAAAGCCTCTGCCGGAATGTCTGCCGGCGGCTCATCTCAGGGAGAACAATGTGATCCGGAATCGGACAAGTGTGGAGCGTGTGATGTTGGGGCATATCGTCATTTTGGGCCGCTCTGTACAGTACCGCACTGGCGTTAGCTCGTATAGAGTTATCCAGGGTCCTCGGCCTCCTGACAAAACCCCCCATGGAAGGGAAATGCGAGTAGTGACAATGTGCGGACTGGCGACACGTTTTTTTCTTTTTTTACTTGATCTGTTACTTTGTCTCCATGGTAATTATATTAATCTGTGACGAGCCTTCACCTATTACTGGGGTTCTTATTAGGGAGAGACGTTTATGGTGCAGCCCCCGCAGACACCATACTCCGGGGTTACTGGGGGCCGCGGAGACTTCTTCCCCTCTTCTTTATGCTTAGTCTCATGTGAATTGGTTTTCTCATTGCACAAATACTCCAGGGCAATTCACTCGCTACTTTACCCGAAAACATTACTGTATCGTCTAAAAGGGACGATTTATCGTACTGAAAATTGGACTGTAGATAACTTGGTCCATGAGAAACGGACATTATAAAGCCGGTGTGGTAAATGTCCACTATCCTCAGCCAATCACACCAGCACGGCCGCTCCATATGCAGGAGGTCTGGGGTCGTAGCCTGAATGTCTTGCTGTATGTTCTCTCGGAGCGCCAGTAACGATCGCGGCTTGTTACTGTGCACCCGATCGCCGACGCGCAGGAAGGCGAGCAGCGCACATAGACCACCGAAACGCTGGAAGGCGAGCAGCGCATATAGACCGCCGACGCGTAAGAAGGCGAGCAGCACATATAGACCGCCCACGCGCAGGAAGGCGAGCAGCGCGCATAGACCTCAGACACGCAGGAAGGCGAGCAGCACACAGACCGCCGACGCGCAGGAAGGCAAGCAGCACATATAGACCGCCGACGTGCAGGAAGGCAAGCAGCGCACAGACCGCCCACGCGCAGGAAGGCGAGCAGCACATAGACCACCGACGCGCAGGAAGGCAAGCAGCGCACAGACCACCGACGCGCAGGAAGGCGAGCAGCGCAGACCGCCCATGCGCAGGAAGACAAGCAGCGCACATAAACCTCAGACATGCAGGAAGGCAAGCAGCGCACATAGACCTCAGACACGCAGGAAGGCAAGCAGCGCACAGATCGCCCACGCGCAGGAAGGCAAGCAGCACATATAGACCTCAGACACGCAGGAAGGCAAGCAGCGCACAGACCGCCCACGCGCAGGAAGGCGAGCAGCGCACAGACCGCCCACGCGCAGGAAGGCGAGCAGCGCACAGACCGCCCACGCGCAGGAAGGCGAGCAGCGCACAGACCGCCCACGCGCAGGAAGGCGAGCAGCGCACAGACCGCCCACGCGCAGGAAGGCGAGCAGCGCACAGACCGCCCACGCGCAGGAAGGCGAGCAGCGCACAGACCGCCCACGCGCAGGAAGGCGAGCAGCGCACAGACCGCCCACGCGCAGGAAGGCGAGCAGCGCACAGACCGCCCACGCGCAGGAAGGCGAGCAGCGCACAGACCGCCCACGCGCAGGAAGGCGAGCAGCGCACAGACCGCCCACGCGCAGGAAGGCGAGCAGCGCACAGACCGCCCACGCGCAGGAAGGCGAGCAGCGCACAGACCGCCCACGCGCAGGAAGGCGAGCAGCACATATAGACCGCCAACGCGCAGGAAGGCGAGCAGCGCACACAGACCACCGACGCGCAGGAAGGCGAGCAGCGCACAGACCGCCCACGCGCAGGAAGGCATAGACCTCAGACACGCAGGAAGGCAAGCAGCGCACAGACCGCCCACGCGCAGGAAGGCGAGCAGCACACATAGACCTCAGACACGCAGGAAGGCAAGCAGCGCACAGACCGCCGATGCGCAGGAAGGCGAGCAGCACGCATAGACCTCAGACACGCTGGAAGGCGAGCAGCGCACAGACCGCTGACATGCAGGAAGGCAAGCAGCGCACACAGACCGCTGACACGCAGGAAGGCAAGCAGCAAGTCTCTCTAGGAATGGAGACGACCGGCTGGCGACAAGTCAGTGAGACCACTCGGGGAGAGTGTTTCTCGTCGCTGAGGTTCACTGCACTCTCGCTTCTCATGGACAAGTTTTCAGTACGGTCGACCGTCTCTTTTAGAAGTTACAGCAAATTTTAACTTGAGAGTGAATCCCCCCTTAATGATGGAGTAATCCCCCGCTGGCATGTAACATGGAGAGATATGAAGTGCGAGCACATTTACCAGGGTGCTGCGGTTCACCTGCGGTCTCTGGGTCTGGCTGGTATTGGTGGGTGAAGCACAGGGCGCAGCCTCTCTCTGTCACTTCGTACGGGAAAGTGCTGTCAAACAGATCCACGCCGCGCTCAATGCAGTCCATAACCTGATCTGGCCGCCCCATGCCATGGATCACCCTGGAGAAGGTGGAAGAAAGAGGAGAGCAATAATAACTAAAAGGAAACGATGGAGGAAACCAGAAGCCTCATTGTTCCAGATTGTCAGGCGGATATCTGATACGGAGCTCCGTCTCCCGAACGTTACATAACACAATTCCACCTGCAGCCACCACTAGGGGGAGCTCAGGAGCCTACTGCATACTGTGTGCGCTGGCCCTGAACTCCCCCTGGTGGTCGCTGCAGGCACAGTCCTAGAAGACTTGACACCAGAAGGGGGATTCAGAGTTCTGTATCGCAAATATGAAGAAATGTATTAAGATTTGTTTTCAAGATCTCTGCCTGTTGTCACTGAATGTGGTTATCAGAGACTGAGGGCACAAAGAGCGGAGGGTTTGCTGCAGACTGCTCACCGCGGCTTGTCCTCTGGTAACTCCGCCGTGACAGCGGAGATAAGGTTCAGCTTGGCCTCGAGGTTCGCACTGGGCCCATGGAATCCGTCCAGCAGGAAGCCGCTCACGGGTCTCTTGGCCGTCTCTCGTGCGGATCTCAGCCTCTCCTCCTGGAGGTCTCCTCCCTCGATGGCTCCAATCACAACCTTCTGCTTCAGAGCCTGGAGGAAGAAGCAGCAGGTTACAGATGATCCCTTTAAGAAGGACTCACTGACTGCGTGTCTCCCGCACCTGATTCTCCGCTCCCCTTATGCTCACCTCGTTCTCCGACATCAGCTTCAGACATTCATCCAGAAACGCCAGCGATCGGTCCACGGACTTCTTTGCTCTCTTCCTGGAGCAGCCGTCGGCCGTCACCTCCCCGTCAGACAAGCACTGGATCCAGTCCACCCTCAGGGCGCTCTGCAAGGAGATGAACTTCTGGGGCGTCAGCTCCAATCGCCCCCCTGAACCCCAGACTGACACAGTCTATGGAGGGGTGAGAAGATGAAGAAACAGGGGGCTCAGGATGAACAGTCACTCCAAGAGAAGGTCAATGTCGTAACATTTTCAATATTTCTGCTAGCAGTCAGTGATGGCAGCTTTTTCTTTACATTTGAAGGCTGAAAATATAGGTTACTTCTCACAGCTGTGGATTTGTTACAATTGCGTCCAGTCCACACAATCTTCTATGCTGCTGCCGAGGCTCCGAGCTGTCACATTCGCCCTACAGTGGACAGTCGAGGCTGGACACAACTGCAGCAGACCCTCAGCGGAATCAGGACGAGATCAAACCTCCGGATGAACCTAAGGCGTACTCCGGGGCCACCTTACCTTATTGGTGTTAAATCCAGGGGCGGCCGGAGCAACGGGGTCATGTATTGAGCAATAGAGTAAAGTGTCTGATAAACCTGCAAGAGAAACACAAGACCACGAGAACCGTTATTGGGGTCACATCCTCACCCTGACCACACAGGATGTAACTGCAGGCACAGTGGTGTCACCAGACACGCGAGGCGGAAAACACCGGAGACGCCAAGTGTCATCACTGCAGGACGACGACAGGCCGCAGGTCACAAGATAGATCATAGATAGATGGAAAGATAGATCATAAGTGACACATGACCACAGATACAGCCCTTATATACTGGCCATGGGAAAGGGAAGGGAGTGAATAAAAGGAAAAAAAGAAAAGGAGGAAAATGAAGGTAGGGAAGAAGGAAAGATGGGAAAGGAAATGAATGAAAAGCAAAAAAGAAAGGGGAAGGGAAAGAAAGGGAAATAAAGGGATGGATGAACAGAGTCTTGTGGAGTAATTTGCGCCATCTTTCATGACTTGCACCAGATCGATGATGTGTTTTAGACATTTTTATGACTTTTCAGGTTAGAGGGCAGGATCATGCTGAAAAGCGGCGCTCTTTAATGCGCGACACAATGTGCCAAAACTCTGACCCACATTCCTGGCACAATGTAAAGCATCCAATAGCTTAGACCAGTCGGTTCTAAATCCTGCACGTTTAGGACGGTCTGGTCTAAGATTTGACATTTCTGCCGCTCTGTGAATCTCTGACACTAAACAATGTAAAACTATATGACGTTATCCCACAGGGGCCGGGCTAGAAACAGAGATTCTTTTTTTTACTAATTATTTAACTTAAAAAGCCTTTGGGGCATTTTCACGCAGTAATACTTTCTTCTTATTTCCCCTGTAGCTGAGGCTCAAACAGGGGTTGGACAAAATAATGGAAACATCAACCAAACTTAGCTTAATGTGTTGTAGGTCCACCTTTTGCGGCGATTACAGCCTCAGTTCTCCGAGGTATGGATTCATACAAGGTGTGAATGGTTTCCAAAGGAATTGTCGCCCATTCTTCAGGTAAAACACGCTCCAGTTCTTTGAGCGACTATGGCGGTGGAAATCGACGTCTAACTTGAATCTCTAAAATCGGCCATAAATGCTCAATAATGTTGAGGTCTGGGGATTGTGGGGGCCAGATGAGATGCTCCACTTCATTACAATATTCCTCGTGCCATGCTTTAACGATTCTAGCTGTATGAATTGGTGCATTATCTTCCTGAAAGATGGCATTCCCCTCCGGGAACAGTGCTTGAACCATAGGATGCACTTGGTCGCCCAAAATGCCTAAATAATCGCGGCTGTTAATTCTTCCATGAAGGGATATCATTGGCCCGGCGGAGCTCCATGAAATAGCACCCCAGATCATCACAGAACCTCCGCCATGTTTTACGGTTGGGAGAAGGCAGTCTGGATGGAATGCTTCTTTCGGCTTTCTCCAAAGGTACACTCGGCCGGAGGTCGGAAATAGGGTAAACGATGATTCGTCTGAGAATATCACGTTTCCACTGCTCGAGGGACCAACTCTGGAGGTTTCTACACCACGCTAAACGCTTGGAAACATTTGTCATTGAGAGCAGAGGTTTTCTAATTGCAGCTCTTCCGTGGAATCCAGATTTGTGCAGCTCCCGACGGACAGTTTTCGTGGACACTGGGTTCTGTAGGTGATCATTGAGCTCAGCAGTGATTTTCGGAGCCGTGGTGTTGCGATCCTCTCTCACAATTCGCTTTAGAGTCCGACGGTCTCTCTCAGTCAACTTCGACTTTCGGCCGGACCTGTGCTTTGCTGCGGACGTTTTTCCTTCTCTTTCTAACGCAGTCATTACTTTGGAGACAGTACCTCTTGACACGCCAAGCATTCGGGCACTTTCTGTCACACTAGCGCCTGCCATACGAGCACCAACAATTTGGCCTCTTTGAAAATCCGAGAGGTCTGCCATTGGTATCAGGTTCTCATCAATGTTCTTACAATTCTGCAAAACAAACAGTTAATTTACATACACATATCACATCACACAAATAATCAACTACAAAACATTACCACATGCAAACCGTGACATGTTTATAACATGTTCGAAGATTATGATGCCAAAACGTGAGGTGTTTCCATTATTTTGTCCAACCCCTGTATGTCTCCGAGGACCCCGCAGTCATGTGATCACTGGGTGGATGGAGGGAGCCGGAGCTCCTGATGAGGCGCTGGTTCAGCCATATATCTCTGCTCTGTGAGGAGTCTGGCTGTGTCTGGGGAGGTGCGGAGCGGCTGTCAATCTCATATAAGCTGCTTACTCTGCATTGACATTTTAAAACATCAGTGCAGAGTAAACTGTGGAGCCCGGACGGTTAGAATCCACGTCCAGTTCAGAAGTTCTCCAAGTATTTCAAGGAGATGGGATTGGCAGTGCGGAATTCATCGATGACTGACCCGTTAAATAAAGGCACACAAAACCTCGTTACTGACCACCATGTTCTCCTCAGGAAACACTTGTTGGTGTCAGCAATTTCCCAAAGCAAAGAACTTTCAGAAAACGAGTAAAGAGACACAGACCTGAAGACAGAGGGGGAAGGGTCTCAGCGGAGGATGCTCAGGGAAGAGGAATGAGAGGACCGCACACAGTGGGGATATTTATGAACATTCAGTAGGATGTAATCACAGCGTCCATCACCTCGAGATGAAGAGGCATCAGGTGATGGAACAAGGCAAATCAATAAGAATGGGCGACCCGGAGACACTGCAGAAATATGGATGAACAGAAACATCTGAAGGGAGGAAAGGCACAAAATCCAGATATACAACCACAGGCAGGTTTGGGGGAGATGATCCCGACTGGGGCACGTCAGGTAGATGGCAGCTCACCTGCAAACTTCCCGATCCCCTCCTTATATTCCTCCAGGACTTCTTGATGTTCTGCCCTGCGAAGAAGTCACAGCCTGAGGATCTGCTGCTTATATTACTGCCATGTAACCTGTCATCTCCTGAAACACTCTGTGCTGCTGTAGATCCCGCTGCACTTATCGATCTTCCCCTGAGATACTCTGGGGGACCCTGCTGCACTAGTTTGTCCTCTCCCGACATCCTCTGTACTGCTGGGGTGCCCGCTGCACTCTCCCGACATCCTCTGTGCTGCTGGGGTGCCCGCTGCACTCTCCCGACATCCTCTGTGCTGCTGGGGTGCCCGCTGCACTCTCCCGACATCCTCTGTGCTGCTGGGGTGCCCGCTGCACTCTCCCGACATCCTCTGTGCTGCTGGGGTGCCCGCTGCACTCTCCCGACATCCTCTGTGCTGCTGGGGTGCCCGCTGCACTCTCCCGACATCCTCTGTGCTGCTGGGGTGCCCGCTGCACTCTCCCGACATCCTCTGTGCTGCTTGGGTGCCCGCTGCACTCTCCCGACATCCTCTGTGCTGCTGGGGTGCCCGCTGCACTCTCCCGACATCCTCTGTGCTGCTGGGGTGCCCGCTGCACTCTCCCGACATCCTCTGTGCTGCTGGGTCGCCCTCTCCTGACAACCTCTGTGCTGCTGGGGTGCCCACTGCACTCTCCTGACATCCTCTGTGCTGCTGGGGTGCCCGCTGCACTCTCCTGACATCCTCTGTGCTGCTGGGGTGCCCGCTGCACTCTCCTGACATCCTCTGTGCTGCTGGGTCGCCCTCTCCTGACATCCTCTGTGCTGCTGGGTCGCCCTCTCCTGACATCCTCTGTGCTGCTGGGGTGCCCGCTGCACTCTCCTGACATCCTCTGTGCTGCTCGGGTGCCCGCTGCACTCTCCTGACATCCTCTGTGCTGCTCGGGTGCCCGCTGCACTCTCCTGACATCCTCTGTGCTGCTCGGGTGCCCGCTGCACTCTCCTGACATCCTCTGTGCTGCTGGGGTGCCCGCTGCACTCTCCTGACATCCTCTGTGCTGCTGAGGTGCCCGCTGCACTCTCCTGACATCCTCGGCGCTGCTGGGGCGCCCTCTGCACTCTCCTGACATCCTCTGTGCTGCTGGGGAGCCCTCTCCTGACATCCTCTGTGCTGCTGGGGAGCCCTCTCCTGACATCCTCTGTGCTGCTGGGGAGCCCTCTCCTGACATCCTCTGTGCTGCTGGGGAGCCCTCTCCTGACATCCTCTGTGCTGCTGGGGAGCCCTCTCCTGACATCCTCTGTGCTGCTGGGGAGCCCTCTCCTGACATCCTCTGTGCTGCTGGGGAGCCCTCTCCTGACATCCTCTGTGCTGCTGGGGAGCCCTCTCCTGACATCCTCTGTGCCGCTGGGGCCCCCTCTCCTGACATCCTCTGTGCCGCTGGGGCCCCCTCTCCTGACATCCTCTGTGCCGCTGGGGCCTCCTCTCCTGACATCCTCTGTGCCGCTGGGGCCCCCTCTCCTGACATCCTCTGTGCCGCTGGGGCCCCCTCTCCTGACATCCTCTGTGCCGCTGGGGCCCCCTCTCCTGACATCCTCTGTGCCGCTGGGGCCCCCTCTCCTGACATCCTCTGTGCCGCTGGGGCCCCCTCTCCTGACATCCTCTGTGCCGCTGGGGCCCCCTCTCCTGACATCCTCTGTGCCGCTGGGGCCCCCTCTCCTGACATCCTCTGTGCCGCTGGGGCCCCCTCTCCTGACATCCTCTGTGCCGCTGGGGCCCCCTCTCCTGACATCCTCTGTGCCGCTGGGGCCCCCTCTCCTGACATCCTCTGTGCCGCTGGGGCCCCCTCTCCTGACATCCTCTGTGCCGCTGGGGCTCCCTCTCCTGACATCCTCTGTGCCGCTGGGGCTCCCTCTCCTGACATCCTCTGTGCCGCTGGGGCCCCCTCTCCTGACATCCTCTGTGCTGCTGGGCCCCCTCTCCTGACATCCTCTGTGCTGCTGGGGCGCCCTCTCCTGACATCCTCTGTGCTGCTCGGCGCCCTCTCCTGACATCCTCGGTGCTGCTGGGACCCCCTCTGCACTCTCCTGACATCCTCTGTGCTGCTGGGGCGCCCTCTCCTGACATCCTCTGTGCCGCTGGGTGCCCTCTCCTGACATCCTCTGTGCCGCTGGGTGCCCTCTCCTGACATCCTCTGTGCCGCTGGGGCCCCCTCTCCTGACATCCTCTGTGCCGCTGGGGCCCCCTCTCCTGACATCCTCTGTGCCGCTGGGGCCTCCTCTCCTGACATCCTCTGTGCCGCTGGGGCCCCCTCTCCTGACATCCTCTGTGCCGCTGGGGCCCCCTCTCCTGACATCCTCTGTGCCGCTGGGGCCCCCTCTCCTGACATCCTCTGTGCCGCTGGGGCCCCCTCTCCTGACATCCTCTGTGCCGCTGGGGCCCCCTCTCCTGACATCCTCTGTGCCGCTGGGGCCCCCTCTCCTGACATCCTCTGTGCCGCTGGGGCCCCCTCTCCTGACATCCTCTGTGCCGCTGGGGCCCCCTCTCCTGACATCCTCTGTGCCGCTGGGGCCCCCTCTCCTGACATCCTCTGTGCCGCTGGGGCCCCCTCTCCTGACATCCTCTGTGCCGCTGGGGCCCCCTCTCCTGACATCCTCTGTGCCGCTGGGGCCCCCTCTCCTGACATCCTCTGTGCCGCTGGGGCCCCCTCTCCTGACATCCTCTGTGCCGCTGGGGCCCCCTCTCCTGACATCCTCTGTGCCGCTGGGGCCCCCTCTCCTGACATCCTCTGTGCCGCTGGGGCCCCCTCTCCTGACATCCTCTGTGCCGCTGGGGCCCCCTCTCCTGACATCCTCTGTGCCGCTGGGGCCCCCTCTCCTGACATCCTCTGTGCCGCTGGGGCCCCCTCTCCTGACATCCTCTGTGCCGCTGGGGCCCCCTCTCCTGACATCCTCTGTGCCGCTGGGGCCCCCTCTCCTGACATCCTCTGTGCCGCTGGGGCCCCCTCTCCTGACATCCTCTGTGCCGCTGGGGCCCCCTCTCCTGACATCCTCTGTGCCGCTGGGGCCCCCTCTCCTGACATCCTCTGTGCCGCTGGGGCCCCCTCTCCTGACATCCTCTGTGCCGCTGGGTGCCCTCTCCTGAAATCCTCTGTGCCGCTGGGTGCCCTCTCCTGACATCCTCTGTGCCGCTGGGTGCCCTCTCCTGACATCCTCTGTGCCGCTGGGTGCCCTCTCCTGACATCCTCTATGCAGCTCCTCTGTCTCGCAGCCTTCTCTTACAGCGTGGACAGGGTGACGTGGGTCACGGGTGGGACGCTGTCGATGCTCCGCAGGGTGTCGTGGGTGAGATGTGGGGGAGACGCCGTCCGCGTGTACAGCAGGCAGCCCGGGACTTCCAGCCTCTTCTCTCCGGTCTGGCCCCGGCTGCTGATCACCCCGAGGCGAGCGCGGCCCGTCACAGCACCGATCGTCAGCTTCATCATCCCACCACGGGCGACTGTCAGGAGAAAAGACACATTGGTGAGAATCATGACGAGGGCATGCTGGTAGCTGTAGTCCTGGAGATCCGCGGCCGTCTGCTCCTGCTGGAGGCTCTCGCATGGGTAGATGCTAGACAGTATGGGCTGCAGTTAGGACCTGGAAGGAGCCCATACAGTCTAGGCTCAACCCTCTCACATGTGGGTCCTGTGCACACAGGGCAGCGCTACTGACGCAGCAACTACTCACCGCGACCATCCAGAGAAAAATCCGGGCTAATAAAGGGTTAACACAACACACTGGTGCAGCGGGGGTTAACGCGAGCAGACGTCAATGACCACTGATCGCCACACACACACGGGATCATGTGCTGTGCAGGAAGGAAGCAAGACGCGGCCTTCTACGTAACTCCATCGGGCCAATCAGCTCTCGCGACGTCATCACTCATCGCCGAGTGTTCACAAGTCATGTGACTCTGCGTTCTCTGTGTACTGTAACTATGGGAACAGCTGGACGCTTCCGTTACAAGTGAAGCTTTTCGGGATTTGTAGTCCAGTCAGGCGCTGCCGTCTATCTGAGAGAAGTAGGGGGTGGATGTGAAGAACTACAACTCCCAGCATGCATCTGCGTCTTTGCACCTCTGCCTGCAGGTGAGCCCGATGGGGGACTGGAGGATGCTCAAAGGGACCGGGGACGCCATGAGAGCCGGGAACCACGAGCGGCAGCTGCACCTCAAGCCGGAGCTGTACCGGTGGAGGCGGCAGAGCACCGAACCCAAGACGAAGGTCAGAGCCTGGGACTAAAGCCGAGTACTGACACCAGCGTTATCCACGTGCTGCAGCGAGCTGAGATACAGCACACGTGACAGAATTAGATACACGGCCCAGTATCACACAGGAGAGGATTAGATACACGGCTCAGCAGTCAGTATCACACAGGAGAGGATTAGATACACGGCCCAGTATCACACAGGACAGGATGAGATACACGGCTCAGCAGTCAGTATCACAGGAGAGGATTAGGTACACGGATCAGCAGTCAGTATCACACAGGATAGGATTAGATACACGGATCAGCAGTCAGTATCACACAGGATAGGATTAGATACACGGCTCAGCAGACAGTATCACACAGGATAGGATTAGATACACGGATCAGCAGTCAGTATCACACAGGAGAGGATTAGATACACAGCTCAGCAGTCAGTATCACACAGGAGAGGATTAGATACACGGATCAGCAGTCAGTATCACACAGGAGAGGATTAGATACACGGATCAGCAGTCAGTATCACACAGGAGAGGATTAGATACACAGCTCAGCAGTCAGTATCACACAGGAGAGGATTAGATACACGGATCAGCAGTCAGTATCACACAGGAGAGGATTAGATACACGGCTCAGCAGTCAGTATCACACAGGATAGGATTAGATACACGGATCAGCAGTCAGTATCACACAGGAGAGGATTAGCTACACGGCTCAGCAGTCAGTATCACACAGGAGAGGATTAGATACACGGATCAGCAGTCAGTATCACACAGGAGAGGATTAGATACACGGATCAGCAGTCAGTATCACACAGGAGAGGATTAGATACACGGATCAGCAGTCAGTATCACACAGGAGAGGATTAGATACACGGATGAGCAGTCAGTATCACACAGGAGAGGATTAGATACACGGCTCAGCAGTCAGTATCACACAGGAGAGGATTAGATACACGGCTCAGCAGTCAGTATTACACAGGAGAGGATTAGATACACGGCTCAGCAGTCAGTATCACACAGGAGAGGATTAGATACACGGCTCAGCAGACAGTATCACATAGGATAGGATTAGATACACGGATCAGCAGTCAGTATCACACAGGAGAGGATTAGATACACGGCTCAGCAGTCAGTATCACACAGGAGAGTATTAGATACACGGCTCAGCATCACACAGGATAGAATTAGATACACGGCCCAGTATCACACAGGACAGGATGAGATACACGGCTCAGCAGTCAGTATCACAGGAGAGGATTAGATACACGGATCAGCAGTCAGTATCACACAGGAGAGGATTAGATACACGGCTCAGCAGTCAGTATCACACAGGATAGGATTAGATATACGGCTCAGCAGTCAGTATCACACAGGAGAGGATTAGATACACGGCTCAGCAGTCAGTATCACACAGGAGAGGATTAGATACACGGCTCAGCAGTCAGTATCACACAGGAGAGGATTAGATACACGGATCAGCAGTCAGTATCACACAGGAGAGGATTAGATACACGGATCAGCAGTCAGTATCACACAGGATAGGATTAGATACACGGCTCAGCAGTCAGTATCACACAGGAGAGGATTAGATACACGGCTCAGCAGTCAGTATCACACAGGAGAGGATTAGATACACGGCTCAGCAGTCAGTATCACACAGGAGAGGATTAGATACACGGATCAGCAGTCAGTATCACACAGGAGAGGATTAGATACACGGATCAGCAGTCAGTATCACACAGGAGAGGATTAGATACACGGATCAGCAGTCAGTATCACACAGGAGAGGATTAGATACACGGCTCAGCAGTCAGTATCACACAGGAGAGGATTAGATACACGGCTCAGCAGTCAGTATCACACAGGAGAGGATTAGATACACGGCTCAGCAGTCAGTATCACACAGGAGAGGATTAGATACACGGATCAGCAGTCAGTATCACACAGGATAGGATTAGATACACTGTTATGATCTGATCTTGTTGTTTCTGCAGGCGGCCTTTGACTATGACAACGTGGAGCATTGGATTAAGGTACGGACCCTGCAGGCTTCAGATGTCAGCAGAGGCTCGGATGCAGATGCTACACTTCCATCTTTTCTCTCTGTCCCCTGTGTATATAGACCGTGGTGCTGTATACTCCTGGCTGCTCCGTGTATATAGTCGCCACATAATGGGAGCGCTGCAGCCGCTGATCTGGGGCCGGCTCCTCGGGGCCACATAACGGCTTCCAGGTTCTCATCCAGAAATATTCAGAATTAAGAATCCTCCGTGGTTGATACTAGCAGCCATTAATCAACCACTGAGGATTCTTAACTCTGAAGATTTTTCTATCTACTGCTGAACGCGGCACAGAGACTTATAGATTCTCATCCAGACACTGTTCTCACATCGCGCAGACGCTGAACTATTCTCTGTGATTGACAGCTCAGTAAAGTGGATGTGATTTCACTTGTGTCCTCAGTGTGCGGAGAGGCTGAACTGTGCGGCTCTGGGACGGTTTTCTCCCGAGGCTTCTATGGGGGAGATGTGTGGTGACGCAAAAAAAACCCCAAACAACAAAATTATATGAAATCTGCACCAAAGAAACATAATAAAAAAAGAGGAAAACACAAAAAAAGCAAAAATGCCGCAATCATAACGGATTATTGTTGTGTATGCGGATAGTTACAGCAGGTGAGAAAATAACCTGGTGAGCGCCACCTGCTTGACACACAGGCTCACTACACCACACAGTATCCCTGTAACTTTGTTGTTTATTACTGCCCCTTGTGTCACATTTATTACTGCCCTGTGTTACGTTTGTTACTGTCCCTTCAACCCTCTGTGTTGCGTTTATTAACAACCCCTCCCAAGGCCCTGTTGCCTCCCCATGTGATGCCCGCATGAGAACCCTATCGTGTCCCCTCCCCATCTTGTATCGCCTGTGTCTGATGTGCTGAAGCTCGTCCTTTGCTAATTCTCACTTCTCCTGTATAGCGCGTGGAGCAGGCATCAGAATTTGCTGTATCTGAAGTGTTTTCACCCAAGAAGCCCACCCAGCGTGCCCAGAAACCCCCGCACCCAGCGCTGACCCTGCAGTCTGTGGATCAGCTGCACGACCATGACGATGCTTATACTGAAGGTAACGTCCCGGGAGGAGACTGAAGGATCAGAGCTGTATGGACATTACAGCTTGTTGCTAGGTTTCTGTTTCTTTTCCTTGGTTTGGAAACCATCAGCATGCTGCTGCTGTTGATGCATCTTTTGGTTTTATTTTGTGTTTCTATTAGTCCTTTTATGATGTATTATTGTCCTGCTGTGAATGAGCAGAGAAATATCCAATGGAGATACGGTACAATCAGAATGTTTGGCCGTTGTTCATGGGGGTCACTTATCCTGGTGGTCTTACCTGCCATTGTTAGAGTAATTATTAATTTATAATCTCCACCGACAGCAGCTTCATGGAGGTTTCCAGGCAGCAGCACAGTTTCTTTCTACACTGTACAAGAAAGGAGGATCATATAACTATGGATGGTGGGGATGTACTTTGGTGACTTTAATATTTAACTCTTCAGCCCAGGATCTGCTGAGCGGGTGGTTGAGCAATAAGCTGAAAGTAGAGCTTGCGAGCGATGATGACAATGATCCCGAAGTGGACATTATGGAGCCAGCAAGACCGTCCCCTCCAGAGTTCATCAAGTATAGCAGATTTGACGGTAAGATGATGAGGGAAATTATTGGGGTACCGTAATGGGGCCTAACCTAACCTCAACAACCCACAGGCTGTCTTGTGCCTAGCTAGACAATGTGATGCACTATGTATATTATGGACTGTAAGGGGGTCTAACCTCACCCCTTAATGTCTTCTATACAGTGATTTTTTTGTGTGTGTTTGTGTTTGGGGCTGTGTAAGGGAACCACATAGCAGCACATGGAATCCATCCTCAGCTTAGTACCATTGTCGGCTACAGTCTTTCCCTATGTTGGCTAGCTGCACAATACAAGGCCATGTAGTATTTTTGGGCACTATAATGGGGTCTGACATCCTCCCTTTAATCACAGCTTCCATGTATACAGTATTAATGTAATTTTTTATGTGGGCCTGATCAGGGGAGAGACACACTGCTGCCATCCACGTTCTAGCGCATCCGCCATAGTCCTCTGTTTTGGCTAGCTGCTCACGGTCAGAGACCTTTAGGCCTAGAAATAAGCATTACACAATTTATTTCATGCATCTTGCAGATCTCTATAATTATCTGGAGAAAGAAACAGAGAGCGCAAACACTCAGGACTTCCTGCAGACACTTTTAGAGAAGGAAGTGGCGGATTCTGGGATATTGGAAAGTCTCAAGAGTGAGAAAATAAAGAACACAACACAAAAAGACCTGCGAGTCACCATGGAATTGAGACACCAACAGGTGCGGTGAAAAATCACACAAATTACTTCCCCAAATTTCCCCCTTTATATTATTGGCTTCTACCCCATTGAGTAGCGGACGTTCCTCTGACCCATGCTGTACACTGCAGCTTTGCTTTATAATTAAGTGACTCTAGCTTGGATGCGTTGTCTGTTGGGAGTTTAAGTAAGTCTAAAATCCACCTCCCATTTGGATCTAAGCTCTATCTCTGTCCCTCCTCTATGCTTTACACTGCAGCACTGCTCGGTAAATCTTGCATTGTAGAGGTTCATATAATCAGAGAAATTTCCGGACTTGCATAACAGCATTTGCCGAAAAAAATGAAGAGATCCAGAAAAAATTATATTAAAATGACATATTTATTAATTAGACATAAAAATTAGAAAAATAAGAGAAAATGCCCAGTAGGAGGCGCACATATGCCCTCACAGTAATAATAATGAGGCATGTGTAGGTAATGGAAGTCAGATATGGAAAACAATTAAAGAGCTATAATTAACTCCATAAATCCTCACAACCATGAAAAAGGCCAATGTATTTAATAAATAAGGTACAGCGGCAACATGACCACTAAGTCTAAGTCGTTATACCAATATAAGCGAACAACTAATAACCCAGTGAGCCAAATGAGGATAAATAAGCCATAAGTAACATTACCTAGACGCTGTGAGCACAAATAGCGGTGGGCGCTGCAGCCTCCTCCACCCCAACGTGCGTTTCGCAACAAGCTTCTTCCGGGGGCGTGTGGTGGAGGAGGCTGCAGCGCCCACCGCTATTTGTGCTCACAGCGTCTAGGTAATGTTACTTATGGCTTATTTATCCTCATTTGGCTCACTGGGTTATTAGTTGTTCGCTTATATTGGTATAACGACTTAGACTTAGTGGTCATGTTGCCGTTATACTTTGTTATATACTTTTATTGGTATAGGGACTTAGACTTAGTGGTCATGTTGCCGCTGTACCTTATTTATTAAATACATTGGCCTTTTTCATGGTTGTGAGGATTTATGGAGTTAATTATGGCTCTTTAATTGTTTTCCATATCTGACTTCTATTACCTACACATGCCTCATTATTAGTACTGTGAGGGCATATGTGCGCCTCCTACTGGGCATTTTCTCTTATTTTTCTAATTTTTATGTCTAACTAATAAATATGTCATTTTAATATAATTTTTTCTGGATCTCTTCATTTTTTTCGGCAAATGCTGTTATGTAAGTCCGGAAATTTCTCTGATTATATGTATCTTGGAAGTGCCAGATCCTAACTATTTATTGGACAATTCTAGTGTAATAATTGTAGAGGTTCAGTCCATCAATGAATTGTTTATGCGATAATCAGCCGTCCCACATACAGGATCATAACGAGATGTCGCGTGATTTGCGCAGGTGAAGGAGAACCGGGCTCAACGGCAGAGGGAGATGGAGCGGCGGAGGCAGGAGCTGGCGCTGAAGAAGTCTGTTCTGTCAGAGGCGCAGCTGCTGCTGCAGGAGGAGAACAAGCAGAAAGCGCTGAAGGCCAAGAAGGAGGAGGAGGAGATCCAGAGAGAGATGGTGAAACTGCGCAAAGAGATGGGCGCGCGTCGGAGAGTGATGGAGGAGGCGAGGTGAGCGTAAGAGTGTGACCCCCATGACACTACTCCGTACTGACAGCCGCCATACATGACATCTATCCACAGGCTTCACCCAGCTCTCCCAGACACCTGAGTGGCACATTAGATACGTATCTGAGTCCATGCATGTTTATGGCAGTCATTCAAGGACCTGGGAAAGTTGGGTGACTGCCATAATGGCGGCTGTATTAGCTGTCACTCAACTTTCCAAAGACTCTCAGATCCATTCTGTTCTCCTTACTGGAGGTTTCTTGTCTTTGTAGAGAGGTGAAGAGGCAGGAGCTGCAGAAGAAGAAGGAGCCGGCACAGCCAGCGTCTCAGGAGCCGGAGAGGAGACTGGCGAAACGGGAGAAGATCCAGGAGCTGCTCCATCAGATCTACGCTGAAAACCACAGGGTGAGAGGGCCACAGCAAGTAATCTATTGCTCCCTGCTATCTGCCTCGTCATGCTGGGGGGAGACTGCCTAGTGTTCCCTGCTATCTGCCACTTCATGCTGGGGGAGACTGCCTTGTGTTCCCTGCTATCTGCCACTTCATGCTGGGGGGTGACTGCCTAGTGTTTCCTGCTATCTGCCAATTCATGCTGGGGGGAGACTGCCTAGTGTTCCCTGCTATCTGCCACTTCATGCTGGGGGGAGACTGCCTAGTGTTCCCTGCTATCTGCCACTTCATGCTGGGGGGGGAGACTGCCTAGTGTTCCCTGCTATCTGCCACTTCATGCTGGGGGGAGCCTGCCTAGTGTTCCCTGCTATCTGCCAATTCATGCTGGGGGGTGACTGCCTAGTGTTTCCTGCTATCTGCCAATTCATGCTGGGGGGAGACTGCCTAGTGTTCCCTGCTATCTGCCACTTCATGCTGGGGGGAGACTGCCTAGTGTTCCCTGCTATCTGCCACTTCATGCTGGGGGGAGAGACTGCCTGGTGTTCCCTGCTATCTGCCACTTCATGCTGGGGGGGAGACTTCCTAGTGTTTCCTGCTATCTGCCACTTCATGCTGGGGGGAGACTGCCTAGTGCTCCCTGCTATCTGCCACTTCATGCTGGGGGGAGACTGCCTAGTGCTCCCTGTTATCAGCCACTTCAGTGACGGAACAGGAAGGGGCTTGGGAACATTTCTAATTATTGTGCTGATTACAGGCGGCTCTCCCCGGACCCTGGCGCCCCCTAAACACATTAGTGGGGTCATTATTCCTGATTCTTGTGCTCACGTCTCGGCAGTGTCTTCAGAATCACTTCTCAGCCTGGTACAAGCTGGTCCTGGAGCGCAGGGTGAAGATGGGGAAGGCACGGGCCCTGGCCGACTGGAGGCTTCAGCTGAGGACGTTCCGGGCCTGGAGGGACCACGTGTGGTCAGGAAAGATGGAGCGGGAGACCCGACAGATGGAGAAGAACCTGAGGGATCAGAAACGGTGCGTGATCCTAGGAGGACACGTGTGAATGGTTGCACATACTTGTATCACTGTTCCCATCTATGTCCTGGGTGCTCTTACTCACTGACCGCAGGAAACTGCAGGCCGCCGCGGAGTGCTACAGCTATCGCCTCCTGCGCCGCTGCCTGATTGAATGGCAGCTCTGGTGTCGAGGCGAGAAGGAGAAGCGAGAGCTGGAAGCGCAGAAAGAGGAGACTAAGAGGAAGATGGCGGCTCTCCTGGATGCAGCCTCATCGGTCGGGGGGTGGAGACAGAGCAACGCAGAGCAGACGGAGGCGACTGTCCGCAGCCACGAGGCCACCGAGACTCGGGTAACTCCTCCTATCACCAGAAAGCTTAGTAATGGGGTCAGTTCATATGGAGCCGGACTGCAGGTGCTGAGACTAATCGCACTGGATTCACACTGCAGCTGCGTTATTTCAGGTCAGCGTTGACTTCCCTCAGAGCTGAAATCTTTTGATCTCATAGAAAGACTTTGTCTCTTTGTAGGTGGACACGAGCAGAAGCTCCAAGACCGAGGCTCCCGTCACATCCCACAAGACGAGCGCAGAGAAGCCAAAGGCTGGTCCCCGGCACGCCTGGCAGGTCACCCTGCAGCATGCGTCCCTCACTCCCGAAGAGCTGCAGCAGCATCGCAGCGCCCCCCAGGGGTCTCCCCACCACAGGAAGGTCCCCCCGTACGGGGAAAACTTTGAGAACCGTCACACTTTCCAGCAGAAGCTGATCGAGGAGCAAAGGCGGCAGCTGCAGGAGCAGAAAGAGATGATCCTGGGACTAATGGAGAACCAGAGACTGATGATCGCCAAGCGGGAAGCCAAAAACGCCACCGCTGTGACTGCAGAGCTGTCTGGGCCCAGGGTCACCCAGAGGACGGGCAGTGCGCCTCCTACCCCGAGCCGCCCGGCACGTGAGGCGCCTCCCAGGTACCAAACCTCTCATATTCAGCGCTGCTTTATAAACAAGCCGTGGTTTTATATCTGATCAGGCACGGCTGGGAGACAGTAAACGGCGGCCACGTCTGCTGCCAATATGTAGAATATGTTCATAACTAGATGATGTGTCCTTCAGGACTCCAGGAAAGCTGGGTGTCGCCTCCAGTGTGGACATCACTGCTGCCCATGTGTCCTGTCTGGGTTGTGTCTTCATAGATTGCCGCTATCATCTAAACCATCGGAACGGCCCAGTACAAGCCCCCCGCACAGCACCGCACCCTGGAGAAATGGCGGATCCTCCACCCCCCATCCTGCAGTGACTGGTAGGAACCAGAGGCTGGAGGGACCTGAACGGGGCAAATTCACAGGGAGGGAGGACTCGCGGTGTCGCGGTTGATGACGGGGAGGGAGGCTGCACGGTGTTGCAGTTGCTCACTGGGAGGACATGCATTGTTGCGGTTACTCACGAGGAGGACGCGCTTTGTTGTTGCTGATGAGGGAGGATGCGCAATGTCATGGTTGATGACGGAGAGGGAGGACTTGTGCTGTTGTGGTTGATGACGGGGAGAGAGGAAGCGCGATGTCACGGTTGATGACGGAGAGGGAGGACTCTCGGTGTCGCGGTTGACCGGGAGGGAGTACTCATGGTGTTGCTGTTGCTGATGGGGAGGGAAATGCGCGATGTCATGGTTGATGACGGAGAGCGAGGACTCGTGCTGTTGCGGTTGTTGACGGGGAGAGAGGATGCGCGATGTCATGGTTGACGGAGAGGGAGGACTCGTGGTGTTGCGGTTGCTGATGGGGAGGGAGGATGCGTGATGTCACGGTTGACAGAGCGGGAGGACTCGCAGTGTCGCGGTTAATGACGGGGAGGAAGGATGCGCAATGTCACGGTTGATGACGGGAGGGAGGACTCGCGGTGTCGCAGTTGATGGGAGGGAGGACTCATGGTGTCGCAGTCGATGACGGAGAGGGAGGACTCGCTGTGTTGCGGTTGATGACGGGGAGGGAGGATGCGCGATGTCATGGTTGATGACGGAGAGGGAGGACTCGTGCTGTTGCGGTTGATGATGGGGAGAGAGGATGCGCGATGTCATGGTTGATGACGGGAGGGAGGACTCGCGGTGTCGCAGTTGATGGGAGGGAGGACTCATGGTGTCGCAGTCGATGACGGAGAGGGAGGACTCGCTGTGTTGCGGTTGATGACGGGGAGGGAGGATGCGCGATGTCATGGTTGATGACGGAGAGGGAGGACTCGTGCTGTTGCGGTTGATGATGGGGAGAGAGGATGCGCGATGTCATGGTTGATGACGGGAGGGAGGACTCGCGGTGTCGCAGTTGATGGGAGGGAGGACTCATGGTGTCGCAGTCGATGATGGAGAGGGAGGACTCGCTGTGTTGCGGTTGATGACGGGGAGAGAGGATGCGCGATGTCATGGTTGATGACGGAGAGGGAGGACTCGTGCTGTTGCGGTTGATGATGGGGAGGGAGGATGCGCGATGTCATGGTTGATGACGGAGAGGGAGGACTCGTGCTGTTGCGGTTGATGATGGGGAGAGAGGATGCGCGATGTCATGGTTGATGACGGGAGGGAGGACTCGCGGTGTCGCAGTTAATGGGAGGGAGGACTCATGGTGTCGCAGTCGATGACGGAGAGGGAGGACTCGCTGTGTTGCGGTTGATGACGGGGAGAGAGGATGCGCGATGTCATGGTTGATGACGGAGAGGGAGGACTCGTGCTGTTGCGGTTGATGATGGGGAGAGAGGATGCGCGATGTCATGGTTGATGACGGAGAGGGAGGACTCGCTGTGTTGCGGTTGATGACGGGGAGAGAGGATGCGCGATGTCATGGTTAATGATGGAGAGGGAGGACTCGTGCTGTTGCGGTTGATGATGGGGAGAGAGGATGCGCGATGTCATGGTTGATGACGGAGAGGGAGGACTCGTGGTGTCGCGGTTAATGACGGGGAGGAAGGATGCGCAATGTCACGGTTGATGACGGGAGGACTCGCGGTGTCGCAGTTGATGGGAGGGAGGACTCATGGAGTCGCAGTCGATGACGGCGAGGGAGGACTCGCTGTGTTGCGGTTGATGACTGGGAGGGAGGATGCATGGTGTTGCAGTTGCTTACTGGGAGGACATGCATTGTTGTGGTTGCTGATGTGGGGAGGGAGGATGCGCGATGTCACTGTTGATGACGGAGGGAGGACTCGTGGTGTCACGGTTGATGACGAGGAGGGAGAATGCACGATGTCACGGTTGCTCACAGCGGGGGGGCAATGCTGACAACTTTCAGAAGCGGCTTTCTTGTGATTATCATTTCCATTGATTTTTTTTTTTCCTACTTTCTCATTGCAGCCATGGAGGAGAGAGCGGCACAGCGAGCAGAAAGGAGGCGATTACTGGAGGAGATGAGGAAGAGGCGGGAGGAGGAGAGGCTGGTGAGGAATCTTACAATTACCGGGTCTCCACATATATCTGTAAGGCGCCATTCACACAGCTGTGGGGGACAGCGCACGACCCCCAGAGGTCACAGAGCCGGTCACACTCCAGATATGTGATTGGGGATCCGTGAGCCTCGGTTGACACGCAGACAGCGGACATTGTGCTGCAGCGTCCATCTGCGTGTCGTCCATATTTGACAGATCCTTTGTAGACGGATGTGTGACTGTGGCCCTAGATGACGCTACGTCTCCCTCCTCACCTACAGGCGGAGCTGCGGGCGGCAGAGGAGCAGAGGCTGCAGTTGGAGTTGGCGGAGAAGGAGGCGCAGCTGGAGAAGAAGAGGGAGGAGAAGAGGCTGCAGAGACAGGTAGTGTTCCCCCCCCCACACCGCACCGGGCCCACCGCCTGATCGTAAGACGACCCGCACAGCCGCCATGTTGCTGACCGCTCATCCTGGTCACTTGATTTGCCAGAAAGAAGAGGAGAAGCAAAGGCGTTTGCAGAAAGAAGAGGAGCTGCTGCGGAGAGCGGAGCGGCACAATGAGCAGCGGCTGCTGAGGTCCTGCGGCCTGGCGCCCTGGAAGAAGCTGCTGGTGCAACGCAGTCAGAACGTGGAGGTAACGACAGAGCGCCGGTGGTGTCACAGGCGGACACGTCATCTTTTTCTACGGTTTGGAGGCTGCAGCTCCACCTCAGACATCATAGTATAATATCCAGCATGATGAACCCTCTATGTACAGTATACATGCTGCATTAATGGCTTCAGAGCTGCAATCCCCCAGGATGTGTTACTTGTTCAGTGTCCCCATGGAGATTAATGATGTATTTACTGTACAGACCCTGCATTATAGGAGCTCGGCTGTTCACAAGCTTACTCACTGTTTCCAATCCCAACCTAATCTTCTGCCATCTTTCCACCTTCCTCCTGTGCAGCGGGCAGAGTCTCATCACCGTCGTGCCCACCTGAGACGCGGCCTCCTCTGCTGGTCACAAGCAGCGAGGGAGCTCATGTCCAAGAAGGTCCGGCGGGCAGAGCAGCTGTGCACCACCTTACTCTTACGGAGAATCTTCCGGCACTGGCTGAAGGTGAGTTGTGCCCCGTCGCTCATGGCTCCACGAGGATCTCCTGGACATCCAACACTAAGGGAGAGGACCCCGAGCAACCAAGCAGGAAGGGACGCTGGTTAATGCAGACCTCCTGAACAGTGGACTGTCCCTTTAACTCCTAGCAAAAATGACTGCGATTCAGAAGCTCCTGCTCGGTTCTGTTACAGATGTAGCAGAGTTTTATGTCGCAGCCCCGGCCCGGCATCACTGTCATAGGGACCATAGTAATGCATGCCTCCATCTTCCAGTATAAGGACTACCTGTCCATCCAGGAGGAGAGAGCAGCGCGGCGCCACAAGGCGAATCTCCAGAGACGGACGTTCCTCTCCTGGCTGAACGTGGCGCAGGAGGAGAAGATGGCCATGTGGGAGAAGCAGAGGATGGCAGCAGAGCACAACCAAAGGTGGGTGCAGATGACAGAAGCTGCACTGTGTACGCAGCAGGGGGCGCCACAGCGGGGTATAGACAAATCTTCATTACTGCACCACACTGTCCTCCAGGAGAATCCTACTGAGCGCGCTCAGAACGTGGAGACGGTTCCCAGAGGAGATGAGAGCGCTGAGATTACAGGAGGAGCGAAGAGACGCGCTGAGGAAGAGGGTGGCCGAACTCCTCCCCGACTTCACTATGAAGAGAGAAATGTGAGGAGGAAGCAACCGACCTGGCGGAGCACAACCTCCATCATCTGCAGCAGGAGCTCCGCACAGCCGCCATCATCTGCAGCAGGAGCTCCACATAACCGCCATCATCTGCAGCAGGAGCTCCGCACAACCTCCATCATCTGCAGCAGGAGCTCCGCACTCAGGAGCGGGAAGCAGCCGACTGTAAAACTAACGAGACTTTACTAGAAAAAGAAGCTTCACATAAAGAACGTTTCTGTAAACGATCCCTAATTATTCACTGTGCAGTGGCTCCTCCAGCAGAATAGTGAGTGCAGCTCTGGGGTATAATACAGGATGTAACTCAGGATCAGTAATGTAATGTATGTACACAGTGACTGCACCAGCAGAATAGTGAGTGCAGCTCTGGAGTATAATACAGAATGTAACTCAGGATCAGTAATGTAATGTATGTACACAGTGACTGCACCAGCAGAAGAGTGAGTGCAGCTCTGGAGTATAATACAGGATGTAACTCAGGATCAGTAATGTAATGTATGTACACAGTGACTGCACCAGCAGAATAGTGAGTGCTGCTCTGGGTTATAATACCGGATGTAACTCAGGATCAGTAATGTAATGTATGTACACAGTGACTGCACCAGCAGAATAGTGAGTGCAGCTCTGGAGTATAATACAGGATGTAACTCAGGATCAGTAATGTAATGTATGTACACAGTGACTGCACCAGCAGAACAGTGAGTGCAGCTCTGGAGTAGAATACAGGATGTAACTCAGGATCAGTAATGTATGTACACAGTGACTGCACCAGCAGAATAGTGAGTGCAGCTCTGGGTTATAACACAGGATATCATTCAGGATCAGTAATGTATGTACACAGTGACTGCACCACAGAATAGTGAGTGCAGCTCTGGAGTAGAATACAGGACGTCATTCTGGATCAGTAATGTAATGTATGTACACAGTGACAGCACCAGCAGAATAGTGAGTGCAGCTCTGGAGTATAATACAGGACATCATTCAGGATCAGTAATGTATGTACACTGTGACTGCACCAGCAGAATAGTGAGTGCAGCTCTGGGTTATAATACAGGACATCATTCAGGATCAGTAATGTATGTACACAGTGACTGCACCAGCAGAATAGTGAGTGCAGCTCTGGAGTATAATACAGGATGCAACTCAGGATCAGTAATGTAATGTATGTACACAGTGACTGCACCAGCAGAATAGTGAGTGCAGCTCTGGAGTATAATACAGGACATCATTCAGGATCAGTAATGTATGTACACTGTGACTGCACCAGCAGAATAGTGAGTGCAGCTCTGGAGTATAATACAGGACATCATTCAGGATCAGTAATGTATGTACACAGTGACTGCACCAGCAGAATAGTGAGTGCAGCTCTGGGGTATAATACAGGATGTAACTGAGGATCAGTAATGTAATGTATGTATATAGTGACTGCACCAGCAGAATAGTGAGTGCAGCTCTTGGGTATAATACAGGATGTAACTCAGGATCAGTAATGTATGTACACAGTGACTGCAGCTCTGGAGTAGAATACAGGACGTCATTCAGGATCAGTATTGTATGTACACTGTGACTGCACCAGCAGAATAGTGAGTGCAGCTCTGGAGTATAATACAGGATGTAACTCAGGATCAGTAATGTAATGTATGTACACAGTGACTGCACCAGCAGAATATTGAGTGCAGCTCTGGAGTAGAATACAGGATGTAACTCAGGATCAGTAATGTAATGTATGTACACAGTGACTGCACCAGCAGAAGAGTGAGTGCAGCTCTGGAGTATAATACAGGATGTAACTCAGGATCAGTAATGTAATGTATGTACACAGTGACTGCACCAGCAGAATAGTGAGTGCAGCTCTGGAGTATAATACAGGATGTAACTCAGGATCAGTAATGTAATGTATGTACACAGTGACTGCACCAGCAGAACAGTGAGTGCAGCTCTGGAGTAGAATACAGGATGTAACTCAGGATCAGTAATGTAATGTATGTACACAGTGACTGCACCAGCAGAACAGTGAGTGCAGCTCTGGAGTAGAATACAGGATGTAACTCAGGATCAGTAATGTATGTACACAGTGACTGCACCAGCAGAATAGTGAGTGCAGCTCTGGGTTATAACACAGGATATCATTCAGGATCAGTAATGTATGTACACAGTGACTGCACCACAGAATAGTGAGTGCAGCTCTGGAGTAGAATACAGGACGTCATTCTGGATCAGTAATGTAATGTATGTACACAGTGACTGCACCAGCAGAATAGTGAGTGCAGCTCTGGAGTATAATACAGGACATCATTCAGGATCAGTAATGTATGTACACAGTGACTGCACCAGCAGAATAGTGAGTGCAGCTCTGGAGTATAATACAGGACATCATTCAGGATCAGTAATGTATGTACACTGTGACTGCACCAGCAGAATAGTGAGTGCAGCTCTGGAGTATAATACAGGACATCATTCAGGATCAGTAATGTATGTACACAGTGACTGCACCAGCAGAATAGTGAGTGCAGCTCTGGGGTATAATACAGGATGTAACTGAGGATCAGTAATGTAATGTATGTATATAGTGACTGCACCAGCAGAATAGTGAGTGCAGCTCTTGGGTATAATACAGGATGTAACTCAGGATCAGTAATGTATGTACACAGTGACTGCAGCTCTGGAGTAGAATACAGGACGTCATTCAGGATCAGTATTGTATGTACACTGTGACTGCACCAGCAGAATAGTGAGTGCAGCTCTTGGGTATAATACAGGATGTAACTCAGGATCAGTAATGTATGTACACAGTGACTGCAGCTCTGGAGTAGAATACAGGATGTCATTCAGGATCAGTATTGTATGTACACTGTGACTGCACCAGCAGAATAGTGAGTGCAGCTCTGGAGTATAATACAGGATGTAACTCAGGATCAGTAATGTAATGTATGTACACAGTGACTGCACCAGCAGAATATTGAGTGCAGCTCTGGAGTAGAATACAGGACGTCATTCAGGATCAGTAATGTATGTACACTGTGACTGCACCAGCAGAATAGTGAGTGCAGCTCTGGAGTATAATACAGGATGTAACTCAGGATCAGTAATGTATGTACACAGTGACTGCACCAGCAGAATAGTGAGTGCAGCTCTGGAGTAGAATACAGGACGTCATTCAGGATCAGTAATGTAAGTACACTGTGACTGCACCTCTGGAGTATAATACAGGACGTCATTCAGGATCAGTAATGTATGTACACAGTGACTGCACCAGCAGAATAGTGAGTGCAGCTCTGGAGTAGAATACAGGACGTCATTCAGGATCAGTAATGTAATGTATGTACACAGTGACTGCACCAGCAGAATAGTGAGTGCAGCTCTGGAGTATAATACAGGACATCATTCAGGATCAGTAATGTATGTACACTGTGACTGCACCAGCAGAATAGTGAGTGCAGCTCTGGGTTATAATACAGGACATCATTCAGGATCAGTAATGTATGTACACAGTGACTGCACCAGCAGAATAGTGAGTGCAGCTCTGGAGTATAATACAGGATGCAACTCAGGATCAGTAATGTAATGTATGTACACAGTGACTGCACCAGCAGAATAGTGAGTGCAGCTCTGGAGTATAATACAGGACATCATTCAGGATCAGTAATGTATGTACACTGTGACTGCACCAGCAGAATAGTGAGTGCAGCTCTGGAGTATAATACAGGACATCATTCAGGATCAGTAATGTATGTACACAGTGACTGCACCAGCAGAATAGTGAGTGCAGCTCTGGGGTATAATACAGGATGTAACTGAGGATCAGTAATGTAATGTATGTATATAGTGACTGCACCAGCAGAATAGTGAGTGCAGCTCTTGGGTATAATACAGGATGTAACTCAGGATCAGTAATGTATGTACACAGTGACTGCAGCTCTGGAGTAGAATACAGGACGTCATTCAGGATCAGTATTGTATGTACACTGTGACTGCACCAGCAGAATAGTGAGTGCAGCTCTGGAGTATAATACAGGATGTAACTCAGGATCAGTAATGTAATGTATGTACACAGTGACTGCACCAGCAGAATATTGAGTGCAGCTCTGGAGTAGAATACAGGACGTCATTCAGGATCAGTAATGTATGTACACTGTGACTGCACCAGCAGAATAGTGAGTGCAGCTCTGGAGTATAATACAGGATGTAACTCAGGATCAGTAATGTATGTACACAGTGACTGCACCAGCAGAATAGTGAGTGCAGCTCTGGAGTAGAATACAGGACGTCATTCAGGATCAGTAATGTAAGTACACTGTGACTGCACCTCTGGAGTAGAATACAGGACGTCATTCAGGATCAGTAATGTATGTACACAGTGACTGCACCAGCAGAATAGTGAGTGCAGCTCTGGAGTAGAATACAGGACGTCATTCAGGATCAGTAATGTAATGTATGTACACAGTGACTGCACCAGCAGAATAGTGAGTGCAGCTCTGGAGTATAATACAGGATGTAACTCAGGATCAGTAATGTATGTACACAGTGACTGCACCAGCAGAATAGTGAGTGCTGCTCTGGAGTAGAATACAGGACATCATTCAGGATCAGTAATGTATGTACACTGTGACTGCACCAGCAGAATAGTGAGTGCAGCTCTGGAGTAGAATACAGGATGTAACTCAGGATCAGTAATGTATGTACACAGTGACTGCACCAGCAGAATAGTGAGTGCAGCTCTGGAGTATAATACAGGATGTTACTCAGGATCAGTAATGTAATGTATGTACAGTGACTGCACCAGCAGAATAGTGAGTGCAGCTCTGGAGTATAATACAGAATGTAACTCAGGATCAGTAATGTAATGTATGTACACAGTGACTGCACCAGCAGAATAGTGAGTGCAGCTCTGGAGTATAATACAGAATGTAACTCAGGATCAGTAATGTAATGTATGTACACACTGACTGCACCAGCAGAATAGTGAGTGCAGCTCTGGGGTATAATACAGGATGTAACTCAGGATCAGTAATGTAATGTATGTACACAGTGACTGCACCAGCAGAATAGTGAGTGCAGCTCTGGAGTATAATACAGGATGTAACTCAGGATCAGTAATGTAATGTATGTACACAGTGACTGTATATATTATAAATTATGATTTGTTCTCGGATGGGAGAGAACTCTCAGTTGATGGGATGCGGATGATCTGGGCTCTTGCAGTAGGTGGAGAGTTTTGGGTCTCGGCTCTTTTCCGGTGATGTCGTCTGTGTATGAAGACGCCTGCAGACAGCTCATTTCAGATGATTCCGGCGTCCATACCCTGTGGTCTCTCGCTCTCCTGGGTGTCGTCAGTTCACTGGGTGCATTCAGACATCTGTATAAATCAGACCACAAGGCACGGACTGTCCGCAGCGCTCCCGACCAGAGCGAGACAACTGCATAGAAATAGGTGAAGCCGTCACACTCAGGTGGGGAGAGCTGCGGACAGTCTTCGCATTGTGGTGCAGTCTCGGATTGATTTATACGTATGTCTTAAACGGACTCTGTCAATGCAGAATGACTGTTCAAACCAAGCACAGGTGCCCGGTGCACCTTCCCACCGGCTTGTTTGCCTTCTAATTCCAGCTGTCTCTTTGCAGCTAGACCTGTCAATCAAAGAAGGGGGGGATAAAGAGAAATGACGTAGGTGGGAAGGTGCATTGAACGGTTTAGAGGTGCCACCGTACCCCGAGCGCCTGTGCTGGGCGTGAACAGTCATTCTGTGCTGACACATTCACTTTATAGAGCATCAGACACCACATTTTACAATGCAATATGCACCCTTTATTAAAGGGATCCGGCCAGGTTCCCTCTAAGTAATCTCCTGAATTTGGTCTCCTGATAGCACAATGATTCAGCTACTCTGACATGAATCTTTAATGTAAGTACACCAGCTCGGTCAGGTCTCCAAGATATGATTAATAATAAATGATGTAGAGCTAGACACATTTTTTCTAAAGAACTAATCCAGTATCCAAGTCCATATTTTAAATATATCTCCTATCTGACCAAAGGCTTAGGCTGCGGCTCTATTCCCTCCTCCATGCTTTACACTGCAGTTCTGCATGCTTACCGCTCCGTAGCAAGTTATTAATAATAATCTTTATTTTTATATAGCGCTAACATATTCCGCAGCGCTTTACAGTTTGCACACATTTTCATCACTGTCCCCGATGGGGGCTCACAATCTAAATTCCCTATCAGTATGTCTTTGGAGTGTGGGAGGAAACCGGAGTACCCGGAGGAAACCCACGCAAACACGGGGAGAACATACAAACTCCTTGCAGATGTTGTCCTTGGTGGACACCGTGCTGCCCGTTATTGTCGTGGAGCGAATTTCCTTTATAGCAACGAATCAATAATTATAAATTAAGAGCAGAACAACCAGCAGCGAGAGCAGAGGATGAGTAGCAGCAGCGGTGGGGTGTCATGCGGTGAAGGCTGCTATTACTCCCCGCTATCGGCCGTCTTAGGCCATGAATGTGACCCTGTTTATATCAGTATTTTAGGAAGTGTCGCGGGGCACCTGAGACCCCCCGGAGAGCAGAGCGGATGGTGACCGGAGCAGAGCGCTTCCTGGACACATTATATATATATAGTCAGGTCCTGATATAAAGGAGCAGCTGCCGAGACTGGCACAAGGATCTGCCCCCCGGCCGGGGAGTCAGGAAACATCGCCCTCCTGCCTAATCCCTGGAATACACCGTCAGGAGAGATGCTGCAAACAACTGTAACAAACCCTCAGCTCTTCCACACAGGCCGGCGTCCTTGAGGAACTGGTTAGTTCCATAGGACTACTAGGTAGCTTACGTTATACCCTTCACCCCCTATTCTCCTGCAGAGGAGCAGAGTACCCACTGCTGGGCACAGCTATGGACCCCCGTCCTCCCGCAGAGACTAGGCCCGGCCTCGACACTGGCAGCCGCCGTGCACTTCGCTTTTCCATCAGATCGATACTGAAGTGGAGAAGTGCTGTGACCGCAGACGAGCTGCAGCGATGAGCACCCCTCACTGAGCGTCAGCCGCTCCTGCATCGTGGGGGGATATTGGCACAAGTAGCCGGACCCGTTCAGGTCTTACCCGCTGTCGCCACCACCAGCAGTATTCCCCTCATATAGCACCAGACAATTGTATGTCATATTGTTTATGAGGCCCCAGGACCCCTCCTCCACCGTAAAGCCGTGTTCACATTACACCTGAAAAATCCACCAAAACGTACAGAGTCTACTGTGGAAACGCAGCAGTTTTCCACTTTACACCACTGGTATTTGAGAAATGTCCACAATGGCGGCTGCTCTGAATACACAATTCTCATCCTGGAGACTCTAACACATCCCACCTGTGAGAACAGCGCGTACCCCAAATATCGAAGACGGGTAGCAGCATATTCTGCACAGTCTCCACTGACGGAGGGTCTGTGCACACGTTGCGGATTCTGCCGCGGTGTACAGTACCATTAAAGTCTACAAGAAACGAAAAACGTGCACACGCTGCGGATTTTTCCGCAGATTTAAAACTGCAGCATCTCAATTCTTTGTGCGGATTCTGCAGCGTTTTGACACCTGCTCCATTATAGGAATCCGCAGGTGTCAAAAGACAGGAAATCTGCACTAAATTCACAGGTAAAGTGCAGGTCTTTTGACCTGTGGATTTAGCTAAATCTGCGCTGAAAAATCCACAGGGTAATCTGCAGCGTGTGCACACACCCTTAGAGCAAACGAGACCTGACGGGCACACGTCACTGACTCCAGGGTGATGTGACGCAGGTTCACGTAATGCTGACCTGCACGAATAAAACCGTAACTGAACACACGTAAAAGCGCACGCTGGAGCGAGTGTTACACCCCGACTCATCCAGCAGGGGGCAGAAGTAAAATCTTTATGCCTTTTTACACCAGTCTTCAGTGGCCAATAAAGTCATCATCATATCCACCAGTGAAATGACATCAGGGATGGACGCCGGGCCCAGAACTGCCCACATTTATGTCTCAGGTGCACAGACACTGAAAACTGCGCCACCTTGATGAATCGGATCCATAGCACATATCGTGGAAGTAATGTGAACAGGGTGCGACACAGACCCCAATAACTGAGCTGGAGCAGGCAATAACCACAGGAGCGGTCCTGTATAGTATACACTATTACACATGGCAGGGTCGTAGTTCTGGCTCGTACATCTGATTGTCAGCATCGCAGATTATTAAGCTCGGACATAAAGGAAAAAAAAGTTCTGCAACTTTCTCCTATACTCTGTGCTTTGATTCTTCACTACTCAGATCTCTGCTCGCTTTTTAGCGAATGAAAATCGGTGGCTATGAAGAAACAACGGGTCAGGGAGGGTTTTCAGGGTAAAGAATAAAATAATGTTTCCCTTCACCGACCAGCAGCAGAGATCCTAAAGGCGAGAAATGGAAGCAACGAGTGTTCAAAGGCTGCAGAACTTTTCACTGTACAGTGTTTTTTTTTTTTTTTTTACGTAGGGCTGAACCGGCCCTTTAAAAGGATTCACTCAGTTTTCAGGGACCTGTGAGATCCGCCATCGTTCCTGTGATGAGCGCAAGTATAAAGAGCACTTGGAATTTAGGCAGTTAGTCGTGTGGTCGCTCCCCTGGATAAGGCACTCCTGACGAGGTGCGGCACACTCACACAATGTCCGGCAGGTCCTGCGCCGACCCCTCGTAGTCCAGAGACAGAAAGTGGATCCAGTTCTGGAAAAATCCCTGGCTGAACGTTCCCGTGTCCACAACCAGACCCCCGAGGATGCGGCGGCCGCTCTTCTCCCGCAGGGCGATCCTCACCTCTCGCTCCGTGACATTGTAGCTGATGTTCAGCAGCTGAATAAGCAGCAGGCAGCCCAACCCGGCGGTGACGATGGCGCAGTACCACACACATGTGAAGGCAAACGACGTGCTGGCAAAACACAGAAGAGCTCACTAAAAGGAGAACGACACCGACACCACCGCTATACACAAGGGCAGGAACTCTGCCACCAGTCAGCGAGAGACAAAGATCACCCAACACTCAGCCCCCGAGTGACCAGAGACGATCATTACCTGTAGTCTTCATAGACTCCCGGGCAGTAGAATAAGGCACTGAGCACACTGCGATCCCGACACACCGCGCCGAGCGTCAGCACCATCCCGTATACAGAGCTGAACTGGAAAACCACAAGCAGCAACAGGAAGGATTTGTGGTTGCGAGATCCAATGCAGTTATTAATCCTGTAAAATAAGAACATATATCTACTATAATACTGCCCCAATGTACAAGAATATAACTACTATAATACTGCTCCTATGTCTATGTACAAGAATATAACTACTATAATACTGCCCCAATGTACAAGAATATAACTACTATAATACTGCCCCCTATGTACAAGAATATAACTACTATAATACTGCCCCTATGTACAAGAATATAACTACTATAATACTGCCCCTATGTACAAGAATATAACTACTATAATACTGCCCCCTATGTACAAGAATATAACTACTATAATACTGCCCCTATGTACAAGAATATAACTACTATAATACTGCCCCCTATGTACAAGAATATAACTACTATAATACTGCCCCTATGTACAAGAATATAACTACTATAATACTGCCCCTATGTACAAGAATATAACTACTATAATACTGCCCCTATGTACAAGAATATAATTACTATAATACTGCCCCTATGTACAAGAATATACTATAATGCTACCCCCTATGCACAAGAATATAACTAGTATAATACTGCCCCTATGCACAAGAATATAACTACTATAATACTGCCCCCCTATGTACAAGAATATTACTACTATAATACTGCCCCCTATTTACAAGATTACTACTATAATACTGCCCCTATGTACAAGACTATAACTACTATAATACTGCCCCTATGTACAAGACTATAACTACTATAATACTGCCCCTATGTACAAGACTATAACTACTATAATACTGCCCCTATGTACAAGACTATAACTACTATAATACTGCCCCTATATACAAGACTATAACTACTATAATACTGCCCCTATGTACAAGAATATAACTACTATAATACTGCTCCTATGTACAAGAATATACCTAATATAATACTGCCCCTATGTACAAGAATATAACTACTATAATACTGCTCCTATGTACAAGACTATAACTACTATAATACTGCTCCTATGTACAAGAATATAACTACTGTAATACTGCCCCTATGTACAGGAATATAACTACTATAATACTGCCCCTATGTACAAGAATATAACTACTATAATACTGCCCCTATGTACAAGAATATACCTAATATAATACTGCTCCTATGTACAAGAATATAACTACTATAATACTGCCCCTATGTACAAGAATATAACTACTATAATACTGCCCCTATGTACAAGAATATACCTACTATAATACTGCCCCTATGTACAAGAATATAACTACTGTAATACTGCCCCTATGTACAAGAATATAACTACTGTAATACTGCCCCTATGTACAAGAATATAACTACTATAATACTGCTCCTATGTACAAGAATATAACTACAATACTGCTCCTATGTACAAGACTATAACTACTATAATACTGCTCCTATGTACAAGAATATAACTACTATAATACTTCCCCTATGTACAAGAATATAACTACTATAATACTGATCCTATGTACAAGAATATAACTATTATAATACTGCCCCTATGTACAAGAATATACCTAATATAATACTGCCCCTATGTACAAGAATATAACTACTATAATACTGCCCCTATGTACAAGAATATAACTACTATAATACTGCCCCTATGTACAAGAATATAACTACTGTAATACTGCCCCTATGCACAAGAATATAACTACTATAATACTGCTCCTATGTACAAGAATATAACCACTATAATACTGCCCCTATGTACAAGAATATAACTACTGTAATACTGCCCCTATGTACAAGAATATAACTACTATAATACTGCTCCTATGTACAAGAATATAACTACTATAATACTGCCCCTATGTACAAGAATATAACTACTATAATACTGCCCCTATGTACAAGAATATAACTACTGTAATACTGCCCCTATGCACAAGAATATAACTACTATAATACTGCTCCTATGTACAAGAATATAACCACTATAATACTGCCCCTATGTACAAGAATATAACTACTGTAATACTGCCCCTATGTACAAGAATATAACTACTATAATACTGCCCCTATGTACAAGAATATAACTACTATAATACTGCCCCTATGTACAAGAATATAACTACTATAATACTGCTCCTATGTACAAGACTATAACTACTATAATACTGCTCCTATGTACAAGAATATAACTACTATAATACTTCCCCTATGTACAAGAATATAACTACTATAATACTGCTCCTATGTACAAGAATATAACTACTATAATACTGCTCCTATGTACAAGAATATAACTACTATAATACTGCTCCTATGTACAAGAATATAACTACTATAATACTGCTCCTATGTCTATGTACAAGAATATATCTACTATAATACTGCCCCTATGTACAAGACTATAACTACTATAATACTGCTCCTATGTACAAGACTATAACTACTATAATACTGCTCCTATGTACAAGAATATAACTACTATAATACTTCCCCCTATGTACAAGAATATAACTACTGTAATACTGCTCCTATGTACAAGACTATAACTACTATAATACTGCCCCTATGTACAAGACTATAACTACTATAATACTGCTCCTATGTACAAGACTATAACTACTATAATACTGCTCCTATGTACAAGACTATAACTACTATAATACTGCTCCTATGTACAAGAATATAACTGCTATAATACTGCTCCTATGTACAAGACTATAACCGCTATAATACTGCTCCTATGTACAAGAATATAACTACTATAATACTGCCCCTATGTACAAGACTATAACTACTATAATACTGCTCCTGTGTACAAGACTATAACTACTATAATACTGCTCCTATGTACAAGAATATAACTACTATAATACTGCTCCTATGTACAAGACTATAACCACTATAATACTGCCCCTATGTACAAGAATATAACTACTATAATACTGCCACTATGTACAAGAATATAACTGCTATAATACTGCTCCTATGTACAGGAATATAACTACTATAATACTGCCCCCTATGTTCAAGAATATAACTACTATAATACTGCTCCTATGTACAAGAATATAACTACTATAATACTGCTCCTATGTACAAGACTATAACTACTATAATACTGCTCCTATGTACAAGACTATAACTACTATAATACTGCTCCTATGTACAAGACTATTACTACTATAATACTGCTCCTATGTACAAGACTATAACTACTATAATACTGCTCCTATGTACAAGACTATAACTACTATAATACTGCTCCTATGTACAAGACTATAAGTACTATAATACTGCTCCTATGTACAAGAATATAACTACTATAATACTGCTCCTATGTACAGGAATATAACTACTATAATACTGCCCCCTATGTTCAAGAATATAACTACTATAATACTGCCCCTATGTACAAGAATATAACTACTATAATACTGCCCCCTATGTACAAGACTATAACTACTATTATACTGCCCCTATGTACAAGAATATAACTACTATAATACTGCCCCTATGTACAAGAGTATAACTACTATAATACTGCCCCTATGTACAAGAATATAACTACTATAATACTGCCCCTATGTACAAGAATATAACTACTATAATACTGCCCCTATGTACAAGAATATATCTACTATAATACTGCCCCTATGTACAAGAATATAACTACTATAATACTGCCCCTATGTACAAGAATATAACTACTATAATACTGCCCCTATGTACAAGAATATAACTACTATAATACTGCCCCTATGTACAAGAATATAACTACTATAATACTGCCCCTATGTACAAGAATATATCTACTATAATACTGCCCCTATGTACAAGAATATAACTACTATAATACTGCCCCTATGTACAAGAATATATCTACTATAATACTGCCCCCTATGTACAAGAATATAACTACTATAATACTGCCCCTATGTACAAGAGTATAACTACTATAATACTGCCCCTGTGTACAAGAATATATCTACTATAATACTGCCCCTATGTACAAGAATATAACTACTATAATACTGCCCCTATGTACAAGAATATAACTACTATAATACTGCCCCTATGTACAAGAATATATCTACTATAATACTGCCCCTATGTACAAGAATATAACTACTATAATACTGCCCCTATGTACAAGAATATAACTACTATAATACTGCCCCTATGTACAAGAATATAACTACTATAATACTGCCCCTATGTACAAGAATATAACTACTATAATACTGCCCCTATGTACAAGAATATATCTACTATAATACTGCCCCTATGTACAAGAATATAACTACTATAATACTGCCCCCTATGTACAAGAATATAACTACTATAATACTGCCCCTATGTACAAGAATATAACTACTATAATACTGCCCTCTATATACAAGAATATAACTACTATAATACTGCTCCTATGTACAAGAATATAACTACTATAATACTGCCCCTATGTACAAGAATATAACTACTATAATACTGCCGCTATGTTTGGGATACCTCGTCTGGCACGGCAGTTCCTCCACTTACCACACACAGTGATGGTCCAGCCTCTGGACACAGCTCCCGCAGATTCGGCAGTGGCCGCTCCGTGGGGTCCTTAGTACTTGGCAGATGCGACACCAGTTCTTCTCTGTGAGTAGATTTTCCTCTTGACCCTGAGGGGGGCGATCCTCAGATTTGCAGACCCCACTGGCTGACTCCGTCTTGCCCCTTGCTGCCCCCCCTGGGCTGGATGTGTTCTTGTTGAGGTAGCCCGGATCCCGCTTTACTTTTGCTAGACACAGAAGGTTCAGTAAGAGGCAGCAGGTGATGGCCGAAAAGTGGCCCCAGCCGATGTGGCCCTTCAGAAACACCTCCTGCACAAAGTTATAGTACATGTAGACCAGAGAGAAGAGGGCGAGGCTGAGGAACAGGAGGGTCCTGCCCTTGCGCAGGTGCGTCAGCTGATAATACCAGATCACCAGTATGGGCAGGGAGCCGAGAACCACCACACCCAGGAGAACATGAAAAGCTGCCACATGGAGGGAGATGGGCAGCAGAACCAGCGGGGGCAGGATACTCAGATTAACCTTCCTGGCACCGCGAATCCACGGGACACGGAAACGATCAGAGGCCGTCCCGATCACCCTCGCCAAGACCTCCGGCTGCAGAGACTTACAGGTGATCCATCTGGAGGAAAAAGAGCGGAGACCATGACGAAATCCAGAAGAAGCGGACCGAGAACACGAGGTAGCAGCATAGTCACTGCTGCCAGCTAGAGGCACAAAAGGAAAGTCAGCAAGATTACAGCTCTGGAGCCAGCAGAATAGCGAGTGCCGCTCTGGAGTATAAAACAGGAGGTAACTCAGGATCAGTAATGTAATGTATGTACACAGTGACTGCACCAGCAGAATAGTGAGTGCAGCTCTGGACACACCCTGGAAGAGGAGGAGCATCGCAGCTGAGCCTCTGCAGGCTGGGATTTTGCTAAGCTCCTGGGAAGGGAGGTTTTTTTTCCTGCAAGGACTTTCCATCTGCCCCCTTCCCAGGAAAGAGGACTCTACCTGGGACTGAGCGCCGGGGCTGTGCCCCTGGCTCCCACCCTTCGGCAAGCCAGCTGGGGGTGGGGGGCCTCATCCACCACCAGGAGGCCCAAGGCACAGCCAGCCAGTCCCATGGATGGGGAAAAAGCGGACCCCAGGGGGCCGCAAAGCTCCAGGGTCCGGGACCCCCGAAGTGAAGGCTGTGGCGGGCCCTTCCCCCGGAGGTGCAGCAGCCAGCAGAGGTGAGGCGGGGCCCCCCCCTTAACATCTGGGGCTCCAAGGTTGCGGGAGAGCCAGCTACCACCTACGCCTCCCGCATCCATGCCCACCTCTCCGAGTACGAGGAGGCCGGCAAGCGGCTCAGGAGACTCCGGGGGGAGTTGGAGGGAGCCCGGGTCATCAGTAAAAACAGGCTCCCTGCCTCAAAGAGAGCGGAGGTCACCGCCACAGTCAAGCGTCTGAAAGGGGAGATTCGGGCCCTGGAGGACCGGCGAAGTACCATCATGGCCGGCAGCAGCCCCTTCCAGGAAAAGCTGCAGAACGAGGACCGGTTCAGGGCCATGGCCGGTGGGTCAGGAGTCCCCATCCAGGTGGAGGAAAGCGAGGAGGAGGAAGAGCAAGATGGGAGCCCACACCACACCCGGGCCACCTCCACCTGAAGACCTGGCGGACACCAGCGTGAGCCAGGTAACATGCAGCGGGATAGCCCCCGAGCAGGTGGCCCTCCCGCTGGACTCCAGTAACGCGGAGGAAAGCGGGAGCGAGGGGGAGGATGGAGGGAGTGGGAGTAGTTCTGAGGGGGGCTGCCTCATCCTTAAACAAGTACGGCAGACGGAATCCCCAGCACGGTTTGGCACGCTGTTGTTTGGGTATGAAGTCTGCCCGGAGGATGAGGCAACCGGGAAGAGGAGAAACAGGAGGCGCAGGCGTAAGGCCTCTGAAGGCGTGGAGGAACAACTGGTTTTTGCTCCTCTTCCCGGGGCCCCTCTGTCCCGCTGTGTGGAACCCGCTACCCACCCCGGCTCGGGCCCTGAGCGGGGAGAGAGATGACTGTTGTGACCTGACTGTCGCATCTGGTGACAGTTCAGACCAGGGCAGCGACATGGAGGTCGGTGCTGGTTGTGGTGGTGGTGTCCAGGCTCAGCCCTCGGTGGCAGGGGGGGCTGGCCTGGCACCAGGTAAAGTTGGTACAGCCAGGGCCGCACCTCCGGCGGCGAGTGCTGGGGCTTCTGGACCCCCCACGTACGGATCCGCTAAGTCTGGATCGCTAGTGGGGGTCCAGAAGCCTAGGAAGGGCGAACAGAACATCAAGCAGCAGCTGAGGCGGTGCAAAGTGCTGGTCGCTCCCATGTCGGCGCCTGTGGTGAGAGCGGGGTCTCCGGCACGTCGACCCAAAAAGGGGTCCGTGCAGAGGGCTCCGCCGCCGCTGGGCAACGAGGGGGAGTGGCCGGCCTTGCCTGTCTCAAGTGGTGGGCATAGGGTGGCGGCGGTGGTCCGTGAGGGGGGCGTGGCCTCCCCGAGTGTTGCCCGGCCTGCAAAGGCTGCGGCGTGCGGGGGGGGGCATGTCCTCCTCGGCCGTCGTCCCACCCGCTGAGTCTGCGTCGCCTGGGGGGGCGGGGCCTCGCAAGGGGTCGCTGCTCTGCCCGTGGTGGCTGTGACTGGCGGGGGGGCGTGGCCTCGGCGGTCGCGGCTCCGCCTGCTGTGCTCGCGTCACCCGGGGGGGCCGTGGCCTCGCAGGGGGCCGCGGCTCTGCCTGGGGTGGCTGCGACCGGCGGGGGAGCGTGGCCGCTGCGGGCCCGCTGCCCTCTGTCCCACCCACCCTTCCAAGTAATGCTGTGCTGCCCCCAAAAGCTGGCGAGGAGTTGTCGGGGTCCCCAGCCCACCTACCTTCATCTGAGGGTGCGGGGACTCTGGCGCTCCCTGGCAAGCCGGCGGCGGGGGTGAAGAAAAGTGCAGAGCAGGGAGCGGTGCCAGTGGCCGTCCCTGCCCAGAGTAATGAAAACTCAACAAAAGAAAAAAAAATGGAGCTGAAACCAGGAGCTGCTGTTGCTCCTAGGCCCAGCCAGGGCAGGGTGCATGATGTCATCAGCACTGAGGCTTTTAAAGGGGCAGCGGCGCTCCTGGACAGGAGCTGGAGTAGCTCCCAGCAAGAGAGCTCAGGGCCCCCAGCAGGCAAAGAGAGGAACTACACTGGTTCAGGAAATGTAAATAATGTAAATATTGTTGCTATGTTCACCAATTGTGCGAGTGAGAGTGAGTACGAAAGCGGAGTGGACATATTTGAGGAGATGTTTGCTGAAGTGAATGGTGATATGAGTGACATGGATGAGGGAGTGAGTGCTACTGTGAATGTGGGTGAGTGTGCTGGAGTGAATGCAAATAATAAAAGAGTGAATGGGAGAGTGAGTGGGAGGACGAATGAGGGTGCTGGCACAAGTGGTGGTAGTGGTGGGAGGGCTGGCCCGTCTGCCCCTCCGGCCGTGAGACCCCAACGCAATTATGCGGGGGCCGCGGCTGGGGGTCGGGGTGGTCCTGGGGTGGTCTCCTCGCCTCCGGGCTCCAGGGACGGCGTTTCGCACCGCCGTTTCCTGGAGGCCCTCAAAAGGGGAGAAAGGTCGATAGTGGTAGAGGGGAGGACAGTGGACTTGTCTTTCTGGATAGAGAGACACGGCCTTGCCGCCTTCCAAAATCAAAGGGAGGGAGGGACTGTTTGGTCTCTCCCCACAGCCAGGCAGGGGCCGCCAAGAAGGAATGTGGTCCGTCTTAGGTGGGGGGGCAGTGAAGCTTATCCACCTAGGAGCAAGGTGATGGAGCTCCTCCTTAGGATGGGCTTCGGGGCGAATGACATCTTTGCCCTGATACATCCTTCGGCATCCCGCTTCTTCGACGTCAGCTTCGTGCGGCCAGAGGGGCTTGAGCTCTTCTGGTCGAATTACGAGCTGGTGCGAGAAGAGCCCGGATGGCGAGACTTCGTGGCTCAAGCGGTGTCTCGCCAAAATTCCGTCAAGCGAGTGACCGTGGTTACATGTAACGAGTCACTCGCAGGCGTGGACATCATGACGTGGCTTTCCCGTTACGGGGAGGTCACCGAGGTCCCAAAAAAGAACAGGGACGAATTCGGCATCTGGTCGGGGGGCTGGACCTTTATGGTTAAATTGAAGGTTTCCGGCGGCACGGTCACCCACATCCCTTCCTCGGCGTTCCTGGGAAGGGACAGGATCCTGGTCTTCTACCAGGGGCAACCGAAGGTCTGCCACAAGTGCGGCGACCCCACCCACTTCAGCGCCAACTGCAAGGTGCAGAAGTGCGCGTTGTGTGTTGGGGTAGGTCACCTGGCCGCCTTGTGTAAGGATATTCGGTGCCACCTGTGTGGTGACCTAGGTCACCCTCTCAGCCGCTGCCCTCGCTCTTTCTCTAATGCCGCCGCAGGCCCGGTGGGGGGAGACCGTGGGGGGGCAACCCCCGGTGGCGCTTCTTCTGTGACAGGTGGTGGCGGAGGAGGAAGGGCCAGTGAGGAAGGGCAATGCTGCAAGGGGCCCCGCGTACCAGCGGAGGCAGAAAAAGCGTCAGGGAGGTAGGGGACAGGTGGAGCCTCGGGCAACCGGGGTGATGCCTGCTCCTCCCTCCAGGCCCGTGGCCAAAGCCTCTGAGGCCCTGGGGGAGAGAGCGGTGAGTGAGGAGATCAGGAGGATGGAGAGAGAGGAGAAAGCGGCTGACTCAGACGACTCCTCTCGTTATGAAAGTGTCGACGAGGATGTCAGAGAGCAGCCTACAGCATCAGGTGGCAAAACCAGGCGTGCCAAGCGCAAAACGGGGGGGGAAGAAGGCTGACAAGCCTTCAAAGTCCCCCCCGCCCCCGACCACCAGGGTGCACACGGAAGGGCCCGCTGACCCCCCTATGATCAGACTCTCCAACCGGTTCAGCGCCCTCGGAGGTTCAGATGATGAGCCGCCAGACGAGGGTGCTGGGCCGGGGGCAACACCGGAGGGTCCTTCAGGGGATAGCGGAGTCCGTCCCTCAGGGGGCACTGTTCCTCCTGAGGGGGGGACAGACCTGGAACCCGGGGGCGAGGACACCGGGGGGGTGGGATGGACACGTCGGGAGCTTCCCTGAAAAGGAAGGTGTCTGACCCCTCCCCAGGTGGAGGTGATAGCGGGGCAGGGAAGAAACTGGCCATCCAACTCGATCACCCATGATGGCTGAACTCGCCCCGTTGACGCTGGCGTCCATTAATGTCGCCAGCATTAAGTCAGATGCGGCTCGCTTCACGGCCTTTGATTTTTTCTCCCGGATTGAGGCAGAAATTTTATTCTTGCAAGAGACCAGACTAACAGACATGGGGGCCATCTATAAAGCACGGAGGGAGTGGAGGTGCAGGCCCTCATACTGGTCCCTTGCGGCCGAGCCGTATAGCGGGGTGGCAGTCCTTTTTAAGACTGCAGATGTTGAATGCCGACGGGTTACTGAGTTGGAAATGGGGAGGTGCCTGATCCTAGATGTCTTCATGAGGGGACAAGAGCTCCGGCTCATCAACATCTACGGCCCGCAGTCCAAGTGGGACCGCAAATGTCTCTTCCTGAGGATCAAGCCCTTTCTTTTTACGAGCCGGCAGGTGGTCTTCGGTGGGGACTTCAACACCATTACGAGGTCCCGTGACCGGGGGGGTCCCGGAGATCGCCTGGCTTATGATAGTGTCGCGTTGAATAGCATAGCCAGTGAAGCTCGCCTGGTGGATGTCCACATCCGGCACACCCCAGGTCACGGGGGTTTCACCTACCATAGGGGTAGCAGTAGGTCTAGAATAGACAGGTTTTTTTTGAAGGAGGACGCCATCTTTTCTGCTGTGTCCGCCGTTGAGGTGGAGTTCTCTGATCACTGTCTAATTTTCTTTTCTCTGAATGTTGCAGAGACTCATCGGATGGGAAGAGGGCTGTGGAAGCTCAATTCGTCCCTGCTGGAAGAAGCGGAGGTGAGACAATCCTTCGAGGATTTTCTTCAGAGCCAGGTACCGCTGTTGGATCTCTGTGGTAGTAAGTCAGAGTGGTGGGAGATCTTCAAAAAGCGGGTGGCGGGGTTCTTCCGTCAGCTCACGAGCCTCAGGAGTCTGAACAGGCACCGCTTGTACCAGGCTCTGGGGAGGAAACTCGAGCAGCTTGTCTCGACTGGAGGTGACCGTGAGGAAATCTCCAGAGTGAAATCTTTGCTCAAGAGGTGCCAGTATGATAGACACACATCTTTAGTTTTTGAGAGGGACTTCGGGAAGTACCGCTCGCCCGACCCTTACAGAAACTGTAAGATGTCAGTGAATTGTAAGATGGTGACAGGACTGATCGACAGTACGGGGTCCCTGAACAGATCCAAATCAGGGATCCTGGAGGTGGTCAGATCCTTCTACTCACACCTCTTGGAAAAGAAGGATCTGGATCGGGACAGGATGTCGGCTTTCCTGGCTGAAACCGTCCCTGAGCCAGGGGGTGATCCCTCTCTTGGTGTTTTGGCAGAAGAAATCAGGGAAGAGGAAGTGAGACTGGCCATTGCTGGGCTTCGGCCCAAGAAATCGCCAGGTCCGGATGGCTTAACATCCGAGTTCTATAAGACTTTTAGGGACTCCTTGGTCCCCCTCTTGACAGGGGTATTTAATGAGTGTCTCTCCTCGGGCACTCTTCCCGACTCAATGAAGAAGTCAGCCCTCATTATTCTGTCAAAGGGTAAGGATCCGTCCCGTATCGAGAATTGGCGTCCCATAGCGCTTCTCGATACGGACCGGAAGGTTCTGGCCAAGGTGCTGTTTAATCGGCTGGTGAAGTTTGCACCCTGGCTCCTTTCAGGGGCCCAGCATTGCTCTGTTCCAGGCCGCAGTACTTTTAGTGCTGTGCTCGGTGTCCGAGAGGCAGTGGAGCAGGGTAGGGCAGGTCACTGGAAGGGGTACCTGCTGTCATTAGATCAAGCGAAAGCTTTTGACCGGGTCAACCACGAGTACCTCTGGTCCGTCCTTTTGAGGTATGGTCTGCCTGGGAGGTTTGTAAAATGGTTAGAGGTCTTGTACCAAGGGGCTGAGACTTTTCCGCTGGTGAACGGTTGGTCAGGTCGCCCTTTTGAGGTGGGTTCTGGGGTCCGTCAGGGCTGTCCGCTGAGCCCGCTTTTATATGTGTTCGCAATCGATCCCTTCCTAAGGAGGGTAGATCGTGGACCGTTGGCGGGAGTCGGGATGGACCAGGCGGGCTCTGGGTCCTCTCTGAGGGTGGTGGCGTATGCCGATGATGTTTCCCTTTTCGTGTCCTCGAGAGGGGAGGCGGATTGGGTCATGTCGGAGGTAGTGCGCTACTCGGAGGCATCCGGGTCCATGATCAACCGGGATAAGTGTGAAAGTCTCTGGCTGGGAGGGGGAGATCCCAGGTTTGGTCTCCCGGGCACCCTTCCAGGGCCCCAGGCCACCGCCAAAATTCTAGGCATCGAATTTGGCCCCGGGGATTACCCCCAGCAAAATTGGGAGGGCAGACTTAAGATCGCCGCCCAAAAGGTGGACCAATGGAAGGGTTGGTCTTTAACCCTGAGGGAAAGGGTTGCCCTGGCTAAAGGCTTTCTGCTACCTTTATTAATATACCTGGGCAGTGTGTGCATCTTGCCGGAACCTCTCTGGACACGGGTCTATAGCCTGTTATTCCAATTGTTATGGGGGAATAGGCTTAACCTAATCAAGAGGGAGGTTACATACCGTACGAGGAGACTAGGCGGGTTGGGTATGGTCAACCCGGTGGTGTTTCTAGTAAACACCTTTCTTAAGACTAACATCTCCAACCTCTGGCTAGAGAGGGCTCCTCCGTGGGTAGTCTCCTGCAAGGGTTGGCTTTGGCCTTTCTTCCAGGAATGGGAGACAGGAGGGCAGGTGAAGGACCTACGCACACCTCATGGGCATCTCCTGGCTTACGCTACCCCGGTTCTGAAGGTGATCCGCCGGTGGGGTCTGGGAATGTGGGAAATCAGGACCATGTCGAGGCAATGCCTTGACAGGAGGGTCCTGTTGACCCATTTCCAGAAGCCCCTGGCCCTTAAGGATTGCCCAGGCCGGGATCTGGAGGTCGGGCTGGGGCTTTTAAATTCTAAGCGGATCCCCATGAAGTTTTGGGACTTGACCTGGCGTTGCTTCCACGGGAGGCTGTATGTAAAGGATAACTTGAAGTGCAGGAAATCCGATGATCGGGGTTGTCCCTGTGAGGAGTGTGGCGACGTGCTGGAAAGCATGGAGCACTTCCTGCTTCAGTGTCCCTTTAATGCAGAGTTGTACAACAGGGTGGGTGCTTCCATACGTTGGCCGCGGCTGGCATCCCTCTCCTACGCTGAGTGGGCCTATGGAGCGTTCAGATCCCTGGGTGGCCGAGACCGGGGCACTTTATTCCTAGTCAGTGTAGTGGTTAGGTTCTACACTTGGAATGCACGGTGCCTAGTTTCGACGTGGAAAAAAACCCTCCCAAGGGATGAGGTGGTAGGAAACATCTTGGGTGACCTGGTGAAGGTCCGTTCTTTGGAGTTCGAATGGTTGGGTGTGAGGAAGGCCTCTTGGCTTTGGAGAGGCCTCTCCTTTTAAAAACGCACTTAAGGGAGAGCTAGCTCTGTGTGAATGAGGGTAGGGATAGCATAAGTTTCACTGGGTGTGTTAGGGACAGAAGTAGGGGCAGATAGGGACAGGGAGGGACAGGCACTGAGGGACAGATAGAGTTAGTTATGATAAGTTAGGTAGAGTAGGGACAGGTAGGGACAGATAGGGACAGTTTCTTTAGGGACATAAGCAGGGACAGTCTTAGTTGTTGAGGGACAGGGTGAATGAGTTAGTGAGGGACGGGGCCTCGAGAACTCCTTTTCCTGGTGGTGGGCTAAAGCATGCCACTCTAGTCTTTTGTTTTGGAAACATAGAGCATTGATGGATATTGGGCTTGCAGGCACTGAACTTGGGCCTGTAAGAAAAGTTTTGAAGGGTATGGTGTATTTAGTAATGATGAATAAGGATGTTATGACATTATATTTAATTGGTGTATTATGTGTTATATTGTATTGTATGTTATTATGTGTATGTGTTATTATTTTCTTTTAGTTAGAGGGCATGGGAGGGTATAGTGAGGTTGGGAGGGGGGTGAATGGGGGAGGTGAGAGTGGAAAAAATCAAAGGACCCCAAGTCAAAGGGAAGTGGCAAGTGGAGATGGACCATGGAGGAAAAAGGCATGCTGGAGCACATCGGAGGCAAATGGTGGAGGGTTTTTTTTTCTTGAGGGGCATAAAACTTTCGTGCTCCTCAAGTAGATGTGATAAGGCCACGAACTTTTATGGACCTTGTGGAGTGATAGGCCATGGATGTATATGGACCTGTGGTGAGGAAAAAAGGTGGGGGGGAAAAAAAGAAAAAAAAAAAAAAAAAAAAATGAAAAAAAAAGGGATAGGGGTGTTAAGCTCGGTGGGGGTTTTTCTTGCCAAGTTAATGGCTAAAGTTATTTTTGAGGCAGTATGGGCCGGAAGTATTTCTTTTATTATTTGTATATAGGTATGGGTGGGAAGCGTGAAAGGGGTGTGAAAGGGTATGCATGAGGATGAATGGATTATATCTGGGGTTTTTTATTTTTATTTTTTAAATTGTATAGTGTTGTTGGAGAGTTCCTGCTGGGGGCCTTCCAAGCTGGAAAGCTTGAGGACCACAAAGGACATTGCAAGTTTTGCACAGGCGTTGTATGTTTCTGTATGGTTTTGTCTTGTTTTTTAGTTCTGGAATGTTGTTTTTGTCTGTCTTATGTATTATGTATTGTGTTTTTGATATTTTTATAATAAAAGAGATACAGGATGTAACTCAGGATCAGTAATGTAATGTATGTACACAGTGACTGCACCAGCAGAATAGTGAGTGCAGCTCTGGAGTATAATACAGGATGTAACTCAGGATCAGTAATGTAATGTATGTACACAGTGACTGCACCAGCAGAATAGTGAGTGCAGCACTGGAGTATAATACAGGGTGTAACTCAGGATCAGTAATGTAATGTATGTACACAGTGACTGCACCAGCAGAATAGTGAGCGCAGCTCTGGGGCACAATGCAGTCCCAAGAGCTCCTTTTCTCTATACTGGAGATGTCTTTTATAAAGTGATTATGAGTCCTTCCTCGCACTCAGGACTTTGGGGTCCCTGTAGACTTAGGACCTTACACTTGTGATGTGGCCATCTTGGGGTCTGCTGTTGGGGGGCCGCGCTCTGTGGGTGCCTCACCTGTCACAGGCTTCGTCCAGGTCCTCACAGTCACACAGACAGGCGGCCAGGTGACTCCTCTCGCCCTTCTGGTTGATGTACTCACAGCAGCACAGAACGTCATCAGCATCTCGCCCGCCTCGGGTCGCCCTCTTTTTCTTGACTCCGTTCATAGCAGCTTCCTTTGCTATAGAGGCCAAACGTCAAACATCTTGAGGGCGCAGCGGGCACCCGAGGGTCGAAACATCAGACGGAGCGACCCCTACTGGTCACTGAAAAATAAGTTAAGTGAAGACTAAGCAACCAGCCGCCTCGCTCCAAACATATCCCCCCAGACTCACCCCCTCCTCTCCCCGGGGTCTCCCCCCCTCCTCTCCCAGGACTCCGGGGTCTCCCCCCCCCTCCTCCTCTCCCAGGACTCCGGGGTCTCCCCCCCCCTCCTCCTCTCCCAGGACTCCGGGGTCTCCCCCCCCTCCTCCTCTCCCAGGACTCCGGGGTCTCCCCCCCCCTCCTCCTCTCCCAGGACTCCGGGGTCTCCCCCCCCCTCCTCCTCTCCCAGGACTCCGGGGTCTCCCCCCCCCTCCTCCTCTCCCAGGACTCCGGGGTCTCCCCCCCCCTCCTCCTCTCCCAGGACTCCGGGGTCTCCCCCCCCCTCCTCCTCTCCCAGGACTCCGGGGTCTCCCCCCCCTCCTCTCCCAGGACTCCGGGGTCTCCCCCCCCCTCCTCTCCCAGGACTCCGGGGTCTCCCCCCCCCTCCTCTCCCAGGACTCCGGGGTCTCCCCCCCCCTCCTCTCCCAGGACTCCGGGGTCTCCCCCCCCTCCTCCTCTCCCAGGACTCCGGGGTCTCCCACTCCTCTCCCTCTCCTCGGACCCCAGTTTCACCTCTTCACTGCAAAACTATCACGCCCTCCTCTCCCCAGACTCCCACGACACCCCAAACGCCGGTCACCTGTGAGCCTCTCCCGGTATTGGGCACCGCTGCCCTTCCCCTCCTCGTTCCCCTCCGCTCCCCTCCCGGCGTCTTGTCTCCCGGCGCTTTCCTCTCCCTCAGTGACCACCAGCAACAGCTGAGGGGCGTGTCCACCCTTCCACAATCAGCCCCGCCCACATCACATGATCGGAGACATTAACCGTGTGCTGCCCGCGGAGCCTAATACTTATCGCTATGTCTCCGTCCATCACCCTCCAGATGGAGGCGCCCTGTGTCACCGCGGGTGTCGGGCTCTGTCCCTCTGTACACCCATGTATATGGCGGGACACCTGCAGGCCGCAGAGCCATGAGCTCCGTGTTGGGTGTACCAATATGGCGGCCGCGGCGAGCAGTGCGCGGTTCCGCCTCGGCCCCTGCCCTGTGTCTGCGCGGATTCCCCGTCTTTCTGTTAACTCGGTGTGGCGCCCCCTGTCTGTGCTGCACATCAGTCATTTTATCAGTTCTGCCTAAAAGTGCGGAGCTTGGACGGCACCGCGGGGGCACCGGCCGCGTAATTCCTGATCAGTGACCCCAGAGATGCGGCCCAGTCCCGACCTGTAGGACGTGTGGCCCCGAATTGGAGCGTCTCCCTCCTGCTCGTCCTCATTCACACAGCCGGACCGTACTTGGATGTCATCTGAGCGCGCAGGATATTATCGCTGCCCCATAGACGAGCGTTACCGAGTGCGATCCGACCCTCCGATCATCATGGGACATGTGAACAGCGTCACAGAAGTGAGCGCTGTCCGCTCCGTCACACCCACAGCTGCACTCGTACGGGAAAAACGGACGTCTGAATGAGGCCCAACTCTGTGGGGTATAACGCCGGTCAAAATGGAGCGGCCCCAACATGTGCACAAGTGTCCGCGGCCTGAGGGATGGGCACTCAAGGCCTGAAGGATGGGCGTGCGAGGCCTGAGAAATGGGCACACGTGACCCGGCCTCAGGGATGGGTGTGGGAGGCCTGGGGGATGGGCCCGGGAGGCCTGAGGAATGGGCCCACAGTGCCTGAGGGATGGGCCCGCGAGGCCTGAGGAATGGGCCCGCGAGGCCTGAGGGATGGGCGCGCGAGGCCTGAGGGATGGGCCCGCGAGGCCTGAGGGATGGGCCCGCGAGGCCTGAGGGATGGGCCCGCGAGGCCTGAGGGATGGGCCCGTGAGGCCTGAGGGATGGGCCCGCGAGGCCTGAGGGATGGGTGCGGGAGGCCTGGGGGATGGGCCCGGGAGGCCTGAGGGATGGGCGCGCGAGGCCTGAGGGATGGGCCCGCGAGGCCTGAGGGATGGGCCCGCGAGGCCTGAGGGATGGGCCCGTGAGGCCTGAGGGATGGGCCCGTGAGGCCTGAGGAATGGGCCCACAGTGCCTGAGGGATGGGCGCGGGAGGCCTGAGGGATGGGCGCGCGAGGCCTGAGCAATGGGCCCACAGTGCCTGAGGGATGGGCGCGGGAGGCCTGAGGGATGGGCCCGTGAGGCCTGAGGGATGGGCCCGCGAGGCCTGAGGGATGGGCCCGCGAGGCCTGAGGGATGGGCCCGCGAGGCCTGAGGGATGGGCCCGCGAGGCCTGAGGGATGGGCCCGCGAGGCCTGAGGGATGGGCCCGTGAGGCCTGAGGGATGGGCCCGCGAGGCCTGAGGGATGGGTGCGGGAGGCCTGGGGGATGGGCCCGGGAGGCCTGAGGGATGGGCGCGCGAGGCCTGAGGGATGGGCCCGCGAGGCCTGAGGGATGGGCCCGCGAGGCCTGAGGGATGGGCCCGCGAGGCCTGAGGGATGGGCCCGTGAGGCCTGAGGAATGGGCCCACAGTGCCTGAGGGATGGGCGCGGGAGGCCTGAGGGATGGGCGCGCGAGGCCTGAGCAATGGGCCCACAGTGCCTGAGGGATGGGCGCGGGAGGCCTGAGGGATGGGCCCGTGAGGCCTGAGGGATGGGCCCGCGAGGCCTGAGGGATGGGCCCGCGAGGCCTGAGGGATGGGCGCGGGAGGCCTGAGGGATGGGCCCGCGAGGCCTGAGGGATGGGCCCGCGAGGCCTGAGGGATGGGCGCGCGAGGCCTGAGGGATGGGCCCGCGAGGCCTGAGGGATGGGCCCGCGAGGCCTGAGGGATGGGCCCGCGAGGCCTGAGGGATGGGCGCGCGAGGCCTGAGGGATGGGCCCGCGAGGCCTGAGGGATGGGCCCGCGAGGCCTGAGGGATGGGCCCGCGAGGCCTGAGGGATGGGCCCGTGAGGCCTGAGGGATGGGCCCGCGAGGCCTGAGGGATGGGTGCGGGAGGCCTGGGGGATGGGCCCGGGAGGCCTGAGGGATGGGCGCGCGAGGCCTGAGGGATGGGCCCGCGAGGCCTGAGGGATGGGCCCGCGAGGCCTGAGGGATGGGCCCGTGAGGCCTGAGGGATGGGCCCGTGAGGCCTGAGGAATGGGCCCACAGTGCCTGAGGGATGGGCGCGGGAGGCCTGAGGGATGGGCGCGCGAGGCCTGAGCAATGGGCCCACAGTGCCTGAGGGATGGGCGCGGGAGGCCTGAGGGATGGGCCCGTGAGGCCTGAGGGATGGGCCCGCGAGGCCTGAGGGATGGGCCCGCGAGGCCTGAGGGATGGGCGCGGGAGGCCTGAGGGATGGGCCCGCGAGGCCTGAGGGATGGGCCCGCGAGGCCTGAGGGATGGGCGCGCGAGGCCTGAGGGATGGGCCCGCGAGGCCTGAGGGATGGGCCCGCGAGGCCTGAGGGATGGGCCCGTGAGGCCTGAGGGATGGGCCCGCGAGGCCTGAGGAATGGGCCCACAGTGCCTGAGGGATGGGCGCGGGAGGCCTGAGGGATGGGCCCGCGAGGCCTGAGGGATGGGCCCGTGAGGCCTGAGGGATGGGCCCGTGAGGCCTGAGGAATGGGCCCACAGTGCCTGAGGGATGGGCGCGGGAGGCCTGAGGGATGGGCGCGCGAGGCCTGAGCAATGGGCCCACAGTGCCTGAGGGATGGGCGCGGGAGGCCTGAGGGATGGGCCCGTGAGGCCTGAGGAATGGGCCCACAGTGCCTGAGGGATGAGCGCGCGAGGCCTGAGCGATGGGCCCGCGAGGCCTGAGGGATGGGCCCGCGAGACCTGAGGGATGGGCCCACCAGGCCTGAGGGATGGGCGAGTGAGGCCTGGGTGATAGGCGTGGGAGGCCTGGGGGATGGGCGTGGGAGGCCTGGGGGATGGGCGCGGGAGGCCTGAGGGATGGGCGCGGGAGGCCTGAGGGATGGGCCCGTGAGGCCTGAGGAATGGGCCCACAGTGCCTGAGGGATGGGCGCGGGAGGCCTGAGCGATGGGCCCGCGAGGCCTGAGGGATGGGCCCGCGAGACCTGAGGGATGGGCCCACCAGGCCTGAGGGATGGGCGAGTGAGGCCTGGGGGATAGGCGTGGGAGGCCTGGGGGATGGGCGTGGGAGGCCTGGGGGATGGGCGCGGGAGGCCTGGGGGATGGGCGCGGGAGGCCTGGGGGATGGGCGAGGGAGGCCTGAGGGATGGGCGCGGGAGGCCTGAGGGATGGGCGCGGGAGGCCTGAGGGATGGGCGAGGGAGGCCTGAGGGATGGGCGTGGGAGGCCTGGGGGATGGGCGTGGGAGGCCTGGGGGATGGGCGCGGGAGGCCTGAGGGATGGGCGCGGGAGGCCTGGGGGATGGGCGCGGGAGGCCTGGGGGATGGGCGAGGGAGGCCTGAGGGATGGGCGCGGGAGGCCTGAGGGATGGGCGCGGGAGGCCTGAGGGATGGGCGAGGGAGGCCTGGGGGATAGGCGTGGGAGGCCTGGGGGATGGGCGTGGGAGGCCTGGGGGATGGGCGCGGGAGGCCTGAGGGATGGGCGCGGGAGGCCTGGGGGATGGGCGAGGGAGGCCTGAGGGATGGGCGCGGGAGGCCTGAGGGATGGGCGCGGGAGGCCTGAGGGATGGGCGCGGGAGGCCTGAGGGATGGGCGAGGGAGGCCTGGGGGATGGGCGCGGGAGGCCTGAGGGATGGGCGCGGGAGGCCTGAGGGATGGGCGAGGGAGGCCTGGGGGATGGGCGCGGGAGGCCTGGGGGATGGGCCCGCGAGGCCTGGGGGATGGGCGCGGGAGGCCTGAGGGATGGGCGCGGGAGGCCTGAGGGATGGGCGAGGGAGGCCTGAGGGATGGGCGCGGGAGGCCTGAGGGATGGGCGCGGGAGGCCTGAGGGATGGGCGAGGGAGGCCTGGGGGATGGGCGCGGGAGGCCTGGGGGATGGGCCCGCGAGGCCTGGGGGATGGGCGCGGGAGGCCTGAGGGATGGGCGAGGGAGGCCTGAGGGATGGGCGAGGGAGGCCTGGGGGATGGGCGCGGGAGGCCTGGGGGATGGGCCCGCGAGGCCTGGGGGATGGGCACACGCGGCCCCGAGTCGTCGCTTCTCATTTATTGAAGTCACTTTGCTTTTTTTGTCTTGTATTCGCCAGCGTTTTTTTTTTTTGCCAAGTTCAAAACAAAGAATGAGTTTTATTTTTGTCTTTAATCACTTTTGCTTTAGGAACAAAAAGTTGCAAAATGCACATCCTTTTTAAAAAATAAAAAAAAGTTGCGAAAATGCATAAATTGAGAACTGCTCCAAAAATCTTACTCCAAAGTGCAGGGAGGTGCGCGAAAGAAAATGTCGTTTGATGGAAGTCACATTGCATGAATCTGGATAAAACATCTGGATCAGCAAAAATAAAAAAAAAGACCTAAAACAAGAAAGACAACCTGAAAGGTGGCGCAAAACCTAGAATCTGAGATGATGAAGATCTTTACCTGTTACATAAAGTTTCTGGACTGATGAGGGCGGTGAAAAAAATAAAATACAAAAAAAAGTCTGACAAAAAAGAAAACCCAGTGGTGTTATTTTCCTGCTGCCGTCTCTGCTGTCTGTGAAGTGATGCGAGGCCTCCTCCGAGCCTCCATCTGCTGTCAGGGCCTCTGTATCTGGCTATGACCTGGAACATTGCGTTCCAAAAGAACATATTTTGGAAAATATTCAGATGACTAAATCTCATGCAACAAAACTCTGGATACTCTAAAGATTTGTATCCATATCTGGACAATACAGTAGATGGATGACATTCCTTCCAAAAATCATTTCTTCACCTCCTTTTGATCCATCTTCACTGTCTGGTCCTAGGTTGATAACATGATAAAGTCTTCACACCAAGATAAGGAATTGTCAGTTGTCTTTTCCTCAGGCCTCATTTTCAGGGGCGCACAAGAAGGTCACCCGAGTTTCAGAGAAACTTTCAATATTTAGGCAAGCCGAGAAGATTCTAAACGAACCAGAAAGAAAGCCTGTTGGGCAGAGACCTCGTCTGACGTCTGGGGCTGTTCTACTATTCAGGAATATGTGCTGTAGAATTCCGGGAAACTCCAAAAGTCTATTTCCTGTGAACCTTGCCTGTTCAGACTTTGCGTTTTTTTGACGCAGGACCAGCAAAGTAAATGAGATTTCACAAGTTTTCCATCCATGTCTTCCCACCTCTTCCTCTTGTTCTGAGGAAAATTTTGGATGAGAAGACCAAAGCCTTGTGATCCTTCCTCATTAGCCCAGAAGTCCTAGTATCTGCTCACAATGACTTTGTGGATCCTTGGAGTTTCAAAGACCTGACACAGAAAGGAGTCGGTTATCCCAACCTGGACAGGTTTCACTTCTAGCCTGGAGGCTGAGTGGGAGAAAATGAATCCTGAAGGTCTCTCAGGTGAAGTAGATATCTCCGGACTCATCCAGAAGATGTTCTACAGTCAGAACTTATAATGTTTGGAATATCCTCAAGGTGCCGCACCAATAGGTGACCTACTGTATATAAGATGGTACATCGGTCTTATGATTTCTTTACAAGGGTTCTCAGAAAGGCTTCAAGTCTAAGGTTCAGATCACTGCCTGGTCCGAGGTAAGAGATTGCCGTGAGTTGTCCTTGATCCATTTCTCTCCTTGGGATTTGTCTCTGGTCCTGATGCGCCTGTGTATGGCTTCATGTGAGACTCTTAAAGGTTCTTTCTGACAAGACGTCCCTAATCTCTACATCATCGGCCAGAAGAGTTGTGAGCTCCAAACCCTCTCAAGATATTTTGTTCCCGGTTCTCCTGTCTGAAGAAGGGAAACCTGCCAGTGTTCACTTGCTGGATGGCCGGCACCAGCCTTAAGACGCTAAGGCCTCTTTCCACAATTCTTTTGGCATATGATATAGAAGAGAGCAAATCCAACGTAGCCAGATGGATGAGAAATCTTGAGGTTTTCTACAGTCGCGTAGGGATTTGACTTTCTTACGAGCGGGAAGGCTCATTCCATAAAACCCAATGGAGCATAGGAGGCCAAAAAGGTTGAGGTACCACTGATTTGCACGGCGGCCTTATGGTTGTCTCCATCCACCTCCACGAGGCCTTATCTCTTGGAGATCTGCCGGTAGCAGAGTGCTTAAGGCCGAAGCCAAGTCTACTCTCTCCCATAGTGCTGTATCTGCACCTTAGGACACCAGGACGTGTCAAATTCCTTCCCTGTAATCATCATTTCCTGCAGTCGGGAGGCGACCCAATATTTACGCACCATGACAGTATTTTTCTGCTCTATCCTGTTGTTGGCTCTGTAACTCCTTGCCTGCGTTCTCCCAATTGACAAACTGGAAATGTGAATTCCAAGTAAACCAATTTTACACATGTCCGCCCATCTGATCCTATACACCCCATTATATACACCCCCCACTAGTATAGAGCCCACTATATAACCTGATAATGTACCCTGCTATCAGGGAGACTGCGCTCAGGGGAGGAGGACGGTGACTGGTCCCCTCCTATTAGGGTCATTGTAGCCAAAAGATTCCTATAGTTTGTTACCTATCTCCCAACCAGTGAGGGGTTAACCCAGCACGGACACACCCCATAAATAGATCCTATACCCCCCCCCCCGACCGTCCTGTGAGTTTAGGATGGGCAGGATTACATAATTATGTTCCTAATGGAGATCAATAGATGCCCATTTGCCGGCTCATCCGCCTCCACTATCTGCGGGGGAGGGGGAGCAATCATTGCTCCAATCAGTAGATCCGCCGCCAACTTCTCTGGGACACATTACGGCAAGGTTTTGCTGTAGGCGACCATTTCCCGGGATCAGTCTCTAGATGAGGAGGCAGAACCTGCTCCAATACAGACATCATCAGGAATACAAAAGTCTCAAGTAACATCCAGAGCTGCATTCACGGTTCTGCTGGATGTGATTAGAATATAGAGATGGGTCTCAGGATCAGGAAAAGTCCTTGTAAAGTGACGCAACCTGTTCTGTAGACGATTCACTATGATGTCCTAATGTTACAGCGCTGCCCCATACTTGTCCACATTTGGGAATTGATTCCGGAGATTGTGGGGGGCCACGTATAGGGCGGAGTGCACAAGATATACTGTACCATACCACCCCAACAAAAGGCTTTGGAAACACCAGTACACCCACATCCAAAAAAAGAAATACAGACCCTCCCTGAAATGAAGGTGAACCCAAGATCAGTGCCCCAAAATACAAACCACTGGATATAAGTGACCCCAAATACAAAAGCCAAGTCAGACCCATCAAACTAATGAAGACCCCCCCAAACCAAACCGCCAACAGGGCAAACCTAACTCTGCTGAATATTATTTGATATTAACTTTGTCACTTAATACTGAGCAGAATTAAGTCTGTGACTCGCTGCTAATACACGTTATGATGGGGCTGATTGTGAGCGGTAATCTTATCTGTAGCCGAGAATCAAAACCATAGAATTTACTGCTCCCGTTATTCAGCCCTTGTACCAGGATCAACAGCTGCCAACACAGTACGATGCCCCCCCTGACCCCCAAAAGGTATGATCCTCCACACAGTATGATCTCCCCCACTGACCCCAAAAAGTATGATCCTCCACACAGTATGATCTCCCCCACAGTCCCACCATAGATTAATGTACCCAACTGACCCCATAGGATGTCCCCCACACAGTATGATGTCCCTCACTGACCACAAAAAGTAGCATGATCCCCCACACAGTATGACGTCCCTCCCACTCAATACGATGTCCCCAATAGTCGCCCTACACAGCATGATGTCCTCACAATCCCTCCATACAGTATGATGTCCACTCACTGAATATGTCCCCCATATTTTCCCCACACAGCATGATGTCCCTCACTGTCCCCTCACACAGCATGATGTCCTCCACAGTTCCTCCATACAGTATGATGTTCCCCATTGTCCCCTCACACAGCATGATGTCCTCCACAGTTCCTCCATACAGTATGATGTTCCCCATTGTCCCCTCACACAGCATGATGTCCTCCACAGTTCCTCCATACAGTATGAAGTTCCCCATTGTCCCCTCACCCAGCATGATGTCCTCCACAGTTCCTCCATACAGTATGAAGTTCCCCATTGTCCCCTCACCCAGCATGATGTCCTCCACAGTTCCTCCATACAGTATGAAGTTCCCCATTGTCCCCTCACCCAGCATGATGTCCTCCACAGTTCCTCCATACAGTATGATGTTCCCCATTGTCCCCTCACACAGCATGATGTCCTCCATACAGTATGATGTTCCCCATTGTCCCCTCACACAGCATGATGTCCTCCACAGTTCCTCCATACAGTATGATATTCCCCCACTCAGTATGCCAGGAGACGGCGTGCAGGTAAAAGGCACAAAGTAGAGAGACATCAGAGGACGGTGGAGCCATGAGTCGGCCCTTCACTGATATGGTTTTAATGGTCCATCCCGACACTAGGTCTGCGAGATTGTAATTGCAGAACACTCGCTCAGGTTGTGTTCACACTGTGAGGTTTTCTGCATGATCATATTGAGAACACATCGTGACCGCACCATGTGAATGCAGCTTTAAAGGCACGTTTACACCAGAAGCTAATTGCTGGTTTTTGAGAAATCCTAATGATAATTGGCTTGTGGTAACAAACGAGAAGATCAGAGACGCCACACTGACATGTCCTGAATCGTCAATAGTGGCGCAGCGTAGAGAGTTTTATTTGAGACGCAATTGATAATTACCCTTGGTATTGATGCCTAATGCCCTGGCCGGTCCTGGGGTTCAGTAATCGGGATACAGCTCCCCGAAACTCATGAGCTTTCTCGTGAAAATGCAGAGCGGACCGAGCTGTGCCACAATCTGTACCGATAGAAAAGCGCACCCCAAAATAATCCAGTGGCTGAAAAATGCCGTCTAGTGCCATCCGTAGTGCCCCAGCAATAGTGCCTCTATATAGTAATAGTGCCCCCTCTGTGCCTCCATATAGTTAGAGGGGACCCCATATAGTAATAATGCCCCCTATGTGCCTCCATATAGTAACAATGCCCCCTCTGTGCCACCATATAGTAACAGTACCCCCTCTGTGCCTCTATATAGTAAGAGGGGCCCCATATAGTAATAATGCCCCCTATGTGCCTCCATATAGTAATAGTACCTCTTCTGTACCTCTATATAGTAACCCCTATGTGCCTCCATATAGTAGGGGCCCCCCATATAGTAATAATGCCCCCTCTGTGCCTCCATATAGTAAGAGGGGACCCCATATAGTAATAATGCCCCCTATGTGCCTCTATATAGTAATAGTGCCCCCTCTGTGCCTCCATATAGTAGGGGCCTCCATATAGTAATAATGCCCCCTCTGTGCCTCCATATAGTAAGAGGGGACCCCATATAGTAATAATGCCCACTCTGTGCCTCTATATAGTAATAGTACCCCCTCTGTGCCTCCATATAGTAAGAGGGGACCCCATATAGTAATAATGCCCCCTATGTGCCTCTATATAGTAATAGTGCCCCCTCTGTGCCTCCATATAGTAGGGGCCCCCATATAGTAATAATGCCCCCTCTGTGCCTCCATATAGTAAGAGGGGACCCCATATAGTAATAATGCCTACTCTGTGCCTCTATATAGTAATAGTACCCCCTCTGTGCCTCCATATAGTAAGAGGGGCCCCATATAGTAATAATGCCCCCTATGTGCCTCCATATAGTAATAGTGCCCCCCTATGTGCCTCCATATAGTAATAGTTCCTCTTCTGTACCTCTATATAGTAACCCCTATGTACCTCCATATAGTAAGTGTCCCCCTCTGTGCCTCCATATAGTAATAATGCCCCCTATGTGCCTCCATATAGTAATAGTGCCCCTTCTGTACCTCTATATAGTAACCCCTATGCGCCTCCATATAGTAATAGTGCCCCCTCTGTGCTTCCATATAGTAATAATGCCCCCTATGTGCCTCCATATAGTAATAGTGCCCCCCTCTGTGCCTCCATATAGTAATAGTGCCCCTTCTGTACCTCTATATAGTAACCCCTATGTGCCTCCATATAGTAATAGTGCCCCCTCTGTGCCTCTATATAGTAATAGTGTCCCCCTCTGTGCCTCTAGATAGAATAGTGCCCCCTCTGTGCCTCTGTATAGTAATAGAGCCCCCCTCTGTGCCTCCATATAGTAATAGTGCCCCCTCTGTGCCTCTATATAGTAATAGTGCCCCCTCTGTGCCTCTGTATAGTAATAGAGCCCCCCTCTGTGCCTCCATATAGTAATAGTGCCCCTAGTGATACAAAATGGACACAAAAATACAGTAAACACAATTACATAAAATAAAATGGATAAACAGAAGAAATGTACTAAACCTGATGTCATAGGGTTGGCTCTAACTTTTATGAAGGGGAGATCTTAGTTTTTTTTGGGGGGTAACAGTACAGAACCACAGCACAATGTGTCTCCCAGGACTGACAAATGACAAAAACCCAAAACCTGATTAGGTTGTGCTCATATACTTCCCCTCCTGTGACTCATATCAGGGCTGGTCAGGAGATCTGGCTGGTTCTTTTTTTAAATTTATGCTAAGAACCTATAACGCTGCCCTTCACCTCGCCAAACAGACCTACTTCACCACCCTGATCTCACTAATCAACAACCCCAAGAAACTTTTTGACACTTTTCACTCCCTCCTCAGGCCAAAAGCACAAGCCCCTATCACAGACATTTGTGCTGATGACCTGGCCTCCCACTTTACAGAAAAAATAGATAATATCCGTCAGGAAATCTGCTCCCAACCACCAAGTGCTGTGACTCCCATCCCTTCCTGCATCTCCCCTGGCTCACTTTCCACATTTGATCCCATCTCAGAAGAAGAAGTCTCCAGACTCCTCTCTTCATCTCGTCCGACCACATGCACTACTGACCCCATTCCCTCACATCTCCTCCAGTCTCTCTCTCCAGTCGTCACAACTTACCTAACTGCAATCTTTAATCTCTCCCTCTCCTTAGGCATTTTCCCATCCTCCAACACGCCATCGTTACTCCATTACTAAAGAAACCCGCTCTCGACCCATCAGACCAGTCTCCAATCTCCCCTTCATCTCTAAACTTTTGGAGCGCCTAATTTACTCCCGCATTACCCGTTACCTCTCCACTCACTCCCTCCTAGACCCTTCACAGTCCGGCTTCCGCCCCCTACATTCGACAGAATCTGCACTCATCAAAGTGATCAATGACCTTCTGACAGCAAAACGTAACGGTGAACACTCTCTGCTCATTCTTCTCGACCTATCTGCAGCTTTTGACACTGTTGACCACCATCTCCTACTCTCTAGGCTCCAGTCACTAGGCATTAAGGACATCGCTCTCTCCTGGTTCTCTTCCTATCTCTCTGACCGCACCTTCAGTGTTTTGTTATCTGGCTCCACGTCATCTCCTCTTCCTCTCGCTGTCGGGGTACCTCAGGGTTCAGTCCTTGGCCCCCTTCTCTTCTCTCTCTACACGGCCCCAATTGGACAGACCATCAGCAGATTTGGCTTTCGGTACCATCTTTATGCTGATGACACACAACTATACACATCTTCCCCCGACCTTACCCCCGCTGTACTACAGAACGCCAGTGACTGTCTGTCTGTAGTCTCCAACATCATGTCCGCTCTATCTGAAACTCAACCTCTCCAAAACTGAACTTCTCCTCCCTCCGTCTACTAACCTCCCTAAATCTGACATTTCCCTCTCCATGGGTGGCACCATAATAACACCCCGGCAGCAGGCGCGCTGTCTGGGTGTTATGTTTGACACCAATCTCTCCTTCACATCCCATATACAATCTCTTGCCCGCTCTTGCCGCTTACACCTAAAGAACTTCTCTAGAATCCACCCGTTTCTCACCATGGAATCAACAAAAACTCTCACTGTCGCCCTGATTCACTCCCGCCTGGACTACTGCAACTCTCTATTAATTGGCCTCCCCGTTACTCGACTTTCCCCTCTCCAGTCCATACTTAATGCAGCAGCCAGGGTCATCTATCTGGCTAATCGGTACTCGGACACGTGCGCCTTTTGCCAGTCCTTACATTGGCTGTCCATTCATTATAGGATCCAATTCAAAGTACTTGATCTCACCCACAAAGCTCTCCACAGTGCGGCACCCCCCTACATCTCCTCCCTCATTTCTGCCCATTGGCCTGACCGACAGCTGTGCTCTGCAAACGACTTTCGACTAACCTCTGCACTAATCCGTACCTCCCACTCCAAACTCAAAGACGTCTCCCGTGCTGCTCCTATCCTCTGGAATTCTCTACCGCAGGGGTGGGGAACCTCAGGCCCCAGGGCCATTCACGACCCTCGATGACCTTTTATCAGGCCCCCGAGCAGATTCTCAGGGACCGCATTCTTTGGCAGGGTATTTTGATTGCCACAATCTCATTCATTTCTTCTTGCTCTGTTAGCACACACACGCAGTGTTCACTACTGAACATTGAAGGGCATGCAATAAAAGATTAAGTCATGAAACCAGTGCCAGATTTAGGATGTACTTTGTGGGCGGAGTTTGTATGGACCCCGAAGGATGGTATAAATATCCAAATGGCCCTTGGCAGAAAAAAGATTCCCCACCCCTGCTCTACCGCATGAAACTAGGAATGTCCACAATTTGCAGTTTTAGGCGCTCCCTCAAAACGCATTTGTTCGGAGCAGCCTGTCACGTTCACTAGTCAGTCATTTTATGTGTAAGTGTGCGTGTGTAGCCCATTCACTATCTCTTTCCCCCACCTTCTCAAGATGGCTGAACCTTCATTGTAAATACACACCTGTCCTCTGTATCTCCCCCACCTCATTGTAGATTGTAAGCTCTCACCAGCAGGGGCGACCTGTTTTGCTTTAATTATTGTATTGTTAACGTTGTTACTTATGACTTGTGTATGGAACTGTTAAACTGTAAAGCGCTGCGGAATATGTTGGCGCTATATAAAGATTATTATTATTATTAAAGAACATTAGGGATTCCAACTTCTACGATATCTTCACCCCTGCTGGTCCCAGGCGGGAGATATTATGATATGGTCACTTTTTCTATTACCTTTCTATAGATAAGATACATGGCAGGGATAGTATCATCCATCTGTCCGGTATTTATTTGGGAGGTGCTGCCACAACCACCCAGTGATGTGAGAATGTGTTACATTCGCCACAACTCAGAAAATAGGACTCTCATATCTGCTGTTCATAAAAACCTCAATAGTCACAACTTACAAAGCAGCTTAAAGTTGTTTACCTGCAGTTCTGTGACACAGGCAGGCAAGGACCATAAAGCTGTCACCTACCCCATTCTTCTGAAAGTGGAGGAATGGAATGGCGTCTGTGCTCTGTCAGATGACCAACTTTAATTACCTGTTTGCAGTTATGGGTTATCTTGAAGGGGTGGCGCTATATTTTGCTCCTTGCGATCCATGCTTCAATAAGAATGTGAGAAGTCAATAGATTTTACAATTAGAGCTATAAACACTTTTCATCGGTTTGTTCTGCAGCTGCCTAGAACTTTTGCACAGCGGCAGTGTGTTGTTCTCCATGTTGTGCGCAGCGGGTCTGGTACAAAACCCAAAGACGGAGACCCACAGCACCCAATCAGATATTAGATGTAACTAGTGCATCATTAGAATAAAGAATTGTAAATGCAGCTCTGGATGTGTCCGAGGTGTAGAACAAGAAGTGAAGTAAGAATAGTGATTGCAGCTCTGGAAGCTGCTAGTGTATAGGATGTAACGGAAGAACGTGTTAATAAATGCCAACTTAGGATGTGACTAGAGTATAAAGCATAATGTAAAAGCTGAATAATGAATACAGCTCTTGTTGACTGGTGTATTGGACAATGTAAGAGCAGCAACGGCTAAAAAGTGAGCGCAGCTTTGGATGCAATTGGAGTACAGAATAAGAATAATGAATGCAGCTGTGGATGGGTCAGGAGTATAAATCAGGATGAAACAGCAGAATGCAGCTCTGGATGTGACAAAATGCATTTTACATGCTGAATCTACAAATCATGCGTTATTCTCCAGTAATATCCAGAGCTGCATTCACCACTCAGCGGCTTCACCATGTGTTATTCTCCAGTCCCGTCCAGAGCTGTAGTCACTATTCAGCGGCTTCACCGTGTGTTATTCTCCAGTCCCGTCCAGAGCTGCATTCACTATTCATCAGCTTCATTGTGTGTTATTCTCCGATCCCGTCCAGAGCTGCATTCACTATTCATCAGCTTCATTGTGTGTTATTCTCCAGTCCCTTCCAGAGCTGCATTCACTATTCATCAGCTTCATTGTGTGTTATTCTCCAGTCCCTTCCAGAGCTGCATTCACTATTCATCAGCTTCATTGTGTATTATTCTCCGGTCCCGTCCAGAGCTGCAGTCACTATTCAGCGGCTTCATTGTGTGTTATTCTCCGGTCCCGTCCAGAGCTGCAGTCACTATTCAGCGGCTTCACCGTGTGTTATGCTCCGGTCCCGTCCAGAGCTGCAGTCACTATTCATCAGCTTCATTGTGTGTTATGCTCCGGTCCCGTCCAGAGCTGCAGTCACTATTCATCAGCTTCATTGTGTGTTATGCTCCGGTCCCGTCCAGAGCTGCAGTCACTATTCATCAGCTTCATTGTGTGTTATGCTCCGGTCCAGTCCAGAGCTGCAGTCACTATTCATCAGCTTCATTGTGTGTTATTCTCCAGTCCCTTCCAGAGCTGCAGTCACTATTCATCAGCTTCATTGTGTGTTATTCTCCAGTCCCTTCCAGAGCTGCAGTCACTATTCATCAGCTTCATTGTGTGTTATGCTCCGGTCCAGTCCAGAGCTGCAGTCACTATTCATCAGCTTCATTGTATGTTATTCTCCGGTCCCGTCCAGAGCTGCATTCACTATTCATCAGCTTCATTGTGTGTTATGCTCCGGTCCCGTCCAGAGCTGCAGTCACTATTCATCAGCTTCATTGTGTGTTATGCTCCGGTCCCGTCCAGAGCTGCAGTCACTATTCATCAGCTTCATTGTGTGTTATGCTCCGGTCCCGTCCAGAGCTGCAGTCACTATTCATCAGCTTCATTGTGTGTTATGCTCCGGTCCAGTCCAGAGCTGCAGTCACTATTCATCAGCTTCATTGTGTGTTATGCTCCGGTCCCGTCCAGAGCTGCAGTCACTATTCATCAGCTTCATTGTGTGTTATTCTCCGGTCCCGTCCAGAGCTGCATTCACTATTCATCAGCTTCATTGTGTGTTATGCTCCGGTCCCGTCCAGAGCTGCAGTCACTATTCATCAGCTTCATTGTGTGTTATGCTCCGGTCCCGTCCAGAGCTGCAGTCACTATTCATCAGCTTCATTGTGTGTTATGCTCCGGTCCAGTCCAGAGCTGCATTCACTATTCATCAGCTTCATTGGGTGTTATGCTCCGGTCCCGTCCAGAGCTGCAGTCACTATTCATCAGCTTCATTGTGTGTTATGCTCCGGTCCAGTCCAGAGCTGCAGTCACTATTCATCAGCTTCATTGTGTGTTATGCTCCGGTCCCGTCCAGAGCTGCAGTCACTATTCATCAGCTTCATTGTGTGTTATTCTCCGGTCCCGTCCACAGCTGCATTCACTATTCATCAGCTTCATTGTGTGTTATGCTCCGGTCCCGTCCAGAGCTGCAGTCACTATTCATCAGCTTCATTGTGTGTTATGCTCCGGTCCCGTCCAGAGCTGCAGTCACTATTCATCAGCTTCATTGTGTGTTATGCTCCGGTCCAGTCCAGAGCTGCATTCACTATTCATCAGCTTCATTGGGTGTTATGCTCCGGTCCAGTCCAGAGCTGCAGTCACTATTCATCAGCTTCATTGTGTGTTATGCTCCGGTCCCGTCCAGAGCTGCAGTCACTATTCATCAGCTTCATTGTGTGTTATTCTCCAGTCCCTTCCAGAGCTGCAGTCACTATTCATCAGCTTCATTGTGTGTTATTCTCCAGTCCCTTCCAGAGCTGCAGTCACTATTCATCAGCTTCATTGTGTGTTATGCTCCGGTCCAGTCCAGAGCTGCAGTCACTATTCATCAGCTTCATTGTGTGTTATGCTCCGGTCCCGTCCAGAGCTGCAGTCACTATTCATCAGCTTCATTGTGTGTTATTCTCCGGTCCCGTCCAGAGCTGCATTCACTATTCATCAGCTTCATTGTGTGTTATGCTCCGGTCCCGTCCAGAGCTGCAGTCACTATTCATCAGCTTCATTGTGTGTTATGCTCCGGTCCCATCCAGAGCTGCAGTCACTATTCATCAGCTTCATTGTGTGTTATGCTCCGGTCCAGTCCAGAGCTGCATTCACTATTCATCAGCTTCATTGGGTGTTATGCTCCGGTCCAGTCCAGAGCTGCATTCACTATTCATCAGCTTCATTGGGTGTTATGCTCCGGTCCAGTCCAGAGCTGCAGTCACTATTCATCAGCTTCATTGGGTGTTATGCTCCGGTCCAGTCCAGAGCTGCAGTCACTATTCATCAGCTTCATTGTGTGTTATGCTCCGGTCCCGTCCAGAGCTGCAGTCACTATTCATCAGCTTCATTGTGTGTTATGCTCCGGTCCAGTCCAGAGCTGCAGTCACTATTCATCAGCTTCATTGTGTGTTATGCTCCGGTCCCGTCCAGAGCTGCAGTCACTATTCATCAGCTTCATTGTGTGTTATGCTCCGGTCCCGTCCAGAGCTGCAGTCACTATTCATCAGCTTCATTGTGTGTTATGCTCCGGTCCCGTCCAGAGCTGCAGTCACTATTCATCAGCTTCATTGTGTGTTATGCTCCGGTCCCGTCCAGAGCTGCAGTCACTATTCATCAGCTTCATTGTGTGTTATGCTCCGGTCCCGTCCAGAGCTGCAGTCACTATTCATCAGCTTCATTGTGTGTTATGCTCCGGTCCCGTCCAGAGCTGCAGTCACGATTCTGCCGTTACCACATAAGATGGGGGGGGCTGGGTTCATCTTTCGGGGGGATCCCCTTGTAATCGATCGCTCAGACTGAGACTCGATGTAGAAAACATTTCCTTTAATTTAAATAATCTCTTCGTAAACGTCACACATCCTATTTACACACATAAAAAGGTCGTATACAGACAACGTGCACAACCATGAGCCCTGAGAGCGGGCAGAGAGCGCCCCCTATCATCAGAGGTCGGGACACTTCCACCATGGGGAATGAGGGGAAGATTTAGAGTAAAACCTGAGAAATCAGCAGATTGTACAAAAAAAAAAAATCATAAATAAATTTACAGAAGTTTTCCAGAAATAGAAAAATGATAGCCGCAATCTTCCAGAAGCAGCGCCACCCCCCATTGTGAGGCGGTGACTGGTATTGCAGCTCTGTGGACACACGGGAAGCTGTTTCTGCAAGAAAGCGTCCATCTTTACTAATCCTGGACAATCCTAGACATCTAGCAGAGAAGAATGGAAGGCGATGGCGCTGTAACCTGCCGGACGCATCTCGCTGGGGGGAGAGGATGACGGGCGCCCAGCAGTCTCCGCGCCCCTTTAAGCGGCCATATTGCATCTTGCTAACTCCCGGAATCCGGCTCTTCCTTGGACTTGTTGAGGAGGTCGAAGCTTTTCTGGAGGACGAGGAGGGAGCTCTTCAGCTGAAAGGGAAATGGTGGCGATCAGCTGACCTGCAGTGAACAGAGCTCCCCGCCGGACCCCCGACCACTCGGGACAGGTCACCAGCGCCAACATAAGTCAGCGGGGAAAGTCTACCGCGCCATAAGCGCCATCTTACGGTTTTTGCAGACTCCTCTATTAAGATTCTCGCCGTTTCCTAGGCGCTTGCTGTCAGTGAACAGACGCACGGTGCGGGTACCTGCTCCAGGGTGGTGATGGAGTCCTTCACGACGCCTTTCAGTGCGACTCCCGGAACTTTCCTGCGCGGAGCGTCTTCTCCCTGGGCGAGCGCACTGGGGTGTAACCTGGAGAACAGGACACGGGTCACATAATATGGAGGACTGGAGCAGCAGGGGTGACGGCCATCACTCCAACCACGTAACGGGGTGCAGCGATGGTCACACTCATGACCCCAAATCTCTGCAGACCAGGACAGTATCTGCCTACATGAGGGTGACCAAGATCACAGGGAACAGAGAGCAGGGAGAGGCCGGTGGACCGCAGGGTAGAGACCCCCGCTCCAATCTGGAAGGCAGGTGGCTGCCAGGTTTAGGGGATGGCGGAGGGGTCAGGAGACACCAGTCACTCTGGGCATCTACTCACTTGGTCAACTTCTCCTGCTGGACGTGGTAGAAGGACTGCGCGGCCTGCTCGATCCTGGACAACTTGATGAACAGCATGATGTTTAGCAAAACCAGCAGGACCAGACTGTGGAGGAAGAAACGTTACAGGTGGTGGAACGGGAGAGGGGAATGACAGCAAAATCAGTGATAAGAGGCCGGGACCCCGCAATGTGAGTGACTCCGGCATCAAAGGAGACGCCCCTACAATATTACATTACTGATACAACCCCGCAGCCTCATAGAGACTAGATGAAAGTATGTGCACCCTGTACTGATCCAGAGTTACATCCTGAATTATCCACCAGAGCTGCGCTCACTATTCTGCTGGTGCAGTCACTGTGTACATATATTACATTACTGATCCAGAGTTACATCCTGAATTATCCACCAGAGCTGCGCTCACTATTCTGCTGGTGCAGTCACTGTGTACATATATTACATTACTGATCCAGAGTTACATCCTGAATTATCCACCAGAGCTGCACTCACTATTCTGCTGGTGCAGTCACTGTGTACATACATTACATTACTGATCCTGAGTTACATCCTGTATTATACTCCAGAGCTGCACTCACTATTCTGCTGGTGCAGTGACTGTGTACATACATTACATTACTGATCCTGAGTTACATCTTGTATTATACTCCAGAGCTGCACTCACTATTCTGCTGGTGCAGTCACTGTGTACATACATTACATTACTGATCCTGAGTTACATCCTGAATTATACTCCAAAGCTGCACTCACTATTCTGCTGGTGCAGTGACTGTGTACATACATTACATTACTGATCCTGAGTTACATCCTGTATTATACTCCAGAGCTGCACTCACTATTCTGCTGGTGCAGTCACTGTGTACATATATTACATTACTGATCCTGAGTTACATCCTGTATTATCCACCAGAGCTGCGCTCACTATTCTGCTGGTGCAGTCACTGTGTACATACGTTACATTACTGATCCTGAGTTACATCCTGTATTATACTCCAGAGCTGCACTCACTATTCTGCTGGTGCAGTCACTGTGTACATACATTACATAACTGATCCTGAGTTACCTCCTGTATTATACCCCAGAGCTGCACTCACTATTCTGCTGGTGCAGTCACTGTGTACATACGTTACATTACTGATCCTGAGTTACATCCTGTATTATACTCCAGAGCTGCACTCACTATTCTGCTGGTGCAATCACTGTGTACATACATTACATTACTGATCCTGAGTTACATCCTGTATTATACTCCAGAGCTGCACTCACTATTCTGCTGGTGCAGTCACTGTGTACATACATTACATTACTTATCGTGCGCTGTTATTTGGCTCCTATGATTGTATAACCTATGGACTGCAATGTATATTATACACTCTCCTTATCTGCTTGCTATCTTCCCTTATTTCTGGATGTGCTGGTGATAGCACGTGTGTGCGACTCGGTGCTGGCGATAGGTTGTGTGTGCGGCTCGGTGCTGGTGACAGGATGTGTGTGTGTGCGGCTCGGTGCTGGTGACAGGATGTGTGTGTGTGCGGCTCGGTGCTGGTGACAGGATGTGTGTGCGGCTCGGTGCTGGTGACAGGATGTGTGTGTGTGCGGCTCGGTGCTGGTGATAGGACATGTGCGCGGCTCGGAGCTGGTGATAGGACGTGTGCGCGGCTCGGTGCTGGCGATAGGACGTGTGCGCGGCTCGGTGCTGGTGATAGGACGTGTGCGCGGCTCGGTGCTGGCGATAGGGTGTGTGCTCGGCTCGGTGCTGGTGATAGGACGTGTGCGCGGCTCGGTGCTGGCGATAGGGTGTGTGCTCGGCTCGGTGCTAGGATGTGTGCTCGGCTCGGTGCTGGTGATAGGGTGTGTGCTCGGCTCGGTGCTGGCGATAGGACGTGTGCGCGGCTCGGTGCTGGCGATAGGACGTGTGCGCGGCTCGGTGCTGGCGATAGGACGTGTGCGCGGCTCGGTGCTGGTGATAGGACGTGTGCGCGGCTCGGTGCTGGTGATAGGACGTGTGCGCGGCTCGGTGCTGGTGATAGGATTCTCTCAATGGCGAAAAACAATTTCAAACACATTTGAACATATCGCTCAATTTTATCCCGCCATAGAGATCTGTACTGAGCGCTCCCCCTGCTGCTCCAGTGTGACACACTATATGACTCCGTCCCTGTACTCACAGGATGCTCATCACTATGATGGTGATAGAGTTCCTCCGGCCAACGTCTCTGCTTCTTACTATGGGAGGGGAAAAAAAAAAAAGGTTTTAATTTATGCGGAAGGGGTCAAACGGGTAAAGAGCTGCCGGGCGTCAGTCACTACGCGGGATCCAGATATATATGTACAGTACCTGACCCCACCAACCTCAGGGTATATACAGCGCCCATCCCGACTATGTAGTAATTATAGCAATCACCCCATGCAAACTGAGGGCAAATGCAGCGCCCACCCCGACTATCTGTAATCTGCAGCGCCCACCCAGACTGTCTGTTCTATGCAGCGCCCACCTATCTGTAATATGCAGAGCCCGCCCCACCTATCTGTTCTATGCAGCGCCCACCCCACCTATCTGTAATATGCAGAGCCCGCCCCAACTATCTGTAATATGCAGCGCCCACCCCACCTATCTGTTCTATACAGCGCCCACCCCACCTATCTGTTCTATGCAGCGCCCGCCCCACCTATCTGTAATATGCAGCGCCCACCCAGACTGTCTGTTCTATGCAGCGCCCACCTATCCGTAATATGCAGCGCCCGCCTCACCTATCTGTTTTATGCAGCGCCCACCCCACCTATCTGTAATATGCAGCGCCCGTTCCACCTATCTTTAATATGCAGCGCCCACGCAGACTGTCTGTTCTATGCAGCGCCCACCTATCTGTAATATGCAGCGCCCGCCTCACCTATCTGTTCTATGCAGCGCCCAGCCCACCTATCTTTAATATGCAGCACCCACCCAGACTGTCTGTTCTATGCAGCGCCCACCTATCTGTAATATGCAGCGCCCGCCTCACCTATCTGTTCTATGCAGCGCCCGCCCCACCTATCTGTAATATGCAGCGCCCGTTCCACCTATCTTTAATATGCAGCTCCCACCCAGACTGTCTGTTCTATGCAGCGCCCACCTATCTGTAATATGCAGCGCCCGCCTCACCTATCTGTTCTATGCAGCGCCCACCCCACCTATCTTTAATATGCAGCACCCACCCAGACTGTCTGTTCTATGCAGCGCCCACCCCACCTATCTATAATATGCAGCGCCCACCCAGACAGTCTGTTCTATGCAGCGCCCACCCAGACTGTTTGTTCTATGCAGCGCCCGCCCCACCTATCTGTAATATGCAGCGCCCACCCAGACTGTTTGTTCTATGCAGCGCCTGTCCCACCTATCTGTAATATGCAGCGCCCACCCAGACTGTCTGTTCTAGGCAGCGCCCGCCCCACCTATCTGTAATATGCAGCGCCCACCCAGACTGTCTGTTCTATGCAGCGCCCGCCCCACCTATCTGTAATATGCAGCACCCACCCATCTGTAATATGCAGCGCCCACCCCACCTATCTGTTCTATGCAGCGCCCACCCCACCTATCTGTAATATGCAGCACCCACCCAGACTGTCTGTAATATGCAGCGCCCACCTATCTGTAATATGCAGCGCCCGCCCCACCCATCTTTAATATGCAGCACCCACCCAGACTGTCTGTTCTATGCAGTGCCCACCTATCTGTAATATGCAGCGCCCGCCCCACCTATCTGTTCTATGCAGCGCCCGCCCCACCTATCTGTAATATGCAGCGCCCGTCCCACCTATCTTTAATATGCAGCGCCCACCCAGACTGTCTGTTCTATGCAGCGCCCACCTATCTGTAATATGCAGCGCCCGCCTCACCTATCTGTTCTATGCAGCGCCCACCCCACCTATCTTTAATATGCAGCGCCCACCCAGACTGTCTGTTCTATGCAGCGCCCACCCCACCTATCTGTAATATGCAGCGCCCGTCCCACCTATCTTTAATATGCAGCGCCCACCCAGACTGTCTGTTCTATGCAGCGCCCACCTATCTGTAATATGCAGCGCCCGCCTCACCTATCTGTTCTATGCAGCGCCCACCCCACCTATCTTTAATATGCAGCGCCCACCCAGACTGTCTGTTCTATGCAGCGCCCTCCCCACCTATCTGTAATATGCAGCGCCCACCCAGACTGTCTATTCTATGCAGCGCCCACCCCACCTATCTGTAATATGCAGCGCCCACCCAGACTGTCTGTTCTATGCAGCGCCCTCCCCACCTATCTGTAATATGCAGCGCCCACCCAGACTGTCTATTCTATGCAGCGCCCACCCCACCTATCTGTAATATGCAGCGCCCACCCAGACTGTCTATTCTATGCAGCGCCCACCCCACCTATCTGTAATATGCAGCGCCCACCCAGACTGTCTGTTCTGTGCAGCGCCCACCCCACCTATCTGTAATATGCAGCGCCCACCCCACCTATCTGTTCTATGCAGCGCCCACCCCACCTATCTGTAATATGCAGCACCCACCCAGACTGTCTGTTCTATGCAGCGCCCACCTATCTGTAATATGCAGCGCCCGCCCCACCTATCTGTTCTATGCAGTGCCCACCCCACCTATCTTTAATATGCAGCACCCACCCAGACTGTCTGTTCTATGCAGTGCCCACCTATCTGTAATATGCAGCGCCCGCCCCACCCATCTGTTCTATGCAGCGCCCACCCCACCTATCTGTAATATGCAGCGCCCACCCAGACTGTCTGTTCTATGCAGCGCCCACCCAGACTGTCTGTTCTATGCAGCGCCCACCCAGACTGTCTGTTCTATGCAGCGCCCACCCAGACTGTCTGTTCTATGCAGCGCCCACCCAGACTGTCTGTTCTATGCAGCGCCCACCCAGACTGTCTGTTCTATGCAGCGCCCACCCAGACTGTCTGTTCTATGCAGCGCCCACCTATCTGTAATATGCAGCGCCCGCCCCACCCATCTTTAATATGCAGCACCCACCCAGACTGTCTGTTCTATGCAGTGCCCACCTATCTGTAATATGCAGCGCCCGCCCCACCTATCTGTTCTATGCAGCGCCCACCCCACCTATCTGTTCTATGCAGCGCCCGCCCCACCTATCTGTAATATGCAGCGCCCGTCCCACCTATCTTTAATATGCAGCGCCCACCCAGACTGTCTGTTCTATGCAGCGCCCACCTATCTGTAATATGCAGCGCCCGCCTCACCTATCTGTTCTATGCAGCGCCCACCCCACCTATCTTTAATATGCAGCGCCCACCCAGACTGTCTGTTCTATGCAGCGCCCACCCCACCTATCTGTAATATGCAGCGCCCGTCCCACCTATCTTTAATATGCAGCGCCCACCCAGACTGTCTGTTCTATGCAGCGCCCACCTATCTGTAATATGCAGCGCCCGCCTCACCTATCTGTTCTATGCAGCGCCCACCCCACCTATCTTTAATATGCAGCGCCCACCCAGACTGTCTGTTCTATGCAGCGCCCTCCCCACCTATCTGTAATATGCAGCGCCCACCCAGACTGTCTATTCTATGCAGCGCCCACCCCACCTATCTGTAATATGCAGCGCCCACCCAGACTGTCTGTTCTATGCAGCGCCCTCCCCACCTATCTGTTATATGCAGCGCCCACCCAGACTGTCTATTCTATGCAGCGCCCACCCCACCTATCTGTAATATGCAGCGCCCACCCAGACTGTCTGTTCTATGCAGCGCCCACCCCACCTATCTGTAATATGCAGCGCCCACCCCACCTATCTGTTCTATGCAGCGCCCACCCCACCTATCTGTAATATGCAGCACCCACCCAGACTGTCTGTTCTATGCAGCGCCCACCTATCTGTAATATGCAGCGCCCGCCCCACCTATCTGTTCTATGCAGTGCCCACCCCACCTATCTTTAATATGCAGCACCCACCCAGACTGTCTGTTCTATGCAGTGCCCACCTATCTGTAATATGCAGCGCCCGCCCCACCCATCTGTTCTATGCAGCGCCCACCCCACCTATCTGTTCTATGCAGCGCCCACCCAGACTGTCTGTTCATTGCAGCGCCCGTCCCACCTATCTTTAATATGCAGCGCCCACCCAGACTGTCTGTTCTATGCAGCGCCCACCTATCTGTAATATGCAGCGCCCGCCCCACCTATCTGTTCTATGCAGCGCCCGCCCCACCTATCTGTTCTATGCAGCGCCCACCCCACCTATCTGTAATATGCAGCGCCCGTCCCACCTATCTTTAATATGCAGCGCCCACCCAGACTGTCTGTTCTATGCAGCGCCCACCTATCTGTAATATGCAGCGCCCGCCTCACCTATCTGCTCTATGCAGCGCCCACCCCACCTATCTTTAATATGCAGCGCCCACCCAGACTGTCTGTTCTATGCAGCGCCCACCCCACCTATCTGTAATATGCAGCGCCCGTCCCACCTATCTTTAATATGCAGCGCCCACCCAGACTGTCTGTTCTATGCAGCGCCCACCCAGACTGTCTGTTCTATGCAGCGCCCACCTATCTGTAATATGCAGCGCCCGCCTCACCTATCTGCTCTATGCAGCGCCCGTCCCACCTATCTTTAATATGCAGCGCCCACCCAGACTGTCTGTTCTATGCAGCTCCCACCTATCTGTAATATGCAGCGCCCGCCTCACCTATCTGTTCTATGCAGCGCCCACCCCACCTATCTTTAATATGCAGCGCCCACCCAGACTGTCTATTCTATGCAGCGCCCACCCCACCTATCTGTAATATGCAGCTCCCGCCCCACCTATCTGTTCTATGCAGCGCCCACCCAGACTGTCTGTTCTATGCAGCGCCCACCCAGACTGTCTGTTCTATGCAGCGCCCACCCAGACTGTCTGTTCTATGCAGCGCCCACCCAGACTGTCTGTTCTATGCAGCGCCCACCCAGACTGTCTGTTCTATGCAGCGCCCACCCAGACTGTCTGTTCTATGCAGCACCCGCCCCACTTATCTGTAATATGCAGCGCCCACCCAGAGTGTCTGTTCTATGCAGCGCCCGCCCCACCTATCTGTAATATGCAGCGCCCACCCAGACTGTCTGTTCTATGCAGCGCCCTCCCCACCTATCTGTAATATGCAGCGCCCACCCAGACTGTCTGTTCTATGCAGCGCCCACCCCACCTATCTGTAATATGCAGCGCCCACCCCACCTATCTGTAATATGCAGCACCCACCCAGACTGTCTGTTCTATGCAGCGCCCACCCCACCTATCTGTAATATGCAGCGCCCACCCCACCTATCTGTTCTATGCAGCGCCCACCCCACCTATCTTTAATATGCAGCACCCACCCAGACTGTCTGTTCTATGCGGCGCCCACCCCACCTATCTGTTCTATGCAGCGCCCACCCCACCTATCTGTAATATGCAGCACCCACCCAGACTGTCTGTTCTATGCAGCGCCCTCCCCACCTATCTGTAATATGCAGCGCCCACCCAGACTGTCTGTTCTATGCAGCGCCCACCCCACCTATCTGTAATATGCAGCGCCCACCCCACCTATCTGTTCTATGCAGCGCCCACCCCACCTATCTGTAATATGCAGCACCCACCCAGACTGTCTGTTCTATGCAGCGCCCACCTATCTGTAATATGCAGCGCCCGCCCCACCTATCTGTTCTATGCAGTGCCCACCCCACCTATCTTTAATATGCAGCACCCACCCAGACTGTCTGTTCTATGCAGTGCCCACCTATCTGTAATATGCAGCGCCCGCCCCACCCATCTGTTCTATGCAGCTCCCACCCCACCTATCTGTTCTATGCAGCGCCCACCCAGACTGTCTGTTCTATGCAGCGCCCGTCCCACCTATCTTTAATATGCAGCGCCCACCCAGACTGTCTGTTCTATGCAGCGCCCACCTATCTGTAATATGCAGCGCCCGCCTCACCTATCTGTTCTATGCAGTGCCCGCCCCACCTATCTGTAATATGCAGCACCCACCCAGACTGTCTGTTCTATGCAGCGCCCGTCCCACCTATCTTTAATATGCAGCGCCCACCCAGACTGTCTGTTCTATGCAGCGCCCACCTATCTGTAATATGCAGCGCCCGCCCCACCTATCTGTTCTATGCAGCGCCCGCCCCACCTATCTGTTCTATGCAGCGCCCGCCCCACCTATCTGTTCTATGCAGCGCCCACCCCACCTATCTGTTCTATGCAGCGCCCACCCCACCTATCTGTAATATGCAGCGCCCACCCCACCTATCTGTAATATGCAGCGCCCGTCCCACCTATCTTTAATATGCAGCGCCCACCCAGACTGTCTGTTCTATGCAGCGCCCACCTATCTGTAATATGCAGCGCCCGCCTCACATGTAGCAGAGCCGAGTCTGTCATTCGGCACAACTCCAGAAACCCCAGTGATGTGCCCGTCATAGTACTGCAGGACCCCAGCCCCATGATCCATACTCCGCCTTAGCGTTCAATCACACATTCAGCTCTGCTACATCTGGGTAATGTCTGTTCATAGAAAACAAAAACAAAATAAGTGGTGATAATTCTGGGGCCCGAACTGCAGAGGTCACCTGTGTGCACCGGCTCCACTCCAAATCTCATGCTCCCAGAATCCAGCTGGGGGCCATGTTTGGTCAGGTGATCTGCGGGGCTGCGGCTGTGCGGACGTCGCCTTCTTCTAATACTAGAGGCTTTCGTGCTTTCCTGCAACGCGGAGCCCGAAGATTCCTCCTCCAGCAAATCGGACTCTGCAGAAAGTATATACAGAGCATGTTATATCTGGGGTGTTACATAGGACTGCAGAACATTATTATGTGCTCTGCACTGTGTTATCTTGGGTGTTACATAGGACTGCAGAACATTATCTGTGCTCTGCACTGTGTTATCTGTGGCGTTACATAGGACTGCAGATATATGTGCTCTGCACTGTGTCATCAGTGGCGTTACATAGGACTGCAGATATCTGTGCTCTGCACTGTGTCATCAGTGGCGTTACATAACAGTGCAGAACACAGATATCTGCAGTCCTATGTAACGCCACTGATGACAGTGCAGAGCACAGATATCTGCAGTCCTATGTAACGCCACTGATGACACAGTGCAGAGCACAGATATCTGCAGTCCTATGTAACGCCACAGATAACAGTGCAGAACACATATCTGCAGTCCTATCTGTGGCGTTACATAGGACTGCAGATATCTGTGCTCTGCACTGTGTTATCTGTGGCGTTACATAGGACTGCAGATATCTGTGCTCTGCACTGTGCCTTCAGTGGCGTTACATAGGACTGCAGATATCTGTGCTCTGCGCTGTGTCATTACATAGGACTGCAGATATCATAGGACTGCAGATATCTGTGCTCTGCACTGTGTTATCTGAGGTCTCACCTAACTGTTTGAAGTAATCCTCCAGGCCGCTCCAGGAGTTCCTCTCGATGAACGTCTTGACGAGACCCCACGGCTGCTTCTTGTACTTCACATCTGTGCACACACTGGAGACACATCAGGACCAATCAGAGAAGGCCAATTATCTCAAGTACCCGCCCCCGAGGATCTAGCACATCACCGTATTAGTATTTATGGGACCCCCGATGCTTACCGCAGTCTGCACTTGTGCTTCGAGGCTCGGGAGATGCAGTACTTGTTCACAGTGTAGAAGTAGTCGTGGTACGGGACGTCATGTGTGAACACCTCCGTCTCTACAGAGTAGTACTGGCCCTCCTGACTCTCTTTATACAGGGTCTGAAATGGGTAACACTTCATATTCCACATAAGAACGTTACCCTGCTCCTTCCAGACTGTGACCTCCCACCAGATCAACAAGCCCATCTACTGAAATACTCTGTGCTGCTGGGAGTACTCCAGCTCAACTACTGTGCAACGTTCATCTGTGACCTCCCAGGGGGGCAGCACTCATTTCCTGAAATACTCTGTGCTGCACCCCCCCTCCCACCAGGGATTAGCCACTTGCCTCTACATAAAGCATGATGGCGGGAGCGGGCCTGACATAAAGCATCATGTATGGCTGGATATCGGCATGCAACCTGTGCATCACCCGTAGTATGCTGATGGAGGGGGCATTTAGGACCCCCGTAGAGTAGCCGGACCGCCGCTGGAGGCTTCTAAGATCCCGGTCTGCTCCTGCAGCGCAGCGGCGCCGGCCTCCTTCCCCATCGTGACTAATGTGCTGAGTGCGGAGCAGGCGGTATCGATCCCCTGTGCTCTGCAGGGTGTAATGGGCGGTATAATGCTCTATTATTACGCTATTACCCAGAGATTGATCTGCCACTGTTCAGCTCCCCGTCCGGACCCCCGCTGCGTCTTAAAGGGGCTCAATCATTACATTAAGCTTTAATACACTTGATCTTCCAGTTCATCAAGATTCTCAACATCTCTGCTTGCTGTCAGTGAATGATATAAACCAATGACACTGCTTGGATTGTCAGGGGGCAGGGAAGCATTGTGACCCCACTAGCCACGTAATAATGCCCCCTGTAAGCAGAGCCGGCGGCACAAGTGGCAAGATGCAGTGGTCTTACCGCACCACCTTTGCGGGGACGCCGGCATCTCCAAGGTGGCGCTTGCCGGACATCCTCTGCACCCAGACAGAAGTCCGGGACACCTCATTATTTGTTCTTTCTGTACCCCTAATAACTCGGCTGGACACAAACACTCTGCGGCTCGTCAGGACGGGGCGATATCCACCTTTACCTGTTTGTCTGTAGCGGACGTGTACTTCCCGATCAGCGGGTTATTGATGGTGATGGTGTAGGTCTGTGTCCTCGTCTGGTTGCCGCTGCTGTCGTGCTGCCAGGGGGTCGACTCCAGATCTGAATGACAGAGATGGATTACACGGCAAAGTAAGGAACCATCAACATCTACCTCCTGCCGACAGCTCGCTAGGTGTGGACATTGAGGAGGACGGTCACTGGCCAGCGGAGGCCGAGCTGGCGTTTGGCACCGGCATCTGCACTCACCAAACACCTTCCGGGAAGAGTAGAACTTCTGCATGAAGCGCGACGGTGTGAAGAGAAGCTGGAACATTCGCTCCGCGCTGATGTGGAAGACGCGGTTGATGTATAATCTGCCCTCCACCTGCTCCTCTTGAAGACGCTCATCTGGAGGAGGAGAAAGAGTTAATCAGGAGTCGAGTATAAGGGCACTGCCAACCTTCTCTATGATGACACCAAAGGGGCACATGGGCCGAAATAACCACGGCCACCAAGACGAGGGTCCCGGACACTCCAGGGTCACAGACCCTTCTTTCTGCTGAATCTGGAGGGCCAAGGATCAGTGGCCCCATACATCACACAGTGCCCTCTTATCCCCTGGATGGGGCCACAGCAGCACAGTATCATCATCCAGGTGAGACCAACCCTACATGTAATCCTGTAGAAAAAAAACGGATGTCGAGAGCGGCCGCCCCCTGCCCCGTACCTTCCCTGGAGGAGTCAGAGCCAGTAGTCCTGTCCGCCTGCTGGTTTTCATTTCCATTGAGGTCCAGGGCCAGGGCGGGTGTCCCGATGTGCGACCGGAGGCTGCTTTTCCTGGTTGAGCTCAGGAGGGGGCTTCTTCCAACCGCCTTCTCCCCCTGACCCTCTTCAGACAGGGTCTGGCCCGCTATCTAAAATAATCAGAGGGTCAATCAATAGTGGGCATGTGGGCCCCCCTTACGGGCCCACCGTGTGAGCCAGACCCCTTGCGGCTCTGCCGGGCGAGCCAGCCCCCCTTGCGACCCCGCCAGGAGAGCCAACCTCCCTTGCGGCCCCGCTAGGCGAGCCAGCCCCGCCCCTGCGGCCCCACCGTGCGAGCCAGCCCTCCTTGCGGCCCCGCCATGCGAGCCAACCCTCCTTGCGCCCCCGCCGTGCGAAGCCAGCCCCCTTACGGTCCCGCTGTGTCTTACAAACCTCATTACTAATAGCACTATGCTCAGCATCCCATGAAGCCAGTCATACTCCCACAGGAGTTCTGCAATCCTCCCTGACTTCCAGACACCCCAACCCTCAGTACTGGAGCTCTGTGCTCAGAAACATGGCCGTGTGCCCAGACGGCGCTCCCCGCCCGCCACCCACCCACAGGCGTCTCACCATCTGCAGTAGGTTCAGTGAATCGGTCTCGGTCTGGGATATGACATCTCGGGTGAGAGATCCGCTCTTAGAGGTCTTCTCAATCTTCTCTCCGAAGTCTTCTGTGGCCGGCTTCATTGGAGTCCTACAAGACAGAGGACGAGTGATGCAGACAGGTGAACGATATCACATTCATTCCTGGCCCAATTACTGATAATTACAGCTCTGTTCTTAATTGCACCTGTGTGCGGCACCCTCCCAACCCTGCAGAGAAGCCCGTGTCACGTCACCACGGATCCAGATCCATTACCTCCCCACAGGCCCAAGATTCGTGATAGGGACCATAAAAAGGAGGAGCTTATCTTAAGCAGGGGCAGGGAAACAAAAGGTCACATGATTTTAGATTTAAATATTGGGAAGAGTGAATCTTTCAGTAGTGCAGCCTCAGGACTTTAAAATCTCCGATCAGTCGTATCTCAGAACCACCAGGGCTTATACTCTAGAGGTATGTAATAACAGACATAAGGCAGAGCTCGTTGGCGGCGTGCCTCCTACCTGGCCGGTGCGGTGTCCTCTGGCGGCACAGTTAGATAATCCATTTCCTCATTATTCAGGCCCAGTTCAGTCCCATAACTCTGCTGCACCAGCTGCCAGAACTCCTTCTTGGTGAGAGCCTGTGACAACACAAGTAGCTGATAAATACTGGGCTCACACCAAAGGGGCCCCCGACCACCCCAGCCCAGATCAGGGCCCATACAACAACTCAGACAGAAGAGCCCCTCTCATTTTCCCTTTTGCACCATCATAATGAGTAGATGACCAAGGCTACACCGGAGGGTGACAGGAGGGGCGCGGGGAGGCAATGCTGGAGAGTGACAGGAGGGGCGCGGGGAGGCTATGCTGGAGAGTGACAGGAGGGGCGCGGGGAGGCTATGCTGGAGAGTGACAGGAGGGGCGCGGGGAGGCTATGCTGGAGAGTGACAGGAGGGGCGCGGGGAGGCTATGCTGGAGGGTGACAGGAGGGGCGCGGGGAGGCTATGCTGGAGGGTGACAGGAGGGGCGCGGGGAGGCTATGCTGGAGGGTGACAGGAGGGGCGCGGGGAGGCTATGCTGGAGGGTGACAGGAGGAGCGCGGGGAGGCTATGCTGGAGGGTGACAGGAGGGGCGCGGGGAGGCTATGCTGGAAAGTGACAGGAGGGGCGCGGGGAGGCTATGCTGGAAAGTGACAGGAGGGGCGTGGGAACGCTATGCTGGAAAGTGACAGGAGGGGCGCGGGGAGGCTATGCTGGAGGGTGACAGGAGGGGCACGGGGAGGCTATGCTGGAGGGTGACAGGAGGGGCGTGGGAACGCTATGCTGGAGGGTGACAGGAGGGGCGTGGGAACGCTATGCTGGAGGGTGACAGGAGGGGCGTGGGAACGCTATGCTGGAGGGTGACAGGAGGGGCGTGGGAACGCTATGCTGGAGGGTGACAGGAGGGGCGTGGGAACGCTATGCTGGAGGGTGACAGGAGGGGCGTGGGAACGCTATGCTGGAGGGTGACAGGAGGGGCGTGGGAACGCTATGCTGGAGGGTGACAGGAGGGGCGTGGGAACGCTATGCTGGAGGGTGACAGGAGGGGCGTGGGAACGCTATGCTGGAGGGTGACAGGAGGGGCGTGGGAACGCTATGCTGGAGGGTGACAGGAGGGGCGTGGGAACGCTATGCTGGAGGGTGACAGGAGGGGCGTGGGAACGCTATGCTGGAGGGTGACAGGAGGGGCGTGGGAACGCTATGCTGGAGGGTGACAGGAGGGGCGTGGGAACGCTATGCTGGAGGGTGACAGGAGGGGCGTGGGAACGCTATGCTGGAGGGTGACAGGAGGGGCGTGGGAACGCTATGCTGGAGGGTGACAGGAGGGGCGTGGGAACGCTATGCTGAAGGGTGACAGGAGGGGCGTGGGAACGCTATGCTGGAGGGTGACAGGAGGGGCGTGGGAACGCTATGCTGGAGGGTGACAGGAGGGGCGTGGGAACGCTATGCTGGAGGGTGACAGGAGGGGCGTGGGAACGCTATGCTGGAGGGTGACAGGAGGGGCGTGGGAACGCTATGCTGGAGGGTGACAGGAGGGGCGTGGGAACGCTATGCTGGAGGGTGACAGGAGGGGCGTGGGAACGCTATGCTGGAGGGTGACAGGAGGGGCGTGGGAACGCTATGCTGGAGGGTGACAGGAGGGGCGTGGGAACGCTATGCTGGAGGGTGACAGGAGGGGCGTGGGAACGCTATGCTGGAGGGTGACAGGAGGGGCGTGGGAACGCTATGCTGGAGGGTGACAGGAGGGGCGTGGGAACGCTATGCTGGAGGGTGACAGGAGGGGCGTGGGAACGCTATGCTGGAGGGTGACAGGAGGGGCGTGGGAACGCTATGCTGGAGGGTGACAGGAGGGGCGTGGGAACGCTATGCTGGAGGGTGACAGGAGGGACGCGGGGAGACTAAGCTGAAGAGTGTCAGGGAAGCGGTCCGGGAAGGAGGGATACGGGGAGACAATCCCAGATTGTGACAGGACAGATGCATTTTGCAGCTGAATCCTCCGGTCCGGAGAATCTGATTACAGGCAGAACCGGTTCCTCACTGATAATAAACATATAGCGGTGATTCCTGGGATGGGTCATTATTATACCAGGAATATACCGTCACATTCCAGACTGTGGCATCATCCTCATACTTCAGGGATATTTCAGGAGATCATGGTGAGGGAGGAGACAGAGCGCCATATGGCGGTACAGACCGGAGCAACAAAGAAGTGATGTGAATGGGCACTGTGTAATGATTCATTTCACCTGTGGGGGCGCCGCAGGGAAACTGAACACATGCTGCCAGGTAACAGCCTGGGGACTCCTATAGGAGGACACTTTGGAATCACCTTGTTCTTAGAAGTAGGAACAGTCCATATCGGAGAATGCCTATAAAGCCTAAACAGACCAGACCACAATGCAAATGGTGGAAACTCCTAAATCCCTGCCAATCACCGTCCTGTCTGCTGTCCTGTCACGAGATTTGTTCTGTTCCCTGGTTCAGATGGGTGGAATATCTGCCGCCTCGTCTACATCATCCACATGAGAGCGCCATCTTCAAGAAATCGGAGGAGCTTAGGTATCTTGGGCTCCATCAATTGGATCTTCTGTCATCTTTCTCCGAGGACTTGTGGCCGTACTTCCCCTTTAAATCTCTCCTCCACCATCCATCCTATAGCTACCTAACTACTGGAGGCCTAATAATCATTACAATATACGGGAAGGTGATCGGCTCCAGCAACGGCGCGGTAGCTCCCAGTGTCTTATCGCATGCAGTGACGACGTGTTATTGACAGCGCTGCAGACAGAGAGCAGAGCGGCTCATGCCATCTACTTAGGCAAAAGTATAGGAGTAACCCCGGCACACTAATAACATGAAAGTAAAGTCTTCTCAACGACAGTCTTTAATTGTTGTGATTTTATTGATTGTGAAAAAAAAGGGTGGTGTTACAATCCAAAAAAGGGTGGTGTTACAATCCAACGTTTCAGCTCTACATCTCGAGCTTTCATCAGGGATATGACTAGATCCTTCCGGCCTCCTCCACACCTGACTAGATTTAGGACACAAGGACGGGAGTCACGTGCTGACCCTACACATCGTGGTTACTATAGGTACTGTTCCAGCAGCTGGATTACAAAGGCAAACCTATACCACTTATACACACACCTCAAAACCAAGGATCTAGTCATATCCCTGATGAAAGCTCGAGATGTAGAGCTGAAACGTTGGATTGTAACACCACCCTTTTTTGGATTGTAACACCACCCTTTTTTTTCACAATCAATAAAATCACAACAATTAAAGACTGTCGTTGAGAAGACTTTACTTTCATGTTATTAGTGTGCCGGGGTTACTCCTATACTTTAGTCTTGTTTTTTCCCAGAGCACCTAAGTTGGGGTTTGAGCCTGTCATATCTACTTTATATCTACTTAGGCAGTCACTGGCCTCGCTGATTGGCCGACGTGACGTCAGCGCTGCAGACACTAGAAGCAGCGGCACAGCCTGAGCACTGGACCTGGGGAGAGTGAGTAAAGCATTATATATCAGTCAGTCTGTAGCCAAGGGTGAAGGAATCTTTTGTAACCAAAGAACATAGTGACTTGTGCTGCAGGATGTAGAGTATGTTACTAACAGTCGTGATGACGTGCAGCGCCGGCGGTGGACACGCAGTGCAGTATATGGGTCTCATGGTATCTGTGGAATGTGGTCTGGAAATTTTACAAACAAAGCGACAATTTAACCTTCGTTTTACTGGAGACAACAATGCAAAACTGCAGCTAAATACCTGGAACCGGCGGCGGATTTACATGCCAGGGGCCCGAGGACAGAGAAGGGGGATCGGATCGCCGTGGGCAGAGTTTCTACACTGCAGCCGGTCAGAACAAGAAGAGGAAAGAGCCGCAACTGGATGCAGCAACAAACTCAGAAGACCTCAGCCTCCAACAGACAAAGCAGCGGAGCTGGAGACTCCAATCACACCTGTGCACACACGGAAAGAGCGGCGGCCGGAATATCCAACGGCAGGAGGCGAGGTTCAGACGACTCCAGAGCAGTGCACGGCCCTACACCTTGTGCATCCGGACGTCCGCCCACCGGCTCAAGAGTCCCACATAGGCGACATTCGTTTTCATGAGATTTCCATTATTTGGCCAAAAAAAGATGCGAAAGTTTGTGAACCAGAGGAACAAGGACATCGTGATGGCGGGAACGACAAGAGGCACAACGCCACCAAGTGCCCAGATGGAAGGTTCACCTCCGCCAGAACATCAGAAGACAAAGAGAGGCGGAAAAGACGGAGAAACAACTGAAAAACCTGAAGACCCCACACAAGGCCAAGAAGACATGCAGAGCCTCGTACAGGAGCAGGGTGGTCCTGGTCACACTTTATAGGGGCCTCTGGGAAAAAAGATAACTGCTCGCCCCTTGTCAGTCAACGTGAACCTTCCAATTTACAAAAAATAAAAAAAACTCACAATCAGAGGTAAAGGTCAAAGCAGACGGTGCGGGGGTGGTGCGAGGGGCTGGAGGGCAGAGCGTCAGTCGCCATCTGACCCAGGCCTAACACTACTCACAGCTGAATACTTGTTACAGTTGCAGCAGTACAATCACATGTTCCTTCAGCCTGATATATTTCACCTGCACCGATACATTGTGACAAGAGAGTCAGTAAGTAGATCAGTGAGAAGAGGGGAAAGTTGTAGAATTCCCTTGAGGGACACTGACGTCCCTTTTCGCCTCTGGGTGCGTTCTTTCTCCTAAATCACCAGTAATGGTTTCCTGACCGTATTTGCTACTGATCCACATCGGACAGCGGCGGATCCCATCCAACCTAGAGCGCCAGCTCTGCAGCCCCGCGGACTGGGAGTAGGGGGCGCTCTCCTATCTGCAGGTATCGGCAGCGACTTATCTCATTCACGACAGATATGGAAGTAATAAAGAGAACTTTCTATATATCTTATCTATACAGCCTGATCCCGGGCGATCACTCCTGTGTCTGGTGACACCTGGCCGAGAACCGCACACCTGCACCTGGTTGAGTGTGAACTATATACATACATATATATATATATACACAGTACAGACACAGCGGCAGTGGCGCAGCAGATCTCCAGGCATGATGATTCATACACATCCACTCACCTGCTCCGCACAGCCGGAGGGTCAGCCGGGCGCCCAGGTGAAATCCTCACCCGGATCCTAACCCCGATCTCAGGGTTTCGCTGCAGAACCTTCTGTTATCATTTCACTTCCTAGTACACAGGATACAAGAGCACAGCACCACCCCAAACCTGAAAGTGTGCACCAGAGAGCCGCCCACACTGCAAGCACAGGTGAGCAGGCTTAAAGGGACGGTGCACCAGCAACAGCAGCGAGGGATCCGAAACTCTGCCACTCACAGCAACACAATCTAGCAATAATCTATTATCTATTATACAGTACAATATCTGAAAACATAAAAAAGTTAAACTTAATGTTTAATTACTATGTCTATACACAATGTACAAGAATATAACTACTATAATACTGCCCCCTATGTACAAGAATATAACTACTATAATACTGCTCCTATGTACAAGAATATAACTACTATAATACTGCCCCTATGTACAAGAATATAACTACTATAATACTGCTCCTATGTACAAGAATATAACTACTATAATACTGCCCCTATGTACAAGAATATATCTACTATAATACTGCTCCTATGTACAAGAATATAACTACTATAATACTGCTCCTATGTACAAGAATATAACTACTATAATACTGCCCCTATGTACAAGAATATAACTACTATAATACTGCCCCTATGTACAAGAATATAACTACTATAATACTGCTCCTATGTACAAGAATATAACTACTATAATACTGCCCCTATGTACAAGAATATATCTACTATAATACTGCCCCCTATGTACAAGAATATAACTACTATAATACTGCTCCTATGTACAAGAATATAACTACTATAATACTGCCCCTATTTACAAGAATATAACTACTATAATACTGCCCCTATGTACAAGAATATAACTACTATAATACTGCCTCCTATGTACAAGAATATAACTACTATATTACTGCCCCTAGGTACAAGAATATAACTACTATAATACTGCCCCTATGTACAAGAATATAACTACTATAATACTGCCCCTTATGTACAAGAATATAACTACTATAATACTGCCTCCTATGTACAAGAATATAACTACTATAATACTGCCCCTAGGTACAAGAATATAACTACTATAATACTGCCCCTATGTACAAGAATATAACTACTATAATACTGCCCCTATGTACAAGAATATAACTACTATAATACTGCCTCCTATGTACAAGAATATAACTACTATAATACTGCCCCTATGTACAAGAATATAACTACTATAATACTGCTCCTATGTACAAGAATATAAGTACTATAATACTGCCCCTATGTACAAGAATATAACTACTATAATACTGCCCCCTATGTACAAGAATATAACTACTATAATACTGCCCCTATGTACAAGAATATAACTACTATAATACTGCCCCTATGTACAAGAATATAACTACTATAATACTGCTCCTATGTACAAGAATATAACTACTATAATACTGCCCCTATGTACAAGAATATAACTACTATAATACTGCTCCTATGTACAAGAATATAACTACTATAATACTGCCCCTATGTACAAGAATATAACTAATATAATGCTGCCCCCTATATACAAGAATATAACTACTATAATACTGCCCCTATGTACAAGAATATAACTACTATAATACTGCCCCCTATGTACAAGAATATAACTACTATAATACTGCCCCTATGTACAAGAATATAACTACTATAATACTGCTCCTATGTACAAGAATATAACTACTATAATACTGCTCCTATGTACAAGAATATAACTACTATAATACTGCCCCTGTGTACAGGAATATAACTACTATAATACTGCTCCTATGTACAAGAATATAACTACTATAATACTGCCCCTATATACAAGAATATAACTACTATAATACTGCCCCCTATGTACAAGAATATAACTACTATAATACTGCCCCTATGTACAAGAATATAACTACTATTATACTGCCCCTATGTACAAGAATATAAATACTATAATACTGCCCCCTATGTACAGGAATATAACTACTATAATACTGCCCCTATGTACAAGAATATAACTACTATAATACTGCCCCTGTGTACAGGAATATAACTACTATAATACTGCCCCTATGTACAAGAATATAACTACTATAATACTCTCCTTATGTACAAGAATATAACTACTATAATACTGCCCCTATGTACAAGAATATAACTACTATAATACTGCCCCTATGTACAAGAATATAACTACTATAATACTGCCCCTATGTACAAGAATATAACTACTATAATACTGCCCCTATGTACAAGAATATAACTACTATAATACTCTCCTTATGTACAAGAATATAACTACTATAATACTGCCCCTGTGTACAGGAATATAACTACTATAATACTGCCCCTATGTACAAGAATATAACTACTATAATACTCTCCTTATGTACAAGAATATAACTACTATAATACTGCCCCTATGTACAAGAATATAACTACTATAATACTGCCCCTATGTACAAGAATATAACTACTATAATACTGCCCCTATGTACAAGAATATAACTACTATTAGGTTGGGGTCACACTGGCGAGGAATACGTCCGAGTGAGAGGCATTAAAAGCACGCATTAGACACGGACCAATGATTCTCTATGGGGCAGCTCCCATCAGCCGTATATTTCTCATCCGTATTCTATGGTCCGTGCCAATTGCAGCAAGCTGCGATTGTCAGCGTACTACGGCCGTAGTACGCCAATGCAAGTCTATGGGTGCGCAAAAAATACGGATTACACACGGACCACACATGTGACTTGCGAGAAATACACACCCGGTGTCTCTTAGCAAAGCCGGCAATTCAGTGCACGATACAGTAAACTCACACTGACAGGTTTAATAAAGAAACGAAAGAATAGATATAGACACATAGAATATATATATATATATGCATTCTATGTGTCTATATCTATTCTTTGGTTTCTGTTAGAAACCCTGTCATTGGGCTCCATTATATGTCCATTTTGCAAGCCTGCGAGAAAATCTCACCATACGGATGCTTACATGCGCAAAATACGCGACCACACCTTGATTACGGATGACATACGGAGCACTGTGTAGGGGCCATTCATCCGTATTACGCATGTAAAATACTGACCGTATTTTGCGTCGGTTAGTGTGACCCCGGCCTAATACTGCTCTTATGTACAAGAATATAACTACTATAATACTGCTCCTATGTACAAGAATATAACTACTATAATACTGCGCCTATGTACAAGAATATAACTACTATAATACTGCCCCTATGTACAAGAATATAACTACTATAATACTGCCCCTATGTACATGAATATAACTACTATAATACTGCTCCTATGTACAAGAATATAACTACTATAATACTGCCCCCTATGTACAAGAATATAACTACTATAATACTGCTCCTATGTACAAGAATATAACTACTATAATACTGCCCCCTATGTACAAGACTATAACTGCTATAATACTGCTCCTATGTACAAGAATATAACTACTATAATACTGCTCCTATGTACAAGAATATAACTACTATAATACTGCCCCCATGTACAAGAATATAACTACTATAATACTGCCCCTATGTACAAGAATATAACTACTATAATATTGCTCCCTATGTACAAGAATATATCTACTATAATGCTGCCCCCTATGTACAAGAATATAACTACTATAATACTGCCCCTATGTACAAGAATATAACTGCTATAATACTGCTCCTATGTACAAGAATATAACTACTATAATACTGCTCCTATGTACAAGAATATAGCTACTATAATACTGCCCCTATGTACAAGAATATAACTACTATAATACTGCCCCTATGTACAAGAATATAACTACTATAATACTGCTTCTACGTACAAGAATATAACTACTATAATACTGCCCCTATGTACAAGAATATAACTACTATAATACTGCTCCCTATGTACAAGAATATAACTACTATAATACTGCCCCCTATGTACAAGAATATAACTACTATAATACTGCCCCTATGTACAAGAATATAACTACTATAATACTGCTCCCTATGTACAAGAATATAACTACTATAATACTGCCCCCTATGTACAAGAATATAACTACTATAATACTGCCCCTGTGTACAAGAATATAACTACTATAATGCAGCCCCCTATATACAAGAATATAACTACTATAATACTGCTCCTATGTACAAGAATATAACTACTATAATACTGCTCCTATGTACAAGAATATAACTACTATAATACTGCCCCCTATATATAAGAATATAACTACTATAATACTGCTCCTGTGTACAAGATTATAACTACTATAATACTGCTCCTATGTACAAGAATATAACTACTATAATACTGCTGCTATGTACAAGAATATAACTACTATAATACTGCCCCTATGTACAAGAATATAACTACTATAATACTGCCCCCTATGTACAAGAATATAACTACTATAATACTGCTCCTATGTACAAGAATATAACTACTATAATACTGCCCCTATGTACAAGAATATAACTACTATAATACTGCTCCTATGTACAAGAATATAACTACTATAATACTGCTGCTATGTACAAGAATATAACTACTATAATACTGCTCCTATGTACAAGAATATAACTACTATAATACTGCTCCTATGTACAAGAATATAACTACTATAATACTGCCCCTATGTACAAGATTATAACTACTATAATACTGCTCCTATGTACAAGAATATAACTACTATAATACTGCTGCTATGTACAAGAATATAACTACTATAATACTGCCCCTATGTACAAGAATATAACTACTATTATACTGCCCCCTATGTACAAGAATATAACTACTATAATACTGCCCCCTATGTGATGCTGACGATTGTGCTGCTTTTGGAGACGTCACATCGACAGAGGAGCTTGTTTTCCATCTGCCGAGGCGATTGACAGTCGGCTTCCCGTTGTCTTATTCCGTGGATCTGGCTGTCAATCAGTGTGACCTATCTCCTTGTGAGATCTTAGCCTCACAGCAAAAAAAATACAAAAGACCTGGAAACCCCCGTTAAGGCTATATTCACACGTTGCGTTTTTGCAGCGTTTTACATGGTAATTTTCAGCTGTATTCCACAGCACCAGCAAAGTCTATGAGACCTCAGAAATCTCGTGCACACACTTTGCTTTTTTCCTGACTGCTTTGTTTTTGCAATATGCAGCACGTCTCTTATTTCAGCGTTTTTCACCCAATGAAAGCAGTTTGTGCAAAAAAAAAAAAAACCCTGCAAAAATCGCAGGTATCAGGTTTTGCTCCGTTTTTGGTGCCAAAACATGAAGTTGAATCAGATTATTTTTTATGCATTAAACTTTATCAGCGTGCACAATTTAAGTAAAGCGTGCTTTATGTCAGCAGCTGAAACTTTGCATAAAAAAAGACTCAGTAAAAACGCAACAAGTGAACAAAGCCTAAGGGTTCCGATCGCTTCTGCTACTTGCAGATGTCGGCTGTGTGACGCAGCTGGCATGTGCCATGTAGAAGGGGTTAAACCACCAGTATAAAGTCAGGACCGCTCTGCACGACTATGCGTGTTGCTTCCTCATACTTCCCCCTGATTACTGGCACCACTTCATTATAAAGCATGGATGAGGAAGCTCTGCCGCTTTTATACGGTAGAACCGCGACAAGGCGACCTGTGGCTGACAACTGCAGACAAAAGAACAGGTTTGTGCAGGAGCTTTGTTCCTCGTTCTGAGCTCATGCACATTTTTATGTCACCTGGATACAGATTTTGTCAACGAAAATGTATCACGCACACGCCAGGCACGAAAATTACCGAAAGTGAATGTCCAGCCCGCAACATCTCGCTGCTTTCAGATTTCTGATAAGATCTAAAGAAAATCTTATTTCTCGATATATGACAGTAGCAACCGAGCGTTAGAGATCCTGCTGCAGAGCTAAAATCCCCCCGCAGAGATGCTGAGCTACAAGATATATGGTGGATTGTGGGAGCCGCCACTAGGGGGAGCCCTGGAGATTACTGTATACAGGGTATACATTGCACTCAATAATAAGTCTGTATGCAGTGAGCTCCCTCTAGTGGAGGCTGCAGGAAACCAGCATGGTGTCAGGATGTCCCTAATATCAGAAAACAGGGATATAATCGCAACAAATCTATATTAATAGTGTTTTTACAGGAAAGCAGTGTCTGCAGGCGCAGTTTGTTGTATAAAAACTAAAACAAACTGATCACAGTCTGGGGTCCAGCGCTGAGTCTCTACCGCTGCTGTCAGTGTGTGCAGTGCTAACGTCACTTACATAGTGCTGCAGACAGTCAGTGAGCTCAGCGGTTAGAGCAGCTTATGCCGTTGTAAATTCAGACAGAGCCGCTGAGCTCAGTGATTGGCTGCAGCGAGATCAACGTGAAGCCAGTACTGCAGACAATAATAAAGCATGAGAGCAGTGATGGAGACTCAGCGCTGGACCCAGAGAAGGAGAGGAAAGCACCGAAACTCACCGATCACCGAGACAAAAGTGTCCTGAATATGCAAAACTCCTGAAACAAATTTTCACAGAATTTTACACCCAATAATTAATTTTGAAAAAGATGAGATTACCGTGCACCCCAAGTACTAATGCGTCATTATCCCGCACCCCAAGTGCCATTATCCTGCACCCCAAGTGTGAGGGTCATTATCCTGCACCCCAAGTGTGAGGGTCATTATCCTGCACCCCAAGTGTGAGGGTCATTATCCTGCACCCCAAGTACTAGTGCATCATTATCCTGCACCCCAAGTACTAATGCGTCATTATCCCGCACCCCAAGTGCCATTATCCTGCACCCCAAGTGTGAGGGTCATTATCCTGCACCCCAAGTGTGAGGGTCATTATCCTGCACCCCAAGTGTGAGGGTCATTATCCTGCACCCCAAGTACTAGTGCATCATTATCCTGCACCCCAAGTGTCATTATCCTGCACCCCAAGTACTAATGCATCATTATCCTGCACCCCAAGTGCCATTATCCTGCACCCCAAGTGTCAGCGTCATTATCCTGTACCCCGAGTGTCAGTGTCATTATCCTGTACCCCGAGTGTCAGGGTCATTATCCTGTACCCCGAGTGTCAGGGTCATTGTCCTGTACCCTGAGTGTCAGTGTCATTATCCTGTACTCCGAGTGTCAGTGTCATTATCCTGTACCCTGAGTGTCAGTGTCATTATCCTGTACCCCGAGTGTCAGCGTCATTATCCTGTACCCCAAGTACTAATGCATCATTATCCTGCACCCCAAGTGCCATTATCCTGCACCCCAAGTACTAATGCATCATTATCCTGCACCCCAAGTGCCATTATCCTGAACCCCAAGTACTAATGCGTCATTATTATCCTGTACCCCCAGTGTCAGTGTGATTATCCTGTACCCCGAGTGTCAGTGTGATTATCCTGTACCCCAAGTGTCAGTGTCATTATCCTGTACCCCAAGTGTCAGTGTCATTATCCTGTACCCCGAGTGTCAGTGACATTATCCTGTACCCCGAGTGTCAGTGACATTATCCTGTACCCCGAGTGTCAGTATCATTGCCCTGTACGTACCCCTGGTACTGCGGCTGCTGTTCTCACCCTACATCCCTCAGTAACCTCCGGCTCCGGCATCTTCCGCCTTTGTTTGGAGCTCATGCTTTCATTGTTAATGGTTGAGCCGATGCAGGGCTCGGTGGCTCGGTGACTCGGTGGCTCGGTGACTCGGTGGCTCGGGTAGGGTGATGTCTCCAAGTCTCAGGCTCCTAGATTGGGCTTGTTAGCTCTCTGCTGATGACCGGTAGTAACACTCTCCTCTTGGCCAACAATGAAGCCCTCTGCCCGGCACCAAAGGGCAAAGTTTGCAGTTCTCTGAGTGTGCGGTACTATGATTAGTGACACGTGACACAAGCGATGTGATACGGGGAGTATAAAATACGTGTGATGTGGGGGATTGTATAATATGGGGGTGTGATATGGGGTATATAACGTGTGACATGGGGGTTATAAAATACATATGTGATACGGGGGTTATGTCACAGGCGTGGTTTGAGGAACCACTGTGCCATGAACCGCGGAGAGCCTGGAGAGGCATAACTAAGCGAACACCAGACTGTTCACTAGAGCCTCTGATGGTGAGGTTAGACTTGGCTCCCGATGAATGCCAGGTGCCACTCCAGGACATACAGACCAACGGATGCGAAGCAGCTGGACCCAGAAGGACAGACTGGATAGAGCAGCAGGCAGGATTTGCATCCGAGTGCAGTAGGCAGGATTTGCATCCTTGCATCCGAGTGCAGCAGGCAGGATTTGCATCCGAGTGCAGCAGGCAGGATTTGCACTGGTATGACACCTTACACAACATAGACTGTAAACAGAATGGTTGCTCAGGCACCTCCCTAGTGGGGAGGAAGCAATACATACATAATGTCCCACAGTCATTGGCTGGGGAGGAAATAGCAAGTGCACCCGCTGACCCTTTAAGAGGGCGGGAACGCACGCGCACGTGTCCTAAGGACATGGCTAGAGGACCAGCTGGAAGCATGCAGAGCATGGGCAAGGGAAGAACTGTCTGTAGCATGGGTGAGTGAAGAGACACACTGGAGACCCTGACAGTCAGAGCAGGGATCTGGCATGGTGCTAACCGTAACTCCCCCCTTTACGCCCCCTTCTCTTCAGGCCATCTAGGAAGTTCCGGAGAAGAATCGGAGCGTGAATATTCTCCTTAGGCTCCCAGGATCTTTCTTTGGGACCAAATCCTTTCCAGTCGACCAGAATGAAGATCTTGCCTCTCACCCACTTCATGGCCAAGATGTTCTTTCATTTCAAAAACATCATCTGAGACAGTTGGCATGGGTTTGGTACTGGGATCCTTGAAGAAGGTGCTCAGGATGATGGGCTTCAGCAGAGATACATGGAAAGCATTCAGAATCCGTAATGAAGAAGGCAACTTCAGTTTATAGGGGACCTCATTGATCAGCTTCAGCACTTCGAAAGGCCCGATAAAACGAGGAACTAACTTGTAAGAGTGAACCTTCAGCTGGACGTACCTGGACGAGAGCCACACCTTGTCACCAGGGTGGACGCACAGAGGATCCAGGCACCTTTTATCTGCATGTCTCTTCATATGGGTGGAGGAGGCTTCTAAAGTGGCTTTGGTATCCTTCCATAACTTTACAAAATCCTTGGAAAGGACATCTGCCCCAAGGACATCAGAAGGAACCGTCACCAGGAGGGAAACCTCAGGTTGCCGACTGAACACAATGTAGAATGGAGACTCTCCCGAGGCTTCACCAACATGATTGTTGTACGAGAACTCAGCCCAGGGAAGTAATTTCACCCAATTATTATGGTGGGCACTGATGAAGTGTTGCAGGTAGTTGCCCAGGACCTGGTTGACACTCTCTACTTGTCCATTGGACTGAGGGTGATAGGCCGAGGAGAAATCCAAGACGATATCCAGAAGTTCACAGAGCGCTCGCCAGAATCTGGAAGTGAACTGCAAACTTCGATCGGATACGATGTGACGAGGGAATCCATGCAGGCGGAAAATATGCTTGATGAAGCTGTCAGCCAGTTCAGGAGCGGACGGAAAAGCCGGCAACGGGATAAAGCGCACTATTTTGGAGAAGCAATCCATGACTACCCAGATGACGGTTGTAATGTACTGTAGATATGTTTCTGAAACATTCTAGAAAATCCCTCTGTCATGTAGCTGCAAAGCTGCAACCCCCCCTCTCTTCCCCCACAACACACACACCAGCGTCTTCCTGCGTGCAGCTCTGTGAAACCTGAAGCCTCAGTGTAGAATTCTTCTCGTCCCCCCCTCCCTGCACAGCTAAAGTAAGTCCTTTGTTTTCTGGGACATGTGTCTGAAATAAAACTATGAAGGATTTTAAAATAGGCTAGCATGGGCTCCGATCGCGACAAAAACGAAACAGACATTTATGTGATCTGCGTGGACCCGGCTTCCCTACGGTGGCTCTCGCAAAGTTCTATCACCGCCAGAACCTGAGATATGGATTGCTCCCAAACGGAGTGTCCTAAGTATGGCATGTCTGATGTTGCTTTATTACATTCGGTAAATCACAAACAATGATGCCCTATGTGTGTTGGTACAGGCTTTTCTCATTTAGATATAGTTATTCTAAGTTTTGTAGCCAAATCCTAACTTGGAGAGAGGGAGGTTGGACCTCTCCAGACCTCCCATTTCGTGAGGTCACAGACCCTAGACTATAGGTATTCCCTACCAAATTCCAGTCAGTTCAGCTGGAGTCCTCCTGCCAGAGAGACGTGCCGATGAGTGGGGACGTTTGGTTAAGCGCCCCTCCCCCCAGCCACATGGTCTGTCTAATACCAACTATGCACATGTGAGTGTTACTTTCTGTTCTTTCATCCACTTTGTTTTATATTTGTATTTGTACATATGTAATGTCTCAATTTATTACAACTTTTGTATTTGTAATCACTGCCCGACTTTGGGGAATAAATCGTAAAATTATCAGTTTGACTCCATGCTCTAAGAAAAGAACTATGCGCCTTTCTTAGATAATCGCTACTAATTTCAGGTGTTTGCCGCGGACCCTCTTAATGAACTCTTTGATTAAGTAAAGCGTGGCTGGTGGCAGCGTGGTGTGCACGGCTGGCTAGGTTAGCTGGCAGTACAGACGGGTCTTACATGCTGAATGAGGGGCTGCGGCCACAGCATTGATAATTCCCTTACTGCAGTAGTCTAGCGGCCTGTGCACAACAGGCAGCCTGTCTGGCGACTAATTATCCTGGGTGCAGTTCCCTGACTGACCTGAGGGTAAGGGGGCGCCGGAAAGCTGGAAAGTGGAACTGAGAAAGTGGGATATACATAAATCCCCGCAGTTCTTGGAAGGTTGTTAGCAGTGGTGGGGCATCCAAAATACCCCCTGCGGTAAATTGTTAGAGCAAGATTAGCTTACTGTATTTTTGTCACGTGGTGCCGGTGGTGGGATAACTAAGATAAGCCCCCACTGTGCCTGTGAAAGCCGTGTGCCGGCAGTGCGTCAAGTCCCTCTGTCCGCTGACAAACCCGTGTCGGTGGTGGGATCGTGACGTTTTTGTGGCACAGGGTCCGCTGTCCGTCGCAATTTGGCGACGGCGGTCCGCCGTTCGTCACATATTGGTGGTAGCGGTGGGATGTTCGTCACAACGGTGCAACCCCCGGATACTGGCAAATCCATAATGAAGTCAATTGCTATGTGCTGCCATGGACCAGATGGTATGGGTAATGGCAGGAGAGAACCGGAAGGAAGTCATCTAGGAACTTTGTTGTAGGCATAAATTGGACAGGCAGCCACATAAGCATAGATCTCCCTCCTCATGGATGGCCACCAGTAGTGACGAGAGATCAATTGTAATGTCTTCCTTTGTCCCACGTGACCAGCCACCTTGGACAAGTGGCCACAGAACAAAACCCGCTCCTTCTCAGATTCAACCACAAGGGTCTTTCCTGGGGGAATTTGCGACAAGCTGACTGGGGTGACAGTAACCATCTTGGAGGGTTCAATGATAAATTGAGGGTCCTCCTCTTGGTTGTCACGTGTACCTGTCCAGTGTGACACGACCCGCAGGTTGGTAACTGAAACAACAAAACTGTCACCTGTACCTGTCCTGTGTGACACGACCCGCAGGTCGGTAACTAAAACAACAAGACAAAAGGGGAACACCGGGGAAACAGTTACAACGGTGGGCCCTGCAATAGGGAACGGGGATGTGGAGACACCTGCACTCCCCTGAGGCAGTGTCCCTGAACACTCCTAACGTTCCCTATACAGGCTCTTCACCTGTCGCCGACCAGGATACCTGAATCCCTCACTAGCCCTGCACCTATGCCTTACTAGGGAACTGGCTAGTGTGGACACTGGTCCCACCGCTGCACTAATACACAAGAAGGAAAATACACCAAACTGGGGAAAACAACAAGATACTTATCTTTCTCTGCTGCAGTCACCAGGCAGCAGAGTTCATTACCGGATTAGCTTTCAGCAGTGGCTCGACACTTCAGAGCCAGCTGCTACCTTCAATCTTTCTCTGCTGCAGTCACCAGGCAGCAGAGTTCATCACCGGATTAGCTTTCAGCAGGGGCTCGACACCTCAGAGCCAGCTGCTACCTTCAATCTTTCTCCGCTGCAGTCAGGCTCGGACTGGCCCATAGGGTAACATGGAAATCCCCCGGTGGGCCCCTGTATAGATCTGGGCCCCCAACCCCACTGTATGAGAAGTACTTCGCATAATTCAATTGATTTTGTATAGAAAAAGGCAACATGTCATCATTCATTAATCAAACTACCCAGTTTATTATTATATAGAAACATAGATAAATTTGTGAACGAGGGTAGTGTAATATTTGTATGCAGGTGGGCCCCTAAAGTCAGTGTTATTGGTGGGCCCTTGGCACCTCAGTCCGACACTGGCTGCAGTCACCGGGCAGCAGAGATCAGCACCAGATCAGCTTTCAGCAGTGGCTCAACACCTCTGAGCCAGATGCTAACTTCACCGTGGTTGGAATCCAAAAAGGACATGCTGTAACCAACACCAGCTGATTCACCAGGTGACCTTATATAGCAAAGGAGGAGTGGTCACCATCAGCAGAGAAACCAAAAACATGCAATAACCCCAGTGACCACCGGGGGCAAAAGGTGAAGCAAAGAAAACTATCAGACATGTAATAACACCTGTGGTCACCGGGGGCAAAAACCCACATTAAGGCCCCAAAGGCCTGAAAGGGAAAAAAAAGGTTTAAATGAGGGAATCTAGAATCTGACACAGATCCAAGAATTGAACTGTGACATTGGTCCCCAGACAGAAATGAGTGAGAGAGGGCATCAGCTTTGATATTCTTGTCACTGGACCTGAAATGTAAAAGAAAGTTAAAGCAGGCAAAAAACAAAGCCCACCTTGCTTGGAGAGGATTAAGTCTCTGGGTGGACTGGAGATACGCCAGTTTCTTATGGTCCATGTAGATACAGTAACTACTGGATAGACTGCGCCCTCCAGCAGGTATCACCACTCCTCCAAAGCCATCTTAATGGTGAGCAACTCCGGGTCCCCGATGGAGTGGTTACGCTCTGGAGTGGAGAATATCTTGGAGAAGAAACCGAAGGACACGCGGTGACCTGAGAATGACTTCTGAGCAAGCACCGCTCCGGCCCCTAATGAGGATGTATCCACCTCAAGGAAGAACTGTTTGTTCAGATCCAGACAATGCAGAATGGGTGCGGTGGAGAAGAACCGTTTAAGAGAGTGGAAAGCCTCTTCAGCCTTGGAGGACCAGTTCTTTGGATCGGCTCCCTTTCCGGTCATAGCAGAGATGGGATCAGTCAGAGTGGAGAATTGAGGAATAAATTGCCGATAGTAATTTGGAAAGCCAAGAAATCTTTGGATTGCTTTGACTCCAACGGGCAGTGGTCATTTAAGGATGGAAGACTTTCTCAGGATCCATCCTGAGTCCGGTATGTGAGACAATGTAACCCAAGGAGGGAAGAGAGGACTGTTCAAAAACGCATTTCTCATACTTGGTGTAGAGTCGATTCTGCCTAAGACGCTGAAGAACTCGCCAAACTGCTCGTCTGTGGGAGGCCAGATCTGGAGAGAATACCAGAATATCGCACAGGTACACCACAATGCAGGAATAAAGCAGGTCCTGAAAAATATAATTGCCAAACTCTCGGAAAACAGGCGGTGCATTACTGAGACCGAAGGGCATCATGCGGTATTCATAATGTCCGTCCCTGGTGTTGAAAGCCATCTTCCATTTGTCTCTCCGGTGAAGGCGGATCAGATTGTAGGCGCCCCTCAAATCTAATTTGGTGAAGATCCTGGCACCTCTTAACCGATCAAACAACTCAAGAATTAGTGGGATAGGGTATCAATTCTTCGCCGTGATATGGTTGAGGCCCAGATAGTCTATACAGGGTCGAAGTGATCCATCCTTCTTCTTAACGAAGAAAAACTCAGCCCCAGCAGGAGAAGAGGACTTCTGAATGAACCTCTTGGCCAAATTCTCCCAAATGTAGCCCGACATGGCTTGAGTCTCAGCTGGGGACAGAGGGTAAATTTGACCTCTAGGGGGTGTAGATCCAGGAATTAAGTCGATAGGACATTCATATGGCCTGTGGGGCAGCAAAGTCTCTGCTTCCTTCTTGTCAAAAACATCAGCAAAGGACCAATATGCAGACGGCAAACCAGACAGCGATGCTGAAGAAGACGGAACCTTAGTCAGACGTACTGGAACCAGACATCTCTCATGACAGGAATTTCCCCAGCGAGCACTTTTCCAGTTGCTCAGTCCAACACAGGTTCGTGTTCTCGTAGCCATGGCAAACCTAAGAGAAAGGATTGAGACATGGGAGGCAGAACATAGAAGACTATCTTCTCTGTGTGAAGCATACTAATACGGACCACAAGTGGCTCAGTAACCAGACGAATCGCCACCCGAAGAGATCTCCCATCAACAGAAGTTATTGTCAGAGGGTTTTGAAGTGGACGGACTGGGCGATGCACTACAGCCTGGAGGACAAAGTTTCCCGCTGCCCCAGAATCCACATACGCTGTCTCAACAAACTTGGATTCACCGGTTCTCACGGCCACAGTAAGAGTCAGGGGTTGAGAGGAGTTTTTCCATCTAGAAAGGCCTCCCCTACCGATCACAGACGCTGGAGTTTTCCGGCCGTACCGGACAGGAGCGAATGAAGTGACCTATATCACCACAATTCAGGCACCGGCCTTTAGCACGGCGATCCTTCTGTCGCTGACTGGAAAGAGCAAAGTAGTCGACACGCATGGGTTCTGGTCAGGCCTTGACAAGGGAGGGTGGAGGAACAAGCAGTCTCTGAAAGGACGGGACCAGACGTCATGATCTTCTTTCACGTGCTACGTCACAGGTGCGTTCCTGGAAATGAAGGTCTATACATATGGCCAGGGAGACCAGGTCGTCGAAGGTAGTTGATAGGTCGCGACCTCCTGGCTCATCATTTATGTTTCCAGAGAGCCCTCCCAGAATGTTGCCACCAACGCTTCGTTATTCCAACCGAGTTCGGAAGCCAGAGAACGGAAGCATACCGCATATTGTCCCACAGATGAGTTGGGCTGGCATAAGCGAAGAAGAGTGGAAGATGAAGTGGTGGCTCGCTCGGGTTCATCGAATACTTTGTGAAAGGCCTCTAGGAATATGGAGAAATTGGAGATGATGGGGTCCTCTCTCTCACATAATGGATTCAACCATGCCAGGGCCTCACCTCCAGGATGTGACATAAGGAATGCTACCTTTGTACTGTCTGACGGGAAGTGATGAGGAAGGAGTTCAAAATGTAGCTTGCACTGATTGATGAACCCACGGCAGAGCTTAGGATTGCCGTCAAAGCGTGGTGGAGAGCTGCGAGTCGGGGACCTGAAGCTTGAACTAAGCAGACTGACTGAGGGGTCTCCGGAGAAGACCCAGCTGCATGAACATGAGGAGACTCTGGAGAGATGTTTAACCCCTTAGTGACAGAGCCATTCTGCAGCTTAATGACCAGGCCAATTTTTACAATTCTGACCACTCTCACTTTATGAGGTTATAACTCTGGAACGCTTTAACGGATCCCGCTGATTCTGAGACTGTTTTTTCAAGACATATTTTACTTCATGTTAGTGGTAAAATTTCTTCGATATGACTTCTGTTTAGTTATGAAAAAAATGTAAATATGGAGAAAATTTTGAAAATTTTGCAATTTTCAAACTTTAAATTTTTATGTTCTTAAATCAGAGAGACATGTCACACAAATTTCTTAATAAATAACATTTCCCACATGTTTACTTTACATCAGCACAATTTTGGAAACAAAAATTTTTTTGTTAGCAAGTTATAAGGGTTAAAAAAATTTTTTGTTAGGAAGTTATAAGGGCTCCATCTTGGTAGTCAGGGACTGCAACTGCATAAACAACTTCTCTTGTATGCTTCTCTGTTGACAGAGCTCTTGATACATAGTCTGATCAGACAGGATCCAGCAGGGTCCATGGCCTGAGCAAACTGTGACGGACATGGTTTGTGGAACCACTGTGTCACGGACCGCGGAGAGCCTGGAGGGGCGTGAGTAAGCAAGCACCGGACTGTTCACTAGAGTCTCTGATGGTGAGGTTAGACTTGGCTCCCGATGAACGCCAGGTGCCACTCCAGAACAGACCAACGGACGCGAAGCAGCTGGACCCAGAAGGACAGACTGGATGGAGCAGCAGGCAGGATTTGCATCCGAGTGCAGCAGGCAGGAATTACACTAGAGTGCAGCAGGCAGGATTTGCATCTGAGTGCAGCAAGCAGGGGGAGGGGTTATATAACACCTGTATGATATGGGGGGATATATAAAACCAGTATGATATGAACATTTATATAACACCTGTATGATATGGGGGGGTTATATAACACCTGTATGATATGTTAGGTCATATAACACCTGTATGATATGGGGTTTATATAACGCCCATATGATATGGAGGGTTATATAATGCCTGTATGATGTGGGGGGTTATAAAACACCTGTATGATATGGGGGGGTTATATAATGCCTGTAAGATATGGGGGGTTATACAACACCTGTATGATGTGTGGGGTTACATAACGCCTGTATAATATGGAGGGTTATATAATGCCTGTATGATGTGTGGGGTTACATAACGCCTGTATAATATGGAGGGTTATATAATGCCTGTATGATGTGTGGGGTTATATAACGCCTGTATGATGTGTGGGGTTATATAACGCTTGTATGATGTGGGGTGTTACATAACGCCTGTATAATATGGGGGGATATATAACGCCTGTTTGATATGGAGGGTTATATAACACCGGTATGATATGGGGGGGCTATATAATATAAGCGTTATATGAAGGGAATCTCAATGTCTATTAATCTCCAGCCGGCTGATATCAGGACGGCCTCATCGGAGGAGATGCAGCATGTCAGCCGCTCAGGATAGAGAATGAGATGTCACACGCCTGTCCACCGCCGGTATCTGCTACATCATGGCTGATAATCAGCAACGTGACACTGGAATGAGAACAGCTGCATGCAGCAGACGGTCCTGGACCACCTGCCCCCCGCATGTGCAGGGGGTGATACTTATCGGCCTCGTTATCAGGTCCCGATGGTCAGAGCTTCTCTGCGGTCGTGTTATGTGGATCTATCATGGGGCACTGTGCTATTCCCAGAGACATAGACTGTTCTGCTGGTCCATGTCGCCACCTTCCCACTCCTGTAAAAAGCAGTATGGCGAGAAAATGACGTAACATAGGATCTGAGGCTGAATGTAATGAAGATGGCCGTCATGTCTTTGTCCTTGTTACTGTATCAGACGTTCAGGAGGGGATTATGCTTCTGTGCGCTTCCTGGGGGACACATAGTGACCCTCACATATGACACCGGTCACTGCCTCACAGCCGGGTGATGTGCTCTTTGGCACACTGCATTCTCTTCAGTACATGTCTTTTTTATCAGTGGGACTTTACGGGGACTTATTGCTAAGAGATTAGCTTCACACAGACGTCTTCTACCTGTCACAGTCCTCACAGGCCACTTGAGACTGTGATCATCCTGGAGCCGATCATCAGCTGAGCCTTTCCCAATCCGGCCATTCTTCCATCCATTAGAATGGTCGTCTTCCGCTTTCTTCCACGTCTCCTGGTTTGGCTTTCCATTATAAAGCATTGGCGATCATTGTAGCTGATCAGCCGATCATTGTCTGCTCTTCTTTATAAGTTTTACCATCTCCAATTAACTTTTTATTCACAGTCCGCTGTTCTTCGGAACAATGTCTGGAACGCCCCATATTCCTCAGGCTTTCCAGGAGAAATGCTTGTACACCATGTCCTGGCTTCACCCTTATATAAGGGCCGCCGGATTCACCCCCGTCTCCTCAGAGAATGACTGACCTCACTGATTGATCTCCACACTGCTATTATTGTGGTCACTGCCTGTCTATTAATGATTCTAATCCACAGACGCAGAAGCCTGCAGATCATGAATGCGGAGTCTGGGGGTTTCTTACAATCTACGGCAACAGCTGGTAAATTGTGAGCCGTGTGGTGATAGAATTTATACCAAAAACGGTGATTAGAGATGGACGAACTCGAACAGTAAAGTTCAGCGTCCGTACCGAACACCTACTGTTCGGACGCGGATACGGACTTCTCCAGGAAGTCCATGTTACTGTTGGGGTTCGGCTGCCTGAACACCTGGTGTTTGTCACGCTATCGTGTGCATGGCAGTGCGGCAAACACAACTTCTGATCGGCGGGGAAATCATCCCCGCCGGTCAGACAGCCGCGGTTCCCACGCTGTCAAAAGACAGCATTAGCGCTCAGCTATGATCGGAGGTATAAAGTTTACCTCCGGTCACTGGTGTCAGCTGATGGGACTACTGATCCCATTATCCAACACCTGCTGCCGCTAATAACAGTGAGAGCAGGAGCGGTGGATGGGAGTATTCATCAGCTGCTCCGGCGCTGTAAATAAATAATTTAAAAAAAAAAAAACTTGGTGTGGGTTCACCCATATTTTTGCTAACCAGCCAGGAAAAACTCACAGCTGGGAGCTGCAACCCTCAGCTGTCAGCTGCAACAAGGCTGGTTATCAAGAATAGAGGGGTCCCTAAGAGAATAATAATCTCCAAACCAAGAAAACCATATTAATAACGGGAGAACATAAAGCAACTGTAAGAATCCATGCAAAATAATGCAAGGATTTTATGGGCAATATTAAGATAACAGAACTGACTTACCTTATCCAGGAGAACATTCTGCCACATGCGGAACATGTTCAGGAAGCTTCTGTCTCTTGCAGCAAATGATGTGAAAAAAAACTGAGAAGCAAAATATAGACATCATTGTCCACTTCACATCCTATGTGCAATATACAATGTACATATATATACTATAATACTGTCCCTATACACAAGAATATAAGTGGAAATGTGGAAATAATACTGTCCACTATATACAAGAAAATAACTACTATAATACTGTCCCTACAGTATGTACAAGAAAATAACTAATATAATACTGCTCGTATGTACAAGAATATAATTGCTATAATACTGTCCCTATGTACAAGAATATAACTAGTATAATACTGCCCCCTGTGTACAAGAATATAACTACTATAATACTGCTCCTATGTACAAGAATATAACTAGTATAATACTGCCCCCTGTGTACAAGAATATAACTACTATAATACTGCTCCTATATACAAGAATATAACTACTATAATACTGCCCCTATGTACAAGAATATAACTACTATAATACTGCTCCTATGTACAAGAATATAACTACTATAATACTGCCCCCCTATGTACAAGAATATAACTACTATAATACCACCCCCTATGTACAAGAATATAACTACTATAATACTGCTCGTATGTACAAGAATATAACTACTATAATACTGCCCCTATGTACAAGAATATAACTACTATAATACTGCCCCTATGTACAAGAATATAACTACTATAATACTGCCCCTATGTGCAAGAATATAACTACTATAATACCACCCCCTATGTACAAGAATATAACTACTATAATACTGCTCGTATGTACAAGAATATAACTGCTATAATACTGTCCCTATGTACAAGAATATAACTAGTATAATACTGCCCCCTGTGTACAAGAATATAACTACTATAATACTGCTCCTATATACAAGAATATAACTACTATAATACTGCCCCTATGTACAAGAATATAACTACTATAATACCACCCCCTATGTACAAGAATATAACTACTATAATACTGCTCGTATGTACAAGAATATAACTACTATAATACTGCCCCTATGTACAAGAATATAACTACTATAATACCACCCCCTATGTACAAGAATATAACTACTATAATACTGCTCGTATGTACAAGAATATAACTACTATAATACTGCCCCTATGTACAAGAATATAACTACTATAATACTGCCCCTATGTACAAGAATATAACTACTATAATACTGCCCCTATGTGCAAGAATATAACTACTATAATACCACCCCCTATGTACAAGAATATAACTACTATAATACTGCTCGTATGTACAAGAATATAACTGCTATAATACTGTCCCTATGTACAAGAATATAACTAGTATAATACTGCCCCCTGTGTACAAGAATATAACTACTATAATACTGCTCCTATATACAAGAATATAACTACTATAATACTGCCCCTATGTACAAGAATATAACTACTATAATACCACCCCCTATGTACAAGAATATAACTACTATAATACTGCTCGTATGTACAAGAATATAACTGCTATAATACTGTCCCTATGTACAAGAATATAACTTGTATAATACTGCCCCCTGTGTACAAGAATATAACTACTATAATACTGCTCCTATATACAAGAATATAACTACTATAATACTGCCCCTATGTACAAGAATATAACTACTATAATACTGCCCCTATGTACAAGAATATAACTACTATAATACTGCTCCTATGCACAAGAATATAACTACTATAATACTGCCCCTACGTACAAGAATATAACTACTATAATACTGCCCCTATGTACAAGAATATAACTACTATAATACTGCTCCGATGTACAAGAATATAACTACTATAATACTGCCCCCCTATGTACAAGAATATAACTACTATAATACTGCTCCTATGCACAAGAATATAACTACTATAATACTGCCCCTATGTACAAGAATATAACTACTATAATACCACCCCCTATGTACAAGAATATAACTACTATAATACTGCTCCTATGTACAAGAATATAACTACTATAAAACTGCTCCTATGTACAAGAATATAACTACTATTGCACTGCCCCTATGTACAATGTAATGTACTGGAAGGCATGATTTTGTTGGAGCCTTCCAGAATCCTCCATTCCAGAAGAACATCTCCTTGTCACATAGCTGTAAGCATTTGACCCCCACCCCCCCTTTCACTCCTTAGCAGCTGTGTGTGTGTGCTGCTCTGTGCCTGCATTTGGTAACAGGACACCGGCCATTTCCTGTGAAGCTAGGAATGTTAATTAAGCTGAGTGGAGAGCCTGTCTTTGTTTAAAACCAGGTCCTTGAATTCAGCTATGGGAAGTATTAAAACAAGTCATATCGCAAAAACCATACACCGCAAAGATATAATAATCACATCTCTGTGTAGGCAACTAAACCAGCTTTCTAACCCCTAATTTTCACGGTTCTTACCCCTCCAGAAACTGAGATATGGATTGCTCCCAAATGGAGTGTCCTAATTACGGCATGCTTGGTGTTGTCTTATTGGATTCGATAAATTGAGAAAAATGAGACCATCGGTGTGTTGATACGAGCTTTCCTCGTTAAGATATAGTTATTATAAGTTTTACAGTGAAATTGCAACTTGGAGAAAGGGGGGATGAACTTCTCCAGACTGCCGCTTTCGTGATGTAACCGACCCTAGGCTATAAGATACTCCTCCCTTACAATTCTTCAGTTGAAGCTGGAGTTTTGATGCTGAAAAGACCTGCAGATGTCCGGGGACATCTGGCTAAGCGGCCCATCCCCCTTGCCACACATGGTCTGCCTAATATCAACTAAGCACATGTAAGTGTTACTCTGTTTTTTAATCCTTGCTGTTTTTATATTTGCATTGTACATATTTAATGTCTCAACTTTGTAACAACTTTTATCTATGTAAACACTGCCCACCTTTTGGGAATAAATGATAAAATTATCAGTCTGTCTTCATGCTCTAAGAAACGAACTATGCGCCTTTCTTAGATAATCGCTACTAATTTGGGGGTTTGCCACGGACCCTCTTAATTAACTCTTTGATTAAGTGAATCGTGGCTGGTGGCAGCGTGGTGTGTTCGGTTGGTTGGGCTAGTTGGCAGTACGGAAGGGTCTTATATGCTGAATGAGTGGCTGTGGCCAAAGCATTGATAATTCCCTTACTGCAGTAGTCTAATTGCCCGTGCACAACAAGTAGCCCATCCGGCGACTAATTATCCTAGGTGCAGTTCCCTGACTGACCCGAAGGTAAGGGGGGCGCCGGAGAGCTGCGAGTTCCAAAGTGGAACTGAGAAAGTGGGATATCCATAAATCCCCGCAGTTCTTGGAAGGTTGTTAGCAGTGGTGCGGCATCCAAAATAACGCCCCTGCGGTAAATTGTTAGAGCAAGATTAGTTTGCTGGATATTTTTGTCACATGGTACCAGTGGCGGGATAACTAAGATAAGCCCCCACTGTGCCTGTGATAGCCGTGTGGCGGCAGAGCGCCGCATCCCTCCGTCCGCTGACATACCCATGTCAGTGGTGGAATCGGGACATATTGGTGGCACAGGGTGCGCTTTCGTCACAATTTGGTGGCAGTGATGGGATTATCATAGAGCATTAGTGATTTGGTTTGAGCAATCATTCCTATCACTAAAGACCTGCACGGTTCCTGCGGGAATCCTGCATCATAGGTTTTGGAGAACAGACTCAGTGGTTATTAGTGCTGAGACAATTTTTGTGTACGTGCAAGTATTCCCTCCCTTTCGTCATTTTTCTATTCTAACTTTTATTTGGCAACCATGGCGGCAAAAAGAGAACGCTGGTATACACAGCAGAAAAAGGAAACTCTTGCTGGAGTATGCACGTACCGAGGCATTGACGCCACAAACAAAACCAGAGACCAATTGATCGCGGCTCTGGTGCAGCTGGACAACGCCCAGAGCCTAGCGGGCGCAGAAGCCGGCCCTAGCCAAGGTGGCGCTGCATCTGAGGTCCAACCACAGTATGCCGGCCCCACAAGCAACCAGGCAAGGTTGGACCCCTACCTGCAAGCGGCCTTGGACGCACTCCCTGCCGAAAACCATGATAGACGTCTGAAGCTGATCCAGCAAGCTCAGGATAGAGTGGAGCAGCGAGCCGAGCGGGAGGCGGAGAGAGCTGAGTGCCTAGCCCAATCCCAGGGAGCCCATGAACTGGAGATGCTCCGACAAGGGGGAACATCCTCCATAGCCCGAAGCAGTGAGCCCAGTAGCGTCCATAGTCCTAATCCCCAGCCAGAGCATTTTCCCGTGATGGAAAAGGATGGGGACTTGGACACGTTTCTGCAAGCCTTTGAGAAAGCCTGCAGACAGTACCGGCTGGACAGGGACCAATGGGCAAAGTACTTGACCCCGGGGCTAAAAGGCAAAGCCCTGGAGGCATTTGTTTCTCTCCGGCCAGAAGAAGATAACAACTATGATACCATCAAGCAGGCTCTGATCGCCAAATACCGTCTGACACCTGAGGTATACCGAAAGAAGTTCCGGAACCTCCAACGTGGCCCACACGATAGCTATAGTGATGTGGTGCAAGGACACAGGACCCACTTTGACCAGTGGATCCATGGACTGTCAGTTGATTCCTTTGAGCTGCTAAAGAACCTGATGACCAAAGACCGGTTCCTGCATCTCTGCCCAGCTGAGGTCCAATAGTTCATCCTGGACAGCGAACCAACGAATGCAGACAAAGCGGCGCAGATCGCCGACAACTATGAAGCCAACCGGAAGCCAGAGATGCTTAGGCCAGTCACCACCAGCTGGAGAGGGGGTAAGCCTGCAACCAACCCCAGTGCCCCAGCTATCCGTCCCTCTGGAGGCCCTGTCCCTGTTGCCAATGCCAGGCCTACTACTGACAGTCACAAGTGTTACAACTGCGATCGGACTGGTCACCTCCATTTCACCTGTCCGGAAAGGCCGAAGAACCCCCCAGCCAAGGCCTCTGGGCCCAACGCCTCTGTTCTGTTGGTGGGAGGTGTCGTTGGGAGGATGGACGACAACGTTCAACCCGTCCAGGTGGGGGCCCGTCTTGCTACAGGCCTCAAGGACACTGGGGCTGAACGAACCCTCATCCGTCCTGGACTGGCGGCCCCTGAAGAGTTTGTTGAGGGGAAAACCCTGACTGTCACCGGGATCGGGGTTACCCGCTGTCCCTTGCCAGTGGCCCGGGTATTCCTTGATTGGGGTGCTGGGAGCGGGGTGAGGGAAGTGGGAGTGTCTGAAAACCTGCCCACTGATGTTTTATTGGGGACTGACTTGGGGAGGATGGTTGCATACTACGCCCCTGACACCCCTCCCAAGTCTGATAATAAGGGTAACGTTAACCCTGATGATGATGATGATGATGATGGCAAACTGAATGTGTTACCTGCTAATGACTTGATGAGTAATGATGCAACTAACAACAATTCTTTCCCCAGGAATGATGATGATGATGTATCTGTGCCGACTGAACCTGTTAACCATTTCTTTGAAACGGTAGATGTGTCTACAGGTACCGAAGTGCTCAGCCCCATCACTCTGCGGAGTGAGACGGCTGAGGAACCCCTGGCAGGAGCAAGCAACGGTGCTCAAGGAAATGGGGAGGTGCATGGGGACCATGAGAAAGGTAATGCCATGCAACTGACCAGTGCCACCGAGGAAGGTAACTGTCCCATAAGTAGCACTGCTCCTGAAGTGTTGGGGGTGGATGGGGAGGTACAGCCCATAGCAGCACCGACTGGTGGGTCTGTAGAAATCCCCAGGGAGACAGCACACGTAGCAGCTGTCACACGCAGTCAGAGTGCCCAAATCGCAAGTAACTCCCTGTCTTCTGGACCCTCTTCTGCTACCGGAGAGACTGAACCAGAGGTGACCCCAGAGCAGGTTCCAGAGGGTCCCAGTAAGGAAGGAACTCTGACGTCACTTCTGGCCGCCTCCAGCAAGGAGTTCCAGGCTGCTCTGCACTCAGATGCGAGCCTGGAGAAATTGAGAGATCTCGCCGAGACGCCCACCTCCGAGTCTGATAAGGAGAGGGTGTTCTGGGAACGAGGAAGGTTGTACCGGGAGACAGTACCCGGAGATTCCCAAAAGGAGTGGTTGAGGGAAAGACAGCTGGTCGTCCCCTACCCGTTCAGAACTGAGTTGTTGCGGATTGCCCATGAGATTCCACTCGCTGGACACTTGGGGATCAGCAAAACAAAGGCACGGCTGTCTCAACACTTCTAATGCCCCAAGATGAGGACAGATGTAACACAATACTGCCGCTCCTGTGGCACCTGTCAAAAAGTGGGTAAGGCGGGGACTGCTCTTAAGGCCCCTCTTATCCCGTTGCCAGTGATAGAAGAGCCTTTCCAGAGAATCGCGGTGGACATTGTAGGCCCGCTGGCAGTCCCCAGCAGCTCTGGAAAGCAATACATTCTCACCGTTGTAGACTACGCTACCCGGTACCCAGAGACAGTAGCTCTGTCTTCAACCAGGGCAGATAAGGTGGCTGATGCACTGGTGACCATCTTTTCAAGAGTAGGATTTCCCAGGGAGATGCTTACCGATCAAGGGACCCAATTCATGTCTCGCCTAATGGAGGCTCTCTGTAAGAAGATGCAGGTGCAGCACCTGGTATCGAGTGCGTATCACCCACACACCAATGGTTTGTGTGAACGCTTCAACGGTACCCTCAAACAGATGCTCCGCATGCTGGTTGAGACCCAAGGGCACGACTGGGAGCGGTACCTCCCACACCTGCTGTTCGCTTACAGAGAAGTTCCGCAGGCCTCGACCGGGTTCTCACCCTTCGAGCTCCTGTATGGCAGGCGAGTCCGGGGACCCCTTGGGTGGATAAGAGAATCCTGGGAAGATGAACCAAACCCCACAGAATTGTCCATCGTGGATTATGTCATGCGCTTCCGTGACAAGATGCAGACCTTGACGCAGTTAGAGCATGACAACATGACGCAGGCTCAGGCTGACCAGAAGCACTGGTATGACAAGAACGCCCGGGAGCGGACCTACCAGGTGGGTCAAAAGGTGTGGGTGCTGGTCCCCGTACCAATGCATAAGCTTCAGGCAGCCTGGGAAGGCCCATACGTCGTCCACCAACAGCTCAACCGGGTCACCTACGTGGTCACGCTTGACCATGCTCGGGGTAGGCGCAAGGCCTTTCACGTCAACATGCTGAAGGCGCACCACGAACGTGAAGCTTGCGTTCTACCAGTCTGCAACCTGCCCGAGGATGGGGAGGAAGATCGTCTCCTGGACATGCTAGCCCAAGCCAAGGCCAATGGGTCCATTGAGGACATGGAGATAAGTGGTTTGTTAACCGTATCCCAGCGGTCGCAGTTGGTGGCCACCCTGGAACCCTTCCGGGTCGTGTTCACCAACCGACCTGGGAGGACGGAGTTAGCGGTTCATGAGGTGGACACCGGGAATCACGCCCCACTACGGCGAACACCTTATCGGATCTCTGAGGAGGTGCAACAGGTCATGCGCCAAGAGATCAATGAGATGTTAAGGCTGGGGGTGATTCGACGGTCAAAAAGCGCGTGGGCCTCACCTGTAGTTCTCGTGCCTAAAAAGGATCGGACCACCCAGTTCTGCGTGGACTACAGGGGGCTCAACGCCATCACAACCTCTGATGCACACCTGATGCCGCGCATCGAGGATCTGCTTGAGCGGTTGGCGAAAGCAAAGTACATATCCATCATGGATTTGAGTCGGGGATACTGGCAGATCCCCTGAGCCCTGAGGCGCAGGAGAAATCCTCCTTTATCACCCCCTTTGGACTGTACGAGTCAACAGTCATGCCCTTCGGCATGAAAAATGCCCCTGCCACTTTCCAGCGGATGGTCAACCACCTGCTCCGGGGACTGGAGAAGTACGTGGTGGCGTACTTGGACGACATCGCCATCTTCAGTTCCACCTGGGAGGAACACCTTCAGCATCTCCAGGAGGTGCTCAAGCGTCTTCACCAGGCAGGCCTGACTATCAAGCCGGGAAAGTGCCAGATGGGCATGAGCGAGGTCCAATACCTGGGGCACCGGGTAGGTGGGGGTTCCATAAGTCAGGAGCCAGAAAAGGTGGACGCAATCATGTCCTGGCCCTCCCCCAGGACCAAGAAACAGGTGCTGTCCTTCGAGGACAGACCTGCTGATGTGCGCACGGATGCGGGCCGATAGGCCCGGCCTCCTTAGCATCCTCTAAAAGGGGGAGGTGTAATGTACTGGAAGGCATGATTTTGTTGGAACCTTCCAGAATCCTCCATTCTAGGACAAAATCTCCTTGTCACATAGCTGCAAGATTTTGACCCCCACCCCCCCTTTCACTTCTTAGCAGCTGTGTGTGTGCTGCTCTGTCCCTGCATTTGGTAACAGGACACCGTCCATTTCCTTTGAAGCTAGGAATGTTAATTAAGCTGAGTGGAGAGCATGTCTTTGTTTAAAATCAGGGGCTAAATGAGACCATGAGAAAATGAGACCATCGGTGTGTTGATACGAGCTTTCCTCGTTAAGATATAGTTATTATAAGTTTTACAGTGAAATTGCAACTTGGAGAAAGGGGGGATAAACTTCTCCAGACTGCCCCTTTCGTGATGTAACCGACCCTAGGCTATAAGATATCCCTCCCTTACAATTCTTTAGTTGAAGCTGGAGTTTTGATGCTGAAAAAACCTGCAAATGTCCGGGGACGTCTGGCTAAGCGGCCCATCCCCCTTGCCACACATGGTCTGCCTAATACCAACTAAGCACATGTAAGTGTTGCTCTGTTTTTTAATCCTTGCTGTTTTTATATTTGCATTGTACATATTTAATGTCTCAACTTTGTAACAACTTTTATCTATGTAAACACTGCCCACATTTTGGGAATAAATGATAAAATTATCAGTCTGTCTTCATGCTCTAAGAAACGAACTATGTGCCTTTCTTAGATAATCGCTACTAATTTGGGGGTTTGCCACGGACCCTCTTAATTAACTCTTTGATTAAGTGAATCGTGGCTGGTGGCAGCGTGGTGTATTCGGTTGGTTGGGCTAGTTGGCAGTACGGAAGGGTCTTATATGCTGAATGAGTGGCTGTGGCCAAAGCATTGATAATTCCCTTACTGCAGTAGTCTAATTGCCCGTGCACAACAAGCAGCCCAACCGGCGACTAATTATCCTAGGTGAAGTTCCCTGACTGACCCGAGGGTAAGGGGGGCGCCGGAGAGCTGCGAGTTCCAAAGTGGAACTGAGAAAGTGACCTGAAGTTGGCACCCCATGTTCTCAAAAGATGAATAAAAATACACCATTTGTTTGTGCTGGGTTTGTGCTGGTTTGTGCCGCAAAAATGAACGTTTGCGCCGCTTTGGTTCCAGAGATATTGCGCGTTATATTTTTATGAAGCTCCGCCCACTTTCCACCCCATGTTCTTAAATTTTAAAAATGAATACACCATTTGTTTGTGCTGGTTTGTGCCGCAAAAATGAACGTTTGCACCGCTTTGGTTTCCGAGATATTGTGCGCTCAATTTGCTGAAACTCCACCCACTTTCCACCCCATGTTCTTAAATTTTAAAAATGAATACACCATTCGTTTGTGCTGCGTTTGTGCTGGTTTGTGCCGCAAAAATGAACGTTTGCGCCGCTTTGGTTCCAGAGATATTGCGCGTTATATTTTTATGAAGCTCCCCCCACTTTCCACCCCATGTTCTTAAATTTTAAAAATGAATACACCATTTGTTTGTGCTGCGTTTGTGCTGGTTTGTGCCGCAAAAATGAACGTTTGCACCGCTTTGGTTTCCGAGATATTGTTTGCTTCTGCAGTTTCTTCTACGGACCAGGTAAGAACATCTGTGGACTGCTGGTGCCCTATTTACATTCTGCCACTACCAGCTGTAACCCTAGGGCCCCCACCCTAGTCAGGTTGGAGACAGGAGTGAGACTAGGGAGATGGTGGTCGGGTGGATCGCCCTTGCGGGTGTGAAGTCTGACGGTCTAGTTAGGGTTGCAGCGTAGGGAATCTAGATCGGCGGGGGCACCAGTGGTCCGCACCTGGTCTCAACGTTATTAAATTATTGTATATATTTTCTGTTGTGGTTTCTCAGCCAGAGGTGTGTCTGACTTTTCAGCTGCAGTCTTATTGGTTATTTTTGTCACGTGAGTGTTGGCTGTCCTCTCCCTGCTGACGTCACCTTGCAGGGAGGGTTTTAGGACCCAGTGACTCCCATAGTTCCATCTGGGCCTGCTGAGGGGTTTTGTTTCTTTTTTTTATATTACCCAGCAGGCCTAACACATTGTTTAGCCAAATTACGTTGCACTATAAAAAGAATTCCAGGGAAAAAAAAGATTGTGATTACTTTTGACGTTGGCCAGTTTATGCAAAGTGACTGTCATCTTCTATGAAAATCTTTGCATAAATATGCAATGACCGTAGACATCACCACTTTGTGTGTGATGGCTTTGGATTGCAGTGTGAATATGGCTGGGTTAACATTACATTTGGGCATACTGGGCATACGCTCCATTCATTTCTATGATCTGGCTGGGGTCCGCAAGTGACCCTAGTTGGCTCATTTTTGCTCCATATGTGGTTTTCTTGCTGGACTCAAAACCGTGGTAGACCATGATTTTGTGTCTGGCTCAAAACAAAAGTATTGTTATTTTAATATAGCTGTCCAACTAAACAGGACCTTCAGAGCTTAATAAATCTTTGCAAATCAAACACAGATAAAAATGGAATTACCAATAACAGATGAAACTTTGTAGACAGCAGAACTGTTTAAAGAACCATGAAACGGTTTAATCATAATGGGAAATCCACATTAACAAAATGTTAACAGAATAAAAAAATATTGGTAAGGCATATTTTAGGTTATTTTAAACATACACTTTAAGCACCAAAACAACCTTAGAGGAAAGCATTACTAACACTTTGTTTGGTGCCAGGATACTTTTAAACTTTCCACAACAATCTTGGAGCCTGTGACTTGCCACGGGACTCATGATGAGACAGATTCTCCACATATTCACTCCTCCTTTGTAAATATTACAACATGGGGTTGTATCTTGGTCTTTGCAGAGGCTGTTGTAATAAAGTCACACAGGTCATCATATTTCTCCCAGCCATTAAATTTTCTTCTACAATAGGCAACATAATGACCAAGAGACATATTGCCAGTTCCTGGAATGAAGGCAACAACCCCTCGTAGCACAAATGAATGACTGTCCAGATGTATGTTCACAGGTATTTCGGACAGTGTATACTGTGTTTCTGCACTTATTTCAATACAAAGTACTTGTCCAGTGGTGCAGCTGTGCATGACCGAACCACTGCAAAGGAATTTCAATGAAGATGCGTCCTGAATTTTCAAGCCATCTGGACACTCTTGAGGTGACTTTAATGGCTTTAGACATTTTGAAACATTTAGGTGTAGCCCATCTTCCAATGCTAGCTGAAGTTTACTAAGTCCATTAGTTTCTAAAATATGTATATTGATTGGCAGAAGAGGGATTGCTCTTGAATTAGCTATATTTCTATTGCAGTACACAGAAGAACACTGTGTTTTAATTATTACACTTGGTACCTGTCTCATTGTCATTGAGATTATGTGTGCAACATTACATTCAGCATTGACCTGCCTCACACCTGACTTCAGCTGAACATATTCAAATATTCCAGACAGTATTTTAGCCCTCATTGCATAAACTTCCTTTCCAACTCCCTTTGTCACAATTGTCTGCACCAATTCAAAAATTTCAACGGTGTTTTCTTTGATGACATAATTGCAAAATAATCCACTGTCCCAGAATGCACAACAAAGACACTGGCAAAATGAATCAAATGCACAGGTATTAATGATACTTATAAGCTTTTTGTTTACTTGTATTGGTTTTTTAGCTAGATGGTTACCATTTTTCAAAATGCTCACCTTTTTTTTTCGGTTAAATTTTGTGTCCATGTGCAGCAACTCGGAACATGGGGTTAGGTAGGACAATCTCTTTTTTGGAGGAATACTGAGACCTTTCCAATTTTCAACAGGCTGCTCCTGCAAGCTACTTTCATCACCCAATTTTATGTGAACTTGTGAATCCTCCTCACAGTTGCTGTTTTTTTGCCCATTCTCTTGGCTCATATTTTCACTGCTTTCGGTTTTCTTTATGGGAGCTGAGGAAAGTCTCATTTTGCCTTCCATAAATTCAAGGTGACGAATTACAAATCGGTCGGTTCTAATAGGGAGACATTCATGTTTAAAGAGGATTTTTACAGGATGAAAATGATGAAATGGTAAGACAGGATGTTGAGAAGGCTGAACTTTTAAATTCCTATTTTGCATCTGTTTTCTCTCAGAAAGGAAATGTAACATCAACTGTTATTCACTGTCCTATTAAGGGAATAGAAGAATCCAGGATATCTATAAACAGAAAGATAGTGAGGAAACACTTAGCTAGCCTAAATGAATTCAAGTCTCCAGGTCCAGATGAATTACACCCCAGAGTACTGAAGGAGATAGCAGAAGAAATTTTTGAACCCCTCTCTATAATCTTTGAAAATTCTTGGAGAACAGGAGAAGTGCCAGAAGACTGGAGAAGAGCAAATGTTGTTCCTATCTTCAAAAAGGGGAAGAAGGTGGACCCAGGTAACTATAGGCCGGTGAGTCTGACTTCTATACCAGGAAAGATCTTTGAACAAATTATTAAACAACATGTATGTCAATACCTGGATAAGAATGAAGTGATTAAACAGAGTCAGCATGGGTTTGTAACTAATAAGTCATGTCAGACTAACTTAATTTCCTTCTATGACGGTATCACTGATTGGGTGGATCAAGGAAATGCTGTAGATATAGTATATCTTGACTTCAGCAAAGCATTTGACAAAGTCTCTCATACAATCCTTATTGAAAAAATGACTAAGTATGGAATGGACAAGGCAACTGTTTGGTGGATTCATAACTGGCTTAGTGATCGGACCCAAAGAGTGGTCGTAAATGGCTGCACATCCAGTTGGAAGAATGTCTCAAGTGGGGTACCACAGGGCTCTGTCCTGGGCCCTGTATTGTTCAACATCTTTATCAACGATTTAGATGAAGGAATTGAGGGTAAACTGATTAAATTTGCTGATGACACAAAGCTAGGAGGGATAGCTAATACTAGAGAAGAGAGAGAGAGGATTCAAAAAGATTTAAATAAACTGGAGAAGTGGGCAGCAACTAACAGAATGGTTTTTAACAGGGAGAAATGCAAAGTACTACATCTGGGCAATAAAAATGGAAAAAACATATATAGAATGGGAGGAATAGGGCTAAGTGACAGCACATGTGAAAAAGACTTGGGTATACTAATAGATCACAGACTGAATATGAGTCAACAGTGTGATGCAGCAGCAAAAAAGGCAAATGCAATTCTAGGATGTATTAACAGAAGCATACAGTCTAGATCACGTGAAGTCATTATTTCCCTCTACTCCTCTTTGGTCAGACCTCATCTGGAATATTGTGTCCAGTTTTGGGCACCACATTTTAAAAAAGACATCAACAAACTGGAGCAAGTTCAGAAAAGAGCGACCAGAATGGTGACCGGTCTGCAAACCCTGTCTTATGAGGAAAGGTTGCAGGATTTGGGAATGTTTAGTTTGCAAAAGAGAAGACTGAGAGGAGACTTAATAGCTGTCTACAAATATCTAAAGGGCTGTCACATTGTAGAAGGATCAACTTTATTCTCATTTGCACAAGGAAAGACTAGAAGCAATGGGATGAAACTGAATGGGAGGAGACACAGATTAGATATTAGAAAAAACTTTTTGACAGTTAGAGTGATCAATGAGTGGAACAGGCTGCCACGAGAAGTGGTGAGTTCTCCTTCAATGGAAGTCTTCAAACAGAGGCTGGACAGACATCTGACTGGGATGATTTAGCGAATCCTGCTTTTAGCAGGGGGTTGGACCAGATGGCCCAGGAGGTCCCTTCCAACTCTACGATTCTATGATTCTAAAGAGTCCATTTTTTATGTTCTTAAATTCAGCCTCAACATTTGCAGAACTTGCTGTCATGTTCACACTTTTAAAGTGTGGAACCATTATGGCTGTCCAAAGTGGAAGGTAACATGCCATTCTTAAAAGATTTGGAACAAGTTCTGGAAGGAAATGTAAATTGTCTCGGTCACCATGATTTGCTGCAAGCATCTTACTCCTTTCACAAATTTCTGTTGCCCATATTTTCAGGTCTGTTTGGCATGGTTGAATTGGCTCATCCTCTTGTTCTTTCATCTCTACTCCATAGTCATCTTCAGTGACAGTGGGTAAAACACGTCCCTCTGCAATCCGTCTCTTCAGTTGAACTTTGCTAGTCTCTGATAAAACTGGTGTGCCTCTGTCATCATTCCCTTCTGATTCACTAAAAGCAACAACTGAAATTGAATGAATGAGTTCTCTCGCATCATCAAGTGATGTAGACTGTAGAAGTTGTGCCATTGCTCTGAGATAGAATTCCCTTACTCTGTTTCCAGCTTGCCTCAGACATTCCCATCGGCTAATAAGCTTGATACAGTGCGCAACATGAATTCTAATAAAGCATGGTGGTAGTTTTGATGCAACATTCCTGGTCAACACTCCAAAACACTGATTTATATATGTCTTCAAGTCGGGGTAAGGAGTGAAAGCCTTAACTAGAGCTCCAAGCAAAGCGAGGGAGAAATCACAAACTGCTTCCTTTGGAACAGTAGCACCTGCTTGTTTCCATTCAGTCAGCCATTGTGCTATAGAATTAACAGTATGGCTCTCAGAAAGCATCTGCACTACTGGGATATGATCTCCACTCGAACACAAAACCCCTTGGTACAAAAAGATGTGTGCAGAAATGCCAACAGGTCTTTTTAGTTTTCTCACTACTGAACCTGTTGCATCAAAACTTACATAGGAACCCAAGTTCTTTGACTTTATTTGGTAGACTTGCATCTGAGACTGGGTCCAGTAATGGCAAAAAAATGTATCTAGACCAATGTTGTGTATGCTTCCAGTCTGAGGAACACTGTATTTCAGGAGATGTAATGAAAGAATTGGGTCCTTGTGCATTAACTCTCTTTCGCCAATCTCTTGCTTGGCTTTTCTTAACGTTGCTAGATTTGGTAGATGGCTAGGCTCAGGGTCACCAACATCCATAACTTTATAAGCCTCAGCTGCTCGCCATACATGTGCTTGTTTTCATCCTTCCCAGAGTTCTTTTGACAACCTTTTTCTTAAATCTCCTGATAATTTACGTTTTGATTTTCCTGTGTGGAGACTGTCATCAATATTGCAGATCATACACTTAAGCACTACTGGCTTAGCAATCTCTGGTATTTCTTCAACTTTTATGGATAGTTGTGCATCACACTCTGTGCAGCACCCTGTTATATCTATGTAGTTAGATACAACATTTGGATAAACCTTTGCCCTCCTGAATTTAAGTGTGCACGATGACTTGATATTTTTCCAGATCTCCTCATTCAATATGTGAGTCCATGTACCAGGTTTTAAGATTGTGTATTCTCTTTTATCAGCATACATAGATTTGTCATTGTAAATTACTTTTTCAGGCCAAATTTTGATCCAGCTCTGAAAAGAAAGACTGAACTCAAGCTGAATGTCATAGCACTGAACTGATGAATGACTCTCTGTTCCTTCTGAGCTCTCACTGTTGGAAGGTTGTTTTGGGATATTTGTAACATCTTTGTACAGACCAAGGGCTTCCCATACATTGTGCCGATTTGTCTTTACAAACGTGTAAAGGTTTTTTGGTGACATTTTGTTATTTAATTTTTGACACAAGTCTACCCATACTTTTTCTGAGGGGAATGCTATTGCCTGTCCTGTAATAATTTTTTCATGTGAAGAACAGATGACATTTATAATGTCATCATAGTCACAGGCTGGCTTCCTGGGCATCTGATCAAAACAAAAAATGTTTTTATTAGTTTTACATGCAGTGTATTATATGGAAAATAATTGATTACATAATTTTTAATAGTTAAGATACAGTGGTCCCTCAACATACAATGGTAATTAGTTCCAGGTGAATCATCGTATGTTAAAACCATACTGGAGCAGGTGATGCTGCATTCAACAGAGTCCTTCATATGTTGAAATGATCGTATGTTGGGGCCATTGTATGTGTTGAGGGATCACTGTACTGAGATTAAATAATCCTATTCTTAGCATGCTCACTTCTCTCTACTTTTACAGATGAAAAGTGTATTGTGTATCTCTGCCTCTCCCATAGTAATAAATGGTGGGGGCGTGCCTGCCACAGCAAAGCCCTGTGGTTGGCAGTCACTCTGCACAGGGCGGTGATTGCTCCATGCAGGGGAGCACTGAGGGCCACTGCAGGAGATTGCAGGGGGTCCCAGTGGTCAGTACCAAACCCCCCCCCCCCGGGGGGTGGGATAGGGGATAAGTTTTGCAGCAGAGTACTCTTTTAATGGGTTAAAGCATTACTGTAATTACAAACAACTTGATGTGTTGGAGAACTACAACCCCCAGCATACCCGGACAGCCTTTGACTGTCCGGTCATGCTGGGAGTTGTAGTTTTGCAACACCTGCAGGCACCCTGCTTGGGAAACACTGTTGTAGACAGATAAAAGTACAACTCCATGATTGAACTAAAGTTTCTTTGCTCAGGTAATAGCTTTGCAGAAATCTACCAAGACCGTTTAGCACATTTTCAGTTCAAATAAGTAAGTACACTTGATTTACCCTGGGAGTCTCTCAGCTAGTAGTCAAATTGTTAGGCCTTTCCCCAAGTTACAGTGTGTGGGGGAGGGGCATCACAAGCAGGAAATCGAAATGAAGTATGGGGTCTAGTAAGGAACAATCTATACATTTTTTTATTATAAAATTGCTATGGCTAGCCGGTGTTTTTCATTTCTTTTTATCTCCCTTTATCCATATATCAGTTACAGTGATTTGAGGCACAAACTCAGTGCGAGATACAGCACAAACGAATGATGTATTTATTTATTTTTAAAATTTGAGAACATGGGGTGGAAAGTGGGTGGAGTTACAGCAAATTGAGCGCACAATATCTCGTAAACCAAAGCGGCACAAACGTTAATAAACCAAAGCGGCACAAACGTTAATAAACCAAAGCGGCACAAACGTTAATAAACCAAAGCGGCGCAAACGTTCATTTTTGCGGCACAAACCAGCACAAACGCAGCACAAACGAATGGTGTATTCATTTTTAAAATTTAAGAACATGGGGTGGAAAGTGGGTGGAGTTTCAGCAAATTGAGCGCACAATATCTCGGAAACCAAAGCGGTGCAAACGTTCATTTTTGCGGCACAAACGCAGCACAAACAAATGGTGTATCCATTTTTAAAATTTAAGAACATGGGGTGGAAAGTGGGCGGAGCTTCATAAAAATATAACGCGCAATATCTCTGGAACCAAAGTGGCGCAAACGTTCATTTTTGCGGCACAAACCAGCACAAACGAATGGTGTATTCATTTTTAAAATTTAAGAACATGGGGTGGAAAGTGGGTGGAGTTTCAGCAAATTGAGCGCACAATATCTCGGAAACCAAAGCGGTGCAAACGTTCATTTTTGCGGCACAAACCAGCACAAACGCAGCACAAACAAATGGTGTATTCATTTTTAAAATTTAAGAACATGGGGTGGAAAGTGGGCGGAGCTTCATAAAAATATAACGCGCAATATCTCTGGAACCAAAGCGGCGCAAACGTTCATTTTTGCGGCACAAACCAGCACAAACGCAGCACAAACAAATGGTGTATTTTTATTCATCTTTTGAGAACATGGGGTGCCAACTTCACTCAGGTCCTGCGGTAAATTGTTAGAGCAAGATTAGCTTGATGTATATTTTTGTCACATGGTACCAGTGGCGGAATAACTAAGATAAGCCCCCACTGTGCCTGTGATAGCCGTGTGTCGGCAGTGCGTCGCATCCCTCCGTCCGTTGACATACCCGTGTCAGTGGTGGGATCGTGACGTATTGGTGGCACAGGGTGGGCTTTCGTCACACCCCCTATGTACAAAAATATAACTACTATAATACTGCTCCTATGTGCAAGAATATAACTACTATAATACTGCCCCTATATACAAGAATATAACTACTATAATACTGCTCCTATGTACAAGAATGTAACTACTATAATACTGCCCCTATGTACAAGAATATAACTACTATAATACTGCTCCTATGTACAAGAATATAACTACTATAATACTGCCCCTATGTACAAGAATATAACTACTATAATACTGCTCCTATGTACAAGAATATAACTACTATAATACTGCCCGCTATGTACAGGAATATAACTACTATAATACTGCCCCCTATGTACAAGAATATAACTACTATAATACTGCCCCTATGTACAAGAATATAACTACGATAATACTGCTCCTATGTACAAGAATATAACTACTATAATACTGCTCCTATGTACAAGAATGTAACTACTATAATACTGCCCCTATATACAAGAATATAACTACTATAATACTGCTCCTATGTACAAGAATATAACTACTATAATACTGCCCCTATGTACAAGAATATAACTACTATAATACTGCCACTATGTACAAGAATATAACTACTATAATACTGCTCCTATGTACAAGAATATAACTACTATAATACTGCCCGCTATGTACAGGAATATAACTACTATAATACTGCCCCCTATGTACAAGAATATAACTACTATAATACTGCCCCTATGTACAAGAATATAACTACGATAATACTGCTCCTATGTACAAGAATATAACTACTATAATACTGCTCCTATGTACAAGAATATAACTACTATAATACTGCACCCTATGTACTAGAATATAACTACTATAATACTGTCCTCTATATACAGGAATATAACTACTATAATACTGCCCCTATATACAAGACTATAACTACTATAATACTGCCCCTATGTACAAGAATATAACTACTATAATACTGCCTCTATGTACAAGAATATAACTACTATAATACTGCCCCTATGTACAAGAATATAACTACTATAATACTGCTCCTATGTACAAGAATATAACTGCTATAATACTGCCCGCTATGTACAGGAATATAACTACTATAATACTGCCCCCTATGTACAAGAATATAACTACTATAATACTGCTCCTATGTACAAGAATATAACTACTATAATACTGCTCCTATGTACAAGAATATAACTACTATAATACTGCCCCCTATGTACAAGAATATAACTACTATAATACTGCCACTATGTACAAGAATATAACTACTATAATACTGCCCCCTATGTACAAGAATATAACTACTATAATACTGCCCCTATGTACAAGAATATAACTACTATAATACTGCCCCTTATGGACAAGAATATAACTATTATAATACTGCCCCTATGTACAAGAATATAACTACTATAATACTGCCCCCTATGTACAAGAATATAACTACTATAATACTGCCCCTATGTACAAGAATATAACTACTATAATACTGCTCCCTATATACAAGAATATAACTACTATAATACTGCCCACTATGTACAAGAATATAACTACTATAATACTGCTCCCTATGTACAAGAATATAACTACTATAATACTGCCCCTATGTACAAGAATATAACTACTATAATACTGCCCCCTATGTACAAGAATATAACTACTATAATACTGCCCCTATGTACAAGAATATAACTACTATAATACTGCTCCCTATGTACAAGAATATAACTACTATAATACTGCTCCTATGTACAAGAATATAACTACTATAATACTGCTCCCTATGTACAAGAATATAACTACTATAATACTGCTCCTATGTACAAGAATATAACTACTATAATACTGCCCACTATGTACAAGAATATAACTACTATAATACTGCTCCTATGTACAAGAATATAACTACTATAATACTGCTCCCTATGTACAAGAATATAACTACTATAATACTGCCCCTATGTACAAGAATATAACTACTATAATACTGCCCCCTATGTCCAAGAATATAACTACTATAATACTGCCCCTATGTACAAGAATATAACTACTATAATACTGCTCCCTATGTACAAGAATATAACTACTATAATACTGCCCCTATGTACAAGAATATAACTACTATAATACTGCTCCCTATGTACAAGAATATAACTACTATAATACTGCTCCTATGTACAAGAATATAACTACTATAATACTACCCCCTATGTACACTCTTACTACGTGCAGTGTAGGGTTTCGGACGTTACCTTCTCGTTCTCGGTGCTTATCTGGATGGCATTGGGGATGAGGCGAGCCGTTTTCTCTTTGGTCATGGAGGTGACCTCTCGGAGCTGTATACATATCTGCAGGGAGACATTTTTTCAGTGCCGGGATAACACCAGTGAACTAACTGTATACACAGAAAAACTGCTGAATGCAACATTGACTCCAAATAAAGCCCCTGATCTGTTGGGGAGATCAGGAACAAGTGTTCAGTTTCTTTTACAGCGCCCCTATAGGGCATCACAGGTATTGCACAGTTCTTTTAATACATAGGCTGTCTCTATAATGCATGGATGTGCCCGGACCACCAGAGATGGACAATTTGTAGACTGTTACTAATAGATGAAAGTGGTATAGGGGAACCATCCAAAATATCCCCTTTTTATGCCTAGACCCCCATTGACACTGTTGTGGCCATTATTAACACTGCGGCGGACCTGTAGGGACAGTGTGTGTCCTTCTTGGGGTGGCTGTTCTCGCCCCACACACAACCTTTGAACTTTGGTCACATGGGTGCGGTTTTTACCGAAGTTTCCCATCGGAAGATATTGCTATGAAAGCAGACCCAGTTCTCGCAGAGGTAGAGTCGTCCTTGGAGCAGGATGTCCTTCTGAAGGGCACAGGCGTAATCTGGAAGTAAAAGGGCAGAGTTTATATCCACAGAGGTGACCAGTGTGATCCGCACCTCATCCTCACACCTCTGTCCTAGGGGGGCGCTATGAAACACTGTGACCTCTAGAGGGGCTGCAGCTCTGGCCACGTATGGAGAGGTTAGGGGGGGGTTATCCGGTCAGTATGGGGGCACTTTGGTCATTGTTAGTCTCTGCACCATCATGCATGCACACAGGTCACTGCACCATCATACATGCACACAGGTCACTGCACCATCATACATGCGTACAGGTCACTGCACCATCATACATGCGTACAGGTCACTGCACCATCATACATGCACACAGGTCTCTGACCCATCATACATGCACACAGGTCTCTGCACCATCATACATGCGTACAGGTCACTGCACCATCATACGTGCGCACAGGTCACTGCACCATCATACATGCACACAGGTCTCTGACCCAACATACATGCACACAGGTCTCTGCACCATCATACATGCGCACAGGTCATTGCACCATCATACATGCACACAGGTCTCTGACCCATCATACATGCACACAGGTCTCTGCACCATCATACATGCGCACAGGTCATTGCACCATCATACATGCGCACAGGTCACTGCACCATCATACATGCACACAGGTCACTGACCCATCATACATGCACACAGGTCTCTGCACCATCATACATGCGCACAGGTCATTGCACCATCATACATGCGCACAGGTCACTGCACCATCATACATGCACACAGGTCACTGACCCATCATACATGCACACAGGTCTCTGCACCATCATACATGCGTACAGGTCACTGCACCATCATACGTGCGCACAGGTCATTGCACCATCATACATGCACACAGGTCTCTGACCCATCATACATGCACACAGGTCTCTGCACCATCATACATGCGCACAGGTCATTGCACCATCATACATGCGCACAGGTCACTGCACCATCATACATGCACACAGGTCTCTGACCCATCATACATGCACACAGGTCTCTGCACCATCATACATGCGTACAGGTCACTGCACCATCATACGTGCGCACAGGTCACTGCACCATCATACATGCACACAGGTCTCTGACCCATCATACATGCACACAGGTCTCTGCACCATCATACATGCGCACAGGTCATTGCATAATACATGCGCACAGGTCACTGCGCCATCATACATGCACACAGGTCTCTGACCCATCATACATGCACACAGGTCACTGCACCATCATACATGTACACAGGTCTCTGCACCATCATACATGCACACAGGTCTCTGACCCAACATACATGCACACAGGTCTCTGCACCATCATACATGCGCACAGGTCATTGCACCATCATACATGCACACAGGTCTCTGACCCATCATACATGCACACAGGTCTCTGCACCATCATACATGCGTACAGGTCACTGCACCATCATACGTGCGCACAGGTCACTGCACCATCATACATGCACACAGGTCTCTGACCCATCATACATGCACACAGGTCTCTGCACCATCATACATGCGCACAGGTCATTGCATAATACATGCGCACAGGTCACTGCGCCATCATACATGCACACAGGTCTCTGACCCATCATACATGCACACAGGTCACTGCACCATCATACATGTACACAGGTCTCTGCACCATCATACATGCACACAGGTCACTGCACCATCATACATGCACACAGGTCACTGCACCATCATACATGCGTACAGGTCACTGCACCATCATACATGCACACAGGTCTCTGACCCATCATACATGCACACAGGTCTCTGCACCATCATACATGCGCACAGGTCACTGCACCATCATACATGCACACAGGTCACTGCACCATCATACATGCACACAGGTCATTGCACCATAATACATGCACACAGGTCACTGCACCATCATACATGCGTACAGGTCACTGCACCATCATACATGCACACAGGTCTCTGCACCATCATACATGCGCACAGGTAACTGCACCATCATACATGCGCACAGGTCTCTGCACCATCATACATGCGCACAGGTCACTGCACCATCATACATGCGCAGAGGTCACTGCACCATCATACATGCACACAGGTCACTGTACCATCATACATGCACACAGGTCACTGTACCATCATACATGCACTCAGGTCACTGCACCATCATACATGCACACAGGTCTCTGCACCATCATACATGCACACAGGTCTCTTAACCATCATACACGCACACATGTAACTGCACCATCATACATACACACAGGTCTCTGACCCATCATACATGCACACAGGTCTCTGCACCATCATACATGCGCACAGGTCACTGCACCATCATACATGCACACAGGTCACTGCACCATCATACATGCACACAGGTCATTGCACCATAATACATGCACACAGGTCACTGCACCATCATACATGCACACAGGTCTCTGCACCATCATACATGCGCACAGGTAACTGCACCATCATACATGCGCACAGGTCTCTGCACCATCATACATGCGCACTGGTCACTGCACCATCATACATGCGCAGAGGTCACTGCACCATCATACATGCACACAGGTCACTGTACCATCATACATGCACACAGGTCACTGTACCATCATACATGCACTCAGGTCACTGCACCATCATACATGCACACAGGTCTCTGCACCATCATACATGCACACAGGTCTCTGCACCATCATACACGCACACATGTAACTGCACCATCATACATGCACACAGGTCTCTGCACCATCATACATGCACACAGGTCTCTGCACCATCATACACGCACACATGTAACTGCACCATCATACATGTGCACAGGTCACTGCACCATCATACATGCACACAGGTCACTGTACCATCATACATGCACACAGGTCACTGTACCATCATACATGCACACAGGTCACTGCACCATCATACATGCGCAGAGGTCAATGCACCATCATACATGCACACAGGTCACTGTACCATCATACATGCACACAGGTCACTGTACCATCATACATGCACACAGGTCACTGCACCATCATACATGCACACAGGTCTCTGCACCATCATACATGCACACAGGTCACTGCACCATCATACATGCACACAGGTCACTGTACCATCATACATGCACACAGGTCACTGCACCATCATACATGCACACAGGTCTCTGACCCATCATACATGCACACAGGTCTCTGCACCATCATACATGCGCACAGGTAACTGCACCATCATACATGCGCACAGGTCTCTGCACCATCATACATGCGCACAGGTCACTGCACCATCATACATGCGCAGAGGTAACTGCACCATCATACATGCACACAGGTCACTGTACCATCATACATGCACACAGGTCACTGTACCATCATACATGCACACAGGTCACTGTACCATCATACATGCACACAGGTCACTGCACCATCATACATGCACACAGGTCTCTGCACCATCATACATGCACACAGGTCTCTGCACCATCATACACGCACACATGTAACTGCACCATCATACATGCACACAGGTCACTGCACCATCATACATGCACACAGGTCACTGCACCATCATACATGCACACAGGTCACTGTACCATCATACATGCACACAGGTCACTGAACCATCATACATGCACACAGGTCTCTGCACCATCATACATGCACACAGGTCACTGCACCATCATACATGCGCACAGGTAACTGCACCTTCATACATGTGCACAGGTCACTGCACCATCATACATGCACACAGGTCTCTGCACCATCATACATGCGCACAGGTAACTGCACCATCATACATGCACACAGGTCTCAGCACCATCATACATGCGCACAGGTGACTGCACCATCATACATGCACACAGGTCTCTGCACCATCATACATGCGCACAGGTAACTGCACCATCATACATGCACACAGGTCTCTGCACCATCATACATGCGCACAGGTCACTGCACCATCATACATGTGCACAGGTCACTGCACCATCATACATGTGCACAGGTCACTGCACCATCATACATGCACACAGGTCACTGCACCATCATACATGCACACAGGTCTGTGCACCATCATACATGCGCACAGGTCTCTGCACCATCATACATGCGCACAGGTCACTGCACCATCATACATGTGCACAGGTCACTGCACCATCATAAGTGTGCACAGGTCACTACACCATCATACATGTACACAGGTCACTGCTCCATCATACATGCACACAGGTCACTGCACCATCATACATGCACACAGGTCTCTGACCCATCATACATGTGCACAGATCACTGCACCATCATACATGCACACAGGTCATTGCACCATCATACATGCACATGGGTCTCTGACCCATCATACATGCACACGGGTCTCTGCACCATCATACATGCGTACAGGTCACTGCACCATCATACATGCACACAGGTCACTGCACCATCATACATGCACACAGGTCTCTGACCCATCATACATGCACACAGGTCACTGCACCATCATACATGCACACAGGTCTCTGCACCATCATACATGCACACAGGTCACTGTACCAGGGGAAGAGCCTAGAGGAGATCATTTGCATATTCCCAGTGCCTTCTGGGATAAGTGAAGAGTCTCCGCGAGCTCAACGATCACTGGGTTTTGGCCGTTGCAGCTGAAAAGAGGAAATCAGAATTTTGGCTCATCTTTCATCGTTTTTAAGAAATCTCAAGATGGAAGAGGCCAGGAGCCATTTGGTGAGCTGCATTTCTTGCTACATGTTCACAGACTTACCAGTGGAAAAGCCAAACTTCACATGCCACAAATGCAAGCTTGTGTCCCTGTTGGAGGAAAAGTTGCAAAATCTCGAAGAGAGGTTAGCTACGTTGAAGATCATTAAGGAAGGTGAAGAGTTCTTGGACAGAGCAGAATTATCTCTTCATGTTACAGAAAGAGAAGAAATTCGAAGTGCACCTGAAGAAACAGAGGGATGGAGACATGTGACCCAGAGAAGCAGGAGGATCAGGAGGCAGTCAGCACCCATACTGCTCAGGAACCAGTACCAGGCTCTCACGCAGGAAAATGATGAAGAAATACATCAGGATAAGACTTTGCCAACAAACAGCAACCTTGTACGCCTTCAGAGTCCTCCTGGATGGAGAAAGAAAAATGTTGTGAAGAAGAAACGGAGAGTGGTGGTCATGGGGGATTCCCTGTTGAGAGGAACAGAGGCCGCTATCTGCAGACCGGATATAACTTCAAGAGAAATGTGCTGTCTTCCAGGTGCAAAAATTAAAGATGTGTCTGACAGGATATCAGGACTCTTCAGACCTACAGATGACTACCCATTCCTGCTACTACATGTGGGGACAAATGACACCGCAAGAAACGACCTGGAAACCATCTGCAGAGACTTTGAAGACTTAGGCAAGAAAGTGAAAGAACTGGGAGCGCAGGTGGTCTTCTCTTCCATCCTCCCAGTGGATGGCCATGGAACAAGGAGGTGGAATAAGATTCTGCAGGTGAACAACTGGCTACGTCGATGGTGCCGTCAGCAACGATTTGGATTTCTGGATCACGGAGTGAACTACTTATACGATGGACTACTTGCTAGAGATGGGGTGCACCTTACGAAGACTGGAAAGCATGTATTTGGAAGTCGCCTTGCTACACTTGTAAGGAGAGCTTTAAACTAGAACAACATGGGAAGGGAAGCAAAAGACCAGAAAAAGCCATACACCTGACAAATGCTATTGAGAACTCTGCTAATAGAAGTGGAAAGGAAGAACAAAGACGAAAGAATCTAATTAATAAAAATATTGGAGAAAGAGAAACCAATCACAAACTAAAATGTTTCTATACTAATGCACAAAGCATGGGCAACAAACAAGGAGAATTGGAACTACTAACACAGGAAAAGAAATATGATGTCATTGGAATCACTGAAACTTGGTGGGACGATACACATGATTGGAATACAAGACTAGAAGGATACAACTTATTTGCAAGAAACAGACTTGATAAACGAGGAGGGGGTGTTGCATTGTATGTTAGAAACGCATATATCTGCACAGAGATTTAAGCTTCAGAGACTGGGAGTTCTGTGGAAACTGTTTGGGTAAGAATACAAGGACAGAACAATGGAAAGGACACCATTGTAGGCATTTACTACAGGCCGCCTGTGCAAGCTGAAGATATGGATGAACTCTTTATGCATCAAATGGCCAAGTTCTCCAAAAAATATGACATAGTTGTCATGGGAGATTTCAACTATCCAGACATTTGTTGGGAATCTCTCTCAGGCAAAACTAACAGGTCAAGGAAATTCTTATCCTCTCTTGCTGACAACTTTATCTTCCAAAAGGTAGGGGAGAAAACAAGGGGAACTGCTACCTTGGATCTAATCCTTATAAACAGGGAGGAAATGGTTGAGGAGGTAAAAGTGGCTGGAACCCTAGGAGGTAGCGACCATGCTATTTTAGAATTTTGGATAACTAGAGGCGGAAGACCTGTGAAGACTCAGACGTCAAGGTTAGATTTCAGAAAGGCAGATTTTAAGGGATTTAGAAAGAGAATTGGAGGAATCCAATGGCTGGATATCCTTAAAGACAAAAATGTCCAGGAAGGATGGGAAATCTTGAAAAATGAAATTCTCAAAGCACAGTTGTTAACAATTCCGAAAAGAGGGAAGAATAGGAAGCATTTAAGGAAACCAGGATGGGTGAACACAGAACTTAAGCACATGCTAAAAAGGAAGAAAAAAATGTTTATAAAATGGAAAGAGGGAGGCATATCTAAAGAAGAATATAATGCTGTCTGCAGAATCTGCAGGGCACAAATCAGATTAGCTAAAGCTGAAAATGAATTGAGGCTTGCAAGAGATGTCAAAAGCAATAATAAAGGATTTTGGGGATATGTCAAAAGTAAAAGAAAAGTCAAAGATGCTATAGGATTTTTACAGGATGAAAATGATGAAATGGTAAGACAGGATGTTGAGAAGGCTGAACTTTTAAATTCCTATTTTGCATCTGTTTTCTCTCAGAAAGGAAATGTAACACCAACTGTTATTCACTGTCCTATTAAGGGAATAGAAGAATCCAGGATATCTATAAACAGAAAGATAGTGAGGAAACACTTAGCTAACCTAAATGAATTCAAGTCTCCAGGTCCAGATGAATTACACCCCAGAGTACTGAAGGAGATAGCAGAAGAAATTTCTGAACCACTCTCCATAATCTTTGAAAATTCTTGGAGAACAGGAGAAGTGCCAGAAGACTGGAGAAGAGCAAATGTTGTTCCTATCTTCAAAAAGGGGAAGAAGGTGGACCCAGGCAACTATAGGCCGGTGAGTCTGACTTCTATACCAGGAAAGATCTTTGAACAAATTATTAAACAACATGTAAGTCAATACCTGGATAAGAATGAAGTGATCAAACAGAGTCAGCATGGGTTTGTAACTAATAAGTCATGTCAGACTAACTTAATTTCCTTCTATGACGGTATCACTGATTGGGTGGATCAAGGAAATGCTGTAGATATAGTATATCTTGACTTCAGCAAAGCATTTGACAAAGTCTCTCATACAATCCTTATTGAAAAAATGACTAAGTATGGAATGGACAAGGCAACTGTTAGGTGGATTCATAGCTGGCTTAGTGATCGGACCCAAAGAGTGGTCGTAAATGGCTGCACATCCAGTTGGAAGAATGTCTCAAGTGGGGTACCACAGGGCTCTGTCCTGGGCCCTGTATTGTTCAACATCTTTATCAACGATTTAGATGAAGGAATTGAGGGTAAACTGATTAAATTTGCTGATGACACAAAGCTAGGAGGGATAGCTAATACTAGAGAAGAGAGAGAGAGGATTCAAAAAGATTTAAATAAACTGGAGAAGTGGGCAGCAACTAACAGAATGGTTTTTAACAGGGAGAAATGCAAAGTACTACATCTGGGCAATAAAAATGAAAAAAGCATATATAGAATGGGAGGAATAGGGCTAAGTGACAGCACATGTGAAAAAGACTTGGGTATACTAATAGATCACAGACTGAATATGAGTCAACAGTGTGATGCAGCAGCAAAAAAGGCAAATGCAGTTCTAGGATGTATTAACAGAAGCATACAGTCTAGATCACGTGAAGTCATTATTTCCCTCTACTCCTCTTTGGTCAGACCTCATCTGGAATATTGTGTCCAGTTTTGGGCACCACATTTTAAAAAAGACATCAACAAACTGGAGCAAGTTCAGAAAAGAGCGACCAGAATGGTGACCGGTCTGCAAACCCTGTCTTATGAGGAAAGGTTGCAGGATTTGGGAATGTTTAGTTTGCAAAAGAGAAGACTGAGAGGAGACTTAATTGCTGTCTACAAATATCTAAAGGGCTGTCACATTGTAGAAGGCTCAACTTTATTCTCATTTGCACAAGGAAAGACTAGAAGCAATGGGATGAAACTGAATGGGAGGAGACACAGATTAGATATTAGAAAAAACTTTTTGACAGTTAGAGTGATCAATGAGTGGAACAGGCTGCCACGAGAAGTGGTGAGTTCTCCTTCAATGGAAGTCTTCAAACAGAGGCTGGACAGACATCTGACTGGGATGATTTAGCGAATCCTGCTTTGAGCAGGGGGTTGGACCAGATGGCCCAGGAGGTCCCTTCCAACTCTACGATTCTATGATTCTATGATTCTACATGTACACAGGTCACTGCACCATCATACATGCACACAGGTCACTGCACCATCATACATGCACACAGGTCTCTGACCCATCATACAAGCACACAGGTCATTGCACCATCATACATGCACACAGGTCACTGCACCATCATACATGCACACAGGTCTCTGCACCATCATACATGCACACAGGTCTCTGCACCATCATACACGCACACATGTAACTGCACCATCATACATGCACACAGGTCACTGCACCATCATACATGCACACAGGTCACTGCACCATCATACATGCACACAGGTCACTGTACCATCATACATGCACACAGGTCACTGAACCATCATACATGCACACAGGTCTCTGCACCATCATACATGCACACAGGTCACTGCACCATCATACATGCGCACAGGTAACTGCACCTTCATACATGTGCACAGGTCACTGCACCATCATACATGCACACAGGTCTCTGCACCATCATACATGCGCACAGGTAACTGCACCATCATACATGCGCACAGGTCTCAGCACCATCATACATGCGCACAGGTGACTGCACCATCATACATGCGCACAGGTCTCTGCACCATCATACATGCGCACAGGTAACTGCACCATCATACATGCGCACAGGTCTCTGCACCATCATACATGCGCACAGGTCACTGCACCATCATACATGCGCACAGGTCACTGCACCATCATACATGTGCACAGGTCACTGCACCATCATACATGCGCACAGGTCACTGCACCATCATACATGCACACAGGTCACTGCACCATCATACATGCACACAGGTCTGTGCACCATCATACATGCGCACAGGTCTCTGCACCATCATACATGCGCACAGGTCACTGCACCATCATACATGTGCACAGGTCACTGCACCATCATAAGTGTGCACAGGTCACTACACCATCATACATGTACACAGGTCACTGCTCCATCATACATGCACACAGGTCACTGCACCATCATACATGCACACAGGTCTCTGACCCATCATACATGTGCACAGATCACTGCACCATCATACATGCACACAGGTCATTGCACCATCATACATGCACATGGGTCTCTGACCCATCATACATGCACACGGGTCTCTGCACCATCATACATGCGTACAGGTCACTGCACCATCATACATGCACACAGGTCACTGCACCATCATACATGCACACAGGTCTCTGACCCATCATACATGCACACAGGTCACTGCACCATCATACATGCACACAGGTCACTGTACCATCATACATGCACACAGGTCACTGTACCATCATACATGCACTCAGGTCACTGCACCATCATACATGCACACAGGTCTCTGCACCATCATACATGCACACAGGTCTCTGCACCATCATACACGCACACATGTAACTGCACCATCATACATGTGCACAGGTCACTGCACCATCATACATGCACACAGGTCACTGTACCATCATACATGCACACAGGAGGTCACTGTACCATCATACATGCACACAGGTCACTGCACCATCATACATGCGCAGAGGTCACTGCACCATCATACATGCGCACAGGTCACTGTACCATCATACATACACACAGGTCACTGTACCATCATACATGCACACAGGTCACTGCACCATCATACATGCACACAGGTCACTGCACCATCATACATGCACACAGGTCACTGTACCATCATACATGCACACAGGTCACTGCACCATCATACATGCACACAGGTCTCTGCACCATCATACACGCACACATGTAACTGCACCATCATACATGTGCACAGGTCACTGTACCATCATACATGCACACAGGTCTCTGCACCATCATACATGCACACAGGTCTCTGCACCATCATACACGCACACATGTAACTGCACCATCATACATGTGCACAGGTCACTGCACCATCATACATGCACACAGGTCACTGTACCATCATACATGCACACAGGTCACTGCACCATCATACATGCGCAGAGGTCACTGCACCATCATACATGCGCACAGGTCACTGTACCATCATACATACACACAGGTCACTGTACCATCATACATGCACACAGGTCACTGCACCATCATACATGCACACAGGTCTCTGCACCATCATACATGCACACAGGTCACTGCACCATCATACATGCACACAGGTCACTGTACCATCATACATGCACACAGGTCACTGCACCATCATACATGCACACAGGTCTCTGACCCATCATACATGCACACAGATCTCTGCACCATCATACATGCGCACAGGTAACTGCACCATCATACATGCGCACAGGTCTCTGCACCATCATACATGCGCACAGGTCACTGCACCATCATACATGCGCAGAGGTAACTGCACCATCATACATGCACACAGGTCACTGTACCATCATACATGTACACAGGTCACTGCACCATCATACATGCACACAGGTCACTGTACCATCATACATGCACACAGGTCACTGTACCATCATACATGCACACAGGTCACTGCACCATCATACATGCACACAGGTCTCTGCACCATCATACATGCACACAGGTCTCTGCACCATCATACACGCACACATGTAACTGCACCATCATACATGCACACAGGTCACTGCACCATCATACATGCACACAGGTCACTGCACCATCATACATGCACACAGGTCACTGTACCATCATACATGCACACAGGTCACTGAACCATCATACATGCACACAGGTCTCTGCACCATCATACATGCACACAGGTCACTGCACCATCATACATGCGCACAGGTAACTGCACCTTCATACATGTGCACAGGTCACTGCACCATCATACATGCACACAGGTCTCTGCACCATCATACATGCGCACAGGTAACTGCACCATCATACATGCACACAGGTCTCAGCACCATCATACATGCGCACAGGTGACTGCACCATCATACATGCACACAGGTCTCTGCACCATCATACATGCGCACAGGTAACTGCACCATCATACATGCGCACAGGTCTCTGCACCATCATACATGCGCACAGGTCACTGCACCATCATACATGTGCACAGGTCACTGCACCATCATACATGCACACAGGTCACTGCACCATCATACATGCACACAGGTCTGTGCACCATCATACATGCGCACAGGTCTCTGCACCATCATACATGCGCACAGGTCACTGCACCATCATACATGCGCAGAGGTAACTGCACCATCATACATGCACACAGGTCACTGTACCATCATACATGCACACAGGTCACTGCACCATCATACATGCACACAGGTCACTGCACCATCATACATGCGTACAGGTCACTGCACCATCATACATGCACACAGGTCACTGCACCATCATACATGTACACAGGTCACTGCACCATCATACATGCACACAGGTCACTGCACCATCATTCATGCACACAGGTCTCTGCACCATCATACATGCGCACAGGTAACTGCACCATCATACATGCACACAGGTCTCTGACCCATCATACATGCACACAGGTCTCTGCACCATCATACATGCGCACAGGTCATTGCACCATAATACGTGCGCACAGATCACTGCACCATCATACGTGCACACAGGTCTCTGACCCATCATACGTGCACACAGGTCTCTGCACCATCATACATGCGCACAGGTCACTGCACCATCATACATGCACACAGGTCATTGCACCATAATACGTGCGCACAGGTCACTGCACCATCATACATGCACACAGGTCTCTGACCCATCATAAATGCACACAGGTCTCTGCACCATCATAGATGCGCACAGGTCACTGCACCATCATACATGCACACAGGTCACTGTACCATCATACATGCGCACAGGTCACTGCACCATCATACATACGCACAGGTCTCTGCACCATCATACATGCGCACATGTAACTGCACCATCATACATGTACACAGGTCTCGGACCCATCATACATGCGCACAGATCACTGCACCATCATACATGCACACAGGTCACTGTACCACCATACATGCGCACAGGTCACTGCACCATCATACATGCACACAGGTCTCTGCACCATCATACATGCACACAGGTCTCTGCACCATCATACATGCGCACGGGTAACTGCACCATCATACATGCGCACAGGTCTCTGCACCATCATACATGCGCACAGGTCACTGCACCATCATACATGCGCAGAGGTAACTGCACCATCATACATGCACACAGGTCACTGTACCATCATACATGCACACAGGTCACTGCACCATCATACATGCACACAGGTCACTGCACCATCATACATGCGCACAGGTCACTGCACCATCATACATGCGCACAGGTCACTGCACCATCATACATGCGCAGAGGTAACTGCACCATCATACATGCACACAGGTCACTGTACCATCATACATGCGCACAGGTCACTGCACCATCATACATGCGCAGAGGTAACTGCACCATCATACATGCGCACAGGTCACTGCACCATCATACATGCGCACAGGTCTCTGCACCATCATACATGCGCACAGGTCACTGCACCATCATACATGCACACAGGTCACTGCACCATCATACATGCACACAGGTCACTGCACCATCATACATGCGCAGAGGTAACTGCACCATCATACATGCACACAGGTCACTGCACCATCATACATGCGCAGAGGTAACTGCACCATCATACATGCACACAGGTCACTGCACCATCATACATGCGCAGAGGTAACTGCACCATCATACATGCACACAGGTCACTGCACCATCATACATGCACACAGGTCACTGCACCATCATACATGCGCACAGGTCTCTGCACCATCATACATGCGCACAGGTCACTGCACCATCATACATGCGCAGAGGTAACTGCACCATCATACATGCACACAGGTCACTGTACCATCATACATGCGCACAGGTCACTGCACCATCATACATGCGCAGAGGTAACTGCACCATCATACATGCACACAGGTCACTGTACCATCATACATGCACACAGGTCACTGCACCATCATACATGCACACAGGTCTCTGCACCATCATACATGCACACAGGTCACTGCACCATCATACATGCACACATGTAACTGCACCATCATACAAGCACACAGGTCACTGCACCATCATACATGCACACAGGTCACTGTACCATCATACATGCACACAGGTCTCTGCACCATCATACATGCACACAGGTCTCTGCACCATCATACATGCACACAGGTCACTGCACCATCATACATGCGCACAGGTAACTGCACCTTCATACATGTGCACAGGTCACTGCACCATCATACATGCACACAGGTCTCTGCACCATCATACATGCGCACAGGTAACTGCACCATCATACATGCGCACAGGTCTCAGCACCATCATACATGCGCACAGGTCACTGCACCATCATACATGCGCACAGGTCTCTGCACCATCATACATGCGCACAGGTAACTGCACCATCATACATGCGCACAGGTCTCTGCACCATCATACATGTGCACAGGTCACTGCACCATCATACATGTGCACAGGTCACTGCACCATCATACATGTGCACAGGTCACTGCACCATCATACATGTACACAGGTCACTGCACCATCATACATGCCCACAGGTCACTGCACCATCATACATGCACACAGGTCACTGCACCATCATTCATGCACACAGGTCTCTGCACCATCATACATGCGCACAGGTAACTGCACCATCATACATGCACACAGGTCACTGTACCATCATACATGCGCACAGGTCACTGCACCATCATACATGCACACAGGTCTCTGCACCATCATACATGCACACAGGTCTGTGCACCATCATACATGCGCACAGGTCTCTGCACCATCATACATGCGCACAGGTCACTGCACCATCATACATGCGCACAGGTCACTGCACCATCATACATGTGCACAGGTCACTACACCATCATACATGTACACAGGTCACTGCACCATCATACATGCACACAGGTCACTGCACCATCATACATGCACACAGGTCTCTGACCCATCATACAAGCACACAGGTCATTGCACCATCATACATGCACACAGGTCACTGCACCATCATACATGCACACAGGTCTCTGCACCATCATACATGCACACAGGTCTGTGCACCATCATACATGCGCACAGGTTTCTGCACCATCATACATGGGCACAGGTCACTGCACCATCATACATGTGCACAGGTCACTGTACCATCATACATGTACACAGGTCACTGCACCATCATACATGCACACAGGTCTCTGCACCATCATACATGTGCACAAGTGACTGCACCATCATACATGTACACAGGTCTCTGCACCATCAAAAATGCGCACAGGTAACTGCACCATCATATATGTACACAGGTCTCTGCACCATCAAAAATGCGCACAGGTAACTGCACCATCATATATGTACACAGGTCTGACAGATCACTGCACCATCATACATGCACACAGGTCTCTGCACCATCAAAAATGCGCACAGGTAACTGCACCATCATATATGTACACAGGTCTCTGACCCATCATACATGTGCACAGATCACTGCACCATCATACATGCACACAGGTCTCTGCACCATCATACATGCGCACAGGTCTCTGCACCATCATACATGTGCACAGGTCACTGCACCATCATACATGTGCACAGGTCACTACACCATCATACATGTACACAGGTCACTGCACCATCATACATGCACACAGGTCTCTGCACCTTCATACATGCGCACAGGTCTCTGCACCATCATACATGCGCACAGGTAACTGCACCATCATACATGCACACAGGTCACTGTACCATCATACATGCGCACAGGTCACTGCACCATCATACATGCACACAGGTCTCTGCACCATCATACATGTACACAGGTCTGTGCACCATCATACATGTGCACAGGTCACTGCACCATCATACATGTGCACAGGTCACTGCACCATCATACATGCACACAGGTCTCTGCACCATCATACATGTGCACAGGTCACTGCACCATCATACATGCACACAGGTCTCTGCACCATCATACATGCACACAGGTCACTGCACCATCATACATGCACACAGGTCTGTGCACCATCATACATGTGCACAGGTCACTGCACCATCATACATGCACACAGGTCTCTGCACCATCATACATGCGCACAGGTCACTGCACCATCATACATGTGCACAGGTCACTGCACCATCATACATGTGCACAGGTTACTACACCATCATACATGTACACAGGTCACTGCACCATCATACATGCACACAGGTCACTGCACCATCATACATGCACACAGGTCACTGCACCATCATACATGCGCACAGGTCTCTGCACCATCATACATGCGCACAGGTAACTGCACCATCATACATGCACACAGGTCACTGCACCATCATACATGCACACAGGTCTCTGCACCATCATACATGCACACAGGTCTGTGCACCATCATACATGCGCACAGGTCTCTGCACCATCATACATGCGCACAGGTCACTGCACCATCATACATGTGCACAGGTCACTGCACCATCATACATGTGCACAGGTCACTACACCATCATACATGTACACAGGTCACTGCACCATCATACATGCACACAGGTCACTGCACCATCATACATGCACACAGGTCTCTGACCCATCATACATGTGCACAGATCACTGCACCATCATACATGCACACAGGTCATTGCACCATCATACATGCACACAGGTTTCTGCACCATCATACATGGGCACAGGTCACTGCACCATCATACATGTGCACAGGTCACTGCACCATCATACATGCACACAGGTCTCTGCACCATCATACATGTGCACAGATCACTGCACCATCATACATGCACACAGGTCATTGCACCATCATACATGCACACAGGTTTCTGCACCATCATACATGTACACAGGTCACTGCACCATCATACATGCACACAGGTCTCTGCACCATCATACATGTACACAGGTCACTGCACCATCATACATGCACACAGGTCTCTGCACCATCATACATGCACACAGGTTTCTGCACCATCATACATGGGCACAGGTCACTGCACCATCATACATGTGCACAGGTCACTGCACCATCATACATGCACACAGGTCACTGCACCATCATACATGTGCACAGATCACTGCACCATCATACATGCACACAGGTCATTGCACCATCATACATGCACACAGGTTTCTGCACCATCATACATGTACACAGGTCACTGCACCATCATACATGCACACAGGTCTCTGCACCATCATACATGTACACAGGTCACTGCACCATCATACATGCACACAGGTCTCTGCACCATCATACATGTGCACAAGTGACTGCACCATCATACATGTACACAGGTCTCTGCACCATCATACATGCACACAGGTAACTGCACCATCATATATGTACACAGGTCTCTGACCCATCATACATGTGCACAGATCACTGCACCATCATACATGCGTACAGGTCACTGCACCATCATACATGCACACAGGTCACTGCACCATCATACATGCACACAGGTCACTGCACCATCATACATGTACACAGGTCACTGCACCATCATACATGCACACAGGTCATTGCACCATAATACGTGCGCACAGGTCACTGCACCTTCATACATGCACACAGGTCATTACACCATCACACATGCACACAGGTCTCTGACCTATCATACATGCACACAGGTCACTGCACCATCATACATGCGCACAGGTCACTGCACCATCATACATGTGCACAGGTCACTGCACCATCATACATGCACACAAGTCTCTGCACCATCATACATGCACACAGGTCACTTTACCATCATACATGCGCACAGGTCACTGCACCATCATACATGCGCACAGGTAACTGCACCATCATACATGTACACAGGTAACTGCACCATCATACATGCACAAAGGTCTCTGCACCATCATACATGCGCACAGGTCATTACACCATCACACATGCACACAGGTCTCTGACCTATCATACATGCACACAGGTCACTGCACCATCATACATACGCACAGGTCACTGCACCATCATACATGCACACAGGTCATTACACCATCACACATGCACACAGGTCTCTGACCTATCATACATGCACACAGGTCACTGCACCATCATACATGCGCACAGGTCACTGCACCATCATACATGCACACAGGTCACTGCACCATCATACATGTGCACAGGTCACTGCACCATCATACATGTACACAAGTCTCTGCACCATCATACATGCACACAGGTCACTTTACCATCATACATGCGCACAGGTAACTACACCATCATACATGCGCACAGGTAACTGCACCATCATACATGTACACAGGTAACTGCACCATCATACATGCACAAAGGTCTCTGCACTATCATATATGCGCACAGGTCTCTGCACCATCATACATGCTCACAGGTCTATGCACCATCATACATGCTCACAGGTCACTGCGCCATCATACATGTACACTGGTCTCTGCACCATCATACATGCACAAAGGTCTCTGCACCATCATACATGCGCACAGGTCTCTGCACCATCATACATGCTCACAGGTCTCTGCACCATCATACATGCTCACAGGTCACTGCACCATCATACATGTACACTGGTCTCTGCGCCATCATACATGCTCACAGGTCTCTGCCCCATCATTCATGAACATTGGCTTTTGCCCAGAGCATCATACATGTACACATGACCATCATACACACATGGTCGCAGATCTTGCTCACCTACTATGAGTTTCTCGCTCTCTGGTAAGTCCTTGAACAGTCGGCGAAACTCTTCACTCCTCTGCTTGTAGGTAGAGCTGGAGACCTGGGGAGATGATGGATCTACAGTCACTGACAGCATGCAGTCATCTTGAAAATGAGCTACGTCCACAAAAATGGGCTGATTGCTGGAGGACCCTAAATGTCAGGTGTTATAGAGAAAAATTAAAATCCATAAGACCTCTTAAGAAGGGGGGAAGAGCTATTTATTCTATGCAATTGTATATATCATATTGTTTTGTTTCCATTTTGTAACATCTTTGTATATTTTTTATATGCACTGATTATCTTTTTAGATTAAATATGTAAAATGTAATAGCTCTGTTCCTCTTACTCTATTTAATAGCTCTGTTCCTCTTACTCTGTAAACCGCACCCCTGAAGCCATTCACTACCTGTAACGGGTGTCCAATTAGCCTGTATAAACTACTGGAGGTGGCAGCTAGAAGTAGTTCCTTTTCTTTGTGCTATTGTGGAGTTGGCAATGACCGTACCGGGGGTGTATATACAGTATATATTTCATGTGTTGGAATTGGAGGTGTATATACCATACACTCACTGTTAGTTGCCCAATAACCTATCTAGTAGTGGAGGAAGCAGCCGCGGCCTCGTCCATCACTCGTCAATTGTGTAATTGTCCTGACAATTGGGGGCAGCGGTTGCGTTTCCCTGATAAACTGGTGGCAGCGGTGGGACCTGTGTGATCTCTATGGTGTCATCTGTGATAAAGTGGTAACAGTGGTGGGATCTGTGTGACCCCCCGGGGTATTAGCAGTGACATCAGGCGTCCATGTAACACATAGTCACGCCAAGTCCTGCAAAGCAAAAACAGCAAAGCTCTGTGCCTTAATAGACAGGGGGTCGCAAGTTGATATTATCCCACCTATGTCCAAATAGGGCGGATGATCAGGAACTGTCCAGGTAGGAGAGCATCAGCGCTAAACAAGACTGGACAGCGCCACCTGGAGAAGGATTTATGTATTATGCTACATACTTATCATGTAGGTTTGTGGAGCTCGTGATCAGAAGCCGCTCACAAAGGAAGCGCTACGGCCATACGGGTATAATACGGGTACGCTGTGTGTGCAATGCTGAGCCACGGAGAGTGAATAACACCGACTGTCCGCTGACAATGGCGGATGTCCGGGGTGGATACGAGGCAGTGACAGATGAGAGGCCGATGTGTTGTATCTGCTGTTATACGCCACGCGGCATTTTATACTATGTCATGAGTATACAGTTGTGGCCAAAAGTACTGACACCCCTGCAATTCTGTCAGATAATACTCAGTTTCTTCCTGAAAATGATTGCAAACACAAATTCTTTGGTATTATTATCTTCATTTAATTTGTCTTAAATGAAAAAACACAAAAGAGAATGAAGCAAAAAGCAAAACATTGATCATTTCACACAAAACTCCAAAAATGGGCCAGACAAAAGTATTGGCACCCTCAGCCTAATACTTGGTTGCACAACCTTTAGCCAAAATAACTGCGACCAACCGCTTCCGGTAACCATCAATGAGTTTCTTACAATGCTCTGCTGGAATTTTAGACCATTCTTCTTTGGCAAACTGCTCCAGGTCCCTGATATTTGAAGGGTGCCTTCTCCAAACCGCCATTTTTAGATCTCTCCACAGGTGTTCTATGGGATTCAGGTCTGGACTCATTGCTGGCCACCTTAGAAGTCTCCAGTGCTTTCTCTCAAACCATTTTCTAGTGCTTTTTGAAATGTGTTTTGGGTCATTGTCCTGCTGGAAGACCCATGACCTCTGAGGGAGACCCAGCTTTCTCACACTGGGCCCTACATTATGCTGCAAAATTTGTTGGTAGTCTTCAGACTTCATAATGCCATGCACACGGTCAAGCAGTCCAGTGCCAGAGGCAGCAAAGCAACCCCAAAACATCAGGGAACCTCCGCCATGTTTGACTGTAGGGACCGTGCTTTTTTCTTTGAATGCCTCTTTTTTTTCTCCTGTAAACTCTATGTTGATGCCTTTGCCCTAAAAGCTCTACTTTTGTCTCATCTGACCAGAGAACATTCTTCCAAAACGTTTTAGGCTTTTTCAGGTAAGTTTTGGCAAACTCCAGCCTGGCTTTTTTATGTCTCGGGGTAAGAAGTGGGGTCTTCCTGGGTCTCCTACCATACAGTCCCTTTTCATTCAGACACCAACGGATAGTACGGGTTGACACTGTTGTACCCTCGGACTGCAGGGCAGCTTGAACTTGTTTGGATGTTAGTCGAGGTTCTTTATCCAACATCCGCACAATCTTGCGTTGAAATCTCTTGTCAATTTTTCTTTTCCGTCCACATCTAGAGAGGTTAGCCACAGTGCCATGGGCTTTAAACTTCTTGATGACACTGCGCACGGTAGACACAGGAACATTCAGGTCTTTGGAGATGGACTTGTAGCCTTGAGATTGCTCATGCTTCCTCACAATTTGGTTTCTAAAGTCCTCAGACAGTTCTTTGGTCTTCTTTCTTTTCTCCATGCTCAATGTGGTACACACAAGGACACAGGACAGAGGTTGAGTCAACTTTAATCCATGTCAACTGGCTGCAAGTGTGATTTAGTTATTGCCAACACCTGTTAAGTGCCACAGGTAAGTTACAGGTGCTGTTAATTACGCAAATTAGAGAAGCATCACATGATTTTTCGAACAGTGCCAATACTTTTGTCCACCCTCTTTTTTATGTTTGGTGTGGAATTATATCCAATTTGGCTTTAGGACAATTCTTTTTGTGTTTTTTCATTTAAGACAAATTAAATGAAGATAATAATAACAAAGAATTTGTGTTTGCAATCATTTTCAGGAAGAAACTGAGTATTATCTGACAGAATTGCAGGGGTGTCAATACTTTTGGCCACAACTGTATATTTATGCTGCGACCAATCCAGTGATGTGATGCATCTGTGATGTGCGGTCAGTGGGCCACTGACTAGCACTAGTGATGGATGCAGTGATAGAAAAGAGAATCAGGGCACGCAGAGCATCACAGCAATGATAGAAAGGTGTAAGGAGACGCAGAGAAATCGCAGCTATGATAGAAAGGTGAAAGGAGACACAGAGCATCAAATCTATGATGGAAAGGTATAAGTAGACACAGGACATCGGCTGCTGTGGTAGAAAGGTGTCAGAAGACACAGAGCATCACAGCTATGATAGAAAGGTGTCAGAAGACACAGAGCATCAAATGTATGATGGAAAGGTATAAGTAGACACGGGACATCGGCTGCTGTGGTAGAAAGGTGTCAGAAGACACAGAGCATCACAGCTATGATAGAAAGGTGTCAGAAGACACAGAGCATCACATCTACTGTATGATAGAAAGGTGTCAGAAGACACAGAGCATCACAGCTATGATAGAAAGGTGTCAGAAGACACAGAGCATCACATCTACTGTATGATAAAAAGGTGTCAGAAGACACAGAGCATCACAGCTATGATAGAAAGGTGTCAGAAGACACAGAGCATCACATCTATGATAGAAAGGTGTCAGAAGACACAGAGCATCACATCTACTGTATGATAGAAAGGTGTCAGAAGACACAGAGCATCACATCTACTGTATGATAGAAAGGTGTCAGAAGACACAGAGCATCACATCCATGATAGAAAGGTGTCAGAAGACACAGAGCATCACATCTATGATAGAAAGGTGTCAGAAGACACAGAGCATCACAGCTATGATAGAAAGGTGTCAGAAGACACAGAGCATCACATGTACTGTATGATAGAAAGGTGTCAGAAGACACAGAGCATCACAGCTATGATAGAAAGGTGTCAGAAGACACAGAGCATCACATCTATGATAGAAAGGTGTCAGAAGACACAGAGCATCACATCTATGATAGAAAGGTGTCAGAAGACACAGAGCATCACATCTACTGTATGATAGAAAGGTGTCAGAAGACACAGAGCATCACAGCTATGATAGACAGGTGACAGAAGACACAGAGCATCACAGCTATGATAGAAAGGTGTCAGAAGACACAGAGCATCACATGTACTGTATGATAGAAAGGTGTCAGAAGACACAGAGCATCACAGCTATGATAGAAAGGTGTCAGAAGACACAGAGCATCACATCTATGATAGAAAGGTGTCAGAAGACATAGAGCATCACATCTACTGTATGATAGAAAGGTGTCAAAAGACACAGAGCATCACAGCTATGATAGAAAGGTGACAGAAGACACAGAGCATCACATCTATGATAGAAAGGTGTAAGGAGATGCAGAGCAACACAGCTATGATAGAAAGGTGTCAGAAGACACAGAGCATCACATCTATGATACAATGGTGTGAGAAAGAGTCAGTGATAAGCGGTCATAAAGGAGCGCTTAGGAAGCAACCCAGGGACAGACAAGGATGTCAGGTCTCCACCGCAGCTCCAGCCGAAAACATCCAATGGAGGATAGGAGCAATGAGAAAATGGAAAACGGTCTTAGGAGCGCAGGAAGGAGACTCAGACAAGAGATGGGTTTAAACCACAACGCGTTTCGACGGAGGATCTGTCTTCATCAGGTGGAACTTTCACCTGATGAAGACGGATCCTCCGTCGAAATACGATGTGGTTTAAACCCATCTCTTGTCTGAGTCTCCTTCCTGCGCTCCTAAGAAAGGTATGAGAAGATACAGAACATCACATCTATGATAGAAAGGTGTCAGGAGATGCAGAGCAACACAGCTATGATAGAAAGGTGTAAGGAGACGCAGAGCATCGTAGCTATGATAGAAAGGTGTCAGAAGACACAGAGCATCACATCTATGATAGAAACGTATCAGAAGACACAGATCATCACATCTATGATAGAAAGGTGTCAGGAGATGCAGAGCAACACAGCTATGATAGAAAGGTGTAAGGAGACGCAGAGCATCGTAGCTATGATAGAAAGGTGTCAGAAGACACAGAGCATCACATGTACTGTATGATAGAAATGTATCAGAAGACACAGATCATCACAGCTATGATAGAAAGGTGTAAGGAGACGCAGAGCATCACAGCTATGATGGAAAGGTATAAGGAGACAAAGACCAACACAACTATGATAGAAAGGAGTCAGGGCAGGCAGACCATCACTGATATGATAGAAAGGTGTCAAAAGACACAGAGCATCACAGCTATGATAGAAAGGTGTAAGCCCCTTGAGAAAGGCTTTCCAGCCGAAAAGCGCGTCGGGGTGACGCTCCTGGACTAGGCTCCTGCCTCCCGTTATTATGTCAGGTATTTGGCAATTCATATAATTATTTGGGGTGCGGGTTGTCCTATAGCACATTGAGCAATGTCTTGTGGGATGGTATAGCAATGGGTATGATATTATTTTCCCATACAGTCCCTATTGGTGATTGTTATATCCTTCTTTTACTGTAGTGGTACTGATTATTTCAACTTTATATATTGTCTATATCCCCTACTGTATGTACTATGTGTGCTTTGATCCATTGAGCGTCCTTTGTCAATATGTGCCTTGAGGGTAACCTCCCTTCTCCTTGTATTTATATATCTCAATAAACATTTTTTCTACTTCAGCATATTTTGATTTTGATTGCGTTTTTCTCTTAGGTTTTCGCTACTATATGCGATTTTTCCTTTCTATAGGTCCTACTTTATTGATCATCTATATATCACCGTTTAGGGTGTATTTATGTGATGTACTTCACAAGATATTTATGATAGAAAGGTGTAAGGAGACGCAGAGCATCGTAGCTATGATAGAAAGGGGTCAGGAGATGCAGAGCAACACAGCTATGATAGAAAGGTGTAAGGAGACGCAGAGCATCACAGCTATGATGGAAAAGTGTAAGGAGACAAAGATCAACACAACTATGATAGAAAGGAGTCAGGGCAGGCAGAGCATCACTGCTATGATAGAAAGATGTCAAAAGACACAGAGCATCACAGCTATGATAGAAAGGTATAAGGAGACAAAGAGTATTGCAGCTATGATAGAAAGGTATAAGGAGACAAAGAGTATTGCAGCTATGATAGAAAGGTACACAAAGACACCAAAGGGGGATAAAATAGCACGGCACATATATATGACTGGATATAAGCAGTTTCATATATCAAAAACCAAATGGTATATTTACTGGCCGACTAAATGGACAAATTAAAGCCACCAAGACAGTCGGAAAATTACCAACAGCACAAGCAAAAGACAAAAACCGACCATAAGTCCCAAATATATAATATACAGTTTATTATTATGACAGGAAAATTAATAATGACAAAAAATCAATGTATAGATAAAAATCTGTATATGCTGAAAAGGGACGCTACTATCCAGATTAAAAGACTAAACAATATCGTGTATATATATCGTGCATATATAAACAAATGTGCACAGTAAAAAAATGAATAAAGTGCAAGTGCTAAAGGACACCAGTAGGTGTCAGTGTGTGAACACACTTCACAAAGACCAGAGCAAAAAAATGTATTAAGAGTGGGAAATATATAGAACCAAAGTTATATAGTAACTTACAGTGTGAAATGATCCTGGTCTCCTGGATAGACGCCCCCCCCAACGAGCGTTTTTGGCACGTTGCCTTCGTCAGGGGGTGATTTTTAAGCACATTTCAATATTGTTTTGTCTTTTTATCTGGATAGTAGCGCCCCTTTCCAGCATATACAGATTTTTATCTATACATTGATTTTTCTTCATTATTAATTTCCATATTAATAGACTGTATATGATAGAAAGGTGTAAGGAGATGCAGAGCATCACAGCTATGATAGAAAGGTGTAAGGAGACACAGTGCATCACTGCTATGATAGAAAGGTGTCAGTAGCCACAGAGCATTACATCTATGATAGAAATGTGTCAGAAGACACAGATCATCACATCTATGATAAAAAGGTGTCAGGAGATGCAGAGCAACACAGCTATGATAGAAAGATGTTAGAAGATGCACAGCATCACAGCTATGATAGAAAGGTGTAAGGAGACAAAGAGCAACACAGCTATGATAGAAAGGAGTAAGGGCAGGCAGAGCATCACTGCTATGATAGAAAGGTGTAAGGAGACGTAGAGCATTGCAGCTATGATAGAAAGGTATCAGGAAATGCACAGCATCACTGCTATGATAGAAAGGAGTAGGAAGATGCAGAGAATATCAGCTAAAATAGAAAGGTGGAAGGAGATGCAGAGCATCGCAGCTATAATAGAAAGGAGGAAGGGGACACAGAGCATTACAGGTATAATAGAAAGGTGAAGTAAATGTCTCTGCATCGCCACTATGATAAAAAGTTGTAAGGAAACGCAGAGCATTAAAGCTATGATAAAAAGGTGTAAGGAGACGAAGACGAAGAGCATCGCAGCTATGATAGAAAGTTGCAAGCAAATACAGAGCATTGCAGCTATGATAGAAAGGTGTAATGAGACCGAGCATTTCAGTTATGATAGGAAGGTGTAAGGAGACGCAGAGCATCACAGCTATGATAGAAAGGTGTCAGGGCAGGCAGAGCATCGCAGCTATGATAGAAAGGTGTCAGGAGATGCAGAGCATCGCTGCTATGATAGAAAGGTGTAAAAAGATGGAGCGAATTTAAGTCATAATAGAAAAGTGGAAGGAGATACAGAGCATCGCAGCTATGATAGAAAGGGGGAAGGAGACACAGAGTATTAAAGATATAACAGTAAGGTGAAGGAAATGCAGAGCATCACAGCTATGATACCAAGGTCTAAGGAGGCGCAGAGCATTGTAGCTATGATAGAAAGGTGTCAGGAGAGAAAGATCATCGCATGATAGAAAGGAGTCAGGGCAGGCAGTGCATCGCACCTATGACAGAAAGGTGTCATGGTAATCAGAGCATCGCAGCTATGATAGAAAGGTGTCAGGAGATACAGAGCATTGCAGCTATGATAGAAAGGTGTAAGTAGACAGGGCATTGCAGCTATAATAGAAAAATGTAAGGAGAGGCAGAGCATCGCAGCTATGACAGAAAGGTGTCAGGGAACACAGAGCATCGCAGTTATTATAGAAAGGTGTATGGAGATGCAGAGCATTGCTGCTATGGTAGAAAAGTGGAACGAGACGTAGAGAATTGCAGCTATGATAAAAAGGTGTCAGGAGAAACAGAGCATTGCAGCTATGACAGAAAGGTGTCAAGGTGTCTTGGAAAATGTGACCGAGAAATCATGTTGAGGACTTGTCTTCAAATTCCCATATCTAAATCTGATCCATCGTCTATAGGGTGTGCTAGAAAAACAAGTCCGATCCATGGAGGCGGCAGGGAGCAGCGCACAGGATCTGCTTCCAGCACAGGACACTTCAGGAGCTCGTGGTGTCGAGACCTCCACGATCAGAGTGGGGGAGCGAACCGGTATTAAGCAGCTGGTTTCAATGTTATAGTCTTAAAGGGTTATTCCCAAAACAACAAGCTTTCCCCTATCTACAAGATGGTGATGGTGAATATTCTGCTGATCGCTAGGGGGCCGACCACTAGGAACCCCAACAATTCTAAGATTTGGGCTCTAGAACATCGATAATGAAGCTTTACAGCCCAGTCTTGAATGGAAGAGGTAAAGCGCATGCATTGGTGTATAAAGGGGAATCAATCCAAAGGATTTACACAAGTGACAGCTACTTCGAGTGCAGTGAAAGGGTTAATCTGAACATGGAAACAGTCTGGAAAGTTCCACAATTCTGCAGGGAACATTTGCTGCAGGGTTTTATGTGTACTCAGCAGAGCAGAGCAACCTAGGACAATAATTCATAATATGTTACCCTGGGGGGGCACAATGCACTATATGTCACATGAAATAATATGGGTGCGGTGCAGGACATCCCGATCCACTGCCATACAGGCGCCAGTGACGTGACTGCTAATCTGGGCCCCTCGTCCTGTGCCGGCAGATATACAATATATACAGTCCATCCACATGGCTCAGCGACGCCCTGAACTACGGCCACCGTATGACTATAGTATTTGGGCACTACGGCCCGGGTGTTTCCATTGCCGGCGGCGTGGAGGAGTAGGATGCGCCGGGTCCATTAAGAGGCACGCACCAGGTAATGAATTTGGTGCATCTTACCCGTGCCGTGCACATCCATGTTGGGGACTGGAGTAACATTTCTGGAGTAAGAAACGCTGCCATTTCCCATGAGTTTGACGGGCGAGTGTAGCTATGTCCTGCTCTATCCAAACCGCCACCCCATCGCACCTCCCAAGCCCAGCACATGAGGAGCAGCTAGAAACTGGCATGTGAATGCAAAAAGTCACAATTTTGCACAAGTTTGTGGCTATTCAAAGCGTTTTACAGCAGTTTTCTGGTGGAAACACTTTCATGTATCAGGTCTTATGATTTTATTATATCAGCGCTCTATGACTGTATAATATGAGCACTGAATGACTATTATATGGGCACTGTAAAACTGTATAATATGAGCGCTGTATGACTGTATAATATGAGCGCTGTATGGCTGTATTATATGAACGCTGTATGACTGTATTATATGGGCACTGTATGACTATTATATGGGCGCTGTATGACTATTATATGGGCATTGCATGACTGTATAATATGAGCGCTGTATGACTGTATTATATGGGCGCTGTATGACTATTATATGGGCACTGTATGACTGTATTATATGGGCGCTGCATGACTGTATAATATGAGCGCTGTATGACAGTATTATATGGGCACTGTATGACTGTATTATATGGGCACTGTATGACAGTATTATATGGGCACTGTATGACTATTATATGGGCACTGTATGACTGTATTATATGGGCACTGTATGACTATTATATGGGCACTGCATGAATGTATTATATGTGCGCTGCATGACTGTATAATATGAGCACTGAATGACTATTATATGGGCACTGTAAAACTGTATAATATGAGCGCTGTATGACTGTATAATATGAGCGCTGTATGGCTGTATTATATGAACGCTGTATGACTGTATTATATGGGCACTGTATGACTATTATATGGGCACTGTATGACTATTATATGGGCATTGCATGACTGTATAATATGAGCGCTGTATGACTGTATTATATGGGCGCTGTATGACTATTATATGGGCACTGTATGACTGTATTATATGGGCGCTGCATGACTGTATAATATGAGCGCTGTATGACAGTATTATATGGGCACTGTATGACTGTATTATATGGGCACTGTATGACAGTATTATATGGGCACTGTATGACTATTATATGGGCACTGTATGACTGTATTATATGGGCACTGTATGACTATTATATGGGCACTGCATGAATGTATTATATGTGCGCTGTATGACTGTATAATATGAGGGCTGTATGACTGTATTATATGGGCTCTGTATGACTGTATTATTTGGGCTCTGTATGACTGTATTATATGGGCACTGTATGACTCTATTATATGGGCACTGTATGACCGTATTATTTGGGCTCTGTATGACTGTATTATATGGACACTGTATGACCGTATTATTTGGGCTCTGTATGACTGTATTATATGGGCTCTGTATGACTGTATTATATGGGCACTGTATGACTCTATTATATGGGCACTGTATGACTGTATTATTTGGGCTCTGTATGACTGTATTATATGGGCACTGTATGACCGTATTATTTGGGCTCTGTATGACCATATTATACGGGTTCTGTATGACTGTATTATATGGGCTCTGTATGACTATTATATGAACACTGTATGACTGTATTATATGGGCACTGTATGACCGTATTATTTGGGCTCTGTATGACTGTATTATATGGGCACTGTATGACTGTATTATATGGTCAGACCTCATCTAGAATATTGTGTCCAATTTTGGGCACCACATTTTAAAAAAGACATCAACAAACTGGAGCAAGTTCAGAAAAGAGCGACCAGAATGGTGACCGGTCTGCAAACCCTGTCTTATGAGGAAAGGTTGCAGGATTTGGGAATGTTTAGTTTGCAAAAGAGAAGACTGAGAGGAGACTTAATAGCTGTCTACAAATATCTAAAGGGCTGTCACATTGTAGAAGGATCAACTTTATTCTCATTTGCACAAGGAAAGACTAGAAGCAATGGGATGAAGCTGAATGGGAGGAGACACAGATTAGATATTAGAAAAAACTTTTTGACAGTTAGAGTGATCAATGAGTGGAACAGGCTGCCACGAGAAGTGGTGAGTTCTCCTTCAATGGAAGTCTTCAAACAGAGGCTGGACAGACATCTAACTGGGATGATTTAGCGAATCCTGCTTTGAGCAGGGGGTTGGACCAGATGGCCCAGGAGGTCCCTTCCAACTCTACGATTCTATGATTCTATGACCGTATTATTTGAGCTCTGTATGACTGTATTATATGGACACTGTATGACTGTATTCTTTGGGCACTGTGTGATGTGATTCTATTACTCGGGTGTTGTATGACTGTATTATATGTGCACTGTATGACAGTATTATATGGGCACCGTATGACTGTATTATATGGGCACTGTATGACAGTATTATATGGGCAATGTATAACTGTATTATATGGACACTGTATGACTGTATTATATGGACACTGTATGACTGTATTCTATGGGCACTGTATGACTGTATTATATGAGGGCTGTATGACTGTATTATATGGGCTCTGTATGACTGTATTATATGGGCACTGTATGAATGTATTCTATGGGCACTGTATGACTGTATTATATGGGCACTACATGACTGTATTATATGAGGGCTGTATGACTGTATTATATGGGCACTGTATGACTGTATTATATGAGGGCTGTATGACTGTATTATATGGACACTGTATTCTATGGGCACTGTATGACTGTATTATATGAGGGCTGTATGACTGTATTATATGGGCTCTGTATGACTGTATTATATGGGCACTGTATGAATGTATTCTATGGGCACTGTATGACTGTATTATATGGGCACTGTATGACAGTATTCTATGGGCACTGTATGACTGTATTCTATGGGCAGCGTATGACTTTATTATATGGGCACTGTATGACAGTATTATATGGGCAATGTATGACTGTATTATATGGACACTGTATGACTGTATTATATGGACACTGTATGACTGTATTATATGAGGGCTGTATGACTGTATTATACGGACACTGTATGACTGTATTATATGGGCACTGTATGACTGTATTATATGAGGGCTGTATGACTGTATTCTTTGGGCACTGTGTGATGTGATTCTATTACTCGGGTGTTGTATGACTGTATTATTCGAGCACCTTATGGCAGTATTATTTGGCCACTGCATGCATTATTACTTACGCCTTGTTTGGCCACATTACTCGGCCCCTCTGTGACTGTGTCCTGTTCACATGGTGCAGTGTGCCCTCAGGAGATGACTGCAGCCCAGTAGCCGGGATCACACATTTGGGTGGAGATCCTCGTGTCCCTGACTTGTCCTTCTATGAATCGTGTACATAATCCATATAGACATCTCATAAATACCGCGATATACGTCTGGTTTGTTGGCTAAATTACCGCTCATATACTTTATAGGCTGCATTTAACCCTTTGTGTTCCTGTCTCTTGTCACGTTGCCACATGTGGAGGAGCGATGTGCACGGCCATGGAGGAGAACATCAGCTCCACGCTCCTCCAGAGCCCCATGACTGCCATCCCCACCCCAGGAAGCTGAGATATATGGAGCTGTTTGCTGTCCCCGCACCTCCTGTGACATAAGTGAATCTGTGATCACTTCTGATCTCCATGTCCTATGACGGCGTGACCTTCCTCACTGGAAGCCCCTTATATCTCAGTGTCCAAGTGTCACATTAAGGAGGGAGGAAATATTAGGGCTAATTATGAATACATCATCAGTGCCTTAGTGAATACCGCCATATAGTGCTCATATAATACCATCGTACTGTGCCTAACAACAGCTGCAGGCGTAAGTCCGCTAACCAAAGAGCTATACGGGGGGTGTGGCAGTGCATACGGGGGCAAATAACACACATGGCGGGTGGGGTCCCTATTTCAAAGAATGCCTTGTGACCTCGGAGCTTCAGGTTTCACCTATAGCAGCACAAATGAATAATAAAGGGGTTGCCCACTTTCGGAGGGACTTTTTTTTAACTTCAATGCATCTTTTTGGGGCTTACGATCACTTTTGCATTTGGGTTTCATTAGAAATGTTGCACCATTTGGCCTTTTTTTCGTACACATTCAACTTTGATGTGGTCTGTGGTCATCGATCAGCAGAGAGGAGCTCAGAAACAGACAGATAAAAGAGTCACAATCTCCCCGTCAGGTCATCAGAACGAGCTCACTGATGGTTTCTCACTTTACTCATTCTGCAGCCAGCAATACACTGTGCATCACAGCGGCTACAGAAGGCAAACGGCCCAACATTTTTGATGAAACCTAAAATGATGAAACATTATCCCCAAAGATGGATAACCCCTGAAGCCCACTTCATCAGGAGCATCAGCCGCCCCTTGGGCCAGCGAGCAGGCTGCACACCATGAACTCCTGCCGGGATCAAGTTTTAGTGCAAAGAGGTCTGGGTCGGCGGAGAACAAGCAGGATCCTCTCTGCAGGATCTGGGTTATACCTTTGTCTTTGCATGTATTTCTATGCAGCCGCACGCTCCGCTCCCGAGTGCCGGCGGCAGTGCCGGGTATTGACGTGCGAGACTCGTCCAGGTCTCTCGCATGTGTGACCCCAGCCTTAGTGCGATTGTGCCCCAAGCTGCGCAGAGACGGGAGCAGGGACGACTTTTCATTCAGACTGGAGGAATGCTTTCTAGGCTTTCTAGACGCCCCCCCAAGACCAGATTCTAGGAAGGATCCGTCAAGCTGGATGATGTAGAAAACTCCCCCGCGACCCCACAGTCCGATGCTCAGCAGCAGCCGGCTGTCCGCTAACCACTACCTGCCGCGCTGCTGAAGCCGGAGGTGTGAACGGCACAGACTGATCGTAAATGAGAGTAAGGAGATTAATGGCGGGGGATTTTCTGGTTTCACCGAATCCCGCCAGCATGCAATAGGCAAAAAAACTGCCAGGATTCTCCTCTATTTCCCGCTCCGAGCCGGCAGGACAGGGGCTGACGAGTAACTTTCCTCCTTCTCCCAATGACGTTGGTTTCTTACTCGTCATTTTCTTATTTGGTAATTTTTTTCTTTTCTGTTTTTTTTTTTATAGGTTTACCAACAAAAAAATAAACATCACAATAGTAACACACAATGCAGCGAGGTGCCCGGATGTGAAGACACTTAAAAACAGCTACAAAAACTATAAAACTGGCACAAAAATGAGCATCAAAGTGGGCACCGAAGGGCGTCAGTGAAAGGGTTAAATGACTTTGGGCCACTGGTCTCACACTGCAGAGATATAGAACTGGGAGCCCCACATCAGAACCAGGTCTCTGCAGCCTGGCCCAAATGGGTTCTGGGCATCAGAACCGGCATCAAAGTGGGCACAGTGAGGTAAATTCTGATGCCCAGAACCCATTTGGGCCAGGCTGCAGAGACCTGGTTCTGATGTGGGGCTCCCAGTTCTATATCTCTGCAGTGTGAGACCAGTGGCCCAAAGTCAGTTAACCCCTTAAAGCAACTACAGACCAGTCTCCAATCTCCCCTTCACCTCTAAACTTTTGGAGCGCCTGATATACTCCCGCCTTACCCGTTACCTCTCCATTCACTCCCTCCTAGACCCTTCACAGTCCGGCTTCCGCCCCCTACATTCGACTGAAACTGCACTCATCAAAGTGACCAATGACCTTCTGACAGCAAAACGTAACGGTGACCACTCTCTGCTCATTCTTCTTGACCTATCTGCAGCTTTCGACACTGTTGACCACCATCTCCTACTCTCTAGGCTCCAGTCACTAGGCATTAAGGACACTCCTCTCCTGGTTCTCTTCCTATCTCTCTGACTGCTCCTTCAGTGTTTTGTTCTCTGGCTCCACGTCATCTCCTCTTCCTCTCGCTGTTGGGGTACCTCAGGGCTCAGTCCTTGGCCCCCTTCTCTTCTCTCTATACGGCCCCAATTGGACAGACCGTCAGCAGATTTGGCTTTCGGTACCATCTTTATGCTGAAGACACACAACTATACACGTCATCCCCCGACCTTACCCCCACTGTACTACAGAACGCCAGTGACTGTCCGCAGTCTCTAATATCATGTCCGCTCTCTATCTGAAACTCAACCTCTCCAAAACTGAACTTCTTCTGCTCCCGCCGTCTACTAACCTCCCTAACTCTGACATTTCCCTCTCCGTGGGTGGCACCATAAGGGTATGTGCACACATTGCAGATTCGGCTGCGGATTTTTCCACGTGGAATCTGCAGAATCCACAGGTCAAAATGCCTGCGTCTTACCTGTGGATTTTCTGTGGATTTCTCCTGCGTTTTTACACCTGCGGATTCCTATAATGGAATAGGTGTAAAAACGCTGCGGAATCCGCACAAAGAATTGACATGCTGCAGAAAATAAACCGCTTAGTTTCCGCGAGGATTTTTCTGCAGCATGTGCACAGCGGTTTTTGTTTTCCATAGGATAACATGGTACTGTACATCCCTTGGAAAACTGCTGCGGATCCACAGGGCCAAATCCACTGCGGATCCTCAGACGAATCCGCAACGTGTGCACATACCCTAATAACTCCCCGGCAGCAGGCGCGCTGTCTGGGTGTTATGTTTTACACCAATCTCTCCTTCACATCCCATATACAATCTCTTGCCCGCTCTTGCCGCTTACACCTAAAGAACATCTCCAGAATCCGCCCTTTTCTCACCATGGAAACAACAAAAACCCTCACTGTCGCATTGACCCACTCCCGTCTGGATTACTGCAACACCCTATTAATTGGTCTCCCCGTTACTCAACTATCCCCTCTCCAGTCCATACTTAATGCAGCAGCCAGGATCATCTATCTGGCTAATTGGTACTCGGACGCGTCCGCTCTTAGCCAGTCCTCACACTGGCTACCCATTCATTATAGGATCCAATTCAAAGTACTTGTTCTCACCCACAAAGCTCTCCACAGTGCGGCACCCCCTTACATCTCCTCCCTCATTTCTGTCCATTGGCCTAACCGACCGCTGCGCTCTGCAAACGACTTTCGACTAACCTCTGCACTAATCCGCACCTCCCACTCCCGACTCCAAGACTTCTCCTGCGCTGCGCCAATCCTCTGGAATGCTCTACCCCAAGAAATTAGGACTAACCACAATTTGCATAGTTTTAGGCGCTCCCTCAAAACATTTGTTCAGAGCGGCCTATCACATTCACTAATCAGTCATTCTATGTGTAAGTGTGCGTGTGTAGCCCATTCACTATCTCCATCCATCCCTCACTCCCTCAGGATGGCTGGACCATCATTGTAGATACACCATTGTATATACACACCTGCACTCTGTATCTCCCCCACCTCATTGTAGAGTGTAAGCTCTCACCAGCAGGGGCGGCTTATTGTGCTTTAATTATTGTATTGTTAACGTTGTTACTTATGACTTGTGTTTTGAAACTGTTAAACTGTAAAGCGCTGCGGAATATGTTGGCGCTATATAAAGATTATTATTATTATTATTAATAATAAAAACATCAGTTACTTATTAGAATCTGTGAAAATTAGCTGTTTGACCACTTAGGTGCCAATTCTGATGCCCATAACCCATTTGGGCCAGGATAGCGGGACCTGGGTTTGATGCGGGGCATCACTATCTGTGTATTCTTAGTGTGAGATCAGTGGCCCAAAGTCATTTAACCCCTTAAAAACTTCAGTTACTTACAAAAATCTGTGAAAACTGTCTGTTTGCCCATTTTGATGCCAATTCTGATGCCCAGAACCCATTTGGGCCAGAATGAAGAGACCTGGTTCTGATGTGGGGCTCCCTGTTCTATAAGTCTGCAGTGTGGTATCTGTGGCCCAAAGTCATTTAACCCTTTCTTCAACGCTCTTTGGTGCCCATTTTTGTGTCAGCTTTATAGTTTTTGTAGCTGTTTTTAAGTGTCGTCACATCCGGGCACCTCGCTGCATTGTGTTTTATTATTGTGATGTTTATTTTTTGTTGCTCAACCTTTAAAAAAAAAACAGAAAAGAAAAAATTGCCAAATAAGAAAATGATGAATAAGAAACCATATTCAGCCTCGTCAATGAGGAGGATCTGCTGATCGCATCCGTCTGGCCACACGAGCCGGGAGCGGAGGGGATTCCTGACAGTTGGCATATTTCTCACCCACAGGATTTGGCAATCTGCAGTCACATAGGCGACTAAGGGAGCAAGAAAAAAGCAAGAAGTATAGAAGATGAAGCAGGGGGGCAAGAAGTGGCACCCTACAGACGCTACCACCCAGGAACCGATCGCCGCCATCATCGTGCCCGCAGCCCGCAAGGTACTTACACTGGCCTTCTGCTCCTCATCGGTTCCCCTGGGCTGTTCCAGAGAGGCTATTCTGGGCATGGGACTGTCGTCCGCTGGTCCGTTGGCTAGTACTGGCCTGGGCACAGCTGCCATCATATCCCAGTCTCTGGACCAGCCCCCCTCTTCTTATCCCATTTATTTCACGAGACTGATGGGGGGAAAAAAATAGAAAGCGATTATTGGGGGGTGAAGACCCGTCCGGGTCATGTGATGGTCACACAGCTGCAGGGCTCCTCACAAAACACATAATTGCACTGGACCTGTGTGTCTGCACATGACCAGGACTGATTGTCATCCTTTGGTAATAAACAGTTATTATTTCCTTTTAATGACTGCAAGCAGATATCTTGAAAACTGTGATTAATTTTTGCAAAACCGATCATAAACCTGCATTTCTTCAATGATTTTCTTACAAATACAATAATTATAATTCCCCAGAATTCCTCTAGAATTAGTCACAGTCAGGGTGCAATTCCATGTATTGCCACTATGTGTCGCTGTTGCTTTAGCAGTCTCCTAGTGCTGTATCATTCATGCAACACTGACACCTACAGATGCTGGGTGGTACTGCAACTTGTAAATATCCACATGGCAACTTTACAGATAAAAAGAAAAAATAGTCATTACAGGGATTGTCTGCTTTTTTCAATACCATAACAATAAACTTATTATAAAATGTATCTAGTTGTCATACCCTTAATGATGATCCAAATATTCCAGCACATCTACTTACTTAAAAATAGAATCTTTATTGAGAGATCTTCATTAAAAATCCAAAAGCAGGATACAGGTTAAAAAACCATGGTAAAGACAGGCATTGAGCTGTAATCAGACATCTAATAGTGTCCACTTCTGCTCATTCTTCTCAACCTCTCTGCAGCTCTCGACACTGTTGACCACCATCTCCTACTCTCTATGCTCCACTCAGTAAGCATAAAGAATCTCTAGAATCCGCTCCTTTCTCACCATGGAAACAAAAAAAACCCTCACTGGTGCTCTGATCCATTCCTACCTGAACTATTGTAACGTTCTATTAATATTAAACCGACTGGCCTCCTCTCTCGACTTTCCCCTCTCCAGTCCATCCTTAATGCAGCAGCCAGGGTCGTCCATCTGGCTAATCGGTACTCGGACATGTCCGCTCTTCGCAGTCATTGCACTGGATGCCCATTCATTATAGGATCCTCTCCTATTGGTCAAACAATCAGTAGATTTGGTTTCCAGTACCATCTCTATGCTGATGACACCAGGGCCGGACTGGGACTAAAATTCAGCCCTGGCATTTGAAGTTACACAGGCCCACTAGTCACATGGTGACTATATAATATCTTTGTACACTTGTAGTTTACAAGAAGTGAGAGGAGATTAACACGACTATATAACATGTAGTCACAGCTGTGCCCAGGATTTCAGCTCAGTCCTATTTATTGCTTTTAGGTACAGTACTCCTCCCAAAGCGCTGTCCCCTTTTGTATGCATGATTACAGAATTCCTGGCAGAACTGCTCTCTATTGGGCAACCAGACCCCCTGGTCATAGCCGCCCCTATCATACCTCCCAACTTTTGAAGAAGGGAAAGACGGACAAAGAATGCGGAGCGCGCCGCTGTAAATTTTGGCCACGCCCAACCACACCCATTTCACAACTAGTCACACCCATGTCCACACCTAATCGCACCCATTTAGCACTGCTGATCACACTGACTGGTACTAAGGAAAAGAGAAAACAGAGAGAGAGAGAAAAAAGAAAACAGAGAGAGCGAGAAAGAAAGGGGAAAGAAAGAAAGAACAGCGAGAGACAAAGAAAGAACAGTGAGAGACAGAGAAAGAACAGAGAGAGAAAGAAAGAGGGGAAAGAAAGAAAGAACAGAGAGAGACAGAGAAAGAACAGAGAGAGAAAGAAAGAAGTAAAGAAAAGAAAGAAAGAACAGAGAGAAAGAGAGGAAAGAAAAAGAAAGAAAGAGGGGAAGAAAGAACAGAGAGAGAAAAAAGAAAGATTAGAGAGAGAAAAAAAGAACAGAGAGAGAATGAAAGAACAGAGAAAGAAAGAAAAAGAGAGAAAGAAATAAAGAAAGATTCTACAAAGATACTATAGCAGCCCGGCTCCCATTGTAGTGCCCACCTGAGCCTCCCGGTGCAGGACCTATCATGATCCGCTCACATGGCCGGCATCCCCGATTCCAAGGCGATCCTGCTGTCTGCGCTGTCGGAGGAGGACACGGTGATGGATCTGAAGCATTCCTGGTTCCGTCACAATCTCCTCAAGAAATTATCTCATTTCCGGTCAGCTTCCAGCACATCACTTCAGGTGGAACGTCATGTGTGTGTGTTTTAAAATGCTCCTCGGGGCTCCACCGTGTACTCTGTGTCCGTGGGAAAAGCACGCTTCGTATGCTTTGTACACATATGGCTCCACTCCATACACACACGGCTCCTCTCCGTACACCTCATACACACACGGCTCCGCTCCGTACACCTCGTACACGTGCGGCTCCTCTCCGTACACCTCGTACACGTGCGGCTCCGCTCCGTACACCTCATGCACACGCAGCTCCTCTCCGTACACCTCGTACACACGCGGCTCCTCTCCGTACACCTCGTACACGTGCGGCTCCTCTCCGTACACCTCGTACACGCGCGGCTCCTCTCCGTACACCTCATACACACACGGCTCCACCCCGTACACACACGGCTCCTCTCCGTACACCTCATACACACACGGCTCCGCTCCGTACACCTCGTACACGTGCGGCTCCTCTCCGTACACCTCGTACACGTGCGGCTCCGCTCCGTACACCTCATACACGTGCGGCTCCTCTCCGTACACCTCGTACACACGCGGCTCCTCTCCGTACACCTCGTACACACGCGGCTCCTCTCCGTACACCTCGTACACGTGCGGCTCCTCTCCGTACACCTCATACACACGCGGCTCCTCTCCGTACACCTCGTACACACGCGGCTCCTCTCCGTACACCTCGTACACACGCGGCTCCTCTCCGTACACCTCGTACACACGCGGCTCCTCTCCGTACACCTCGTACACACGCGGCTCCTCTCCGTACACCTCGTACACACGCGGCTCCTCTCCGTACACCTCGTACACACGCGGCTCCTCTCCGTACACCTCGTACACACGCGGCTCCTCTCCGTACACCTCGTACACACGCGGCTCCTCTCCGTACACCTCGTACACACGCGGCTCCGCTCCGTACACCTCGTACACACGGCTCCGCTCCGTACACCTCGTACACACGGCTCCGCTCCGTACACCTCGTACACACGGCTCCGCTCCGTACACCTCGTACACACACGGCTCCTCTCCGTACACCTCGTACACACGGCTCCTCTCCGTACACCTCGTACACACACGGCTCCTCTCCGTACACCTCGTACACACACGGCTCCTCTCCGTACACCTCGTACACACGGCTCCTCTCCGTACACCTCGTACACACGCGGCTCCGCTCCGTACACCTCGTACACACACGGCTCCTCTCCGTACACCTCGTACACACACGGCTCCTCTCCGTACACCTCGTACACACGGCTCCTCTCCGTACACCTCGTACACACGGCTCCGCTCCGTACACCTCGTATACACACGGCTCTGCTACATCCACACTGTAAATCCTGACCCCACACATACTTACCTCAACCAGCACCATGACAACAGCAAAGCAGAGTCTTGCAGACGGTAGAGGCAAGGCTGAGCGCACAGGACCTGTGATGAGGTCACAGGAGGGGCGGAGTCAGGGGTGATATGATCGGGGGTCTGGACAAAGGCTCCTGATCATGTGACCCCCTGACTCCTCCCCTCCTGTGATCTCATCACAGGTCCTGCGAACAGAGCGAGCAGGCAAGCGAGTGCGACGCTGTGAGTAGCTGCGGGGGGGAGGGGGTCTCATGCTACGGCGAGGATGGGGGGCGTGGGGGGGTGCGTGGCGGCTTATCTCCCTGCAGTGCGGGAGGAACTTGAATCTATCACCGCCGTGCTGCAGAGGGCCGGCGGCAGGAGCAACAGTGGCCGCAGCAGCTGGCAAGCGGCCAGATGTTCGGGCGCTGCCGCCCGCGGCCCACGTGACAGCGGCCCAGCGGGAAAATGCCCGGTTGGTTATATTGCCAATCCGGGCCTGGATGACACCCAATTATACGCTTCTTCTCCTGACATCACGCCAGCCTTTCTAGAAAACACCGGCGATTGTCTAAACGCTGTGTCCAACATCATGTCCTCACTATATCTGAAACTGAACCTGTCAAAGACTGAACTCCTTGTGTTTCCTCCCGCTACTAATGCACCTATACCCGACATTGCCATTTCTGTGTGTGGTTCCACTATTACTCCCCAGCAACAGGCCCGCTGTCTTGGGGTCATACTTGACTCCGAGCTTTCCTTTGCCCCCCACATTCGATCACTGGCTCGCTCTTGTCATCTGCACCTCAAAAACATTTCTAGAATTCGACCTTTTCTTACTTTTGACTCTGCAAAAACTCTTACTGTTTCTCTTATTCATTCTCGTCTGGACTATTGTAACTCTCTTCTAATCAGTCTCCCTCTTACCAAACTCTCCCCTCTCCAATCTGTCCTGAATGCTGCAGCCAGGATCATATTCCTCACCAATCGTTACACCGATGCCTCTACCTTGTGCCAGTCATTACACTGGCTACCCATCCACTCCAGAATTCAGTATAAACTTATTACCCTCACCCACAAAGCCCTCCATGGCTCAGCACCACCCTACATCTCCTCCCTTGTTTCAGTATACCACCCTACCCGCGCCCTCCGTTCTGCTGATGACCTGAGGTTATCATCCTCAATAATCAGAACCTCCCACTCCCGTCTCCAAGACTTACACGTGCTGCGCCAATTCTTTGGAATGCACTTCCCAGGTCAATACGATTAGTCCCCAATCCCCACAATTTTAAGCGTGCCCTGAAAACACATTTATTCAGACTGGCCTATCGCCTCAACACATTAACCTAATCTATCCCTGTGTGGCACAGCCAAAAGTTCTACCATAACCAGGTTCCCCGCATCATGTTCCCACATGCTTTATGCATCCATTAACCCTCTGCGTCTGTACTGTTACACACTTAACATTATGCCTGGTCCATACAATCAGGGCAACTGTTACCACCCACCTTTCGTGTCTCCCTCTTTCCTCATAGACTGTAAGCTTGCGAGCAGGGCCCTCACTCCTCTTGGTATTTGTTATAATCTATGTGATTATTGTTATGCTGTAATGTCTATTGTCTGTACAAATCCCCTCTGAAATGTAAAGTGCTGCGGAATATGTCGGCGCTATAGAAATAACATTTATTATTATTTATTATATATATTGCTCGTTTTCACCCACAAAATTCTCCATAGTGCTGCCCCCCTACATCCCCCATTCCCCCAAGATGGTGGGACCATCATTATAAATAAGCCCCTGTACTTTGTGTCCCCCCCCACCTCATTGTAGATTGTAAGCTCTTACGGGCAGGTTCGTCATTATTTTGCTTTAGTTATTGTATTATCTTTATCTATGTTATGTACGACTTGTATATGCTGAATTGTAAAGCTCTGCGGAATATGTTGGCCCTATATAAATAAAGATTATTATAATCTAGAGGTAAGTGCTTGATTTCCCTGCAGCGCCCCCGCAGGGGACATGAAGTATTACTCATAGCTCATTCACATCGCTGAGTTATCTGTACAATAAGACAGGTCACTCTTCACAACTGCTCCCTACTCTAGCTAATACATAAGGATCCGGCACAGAAGACCCCCTTTAATTCTGGAATTCTTAATGAGATGTGTAATTTTCTTATTTTTTTTTTCAAAAGTGGACGACCCCTTTAGTAACACATGCAACCAAAATGCTTTCATTGCCAGGGATCAATTCTGACACTTGTGACATAGACAAATAAAATCTGAATACTAAAAGAAAAAAATATCCTATTATTCTCCCCACACATAAGTCTTCTGAAAGGAGCCGCCTGGTTCGGTGCCACCCAGCACTTTACACTCATCTGCGACCTTCGTATATTTTTACATGACGCTCCATAGAATTAGTTTATAAATTTGTGTTTGCTGCTAAAAGTTTAATCCAAACCACTGATACCCTTCAGTCAGCAGCCTCCAAACTCCTGTCCCTTACTTCATCCTTTGGACTTACCCAGTGGTCCTCCACAGCCACCCGCACAGACGGACACACACTAGACCTGGTCTTCACCCGTCTCTGCTCCCTAACTTCACCACCTCCCCTCTCCCTCTCTCTGACCACCATCTACTCAATATCTCATCCCTGTCCTCCTCTCCTGGCACCCAGGTCCAGCAACATGCGCACCCCCGCAGAAACCTTGCACACCTAGACACCCACGCGCTCTCTGACTCTATTCTACCACTGTCCTCCATATCCTCACTCCATGACACAGACACTGCTTTCTACAATGCCACTCTCGCATCAGCTATTGACACGGTCGCCCCTCTCGTTCATGGCAGAATGCGACGTACCAACAGACAACCCAGGCACAATAACACCACTTAAAAGCTCCGGCAAGTGTCCAGGATTGCAGAGCGGCGCTGGAAGAAAACAAATTCGCAAGACGACTTCACTGCATTCAAACAGGCATCACTCGCTTTCAAATCTGCCCTCACCTCTGCTAAACAGGCCTACTTTACAACCCTTGTATCTTCCCTATCTTACAACCCAAAACAGTTATTCAAAACTTTTAACTCCCTCCTCCGCCCACCACTGCCTCCTCCAACCTCCCTCATCTCTGCCGAGGACTTTGCCACACACTTCAAAAACAAGATTGACCAAACCAATTTAGTAACAGGATGTAATTGGTAAGAGGTAATGTCATCGAGAAGAGTTGAAGGTAACCCTGTGTGATTAGACAACGGCGTGATATGAAGAAAAGCTCATGCATCGCTCCACTTCATACTGGTGTCACTGGAGGCTGAACAGGGGGAGATGTATGTATGTATGCACTCATCACTCAACCACCACAACCCCTTTGTATACCAGACCAATGCCCAAACCCCATAACCTCACTCTCCAACATCACTGAAGGGGAGCTTAATCGCCTCTTCTCCAAATCGCACCTCACAACATGTGCACTTGACCCCATCCCATCCCACCTCCTCCCCAACCTCACCTCCTCACTTATCCCATCCCAAACCCACCTCTTCAACCTATCACTAACGTCCGGTACCTTCTCTTCTGCTTTCAAACATGCCACAATCACGCCTATCCTTAAAAAGTCAACCCTCGACCAAACCGCTATGTCCAGCTATCGCCCAATGTTGCTGCTCCCATTCGCTTCCAAACTCCTGGAGCAGCACGTCCACGCTGAACTTTCCTCCCACCTCTCATCTAACTTGCTCTTTGACAATCTACAATCTGGCTTCCGTCCTCATCACTCCACTGAGACTGCCCTGACCAAAATTACTAACAACCTACTTACAGCCAAAGCAAACGGACAATACTCTATACTCCTGCTTCTAGACCTGTCCTCTGCATTCAACACAGTTGACCACTGCCTCCTACTACAGATCCTCTCCTCCTTCGGGATCAAAGACCTCGCCCTATCCTGGATCTCCTCATACCTCTCCAACCACACATTCAGCGTCTCCCACACTACCTCCTCATCCCACCCTCTCTCTGTTGGAGACCCCTACTCTTCTCAATCTATACACTTGGCCTGGGGCAACTCATAAAGTCCAATGGCTTCCAGTACCACCTTTATGCTGATGGCGCTCAGATCTACCTCTCGGGCCCAGACGTCACCTCTCTGCTGTGCAGAATCCCAGAGTGTCTATCAGCCATATTATTATTATTATTATTTTATTTATTACTATAGCGCCATTTATTCCATGGCGATTTACATGTGAGGATGGGTATACATAATACATACAAGTACAGTAATCTTAAACAATACAAGTCACGACTGTTCCAGGAGGAGAGAGGACCCTGCCCGCGAGGGCTCACAATCTACAAGGGATGGGTGAGGATATAGTAGGTGAGGGTAGAGCTGGTTGTGCAGCGGTTTGGTGGATCGGTGGTTACTGCAAGTTGTGGCTTGTCAGAAGAGGTAGGTCATATCCTCCTTCTTCTCCTCCCACTTCCTCAAACTCAATGTGAGATCACCAAATCTCTGCACTTCAGGTGTCACAAACATCAATTAATTAGGAGCTCGGGGTGATTAGATCTGTAATTGCTCAACTTCTCATTAGTAAACTATAAAGCTGCGCGTTAATTGGCAGAATGAAAGGGAAGGTATGCTGCTTGATTGCTAAAAGGGATGATAACAGGAAGAAGAGTCCCGATATTCTGTCCCTGAAAGTATACAGGAAAGTAACAAGTTGTGGGTAAGAGGGGTGATAACAGAATGAAAAGCTCCTGTATCCCCCTCCTTCTACCTGCCCTTCAGTCAAGAGATGCTGTACACGGACAAAGATGACAGTAACAGACAGTGATAGTTAAAGTTGATAACAAGATGAAAAGTTTGGGTATTTCCTCCTTGGGACTCTGGGGTTGTATAGGGAAGGAGCTGAAAGTAACACTGTGATTGGACAAAAGGGTGATAACATGAAGAAAAGTTCCTGTATCTCTCCCCTTCACCCTAGTGTCACTGAAGGCTGTCAGGGGGAGAGGTCAGTAACAGGATGTAATTGGTAAGAGGTAAGGTCATCGAGAAGAGTTGAAGGTAACCCTGTGTGATTAGACAACGGCGTGATATGAAGAAAAGCTCATGCATCGCTCCACTTCATACTGGTGTCACTGGAGGCTGAACAGGGGGAGATGTATGTGATTAGTTAGTTGGAGGGGTGATAGCATGAAGGAAAGCTCCTGAATGCCTCTCCTTCACTCTGGAGGCTATACAGGGGGAGAAGTCAGTAACAGGATGTGATTGGTAAGAGGTAAGGTCATCGAGAAGAAAATAACCCTGTGATTAGACAGAAGGATGATAACAAGAAGAAAAGCTCCTGCACCTTCCACTTCATACTGGTATCACTGGAGGCTGTACAGGGGGAGATGTCAGTAATAAGATGTGATTGTTGGTAAGAGGTACGGTCATCGAGAAGAGTTGAAAGTAACACTATGTGATTAGTAGGAAGGGTGATAACATGTAGAAAAGCCTCTGAAGGCCTCTCCTTTTCCTTAGAGGATGAATTTAGCACAGAGGTCTCAAACACGCGGCCCATGGGCCGCATGCGGCCCCTGAGGCAGGAATCTGCGGCCCGCGGTGCACCACATGTCTCACTCCCTGATGCAGGGGGAAGGCGCGCATTCAGGAGCGTGCGATCCACGATGGCTGTTCTGAGTGCACACTCTGCACAGGACCAGGACCTGTGATGAGGTCACAGGAGGGGGAGGAGTCAGGGGTCACATGATCAGGGGCCAGCTAAGCCAATGACTGCGGCCCCTTTACCTGAAGCCTATGACTGCGGCCCCTTACCTGAAGCCTACGACTGCGGCCCCTTACCTGAAGCCAATGACTGCGGCCCCTTTACCTGAAGCCTATGACTGCGGCCCCTTACCTGAAACCAATGACTGCGGCCCCTTTACCTGAAGCCTTTGACTGCGGCCCCTTTACCTGAAGCCAATGACTGCGGCCCCTTACCTGAAACCAATGACTGCGGCCCCTTACCTGAAGCCTATGACTGCGGCCCCTTACCTGAAGCCTACGACTGCGGCCCCTTACCTGAAACCAATGACTGCGGCCCCTTACCTGAAGCCTATGACTGCGGCCCCTTACCTGAAGCCTACGACTGCGGCCCCTTACCTGAAGCCAATGACTGCGGCCCCTTACCTGAAGCCAATGACTTGCGGCCCCTTTACCTGAAGCCTATGACTGCGGCCCCTTACCTGAAGCCTATGACTGCGGCCCCTTACCTGAAGCCTACGACTGCGGCCCCTTACCTGAAGCCAATGACTGCGGCCCCTTACCTGAAGCCAATGACTTGCGGCCCCTTTACCTGAAGCCTATGACTGCGGCCCCTTACCTGAAGCCTATGACTGCGGCCCCTTACCTGAAACCTATGACTGCGGCCCCTTACCTGAAGCCAATGACTTGCGGCCCCTTTACCTGAAGCCTATGACTGCGGCCCCTTTACCTGAAGCCTATGACTGCGGCCCCTTACCTGAAGCCTACGACTGCGGCCCCTTACCTGAAGCCAATGACTGCGGCCCCTTACCTGAAGCCAATGACTTGCGGCCCCTTTACCTGAAGCCTATGACTGCGGCCCCTTACCTGAAGCCTATGACTGCGGCCCCTTACCTGAAACCTATGACTGCGGCCCCTTACCTGAAGCCAATGACTTGCTGCCCCCTTTACCGCAGTGCTGGATACAATTCGGTAATGATTGATTAGGACGGCGTTCTTTGATCAGGTTTGTGATGTGCCCCCCTTTGAGTACCCGGTGGGGTTAGGGAGCCCCAGCGGATTGGCACAATGACCCCTTACACAGCAAGATCTAAACCATCCTATGGCCATCACTGCAGGCATGAAGCCCTGACAGGCAGAAGATACATTGTTGCAGGAAGATGAATGGTTACATAGTATCCAGGAATGTTTGCTCTGGGATGTGTGGTGGGAACAGACAGAGCCTCACGTATTGGTTATAGCATGTAGAGAGGGTATACCCCCCCACCGGATGCCTACACATGGAGGGAGAGGTATCCAATCTGGAACATAAGAGAAGTGAGGTATCAGTCAGCTCGGGTCCCGGGGCTGCAGGAAATCTCCCCGATCTCTACCTTTCAGGCGCAGCGTGTCACAAAGTTCCAGAGCTATTCGGTTATTTCACCGGAGACCGTGGAACAGTAAAATGGGAACAGTCGGAGATTGGGATTGTCAGACGCCAGAATTTATACACGAGATTGGACAAGCTGGTGACAACCCTGCCGAAAGCCCCCATCACACACAGTGATGTCACCAGCGAGATCGCAGTGTGTGACACTGACCAGCGACCGGCCCACCTATCGGGTATTGCTGATCATGCTGGAATGGCCTGGACATTTTTTTGATCGCTGGTCTCCCGCTGATCAGCATGCATCGCTGCGTGTGGCAGGCGGGAGACCAGCGATCAGCGAGCTGGTAACCAGGGTAAACACCGGGTTTCTAAGCGCCGCACCGCACTTAGAAACCCGCTGTGTACCTTAGATACCAGCACGCTGGTGCAGGGAGCTGGTGACCAAGGTAAACATCAGGTTCCTAAGTGCCGCGCCGCTTAGAAACCCGATGAGTACCTTGGTTACCAGCTCCCTGCACCAGCGCGCTGGTAACTAAGGTACACAGTGGGTAACTAAGCAACGTGCATCGCTTGTTACCCGCGTATCGCTGTCCTGATCGCTGGTGAAGCTGCCTGTTTGACAGCTCACCAGCGATTATGTAGCGACACACCAGCGATCCTGACAAGGTCATATCGTTGTTGGGATCGCTGGTGCGTCACCATGTGTGACGGGGGCCTAAGGACGACTGGAGAGGTTGTCACCGGCTTTCCCAGAAGTGGATGTCAAATAGTAAAAGGGTTAGTATGCACTGGAACATACGAGCTGTACAGGGGCGGACACAGGCAGAAGTGAGCCCCTGTGCAAGAGCAGTATATGGGCCCCTGTGCAAGAGCGGTATATGGGCCCCTGTGCAAGAGCAGTATATGGGCCCCTGTGCAAGAGCGGTATATGGGCCCCTGTGCAAGAACAGTATATGGGCCCCAGTGCAAGAGCAGTATATGGGCCCCTGTGCAAGAGCGGTATATGGGCCCCTGTGCAAGAGCGGTATACAGGCCCCTGTGCAAGAGCAGTATACGGGCCCCTGTGCAAGAGCGGTATATGGGCCCCTGTGCAAGAGCAGTATATGGACCCCTGTGCAAGAGCAGTATATGGGCCCCTGTGCAAGAGCGGTATATGGGCCCCTGTGCAAGAGCAGTATATGGGCCCCTGTGCAAGAGCGGTATATGGGCCCCTGTGTAAGAGCGGTATATGGGCCCCTGTGTAAGAGCAGTATATGGGCCTGTGTAAAAACTGTGTATGGGCCCTTTGCAGCCCAATAGTTCAGTTGTTGCTGCTATGGAGGTGATAGTGGACCCCTTATCTCTTGGGCCCCTGCATCTGTAACAGATCTGTGTGCATACGCTGACAATGTTCTCGGCAGCACATGACGGAACGATGCGCTGCCAAAAACGATGATCTTCTAAGCAAGTTACAAAATCGTATCTGGCAAATATTTTGTCTGCTCATTGGGTGAGTGGAGCAGGGCGGACATATCATGGATGCAACCTGTGCAGCCACACAGGGGCCCAGGAGGTCAGGGGCCACTTTAGGTGACATTGTGCATTATGATGACATATTGGACTGTTCAGCCCCTCATCTGCCTGTGTGGGAAACGACTGATCTGACTAATCGGCCAGTGTAAACGCACCTGCACCCTCTGCCCTTCAGTATATATATATACCCCAGAACCTCCCTCCCGGCTCACAGCTCCATCCACAATAGATAACAATGGCTCCGCGTATACTTGTTCTTATAAAGTGATCGTCTCTCACCCAGTGATCCATGGCTGCACCCCGCAGATGAACGCTCCACGCTGTAACGTGTGTCCGCACATCCCCGCACACGTCTCCAGGTCATATAAAGCCTCCTCACCGTACAGCTCAATGTCAGGAGGACACCCACATACCCGTCTATCCCCGTCACAGCTGCATGTCTCACTGCTGACAATGGGATGGGGTTTACCCAAAAAATGAGAAGAAGACGGAACTGCAGGGTCACTAATGACTGAAAAATGTGCCGAGGACGAAAATAATAATAACAGTAATAACAATAATAGTAACAAGTGATGTAAGGACCGAAAACCTGAGAACAACAATGAGCAACTCATCACAGAGGTGTCCCATCATGTGACCGCTGCCAAAATCCTCCCCGCATTACTCTACATGACCATGACCCTACCTGCTCAAATCATCATTCTGCACCCCAAGTACTAATGTGTCATTATCCTGTACCCCGAGTGTCATTATCCTGTACCCCGAGTGTCAGTGTCATTATCCTGTACCCAGAGTGTCAGTGTCATTATCCTGTACCCAGAGTGTCAGTGTCATTATCCTGTACCCCGAGTGTCAGCGTCATTATCCTGTACCCAGAGTGTCAGCGTCATTATCCTGTACCCCCAGTGTCACTGTCATTATCCTGTACCCCCAGTGTCAGTGTCATTATCCTGTACCCCGAGTGTCATCATCCTGTACCCAGAGTGTCAGCGTCACTATCCTGTACCCCGAGTGTCAGCGTCATTATCCTGTACCCAGAGTGTCAGCGTCATTATCCTGTACCCCGAGTGTCATTATCCTGTACCCCGAGTGTCAGCGTCATTATCCTGTACCCAGAGTGTCAGCGTCACTATCCTGTACCCCGAGTGTCAGCGTCATTATCCTGCACACCGAGTGTCAGCGTCATTATCCTGTACCCCGAGTGTCAGCGTCATTATCCTGCACACCGAGTGTCAGCGTCATTATCCTGTACCCCGAGTGTCAGTGTCATTATCCTGTACCCCGAGTGTCAGTGTCATTATCCTGTACCCCGAGTGTCAGTGTCATTATCCTGTACCCCGAGTGTCAGCGTCATTATCCTGTACCCCGAGTGTCAGTGTCATTATCCTGTACCCCGAGTGTCAGCGTCATTATCCTGTACCCTAAGTGTCATTATCCTGTACCCCGAGTGTCAGTGTCATTATCCTGTACCCCGAGTGTCAGCGTCATTATCCTGTACCCCAAGTGTCAGTGTCCTTATCCTGTACCCCAAGTGTCAGCGTTATTATTCTGTACCCCAAGTGTCAGTGTCATTATCCTGTACACCGAGTGTCAGTGTCATTATCCTGTACCCCGAGTGTCAGCGTCATTATCCTGTACCCCGAGTGTCAGCGTCATTATCCTGTACCCCGAGTGTCAGTGTCATTATCCTGTACCCCGAGTGTCAGCGTCATTATCCTGTACCCTAAGTGTCAGTGTCATTATCCTGTACCCCGAGTGTCAGTGTCATTATCCTGTACCCCGAGTGTCAGCGTCATTATCCTGTACCCCAAGTGTCAGTGTCATTATCCTGTACCCCAAGTGTCAGCGTTATTATTCTGTACCCCGAGTGTCAGTGTCATTATCCTGTACACCGAGTGTCAGTGTCATTATCCTGTACCCCGAGTGTCAGCGTCATTATCCTGTACCCCGAGTGTCAGTGTCATTATCCTGTACCCCGAGTGTCAGTGTCGTTATCCTGTACCCCGAGTGTCAGCGTCATTATCCTGTACCCCAAGTGTCAGTGTCATTATCCTGTACCCCAAGTGTCAGCATTATTATTCTGTACCCCGAGTATCAGTGTCATTATCCTGTACCCCAAGTGTCAGTGTCATTATCCTGTACCCCGAGTGTCAGTGTCATTATCCTGTACCCCGAGTGTCAGCGTCATTATCCTGTACCCCAAGTGTCAGCGTTATTATTCTGTACCCCGAGTGTGAGTGTCATTATCCTGTACACCGAGTGTCAGTGTCATTATCCTGTACCCCGAGTGTCAGCGTCATTATCCTGAACCCTAAGTGTCAGTGTCATTATCCTGTACCCCGAGTGTCAGCGTCATTATCCTGTACCCTAAGTGTCAGTGTCATTATCCTGTACCCCGAGTGTTAGTGTCATTATCCTTTACCCCGAGTGTCAGTGTCATTTTCCTGTACACCGAGTGTCAGCGTCATTATCCTGTACCCTAAGTGTCAGTGTCATTATCCTGTACCCTAAGTGTCAGCGTCATTATCCTGTACCCCGAGTGTCAGCGTCATTATCCTGTACCCCAAGTGTCAGCGTCATTATCCTGTACCCCAAGTGTCAGTGTCATTATCCTGTACCCCAAGTGTCAGCATCATTATCCTGCACCCCAAGTGTCAGCATCATTATTCTGTACCCCGAGTGTCAGTGTCATTATCCTGTACCCCCAGTGTCAGTGTCATTATCCTGTACCCTAAGTGTCAGCGTCATTATCCTGTACCCCGAGTGTCAGCGTCATTATCCTGTACCCCGAGTGTCAGTGTCATTATCCTGTACCCCAAGTGTCAGTGTCATTATCCTGTACCCCAAGTGTCAGCGTCATTATCCTGTACCCCGAGTGTCAGCGTCATTATCCTGTACCCCGAGTGTCAGCATCATTATTCTGTACCCCGAGTGTCAGTGTCATTATCCTGTACACCGAGTGTCAGTGTCATTATCCTGTACCCCGAGTGTCAGCGTCATTATCCTGTACCCTAAGTGTCAGTGTCATTATCCTGTACCCCAAGTGTCAGTGTCATTATCCTGTACCCCAAGTGTCAGTGTCATTATCCTGTACCCTAAGTGTCAGCGTCATTATCCTGTACCCCGAGTGTCAGCGTCATTATCCTGTACCCCAAGTGTCAGCGTCATTATCCTGTACCCCAAGTGTCAGTGTCATTATCCTGTACCCCAAGTGTCAGCATCATTATCCTGCACCCCAAGTGTCAGCATCATTATTCTGTACCCCGAGTGTCAGTGTCATTATCCTGTACCCCCAGTGTCAGTGTCATTATCCTGTACCCTAAGTGTCAGCGTCATTATCCTGTACCCCGAGTGTCAGCGTCATTATCCTGTACCCCGAGTGTCAGTGTCATTATCCTGTACCCCAAGTGTCAGTGTCATTATCCTGTACCCCAAGTGTCAGCGTCATTATCCTGTACCCCGAGTGTCAGCGTCATTATCCTGTACCCTGAGTGTCAGCATCATTATTCTGTACCCCGAGTGTCAGTGTCATTATCCTGTACACCGAGTGTCAGTGTCATTATCCTGTACCCCGAGTGTCAGCGTCATTATCCTGTACCCTAAGTGTCAGTGTCATTATCCTGTACCCCAAGTGTCAGTGTCATTATCCTGTACCCCAAGTGTCAGTGTCATTATCCTGTACCCCAAGTGTCAGCGTCATTATCCTGTACCCCGAGTGTCAGCATCATTATTCTGTACCCCGAGTGTCAGTGTCATTATCCTGTACACCGAGTGTCAGTGTCATTATCCTGTACCCCGAGTGTCAGCGTCATTATCCTGTACCCTAAGTGTCAGTGTCATTATCCTGTACCCCAAGTGTCAGCGTTATTATTCTGTACCCCGAGTGTCAGTGTCATTATCCTGTACCCCAAGTGTCAGCGTTATTATTCTGTACCCCGAGTGTCAGTGTCATTATCCTGTACACCGAGTGTCAGTGTCATTATCCTGTACCCCAAGTGTCAGCGTTATTATTCTGTACCCCGAGTGTCAGTGTCATTATCCTGTACCCCAAGTGTCAGTGTCATTATCCTGTACCCCGAGTGTCAGCGTTATTATTCTGTACCCCGAGTGTCAGTGTCATTATCCTGTACCCCGAGTGTCAGCGTCATTATCCTGTACCCTAAGTGTCAGTGTCATTATCCTGTACCCTAAGTGTCAGTGTCATTATCCTGTACCCCGAGTGTCAGTGTCATTATCCTGTACCCCGAGTGTCAGCGTCATTATCCTGTACCCCAAGCATCAGTGTCATTATCCTGTACCCTAAGTGTCAGTGTCATTATCCTGTACCCCGAGTGTCAGCGTCATTATCCTGTACCCTAAGTGTCAGTGTCATTATCCTGTACCCCGAGTGTCAGCGTCATTATCCTGTACCCCGAGTGTCAGTGTCATTATCCTGTACCCCGAGTGTCAGTGTCATTATCCTGTACCCTAAGTGTCAGTGTCATTATTCTGTACCCCGAGTTTCAGCGTCATTATCCTGTACCCCAAGTGTCAGTGTCATTATCCTGTACCCCAAGTGTCAGCGTTATTATTCTGTACCCCGAGTATCAGGCCAGCGATCACCAGACAGACAGGAACACGCGATGATATTTAGTTGGGTTATATATCATTATTTGTGGCAGGACAGCGCCCTGTGCAAACAAGACAAGTGCTGCGGGGACACTGGCATCCTGTGTGCACATGGCAGTGTGATCGGCCGGGGTTCACACACAGTGAGCGACCATCATCAGGCCTGTGTGATCAGCGGGTGGTCATGGTCGACGTGTAAACCCAGGATAAGATCAGATGAGCCGCCACACAGCAATAACTCAATGGACCACCTTCCTCTCCAGTTACTGCTGCAGTCTTTTGGGGTCTGTCTCTCCCACCTTTCTGTGCAGTCTTTTGGGGTCTGTCTCTCCCACCTTTCTGTGCAGTCTTTTGGGGTCTGTCTCTCCCACCTTTCTCTGCAGTCTTTCGGGGTCTGTCTCTCCCACCTTTCTCTGCTGTCTTTTGGGGTCTGTCTCTACAGCTCTGCACATCTACAAGTGACATCCTCTTTGCCCCCTCGCTCTCGCTCAGAGACATTGGGTAGAGACGTCTGTGATCAGTGATTTTCACGTCTTGTCACAGATTTTCTGTGATTCGGGTCTGGACGGTGACAGCGCCGATCACACACAGGGTTGTTGTCCTGCTGGAAGATACGCCGCATTCTCACGGTTTTTTGCAGCCTGTGGGTACGTTTCCATGTTCAGGATTTGCTGCAGTTTTGACACTGCATATTTATATTATTTCTAGATATCTCATGTCCACTGTGCACCTGCAGATCACCGGCGACACTGACACGTGATGCGTCTTTCCGATCCGCAGCATGTTAGTTTCTCTTGTGGAGACACTCGTCTCCGCAACAGAAATGTCCACAATACAATGTATTGGATGCGGTAAATCCACATGGTTCAGTGAACACATGCGGACTTACCTACGTGAATAGAATGAAGCGAAAATACGCTGCCTCCAAAACGCTGCTACTTCCTGATCGTGGACACATAGCCTCTAACAGGTATTCATCCAGGATTGCCATGTATTTATCTCCATCCTTCTTCCCATCAACTCTGAACTGCTTCCCTGCCCCCGCTGAAGAAAAGCTTCCCGACAACAGGATGCTGCCACCACGTGTAACAGTGGGGATGGTGTTTTCAGGACAATGTGCAGTGTTAGTTTTCCATCACACATAGTGTTTTTGCATTTAGCCCAAAAAGTTCTCCTTTCGTCTCATCTGACCAGGGCCCCTTCTTCCACATGATCACTGTGCCCCCTTCCTGGCTTTTTCAAACTACAAATGGACTTCTTATGGCTTTCAAAAATGGCTTTCTTCTTGACACTCCTCCATAAAGTCCATATTTGTGGAGTATATAACAGTTTTCCTTTGTCTCTCCCTGAGCTGTGGATCTCTGCAGCTCCTCCAGAGTGACAATGGGCCTCTTGGTAGCTTCTCTAATTAGTGTTGTCCTTGCTTCAGATGTCAGGTTAGGTGGACGGCCATGTCTTGGTAGGTTTGCAGTTGGATTGAACAGTGCTCCATGAGATGTTCAGAGCTTGGGTTATTTTTTTTATAACCTAACCCTGCTTTACTCTTCTCCACAACTTTATCCCTGACCTGTCTGGTGGGTTCCTTGGTTTTCATGATGCTGTTCTACCTCTAATGTTCTCACACAAACCTCTGAGGCCTTCACAGACTACAGCTGATCACTGAGGGTTTTCATCTCCTGTGATTACTTCACAAACAAAATAATGAGCAACTTTAAGACATCGAAAAAGTCTGATCTTAGGATGACCTTTATGTCTATAGTTGGCTTTACTGAAAAACAGAATCCGGAGGTTTCAGGCCATTGGGTCTTTGTTTTAACCTAAATTGACAAATAATTTATCATTACGTCATTACAAATGCCACACGAATCCTATAATTGACGGCTGTAATTCTTTGAAACCCAAGAACCTAAGAGAGTAAATAAAACAAATGTAATCATAGGGTGGATTCGATGCAGGGACTAGTTCTGCATTGTACTATTCCCTTTGTTCGATAATCTACAGTATGTGAGTGAATTATTCTGATGATACATGCCAAATATGCAGTTCGCAAGAATGGATTTTTTTCTTGGGGGCCCCTATAAGTAACCCGCTGCTTGATAACACTTTGGTCAGTTACTGAATGTTGCCGCTACATAGATGATGCCTTTTTTTTTATACAACACGGGTGTACGTTCCATAGAGACGGCAGTAATCAGGGGAAGTGGCTGAGACCAGGCTGTCTTCGTTCCTATTTTAAGGGGTGATCAGAACATGTGTAGTGTTGTCCCACAAACAAGGATCGTAGGATGGAGAATGGGGATACAGACACCAAAAACATTCGGCCCAGGTGGATGATTAATGGAGTTGTTAGCCAGCTTCAGAACGGGGCTCCATTTTAATCTTTTTTTTATGGTGAACTTTATGCATCCTCTGCCCATGACTACTGAGTGTTAAAAAAAACACACAAAACAATAGGGTGTTTAAAAAAATTGTTTAAAAAAATACATGAAAATAGTGTTGAAGGAAACATAAGACCAGAACCTTCTCTCCTGGGTTGCTAACGTAGTAGACTTATTTAGAACTTTGTTATGGGGTCACTGGTACCAAATCAGCTGTCTCTAAACTGTGTGGACAGAGGATCGTCCCGGCACCACCGCAGCTTCCTCACTTATTGTCTTCCTCATGTCCCCTTCTATCTGTCTGTAGGAGTCGGTGTGAGCAGACATAATTGACCCGTACGTAACGCTCGGTGCTGCTCATACACGCCGCGCTGCTACGGGGTAAACAGTCCTGGCGGACACACCCAGCTGGAGGAGCCTGTTTTTCTGGAGCGTCATGAAGATGAGGAATTAATTAGTAATACGCTTCAATTACACATAGGCTCACATCATTGTCAGCTTGTTACAATCTTATTTATAATGAGACCTCGCGGATCGTCAGGGCTGCCGAGGAGACGAAAGTGAGGGGAGCGCTTATTTCCCCTCCTGCTACTTTACTCATATGATTGGGGTCTACCGCAGGGAATCCCACCCAATGAATAAGAAAAAGTTCGGCAATTTTTCAAACCACAGGTCTGCGACTAACAAGCTGTTTGATTATTTTCATCTAATTTCCATGTAAAAAAATATTGAAAAAAATCCTGGACGTCAGGATTTGCCACAAAATGCAAAATTCTCTTCATATTTAGTAAATTTTTCTACATTTTTTTTTTTTTTATCTTAGGGTTTTGAAAGTCAAAATTACTATTAATTAATTCACATCAATGCATTGAAGATATACAATGCCAAAAAAATATAACTTTCAAAGAAAAGAACTTGCAGAGTGAGCTAATGAAACCAGCATCAACATGTTGCAAGCTGAACGAGGGGGCTCTGACATGCCCGGGCTTGTTTCAATTGTTTTATCTTGGTTCTCGCCTGTTCACACTTTTTAATCTCAGTTCGTGTTAGCTCGTCATATTCAACCGTGTTTCCCAAAATTAGCATTATGGCTCAGCGGAAGTGTATTAATTCGCCTGACAGTTTCTGTTACATTTGTGGTGAATATACAGTGTTGAAGCAACAGCTGAATATTACAAACTTTGTGAAAAAAGTATACTTTGCATATTTCAGACTAAAGCTTGGAGATCAAGATAAAGCTTGGGTGCCTCATAAAGTGTGCAAACGGTGTGTTGAGGACCTCCGAAATTGCTTCAAGGGTAAGAAAAAAGCTTTCCCTTATGGGATTCCTATGGTATGGCGAGAGCAAAAGAACCATAGTGACGATTGTTACTTTTGTTCATGCCATGTGAAAGGGTATAATTCAAAATGGAAGCATTCCATTTCATACCCCAATATTCACTCAGCAATTCGTCCCATCCCCCATGGCACAGATATACCAGTACCCAAGGCCCCTGCTACCTTGGAAGAGATAACTAGCTCCGATGAAGGTGGAGTCATACCTGAACCAGGTGATGAACCAAGTTCTGACTTTGAAGATGATACAAGACCAAAATTGTTTTCCCAGGAGGAGATGAATGATTTGGTAAGAGACTTGAATCTTCCCAAAGATGCCGCTGAGTTACTCGGATCAAGGCTCAAAAGCAAGAATTTATTGTTGCCAGGAGTGTCTTTTTCATGGTTCAGATATCGTGAAGACGAGTTTGTTCCTTACTTTGCCCAGGAAGATAAGTTGGTTTATTGCATCGATGTCGAAGGTTTGATGGGTCAATTCAAAAGAAGTTTCAAAGCAGTTTTACTCCACAACGGCGGTTTTTATGCTTCCATCCCTGTAGGTCATTCCGTACACCTCAAGGAAACCTACGAGAACTTGGAATTGGTTCTTCGTAAACTTAAATATGCAGACCACGGTTGGCAAGTGTGCGGGGATTTGAAAGTCTTGTGCATGCTGCTCGGGCAACAAGCCGGGTATACCAAATACCCTTGTTTTCTGTGTCTCTGGGACAGTCGAGACCGACAAAATCACTGGACCAAGAAGAATTGGCAGCCGAGGGTGCTCACAGTTGGTGAAAAAAATGTCCTCCGAGAAACTTTGGTTCCTTGCCATAAAGTTCTTCTACCACCTCTCCACATCAAATTGGGACTGATGAAGCAATTCGTAACATCACTTCCAAAAGATGGAGAATGCTTCAAATACTTGGTCACCAAGTTTCCAGGCCTCTCGGAGGCAAAATTGAAGGAAGGTGTGTTCGTCGGACCAGACATTAGAAGGCGTATAGCTGATCAAGAGTTTATCAATACCATGACGCATCCTCAAAAAGAAGGATGGATTGCAACAAAGACCATGACTACAAAAAAATCGTCGGACGAATGCTGAAAGCATTTCAAGCTTTAGGTTGCCTGATGAGTTTGAAAAGTGCATTCCCTCCATTCCCACCTTGACAACTTTCCTGGAAATTTGGGAGCTGTGAGTGAAGAGCAAGGTGATCGATTCCACCTGGACATTAAAGAGATGGAAAGAAGATGCCAGGGAAGATGGAGCATTCCAATGATGGACGACTACTGTTGGACGCTTCAGAGAGACATTACAGATGCTCCTCACAAGCGTAAATGCACCAAGAGAAGCCTCACAGGGGAGAAGAATCGATTCTAGTGTGTGTTAGTGAACTCATTGCAGTTAAAAAAAATTATTTTCATGAAACATTTGTAATAAAAAATTAATTTTATGAGTCTATTTTCATTTATTTTGAGGTATTGTCTTATTTAACATAGTTACTTAAATTGTCAGAAAACGTGATGTCCTATGACAAAACGGAGGTCACTTTCGGATTCAGCGCACTCAAAAACATAAAGATTACGTGGAATAACCAAAACAGCGCTTGAAAAATTTCTTTTTGCAGACCTGTGAGCTATGAGCCCAATTCATTATTGCATTTGCGCCTGTTTTCTCTCTAGTTTTTGATTTTCATTTGCGCCTTATTCTGCTTCTACACCTATGTTAAAGTCTATTTTTTATGTGATTTACGCGTGGGTTTTTTTCTTTTATGTTCATCATAGTGAGTAGTTTGGGGTCTCCAGATGTTTTCGGCTAATTCGGAAATTGCAACTTTTAAAAAAGTCACATTTTTGAGCAAATGTTGTTCAGTCCCCTCCTGTAGCGAGTTCTAATTACATTTTGGCTCAAATTTTGTGACAATGTAATGTGATCAAAATTTAAAAAAAAAAGTTTAAAATCAAAAGTAAACAGCATTTTCTATTTTGCGCACAATTAACGAACCATGTGAGACATTTTTAAAAATATGGCACAAAAATGGCAATGAATACCATAAGACAAAAAAAAGAAAAGTTACAAAAAAAAAGCAAATGATGAATCAGGCCCTGAAGCTGTGAATCCAGCTTTATGGTGAGATAAATTGCTTACTAGAAAGCTGTGCATGAAAGACATTATGCAGCAGCACAGAGTAGTGTAGCTGTGAATCCAGCTCTGGGGTGGGATAAAATGGTTACTAGAAAGCTGCAGCATGGAAGACATTATATAGCACTATTAAGTAGTACTAGAAACAAAAAAACAGAATTCCATACAGAAAATTGTAAAAAATCAATAATTTTTTATTCCATCAAGTGATATGCATGTATAAAAAACAATTCATAGTAAAAACCCTAAAAAATACATGAACCCAGGACACACAATAGGGTAATGTAGTAGCGTAATCAAAATTATGGCACATAAGAAAATCACAATATCAATATAAGACACAATTTCCAATCATATTGATCCACAACATAAATCCCTCACAACAGACATAAAACCTGGAGTGCCTGCAGTGTATATAACGTCAGAGCGCTGATAAGAGGGAATGGTAAAATGCTGTGCAAAAAGTGCTTTCAGTGCTTACCCATAAAGTATGCTGCTATAGTGTCACGTGCCGCCCCGACGCGCGTATCGCGTTTGCTTTATCAATCTTTAGTCACTGACACAGCGCTGAATCCAAACGCACGCACCTTACAGCATCTCCACACCGACTGTCTAGTGCTGAGCTGATCTACAGCTGGTAGCTTTTTTTTTGTCTGGGAGTAGGGGTCCCACACTCACGCACACTATTATTTCGATCCCACCGCTGCCACCACTTGTGAATGATTGCACCAGAGAGATCACGCAGAATCCCACCGCTGCCACCACATGTGATGAATCCACACCTCGCCACCCCGCCTGACGTCACTGTTACGTCAGACGAATCACGCAATGCGGCCTCCTCACTTTCACAAACGTGACGTTCCGCACCCCCTGGGGACACATAACGTGAGGTTGGTACAGCTTTACACAGATTGCCCCAGTCCACACGAGCTCAGAGAGGCACAGGTAGTGAGAGGATGTGGCTCAAGGAGTTGTTGACGTGGCACCACACTCGCTCATAACCCTGACAGGCTGAGAAGCCCCTTTCACTAGCACCAGTGAAACAGAGCACTGCCAGCCTGGTAGGACTGCGCCAGCCCAGTAGGACTGCCACCAGTTCTTCGTTAGGTATAAACCTGGTCCATTAACGAGATTATACCACGTCAGAAATCAGACCCGGTAGCATGGAATGTTAAACCGAGAAGCGGACGTGTGGATTCGTGGATCTAGATGAAAGAGCAGCGCAAGGTTAAATTATATATTTATTCACCTTACGGGTACATAAGACAGTACACTAAGTATATACACGATGGTTATACATATACAATGCTCAGATATGCAAATACAGGTAGTAGTAGGACAAAGAATATAAGCAGATGTATCATGTCAATTACTGGGTGGAACACCACTGCCGGCAACTCTGCATGGCTTCCCATCCCCCACCATGTATACTCACCTCTCCAGGCCATGCATTGAGCTCTTTGTCCTCTGCTTGCTGTGTGCAGTGAGCTCCTGGTCCTCTTCTTGCTGTGCATGCTTAAGGCGCCTGAGCGTGCACTTCCTGATTCTTAAAAATACAGTGCACACTTTCTTAATGTGTCTCCAGCCTATTGCAGAGAAGCACTTAAGGAGTCTGAAAACCAATGAGATCACAAAGGAGTATACAGTCCATAATGTAATAAAATTGTAAATTTATACAACATATTTACCAAAATAGATGACAATACACAAATACATGAACAAAGGATCAGATAGTGATGGCTAAGGTCACTTATGACAAATTCATATAAAGTGCTGAACCTTCTGCACCTTGAAAAAGAGCAGTGAAACGCGCGTCGGTGGCGGGGGCTTTGGTCCAGCAGATACTTTTCATGAGTAAGCACTTGGCGCATATTTGTGTGCTACTTTATTTATGCCAGTCCCAATTTTGGTGTACGTACATATATTTATAGTGGCATGATATCTATTATTGTATCCCATGATTGTATACATACTTTTGGCACTTCAGCACTTTATATGAGCTTATCATAAGTGACCTTAGCCATCACTATCTGATCCTTTGTTCATGTATTTGTGTATTGTCATCTATTTTGGTGTATATGTTTAATAAATGTACAATTTTTATACGTTATGGACTGTATACTCCTTTGTGATCTCATTGGTTTTCAGGCTCTAGTTTGGAGTGTCCTATAGGGAACCTTTATATGACTGAATATGGCTGCTGGTCGAATTGGCATCCCTTGTATTGCTTTGCCTTGGTTAGTCTATATTTATCTGATACTTATGGAGGCAGCTCCATCTGTTGGAAGGTGTCTGAGCAACATGGTCTTTCACTGTGTGCAACTACTGAGTTGCCAGGTCCTTTCATGCTCCTGCCACCCTGGGGGCTGAATACCTATTCCTTCACCTTGAATCTGTACCTGTATCTGATCTTTTCTCTTTCTGCCACCCTGGGGGCTAAATACCTAGTTCTGAACCCTGAATCTGTGTCTGTCTGAATTAGGACCAATCTTTGAACCTGTTTGTATCTAAGTCTGGATCTTACCTGTGTCTGAATCTGTACCTATCTCTAAAACCTGCAGTGTCTGAACCAGTATCTACAGTATCTTTAATCTGTTGCCTCTGTGCAAAATTAGTGGTTTGCATGTTCACTTGCTACTTCATTGTAATACTTTGTATGAGTCTGGCTCTCATGGTCCTGTGTGTACCTGTCCTTGTACTGGTCTTGTGTGAACTTGGTCCTGTCTGTACTGCGTGTACTTGTCCTTACCTGACCCAGCCTACAGTATGCTATGTGAACCTGCTCCGGTCTGTCCTGTGGAACCTACAGTCTCCTGCTTGTCCGCATCTGCGGTTCCCGGCCTGTCCGCATCTGCGGTTCCCGGCCTGTCCGCATCTGCGGTTCCCGGCCTGTCCGCATCTGCGGTTCCCTGCCTGTCCGCATCTGCGCTTCCCTGCCTGTCCGCATCTGCGGTTCCCAGCCTGTCCGCATCTGCTGTTCCTTGCCTGTCCGCATCTGCTGTTCCCTGCCTGTCCCCATCTGCAGTACAGTACCCCCATGCCAGAGGCCCAGTTATTCCTAAAGCCGTTTCTGTCCATCCTGTCTGAACTGGGTCCTGCCCATTCCTGTATTTCAGTTGTGTCCACCAGCTCCATCATATCTCATTGAGGGTCAGCTGTGGTCTGACCTAAGTTAGTCCTGATGTACTGTACCACCAGGTCATGCCTACCTGGGCTCTCCTCGGATCTCGGCACAGTCAGTTGCCGTGTATCCAGGGTCGGAGTGTCGGTATTGGGGAGGCATTTAGTCACGACTCCCCAGGCTCTCCTCGGTCCACAGCAGAGTGGGACCACGATCTATGCTCATGCTAATCAATCCGAAATGGAGCGTAACACCAGGTTGATGTTCGACCATGTGTGCGCTGGGCCGCAGGGGGGCATGAGCTGCCAGCTGGGCCCTAGGTCCTTCACAGCATGTTACTCGACGGTTTTGGCACCGTCGGATCTGGTCGGGCCCCTGCTACGCGTTAAGACTAAACACATCTTTGCTATCTGGTTCCTACTAGCAATTCTACATATAGCCCCACCCCGTGGTGCTAGAACAGATCAAGACCCTGGAAGGTGTTCGGTCTGTTTCAGAAATCTCGAAAAGGTAACCGGTGTATGGCCAGGACATACGATAAGTCCATATTCTCCTTATGAAATCAGCTGCCGTAACAAAGAATTTAAACCGCATGGTCCCCACATGGCAAGCGAGCGTTTTGTTCTGAGCGTAGCTGGCTCAAGGCATGAGATCTGTCACTCACAGCCTTTTGAGTCTTGACCCCCTGCTGAGCTAGGTTTCTCATACAGCTGCATGCTGAAGGGGAGTTTATTATCCTGTGCCAGATATGATACAAATGATTGACATGAAATTTTATCTCCCATATTCTTCACAGGTGTTGTTACAATGAATGAGCAGAGTTTCAGAACAAATCTGTCTATGGTTCAGGCCTCCAGGCTTTACTAAACACTGATACATTGCACCAAACCCCAAAGTCTGCTACAGCACCCTCAAATATGACATATAATTCCTAGCCCTGATCCCCTGACACAAGACAGCCGGACTCCAGGGCTCCCTGCACACATCCCTGCGCAGCCTTTAGCTGCAGGACACGGCTGGCTTTTGGCCTCTCATCAGCGGACCCTCCCCAGTGATGTCGATGGGAGCTCTGGTGATCCTGGGGGGCAGCGAGCGCAGGATCCCTGTGTCCTATCCTCCGGAGCGTACTGACCCAGTGACTGCAGACATGTCACAGATTTTTGCTGCTCGTTTTGTGTCTGACGTCGTTACCTAACGTCTTTCAGCTCGTATACGTATTTATTATTTGAAGCAAAATCACAATGGACTCCCAGTTTTAAAGGGGCACTGCGGCCGATCCAAACTCATTCGTGTGGATGCAAAGAACTGCGGTGCCCGTGCCAATAATGAAGGGGAGATCTGGAAACAGTGCTGGAAACCATCATGTGCCAGACTGAAATGTGAGCACAGCTCTCGGAGGGGAACCTGCTCCTCAGGCCCCCATGTGTATTCTCCTCTACAGTGAGGTCGGTCACTGCGGCCATTAGTGTGAGGCCGCTGACCATCACCACTGCCGGGATGGAGCCACAGAGGCCACAGACAGGGACTGAAAGGGCGACTCTGGCCATAAGTAAAAGTGATGTCACTGGACTGATATAAGGCAGATACATAAGATTATAACATATCAGCGACAGCTGCTCCATCAGTCACATGATCGGAGGGTCTCCAGACGGGTTCTGAGGGGTTTACCTGCAGCTATGAAAGAGACAGCTTTGGCTCCGGCCCCAGTTTCCATCTTTTCGCCCTTCGGTTGTCAGCTTAGCTACGGCTCATCGCTGCCTACGGAAAAACTTACATCATTTTCCATTTTCTCTTCTAATTTCCAGGAACCAGGGCCATCACCTCGCCACGTCATCCCCTATCATCACTGTGTGCGCATCCTGGAGGTTACGGGGTCTATTATCTGGCATGGTGAGGAGGATTGTGGGTAAAATTATGCAAATCTGACATCAGAATTGTGATATCTGTGTCATATAGAATAGAATCATAGAATCATAGAATCGTAGAGTTGGAAGGGACCTCCTGGGCCATCTGGTCCAACCCCCTGCTCAAAGCAGGATTCGCTAAATCATCCCAGTCAGATGTCTGTCCAGCCTCTGTTTGAAGACTTCCATTGAAGGAGAACTCACCACTTCTCGTGGCAGCTTGTTCCACTCATTGATCACTCTAACTGTCAAAAAGTTTTTTCTAATATCTAATCTGTGTCTCCTCCCATTCAGTTTCTTCCCATTGCTTCTAGTCTTTCCTTGTGCAAATGAGAATAAAGTTGATCCTTCTACAATGTGACAGCCCTTTAGATATTTGTAGACAGCTATTAAGTGTCCTCTCAGTCTTCTCTTTTGCAAACTAAACATTCCCAAATCCTGCAACCTTTCCTCATAAGACAGGGTTTGCAGACCGGTCACCATTCTGGTCGCTCTTTTCTGAACTTGCTCCAGTTTGTTGATGTCTTTTTTAAAATGTGGTGCCCAAAACTGGACACAATATTCCAGATGAGGTCTGACCAAAGAGGAGTAGAGGGAAATAATGACTTCACGTGATCTAGACTGTATGCTTCTGTTAATACATCCTAGAATTGCATTTGCCTTTTTTGCTGCTGCATCACACTGTTGACTCATATTCAGTCTGTGATCTATTAGTATACCCAAGTCTTTTTCACATGTGCTGTCACTTAGCCCTATTCCTCCCATTCTATATATGCTTTTTTCATTTTTATTGCCCAGATGTAGTACTTTGCATTTCTCCCTGTTAAAAACCATTCTGTTAGTTGCTGCCCACTTCTCCAGTTTATTTAAATCTTTTTGAATCCTCTCTCTCTCTTCTCTAGTATTAGCTATCCCTCCTAGCTTTGTGTCATCAGCAAATTTAATCAGTTTACCCTCAATTCCTTCATCTAAATCGTTGATAAAGATGTTGAACAATACAGGGCCCAGGACAGAGCCCTGTGGTACCCCACTTGAGACATTCTTCCAACTGGATGTGCAGCCATTTACGACCACTCTTTGGGTCCGATCACTAAGCCAGTTATGAATCCACCTAACAGTTGCCTTGTCCATTCCATACTTAGTCATTTTTTCAATAAGGATTGTATGAGAGACTTTGTCAAATGCTTTGCTGAAGTCAAGATATACTATATCTACAGCATTTCCTTGATCCACCCAATCAGTGATTCCGTCATAGAGGGAAATTAAGTTAGTCTGACATGACTTATTAGTTACAAACCCATGCTGACTCTGTTTAATCACTTCATTCTTATCCAGGTATTGACATACATGTTGTTTAATAATTTGTTCAAAGATCTTTCCTGGTATAGAAGTCAGACTCACCGGCCTATAGTTGCCTGGGTCCACCTTCTTCCCCTTTTTGAAGATAGGAACAACATTTGCTCTTCTCCAGTCTTCTGGGACTTCTCCTGTTCTCCAAGAATTTTCAAAGATTATGGAGAGGGGCTCAAAAATTTCTTCTGCTATCTCCTTCAGTACTCTGGGGTGTAATTCATCTGGACCTGGAGACTTGAATTCATTTAGGTTAGCTAAGTGTTTCCTCACTATCTTTCTGTTTATAGATATCCTGGATTCTTCTATTCCCTTAATAGGACAGTGAATAACAGTTGATGTTACATTTCCTTTCTGAGAGAAAACAGATGCAAAATAGGAATTTAAAAGTTCAGCCTTCTCAACATCCTGTCTTACCATTTCATCATTTTCATCCTGTAAAAATCCTATAGCATCTTTGACTTTTCTTTTACTTTTGACATATCCCCAAAATCCTTTATTATTGCTTTTGACATCTCTTGCAAGCCTCAATTCATTTTCAGCTTTAGCTAATCTGATTTGTGCCCTGCAGGTTCTGCAGACAGCATTATATTCTTCTTTAGATATGCCTCCCTCTTTCCACAACTTCTCAGACTATTGGCAAATGTGGGAACCACTCCCATCTCTTTCTAAGATTTGGAGTCCGGTGGGCGGTGTCATTCATTGGCCGCCTCCTTCCCTATATGACCGTGTATTCAGATATCACTGTTGATTGCTGAGAAGGACCGCCCACATGACTCCTAAGACTATAAAGCACACAGAGTTAAATTAAAAAAATGCAACTTATACTATGTCCTTTCCTACAAAAACTACCGGTATATCCCAATCTGCTCAGCGCCGCACCTCTAGGTTTCTGGTAGGTAGGAAAACGTTTTGTTTTCTTTGACTGAAAGCTCTTGTTACCAGCAGCCACCACTAGGGGGAGCTCACAACAGACAGTTTATATATCAAAATAACCATAATAAAGCCGGAGTCACACTAGCGAGAAATACGGACAAGTGCTATGCACAAAAAAAAATTGCACTGCACTCGCACCAATGTTAATCTATGGGGCAGCTCCCATCATCCGATTTGTTCTCGCCCGTATTATACGTGCTGCCCCGTAAAACGCCAATGCAAGTCTATGGGGGCGAGAAAACTACGGATTACACACGGACCAGACGTGTGACTTGCGAGAAATACGCACCCGGTGTCCTTTACCAAAAGCCGGCAATTCAGTAAAATCACACTGAGAAGTTTAATAAAGAATAGAAAGAACAGATATAGACACATAGAATACATATATACTCTATATATATATGTCATAGAGACACATATATATATATATATATATTTATATTTCATAGAGTTCTACATCGCAGAACGGCCGCTAATTCAATTCCCGGCTTCGGTAAAATCATTCCCCAACCCGACATGAAAGGACACATGGTCACATACAGTTAACCACTTCGTTTCATTTCGTTGTTTTTGACTAATAATTAGATTAGGGTTTGTGTGCAAAATTTGGGACATCTAGGTGATAAAAGGGTTGTCCACTACTTTACATTAACCCCCCAATGTATCCCCTGGAGGACCCTAATGAATTTTGTAGATACCTCATGTTGCCTATACTGCCTGTGAGCGGCGCTATCGCTGGCCGCTGACCCCCAGCTGCAGCCGGCTCTTGCTTCCGCTGACGTCTTGTCAAGTGCTGGCAGCAACTGGGGGTCCCTCTTCCTCCTTCCACGCTGGCTGCCAGGCTGTGGGTGGATGCTGGGTGTAACGCGGTGGGTAACCCCACCCACATCTCAGCAGCCACCACGGGGACCCAGCGCTGAGTCACGCCTCACTTGACGTGACATCAGTGCTGGGTCACGTGCTGCCTGTGAGCGGCCAATAAGACACCTATCCATTATTAACCCTAGAATAGTAAAGTTTCAAAAAAGAAACACACATTAATTACAAATTCTTTTAATGAAATAATGACACCAAGTTTTTGACAAAATTTATTATGCTGCCAATCCAAAAAAAATAAAATAAAAACCAAGAATATCCATACCTCTCCACTGTTCAGTCAGGTCCCCCACTGCAATCCATCACAAGGGATTAGCTAGTTTACAACAGGGATCGGTGATAACGCGACCGGCCCCGCTGTAAACCACTGCAGAATGAATGAAATCATATCTGCGGAGGCGCCCCGGCTGACCGGGGATAAACTAATTAGCGTGGGATAGTTTTTGAATATTTTCCCAGGCTGTCAAGCTCACCTCAGTTTAGTCGGGGCTCCACGCAGCCTCAGTGACGTCAGCGCTAGTCAGTGAGGCTGCGCGGAGTCTCCGGCTGACCTAAGGTGAACTCAGGAGCGTGGGAAAAAGTTCAGAAACTTTCCCACGCTAATCAGTTCATCTCTGGTTGTGAAGGGTTAAAACTAAAATCAGAGCTTAAGTTTCGCTTCTCCATTTCTGTGAAGGTTTCGTTTCTTCATTTTTGTTACTGCAAGATAAATTTTTTATAATTGGCATGGGCTGTCATGAAACCAGGCTATTTCCATCAGGTGCAAAGATAAGGGAGGCGGGTTGTAAAACTCTGAAGAATATGCCATTATACTACTTTCTATTTGGATACGGACATATATGTAGTTTCCGGTTTTCTTGCAATATTATTGGCTTATAAAGTGAAATGTTGTTATTGGTAGTTGAGAACCTTGCATAATTAAGCAAAAGATTATAAAAGATGTGACTAAAATAAAGGGGCTTAGTGATCTGCCTCGATCCTCCCGTACAGAGACCCCGTCTCCGTGTGGTCATTTGAGTTGCTAGCAACACTGGAATAATTTGGAAATCACTGGCTCAACCGTGAAGGGTTAATTTAACTCTCTCCTTATCAGCTTGGCGCGCAACGTGGGGCCCCCGAACAGGGACGCCTCTGCCCCCGGAGGACAACAAGACAAAGGACTCTCGGAGCGGACACAGGTGTTGGAAAATTGGGACTGATCACCCCCCACAATCACGGTAAGTTGGCAGTTATACTGTTCAGACTGACCGTTGGTGTGGTTTTCCTGTGCTTGTTGCTGCAAAGAGGATCTGAGGTTTGTCCCCGTGGTGGGGTGATTCATGGGTGGAATCATATAGAGGTGTAGTCCCGTTGGGGGCCCAGTGCTCGAACCGTACCTCATAAGGGACGGACACCCCGGATTGACCAGTGATTGTGGCTCTCTTTATAGTCAAAATATCCTGAATTCCTGAATTCACTGTTAGTAATCAGGGTGGTCATGTGATCGAAGATGGGTAGGATACGTAACTCAGGTATATATAGATATATATATATATATATATAACCAGAGGTGTCCGGAGGGAGAGTCTGAGACGCCCTCCTCCTTTCACTGAGTACCACGAATTTTGGGCAATCCCAGAGGGGGATTATTGACCCGGTGGAACAAACTGAGACGGCCGCTCCAGTATTGTGCACAATTGAAGTAAGGGTATTTAGCTGTAAATGAGAGAATCTGTGGAAGGAAAAGAAGAATTTTGTGGCTTGGCACATGTATAATACAAAATAAAATTGTGGTACCGTGTTAGCCAGAAAAATAGATGTAATTATTCAAGGTGTGATACCTTTATTGGCTAACCAGAGAAATTATATTTGCAAGCAAGCTTTCAGGGCTCAGGCGGCCCCTTCATCAGGCTAGATTACAAGTGAATCACTGAGAAAAGATGGCAACATTTAAATAGGAATTACAACAGGACATGAGATGATGCTAGCTATAGACATGCCAAGGAAATCAAATTAAGGTTTTTGTTACACATGCGGATGAGGACCAAGTGTTCTATTAGAGATCTGAAGACCTTCTTGTGGAGGTGTGAACTGTGTCCATGTAATGAGTCATGAACCCAGGTGTCAAATTCAGTCCTATTGTTAGCGATTGGAACATATTTATAAATTTAAACTCCCAAATCTTCCTTTCTCTGTCACTATTAAAAAAAAAGAAAAATGACCTTTCAATATTAGGACTTTTAGATCTGCCAAGCTGTGTCCAGGTCTAGAGAAGTGTATCCCTACAGGTGTGTCCAGCTCAGTCTTTATCGTATGTCTGTGCAGATTCATCCTTGTTTGTAGCTTTTGCTTAGTTTCCCCGATGTATGTCCCTGCATTGCACCTTGTATACTGTGTCATGTACACGACATTGAAGGATGGACATGAGAAAGAGTCCATGATCTTATAGTCCTGATTTGTGTTGGGTATGGGGACTTTATCTGTTGGTGATATGTGGGGGCAGGTCTTGCATTTCTTACTGTTACAGGGACTGTGCCTGTCTCTGAAGGTGATGTGAGGGTACTTCTGACAAGGATATTCCTTAGGTTGGGAGGCTGTTTGTAGGAGAGAAGTGGCAGTTCCGGGAATATTGCTTTCAGTCTGTGGTCTCTGTGGAATATGGGTTGGAGGTCTGCGATGTTTTTCTGAGTGATTATTATTATTATTATTTATTGTTATAGCGCCATTTATTCCATGGCGCTTTACATGTGAGGAGGGGTATACATAATAAAAACAAGTACAATAATGTTAACAATACAAGTCATAACTGGTACAGGAGAGAGGACCCTGCCCGCGAAGGCTCACAATCTACAAGGGATGGGTGAGGATACAGTAGGCGAGGGTAGAGCTGGTCGTGCAGCGGTTTGGTCGGTCGGTGGTTACTTCAGGTTGTAGGCTTGTCGGAAGAGGTGGGTCTTCAGGCTTTTTTTTTTTTTTAATGTTTCCATGGTAGGCGAGAGTCTGATATGTTGTGGTAGAGCGTTCCAGAGTAAGGGTGATGCGCGAGAGAAATCTTGTATGCGATTGTGGGAAGAGGAGATAAGAGGGGAGTAGAGAAGGAGATCTTGTGAGGATCGGAGGTTGCGTGCAGGAAAGTACCGGGAGACGAGGTCACAGATGTATGGAGGAGACAGGTTGTGGATGGCTTTGTATGTCATGGTTAGGGTTTTGAACTGGAGTCTTTGGGTAATGGGGAGCCAGTGAAGGGATTGACAGAGAGGAGAAGCTGGGGAATAGCAGGGGGACAGGTGGATTAGTCGAGCAGCAGAGTTTAGAATAGATTGGAGGGGTGCGAGAGTGTTTGAGGGGAGGCCACAGAGCAGGAGGTTGCAGTAGTCAAGGCGAGAGATGATGAGGGCATGGACTAGGGTTTTTGCAGATTCTTGGTTGAGGAATGAACGGATTCGTGAAATATTTTTGAGTTGAAGTCAGCAGGAAGTGGAAAGGGCTTGGATATGTGGTTTGAAGGCGAGATCAGCGTCAAGGATTACTCCGAGGCAGCGAGCTTGTGGGACTGGGGAGAGTGGGCAGCCATTTACTGTAATGGATAGGTTCGTTGGGGGGGGGTCACGTGAGATGGGGGAAAGATGATGAATTCTGTTTTGTCCTTGTTAAGTTTCAGAAATCTAGCGGAGAAGAAGGATGTAATAGCGGACAGACATTGAGGGATTCTGGTTAGTAGGGAGGTGATATCTGGTCCAGAGATGTAGATCTGTGTGTCATCAGCATAAAGATGATACTGAAAGCCATGAGATTCTATGAGCTGTCCCAAGCCGAAGGTATAGATGGAGAAGAGCAGGGGTCCAAGGACTGAACCTTGCGGGACTCCGACGGATAGGGGGAGAGGTGAGGAGAGAGAGCAGAGGTCTCTGAGGTGAGGAGGTGGTGTGTGAGTGGGAGACGCTGAATGTCCGGTCTGTTAGGTATGATGAGATCCGGGATAGGGCCAAGTCTGTGATGCCAAGAGATGAGAGGGTCTGTAGTAATAGGGAATGGTCCACTGTGTCAAAGGCAGCCGACAGGTCCAGGAGGAGGAGGACAGAGTAGTGTTGCTTGCTCTTGGCGGTTAAGAGGTCATTGGTGACCTTAGTAAGGGCAGTTTCAGTGGAGTGGTGTGACTGGAAGCCAGATTGTTATCGGTCGAAGAAGGAGCAAGAAGAGAGATGGGAGGACAGTTCAAGGTAGACGTGTTGTTCCAGTAGCTTGGAGGCATAGGGGAGAAGTGATATAGGGCGATAGCTGGATACAGAGGATGGGTCAAGAGAGGGCTTTTTGAGGATAGGCGTGATAGTAGTTGTAGTTTTCTATCCTCATTGTCTGAACAGATCTGAATGTACCTAATTCACACTTGCTTTTTTTTGCAGCGCGTTTTTCCCGCAAAAAAACGCATTGAAAAAACGCATACAAAAGCATACAACTGCTGCGTTTTTTTCAAGCATTTTTATGAGCATGCATGAAAAAAACGCAGCGTTTTTATGCGTTTGTATGCGTTTTTAGTGCGTTTTTACCGCGTTTGCGTTTTTTTCCAACATTAGGTGGCCCCTCACACTAACCCAAACCATGACTTTACTAACCCTAACCCTAACCCTAACCCTGACCCTAACCCTTAACCAAACCATACTTAACCCTAACCCAAACCCTAAACCCTAACTAACCCTAACCCTAACCCTGACCCTGACCCTAACCCTAACCCTGACCCTAACCCTTAACCAAACCATACTTAACCCTAACCCTGACCCTAACCCTTAACCAAACCATACTTAACCCTAACCCTGACCCTAACCCTGACCCTAACCCTAACCCTGACCCTAACCCTTAACCAAACCATACTTAACCCTAACCCTGACCCTAACCCCAACCCTAACCCTGACCCTAACCCTTAACCAAACCATACTTAACCCTAACCCTGACCCTAACCCTGACCCTAACCCTAACCCTGACCCTAACCCTTAACCAAACCATACTTAACCCTAACCCTGACCCTAACCCCAACCCTAACCCTGACCCTAACCCTTAACCAAACCATACTTAACCCTAACCCTGACCCTAACCCTGACCCTTAACCAAACCATACTTAACCCTAACCCTGACCCTAACCCCAACCCTAACCCTGACCCTAACCCTTAACCAAACCATACTTAACCCTAACCCTGACCCTGACCCTGACCCTAACCCTGACCCTAACCCTTAACCAAACCATACTTAACCCTAACCCTGACCCTAACCCCAACCCTAACCCTGACCCTAACCCTTAACCAAACCATACTTAACCCTAACCCTGACCCTAACCCCAACCCTAACCCTGACCCTAACCCTTAACCAAACCATACTTAACCCTAACCCTGACCCTAACCCTGACCCTAACCCTGACCCTTAACCAAACCATACTTAACCCTAACCCTGACCCTAACCCCAACCCTAACCCTGACCCTTAACCAAACCATACTTAACCCTAACCCTGACCCTAACCCCAACCCTAACCCTGACCCTGACCCTAACCCTAACCCTAAACCCCTAAATTCCATGGTTAAAAAAAAAAATGCATGTGCAAAAAAACGCATACATGAGCATGCCAGTGCGCATGTATGCGCATCCATAGGCTATAATGGCCATTTTTAGCGCAAAACGTGCGCATATGTGCGCATGCGCTTTTTTGCAGGGCCAAAAAATGCAACATGCTGCGTCTGGAAAATCCAAACGCACACCCCAAAAAAACGCAGCGCATGAAAATCGCATACATGCGCTTACCAGCGCGCAGGTATGCGCACCCATGTTAAATATAGGGGAAAAAACGCATGCGCAGGTATGCGTTTTTTTCCAGCGCTAAAAAACGCAAATGTGAAACCAGCCTTAGAGCTTGACTGTAGGTTCTAGAAAATGGATTTGGGATTTTGAAGAGTTGAGGGTGAGTTTGATGTTTGGGTGGAACTTGTTGCACATGAATTGTGTGACGAAGGTGTTAGGAAGAACAGAGGAAGTGAATTCTGATTGTTTTTATTGCTATGTGGAAAAAGGAAAATTGTCTAACACTGTGAAAAAGACAGAAAGTGTTGTGGTACAGGAGAGAATTGAGAATGTGATTAACGGAGACGACACTGAGATCGAGGTTAATGTGTCAGGGAAATAGTTAAAAGTGATGATTTGAAAAAAAAAAAAAAAAGAAAAAAAAGCAAGCTAACAGCTGCAGCTGCTTCAGTACCCCCTCCCATCTTAGACCACACCATATCCCCCTTCGCCCCCACCACAGCTGCGAGTGCACAGCCAATCTCTTATCACTGGAGCACACAGCAAACTCTGCCCCCCCCCCCCAGACTTCAGCTACTGGGAATCCTGCTCCTCAGCCCCACCCTGCTAATTCTGGCGATGCGCCAGACTTGAGCACTATCAGAGATTGTCATTCCCCTGCTGTTTTGATCGGAGTAGATGGTAGACCCAATTAATATACTTTTATAAACCCTATTTCTGTGGGACCCTTCCCCGAAGTTACTGCCCAGTTTGTAATCTCTCCCACATGCCCAGTAAATTTACTGGGGGTAGATTTGTTATCACAGTTCCGCTCCAGAATACAATTCCAAGATGATGGTCGGATGGTTCTTACGTTACATAACCCCTATGCAGATGAAGACAGTGAGGAAATCTGTATTTTGCATGCCCTTCCTACAAGTTATGATGGCCCTGATAGGCTCAGATCCACCCCCAATATTGCTTGAGCATCAATGACTCACCCCATACCTTTCAGAGATACCATCTAAACTTTGGTCAACAGGGTCAAATGATATAGGGAAAATGCCTGTAGAACCAGTAAAAGTGTTTCTCAAACCTGGTGCCCCTTCTCCCAAAGTCCATCAATATCCTTTGAAACATGATCAGGAGCGGGGCATTCAGGAACAAATACAAATGTTACTTGATAACGGTGCTCTGGTACCCTGTGTTTCTCCGTGTAATACGCCCTTGTTTCCCGTTAAGAAAGAGACCCCACCTGGCCAGCCCCCTGTGTACCGGCTGGTGCAAGACCTACGGGCAGTTAATGCCGCTACTGTTCTGGAAACTCCAGTGGTGCCTAATCCACATACTCTTTTGTCCCAAATACCCCAGGATGCTGCTTGGTTTACAGTTATTGATCTTACGCATTCCGTTACTCCAGATTGCTAGTTTCTATTTGAATTCACTTATCAGGGACGACAGTTAATATGGACAGTTATGCCACAAGGGGCCCAAAACAGTCCCAACTAGTTTGCAAAAAAAAAAAAAAAATATGAGCAGGTGTCTTTTGCCATTTCTGCCACTGTTAGCCTCCTTAAGTATCTGGCAGCACTGAACTGTCGGGTTTCGGCCTCGAGACTTCAGTTCTGCCTTGGTCAATTGATATTCTTGGGTCACTGTCTCCTTCAGGGTGCCAGACACCTCGCAGAAGAAAGAAAAATAGCTGTCAGCTCCCTTCCTTTACCAAAAGATGAAACTGAACTCCAGCGTTTTCTTGGACCGTGCACTTATTGTTGTCAGTGGATACCGGATGCATCCCGCATAATGCAACCCCTTTACAATGCCTTGAAAGACGTATAATGAACTATAAGAAAGATGGCAGTGATGAGGATTACCTCCAATATGATTGTTCCCAACTTTTGACTGAAGAAACAGCTACTCCACCAAATGTCAGTGAGAATCCACTCCCAAATCCTGATCTGGTGTTATACACGGACGGTTCAAGATATGCTGACGAGTTTGGTAGATTCCACACGGGATATGCTGTTACCACAGAGGACACTGTAGTGCACGCAGCTGCACTCCCGCCCTCGCAGTCAGCACAAGAAGCAGAACTCCAGGCTCTGTCTACTGCATGTACTTTGGCCAAGAACAAACGGGCTAATATATACACGGACTCACGGTATGCATTTGGTATTGCTCACGATTTTGGGGCTCTATGGGCCAATCGAGGGTTTATTACTACTGCTGGAACCCCAGTGAAAAATGCTGAAGCTGTTAAAACCCTCATGGACTCAATCAAATTACCTACTCAGGTGGCCATTATCAAAGTTAAGGTGCACGGTCCTAGGAACGGTCCACAGACTGTTGGCAACGCGTTTGCGGATATGCAAGCAAAAGCCGCCGCTCTCTTACCCGTTGAACCAACCATACCAACTATGGTGACCACACGCTCTCAGCGTAAACAGTTACAAGAAGCACTGACCCAACAAGAACCTGATGATCTACAACAGACTGAAGTTTTCTGTCGGACCCCGCGAGACCACTTAATGACGATGCAGAGAATGTCTCCAAAGGAAGAGGTGAAGCAATGGAAGACTGATGAGGCACGTATGGATAATGGTCTCTGGAAAAAGGACCAACTTGTGTGTCTCCCTAAGCGGATGTACCCTGCTATTGCCATATGGGCACATGGACCTACACATCGAGGAAAGAATCAGGCCCTCGCACTGGTGCAAAAATTCTACTGGGCCCCGGTTCTCCAGTTGGCCGGAAGCATTCCCCGTTACCAACATGACCGCAAAGACCACAGCGAAGAAATTGGTGATGGAAGTCATATGCAGATATGGGGTTCCAGAAGTTGTTGAAAGTGACCAAGGCCCGGCCTTTTCTTCTCATGTGTACCAAGAAGTTCTGACAATGCTTGCATCCACTGTAGCCTTCCATACTCCGTACCACCCACAATCCAGTGGGAAAGTTGAGAGGTTGAATGGCAAACTGAGGGGACAACTGACCAAAATGATGCAGGAGACTACGGCTCCATGGCCGGAGCTCCTACCCACTGTACTATACCACATTCGTACTACCCCTATTGCAAAACATGGCCTGTCCCCATATGAGATATTGTTTGGTACTAGGCCCCCAGTTGCAAATTTCCAGCCCCAGCAGTTATCAGAAGAAACTGACCGTGCTGTTCAATATGTTATTCAGCTTAGTAAGAATCTTGCTAACACCCATGCTCTAGTTTCTTCTTCTCTTCCAGATTCAGCAGAAACCGACACCTGTCATAACCTGAAGCCTGGTGATTTGGTCGTCGTGAAAAGGCATGTCAGAAACCACGGACTAGAACCCTTGTATGACGGTCCCTATCAAGTTCTCCTCATCACCCAACAAGCCAATAGCAAATAAAGGGGCATAATGTTTTAGTTTTTCGCATATTTCCATATTATTATTGGTAGAAGTTAAAAGTTAAAGTTAGAAGATATTCAATGACTCAGAGATCAATACGATAAAGACAATGATCGTACTTAGGACAGTTGGTGGTCAGACACTTTCTCCTTTCTCAATCCAGCCAATTGGTTTAGGGGAATTGGAGGCTGGATAGCTGGGATCTTACAGAGCTGGTTACACGTTGCTGCCTGTATCCTTGTTGTATATGAGATACTAAAACTTGTTTTTTGGTGTATTTCTGTATGTATTAGGAAATTCTACACTAAGCCAGCTAATGATGATACCAAAGGCATCGTTGCCCCTGCTCTTCTCTGTACCGATCTCAAAAGGCTACTTGATGAAGATGTTGAAGCCAAGCACATGGCTACCTACAAAAGATCTCCACCACCATCATCAAAAATTGTTATTCGTGAACTGCAGTATACAGGGGGGACGGGTGCGCCGCGACAGCCATGACTGGTAACACGGCATCAGTCATGTGAAGACCAGTACCCCTCAAGCTGTTAGCTTGGGATAGCACCTCTGATGCTGCATATGTGTTCAAAATTTTTTATCTAGGGGGGATTGTGAAGGGTTAAAACTAAAATCAGAGCTTAAGTTTCGCTTCTCCATTTCTGTGAAGGTTTCGTTTCTTCATTTTTGTTACTGCAAGATAAATTTTTTATAATTGGCATGGGCTGTCATGAAACCAGGCTGTTTCCATCAGGTGCAAAGATAAGGGAGGCGGGTTGCAAAACTCTGAAGAATATGCCATTATACTACTTTCTATTTGGATACGGACATATATGTAGTTTCCGGTTTTCTTGAAATATTATTGGCTTATAAAGTGAAATGTTGTTATTGGTAGTTGAGAACCTTGCATAATTAAGCAAAAGATTATAAAAGATGTGACTAAAATAAAGGGGCTTAGTGATCTGCCTCGATCCTCCCGTACAGAGACCCCGTCTCCGTGTGGTCATTTGAGTTGCTAGCAACACTGGAATAATTTGGAAATCACTGGCTCAACCGTGAAGGGTTAATTTAACTCTCTCCTTATCATGGTCAGCCGGGGCGCCAGCGCAGATATGATTTCATTCAGTCTGCAATGGTTTACAGCCAGGCCGGAAGCATTAGCACCAGTCCCTGTTGTAAACTAGTTAACCCTTTGAAATGGATCGCAGCGGGGGACCTGACTGAACGGTTGAGAGGTATGGATATTGTTGGTTTTTTATTTTATTTTATTTTTTTTACAGAACAAGAGCTTTTGTTGGATTGGCAGCATAATAAATTTTGTCAAAAACTTGGTGTCATTATTTCATTAAAAGAATTTGTAATTAATGTATGTGTGTCTTTTTTAACCCTTTACTACTATAGGATTAATAATGGAAAGGGGTCTTATTGACACCTCTCCATTATTAACCAGGCTAAATGTCACCTTTCAATAGCAAGGTGACATTAACCAATTATTAACCCATTTGCCAAGGCTAAAGGCATTGGAAACAGAGAGGCTAAGTGCCAAAAAAGGAGGAACTTATAGATGTACCTTTTCTGTGGTGGCAGGGGGCAATGTTCCCTCTCTAGGCTATTAATATCTTCCCTCACTCACTGGCTTTCCCTCTCTTGTGGAGAAATTACCGCAGGAGCCCAGGCAATTTTTTTCAACAAATTTACCCGTTAATTTAACACCTACATGTCCCAAATTTTACACACACACTAATCTAATTATTAGTCAAAGACATATAAAAAACTAAATGAAATGAAATGGTTTACTGTATGTAACCATGAGTCATTTCATTTCGGGTTATGTAATGATTTTACAGAATCCGACAATTGATTTAGCGGCTATTCTGCAATGTAGAACTCAATGAAATATAAATTATATATATATATAAATATATATATATATAATGTATATATATATATATATATATATATATATGTCTCAATGACATGTATATATGTATATATATGTATTCTATGTATTATTTCATTTGTGTTTTAACCTATCTTTGGGCTCGATTATATGTCCATTTTGCAAGCCGGCGAGAAAATCTCACCATACGGATGCCATACCGATGGTTAGATGCGAGAAATTTTATCCATTACAATCGGATGACATACGGATCACTGTTCATGAAACATTTGTGCGATTCTGGTCCTTGAAAAACGGACCATATTTTTATACGTTGTGTGTGACTCCAGCCTAACATAGTATGCAGCCAGCTCCTGAGCTCCCCCTAGTGGTGGCTGCAGAAGCAACATGCTACAATGTCACTCTGGATGAAAAATGAAACCTTTCTAAAGATATTTTAGAAACTGATTTGGCACAGAAGGTTATACCTGAAGACTGCATGGTGTTCAAAGGTGGGGAGTCACTTTAATGTGAGTGTATAGAAAAAGCTCAGGAGCTGAACTCGCTTCCCATTTGATTGGTGCTGTCTGTGTCATACAGCCAGCACCTACTCCTAAAAGTAATGTGTCTGGGCTTCATTTCATAGGAGATCGTAAACATCCTGCTGCAATACTCAAGGTGGTTTGCAGAAAATCAAGTAAAAAAAAAAGTTTTTAAAAATGTAGAAAAAGAAACACAGAAATTGAATTAAACTCCTTACAAGCAGCAATAAATAAACATATAACATATCTGGTATCTCCGAGACGGCAAAAGCCCAATCTACCAAAATCAATGCACGTTTTTCATTGGCCACGCCATAAAACTTCACATCATTTCCATTTTCTTCAGTTTAAAGAAAAATAAACAAAAATCTTCATCTTTGCCAGCGCTGCAAACGTCCGATCGCTGAAGATGTAAAGTGACTGAACACCGGCGTTCATGGAGGGGAGGCCCAGATCCACGCGGGTTTACTCTCTTTACTATCGGGTACGTCTTGTAATCCTTCCACTTTTTCTTCTATATTGTGTTTTGTGCCCCATGACCAGTGCTGCAACATTTACAGAAGTCCCAAGAGTGGGGCAGACCGCCGGGATCACCGGACAAGCATTACTAGTGGAGGCGCCATGAGAGCTAAACCCGCCGCTCGCTCCAGGACGTCAGGTGGTGCGACGACATAACCAGCACTAAGAAGGAGCAGAGCTGCGTCCATCATCGTCATAGTGGGCTGACACGAGCTTCACTGCAATTCATTAGATGGAATGGAAGAACTATTATATAGGGGCACAAAGGGGGCGCTATTAAGACGTGGAGGTACAAGAAGGCATTAATAATATGGCGGCACAATGGGACCCTGATAATAAATGGTGGGCCATTTATATGGATACACCTAAATAAAATGGGAATGGTTGGTGATATCAACTTCCTGTTTGTGGCACATTAGTATATGGGAGGGGGAAACTTTTCAGGATGGGTGGTGACCATGGCGGCCATTTTGAAGTTGGCCATTTTGGATCCAACTTTATTTTTTCCAATGGGAAGAGGGTCATGTGACCCATCAAACTTATTGAGAATTTTACAATAAAAACAATGGTGTGCTTGGTATTAACCCAACTTTATTCTTTCATGAGTTATTTACAAGTTTATGAACACTTACAAAATGTGTTCAAAGTGCTGCCCATTGTGTTGGATTGTGAATGCAACCCTCTTCTCCCACTCTTGACACACTGATCGCAACACTGCAGAAGAAATGCTAGTCTAAGGGGGTCAGGTTCCCTGTAGGAATTTTATTTAAGCGTATCCATATAAATGGCCCACCCTGTGCATGGAGGTACAAGGAGGCATTAATAATATGGCGGCACAATGGGACGCTGACAGTAAATGATGGCATGTGGGGCATTATTAATAAATGGAGGAGGCACCAAGGATTATTATCATATGATGGCATCGGGGAGAAGGAATCACTGTCACACACTGACGTGGACAGTCAGGCCTTGGTCGCTTTTGTAATTGTTGTTCCCAGGTTCAGCGCAGTATATGGTAAAAATGAACATTCGATGCTACAACTCGTCCCACAAACATCAGCGCTCGTACCGGTATGTCGACAGAAAACTATAACGCTGCTGGAAGAAGAGGAGGAAAAGAGAAATGAGTGTGGAAAAAGGTTAAATTCTGACCCCTCCTACCGCAGACTGATCCTCAGCTAATTTGCATATCATTTCCCAGGAAGCATTGCGATGCTGGATCTCCCCCCAAAAAAGAGCAGTATGTTCTAAGAACCAGAGGCACCTCATTGTAGCTGCTTTCAACTGGTCCAAAATGGTTCTCGCTGGTCTGGCAGTCCGAGGAACAGATACACAAGAGTTCTGGATGGTGCGGCGCGAACACCCAGCCAGTACAGACCGGTGACTGGGCATCCACAGCTGGGGACGGGGTACACGGCGCGCTGTCCATACAGCTGGGGACACGGTGCGCTGTCCATACAGCTGGGGACGGGGTACACGGCGCGCTGTCCATACAGCTGGGGACACGGTACACGGCGCGCTGTCCATACAGCTGGGGACGGGGTACACGGCGCGCTGTCCATACAGCTGGGGACGGGGTACACGGGGCGCTGTCCATACAGCTGGGGACACGGTACACGGCGCGCTGTCCATACAGCTGGGGACGGGGTACACGTGGCGCTGTCCATACAGCTGGGGACACGGTACACGGCGCGCTGTAAATACAGCTGGGGACGGGGTACACGGCGCACTGTCCATACAGCTGGGGACGGGGTACACGGGGCGCTGTCCATACAGCTGGGGACGGGGTACACGGGGCGCTGTCCATACAGCTGGGGACACGGTACACGGCGAGCTGTCCATACAGCTGGGGACGGGGTACACAAGGCGCTGTCCATACAGCTGGGGACGGGGTACACGGCGCGTTGTCCATACAGCTGGGGACGGGGTACACGGCGCGCTGTCCATACAGCTGGGGACGGGGTACACGGCACGCTGTCCATACAGCTGGGGACGGGATACACGGGGCGCTGTCCATACAGCTGGGGACACGGTACACAGCGCGCTGTCCATACAGCTGGGGACGGGGTACACGGGGCGCTGTCCATACAGCTGGGGACGGGGTACACAGGGCGCTGTCCATACAGCTGTGGACGGGGTACACGGGGCGCTGTCCATACAGCTGGGGACGGGGTACACGGCGTGCTGTCCATACAGCTGGGGACGGGGTACACGGGGCGCTGTCCATACAGCTGGGGACGGGGTACACAGTGCCCTGTCCATACAGCTGGGGACGGGGTACACGGCGTGCTGTCCATAAAGCTGGGGACGGGGTACATGGCGCGCTGTCCATACAGCTGGGGACGGGGTACACGGCGCGCTCTCCATACAGCTGGGGACGGGGCACATGGCGCGCTGTCCATACAGCTGGGGACGGGGTACATGGCGGCACTGTCCATACAGCTGGGGACGGGGTACACGGCGCGCTGTCCATACAGCTGGGGACGGGGTACACGGCACGCTGTCCATACAGCTGGGGACGGGATACACGGGGCGCTGTCCATACAGCTGGGGACACTGTACACAGCGCGCTGTCCATACAGCTGGGGACGGGGTACACGGGGCGCTGTCCATACAGCTGGGGACGGGGTACACAGGGCGCTGTCCATACAGCTGTGGACGGGGTACACGGGGCGCTGTCCATACAGCTGGGGACGGGGTACACGGCGTGCTGTCCATACAGCTGGGGACGGGGTACACGGGGCGCTGTCCATACAGCTGGGGACGGGGTACACAGTGCCCTGTCCATACAGCTGGGGACGGGGTACACGGCGTGCTGTCCATAAAGCTGGGGACGGGGTACATGGCGCGCTGTCCATACAGCTGGGGACGGGGTACACGGCGCGCTCTCCATACAGCTGGGGACGGGGCACATGGCGCGCTGTCCATACAGCTGGGGACGGGGTACATGGCGGCACTGTCCATACAGCTGGGGACGGGGTACACGGCGCGCTGTCCATACAGCTGGGGACGGGGTACACGGCACGCTGTCCATACAGCTGGGGACGGGATACACGGGGCGCTGTCCATACAGCTGGGGACACGGTACACAGCGCGCTGTCCATACAGCTGGGGACGGGGTACACGGGGCGCTGTCCATACAGCTGGGGACGGGGTACACAGGGCGCTGTCCATACAGCTGTGGACGGGGTACACGGGGCGCTGTCCATACAGCTGGGGACGGGGTACACGGCGTGCTGTCCATACAGCTGGGGACGGGGTACACGGGGCGCTGTCCATACAGCTGGGGACGGGGTACACAGTGCCCTGTCCATACAGCTGGGGACGGGGTACACGGCGTGCTGTCCATAAAGCTGGGGACGGGGTACATGGCGCGCTGTCCATACAGCTGGGGACGGGGTACACGGCGCGCTCTCCATACAGCTGGGGACGGGGCACATGGCGCGCTGTCCATACAGCTGGGGACGGGGTACATGGCGGCACTGTCCATACAGCTGGGGACGGGGTACACGGCGACACTGTCCATACAGCTGGGGACGGGGTACACGGTGGCACTGTCCATACAGCTAGCTAGGGTCGGGGTACACGGCATGCTGTCCATACAGCTGGGGACGGGGCACACGCCGCGCTGTCCATACAGCTGGGGACGGGGTACACGGCGGCAATGTCCATACAGCTGGGTACGGGGTACACGGCGGCACTGTCCGTACTGCTGGGGACACGGTACACGGCGCGCTGTCCATACAGCTGGGGACGGGGTACACGGGGCGCTGTCCATACAGCTGGGGATGGGGTACACGGCGCGCTGTCCATACAGCTGGGGACACGGTACACGGCGCGCTGTCCATACAGCTGGGGACGGGGTAAACGGGGCGCTGTCCATACAGCTGGGGACGGGATACACGGGGCGCTGTCCATACAGCTGGGGACACGGTACATGGCGCGCTGTCCATACAGCTGGGGACGGGGTACACGGGGCGCTGACCATACAGCTGGGGACGGGGTACATGGCGGCACTGTCCATACAGCTGGGGACGGGGTACAAGGCGGCACTGTCCATACAGCTGGGGATGGGGTACACGGCGGCACTGTCCATACAGCTGGGGACGGGGTACATGGCGACACTGTCCATACAGCTGGGGACGGGGAGCTGGGGACGGGGTACACGGTGGCACTGTCCATACAGCTAGCTAGGGTCGGGGTTGACGGCGGCACTGTCCATACAGCTGGGGACAGGGTACACGGCGGCACTGTCCATACAGCTGGGGACGGGGTACACGGCGGCACTGTCCATACAGCTGGGGACGGGGTACACGGCGGCACTGTCCAAACAGCTGGGGACAGGGTACACGGCGGCATTGTCCATACAGCTGGGGACGGGGTACACGGCGGCACTGTCCATACAGCTAGCTAGGGTCGGGGTACACGGCGGCACTGTCCATACAGCTGGGGACAGGGTACACGGCGGCACTGTCCATACAGCTGGGGTCGGGGTACACGGCACTGTCCATACAGCTAGCTAGGGTCGGGGTACACGGCGGTACTGTCCATACAGCTGGGGACGGGGTACACGGCGGAGCTGTCCATACAGCTGGGGACGGGGTACACGGCGGCACTGTCCATACAGCTGGGGACACGGTACACGGGGCGCTGTCCATACAGCTGGGGATGGGGTACATGGCGGAGCTGTCCATACAGCTGGGGACGGGGTACACGGGACGCTGTCCATACAGCTGGGGACGGGGTACACGGGGCGCTGTCCATACAACTGGGGACGGGGTACACGGCGCGCTGTCCATACAGCTGGGGACGGGGTACACGGCGCGCTGTCCATACAGCTGGGGACGGGGTACACGGCGCGCTGTCCATACAGCTGGGGACGGGGTACACGGCGCGCTGTCCATACAGCTGGGGACACGGTACACGGCACGCTGTCCATACAGCTGGGGACGGGGTACACGGGGCACTGTCCATACAGCTGGGGACGGGGTACACGGCGTGCTGTCCATACAGCTGGGGACGGGGTACACAGGGCGCTGTCAATACAGCTGGGGACGGGGTACACGGGGCGCTGTCCATACAGCTGGGGACGGGGTACACGGCGTGCTATCCATACAGCTGGGGACGGGGTTGCTGTCCATACAGCTGGGGACGGGGTACTCAGCGCGCTGTCCATACAGCTGGGGACGGGGTACACGGCGTGCTGTCCATACAGCTGGGGACGGGGTACACGGCGCCCTGTCCATACAGCTGGGGACGGGGCACATGGCGCGCTGTCCATACAGCTGGGGATGGGGTACACGGCGGCACTGTCCATACAGCTGGGGACGGGGTACACGGCGACACTGTCCATACAGCTGGGGATGGGGAGCTGGGGACGGGGTACACGGTGGCATTGTCCATACAGCTAGCTAGGGTCGGGGTACACGGCGTGCTGCCCATACAGCTGGGGACGGGGTACACGGCGGCACTGTCCATACAGCTGGGTACGGGGTACACGGCGGCACTGTCCGTACAGCTGGGGACACGGTACACGGCGCGCTGTCCATACAGCTGGGGACAGGGTACACGGCGGCACTGTCCATACAGCTGGGGACGGGGTACACGGCGGCACTGTCCATACAGCTGGGGACGGGGTACACGGCGGCACCATCCATACAGCTGGGGACGGGGTACACGGCGGCATTGTCCATACAGCTGGGGACGGGGTACCCGGCGGCACTGTCCATACAGCTAGCTAGGGTCGGGGTACACGGCGGCACTGTCCATACAGCTGGGGACAGGGTACACGGCGGCACTGTCCATACAGCTGGGGTCGGGGTACACGGCACTGTCCATACAGCTAGCTAGGGTCGGGGTACACGGCGGTACTGTCCATACAGCTGGGGATGGGGTACATGTCGGAGCTGTCCATACAGCAGGGGACGGGGTACACAGCGACACTGTCCATACAGCTGGGGACGGGGTACACGGCGACACTGTCCATACAGCTGGGGACGGGGTACACGGCGGAGCTGTCCATACAGCTGGGGACGGGGCACACGGCGGCACTGTCCATACAGCTGGGGACGGGGTACACGGGGGCACTGTCCATACAGCAGGGGACGGGGTACACAGCGACACTGTCCATACAGCAGGGGACGGGGTACACAGCGACACTGTCCATACAGCTGGGGTGGGGTACACGGCGGCACTGTCCATACAGCAGGGTACGGGGTACACAGCGACACTGTCCATACAGCTGGGGACGGGGTACACGGCGGAGCTGTCCATACAGCTGGGGACGGGGCACACGGCGGCACTGTCCATACAGCTGGGGACGGGGCACACGGCGGCGCACAATCACCCATCACTGTCAGCACAACATGGTGCCAAGATGCCGCCATATGGCGCACACAGCAGTACAAGGCTCCTACCGGACTCCTTCCTTCCTGGACTGTCACAAGAGCCGACGTATCATATATATATATGTCTATATACACAGAGAGGACGATTAACCCCTTCAAATCCACAAACAAAACAACATGGGAACCATAACATATGTCAGCACAAGTCAGTGCCCAATGAATGCCACACAGGGCTGATACCAGCGAGAGTCAGCGACAACCCCTGTATACAGAATAGACGCCGGCAGGGATGACTCTTACCTGTCTGCTCTGACTCCTGCAGGAAAGTGCAGCGCTCGCTCATCTACTGTAACCTGACAGCTCACCGGACGAACAGGTCCTGCTGACAGCTCAGGTGCGCACTCACCTGGAACAGACCATTGTGCCTCAGGGAAGGGGGGGACGACTTATGGCAAATAACCCAGGACAAGCAGAGAAAGTCTGAGCTAATTCTGGAGGATTCCAAGGTGCAGGGACGGGTGTACACAAGAGATGAGGGGGTATACAGGGTCCGACACCCCTCGTCACAGGACCCCGGGATCATCTCTACAGATAATGTCACGTCCCGAGAGAGATAATTACAGTCTCCAGGTATCACTGAGTATTAACCCCGACTCCAGGATCCTGCACCCCCAGTGTCATCATCCTGGACCCCGAGTGTCATCATCCTGCACCCCCAGTATCATCATCCTGTACCCCCAGTGTCAGTGTCATCATCCTGCACCTCTAGTTTCATCATCCTGTACCCCCAGTACCAGCACCACCTGTACCCTGAGTGTCAGTGTCATTATCCTGTACCTCGAGTGTCAGTGTCATTATCCTGTACCCCCAGTGTCAGTGTCATTATCCTGTACCCCGAGTGTCAGTGTCATCTTCCTGCACCCCCAGTGTCAGTGTTATCATCCTGTACCACAAGTATCAGTGCCCTTATCCTGTACCCCGACTCCAGGATCCTGCACCCCCAGTGTCAGCGTCATTATCCTGTACCCCGAGTGTAAGCATCATCCGGCACCAGGTGTGTCAGTGTCATCATCCTGCACCCCCAGTACCAGCAGCACCTGTACTCCGAGTGTCAGTATCCTGCACCCCCAGTGTCAGTGTCATCATCCTGCACCCCCAGTGTCAGTGTCCTATACTCCAAATGTCAGTGCCATTATCCTGTACCCCGACTCCAGGATCCTGCACCCCCAGTGTCAGTGTCATTATCTTGTATCCCAAGTACACTCGGGGTGCAGGACAGTGACAGATTTCCTGTCAGTAATGTTGTTCCTCCTGGCGCTGCCATCTGAGATCCCTCTGTGTATTATTAATCACTCAGGTAATGTGATCCATCTCTCTAATCTAGGACACCTGGAAAATACACGTACAGTAGATAGAGAAAGTGTTCACACCCTGGGTAAAATACCAGGTTTTACGCATGTAAAAAATCCTACTAAGAAGAATCACAGTAGAACTTTTTCCCCTTAATGCTTCCCATTATCTGTACAATTCAATTAAGAAACAAATTGAAATTATTTTGAAGGGAAAAATAAAAAAAACCCAAACAGAACAAAAATATTGTGGTTGCATAAGTGTGAACACCCTCCTATATCTGAGGATTTGGTTGTATTTGGAATCAGCCGATCACACTTCCCCCCCATGTTACACAGCAGTCAGCGCTCGGCCGCCGTCATTTCCAGCGATTCTAACCCCAGAGAAAGTGTCGCTGCTCCAGGAGGATTTTCCTGTCATTTTCTGGTCAGCAAACAGCTGACAACACAGCAAAGGATCTCATTGTGGAAAGTTATTAGTTGGAGAAGGGAACTAAAAAATTTCCCGGGCATTAGATCTACCATGGACACTGTGAGGATGTCATCAAGAAGGGACTTCAATCTGGCACAACAGTGACATTACCGAGAACTGGACGTCATTAAAAAATTGATAAAAGACAAGAAAAAAACCGTTCCTAAAGGCTGCAAGAGGCCAACAGAAACATTAAAGGAGCTGCGAGAATTTTAGTCCAGTTCTGGTTGTGTCCTGCATGTGACAACAATCTCCCGTATTCTTCATATGTCCGGCCTGTGGGATCGAGGGACACAATAGATAACATTTCTTACAAAGAAAAACATCCAAAAACTCAAAGTCCAGCTATGTTTTGCCAAAACCTTTAACACATCTTACAAAAGTATGTGGGAAATGTGATATGTCTGATGCGACCAAGGGAGAAGTTTTTGGCCATAATTGCAAAAGGTACAAAACCAACACTGTGCATCACCAGAACATCACCATCCCCACAGTGAGGCATAGTGGAGGCAACATTGTGTTTTGGGGCTGTGTTTCGGCAGGTGGAACTGGGGTTTTATTCAAGGTGGAGGGAATTATGAGCAGTTCCAAATATCAGTCAATTTTCCAACAAAACCTTCAGACCTCTGTTACAAATCTGAAGATGAAGAGAAATTTCACCTTTCAGTGCAACAAGTGAGCTTTGTAAAGTCCCTGTAAATCCTCTTTTTCTTTCTCACTGAAAAGTTTGAGGGGTCCACATATCCCTCCCCAAAGTGTTCTGACCCCTCTATTCCTGCCTGACCAGAGGAACCAAATCTACAGTCACAAACAACAAAAAGTCCCTGGAAACCAGACTAATCTCCCAATGATCAGACTGGACCCACAGGTGAAGAACCTTCTTCATGCAGGGCCTTACGATGACGGAGATGCGGCACAATGGTCCCCTACGTCACTACCGCAATATGCCGCCAAACAGTGCGGCACAGGATATGTGGCCACGGGCAGCTACGTCCCCGGCTCGCAGGTAATGGGGGAACACAAATTGCCTATTATCTACCTACAGTAAGGTGACAGGAGGACCCGCGGAGTTTGGAGGACCAGCCCCAGCACTAGGACACTTCTAGAGATTCAAATGTCAGGTTTTCTTTATGACAATGGCAGATGCAGATCATGGGGGGGCCGCACAGTCCGGACCCTTCTCATAGCACGAGGCAGCAAGAGAGCCAAGACTAAAGCAGAAAATCGCCCCTGATCCCTGCAGTTAGGACCCCAAAGCCCACAGTTACAAGGCTGAGCTCTGCCTGCCTGCAGTCACCAATAGGGGGAGCTGTAGATCACCGCTATGGTGCACAGCCTCAGAGACACTAATGCTGAGAACGATTATCACTGGAGGACCCCTTTAATACTCATTGACTGCCCCTTTATACCATGGTGATGGGTCCACGAACATTATGGAGAAGAGACTATTGGGTACAGTGGTGGAGATCTGCACTCACACCATCGAGGAGAACCCATGTGTGGAGCCCCTTTAACACAACAGTGGAGAACATTTCATACATGATGGGAAAAGGACCCCTAACACTGTGAGGAAGAGACCCTTACACATTATGGGGGTGAGCCCCTTTAAGATGACGGTAGAGTGCTCGTTACACAATGGTAGTGCGCCCCTTTAACATTGTAGTAGACCGTCCCTTTAACATTTTGATAGAACCCCTTCAACAATATTCTAGACAGACCCTTTTTTACTATGCTACAGAGCCCCTTTAACACTAAAGTCGGGAGTCTCTTTAGCTCTATAGTACAGACCCCCTTTAATACTGGGGTAGAGCACCACTTTATGGCTGACAGCCCCTTTAATACTATAGTGAAGCCCACTCAGTAGAGAATGAAGTCTGTACGGCGCTGAGGAATATGATGGCGCTATATAGGTGACGGATAATAAATGATAATAGATATGTGTCCTGCGGCGGCCATGATGGCGCAGTGCGACCACAACCCGCGTATTGTGACATTTCTTTGCCTGCGTGTCCTGGGACTGTCAGCACGAGATCTCCGCCATTCACACATTCCTGGAGGAGCGGCGGGCGGTGGGCAGCGGGCAGCGGGCGGTGGGCAGCGGGCGGTGGGCCGACATCTTCTGCCTCTTCAGAGGGTTTCACAGACAGAACAGGAGAAGTTACAGTGAAACACGCGGAGCGGCCGCCAACGTCACACTGACTGTCTCCACATGATGAGTAACGGCGGCCGATAACATGGAATCATCTCCAGACAAAGCGGCACAAAAGGCTCAAAGGAACTTTCCATCCACCCAACGGCAGGACGTCACCCTGAGCTGTCTCTAATGGCGAAAGAAAGAAAAGGCGATAGATAGATAATAGATAGATAGATAATAGATAGATAGATAATAGATAGATAGTTTTCAGATGAAAGTAAATTTTGCATTTCATTTGGAAATCGCAGTCCCAGAGTCTGGAGGAAGAGTGGAGAGGCCACAATCCAAGCTGCTGGAGGTCTAGTGTGAAGTCTCCACCATCAGTGATGGTTTGGGGAGCCATGTCATCTGCTGGTGTAGGTCCACTGGGTTTTATCAAGACCTAAGTCAGCGCAGCCGTCTACCAGGACATGTTAGAACTCTTCATGCTTCCCGCTGCCGACAAGCTTTATGGAGATGGAAATGTCATTCTCCGGCAGGACTTGGCCCCTGTCCACACGGCCAAAAGTACCAATACCTGGTATACACACAACAGTATCACTGGGCTTGATTGGCAGCAAACTCTCCTGACCTTAACCCCATAGAGAATCTATGGAGTATTATCAAGAGGAAGATGAGAGACACCAGACCCAACAATGCAGTCGAGCTGAAGGATGCAATCAAAGCAACCTGGGCTTCCATAACCCCTCAGCAGTGCCACAGGCTGATCGCCTCCATGCCACGCCGCATTGATGCAGTAATTGATGCAGAAGGAGCCCGACCAAGTATTGAGTGTATTTACTGATCATACATTTCAGGAGGACAATATTTCAGATTTTACAATCATTTTTCCAGCTGTGCCCTGTATTGTTCAACATCTTTATCAACGATTTAGATGAAGGAATTGAGGGTAAACTGATTAAATTTGCTGATGACACAAAGCTAGGAGGGATAGCTAATACTAGAGAAGAGAGAGAGAGGATTCAAAAAGATGTAAATAAACTGGAGAAGTGGGCAGCAACTAACAGAATGGTTTTTAACAGGGAAAAATGCAAAGTACTACATCTGGGCAATAAAAATGAAAAAAGCATATACAGAATGGGAGGAATAGGGCTAAGCAACAGCACATGTGAAAAAGACTTGGGCATACTAATAGATCACAGACTGAATATGAGTCAGCAGTGTGATGCAGCAGCAAAAAAGGCAAATGCAATTCTAGGATGTATTAACAGAAGCATACAGTCTAGATCACGTGAAGTCATTATTGCCCTCTACTGCTCTTTGGTCAGACCTCATCTGGAATATTGTGTCCAGTTTTGGGCACCACATTTTAAAAAAGACATCAACAAACTGGAGCAAGTTCAGAAAAGAGCGACCAGAATGGTGACCGGTCTGCAAACCTTGCCTTATGAGGAAAGGTTGCAGGATTTGGGAATGTTTAGTTTGCAAAAGAGAAGACTGAGAGGAGACTTAATAGCTGTCTACAAATATCTAAAGGGCTGTCACATTGTAGAAGGATCAACTTTATTCTCATTTGCACAAGGAAAGACTAGAAGCAATGGGATGAAACTGAATGGGAGGAGACACAGATAAGATATTAGAAAAAACTTTTTGACAGATAGAGTGATCAATGAGTGGAACAAGCTGCCACGAGAAGTGGTGAGTTCTCCTTCAATGGAAGTCTTCAAACAGAGGCTGGACAGACATCTGACTGGGATGATTTAGCGAATCCTGCTTTGAGCAGGGGGTTGGACCAGATGGCCCAGGAGGTCCCTTCCAACTCTACGATTCTATGATTCTATGATTCTAATTTACTGAGATAATGACTTTTGGGTTTTCATTGGCTGTAAGCCATAATCATCAACAGTAACAGAAATAAACCCGTGAAATAGATCACTCTGTGTGTAATGACTCTATAGAATAGAGGAGATTCACTTTTTATATTGAAGAACTGAAATAAATTCACTTTGTGATGATATTCTCATTTTGGGAGAAGCACATACAGTGCCTACAAGTAGTATTCAACCCCCTGTAGATTTAGCAGGTGTACACATTCGGAATTAACTTGGCATTGTGACATTTGGACTGTAGATCAGCCTGGAAGTGTGAAATGCACTGCAGCAAAAAAGAATGTTATTTCTTTGTTTAATTTTTTTTTAAATTGTGAAAAGTTTATTCAGAGGGTCATTTATTATTCAACCCCTCAAACCACCAGAATTCTGTTTGGTTCCCCTAAAGAATTAAGAAGTATTTCAGGCACAAAGAACAATGAGCTTCACATGTTTGGATTAATTATCTTTTTCATGCCTTTTCTGACTATTTAAGACCCTCCCCAAACTTGTGAACAGCACTCATACATGGTCAACATGGGAAAGAAAAGGAGCATTCCAAGGCCATTAGAGACAAGATCGTGGAGGGTCACAAGGCTGGCAAGGGGTACAAAACCCTTTCCAAGGAGTTGGGCCTACCTGTCTCCACTGTTGGGAGCATCATCCGGAAGTGGAAGGCTTATGGAACTACTGTTAGCCTTCCACGGCCTGGACAGCCTTTGAAAGTTTCCTCCCGTGCCGAGGCCAGGCTTGTCCGAAGAGTCAAGGCTAACCCAAGGACAACAAGGAAGGAGCTCCGGGAAGATCTCATGGCAGCGGGGACATTGGTTTCAGTCAATACCATAAGTAACGTACTCCACCGCAATGGTCTCTGTTCCAGACGAGCCCGTAAGGTACCTTTACTTTCAAAGCGTCATGTCAAGGCTCGTCTACAGTTTGCTCATGATCACTTGGAGGACTCTGAGACAGACTGGTTCAAGGTTCTCTGGTCTGATGAGACCAAGATCGAGATCTTTGGTGCCAACCACACACGTGACATTTGGAGACTGGATGGCACTGCATACGACCCCAAGAATACCATCCCTACAGTCAAGCAGGGTGGTGGCAGCATCATGCTGTGGGGCTGTTTCTCAGCCAAGGGGCCTGGCCATCTGGTCCGCATCCATGGGAAGATGGATAGCACGGCCTACCTGGAGATTTTGGCCAAGAACCTCCGCTCCTCCATCAAGGATCTTAAGATGGGTCGTCATTTCATCTTCCAACAAGACAAAGACCCAAAGCACACAGCCAAGGAAACCAAGGCCTGGTTCAAGAGGCAAAAAATCAAGGTGTTGGAGTGGCCTAGTCAGTCTCCTGACCTTAACCCAATTGAAAACTTGTGGAAGGAGCTCAAGATTAAAGTCCACATGAGACACCCAAAGAACCTAGATAACTTGGAGAAGATCTGCAAGGAGGAGTGGGCCAAGATAACTCCAGAGACCTGTGCCGGCCTGATCAGGTCTTATAAAAGACGATTATTAGCTGTAATTGCAAACAAGGGTTATTCCACAAAATATTAAACCTAGGGGTTGAATAATAATTGACCCACACTTGTATGTTTAAAATTTATTAAAATTTAACTGAGCAACATAACTTTTTGGTTTGTAAGATTTATGCATCTGTTAATAAATCCTGCTCTTGTGTGAAGTTTGAAGGCTCTAACTTATTTGCATCTTATCAAACCTGCTAAATCTGCAGGGGGTTGAATACTACTTGTAGGCACTGTATATATAGACAGATAACAGATATTTGGTAACATTACCCAGAAGCTCCACTCTGCCCCCCATGTTCCGGGGGTCTTCTCCATCTTCCCGGCATCTTCCGCCTCCTCCTGTACAGAATGACACGTTATTTATAATCACTCCCTGTAATGTTCAGCTCCCAAGGTCCAGTGCGCAGCCCACTGCATGATGTGGCCCCCGCTCTTACCTCTGTGGTCCCCCGTATGCTGTGGCCCTCGATCTCACCTATGTGACCCCCGGTATGCTGTGGCCCTCGCTCTCACCTCTGTGGCCCACGCTGTCACCTCTGTTGTCCCCCGTATGATGTGGCCCCCACTCTCACCTTTGTGGTCCCCCGTATGCTGTGGCCCTCGCTCTCACCTCTGTGGCCCATGCTGTTACCTCTGTGGTCCCCTGTATGCTGTGGCCCAGGCTCTCACCTCTGTGGCCCACGCTGTCACCTCTGTGGTCCCCTGTATGCTGTGGCCCTCGCTCTCACCTCTGTGGCCCACGCTGTCACCTCTGTGGTCCCCTGTATGATGTGGCCCACGCTGTCACCTCTGTGGTCCCCCGTATGATGTGGCCCCCGCTCTCACCTCTGTGGCCCACGCTGTCACCTCTGTGGTCCCCCGTATGATGTGGCCCCCGCTCTCACCTCTGTGGCCCACGCTGTCACCTCTGTTGTCCCCCGTATGATGTGGCCCCCGCTCTCACCTCTGTGGTCCCCTGTATGATGTGGTCCCCGCTCTCACCTCTGTGGCCCCCGCTCAACCTCTGTGGTCCCCCGTATGATGTGGCCCCCGCTCTCACCTCTGTGGTCCCCCGTATGATGTGGACCCTGCTCTCACCTCTGTGGTCCCCCGTATGATGTGGCCCCCTCTCACACCTCTGTGGTCCCCCCGTATGATGTGGCCCCCGCTCTCACCTCTGTGGTCCCCCGCATGATGTGGCCCCCGCTCTCACCTCTGGGGCCCCGTATGATGTGGTCCCCGCTCTCTCCTCTGTGGCCCCCGCTCTCACCTCTGTGGCCCCCGCTCTCACCTCTGTGGTCCCCCATATCATGTGGCCCCCGCTCTCACCTCTGTGGTCCCCGGTATCATGTGGCCCCCGCTCTCACCTCTGTGGTCCCCGGTATGATGTGGCCCCCGCTCTCACCTCTGTGGCCCCCGCTCTCACCTCTGTGGTCCCCGGTATGATGTGGTCCCCGCTCTCTCCTCTGTGGTCCCCGCTCTCACCTCTGTGGCCCACGCTCTCACGTGGCCCCTGCTCTCACCTCTGTGGTCCCCGGTATCATGTGACCCCTGCTCTCACCTCTGTGGTCCCCCGTATGACCCGTATGATGTGGCCCCCGCTCTCACCTCTGTGGTCCCCCGTATGATGTGGCCCCCGCTCTCACCTCTGCGGCCCCCGGTATGATGTGGTCCCCGCTCTAACCTCTGTGGCCCCCGCTCTCACCTCTGTGGCCCCCGCTCTCACCTCTGTGGTCCCCGGTATCACGTGGCCCCCGCTCTCACCTCTGTGGTCCCCGGTATCATGTGGCCCCTGCTCTCACCTCTGTGGTCCCCCGTATGACCCGTATGATGTGGCCCCCGCTCTCACCTCTGTGGTCCCCCATATGATGTGGCCCCCGCTCTCACCTCTGTGGTCCCCCGTATGATGTGGCCCCCGCTCTCACCTCTGTGGTCCCTGCTCTCTCCTCTGTGGCCCCCGCTATCATGTGGCCCCCGCTCTCACCTCTGTGGTCCCCGCTCTCTCCTCTGTGGTCCCCGCTCTCACCTCTGTGGTCCCCGCTATCATGTGGCCCCCGCTCTCACCTCTGGGGCCCCCGGTATGTGGTCCCCGCTCTCTCCTCTGTGGCCCCCGCTCTCACCTCTGTGGTCCCCGGTATGATGTGGCCCCCGCTCTCTCCTCTGTGGCCCCCGCTCTCACCTCTGTGGTCCCCGGTATGATGTGGCCCCCGCTCTCTCCTCTGTGGGCCCCGCTCTCACCTCTGTGGTCCCCGGTATCATGTGGCCCCCGCTCTCACCTCTGTGGTCCCCCGTATGATGTGGCCCCCGCTCTCACCTCTGTGGTCCCCGGTATCATGTGGCCCCCGCTCTCTCCTCTGTGGCCCCCGATCTCACCTCTGTGGTCCCCGGTATCATGTGGCCCCCGCTCTCACCTCTGTGGTCCCCCGTATGATGTGGCCCCCGCTCTCACCTCTGTGGTCCCCGGTATCATGTGGCCCCCGCTCTCACCTCTGTGGTCCCCCGTATGATGTGGTCCCCGCTCTCTCCTCTGTGGCCCCCGCTCTCACCTCTGTGGTCCCCGGTATCATGTGGCCCCCGCTCTCACCTCTGTGGCCCCCGCTCTCACCTCTGTGGTCCCCGGTATCATGTGGCCCCCGCTCTCACCTCTGTGGCCCCCGCTCTCACCTCTGTGGTCCCCGGTATCATGTGGCCCCCGCTCTCACATCTGTGGTCCCCGGTATCATGTGGCCCCCGCTCTCACCTCTGTGACCCCCGCTCTCACCTCTGTGGCCCCCGCTCTCACCTCTGTGGCCCCCGCTTTCACCTCTGTGGTCCCCGGTATCATGTGGCCCCCGCTCTCACCTCTGTGGCCCCCACTCTCACCTCTGTGGCCCCCGCTCTCACCTCTGTGGCCCCCGCTCTCACCTCTGTGGTCCCCGGTATCATGTGGCCCCTGCTCTCACCTCTGTGGTCCCCGGTATGTGGCCCCTGCTCTCACCTCTGTGGTCCCCGGTATCATGTGGCCCCTGCTCTCACCTCTGTGGTCCCCGGTATCATGTGGCCCCCGCTCTCACCTCTGTGGTGTGGCCCCCCGGTATCACCTCTGTGGTCCCCGGTATCATGTGGCCCCCGCTCTCACCTTTGTGGCCCCCGGTATCATGTGGCCCCCGCTCTCACCTCTGTGACCCCCGGTATCATGTGGCCCCCGCTCTCACCTCTGTGGTCCCCGGTATCATGTGGCCCCCGCTCTCACCTCTGTGGTCCCCGGTATCATGTGGCCCCCGCTCTCACCTCTGTGGCCCCCGGTATCATGTGGCCCCCGCTCTCACCTCTGTGGTCCCCCGTATCATGTGGCCCCCGCTCTCACCTCTGTGGTCCCCGGTATGATGTGGTCCCCGGTATCATGTGGCCCCCGCTCTCACCTCTGTGGTCCCCGGTATCATGTGGCCCCCAATCTCACCTCTGTGGCCCCCGGTATCACCTCTGTGGTCCCCGGTATCATGTGGCCCCCGCTCTCACCTCTGTGGCCCCCGGTATCATGTGGCCCCCGCTCTCACCTCTGTGGTCCCCGGTATCATGTGGCCCCCGCTCTCACCTCTGTGGCCCCCGGTATGATGTGGCCCCCGCTCTCACCTCTGTGGTCCCCCGTATGATGTGGCCCCCGCTCTCACCTCTGTGGTCCCCGCTCTCACCTCTGTGGCCCCCGGTATCATGTGGCCCCCGCTCTCACCTCTGTGGCCCCCGGTATGATGTGGCCCCCGCTCTCACCTCTGTGGCCCCTGGTATCATGTGGCCCCCGCTCTCACCTCTGTGGTCCCCGGTATCATGTGGCCCCCGGTATCATGTGGACCCCGCTATCACCTCTGTGGCCCCCGGTATCATGTGGCCCCCGCTCTCACCTCTGTGGTCCCCGGTATGATGTGGCCCCCGGTATGATGTGGCCCCCGCTCTCACCTCTGTGGTCCCCGGTATCATGTGGCCCCCGCTCTCACCTCTGTGGCCCCCGGTATCATGTGGCCCCCGCTCTCACCTCTGTGGCCCCCGGTATCATGTGGCCCCCGCTCTCACCTCTGTGGTCCCCGGTATCATGTGGCCCCCAATCTCACCTCTGTGGCCCCCGGTATCACCTCTGTGGTCCCCGGTATCATGTGGCCCCCGCTCTCACCTCTGTGGCCCCCGGTATCATGTGGCCCCCGCTCTCACCTCTGTGGCCCCCGGTATCATGTGGCCCCCGCTCTCACCTCTGTGGTCCCCGGTATCATGTGGCCCCCGCTCTCACCTCTGTGGCCCCCGGTATGATGTGGCCCCCGCTCTCACCTCTGTGGTCCCCCGTATCATGTGGCCCCCGCTCTCACCTCTGTGGTCCCCGCTCTCACCTCTGTGGCCCCCGGTATCATGTGGCCCCCGCTCTCACCTCTGTGGCCCCCCGGTATGATGTGGCCCCCGCTCTCACCTCTGTGGCCCCTGGTATCATGTGGCCCCCGCTCTCACCTCTGTGGTCCCCGGTATGATGTGGCCCCCGGTATCATGTGGCCCCCGCTCTCACCTCTGTGGTCCCCGGTATGATGTGGTCCCCGGTATCATGTGGCCCCCGGTATCATGTGGACCCCGCTATCACCTCTGTGGCCCCCGGTATCATGTGGCCCCCGCTCTCACCTCTGTGGTCCCCGGTATGATGTGGCCCCCGGTATCATGTGGCCCCCGCTCTCACCTCTGTGGCCCCCGGTATCATGTGGCCCCCGCTCTCACCTCTGTGGTCCCCGGTATGATGTGGCCCCCGGTATGATGTGGCCTCCGCTCTCTCCTCTGTGGCCCCCGCTCTCACCTCTGTGGCCCCCGGTATGATGTGGCCCCCGCTCTCACCTCTGTGGTCCCCGGTATCATGTGACCCCCGCTCTCTCCCCTGTGGCCCCCGCTCTCACCTCTGTGGTCCCCGGTATCATGTGGCCCCCGCTCTCACCTCTGTGGTCCCCGGTATCATGTGGCCCCCGCTCTCACCTCTGTGGCCCCCGCTCTCACCTCTGTGGCCCCCACTCTCACCTCTGTGGTCCCCCGTATCATGTGGCCCCCGCTCTCACCTCTGTGGTCCCCGCTCTCACCTCTGTGGCCCCCGGTATCATGTGGCCCCCGCTCTCACCTCTGTGGCCCCCGGTATGATGTGGCCCCCGCTCTCACCTCTGTGGCCCCCGGTATCATGTGGCCCCCGCTCTCACCTCTGTGGTCCCCCGTATCATGTGGCCCACGCTCTCACCTCTGTGGCCCCCGATATGATGTGGCCCCCGCTCTCACCTCTGTGGCCCCCGGTATCATGTGGCCCCTGCTCTCACCTCTGTGGTCCCCGGTATCATGTGGCCCCCGCTCTCACCTCTGTGGTCCCCCGTATCATGTGGCCCCCGCTCTCACCTCTGTGGTCCCCGCTCTCACCTCTGTGGCCCCCGGTATCATGTGGCCCCCGCTCTCACCTCTGTGGCCCCCCGGTATCATGTGGCCCCCGCTCTCACCTCTGTGGTCCCCGGTATCATGTGGCCCCCGCTCTCACCTCTGTGGTCCCCCGTATCATGTGGCCCCCGCTCTCACCTCTGTGGTCCCCGCTGTCACCTCTGTGGTCCCCGGTATCATGTGGCCCCCGCTCTCACCTCTGTGGCCCCCGGTATCATGTGGCCCCCGCTCTCACCTCTGTGGCCCCCGGTATCATGTGGCCCCCGCTCTCACCTCTGTGGCCCCCGGTATCATGTGGCCCCCGCTCTCACCTCTGTGGTCCCCGGTATCATGTGGCCCCCGCTCTCACCTCTGTGGTCCCCCGTATCATGTGGCCCCCGCTCTCACCTCTGTGGCCCCCGGTATGATGTGGCCCCCGCTCTCACCTCTGTGGTCCCCGCTGTCACCTCTGTGGTCCCCGGTATCATGTGGCCCCCGCTCTCACCTCTGTGGCCCCCGGTATGATGTGGCCCCCGCTCTCACCTCTGTGGCCCCCGCTCTCACCTCTGTGGTCCCCGGTATCATGTGGCCCCCGCTCTCACCTCTGTGGCCCCCGGTATCATGTGGCCCCCGCTCTCACCTCTGTGGTCCCCCGTATCATGTGGCCCCCGCTCTCACCTCTGTGGCCCCCGGTATGATGTGGCCCCCGCTCTCACCTCTGTGGCCCCCGCTCTCACCTCTGTGGTCCCCGGTATCATGTGGCCCCCGCTCTCACCTCTGTGGCCCCCGGTATCATGTGGCCCCCGCTCTCACCTCTGTGGTCCCCCGTATCATGTGGCCCCCGCTCTCACCTCTGTGGTCCCCGGTATCATGTGGCCCCCGCTCTCACCTCTGTGGCCCCCGGTATGATGTGGCCCCCGCTCTCACCTCTGTGGCCCCCGCTCTCACCTCTGTGGCCCCCGGTATCATGTGGCCCCCGCTCTCACCTCTGTGGCCCCCGGTATCATGTGGCCCCCGCTCTCACCTCTGTGGCCCCCGGTATCATGTGGCCCCCGCTCTCACCTCTGTGGTCCCCCGTATCATGTGGCCCCCGCTCTCACCTCTGTGGCCCCCGGTATCATGTGGCCCCCGCTCTCACCTCTGTGGCCCCCGGTATCATGTGGCCCCCGCTCTCACCTCTGTGGTCCCCGGTATCATGTGGCCCCCGCTCTCACCTCTGTGGTCCCCCGTATCATGTGGCCCCCGCTCTCACCTCTGTGGCCCCCGGTATCATGTGGCCCCCGCTCTCACCTCTGTGGCCCCCGGTATCATGTGGCCCCCGCTCTCACCTCTGTGGCCCCCGGTATCATGTGGCCCCCGCTCTCACCTCTGTGGTCCCCCGTATCATGTGGCCCCCGCTCTCACCTCTGTGGTCCCCGCTCTCACCTCTGTGGTCCCCGGTATGATGTGGCCCCCGCTCTCACCTCTGTGGTCCCCGCTCTCACCTCTGTGGTCCCCGGTATGATGTGGCCCCCGCTCTCACCTCTGTGGTCCCCGGTATGATGTGGCCCCCGCTCTCACCTCTGTGGCCCCCGGTATGATGTGGCCCCCGCTCTCACCTCTGTGGCCCCCGGTATGATGTGGCCCCCGCTCTCACCTCTGTGGTCCCCGGTATGATGTGGCCCCCGCTCTCACCTCTGTGGCCCCCGGTATGATGTGGCCCCCGCTCTCACCTCTGTGGTCGGGCTCTGCTCTGCTTCTTCTGCAGTTTCCTCCATTCCCGGAGATGCTGAGGATGGCTGTTGCTAGGAGACACGGACTCCATAGAGGCTTCTGCCCGAGCAGCGGTCTCCATGGCGACCAACCGGAACTGACACTTCTTGGATCCTCAGCAGCTGTGAAGCATCGTGAGCACTGCCCCCTGGTGGCCGCACAGGGCAGAGGCCCAGACACACAGCGACGGGAAGAGCGGAGCTTCAAGAGGGAGACACGTGACCACACCGAGGCCACTGCTGGGGGATGCCCCATCGGTATCATAAAGAAGTTCTGCAGCTGCTGAGGTGTATGATGAGGTTCTTCTGCTGCTGAATTATGTATTATGAGGTTCTTCAGCAGCTGAGGTGTATGATGAGGTTCTGCAGCAGTTGAGGTGTATGATGAGGTTCTGCTGCAACTGAAGTGTATATAATGAAGTTCTGCAGCAGCTGAGGTGCATGACGAGGGTCTGCAGCAGCTGCAGTATATGATGAGGTTCTGCAGCAGCTGAGGTGTAGTTGGAGGTTTCTCCCCATGATTTTTGGGATAATCTGCTGGGTCGGTCGGTCGTGGATGGTAATAATCGCAGCTGATCAGATATCTCCGAAGATGAATATTATGTAGGGGAGCCCCGAGTGACCCCACAAGATCAGTGCACATCGCTCCTGAAATCCTCTGTGCTGCTGGGATCCAGTGCCTTCCACTGTGTAACTCTCCTGAAATCCTCTGTGCCTGCGGAGCTCCGGCTGCTTTCTACCATGTCACTCACAGTCTGAGCTTTCTTTCCTGAAATCCTCTGTGCCTGCGGAGCTCCGGCTGCTTTCTACCATGTCACTCACAGTCTGAGCTTTCTTTCCTGAAATCCTCTGTGCCTGCGGAGCTCCGGCTGCTTTCTACCATGTCACTCACAGTCTGAGCTTTCTTTCCTGAAATCCTCTGTGCCTACGGAGCTCCGGCTGCTTTCTACCATGTCACTCACAGTCTGAGCTTTCTTTCCTGAAATCCTCTGTGCCTGCGGAGCTCCGGCTGCTTTCTACCATGTCACTCACAGTCTGAGCTTTCTTTCCTGAAATCCTCTGTGCTGCTTTCCACCATGTCACTCACAGTCTGAGCTTTCTTTCCTGAAATCCTCTGTGCCTGCGGAGCTCCGGCTGCTTTCTACCATGTCACTCACAGTCTGAGCTTTCTTTCCTGAAATCCTCTGTGCCTGCGGAGCTCCGGCTGCTTTCTACCATGTCACTCACAGTCTGAGCTTTCTTTCCTGAAATCCTCTGTGCTGCTTTCTACCATGTCACTCACAGTCTGAGCTTTCTTTCCTGAAATCCTCTGTGCCTGCGGAGCTCCGGCTGCTTTCTACCATGCCACTCACAGTCTGAGCTTTCTTTCCTGAAATCCTCTGTGCCTGCGGAGCTCCGGCTGCTTTCTACCATGTCACTCACAGTCTGAGCTTTCTTTCCTGAAATCCTCTGTGCCTGCGGAGCTCCGGCTGCTTTCTACCATGTCACTCACAGTCTGAGCTTTCTTTCCTGAAATCCTCTGTGCTGCTTTCCACCATGTCACTCACAGTCTGAGCTTTCTTTCCTGAAATCCTCTGTGCCTGCGGAGCTCCGGCTGCTTTCTACCATGTCACTCACAGTCTGAGCTTTCTTTCCTGAAATCCACTGTGCTGCTTTCTACCATGTCACTCACAGTCTGAGCTTTCTTTCCTGAAATCCTCTGTGCCTGCGGAGCTCCGGCTGCTTTCTACCATGCCACTCACAGTCTGAGCTTTCTTTCCTGAAATCCTCTGTGCCTGCGGAGCTCCGGCTGCTTTCTACCATGTCACTCACAGTCTGAGCTTTCTTTCCTGAAATCCTCTGTGCCTGCGGAGCTCCGGCTGCTTTCTACCATGTCACTCACAGTCTGAGATTTCTTTCCTGAAATCCTCTGTGCCTGCGGAGCTCCGGCTGCTTTCTACCATGTCACTCACAGTCTGAGATTTCTTTCCTGAAATCCTCTGTGCCTGCGGAGCTCCGGCTGCTTTCTACCATGTCACTCACAGTCTGAGCTTTCTTTCCTGAAATCCTCTGTGCCTGCGGAGCTCCGGCTGCTTTCTACCATGTCACTCACAGTCTGAGCTTTCTTTCCTGAAATCCTCTGTGCCTGCGGAGCTCCGGCTGCTTTCTACCATGTCACTCACAGTCTGAGCTTTCCTTTATAAAGCTTAGTCTGTGACTTACTACAGATAAGCGCACCCTCCTGAAACCCTCTGTGCTGCTGGGGATTTCAGTTCCGTGCGACACCAGATGATGTGACCGATCAAAAAAATAAAACCGTCTTTTACATTTAAATTTACATTTTATTCTCAAGAATTTGAACAACTTTACACAAACTTCAAGTCATAAACCAGAGCGGTACTGTCTCTTTAAATCTTTTTTTCTGTAACTTTTACAGCTTGATAGGAAAATGAACAAAAAACAAAACAAAGAACAGAAGCAAGAGCCACATACAAGAAAAACACCAAAACTAATACCCAGGGGCTGCTCACAGCGGCGCCCCCTGCAGGGAGCCCACCGACAGTACAATAAATACACATCTATCAGCTTTACATATCTTGCTTTTCAAGGGGTCAGTCATCCCCCTCCGATGGGGGCAGGAGGGCATCTGGGGGGATACACCACAAATGACCAGACACGGGGGAGGAGGGGATGGCGCTTACAGTGATTTCATGAGCATTATCTGCTGGTACACGGGGGGGAGGTGAGGGAGGAGGTATACCGGGCACAATCCTCAGTGCGCCAGCGGGCAAGATCTGGGCATCTGCACAGAGATACACGATAAGAGGAAATGTCTGCAGTCACCACTAGGGGGAGCCCAGCGAGTATATATTTATTCAGGCACCACTAGGGGGAGCTCACTGCGCATAGATTTTTACAGCCACATCTAATGGGAGCTCACTGTGAATAGACTTATAAAGTCGCCACTAGGGGGAGCTCAATGCGAATAGAGTTATAAAGTCACCACTAGGGGGAACTCACTGCCAATAGATTTATATAGTAGTCTCCTAGTGGTTGCTGCAGGTAACATGTAACTCGAGTCTATGCAGGTCTTAAAAAAAAAACAAAAAAAAAACTAACAAATGTTGCTGATGGCATGAAGTGTCAGCGAGACTCACACAGAACAGGCTTTCAGCCCATGCAGGATTTTCTTTCTCTGACTACAAGCAGAGATCTTAAAAATGGTGCAGAATAGAAACTATCACTATAGAAAGTTGCAGATCTCTAGATGAGCGCCATTCTCTTTGCTCTGCGTCTCGCTGGCGTCAGTAACTCTGCGGCCTACCTCTCTATAGTGTTAGAAAGCGACTGCAGACATTATAAATCCCGGCCGGGACGCAGCGTTACCTCCTTGTGCACAATACCGTGTGCTCCGGACGACGGGGGCGGAACAGGACGAGAGAAGTTCTGCAACTTTCCAGAGTATTTAGCCCTTCAAACACAGTTTACAAGATCTCTGCTTACTGTCAGCAAATAGGAACCGCACCGACTCTTCCTAATGCAAGACCCCGACCCTGCTCGCAGCTGAGCCCCCAACCCTGACCCGGCGGAGGCCCGGCGTGCGGCTGAGCCCCCAACCCTGACCCGGCGGAGAGCCACGGCACGCGGCTGAGCCCCCAACCCTGACCCGGCGTAGAGCCACGGCACGCGGCTGAGCCCCTGACCCGGTGGACAGCCACGGTGCGCGGCTGAGCCCCCAACCCTGACCCGGCGGAGAGCCACGGCACGCGGCTGAGCCCCCAACCCTGACCCGGCGGAGACCCACGGCACGCGGCTGAGCCCCCAACCCTGACCCGGTGGACAGCCATGGCGCGCGGCTGAGCCCCCAACCCTGACCCGGCGGAGAGCCACGGCACGCGGCTGAGCCCCCAACCCTGACCCGGCGGAGAGGCTCGGCACGCAGCTGAGCCCCCAACCCTGACCCGGCGGAGAGGCCCGGCGCGCGGCTGAGCCCCCAACCCTGACCCGGCGGAGAGGCCCGGCGCGCAGCTGAGCCCCCAACCCTGACCCGGCGGAGAGCCACGGCACACGGCTGAGCCCCCAACCCTGACCCAACAGAGGGCCCTGGCGCACGGCTGAGCCCCCAACCCTGACCTGGCGGAGATTTCGTACAGTGTCTGGACATATAACATGGTGGATGTGGGGGCACAGACGTGGCAGACAACATGGCTGCAGCGCTCACATAACAGCACGATCGTCAGAAACGCTGATTGCTGGTCAGTCAGGGGCACGGGGGGGGGGGGGGAGGAATCGTGGTACAGTGACCGGGTTGTTCCGGCAGCACAAAGCTCGGGTCATATATTAGAGAACTGCTTAAAGGGCAATCCCCCATTACATTATTGTCCAATTTCTACATCCGGGATGATTTACGATACTCTGCAGACATTGACCGTGAAGCTACTCCAGCGATTTCCAGATCAATGCAGTGGGGGATTTATTAAGCAATTTCACAAAAAAGTTGACAAATTCTTCTGGAATTAGTAGGATACATATATATATACCCACCCACAGCTTGGCTCAGATTACTGTGCAACGCAGGGATATACACAAACCACAGAAGGAGAATACTGATGGAGGAACTACAAGGCCCAGCATGTACCCTCATTCGGGAAAGCCTAGTCCCCAATGATGCTGGAATGTGCAGAGCAGTAATCGGCAACCTGTGGCAAAAGTACAACTCCAAGGTAAGCCTGCTGCGGCTATCAGGGCATGCTGGGAGTTGTAGTTGCAGATCACTGGGGTGGAGGACGACCCTGCTCGGCATTACTGACTTACACGATGGTCAATAGCTGCCAGGTTAAGACAAGGTACATAAAGCGGCAACAACTGCAGCTGCGTCTCCCCCCTCCCCAGCATCTGCTCTACAATAAGAACATTCATTGACCACAGGAAGGGGGCGACAGCTACACACGCTGCCATTAAACTGCTGGAATGGACGTGAAGGGTTTCGGGGCTACTACACAAGGAAGGGTGGTGTGTCTGGGAGATGTACAGGGGCCCCCGTCTTGATGCAGCAGCTGGAGGTCTGAGATGATGGGGGTCGCTCTATGGCGATTAGTCTTCTAGGCTGCGGAAGGCGTTCTGCATGTCTTCCAGGAGCTGGTTGTAGTCGGCCTTTATCTTGGCTTCCCCTTCTTTGGTCGGGTCCTGGAACAAAAAAAAAAAAAAAAACAGACGTCACAAATGAGCAAAAACGGAAAATTCTGTGGAGCGTGTTGCATGACGGACCGCCGCCGCCCCACACACGAAGAACTGGGCTGAGCGGCACGTGACAAAGGAGATCAGTCACAGCCTCCCACAGATCAGACGATCGCACGCTCAGGACACCGTCTTCCCATCTACAGGGGGTCCGAGTCCCGCTTTTTAGTAGCCCTGCTTTTCATTTCCACTGATACAATTCTTATAACCTACAGCTACCACTAGGGGAGAGCTCTGTGAAGGCTGAGTGGGGTGTGCGGTGAGCGCCCCCTAGTGGCTCCCGACAGTCTCTGCAGGGAGTGTGCAGCAGATCTGTGGAATTAAAGGCGCCATATAGATAAGTGAGGAAAATAAATAAATCAGCAGCAAAATAGACAATTTCACTTTTTCTGCAGCCGTAACTTCCGCACCGTTCACCAACGTACGTGCGATATTTTCCCGCCACGTCCAGATGACAGATTTTATGCAAAGCTGCAAAGAAAACTGGCGCCTGAAATATGGAGGTCACCACCCGTAACACTACGTGACACCACGCCGTGCATTCGCTGACCTTGAATTTCATGGAGGTCAGTCTATACAGGATCTCTCCCATGTGTTCCCTAATGATCGCCCACGTGATCTTGTTGTCGCTCTGAGCGGTGGTCTCCACGGCACGGCGGGCCATGTCATAGAAAGCAATCATGTTGTTGAGCATGCCGACCGTCTTGTAGAAAGGACAGAACCTGGAAGAGAAGAGACGATGATTACACGATCTGCAGGAAGACGAGGCTGCCATAGAGGTCATGGAGAGGCTAATTAACCTCACGCCAATGAAATAATCCTACACTGACCCTCTGGCCTCAGCGCCGGGGACACCTCCCGACCCTCCGGCCCCCAGCGCCGGGGACGCCTCCCGACCCTCCGGCCCCCAGCGCCGGGGACGCCTCATGACCTTCAGGCCCCAGCGCCAGGGACAACATCTCGACCCCTCAGTCCTAAACCATACTTCTGACCCTCAACCTTACACTGGGGACAGTTTCTGAACCTACAGACATCTATCATCTCGCCACCAGTGTGAAGGTACGGCGCATACATCACCTGTCATATGGAGTGTAACCGTTCTGCTGAAGAAAGTCGTCCTTAATCAATTTGGCCACCTCCAGAGTGATCTTATCAGTTTCTGCCAATGAAGCCTGAAACAAGGCAATGGAGGTAATGGTGTTAGAGGATCCCCGGCTGAACACTGCGGCCGGACACTGCACAGAGGATCCCCGGCCGGACACTGCACAGAGGATCCCCGGCCGGACACTGCACAGAGGATCCCGGGCCGGACAATGCACAGGGGATCCCGGGCCGGACAATGCACAGGGGATCCCGGGCCGGACAATGCACAGGGGATCCCGGGCCGGACAATGCACAGGGGATCCCCGGCCGGACACTGCACAGAGGATCCCCGGCCGGACACTGCACAGAGGATCCCGGGCCGGACAATGCACAGGGGATCCCGGGCCGGACAATGCACAGGGGATCCCCGGCCGGACACTGCACAGAGGATCCCGGGCCGGACAATGCACAGGGGATCCCGGGCCGGACACTGCACAGGGGATCCCCGGCCGGACACTGCACAGGGGATCCCCGGCCGGACACTGCACAGGGGATCCCGGGCCGGACAATGCACAGGGGATCCCGGGCCGGACAATGCACAGGGGATCCCGGGCCGGACAATGCACAGGGGATCCCGGGCCGGACAATGCACAGGGGATCCCGGGCCAGACACTGCACAGGGGATCCCCGGCCGGACACTGCACAGAGGATCCCGGGCCGGACAATGCACAGGGGATCCCGGGCCGGACAATGCACAGGGGATCCCGGGCCGGACAATGCACAGAGGATCCCCGGCCGGACACTGCACAGAGGATCCCCGGCCGGACACTGCACAGAGGATCCCCGGCCGGACACTGCACAGAGGATCCCGGGCCGGACAATGCACAGGGGATCCCGGGCCGGACACTGCACAGAGGATCCCGGGCCGGACAATGCACAGGGGATCCCCGGCCGGACACTGCACAGGGGATCCCCGGCCGGACACTGCACAGGGGATCCCCGGCCGGACACTGCACAGGGGATCCCCGGCCGGACAATGCACATACACAGAACATCTCTCACCTTTCCAACCAGCTGCACGATCTCAGCCAGGTCCTCCTCTTCCTGCAGAATCTCCTTGGATTTGGTCCTGAGCGGCACAAACTCGGGGAAGTGCTTGTCGTAATATTCGTCCAGAGCTCTGGTGTACTTACTATAGCTGATCAGCCAGTTCACAGAGGGGAAGTGCTTCCTCTGAGCCAACTTCTTATCCAAACCCCAGAAGACCTGCACAAAGGAAGGCGACATCAACAACAGTGTAAGGAATATACAGGACTACCCGCACACAGCTCTGCGGTAAGTCATAGTACACCGGAGTCTCCGCACACACAGCTCTGCTGCACGTCATACTACACCGAACTCCCCGCACACACAGCTCTGTTGTACGTCATAATACACTGGACTCCCCGCACACAAAGCTCTGCTGCACGTCATAATACACCGGACTCCCCGCACACACAGCTCTGTTGCACGTCATAATACACTGGACTCCCCGCACACACAGCTCTGCTGCACGTCATAATACACCGGACTCCCTGCACACACAGCACTGCTGCACCTCATACTACACCGGACTCCCCGCACACACAGCTCTGCTGCACATCATACACCGGAGTCTCCGCGCACACAGCTCTGCTACACGTCATAATACACCGGACTCCTCGCACACAGCTCTGCTGCATGTCATAATACACCGGACTCCCCGCACACACAGCTCTGTGGTAAGTCATAGTACACCGGAGTCTCCGCACACACAGCTCTGCTGCACGTCATACTACACCGGACTCCCCGCACACACAGCTCTGCTGCACGTCATAATACACTGGACTCCCCGCACACACAGCTCTGCTGCACGTCATAATACACCGGACTCCCCGCACACACAGCACTGTTGCACGTCATACTACACCGGACTCCCCACACACACAGCTCTGCTGCACGTCATAATACACCGGACTCCCCGCACACACAGCTCTGCTGCACATCATACACCGGAGTCTCCGCGCACACAGCTCTGCTACACGTCATAATACACCGGACTCCTCGCACACAGCTCTGCTGCATGTCATAATACACCGGAGTCTCCGCACACACAGCTCTGGTGCACGTCATATACACTGGAGTCCCTGCACACACAGCTCTGCTGCACATCATATACACCGGAGTCTCCGCGCACACAGCTCTGCTGCATGTCATAATACACCGGAGTCTCCGCACACACAGCTCTGCTGTACGTCATAATACACCAGAGTCTCCGCGCACACAGCTCTGCTGCACGTCATACTACTACACCAGAGTCTCCACACACACAGCTTTGCTGCACGTTATACTACACCGAACTCCCCGCACACACACAGCTCTGCTGCACGTCATACTACATCGGAGTCTCCGCACACACAGCTCTGCTGTACGCCATAATACACTGGAGTCTCCACACACACAGCTTTGCTGCACGTCATAATACACCGGACTCCCCGCACACACAGCTCTGCTGCACGCCATAATACACTGGAGTCTCCACACACACAGCTCTGCTGCACGTCATACTACACCGGACTCCCCGCACACACAGCTCTGCTGCACGTCCCACATGAGACAGCATTACCATAAAACATGGATTTTTGTGAGTACTCACCGTAAAATCCTTTTCTCCGAGACGCTCATTGGGGGACACAGAGACTGTGGGGGACACAGAGACTGTGGGTGTGTGCTTCTGCCGTCTGGAGGCTGACACTAAGTATACAAAAAAAGAGTTAGCTCCTCCTCCGCCGCATACACCCTCGCCCCCAGACCGGGCGTAACTCAGTTTAGTGCATAAGCAGTAGGAGAACGCGCCTTAAACTCAGGCAAGAAATTATACGTCTGAAAAAGGGACCACCCTGATCCTTACATAAGGATTTGTATAATTCAAAATAAACAGATGCCAACTGGCTAATAGGGTGGGTGCTGTGTCCCCCAATGAGCGTCTCGGAGAAAAGGATTTTACGGTGAGTACTCACAAAAATCCATGTTTCTCCTTCGTCTCATTGGGGGACACAGAGACTGTGGGACGTTCTAAAGCAGTCCCTGGGCGGGATCTTAGCTCACCCAATCCATGCTATTTTGCGCCCCTGATTAGAGGTGCGCAACTGCTGCCTGGAGAATCTTTCTTCCCAGGCTTGCATCCGAGGATGCCTGGGTATGTACGTTATAATGTTTGACAAACGTATGCAAACTGGACCAGGTAGCTGCTTTGCACACCTGTTCCGCTGAAGCCTGGTGTCGCAGTGCCCATGAGGCACCCACTGCTCGAGCCGAGTGTGCCCTGATCCCTGCCGGAACCGGCGTGCCACTGATTTGATATGATTCTTGGACTGTTAGACATAGTAACATAGTTATTAAGGTTGAAGGGAGACTTTAAGGCCTCTTTCACACATCAGTTTTTTGCCTTCAGGCGCGATCCGGCTTTTTTTGGAAAAAACGGATCCGGCAAAATGCAATGCCGGATCCGGTTTTTCCCCATTGACTTGCATTAGCGCCGGATCGTGCCGGATGGCATTGCGTTTCATCCGTTTTTTGCCGGATCCGGCAACTTGTCTCATTCCGGCGTCTTGAAAAAACGTCTACTGTAACGTTTTTTGTCTCCGGCGAAAAAGCCGGAAGCGCCGGATCCGGCGCTTCCAGCTTTTTGCTACAATGAAAGTCTATGGGCGCCGGATCCAGAAAAAGACGGATCCAGCAACCGGATCCGGTTTTTTTAAGTCTGCGCATGCTCAGATCCAATTGGCCAGCCGCCAGGAACAGAGACGGATCCAGCAAAAAAAGGGATCCGTTTCTACAGTTCTCCAAAATTTATGCCGGATCCGTTTTTTCTAAAAAAAGCCGGATCCTGCCTGACGGCAAAAAACTGATGTGTGAAAGTAGCCTAAGTCCATCTAGTTCAACCCATATCCTATCCTAACTTGCCCTAACATGTTGATCCAGAGGAAGGCAAAAAAACCCCATGTGGCAACAGTAGGCTTCACATTGGGGAAAAAAATTCCTTCCCGACTCCACATACGGCAATCAGACTAGCTCCCTGGATCAACGCAATATTAAGGAGACTAGTGTATATACCCTGTAATATTATACTTTTCAAGAAAGGCATCCAGTCCCTTCTTAAATTTTAGTAGGGAATCACTCATTACAACATCATATGGCAGAGAGTTCCATAGTCTCACTGCTCTTACAGTAAAGAATCCGCGTCTGTGAGTATGCTTAAACCTTCTTTCCTCCAGACGTAGAGGATGCCCCCTTGTCCCCGTCACAGGTCTAAGAGTAAAAAGATCATTAGAAAGGTCTTTGTATTGTCCCCGCATATATTTATACATTGTAATAAGATCACCCCTAAGCCTTCGATTCTCCAAACTAAATAACCCCAAGTGTAATAACCTGTCTTGGTATTGCAGACCCCCTAGTTCCCTAATAACCTTGGTCGCTCTTCTCTGCACCCGCTCCAGTTCAGCTATGTCTTTCTTATACACCGGAGACCAGAACTGTACACAGTATTCTAAGTGTGGTCGCACTAGTGACTTATATAGAGGTAAAATTATGTTCTCCTCATGAGCATCTATGCCTCTTTTAATGCATCCCATTATTTTATTTGCCTTTGCAGCAGCTGCTTGACTCTGGCCACTAAATGTGAGTTTGTCATCCACCCATACACCCAGGTCTTTTTCAGTGACTGTTTTGCCCAGTGTTTTACAATTAGGCACATAATTATACAACTTGTTCGTTCTACCCAAGTGCATGACCTTACATTTATCCCCATTAAAGCTCATTTGCCATTTATCAGCCCAAGCTTCTAGTTTACATAAATCCTCCTGTAATATAAAATTGTCCTCCTCTGTATTAATTACCCTGCAGAGTTTAGTGTCATCTGCAAATATTGAAATTCTACTCTCTATGCCCCCTACAAGGTCATTAATAAATATGTTAAAAAGAAGCGGGCCCAAAACTGACCCCTGTGGTACCCCACTGCTAACCGTGACCCAGTCCGAGTGTGCTCCATTAATAACCACCCTTTGTTTCCTATCCCTGAGCCAGCTCTTAACCCACCTACACATATTTTCCCCTATCCCCATTGTTCTCATTTTATGTATCAACCTTTTGTGTGGCACCTTATCAAAAGCTTTTGAAAAGTCCATGTACACCACGTCCACTGCATTCCCTTGGTCCAGTCCGGAACTTACCTCTTCATAAAAGGTTATCAGACTAGTCTGACAGGAACGGTCTCTTGTAAACCCATGTTGATATTGGGTCATAAGGTTATTCTTCTCCAGATACTCCAGTATAGTATCTCTTAGAAAACCCTCCAGGATTTTACCCACAGTTGAGGTTAAACTTACTGGCCTATAATTTCCAAGTTCAGTTTTTGTCCCCTTTTTGAATATTGGCACCACATTTGCTATACGCCAGTCCTGTGGTACAGACCCTGTTATTATGGAATCTTTAAAGATTAAAAATAGTGGTCTATCTATGACTGTACTTAATTCCTGCAGTACTCGGGGGTGTATCTCATCCTGGCCCGGGGATTTGTCAATTTTAGTGATTTGTAGACGCCGCCGTACTTCCTGCTGGGTTAAGCAGGTGACATTTAATGGAGAATTTTTATCCCTGATCATGTTATCCGTCATGGGATTTTCTTGTGTAAATACTGTTGAAAAAAAGTTATTTAGCATATTGGCTTTTTCCTCATCCTCATCCACCATTTCACCCAGACTATTTTTAAGGGGACCAACACTATCATTTTTTAGCTTCTTACTATTTATGTAGTTAAAGAATATTTTGGGATTATTTTTACTTTCTCTGGCAATGAGTCTCTCTGTCTCAATCTTTGCTGTCTTGATTTGCTTTTTACAGAATTTATTTAATCTTCTGTATTTAGTTAATGCCTCATCACTACCTACTTGCTTTAATTCTCTAAATGCTTTATTTTTGTCCCTTATTGCGCCCCTTACAGCTCTATTTAGCCATAGTGGTTTCCTCCTATTTCTCGCATGTTTATTCCCATACGGTATATATTGTGCACAGGTCCTATTCAGGAGGATAATAAACGTCTCCCATTTTCTTTGTGTATTTTTATGTCTCAGGATATCGTCCCAGTTAATTGCACCAAGATCATCTCTCATCCGTTGGAAATTTGCCTTCCTGAAGTTTAGTGTCCTTGTAACCCCTCTACTACACGTCTTATTAAAGGATACATGAAAACTTATTAATTTGTGATCACTATTACCCAAGTGACCCTCAACCCTTACATTTGATATGCGGTCTGGCCTGTTGGGTAATATTAGGTCTAGCCGTGCCCCCCTCTTGTTGGGTCCTGAACCAGTTGTGAAAGGTAATTGTCTCTCACAGTTGTCAGACACCTATCACCTTTGCTGGAACTGCAGGTTTCGGTTCCCCAATGTATTTCAGGGTAGTTGAAGTCCCCCATAATAATGACTTCTCCTTGAGTCGTTGCTTCATCTATTTGCTTTATGAGGATATTCTCTGTTGCTTCCATTATTTTTGGAGATTTATAACAAACCCCTATCAGTAATTTATTATTTTTCCCCCCTCCCCTTATCTCCCCCCACAGGGACTCTACATTCTCATTAGGTTCATATATATTATCACGAAGGATGGGTTGTAAGGATGATTTTACATATAAACACACGCCTCCCCCTCGCTTATTTGTTCGGTCATTTCTGAACAGACTATAGCCCTGTAAATTAACTGCCCGGTCACGGCTCTCGTCCGGCCATGTCTCAGATATCCCCACCATGGCAGAATTATGTTCCAACAACATTAACTCCAATTCCTCCATCTTGTTGGCGAGACTTCTGGCATTAGTATACATGCACTTTGTGTATCTCTCTGTACCTCTATTCTTTCTTAAATTATTAACTGTTCTAACCCCACCCCCCATGCCACCCCCACCCCCAATTTCATTATTTGTGCCCAGGTCTCTATCTGCACTGTCTTCCCCACCTATAAAAGGAATACCCTCCCCCCCCATCCCTAGTTTAAACACTCCTCCAACCTTCTAGCCATTTTCTCCCCCAGCACAGCTGCTCCCTCCCCATTGAGGTGCAGCCCGTCCCTAGCGTAGAACCTGTAGCCAACTGAGAAGTCGGCCCAGTTCTGCAGGAACCCAAACCCCTCCTTCCTACACCAATTCCTGAGCCACTTATTAACCTCCCTAATCTCCCGTTGCCTCTCTGGTGTGGCACGTGGTACAGGAAGTATTTCCGAAAATACCACCTTGGAGGTCCTTGCTTTAAGCTTACAGCCTAATTCCCTGAAATCATCTTTAAGGACCTTCCACCTACCTCTAACTTTGTCATTTGTGCCAATGTGCACCATGACCGCTGGATCCTCACCAGCCCCTCCCAGTAATCTGTCAGCCTGATCAGCGATGTGTCGGACTCGAGCGCCAGGTAGGCAGCACACCGTCCGACGATCCCTGTCTTTGTGACAGATTGCCCTATCTGTTCCCCTAATAATTGAGTCTCCCACTACCAGAAGCTGTCTGGCCTGCCCTGCTCTCCTATTTCCCCCCTTACTGGAGAAGACACTCCTCCGGCTTTCAGAGGACATGCCTTGCTGCAGCAGTGCTACTCCTGCACTAACACTCCCCTCATCTGCCAACTTAGCAAACTTATTGGGGTGTGCCAGATCAGGACTAGCCTCCCTGGTGCTCTTCCCTCTACCCCGCCTTCTAACTGTCACCCAGCTAGCTGCTTCATTTTCCTGCAGCTCCAACCTAGCATCCCCCCCCTCATCTATCCCATTGAGCGTCTGCTCAGTGAGCAGAAGACTCCTTTCCATATTGTCTATGGATCTCAGTGTTGCCAGCTGCACATTTAGATCCTGTATCTGGGCTTCCAAATGCACAACGTGCTCACATCTCGCACAGCAGTATGCACCCTCGACCGGCTGTTCAAGGATTTCATACATGCGGCAAGACGTGCACTGGATGGCATTGGCAATAGTGGAGCACATCCTAATCGGGATTGCACCAGACAATAAGATAAGCAAAAATAAATAAAAAAAAAAAAAAAAAAATTAATATAACAGCAATTCAGTAAGACCTCTCTTGGAAACTCCCTGAATCTAAAGTCACTGAATCTCAAGTCACACACTTACCACAGTTCGCACTTACACTCAGGTCACACTCAGCTCGTTCACACTCGCTCAGGAAGAAGATTTAAAAGTTTTGTTTTTTTTTTTTCTTTTTTTTTTTTTCCCCCTTTTACCAGCACACCACCTTGCTGCTCAATGCACTTCCAAAAGACGAACCCATCTGGCCAAAGTCGCTCTGGACGCAGCGAGTCCCTTCCGCCGCCCTTCTGGAATCACGAATAGAGAGTCTGTCTGGCGGAATGGCGCTGTCCTTGTCACATATCTCCTAAGGGCTCTTACCAGATCCAGGGTGTGCAATGCCTTTTCTACCCTATGCACCGGTGCCGGGCAAAACGAGGGTAAGACAATGTCTTCGTTGATATGGAATGCAGAGACAACCTTCGGCAAGAAGGGGGGAGCTGGCCTTAAAACTACTTTATCCTTATAAAAAGTCAGGAACGGCGGTTTACAAGATAAAGCCACCAGTTCCGAAACCCGCCTAATAGATGTTATCGCTACCAGAAAAACGACCTTCCTGGACAGGTAAGGTAAGGAGACTTCTTGTAACGGTTCGAAGGGAGGTTCCTGAAGGGCCCTGAGCACTAAGTTCAGGTCCCATGATTCCATCGGTGCCTTATAGGGGGGTACTAAATGTGCGACCCCTTGCATAAACGTCCTAACCTGCCAGACCGAAGCGACCTTTCGTTGGAAAAGCACCGACAGGGCCGAGACTTGCGTTCTGAGCGAACTCGGAGCCAATCCCGCGTCCAGCCCTGCCTGCAGAAAAGCCAGTACGTTGGGGATCGAAAAAACCAGAGGAGCCACTCCGCGATCCCTACACCAACGGAAAAACACTTCCCAAGTCCGATGATATACCTTCGCCGAGGAAGGCTTTCGGGCACTCACCATCGTGGCCACCACATCGCGCCTGAATCCTGCCTGTGTTAACAGCCAAGATTCAATGGCCACGCCGTCAAACACAGGGCCCCTAAGTTCGGATGGCAGATCGGCCCCTGGGACAGTAAGTCCGGCCGATCTGGGAGACGCCAGGGTACGTCCACCACTAGTTGAACCAGATCTGCATACCAGGCCCGCCGAGGCCAGTCTGGGGCCAGCAGAATTGCTGGAACCCTCTCTCTCCTTATCTTTCTGATGACTCTTGGAAGCAGAGGTAGCGGGGGGAACAAGTACGGGAGCCGAAACTGGCTCCACGGAAGCACCAGAGCGTCTGCTGCGATTGCCTGCGGGTCGAGGGATCGAGCGACGAATCTTTGAATCTTGGCGTTGTCTCTGGATGCCATAAGGTCCACGTCTGGTGTCCCCCACCGTTGGCAGATCTGTTGAAAAACCTCGGGGTGCAGGGACCACTCCCCTGCCGCGACCCCCTGTCGGCTGAGAAAATCCGCCGCCCAGTTTTCGATTCCCGGAATGTGCACCGCTGAAATTACCACGTGGTTTTTCTCGGCCCAACGCAGTACCAGCCCGACCTCGCGCATGGCTGCCTGGCTGCGCGTGCCCCCCTGATGGTTCACATACGCTACTGCTGTAGCATTGTCCGACTGAACGCGCACCGGCCGGTTTGTCAGCCAACGCTGAAAATGTTGCAGGGCCAATCGTATTGCCCGTATCTCCAGAATGTTGATCGGGAGAATTACCTCCCGAAAGGACCACCGCCCCTGGGCTGTGTGACTCTGGAAAACTGCACCCCAACCCTGCAGGCTTGCATCGGTCGTCACCACCAACCACTGTTCCGGGGGAAAGGGTTTCCCCTGAACCAGAGACGAGTCGCGAGTCCACCACTGGAGTGACCGTCGGACCGGTGGAGACAAACTGCACCGATGATTGAGGGAAAGCAGCCTTCGGTCCCATGCTGACAAGAGCGCATGTTGAAGCGGACGGAGATGGAACTGGGCAAACGGGATTGCCTCCATCGCCGCCACCATTCTGCCCAACACACTCATGCCGTACCGGATGGATCTGAAGCCCGGCTGAAGAAGGTTCCGTACCCCCTGTTTGATCCTTTGCGCCTTGTCCTGAGGGAGGATCACCAGCCCCTGGGAGGTGTCGAAAACCATGCCTAGAAATACGATTCTCTGAGCCGGAACCAAGGACGACTTGTTCCGATTGATCAGCCAACCTAGGCGGGCCAGGGTATCCAGAGTGATACCGACATTCTCCTGGCACGCCTGAAACGACGGCCCCTTTACCAAAAGGTCGTCCAGGTAGGGTAGTACCGTTATGCCCCGAGCATGCAGGATGGCCATAACCACCGCCATTATCTTTGTAAAGACTCTGGGGGCAGTGGCCAGACCGAAGGGCAGAGCAACAAATTGGAAATGTCGCCCTCCGATCGCAAAACGCAGGAACCTCTGGTGTGGAGGAAAAATCGGGATGTGTAGATATGCATCCTGCACATCGATCGAGGCCAGGAATTCCCCTGGATCCATGGCTGAAATGACCGAACGGAGGGATTCCATCCGGAATCGCCTGACCCTGATAAACTTGTTCAGGATCTTTAAATCCAGTACTGGCCTTACTGTCCCGTCCTTTTTGGGGACTGAAAACAGGTTGGAGTAAAAACCTTGCGTCTCTTCGCTTTTCGGCACTGGGACAACGACCCCGTTGCGCTGTAGCGTCATTATAGCCTGCAACAGACCTTCCGCCTGCGATTCTGTTCCGGAGAGCCGGGAACGGAAGAAACGCCGTGGCGGGAGTCCGACAAACTCTATCTTGTACCCGGACGATATCAGTTCTGCCACCCAAGCGTCGCGTGCCACTGCGACCCAAACGTGGCTGAACCTTAGTAGGCGTCCGCCCACTCTGTCGTCCGTAGGTACGAAGTGCCTCGAGTCATTTTGCTGGAGGCTTTTGTGATCTGGCCCCCCTCGCTCTGGGCAAACGGCCCCGGCCTCTACCCAGCGGATTGGCCCTGTAAGAAACTTGCCTTTCTCTAATCTGACCATCATTTGCGGAGGTGGATGCCCTGGCCCAAGTCCACCTCCAGGAGCTACGAAAGGGCCGAAAACGCCTCTGCGTCTGCCTGAATGTCGGCCAACTCTTCTGCTGCGGTAGAAAACTACTCTTCCCCCCTGTGGCTTCTGAGATAAGTTTATCAAGCTTTTCACCGAACAATCGATTGCCTTGAAAAGGCAATGAGGTCAAGGATTTTTTAGAGATAGAATCCGCTTTCCATAATCTCAGCCATAATGCTCGCCTTACGGCGATCGCATTTGCTGCTGCCACAGCAGAACACTCGGCCGCATCCAGAGCGGCGCCGACGAGATAATCACTCGCTCCTGATATCTGATTTGTCACCTCCAAGATTTCCGCGGGCAGATCCCTGTCTTGGAGGGCCCTATGCAGAGTGTCCGCCCATGAAACCATGGCCTTAGCCACCCAGGTAGCCACAAAGGAGGGGGCCAGAGCCGACCCTGCTGCCTCATACACTGAGCGGGCAAGCCCCTCTATGAGGCGATCAGTTGGGTCCTTAATAGAAGAACCGCTGGGTATCGACAATAGCGATCTTGATGCTAAACGTGACACCGGTGGGTCCACTACTGGCGACTCCACCCACCCTTTATGGAGTTCAGGAGGGAACGGATACTTTGCTTGCAGCGCCTTTTGCATTGCAAAGCGCTTATCCGGGTGTTCCCTATGTTTCTGGACTAGCTCCTCGAACTCCGGATGTGTGGCAAACCTTCTATGCGGACGCCTGGTTTTCTTGAAGGAGACCTTGTGACCTGAGGCCGTGGACACATCATCCTCGATCTCTAAAGTCTGGTTGACCGCCTCAATGAGGCTGTCCACCGAGTCCTGGTATCCCAGGCTTTTCCTCTTCCTCCTCCTCGCCCTCGTCCTGATCGCTTCCTGAGCTTGGCGACAGGGAACGAGATGTCCTAAAAATCGCCGCCGACTCCCCAGAGGGCCCGGCCGACGGAGAACGAGCTCTCTTACCATGAGCTTGTCTGGTGCTGGAGCGGCCCCTAACGGACGAAGGGTCCTGAGACGTGGACGAGCTGTCTTCCGCTGGCAGACCACCATCCTTGACCCTGCCCGGGCCCCGAAGGGACTCAATTGCCTTCGTAAGGGACATCATAGAATGCGATAAAGACACTGCCCATTCTGGGGGGTCCTGACCCCTGGGCTCTGCAACAATGGGGGGCTCCTGGGCTCGCTCCGACTCACAGGCTTCGCAAAATTTATCCGGCTGCGCCTTAGGCAGCCTGACCCCACAGGAAACGCAAACAGCGTATAGGAAAGAGTGAGCTTTCCCTTTGCCAGACATATTGCAGGGTAGGGTAGGAGGAGGAGGGTAACCCCTTCCTTGACAACCAGTGCGGCACTCGAAACGGGGTTGCACTCACCCACCGGTAACGTCCCCCCTCTTCCACGGGGTGCTCTGGACGCAGCGAAACCCTGAGACGTGGACGAGCTGCTTTGCACACCTGTACCTTCACGTGCCGTTACTCGCCGGGGGCACTGCGGTGCACTTTGGAGAGAGGCGGCGGGGTTTCCGACCGCACTCCGGCGAGGAAATGCGAGGGGGAGGGGGGCGGGAGCCTCTGGTCACTGTGCGCGCCCGCCGCGCTCCCCGTGCCGCCGGAAGTCAGTGGGCGGGGCTTCCGGCCCCCACCGGAAGCGGCGGGCGGAACTCGCGGCCCTCCCCATACAGCGGGGACCGCGGCCGCCGGCGGAGCTTCAGCCGTACTCCGGCGGGGACCTGCGAGGAGGGGGAGGAGGGCACGCGCTCCCCGGACACTGCGCGCCCGCCGCGCCCCCCGGGCTGCCGGAAGTCAGTGGGCGGGGCTTCCGGCTACCACCGGAAGGGGCGGGCAGGCCTCGCGCGGCCTTGCGGATCTACCCATACCGCGGGGACCGCGGCCGCCGGCGGGACTTCTGGCCGCAGAGCGTCTGCTGCCGCATGTGGCACTACTCGCACCGGGTTCCACCGGGGAGAGAGTCGGGCCCCGTGAGAAGAAGTAACCCCGTCGGGCAGGGGAACAGACAGCCCCGCGGCGCCTTCTGGAGGGTCCCGTTCCGGGGGGTGCCCCTACAAACAAAGGTGAGCCTGCCGCCGGGGGGGCTCTCTTGGGGTGCTCTCAACCCCATCCCTGGGCGGGGAGGGGGAGGCTACTGGGGGTGGATGCTTCGATCCCCTGGCTCACCTGCGCCTCCAACTGCACCCCTGGTGTCACTACCTAGGGGTGGAAGGGGCCAACCTGAAATCCCGCGTTGCAGGAGAGGAACAAAACGTGGAGTCCGTTGGGGGATCGCCCATCGCTCACACGTGCTCGCCCGTTGTAGCTCATGGGGAAATCGAATCCTCTCATCAGGATGCGTTGCCCCTCTTTACAAAATAAAAAAGAAAAATGGTTGTCTGGGGAAAAGTCCCAGATGTGTCCCTCGGCGCGGGAGAGAAAACACGTGGAGGACTACTCACACGTGGTCGCCCGTTGGTGATTTGGGGAGATCGGACCCTCTCTATAGGATCCGTCGCCCCTGTCTTATCTTCAAAGAAAGGGAAAAAAAAAAAAACCTAGTCTGGAGCTCCAGACTGCGTGTGCCTCCATCAGACACTAAGCAAAAACTGAGTTACGCCCGGTCTGGGGGCGAGGGTGTATGCGGCGGAGGAGGAGCTAACTCTTTTTTTGTATACTTAGTGTCAGCCTCCAGACGGCAGAAGCACACACCCACAGTCTCTGTGTCCCCCACAGTCTCTGTGTCCCCCAATGAGACGAAGGAGAAAATCCCACATTGGGCACGAGTAGGACCCAGAATGGTGAATGGACCATTTCTGAAATATTAGTTAAGGTTTACACAATGGCTGCTACACCGCACACTGGATATCAACAATTGCTGAACCTTATAGAAAAAAAATAAACAATTTACTGATGGAGGAAAAAAGGAGGAGCGGAAATTACCTGCACAATCCCCAGGGTGGCCGAGGTGACAGGGTCTGAAAAGTCTCCACCGGGGGGAGAAACACTGAAACACACAAAATGCAGGACATGAATATCTATCCCCCCAGTAGTATATAGAACAGAATGCAAGACCACACAAGGCAGCACTCTGGCTGCAGACCACCACTGCACACCCATGCAGCAGCCAGCAGAATTGTGAATGCAGCTCTGGATGTGACTGGAGTAGAAGTCATGATGCAACTAAATACGGATATAAGATCTCTGTGTTTTGGGGTTTGAGGGTAGAAGAGAACTGAGCAGCGCAATGAAAGGCGCTCACATGTGGGTGTGTGCAGTGAGCGGGGGGCTCGCACCACTGGCTGTAGCCCCCTCCGACTCCAGAGCAGTTCAGCTTGGCTGCCAGAGAGCAGATATTGGCAAAACCTCAAACTCTGACCTGGCGCTGATTACCAGAACTGCAGGTAACCCTTTACATCCTGGCTGTGACAGAGTAAAAGCCGCATAGCCGGTTCCAGACCTGCTCTCGGATCCCCACTTATAAGTAAAAGGGGAGTCCTACAGAGGGGGCCATGATACAAAGCTCCAGGGTCAGAACGCCAATCTACCACCTAATTCTCTCTAAGCAGCATCTCTATGTACATCCATTGTATTTCTCTCCTCCATCGTTTATCCTCTCCCCTCTATTCCCCCTCTCATCTCACGTTTTTGGACCATTCTCTTGTCTCACCCTTTTCCCCTACTCTCAGTCTATTGCTCCCTGTCCTCATCTGGCTCTTATACCTCTTCTCGTCTCTCGCTCTTTGGCGCCCAGGGGAGCTCTGCTCTCGTCTCACTCTTTTGAGCCCCAGGCTTCTCCGCTATCGCTCTTTGGCGCCCGGGCTGCTCCGCTCTCGTCTCTCGATCTTTGGCGCCCTGGGCTGCTCCGCTCTCGTCTCTCGATCTTTGGCGCCCCGGGCTGCTCTGCTCTCGTCTCACTCTTTTGAGCCCCAGGCTGCTCTCGTCTCTTGCTCTGTGTCGCCACAGGCTTCTCCGCTCTCGTCTCTTGCTCTTTGTCGCCCCAGGCTTCTCCACTCTCATCTCGTGCTCTTTGTCGTCCCAGGCTGCTCCGCTCCCGTCTCTCAATCTTTGTCGCCCCGAGCTGCTCCGCTCTCGTCTCACTCTTGCCCCCTCCTCTCCCTTATGTGGCCCCAAAGCCCCTGATCATGGGAGGGGGTAAACAAGCCTAATCTTTTTGCCCCCCCACAGTTTTGGCATTTCTTTCCTGCAGTCCTCACTCCTCTAACAGTGGCGGCTGCTTCGGGGGCTACGTGCTCGCTGGCAATACTTACGCCCCCACGATGCTGACGCTGCCTTCTCTCTCAGGGTTGCCCAGACACTTCACCCGTCCGGCTCGCTCATAGAAGGAGGCCAAGCGAGCTCCCAGGTAGGCAGGATAACCGCTGTCTGTGTGGGAAGGGAGAAAACCACCGAAGCCGTTATATATACCAAAGTATGGATCAAATACAGGGAGATGTCGTATTAAGACCCCTTCACCCAAACACAACTGAGGGCCGCATACCTCATATACACGAGAGCTGCAATACCAGACCTGGCCACACAAACAAGAGTGGCGCTGTTTTTAATACTAAAAATGAGAACTTACCAGCGGGCATTTCTGCCAGACGTCCGGAGATTTCTCTGAGTGCCTCGGCCCATCGAGAGGTGGAGTCGGCCATCATGCTGACGTGATAGCCCATGTCTCGGAAATACTCAGAGAGTGTGATTCCTGCAAGGTACGAAGTGGCGCATTCAATCCCTCAACCTGTACGACCAGCAGGGGGCGCCACACCCGAACCCTGCGCTTACCAGTGTAGATGGAGGCTTCTCTAGCCGCCACGGGCATGTTGGATGTATTGGCGACCAGTGAGGTTCTCTTCATGATGCTCTCCACTTTCCCGTCCGCCTCCATCGTCAGCTGGAACACAAAGCAGAACTCTCACGTGTGAACTGCAGCCATAAAGCGAGAAAAATAGCACCGCCGACTGCCAAAAACAACAGCTGCTCCGAAGCCGAGACTGCAGCCCGGCGATGTCGGGTGTGAGGTCAGACGAGGACTACGGACACTGTGCACAGACCTGAGGAGTCTCAGAGCGAAAAGCGCCAATGTGGGGAGGAGGAAGGAACACAAAATCCACTCAGATGGCAGAGCTGAAATCTCCCAACATTCCCTACTTGTTCAGTTTCTGAGCAGAACTTGCACACATTTTGTCCTCAATATACCAAGCATTGTACTGTCCCTCTCCACCTACATAAGTCAGTCCACACGTCTGCTGACTGTCTCCGAAAGCATCCAGCAGAATACTGAGTGCAGCTCTAGAGATCACTATAATGCTGGTGAGGTCACTATGCACATATATTACATTACTGATCCGAAGTTACATCCTGTATTATACTCCAGAGCTGCACTCACTAACGGTACACACTGACTCCAGAAGCAAAATAGTGAGTGCAGCTCTGCAGTATAATACAGGATGTAATTCGAGATAAGTTTATGTAATGTATGTACACAGTGACGGCACCAGCAGAATAGTGAGTGCAGCTCTGGGGTATAAAACAGGATGTAACTCAGGATCAGTAATGTAATGTATGTACACAGTGACTGCACCAGCAGAATAGTGAGTGCAGCTCTGGAGTATAATACAGGAGGTAACTCAGGATCAGTAATGTAATGTATGTACACAGTAACTGCCCCAGCAGAATTGTGAGTGCAGCTCTGGAGTATAATACAGGATGTAACTCAGGATCAGTAATGTAATGTATGTACACAGTGACTGCACCAGCAGAATAGTGAGTGCAGCTCTGGAGTATAATACAGGAGGTAACTCAGGATCAGTAATGTAATGTATGTACACAGTAACTGCCCCAGCAGAATTGTGAGTGCAGCTCTGGAGTATAATACAGGATGTAACTCAGGATCAGTAATGTATGTACACAGTGACTGCACCAGCAGAATAGTGAGTGCAGCTCTGGAGTATAATACAGGATGTAACTCAGGATCAGTAATGTAATGTATGTACACAGTGACTGACCCAGCAGAATAGTGAGTGCAGCTCTGGAGTATAATACAGGATGTAACTCAGGATCAGTAATGTAATGTATGTACACAGTGACTGACCCAGCAGAATAGTGAGTGCAGCTCTGGAGTATAATACAGGATGTAATGCATGTATACCATGTCTGCACTTTGTTTCTGGGTTCCTTCTATATGTGATCATCGCCTTTGACCACTTTCTGCCATTAGTGATGAGGACACTTGTCTCAGCCGCAGGTTCTCACCTCAGGGAAGTCCCTCAGGACTTCAGACATCTCGTTCCCTCTTTCTCCGCATCCTACGTAGATGATGACGTTGCTGTTGGAGTACTTGGACAATGACTGTGAGATCACAGTTTTACCACAACCAAAAGCCCCCGGGATGGCGGTGGTCCCACCTTGTACGCACCTGCGGAGGGAATCGCACATCAGTCTCGCTCACATGCGGCTCCATATTTCTCTATTTTCATTTCACCAATTTAATCCGGGGAATTACAGGACAAAACAGAGAATTTCTGAGACAAAGATCAGCAACCCCCAAAAAAAAGAAAAAGAAAAGAAAGAAGGGGAAATGAACGCTGAATCCAGCCAGTGACCGTGCCCCCCGTGATCAACCACAAAGGCGAGACAGGGCGGATTGCATTAGAAGCAACTGTGAAAGAACCATCGGTCGGGCGTTTACGTGGATGACGTTATGCGCTGACAGCAGAGATCCCGAAACTGTAAATCACACAGACGGGACCGGACTCACGGGAACAGGGCGTCCAGGACTCTCTGGCCGGTCAGCAGCGGGTGGTTTGCCGGCAGCTTCTCGGTCACTGGACGGACGGATCTCACCGGCCACACCTGCACCATGGTGAACTTCTCCTTCACACCCTCAAACTCCAGCTCCAGCACCACGTCCTGGGAGGGAAGGACAGAAAAGGGTTAAACCTCACCCCTCACATTACAGCAGGACATACTGGGTCGCATGGTGGGAGTAGTAGTGTCCACATATCATAAAGAAGAGTCAAGATGAATCCAATAATGGATTTCCAGGGACAACCGGCAGAATAGTGAGTGCAGCTCTGAGGTGTGAATGCTGCATAATGAATCGGCACCTGGATGAGGCGGAGGACGAAGCCTGATCTGCAGAGTTCAGCAATGCTACTTCTTGACGGCACAATTTTGCATTTTTGCGCTTTCGTTTGTTCCGCCACGCTTTTTTCCGGGAGCCATAATTCGTTTACGTTCTCGGCCCCAGACGCATTTACGCGGGTCGAGATGTAGTCTTGAATGACTCCATTTATTTTACAAAATGGACTGAAAAATGGGGAAAAAATCCAAGAGCGATGAAATCGTGTTCACGGGGTTTTAGTTTTATGGCTTTCATTCATTTTTTTTTTTTTTTTTTAACTACCGTATTTGGTTTCTGCTTTGAAGTGTAGAAAGGTTTTTTTTTCCCTTTCTCTGTTTGATGGCCTTGTCCAGCGTTAGTTATTTACCCTGCATAGTAATGCCTGCTCTGGCCTTGTGCTAATTGGTTAATTACTGATTGTGGCCTTTTGGTGGCTGAAGCTAGCAGACATTTCATTTCATATATATTTAGCTCTGGTTGGGATAGCACGCGTGCGGGCTCACGCGTGCAACAGATATTAAGTGCAACGGGATCGAGTGTTTTGCAGTTAGACAATGCAGTTGGGCAGGAGACAGGTAAGGTGCATAAGTTTTTCATGCACGCTTGCTTCTTGGTCAGTCGTACTACATTTGCATTGATCATATCAACCTGCTGCTTTTTTGTCTTCACCTCTGCTTTCTAACAACTCGCCTGCCCTTTTACACATTCTGTGCATTCTCTGCATATCCACCCCTCCCTTTTCCCCTCTCCCATGTATAACTCTAAGGCTCTATTGACATTTCTTACCCACACCAAACCATCCAAAACCACCATGCAGCACTCAAAACGTTCATACAAATCATCCCACCACCTGCTTTTTCTGTTTTTTCTCCTTTTAATAGTTGCAGGTGACATCTCCCCCAACCCTGGGCCTCCCTCCACCAGCATACATTACTCTCCTCCAGCTGCATATAGAAACCCTGCTAATCTTATTAACATTCAGTGCATGCCTTCTCCTCTCACTTTCCAATGTGCTCTCTGGAATGCACGGTCTGTGTGTAACAAACTGACTTACATTCACGATCTTTTTCTCTCTAATTCCCTTAACCTTCTGGCTATTACAGAAACCTGGATCCAGCATTCAGACACCACCGCTGCTGCCGCTCTCTCGTTTGGTGGGCTGAAATTTTCACATACCCCCAGACCTGAGAACAGACAGGGTGGAGGTGTTGGTTTGCTCCTTTCATCACAATGTGCTTTCCAGGTCATCCCCCCAGTTCCCTCACTTACATTTCCTTCCTTTGAAGTCCACGCCGTCAGACTCTTTAAGCCTTTCTCCTTACGAGTGGCGGTCGTTTATCGCCCTCCAGGCTCCTCCCGCCAGTTTCTAGACCACTTCACCACCTGGCTTACTCACTTTCTATCCTGTGACATTCCCACCCTCATCATGGGAGACTTTAACATCCCCATCAATGATCCGCTCTCCCAGTCTGCCTCTCATCTTCTTTCTCTAACTTCTTCATTCGGCCTCTCACAGTTTACTAATTCTCCTACACATGAGGACGGGAATACTCTGGACCTGGTTTTCTCCCGTCCCGGCTCGCTGCACGACTTTACTAATTCACCCCTCCCGCTCTCGGACCACAACCTTCTTTCCTTCTCTGTCAAGAATTGTCTCCTCACCCGGAACACCCCCACTTACCACACTTATCGGAATACACGTACCATTAATACCCAACAGCTTAGGGACAATCTCCACACATCTTTAGCCCCCATCTCCACCCTCTCCTGTCCAGACTTAGCATTGTCACACTTCAATAATACACTGAAGAATGCCCTAGATGAAGCAGCACCTTCTATACGCAGAAAGACCCGACACAGACAACGGCAGCCCTGGCACACAACGCAAACACGCTTTCTTCAGCGCTGCTCGAGGTGTGCAGAGCGGCAGTGGAGAAAATCTCTCTTAGTAGAAGACTTCATCCACTATAAGTTCATGCTCAAATCCTAAAACTCTGCCCTTCATCTGGCCAAACAATCCTACTTCACCACCCTCATCACCTCACTATCCAACAACCCAAGACGACTTTTTGAAACCTTAAACTCCCTCCTGAAACCTAAAGTACAGGCTCCCATCACCAACCTCAGCGGTGAGGATCTGGCCACTTATTTCCTAGAAAAAATCAACCACATCCATCAGGATATCTCAGCCCTATCTCCTCAGTGCCTGGATCCCCTTCCCGGCCGCAACTCAAGCTCACTAGACATCTTTGAGCCTGTTTCAGAAGAAGAAGTTTCCAAGCTCCTCGCTTCTGCTCGGCCTACAACCTGCAACAGTGACCCTATTCCTTCACAGCTCCTGCAGTCTCTCTCACCAGTGGTCACCACTCACCTGACTAAAATATTTAACCTCTCTCTTTCTTCAGGTATATTTCCCTCCTCATTTAAACATGCCATCATAACCCCTTTACTTAAAAAGCCATCCCTGGACCAGAACTGCACTGCTAACTACAGACCTGTCTCTAACCTTCCCTTCATCTCTAAACTCCTGGAACGCCTGGTCCACTCCCGTCTAATCCGCTATCTCTCGGATAACTCTCTTCTCGACCCCTTACAATCTGGTTTCCGCTCTTTACACTCTACTGAAACTGCCCTCACTAAAGTCTCTAATGATTTAATAACAGCTAAATCGAAAGGTCATTGCTCCCTGCTGATTCTCCTGGATCTCTCTGCCGCATTTGACACTGTGGATCACCAGCTCCTCCTCACTATGCTCCGCTCTATAGGCCTCAAGGACACAGCCCTCTCCTGGTTCTCCTCCTACCTCTCTGACCGCTCCTTCACTGTATCTTTTTCCGGCTCCTCTTCCTCTTCTCGTCCCCTTACTATCGGGGTCCCGCAGGGCTCAGTCCTAGGCCCCCTCCTCTTCTCTTTATACACTGCCCCTATTGGACAAACAATCAGTAGATTTGGGTTCCAGTATCATCTCTATGCTGATGACACCCAATTATACACTTCTTCCCCTGACATCACCCCTACCCTAATTCAAAATACCAAGGATTGTCTGTCTGCTGTCTCTAGCATCATGTCCTCCCTCTATCTGAAACTAAATCTCTCTAAAACTGAACTTCTTGTGTTTCTCCCCTCTACTAACATCACTCTACCTAACATCGAAATAACCCTGGAGGGTTCAACCATAACTCCCAAGCAGCATGCCTGCTGTCTTGGGGTCATATTCGACACTGAACTTTCCTTTACTCCGTACATCCGATCACTCAGTCGCTCTTGTCACCTGCATCTTAAAAACATCTCCAGAATCCGACCTTTTCTCACCTTTGAAACTGCTAAGACTCTTACTGTCGCTCTTATTCATTCTCGCCTGGACTACTGCAACTCTCTTCTGATCGGTCTCCCTCTTACCAAACTTTCTCCTCTCCAATCCATCCTGAATGTGGCAGCCAGGGTCATATTTCTGTCCAGCCGCTTCACCGATGCCTCCATCTTGTGCCAGTCATTACACTGGCTACCTATTCGCTACAGGGTCCAGTATAAACTCATCTCTCTCACCCACAAAGCTCTCCACTGTTCTGCACCGCCTTATATCTCCTCTCTCATCTCTGTCTATCGCCCTACACGTGCCCTCCGTTCTACAAATGACCTAAGACTAACATCCCCCGTAATCTGAACCTCGCACCTCCGCCTCCAAGACTTCTCTCGTGCTGCTCCAGCTCTCTGGAATGCACTTCCCCAGGCGATCAGACTGATACCTAGCCCTGACCTATTCAAGCGCGCTTTGAAAACCCATCTCTTCAAACAAGCCTACCACATCAACTACCCAGCAAGCTAACTTTGCCCTGTTCCCTCCTTCCAAATATTATTCTGAATCTGCACCCTACTATTCATCTGTCTCCACACCCTTCATGCACATGATAACTGCACTTGATACTTGTCTATTGCACTTAAACACACGGGCTGATGACCGGATCATGCAGCTTTATATGAAAATCCCTATTATAATTGCCAGACCTGAATTAACAAGCATTTCTCACCTACTGTGTCCCCCCATTTCCTTGTAGATTGTAAGTTGCGAGCAGGGACCTCACTCCTAATGTCACTGTTTGAATTGTCTTAACTTGTATTGAATTTATTGTCTGTACATGTCCCCGCTTAATTGTAAAGTGCTGCGGAATATGTTGGCGCTATATAAATAAAAATTATTATTATTATTATTATTATTATTTTGCAGATTCTAGAGGTCGGTGCAATTACGGAGAAACCCAACTTGTGTCGTTTACTCTATTGTTTTGGAATTTATTTTATAGTAAATTATTAAAGAAGATAATTAGTCAGACCTGCAGCTTTTTTCCCCTTACTGTGCCAATCGCCGGAGCTCATCTTCTGCGGTGAGGGGGGTTTCTTTCATGTTTTTTACAGTTACCAAACTTGGGGAGGCACAATGTTTTATCGCTTATTTGGAGGGAAGCGCACCGACCAAAAAGCAGCAAACCCGGCATTTTGATTATGCTTTACACAATTAAGAGGACGACGCAATTAATTCTGTGCTTTCAAAAGACCTGAATTATGGACGTTACCATACAGCAAGAATTAAGAGACCCCCACATCAAACCCCTGTCATGGCCGCCCAATCTCCAGCTCTGAACCCCAGACCTCTGGAATGTCATCAGGAGGAAGATGGAGAGTCACAAGCCATCAGACAAAGAAGAACTGCTGACATATGTACCAGGAGTGGCATAAGGTCACCCAAAAGCAGAATGAGAGACTGGTGGAAAGCAGCCGAGACGCAGGAAAGCTGGGGTTAACAATCATGAGGATTCCACAGAATACTGATCTCTGAACTCTTCCTGAGGTAAAACATTAGTATTGTTGTTTCTAAATTATTATGATCTTGTTTTCTTAGCATTATTTGAGGTCTGCATTTTTTGTTATTTTGACCATTTCTCATTTTCTGAAAATACAAAATTTATTGCTGGGAAATTTGGAGACATGTTGTCAGTAGTTTATAGAATAAAAGAGCAATTTACAATTTACTCAAAAATATAAAGAGGAAAATCAGAAACTAAACATTGTGCCGCGGGCTCTTCATTTCTGCCAGGGCTGTATATATAATTGTTTACAGCCGGTATCTGCCCTCTTTACAGATGCAAAACGCACACCCGTGCCTGAAGTAGAATGTACACATACGCTCTATGTCAAGAAGGTGACATCTCTGCGATACAACTCTTTAATTAAAGGGGGTCTCATTATTGAGATTCTCTGGAGCGTCTCATGAAACCAAATGATTTCAATTAGAAAAAGAGAAATGTAATGCTTCTTTTCTCCTTTGGGGGCGCTGCAGGAAAATCAAACACTTGCTTTTGGTTTCTTCCACAAAACCACAGACAACCAAGTTATTAAAAAAAAAAAAAAAAAAAAAATATTGTGTGTGTGGGGGGGGGGAGAGGATGCAAATGGTTGACAAATGTAAACCAACCCGTAGATCTTACCGAGGTGTCGTAGTGCCCAGGCGGTGCCAGGTAGGTGACTGTTCCCCGGTTGCGAGGAGGAAGCATAATGTTGTGTTTGATAAGGGAGTTCTCAAATACGGATCCATAGATGTCTCCTCCCGTGATGTGACTGCCGACCTACGGGAGAAACACAGAATTACACAATGAAGCAGGAGCAATGCGGAGCCGCCGGGCCTGAGGGGAGGCGGGCCGACGCCGGGCCTGAGGGGAGGCGGGCCGACGCCGGGCCTGAGGGGAGGCGGGCCGACGCCGGGCCTGAGGGGAGGCGGGCCGACGCAGCAATGCTGAGTCCGCTAGCGTAATATGAGGCGGATGATCAGTGCAATATCTGAGGCTGCGGCCGTGAGAGGAGGCGAGTCATGCGGCCAATGCAGAGACCGCGGGCGTGAGAGGAGGCAGGTGATCCAGGCAATATCTGGGGCTATGGGTGGGAGAGGAGGAGGAAATCCGGGCAATGCCGAGTCTGCGGGTGTGAGAGGAGGCAGGCGTTGTGGGCACTGCCGAGCACGCCGGTGTGAGAGGAGGCGAGCGTTGTGGGCACTGCCGAGCACGCCGGTGTGAGAGGAGGCGAGCGTTGTGGGCACTGCCGAGCACGCCGGTGTGAGAGGAGGCGAGCGTTGTGGGCACTGCCGAGCACGCCGGTGTGAGAGGAGGCGAGCGTTGTGGGCACTGCCGAGCACGCCGGTGTGAGAGGAGGCGAGCGTTGTGGGCACTGCCGAGCACGCCGGTGTGAGAGGAGGCGAGCGTTGTGGGCACTGCCGAGCACGCCGGTGTGAGAGGAGGCGAGCGTTGTGGGCACTGCCGAGCACGCCGGTGTGAGAGGAGGCGAGCGTTGTGGGCACTGCCGAGCACGCCGGTGTGAGAGGAGGCGAGCGTTGTGGGCACTGCCGAGCACGCCGGTGTGAGGAGGCGAGCGTTGTGGGCACTGCCGAGCACGCCGGTGTGAGAGGAGGCGAGCGTTGTGGGCACTGCCGAGCCCGTGGGTGTGAGGAGGAGGCGGCGAGTGTTGTGGGCACTGCCGAGCCCGTGGGTGTGAGGAGGAGAGCTATCCAGAGCATGATGTACAGAATAAATAATATAGTCAGATTAGGCGCAATAGGAAAACCGTCCGACTTATTACTTCGCCTGCCTCAGGTTGTAATGTCTGTGCACCACCTTGCTGATGGTTTTTCAATAACAATCAGAAGATCTATGGCAGCCGGTGAGGTCTGGTTAGAGAGGGTTGTACCGTTGACGTCAGGCTACTCACCCGGAGACTCCTCAATGGGGTGAACTCCCACTTGATGTCCTTGCTCAGGGCGGACACGTTCACACCCCGAGGGATGTAGATACTTTGTGTCGAGTCACTGATGTCTTTCAGGGGTCTCTGGATACCATCAAAAATGGATCCCATAATGCCAGGACCCAGCTCCACAGAGAGGGGCTTCCCGGTGCGTAGGACGGGGTCTCCCACCGATACACCGGCTGCAAGAGCGACGCTAAGGACATCCACAATATAGACACATCGAGCACAAGAAATCGTCCACCAAATCCTCAGATCCCAGGAAAAGCAGAGCCCAGATCTCTGACAAACTCACCTGTATCAGAGCATCCATAACAGAACACAAATGTGCAGTTCTGTGAAAAAGTGTTCACCCCCTTCCTGATTTCCTATTCTTTTTAATGTTTGTCACACTTACAACATATTTCCGATCACCAAACAAATGTAAATATTAGGGAAAGATAACAGAAGTAATCACAAAATGCAGTTTATAAGTGAAGGTCTTTATCATAAGGGAAAAAGAAATCCAAACCTACAGGGCCCAGTGTGAAAAAGTGATTGCCCCCTAACCCTAATAACTGGTTGGGCCACACATAGCAGCAACAACTGTAAACAAGCGTTTGTGATAACTGGCAATGAGTCTTTTACAACGATCTGGAGGAATTTTGGCCACTCATCTTTTGCAGAATTGTTGTAATTCAGCCACATTGGAAGGTTTCTGAGCATGAACCGCCTTTATACGGCCATTACAGCATCTCAAAAAGAATAAGGTCAGGACTTTGACTAGGCCACTCCAAAGTCTTCATTTTGTCTTTATTAAGCCATTCAGAGGTTGACTTGCTGGTGTATTTTGGATCATTGTCCTGCTGCATAAACCAAGTGCGCTTCAGCTTGAGGTCATGAACAGATGGCCGGACATTCTCCTTTAGGATTTTACGGTAGACAGCAGAATTCATGCTTCTATTTACCACAGGAAGTCTTACAGGTCCTGAAGCAGCAAAACAGTCCCAGATCACCATACTACCACCACCATAGTTTACTGTTGGTATGTTGTTCATTTTCTGAAATGCTGTGTTACTTCTACACCAGATATAATGGGACATTCACCTTCCAAAAAGTTCGACTTTTGTCTTTAGTCCAAAAGTCTTGGGGATCATCAAGATGTTTTCTGGCAAAACTGTGACGAGCCTTTATGTTCTTATTACTCAGAAGTGGTTTTTGTCTTGGATCTCTGCCATGCAGGCCGTTTTTGCCCAGTCTCTTTCTTAGGCCATGTGCACACGCTGCGGTTTTGCTGCGGTTATGGCCCTGCAGAACTGCAGCAGTTCCGCAGACATGGTACTTTACCATGTTAGCCTATGGGTTTTCAAAACCGCAGTGCTCATGCTGCGGTTTTTTACCTGCGGAAAAGCTGCGTTTTTTTTTTCCGCAGCATGTCAATTGTTTCTGCGGATTCTGCTGCAGTTTCACACCTTTAACATAGTAGAGGTGTGAAACCGCAGGGCCAAACCGCAGCAAAACCGCAGGTCACTTTACCTGCGGTTCCGCAGGAAAAAACCTGCAGGTGAATCTGCAGTGTGTGCACATACCCTTATGGTGGAGTCATGAACGTTGACCTTAACTGAAGCAAGTGAGGCCTGCAGTTCTTTGGACGTTGTTGTGGGGTATTTTATGACTTCTTGGATGAATCGTTGTTCTGCTCTTGGGGTAATTTTGGTGGGCCGGTCATTCCTGGGAAGGCTCTCCACTGTTCCATGTTTTTGCCATTTGTGGATAATGGCTCTCACTGTGGTTCGCTGGAGTCCCAAAGCTTTAGAAATCATTTTATAACCTTTTCCAGACTGCTAAATCTCAATTACTTTGTTTCTAATTTGTTAAAGAATTTCTTTGGATCACAGCATGATGTCTAACTTTTGAGGAACTTTTGGTCTTCACTTTGTCAGGCAAGTCCTATTTAAGTGATTTCTTGATTGAGAATAGGTGTGGCAGTAATCAGGCTTTGTGGTGGTTGGGGAATGTGAACTCCGCTTACCAAAGATGTCATAACCTACAGTTAAAACATAAATTAAGACGGTGTGGGGGGGCAATCACTTTTTCAAACAGGGCCATGTAGGTTTGAATTTCTTTTTCCCTTAACAATAAAGACCTTCATTTGAAAACTGCATTTTGTGATTACTTGTGTTATCGTTGTCAAACTTAAGTATTAGTTTGGTGATCTGAAACACTGAAGCGTAACAAACATGGAAAAGGATAGTAAATTAGGAATGGGGCAAACACATTTTTACACAACTAAGCCTGACCGTACTGCAAGTTCTGCACCGAACGGCACCAATATGCACGGGGTCCGAATTATTTATTGCTCAAGAGTTACATCCTGCATTATACCCCAGAGCTGCACTCACTATTCTGCTGGTGCAGTCACTTTGTACATACATTACATTACTGATCCTGAGTTACATCCTGTATTATACCCCAGAGCTGCACTCACTATTCTGCTGGTGCAGTCTCTGTGTACATACATTACATTACTGATCCTGAGTTACATCCTGTATTATACTCCAGAGCTGCACTCACTATTCTGCTGATGCAGTCACTGTATACATACATTACTGATCCTGAGTTACATCTTGTATTATACCCCAGAGCTGCACTCACTATTCTGCTGGTGCAGTCTCTGTGTACATACATTACATTACTGATCCTGAGTTACATCCTGTATTATACTCCAGAGCTGCACTCACTATTTTGCTGGTGCAATCACTCTGTACATACATTACTGATCCTGAGTTACCTCCTGTATTATACCCCAGAGCTGCACTCACTATTCTGCTGGTGCAGTCACTGTGTACATACATTACTGATCCTGAGCTACATCCTGTATTATCCTCCAGAGCTGCACTCACTATTCTGCTGGTGCAGTCTCTGTGCACCTACATTACATTACTGATCCTGAGTTACATCCTGTATTATACTCCAGAGTTGCACTCACTATTCTGCTGGTGCAGTCACTGTGTACATACATTACATTACTGATCCTGAGTTACATCCTGTATTATACCCCAGAGCTGCACTCACTATTCTGCTGGTGCAGTCACTGTGTACATACCTTACATTACTGAGCCTGAGTTACATCCTGTATTATACCCCAGAGCTGCACTCACTATTCTGCTGGTGCAGTCACTGTGTACATTACATTACTGATCCTGAGATACCTCCTGTATTATACTCCAGAGCTGCACTCACTATTCTGCTGGTGCAGTCACTGTGTACATTACATTACTGATCCTGAGTTACATCCTGTATTATACTCCAGAGCTGCACTCACTATTCTGCTGGTGCAGTCACTATGTACATACATTACATTACTGATCCTGAGTTACATCCTATATTATACTCCAGAGCTGCACTCACTATTCTGCTGGTGGAGTCACTGTGTACATACATTACATTACTGATCCTGAGTTACCTCCTGTATTATACTCCAGAGCTGCACTCACTATTCTGCTGGTGCAGTCACTGTGTACATACATTACATTACTGATCCTGAGTTACATCCTGTATTATATCCCAGAGCTGCACTCACTATTCTGCTGGTGCAGTCACTGTGTACATACATTACATTACTGATCCTGAGTTACATCCTGTATTATATCCCAGAGCTGCACTCACTATTCTGCTGGAGGAGTTGCTGTAAACCTCTGTACCCCCTGTATATCAGGTGCATATGCCCCCGGGCCCTGGATGAAGGATACAGGTCTCTTCGTACACTTGGATTGTGGCCATGTCTCCTTCCAGTCGGATGATCTCGCCGACCAGCTCGGAGTGTCCCACACGCACCAGCTCGTACATGGCCGCTCCCGCCATATTGGACGCAGTTACCACTGAGCGAGAAACAAGACCAAGGGTCAGATAGAGGAAGCGACGAGGACGATACGTATGGCGGCATTAATAGACTGGAGATAGAAGATATCCAGGGGTAGATGGGTGAAGATTCACGACATCGGTCCGTGCCCTTGAGGAATAATTCGGGGACACATCATACACTCAGCCCCCGGGCGTCCACCTCCCACCCGCCGATATACTGTACTCACCGGGACCGGAGACCCCGTGCACGTAACCGAACTTGCTCTCCCGCTCCTCGTCCCTGATCTTCGGTAGTTTTGAAAAATCCATGATTAAGTCTTAAAATTTCTGAAAACAACAAAAAAGTCACTTTACAGTAGACTGCTGCAAAGACGGAATTAAAGGGGAGCTCCTCCTAGAGATAAGAAGAGTGACCCGTGCTGGAGACGCCGGGCGACAACCAGAGGCCTCTGTACAAAAGGTTGTCAGGAAAAGCGTCCAGGCAAAGTCTGGGGGGCCGGGCTCATTACGGGGGCGCTCCTAACCCGTTTTGTGGCTCCCTGCAATGTTCTGATCTACTTTTATTAGATTTTTTGCAGGAGGCCGACGGAACAGACAATGATTCTGATATTTCGACATTTTTCACCGTGTTTGATAAATATTCTGATATTTTATACGTTTTTAAACTTTTGCAAACAGATTGAAAAAAAATAAAAGAAAATAAAGAAATAACTTCATAAACGTTCTCTCCGATTTTAAGCTTTTGAGAAATGGAAATGATTTCTACTGTACAGGGCTGTGCAAAAGATTTAGGCAGGTGTGGAGGAAAAAAAACGCAGCCGAGTAAGACGCTTCGCACATTGAAGGGTTAATAGATTATTCATTCCCTTTGTATTTTGGGAATTGATTGAAATAAAAGGGAAAAACGAAATCCCGTGGATATTCGGCAAGCGCCCGGCGCCCTCGTCACTTCTAAGCAGCAGGAGCGCCGGGTAATGAATGAGATCCGAGGAGCGCCACTTACGGGTTCACGGACGATGGACTCCGCCGCGCCTGGAAGTGACGTCACGAGCTGGAAATCTGCGATCGATCACCTAGAAGGAAGCAGAAGAGCAAATATGTAGGTGCCCCGGAAAGCTGAGGAAAAACGGTAATGGACGTCACCTGCGGGCATCACCATGGAAGCAAAAGACGTGATCACATTATGAGGAATTCGGCAGTGTAAAGCATGGGGGAGAGGGATGGGCTCGTGTAACAAGCGGGGGGATTACAGACCGTACACAGCACACGCCCCACAATCCCGGGAATCTCTCAGCCCAGTACGGATTCATCACCAAACTAACAGGTCAAGTGGCGGCTGCGTGTGAATGGAGGAGGGGCGAGGAAGCAGAGCCTGTACCCCACCCTCCGAGGTGTCACACGATCCCCCAGCCTTGCAGCATCTGTCACGTCTGCAGACGAGCCTCCGATCAGTGCAGCTTTCTAAGAGGCCGACGTCAGTCACAGGACAGAATGGCTCCAGAGAACAAGACATGCAACTGTCCTTCCTGCGGTGGTCGGGGAATATCAGCTCCAGGACCCTCGGCCATCTGCCCGCCCAGGATACATTGTAGTGGTGCTGTCGGACCGCGGCGTCCCCGGCTGCCACCAGTCCATAGAGCGACCGCAGTATAAAGAGATCGCTACCGGGAAAACACCGGACGAGAGCTGCACAACGTCAGAATACACAGAAATGAGAGGAAGTGGGGTCAGGATTAGGAAACATCTTCCAAGAACTTCCCCAACCAGTCACATCATTCACACCCTGGACCACAAGTCACAGCACATCTACAGCTGGCATCACATGGCCGGGTGCTGCTAGCAATGCGTCTACCTACCGGAGGAGAGGGCTCAGCGTCTACCTACCGGAGGAGAGGGCTCAGCGTCTACCTACCGGAGGAGAGGGCTCAGCGTCTACCTACCGGAGGAGAGGGCTCAGCGTCTACCTACCGGAGGAGAGGGCTCAGCGTCTACCTACCGGAGGAGAGGGCTCAGCGTCTACCTACCGGAGGAGAGGGCTCAGCGTCTACCTACCGGAGGAGAGGGCTCAGCGTCTACCTACCGGAGGAGAGGGCTCAGCGTCTACCTACCGGAGGAGAGGGCTCAGCGTCTACCTACCGGAGGAGAGGGCTCAGCGTCTACCTACCGGAGGAGAGGGCTCATCGTCTACCTACCGGAGGAGAGGGCTCATCGTCTACCTACCGGAGGAGAGGGCTCATCGTCTACCTACAGGAGGAGAGGGCTCAGCATCTCCCTACAGGAGGAGAGGGCTCAGCATCTCCCTACAGGAGGAGAGGGCTCAGCATCTCCCTACAGGAGGAGAGGGCTCAGCATCTCCCTACAGGAGGAGAGGGCTCAGCATCTCCCTACAGGAGGAGAGGGCTCAGCATCTCCCTACAGGAGGAGAGGGCTCAGCATCTCCCTACAGGAGGAGAGGGCTCAGCATCTCCCTACAGGAGGAGAGGGCTCAGCACCTACCGGAGGAGGTAACCTCCTGCTCGCCCAGTACCTCGCTCACACATGGGCCCCACAGCAGCCTTCACACCATACACCAGGATGGAGGTTACCTCAGTATAAGGAGCCTGCCAGAAGCGGGGTCCCTGCAGTCCCAGGGGAGCCACGGATCCTATGGCCACAGCACTAGTGAGGGGTCCTCAGCCCGCCGCACGCAGCAGAGGATGATGCTGCAGCTCCCTGTGCCGCTGTCATCTCTGCGCTGCTGATGCGATGAGTCACCAAATTTCCAAGCTGCTTCTCTAAAAGAGGAAGCTGCAGATTGAGCCTGACGTCCACACACTGCGGAGCACTGGCTGCACCCCCCCAGACATCGCCGGCGGCAGAGGCACCCCGGTATCCCCCCCACACACTGTGTGACCTTGTTGTTTGCTACAAAGGTCAAGGCAAGGTCAAAGGGGCATCACAAAAAAACTGCAGAAACCCACATCTCCCACTGGGGTAGAGGAAGGGTTAAGCTTCTTTTAAAGGGGTCCTGCAATGGGGACTTGCTCCTTTAATTATTTGCATCATACAGAGACCCCAATAAAATTGAACTACAGCCAATAGAAGACCGAGGCCCCAGCATGTTTTTTGCGTCCCCCAATTCCTAAGCCCCCGTCACAGACTTATATTAGGGGTCTTCGGATTTATCCGGCATTTTTCAATTCCCTGATCTCCGCTTGCAGTCATTAAATAGAAACCCTAAAACTGACCCAACAGTCCTCACCGCTGAGGTTCTGTTACAGCGGTATCTTCCTCCTCCTCTATGAGAGCCATTCTCCTTCTGAAACAATGGAACAATGTATCAGCGCGGGAAAGTGTCCGGACAGGAGCGACTCGCTCACAGGGTATGGACGACGCCATCAGGACGGGTTTTATGGAGGAAAACAGGAATATTCTCATTCACTTGCAGCAAGCAGAGCTCTTAACAATAACGAGAAAGGAAAATGCAAATTGTATTAGAAAACCGCGGCCGTTCAGTGAGCTGCAGAGCAGAAATCAACATGCGGCTGAGCCTTACTATTCAACACACGGCGACAGGGTGAGCCCATCCCCCGCGGAAACGGCCACAGGAATATACCTGTATACCAGCGAGAGGTGTGCGGGGAAAGTCTAACCTCCCCTGTGTCCTTGCAGCATGAGGAGTGTGTGGAGAACTGTGCAGAACACAATGTAACAAGAGTAATCAACAGGAGGAAACAGACATTAACCCTTTCCATGATCATAGCAGCCAGCAGAACCATAAAGGAGCCGCCTGCTGCAGGACTACAAGTCCCAGCAGTGCACAGCTTCCATGGCCAGACCAGTAATGAATAGTGAAGCCACAGTGGTGTCCCCCCCCACACCAGTACTCACAGTCAGGGTCCACTGGGATGAATGGAGACCTCAGGGGGAGAGTCACATGAGGAGGTGCACACTTCCCTGTTCACTGCTCAGCTGACGGGTCACCTGACTGTGAGCACAGCCTCACTGAGCCAACTGGAAGATGAATCATCACCCTCCTCTGTGCAGGAGAAGCTGCTGCTCCACACAGTACAAGGGAAGCAGTGGAATAATTCCATAACTGTGCGCCGCCACTTTAAGAAAAAAAAAAAAAGATTTCTACAGAGCGACAATATAATCTATAGGAAAATAACAGAGAAACCCCAGAACCAAGGTCACATTACCACCCGCAGAGCATGAGCTCTGCCCCCCAACCCATGGAGACCCCCGACCCCACAAGGTAGTGACCGGAGGTGTCTGGCACCCTGGCTGCGATGCTCTGCGTCTTCTCACACCCCTGTACCAGGCACGTCTCACACACATCAATGACGATGCAAAACGGGAGCAGGCCCACGGGAGGCAGCGTGCGCAGAGGGAGAAGGCCCACGGGAGGCAGCATGCGCAGCGGGAGAAGGCCCACGGCAGGAGGTGTGCATCGGGGAGGAGCGTGCACCGAGGGAGCAAACCTCCCACAAGACCTGCCACACACCGGGAACACTCCACAAGATCCGCCTCATATCGGGAACCCCCCACAAGACCCTCCGTACACTGGGAACCCCCCACAAGACCCTCCGTACACTGGGAACCCCCCACAAGACCCTCCGTACACTGGGAACCCCCCACAAGACCCTCCGTACACTGGGAACACCCCACAAGACCCTCCGTACAGTGGGAACACCCCACAAGACCCTCCGTACAGTGGGAACCCCCCACAAGACCCTCCGTACACTGGGAACCCCCCACAAGACCCTCCGTACACTGGGAACCCCCCACAAGACCCTCCGTACAGTGGGAACACCCCACAAGACCCTCCGTACAGTGGGAACACCCCACATTAGTGCCTTATCTGTGGATCCCCATTCTCGGAGCGGTGCCATTGGATCCGTCACTCACAACCAAAACGTTCTAGGGAATCTTGTGGTCTCCACACTGCACTGCTCCTGTGCGGCGGCGTCACGTGGAGGGTCCGGGGGGGGGGGCTGCATTCCTCACACAGCGCAGATAATGGAGACACTGATGTTGTCACCCGACCACGGAAAATGAATTTCTAAAGCCCCTTATGTAAAAGACGACTCATCATTGTGGGACGAGACGTTGTGCCACATTCTCATCGCCCGTGTGACTGAGCTCGCCATTTCCCCACCTCTTCTTGCTGTCAGTGAATTGATCCATCCGATGAACACAGGTGCGGACTCTCAGCGTCAGAGCGCGGCGTCTTACAGTGAGGAGCCTGCGACCGGGATGTTACCGTTCACTGACAACAAGCGGAGAATGTTTACATAAGGGACACCGCCGATAAAGAGAGATCCAGCACCATGGCGACATCGGCCCCCCCCCACTGTGGGCGACATCGGGCCACCCCCCCCTACTGTGGGCGACATCGGGCCACCCCCCCCTACTGTGGGCGACATCGGGCCACCCCCCCTACTGTGGGTGACATCGGGCCACCCCCCCCTACTGTGGGTGACATCGGGCCACCCCCCCCACTGTGGGCGACATCGGGCCACCCCCCCCTACTGTGGGCGACATCGGGCCACCCCCCCCTACTGTGGGCGACATCGGGCCACCCCCCCTACTGTGGGCGACATCGGGCCACCCCCCCCACTGTGGGCGACATCGGGCCACCCCCCCCCACTGTGGGGGACATCGGGCCTCCCCCCCCACTGAGGGCCATCTCTTGGCACAAGACCCCAGGAGCGCCCAGGTCACACCAGACATCAGATCCCCCCCCTCCGGCTGCGGTGTCACAGTGTATCCGGAGGAGACCCTTGGGGGTCTCGGGACCCATCATAGTATCTTCAGTAATGTTCTTTTCATGGGGAGTAGCAGGCCGGAGCCGCTGTGACCCCGAGCCCCCGACATTACCCTCCCCGGGACAAGCACTGTACACAAGGCCCCCGGCCTGTAATATACGGGATATATCACATTATACCGCCCCTCCCCCACTAATACTGAGCAGAGCCGCGACCTGTAATCAGCGGCCGCCGCCATCCTCTGGTCACAGGTGACCGAGCTCTAGATGATTAGAGTACAGCAAAGAGCCGCGCAGCAGCAGCAGCCACCAGCTATAATGGACGGTGCGATTTCTCATTTTTACAACCACCATTTTATTTTTTTTTTATTTGAAGTCACTTTGAGGGGTCTATATGATAGAAAATACCCAAAAGTGACACCATTCTAAAAACTGCACCCCTGACCGTACTCAAAACCACATTCCAGAAGTTTCTTATCCATTTACGTTCTTCACAGAAACTGAAGCAACGTGGAAGGAAAAAATGAACACGTAACTTTTTTTTTTTACAAACATTTTACTTCAGGACCAATTTTTTTTATTTTCACAAATGTAAAAAGAGAAAATGAGCCACAAAATGTGTTGTGCAATTTCTCCTGGTACACAGACACCCCATATGTGTGGGGGTAAACCACTGTTTGGGCGCACGGCAGGGCTTGGAACGAAGGGGAGCGGTTTGACTTTTTCAATGCAGAATTGGCTGGAATTCAGATCGGACGCCATGTCACGTTTAGAGAGCCCCTGATGTGCCCAAACAGTGGAAACCCCCCACAAGTGACACCATTTTGGAAACTAGACCCCCTAAGGAACTTATCTAGATGTGTGGTGAGAACTTTGAATCCCCAAGTCCTTCACAGAAGTTTATAACATAGAGCTGTGAAAACAAAAAATCATATTTTTTCCACAAAAATGATGTTTTCACCCCCAAATTTTTACTTTCACAAGATTAACAGGAGAAATTAGACCCCCAAAGTTATTGTGCAATTTGTCCTGAGTAAGCTGATGCCCCATATGTGGGGGGTGAACCACTGTTTGGGTGCATGGTAGGGCTCGGAAGAGAAGGAGCAGTTTGACTTTTTGAATGCAAAATTGGCTGAAATCAATGGTGGCGCCATGTCACGTTTGGAGACCCCTGATGTACCTAAATAGTGGAAACCCCCCAATTCTAAATCCAACCCAAACCCCAACACACCCCTATCCCTAATCCCAACCCGGCCGGCAGATCTCGGTGGGCGCACTGCGCATGTGCCCGCCATTTTCTTCCCGGAAGAAGCCGGCGGCCATCAGGGGAAGCAGGAGGACCGAGGACCACCAGGAGGTTATTGGGGGGGGATCGGGGACACTATTTCTCTCTCACACACTATTAAACAGCACGTCAGACTTTTTTTTTTCCGGTCGCCGTTATACAGTTAATAACGGCGATCGCAAAAGCGGGGTGGGTAAAAACCGACCCGAATCATGTTCTTTGGGGTCTCGGCTACCCCGGCATTCGAGACCACGGAGAAAATCCAACTCTGGGGGGCGCTATACATTTTTTCCACAGCACCGTGAATGAACGGCGCTGTGGTTTAAGTACACTTAACTACGGCCGTTAAAAGGCGTCTCGGCGGTCATTAAGGGGTTAATAATAATAAAATGCACGGTGCGATCTAATAATAATAATAATAATATAACGGACGGTGCGATCTAATAATAATAATAATATAACGGACGGTGCGATCTAATAATAATAATAATAATATAACGGACGGTGCGATCTAATAATAATAATAATAATAACGGACGGTGCGATCTAATAATAATAATAATAATATAACGGACGGTGCTATCTAATAATAATAATAATAATATAACGGACGGTGCGATCTAATAATAATAATAATATAACGGACGGTGCTATCTAATAATAATAATAATATAACGGACGGTGCGATCTAATAATAATGATAATAATATAACGGACGGTGCTATCTAATAATAATGATAATATAACGGACGGTGCGATCTAATAATAATAATAATATAACGGACAGTGCGATCTAATAATAATAATATAACGGACGGTGCGATTTAATAATAATAATAATATAACGGACGGTGCTATCTAATAATAATGATAATATAACGGACGGTGCGATCTAATAATAATGATAATATAACGGACGGTGCGATCTAATAATAATAATAATATAACGGACGGTGCGATCTAATAATAATAATAATATAACGGACGGTGCGATCTAATAATAATAATAATATAACGGACGGTGCGATCTAATAATAATGATAATATAACGGACAGTGCGATCTAATAATAATAATATAACGGACGGTGCTATCTAATAATAATGATAATATAACGGACGGTGCGATCTAATAATAATAATAATATAACGGACAGTGCGATCTAATAATAATAATGATAATATAACGGACGGTGCGATCTAATAATAATAATAATAATATAACGGACGGTGCGATCTAATAATAATAATAATATAACGGACGGTGCGATCTAATAATAATAATAATAATATAACGGACGGTGCGATCTAATAATAATAATAATAATATAACGGACGGTGCTATCTAATAATAATGATAATATAACGGACGGTGCGATCTAATAATAATAATAACGGACAGTGCGATCTAATAATAATGATAATATAACGGACGGTGCGATCTAATAATAATAATATAACGGACGGTGCGATCTAATAATAATAATAATATAACGGACGGTGCGATCTAATAATAATGATAATATAACGGACGGTGCGATCTAATAATAATGATAATATAACGGACGGTGCGATCTAATAATAATAATAATATAATGGACGGTGCAATCTAATAATAATAATAATATAACGGACGGTGTGATCTAATAATAATAATAATATAACGGACGGTGTGATCTAATAATAATAATAATATAACGGACGGTGCGATCTAATAATAATAATATAACGGACGGTGCGATCTAATAATAATATAACGGACGGTGCGATCTAATAATAATAATAATATAACGGACGGTGCGATCTAATAATAATATAACGGACGGTGCGATCTAATAATAATAATAATATAACGGACGGTGTGATCTAATAATAATAATAATATAACGGACAGTGCGATCTAATAATAATAATAATATAACGGACGGTGCTATCTAATAATAATATAACGGACGGTGTGATCTAATAATAATAATAATATAACGGACGGTGCGATCTAATAATAATATAACGGACGGTGTGATCTAATAATAATAATAATATAACGGACGGTGTGATCTAATAATAATAATAATATAACGGACGGTGCGATCTAATAATAATAATAATATAACGGACGGTGCTATCTAATAATAATAATAATATAACGGACGGTGTGATCTAATAATAATATAACGGACGGTGCGATCTAATAATAATAATAATATAACGGACGGTGCGATCTAATAATAATAATATAACGGACGGTGCGATCTAATAATAATAATAATAATAATAATATAACGGACGGTGTGATCTAATAATAATATAACGGACGGTGCGATCTAATAATAATAATAATATAACGGACGGTGCGATCTAATAATAATAATATAACGGACGGTGCGATCTAATAATAATAATAATAATATAACGGACGGTGCTATCTAATAATAATAATAATAATATAACGGACGGTGCTATCTAATAATAATATAACGGACGGTGTGATCTAATAATAATATAACGGACGGTGCGATCTAATAATAATAATAATATAACGGACGGTGCGATCTAATAATAATAATATAACGGACGGTGCGATCTAATAATAATAATAATAATATAACGGACGGTGTGATCTAATAATAATATAACGGACGGTGCGATCTAATAATAATAATAATATAACGGACGGTGCGATCTAATAATAATAATATAACGGACGGTGCGATCTAATAATAATAATAATAATATAACGGACGGTGCGATCTAATAATAATAATAATAATATAACGGACGGTGCTATCTAATAATAATATAACGGACGGTGCGATCTAATAATAATATAACGGACGGTGCGATCTAATAATAATATAACGGACGGTGTGATCTAATAATAATAATAATATAACGGACGGTGTGATCTAATAATAATAATAATATAACGGACGGTGCGATCTAATAATAATAATAATATAACGGACGGTGCTATCTAATAATAATAATAATATAACGGACGGTGTGATCTAATAATAATATAACGGACGGTGCGATCTAATAATAATAATAATATAACGGACGGTGCGATCTAATAATAATAATATAACGGACGGTGCGATCTAATAATAATAATAATAATATAACGGACGGTGTGATCTAATAATAACATAACGGACGGTGCGATCTAATAATAATAATAATATAACGGACGGTGCGATCTAATAATAATAATAATATAACGGACGGTGCGATCTAATAATAATAATATAACGGACGGTGCGATCTAATAATAATAATAATAATATAACGGACGGTGTGATGTCATAATGACAGTGGACGGTGCGATCTAATAATAATAATATAACGGACGGTGTGATCTAATAATAATAATAATAATATAACGGACGGTGCGATCTAATAATAATAATAATAATATAACGGACGGTGCGATCTAATAATAATAATAATATAACGGACGGTGCGATCTAATAATAATAATAATATAACGGACGGTGCGATCTAATAATAATAATAATAATATAACGGACGGTGTGATGTCATAATGACAGTGGACGGTGTGATCTAATAATAATAATATAACGGACGGTGCGATCTAATAATAATAATATAACGGACGGTGCGATCTAATAATAATAATAATAATATAACGGACGGTGTGATGTCATAATGACAGTGGACGGTGCGATCTAATAATAATAATAATATAACGGACGGTGCGATCTAATAATAATAATATAACGGACGGTGCGATCTAATAATAATAATAATATAACGGACGGTGCGATCTAATAATAATAATAATATAACGGACGGTGCGATCTAATAATAATAATAATAATATAACGGACGGTGCGATCTAATAATAATAATAATATAACGGACGGTGCGATCTAATAATAATAATAATATAACGGACGGTGCGATCTAATAATAATAATAATATAACGGACGGTGCGATCTAATAATAATAATAATAATATAACGGACGGTGCGATCTAATAATAATAATAATATAACGGACGGTGTGATGTGATTATGACAGTGGACGGTGCGATCTAATAATAATAATAATATAACGGACGGTGCGATCTAATAATAATAATAATAATATAACGGACGGTGTGATCTAATAATGACAGTGGACGGTGTGATCTAATAATAATAATAATAATATAACGGACGGTGTGATGTGATTATGACAGTGGACGGTGTGATCTAATAATGACAGTGGACGGTGTGTTTGCGGGGGGGCAGCGGATGCCCGGAGTCTCCGGTAATGGCGGCACCCTCGCCCTCCTCCCGGTGGTGATGGAGACCCCTCCGGTGCCGCCGCTCACCTGCCGCTCCCGCCGCTCCGTGTCTCAGGCCCGGCCGGCAGTGATAGTGACGGCTCCTCTCCTCCTCGCACCGCAGAAGCTCCCGGCCGTCATGGATCAGCTGACCGCGCCTCCCTCACGTAATATCGCGATGGCATCCCGGCATCAGCGCCCGCCATCTTGGACGAGGGTCATCTGCCAGTCCATGGAGGATCGATGCGTGACGTCACAGACATGCGCACTCTGTCTGACTGGGCGCACTCGGCTTTAGCCCCCCAGGGTTCCCAGCCTGACATTTTGTTTTTCTCTGGACAATTTATCAAAAAATCAAAGACAGATTATAATTTTTTTTTTACAAGCATTGGAAAACCATAATAAACCCTTCTTATTATAAGAGATGTGTCTGCAGCCATCATTCTGCTGTCAGACTGCAGCTGCCGCCACTGTACAATGATAATTACAGTCAAGAGAATCCAAACAAGATTCTTCAATGTTAAAAATATCACCGATGCCTTAACCATGCCTTATTCCAGGAATTCCTGATGCCCCAGCAGCCGCCCCCGAGCCGTGGTTGCTATGGGCAACGGCCCCCCTTCGCCCCCCCCTTAATTGTTCACTATTTTTTTTATTTTTACTGTTTTAGCACCTAGACCCTGCGGCCGATCTTCTTACTGCCACAGAGAAGTATTTCTGTACAGAAATAGTGGAAACGCAGTCTCCAATGAAGCCCACCATTGTGTACCAAGATGGCGGCGATGGAGGCTTTCCGTAGATCCCTGGCTGCCATGACCATCCATTGTGTGCCACAACCGCATCGCCGGAGGGGCCTGGGCGAAGGAACGCTCCCACAGCACGACCTCTCAGCGATCAACAGCGGCATTGAAGAGGTTAATCACAGCTCGCTCCAGGCGATGCCAACAGAGATGTCTAACAGCTCCCACGCCGTATGCCCACACTGTACACCCGCAACGTACCCTCACACCACACCCGTTCCGCACTCTTGCGCCAAACACGCCGTATATCCGTGCCGTACTCTCGCACCAAACACTCACACCGAACACCTGTGCCGCACTCTCGCACCAAACACTCACACCGTACATCCGTGCCGTACTCTCGCACCGAACACCTGTGCTGCACTCTCGCACCAAACACTCACACCGTACATCCAAGCCGTACTCTCGCACCGAACACCTGTGCTGCACTCTCGCACCAAACACTCACACTGTACATCCGTGCCGTACTCTCGCACCGAACACCTGTGCCGCCCACTCTCACCAAACATTCACACTGTACATCCGTGCAGAACTCTCGCATCGTACACCTGTGCCGCAATCTTGCACGAAACACACACTGCACATCTGTGCTGTACTTCTCGCACCATACACTCATGTCATACACCTGCATAGTACACTCACTCCATATACCTGCATTGTATACTCACACTGTACACCTGTGCCATACTCTTGCACCGTACACCCGCACAGTACACTTACGCTGTACACCCGTGCTGTGCAGACGCATTGTACTCTCGCACCATACACCTGTGCCGCACTCTTGCACGAAACACACACTGTACATCCGTGCCGTACTCTCGCACCGAACACCTGTGCTGCACTCTCGCACCAAACACTCACACTGTACATCCGTGCCGTACTCTCGCACTGTACACCTGTGCCGCACAAAACACACACTACATATGTGCCGCACTCTCGCACCAAACATCTGTGCTGCACTCTCGCACGAAACACACACTGTACATCCGTGCTGTACTCGCGCACCGTACACCGACCTGCGCCAGACTCTCGCACTCTACATTCACACTGTACACCCACACAGTACACTCATGCCGTACATCCTGCACTGTATACTCGCACTGTACACCTGTGCCATACACTTGCACCGTACACCCGCACAGTACACTTACGCTGTACACCCGTTCTGTGCAGACGCATTGTACATTCGCACTGTACACCCATGTCGTAGACCCGCGCCTTACACTTGCATCACGCACCCGCAAAGTACACTCATGCCGTACACCCACGCCTTACACTTGCATCACGCACCCGCACAGTACACTCATGCCGTACACCCGCGCCTTACACTTGCATCACGCACCCGCACAGTACTCATGCCGTACACCCGCGCCTTACACTTGCATCACGCACCCACACAGTACACTCATGCCGTACATCCTGCATAGTACACTCACACCGTCCACCTGCACTGTATACTAGCACAGTACACCTGTGCCATACACTTGAACCGTACACCCGCACAGTACACTTACGCTGTACACCCGTGCTGTGCAGACGCATTGTACATTCGCACTGTACACTCATGCCGTACACCCGCGCCTTACACTTGCATCACGCACCCACACAGTACAAGCATGCCGTACACCCGCGCCTTACACTTGCATCGCGCACCCGCACAGTACACTCATGTCGTACACCCACACCATACACTTGCATTGTATACCCGTGCCATACACCTGCTCAACAAGTGTCACGTATATGTGCAGCACACGTTCACAAGAAGTTAACTTTAATGTATAATTTCTTAGTTTTTTTAAATGATAAAACATAATAAAAGCTTTCTTTAACATTTTGAATTTTATATTTTTTTTCACTATGTGTCCGTTATATATAAAGATACTGTATAGGAGATGACAGTTGGTGCTTGCAGAGTTCTATGGTGGTGAAAAGAGGTGGGAGGAGCTAGAGGAAGACACAAAAAAGGGAGGAGCTAGATGAAGACACACAGAAGGGGTGGACACCAGCCTGATTAAGGAGATAGACCGGCTCGAAGCATGCAGCAATGAATAAAAGATTTTTTTACTGATTCCCCAGTGGTACACCATTTCCTTATCAGTGGCACCACTGAACCAAACCATTTTCTTTTCTCCCTTCCTTGGATTATACTGCACGAGGAACAGTGTAAAAAATAAAGCCAATTCTTCACCTACGGTTGATTTGTTCATTCTGCCTCCCAAAGATCGCAGTAAGGCTCGGCGCACATTTATCCTGCACTCTGCACTGAGCGCTTACACCGGGGTTTCCGTGTAATTCTCTTAAATACGTGATTCAGATGGAATCTCTGGCGGAAGATTCCCTATAATGAGGCAGATGGAGGCACTGTGGGCGCGTCTGAGCTGTGATCCGGCAGTGTCCGTCTTTTTAGGCGTGTATAAAATGCAGTCGACCACAGTTTTGTGCACTTCTGAAAAGAAGGACATCACTGAACAGAGGCTAAGTGGAGTCCAGAGTAACTCTGCTGTCTCATTATAGTGAATGGATCCATTGGGGGTTTCATCTGAATCTCGTCACTCAGAGATTAAGGCCGGCGCCACACTAGAGAGGAATACGGATGAGTGAGAGGCGTTAAAAAACACGCATTGCACACGGCCCAATGATTCTCTATGGGGTAGCTCCCATAAGACGTATTTTTGTCACATATTTTTTAAGGGCCGAGCCAATCGCAGCATGCTGGGACTGTCAGCGTAGTACGGCCGTAGTACGCCAATGCAAGTCTATGGGTGCGCAAAAAATACGGATTACACACGGACCACACATGTGACCAGCGAGAAATGCGCCAGACTTCACTTGGTGACAGGAAATGGGCCAATCCATCATCAGGAAGCTTAGACATGCAAATTAGCTCAAATAGCGCTCCAGCCACCCAGGAAGTGCACCTCCACGGAGTCCTGCAGCGTCATGTCTGGCCACAGTAATGTGGAGCTCCTAATTGTGTTGGTCCAGGAAAGGTCTGAACTTTGGGACCAACGGGATGCCCATTATTCCGACAGGTCCAGAAAAGAGGCGGCATGGAGGCGCACATGTGTGCACATGTTCCCAGACTTTGCCCAACGGCCACGTGAGGAGCAACAACAAATTCGTAAGTAAAGGCCAGAAGTGAGCTTTTTGAAAAGTAGCCCCTACAATCCTAGACTGTGTATGTAGGTCTCCCGGTTTGCTAACGAAAAATTTAGCTAAAAACGCCCCTACTAGGCCACGTGACTATGTGAAATGTAGGGAATATTGCTTGGCACAATTCCCAAAGGTTACAGTCCCTTTTCACTTCACATTGCAGTTGAGGATGTGATGAGACGCTGGCGCAGCATCCGCGACCAGTACCGGCAGGTAAGACAGCAGAGGGCCAGGAGTGGGGCAGCAGCGCCGACCAAGCGGAAATACATATACTTTGACCGCTTGTCATTTTTGGCACCCAGTATGGATCTCAGACCGTACGTACAGACATCACACCACATGACACATTTGCTTTTTAGGGTCAGAGCTACATTTGTTTTTTTTGTACATTTCCTAACAGAACTCAGTCCATCCTCACAGAGAGGGAGACAGGGTCGGACACTGAGCCCATTATAGACCCGGACGGGGGGGATGTGAAGAGGTGGCTGGCCCATGTTCTGACCCGAGTGTTTGCCACCCCCAAGCTCCACCAGCATCAGGTTCTGGACCTGGTCCAGAACCAGCAGAGCCACCAGCAGCCAGCAACGTAGAAGACCCCGGCAACAGCAGCAGCCCTACTGGCCGTCATGAGGGGTCCCCCCAGCCTGCAGCCGTAGGCCGCCACGGGAGACGGAGAAGAGACAACACTGCCTCTGAAACCCGGAGGCATGTAGACACAGGTGTCCTCAATTACCTGTCCAGGGCTGCCCAGGATGAGGGTGAAGAGGCACATGCCCGAAGCCTGGCCTGGTACCTCCGTCCCCTACCCCGTGAAATGAGGCTACGTGTGCGAGGATCCATTCAGATCCTAATTGATGCATGCACACACCCCAATGACCCATATGAGTTGTTTGAGTATCTTGAGAGGTGGCAGCTCTCAACTCGTAACCGTCTCCGCCTTGCCTGACAACCAGATGTGCATGCTCAGTTAGGATCTGAAGTTCCGCCTGCACGTGTGCCTACACCTCCACCCATCCCCCCCCCCCCCCCCAAACCAACCTTGGCAACAACAGGGCCAAATAGCAGCCTATAACAAACCTGCCCAATATGGCCACTTTTACAGACCCGGTGTTGGAGGCTGGCCCCAACCTGGGTTTGGACGACATGGTCATATTAGGGGGGTATGATGGACGTGGCTACATTCACAGGATTTTAATCGACAGTATCCTTATGGTCTCTTTGGTGCGCAGCTACATGACCATGGACACATATTCCTACAGGGCCCAGACTCACCCCAACAGGGTGATGGTCAAGCTGGGCACCTCAACCCCCAACAGAGAGATGAAGGCCTCCCGCCATCACCTCCGCCAAGCTACCAGCAGTTATGAAAACAAAAAGCTGTTTATGTTTTTGTGTTAGAAAATTAGTATTTCTTGTTACCTACTTGGGTGTCCAAATAATATAATGTTCTATACAGAAAAGGCTAAATGGCCAGGGCAATATCTGCCATATGACCAAAATATGGTCAACAGTATTCTAAGTTATTTTTTGCATTTATAAAAAAAATTAAAATGCACCTTTGGCCCTCTTCTTGAATTATTTTAGGCATTCGAATAAGTAAGTCAACTTTAGCCCATATAAACCGAACACACAAATCATAGAACAGACAAAAAATAGATTTATATACACACACATAAGAACATCACAACATAGATACAGCCAGGTAGTAGCACCATGAGGTGAAACAAAATACTGGGTGAAGACATCATGTGCTTTGAGTCCTGAGAGAGGACGCCGTAAAGGGAGCACATGTGGCCTAGGCCTATCCCCATTGTCCACCACACCTTCAGTCACATCAGATGAGGAGCAATCATGCAGTCTAGTGAAGTTATGGAGGACCACACATGCTTTGATGACCTCATCGACGTTGGCTTCACTCAGCTGAATGGCAGACTGGAGGACACGCCATTGGGCACAAAGAATGCCGAAGGCGCACTCCACCAGTCTTCGGGCATGTGAAAGGCGCATATTAAAAATCCTGCGCCGGTGGTCAATATTTCTGCGCGGGTATGGCCTCATGACATGCCTGGTCAATTGGAAGGCTTCATCCCCCACTAGGACATAAGGCACCGCTTCTTGATTGGAGCCTGGCAGCTGACATGGTGGTGGTAGGTCCAACTGGTTATTGCGCAGCCGCCGACCCATAATGGAAGAATTGAAGACTCGAGAGTCTCCAGTTCTTCCATAAGCCCCAATGTCTACAATTATAAACCTGTAGTTACTGTCAACCAGAGCCAACAAAACTAGAGAAAAATATTGTTTGTAATTATAGAATTGGGACCCTGAGCTCGGCGGCTTACGCACACGGATGTGCTTCCCATCCAGGGCTCCAATACAATTGGGGAATTGGCAGTGCAACTCAAATCCCCTGGCAATCCTCAACCAGTTTCCTATCTTGGGCTCTGGCATGACCAGATGATGAAGTCTGGACCAGATTTCAGAACATGTAGCACGAACGATGCCGGATATCGTCGATCGCCCAATCAAAAACTCCAGATGGAGTGCGGCATAAGAAAGGCCAGTTGTGAGGAACCTACAATTAAACAAATGTCGAAAATATATACATTAATACATGCTAAAGGATGCACACATTACATATAGATCACCAGAACAGTGTGTAAGAAGCTAGGCGAACAATACATATACACATGTCCCACGGCGAGGTAATGTGGAATAACACATCAAAGTGTTCTAACCTTTAGAGCATATATTTGGTATGTGGTACAGTAAAGGGTGTTTTACTGGATGGGAGATATGTTTCTCCCAGCAGATTAATGTTTGGCCGGGTTTTTCCCTAAAGACGGGACCTGCGATGATGTGAGGGTCACGTGATCAGCACATGTGATGTCTATCCCACTGGTGGGAGGGGTTGGGCCCTATGTAATGGAGGTTGGTAAATTGCCACAGTGTGTGTGTTTCTGGAAGCTACAGGGACTTGTGTGGACTCAGCCTGAAACTTATATACAGGATCCCCGTGCTGCAGGACTGTCGCAGCAAGACTTGGAAGAACCCCGGGAATGGCACCTGGCAGACGCCGCAGGACCTGGCAGCCGCTTAGTTATGCCTGTCCTGTGTAAGGGGTGAGTCTGGGACCAGTGGTTCTCCAAGCTGGAGTATGTGTATGGTTTTCCTTATGTTTTGTTACGCTGCTGGTTACTGAGTGACATTAAAACCACTGGAATTGGACTTTATGCCTGTGTGTTGCCTCGTTACTGCCAGAGCGAATCCCTACAGGTACCAGGGGTGACTGAGTAAGAGAATTCTTTTGTAAACTAATCATCTACATACATTCTGTAGCTGAGAAATACATACCGTAACATAAGGAGAAGCCGCTCCTCCGCAGAGATACATTTGCGCATCCGGGTGTCCTGGAAGGTGATCCCTGGGCGCACTGTCTCCAACAAAACATCAAAGGTAGAAACGGTCATCCGACAATAGAGGAAAAACTTGTCAGGATGTGTCCTCAGAGCTGCATAAAGCCTGTGAAAATGGCCTTTATTGAGGCTTTGCCCAAAATGCGGATGCACCCATATTCGTCTCCTCCTCCTCGGATCCACAATCACGGGGTATGGCTGGACAAAGCGCCGGGACAAAACCCAGTTGAACAGAACACACTCAGTTGGGGTGAACTGCAGTGTGTCTGACATGTTTGCTAACAACCAGCAAGACCCCCACAAAAGCAGAGCACCAAAATGGGCAGATTGGAGGCTGCCACCTGGTGTAGAGGCAATAAATAGGGTTGGTGCTGATGATTTAAATCATGTGCAGGCCTCAAAACCGTTAAATGTCCATTTTGCAAGGTTGCGAGAAAAAAACGCTATACGGATCACATACAGATGCTTACATGAGAAAAATACACGGCCACACAGACAACGGATGACATACGGATCAGTATTTAGGGACCATTTATGCATATTACGGCCGTACAATACGGGCCGTATTTTTCGACGTTGTGTGTGACTCCAGCCTTAGATGGAAACTCCAAAGTAAGTGCACAGCGTAGAGCGCCGGATAATGTGATCCCAAATGTTACGTAAAATGTTCCTAACAAAAGCTTCTACTCAATCCATCAAAAAAGCAAGTCTCCACTCAGTTCTGTCATCTGTTAACCGAAATATAGGGGGCTTCCACGTTACTGGTACAAATGCTCTGGAAAAATGAAAAGGCTCCTTGCCCCACAAAAGTAATTCAGCAAATTCTACACTCCCAAATCCAAATGCCCCCCCCTCTCTTATGAGCCCCAGTGTACCTAAACCACATATAGCGCCCACATGTTTGGCATTTCTGTAGTGATGAGAGCCTGCCTAATTTACTAGTCACTATGGCGTACTGGACACTATGACATATTGGAGACTACAATGAACGGGTCACTACAGCGTACTGGAGACTTCAACGTACTGGAGACTACAACGTACTGGAGACTACAGCACACTGGAGACTACAACGTACTAGAGATTACAGCATACAGGAGACTACAGCGTACTGGTCACTACAGTGTACTGGAGACTTCAACGTACTGGAGACAACGTACTGGTCACTACAACATACTGGAGACTACAGTTTACTGGCCACTACAGTGTACTGGAGACTACAACGTACTGGTCACTACAAGGTACTAGAGACTACAGTGTACTAGAGACTACAGTGTACTGGAGACTACAACGTACTAGAGATTACAGCATACTGGAGACTACAGTGTATTGGTCACTACATCGACCTGGAGACTACAGCATACAGGAGACTACAGCGTATTGGAGACTACAGCGTACTGGTCACTACGACGTACTGGTCACTACAACCTACTGGAAACAGCAACATCCACTACTACTTCTTTCTGGAAAATAACCTTGGAGTCAAGTCTAGCAATACACCTGTAAATAAATTCCCAAAGGATTATAGTTTCCAAAATGGGGTCACTTGAGGGGGGATTCCGCTCTTCTAGCACTCAGGGGCTCTTTATACGGAATCAGCAAACTATTCTAGAGAATTCTGCACTCAAATATAACATACTGCTTAGGCTAGTTTCACATTTGCGCTTTATAGCGCAGCGACGGCCTGCGCACGGACGCCGCTAAGCCCCGCCCCCTGCCCGCCCCTTCCGGTCATCGCCGCCTACTAGCGCACATGGGCGCTTGCGAACTGCGCACCCTATCTTTACCATAGGGTGCGCAGATTGTGCGCTGGAAGTGTGCAAGCAGGATTTTGCCGTGCGCTGCGCACTTTTGAAGGTGCGCCCTTATGCGCCGAACGCAGCATGTTGCATTTCGGCGCGCACGGCGCACCTTCAAGAGTGCGCAGCGCACGGCAAAATCCTGCTTGCACACTTCCAGCGCACAATCTGCGCACCCTATGGTAAAGATAGGGTGCGCAGTTCGCAAGCGCCCATGTGCGCTAGTAGGCGGCGATGACCGGAAGGGGCGGGCAGGGAGCCGGCAGGGGGCGGGGCTTAGCGGCGTCCGTGCGCAGGCCGTCGCTGCGCCATAAAGCGCAAATGTGAAACTAGCCTTAGCCAGGGGCGCTCCTCCTTCCCTCCGGAGTCTGGCTGTGAGGCTGAGCAGTACTGTACAGCCGCATATGGGGAATTTCTACATTCAGCAGAAATTGTGGGTGAAGTTTTGGTGCCATTTTTACCTGTTTCCCATGGAAAGTGGATCCGAAAGGCATTAAACCCTAGCAGCTCTCAGAGATGCCTCTGCCACTACTGATGGACAGGATCAGAGATATCTCAGATCCCGGGTGTTGCAGCGAGGCAGCCGCTGTACGGTCAGAGGACGCGGCATTCAATCAGCGCGCTGTATAGAGAGCACTGACAGCGCCTCCTCTGGACACAGCCAGCATTTCATGCCGGGAGGGACCCATCAGCTCTGCCGTGCAGCCCGGGGGTGAATGTGCCCTGGGATCATACACCGGCCTCGAGAATAGATCCTGTCAGAAGTAGAAAATTGCTGTTATTTAACTCTATGTTTCCCAGGAAATCTGCAACATCTGTGCTGAATATAAAAAAAGGAGATAAAAGGCTCACGTGCTACCAGACTACGAGCTACACACTACGCATGCGTGCTCCCACGCTCCGGATTGCCACGAACTTTTCCTTACTACGCATGCGCGTCTTTCTATTAATGGCCGCCGCTGTCACGTTGTCCCGCAACGCGCCTGCGTAAAGCGTTTCTCCCCATATCGGGTTCCGATTGGTTCTGACCCTGCGCAGCCGCGGATTTGCCTCCTGGTTTCGGGCGCGGTGATTGGAGCGTGATCTGCGCATGCGTGCACCGTTCTCCCCGGCTTGGGAGCCTTCGCGCCATTCAGAGGAGTGTGGGGTGGCCGGTCACGTGGTGCAGGTGGTGGGGGAGGAGGAGAGAGACCCCAGGTTACCTCAGAGACGGGGGAGAACTGTCACCAGCGACACCCGGGACTGAGCCTCCGCCCTGAGCGCACCATCGTACAGCCCGGGCCTCCGAGCCGCTGCCGCCATGAAGGGGTGAGCTGTCATGTCCCGTGAGCCTGGGCCCGGGTGTAGTTACAGGAGGCCGGCCTGTGTGTGCGGGGCCCGGGACACAATCTGCTCTGAGGAATGTCACGTGTATTATTGGGGTCTGATAATCGGCACAGGAAGCTCCAGAAGGTGGAGGTCGGCGGACTGTGTGGTTGTCAGGACGGGAGGTGGAGGTCGGCGGACTGTGAGGTTGTCAGGACGGGAGGTGGAGGTCGGCGGACTGTGAGGTTGTCAGGACGGGAGGTGGAGGTCGGCGGACTGTGAGGTTGTCAGGACGGGAGGTGGAGGTCGGCGGACTGTGAGGTTGTCAGGACGGGAGGTGGAGGTCGGCGGACTGTGAGGTTGTCAGGACGGGAGGTGGAGGTCGGCGGACTGTGAGGTTGTCAGGACGGGAGGTGGTCGGCGGACTGTGTGGTTGTCAGGACGGGAGGTGGAGGTCGGCGGACTGTGTGGTTGTCAGGACGGGAGGTGGAGGTCGGCGGACTGTGTGGTTGTCAGGACGGGAGGTGGAGGTCGGCGGACTGTGTGGTTGTCAGGACGGGAGGTGGAGGTCGGCGGACTGAGGTTGTCAGGACGGGAGGTGGAGGTCGGCGGACTGTGAGGTTGTCAGGACGGGAGGTGGAGGTCGGCGGACTGTGTGGTTGTCAGGACGGGAGGTGGAGGTCGGCGGACTGTGAGGTTGTCAGGACGGGAGGTGGAGGTCGGCGGACTGTGAGGTTGTCGGGACGTGGAGGTCGGCGGACTGTGAGGTTGTCGGGACGTGGAGGTCGGCGGACTGTGAGGTTGTCAGGACGGGAGGTGGAGGTCGGCGGACTGTGAGGTTGTCAGGACGGGAGGTGGAGGTCGGCGGACTGTGAGGTTGTCAGGACGGGAGGTGGAGGTCGGCGGACTGTGAGGTTGTCAGGACGGGAGGTGGAGGTCGGCGGACTGTGAGGTTGTCAGGACGGGACGTGAAGGTCGGCGGACTGTGAGGTTGTCAGGACGGGAGGTGGAGGTCGGCGGACTGTGAGGTTGTCAGGACGGGAGGTGGAGGTCGGCGGACTGTGAGGTTGTCAGGACGGGAGGTGGAGGTCGGCGGACTGTGAGGTTGTCAGGACGGGAGGTGGAGGTCGGCGGACTGTGAGGTTGTCAGGACGGGAGGTGGAGGTCGGCGGACTCTGTGGTTGTCAGGACGGGAGGTGGAGGTCGGCGGACTCTGTGGTTGTCAGGACGGGAGGTGGAGGTCGGCGGACTCTGTGGTTGTCAGGACGGGAGGTGGAGGTCGGCGGACTCTGTGGTTGTCAGGACGGGAGGTGGAGGTCGGCGGACTCTGTGGTTGTCAGGACGGGAGGTGGAGGTCGGCGGACTCTGGTTGTCAGGACGGGAGGTGGAGGTCGGCGGACTGTGTGGTTGTCAGGACGGGAGGTGGAGGTCGGCGGACTGTGTGGTTGTCGGGACGTGGAGGTCGGCGGGCTGTGTGGTTGACGGGAGGTGGAGGTCGTCGGGCTGTGGTTGTCGGGACGGGAGGTCGGCGGGCTGTGTGGTTGTCGGGACGTGGAGGTCGGCGGGCTGTGTGGTTGTCGGGACGTGGAGGTCGGTGGGCTGTGTGGTTGTCGGGACGTGGAGGTCGGCGGGCTGTGTGGTTGTCGGGACGTGGAGGTCGGCGGGCTGTGTGGTTGTCGGGACGTGGAGGTCGGCGGGCTGTGTGGTTGTCGGGACGTGGAGGTCGGCGGGCTGTGTGGTTGTCGGGACGTGGAGGTCGGCGGACTGTGGTTGTCGGGACGGGAGGTGGAGGTCGGCGGACGGCGGTTGTTGGGAGGTGGCGGACGGCGGTTGTTGGGAGGTGGAGGTCGGCGGACGGCGGTTGTTGGGAGGTGGCGGACGGCGGTTGTTGGGAGGTGGAGGTCGGCGGTTGTTGGGAGGTCGGTGGACGGTGGTTGTTGGGCTGCAAGTTAGAGCACTGCAGGTTAGAGACCGTTTGTATAGAATGAGGGAACTTCCCATAATTGCAAATTTTCATGCAAAAAAATCCATAACTGAAAACAGTAATGGTGGAATCAGAGACCCGCGAGATTCCACCCAGGTGATGTGGAGATTTCTGTGCAGAATCTGAGGTGGGGTTTGGATTTCTGATCTGTTAGTTTCTGCCTCAGATTTTCCTCTGAATCCGGTTTCTTGCCGTTTTCAAGGAATCCAAAGCGAAATCCACAAATGTTTTCCCGTCTCCTCCCTTTGCTCTTCCGCATTTCCCGGAGTTGTCAGACTTAGGCGCTGTGGAATCAGCTGCTGGGGTGATAATCCAGGTTGCTAAAATTTTGTTGAGATCTTGGCGAATCTGTGATGTAATTTCTGTCCTGTGTGGACACGGCCGGACAGTAGGTGCATGAACACTGCTGAATTTCCACACTACATAGTATTTTTTTTTTTCCTCCCTTTCACCTTTTTCTGCAGGTTCTCTCTGCGGAGTGTGAATGAAGTTCCTAAGATATTACACAGAATCTTGCTTTTGTATCATGCAACAGGTTTCTCAATGGGAAGATGTTTCTGTGAATTTGACCTGTGTGAATGTGCCTTTAAAGTGACACCCCGAGCAGGTGCTGGATGTGTCAGTGAAGTTAGTTTTGGGATGTTCCTCACGGCCTGGTTCATACTTTACTGGAGTTTTGTTATCCTTGACCTGAAATTGCAGCAAACCTGCATCGGGTGACCTAAGCTTTGGGGTTAATTCACACCACAGAGGATGAGAACTGTCACCTCTACAGTAGGCGGATGTTATCTCTGTGCAGGATAGGCGGTAGCTCGTTTATCGATGGGGGATCTGACCGCCGGAGCATGCACTGACCGTCAGTACGGGGAGACGCTGCTTCATTCATTCTCTATGGAGCTACCGAGAGCTGCGCTAGTTTTCGGGCGTGCAGCCTCCCGTGCCACTTTGTAACGAGGATAAGTTCACCGATCTGTGCAGGTCCCAGCTGTACGACCGATCGGTAAGCGCACCTGTCATGTCGCTGACACTCGCATTTCGAGTGCGATTCGGCACAAATCCATCCATTTATTCCCTCCTCGGACATTTCTGGCATTTGTCCTTGCAGGGCTGTACTGGATAAATCCTTGGAGGCCGCTAGCAATGGAGTTTGCTGCTGAGCCGTAACTTTTTTGGGTTCTCCTCCACATGGAAGAAAAACGCAGAGCGTCCATGCAGCTGCAGAACCGTGGCGGTGTGGAGCCCTCTGCATGTTCATTTCTGTTCTGGATTTCTTTCCTTCTAATAGAAAAGCGTGAAATCCCCATGACGTAGTGAATTTGGGCCCTTAGAACCCCGACTTGTCAGTGCTTGTCTGAAACTGACGTTTTAATGACACTTTAGGGCCACTCAACGTGATGGAGCAGTGATTAATGCCCATTAAGAATTGGGAAACCATACTGTAACCGATGATGATGCGAGGCTCTGCCATCCAGTACTGCACCCCTGATTGAGTGGTGTCCTCCGTGGTCACCGCGATCGATCTGTCAGTCTGTCGTGTCCAGCGCGGTTTTCAGCATTGATCTTTTACACGTTCTGCGTGAGAACGGAAGGAGGTGACTCCGCCGCCGGCCTGGACTATGGCGTAGGTGACTTGTCCTGTGTTATCTCCCACAAGCGCTGACATCTATTAACAATTTAACAGGGAAATCCGATCTGTGAGCTCCTCACCCCGGGTACGTAGAAGTGGTTGTACTTAATTGTTGGGGAATTAGTCACAGTGCAATGTATGGAAAGCGGACTGTACTAGGGGGGTGTAAACAGACCCCACCAGGGCCTGGAGGAGATTCTGGGCATCCCGAGGATTCACCAATGTGTTGCAAACGGTGTGACGGTCTGCAAATCCACCATTACGTTTAGACGGAATTAATGCAGCAGTCTGCAATGCACGGACCGGCTGACTGTCTCCTAACAGCCTCTTGGGCATATATTTGGCTGTCACGTTCGAGTCAAGGGACCTGCAGCTGTTCTGTGCATCACAGCCTGCACTTGTGTGAAATCCACCTTAACCCCTTCGCACCCGAGCCTGTTTTTGCCTTCGTGAGCGGGCCAATTTTTTCAATTCTGACCAGTGTCACTTATGAGGTCATAACTCGAACGCTTCAACGGATCCTGCTGATTCTGACATTGTTTTCTCGTGACATATTGTACTTCATGATGGTGGTAAAATTTCTTAGATATGAACTGCGCTTATTTGTTAAAAAAAAAAAATCGAAATTTGGCCAAAATTTAGAAAATTTTACAATTTTCAATCTTTTAATTTTTATGCCCTTAAATCAGAGAGTGATATCGCACAAAATAGTTAATAAATAACATTTCCCACATGTCTACTTTACATCTGCAATATATTTTTTTTTTTTTTTTTAAGGAAGTTATAAGGGTTAAACAACAAAATTTACAACACCATTTTTTTGGGGACCACCTCACATTTGAAGTGAGTTTGGGGGGTCAATATGACAGAAAATACCCCAAAGTGACACCATTCTAAAATCTGCACCTCTCAATGTACTGAAAACCACATTCAAGAAGTTTATTAACCCTTCAGGTGCTTCACATGAATGAATGGACTGTGGAAGGAAAAAATAAACTTAACTTTTTTTCACAAACATTTTAGAATCATAGAATCGTAGAGTTGGAAGGGACCTCCTGGGCCATCTGGTCCAACCCCCTGCTCAAAGCAGGATTTGCTAAATCATCCCAGTCAGATGTCTGTCCAGCCTCTGTTTGAAGACTTCCATTGAAGGAGAACTCACCACTTCTCGTGGCAGCTTGTTCCACTCATTGATCACTCTAACTGTCAAAAAGTTTTTTCTAATATCTAATCTGTGTCTCCTCCCATTTTACTTCAGAACCATTTTTTTTTTATTTTCACAAGTGTAAAAAGAGAAAATGAACCACAAAATTTTTTGTGCAATTTCTCCCGAATACGCCGATACCCCATATGTGGGGCTAAACCACTGTTTCAGCACACGGCAGAGCTCAGAACGGGAGGAGTGCCGTTTGACATTTTCAATGCAGAATTGGCTGGAATTGAGATCGGATGCCATGTCGCATTTAGAGAGCCCCTGATGTACCTAAACAGTGGAAACCCCCCACAAGTGACCCCATTTTGGAAACTAGACCCCTTAAAGAACTTATCTAGATGTGTCGTGAACACTTTGAACCCCCAAGTGCTTCACAGAAGTTTATAACGTAGAGCCATTAAAATAAAAAATCAATTTTTTTTCCACAAAATGATCTTTTAGCCCCCAATTTTTTATTTTCACAAGGGTAACAGGAGAAATTGGACCCAAAAGTTGTTGTCCAATTTGTCCTGAATACGCTGATACCCCATATGTGGAAGAAAACTACTGTATGGGCACACGTCGGGGCTCGGAAGGGAAGTAGTGACGTTCTGGAATGCAGACTTTGATGGAATGGTCTGCGGGTGTCATGTCGCATTTGCAGAGCCCCTGATGTACCTAAACAGTGGAACCCCCCCACAAATGACCCCATTTTGGAAACTAGACCCCCCACAGAACTTATCTAGATGTGTGGTGAGCAGTTTGAACCCCAAGTGTTTCACTAAAGTTTATAATGTAGAGCCATGAAAATAAAAAATCATTTTTTTTTTTTTCCACAAAATGATCTTTTAGCCCCCAATTTTTTATTTTCACAAGGGTAACAGGAGAAATTGGACCCCAAAAGTTGTTGTCTAACTTGTCCTGAGTACGCTGATACCCCATATGTGGAAGAAAACTACTGTTTGGGCACACGTCGGGGCTCGGAAGGGAAGTAGTTACGTTCTGAAATGCAGATTTTGATGGAATGGTCTGCGGGCGTCATGTTGCGTTTACAGAGCCCCTGATGTACCTAAACAGTGGAAACCCCCAATTCTAATTCCAACCCTGATCCCAGCCCTAACCCTAACCTGCGTGCCTGTTTTTTTTTTTTTTCTTCTCTCTTTTCTTGTGACAAGATCGCTGCCCTGCGATCTGACTCATAGTAACGCCACTTCTCCTCTGATCTCACACTGACAGATGATCAGAGGAGAAGCAGCGTTACTGTGTGACAAGATCGCTGCCTGACACAGCTGTGCCAGGCAGCGATCTAGTCACACAGTAAGGCCGGGGTCACACTGGCGAGGAATACGGCAGAGTGAGAGGCGCTAAAAGCACGCATTAGACACGGACCAATGATTCTCTATGGGGTCCCTCGCACCAGCCGTATATTTTCCTCTTCGCCACGACAGCACCCACTGAGAGAGGGGATCCGCCCCCGGAACAGGAAACCTACAGAGAGATAAATGGGGCGGTCCCCCTCGCTCCCTCAGTTTGGTTTCCTGTTCCTGGAAAGGAACCCGCAGAAGAGGATTCCTGGTCTGGTAGCCGCCTGCGTGCAGAATATGAGCAGCAGGGGCCCCAGGACTGGAGGCAGCGTCGGGCGGAGAGGTGTATTCCCCCCCCCCCCCCAGAGCTGGTGTAATGCAGGTGAGGCTGGAGGCGACAGTGGTGCCAAGGCTCACTGGGGACATGGCTATACCCCCCCCGAGGAGGTAGGCGCATTACAAACGCCATCTGGGCATACTGGGCCGCGCGCCCCCCCCCCGAAAGGCAGAAGGGCTCGAGCGTGCGTGCTGAGCGGCGCCTGGGAGTCATACCTGCGGCAGGAGAAGGACCCCGTGCGTGGGGGGGGGGCGCAGATGCGCGGTGGGCATCGCCGGCCGCATCACTAATTGCGGTGACCCAGCGCTCCCCAGGAGAGGCAACCCGGAAGTGGTAGGAGGACTTCCGGGATCAGGCAGAAGGCAGAGACCGCGGGACAACGCCCGCGCATGCGCAGTAGGCAAAAAAAAAAAAATGGTGGACAAAAAAAAAAAAAGAGAGGAGCAGCTATAGCAAAGGCTTTAAAAGGAAGCCACAGACACAGCGCTAGTGCGCAGTCATGTCGTCCTTAGATGACCCAGCTTCGCTCCCATTAGGTCAGCTAGTGGTATCCCCACATGGCAGTAGACAGAGCAGTGCTACAAGGAGAACCAATAGCACCAGAAAAAGTGGCAGCTCCAGGAAGGAATCTAGTGGACCTTCCAGGCAAGATGGAAGAAACGCAAGGAAAAGAAGTCGTCCCATGCCTCTCCTCAGCCTGGGTCACGGACACCGCAGCCGGTAGTTGCTGACGAAATTTACGGGTGAGTGTTTTTTGGTCAGGATAGATAATTGATGGCCTTCTCTTTCTGGTCCATACCCCCTTTAGGCTAAAAGAACAGAGAAGGCGAAACATAGAGAGTGTGCCTTATGTTCGCAGCCCCTCCCGGATGGCCACCCAAAGAGATTATGCCAATCGTGTGTTGAGGAGGCCTTACAGGAGGAATCCTCATGAAAGAAGGAGGATATCCGGGCAATGATAAGAGAGGAACTACGGGCCTTAGGCGGTTCCAGTAGTCTAGGGGGTCACTCCTCCGTGAGAGAAATATGTTCGCCTAGAGGAGGAGTCTCGCTGGCGTCAAAGTCGCCGTCAGATACCGGAGAGCTAGATTCCGATAAGTCCCAGGAATATCTTTCCTCAGAGGACGAGGACCAGATGTGTTTCCCCACGGACAGTGTAAGTAATTTAGTAAAGTCCGTCCGAAATACCATGGGGTTGCCGGAGAGTAAGGACCCCAAGACCCCTCAGGACATAATGTTTGCAGGTATTTCCCGTAAAAAGGTCCGGGCATTCCCAGTGGTCCCAGCTGTAAAAGACCTAGTTAAGAGGGAATGGGAGAAACAAGGTCAGAGGACCTTCCTCCCCTTAACGTCAAAGCGTAAGTATCCCTTTGACGATGAGGAGTTAACAGCCTGGTCGAGAGCCCCCGAGGTGGATGTGGCAGTGGCCTCTACCTCCCGTAGATCCTCCTTGCCGGTAGAGGATTCGGGAACTTTGGCTGATTCCTCGGATCGTAAGACCGATACATTCCTCAAAAGATCTTGGACGGCAGCCTTTAAGCCCGCAATAGCAGCCACGTGTACAGCAAGATCAATGTTGGTGTGGCTGAATGACTTGGAGGACAATATTAAGAATGGAGTAGCTAGGAATAGACTTCTTTACTCTATGCCCCTCATTAAGGGAGCAGCGGCCTTCCTCTCCGACGACTCCGCAGACTCTCTCCGGTTATCAGCTAGAGCGGCAGGACTGACCAATGCAGGCAGGCGGGCCTTATGGTTGAAGGGGTGGAAAGGAGACACACAAACAAAAACTAGATTGTGTGCTATACCCTGCCAGGGTAAGTACCTGTTTGGCACGGAACTGGATGAGATTTTGACAAAAGCGGGGGAGAGGAAGAAGGGGTTCCCTAACCCGTATGTTCCGTTCAACAGGAGGGCCTACAGGAAGCCGCCGTTCGGTAAAAAGAAGGACTTTAGACCCCAGGATCGCTGGGGAAATAAGGACCCCAAGCAAAGAGGCAACCTATTCGGGAAACGTCCCTTCAGGGGAGACAGATCCCGATAGAACCGTTACACCGGTAGGTGGCAGGCTATTAAAATTCAGCCGCCAATGGATGAAGGTGACATCAAACCCGTGGGCCTTAAATATTGTGTCATCAGGCCTAAAATTAGAATTTGTTCGGTATCCACCAAACTCCTTCCTATTGACTTCTATGAAGTCCCGAACACAGCAGGAAGCACTGGAGATGGAAATTGCAGTACTGCTAACTAAACAGGTCCTAGTAAAGGTCCCAGACGACGAAATAGGGATGGGCTTTTATTCTCCTCTATTTTTAGTCCCAAAACCAGATGGCTCTTACAGGACTATAATAAATTTAAAGAAACTTAATACCTTCCTAAGACTAAGGTCGTTTAAAATGGAGTCGATTAAGTCTGCAATAAAGCTTTTGTTTCCCAGGTGTTATATGGCAGTCTTGGACCTAAAGGACGCCTACTACCATCTCCCCATATATCGAGGGCACCAGAGGTTCCTGCGGGTAGCAGTCTGGTTCAAAGGTCGGATTCAGCATTTCCAGTTTGCGGCAATGCCATTTGGGCTATCCATGGCTCCTCGGGTATTTACCAAATTGATGCTGGAAGTAATGTCGTATGTAAGGCTGAATGACACCCTAGTTGTCCCTTAGATGACCTACTCATAGTGGGGAATTCTGTTTCACAGTGTGAAGCGAGAATAGCTAGGATTATCTCATCCCTACAAACACTGGGTTGGCTAACTGGGAGAAGTCCAGACTAGAGCCAGTGACCTGTCAGAGGTTTTTGGGCCTGCAAGTGGACTCCGTAACTGAGGAGTGCTTTCTGCCGAACGCCAAAGTAATGGCCATAATCGATAAGATACAGAATACTACAGGAAGACCCGTAATATCATTGAGACAGGGTATGTCCTTGCTGGGGTCTCTGATATCGTGCATTCCAGCGGTGCAATGGGCTCAGTTCCACTCCAGAGAACTGCAGTGGGCTATTCTGCAGGAGACAGACTGCAGGGGCGGCTGGAAGGGAAGATGTCCCTATCGCCCGAGGTGGTTGAATCCCTAAAATGGTGGATAAATCCTTTCAATCTATCGAAGGGAGTACAGTGGTGGGTGACTCCCTCCAAGATACTCACCACGGATGCCAGCCCCTTAGGTTGGGGAGCCCATCTAGAGGAGCACATGGTACAAGGCTGGTGGCGTGAGGATGAAATAGAGGCCTCCTCTAATGTAAAGGAGCTAACAGCGATTTTTTTTTTTATGCAATATCTCACTTTCTCCCGCAGTTAAGGGGCACCCACGTAAAGATCCAGACAGACAATACCACCGCAGTGGCCTATATAAACCGGCAAGGAGGCACGCGGTCAATGCCACTGATGTCTATCGCGGGAAAGATCCTGGAAATGGCCGAGGTCCATCTTCTCTCCTTGTCAGCTCTCCATATAAGAGGAGTAGACTACTCTCGAGCAGACTATCTCAGTCGCCAGGCCCTATACCAGGGCGAGTGGGTCCTCAGCAGGCACGTCTTCGAAATGATAGCGTCAGAATGGGGCAGACCAGAGATAGACCTATTCGCAACCAGAGCCAACAGGCGCGTAAAAAGGTTTGCTTCACTCTACAGGTCGGACAACCCAGAAATTCTAGATGCCCTCCAAGCACCCTGGGCATTCCAACTAGCCTATGCCTTCCCCCCGATGGTGCTACTACCAACAGTAGTCAGGAAAATAAGACAGGAGAGGGCGAGGGTCATCTTGATAGCCCCGTTTTGGCCAAAAAGACCGTGGTTTTCATGGCTGAGAGCCATGTCAGTAACCGACCTGTGGATCCTGCCGCTGCACCAGAATCTTCTCTCGCAGGGACCCTGCTACCATCCACAGGCCAAAGCCTTGCACCTAGCGGCCTGGAATTTGAAAGGGAGCTACTGAGGCAGAAGGGATTCTCAAAGAACCTAATCAATACCCTGCTACAAAGCAGGAAGGAGTCCACAACTAAAATATATTCTAAGGTGTGGAGGAAGTTCCTGGCCTTTCACCCAACAAAACTAGCCGGTGAAGTACCCATTACGGCCATTCTAGAGTTTCTACAAAAAGGCAGAGAATTGAGACTCTCAGTGAGCACTCTAAAGGTCCACGTATCAGCCCTAGGAGCCCTGTTTAACTATAACTTGGCAGCAAATAGATGGGTGACTCGGTTTATCTCGGCTTGTCAACGAGCAGAACCGGTGCATATGCCTCGGCTACCAGCGTGGAACCTTACTCTAGTTTTGGATGGCTTCACTCAGGCACCATTTGAGCCCATAAGCTCAGCATCAATAAAGTGCCTCTCATTGAAAACGGCTATGCTGGTGGCCTTAGTATCGGCCAGGAGGGTGAGTGATCTTCACGCTCTATCAGTAGACCCTCCGTTCCTGTTAATAACACGAGACAGTCTGATTTTAAAGACAGACCCGTCCTACCTGCCCAAACGGGCAACTAAATTTCATAGATCTCAAGAGATATGCCTACCTTCATTCTATGAGAACCCGTCAACACAGGACGAGGAGAAATATCACACCTTAGGCTAGCACGGCTCTCTTCACATCTATCTAGATAGGACCAGTCCCTGGAGGCAGAGTAGGTCTCTTTTTGTCTCCTTCCAGGGCAGCAGAAAGGGGTCTGCAGTTACATCAGGCACGATATCCAGATGGATTAGATGCTATCACAATGGCGTATCTGGCAAAAGGAGAAGACCCTCCACTGGGGATTAAGGCGCACTCTACTAGAGCCATATCATCCTCCTGGGCCGAGAGAGCGAACGTCCCAATTGAACAGATATGTAAGGCTGCAACCTGGTCTTCTCCGTCTACCTTTTATAGTCACTATAGACTAGATTTATCCTCTACTGAGGATTTGACTTTTGGTAGATCAGTCCTTAACACGGTGTGCCCGCCCTAGTGATTATCTCTGGAAATCTCTCAGTGGGTGCTGTCGTGGCGAAGAGGAAAAACCGGATTACTTACCGGTAATACTCTTTTGTAGAGTCCACGACAGCACCCGCTCACTTCCCTCCCGTAAAGATTTTTTCACATATGGGTCTCCTTGGTGGTGGAGATTATGAGTTAAGTTAAATAGGTGACTGAACTTAGTAAACATAAAACTACATAGGGGTAAGATAGATGAATCGCCCAAACAAATTGACTAAAACATGTATGGCGGTTCCTCCGTTGTTCTCGGTAACACAAACTGAGGGAGTGAGGGGGACCGCCCCATTTATCTCTCTGTAGGTTTCCTGTTCCGGGGGCGGATCCCCTCTCTCAGTGGGTGCTGTCGTGGACTCTACAAAAGAGTATTACCGGTAAGTAATCCGGTTTTCTCACCCGTATTCTACGCTCCGTGCCAATCGCAGCATGCTGCGATTGTCAGCGTACTACGGCCGTAATACGCCAATGCAAGTCTATGGGCGCGCAAAAAATACGGATTACACACGGACCACACATGTGACCTGCGAGAAATACGCACCTGGTGTCTTTTAGCAAAGCCGGCAATTCAGTGCGCTATACAGTAAACACACTGGCAGGTTTAATAAAGAAGCGAAAGAATAGATATAGACACATAGAATGCATATATATATATATATATATATATATACACATTCTATGTGTCTATATCTATTCTTTGGTTTCTGTTAGAAACCCTGTCCTAGGGCTCCATTATATGTCCATTTTGAAAGCCTGTGAGAAAATCTTGCCATACGGATTACATACGGATGCTGACATGCGCAAAATACGCGACCACACCTTGATTACGGATGACATACAGAGCACTATTTAGGGGCCATTCATCCGTATTACGCATGTAAAATACTGACTGTATTTTGCGTCGGTTAGTGTGACCCCGGCCTAACGCTGCTTCACCTCTGATGATCTGTCAGTGTGAGATCAGAGGAGAAGTCGCGTTACAATGAGTGAGATCGCCGGGAAACAAGCAGCTTTCCCAGCGAGCGCTCTCATTGGCTGCTGTGGCGCTGACGTCATCAGGACCTGAACCAATCAGGTCTCGATGACGTCGGGGGTCCCAGCATTATAAGGTATGTGGGGGTCCCGGGGGGGCACAAAACCTCTGACAGTAGATAAACGTCGGCGCTGCACAGAGCCCAGCAAGCGCCAACGTTTATCTACTGTGGGCGGTCGGGAAGCGGTTAAGCGGAGTAGATGAAAGCTTGAAAAACCTCATCTGCTACGTTGCAAATTTTGCATCTGGTATATCAAAGAGACCGAAAATTTGTTGCTTATCTGACCTGTGTGAACATGCCCCAAAGAGACACTGCCCAGAGGCTGCTGCGACACCTGCTGTCATCTACGATCTGCTGTTGTCTGTTACCCATCCGCACCCGGTGATTCTGCTTATATCATGGCCGCTAGCGGAGCTGTTAACAGGTGATGCGTGGGCCCCCAATGATCTGATATTTATAATGGTGGTTAATATCTTGGAAAACTCCTTTAAGCTCCATGACTGATATCTCCATCATGATGAGGGGCTCTGCGTGTGGAGCCGAGCTCAGCAGAGAGCAGAAGCCAGCCGAGTTACACAGCCAGCATTTGCGTTTAACAGCAGATTCATCCGCTCTAACCCTTTAAATGCCATTGTTGCACACAGACTGTCGTTTAAATCACACGATCCTACCAAGCCTCCGTTATGGTCGCACATTGGCAGTGATGCGATCACAAAAGGAAATAAACCCTCCAGTTGACACTGGAGAGACCTCATTTGCCTGACCCAAGATTAAATCTTTTACAGGGGCTCCTAATCAGGAGGACCACTGTGATCTGCCCATGCCAGTATATGGTAGATATGAGGAATGTATGCTCTGGTTTAATGGACAGAAACCCATGGACCCTGTACAACACTGATTGTATGTCTGTGCTTTTTTTACTGTTGTATTTGCCCTTATTGGTTAGACATGCATGTCATCATACAGGAACAGTCAACGTTTTTAGACACTCCTGTTCATGCTATAGTTTTCTTTATTCTTATTGAAATTACTATGATAAAACTGGCTTTTGAGGATCGCCCCAGGAAAGGAAGACCAATAATGACCTCTGCTGCAGAGGATAAGTTCATCAGTTACCAGTCTCAGATACCATCAATTGGCAGCATCTCGGATAACAGCTCCAGTAAGTGATGCACAGACATCAACCAGCAGACACATCTTGGACATCTTGGCATTAGCTGTCCAGAGGAGACACTAGGACATTATGGAGAAATTGCTGCAAAGAAGCCGCTACTGACAAGACGATCAGCAGCACATTAGTGAGTGTGGTGACCACATCGTTCTGCAGCCACCGCCATCTCCTCTGCACTTAGTGGCTAGTTCTGGATAATGTTACACATGTTTCTTTACTGCTTGTTTCCATATTTGTGCCTCCCTGGTTTTGCTGCCTTCAGTCTGAATCTGCAGGTTGCACATTCTAATAAGACCATTACTGTAACCGGGGCGCCCAAACTTTTGACCGATGTATGTAAGATCATTGACTTCTGTTCTCTGAGCATTGATGTCCCGACACTGAATAGTTAATGGTACACAATTGAACGGCGATGTCCCTTTTTATTGCATCCTCCTCTGCAGGGGGGGGGCTCCAGGAGAAGCGTTTGTTCGTCTGCTATTTGGTCCCTCGTGTCCTATAAAATCTGGGAAAGGCTTGGGATTTGCAGTCTGGATTTGAGCGTCTCTTGCGGCCAAGTCTACCTTCCCCTCTAACTATGCTCTGAGACTTGGCAGCGCCTCTTAGAAAGTCCTCCACATCTGCTCCCCTACTGCACAGTTTCCCTGGAAGGTTTCTCCCATCGGTCGACCATTACTAGTCAGTGTAGAGAAATACCCTAATGTCGCCACCTGCAGTGCAAAATTGATAGTGGGGGCCCTATTTCTGTGCCAGACTGTGCAGCCCATTATGATAGGGCAGGTTATATTCGGGCCCTCTAATACTAACCGCGGGTTGGATCCTCTCCTCTTGACCGATGCCATTACTGTTCAGGCAGCACCATGTGTGTTGAGGTTTGGTCGTGCCGTGGTCATTAGAGGCCGCGACTTCTGCAGGGTGTAATGACAGATCAGAGCCATCTCTGATCCTCGCTGTTATAACTTCACATTGTGCACGTGCAGTCACCATTACTTATCTGTTCGCAGCTTGGCTAATCTGCAGGAAGGTGTTAAAACACATGAAAATGGTGCAAAAAGATGCTTTTTTTTTTTTTTGCACTCCACATCGTGCTGCCGCTGTTGCCACCATGATTCTTTGCATCCTCGCTGTCCCCATGTTCGTCCATGTGGTTGCAACTAAATTTAACAAGCGATAGCTGTAAATAGCTGTTGGTGGAGCGATCTGCGCTGGGATCCGTTTCAGGGCTCCGCATTCCTTCTCCGGACGGTCAGAGACTATTTATAGCAATGAGCAATGGAAGCATCGCCGCGTTCTGGTGAGTGTGAAACACGTCGTCTGGACCGGCTGACAATCCCTGGACGACAATGGGTTATTACTGGGATCCGTGTTATGGACCGCAGGCGATCACATAACTTGGCGCGAGAAATTAATCTGCCTGTCGTGCAGGGAATGCATGGCTCAATAAGTGCCAGTCTGTGAGCCCAGAACCGCTGCATGCTGCTGTTATCCGCAAGCCACAAGTTTGTTCGGAGGTCACACAGGTCCAGCAAGCCAAAAAACCTGTGCATCCTGAGCCTCCTGATTCATAGGAGGGACATTCTGACTCTTGCACCAGGTCCTGTGTACACTTCACCTGGTATATCCCACTAGGTGGCGCCACTTAATGTTGATAATGGGTGCCGAAATGGTAAAGACAAAAGCACGTATCCCCTTCAGTCATAGGTTCCCGTCATTGGGCGGTGAATGCGTTGAGACCCTCATATGGCAAGGTTTAAGGGGCTGCAATGATTAAAGGCAGGTCGTAAATGGTAAAGCAAGGTTCTAGCTGACCTCACCAGCTAACAATGGAGGCCTTGCGACCCCCACCAATGAGTTTGACACGGGCGACTCCAAGATGTAAGGACAAAGCTCTGAAGAAGATTTGCCTCCTTACAAGTTTTGGCTCTTGGTTTACTTTGTATAATTATATTTGCTGACTTACAAGACTTTGGGTTCAAGTGTCTAGTGAATTTTTTTTAAGGATGTTTTGCTTTGTTCCAGTAGCCGGATCGAGTTGGGAGACGTGACGCCACACAACATAAAGCAACTGAAGCGGCTGAACCAGGTCATCTTCCCAGTCAGCTACAATGACAAGTTCTACAAAGACGTCCTGGAGGTCGGAGAGCTGGCAAAACTCGGTAAGGGGAGGTCGGGGAGCTGGCGAAAGGGGGTGATGTCATCAGTAATGTCTGACCCCTTAAAGGGAATCTGTCACCCTTTTTTTTGCCTATCAGCTGCCGACATTGACATCAGAGGCTTATCTACAGCACTCTGTAATGCATTCTGTAATGCTGTAGATAAGCCCCCGATGTAACCTGAAAGATAAGAAAAACACATTAGGTTATACTCACCGGAGGGGGCTGCCCGGTCCGATGGGTGTTGTAGTCCGGTCAGGCGCCTCCCATCTTCATACGATGCCATCCTCTTCTTCCCTTCCTGTAGTAGCTCCGGCCACTGCTCTGCCCTGTTGAGGGCAGAGCAGAATACTGCAGTGCGCAGGCCCCGGGAAAGGCCCCGAGAGCAGTGCGCCTGCGCCGGAGCCACGATAGGAAGGAAAGAAGAGGACGGCATCATATGAAGATGGGAGGCGTCGGACCGGACCGCCCACTCCGGTGAGTATAATCTAACGTGTTTTTCTTATCTTTCAGGTTTCATCGGGGGCTTATCTACAGCATTACAGAATGCATTATAGAATGCTGTAGATAAGCCCCTGATGTCAATGCCAGCATTGCAAACAAAGGGTGACAGATTCCCTTTAGGCTGTGGGCCCACGTAGCGTTTTAAAACGCTCACTAAAAACCGCACTCCTTCCCAGAAATCGCGCGTTTTTTTCCGCGCGATTTCACCGCGATTTTACTGCGATTCTGTTTGCGATTTTGCCGCGATTTTCTCAAGCACTTTCCAAGCGATTTGAAGCATCGCTTGGAAAGTGATTGACAGGTTGGTCACACTCGTCAAATATAGTGTTTGACAAGTGTGACCAGGTTTTTACTATTGAGGCCGCCTATGCGGCCTCAATAGTAAAAGATAGGATGTTAAAATGCTAAAAAAAAATAAAAAAATCGGGGTATATTTACCTTCCGGTGTCCCGCGCTGCATTCCCGGGCCTCAGCGTTCCCAGTAATGCCTTGCGAGACCTGTGATGATGTAGTCTCGCGTTACTATAGCGATCTCGCGAGACCGCGTCATTACAGGGCCTTGCCGCAAGGCATTACTGGGAACGCTAGGCCGGGAATGCAGCGCGGGACATCGGAAGGTAAATATACCCCGATTTTTTTATTTTTTTTACAGGGGTATGGTACCCAGGGCCTGGAGGACAGTCTCCTCTCCTCCACACCGTGGGTACCAAACGCACATGAGACGCTTAACTTCCCGCATGGTGGGCATAGCCACATGCGGGAAGTAAGCGATTCTCATGCATTCCTATGGGTGCGGAATCGCGGCAATTCTTTGCGATTCCGCACAAAAGAATGAGCATGCTGCGATTTTTTTTCCGCGATGCGATTCCGCCGCGGAAAAAAGCGCAGCATTAGCACAGCATGTGCGGAATGCCATAGGAATGCATGGGGGGCGTTTTGTACACGATTTTTAAACGTTTTCGTGCTGAAAATCGCGGCAAAAACGCTTAAAAATTGCTACGTGGGCACACAGCCTTAATGCGTGCACAGTGCCTCTCCAGTCATGGTTTATAGGATGGATATGGCGATGCCTAGGTGAGACCCCCAGTCGTCTCTAGGCTGTGGGTTCTTATCCTCCATGGACTACCATTGAATGAATGTGCACGCTTGAATTCTCTGCTCCAGTGTCGCTGCAGTCGTGGTTCCATGGGGCTGCCGCAGATGCTGAGGTTTTTGTCTTTTCTTGCTGCAGCCTACTTCAATGACATTGCGGTTGGAGCCGTATGTTGTAGAGTCGACCACTCCCAGAATCAGAAGAGACTTTATATCATGACCCTCGGCTGCCTGGCACCGTACCGCAGGCTAGGAATCGGTATGTATGACTCCTTCCCAATAAGTTGGTTTCTGGCAATCATGGCTGCCGCCTTCAGCTCTTGTAAATCAGCTGTGACAATGACTAATGTCACTTGGTGGGGGGGGGGGGGCAGTTTTCACTACAGACACCAACACTCACCCTAGTTATGAGTACACCATTATTAATGAAGTGCAAACCAATCTTGTGGTGTGTGCCCGTTTCCTCGCTGCACGTTCCCGGGACACACGGCGTCAGCCCTCGCACCGCCCAGATGGCTGAAGCCAGGTCTGATGGACACTACATTTTCCATGTTTGGTTGCTGGAACTGAACCTGTTTGCTCCAGTAATACATTTATTATTATTTATTTTTCAGGAACAAAGATGCTGAACCACGTATTAAACATCTGTGAAAAGGACGGCACCTTCGACAACATCTATCTGTACGTGCCTCACTTTACTCTGTCAGCAGATTGAGGTGTCCCATAAACATCTACAGGATCTGTGATTAGTGTGTGATCCCTGGGGATCCAACCACTGAGACCCTCACGATTCGTGGCTGTTTGAATAAAGTAGTAGTGCACATGTGCAACTACAAGTCCTCCAATAGGCAGTAAATGGTGTGAAGGTCATGTATGTTCTCTACAGCACCATTCACACAGGAGACTGACCGCTGCTCGCCTGATCAGTGCATGAGAGTGCACTCCACCAGCAGAATAGTGAGTGCAGCTCTGGAGTATAATACAGGATGTAACTCGGGATCAGTAATGTATGTACACAGTGACTGCACCAGCAGAATAGTGAGTGCAGCTCTGGAGTATAATACAGGATGTAATTCAGGATCAGTAATGTATGTACACAGTGACTGCACCAGCAGAATAGTGAGTGCAGCTCAGGAGTATAATACAGGATGTAACTCAGGGTCAGTAATGTATGTACACAGTGACTGCACCAGCAGAATAGTGAGTGCAGCTCTGGAGTATAAATACAGGATGTAACTCAGGATCAGTAATGTATGTACACAGTGACTGCACCAGCAGAATAGTGAGTGCAGCTCTGGAGTATAAATACAGGATGTAACTCAGGATCAGTAATGTATGTACACAGTGACTGCACCAGCAGAATAGTGAGTGCAGCTCTGGAGTATAATACAGGATGTAACTCAGGGTCAGTAATGTATGTACACAGTGACTGCACCAGCAGAATAGTGAGTGCAGCTCTGGAGTATAAATACAGGATGTAACTCAGGATCAGTAATGTATGTACACAGTGACTGCACCAGCAGAATAGTGAGTGCAGCTCTGGAGTATAATACAGGATGTAACTCAGGGTCAGTAATGTAATGTATGTACACTGACTGCACCAGCAGAATAGTGAGTGCAGCTCTGGGGTATAATACAGGATGTAACTCAGGATCAGTAATGTAATGTATGTACACAGTGACTGCACCAGCAGAATAGTGAGTGCAGCTCTGGAGTATAATACAGGATGTAACTCAGGGTCAGTAATGTATGTACACAGTGACTGCACCAGCAGAATAGTGAGTGCAGCTCTGGAGTATAAATACAGGATGTAACTCAGGATCAGTAATGTAATGTATGTACACAGTGACTGCACCAGCAGAATAGTGAGTGCAGCTCTGGAGTATAATACAGGATGTAACTCAGGGTCAGTAATGTATGTACACAGTGACTGCACCAGCAGAATAGTGAGTGCAGTTCTGGAGTATAATACAGGATGTAACTCAGGATCAGTAATGTATGTACACTGACTGCACCAGCAGAATAGTGAGTGCAGCTCTGGAGTATAATACAGGATGTAACTCAGGATCAGTAATGTATGTACACAGTGACTGCACCAGCAGAATAGTGAGTGCAGCTCTGGAGTATAATACAGGATGTAACTCAGGGTCAGTAATGTATGTACACAGTGACTGCACCAGCAGAATAGTGAGTGCAGTTCTGGAGTATAATACAGGATGTAACTCAGGATCAGTAATGTAATGTATGTACACTGACTGCACCAGCAGAATAGTGAGTGCAGCTCTGGAGTATAATACAGGATGTAACTCAGGGTCAGTAATGTATGTACACAGTGACTGCACCAGCAGAATAGTGAGTGCAGCTCTGGAGTATAAATACAGGATGTAACTCAGCATCAGTAATGTATGTACACAGTGACTGCACCAGCAGAATAGTGAGTGCGGCTCTGGAGTGTAATGCAGGATGTGCTTGGAGTCAGTACTGTGATATTAGATGACTATACACCTAGCGACAGACTTTTGCTGTTCCTGTCCCCTACCTTGCAGTAACTCGCTCGTCTTTTCACTGCAGGCATGTCCAGATCAGCAATGAATCCGCCATAGATTTTTACAGAAAATTTGGCTTTGAGATCATCGAAACAAAGAAAAATTATTACAAGAGGATAGAGCCGGCCGACGCTCACGTGCTGCAGAAAAACCTGAAGATCTCTTCTCCCGCGCCAAACGCAGAAGTGCAAAAGAGCGAAAAATGAATGAAAGGACCGAGACCTGGACGAACTTTTTTTTTTTTTTTTTTTTCTTGCACTTGCTTGTCGCCAAAAACGGATAAGAGACCCGTTGTTTTACTGAGCGCACACCTCTAATATCTCTTCTTCCTTCTCCACTTGGAAAAAAAAAATTAAAAGAAAGTGTTGAATTCTTCTCGAAAAAGAGCTGTACAATCTCGTCTGTATATTGTCTGGTTGAACTCTGAAGTGTTTCCCGTGTGTGGAGATGGTCCGGGCGAGGGAGCGATGACGGGTTCTCCCTTTTTTGCTTTGGGTTTTTTTTTTTTGTTTTTTTTTTACTTTTTCCCTGTTTTTGGTTTGGAAGAGTTGGGGGCGGCTTCTGTCAGTCTGAAATAATAGTCTTTAAATAAAATCTAATTTCTTTTTAGCATTCTCTTTCTAACCTCATTGCATTTTTTTTTTTTTTTCATGACCATTTCATTGCAGACAATTCCCTTTAATCAGGCGTCTTATAATATAACATTTATATGCAGAGTTTTCACAGATCAGCGATATCCTATTTGGTTTTAACTCTTTGTGCCTTTGCTGATGGTTCTCTGTCCGTACAAGTAAGTGAATATTCCGGTAGTGCAAAAATATTTGATCGTCCTGCACAAACAGGTCTCATAAATTCTGGGTTTTAAAAAAAAAAAAATTATTGCCATTTTTGTGTTTGCATTTTTACTAATATTAATGGAGATCGAAATATTGATCTATTCTAAGGATGGGTTATCAAAAATACGAATGGGGGTCTGGTACCCCACCCCTCATCCGAAGCTCTTGTGCACTACAGCTTGGCTCCCATTCATTTCAATAGGAGCTCGCCTGCTGCTCTTGAGCAGCCACTGCATGATAAATGGAGCAGTTTTTGGTCCGTGTGCTGATATGGTGGCCGTGGACCCTGAGGGGTGCCGGGTGTCTGACCAAACCTATATTTTGTCCTGAAAAACCCACTAGTAAAGGTATATGTCTGTTCTTGGGAAAGCTGGGCATCTGCTAACTCTTATTCTCCCACACAAGTCTTTCAGACTTCAAAACGGTAGAAACAGCGCCACACGTGTCCGCAGGATTTGTTTGGTATTGCAGCTTGGCCAGATAGACGTGAATGTGGTGGAGCTGCAGTACCACACAGAACCTGAGGATTTATGTGGCACTCTTTTTGGAATTTTCTTTTATAGTTGTATCACAAGATGACACATGGGGATAAGGAGGAGTCTGAACTGGTCTCCTGTATAGTAAAAAGTGTACAGAGCCGTATGGTCAAGGTGTAACAATCTGACTAGTTGGTGGCCAGAGAAGCCAAATGACAAGCTGGGACCAAAGCCATAATTCACATGCGGAGGTGGTAATCTCCGGCTCCCATCAGTCAAGAGGTAGACTTCTTTCCAGCTGCAGCAGGAGCCTCTCCCCTCTGCAATACACCCCATTCAGGTGGCGGTAACACAGGCATGTCTTGGCATCGGGCTGCATTTCCTCACTGCAGCTTTTAGGACCCCAGGCGCTGTTGGTACAGGGTCAATAGGCACAATTAGGCCAGGACTTGCCTCTGTAGCACTAATCATAAAATGTACCGGTGTTGCTGCTGTCTGAAGGAGGGAAACTACAAAGGGGAGAGGCTTCTGCTGCAGACGGTTGTTGTACAGTCACACAAAGAATTATGACGGGGACGAGGCTCATCTGCACAAATATCTCATTTTAAATTAGTGGAAGAAGTGCGGAGGTTTTTTTTTTATTTTGGTGCATTTACAATTAACTTGGAGTATTTGCTTGTTTTTTGTATGCAGCTCCTCTGCAGATTTATGGCAGATCCTGCAGTTACGTGTTCTGCCTCCGCTGACTTACCGCTGTCCCCTATGTGCTGCTCTGTTTTTTAGAGCCTCCATTGCTGACCTAAAATACCAGACAAGTCCTGTAACACAATGGAAACTTGACGGACCCCCATTAACCCCTTCCTGATTGATCAGTTTTCCATCTTTGCGCTTCTTGTTTATCCTTTCTGTATTTCCTCCGTCCAAAAGTTCGTTATGTTACATGGCCGGAAGAGGACTTTTATTTACTGATGCAATTGTGGGGTAGATACGATGATATGATCGCCTCTTGCTGGATTTTTTTTTTTTTTTTTTGCGCTGGCAGAAAACCTGTAATATATCTGGCAAATTTTTTCTTTTTCCATGTTGTCGTTTACCAATTGGGTTCATTTGTTTTATATTTTGATTTTTACAAGTGCAGCGATACCAAATGTTATGGTTGTTTTTTTTTGTTTTTTTTTTCTTATCTTTTTCATGGGGGAGTAGAGGGGTGATTTGAACTTAAATTTTGTATTTTTTTTCATATTTTTAAAAACATTATTACGGTCTATAGTTAGTCCCTTAAGGGGACTTGAACCTGCAATCCTTCGATCGCTTGTGCTGTACATAGCAGTACCATAGCGAAAATCACAATCTCATGAGTGCCAGACCTTGGCTGCTTTTCAGTCATCACTGGCACGAGGGTCTTCAGCAGACCCCAGGCTGTCACGGGTGCACCCCCTGCCAGCGTGCTGTAAGTGCTCCTGTCCAAGATTGACAGCAGCATTTAACAGGATAACAGCTGCGGGTTCTGCTACCTGTTGAGCATTACTTATAGTATCCAGTCACTGCCACCAGTGACTACCACTACATGAACCCTGTCCCTGCCTCTGATAGCGCTCACTGACACATTTCCTGTTTGGTGCCAACATGGTTCGTAGATCTGTACAAAAATGAGAAGTTAAATTTGCCAGACTGTTCACTACTGCAGCATAATGTCCTCCATGCTACTACTTTCTAGTGCCGTAAGTCTTTTACCTATTATTGGTGCTTCATTCACAGCTACACAGCTCAGTACTGCTGAATAATGTCCTTTTGATGCTGTTGCTTTCCAGTAAATGGTTTTTATTTCACACCAGTGAAGGATTCACAGCTACACTGTTAAGTACTGTACTATAACATCTGTCATGGTGCTGCTTTCTAGTAAGTGGTTTTTGAGTAAGTGGTTTCCTATTTGTACTGGATTCACAGCTGCTGCAGTACTGAGCAACGTATGTCTGTCATGCTGCTGCTTTCTTTGTTTGCGTCAGTGCTGGATTCACAGCTACATTTCTCAGCACTGCTGTATAGTATCCTTCATGCCTCTTTCTTGTAGCTGTTTTGCGGAAGTGCTTTATTCACAGCAACACTGTTAAGCACTGCTGTAACGTGTTCAACATGGTACTGCTTTATAGTTAGTTTACCTCCTTAGTGCTGGATTCACAGTGATGCTGGATTCAGTGATACTGTTCAGTACTGCTACATGTCCTTTAATGTGGCTGCTTTCTATTGTGTTGCCTCTCCTTGGTGCAGAATTAACAGCTATACTGCTATATAATGTCCTTACATGCTGCTGCTTTTGAATGTTTCTTATGCTATAGCTGGATTCACAGTTACACTATTTAGTCCTGTTTGTATAGCTCATATTGCTGCTTGTTTCTCGTCAGTGTTGTATTATAATGTTTAATGTTTCGCATGTTACTGTTTAATGGTGTTTGTCACCCCAGTGCTTTATTCATAGCACACCATTTTCAGGACCTCTGCCATCCGTGAGGCTGTGTACCCACGTAAGCGGTTTTTAAGCGTTTAAGCGTTTTTCCCGCAAAAACGCTTAAAAGCATCCCATTATTTTTAATGAATTCTGCAATTTTTGTGCACATTGATGCGTTTTTTCCACGCATTGCGGAAAAATTCATTAATTCGCAGAAAACGCATTTCTTACTATATTCTATGAGCATGTAGATGTTCCTGTAAAAAACGCATAAAAAACACAAGAAGCGCAAAAAAACACATACACGCGCCTTTTTCCTGGGAAGGAGTCTGTTTTTTTCTGTATACGTGGGTACATAGCCTGAACGATTCCACGTTACATTCAGACGCGGAAAGGTCGTCCTGCCCCGAGGCTTGGATCACGCAGAAACGCCCCAATATACATATGCTTTTGCTTTTCACGCTGAGGATTTGTTACAATGTATCCCCTTAGGTAAGATAATAGTGTTTGCTTCATCACGTCTGAGCGTTTGCTGCAATGAATCGTCTCAGTCCAGGTGTAGATTAGATGATAGAATTGTAACAAAACCTCAGCTGTGAGAGCGCTGTCAGCCATCACGGGACACATAGCAGGTTTCTGTTCACTTACAGCAAGCAGTGATCTACAAATGGGAAACACTTCATATCGAAAGAATACAGGAGCGCTGCGGATCTGACGGTGACACCGAACCGGTGCCGCGGGTATTAACCCCTTCCTGACACCTGCTGTACATGTCCTCTGCACGGTTCTGAGTCGAGGGGCTGTAAATCTGAGCTCGGCTCTGATTGCTGCTGGTCGACCATTTGGATGCTGCTGCAAATCTGATTTTTTGCGTTGGTTTTCACTCCCTCCCGGAGCCGGACATTTCTATTCTCATCTCATACTACACCGGGCGGTGGCTTCCATTATGTCTGTCGCAGAAATACCTGCTGTGGCCAGATGTTAATGGGAGATCTGCAGTGGCAGGTACAGGGGTCTAATGCAGACCCCCGGTTGTCATGCTAACCCATCAGCAACCTGCGATCATGTGATGCCGGAGCCAATAGTCGGGGGTTTTGGTGCGCTTCCAGCGCGTGCATGTTAAATGCCGCAGTCAGAGATTCACATCGGCGTGTCAACAGCTGCAGGTGGATTGTGATTCCACCCATGGCTGTAAGGGGTACCTCAGCTGATAACGTGGGTTCAGCGCCGAAGCCCACATGAAAGAAGGGTAGGCGGCCTATGATGTACCTGTAGGTTGTAAAAGGGTTAAAGAGAAACGATAAAACTCTTCATTCTGCTTTCTAGCGTTTTTCCTTAGTGCAGGATTCACAGCTACAATGCTAAATACTGCTAAGTAATGTCCTTCAATGCTGCAGCTTTCTAGTAAGTGTTAATCTCATCCCATAGCTGGAGTCGCATTAACACTACTTAGGCTAGTTTCACATTAGTGTTTACGGCCGCGGCGTCGGGGTGCGCACGGCTGCTGCTAAGCCCCGCCCCCTGCTGCGCCTCCACTGTAGCTCCGCCTACAGGCCCATGACGCTGCATGCGTCCTGCGTCCCCTATCTATCACTGGGGACGCAGGCATGCGTTTGGCGGCGCATGCGTTCTTTTGACGGTGCGCCGAGCGCAACCAAATTGCAACAGGTTGCGTTTGGGGATGGTCGGCGCACCGTCAGAAGGACGCATGTGCCGTCAAACGCATACTGTGTGCCGCCGGCGTCCCCAGTGATAAAGATAGGGGATGCAGGACGCATGCAGTGTCATGCGCCCGTAGGTGGGGCTTAGCGGCGGCCGTAAACGCTAAAGTGAAACTAGCCTTAGTCCTGCTGTATGTCAGTCATGCTGCGTTCTCGTTTCACCTTGTTGTTGGATTCACAGTTACGCTGCTCAGTACTGCTGTTTAATCTCCACCTTACTGGTTTATAGTGTTTCTCCCCTCAGTGCTGTAGTCACTGCTACACTGCTCAGTACAGCTGTATAATGTTGTATTTGATGTGTGAGCATGCCGGCGAGCGCCAGAGCGTATCCTACCGCTGTCTTTTGGGGTTATGGCTTCTATTTAACATTACAAAAAAAAAAATTCCAACGCATTGCTCCATCTCAACATTATATTAAAAATAAAAGTCACAAGGTCAGAAAAAGCAGACAAAACTACTGACCTTTACAGAGTATAAATAAAACTGACGAAGTGTTATTTCACGATAAAGACAAATCCTGCGCACGGAGTCAGAAGCAGCGGGAAGCACTCTCCAGCCCAGGGCGGCTTACTGCCCCCAGCATTGCTCCCCGCTGGGAGTCCTCCCTCAGCAGATGCTCTCTCCACCATGTGTTGCCAAAACTTTTAAAAGTGTGAGTGCCCTTTAAGTGTAGCTCCGCCTCGTGTTTCTTATTGGTCGCTTATCATATCAATCAAAAAGAAGCCCCTCAAAACACTTCCTAGATTTTTCAGCCTGTGAACCAATCCTCTCCGCGTTGTCCTTGTGTTCCCGCCTCATGACTTCACGGTCCACGCTTATTTGACAAAAGCATTGTCAATCATGGAAACTGCGTGGCTATTGGCTATTGGATGCGCCTGCTGAGCTGTGATTGGCTGCGAGTACAGTAGGGCTCTGGCTGTTAGAGTGCGGGTTTGGTTGGCCGGCGGGGGTTGTTTCGGGGTCTGGAGACCCCACCGGGGACCGGCCCGGGGGGAAGAGACGTGCGGCGGGAGCCGAGGTGAGCGCGCGCGGCCCACAGAGCGGGGGACGGATGTTACGGACGGTGCTCTGCGTGGGGGTCTGAGTGAGATGAAACAGTCATTTGTCAGACGGACTCAAAACCCTGAGGAGACCGGAAGGTGCGAAGTGAAAGGGACCGGGTGAGACTGTTGTTATCACTATTATACAGGGAGGGGGGGGACCGGCTGTGATTGTTATTATTATACCGGTGTGAGGGGGGGGGGACCGGCTGTGATTGTTATTATTATACCGGTGTGAGGGGGGGGACCGGCTGTGATTATTATTATTATACCGGTGTGAGGGGGGGGACCGGCTGTGATTATTATTATTATACAGGTGTGAGGGGGGGGGGGACCGGCTGTGATTGTTATTATTATACAGGTGTGAGGGGGGGGGGGGACCGGCTGTGATTATTATTATACCGGTGTGAGGGGGGGGGACCGGCTGTGATTATTATTATTATACAGGTGTGAGGGGGGGGGGGACCGGCTGTGATTATTATTATTATACAGGTGTGAGGGGGGGGGGACCGGCTGTGATTATTATTATTATACAGGTGTGAGGGGGGGGGGACCGGCTGTGATTATTATTATTATACAGGTGTGAGGGGGGGGGGACCGGCTGTGATTATTATTATTATACAGGTGTGAGGGGGGGGGGGACCGGCTGTGATTATTATTATTATACAGGTGTGAGGGGGGGGGACCGGCTGTGATTATTATTATTATACAGGTGTGAGGGGGGGGACCGGCTGTGATTATTATTATTATACAGGTGTGAGGGGGGGAGACCGGCTGTGATTGTTATTATTATACAGGTGTGAGGGGGGGGACCGGCTGTGATTATTATTATTATACAGGTGTGAGGGGGGGGGACCGGCTGTGATTATTATTATTATACAGGTGTGAGGGGGGGGACCGGCTGTGATTATTATTATTATACAGGTGTGAGGGGGGGGGACCGGCTGTGATTATTATTATTATACAGGTGTGAGGGGGGGAGACCGGCTGTGATTGTTATTATTATACAGGTGTGAGGGGGGGGGACCGGCTGTGATTGTTATTATTATACAGGTGTGAGGGGGGGGGGGACCGGCTGTGATTGTTATTATTATACAGGTGTGAGGGGGGGGGGGACCGGCTGTGATTGTTATTATTATACAGGTGTGAGGGGGGGGGACCGGCTGTGATTGTTATTATTATACAGGTGTGAGGGGGGGGGGACCGGCTGTGATTATTATTATACAGGTGTGAGGGGGGGGACCGGCTGTGATTATTATTATTATACAGGTGTGAGGGGGGGGGGGACCGGCTGTGATTGTTATTATTATACAGGTGTGAGGGGGGGGGACCGGCTGTGATTGTTATTATTATACAGGTGTGAGGGGGGGGGACCGGCTGTGATTATTATTATTATACAGGTGTGAGGGGGGGGGGGACCGGCTGTGATTGTTATTATTATACAGGTGTGAGGGGGGGGGACCGGCTGTGATTGTTATTATTATACAGGTGTGAGGGGGGGGGGACCGGCTGTGATTATTATTATTATACAGGTGTGAGGGGGGGGGGGGACCGGCTGTGATTGTTATTATTATACAGGTGTGGGGGGGGGGGACCGGCTGTGATTGTTATTATTATACAGGTGTGAGGGGGGGGGACCGGCTGTGATTGTTATTATTATACAGGTGTGAGGGGGGGGGGACCGGCTGTGATTGTTATTATTATACAGGTGTGAGGGGGGGGGGGACCGGCTGTGATTATTATTATTATACAGGTGTGAGGGGGGGGGGACCGTCTGTGATTGTTATTATTATACAGGTGTGAGGGGGGGGGGGGACCGGCTGTGATTGTTATTATTATACAGGTGTGAGGGGGGGGGGGACCGGCTGTGATTGTTATTATTATACAGGTGTGAGGGGGGGGGACCGGCTGTGATTATTATTATTATACAGGTGTGAGGGGGGGGGACCGGCTGTGATTGTTATTATTATACAGGTGTGAGGGGGGGGGGACCGGCTGTGATTATTATTATTATACAGGTGTGAGGGGGGGGGGGACCGGCTGTGATTGTTATTATTATACAGGTGTGAGGGGGGGGGACCGGCTGTGATTGTTATTATTATACAGGTGTGAGGGGGGGGGGACCGGCTGTGATTGTTATTATTATACAGGTGTGAGGGGGGAGACCGGCTGTGATTGTTATTATTATACAGGTGTGAGGGGGGAGACCGGCTGTGATTATTATTATACAGGTGTGAGGGGGGGGACCGGCTGTGGTTATTATTATTATACAGGTGTGAGGGGGGAGACCGGCTGTGATTATTATTATTATTATACAGGTGTGAGGGGGGGGACCGGCTGTGATTGTTATTATTATTATACAGGTGTGAGGGGGGACCGGCTGTGATTGTTATTATTATACAGGTGTGAGGGGGGGGGGACCGGCTGTGATTGTTATTATTATACAGGTGTGAGGGGGGGGGGACCGGCTGTGATTGTTGTTATTATTATACAGGTGTGAGGGGGGGGACCGGCTGTGATTATTATTATACAGGTGTGAGGGGGGGGGACCGGCTGTGATTGTTATTATTATACAGGTGTGACGGGGGGGGACCGGCTGTGATTGTTGTTATTATACAGGTGTGGGGGGGGGGGGGACCGGCTGTGATTGTTATTATTATACAGGTGGGGGGGGGGGACTGGCTGTGATTATTATTATTATACAGGTGTGAGGGGGGAGACCGGCTGTGATTGTTATTATTATACTGGTGTGAGGGGGGGGGGGGACCGGCTGTGATTATTATTATACAGGTGTGGGGGGGGGGGGGGACCGGCTGTGATTGTTATTATTATACAGGTGTGAGGGGGGAGACCGGCTGTGATTGTTATTATACAGGTGTGAGGGGGGGGGGGACCGGCTGTGATTGTTATTATACAGGTGTGAGGGGGGGGGGGGGGACCGGCTGTGATTGTTATTATACAGGTGTGAGGGGGGGGGGACCGGCTGTGATTGTTATTATACAGGTGTGAGGGGGGGGGACCGGCTGTGATTGTTATTATTATACAGGTGTGAGGGGGGATGGGCCGGCTGTGATTGTTATTATTATACAGGTGTGAGGGGGGACCGGCTGTGATTGTTGTTATTATACAGGTGTGAGGGGGGGGGGACCGGCTGTGATTATTATTATGCAGGTGTGAGGGGGGGACCGGCTGTGATTGTTATTATACAGGTGTGAGGGGGGGGGACCGGCTGTGATTATTATTATTAGTATACAGGTGTGAAGGGGGAGACCGGCTGTGATTGTTATTATACAGGTGTGAGGGGGGGGGACCGGCTGTGATTATTATTATTAGTATACAGGTGTGAAGGGGGAGACCGGCTGTGATTGTTATTATACAGGTGTGAGGGGGGGGGCCGGCTGTGATTGTTATTATACAGGTGTGGGGGGGGGGACCGGCTGTGATTGTTATTATTATTATACAGGTGTGAGGGGGGAGACCGGCTGTGATTGTTATTATACAGGTGTGAGGGGGGGGACCGGCTGTGATTGTTATTATACAGGTGTGAGGGGGGGGACCGGCTGTGATTGTTATTATACAGGTGTGAGGGGGGGGGGGCCGGCTGTGATTGTTATTATTATACAGGTGTGAGGGGGGACGGACCGGCTGTGATTGTTATTATTATACAGGTGTGAGGGGGGACCGGCTGTGATTGTTATTATTATACAGGTGTGAGGGGGGGGGGACCGGCTGTGATTGTTGTTATTATTATACAGGTGTGGGGGGGGGGGGGGACCGGCTGTGATTATTATTATTATACAGGTGTGAGGGGGGAGACCGGCTGTGATTGTTATTATACAGGGGGGGGGACCGGCTGAGAAAATTATTATTATACAGGTGTGAGGGGGTGACCGGCTGTGATTATTATTATTATACAGGTGTGAGGGGGGGGGACCGGCTGTGATTATTATTATTATTATTATTATTATTATTATTATTATTATTATACAGGTGTGAGGGGGAACGGCTGTGATGATTGTTGTTGTTGTTGTTATTATTATTATTATTATTATACAGGTGTGAGGGGGGGGACCGGCTGTGATTGTTATTATTATACAGGCGTGAGGGGGGGGGGGACCGGCTGTGATTGTTATTATTATACAGGCGTGAGGGGGGGGGGGGGACCGGCTGTGATTGTTATTATTATACAGGCGTGAGGGGGGGGACCGGCTGTGATTGTTATTATTATACAGGCGTGAGGGGGGGGGACCGGCTGTGATTGTTATTATTATACAGGTGTGAGGGGGGGGGACCGGCTGTGATTGTTATTATTATTATACAGGTGTGAGGGGGGGGGGCCGGCTGTGATTGTTATTATTATTATTATACAGGTGTGGGGGGGGGACCGGCTGTGATTGTTATTATACAGGTGTGGGGGGGGGGGGGGGGGACCGGCTGTGATTGTTATTATACAGGTGTGAGGGGGGGGGGACCGGCTGTGATTGTTATTATACAGGTGTGAGGGGGGGGGACCGGCTGTGATTGTTATTATTATACAGGTGTGAGGGGGGATGGGCCGGCTGTGATTGTTATTATTATACAGGTGTGAGGGGGGACCGGCTGTGATTGTTGTTATTATACAGGTGTGAGGGGGGGGGACCGGCTGTGATTATTATTATGCAGGTGTGAGGGGGGGACCGGCTGTGATTGTTATTATACAGGTGTGAGGGGGGGGGACCGGCTGTGATTATTATTATTAGTATACAGGTGTGAAGGGGGAGACCGGCTGTGATTGTTATTATACAGGTGTGAGGGGGGGGGACCGGCTGTGATTATTATTATTAGTATACAGGTGTGAAGGGGGAGACCGGCTGTGATTGTTATTATACAGGTGTGAGGGGGGGGGCCGGCTGTGATTGTTATTATACAGGTGTGGGGGGGGGGACCGGCTGTGATTGTTATTATTATTATACAGGTGTGAGGGGGGAGACCGGCTGTGATTGTTATTATACAGGTGTGAGGGGGGGGACCGGCTGTGATTGTTATTATACAGGTGTGAGGGGGGGGGACCGGCTGTGATTGTTATTATACAGGTGTGAGGGGGGGGGACCGGCTGTGATTGTTATTATTATACAGGTGTGAGGGGGGACGGACCGGCTGTGATTGTTATTATTATACAGGTGTGAGGGGGGACCGGCTGTGATTGTTATTATTATACAGGTGTGAGGGGGGGGGACCGGCTGTGATTGTTGTTATTATTATACAGGTGTGGGGGGGGGGGGGACCGGCTGTGATTATTATTATTATACAGGTGTGAGGGGGGAGACCGGCTGTGATTGTTATTATACAGGGGGGGGGACCGGCTGAGAAAATTATTATTATACAGGTGTGAGGGGGTGACCGGCTGTGATTATTATTATTATACAGGTGTGAGGGGGGGGGACCGGCTGTGATTATTATTATTATTATTATTATTATTATTATTATTATACAGGTGTGAGGGGGAACGGCTGTGATGATTGTTGTTGTTATTATTATTATTATTATTATTATACAGGTGTGAGGGGGGGGACCGGCTGTGATTGTTATTATTATACAGGCGTGAGGGGGGGGGGGACCGGCTGTGATTGTTATTATTATACAGGCGTGAGGGGGGGGGGGACCGGCTGTGATTGTTATTATTATACAGGCGTGAGGGGGGGGACCGGCTGTGATTGTTATTATTATACAGGCGTGAGGGGGGGGACCGGCTGTGATTATTATTATTATACAGGTGTGAGGGGGGGGGACCGGGTGTGATTGTTATTATTATACAGGTGTGAGGGGGGGGGACCGGCTGTGATTGTTATTATTATTATACAGGTGTGAGGGGGGGGGGCCGGCTGTGATTGTTATTATTATTATTATACAGGTGTGGGGGGGGGACCGGCTGTGATTGTTATTATACAGGTGTGAGGGGGGGGACCGGCTGTGATTGTTATTATTATTATACAGGTGTGAGGGGGGGACCGGCTGTGATTGTTATTATACAGGTGTGAGGGGGGGACCGGCTGTGATTGTTATTATTATTATACAGGTGTGAGGGGGGGACCGGCTGTGATTATTATTATTATTATTATTATTATTATTATTATTATACAGGTTTGAGACGGGGGGACAGGCTGTGATTATTATTATACAGGTGTGAGGGGGGGGACCGGCTGTGATTGTTATTATTATTATACAGGTGTGAGGGGGGGACCGGCTGTGATTGTTGTTATTATAATACAGGTGTGAGGGGGGGGGACCGGCTGTGATTGTTATTATTATTATTATTATTATTATTATTATTATACAGGTGTGAGGGGGGGGGACCGGCTGTGATTGTTGTTATTATTATACAGGTGTGAGGGGGGGACCGGCTGTGATTGTTGTTATTATAATACAGGTGTGAGGGGGGGGACCGGCTGTGATTGTTATTATTATTATTATTATTATTATTATTATTATACAGGTGTGAGGGGGGGGGGACCGGCTGTGATTGTTATTATTATACAGGTGTGAGGGGGGGCCGGCTGTGATTGTTATTATTATACAGGTGTGAGGGGGGGGACTGGCTGTGATTGTTATTATTATACAGGTGTGAGGGGGGGGGACCGGCTGTGATTGTTATTATTATTATTATTATACAGGTGTGAGGGGGGGGGCCGGCTGTGATTGATATTATTATACAGGTGTGAGGGGGGGGACCGGCTGTGATTGTTATTATTATACAGGTGTGAGGGGGGGGGGGACCGGCTGTGATTGTTATTATTATTATTATACAGGTGTGAGGGGGGGGGGCCGGCTGTGATTGATATTATTATACAGGTGTGAGGGGGGGACCGGCTGTGATTGTTATTATTATACAGGTGTGGGGGGGGGGGGACCGGCTGTGAATATTATTATTATACAGGTGTGGGGGGGGGGGGGACCGGCTGTGAATATTATTATTATACAGGTGTGAGGGGGGGGACCGGCTGTGATTATTATTATTATTATACAGGTGTGAGGGGGGGGACCGGCTGTGATTATTATTATTATAATTATTATACAGGTGTGAGGGGGGGGGACCGGCTGTGATTGTTATTATACAGGTGTGAGGGGGGGGGGACCGGCTGTGATTATTATTATTATTATTATACAGGTGTGAGGGGGGGACCGGCTGTGATTATTATTATTATACAGGTGTGAGGGGGGGGACCGGCTGTGATTATTATTATTATAATTATTATACAGGTGTGAGGGGGGGACCGGCTGTGATTATTATTATTATTATAATTATTATACAGGTGTGAGGGGGGGGGATCGGCTGTGATTGTTATTATACAGGTGTGAGGGGGGGGGGGACCGGCTGTGATTGTTATTATTATACAGGTGTGAGGGGGGGGGACCGGCTGTGATTATTATTATTTTACAGGTGTGAGGGGGGGGGACCGGCTGTGATTGTTATTATTATACAGGTGTGAGGGGGGGAGACCGGCTGTGATTGTTATTATTATACAGGTGTGAGGGGGGGGGGGGGGACCGGCTGTGATTGTTTTTATTATACAGGTGTGAGGGGGGGGACCGGCTGTGAATGTTTTTATTCTACAGAGTTTGCAGAGTTTGGACGTAGATTTCTGCCCTGGGATGTTCGGCACAGCAGTCTCCTGACCCAGGCTCCGCTTTTGCACTTTCATCTCCTGACGTCTTTTTTTTTTTTTTTTTTTTCTATTAGTGCTCAGTAGGATGAGGGATGAGAAGACTCATCTGCCACGAGAAGCGGGAGGTGACGGAGAGGAGGACGGCGAAGCCGGAGTGAGATACGTCCAGGCCCAACGATAGAGGTGAGGACATCCTGGTGCAGTGTCAGTGCGAGGAGGGAGTTATGGTAACCTTGTAATCTGTGATCACTGTACCCCGATCAGACATGTCCAGTTTGTGCTGTAGATGCAAGACCACCGAATACTGTTCTGATCCTGAGTTACATCCTGTATTCCCCAGAGCTGCACTCACTATTCTGCTGATGCAGTCACTGTGTACATACATTACATTACTGATCCTGAGTTGTTGTTATTATTATTATGCATTTATATAGCGCCATTTATTCCATGGCGCTTTACATGTGAAAAGGGGAAATATAGACAAGTACAGTCATGGCCAAAAGTTTTGAGAATGAGACAAATATTATATTTTCACATGATCTGCTGCCCTCTGGTTTTTATGTGTGTTTGTCAGATGTTTTTTTCACATACAGAAATATAATTGCAATCATATTATGAGTAACAAAAGGTTATATTGACAGTTAGAATGAGATAATGCAGCAAGTCAATATTTGCAGTGTTGACCCTTCTTCTTCAGGACCTCAGCAATTCTCCCTGGCATGCTCTCAATCAACTTCTGGATCAAATCCTGACTGATTGCAGTCCATTCTTGCAAAATCAGTGTTTTTATTTTGTCTGAATTTGAAGGTTTTTGTTTGTCCACCCGTCTCTTGATGATTAACCACAAGTTCACAATGGGATTAAGATCTGGGGAGTTTCCAGGCCATGGTCCCAAAATCTCTGTTTTGTTCCCTGAGCCATTTAGTTATCACCTTTGCTTTATGGCAAGGTGCTCCATCATGTTGAAAAAGGCATTGTTGATCGCCAAACTGCTCTTGGACGGTTGGGAGAAGTTGCTCTTGGAGGACATTCTGGTACCATTCTTTATTCATGGCTGTGTTTTTAGGCAAGACTGAGAGAGAGCCCATTCCCTTGGCTGAGAAGCCACCCCACACATGAATGGTTTCAGGATGCTTGACAGTTGGCATGAGACAAGACTGGTGGTAGCGCTCACCTGGTCTTCTCCGAATAAGCCGTTTTCCAGATGTCCCAAACAATCGAAAAGGGGATTCATCAGAGAAAATGACTTTACCCCAGTCCTCAGCAGTCCACTCCCTGTACCTCTTGCAGAATATCAGTCTGTCCATGATGTTTTTCCTAGAGAGAAGTGGCTTCTTTGCTGCCCTCCTTGAGACCAGGCCTTGCTCCAAGAGTCTCCGCCTCACAGTGCGTGCAGATGCACTCACACCTGCCTGCTGCCATTCCTGAGCAAGCTCTGCACTGCTGGCAGCTCGATCCCGCAGCTGAAACACTTTTAAGAGACGATCCTGGCGCTTGCTGGTCTTTCTTGGGCGCCCTGGAGCCTTTTTGGCAACAAGGGAACCTCTCTCCTTGAAGTTCTTGATGATGTGATAGATTGTTGACTGAGGTGCAATCTTTCTAGCTGCGATACTCTTCCCTGTTAGGCCATTTTTGTGCAGTGCAATGATGACTGCACGTGTTTCTTTAGAGATAACCATGGTTAACAGAAGAGAAACAATGATGCCAAGCACCAGCCTCCTTTTAAAGTTTCCAGTGGTGTCATTCTTACTTAATCATGACAGATTGATCTCCAGCACTGTCCTCATCAACACCCACACCTGTGTTAATGGAGCAATCACTGAAACGATGTTAGCTGGTCCTTTTAAGGCAGGGCTGCAATGATGTTGAAATGTGTTTTGGGGGATAAAGTTCATTTTCTAGGCAAATATTGACTTTGCAAGTAATTGCTGTTAAGCTGATCACTCTTTATAACATTCTGGAGTATATGCAAATTGCCATTAGAAAAAATGAAGCAGTAGACTTTGTAAAAATTAATATTTGTGTCATTCTCAAAACTTTTGGCCATGACTGTATAATAAACATGTGTAAGACAAGGGACACACAAGTACATAAGGAAGCCCTGCCCGCGAGGGCTCAGAGTCTACAGGTGCATTTTTTTTTTTTTTTTTTTTTAAAAAGCTTGCGTTTTTTGGCGCATACGTGCGCACCCATAGACTTTAATGGGTGTTTTGCTGTAAAAAAACGTATTGCGTGCGCATGCGTTTTTTTCGGGCAAGTCGGACGCACAAAAAATGCAACAGGATGCATTTTGTGCGCCCGAGCGCACACTGCAAAATAACGCATGCGCATGCAAACGCGTACGTGCGCATATGTATGCGCACCCATGTTAAAGTTTAGGGGGAAAAACGCATGTGTTTTTTTGCGCTAAAAAGCAGCGCAAAAAACCAGCCTAAGGAGGCGAGGTTGGGTCAGTTACATCCTGTATTATGCTCCAGAGCTGTACTCACTTTTCTGTTGGTGCAGTCACTGTGTACATACATTACATTACTGATCCTGAGTTACATCCTGTATTATACCCCAGAGCTGCACTCACTATTCTGCTGGTGCAGTCACTGTGTACATACAGTACTGATCCTGAGTTACATCCTGTATTATACTCCAGAGCTGCACTCACTATTCTGTTGGTGCAGTCACTGTGTACATACATTACATTACTGATCCTGAGTTACATCCTGTATTATACTCCAGAGCGGCACTCACTATTCTGCTGGTGCAGTCACTGTGTACATACATTACTGATCCTGAGTTACATCCTGTATTATACCCCAGAGCTCTACTCACTATTCTGCTGGTGCAGTCACTGTGTACATACATTGGCTACTGTTGGATTTGGTGTCTGTGATTATTTTCTCACTCTCCTTCCTTCCTTGCAGTGACCCGTCCTTGGATATAAGAATGCCGGAGATGACTCAGAATGCAAGTCCTAATAAATCCAAGCATAGGTAAGAGCACCCCACAGTGGACAGGTCATGTCAGACTCTTATGGGAGTGTCCGGTGCAGCCTCCCCTGACAGCAGACTAGGAGTGTTGTGGCTTTTTGGTCGCTGGCTAGTCTTAGTTTGGAGTCACTTCTGTGGATTGTGTCTTGTAGTAATTTCTTTGCTTTGCGCTTTCGTCGCCTTGTGATAATTTATTTGTGACTTATCCGATAAATTTACTTTGTTTTCTTCATCAGAAAGAAAAACCGTGAGAGCCACAATGAGGGTAAGCGATGCGTCTGGGGGTAAGCGATGCGTCTGGGGGTAAGCGATGCGTCTGGTATTTCCACCCAAGACCAAAAATTGTCTATAAAGTTGATTACACGTGGCGTCCACCTGTTTTCTTAGCTGTTCGTTCCTGGGGTTCTGTCACATTTTCGATAGGGGATTTTTATAAGCCTGAGAGGGGACGGGATTGAGGCTGCCTCCGCTGCATGGTTCCAGTTTTGGTGAGAGATCTCCTAATTGTAGGTTTTAAAGGGGATGTATGGTGAAGTCATTTTAGGCTCTATCATAAATGTCTGATAGGTGAGGGTCCACTTCTGAACCCGGCTCCTCTCCCGAGAGCCCCGAATCCCCTGCCCCATCCGGCGTCCGACCACCAGTGAGGGGAGCGGTCACGTAGCTCGCCGATCATATATTCCCATAGCACTGATTGGGGAGAACTGACTGATGCACTGCCACCTCTGTGCTCGTAGGTGGTCTGACGCCGGCCATAGTGGTGAGATTGGGAGACCCCCATGGGAAGGAAGGTGCGGGGCTAAGAGAAGGTCCTGAGTGGCATACAGCTATGCCAGTCATGGCTCGTCAGCTGCCGTCAGCTCTCACCAGGGGTGTTTAACATTATTTTAAAATTATATTTTTATGGATGTCGGACATTGGATTTTCTGACACAAAGCTCCAAATCTCCTGCAGACAAGCCCAAGGTTTTTTTTTGCTTTGTTTTTTATTTCTTTTAGTGGAAAGACATAGGAAGAAGAAAATAAACTCTGGGATCAATCGGATCGGAGACCTCATCCCCTGCTCTCCCGCCCTAAAGCAGGTAATAGCGTCATCTGTAGTCTCAGCCAGTTCTGACGGAGGCAAGCGACTACAATGTGTAAGGTCAAACCCAGGAAAACCGGCAAATGCTCACCGTTGTGCTAAGGAGAGACAGGCGGAGATGCTGACCGCTGTACTAAGGAGAGACAGGCGGAGATACTGACCGCTGTACTAAGGAGAGACAGGCGGAGATACTGACCGCTGTGCTAAGGAGAGACAGGCGGAGATACTGACCGCTGTGCTAAGGAGAGACAGGCGGAGATACTGACCAATGTGCTAAGGAGAGACAGGCGGAGATACTGACCGCTGTGCTAAGGAGAGACTGGCGGAGATACTGACCGCTGTGCTAAGGAGAGACTGGCGGAGATACTGACCGCTGTGCTAAGGAGAGACTGGCGGAGATACTGACCAATGTGCTAAGGAGAGACTGGCGGAGATACTGACCAATGTGCTAAGGAGAGACTGGCGGAGATACTGACCAATGTGCTAAGGAGAGACAGGCGGAGATGCTGACTGCTGTGCTAAGGAGAGACAGGCGGAGATGCTGACCGCTGTGCTAAGGAGAGACAGGCGGAGATACTGACCGCTGTGCTAAGGAGAGACAGGCGGAGATACTGACCGCTGTGCTAAGGAGAGACAGGCGGAGATACTGACCGCTGTGCTAAGGAGAGACAGGCGGAGATACTGACCGCTGTGCTAAGGAGAGACAGGCAGAGATACTGACCGCTGTGCTAAGGAGAGACAGGCAGAGATACTGACCAATGTGCTAAGGAGAGACTGGCGGAGATACTGACCAATGTGCTAAGGAGAGACAGGCGGAGATACTTACTGTGCTAAGGAGAGACAGGCAGAGATACTGACTGCTGTACTAAGGAGAGACAGGCAGAGATACTGACTGTGCTAAGGAGAGACAGGCGGAGATACTGACCGCTGTACTAAGGAGAGACAGGTGGAGATACTGACCGCTGTACTAAGGAGAGACAGGCGGAGATACTGACTGACTGTGCTAAGGAGAGACAGGCGGAGATACTGACCGCTGTACTAAGGAGAGACAGGCGGAGATACTGACTGACTGTGCTAAGGAGAGACAGGAGGAGATACTGACTGACTGCTAAGGAGAGACAGGAGGAGATACTGACTGTGCTAAGGAGAGACAGACGGAGATACTGACCAATGTGCTAAGGATAGACAGGCGGAGATTCTGACCGCTTTGCTAAGGAGAGACAGGCGGAGATACTGACCAATGTGCTAAGGAGAGACAGGCGGAGATACTGACCACTGTACTAAGGAGAGACAGGCGGAGATACTGACCACTGTACTAAGGAGAGACAGGCGGAGATACGGACCGCTGTACTAAGGAGAGACAGGCGGAGATACGGACCGCTGTACTAAGGAGAGACAGGCGGAGATACGGACCGCTGTACTAAGGAGAGACAGGCGGAGATACTGACCGCTGTACTAAGGAGAGACGAGGAGATACTGACCAATATGCTAAGGAGAGACAGGAGGAGATACTGACCGCTGTACTAAGGAGAGACAGGCGGAGATACGGACCGCTGTACTAAGGAGAGACAGGCGGAGATACGGACCGCTGTACTAAGGAGAGACAGGCGGAGATACGGACCGCTGTACTAAGGAGAGACAGGAGGAGATACTGACCAATGTGCTAAGGAGAGACAGGCGGAGATACTGACCAATGTGCTAAGGAGAGACAGGCAGAGATACTGACCATTGTGCTAAGGAGAGACAGGCAGAGATACTGACCAATGTGCTAAGGAGAGACAGGCAGAGATACTGACTGCTGTACTAAGGAGAGACAGGCAGAGATACTGACTGTGCTAAGGAGAGACAGGCGGAGATACTGACCGCTGTACTAAGGAGAGACAGGTGGAGATACTGACCGCTGTACTAAGGAGAGACAGGCGGAGATACTGACTGACTGTGCTAAGGAGAGACAGGCAGAGATACTGACCGCTGTACTAAGGAGAGACAGGCGGAGATACTGACTGACTGTGCTAAGGAGAGACAGGAGGAGATACTGACTGACTGTGCTAAGGAGAGACAGGAGGAGATACTGACTGACTGCTAAGGAGAGACAGGAGGAGATACTGACTGTGCTAAGGAGAGACAGGCAGAGATACTGACCAATGTGCTAAGGAGAGACAGGCGGAGATACTGACCGCTGTACTAAGGAGAGACAGGCGGATATACTGACCGCTGTACTAAGGAGAGACAGGCGGAGATACGGACCGCTGTACTAAGGAGAGACAGGCGGAGATACGGACCGCTGTACTAAGGAGAGACAGGCGGAGATACTGACCGCTGTACTAAGGAGAGACGAGGAGATACTGACCAATATGCTAAGGAGAGACAGGAGGAGATACTGACCGCTGTACTAAGGAGAGACAGGCGGAGATACGGACCGCTGTACTAAGGAGAGACAGGCGGAGATACGGACCGCTGTACTAAGGAGAGACAGGCGGAGATACGGACCGCTGTACTAAGGAGAGACAGGAGGAGATACTGACCAATGTGCTAAGGAGAGACAGGCGGAGATACTGACCAATGTGCTAAGGAGAGACAGGCAGAGATACTGACCATTGTGCTAAGGAGAGACAGGCAGAGATACTGACCATTGTGCTAAGGAGAGACAAGTGGAGATGCTGACCGCTGTGCTAAGGAGAGACAGGTGGAGATGCTGACCAATGTGCTAAGGATAGACAGGCGGAGATACTGACCGCTTTGCTAAGGAGAGACAGGCGGAGATGCTGACCGCTATGCTAAGGAGAGACAGGCGGAGATGCTGACTGCTGTACTAAGGAGAGACAGGTGGAGATATTGACCAATGTGCTAAGGAGAGACAGGCGGAGATATTGACCGCTGTACTAAGGAGAGACAGGAGGAGATACTGACCAATATGCTAAGGAGAGACAGGAGGAGATACTGACCGCTGTACTAAGGAGAGACAGGCGGAGATACGGACCGCTGTACTAAGGAGAGACAGGCGGAGATACGGACCGCTGTACTAAGGAGAGACAGGAGGAGATACTGACCAATGTGCTAAGGAGAGACAGGCGGAGATACTGACCAATGTGCTAAGGAGAGACAGGAGGAGATACTGACTGACTGTGCTAAGTAGAGACAGACGGAGATACTGACCAATGTGCTAAGGAGAGACAGGCGGAGATACTGACCGCTTTGCTAAGGAGAGACAGGCGGAGATGCTGACCGCTATGCTAAGGAGAGACAGGCGGAGATGCTGACTGCTGTACTAAGGAGAGACAGGTGGAGATATTGACCAATGTGCTAAGGAGAGACAGGCGGAGATATTGACCGCTGTACTAAGGAGAGAGGCAGAGATACTGACTGCTGTACTAAGGAGAGACAGGCAGAGATACTGACCATTGTGCTAAGGAGAGACAGGTGGAGATGCTGACCGCTGTGCTAAGGAGAGACAGGTGGAGATGCTGACCAATGTGCTAAGGATAGACAGGCGGAGATACTGACCGCTTTGCTAAGGAGAGACAGGCGGAGATGCTGACCGCTATGCTAAGGAGAGACAGGCGGAGATGCTGACTGCTGTACTAAGGAGAGACAGGTGGAGATATTGACCAATGTGCTAAGGAGGGACAGGCGGAGATGCTGACCGCTGTGCTAAGGAGAGACAGGCGGAGATGCTGACCGCTGTGCTAAGGAGAGACAGGCGGAGATGCTGACCGCTGTGCTAAGGAGAGACAGGCGGAGATGCTGACCGCTGTGCTAAGGAGAGACAGGCGGAGATGCTGACCGCTGTGCTAAGGAGAGACAGGCGGAGATGCTGACCGCTGTGCTAAGGAGAGACAGGCGGAGATGCTGACCGCTGTGCTAAGGAGAGACAGGCGGAGATGCTGACCGCTGTGCTAAGGAGAGACAGGCGGAGATGCTGACCGCTGTGCTAAGGAGAGACAGGCGGAGATGCTGACCGCTGTGCTAAGGAGAGACAGGCGGAGATGCTGACCGCTGTGCTAAGGAGAGACAGGCGGAGATGCTGACCGCTGTGCTAAGGAGAGACAGGCGGAGATGCTGACCGCTGTGCTAAGGAGAGACAGGCGGAGATGCTGACCGCTGTGCTAAGGAGAGACAGGCAGAGATGCTGACCGCTGTGCTAAGGAGAGACAGGCGGAGTTGCTGACCGCTGTGCTAAGGAGAGACAGGCAATACTTAGGTGTTTCTCCTACCCTTCGGCCTCCCGGCGCCTCTTTTGATCAGAAGTCACGATGTCACGTTTGCTTGATGCTGCGGTGTAATGATGGGGCTGACCCATCAGAAGAGGCAACAGTCGGGGATGCCGCTATGTAGGAGGAGGTTCAGACGGCTCTGGTCCCGCAGTCATGGACTCCTGATGTGGCTGTTGGGCCAGGATCCCGGAAGTCTTGTAGCTCATCTCTGAGGTGGGACGGCAGTGAGAGGGCTTTCTGGGATTTTGCACTGAACGGTAATTTAATGCGAGTCGTGTACTTTGGTCGCTCTTTTCTAGGACCACCGTAAACCATATGTCACTGTCTGCTGCCGCGTGTGTGAGACCCTCAGTACCCCCGAGCCCTGTCGGATCATACATCTGTCTTACTCTATCTCTCGGCCATCTGTATAAGATCCCAGGCACCCTCTGCCAGATTCTCTTCAATCATTTTTTCTTTTTTCTGTTTCTCAGAGCAAGAACATGATTCTGGATCAAGCTTTCAAGTACATCACCGAGCTGAAGCGGCAAAACGACGAACTGCTGCTAAACGGAGGGAACAACGAGCAAGGTGAGGCCGATGATGGAGGGAAAAGATTCTTGGGGATTATTATAAAATATGGATGCCTTATGGGGGCAATTCTTTAATTTACTTTTTTTTGCTTAAAAGCATGTATTGTTTGCAAAAAAAAACATTTAGCAATATGGTTTCCTTATAAACGTTGTGGCATTTGTCCTCTGCATCCTGTAAGTCGCACCATACACAGCGGGCTGCGGGGGATCAGTCAGTGAACGCGTTTATTTCACTTTTTAGCACCACAATTTCCTTTTGTATTTAACGCCTAACGTTTCGTCTCTGGGTGTTTGCCGTGCACGGTGCAGTATTTTTGCTTTTGCTGATGGATAATTCTCCTTAATCTTTTCTTCTTTTGCAGCCAGTGAGATCAAAAAACTCAGAATGGAGTTGGCAGAGATCCAAAAAGAAAATGCTCGTTACATCGAATTATTGAAGAGCAATGATATCTGCCTGTACGACGACCCAACGTTGACCTGGAAAGGAAACACAAGAAACTCGAAAGCCTCACTAATCACCTCTGCCGACCAAACCCCGAAACTTCCTCTCTGCCTCAACAGTAACCAACTGGGCTCTTCTAACCAGGGCACCACTGTGCATGGCATCACCTTCAACGTGGGTCACAACCTCCAAAAGCAAACGGCCAACGTTGTGCCGGTGCAAAGAACGTGCAACCTGGTGACGCCCATCACCATCTCCGGCGTTTACCCCTTAGACAAAACATTGCAGCAAAATTCAACATCTCCTCCAACCACTGCAGCTGAAGTTGAGTCAACGAGTCTTCCTGTGGCAATAGCACAGTCTACGGCAAACCTTGTCCTGTCCAAGGGCAAAGATACCACACCTTCCCCGACCAGCTCTGCCGTTTCATTTCCACTAGCGGCTGGTGCAGCGGCTCCAATGATTAGTTCTTCCCAGGGAAAAGAAGGGATTGCTTTGGAGCAAAATATACACGAAAATGTTGCATCCGTCAGCAGCAATCTTCCCTCACAAGTTTCTCTCTCTGACGTGCCTGGAATTAGCTTGCAGGTGTCTATAAATGCTCCAGAAAAGACGTCTGCAGCTTCCACTTGTGCCGAGACTGGAAAGGACGTAGGGAAGGACATTTTGCCCGGTGTCGACATTTCATCCAGTATAGGTGTCGTCATGCACTCGAGAGAAGGAAATTCATCTCTAGAGGTCCCAGCTGGTACCAGTGCGTCCATGTTGTCTGCTCCTTCGCTGGAGGCCATCTGGTCTCTGTTGCCTGGATTACCGGATTTGAAGAGCATCGGAAGCCTATCTCGTATCCCGTCTGATGGAAACACTCAAACTACATGGACGACGTTACAACTCGCGGGAAACACCGTGCAGCCATTAAGTCAGTCATCCTCTTCTGCAATTCCTGGACTAGTGACCGAGCAGCCAGTGGCCTCGAAAGAAACTCCGAATCACCGTCCAGTTACAGCTTGCATAAACATGAATAACATGGCGTGCTCAGAAATCAAGCCCGTTGAACAAGTAATGGTGAAAATGCCTTCTTGTCAGCCCGTACAAGTCCAGTCACTCATTACCCAACCTCAAGCACAGAGCACGACCAGTATCCTCCCGCTGCATCCCCCGGTGCAGGTCATTCAGGTAGCTCAGCCGTTTGGTCCGGCAATAAATCCACCACCAGCCAATCAGAATATTATACTACTTCAACCACCAGCTCCTGCACCTTGTCCACCCGTTCCTAATCCGCCCGTGGGGCAGCAAATCGTTATAATCCAAGCCACCCCCAACCAGAACACCCTTCCCTTAATGACGGCTCAGCCTGCCCCTTCTGTGGTCATGCCCATCAATGCAACCAGTCCTGTCCTCTGCCCTTCAAATCCTGTGCAAAGTGCAGTGATCCCACAGACATTCGGTGGAAAACATCTCGTTCATATATTGCCAAGACCCAGCACTGTGCATCCGTCCAGTACCACACAGCAAGTACCCACGTCTGCCACAGCAGCCCCAAATCAACAGCCGCCGACTATCTCTCTCAATGGACAGCTGTTTGCGTTGCAGCCCATGAATCCTACATCTGGATCCTCCAACCAAACCCCTATGCAAATTATCCAGCCAACAACCAGTGAAGATCCCAACACCAATGTCGCTCTCAACACGTTTGGTGCATTGGCCAACCTCAGCCAGAACATATCTCAGCTGGCCGGGCACAGTTGTCTACAGTTTACCCTTAATCCCCCAGCACCAGCTACCAGCACCGCATCAGTAAACTGCGTCTCGGTGTCTGGAACCAGTGTGACTGCCGCAGTCGCTGAATCCTGTTCTACTTTATCCGTTGCATCTGCAATGACAAAGCCTTTATCGATAAAGCCTGCAGCTACTGCTGCAATGGCCGGTGCAAAGCCCAAAAAGACGGTCAAGAAACCAACAGTAAAGAAAGGAGCTTCAGTTAAAAAGGATCCTGCTGCAGCCACTAAACCAGAACCTCTGAAAACCCAAACCAGTAATGGACTTCATATTGAGATGGAGAAGGCTCCTGACTTGGCAACAGCTTCCACTATAGAAGAGAAAGCAGAAGGTCAATCCTCAGAAAACGGCCTCGGTGAGAAACCCAATGTAGTCAGAAATCCTGCGAACTCTGAAGGAAATCCAACTCAATCCGACCCAAGGCATGATGAGCTCTTACCTGCACACTTTGAGAATCCTGAAGAAGAGGCTAGTGGAGCACAGAACGAGCACAGACCAGATCCCGAATGTTTTATGGGAGATGTAGATCCTGGTAATCATACTATAATTGCGGAGACCCTTCAAGAACTTCCTGTAGTAGAGAGTCCTCAAGACTCGATTGACGTAACCTCTGGCAGAAGTTCGGATCATGCCACGCCTTCTAGACCTTGCCAAGTTGAAGTTGGCACTCCCACTTTAACTGCTGCCGACTTGCTGGAAGCGCAGATATTGACTGATGACCCAAATGAGAAATCCTTCTCTTTAAAAGTGGACTCTAAGGATCTTGACAGTCAGGGAACACCGGTCAGAAAAGTGAAGACTAAAGAACCTGTGACTGTGGGCGAAACGAGGCCTGAACCAGTTATCCCAAACCCAAATCAGACTGGTATCTCTGAACAAGATGGCGGCAGCAACAACTCCGCGACTAATCGACAAACGGACTCGCCCTCATCCAGTAGTTCTGCCAGCAGCCGTAACTTCTCAGTAGCCTCAATGTTGCCAGATGCCAACAGGGATGATGTCGTCAGTGGAGCGTCATTGGGGCCAGCATTTAGTGGTTGTGGGTTTTCGGAGCAGAATGACATAGTTGCCGTTGCTGCGAGAGCCATCTTTGATCACGAAACTCTCTCAAAAGTAAGAGCAAGAGTTCAGGCGGAAGCTGGGGGGTCAGTTCCCGTCCCCAGGAGCTTGGAAGCAGAAGCGTTGCCCGTGGACTGTCAGCTCCCTGTCAAGCCCCACGTTGCAAAAGAAAACCTTTCTCAACTCCAACCTTCATCCCATTCTTTCACCGCCATGGATACTAATGGCCGCCCCTGTGTCGATCGTCTGGTAGAAAAAAGTAATTGTGCAATTGTGAATGCCGCCAGTCTGTCGTTACAGATCTCCACATCTCAGACTCAGAGTGTGACCAGTCTGAGCATCAATAATTTAATACACCCGGGTGGTGTCAATCATTCAATGAACTGCGCCAGTGTGTTGCAAACCTCAGAAAACATGTCCATGCCTCCGTCCACAAACACTTCTGTGTCTTCCAGCAGTTACGAGAGCCAGACGGAAGTGACGACGGTCCTGTCCGATTACTCGCATGAGCAGCTACACTCGATGAGTTCGGCCATCATGCAGGTATCTCGGGCGACAGCTCCTCTCCTGAAACAAACACTCGATGTTAGAAAAGAGTCGAACAAACGTTCGTCTCACGAGGACGGGATGCTTTCCACAGCCAAGAGACCGAAGCAGTGTCTGATTCCAATCAGGCTTGACCGATTTCAGTCTTTAGGCAGTGTCACAGAGCAGAACGAAGTAATGGTTGGTCACGTCGTGTCTGATTCCTCCGCATCTGTGGTGTCCGTATCCAGTAGTCTCCAAAGCCGCAGCGAGGCACTGCCCAATCTTCTCACTTCAAATAATAACTTTGTTAACCCAACTCTGAGACAGTCTGACCTGCGTTGCAATTCGCAACCTTCTGTATCTGAACAGGGTCAGATAGGAAACCAACACCTTCAACCGCTGCACTCGCACCAACAGCAAGTACCTCTCCACAGTAACAACCCGTACTTGAAGCAGCAGCAACAAGCGGGACATTTACGGGACCAGCATCACTTGTATCAGCAGCAGCAAGTCCCACATGTGGACCGTTCCCTCCGCTCACAGTCCCATAACATTCAGCAACAGCGAATGGTACCGCAGGACATCCAGATGCAAAAGAAACAGAACCCCATCCAAGGTGCTCAGACTGCGCGGCTGTCTCTGCAACAGAAGCACCTGACGGAGCAAAATCGACATAAGAGTGGTCAGCCCCATCACCAACAGATACAGCAGCAGCAGCTCCCTCCTCACTTTGGAAATGCCCAAGCAGAGAAACCATGTGAAAACAGTGCACCGTCCCGAGGTCTCCACATAGCCCACCCTCACAGTCATGTGAGTCAGGATATGCTTCATCAACATCAGCAGGATATCAACCGCTTGCAAGGATCCATCATGTCCTCAGAGCACTTATCGGGTCACAACCAAGTCCAAAGGCTCATGACCGCGAGAAGTTTAGAGCAGCAGATGGCTTCCCAAGTGACCGTGGTCTCTCGACCTTCAAATATGTCATGTGTCCCACACCGGCAGGAAAGAAATCGGGTATCTAGTTACTCTGCCGAGGCGCTTATTGGAAAGAGCACCTCAAACACAGAACCGAGAATTGGAGTCGCCGTCCAAGCTTCACGGGCATCGGAGCAGATTGAAATGCGCAAGTATCTGGATGTATCCAGGAACAAAGTTCCACCAACCCATAATCTTCAGGGCCACATGGCCATCGAGCATGGCATCAGTGCAGAATCTCAGAGGCTTCCCGACTGCCAAACCTTTAAGCCAGGAGGCTTATCTCACCAGCAAGCAGCTTCCTTTGAAGTTCAGACATCGAGAAACAATGAAGGTGGCACCAACACAAATATGAGGGGGCTGCAGTCACAAAACTATAGGATAAGCCAGAATAGTAACTCTGCTATGGATCGGCAAAAGCACCTGCCCTACCAGAGCGTCCAAGAGTTGCCCATCGCAACCACCCTTCCCATTAGAGAGAACGAGAATTCTTGTCACCAGAGCTTCATGCAAAGTTTGTTGGCGCCTCACATTGGAGACCAAGTTGGGGCGAGTCAGCGGTCCATCTCCAGCCATCAGCGGATGCAGTACAACACCTCGTCTAGCATCGAGTTCAGTTGTCCACCGGCTCGTGAGTCCCTGCACCTCCGTAGAGAGAATGAGGGTCAGAACCGGGAAAGCTGTGACTTGGTGATGGGACAAGTGAACCCCAGGAACAATTCTTTAAATATTCCTTTCTCCAGCTCTTCTGCAGAGATCCAGGGCAGGAATACAAGTCCTCACATGCAAAAGTCTGTTCGGGCGTCAGACGGGCAGACAAAGAACCAGCTGAATATACAAGTTTCCATTAACATGCATGGGGTGGTTCATCCGCCCATTCCTCATCAGTCCATCACCCATGGAAATGGAGATCAGCGGCAAACGGTGAGGCAAACTAATCACTCAGTAGCCCAGCGTTCCAGGCATTCTCTGCAAGAGGAACCGGATGCCAAAACCCGTCAACCTGAAAGAAACCGATCTGGAAACCAAAGACATGGCAACATGTTTGATTCTGCGCTGCCTCCTCTGCCCCTAGCCGGCCCTAGTAGTATGATCCTTGGGCGGCAGCAGCCCGTTACGGAAAAGAGGGCCGGAATAGTTCGTTTTATGCCTGACAACCCCCAGGTGTCTGCTGACAATCCAGCTCCTGACCAACATACCCTTGCCCAGAATTTCGGCTTCCCATTCATCCCGGAGGGTACAATGAATCCACCCATTAATGCAAATGCATCTTTCATCCCTCCCGTTACACAGACCACAGCCACACGGACGCCTGCCCTGATCCCGGTAGATCCACAGAACACGTTGCCCTCTTTTTACCCTCCATATTCACCAGCTCATCCAAGTTTGTCCAACGACCTCACCCTTCCCTACTTTTCCAACCAGATGTTTCCTAATCCAAGCACCGAGAAGCCCAACGGCAATAGGTTTGGCTCCATACTTTCCCCACCGAGGCCTGTTGGCTTCTCCCAAACAACATTCCCTCTCCTCCCAGAAATGCCCCCGATGCACATGACCAACCCATCGCACCTGTCAAACTTCAACCTGACCTCCCTGTTTCCAGAAATTGCTACTGCCCTCCCTGCTGATGGCTCGGCAGTGTCGCCGTTGCTTTCCATATCTCACCCTTCCTCTTCAGACTCTTCAAAGCAGACGTCAAATCGGCCAGCACACAACATAAGCCATATATTGGGCCATGACTCCAGTTCGGCAGTGTGATGTTGCCCCATGAGGGGTTCCTGGATGTGTTTTTGTTACACTTACTGCAGTTTTTTTTTTTTTTCATGCTGGAAAGTTTTCGAGTTCTTCCATTTACATGACTATCGATGTCCTTCCATCCACATATCGGCCGCTCTATCAGCCACGTTTCTCCTCCACACAACCCGTTCTTCTCTCGCGTGCTCTAGTTTTCGGTGACAACGCTGCAGTTGCTTTTTACCAGTCAGGATATTTTTTGCTGTTTTTCTTCATCATTTGTGCATGTTCGGAGTATAATATGGGAAATCTCTTATTTCTTCGCTAATTTTGCCAGAAAAAAAAACTACGCAAACATCTCTTGTGATTCATAAAACTAAAAAAAAAAATTATTCCGGAATATATTTCTTTTCTTGGAATACTTGTAATTTGACGTAAAAGCGTTACCGTATTTTAAGGGTGTGTGCACATGCTGTGGATTCTGCTGCGGATCCGCAGTGGGTTTGGCCCTGCGGATGCGCAGCAGTTTCTGCTGCAGTGTACAGTACTATTATAATCAATGGAAATAGAAATCCGCAGTGCCCACGGTGCGGAATTTTCCGCGCGGATTTGCTGCGGTTTCAAAACCGCAGCATGTCAATTCTTTGTGCGGATTCCGCTGCGGTTTGGCACCTGCTCCATGGCAGGTGTCAAACCACAGGGGAAACCTGCAGGCTAAATCGCAGAAATTCTGCAGATAAACCGCAGGTCTTTTGACCTGCGGTTTTACCTGCGGATTTACACAAATCCGCGCGGAAAGTTCGGCAGGTCAATCCGCAGCGTGTGCACACACCCTAAAACTTTAAATACATAAATCCCTCTAAGAAACTTCTGAAAAGTAGGAGACTCTGGCTGATGATGTTTCCATTGTTTCCCAGACCGGCCGCTGCATTAAAGTCAGAAAATTGATTGAGGCCTCCTCTAATCCGCCGCCCGTCATCGCGGCCCAGAAGGACGTCCCTGCACAGAACTTCAGGATTGTTTTTCTGTGCCCAACCCCCCCCCCCCCCCCCCCCGTTGTGCCGAAGCAAATGGAGTTTGTTGCATGTTTTAGAGGGGACCCCCAAAACCAATAATTGTTTTTGCTTGGTGAATTATGAAAATTCTTTGGTCCATTGTTTTCCATCGGTCATACCTGTGCTTGGTTGGTGGTTTGATGTCATCGCAGTGATGTCATGGGTGCTCAGCTCTGTTTTGGCCGGGTCGACAAATGGCGAATATCTCTGGCACCATGATTGCAGTAAGGCGGCTACAATCACCATGTATGAAAACCATTACTGTACGGGAAAGTAAAGTATTTATACCTGAGACCGAGCTAAAGAGCCTTGCACCAGACTGGTTCTGGGGGCGAGGGACGATGGGACCACGTACACCCAGCCTTACATGTTGGAAGATCCCCGACTCCATCATGGACTATAACTGATGTGCCCTCCATAGTAACCCCGATGCCCTCAGCACGACACGCGGCGCCCCCACATTTCACAGTGTATATAATATACTGTATATATGTAATTACATGGAGCGCGGCCCCTCGTCTCCACTGTACATGTTGTGTATAGTTCTTTATACTTCTGGAAATTCTTGAAAGACGGCGCCCATTTCAGTTTCAAGCATTTCTCCTCTTCTGTTATATGACTGGAGTGATGGGCGGGGGGCTCGGTATTTGATTTTTTATTGCTGCTTTGGAACTTGCAGATCTCATGGTACACTTTAATTTCCAATGATTTCTGGTTGTAATAATTCTTTGTAAAGAGCTGAACATATTTTTATTAGTAAAATAAAAGTTCTCACAACTCTCGTGGTCTCCAGCATGTGTGTACAGTACCCTGTATGAATGTGTATATACCTAACATTACTATATAATAATCTTTATATAGCGCCAACATATTCCGCAGCGCTTTACAATTTAACAGTTTCAAAACACAAGTCATAAGTAACAACGTTAACAATACAATAATTAAAGCACAATAAGCCGCCCCTGCTGGTGAGAGCTTACACTCTACAATGAGGTGGGGGAGATACAGAGTGCAGGTGTGTATATACAATGGTGTATCTACAATGATGGTCCAGCCATCTTGAGGGAGTGAGGGATGGATGGAGATAGTGAATGGGCTACACACGCACACTTACACATAGAATGACTGTGATTAGTGAATGTGATAGGCCGCTCTGAACAAATGTGTTTTGAGGGAGCGCCTAAAACTATGCAAATTGTGGTTTGTCCTAATTTGTTGGGGTAGAGCATTCCAGAGGATTGGCACAGCGCGGGAGAAGTCTCGGGAGTGGGAGGTGCGGATTAGTGCAGAGGTTAGTCAAAAGTCGTTTGCAGAGCGCAGCGGTCGGTTAGGTCGATAGAAATGAGGGAGGAGATGTAGGGGGTGCCGCACTGTGGAGAGCTTTGTGGGTGAGAACATATAATGTATTATACCCCAGAGCTGCACTCACTATTCTGCTGGTGCAGTCACTGTGTACATACATTACTGATCCTGAGTTATACACAGTAACAGTTAACAAGGCCAAAAAAAGCCATTTGTCCATCCAGTGCAGCCTATATTCCGTCAGAATAAATCCCCAGATCTACATCCTTCTAAAGAACCTAACAATAACTGTAAGATGCAATATTGTTACGCTCCAGGAAGACATCCAGGCCTCTCCTGAACCCCTCGACTGAGTTCGCCTTCACCACCTCAGGCAGGGAATTCCAGATTCTCACTGCCCTAACAGTAAAGAATCCTCTTCTATGTTGGTGGAGAAACCTTCTCCCCTCCAGATGCAGAGAATGCCCCCTTGTGACCGTCACCTTCCTTGGTATAAACAGATCCTCGGAGAGATATTTGTATTGTCCCCTTATATACTTATACATGGTTATTAGATCGCCCCTCAGTCTTCCTTCTATGATGGAATCACTGATTGGGTGGATCAAGGAAATGCTGTAGATATAGTATATCTTGACTTCAGCAAAGCATTTGACAAAGTCTCTCATACGATCCTTATTGAAAAAATGACTAAGTATGGAATGGACAAGGCAACTGTTAGGTGGATTCATAACTGGCTTAGTGATCGGACCCAAAGAGTGGTCGTAAATGGCTGCACATCCAGTTGGAAGAATGTCTCAAGTGGGGTACCACAGGGCTCTGTCCTGGGCCCTGTATTGTTCAACATCTTTATCAACGATTTAGATGAAGGAATTGAGGGTAAACTGATTAAATTTGCTGATGACACAAAGCTAGGAGGGATAGCTAATACTAGAGAAGAGAGAGAGGATTCAAAAAGATATAAATAAACTGGAGAAGTGGGCAGCAACTAACAGAATGGTTTTTAACAGGGAGAAATGCAAAGTACTACATCTGGGCAAAAAAATGAAAAACATATATAGAATGGGAGGAATAGGGCTAAGTGACAGCACATGTGAAAAAGACTTGGGTATACTAATAGATCACAGACTGAATGAGTCAACAGTGTGATGCAGCAGCAAAAAAGGCAAATGCAATTCTAGGATGTATTAACAGAAGCATACAGTCTAGATCACGTGAAGTCATTATTTCCCTCTACTCCTCTTTGGTCAGACCTCATCTGGAATATTGTGTCCAGTTTTGGGCACCACATTTTAAAAAAGACAACAACAAACTGGAGCAAGTTCAGAAAAGAGCGACAAGAATGGTGACCAGTCTGCAAACCCTGTCTTATGAGGAAAGGTTGCAGGATTTGGGAATGTTTAGTTTGCAAAAGAGAAGACTGAGAGGAGACTTAATAGCTGTCTACAAATATCTAAAGGGCTGTCACATTGTAGAAGGATCAACTTTATTCTCATTTGCACAAGGAAAGACTAGAAGCAATGGGATGAAACTGAATGGGAGGAGACACAGATTAGATATTAGAAAAAACTTTTTGACAGTTAGTGATCAATGAGTGGAACAGGCTGCCACGAGAAGTGGTGAGTTCTCCTTCAATGGAAGTCTTCAAACAGAGGCTGGACAGACATCTGACTGGGATGATTTAGCGAATCCTGCTTTGAGCAGGGGGTTGGACCAGATGGCCCAGGAGGTCCCTTCCAACTCTACGATTCTATGATTCTTTTTTTCTAGATTAAATAATCCTAATTTTGCTAATCTCTCTGGGTATTGTATTCCCTCATCCCCTTTATTAATTTTGTTGCCCTCCTTTGTACCCGCTCTAGTTCCATTATATCCTTCCTGAGCACCGGTGCCCAAAACTGTACACAGTACTCCATGTGCGGTGTAACCAGGGATTTGTACAGAGGCAGTATAATGCTCTCATCATGTGTATCCAGACCTCTTTTAATGCACACCATGATCCTGTTTGCCTTGGCAGCCGCTGCCTGGCACTGGCTGCTCCAGGTAAGTTTATCATTAACTAGGATCCCCAAGTCCTTCATGTCAGATTTACCCAGTGGTTTAACGTTCAGTGTGTAATGGTGATATTGATTCCTTCTTCCCATGTGTATAACCTTTCATTTATCATTGGTAAACTGCATCTGTCACCTTTCGGCCCAGGTTTCCAACTTATCCAGATCCATCTGTAGCAGAATACGATCTTCTCTTGTATTGACTGCTTTACATAGTTTTGTATCATTGCAAATATCGATATTTTACTGTGTAAACTTTCTACCAGATGGTTAATAAATATATTGAAGAGAAGAGGTCCCAACACCGACCCCTGCGGTCCCCACTGGTCACAGCGACCCAGTTAGAGAATATACCATTTATAACCCCCCTCTGCTTTCTATCAGCCAGTTACTTACCCATTTACACACATTTTCCCCCAGACCCGGCATTCTCATTCTGTGTACCAACCTCTTGTGTGGCACGGTATCAAACGCTTTGGAAAAATCAAGATATACCACATCCAGTGACTCACCTTGGTCCAGTCTATAGCTTACCTCTTCATAAAAGCTGATTAGATTGGTGTGACAGGAGCGATTCCTCATAAACCCATGCTGATATGGAGTTAAGGCTCATTCACACGTCAGTATTTGGTCAGTATTTTGCATCAGTGTTTGTATGCCAAAGCCAGGAATGGAAGTTACCGAGAAAAAAATATAATTGAAAGACTGACTCCTGTTCCTTATTTTGGAGACATTCCTGGTTTTGGCATACAAATACTGATCAAAAATACTGATGTGTGAAAGAGGCCTTACCCAGTTATTCTCAGTGAGATAATCCAGAATAACGTCCCTCAGAAACCCTTCACATATCTCACCAACAATAGAGGTTAGACTTACTGGCCAATAATTTCCAGGGTCACTTTTAGAGCCCTTTTATGAATATGGCACCACATTTGCTGTGCGCCAGTCCTGTGGAACAGACCCCGTCGCTATAGAATCCCTAAATATAAGAAATAATGGCTTGTCTATTACATTACTTAGCTCTCTTAGTACTCGTGGGTGTATGCCATCCGGACCCGGAGATTTATCTATTTTAATCTTATTTAGCCGGTTTCGCACCTCTTCTTGGGTTAGATTGGTGACCCTTAATATCGGGTTTTCGTTGTCTCTCGGCATTTTATTTTCCACCGTGAATACCGTGGAGGAGAAGGTGTTTAATATATCTGTTTTTTCCTCGTCATCTACAACCATTCTTTCCTCAATTCTTTCTAAGGCTCCTACACTGTCACTTATGATTCTTTTACTATTGATATAGATGAACAGTTTGGGATTAGCATTACTCTCCTTTGTGCTCCTCTGTTTCCTTTTTGGCAGCTTTAATTAGTTTTTTAGATAAAGTATTTTCTCCCTATAGTTTTTTTTTTTAGAGCTTCAGTGGGGCCGTCCTGCAAAATATTGTTTAAAACCAGTCAGTGAAATATTTTACCTCACAAAATGTATCCTCTGTGATCCCCTACTGTAATGTCAGTATTGTGCTTCCTCCCCTGCCCAGGAGATGTGGTATGCTCTGTACACGGTCAGACACAGACAATTTTTAAAATTAACTTTCGCTTGTAGGAAAACCCCTTTTAATGTGACCGGCTTCCTCTGCCTGTAGACACGTCGCACCTCTGCTGCCGGGATCAGCCGAATGATTCACTGCGCCCGCACGGAATTCACGCAAGTGCAGTGTGATGGTGTTACTCTGGTGGTACCACGCAAGAGGCTGCGTGTGTGTGTTGCGTACGGCGTATAGTGTGTGTGATGCAATGGTGTTCCGCTGGTGGTACTGCACAATAGGTTGGTAGTGATTTGAACACCAGACTCACAATCAAAGGCACCAGGTGTGCAAAAACACCCTTAAAGTTGCAACCAAATACTCAACTGCTTATAGCATAGTGGTACACCAGATAAACGCAGGAGCTTTTTTCAATAAAAAATATCAATTCTTTATTGCCGTATACAAATTGTTCATGTTTTTAACTATTAAAAAATGTATTACAAAAAGACATTAAAAAATTCAGACATGTGCCCCCAAGTATTGGTTAATACATCTAAAAAAGTAAGAGGAAGGTTGTTACAATAACAAGTATCTCCGCTATGTATCACTCCTCCATTATTTTGCATAACCCCAGATAATCATGTAATGGCAAGTAATTCAGCAGGACCTGCATGAAAGTTCATGCTCCATAATGTCCCCCATCACATGTAATGCAATCTAACAAGGCAAATCCCGGGAGCTAAAAGGAGGAGAGGGGGGATACTCACATCAGAATACCTAGGCAGCCACGTCCTGATAACCCCGACGCGCGTTTCGCTACTGTTTCGCTTTCTCGAGGAGAGTTTCACATACTCCCCTCGAGAAAGCGAAACAGTTGCGAAACGTGCGTCGGGGTTATCAGGACGTGGCTGCCTAGGTATTCTGGTGTGAGTATCCCCCCTCTCCTCCTTTTAGCTCCCGGGATTTGCCTTGTTAGATTGCATTACATGTGATGGGGACATTATGGAGCATGAACTTTCATGCAGGTCCTGCTGAATTGCCATTATATGATTATCTGGGGTTATGCAAAATAATGGAGGAGTGATACATAGCGGAGATACTTGTTATTGTAACAACCTTCCTCTTACTTTTTTAGATGTATTAACCAATATTTGGGGGCACATGTCTGAATTTTTTGGTGTCTTTTTGTAATACATTTTTTAATTGTTCATGTTTTTAACTATTTGTATACGGCAATAAAGAATTGATATTTTTTATTGAAAAAAGCTCCTGCGTTTCTCTGGTGTGCCACAATAGGTTGGTACCAGCAGCAGTTTCCATATTCAGACACCCATCACTTGGGTATCCCAATATGGCGGTCGGTGAACTTCCTCCGCTTGGAATTCTGGGATACGGTGACATCTGAACAGAACAGGAAATGAAAACATTACAAGGAAATTATATAAATGGATTCTTATTTCTGAGGACATTGTCCCAGTCACCCAGAGTAAGGGCGTCTCTGAGCTGGTCACACTTTGCCTTCCTAAAGTTCAGTGTTTTTGTTACTCCCTGACAAGTCCCCCGTTGGTCAGTGGGGCGTCCTAATTATAGCATCACCTGGGGGGAGTAGTGGGAGGGGGAGGCACTGCACAGAATTCCTTTCTAACTTAAACCCATAGGGGCTCTGCAGTCAGATGCTCGTTCCTTATACAGTACCGTGCCTGCCAATATTGTGATCGCTACTTCCTAGATGCCCGACCACCTGCAGATATGTTATTCTGTCCGGTCTATTAGATAGTATTAGGTGTAAAACTGCTGCTCCTCTGGTTGGATTCTGCACCAATAGTGAGAGAATTTTTCTTGGTTATTAGCAGAAACATGTGGCCTTTATGGGTTTCGCAGGTCTCTGTTTCCCAGTTAATATCCAGGTAGTTAAAGTCCCCCATAACAAGGACCTCATTATGGGTTGCAGCTTCATCTATGTTATATCCTGTATTATACTCCAGAGCTGCACTCACTATTCTGCTGGTGCAGTCACTGTGTACATAGATTACATTACTGATCCTGAGTTACATCCTGTATTATACCCCAGAGCTGCACTCACTATTCTGCTGGTGCAGTCACTGTGTACATACATTACATTACTGATCCTGAGTTACCTCTTGTATTATACCCCAGAGCTGCATTCACTATTCTGCTGGTGCAGTCACTGTGTACATACATTACATTACTGATCCTGAGTTACCTCCTGTATTATACCCCAGAGCTGCACTCACTATTCTGCTGGTGCAATCACTGTGTACATACATTACATTACTGATCCTGAGTTACCTCCTGTATTATACCCCAGAGCTGCACTCACTATTCTGCTGGTGCAGTTACTGTGTACATACATTACTGATCCTGAGTTACCTCCTGTATTATACCTCAGAGCTGCACTCACTATTCTGCTGGTGCAATCACTGTGTACATACATTACATTACTGATCCTGAGTTACATCCTGTATTATACTCCAGAGCTGCACTCACTATTCTGCTGGTGCAGTCACTGTGTACATACATTACATTACTGATCCTGAGTTACCTCCTGTATTATACCCCAGAGCTGCACTCACTATTCTGCTGGTGCAATCACTGTGTACATACATTACATTACTGATCCTGAGTTACATCCTGTATTATACTCCAGAGCTGCACTCACTATTCTGCTGGTGCAGTCACTGTGTACATACATTACATTACTGATCCTGAGTTACCTCCTGTATTATACCCCAGAGCTGCACTCACTATTCTGCTGGTGCAATCACTGTGTACATACATTACATTACTGATCCTGAGTTACATCCTGTATTATACTCCAGAGCTGCACTCACTATTCTGCTGGTGCAGTCACTGTGTACATACATTACATTACTGATCCTGAGTTACATCCTGTATTATACTCCAGAGCTGCACTCACTATTCTGCTGGTGCAGTCACTGTGTGCATACATTACATTACTGATCCTGAGTTACATCCTGTATTATACTCCAGAGCTGCACTCACTATTCTGCTGGTGCAGTCACTGTGTACATACATTACATTACTGATCCTGAGTTACATCCTGTATTATACCCCAGAGCTGCACTCACTGTTCTCCTGTGATGGAGATGATTATGAGGTCTTGTGAATCTTTCCTGACTGAGGAGTTGAGCATTGTGACCTTACAGTCCTCGTTCTGCTGTTTCGCCCCCGCGGTTCCTCCCCTCTCCCCATACAGAAGTGCAGACATGGAGGAGCCACAGATCATCGCTGTTAATAGTTACTTTTATTTTTTAAAAAGAAAGTGCAGCCCTCCACCTCCTCCTTCAGGTTTATATTCTGTTCCATGCACTGAGGAGCGCCCCCTGTATAAAAGATACAGTATAACACTGCTCATCCTGATCCCCCTGGTTCATTACTAGCATGCTAAAATGGCAGTGAAGACTGGCTTTGCCCCAGGATGGAGGGAGAATACCCGGGGACGACCATGTCAGAACGAGCTGATGACTGCGCTGTTCCCTACAGAGGTGGATGCTGGTCAGGGGCTGTGGAAAGCTGGGTGATTGGGGCAATGTATCGTCTCGTTCTTCACAGGCAGACACTTTTCTTGTGATATATGCAAATACTGGGGCAGTCACATGGCGGGAGGGCACCGTACAGTGTGACCGGGGGTGGGCACCTTGCAGTAGGCTGCCGTCTGCAGTCTCTCGGCGATCGTCGGATCATCGCCGCCATCCTGACGTTTCCATTGCTTATAACATATACAAGTCACGTTCCAATAAATTAAAGAGATCCACAAGTTTTACAACACGAGCAGCACTGAAAGAGTTAACACAACGAGGACGGAGTGCGCCCGGACGTCCACGATCGGGTGGGATACAGTCACAGGGGTCCTAAAAATTCTTTAAAAAATTGGCAACAGGTCATAAATCAGTTTTTTTTGGCAGTGGTGCCAGATGTGACCAGCAGGTGGCACCGTCATGGCAGGATTGAGTTATACCAGAGGAAATGGGGGACTTGTGACCCCGACTCCTGCAGGACCAGGACCCCGGTGTGGGGGGCACAGGGCAGGAAAGCTGGAGGGCCGCTGCTTGTGGCCATTTCTCCTCCTCTTCTTCCTTCTGGATATCGGGAAGGTAAACGGAGCTCAGCTCTCGCCTGGGATCCAGGCACATGAAGGGTTAACGGAGGCTTCATCTGGAGGCCGAGGCTCCTCAGAAGACGGGGATCTTGTCTCTGCGCACATCGTCCAGGTCGTCGTCCAGCGTGAGAAGAACCTGAGGAAGGATGGAGATGACACAGAAGGAGACCGTCAGAAAGCAGGAGAAGACACAGAGGAGGGGGAGCAGCGGAGACACTGACTGCCTCCACCAGGAGAGGACCCCTCTATTCTGCGCTGTCTCCCTACAATCCATCATGTCACCTCCTGCCCCCTCCACCATTACGGTGGGACCGACTACTCACCAGAAAGGAGAAGAACATGGCAGTCGCAGAAAGAAAGTGCCAGATGTCATGGTCGTCAAAAAAGTGCATCAGTATACACTCCCGGTTCTTCTCCCGGGACTGCGCTGGACTTTCCTAGAAATTATACATCATTTTTTTTATATATATTTTCAATTTTTGCAGAAATAAAAATCCAGTGACGTTGGAATATTGCAGTTTCCTGATTGGCCACTAGATGTCAGCACTGTAATGCGCATTTTCTTGTGCAGTACCGGCTGACACCCAGCAGCTGGCGATCGCGAGGTTTATTCTCACCTCCCAGCTGCTTAGGTTTTGGAAGAAGAAGTACAAAGCGGCGGCCCAGACACCGGCGGTGGCCAAGATGCAGAAAAGAGCCAGAGGACGGATCTTCTCGGAGCTGCGGAGCTGCAAATGGAAAACAGAGGGTGTGCTGAGAAGACGACGCCTGCCGCCCGTCCCGGTGACGGCCGCGCAGCTGACGTGTCGCTCTGCGCTGTTACCTTCATGATAATATAAAACGCCAGATACAGCAGCAGGTTACAGATGAAAATGCCCAACAGGTACGACGCAAAGTCCCGGGGGCGATACACCAGTCCAAAAATGGCGCTGGGAGACGGAAAAAAGGAAAGGTGAGGAGTCGGGCGGCACGATCCAGCGCCCACAATATGTCCTGTACTCACAAGAACCAGTTGACGAGGTTCCCCACGATCAGCAGGATCATCCTGTCCTGAGGGACAGAGATGGTGGCGATGAGACTGCGCCCCGAAACCACGGAAACCATTCGCATCAATCACTGGGAGCGGCGGAGCCCCTGATTCCGGTCATTACCTACCATGTACATGGGCCGGCTGCACTGCTGCACGCAGTCCGTGTACACAATCTGGAAAATTCGGCGGAAAATCCCGAAATCTGCGCAGAAAGCAAACAATGAAGCTGGGAAATCCCTGGCGATCAGGAAGCTGAGATCTGCGGTGCTGTTTGTGCTCCTGCCTGATGGACGAGGAGGTCGGCGGTTCTATTCACTGACCGTCAGAGCTGTCATGGTGTCACAGGACGCCTAACACCAGCTCTGCAGGGGGAGAGTCCTGGAAAACAGCACCCCAGATCTCATCTTCCTGAGCCGCCACCACTTATGGATATAGCTTTTGGGATTGGCTTCAATAAAACATGAAAAATGTGGAAACTGCTTGTAAAAATCTGACTTCTAGACTGAGATCTGATTCCTTGGCGTCACAGGCCCGAAGCCTGAGGCTGCACTACTAGGACCAGGCAGCGTGGAGGCAGTCCTGCGGATGGAGCTGTCATTAGGACCTCTCAGTAGTGCAGCCTCAGGCCTCGGGCCTGTAACTAGAATCCATCACATCTCAGGCGGGAAAAAAGAGAAAGAAGCAAAAAGGACGTTACCTGCATTGGACACGTCTGAGACAGGAGAGCAGAGGAGAGAGCAGAGAGATGGAGAGTATCAGTAAGGAGGAAACCATCAGCAAGGTGAGGACAGAATCCCAATGGGCATGATTACACCTGATCTGGATCCAGCCCTGAACAAACAGCTGACAATGTGTCTAGCTCAGCTGGGTGGTGGCTACTGTTCTCTGGTGTCAGCCAATGTATCTGCCCTGACAGGAGGGGTAACAGGAGGGATCCCCGTGCTCCTCACCGATCTTGAAGCGTCCCATGTAGTAGATGTGAGTGCTGAGCGCCAGCGAGCCGACCACGTGGATGACGGAGAAGATCACCCAAAACCACCAGTTGTCCTTCCCGAACACCTAGAAGAAGGGACAAGACGCCATGACTGGAGGCGAATCTGGAAGGCTGGACATCAGAGAGACCGGCAACACTGTGACCGGATGAGATGAGGCGACGTCACTAAAGGGGCTGTCCGGGAAAAACAGGATCGGCGATCACTGGAAAACTCCTTTAAATATCTGCTGTGTAAGATATGGACTCCTTCCTTCTTATGTTCATCGTTCTTGTGCAGGAATCGCTCTTACAATCACTTTTCACTACAACTATTGCACAATTTGTCTTCCACATCCTCTATGTATCACTGTGCATGAGGCGGACACAAACAGAAGAGGGAGAGTGCGCCCCCTGCAGTCCAATACGTCCTCATAATGCCATATAGGTGTAAGGCCCCCTTATCTCTTGGACCCCTGTGGTCTTCCATGTATCACTGCACATAGAGGATGCAGAAGACGTGCTATGATTTACAGGAGATAGAAAGTCGTGTCCATCCTCTATATATCACCGTACATAGCAGATGGGAACGAGCTAGCAGGGACTTGTCAGTGAGCTCATTCTCATAGCAGCTCATGTAAAAGTTCCAGATTTATCACCTTAGTACGTTCTATGATTTCTACATCCACACACATGGGGCGATCACACCGACCTCTGGGAGATCTGCCCCCTCGTAACTTCACATCAATCACTGTGGGAAGATGGCCAATCGAGGCCGCGGATGCTGCGCGCTGATTCAGCACAGTGACTGGAGAACTTACCACCCCCAGGACAGCCAGGAAAATGACCAACGCAAAGGAGGCGTAGGCTGCATAGGCGCTGGCGTTGATGTCGGGGTGACGCGTCTGGTACAGTTTCAGCATGCACAGCCCCGCGATCATGTACATGAAGGAGGTGTCTGAGGAGGAAACGTAGAAACACTCATCACTGAAGAGCGAGGATGAGAAAGACTGCCAGGAAGAACAAGAAGAGGGACGCGGGATGTCATCTAAAAATTATCCAGAGGATCAGACAGTTCTAGCACTGAGACAGACAACGGAGAGGGACAGTGACTGCACCAGCAGAATAGTGAGTGCAGCTCTGGGGTATAATACAGGATGTACCTTGTTTTTCAGAGCTGCACTCGCTATTTTGTTGCAGCAGTAATGTAATACCTCTGGGTGAATATATCTTAGTTTGAGGATAATTGTACAGAAGGAGAGAGAAACTCTCCAGAAGAGTGAAGCTGTTAGGGGCACAGACTGAAGGCTGCATACAGTTGTGGCCAAAAGTATTGACACCCCTGCAATTCTGTCAGATAATACTCATTTTCTTCCTGAAAATGATTGCAAACACAAATTCTTTGTTATTATCTTCATTTAATTTGTCTTAAATGAAAAAACACAAAAAGAATTGTCCTAAAGCCAAATTGGATATAATTCCACACCAAACATAAAAAAGAGGGTGGACAAAAGTATTGGCACTGTTCGAAAACTCGTGATGCTTCTCTAATTTGTGTAATTAACAGCACCTGTAACTTACCTGTGGCACCTAACAGGTGTTGGCAATAACTAAATCACACTTGCAGCCAGTTGACATGGATTAAAGTTGACTCAACCTCTGTCCTGTGTCCTTGTGTGCACCACATTGAGCATGGAGAAAAGAAAGAAGACCAAAGAACTGTCTGAGGACTTGAGAAACCAAATTGTGAGGAAGCATGAGCAATCTCAAGGCTACAAGTCCATCTCCAAAGACCTGAATGTTCCTGTGTCTACCGTGCGCAGTGTCATCAAGAAGTGTAAAGCCCATGGCACTGTGGCTAACCTCCCTAGATGTGGACGGAAAAGAAAAATTGACAAGAGATTTCAACGCAAGATTGTGCGGATGTTGGATAAAGAACCTCGACTAACATCCAAACAAGTTCAAGCTGCCCTGCAGTCCGAGGGTACAACAGTGTCAACCCGTACTATCCGTCGGCGTCTGAATGAAAAGGGACTGTATGGTAGGAGACCCAGGAAGACCCCACTTCTTACCCCGAGACATAAAAAAGCCAGGCTGGAGTTTGCCAAAACTTACCTGAAAAAGCCTAAAACGTTTTGGAAGAATGTTCTCTGGTCAGATGAGACAAAAGTAGAGCTTTTTGGGGAAAGGCATCAACATAGAGTTTACAGGAGAAAAAAAGAGGCATTCAAAGAAAAGAACACGGTCCCTACAGTTAAACATGGCGGAGGTTCCCTGATGTTTTGGGGTTGCTTTGCTGCCTCTGGCACTGGACTGCTTGACCGTGTGCATGGCATTATGAAGTCTGAAGACGACCAACAAATTTTGCAGCATAATGTAGGGCCGAATGTGAGAAAGCTGGGTCTCCCTCAGAGGTCATGGGTCTTCCAGCAGGACAATAACCCAAAACACACTTCAAAAAGCACTAGAAAATGGTTTGAGAGAAAGCACTGGAGACTTCTAAGGTGGCCAGCAATGAGTCCAGACCTGAATCCCATAGAACACCTGTGGAGAGATCTAAAAATGGCAGTTTGGAGAAGGCTCCCTTCAAATATCAGGGACCTGGAGCAGTTTGCCAAAGAAGAATGGTCTAAAATTCCAGCAGAGCATTGTAAGAAACTCATTGATGGTTACCGGAAGCGGTTGGTCGCAGTTATTTTGGCTAAAGGTTGTGCAACCAAGTATTAGGCTGAGGGTGCCAATACTTTTGTCTGGCCCATTTTTGGAGTTTTGTGTGAAATGATCAATGTTTTGCTTTTTGCTTCATTCTCTTTTGTGTTTTTTCATTTAAGACAAATTAAATGAAGATAATAATACCAAAGAATTTGTGTTTGCAATCATTTTCAGGAAGAAACTGAGTATTATCTGACAGAATTGCAGGGGTGTCAATACTTTTGGCCACAACTGTACGTTTGGCACAGAGGGTGTGAATATTTGTGCATTTATACCATGAATACTTTGTATATATACAGTGGAGAGAGTAAGTATTTGATACTCTGCCAATTTTGCAGTTTCCCCCTATACAGAATGGAGAGGTCTGTAATTTTTATTGTAGGTACACTTCACCTGTGAGCGACAGAATCTAAAAATAAAATCCATAAAATCACATTGTAGGATTGTTACATAATTAATTTGCATTTTATTACATGAAATAAATATTTGATCGCCGACCAACCAGCGAGAATTCTACCTCTCACAGACCTGTTAGTGTTTCTGTAAGAAGTCGCCTGCTCCGCTCTCATTACCTGGATTAATTACTCCTGTTTCATCTCGTTACCTGTATAAAAGACACCTGTCCTACACACTCTGACACTCCACCATGGCCAAGACCAAAGAGCTGTCTAAGGACACCAGGGACAAAATTGTAGACCTGCACAATGCTGGGATGGGTTACAGGACAACAGGCAAGAAGTCTGGTGAGAAGGCGACAACTGTTGGCACAATTACTAGAAAATGGGAGAAACACACGATGACTGTGTCATGATTCCCCTGCTCAGTGAGTGACTGCTATGCTGTACTATGGACACTGTCTTGTTAAGTTGTCTGTCTTGATTGACAGCTCTGCTGTTCAGTCCTGTGACTGGGGCAAGCTGGACTTTTTGCAGGTGTTCAGTGTTCTGGTAATTGCACACCTATGTAACAGAGCTGTCGGCCCCTGATCCCTGCCAGACGTAGTTTGTGCTTCTTGGTGAGTGGTTGCCTGATTCTCTTGCTTTGAGTTCTGATCTGCTGCTGCCCGACGCTTTGGACCGTGTTCTGACTATCCCTTTGTCTTGTCCTTCGGCTTTTGATCCGCTATCTCTTGTTATTGACCGTGGACTGTGACCTAACTCACGCCTTTGTCTTTTCCCTTGGTTATCTACGTACTCTCTTGGTATTGACCCCGGAATGTCTGACTCTTCTGCCTCACAGTCTGTCCGTGAGTAGTGACTAGCGTCACAGACTGTCAATTTTCCTCGGTCGGGGGCTCCATGCAGGATCTCGTCATGTGGGGTAAGGATGATTCTGAGAAAGGTCAGGAATCAGACAAACCAAGAAAGCACAATAATTTGAACCCCTAAAAAATACCTTTTAATTCAATAATTAAAAAACACTAGACAATCCTAAATACCAGGGGATAAAGGCAGGGCCGGCTCCAGGTTTTTTAGGGCCCCGGGCGAAAGTCTGTGGGCCCCCCCCTCTTTAACACATACCATGATTTATTCCGTGTGACATCAGTGGTGCCAGCCAAAAATGGACTTGTCTCCGTGTGGATCACACAGACACGCATGTGATCCACACGGACACTCGCTCTGTGGCAAAACACGTTCATGTGAAGGAGAATATTGATTAGTAGTGTACGTATGAAAGAAAGAACAGAGGGAGAGAGAGAAAGAAAGAACAGAGGGAGAGAGAGAAAGAAAGAACAGAGGGAGAGAGAGAAAGAAAGAACAGAGAGAGAAAGAAAGAAAGAACAGAGAGAGAGAGAAAGAAAGAACAGAGAGAGAGAGAACGAACAGAGAGAGAACGAACAGAGAGAGAACGAACAGAGAGAGAACGAACAGAGAGAGAACGAACAGAGAGAGAACGAACAGAGAGAGAACGAACAGAGAGAGAGAGGAAGAACAGAGAGAAAGAGGGGAAAGAAAGGAGAGAAAGAAAAAAGACAGAAAGAAAAGAACAGAGAGAAAGAAAGAGTGGACAGAAAAAAAGAACAGGGAGAGAGAAAAAGGAGGGGAAAGAAAGAACAGAGGTAGAGAGAAAAAGAAAGAGGGGGAAGAACAGAGAGAAAGAGGAGAAAGAAAGAACAGAGAAAGAAAGAGGGGAAAGAGAGAGAGAGAAAGAAAGAGGGGAAAAAAGAACAGAGATGGAGATAGAACAGAGAGAGAAAGAAAGAGTGGACAGAAACAAAGAACAGGGAGAGAGAGAGAAAAAGGAGGGGAAAGAAAGAACAGAGAGGTAGAGAGTAAAAGAAAGAGGGGAAAGAACAGAGAGAGAAAGAGGAGAAAGAAAGAACAGAGAGAAAGAAAGAAAGAACAGAAAGAAAGATGGGAAAGAACAGAGAAAAAAGAAAGAGGGGAAAGAAAGAACAGAGATAGAGAGAAAGAAACAGAGAGAAATAAAGATTCTATAAAGATACCATAGCAGCCCGGCTCCTATTGTAGTGCCCACCTGAGCCTCCTGGTGCAGGACATATCATGATCCGCACACATGGCAGGCATCCCCGATTCCAAGGCGATCCTGCTGACCCGCGCTGTCAGAGGAGGACACGGTGATGGATCTGAAGCATTTCCTGAAGTGCCTCCATGGTTCCATCACAATCTCCTCCCGAAATTACCTCATTTACGGTCAGCTTCCAGCCCATCACTTCCGGTAGAACGTCACATGCGAGTTTTAAAGTGCTCCTTGGGGCTCTGCCATGTACTCCTGTGTCCGTGGGAAAAGTAAGCTCCCGGCTGGGGCAGTCTCTCAAAATCGGGACTGTGTCGCTGGATCCGAGACGGTTGGAAGGTATGAATGCTCCCCACCATACACCTCGTACACACGGCTCCGCTCTGTACACCTCGTACACACGGCTCCGCTCTGTACACCTCGTACACACGGCTCCGCTCTGTACACTTCGTACACACGGCTCCGCTCTGTACACTTCGTACACACGGCTCCGCTCTGTACACTTCGTACACACGGCTCCGCTCTGTACACTTCGTACACACGGCTCCGCTCTGTACACTTCGTACACACGGCTCCGCTCTGTACACCTCGTCCACACGGCTCCGCTCTGTACACCTCGTCCACACGGCTCCGCTCTGTACACCTCGTACACACGGCTCCGCTCTGTACACTTCGTACACACGGCTCCGCTCTGTACACTTCGTACACTCGGCTCCGCTCTGTACACTTCGTACACACGGCTCCGCTCTGTACATCTCGTCCACACGGCTCCGCTCTGTACACCTCGTCCACATACGGCTCCGCTCTGTACACCTCGTCCACATACGGCTCCGCTCTGTACACCTCATACACATACGGCTCCGCTCTGTACACCTCATACACATACGGCTCCGCTCTGTACACCTCATACACGCGCGGCTCCGCTCTGTACACCTCATACACGCGCGGCTCCGCTCCGTACACCTCATACACGCGCGGCTCTGCTACATCCACCCTGTAAACCCCTCCTGACCCCACACAAACTTTACCTCATCCAGCACCATGACAACCAGCACAGCAGAGTCCTGCAGCCACAGAGGCCCCTGATCATGTGACCCCTGACTCCTCCCCCCCTGTGACCTCATCACAGGTCCTGTGCTGCACACAAGAGAACAGCCGTAGTGATGACTCATTGCTGGCTGTGAGTGGCTGCGTGGGTCCCTCGGGGAGGGCAAGGATGGGGTTGTGAGCCATGTATGGTATGCCAGACACCGTGAGTGGGCCCCCCCATCTCGCCGGGGCCCCGGCACTTGCCCGGGTGCTGACGCCGGCCCTGGATAAAGGGCCTGTACCAGTACCCAATATGAAAATCAAGGTAAATATATTTTATTACCGGGTTAAAGCTAAGCTCACCCTATTGGGCCCTCATAAGGCCCTTCCTGACTGCAGAGGTTGGCACCTTAGGTGTTGACGATGTGGCGCCCCCGCTCAATGTCAGTAGCCCTAGAAGACCCTAGACCACCCTAGGTAGCCAAAAAGTGGGATACACAGAAAAACACACACATGCATATACACCCGAAAAAGATCTAGTGGAGAGACATAAATATGTCTCTTAAGGAAAAAAAGTGCTACAGTGCTGTAAACTTATCTCAAAGTAAAAAATCACTATTGAATGAACTTATCTCGGAGTATAAAAATACTTATATGCTGCAAAAAAGACAGACCATGGGGTAAATACCCACACACTGATAATACCGCAAAAAACACGTACAGAAAAAAATCAAATGTCTATAATTAGAGCATTCCAGTGTTAGAAGAAAACGATTAGTCTAACAGACTAAGTAACCATTGCTGTTTGTGACACACTACACTGTCATGGATTAAAATCCTGCAGGGCACGCAAGGTCCTCCTGCTCACATGTCCAGGCCCGTTTGGAGTTTGCCAATGACCATCCGGATGATCCAGAGGAGGCATGGGAGAAGGTCATGAGGTCAGATGAGACCAAAATAGAACTTTTTGGTATCAACGCCACGCGCCGTGTTTTTAGGAAGAAGAAGGATGAGTACAACCCGAAGACACAGTCCCAACCGTGAAGCATGGTGGGGGAAACATTATACTTTGGGGGTGCTTTTCTGCCAAGAGGACAAGGTTTGTTTTGACCAACAACCTCCTTCTCTCAGAGCATTGAAGACGAGTCGTGGCTGGGTCTTCCAGACCTGAACCCAATAGAAAATCTTTGGAGGAGCTGAAGCTCAATGTTGCCCAGTGACAGCCCTGAAACCTGAAAGATCTGGAGAGGATCAGTATGGAGGAGTGGGCAAAAACCCCTGCTGCACTGTGTGCAAACCTGGTCAGGAAATATAGGAAACGTCCAACCTCAGTAACTGCAAACAAAGGTTTCTGTACCAAATATTAAGTTCTGTTTTCTATTGTATCAAATACTTATTTCATGTAATAAAATGCAAATTAATTATGTAACAATCCTACAATGTGATTTTCTGGATTTTATTTTTAGATTCTGTCACTCACAGGTGAAGTCACCTACGATAGAAATTAAAGACTTCTCCATTCTTTGTAGGTGGAAAAACTTGCAAAATCGACAGAGTATCCAATACTTATCTCCCCTCTGTAGACACACGTGTATTTGCTGTCACATTGTTGTCGGTCGGTTTCTTACCAAACTGGAAGTTGGAGTAGTTGGGGCAGACGTGGTAACAAGCGCTGAGGACGCCCTCCATGATCAGAGCGATGCCCATCGTGTAGAAGAGGCCAAAATGTTTAGGGATGCCGAATTCCTGCGAGAAGATGAGACGTCACCTGTAATGTCTGTCCTGGGTCCTCGTTCTCTGGCAGACAGCAGGTTATAGACCTCCGGTCACTGCCGGCCCCCCGTGGCCGTCCTCCCTGCACCCTCCTCCCATCCTCATACATGGGGGGCTGCAGAGTCCACATTATTGTCAGATGTCATTGCTCTCCCACTGTTCACCACTCATAGGAAACATAAGTGCCTGCTGTTAGTGCCTGCTGTCGGTGAATGGTCGGCGCCTGCTGTCAGTGAGTGGTCGGCGCCTGCTGTCGGTGAATGGCAGGCATCTGCTGTCAGTGACTGGTCGGTTCTTGCTGTCAGTGAATGGTTGGCACCTGCTGTCGGTGAATGGTCGGCGCCTGCTGTCGGTGAATGGTCGGCGCCTGCTGTCGGTGACTGGTCGGTTCTTGCTGTCGGTGAATGGTCGGCGCCTGCTGTCAGTGAATGGTCGGCGCCTGCTGTCAGTGAATGGTCGGCGCCTGCTGTCGGTGAATGGCAGGCATCTGCAGTCAGTGACTGGTCGGTTCTTGCGGTCAGTGAATGGTCGGCGCCTGCTGTCGGTGAATGGTTGGCACCTGCTGTCGGTGAATGGTCGGCGCCTGCTGTCGGTGACTGGTCGGTTCTTGCTGTCGGTGAATGGTCGGCGCCTGCTGTCAGTGAATGGTCGGCGCCTGCTGTCGGTGAATGGTCGGCGCCTGCTGTCGGTGAATGGCAGGCATCTGCAGTCAGTGACTGGTCGGTTCTTGCGGTCAGTGAATGGTCGGCGCCTGCTGTCGGTGAATGGTCGGCGCCTGCTGTCGGTGAATGGTCGGCGCCTGCTGTCGGTGAATGGTCTGCATCTGCTGTCGGTGACTGGTCGGTTCTTGCTGTCGGTGAATGGTCGGCGCCTGCTGTCAGTGAATGGTCGGCGCCTGCTGTCGGTGAATGGTCGGCGCCTGCTTCGGTGAATGGCAGGCATCTGCTGTCGGTGAATGGTCGGCGCCTGCTGTCAGTGACTGCTCAGTGCTTGCTGTCAGTGAATGGTCAGTGACCTGACACCATGACTGGACGGTGAGGACGGTGATCGCGGGTGACGTACCAGGGCGTAGACGTCGTTTGCCTCCAGCAAGCTGCGGTGCTGCAGATCTCGGTACAGGACAATCAGAAGGAAGAGGAATCCGAGGAGGATGTGGCCCATGTTACTCATGATGTTATTGAATGCGCTAAGGGAGGGGAGATAAGCGAAAACAATTAATATCTGCAGCTAAACTATCCCACAATGGAAGCCTAGGCGCCATATTGTCATGCAGGCATCTGGGAAAGCTGGGTGAGGTCCCATACAGCAGCTGGAATGGAGACATTCTGCTGGATACTCAGTCCAGAGACTGGCGGGATGTGCGAGGCTCACCTGAGGACCCCCAGGGGGTGCGCGCACAGGAAGTTATAGTAACAGATGTCTTGGTTCCCGGTAACATTCACCACCTGGTGAAATACGGAGAAAAGACGTCACATGACATCATGGAGGACGACAGGAGAGCGCAACGAGAACTGAGACCAGAGACCCCACCATCCCTGCACAGGTTAAATCTACTGGAAAATTCTAGCAAATGTTTCCCTTTTATAATGGATAATGCACTATGCTCCAGTCACATCCAGAGCTGCATTCACACTTCTGCTAGTTTATAATGAACGCTCTGAACTTCCAGTTTCTGCAGAGAAGTAAGAAATTCATGATCATACCAGTGCACCGTGGGGTCAGCGGTGTCATGGCACACTGTGGGATCAGCGGGGGAGCAGCGCCCTGTGGGATCAGCGGGGGAGCAGCGCTCTGTGGGGTCAGCGGTGTCATGGCACACTGTGGCATCAGCGGGGGAGCAGCGCCCTGTGGGGTCAGCGGTGTCATGGCACACTGTGGGATCAGCGTCCTGTGGGGTCAGCGGTGTCATGGCACACTGTGGGATCAGCGCTCTGTGGGGTCAGCGGTGTCATGGCACACTGTGGGGTCAGCGGGGGAGCAGCGCCCTGTGGGGTCAGCGGTGTCATGGCACACTGTGGGATCAGCGGGGGAGCAGCGCCCTGTGGGGTCAGCGGTGTCATGGCACACTGTGGGATCAGCGCTCTGTGGGGTCAGCGGTGTCATGGCACACTGTGGGATCAGCGGGGGAGCAGCGCTCTGTGGGGTCAGCGGTGTCATGGCACACTGTGGGATCAGCGGGGGAGCAGCGCCCTGTGGGGTCAGCGGTGTCATGGCACACTGTGGGATCAGCGGGGGAGCAGCGCTCTGTGTGGTCAGCGGTGTCATGGCACACTGTGGGATCAGCGGGGGAGCAGCGCCCTGTGGGGTCAGCGGTGTCATGGCACACTGTGGGATCAGCGGGGGAGCAGCGCTCTGTGGGGTCAGCGGTGTCATGGCACACTGTGGGATCAGCGGGGGAGCAGCGCCCTGTGGGGTCAGCGGTGTCATGGCACACTGTGGGGTCAGCGGGGGAGCAGCGCCCTGTGGGGTCAGCGGTGTCATGGCACACTGTGGGATCAGCGGGGGAGCAGCGCTCTGTGGGGTCAGCGGGGGAGCAGCGCCCTGTGGGGTCAGCGGTGTCATGGCACACTGTGGGATCAGCGGGGGGAGCAGTACCCTGTGGGGTCAGCGGTGTCATGGCACACTGTGGGATCAGCGGGGGAGCAGTACCCTGTGGGGTCAGCGGTGTCATGGCACACTGTGGGATCAGCGGGGGAGCAGCGCCCTGTGGGGTCAGCGGTGTCATGGCACACTGTGGGATCAGCGGGGGAGCAGCGCCCTGTGGGGTCAGCGGTGTCATGGCACACTGTGGGATCAGCGGGGGAGCAGCGCTCTGTGGGGTCAGCGGTGTCATGGCACACTGTGGGATCAGCGGGGGAGCAGCGCCCTGTGGGGTCAGCGGGGGAGCAGCGCACTGTGGGGTCAGCGGTGTCATGGCACACTGTGGGATCAGCAGGGGAGCAGTACCCTGTGGGGTCAGCGGTGTCATGGCACACTGTGGGATCAGTGGGGGAGCAGCGCCCTGTGGGGTCAGCGGTGTCATGGCACACTGTGGGATCAGCGGGGGAGCAGCGCCCTGTGGGGTCAGCGGTGTCATGGCACACTGTGGGATCAGCGGGGGAGCAGCGCTCTGTGGGGTCAGCGGTGTCATGGCACACTGTGGGATCAGCGGGGGCGCAGCGCCCTGTGGGGTCAGCGGAGGCGCAGTGCACCATAGGGTCAGCGGGGGGGCACGGTGCACTGTGGAGTCAGCGGGGGGGGGCACGGCGCACCGAGGAGTCAGCGGGGGCCGCTACATACCGTCTGGTAGGTAATGACGAGCTGGATGACGGGCAGAGCGTAGAACACGGCGATGGTGATTATGTTCCTATGTGCGGGAGACAAACAGAACATATAAGAATGGCGGACGTGGAGGTGAGGGGTGGACCCCCCCGACCCCCACTCACCAGAAGTAGATCTTGTACTTCTTACTGATGCTTCTCCGGTCCTTGATGGAGAGATCAGAGACGTACAGGAACGTCTGCAGGAAGAATCGTCACAAGTAATCACCAGGTGAATGAACGCTAAGCAGGCGACACGGCGGCCGAGGGGAGCGTCTGACTTCTACCTTCGCTTGGATGACATTTTTATCGCCCTCCATCTCCGGGATCCCATCAAAGTCGCTCTCCTCATCCATAGAGCTGTCGGAGTACACCCGCGGGCGAGGGATGGGGGGAAGAGACTTTCCTTTCCTCTGGCGAGACTCATCTGAGGTGAAAAAAAGAGATTTCAATCTACTGTTCCCTGTTATCAGCCATCTCTGCTTGGGGAGGCTGACGGTAGTGTCCTGCTGCTCTCACCTATGGCCCCGTAGCTGCTTCCTTCTGGGGTGCCGGTGGTGATGGGATGTGAAGCCGCCACCGTTCCCTCTCCTGTAAACAAGCACAATATGACCCTAAAATATGGCGCCCAGTCACATGACCCCCCCACTAATAATAAACACAATATTGGGGGTGATCACTATTAAAACTCCGCTCCCGCACCTTCATCCGGGCTCCCATTAATGTTCATCAGACTTTTCTTCTGAATCCTGAAAAAGCAAACAACAAAAAATGTCAGCACTGTCCATGTACTACCGGCAGTCACCACAGGAGGGAGCAGCTCCCACCACTAACATGTACTACCCACAGTCACCACAGGAGGGAGAAGCTCCCACCTCTAACATGTACTACCAACAGTCACCACAGGAGGGAGCAGCTCCACCACTAACATGTACTACCCACAGTCACCACAGGAGGGAGAAGCTCCCACCATTAACATGTACTACCCACAGTCACCACAGGAGGGAGAAGCTCCCACCACTAACATGTCCTACCCACAGTCACCACTGGAGGGAGCGGCTCCAGCACTAACATGTACTACCCACAGTCACCACAGGAGGGAGCAGCTCCCACCATTAACATGTACTACCCACAGTCACCACAGGAGGGAGAAGCTCCCACCACTATCATGTCCTACCCACAGTCACCACTGGAGGGAGCGGCTCCAACACTAACATGTACTACCCACAGTCACCACAGGAGGGAGGAGCTCCACCACTAACATGTACTACCCACAGTCACCACAGGAGGGAGCAGCTCCACCACTAACATGTACTACCCACAGTCACCACAGGAGGGAGAAGCTCCCACCACTAACATGTACTACCTACAGTCACCACAGGAGGGAGAAGCTCCCACCACTAACATGTACTACCCACAGTCATCACAGGAGGGAGCAGCTCCCACCACCAACATGTACTACCCAAAGTCACCACAGGAGGGAGAAGCTCCCACCACTAACATGTACTACCCACAGTCACCACAGGAGGGAGAAGCTCCCCCCACTAACATGTACTACCCACAGTCACCACAGGAGGGAGAAGTGCCCACCACTAACATATGCTACCCACAGTCACCACAGGAGGGAGAAGCTCCCACCACTAACATGTACTACCCACAGTCACCACTGGAGGGAGCGGCTCCCACCACTAACATGTACTACATACAGTCACCACAGGAGGGAGCAGCTCCCACCACTAACATGTACTATCTACAGTCACCAAAGGAGGGGTGCAGCTCCCACCACTAACATGTACTACCCACAGTCACCACAGGAGGGAGCAGCTTCACCGCTAACATGTAATACCCACAGTCACCACAGGAGGGAGCAGCTCCCACCGCTAACCTGTACTACCCACAGTCACCACAGGAGGGAGCAGCTCCCACCACTAACATGTACTACCCACAGTTACCACAGGAGGGAGCAGCTCCCACCATTAACATGTACTACTCACAGTCACCACAGGAGGGAGCAGCTCCACCACTAACATGTACTACCCACAGTCACCACAGGAGGGAGCAGCTCCCACCACTAACATGTACTACCCACAGTCACCACAGGAGGGAGCAGCTCCACCACTAACATGTACTGCCCACAGTCACCACAGGAGGGAGCAGCTCCACCACTAACATGTACTGCCCACAGTCACCACAGGAGGGAGAAGCTCCCACCACTAACATGTACTACCCACAGTCACCACTGGAGGGAGCGGCTCCCACCACTAACATGTACTACATACAGTCACCACAGGAGGGAGCAGCTCCCACCACTAACATGTACTATCTACAGTCACCAAAGGAGGGGTGCAGCTCCCACCACTAACATGTACTACCCACAGTCACCACAGGAGGGAGAAGCTCCCACCACTAACATGTACTACCTACAGTCACCACAGGAGGGAGCAGCTCCCACCACTAACATGTATTACCCACAGTCACCACAGGAGGGAGCAGCTCCCACCACTAACATGTACTACCCACAGTCACCACAGGAGGGAGAAGCTCCCACCACTAACATGTACTACCCACAGTCACCACAGGAGGGAGAAGCTCCCACCACTAACATGTACTACCCACAGTCACCACAGGAGGGAGAAGCTCCCACCACTAACATGTACTACCCACAGTCACCACAGGAGGAAAAAGCTCCCACCACTAACATGTACTACCCACAGTCACCACTGGAGGGAGCGGCTCCCACCACTAACATGTACTACATACAGTCACCACAGGAGGGAGCAGCTCCCACCACTAACATGTACTATCTACAGTCACCAAAGGAGGGGGGCAGCTCCCACCACTAACATGTACTACCCACAGTCACCACAGGAGGAAAAAGCTCCCACCACTAACATGTACTACCCACAGTCACCACTGGAGGGAGCGGCTCCCACCACTAACATGTACTACATACAGTCACCACAGGAGGGAGCAGCTCCCACCACTAACATGTACTATCTACAGTCACCAAAGGAGGGGGGCAGCTCCCACCACTAACATGTACTACCCACAGTCACCACAGGAGGGAGCAGCTCCCACCACTAACATGTACTACCCACAGTCACCACAGGAGGAAGCAGCTCCCACCACTAACATGTACTACCCACAGTCACCACAGGAGGGAGCAGCTCCACCACTAACATGTACTACCCACAGTCACCACTGGAGGGAGCGGCTCCCACCACTAACATGTACTACATACAGTCACCACAGGAGGGAGCAGCTCCCACCACTAACATGTACTATCTACAGTCACCAAAGGAGGGGTGCAGCTCCCACCACTAACATGTACTACCCACAGTCACCACAGGAGGGAGCAGCTTCACCGCTAACATGTAATACCCACAGTCACCACAGGAGGGAGCAGCTCCCACCGCTAACATGTACTACCCACATTCACCACAGGAGGGAGCAGCTCCCACCACTAACATGTACTACCCACAGTTACCACAGGAGGGAGCAGCTCCCACCATTAACATGTACTACCCACAGTCACCACAGGAGGGAGCAGCTTCACCACTAACATGTACTACCCACAGTCACCACAGGAGGGAGCAGCTCCCACCACTAACATGTACTACCCACAGTCACCACAGGAGAGAGCAGCTCCACTACTAACATGTACTGCCCACAGTCACCACAGGAGGGAGCAGCTCCACCACTAACATGTACTGCCCACAGTCACCACAGGAGGGAGAAGCTCCCACCACTAACATGTACTACCCACAGTCACCACTGGAGGGAGCGGCTCCCACCACTAACATGTACTACATACAGTCACCACAGGAGGGAGCAGCTCCCACCACTAACATGTACTATCTACAGTCACCAAAGGAGGGGTGCAGCTCCCACCACTAACATGTACTACCCACAGTCACCACAGGAGGGAGAAGCTCCCACCACTAACATGTACTACCTACAGTCACCACAGGAGGGAGCAGCTCCCACCACTAACATGTATTACCCACAGTCACCACAGGAGGGAGCAGCTCCCACCACTAACATGTACTACCCACAGTCACCACAGGAGGGAGAAGCTCCCACCACTAACATGTACTACCCACAGTCACCACAGGAGGGAGAAGCTCCCACCACTAACATGTACTACCTACAGTCACCACAGGAGGGAGCAGCTCCCACCACTAACATGTATTACCCACAGTCACCACAGGAGGGAGCAGCTCCCACCACTAACATGTACTACCCACAGTCACCACAGGAGGGAGAAGCTCCCACCACTAACATGTACTACCCACAGTCACCACAGGAGGGAGAAGCTCCCACCACTAACATGTACTACCCACAGTCACCACAGGAGGGAGAAGCTCCCACCACTAACATGTACTACCCACAGTCACCACTGGAGGGAGCGGCTCCCACCACTAACATGTACTACATACAGTCACCACAGGAGGGAGCAGCTCCCACCACTAACATGTACTATCTACAGTCACCAAAGGAGGGGGGCAGCTCCCACCACTAACATGTACTACCCACAGTCACCACAGGAGGGAGCAGCTCCCACCACTAACATGTACTATCTACAGTCACCAAAGGAGGGGGGCAGCTCCCACCACTAACATGTACTACCCACAGTCACCACAGGAGGAAAAAGCTCCCACCACTAACATGTACTACCCACAGTCACCACTGGAGGGAGCGGCTCCCACCACTAACATGTACTACATACAGTCACCACAGGAGGGAGCAGCTCCCACCACTAACATGTACTATCTACAGTCACCAAAGGAGGGGTGCAGCTCCCACCACTAACATGTACTACCCACAGTCACCACAGGAGGGAGCAGCTTCACCGCTAACATGTAATACCCACAGTCACCACAGGAAGGAGCAGCTCCCACCGCTAACATGTACTACCCACAGTCACCACAGGAGGGAGCAGCTCCCACCACTAACATGTACTACCCACAGTCACCACTGGAGGGAGCGGCTCCCACCACTAACATGTACTACATACAGTCACCACAGGAGGGAGCAGCTCCCACCACTAACATGTACTATCTACAGTCACCAAAGGAGGGGTGCAGCTCCCACCACTAACATGTACTACCCACAGTCACCACAGGAGGGAGCAGCTTCACCGCTAACATGTAATACCCACAGTCACCACAGGAGGGAGCAGCTCCCACCGCTAACATGTACTACCCACAGTCACCACAGGAGGGAGCAGCTCCCACCACTAACATGTACTACCCACAGTTACCACAGGAGGGAGCAGCTCCCACCATTAACATGTACTACCCACAGTCACCACAGGAGGGAGCAGCTTCACCACTAACATGTACTACCCACAGTCACCACAGGAGGGAGCAGCTCCCACCACTAACATGTACTACCCACAGTCACCACAGGAGAGAGCAGCTCCACTACTAACATGTACTGCCCACAGTCACCACAGGAGGGAGCAGCTCCACCACTAACATGTACTGCCCACAGTCACCACAGGAGGGAGAAGCTCCCACCACTAACATGTACTACCCACAGTCACCACTGGAGGGAGCGGCTCCCACCACTAACATGTACTACATACAGTCACCACAGGAGGGAGCAGCTCCCACCACTAACATGTACTATCTACAGTCACCAAAGGAGGGGTGCAGCTCCCACCACTAACATGTACTACCCACAGTCACCACAGGAGGGAGAAGCTCCCACCACTAACATGTACTACCTACAGTCACCACAGGAGGGAGCAGCTCCCACCACTAACATGTATTACCCACAGTCACCACAGGAGGGAGCAGCTCCCACCACTAACATGTACTACCCACAGTCACCACAGGAGGGAGAAGCTCCCACCACTAACATGTACTACCCACAGTCACCACAGGAGGGAGAAGCTCCCACCACTAACATGTACTACCTACAGTCACCACAGGAGGGAGCAGCTCCCACCACTAACATGTATTACCCACAGTCACCACAGGAGGGAGCAGCTCCCACCACTAACATGTACTACCCACAGTCACCACAGGAGGGAGAAGCTCCCACCACTAACATGTACTACCCACAGTCACCACAGGAGGGAGAAGCTCCCACCACTAACATGTACTACCCACAGTCACCACAGGAGGGAGAAGCTCCCACCACTAACATGTACTACCCACAGTCACCACTGGAGGGAGCGGCTCCCACCACTAACATGTACTACCCACAGTCACCACAGGAGGGAGCAGCTCCCACCACTAACATGTATTACCCACAGTCACCAAAGGAGGGAGCAGCTCCCACCACTAGCATGTACTACCCACAGTCACCACAGGAGGGAGCAGCTCCCACCACTAACATGTACTACCCACAGTCACCACAGGAGGGAGCAGCTCCTACCACTAACATGTACTACCCACAGTCACCACAGGAGGGAGCAGCTCCCACCACGAACATGTACTACCCACAGTCACCACAGGAGGGAGCAGCTCCACCACTAACATGTACTACCCACAGTCACCACAGGAGGGAGCAGATCCTACCACTAATATGTACTACCCACAGTCACCACAGGAGGGAGCAGCTCCCACCACTAACATGTACTACCTACAGTCAAGATTCAAAGAAGCTTTTTTGGCAGGACTAAATACACATTAGTTTTGCCAAAGCAGGTGTACAGAAGGGAATATGGATAGGGACTGTAGGGATGTTAGGAAGGGGCTGTAAGAAAGGTGGATGGGGGCAGATCCAGGATGGGGCTATAGAAGTCCATGGCATATCATAGTTCTCTTTCTCGCAGCCTATGACATTCGCTCACATACCACGCCGCTATCTCCACTGCTCTCTCTTCTTCCCCCAGCAGGATATATGTTTTCTCTTCCTCCTTCATGGTGGTGAAATCCGGGAAGAGATGTGAGAGTCTCCTGAAGTGAGTGTCCCTCACTGCTGAGTATTTGGAGCAGTGTAGCAGGAAGTGGGTCTCATCCTCCAGGGCCTCCTGGTCACAGTGTTGGCACAGTCTTTCCTCCCTGGGCTTGTAGCTCTGCCTGTGTCGACCGGATTCGATGGCCAGACTGTGGGCACTGAGTCTATACCGGCTCAGGATCTTGCGGTCTTTGGGGTCTGGGAGTTTCTCCAGGTATGGGGCCAGTCTGTAGTCTCTCTGTAGACTCCGGTACATGGTCAGTTTCTGTGAGCTGATGATGTCGCTCTTCCAGTCACTTATGTACCTCTCCTGGCCTTCGTCTATCATCTTCCTGATTCCGGCTTTTGTCAGGTTGTTGTGATTGGTGTTCTGGTCAGGTTGGGTTTGTGTGAGCTGTTCCGAGGGTCCTGGTTTTTCTGTTTCGCCTACATGTGTCAGGGCTTTATGGTGATGGGAGCTTGGATTGCTCCTACGTAGGTGAGCCCGGAATGACAGTGCCCTCTTTACAACCGTTAGGTGTAGAGGGAATCTGCCCAGCTCGGCCCGGCAAGCACTGTTGGAGGGGCTCCGATGGACTTGGAGAAGGTGCTTGCAGAATTCCAGGTGGAATATTTCTGTTGGGCTGGAATCCCACCTTGACCAGTCTGGGTAGGTGTGAGGACCCCAGACTTCGCTGCCATACAGGAGGATTGGGGCGATGATACAGTCGAAGATTTTTAACCAGACCCTCACTGGTGGCTTTAGATGGTAGAGTTTCCTTCGGATGGCATAGAAGGTTTTGCTGGCCTTGTCTTTCAGGGTCTCTATGGCTTGTTTGAAGCTCCCTGATCGGTGAATGTCTAGGCCCAGATAGGTATATTTGTCCGTTCCTGTAAGGGCGCAGTTGTTGAGGATAAATGAAGGGTGCTGGTCTGATTTTCTCTTTCTCTTCTGGAACACCATGATGTTGGTTTTCTTTAGGTTGACCGGTAGAGCCCAGGTGGAGCTGAATTTCTCTGAGATTTTCAGGTTTTCTTGGAGTCCTTTTTCGGTTGGTGACAGAAGCAGCAGGTCATCTGCATACAGCAGGAATTTCACCTGCACGTCGTGGAGGGTGAGACCTGGTGCTGTGGAAGATTCCAGAGCGGTAGCCAGCTCGTTGATGTAAATGTTGAAGAGCGTTGGGCTTAGGCTGCAGCCTTGTCTGACTCCCCGGCTCTGCTGGAAATAGGCCGTTCTTCTGCCGTTCACACTCACACTGCAGAGGTTCTCGGTGTAGGAGCTTTTGATAACATCATAGGTCTTTCCTCCTATTCCGCTCTCCAGCAGTTTCAGGAATAAGCCTGGGTGCCACACCGAATCAAAGGCCTTTTTAAAGTCCACGAAACAGGCGTATATCTTCGCGTTCTTTGTATTGTGGACGTGTCTCTGAATGAGGCTGCAGGGTGTAGATGTGGTCAGTAGTGCGGTGGTTTGGCATGAACCCTGCTTGGCTTTTGCTGAGGACGTTGTGCTCGGTGAGGAAACTGAGGATCCTCTTGTTCAAGATGCTGTTGAACAGTTTTCCCAGGTTGCTGCTGACACATATGCCTCTGTAGTTGGCAGGGTCGTACCTCTTCCCATTCTTGTGGATGGGTGTGATGAGGCCTTGATTCCAGGTACGAGGGAAGTAGCCGGCACTTAGCACAATATTGAAGAGTTTAACCATTGTGGCCTGTATTTCTGGTGGGCTGTACTTTAGCATTTCTGGTGGGACTCCAACCAGGCCACCGGCTTTTCTACATCTTATGGAAGAGATTCTCTCCGCTACTTCCTGTAATGTAATAGGTGCATCCACGGGGTTTTGGAAGTTTTTTACTTTTTCCTCCATTGCTTTTATGTCAAGAACATCGCACTGCACTTGCTCATTGAGCCAGTGCGCGTGTCCTGAGTAAAGCGAACTGTGCTCAAAGATACCTGTGGAGCGGGCAGCAGCCGAGTAGGTGCGTACTTCAGAACAGCAGGACCTGAATCACGTGACTGCTGGGGCGTGGCCTAAACTCCAGAGAGCTAGGAGCTGCACGAGAACTCCTAGCAGGGTAACTGCGAGACAAAGTTACCAAGGGGCATAGACAGGGAGGATAGTCTAGTCAGGACGTAGCCAATGAGTCATACACAGAGATAGCTGCAAGCTACAAGAGGGGCGAGCAGAGAGTAGTCAGATCACAGGTAATGAGTCATACACAGGGAGAGTAGCGAAGTACAGAATCAACAGGCAAACTCACAACGGGGAACAGAACCGGGTCAGAACCATATAGACAAGCTATAACAACGAACAGGCACAGGCACACAGAGGTCACCACACTCGGCCAAAGGCAAAAGTATAACTGACAGGGATTGGAGCTTCCCAGGGGTTTAAGAAGCTCTCCCAGAACCATAGAGAGGCCACAATCATTAACCCCAGGTGTGCATGTCAAAACCTGCACGGGGGGCCTCTGGACCCCCAGGCTTCCCCAGGTACTTGGCATGGAAAGCCCGAACCAGGCGATCTGCATGTACAGAGCGAGCAGGGACCCATGAGCGCTCCTCTGGTCCATATCCCTTCCAGTGGACCAGGTACTGCAAAGAGCGGCGCACCCGCCGAGAGTCCGCAATATGTCCTACCTCATACTCCAATTGACCCTCCACCAGCACTAGAGGAACAACAGGCTCAGAGTCCTCTTTGACAGACCCTACGAATTTCAACAGAGATTTATGGAACACATTGGATATTTTTAAGGAGGCGGGGAGACGCAACCTATATGCCACTGGGTTGACTATCTCCATAATCTCGTATGGACCAATGAACTTTGGTCCCACTTTAGCTGATGGTACCTTCAAGTTCATGTTACGTATGGAAAGCCAAACCTTCTCTCCCACCTGAAACATGTTTCCCGAGGCTCTCTTTTTGTCAGCAAAATATTTGTACCTCCCTGGGCCCGAGAGATATTACGCTGGACTTCAGCCCAGAGGTTTTTTAACCATTGACCGGACCCCTCTACCCCTGGACAACCGGAATCCACCCGTGAAAACTCCCAAAAATGCGGATTGAACCCATAGTTAATCAGGAATAGGGACATGTTGGTGGACTGACTCACCCGGTTGTAAAAAGCGAATTTCGCCAACGGTAACGCATCACACCAATCCTCCTGTCTGGCGGAGGTCAGACACCTGAGAATTTGTTCCAGGGATTGATTGATGCGTTCTGTCTGACCATTACTCTCCGGGTGATATGCCGACGAGAAGGAGAGTGAGATGCCCAATTTCATACAGAACGCCCTCCAAAATTTGGCCACAAACTGCACACCTCTGTCAGACACAACATTCAGGGGTACCCCATGCAATCGGACCACATGCTGCACAAACAACCTTGACAATGTTTCTGCTGAGGGTAATGCTGCCAAGGGAATGAAATGGGCCTGTTTAGAAAACCTGTCCACCACCACCCAGATCACGGTATTGCCCCTGGAAGGTGGAAGGCTGGTAATAAAATCCATGGAGAGATGAGTCCATGGCCTATCAGGAACCGGTAAAGGTATGAGTTCCCCAGCCAGCAGGTTATGCGAGCTTTTGAAATGGGCACACACACCACAAGAAGAAACAAATTTCTGAACATCGGACCTTAGTGAAGGCCACCAAAAACCCCTGGCTACTGCCTCTCTAGTGGCCGTGATACCTGGATGAGCACTCAACCTAGACTCATGAAACTCCTGCAGATGTCTAGGCCGCAATAAATCTGGAACAAACAATTTATCTCCTGGCCTGGTTGCCGGAGCTAGGGCCTGAGCCCTTAGAATTTATCGTTCCAACTCAGATGAGACCCCCGCCACTACCATCCCTGGGGGAAGAATGGAGGATGGCTGCTCGGGGGGGAGACACCGGGTCAAAATTTCTGGACAGGGCATCCGCTTTAACATTTTTGGACCCCGGTCGAAAAGTAATGGAGAATTGAAATCGTGAAAAAAAGTGGCCAACGGGCTTGTCTCGGAGTAAGCCTCTTAGCAGATTCAAGGTATGCCAAATTTTTGTGATCCATGACAACCGTTATAGGGTGAGCCGCCCCTTCCAAAAAGTGCCTCCATTCCTCAAACGCCAGCATGACCGCAAGAAGTTCTCTATTGCCTACGTCATAGTTTCTCTCGGCTGAAGAGAACTTCTTGGAGAAGAAGGCACAGGGTTTGAGACTGGTAAGGGTGGCCGGACCCTGGGACAGCACTGCCCCCACCCCTACTTCAGAAGCATCCACCTCCACAATGAATGGTTTGGACGGGTCTGGTTGTACCAACACCGGGGCGGACATGAAACATTTGTTAATAGCTGAGAAGGATTCCTTAGAGAGTATAGATCAATTTTTTACATCAGCCCCCTTCTGTGTAAGATCCGTGAGTGGTTTAGCCACTTGTGAGAAACCTTTAATGAATCTCCGATAATAGTTTGCAAATCCTAAGAAGCGCTGGAGCCCCTTGAGATCTCAAGGCTAAACCCAGTCAGCGATCGCCAGCACCTTCTTAGGATCCATACGAAACCCCTCACAGGACACAATCAACCCCAAAAAAGACAGTTCCTGTACAAAAAACGAACATTTTTCCAATTTAGCGTACAACTGGTTCTCCCTGAGTCTTTGGAGAACTGTCTGTAGATGTTGCAAGTGAGACTGGCTGTCCAGGGAATACACCAAAATGTCATCCAAATAAATAATGACAAAACGGCCTATCGGGTCAGAAAACACAACATTGATGAAATTCTGGAAAATAGCGGGTGCATTAGTTAACCCAAACGGCATTACCAGGTTTTCAAAGAGTCCTTCTGATGTGAGGAACGCAGTTTTCCACTCGTCCCCTTCCCGAACCCTTATCAGATTGTAGGCCCCCCGGAGATCTAACCTGGAGAACCATTGGGCCCCAGCTAACTGGTTACATAAGTCTGGGATGAGGGGAAGCGGGTAAGTGTTCCTAACCGTTATCTTGTTCAGTTCCTGAAAGTCAAGGCACGGCCGCAAACCACCATCTTTCTTCTTCACAAAGAAGAATCCTGCTGCCACAGGTGACACAGAAGGCCTGATATGCCCTTTGCGGAGACTCTCAGCTATGTACTCCTTCATGGCTTAGCGCTCAGGCCCGGACAAATTGAACAATCGAGCCTTAGGTAACTTGGCTCCGGGTACTAAATCAATGGCACAATCGTAGGGTCTATGTGGTGGCAGCGCCTCAGCCTCACTTTCGGAAAAAACGTCTTCGAAATCCTTCAGGTACTCCGGAATACCTTCCAGGCCGACAGACGACACAGATACGGATTTAACAGCGTTAACAAGATGTCCCCGGTTACCACATTTATCTTTACATCCCCATTGAGTGATTTCCCCTGTAACCCAATCAATGGTAGGATTATGGCGTTGAAGCCAAGGCATCCCCAGTACCAGTCCTGCAGGCAAGTTATCTAGCACAAGACAACTTAGTTTCTCCACATGAGTGAAACCCACTTTTAGAGAAAAAAAGTTCGGACCTGCAACAGATACCGTCCTGGGTAAGAGGAGATGAGTCAATTGCCACAAGTTTAACAGGATCGTGAAGCCTGACTGTCCCTATCTTATTAAGAGTCATAACCTTGGTATCAATCAGGTTCACAGCAGAACCGCAGTCAATAAAAGCAGTAGTCTGAACAGGACCATAACCAAGTTGCAGTTCCACCTGCAGCACAATTTTTGTACGTGAGGAAAATTGTACCTGAAGGTCTGGGTAGCCTCCTCGACTACTACCCAGACCTAGCAGTTTCCCGCCATCTTGGAGGATGACGGACAGGAGGGGCAGTCCTTCTTCCAATGTCCAGATTCCCCACAATAGAAGCACAACTGCTTCTCCCGGCCGCGTCTTCTTTCCTTCTCCTCACAGGTGACAGCGCTCACCTCCATAGCCACAGGAAGAGTCCGGGTCTCATCTCCACTGAAGAATAATGGTGTTTCCAGTTGCATAACACCTCTTGCCCGCAGCCTGCGATCCATGCAAACCGCTTAGGTCATGGCATCCTCCAGGGAGTCAGGTGGAGGATGGAGTGCCAGGGCATCCTTCAGAAGTTCACACAGGCCTCTACGGAACAGCCCCCGAAGGGCGGCATCACTCCAAGAAATCTCGGCTGCCCAACGTCTGAATTCAGTACAGAACCACTCGGCCGAGTGCTCCCCCTGACAGACACTCATCACCTTGTCCTCAGCCAAACGCACTCTATCAGGCTCATCATAAATAAGCCCTAAGGCTTCAAAATACGCATCCACAGACATTCTCTGAGGGGTAGAAGAGGAAAGAGAAAATGCCCAGGCTTGTGGTGACCTCCTAAGCAGGGACATAACCACCCCCACCCTCTGCTTCTCATCCCCAGAGGAGCTGGGTCTCAAAGAGAAAAAGAGCTTACAGCCCTCCTTAAATGCTCTGAATTCATCTTTGTTACAAGAAAACGTATCTGGCCATTTTAGCCGGGGATTCGGGTGGGACTAAAATGACATCTCTATTCCCCACCTGCTGGAAGCCTGCGGAAAGCACCCCCTGAACTGAGTCCTCCACCCGCCGTTGGGACTGGGCCAGAGCTTGGTGTTCGAAACTAAGCTTCTGCAGTGACTGAGTCAAGCATTTCACCTGCTCAGATAAAGCACACATTGGGTCCATGCTGCAGAAGTGAGGAGAGAAAAAAAAAAGTTCACGGTCAGTTATAATGTCAAGAACACCGCACTGCACTTGCTCACTGAGCCAGTGCGCGTGCCCTGAGTAAAGCGAACTGTGCTCAAAGATACCTGTGGAGCGGGCAGCAGCAGAGAAGATGTGTACTTCAGAACAGCAGGACCTGAAGCACGTGACTGCTGGGGCGTGGCCTAAACTCCAGAGAGCTAGGAGCTGCACGAGAACTCCTAGCAGGGTAACTGCGAGACAAAGTTACCAAGGCATAGACAGGGAGAATAGTCAGGACGTAGCCAATGAGTCACACACGGAGATAGCTGCAAGGTACAAGAGGGGCGAGCAGAGAGTAGTCAGATCATAGGCAATGAGTCATACACAGAGAGGGTAGCACAGTACAGAATCAACAGGCAAACTCACATCGGGGAACAGAACCGGGTCAGAACCATATAAACAAGCTATAGCAACAAACAGGCACACAGGGGTCAGCACACTCGGCCAAAGGCAAAACTATAACTGACAGGGATTGGAGCTTCCCAGGGGTTTAAAGGGAATCTGTCACCCCTTTTTTGAGATATCATATAATGATATCATTCAATTGTGTGTCACATAAGGATTCTCTTAGTACTTTTGCTTCCCCCTGACCCCGCACCTTTCATGCATAAATACCTTTTTTATATCGGTTCAGATGTATGTAAATTGCTGTCCGGTCCGCTGGGCGGGGCTTATTCACCTGCTCCCCCCCTCCCTGTCTTGCTCTACACAAGATGAAATGCGTAGAGCAAGACAGGGAGGGGGGGAGCAGGTGAATAAGCCCCGCCCAGCGGACCGGACAGCGGCAGTTTACATACATCTGAACCGATATAAAAAAGGTATTTATGCATGAAAGGTGCGGGGTCAGGGGGAAGCAAAAGTACTAAGAGAATCCTTATGTGACACAATTGAATGATATCATTATATGATATCTCAGAAAAGGGGGGGACAGATTCCCTTTAAGAAGCTCTCCCAGAACCAAAGAGAGGCCGCAATCATTAACCCCAGGTGTGCAGGTCAAAACCTGCACTGAGCTCCAGACATTAACCCCTGACGTGCAGCTCAAAAACTTGCACTGTGATCATGACATTTTAGTTTTGCCATTATGCTTTCCAGTTCTTGGCTTAGTTCTTCCTTTGGAATGTCTTTATAGAGGTGCCCATGTGGTTCCATAGTTCTCAGAAGGAGTTGTCTTGGAGGGTGTCTTGGAGTTGGTTAAGTTTGGTGGAGATGTAACTCTGCTTCTTTCTCCTGAGGATGGTTTTGTACTGCCTTTGTATGGTTTCATAGGCTTCCCTCAGACCCGGGTGGTTGGGGTCTCTGTATTTCTTGTTTGAGGCTGTTCTCAGGGTCTTCCGTACGGCTTTACATTTTCTGTCAAACCATCCGTTGATCTGTTTTTCTTTTGGTCTCTTGTAGTTGACATTTTTAAGGTCAGACAGTCTGGCCATTGCATAGAATATATTGTTGAGGTCTTTTGCAGCTTGACTCACTCCCTTTGGGTTAGGCTGGTACTCGTAGTTGTAGAAGTGGTGGAGCATCCGCTGTATTTCAGGTCTGTATTTCAAAGAAGCTTTATTGGCAGGAATAAATACACATTAGTTTTGCCAAAGCAAGTGTAAAAAAGGGAACAGGCATAGGGACTGTAGGGATGTTGGGTAGGGGCTGTTGGAAAGGTGGATGGGGGCAGATCCAGGATGGGGCTATAGAAGTCCATGGCATAGGGAAGGTGGATGGGGGGATGGGGCAGATCCAGGATGAGGGCTCCCCCAGTCACCACAGGAGGGAGCAGCTCCCATTACTAACATGTACTACCCACAGTCACCACAGGAGGGAGCAGCTCCACCACTAACATGTACTACCCACAGTCACCACAAGAGGGAGCAGCTCCCACCACTAACATGTACTACCCACAGTCACCACTGGAGGGAGCAGCTCCCACCACTAACATGTACTACCCACAGTCACCACAGGAGGGAGCAGCTCCACCACTAACATGTACTACGCACGGTCACCACAGGAGGGAGCAGCGCCACCACTAACATGTACTATGCACGGTCACCACAGGAGGGAGCAGCGCCACCACTAACATGTACTACGCACGGTCACCACAGGAGGGAGCAGCGCCACCACTAACATGTACTACGCACGGTCACCACAGGAGGGAGCAGCGCCACCACTAACATGTACTACCCACGGTCACCAGTAGGGGAACCCACCTTAAATGGTGAATGAAAAACACCAGAAATGCCCCCAGATAGAAGATGAGGAAGAAGAGGAGGCACAGGAGGGTGGCGTGGATGTAGACGGAATCTGGGGATCAGAAAATAAAGATGTTTCCTCTGGGTCACGTGACTAGTGCTACACATGGTATATAGTATATATAGGGGTTCGCACTGTTAATAGACGGTGTGATCGTCACCTCCATGTGCTTCACCCGCTTCAGATTCCAGGTGCGGTTTCCTGTCCCTAAAAGAAAGTTTAAAAAAAGTTTCATTGGGTTAGAAATCTGCAGGGTCCCTGCGTGTTAGTGAGGGGCTTTCATTGTCTGACCACTAGGGGCAGCACTATATATAATGCCGCCATACTCTGTAGCCTCAGGTGAGTTCAGCCCGTTTATCTCACGGAGGATGGTCTATGACACGTGACTGTAACAGACCCTCAGCTGTGAGAAGTATGAGACTTCAATGACTAAATGTAATCTGCGATGTTCTGGTTCACTGACAGCAAGCAAGTGATCCGAGAATGAGGAGGAATTGATCCAGAAGGTTGTGAGCAGCTGCAGTCCCCCTTTGTGACCAGCAGGAGGCGCCTCTTACCTATCGCGGACTCAGGGATGGAGCCGCCGCAGGCGTAATCTTCAGGCTTGATGACGAATACCGTGTAGAACTGACCTTTAGGGAAATCCTTCCTCTGGAGGGGACGAAACGGCAAATTACCACCAGAGAATGAGGGAGAAATGGAGCTCGGACCTCCCAAGCTCTACCCCAAGAAGTCCGACAACTCGTGTGCAGCCACCCCTGCGCTAATCGAGAGGTCGGGGTTATGACTGGCCGAGGTGTCGGCTTAGATCCCCCCTCTGATAAGCCGCGGGCATGAGAGAGGTTTCCTTCTAAGAAACCATCGATCCCTGGAGACAAAACAGCAATCCTAGAGAAAGCGAAGGAACGTCGCAGCCATCGGTCACCCAGACGCTTCATAGTTACCAAATAATACCGCCATATAGTGCCACATAATACTGACATTATATGCCCAAAGAAAATGGCTACTACCACACAGCCGCATAATACTGACATTGTACGCCCAAATCACCCAGCCATGTCCAATGAATACCGCCAGTACAATGCCCTGATAACACTACTGCACGGTGCCAACATAACACTCAGTGAATAAATAATTGGCATTATATAGCAGCAGTATCATTACAGCAGTTCAGCGGTATTACTTATATATGAAACAACCATTCAATATCTGAATAATACCGATATACAGCGCCGTAATACGACGGCTACTATGTAGTGCCAACATAATACAATCTATTGCAAAATAAGTCTGCCAATCAGCGTAGTAATAATACCGCCATATAATAAATCATTCCTCCATATTGTATATAATTATAAACGCATACACAGCTCACGCAATGCCGCCATAGTGTGCTAGTATAATACAGGAATATACAGCTCAAATAATGCCCTTATTAAGTGTCCAAATTATATACAGCCTCCGATAATAGGGCCATCCATCTCCAAATAATACCGCCATTCAGTGCTGAGTAGTGCTGAGCTTGCTCATGGGTACTGTGCGCTCAGAGGGCCCCATGCACTGAGGGTCCTCACTCGCACCCACCTCTACCTCTGTTTATGGCGGCGGACGCCCTGAGCTTTACACCTGGTGGGTGGCAGGAGATGACGCAGAAGTGGTGACGAGCTTCTACTATACATCTCCTCTTACAAACACTGACCAAATCCTGACCGTGTGAACGTGGCGTATCCGATACCGCGCGCGACCAGCAACATTTAGACGGGCATTAACCCCTTCTGGCCTGCAGAACCCACCTGTATGGTGATGGCGGCTTTTTTGGTCATGGACTGGTAGACGCCGTTGAACTCGACATTATGGTCCAGATCATAGACAGGACACTGGAGGAGAGAGAAGACGTCACCTTAGTGGGCAGGCTGAGACTTGTAGTGCGCTCATTATATACTTCTCTGGGTGATCCCTGGTATTGATGGTGGGGTCTCCTGTGCTGCTGTACAGACCCCCTTCTCCCCGCTAGTGATTACATGTATTTAGGGATGATGAGAGGAGTAGTCCTCTCCTCTCCCGCTCTAGGTGCAGCTGTTTATTTTGGATGCAGGTATTTCCTGGCCGCCGCTGCCAGCGAGACGGATAATGGATTGTGTCACTTGTCACACAGCCATAGAAGAAGAATGTCCAGGGCGGGGTGATAGGGGAGGGGGCCGCGGGCCGGAGCCCCCCAACAGCCCCTTTATATGGGGAGTCCTCCAAGATTGTCTGACGGGGGCTCGCCACTTTTCACTTTAATTTGCCTCATTTCGGAGAACCCCTTTAATTTTGCTGTTGGAGGCCGTGGGGTGCAGTAAATTGGAGCAGTAGACATTTGGGGTCATTCACTGTTTTTTCTCCGTGTCAGTCTATTGTCCCTGTTATCAGCCGGGAAGTTCGTTCATATAATGATTACAGGGTTTGGCTGCATTTTTCAGGAACTCACGGTAATATCCTGGACGGACACCACGGTGCAGGGGAACGTCTCGGCCGACTTCACCTTGATGACCACCGAGTCCACCCCTTCTGGGAACGAGTACAGGAAATACTGCACGGGAGAGAAAGGGTTAAAGGTCGCTGCCTATTTGCCGTGCACTTTGGGTTTCGATGTCCGCGCTGCTATGTGTGTACAACGCCCGGCCGTCACCCACTGTGGGCGCGTCACCATCCCAAAAAGCAAACACCACTCGCTGATATCATGAGCTGTAGGCCGTACCTGGGGCTGCGACGGCGAAGCGCTGAAATTAAGGGGAATGTCCGTCCTGGAAAGAATGAGACAATCGTGCGTCACGCGGGGTCCTGATACTTGTAAAAATGTATTGCTTCATTAAGTAAATTTTGGGCAATTTTGACCCCGTGCAAAAAAAAAAAAAAGTAATAAAGAAAGTGACTTACTGAAGTTCAAAGTCGGGCAGTCGTCTGACGATCAGCTCATACTGGACACTAGAGGGCGCCATGGAGGCGATGTCTATGTACAGCAGCTGCTCCGAGGTCGGGGTCGGGCCCTCGGGGTCGGTGGGGCACAGAGTGCGGCTCACATCCTGGTAGGTGTACGTTCTCTGGTAGCTAGTGAGATATACAGATGGAAACATAAATGTTCAACCGTTTTCTAAGAAATCATAATTTTACATGCAGCTCCGGCTGTGACTGGAGTACATTGCACAAGAAGCAATCCATCCCATATTAACCACTATATCACAGGATGTTCTCTGCAGACACTGAATCAGCAGGGAGGTGTCAGATCCATCTGACTGAATTGAAGAAGAATTCTGCTTGCAGCTCCGTGTGTGACTGGGCATGCCATTAATGAAGTGTTCAACAATGAAACACTGAAAGGCCCTGTCTCTGCAGACACTGAACCAGCAGGAAGGAGTCAGATCCATCAGCCTAAAATTAAGATTTCTATATATATCTCTCTATGTGACAGGAGCATAAGCTTTACAAAATGTTCAAATAACACTGGCTCCCACAAAGCACCACTCAGGGGCCCATTCTTTGCAGACCCTGAACCAGCAAGAAGGAGTCAGATCCATCAGCTAAAAATACGTAAGGCTTTCTACTTGCATCTCTTATGTGACTGGAGAATAAGATTAAAAAGAAAGGTCAAAAAATGTTGGCCACCACAATGCACCAGTGAGAGACACTGAACAAGCAGAGGGATATCCGATGTTATTAGAGACCTCTTACAAGTATTCTGCACACAGCTCTGCATGTGACTGGAGCATATGTTTAATGAAATGATAAAAAAAAAAACCGCTGCCTCCCACAATACACCACACATGGGCCGCTGCCTGCAGACACTGAACCAGCAGAGAGACATAAGACATTTAGCCTAAAAATCCTTAAGAAACCAGAAGAATTCTGCACACAGCTTTGCATGGTCACAGCATAAGATTCATTAACTTTTCAAAAACATTAGCTCCCATAATCAATGCACCACAGAAGGGCCCATTCTCTGCAGACACTGAATCAGCAGGGAGGAATCTGATCTGTTATTAGTCTCAGAGCTCTTACAAGAATTCTGCTTGCAGCCTTGCATGTGACTGGAGCATAACATTAATGAAATTGTCAAAAATTGCCGCCCTCCACAATACACCACAGAAGGGTCCGCTTACTGCAGACACTGCACCAGCAGGGTGGTATTCAATCCATTATTAGTCTCAGAGCTCTTACAAAAAATTTGCATGCAGCTTTGCATGTGATTGGACCATAAGATTAATGAAACTGTCAAAAATTGCTGCCCCCCACAATACACCACAGAAGAACATGATCTCTGCAGTCACTGAACCAGCAGGGAGAATTTGATCTGCTATTGGTCTGAGAGTTCTTATAAAAATTCTGCACGCAGCTTTGCATGTGACTGGAGCATAGGTTTAATGGTCCAAATGTGCTGCCCCCCATAATACACCACAGAAGGGTCCACTTACTGCAGACACTGAACCAGCAGGGAGGTATCAGGGAAATGAGGTGAATATAGCTAGACACTTCATGCAGCTTAGGATATGACTAAAGGGGGTCAGCGACACGATGACGGTGATACTTACTAGCCCCGGAAGGCGAGCGGCACCTGCCATGACAGGACTCCTTTCTGCTGACGCACGACAAACAGGACGGGGAACTCCAGGTTGTCTGAATCGGAGCGAACAAAAACGCGCAGCGCGTCCACCTGTGGGAAGGGGAAAGTGATTAGACAGTGCGGAGACATAATGGCAGATACAGTGCGGAGACATAATGGCAGATACAGAGTGGAGACATAATGGCAGATACAGTGCGGAGACATAATGACAGATACAGTGCGGAGACATAATGGCAGATGCAGAGCGGAGACATAATGGCAGATACAGTGCGGAGACATAATGGCAGATACAGTGCGGAGACATAATGGCAGATACAGAGCGGAGACATAATGGCAGACACAGAGCGGAGACATAATGGCAGATACAGAGCGGAGACATAATGGCAAATACAGTGCGGAGACATAATGGCAGATACAGAGCGGAGACATAATGGCAGATACAGTGCGGAGACATAATGGCAGATACAGTGCGGAGACATAATGGCAGATACAGTGCAGAGACATAATGGCAGATACAGTGCGGAGACATAATGGCAGATACAGAGCGGAGACATAATGGCAGATACAGTGCGGAGACATAATGGCAGATACAGAGCGGAGACATAATGGCAGAAACAGAGCGGAGACATAATGGCAGATACAGTACGGAGACATAATGGCAGATACAGTGCGGAGACATAATGGCAGATACAGTGCGGAGACATAATGGCAGATACAGAGCGGAGACATAATGGCAGATACAGTGCGGAGACATAATGGCAGATACAGAGCGGAGACATAATGGCAGATACAGTGCGGAGACATAATGGCAGATACAGAGCGGAGACATAATGGCAGATACAGAGCGGAGACATAATGGCAGATACAGTGCGGAGACATAATGGCAGATACAGTGCGGAGACATAATGGCAGATACAGAGCGGAGATAAAATGGCAGATACAGAGCGGAGACATAATGGCAGATACAGTGCGGAGACATAATGGCAGATACAGAGCGGAGATATAATGGCAGATACAGAGCGGAGACATAATGGCAGATACAGTGCGGAGACATAATGGCAGATACAGAGCGGAGACATAATGGCAGATACAGAGCGGAGACATAATGGCAGATACAGAGCGGAGACATAATGGCAGATACAGTGCGGAGACATAATGGCAGATACAGAGCGGAGACATAATGGCAGATACAGTGCGGAGACATAATGGCAGATACAGAGCGGAGACATAATGGCAGATACAGTGCGGAGACATAATGGCAGATACAGAGCGGAGACATAATGGCAGATACAGAGCGGAGACATAATGGCAGATACAGAGCGGAGATATAATGGCAGATACAGAGCGGAGACACAATGGCAGATACAGTGCGGAGACATAATGGCAGATACAGTGCGGAGACATAATGGCAGATACAGTGCGGAGACATAATGGCAGATACAGTGCGGAGACATAATGGCAGATACAGTGCGGAGACATAATGGCAGATACAGAGCGGAGACATAATGGCAGATACAGTGCGGAGACATAATGGCAGATACAGAGCGGAGACATAATGGCAGATACAGTGCGGAGACATAATGGCAGATACAGAGCGGAGACATAATGGCAGATACAGAGCGGAGACATAATGGCAGATACAGTGCGGAGACATAATGGCAGATACAGTGCGGAGACATAATGGCAGATACAGAGCGGAGATAAAATGGCAGATACAGAGCGGAGACATAATGGCAGATACAGTGCGGAGACATAATGGCAGATACAGAGCGGAGATATAATGGCAGATACAGAGCGGAGACATAATGGCAGATACAGTGCGGAGACATAATGGCAGATACAGAGCGGAGACATAATGGCAGATACAGAGCGGAGACATAATGGCAGATACAGAGCGGAGACATAATGGCAGATACAGTGCGGAGACATAATGGCAGATACAGAGCGGAGACATAATGGCAGATACAGTGCGGAGACATAATGGCAGATACAGAGCGGAGACATAATGGCAGATACAGTGCGGAGACATAATGGCAGATACAGAGCGGAGACATAATGGCAGATACAGAGCGGAGACATAATGGCAGATACAGTGCGGAGACATAATGGCAGATACAGAGCGGAGACATAATGGCAGATACAGAGCGGAGATATAATGGCAGATACAGAGCGGAGACACAATGGCAGATACAGTGCGGAGACATAATGGCAGATACAGTGCGGAGACATAATGGCAGATACAGTGCGGAGACATAATGGCAGATACAGTGCGGAGATATAATGGCAGATACAGTGCGGAGACATAATGGCAGATACAGTGCGGAGACATAATGGCAGATACAGAGCGGAGACATAATGGCAGATACAGTGCGGAGATATAATGGCAGATACAGTGCGGAGACATAATGGCAGATACAGTGCGGAGACATAATGGCAGATACAGTGCGGAGATATAATGGCAGATACAGTGCGGAGACATAATGGCAGATACAGTGCGGAGATATAATGGCAGATACAGTGCGGAGACATAATGGCAGATACAGTGCGGAGATATAATGGCAGATACAGTGCGGAGACATAATGGCAGATACAGAGCGGAGACATAATGGCAGATACAGAGCGGAGACATAATGGCAGATACAGAGCGGAGACATAATGGCAGATACAGTGCGGAGACATAATGGCAGATACAGTGCGGAGACATAATGGCAGATACAGAGCGGAGACATAATGGCAGACACAGAGCGGAGACATAATGACAGATACAGAGCGGAGACATAATGGCAAATACAGTGCGGAGACATAATGGCAGATACAGAGCGGAGACATAATGGCAGATACAGTGCGGAGACATAATGGCAGATACAGTGCGGAGACATAATGGCAGATACAGAGCGGAGACATAATGGCAGATACAGTGCGGAGACATAATGGCAGATACAGAGCGGAGACATAATGGCAGAAACAGAGCGGAGACATAATGGCAGATACAGTGCGGAGACATAATGGCAGATAGAGAGCGGAGACATAATGGCAGATACAGAGCGGAGACATACTGGCAGATACAGAGCGGAGACATAATGGCAGATACAGAGCAGAGACATAATGGCAGATACAGAGCAGAGACATAATGACAGATATAGAGTGGAGACATAATGGCAGATACAGAGCGGAGACATAATGGCAGATACAGTGCGGAGACATAATGGCAGATACAGAGCGGAGACATAATGGCAGATACAGAGCGGAGACATAATGGCAGATACAGAGCGGAGACATAATGGCAGATACAGTGCGGAGACATAATGGCAGATACAGTGCGGAGACATAATGGCAGATACAGAGCGAAGACATAATGGCAGATACAGAGCGGAGACATAATGGCAGATACAGAGCGGAGACATAATGGCAGATACAGAGCGGAGACATACTGGCAGATACAGAGCGGAGACATAATGGCAGATACAGAGCGGAGACATAATGGCAGATACAGTGCAGAGACATAATGGCAGATACAGAGCGGAGACATAATGGCAGATACAGTGTGGAGACATAATGGCAGATACAGAGCAGAGACATAATGACAGATATAGAGTGGAGACATAATGGCAGATACAGTGCGGAGACATAATGGCAGATACAGAGCGGAGACATAATGGCAGATACAGAGCGGAGACATAATGGCAGATACAGAGCGGAGACATAATGGCAGATACAGAGCGGAGACATAATGGCAGATACAGTGTGGAGACATAATGGCAGATACAGAGCAGAGACATAATGGCAGATACAGTGAGGAGGCATAAAGGCAGATACAGAGCGGAGACATAATGGCAGATACAGAGCGGAGACATAATGGCAGATACAGTGTGGAGACATAATGGCAGATACAGAGCAGAGACATAATGGCAGATACAGTGAGGAGACATAATGGCAGATACAGAGCAGAGACATAATGGCAGATACAGTGAGGAGACATAATGGCAGATACAGTGCGGAGACATAATGGCAGATACAGAGCGGAGACATAATGGCAGATACAGAGCGGAGACATAATGGCAGATACAGAGCGGAGACATAATGGCAGATACAGAGCGGAGACATAATGGCAGATACAGAGCGGAGACATAATGGCAGATACAGTGCGGAGACATAATGGCAGATACAGAGCGGAGACATAATGGCAGATACAGTGCGGAGACATAATGGCAGATACAGAGCGGAGACATAATGGCAGATACAGTGCGGAGACATAATGGCAGATACAGAGCGGAGACATAATGGCAGATACAGAGCGGAGACATAATGGCAGATACAGTGCGGAGACATAATGGCAGATACAGTGCGGAGACATAATGGCAGATACAGAGCGGAGACAAAATGGCAGATACAGAGCGGAGACATAATGGCAGATACAGTGCGGAGACATAATGGCAGATACAGAGCGGAGATATAATGGCAGATACAGAACGGAGACATAATGGCAGATACAGTGCGGAGACATAATGGCAGATACAGAGCGGAGACATAATGGCAGATACAGAGCGGAGACATAATGGCAGATACAGAGCGGAGACATAATGGCAGATACAGTGCGGAGACATAATGGCAGATACAGAGCGGAGACATAATGGCAGATACAGTGCGGAGACATAATGGCAGATACAGAGCGGAGACATAATGGCAGATACAGTGCGGAGACATAATGGCAGATACAGAGCGGAGACAATGGCAGATACAGAGCGGAGACATAATGGCAGATACAGTGCGGAGACATAATGGCAGATACAGAGCGGAGACATAATGGCAGATACAGAGCGGAGATATAATGGCAGATACAGAGCGGAGACACAATGGCAGATACAGTGCGGAGACATAATGGCAGATACAGTGCGGAGACATAATGGCAGATACAGTGCGGAGACATAATGGCAGATACAGTGCGGAGATATAATGGCAGATACAGTGCGGAGACATAATGGCAGATACAGTGCGGAGACATAATGGCAGATACAGAGCGGAGACATAATGGCAGATACAGTGCGGAGATATAATGGCAGATACAGTGCGGAGACATAATGGCAGATACAGTGCGGAGACATAATGGCAGATACAGTGCGGAGATATAATGGCAGATACAGTGCGGAGACATAATGGCAGATACAGTGCGGAGATATAATGGCAGATACAGTGCGGAGACATAATGGCAGATACAGTGCGGAGATATAATGGCAGATACAGTGCGGAGACATAATGGCAGATACAGAGCGGAGACATAATGGCAGATACAGAGCGGAGACATAATGGCAGATACAGTGCGGAGACATACTGGCAGATACAGAGCGGAGACATAATGGCAGATACAGTGCAGAGACATAATGGCAGATACAGAGCGGAGACATAATGGCAGATACAGAGCGGAGACATAATGGCAGATACAGAGCGGAGACATAATGGCAGATACAGTGCGGAGACATACTGGCAGATACAGAGCGGAGACATAATGGCAGATACAGTGCAGAGACATACTGGCAGATACAGAGCGGAGACATAATGGCAGATACAGAGCGGAGACATAATGGCAGATACAGTGCGGAGACATAATGGCAGATACAGAGCAGAGACATAATGGCAGATACAGTGCAGAGACATAATGGCAGATACAGTGCGGAGATATAATGGCAGATACAGTGCGGAGACATAATGGCAGATACAGAGCGGAGACATAATGGCAGATACAGAGCAGAGACATAATGGCAGATACAGTGCGGAGACATAATGGCAGATACAGAGCGGAGACATAATGGCAGATACAGAGCGGAGACATAATGGCAGATACAGAGCAGAGACATAATGGCAGATACAGTGCGGAGACATAATGGCAGATACAGTGCGGAGATATAATGGCAGATACAGTGCGGAGACATAATGGAAGATACAGAGCGGAGACATAATGGCAGATACAGAGCGGAGACATAATGGCAGATACAGTGCAGAGACATAATGGCAGATACAGTGCAGACATAATGGCAGATACAGAGCGGAGACATAATGGCAGATACAGTGCGGAGATATAATGGCAGATACAGTGCGGAGACATAATGGCAGATACAGTGCGGAGACATAATGGCAGATACAGTGCGGAGATATAATGGCAGATACAGTGCGGAGACATAATGGCAGATACAGTGCGGAGATATAATGGCAGATACAGTGCAGAGACATAATGGCAGATACAGTGCGGAGATATAATGGCAGATACAGTGCGGAGACATAATGGCAGATACAGAGCGGAGACATAATGGCAGATACAGAGCAGAGACATAATGGCAGATACAGTGCGGAGACATAATGGCAGATACAGAGCGGAGACATAATGGCAGATACAGAGCGGAGACATAATGGCAGATACAGAGCAGAGACATAATGGCAGATACAGTGCGGAGACATAATGGCAGATACAGTGCGGAGATATAATGGCAGATACAGTGCGGAGACATAATGGAAGATACAGAGCGGAGACATAATGGCAGATACAGAGCGGAGACATAATGGCAGATACAGTGCAGAGACATAATGGCAGATACAGTGCAGACATAATGGCAGATACAGAGCGGAGACATAATGGCAGATACAGTGCGGAGACATAATGGCAGATACAGTGCGGAGACATAATGGCAGATACAGTGCGGAGACATAATGGCAGATACAGTGCGGAGATATAATGGCAGATACAGTGCGGAGACATAATGGCAGATACAGTGCGGAGACATAATGGCAGATACAGTGCGGAGACATAATGGCAGATACAGTGCGGAGATATAATGGCAGATACAGTGCGGAGACATAATGGCAGATACAGAGCGGAGACATAATGGCAGATACAGTGCAGAGACATAATGGCAGATACAGAGCGGAGACATAATGGCAGATACAGAGCGGAGACATAATGGCAGATACAGAGCGGAGACATAATGGCAGATACAGTGTGGAGACATACTGGCAGATACAGAGCGGAGACATAATGGCAGATACAGTGCAGAGACATACTGGCAGATACAGAGCGGAGACATAATGGCAGATACAGAGCGGAGACATAATGGCAGATACAGTGTGGAGACATAATGGCAGATACAGAGCGGAGACATAATGGCAGATACAGTGCAGAGACATAATGGCAGATACAGAGCGGAGACATAATGGCAGATACAGAGCGGAGACATAATGGCAGATACAGAGCGGAGACATAATGGCAGATACAGAGCGGAGACATAATGGCAGATACAGTGCGGAGACATAATGACATAATGGCAGATACAGAGCGGAGACATAATGGCAGATACAGAGTGGAGACATAATGGCAGATACAGAGCGGAGACATAATGGCAGATACAGAGCGGAGACATAAAGGCAGATACAGTGCGGAGACATAATGGCAGATACAGTGCGGAGACATAATGGCAGATACAGAGCGGAGACATAATGGCAGATACAGAGCGGAGACATAATGGCAGATACAGAGCGGAGACATAATGGCAGATGTGTCATGTCTGCCTCATACACAGATGTGGCCCTCAGACTAGGGGCCCAGATGTAAAGAGTGTAGAAAATGTTCCCATTGGCTTCCAGCAGGAAATCTGGTTGTGAGGAATTGAAGCGCACGCTATACTGGAAAGCTGTCACATCTTTTATTATCAGATTGGGGTATAGCGGGGCGACGTCCAGTATGGCCGCTGTCCCAGCTGCGATGGACGGGGGGCCGCATTGCTTTACTGGAGGTGGTTTTGCTGGGTATTTTTTTTCCGTTGCCCTGTTGCTGTAATATTTGGCAGATTTTCCTTTCAGGGGTCCGGGCGAGCTGGGTGGTGTTCCGATCTGCGCTGGATGATGGGGGCGAGTGTTTACATGGCTGCCGGGAGCAGATTTCTGCGCTGCAGGGTCTGTAGGACGGATGCGCAGATAGACATCAATAAGAGGCCAACTAGTTGCCGTGGTAACGGTGGGGGGATGCTGGGACGATCGGTTGCCAGGCGGCAGCAGGATGTCCGCAGCCCCGGCGTCTGTTAACCCTACATTATCTCTGATATTCCTCCACGCAGATATGAATTATTCACACGCAGGGAATCGCTGTTGCCCATTTACACATCAGACATCAAGCGGTGCGAAACATCAGGACGAGAAATCAGTAACCGCGCGACTAACAGGCGCCAGAAACGCAGGGAAAACATGGCCGCCTCAGGCCCGGGCCAGGCCTGTGAGGCCGTGATCAAGTCTAAACACCACAAACCCAGCGACTTTAACAAGCTCTGCCTGCTATTTGCAAATTCAAGATAAACCCTGGAATATTTGGGACCGGTTCTTTGTGCCCAAAAACAAAAAAAATGGCCTGTTGTCAAGTGCAGCCCCACAGAGAGTGTCCTTAGCAACCAATCAGAGCGCAGCTTTCATTTTCCTAGTGCAGTTTTAGACCTGAAAGCTGAGCTCTGATTGGTTGCAATGGATAAACCAGGACATTCTACTTTGAGGCCCACAGAGTTCTGATGAGATTTTCCTATATAGTAAATGACTGGTCACTGTGATCATTCCCTATAGCCACACCCTTGTGTCTGCTCTAGCCACACCCAATTGGCTAAGATAATAGGGTTTTCAGCACAATGCATGATTGGGGACAGGTGTGGGTTTGTCGCCACAGAAGTGTGGAATGTCTGTAGGAGAATTCTGCAGGTCACGTTCTGGTGGCACCCGTGGCCTCTCCCCATAATACTTTCTTCGAAGTATGAGAAAAATCTACAGAAAAAAAAACCATACACAATAGTGAATTCCAGACACCATTTCCCTGTCTCTGCGCCTCCCTGTTTAACCATTTAAGGCCCCAAATATGTGACCTGTGAATCTACGCTTACAGGAGAGACTGCCCCTCCACAGACCACCATTGGCTCCGGTGATGCTGCCAGAAACGAGACCTTTCAAAAGTGACATCACAGCGATCCGGAGTATTAGTGACGCCCCCAATGTTTAATATTACCCTCACCCATTTATATAGGGTGGAATCACAAGTAGCTGATGGCCTTATACGCCCTCACCAAGATGAATATGGAGCCCAATCCCTAAACTAATACAGACCGCACACCAGACCCCTGGTGTAAGACAGACCCCAGACCAGACCGCTAAATAAAAATGGACCCCACACCAGACTGCTGGACTAGAGCAGACCCTAGACGAGCTAGATCCTGTAAACTAATACAGACCCCAGACCAGATCCCTAAATGAATACAGTCCCCAGACCCGTAAACCAATAAAGACCCTAGAGAAAACCCTTGAACTAATATAGACCCTAGAACATGCCCCTGAATACCGACCCCAGAGCAGACCCCTAAACCAATATAGAGGTTAGAACATGCCCCTGAACTAATGTAGACCCCAAACCAGACCGCTTAATTAATGAAGACCTTAGACCAGTATCCCTAAACAAAAATAGACCCATGATCAGACCCTGGACTAGCCAGCCTCCCTAAACTAATACAGATCCCAGACTACACCACTAAAAAAACTAATACAGATCCAGAAAAGAGTTCTAGAATTAATACAGATCCCAAACCCGGCCCTTAAAATAGTAAAGAACCCAAACCAAACTGCTACACTAATATAGATCCCTGACTAAAACCACTACACTAATCAGGACCCCAGACAGGACCCCCTGAAGTAATACAGGCCCCAGAACCCTAAACTAAAACAGATCCCACATCAGACCACTAAACTAATGCAGAAAACTGATCCCCAAAAATATCAACTCAACAGATCTCTAAACTAATCCAGACCCCAGACCCTCAAACTGATATGGACCTTCCAGGAGATCTCTCACCTTAGACTACGGACACACGTTCAGTATTTGGTCAGTAGTTTACCTCAGTATGTGTAGCCAAAACCAGGGGTAGAACAATCGGAGAGAAAGTCTAATAGAAACCGGTTACCACTTCTGTATTCACCACCCACTCCTGGGTTTATCTTACAAATACTGATGTAAAATACTGACCGAATACTGACCGTGTGACCGTAGCGTAATACAGATCCTGGAACAGAATCCTTAAACTAGTTCAGACCCCAGACCAGAACCCCTGAACTAATATACACCTTACACCAGGACCTTAAAGTAATATAGACCCTGAGCCATAACCACTAAACTAGTCCAGACCTCACAGCAAAAACACTAAACTAATATACAAGTGCATCTCACAAAATTAGAATATAATCAAAAAGCAACCTGGGCTTCCATAACCCCTCAGCAGTGCCACAGGCTGATCGCCTCCATGCCACGCCGCATTGATGCAGTAATTGATGCCAAAGGAGCCCCGGCCAAGTATTGAGTGCATTTACTGATCATACATGTCAGTAGGACAACATTTCAGATTTTACAATCATTTTTCAAGCCGGTGTTATAAAGTATTCTAATGTACTGAGATAATGACTTTTGGGTTTTCATTGGCTGTAAGACATAATCATCAACATTAACAGAAATAAACCCGTGACATAGATCACTCTGTGTGTAATGACTCTATAGAATAGAGGAGAGTCACTGTCTGTATTGAAGAACTGAAATAAATTCACTTTTTGATGATATTCTCATTTTGGGAGAAGCACCTGTAGACTCTGGACTAAAATCTCAAAATCGATAATCATCCCATAACTTCATAAATTAATACAAACCCAAGACCAGACCCCCTAAATAAATAGATCTTATACTAGAACCACTTAACAAGTCCAAACCTCAGACCTGATCCCCATAACTAATACATGCTCTAGGTCAGCCACCCCAAACAGATCCCCTAAATTAGTGCAGCCCCCAAACTCAGGACCCCCCATCTACGCCACTGATCATGTAATCACCCAGAGCTAAAGAGTTTCTGTTTTTCCTGGGTTTGAATGGACATTTAAAGGGAAAGTAAAACAATAAAATTCTCTCCGTGGCACCGAAGGACAGAAGTTGTGTTTCTTCTACCAGTGAATGGAAGGTTAAACAGGAGGCCCCAGAATAACACCGCTCCCTTGGTCTTCTCTGCGGGGTTCCCTTTAATGGCTTCATAATGAGAGAAGTGTGCTGAGACCAGACTGTAATGTGCCGCTATCGATCGCCAGCTACAGGGAGGGCATTACACCATCACCGTGCCAGATGAAGAATTAGGATCACTGGGCACAAGAGCTTACGCTCCGCCACACCGGGCTGCAGCAATAGAAAAAGACACAGAAAACTTCCTGTAATCCGACATTCAGTAGTCCAGAACTCCACATAGGCTGGTGCATGACTGGACTCTAAGAATGTATCCAGTAATCAACAATATCTGATAATCTGGCAGCTATCTGGATTAAAGGAGTTTTGCCAAGTTGATGTCTCCTTAAAGGGGACGTCCACTTTTGGACAGTTTGTGTGCTAACCACTCCAGTAAGGTCAGGTGGTTATGTATTTTTTATTTTTTTTCAGCCCACAGGTGGCGCTGTGTAATATTAGTGTAGTGCAGGTAGTGAACCAGCAGGGGGCAGCAGAGATGTGCAGTGCTCAGAATCCAGTGCAGGGGGTCAGAGCTCTCACCCATACACCTGTACCTGCAGATCAATGATTACCCAAAACTGGAGGGCATCCAAGCTGACCTACAGAGCGGAGACGTCTGTGCCACGTCACCCAGTGGGCACAGGTACTGGGAAGCAGAAATGTACTGACTCCTGTGGACACAGCCAGGTGCAGTGCTTGGCACAGCTGCCATTAACCCTTGCTTTCACAGCTGGTGGGTTTGTTACAATGTGTCAGTCTGACATCAGGGAGATCACTTGCTGCAGGACTTCTGCTGTACAGCAGATCGCCTCACCATTCTGCACTGACTTGTTTTAGATCTCTCTCATCTGAGACAAGACGTAAAAGATGGTGACTATGTATTGAGAGGGAGGTCTGGGGGAGATATTATGTAGGGAAGACGCTCATACACAGGTCAACGGCGGCTGGGCCTGATGATTTCAGCTTTCCCTCTCTGGTAGATATCTGGGAAAAGAGGGATAGGGCATACAGAATTTCAACATGTCCAATCCTTTGTGGACAGTGGTGTTTGGCAGTTGCTAATTTCCACATGCTCACTCAACTGACAGCTATTACTCCCGATACTCTTCATACATGTGCACGCTCGATTGATAAGAGCATGCATGTGTTCTCAATAGGGAGACGAAAATAAGCTGCCATACATCTAATATCTCCCAGCATGATTATCTCCACACACATTCACTGGTCGCAGATGTTTCTTCCCAAATTAGCCGATTCTGCCAAAGTTTAGTTGATGTGTACGTCCATCTTTTATCTTTGTGACTAAGAAACCAGCTGCAGTGTAAAGAATGGTGCCTTCTATTCTAGTTGTAGTCTGTGATTTGATGGCCTCTTGATAGATACTGTAACATTAACAAATGCATCTGCCCCTAATCCTTCAGACCACAGGACAGGTGACGGAGAGGTGGCACGGTGTCCGAGGCTGGAGCTCACTGGCAGCAGGTGGCGCGGTGCCACTTGGGATCGGGAAGTCACTAGGATGTTTATTATTACAGTAATGTTTCCTGTTGTTTACTGTCATCTAATCTGCAGAATATTAGACTCCTACAATTACAGGGCAGAAGATGCCAGAAGAGCGCAGCTGGCACGTGATGTCAAGAGAGGAGCGCAGCTGGCACGTGATGTCAGGAGAGGCGCGCAGCTGGCACGTGATGTCAAGAGAGGAGCGCAGCAGGCACATGATGTCAGGAGAGGAGCGCAGCAGGCACATGATGTCAGGAGAGGAGCGCAGCAGGCACGTGATATCAGGAGAAGAAAGCAGCTGGCACGTGATGTCAGGAGAGGAGCGCAGCTGGCACGTGATGTCAGGAGAGGAGCGCAGCTGGCACGTGATGTCAGGAGAGGAGCGCAGCTGGCACGTGATGTCAAGAGAGGAGGGCAGCAGGCACGTGATGTCAGGAGAGGAGCGCAGCTGGCACGTGATGTCAAGAGAGGAGCGCAGCTGGCATGTGATGTCAAAAGAAGAGCGCAGCTGGCACGTGATGTCAGGAGAGGAGCGCAGCTGGCACGTGATGTCAGGTGAGGAGCGCAGCTGGCACGTGATGTCAGGAGAGGAACGCAGCTGGCACGTGATGTCAGGAGAGGAGCGTAGCAGGCACGTGATATCAGGAGAGGAACGCAGCAGGCACATGATGTCAGGAGAGGAGCGCAGCTGGCACGTGATGTCAGGAGAGGAACGCAGCAGGCACATGATGTCAGGAGCGGAGCGGAGCAGGCACATGATGTCAGGAGAGTTTCTCTACTTACCTTCTGTTCAGGGCGCAAATACCAATTGACTTTTCAACTCCTCATTAGGAATTGTTCCATTTTGACAGTGTTCTTTAACTATATAATGCATAAGCTTATACTACTATATTTCTCATGTCTTTGTATCGGCTTTTACAATTTTAATATTTACGCCTACTCTACTATTGTCTATATTACAGGCGATATATATATTGTGAGGTAGCGCTGTCATTCAGATAGGGGATTCTCGCTCAGCCGCCACAAAACCAGATACAGCACGGGTTTTCATGAAGCAGTATAGTCCATGAGGTTTATTCATCATCATAAGCCAAAGCAATATCATAAACTCCATAGATTCAGCATATAAACAGCAGAGCATCCATCATAGCTTCACTCTGTAAACCCTGTGTTCACACAGGTTGTACAATGTCCAGCATACAGGCTCTCTTAGCCTCACTTATCTCACCCACGTCCGGGTTTCCTCATGGCTGCTTCAGCTTACTGCAGACGTTCATTCCCTCCCCAGGGAACTTTCAGACACGTGCAGCCATTCACCAGTGTCCCCACGTGCTGTGAGGCAGGAAGCCGCATCTCAGCAGGACCTTCCACACTCGACCAACCAGGTCCCAGCATTTACTTCATGTGACCTACCCTGGCCACCTTATATGGTCCATAGACACGCCCACCGGATCACATGACTATGACCTCATCACAGGTCCTTCACACACTCACATATACACTTTACAATAGCGTTAATAAACACACCCCTTGGGTGGGCTTGGAGGTAACTAGTTCCTGACACATTGAACCAGCACCTCAGCAGTATCACTGCTGATTAACACACGCATAAATCTCCATCTCAAGGCCACCCACCTTGAGATACATAACCGTCTTTCAGGATTCTGCCACTCATCCTCTCTCTTGGGACATCCACACTGTTACAGAACCACTCAGCACCCAGAATATATTGTGCAGTTATATGTATATATAATAGGTTCCATGTGAGATGCATGTCCCTAATGTATCAGCAGTGTCCGCCCTCCCCCTACCTTTGTAATTCCCACAGTAAACATCGGCAGACTCCGGCCACCTGCTGCTTTTGTAATGCATGTCTGGCCTGCCGCTTTTCTATTGGCAGGCCCTCTGTATCTGTGTGATATATTCTGTGTCCTGTGAGTAAAGTGTTGTCGGACTGGAAATACATGGAGAAGCAGTGATCTTTTATATGCGCCCATGCACTCAGAGGAATTCCAGCCAGCGTCATTCATTCAGACTCCAGCCAACGCAGAGCGGACCTCCGAAAACACGGGGTGGTACTGAAAGAGGTACCCCAGCTTGGAAGACCCCGTTACACTGGTGGCAGACAGCGGGATTTGATACCCCTTCTACAGGAGGAAAGGAATGAATGGAAAATAACTACCAGAAGTTAAAGAGGACTACATTAAAAGACCTGGTGGAAGCCCGAGGGTTGACCGCCAGCAACAAAACAAAAGCGGATTTGATAGCAGCCATCATGGAACACGACAGTGCAGCGCCCCCCAATGTGAACGTGGAGGAGACCGAATTCCAGAGGGAGGTAAAGAACAGACTGGCGTTCTATGGCCCAAACCCTGCAGTAGAGATCATACGAGAGGTGATGGCTGATGTGCGTACTGATCTGAAGGAAAAGATGGCCGAGCGGACCAGGATAGAGCTAGCCAAGATGGAGATGGCAGAGTGGACCAAAGTGGAGCTGGCCAAGATGGAGATGGCAGAGCGGAGAGAGGAGAGTCAGCGAGCAGGGGGAGCTCTGGCCTTCGACCAGGTACCTTCAACAGTAAGCCACAAAAAGATCCAGTACAATGCCTTCCGACAGTTGGGGGAGGCAGAGGAAGACATTGATGGCTTTCTGCAGGACTTTGAGCGGCACTGTGCCCTTCATCAAGTAAAGCCGGAGGAACGGGTTCAGATTCTGGCCAGCAAGCTGACAGGCCGGGCAGCGGACGTCTATCGCACGGTACCTGATGAGGACTGTATGGACTATGAGCGGATCAAAGAAGTGATCTTGGCCCAATATGCGCTGACACCAGGGGCCTACCGCCAAAAGTTCCGCGGACTTATGAAACGCGTAACCGATACCCACGCTGAATGGGCCTGTAAATTACGGCGGTCACTGCTACAGTGGGTACAAGGGAACCAAGCAACCACTAAGGAGGACGTCCTCCAGCTCTTCCTGTTAGAACGATTCTTTAATGGACTAAACCCCGAGACACAGGAATGGCTTCGGGACAGGCGGCCAACGACTCTTGAGGAAGCCGCTCGTCTGGCCGATGAACATCATGATGCCAGGAGGCCGCAGTTCTCCGGATCAAAGGTGGTCACTAGGGGCCCGCCCATGGACCTGGAGGGCCCCAAACCACCGAAGATTGTAGGGGGATCAGCTAGAAACCCGGCCTACCACAGTCCCCCTGGGGCGCGATGCCACAACTGCCGTCAGCTGGGCCACCTGCAAAGACAATGCCCCAACCGGACTCAGCATACCCAGTGGCCAAAGGCGGGAACAGCTACCTTCAGCCGGGCTGCTGTACACTGCTACCAAGGCGAAGCTGACCTGGCATTAGGGGCTACGACTAACCAAGGGGTGGAAGAGATGGAGAAAGTGCTGCATGAAGTAGACCCCGTGCAGGCAGCCCAGGCAGATAATCGACAACAGCATCGACAGGTCGTGTGGGTTAATGGGAAACGTATGCAGGGACTAAGAGATTCCGGAGCAACTTTGACCCTTGCGAAGCCTCATCTTGTCCGGGACCAAGAGAAGACGGACCGAACAGTGGCAGTCCGTGTAGCAGGGGGAGCCATACATCGACTACACACTGCCAGGATTCACCTGAACTGGGGAGTCGGGGATGGCCTTGTTGAGGTCGGCTTGATGGAGGATTTGCCTGCAGACGTCTTGCTGGGAAATGACTTGGGGCACATGTTGTCTGCATTCTCGGTGGCCCCTCTGGATGAGACATATCCTGTGACCACCCGGAGACAAGCTCGAGCTGCGGAGGCGGAATCACACTCAGAGGAGGCTCAGGTAAGACATCCCAGCCCTGCACGTATTCCCATAGCCAGACACATTTCTTGGGCCACCCCAGATGAATTTAAGAGGGAGTTACTTGAGGATCATTCATTAGAGGGATATCGTGGGAAGGCACAGGAGGGGAGAAGAGTACTAGAAGGGGAACAGCTTGTATGGAAGCAGGGACTCCTCTACCGGATCACAGAGCAGCACCACACAGGGACGAGCCCCACTATAAAACAACAGCTGGTAGTTCCCAAGAAGTATAGGCAGGAGCTACTGCGAATCTCTCATGATATACCCTTGCCCGGGCACTTCGGCGTCAGTCGCACCAGGCATCGTCTGACACAAAACTTCTTTTGGCCGGGGGTAACCTATGATGTTCGTCAGTACTGCCAGACCTGTGACAGTTGTCAGCGCATTGGCAAGAGGGGGGATCGATGCAAGGCCAAATTACGCCCCCTCCCCATTGTGGAGGAACCATTTAGCCGAGTAGCGGTCGATTTGATAGGGCCGTTAGCCAAACCCAGTCCGTCCGGGAAAAAGTATATATTGACAGTGGTAGATTATGCCACACGGTATCCAGAGGCGGTTGCGTTACCTAACATACTGGCAGAGATGGTGGCGGCCGCCCTGCTCCAGGTTTTCTCACGGGTTGGATTTCCCCGGGAGATTATCTCGGACCAGGGTACCCAGTTTACAGCAGAGGTGACCAACCAACTGTGGAAGCTGTGCGGCGTAAAGTCCATTAGAAGCGCCCCGTACCACCCGCAAACCAATGGGTTGTGTGAACGCTTTAACGGAACATTAAAACAGCTCATTGGGACTTTTACCAGGACCTACAGGGACTGGGAGAAATTCTTGCCACACCTCCTGTTTGCCTATCGGGAGGTGCCCCAAGAATCCACGGGGTTCTCCCCGTTCGAGCTGGTATACGGGAGACGGGTAAGGGGACCCTAGACTTAGTGCTGGAACACTGGGAAGGGGAGGGTCTCATAGAAGGGGTACCTATTGTACCCTATATGCTGGAATTCCGGGTCCGCCTACAGGAGCTGACTCAGGCTGTACGTGAGAACCTGCAGGCGACACAGCGGCGCCAGCGCATATGGTACGATTGGAGGGCCAGAGAGCGCACCTTGGAAATAGGACAGAAGGTCCTGGTGTTAGAGCCCACTAAGCAGAATAAGTTTCAAGCTGCATGGCAGGGGCCCTACCAGGTAGTGGGGAAAATAGCCGACACAACCTATAATGTCGCCGATTGTGATGACCCCAGGGTTATCCGCATGTTCCACGTGAATATGCTGAAGCCCTACCGGGAGCGCCCTGAAGAGGTAGTGGCCATCTGTGCACCTGAAGCAGAGGATTTAGCCGGACTTCCCTTGCCGGATGTCTTAGGGGAAAGGACTCAGTCTAAAACATGGGACCAGGTACACTTGGGTGAAGACCTAGGCCCCCGGTAGAGACAGCAGGCGGAGGCGTTGTTGAGGCTGCGACAGAGGATGTTTTCGGGGAGACCGGGGTACACTCGCCTGGAACAACACAAGGTTGAGACCCAGGATCAGACCCCCCTGCGACAAAACCCCTTCCGCGTCCCTGAGTCTGTACGAGAGGGGATGCGACAAGAGATGCTGCGTTTAGGGGTCATTGAAGAGTCAGATAGTCCCTGGGCATCACCCGTAGTGTTAGTGCCCAAGAAGGATGGGACTACACGGTTTTGTGTAGACTATCGTAAGCTCAATGAGAAAACAGTGACGGATGCATACACCATGCCGCGTGTGGATGAGTTGTTAGACTGGCTGGCGGGGGCAAAGTATTTGACCACCATCGATCTATGCAAAGGCTACTGGCAGATTCCCCTTAGTCCTGACGCTATTCCCAAGTCGGCATTTGTCACCTCGTTCGGCTTATTCCAGTTTCGAGTTATGCCATTCGGGATGAAGAATGCCTCGGCGACCTTCCAAAGGCTGGCTGACCGGCTTCTGGATGGTCTCCAGGACTATGCTTGTGCCTACCTGGACGACATCGCCATCTACAGTGCGACATGGAAGAGCATCTAAATCACCTATAAACAGTATTGGACAGGATCCACCAGGCCGGAATCACCCTGAACCCAAACAAGTGTCACGTGGGCAAAGCAGAGGTTCAGTATTTAGGGCATTGGGTGGGAAGCGGGAAACAGCGACCAGAACCAGCCAAGATTGAGGCCATAGCCAAATGGCCCATGCCACGCACTAAAACCCAGGTCATGGCGTTTCTAGGGACAGCGGGGTATTACAGGAAATTCGTTCCCAATTACAGCAGCGTAGCCAAGCCCCTCACTGATTTGACCCGTAAGAACCAACCCCGCCAGGTAACCTGGACCTCAGAGTGTGAGGAAGCCTTCCGCCAACTAAAGGACGCCCTCACCAATACCCCTGTATTGGCCGCACCCGATCCAACTACACGTTTCCTTGTTCATACAGACGCTTCTATGTTTGGATTGGGGCAGTACTGAGCCAAGTCGGGCCGGACGGCCAAGAACACCCGGTAGCTTACCTGAGTCGGAAACTACTACCCCGTGAAGTAAGCTATGTGGCCATCGAGAAGGAGTGCCTGGCGGTAGTATGGGCACTCAAGAAGTTGCAACCATATTTGTATGGACGACAGTTTTCCCTCCTAACGGACCATAATCCCCTAGTCTGGCTTAATCGGGTCTCTGGAGACAACGCCAGAAAGCTGCGGTGGAGTTTAGCCCTACAACCTCTGGACTTCACCATCCACTACAGACCCGGCAAACAAAATGGTAACGCCGATGGACTAAGTCGACAAACAGAACTTGTACCAACCCCATAAACTTCGGTCATCCCCAAACCGATCCGTTGAGGATCAGACTGTGTATGCCGATCACGTCGCTGAAAGGGGAGCAGTGTTACAGAACCACTCAGCCCCAGAATATGTTGTGCAGTTATATGTATATATAATAGGTTCCATGTGAGATGCATGTCCCTAATGTATCAGCAGTGTCCGCCATCCCCCCACCTTTGTAATTCCCACAGTAAACATCCGCAGGCTCCGGCCACCTGCGGCTTTTGTAATGCATGTCTGGCCTGACGCTTGTCTATTAGCCGGCCCTCTGTATCTGTGTGATATATTCTGTGTCCTGTGAGTAAAATGTTGTCAGACTGGAAATACATGGAGAACCAGTGATCTTTTATATGCGCCCCTGCACTCAGAGGAATTCCAGCCAGCATCATTCATTCAGACTCCAGCCAACGCAGAGCGGACCTCCGAAAATACGGGGTGGTACTGAAAGAGGTACCCCAGCTTGGAAGACCCCATTGCACACACAGCGCCCCCTAGTGGACACAGTGGTTACTACACCACTATATATATATATATATATATATATATATATATATACATATATATATATATAAATATTCCCCATCTGATCTGTTGATCTGCATGCGTATTTACTTTGATCCTTTTTGATGCCGCTACATTGGCTTCAATATCTGTGGGCATCCTCATAGCGCTTCATATTATGGTTGTCTATTTGGTTGCATATTTAATGCGCAGACATATAAATCCATCTTTTTTGGCGCTGATATATACTGGCTATAATTTATCTATATATCAGCATACATCCTTTCAGTGGTCTATATTATAGGTGATTTATTGCATCATTTTTAATCCCTTGCCGTGCACAGTAATTTGATTCATCATATGCTAAGCATCAAGCAAAAGGCAGTTATTCCATGGCAGTTAGTCAGGGGAGGAGTCAGGTAACCCACACTTTACACTCTCTTTTCTCTGTGTGCACTATTTCTATCCTTCTGTGTTCCCTTGCCATTCACTGCCCCATCCCCCCTCCATCGCGACTCATACACATCAGCCCTCTATACTTCCCTCTCCCATGTACAGCTCCCATGCACTCCTCACCTTCCTGAAAAACCTCAGCCCATCTTGCCCAAACACACTGCACAAAAAACTTCTTACAATTACAATAACTACTTGCTCTTTATCTCCCTACTCCTACTGATTTCGGGGGACAACATCTCTCAACCCTGGGCCTTCATCCCCCAAACTCAACCCCTACCCTACCTCATATCAAAACCATCTTATTAATTCTTATTAAATCTTATTAATATTTCTTGCACTTCTTCAGCTACTTCTTATAATTATGCCCTCTGGAATCCACGGTCTGTATGTAGCAAACTTCCTTTCCTGCACAATTACTTTCTGAACATCTCTCGTAATCTGTTGGCCCTCACTGAAACCTGGATTCATGACTCTGACACTGTCTCCCCTGCTGCCATTTCCCATGGTGGCTTACAATTCTCCCATTACCCGAGACCCACAAACAGACCTGGTGGTTGAGTTGGCATACTCCTGTCCCCACAATGCTCTTTCCAGGTCATCCCCCCAGTTCCATCACTCTCATTCACTTCTTATGAGGTCCACACCATCAGGCTCTTCCGTCCCCTCTCCCTCAGAGTAGCGGTCATATACCGGCCCCCAGGCTCACCCACCCACTTCCTTGACCACTTCTCAGTCTGGCTGCCGCACTTCATGTCCTCAGAACTACCAACTCTTATCCTAGGAGACTTCAACATCTCCATTAACAGCCCCAATTCCACATCTGCACCCCAGCTTTTATCATTAACCACTTCTCTCGGCCTCTCACAGCTCTCAACCTCTGAGACACACAAAAACGATAACACCCTTGACCTGGTCTTTGTACGGCTCTGCTCAATCTCCTACCTAAATAAGTCACCACTTCCCCTCTCTGACCACAACATTTTCTCCTTCACGCTCACAAATCCTCGCCCACCCCAGCACACTCCTATCTACCACACATTCAGAAATCAGAAGCCATTAACCCTCAGACACTCTCAGACTCCCTACACTCATCACTGTCCCCAATCTCCTCTTTTTCCTGTCCTGATCTGGCTGTTTATCACTACAATGACACTCTCAGAAGCACCCTTGACCAGGTAGCTCCCCTCACCCTCAGAACCTCCGAGCACAGAATATAAACAGCCCTGGCTCACATCGCAAACTCAACTTCTCCAGCGATGCTCTAGGAGTGCTGAACGCCGCTGGAGAAAAACCCGCACACCAGAAGACTTCATCCACTTCAAATTTATGTTAAGAACCTATAACTCTGCCCTTCACCTCGCCAAACAGACCTACTTCACCACCCTGATCTCCTCACTAGCCAACAACCCCAAGAAACTTTTTGACACCTTTTACACCCTCCTCAGGCCAAAAGCACCTATGTATAGTATACTCGATAGGCAATTTGGATTCTACTTCTGTGCATGCTCCTGTGTCTTTGACCCGGGTTATGTCTTTCATTACACTCGAACTGTTGCATTTCGGCCATTTTGGTACACCCAGTCTGGGTATGTACCTTTGACCCAGATACGCTTGTCCTCCATTATACTCCCAGAACTATTATTTCGATCATATTGTGACTCCTAGTGAATAGCTAACCTTAATTATTAGGGATTTTTACGTTATACTCTTGATTAAGCTACAGTCTCCAAGTTTCTAACCAGTCGTCCTATTGTCTGTGTCGTTTTACTGTTTTTGTGTACTTTGGTAACCAGGAAGTGAGGGATCTGTCTGCACTTCTGGTTTCATCGGTGTACTATGCTGACACGCACCTCGGTGTCCGGCCATGGCTGCAGCTACAATGAATCTAATAATCAAGGTATGATGACATTTAAGATTGGTAGGAATACATTCACACCATGCTACCGACCCTGGAGGAAGCCACGGTAGTGGCGACGCGCGTCGGGTCCCTTCATCCTATTTTGGGTGGGCATTGATGACAATGTTATTTGGTTTCATTGCTAGCTAATATCTTTATTTGCGTCCTCTGACAGATATTCTGTGTCTCTCCCTCCCTTCCCTCTTACCTAATTTCATGCCCACATGCAGGTAACCTCACCGTCTTTATTTATACTAGTTAACAGCTTGACTTTTTATGACGGTTGCTCGCCTGTTTTCCTGAGTATACATTATTACTTCACAACATACATATTAGTATATCACGACATCTCTCCAGGATCTCAGGACGGTCCAAGCATTTATTCTCCTTTATATCTTTAGCGGATGTGCAATATTTTGCAGGATATTATTTATACCTGATGTTCAGTGGGGCCTGTAGAAGTTTGACTTGAGTTTCCTTGAAACTATGTTTTTATATAGTGTTTTTGGTGTGATTTGTATTTTCTCAATTAATTTATCTAAATTATTTATTTATATAGTGATCCCTGTTCTATGACTTGTCGCTTCCTCCTTCCTAGTGAGAAGAGCACAACTGGCACGTGATGCCAGGAGAGAAGCGCAGCTGGCACCTGATGCCAGGAGAGAAGCGCAGCTGGCACCTGATGCCAGGAGAGAAGCGCAGCTGGCACCTGATGCCAGGAGAGAAGCGCAGCTGGCACCTGATGCCAGAAGAGCACAGCTGGCATGTGATGTCAGGAGAAGAGCACAACTGGCACAAGATGCCAGGAAAGAAGCGCGGCTGGCACGTGATGTCAGGAGAGAAGTGCAGCTAGCACGTGATGCCAGGAGAGAAGCACAGCCGGCACATGATGGCAGGAGAGAAGCGCAGCTGGCACATGATGGCAGGAGAGAAGCGCAGCTGGCACATGTTAGCAGGAGAGAAGCGCAGCTGGCACATGATGGCAGGAGAGAAGCGCAGCTGGCACATGAAGCCAGGAGAAGAGAGCAGCTGGCACGCGATTTCAGTATGGGAGCGCAGTTGGCACGTGATGTCAGGAGAAGAGCGCAGCTGGCACATGATGCCAGAAGACGTGATGCCAGGAGAGAAGCACAGCTGGCACAATGTCAGGAGAGAAGTGTAGCTGGCACGTGATGTCAGGAGAAGAGCCCAGCTGGCACGTGGTGTCAGGAGAGGAGTCAGTGCAGCTGACGTCTACAGGGCAGAATTATGTCATCTTAGGACAAGAGCAATCCTCGGCAATAACACACTGATACATGCCATGACTTCCAGGGAAACTGCTCCATCTTTATGCCAGCGGGCACTGATGGTGACATTCACAAATCACATTTTTGACCGCAGAGCCACCGTCATGTAATATTCTATAATAATTCAACAAATCTCAGTCCTGAAGGTTGTTACAATGTATTGATGCAGGTAAAAAGTAGCAGCATTCATCAGAGACTATTTATACTGGATACCATTATACTAAATGTTCAACAGCGGGATATGGTTATATTCAGATATTCTAATCTCCAGAGGGTTGCTGCTTGGGTCACATGGAGAGCTGCCATATGGCTTCTAAGGACACTCGTGGAATTCGGCCTCATGCACCATCCACGGTGGACCCTGCCCTGTTAGTGCAATGTTGCCAAATGGGCCTCATATTACAATGATTTACATTCATTTATGCCCTTAGGTATAATTGTGAGTGAGCCCCCTCTGTGGATGAGAAGCCCCACACATGAATGGTCTTGGGAGCCTTTACTGTCAGTCTGATTTAGAGGCAATCTTACGGCAATGTCCTCGCCTGTAAAGCCCTTTTGGTTTAAAGCAATGATGACTACATGTGTTATGTAGTTACATAGGCTGAGAAAAGACCAAGGTCCATCAAGTTCAGCCTTTCTCCACCAATTATATATTTTGTCATTAAATTATCTTGGAGATAATCAAGATTAAAAAAAAGACAATAACCCCGATTCATTAAGACAGGTGATCTTCATCCCGGTCTTGATAAGGGGTCGGGGTTCATATGACTCTTAATAAATTACAAGAGTCTGACAAGTGGCAAGTGTTTCCACAAATCTTATTCCACTAATTGCTGGAGTAAGATTTGCGGCATGGCAAACGTTGCCGCACGTCATGAGTTGATGAGTGGCGGTTGCATGGCCCCGTTTGCTCCACAGCTCTACCCACTTTGTTGCAGCTGGGACAAAATAATATGAGAAAGCCAAAAGTCTAAGGGTATGTGCACACGTTGCGTATTTGCCTGTGGAATTTTCTGCGCGGATTCTGCATCTCTTGGCAGAAAACGCAGTAGGAAATCCGCACGTTTTTGATGCGGATTTTCATGCGGATTTGTATGCATTTTTGTAAGCTAAATAAAGATATATTAAACGAAAAAAAGAATTGTGATGTAAGTTCCTTGTCCAATCTCTTCTTTTACATTCTCCATTGATAGATATATCTATAGATAATAGATAATACCAAGCCCGATGTTTAGTAATAAACAGCGACTCGGGCCGATGTTTATTGCATGGGAAGGGGGTAATAACCATGGAGCTTCCCAGGCTATGAATATCATCCCGCAGCTGTATGCTTAGCCTTTACTGGCTATTAAAATAGGGGGACCCCCCAAAGAATGACTTGGGGTCCCCCTATAATTAATAGCCAGAAAAGGCTATGCAGACAGCTGCAGGCCGATATTAATAGCCTAGAAAGGGGCCATGGATATTGGCCACCCCCTGGCTACAAACACCAGCTAACAGCCACCCCAGAAATGGCGCATCTGTAAGATGCGCCAATTCCAGCACTTAACCTCTCTTCCCACTGCCCTGTAGCAGTGGCATATGGGGTAATAGGGGGTTAATGTCACCTTTGTATTGTAAGGTGACATCAAGCCCAGCTTAGTAATGGAGAGGTGTTAATTAGACACCTATCCATTACTAATCCTATAGTTATTAATGGGTTATATAAAGACACAGCCAGAAAAAAGTCTTTTAATGAAATAAAACTCAAAACACAGTTTGCCATCTATATTTTACTGCTAATTCCTGCTACGCCCTCGATCACCTGCAAAAAAAATAACATAATAAACCAACAATATACTCCCTGTTCCGACATAATCCACTTAATAACAAGTGTCCCACGACGATCTCCCCTATAGAGCAGTCACATCAGCAGGCTTCACTGACTGTGGAAACGTCACACTAGACATTGGAAATCAAGGTCCCAGAGTCTGGAGGAAGAATGGAGAGGCCACAATCCAAGCTGCTGGAGGTCTAGTGTGAAGCCTCCACAATCAGTGATGGTTTGGGGAGCCATGTCATCTGCTGGTGTAGGTCCACTGGGTTTTATCAAGACCAAAGTCAGCGCAGCCGTCTACCAGGACATTTTAGAGCTCTTCATGCTTCCCTCTGCCGACAAGCTTTATGGAGATGGAAATGTCATTCTCCAGCAGGACTTGGCCCCTGTCCACACTGCCAAAAGTACCAATACCTGGTGTACAACAGTATCACTGGGCTTTATTGGCAGCAAACTCGCCTGACCTTAACCCTATAGAGAATCTATGGAGTATTGTCAAGAGGAAGATGAGAGACACCAGACCCAACAATGCAGACGAGCTGAAGGCTGCGATCAAAGCAACCTGGGCTTCCATAACCCCTCAGCAGTGCCACAGGCTGATCGCCTCCATGCCACGCTGCATTGATGCAGTAATTGATGCAGAAGGAGCCCCGACCAAGTATTGAGTGCATTTACTGAACATACATTTCAGTAGGCCAACATTTCAGATTTTACAATCATTTTTCAAGCTGGTGTTATAAAGTATTCTAATTTACTGAGATGACGACTTTTGGGTTTTCATTGGCTGTCAGCCATAATCATCAACATTACCAGAAATAAAGTCATGAAATAGATCACTCTGTGCGTAATGACTAGACCAGGACATGTTAGAGCTCTTCATGCTTCCCTCTGCCGACAAGCTTTTTGGAGATGGAAATGTCATTCTCCAGCAGGACTTGGCCCCTGTCCACACTGACAAAAGTACCAATACCTGGTTTACACACAACAGTATCACTGTGTTTGATTGGCAGCAAACTCGCCTGATCTTAACCCCATACTTTCCGTACCCATTGTATAATGAGCCCCATATAATGCTCCATACAGTATAATGAGCCCCATATAATGTTCCATACAGCATAATAAGCCCCATATATTGTTCCATACAGTATAATGACCCCCATATAATGCTCCATACAGAATCATTAGCCCCATATAATGCTCCATACAGTATAATGAGCCCCATATAATGCTCCATACAGAATTATGAGCCCCATATAATGCTCCATACAGTATGAGCCACATATGATGCTCCATACAGAATAATGAGCCACATATAATGCTGCATACAGTATAATGAGCTCCATATACTTCATATAGTATAATAAGCCCCATATAATGCTCCACACACTATAATGGGCCCCATATAATGCCCCATACAGTATAATAAGACCCATATAATGCTCCATACAATATAATGGATCTCTGCACTGCGACGGGTCAGAGCACAGAGTGTGCTATAGTGAAGTCATCGCACTCTCTGACCTGAAACATCAGCTAGTCAGGAAACTGGAAAATGCCGCAAAGGAGGAATGCAGAGAGGTAAATATTGCATGTACCAGGGCCCTGTGCAACCAGGGGCCCAGTCGCGGGTGCCCGCATTGGGCCCCCAAATCGCAAAGTGTCCCACGCCTGCCCAGGGCCTTGACACTTGCCCGGTTGCGCCAGGTGCTGACGCCGGCCCTAGTCACGTACACACTTGTCAGCACTTGACGTGAGGTGCGACTACAAGCGTTAACATCCTCACATTCAATCTTGCACTTGACCCCATTATAGGCTGTAAAGTGAATGTAAATCACACCTGACACCTTGGCTACAACACGCTGGCACCACTCAAACACGAGGGGTGATGAGTCCCTGAAATATACATAACTGTCTGAGAGTCAAAAGGCCACATACTCTCTAAAAGGCTATGGTTTCTTTGGGGCAAACAAGGACCAAACTAGTCAAAGTTTTAAGCTTTACTATAAAAAGTACAGTACTTACAAGAAAAGTTATAAAAAAGTAAAAATAAAGTGACACACAAATACGCAAAACAGTTCTAAAATAAAAAGGGAGAAATAACAGAAATACCTAAATGTTACCATCTAAAGTTATTCTGGTTCCTTGAAGGAAGGAGAAATGATTTATGGAACACATGCAGCTCAGACTGACCCCCACATGTGAACACCTTTCCACTGTGTTATATGGCTGGTCCTGGGTACAACTTTCCAGGGCGGCCTAGACTGTAACACTGAAATTGAAGTTCTGTATCTGGACCATGGGCTAGTTAGGGGCGAGAACCTTGCATTTTAAATATCTTGTTTCTTCAAACTACTCCCATTACTATAGTAAAAAGAACATGACCACTCAGCCACGATTTGCCCAGATTTAAAGCTCGGCGTCACCAGGCTGAGGTGCCAGGAATGACACCCTTTGTAAGGCAGATCTCCTTGGCTCTGAGTTCCTGTAATAAGAGCAGACAGAGGTTACACCTTTTGTGTACTGTCAGTCATATGAATCTACTGTCATTTGACTGATGTTACATATTTCCTTTACAAGCTGGGGGCTACAGCATGAGCTTGGCCTTGGCAAAGGTGATCAGGCCAAAGATCACGGTGCAAGTGAATGGGGTGGCAATGTGACCCACGAGCTACAGCAACTGTGATGAGCAAGTAAAAAAAAGATTCGAGTGGTTCCAACTTTTGCAATGCGACCTCATATTGTGCTACAGTATCGCGGCAGCACAGAGCGATCTTTCGTTGTGTGACCTTTATCGCTGCCAAACTTTGAAACAGAGGAAGAAAAAAGGCTAAAATAACCTCAGCAACTAAAGAAATGGGATGTGGATTTCATACGACCTTAGACTCCAACAGACAAAGCAGCTAAAGTGGAGCCACCGATTCTAGTGAAGTACAATCCGCTCAGATGACCGGGGTGGGGACCTCAATTATGCTCGGCAATGGTAAAATTCTCTGCGGTCCCCTGTATAACTGGTCACACAACTCTGTTCTCTGCCACAGCCCTCTATCTATGGCAAAATGGCTCATTGGTGCCGCTGTCCAGCAGCTGGGACACCTGACCTGGAGGCCTTCCCTACTTACACCCCTGATTGAAGGGATCAGAAAGGTGGTCCAGGTCTAGCGGACGGTAATAATCAGCCCCGATGTCCGCCAGTCTATAAAGTTAGCAACAGAAACGTTTTATACCAGTATTGCGGGAATGATATGGAAGGAGGCGCATACTGTGCAGTGCCCAAAAGTAATGTATAGCGCTCTATAGTGCCACATCTGTGCTGTCCCTATAGATACAAGCACTTTATAGATGTATTATACACTCTGGTGGTCTCGGTACATCCCTCATACACTCACTGGCCACTTTATTAGGTACACCATGCTAGTAACGGGTTGGACCCCCTTTTGCCTTCAGAACTGCCTCAATTCTTCGTGGCAGAGATTCAACAAGGTGCTGGAAGCATTCCTCAGAGATTTTGGACCATATTGACATGATGGCATCACACAGTTGGCGCAGATTTGTCGGCTGCACATCCCTGATGCGAATCTCCCGTTCCACCACATCCCAAAGATGCTCTATTGGATTGAGATCTGGTGACTGAGGAGGCCATTTGAGTACAGTAAACTCATTGTCATGTTCAAGAAACCAATCTGAGATGATTCGAGCTTTATGACATGGCGCATTATCCTGCTGAAAGTAGCCATCAGATGTTGGGTACATTGTGGTCATAAAGGGATGGACATGGTCAGCAACAATACTCAGGTAGGCTGTGGCGTTGCAACGATGCTCAATTGGTACCAAGGGGCCCAAAGAGTGCCAAGAAAAAATTCCCCACACCATGACACCACCACCACCAGCCTGAACCGTTGATACAAGGCTGGATGGATCCATGCTTTCATGTTGTTTACGCCAAATTCTGACCCTACCATCCGAATGTCGCAGCAGAAATCGAGACTCATCAGACCAGGCAACGTTTTTCCAATCTTCTACTGTCCAATTTCGATGAGCTTGTGCAAATTGTAGACTCAGTTTCCTGTTCTTAGCTGAGAGGAGTGGTACCCGGTGTGGTCTTCTGCTGCTGTAGCCCATCTGCCTCAAAGTTCGACGCACTGTGCGTTCAGAGATGCTCTTCTGCCTACCTTGGTTGTAACGGGTGGCAATTTGAGTCACTGTTGCCTTTCTATCAGCTCGAACCAGTCTGCCCATTCTCCTCTGACCTCTGGCATCAACATGGCATTTCCGGCCACAGAACTGCCGCTCACTGGATTTTTTTTCTTTTTCGGACCATTCTCTGTAAACCCTAGAGATGGTTGTGCGTGAAAATCCCAGTAGATCAGCAGTTTCTGAAATACTCAGACCAGCCCTTCTGGCACCAACAATCATGCCACGTTCAAAGGCACTCAAATCACCTTTCTTCCCCATACTGATGCTCGGTTTGAACTGCAGGAGATTGTCTTGACCATGTCTACATGCCTAAATGCACTGAGTTGCCGCCATGTGATTGGCTGATTAGAAATTAAGTCTTAACACACAGTTGGACAGGTGTACCTAATAAAGTGGCCAGTGAGTGTATATGTCACATTATATGTTAAAAGCGCGCAACACATCATCCACACGTATTATATTTTTTTGTGACACAGTATAGGGAGGTGCTATACATAGCTCCAGGGAAATCAGTGAGTCACAAAGACAATATGAGATCATAAACGCATATCTGTCCTGGAAGTACTGGAAAATCCACATTCTGTGAACGAAAAGGTCAAAACCGAGGTTAATTGTACAAAGTAACAGGGCAGCACCAAACTGTAAAGATATAACTTCCCAAACTACTGCCCATAAAAGCAGTATTATAGTAGTTATATTCTTGTACATAGGGGCAGTATTATAGTAGTTATATTCTTGTACATAAGAGCAGTATTATAGTAGTTATATTCTTGTACATAAGGGGCAGTATTATAGTAGTTATATTCTTGTACATAGGAGCAGTATTATAGTAGTTATATTCTTGTACATAGGGGCAGTATTATAGTATTTATATTCTTGTACATAGGGGCAGTATTATAGTAGTTATATTCTTGTACATAGGGGCAGTATTATAGTATTTATATTCTTGTACATAGGGGCAGTATTATAGTAGTTATATTCTTGTACATAGGAGCAGTATTATAGTAGTTATATTCTTGTACATAGGGGCAGTATTATAGTAGATATAATCTTGTACATAGGAGCAGTATTATAGTAGTTATATTCTTGTACATAGGGGCAGTATTATAGTAGTTATAATCTTGTACATAGGAGCAGTATTATAGTAGTTATATTCTTGTACATAGGGGCAGTATTATAGTAGTTATATTCTTGTACATAGGGGCAGTATTATAGTAGTTATAATCTTGTACATAGGAGCAGTATTATAGTAGTTATATTCTTGTACATAGGGGCAGTATTATAGTAGTTATAATCTTGTATATAGGGGCAGTATTATAGTAGTTATATTCTTGTACATAGGGGCAGTATTATAGTAGTTATATTCTTGTACATAGGGGCAGTATTATAGTAGTTATATTCTTGTACATAGGGGCAGTATTATAGTAGTTATATTCTTGTACATAGGGACAGTATTATAGTAGTTATATTCTTGTACATAGGAGCAGTATTATAGTAGTTATATTCTTGTACATAGGGGCAGTATTATAGTAGATATATTCTTGTACATAGGAGCAGTATTATAGTAGTTATATTCTTGTATATAGGGGGCAGTATTATAGTAGTTATATTCTTGTACATAGGGACAGTATTATAGTAGTTATATTCTTGTACATAGGAGCAGTATTATAGTGTTATAATCTTGTACATAGGAGCAGTATTATAGTAGTTATAATCTTGTACATAGCAGTATTATAGTAGTTATAATCTTGTATATACGGGGCTGTATTATAGTAGTTATATTCTTGTACATAGAGGCAGTATTACAGTAGTTATATTCTTGTACATAGGAGCAGTATAGTAGTTATATTCTTGTATATAGGGGCAGTATTATAGTAGTTATATTCTTGTACATAGGAGCAGTATTATAGTAGTTATATTCTTGTACATAGGAGCAGTATTATAGTAGTTATATTCTTGTATATAGGGGCAGTATTATAGTAGTTATATTCTTGTACATAGGGGCAGTATTATAGTAGTTATATTCTTGTATATAGGGGCAGTATTATAGTAGTTATATTCTTGTACATAGGGGCAGTATTATAGTAGTTATATTCTTGTACATAGGAGCAGTATTATAGTAGTTATATTCTTGTACATAGGGGCAGTATTATAGTAGTTATATTCTTGTACATAGGAGCAGTATTATAGTAGTTATATTCTTGTACATAGGGGCAGTATTATAGTAGTTATATTCTTGTACATAGGAGCAGTATTATAGTAGTTATATTCTTGTATATAGGGGCAGTATTATAGTAGTTATATTCTTGTACATAGGGGCAGTATTATAGTAGTTATATTCTTGTATATAGGGGCAGTATTATAGTAGTTATATTCTTGTACATAGGGGCAGTATTATAGTAGTTATATTCTTGTACATAGGGGCAGTATTATAGTAGTTATATTCTTGTACATAGGAGCAGTATTATAGTAGTTATATTCTTGTACATAGGGGCAGTATTATAGTAGTTATAATCTTGTACATAGGAGCAGTATTATAGTAGTTATATTCTTGTACATAGGGGCAGTATTATAGTAGTTATATTCTTGTACATAGGGGCAGTATTATAGTAGTTATAATCTTGTACATAGGAGCAGTATTATAGTAGTTATATTCTTGTACATAGGGGCAGTATTATAGTAGTTATAATCTTGTATATAGGGGCAGTATTATAGTAGTTATATTCTTGTACATAGGGGCAGTATTATAGTAGTTATATTCTTGTACATAGGGGCAGTATTATAGTAGTTATATTCTTGTACATAGGGGCAGTATTATAGTAGTTATATTCTTGTACATAGGGACAGTATTATAGTAGTTATATTCTTGTACATAGGAGCAGTATTATAGTAGTTATATTCTTGTACATAGGGGCAGTATTATAGTAGATATATTCTTGTACATAGGAGCAGTATTATAGTAGTTATATTCTTGTATATAGGGGGCAGTATTATAGTAGTTATATTCTTGTACATAGGGACAGTATTATAGTAGTTATATTCTTGTACATAGGAGCAGTATTATAGTAGTTATAATCTTGTATATAGGGGGCAGTATTATAGTTATATTCTTGTACATAGGGACAGTATTATAGTAGTTATATTCTTGTACATAGGAGCAGTATTATAGTGTTATAATCTTGTACATAGGAGCAGTATTATAGTAGTTATAATCTTGTACATAGCAGTATTATAGTAGTTATAATCTTGTATATACGGGGCTGTATTATAGTAGTTATATTCTTGTACATAGAGGCAGTATTACAGTAGTTATATTCTTGTACATAGGAGCAGTATTATAGTAATTATATTCTTGTACATTGGAGCAGTATCATAGTAGTTATATTCTTGTACATAGGGACAGTATTATAGTAGTTATATTCTTCTACATAGGAGCAGTATTATAGCAGTTATAATCTTGTACATAGCAGTATTATAGTAGTTATAATCTTGTATATAGGGGGCAGTATTATAGTAGTTATATTCTTGTACATAGAGGCAGTATTATAGTAGATATATTCTTGTACATAGGGACAGTATTATAGCAGTTATATTCTTGTACATAGGAGCAGTATTATAGTAGATATATTCTTGTACATAGGGGGCAGTATTATAGTAGTTATATTCTTGTACATAGGGGGTAGTATTATAGTAGTTATATTCTTGTACATAGGGGGTAGTATTATAGTAGTTATTTTCTTGTACATAGGGACATTATTATAGTAGTTATATTCTTGTACATAGGGACAGTATTATAGTAGTTATATTCTTGTACATAGCAGCAGTATTATAGTAGTTATAATCTTGTATATAGGGGGCAGTATTATAGTAGTTATATTCTTGTACATAGGGGCAGTATTATAGTAGTTATATTCTTGTACATAGGGACAGTATTATAGTAGTTATATTCTTGTACATAGGAGCAGTATTATAGTAGTTATATTCTTGTACATAGGGGCAGTATTATAGTAGATATATTCTTGTACATAGGAGCAGTATTATAGTAGTTATATTCTTGTATATAGGGGGCAGTATTATAGTAGTTATATTCTTGTACATAGGGACAGTATTATAGTAGTTATATTCTTGTACATAGGAGCAGTATTATAGTAGTTATAATCTTGTATATAGGGGGCAGTATTATAGTTATATTCTTGTACATAGGGACAGTATTATAGTAGTTATATTCTTGTACATAGGAGCAGTATTATAGTGTTATAATCTTGTACATAGGAGCAGTATTATAGTAGTTATAATCTTGTACATAGCAGTATTATAGTAGTTATAATCTTGTATATACGGGGCTGTATTATAGTAGTTATATTCTTGTACATAGAGGCAGTATTACAGTAGTTATATTCTTGTACATAGGAGCAGTATAGTAGTTATATTCTTGTATATAGGGGCAGTATTATAGTAGTTATATTCTTGTACATAGGAGCAGTATTATAGTAGTTATATTCTTGTACATAGGAGCAGTATTATAGTAGTTATATTCTTGTATATAGGGGCAGTATTATAGTAGTTATATTCTTGTACATAGGGGCAGTATTATAGTAGCTATATTCTTGTATATAGGGGCAGTATTATAGTAGTTATATTCTTGTACATAGGGGCAGTATTATAGTAGTTATATTCTTGTACATAGGAGCAGTATTATAGTAGTTATATTCTTGTACATAGGGGCAGTATTATAGTAGTTATATTCTTGTACATAGGAGCAGTATTATAGTAGTTATATTCTTGTACATAGGGGCAGTATTATAGTAGTTATATTCTTGTACATAGGAGCAGTATTATAGTAGTTATATTCTTGTATATAGGGGCAGTATTATAGTAGTTATATTCTTGTACATAGGGGCAGTATTATAGTAGTTATATTCTTGTATATAGGGGCAGTATTATAGTAGTTATATTCTTGTACATAGGGGCAGTATTATAGTAGTTATATTCTTGTACATAGGGGCAGTATTATAGTAGTTATATTCTTGTACATAGGAGCAGTATTATAGTAGTTATATTCTTGTACATAGGGGCAGTATTATAGTAGTTATAATCTTGTACATAGGAGCAGTATTATAGTAGTTATATTCTTGTACATAGGGGCAGTATTATAGTAGTTATATTCTTGTACATAGGGGCAGTATTATAGTAGTTATAATCTTGTACATAGGAGCAGTATTATAGTAGTTATATTCTTGTACATAGGGGCAGTATTATAGTAGTTATAATCTTGTATATAGGGGCAGTATTATAGTAGTTATATTCTTGTACATAGGGGCAGTATTATAGTAGTTATATTCTTGTACATAGGGGCAGTATTATAGTAGTTATATTCTTGTACATAGGGGCAGTATTATAGTAGTTATATTCTTGTACATAGGGACAGTATTATAGTAGTTATATTCTTGTACATAGGAGCAGTATTATAGTAGTTATATTCTTGTACATAGGGGCAGTATTATAGTAGATATATTCTTGTACATAGGAGCAGTATTATAGTAGTTATATTCTTGTATATAGGGGGCAGTATTATAGTAGTTATATTCTTGTACATAGGGACAGTATTATAGTAGTTATATTCTTGTACATAGGAGCAGTATTATAGTAGTTATAATCTTGTATATAGGGGGCAGTATTATAGTTATATTCTTGTACATAGGGACAGTATTATAGTAGTTATATTCTTGTACATAGGAGCAGTATTATAGTGTTATAATCTTGTACATAGGAGCAGTATTATAGTAGTTATAATCTTGTACATAGCAGTATTATAGTAGTTATAATCTTGTATATACGGGGCTGTATTATAGTAGTTATATTCTTGTACATAGAGGCAGTATTACAGTAGTTATATTCTTGTACATAGGAGCAGTATTATAGTAATTATATTCTTGTACATTGGAGCAGTATCATAGTAGTTATATTCTTGTACATAGGGACAGTATTATAGTAGTTATATTCTTCTACATAGGAGCAGTATTATAGCAGTTATAATCTTGTACATAGCAGTATTATAGTAGTTATAATCTTGTATATAGGGGGCAGTATTATAGTAGTTATATTCTTGTACATAGAGGCAGTATTATAGTAGATATATTCTTGTACATAGGGACAGTATTATAGCAGTTATATTCTTGTACATAGGAGCAGTATTATAGTAGATATATTCTTGTACATAGGGGGCAGTATTATAGTAGTTATATTCTTGTACATAGGGGGTAGTATTATAGTAGTTATATTCTTGTACATAGGGGGTAGTATTATAGTAGTTATTTTCTTGTACATAGGGACATTATTATAGTAGTTATATTCTTGTACATAGGGACAGTATTATAGTAGTTATATTCTTGTACATAGCAGCAGTATTATAGTAGTTATAATCTTGTATATAGGGGGCAGTATTATAGTAGTTATATTCTTGTACATAGGGACAGTATTATAGTAGTTATATTCTTGTACATAGGAGCAGTATTATAGTAGTTATAATCTTGTATATAGGGGGCAGTATTATAGTAGTTATAGTCTTGTACATAGGGGGCAGTATTATAGTAGTTATATTCTTGTACATAGGGACAGTATTATAGTAGTTATATTCTTGTACATAGGAGCAGTATTATAGTAGTTATAATCTTGTATATAGGGGGCAGTATTATAGTAGTTATATTCTTGTACATAGGGACAGTATTATAGTAGATATATTCTTGTACATAGGAGCAGTATTATAGTGTTATAATCTTGTACATAGCAGTATTATAGTAGTTATAATCTTGTATATAGGGAGCAGTATTATAGTAGTTATATTCTTGTACATAGAGGCAGTATTATAGTAGTTATATTCTTGTACATAGGAGCAGTATTATAGTAGCTATATTCTTGTACATAGGGGCAGTATTATAGTTGTTATATTCTTGTACATAGGGAGCAGTATTATAGTAGTTATATTCTTGTACATAGGAGCAGTATTATAGTAGTTATATTCTTGTACATAGGAGCAGTATTATAGTAGTTATATTCTTGTACATAGGGGCAGTATTATAGTAGTTATATTCTTGTACATAGGGGCAGTATTATAGTAGTTATATTCTTCTATATAGGAGCAGTATTATAGTAGATATATTCTTGTACATAGGGACAGTATTATAGTAGTTGTATTCTTGTACATAGGAGCAGTATTATAGTAGTTATAATCTTGTGCATAGCAGTATTATAGTAGTTATAATCTTGTATATAGGGGGCAGTATTATAGTAGTTATATTCTTGTACATAGGGACAGTATTATAGTAGTTATATTCTTGTACATAGGAGCAGTATTATAGTAGTTATAATCTTGTACATAGGAGCAGTATTATAGTAGTTATAATCTTGTACATAGCAGTATTATAGTAGTTATAATCTTGTATATAGGGGGCTGTATTATAGTAGTTATATTCTTGTACATAGAGGCAGTATTATAGTAGTTATATTCTTGTACATAGGAGCAGTATTATAGTAGTTATATTCTTGTACATTGGAGCAGTATCATAGTAGTTATATTCTTGTACATAGGGACAGTATTATAGTTGTTATATTCTTGTACATAGGAGCAGTATTATAGTAGTTATAATCTTGTATATAGGGGCAGTATTATAGTAGTTATAATCTTGTATATAGGAGCAGTATTATAGTAGTTATATTCTTGTACATAGGAGCAGTATTATAGTTGTTATATTCTTGTACATAGGGAGCAGTATTATAGTAGTTATATTCTTGTACATAGGAGCAGTATTATAGTAGTTATATTCTTGTACATAGGGGCAGTATTATAGTAGTTATATTCTTGTACATAGGGGGCAGTATTATAGTAGTTATATTCTTCTACATGGGGCAGTATTATAGTAGTTATATTCTTGTACATAGGGACAGTATTATAGTAGTTATATTCTTGTACTTAGGAGCAGTATTATAGTAGATATATTCTTGTACATAGGGGGCAGTATTATAGTAGTTATATTCTTATACATAGGAGCAGTATTATAGTAGTTATATTCTTGTACATAGGGGGTAGTATTATAGTAGTTATATTCTTGTACATAGGGACAGTATTATAGTAGTTATATTCTTGTACATAGGGACAGTATTATAGTAGTTATATTCTTGTACATAGCAGCAGTATTATAGTAGTTATAATCTTGTATATAGGGGGCAGTATTATAGTAGTTATATTCTTGTACATAGGGACAGTATTATAGTAGTTATATTCTTGTACATAGGAGCAGTATTATAGTAGTTATAATCTTGTATATAGGGGGCAGTATTATAGTAGTTATAGTCTTGTACATAGGGGGCAGTATTATAGTAGTTATATTCTTGTACATAGGGACAGTATTATAGTAGTTATATTCTTGTACATAGGAGCAGTATTATAGTAGTTATAATCTTGTATATAGGGGGCAGTATTATAGTAGTTATAGTCTTGTACATAGGGGGCAGTATTATAGTAGTTATATTCTTGTACATAGGGACAGTATTATAGTAGTTATATTCTTGTACATAGGAGCAGTATTATAGTGTTATAATCTTGTACATAGCAGTATTATAGTAGTTATAATCTTGTATATAGGAGGCAGTATTATAGTAGTTATATTCTTGTACATAGAGGCAGTATTATAGTAGTTATATTCTTGTACATAGGAGCAGTATTATAGTAGCTATATTCTTGTACATAGGGGCAGTATTATAGTTGTTATATTCTTGTACATAGGGAGCAGTATTATAGTAGTTATATTCTTGTACATAGGAGCAGTATTATAGTAGTTATATTCTTGTACATAGGAGCAGTATTATAGTAGTTATATTCTTTTACATAGGGGCAGTATTATAGTAGTTATACTCTTGTACATAGGGGCAGTATTATAGTAGTTATATTCTTCTATATAGGAGCAGTATTATAGTAGATATATTCTTGTACATAGGGACAGTATTATAGTAGTTGTATTCTTGTACATAGGAGCAGTATTATAGTAGTTATAATCTTGTGCATAGCAGTATTATAGTAGTTATAATCTTGTATATAGGGGGCAGTATTATAGTAGTTATATTCTTGTACATAGGGACAGTATTATAGTAGTTATATTCTTGTACATAGGAGCAGTATTATAGTAGTTATAATCTTGTACATAGGAGCAGTATTATAGTAGTTATAATCTTGTACATAGCAGTATTATAGTAGTTATAATCTTGTATATAGGGGGCTGTATTATAGTAGTTATATTCTTGTACATAGAGGCAGTATTATAGTAGTTATATTCTTGTACATAGGAGCAGTATTATAGTAGTTATATTCTTGTACATTGGAGCAGTATCATAGTAGTTATATTCTTGTACATAGGGACAGTATTATAGTTGTTATATTCTTGTACATAGGAGCAGTATTATAGTAGTTATAATCTTGTATATAGGGGCAGTATTATAGTAGTTATATTCTTGTACATAGGGACAGTATTATAGTAGTTATATTCTTGTACATAGGAGCAGTATTATAGTAGTTATATTCTTGTACATAGGGGCAGTATTATAGTTGTTATATTCTTGTACATAGGGAGCAGTATTATAATAGTTATATTCTTGTACATAGGAGCAGTATTATAGTAGTTATATTCTTGTACATAGGGGCAGTATTATAGTAGTTATATTCTTGTACATAGGGGGCAGTATTATAGTAGTTATATTCTTATACATAGGAGCAGTATTATAGTAGTTATATTCTTCTACATGGGGCAGTATTATAGTAGTTATATTCTTGTACATAGGGACAGTATTATAGTAGTTATATTCTTGTACTTAGGAGCAGTATTATAGTAGATATATTCTTGTACATAGGGGGCAGTATTATAGTAGTTATATTCTTATACATAGGAGCAGTATTATAGTAGTTATATTCTTGTACATAGGGGGTAGTATTATAGTAGTTATATTCTTGTACATAGGGACAGTATTATAGTAGTTATATTCTTGTACATAGGGACAGTATTATAGTAGTTATATTCTTGTACATAGCAGCAGTATTATAGTAGTTATAATCTTGTATATAGGGGGCAGTATTACAGTAGTTATATTCTTGTACATAGGGACAGTATTATAGTAGTTATATTCTTGTACATAGGAGCAGTATTATAGTAGTTATAATCTTGTATATAGGGGTCAGTATTATAGTAGTTATAGTCTTGTACATAGGGGGCAGTATTATAGTAGTTATATTCTTGTACATAGGGACAGTATTATAGTAGTTATATTCTTGTACATAGGAGCAGTATTATAGTAGTTATAATCTTGTATATAGGGGGCAGTATTATAGTAGTTATAGTCTTGTACATAGGGGGCAGTATTATAGTAGTTATATTCTTGTACATAGGGACAGTATTATAGTAGTTATATTCTTGTACATAGGAGCAGTATTATAGTGTTATAATCTTGTACATAGCAGTATTATAGTAGTTATAATCTTGTATATAGGAGGCAGTATTATAGTAGTTATATTCTTGTACATAGGAGCAGTATTATAGTAGCTATATTCTTGTACATAGGGGCAGTATTATAGTTGTTATATTCTTGTACATAGGGAGCAGTATTATAGTAGTTATATTCTTGTACATAGGAGCAGTATTATAGTAGTTATATTCTTGTACATAGGAGCAGTATTATAGTAGTTATATTCTTTTACATAGGGGCAGTATTATAGTAGTTATATTCTTGTACATAGGGGCAGTATTATAGTAGTTATATTCTTCTATATAGGAGCAGTATTATAGTAGATATATTCTTGTACATAGGGACAGTATTGTAGTAGTTGTATTCTTGTACATAGGAGCAGTATTATAGTAGTTATAATCTTGTGCATAGCAGTATTATAGTAGTTATAATCTTGTATATAGGGGGCAGTATTATAGTAGTTATATTCTTGTACATAGGGACAGTATTATAGTAGTTATATTCTTGTACATAGGAGCAGTATTATAGTAGTTATAATCTTGTACATAGGAGCAGTATTATAGTAGTTATAATCTTGTACATAGCAGTATTATAGTAGTTATAATCTTGTATATAGGGGGCTGTATTATAGTAGTTATATTCTTGTACATAGAGGCAGTATTATAGTAGTTATATTCTTGTACATAGGAGCAGTATTATAGTAGTTATATTCTTGTACATTGGAGCAGTATCATAGTAGTTATATTCTTGTACATAGGGACAGTATTATAGTTGTTATATTCTTGTACATAGGAGCAGTATTATAGTAGTTATAATCTTGTATATAGGGGCAGTATTATAGTAGTTATATTCTTGTACATAGGGACAGTATTATAGTAGTTATATTCTTGTACATAGGAGCAGTATTATAGTAGTTATATTCTTGTACATAGGGGCAGTATTATAGTTGTTATATTCTTGTACATAGGGAGCAGTATTATAATAGTTATATTCTTGTACATAGGAGCAGTATTATAGTAGTCATATTCTTGTACATAGGGGCAGTATTATAGTAGTTATATTCTTGTACATAGGTGGCAGTATTATAGTAGTTATATTCTTATACATAGGAGCAGTATTATAGTAGTTATATTCTTGTACATGGGGCAGTATTATAGTAGTTATATTCTTGTACATAGGGACAGTATTATAGTAGTTATATTCTTGTACATAGGAGCAGTATTATAGTAATCATATTCTTGTACATAGGGGCAGTATTGTACTAGTTATATTCTTGTACATAGGGGCAGTATTATAGTAGTTATATTTTTGTATATAGGGAGCAGTATTATAGTAGTTATATTCTTGTACATAGGAGCAGTATTATAGTAGTTATATTCTTGTACATAGGCGCAGTATTATAGTAGTTATATAGTTGTATATAGGGAGCAGTATTATAGTAGTTATATTCTTCTACATAGGAGGCAGTATTATAGTAGTTATATTCTTCTACATAGGAGGCAGTATTATAGTAGTTATATTCTTGTACATAGGGGCAGTATTATAGTAGTTATATTCTTGTACATAGGGGCAGTATTGTAGTAGTTATATTCTTGTATATAGAGAGCAGTATTATAGTAGATATATTCTTGTACATAGGCGCAGTATTATAGTAGTTATATTCTTGTACATAGGCGCAGTATTATAGTAGTTATATTCTTGTACATAGGAGCAGTATTATAGTAGTTATATTCTAGTACATAGGAGCAGTATTATAGTAGTTATATTCTTGTATATATAGAGCAGTATTCTAGTAGATATATTCTTGTACATAGGCGCAGTATTATAGTAGTTATATTCTTGTACATAGGCGCAGTATTATAGTAGTTATATTCTTGTACATAGGAGCAGTATTATAGTAGTTATAATCTTGTACATAGCAGTATTATAGTAGTTATAATCTTGTATATAGGGGGCTGTATTATAGTAGTTATATTCTTGTACATAGAGGCAGTATTATAGTAGTTATATTCTTGTACATAGGAGCAGTATTATAGTAGTTATATTCTTGTACATTGGAGCAGTATCATAGCAGTTATATTCTTGTACATAGGGACAGTATTATAGTTGTTATATTCTTGTACATAGGAGCAGTATTATAGTAGTTATAATCTTGTATATAGGGGCAGTATTATAGTAGTTATATTCTTGTACATAGGGACAGTATTATAGTAGTTATATTCTTGTACATAGGAGCAGTATTATAGTAGTTATATTGTTGTACATAGGGGCAGTATTATAGTTGTTATATTCTTGTACATAGGGAGCAGTATTATAGTAGTTATATTCTTGTACATAGGAGCAGTATTATAGTAGTTATATTCTTGTACATAGGGGCAGTATTATAGTAGTTATATTCTTGTACATAGGGGGCAGTATTATAGTAGTTATATTCTTATACATAGGAGCAGTATTATAGTAGTTATATTCTTGTACATGGGGCAGTATTATAGTAGTTATATTCTTGTACATAGGGACAGTATTATAGTAGTTATATTCTTGTACATAGGAGCAGTATTATAGTAATCATATTCTTGTACATAGGGGCAGTATTGTAGTAGTTATATTCTTGTACATAGGGGCAGTATTATAGTAGTTATATTTTTGTATATAGGGAGCAGTATTATAGTAGTTATATTCGTGTACATAGGAGCAGTATTATAGTAGTTATATTCTTGTACATAGGCGCAGTATTATAGTAGTTATATACTTGTATATAGGGAGCAGTATTATAGTAGTTATATTCTTCTACATAGGAGGCAGTATTATAGTAGTTATATTCTTCTACATAGGAGGCAGTATTATAGTAGTTATATTCTTGTACATAGGGGCAGTATTATAGTAGTTATATTCTTGTATATAGAGAGCAGTATTATAGTAGATATATTCTTGTACATAGGCGCAGTATTATAGTAGTTATATTCTTGTACATAGGCGCAGTATTATAGTAGTTATATTCTTGTACATAGGAGCAGTATTATAGTAGTTATATTCTAGTACATAGGAGCAGTATTATAGTAGTTATATTCTTGTATATATAGAGCAGTATTATAGTAGATATATTCTTGTACATAGGCGCAGTATTATAGTAGTTATATTCTTGTACATAGGCGCAGTATTATAGTAGTTATATTCTTGTACATAGGGGCAGTATTATAGTAGTTATATTCTTGTACATAGGGGCAGTATTATAGTAGTTATATTCTAGTACATAGGAGCGGTATTATAGTAGTTATGTTCTTGTACATAGGAGCAGTATTATAGTAGTTATATTCTTGTACATAGGAGCAGTATTATAGTAGTTATATTCTAGTACATATGAGCAGTATTATAGTAGTTATATTCCTGTACATAGGAGCAGTATTATAGTAGTTATATTCTTGTACATAGGAGCAGTATTATAGTAGTTATATTCTTGTACATAGGAGCAGTATTATAGTAGTTATATTCTTGTACATAGGAGCAGTATTATAGTAGTTATATTCTAGTACATAGGAGCAGTATTATAGTAGTTATATTCTTGTACATAGAGGCAGTATTATAGTAGTTATATTCTTGTACATAGGGGCAGTATTATAGTAGTTATATTCTTGTACATAGGAGCAGTATTATAGTAGTTATATTCTTGTACATAGAGGCAGTATTATAGTAGTTATATTCTTGTACATAGGAGCAGTATTATAGTAGTTATATTCTTGTACATAGGGGCAGTATTGTAGTAGTTATATTCTTGTACATAGGGGCAGTATTATAGTAGTTATATTTTTGTATATAGGGAGCAGTATTATAGTAGTTATATTCTTGTACATAGGAGCAGTATTATAGTAGTTATATTCTTGTACATAGGCGCAGTATTATAGTAGTTATATACTTGTATATAGGGAGCAGTATTATAGTAGTTATATTCTTCTACATAGGAGGCAGTATTATAGTAGTTATATTCTTCTACATAGGAGGCAGTATTATAGTAGTTATATTCTTGTACATAGGGGCAGTATTATAGTAGTTATATTCTTGTACATAGGGGCAGTATTATAGTAGTTATATTCTTGTATATAGAGAGCAGTATTATAGTAGATATATTCTTGTACATAGGCGCAGTATTATAGTAGTTATATTCTTGTACATAGGTGCAGTATTATAGTAGTTATATTCTTGTATATAGAGAGCAGTATTATAGTAGATATATTCTTGTACATAGGCGCAGTATTATAGTAGTTATGTTCTTGTACATAGGGAGCAGTATTATAGTAGTTATATTCTTGTACATAGGGAGCAGTATTATAGTAGTTATATTCTTGTACATAAGCGCAGTATTATAGTAGTTATATTCTTGTATATAGAGAGCAGTATTATAGTAGATATATTCTTGTACATAGGCGCAGTATTATAGTAGTTATGTTCTTGTACATAGGGGCAGTATTATAGTAGTTATATTCTTGTACATAGGGAGCAGTATTATAGTAGTTATATTCTTGTACATAGGAGCAGTATTATAGTAGTTATATTCTTGTACATAGGAGCAGCATTATAGCAGTTATATTCTTGTACATAGGCGCAGTATTATAGTAGTTATGTTCTTGTACATAGGGGCAGTATTATAGTAGTTATATTCTTGTACATAGGGAGCAGTATTATAGTAGTTATATTCTTGTACATAGGAGCAGTATTATAGTAGTTATATTCTTGTACATAGGAGCAGTATTATAGTAGTTATATTCTTGTACATAGGAGCAGCATTATAGCAGTTATATTCTTGCATACATATGGGGCAGTAGTAGATGCATACATCAGATTAATTACAGTAGGACATTCTGGATCTGTTTACAGTTATACATTATTATTCTGGGATTTATTCTCTGAGCAGTGAGGTGAGACAGGTCTGTGTGTTATCCATTACAGCACTTTGTTGTGGCCAGAGCCTGAGGCCTCCATGCTTTTGGCTTGTTCTTTATCTCTCTTCCCATTATCTGCTCTGCTGTGTAATCACTTTCTCTTATCTCGGGAAGGGATATAAATGGAAAAGTCGCTTTATCTGCAGCAGTAATGTGTTTGCCTACAAGTGTCACACAATGGTCATCCACCTGTGGAGGAGAAATGACTGTGTCTGGATACCCTTTTTATGGCATTGTCCCTAATGGTGGTTATATACATAAGGGGCCTCCTCCAGGTCAGGTGACGGATCCACTCCCTATATATACTCTGAATGGCGTATTGGGCTGCAAGTGTGAAACCTACAGCTCCCGTTCCTCCTGTATAACGCCCGGTCCCATTGACCCCGCTGTATACCGTCTGGTCCCATTGACCCCAGTCCCATTTATTCCCTTGCACCACCCTATGTATAACATCCGCCTCTCTCCCCCGGTTTATAACCTCCGGCCCCCGCAATACCGTCTGCCGTTACTACCATGTGACAGAGCTCACTGATACCAGTGCGGTCCTGTAATGGAGCCTCTGGGGGAACAAGTCCGTCCATAACAGTGAAATTATTAAGTAGTGGAAGGAACCACAGCAACTCAGCCACGAAGTGGAGACCCCGTAACGTTACAGAGCGAGGGGGGCCGAGTGCTGAGGAGCAGCGGACATAAGTCACCTCCGCTCTGCCGACCCCATACCTGCAGAGTCCAGACCTCCTCCAGTATCAGAACAAGCACTGCGCCCCCGCCGGGAGCTTCGTGGCCGAGCAGCTGCATGCAGCCGTACATCACCAAGCACAATGCCGCGCGTTGGACGGAGTGGTGTAAAGCCGCCACCACTGGACTCTGGAGCCCTAGAAACATTTTACAGCTTTATGTAAATAGCAACAAAAATCCCATAAATGAAATAAATGGTGTGGATACAAGGGACAACCCTGCTCCAACACCATAAGCATAAGCTCTGCAACTGATGTGAAAAACCAGGAGGAGCAAAAAGAGCATAAAGTCACATAATTGTAATAAAATATCAAAATTCTTTATTTAAATATCAACAATGCAATACAGATCATAATGAGGTGCTCATGAATAAATATGGACATATATCCCAGGGAAAACCCCCTCAAACTCCCCAAGTTGGAAAAACCCCGGCAAGTATACAAAAAATATATATATAGATATAGCACGACGCCCCAAAAAGGGTCCTATTACCATATTAGTCACCAGAGGACTGAGTCATATCAAGTCAGTAACATAAATGGGGCTTTAGTGCTACCTATTATAAGAGCATAGTGGCAATAGATCATAGAAAATGCTCATGAAAGTTTTTACAAAAAGCCATGTGGCAACTTACCAGGAAGGGGAGAGTGGGGGAGAGCCCAGCGTAGGTACCCCCGACGCGCGTTTCGCGACGTCCCCCGTCGCTTTATCAAGGAGGCGATAACGCTAAATGTCCCAGTAGGGCCTTAAAATAACCCCTAACCCCGATCATGTGACCGATATCGGCCAATCACAATGGCGCTTGCGGCGCATGCGCCATGACGTCTGCAGGTCCTGCCCTGCAGCCTGGCGTCAAACACAGTGCGCACGCGCCGGGAGGACCCAGAGCAGTGCACACCATGTAAAGAGACACCGGCCACAGCGCGGAGCCGCAGATAGCATGGCGATGCGCTCGGCCATGAGGGCACAAGATAGTAAGGATGTAGGCACAATACCACGGATCAAGGAGAGAGAGGGAATTACAATAATATATTTAATGGCCTTCTACCACCATGTAGGTCTATATGCCAGAGTAAAATTCATCTCAATAAAATATATAATTTAACCCTCTATCTTCCTACAAAAAATGGAAACCACCACAATGAAAAATAATATGACGCATATGCAATGATATAATGCAGACTCAATAAGCATATAATAGTGCCCATGGGTATACACAAAAGGAAATAAATACATTCAATGAACCTATAAACAATTCCATACAACATCCTAATTTAAGTGCACCCCAAATACAAAAGCCTACATCCCCATATTTACATAGAACATGGGGAAAGCATATAATCAGTTGACAAAATACATAATAAATTCCATAAGGTGTTTGATTGCAGTAGATGATGTGTCAAATCCATGATAAGGTGCCACTTCAAGAAAGAACTGGGACACGCCAAATAACAACTGTAAAACGGTAAGATGAGGAAAAATGAGAAAAATATAAAAACAATAAGAAATTAAAAACAACCACCGCTAGGCGGCCTGGGAGATATAGGGTCATGCGAGAACAATAAACGAGGAAAAGACAGGAAGATGTCAATATATACAAATATATATACCTGCATATCAAGCTTAGTTAGAAAACATAATGATGTAATGAAAATCTGAAAAAAATGGGTCCAAAGTCAGGTTGCACAATGGGTCACAAAAATGGGGTGAAACTTAAAGACTCATTAAGGCCTCTCGGGCTCATAGTGTCCAACTGGACAATCCATCTGACCTCCATTTGCCCGAGAGCCTTTTTGTAATCACCTCCCCTTATCCCCATGTGAAAACCAAAGACAAAACACAAAACAAATATCCTCGAATAAAAAATCCCCATGTGCAGCACATCAATACCCCTAACTTTTAACAATCCCGCATCACAATTGTGATGTGCCCGAAAATGTCGCGGGATAGTCTTAAGTTCAAAAGGGTCAGATGCAGCCCTGGCTGCGCCAATGTCCCGCACGTGTTCACGTACTCGCACCCTCAGCTCCCTGGTGGTAAGGCCAACATAAATTTTGGGACATGGACATGTGGCATAGTATATGACATTAGTCGTGCCACATGATATTCTTTGCTTGATCTCAAATTTCCTCATACCATCCGAGGAGCTGAAGGTGAAGCAGCGTAGGACATTGGCGCAGGCCATGCAGTGCCCACATGGAAAGGAACCACAGATTGGACCACTGGATCTGAAAAAGTTTTGAGGAGCGGGTACATAATGACTCCGTACAAGAAGGTCGCCCAAGTTCTTTGAGCGACGTGGCGTCATGGATGGGGAGCACCTCAGAGCGGACCTCAGGGATGGATCTGTCTCAAAAATAGGCCAATGTTTTTGTAAGATGGTACGCATATTGCGCCATTCATGATTAAAAGTAGAAATGAACCGTATAGGTCCATCTCTACTTAATGTACCACTCCTCTTTGTTTGTTGTAAAAGACTGCTGCGTGGGGTGTATCTCGCTCTATTATAGCCCCTCTTGATACACCTATGGCTATAGCCCCTTTTTGAGAAGCGATCACTCAAGTCATGGGCTTGTCTCTCAAATCGATCATCGGTGGAGCATATGCGTCGCATGCGGAGGAATTGTCCGACCGGGATGGCCCTCACCGTGGCCGGATCATGGGCCGATGAGGCATGCAATAAAGCATTTACGGAGGTGGGTTTCCTGAACACATCCGTCTGGATAAGCCGACAGGAGTCGACCTCCAGACGGACATCCAAGAAATCCACACTCCTATCATCATACTTGTATGTCAAATGGATATTAAAATTATTGTCATTCAAGGACCTCATGAAATCCCCGAGCTGGTCGACAGTACCATCCCACAGAAATAAAATATCGTCTATGAAGCGGTACCAGCACAGCACATGGGAGATGTCCCGCGGGCCCCCGTCGCCAAACAAGTTCCTCTCCCAAGCGCCCAGGAACAGGTTGGCGTACGAGGGCGCACAAACCGCCCCCATGGCCGTGCCCCGCTTCTGTAAGTAAAACTGATCCTTAAAAACAAAAAAATTGTGAGTTAAGATAAAGTCGACCAGCTCTAGGACCAACTCACATAGAGGGCCATCCAGGTCGGAGCCCCTCAAAAACAGGCGAACAGCATCCAACCCCACCGAATGATCGATACACGTGTAGAGACTCTCCACGTCAGCAGTAACAAAAAGAGTGGAAGGTTCCACAAGGATGCCATCGACCCGAGCCAGGACGTCCGTTGTGTCCCGAATATAAGATGGCAATGTCTCAACTAACGGTTTTAAATAAAAGTCGATAAATCGACATACGGGTTCACATATGCCACCAATCCCCGACACAATAGGGCGCCCCGGAGGGTCGAGGGCATCTTTGTGGACCTTAGGGAGAAGGTAAAAAGTGGGGGTCCTGGGAGATCTAACTACCAAACCATCCAAGACCTTTTTAGTAATGGTCCCATTTACAAATGCCCTCTCCAAAATTACCCAAAGTGAATGTGCAAAGTTAGCCCTGGGATCCGAAGGTAACCTTTGATATGTTGCTGGGTCCCTCAGTTGACGAAACGCCTCTCTCTCGTATTTACAATTAGGCCACACCACTATATTTCCCCCCTTATCGGCTGGCTTAAACACCACATCCTTCAATGATTGTAATTGAGAAATCGCCAGACGTTGTTTATGAGTTAGATTATCCAACCTCCGTTGGGAGGACAATTTCTTAAAGTCCTCACTTACTAGCTTAGTAAAGATGTCTACAGAAGGACTAATAGTTAAGGGGGGGAATCTAGTGGATTTAGGCAAAATTGAAGTTGGAAACTTACTTGAAGGCGGATCATTTTGTTCAGCGAGTAGATCCTCCAAATCATGGATCGCTTCCCTCTCAATGTCACTGAGGGACCCAGGAACATGACCTGCAGTATGAAGTGTACACGTGTATCGATCATTCGGTGGGGTTGGATGCTGTTCGCCTGTTTTTGAGGGGCTCCGACCTGGATGGCCCTCTATGTGAGTTGATCCTAGAGCTGGTCGACTTTATCAATTTTTTTGTTTTTAAGGATCAGTTTTACTTACAGAAGCGGGGCACGGCCATGGGGGCGGCTTGTGCGCCCTCGTACGCCAACCTGTTCCTGGGCGCTTGGGAGAGGAACTTGTTTGGCGACGGGGGCCCGCGGGACATCTCCCATGTGCTGTGCTGGTACCGCTTCATAGACGATATTTTATTTCTGTCGGATGGTACTGTCGACCAGCTTGGGGATTTCATGAGGTCCTTGAATGACAATAATTTTAATATCCATTTGACATACAAGTGTGATGATAGGAGTGTGGATTTCTTGGATGTCCGTCTGGAGGTCGACTCCTGTCGGCTTATCCAGACGGATGTGTTCAGGAAACCCACCTCCGTAAATGATTTATTGCATGCCTCATCGGCCCATGATCCGGCCACGGTGAGGGCCATCCCGGTCGGACAATTCCTCCGCATGCGACGCATATGCTCCACCGATGATCGATTTGAGAGACAAGCCCATGACTTGAGTGATCGCTTCTCAAAAAGGGGCTATAGCCATAGGTGTATCAAGAGGGGCTAAAATAGAGCGAGATACACCCCACGCAGCAGTCTTTTACAACCAACAAAGAGGAGTGGTACATTAAGTAGAGATGGACCTATACGGTTAATTTCTACTTTTAATCATGAATGGCGCAATATGCGTACCATCTTACAAAAACATTGGCCTATTTTGGAGACAGATCCATCCCTTACGTCCGCTCTGGGGTGCTCCCCATCCATGACGCCACGTCGCTCAAAGAACTTGGGCGACCTTCTTGTACGGAGTCATCATGTACCCGCTCCTCAAAACTTTTTCGGATCCAGTGGTCCAATCTGTGGTTCCTTTCCATGTGGGCACTGCATGGCCTGCGCCAATGTCCTACGCTGCTTCACCTTCAGCTCCTCGGATGGTATGAGGAAATTTGAGATCAAGCAAAGAATATCATGTGGCACGACTAATGTCATATACTATGCCACATGTCCGTGTCCCAAAATTTATGTTGGCCTTACCACCAGGGAGCTGAGGGTGCGAGTACGTGAACACGTGCGGGACATTGGCGCAGCCAGGGCTGCATCTGACCCTTTTGAACTTAAGGCTTCTTTCACACATCAGTTTTTTGCCGTCAGGCGCGATCCGGCTTTTTTTTGTAAAACCGGATCCGGCGAAATGCAATGCCGGATCCAGTTTTTCCCCATTGACTTGCATTAGTGCCGGATCGCGCCGGATGGCATTGCGTTTCATCCGTTTTTTGCCGGATCCAGCTACTTGTCTCATTTCGGCGTCTGGAAAAAACGGCTACTGTAACGTTTTTTGTCTCCGGCGAAAAAGCTGGAAGCGCCGGATCCGACGCTTCCGGCTTTTTGCCACAATGAAAGTCTATGTGCGCCGGAATGCGCCGGATCCAGAAAAAGACGGATCCAGCCACCGGATCCGTTTTTTTAAGTCTGCGCATGCTCAGATCCAATTGGCCAGCCCCCAGGAAACAGATATAACCTGCTAGACGGATCCAGCAGAAAAACGGATCCGTTTCTACAGTTCTCCAAAATTTATGCCGGATCCGTTTTTTCTAAAAATAGCCGGATCCTGCCTGACGGCAAAAAACTGATGTGTGAAAGTAGCCTAAGACTATCCCGCGACATTTTCGGGCACATCACAATTGTGATGCGGGATTGTTAAAAGTTAGGGGTATTGATGTGCTGCACATGGGGATAAGGGGAGGTGATTACAAAAAGGCTCTCGGGCAAATGGAGGTCAGATGGATTGTCCAGTTGGACACTATGAGCCCGAGAGGCCTTAATGAGTCTTTAAGTTTCACCCCATTTTTGTGACCCATTGTGCAACCTGACTTTGGACCCATTTTTTTCAGATTTTCATTACATCATTATGTTTTCTAACTAAGCTTGATATGCAGGTATATATATTTGTATATATTGACATCTTCCTGTCTTTTCCTTGTTTATTGTTCTCGCATGACCCTATATCTCCCAGGCCGCCTAGCGGTGGTTGTTTTTAATTTCTTATTGTTTTTATATTTTTCTCATTTTTCCTCATCTTACCGTTTTACAGTTGTTATTTGGCGTGTCCCAGTTCTTTCTTGAAGTGGCACCTTATCATGGATTTGACACATCATCTACTGCAATCAAACACCTTATGGAATTTATTATGTATTTTGTCAACTGATTATATGCTTTCCCCATGTTCTATGTAAATATGGGGATGTAGGCTTTTGTATTTGGGGTGCACTTAAATTAGGATGTTGTATGGAATTGTTTATAGGTTCATTGAATGTATTTATTTCCTTTTGTGTATACCCATGGGCACTATTATATGCTTATTGAGTCTGCATTATATCATTGCATATGCGTCATATTATTTTTCATTGTGGTGGTTTCCATTTTTTGTAGGAAGATAGAGGGTTAAATTATATATTTTATTGAGATGAATTTTACTCTGGCATATAGACCTACATGGTGGTAGAAGGCCATTAAATATATTATTGTAATTCCCTCTCTCTCCTTGATCCGTGGTATTGTGCCTACATCCTTACTATCTTGTGCCCTCATGGCCGAGCGCATCGCCATGCTATCTGCGGCTCCGCGCTGTGGCCGGTGTCTCTTTACATGGTGTGCACTGCTCTGGGTCCTCCCGGCGCGTGCGCACTGTGTTTGACGCCAGGCTGCAGGGCAGGACCTGCAGACGTCATGGCGCATGCGCCGCAAGCGCCATTGTGATTGGCCGATATCGGTCACATGATCGGGGTTAGGGGTTATTTTAAGGCCCTACTGGGACATTTAGCGTTATCGCCTCCTTGATAAAGCGACAGGGGACGTCACGAAACGCGCGTCGGGGGTACCTACGCTGGGCTCTCCCCCACTCTCCCCTTCCTGGTAAGTTGCCACATGGCTTTTTGTGAAAACTTTCATGAGCATTTTCTATGATCTATTGCCACTATGCTCTTATAATAGGTAGCACTAAAGCCCCATTTATGTTACTGACTTGATATGACTCAGTCCTCTGGTGACTAATATGGTAATAGGACCCTTTTTGGGGCGTCGTGCTATATCTATATATATATTTTTTGTATACTTGCCGGGGTTTTTCCAACTTGGGGAGTTTGAGGGGGTTTTCCCTGGGATATATGTCCATATTTCTTCATGAGCACCTCATTATGATCTGTATTGCATTGTTGATATTTAAATAAAGAATTTTGATATTTTATTACAATTATGTGACTTTATTCTCTTTTTGCTCCTCCTGGTTTTTCACATCAGCTTTATGTAAATGAATGTGAATGTGCCCTGAGGGCGGTCCGATACTACACAATAACATTTCTACTAATTGTACCTAAAATTTTACATATTTTTTGCCTTCAGTAGAAATCTACCTCTCATAGCGATCACCGTCCTTCCCTACTAACGATGCCCTTGTTTCTCTTCCACTTCCTAAATTACTTTCCATTTTCACCGCACGGTTTCCTGATCACAACAGCATCCAAAATAACAAGATCACATCATCTCAATCTTCACGTGATCGGTACGACCAGGATCAGGTGCAACGTACGGTACCGTATATCCCTGACCGTGCGAGGGGCCGCAGACGTCACACACATCAATGTGCAGCGAGTATTTCTAATTGTTGTTCTCATTAGCTGCTCAAAATGCCAAAATAAAGCTACTAATCACAGAGACGCAATCCTCATAAACCAGAGCGAGCGCCGCAGCAGAGGGGGATTCACTGCATAATACCCGGGACATGTAATATATACATCACAGACACAACGGGAGGCGTCATCACTGAGAAATACAGGAAAATATACTCACCACATACATACATTACTGATCCTGAGTTACATCCTGTATTATACCCCAGAGCTGCACTCACTATTCTGCTGGTGCAGTCACTGTGTACATACATTACATTACTGATCCTGAGTTACATCCTGTATTATACCCCAGAGCTGCACTCACTATTCTGCTGGTGCAGTCACTGTGTACATACATTACATTACTGATCCTGAGTTACATCCTGTATTATACCCCAGAGCTGCACTCACTATTCTGCTGGTGCAGTCACTGTGTACATACATTACATTACTGATCCTGAGTTACATCCTGTATTATACTCCAGAGCTGCACTCACTATTCTGCTGGTGCAGTCACTGTGTACATACATTACTGATCCTGAGTTACATCCTGTATTATACCCCAGAGCTGCACTCAATATTCTGCTGATTCAGTCACTGTGTACATACATTACATTACTGATCCTGAGTTACATCCTGTATTATACCCCAGAGCTGCACTCAATATTCTGCTGATGCAGTCCCTGTGTACATACATTACATTACTGATCCTGAGTTACATCCTGTATTATACCCCAGAGCTGCACTCACTATTCTGCTGATGCAGTCACTGTGTACATACATTACATTACTGATCCTGAGTTACATCCTGTATTATACTCCAGAGCTGCACTCAACATTCTGCTGATGCAGTCACTGTGTACATACATTACATTACTGATTCTGAGTTACATCCTGTATTATACCCCAGAGCTGCACTCAATATTCTGCTGATGCAGTCACTGTGTACATACATTACATTACTGATCCTGAGTTACATCCTGTATTATACCCCAGAGCTGCACTCACTATTCTGCTGGTGCAGTCACTGTGTACATACATTACATTACTGATCCTGAGTTACATCCTGTATTATACCCCAGAGCTGCACTCAATATTCTGCTGATGCAGTCACTGTGTACATACATTACATTACTGATCCTGAGTTACATCCTGTATTATACCCCAGAGCTGCACTCACTATTCTGCTGGTGCAGTCACTGTGTACATACATTACATTACTGATCCTGAGTTACATCCTGTATTATACCCCAGAGCTGCACTCACTATTCTGCTGGTGCAGTCACTGTGTACATACATTACATTACTGATCCTGAGTTACATCCTGTATTATACTCCAGAGCTGCACTCACTATTCTGCTGGAGCAGTCACTGTGTACATACATTACATTACTGATCCTGAGTTACATCCTGTATTATACCCCAGAGCTGCACTCACTATTCTGCTTGTGCAGTCACTGTGTACATACATTACATTACTGATCCTGAGTTACATCCTGTATTATACCCCAGAGCTGCACTCACTATTCTGCTGGTGCAGTCACTGTGTACATACATTACATTACTGATCCTGAGTTACATCCTGTATTATACCCCAGAGCTGCACTCACTATTCTGCTGGTGCAGTCACTGTGTACATACATTACATTACTGATCCTGAGTTACATCCTGTATTATACCCCAGAGCTGCACTCACTATTCTGCTGGTGCAGTCACTGTGTACATACATTACATTACTGATCCTGAGTTACATCCTGTATTATACCCCAGAGCTGCAATCACTATTCTGCTGGTGCAGTCACTGTGTACATACATTACATTACTGATCCTGAGTTACATCCTGTATTATACTCCAGAGCTGCACTCACTATTCTGCTGGTGCAGTCACTGTGTACATACATTACATTACTGATCCTGAGTTACATCCTGTATTATACTCCAGAGCTGCACTCACTATTCTGCTGGTGCAGTCACTGTGTACATACATTACTGATCCTGAGTTACATCCTGTATTATACCCCAGAGCTGCACTCAATATTCTGCTGATGCAGTCACTGTGTACATACATTACATTACTGATCCTGAGTTACATCCTGTATTATACTCCAGAGCTGCACTCAATATTCTGCTGATGCAGTCACTGTGTACATACATTACATTACTGATCCTGAGTTACATCCTGTATTATACCCCAGAGCTGCACTCAATATTCTGCTGGTGCAGTCCCTGTGTACATACATTACATTACTGATCCTGAGTTACATACTGTATTATACCCCAGAGCTGCACTCACTATTCTGCTGGTGCAGTCACTGTGTACATACATTACATTACTGATCCTGAGTTACATCCTGTATTATACTCCAGAGCTGCACTCAACATTCTGCTGATGCAGTCACTGTGTACATACATTACATTACTGATCCTGAGTTACATCCTGTATTATACCCCAGAGCTGCACTCAATATTCTGCTGATGCAGTCACTGTGTACATACATTACATTACTGATCCTGAGTTACATCCTGTATTATACCCCAGAGCTGCACTCACTATTCTGCTGGTGCAGTCACTGTGTACATACATTACATTACTGATCCTGAGTTACATCCTGTATTATACCCCAGAGCTGCACTCAATATTCTGCTGATGCAGTCACTGTGTACATACATTACATTACTGATCCTGAGTTACATCCTGTATTATACCCCAGAGCTGCACTCACTATTCTGCTGGTGCAGTCACTGTGTACATACATTACATTACTGATCCTGAGTTACATCCTGTATTATACCCCAGAGCTGCACTCACTATTCTGCTGGTGCAGTCACTGTGTACATACATTACATTACTGATCCTGAGTTACATCCTGTATTATACTCCAGAGCTGCACTCACTATTCTGCTGGAGCAGTCACTGTGTACATACATTACATTACTGATCCTGAGTTACATCCTGTATTATACCCCAGAGCTGCACTCACTATTCTGCTGGTGCAGTCACTGTGTACATACATTACATTACTGATCCTGAGTTACATCCTGTATTATACCCCAGAGCTGCACTCACTATTCTGCTGGTGGAATCACTGTACAAAGGCTCTTCCAAGAACGCAAGTCACCAGCACAAGCTGTGACGAGACACTGAACAAGCAGGGCATCCTGGGAGACGGTCGCTGAAATATGAGCGGATTACAGCACGCGTTATATAATGGATATTTCAGCCTTCAGTGATGGGGGAGGAATCCAGCAGAAAAGCAGCAAAAATGTAAAGTGTGAAGCTGGCAGCCCGGGACTGTAATGGAGGGTGCAATGTCGTGCGCCCAGCCGGGCAGATACAATGGCAGGGAACTGGGCAAGACCTGGGGATACAGAGCAGCAGCTCTCAATGCCAAGCAGCAGGTGCAAAAGCTCAAACAGTTAAAGACGACTGTAGGATAAGAAATAGAGAGCAATCGCTTAGATCTAATACAGCGAGTCGAATGCATGAAATCAGCGTCATTAGGGGGCACACAGGCCCGTCATTAGGGGGCACACCGCCAGTCATTAGGGGGCACACCGCCAGTCATTAGGGGGCACACAGGCCCGTCATTAGGGGGCACACCGGCCCGTCATTAGGGGGCACACCGCCAGTCATTAGGGGGCACACAGGCCCGTCATTAGGGGGCACACCGGCCCGTCATTAGGGGGCAGACCGCCAGTCATTAGGGGGCACACCGGCCCGTCATTAGGGGGCACACCGCCAGTCATTAGGGGGCACACCGCCAGTCATTAGGGGGCACACAGGCCCGGCATTAGGGGGCACACAGGCCCGTCATAAGGGGGCACACAGGCCCGTCATTAGGGGGCACACAGGCCCGTCATAAGGGGGCACACCGCCAGTCATTAGGGGGCACACCGCCAGTCATTAGGGGGCACACAGGCCCGGCATTAGGGGGCACACAGGCCCGTCATAAGGGGGCACACAGGCCCGTCATTAGGGGGCACACCGCCAGTCATTAGGGGGCACACCGGCCCGTCATTAGGGGGCACACCGCCAGTCATTAGGGGGCACACCGCCAGTCATTAGGGGGCACACAGGCCCGGCATTAGGGGGCACACAGGCCCGTCATAAGGGGGCACACAGGCCCGTCATTAGGGGGCACACAGGCCAGTCATTAGGGGGCACACAGGCCCGGCATTAGGGGGCACACCGGCCCGTCATTACGGGGCACACCGGCCCGTCATAAGGGGGCACACTGGCCCGTCATTAGGGGGCACACAGGCCCGTCATTATGGGGCACACCGCCAGTCATTAGGGGGCACACAGGCCCGTCATTGGGGGGAACACCGCTAGTCATTAGGAGGCACACAGGCCCGTCATTAGGGGGCACATGGGCCCATCAGGCCATTTGGGGGCACACAGGCCCGTTATTAGGGGGCAAACAGGCCCGTCATTAGGGGGCACACAGGCCAGTCATTAGGGGGCACACCGCCAGTCATTAGGGGGCACACAGGCCCGTCATAAGGGGGCACACCGGCCCATCATTTGGGGGCACACCGGCCCGTCATTTCGGGGCACACCGCCAGTCATTTCGGGGCACACCGGCCCGTGAAGTCTTTATAAAACTGTTGTCCCAGCAGTAAGTGCGGCCTGACGTGTAATAACGCAGGACTCTTCTGCTGGGTGGAGTAGTCGTCAGAGTCGCCATCACTCACATTCCTTCCTTGTGGCTTAAAGTGACAGTCACCAAGATAAGAGATACGCTGATGTCCCAGAGAGGCTTCTACCTGTACATCTAAGGGGCCCGTATTACGTATGCAGCTCTCTGACAAATCCCATTCACTCCAGGTATATAAAGTCTGCCGAGGATTGTAGGCAATCAGTCAAATCAAACACAATTTAAAAAAATAAATAAAAAGTTCTACATTGTTATATATATTTTATTACTTTTTACCCCAACATTATTCGTCATCCTAACCCTAACCCTAATTAGGGTTAAAAAAAATGTGTAAAAATAAAAAAAAGCAGCTCTTTGTAACGAATGAAGACAGTGTTGCACATGATTCAGTACTGTTTTCATTCATTAGCTGCTCATATTTTGGTGGCTGCCTATGCAGAGCGCAGCAGTGGAGATTAATTGGTTACTGGCTGTTGCACTCTGCATAGGCAGCAGCTGAGAAGACAGGGTTCGCTTTGTTAAACATTTGTTATCTCGGTTGCTGCTTATATAGAGAACAGACAAAGTTATCCCTACAGCTGCGCTATGCATAGGCAGCAGGCAATCAAAGTTCAGCTACAAGAGGTAAAGAGCGCTGTTCGATGCAATTTGACGGGAGGGGTATGCAGAGCACATTCTGCACATCCCCCAGACTTTGACAGCTACGCTACATCAATGAGTATACCGCATACAACGGTCAGGAATGGCGCAGTAGATAACTGACCCATCCCGTGGCTTCGTAATAGCCTGTAAGTGACGGGTGCACCTTTGGATGTTCACCCCAAAAAAGGGATATGTTACATCGCGGTGTGTCCACTAATTAGCATCACTGGTGTCTACAGTCCTGGAGTCAGTGAGTGGCCGGTATAGAGGCTACAGATCCTCACTGAGCTGTCTGGTGACACGGTGTGTATCACACTCAACATGGACCAGAGGGAGCGAAGGAAAGAGTTGTCTCAGGAGATTAGAGAGAAAATTATAGAAAAACATGTTACAGGTAAAAGTTATAAGACCATCTCCAAGCAGCTCGATGTTCCTGTGACTACAGCTGCACATATTATTCAGAAATGTAAGCTCCATGGGACTGTAGCCGACCTCCCTGGACGTGGCCGCAGGAGGAAAACTGATGAAAAATCAAAGAGACAGATAATACGAATGGTAACAAGAGAGCCCAGAAAAACTTAAACAGATTAAAGGTGAACTTCAAGCTCAAGGAACATCAGTGTCAGATCGCACCATCCGTCGTATGAGCCAAAGTGGACTTCATGGGAGACGACCAAGGAGGACACCATTGTTGAAAAAAATCATAAAAAAGCCAGACTGGAATTTGACAAACTACACGCTGACAAGTCACAAAGCTTCTGAGAGAATGTCCTATGGACAGATGAGACAAAAATTGAGCTTCTTTGCAAGGCACATCAGCTCTATGTTCACATGGAAAATGAAAAATGAAGCATATAATAATATAATAATAAATTTTATTTTTATAGCGCCGACATATTCCGCAGCACTTTACATTTCAGGCATATCAAGAAAAGAACACTGTCCCTACTGTGAAACATGGAGGAGGCTCTCTTATGTTCTGGGGCTGCTTTGCTGCATCTGGCACAGGGTGTCTAGAATCTGTGCAGGGTACAATGAAATCTCAAGACTATCAAGGGATTCTAGAGAGAAATGTGCTGCCCAGTGTCAGAAAGCTTGGTCTCAGTCGCAGGTCATGGGTCTTGCAACAGGATAATGACCCAAAACACACAGCTAAAAGACACCCAAGAATGGCTAAGAGGAAAACATTGGACTATTCTGAAGTGGCTTCTATGAGCCCTGACCTAAATCCTATTGAGCATCTTTGGAAAGAGCTGAAACATGCCGTCTGGAAAAGACAACCTTCAACCACGAGACAACTGGAGCAGTTTGCTCTTGAGGGGTGGCCAAAATACCTGTGGAGAGGAGCAGAAGTCTCACTGACAGGTACAGGAATCGTCTGATTGCAGTGATTGCCTCAAAAGGTTGTGCAACAAAATATTAAGTTAAGGAACCATCATTTCTGTCCAGGCCGATTTCATGAGTTGTTTTTGTTTTTCTTTTTTTAAACCCATGTGAGACAGCGCCTCTCACCAATTATATGTCCACCGTAAGTTACACAAATCCCAAATATATGTGGACTACAACAATAGATACAGGTCAAAGCAGGGTCCAGAATAGATAAGGGTCAGGCTGACGTCCAGAAAGTCGATCTTCCACTGGTCATACTTATGTGTCACTTTTATGTTATAAGAATTAGAATTCGACATAGCCATAAAATCCTTGAGCTGCTGCACCGTTCCACGCCTAAAGAATAAAGGATGCAAAAGGTCCTGTGTGGGAGCAGTACGTTACCTCCCCTTGAGAAAGCATGGTGCACTGATTGGTGAAACGCGCGTCGGGGTCGTTAGAGTGACTTGCCCTAAAGTACCTGGTGAGATGATTTATATATTGTGACAATGCGGTTTTTGATCTGCGCTGTATCTCTTTATATATGCAATTATGCTTTGACCCACATCTATTGCTGCAGTCCACGTTTATTTGGGATTTGTGTGACTTACGGTGGACATACAGTTGGTGAGAGGCGCTGCCTCACATGGGGTTGAGATATATATGGCACATCTTACCGATATAATTAACTATGAGCTTGAATTGAACTGTGATCTCACGACTCTTGTGCTCTGGGGCATCAGCACTGCGCGTCCGTAGTTGCACACTTTATATGTAACGTTGTCTTTTATGAAATTGTTCTAGTAAAGGTTGAATTTTTATAAAACATGAACACTCCTGCATCCTCCTGGTGTTACAGAGCCACAGACACTGCCTGCACTTCACCGTCCACATGCGCATGTCATTACGACAGTTTGGCGGTGTTATTTTTGTGTGCTCCTATAGTCGTTAATGGGGGTCATGACATTTGCTGTGATGATAATTTACTTATTAGAGATAATTACCATGAATGACCCAATAATCTGATTTTCCAGATCTCCCAGCCGGTTATTACACCACGGACCCTGCCTGATGTCACACCGTCGCGGCAGCGGTAATTGTACCGCACACTGAGCAACATGAATGTCACACTCATTGGTTACGCCATTGTTTTCTGATTCTGAGCATCTCGTGCGCCATTTTCATCGTACCGTAATCCTATTCACTAAACCCGTCCTGGTGGCCGTATGAGGCCGTTGTACTGACAGCGGAGGAATGTCCCCGTGTTCTTATTCTTGAAGCTGCGATCCTCCGACCACTCGCTGTCATGCTGCAGTGTGTTATGCCTGCACCCTATAAGCCTCAGAGTCTAATGGGAGCAGTAAGATGGCAGCCATGGGGGCATCATTAGGCCATAACTACTCATCGACACCCCCTGATCAGCAGAGGGGCCAACTGAACCTCCTCCATCTGTTTAACCGTCTAGATGCCGCAGAAGGGCTGGACGGCAGCTTCTAGGGGGTTACATGGCTGTGATTGTAGTTCTGGACTTGGTTGTTGCAGTGGGATCTCCTGCTGCGGTGGACCGGGCACCTGTCCTGCCGCCATCCACTCGATCTAAGGGGTTAATTGAGTCTGTGCGGAGAAACTTGGAGATCCAATCCCCACATCCCGCCATCATGAAGGCACTCCATTCATATACCTGACTGTGTGTGATGCCGCGGAGATGAGTTTGCTTTTCGTGTTTCTCCTTCTCTGCAGGCGTGCAGGTAACAACGACCAAGTCAGCTCTGCTCCATCTGCGGCAGGCTGTGTGATCAGCAGGAGTGCTGCGTACATCCACCTGTCAGCGCAGGATGCCGGATAATCTGTCTCGGAGCTGGCGGAGATCCCGGACACCTCGCCAGTAACGAGATGAAGTTAACGAGATGTTACTGATTGTTCGGAGCAGAGGTGGTGATGACGACAGCGGCGGGAACTGAGCATTGCAGCCGTGTGTACCTCCAGCTCACCAGGAGGGCTCAGGGCTGGAGGACCACCGCTTCTGACATAGGTGGAGGCTAAACCTCTGACATCCGCACCTATCGGATGCTGTCTGAAATGGGGCACACTCCTCTCCTGAAATCCTCTGCGCCGCTGGGGACTCTGCTCCTTCCACTATGTAACTCCCAGTCGATAACCTCTCCAAAGACCAGCTCGCTCCTTCCCTGAAATACTCGGTGCTGCTGGAAGACAATTCTCCTTCCACTACATAACTTTAAGCCTGTGACTGGCCATAAAATGAACACAGCCCTGAAATACTCTGTGCTGCCGGGGCTTACCGCTTTCCTGAAATACTCTGTGCTGCCGGCGGCTTATCGCTTTCCTGAAATACTCTGTGCTGCCGGCGGCTTACCGCTTTCCTGAAATACTCTGTGCTGCCGGGGCTTACCGCTTTCCTGAAATACTCTGTGCTGCCGGGGCTCACCGCTTTCCTGAAATACTCTGTGCTGCCGGGGCTCACCGCTTTCCTGAAATACTCTGTGCTGCCGGGGCTCACCGCTTTCCTGAAATACTCTGTGCTGCCGGGGCTCACCGCTTTCCTGAAATACTCTGTGCTGCCGGGGCTCACCGCTTTCCTGAAATACTCTGTGCTGCCGGGGCTCACCGCTTTCCTGAAATACTCTGTGCTGCCGGGGCTTACCGCTTTCCTGAAATACTCTGTGCTGCCGGGGCTCACCGCTTTCCTGAAATACTCTGTGCTGCCGGGGATTACCGCTTTCCAGAAATACTCTGTGCTGCCGGGGCTCACCGCTTTCCTGAAATACTCTGTGCTGCCGGGGCTCACCGCTTTCCTGAAATACTCTGTGCTGCCGGCGGCTTACCGCTTTCCTGAAATACTCTGTGCTGCCAGGGGCTCACCGCTTTCCTGAAATACTCTGTGCTGCCGGGGCTTACCGCTTTCCTGAAATACTCTGTGCTGCCGGCGGCTTACCGCTTTCCTGAAATACTCTGTGCTGCCGGGGCTTACCGCTTTCCTGAAATACTCTGTGCTGCCGGCGGCTTACCGCTTTCCTGAAATACTCTGTGCTGCCGGGGCTTACCGCTTTCCTGAAATACTCTGTGCTGCCGGGGCTTACCGCTTTCCTGAAATACTCTGTGCTGCCGGGGATTACCGCTTTCCTGAAATACTCTGTGCTGCCGGGGCTCACCGCTTTCCTGAAATACTCTGTGCTGCCAGGGCTCACCGCTTTCCTGAAATACTCTGTGCTGCCGGGGCTCACCGCTTTCCTGAAATACTCTGTGCTGCCGGGGCTTACCGCTTTCCTGAAATACTCTGTGCTGCCGGCGGCTTACCGCTTTCCTGAAATACTCTGTGCTGCCGGGGCTTACCGCTTTCCTGAAATACTCTGTGCTGCCGGCGGCTTACCGCTTTCCTGAAATACTCTGTGCTGCCGGGGCTTACCGCTTTCCTGAAATACTCTGTGCTGCCGGGGCTTACCGCTTTCCTGAAATACTCTGTGCTGCCGGGGCTTACCGCTTTCCTGAAATACTCTGTGCTGCCGGCGGCTTACCGCTTTCCTGAAATACTCTGTGCTGCCGGGGCTTACCGCTTTCCTGAAATACTCTGTGCTGCCAGGGCTTACCGCTTTCCTGAAATACTCTGTGCAGCCGGGGCTTACCGCTTTCCTGAAATACTCTGTGCTGCCGGGGCTTACCGCTTTCCTGAAATACTCTGTGCTGCCGGCGGCTTACCGCTTTCCTGAAATACTCTGTGCTGCCGGCGGCTTACCGCTTTCCTGAAATACTCTGTGCTGCCGGCGGCTTACCGCTTCCCTGAAATACTCTGTGCTGCCGGCGGCTTACCGCTTTCCTGAAATACTCTGTGCTGCCGGGGCTTACCGCTTTCCTGAAATACTCTGTGCTGCCGGGGATTACCGCTTTCCTGAAATACTCTGTGCTGCCGGGGCTCACCGCTTTCCTGAAATACTCTGTGCTGCCAGGGCTCACCGCTTTCCTGAAATACTCTGTGCTGCCGGGGCTCACCGCTTTCCTGAAATACTCTGTGCTGCCGGGGCTTACCGCTTTCCTGAAATACTCTGTGCTGCCGGCGGCTTACCGCTTTCCTGAAATACTCTGTGCTGCCGGGGCTTACCGCTTTCCTGAAATACTCTGTGCTGCCGGCGGCTTACCGCTTTCCTGAAATACTCTGTGCTGCCGGGGCTTACCGCTTTCCTGAAATACTCTGTGCTGCCGGGGCTTACCGCTTTCCTGAAATACTCTGTGCTGCCGGGGCTTACCGCTTTCCTGAAATACTCTGTGCTGCCGGCGGCTTACCGCTTTCCTGAAATACTCTGTGCTGCCGGGGCTTACCGCTTTCCTGAAATACTCTGTGCTGCCAGGGCTTACCGCTTTCCTGAAATACTCTGTGCAGCCGGGGCTTACCGCTTTCCTGAAATACTCTGTGCTGCCGGGGCTTACCGCTTTCCTGAAATACTCTGTGCTGCCGGCGGCTTACCGCTTTCCTGAAATACTCTGTGCTGCCGGCGGCTTACCGCTTTCCTGAAATACTCTGTGCTGCCGGCGGCTTACCGCTTCCCTGAAATACTCTGTGCTGCCGGCGGCTTACCGCTTTCCTGAAATACTCTGTGCTGCCGGGGCTTACCGCTTTCCTGAAATACTCTGTGCTGCCGGTGGCTTATCGCTTCCCTGAAATACTCTGTGCTGCCGGCGGCTTACCGCTTCCCTGAAATACTCTCTGCTGCCGGGGATTACCGCTTTCCTGAAATACTCTGTGCTGCCGGGGCTTACCGCTTTCCTGAAATACTCTGTGCTGCAGGGGCTTATCGCTTTCCTGAAATACTCTGTGCTGCAGGGGCTTATCGCTTCCCTGAAATACTCTGTGCTGCCGGGGCTTACCGCTTTCCTGAAATACTCTGTGCTGCCGGGGCTTATCGCTTCCCTGAAATACTCTGTGCTGCCGGGGATTACCACTTTCCTGAAATACTCTGTGCTGCCGGGGCTTACCGCTTTCCTGAAATACTCTGTGCTGCCGGGGCTTATCGCTTCCCTGAAATACTCTGTGCTGCCGGGGATTACCGCTTTCCTGAAATACTCTGTGCTGCCGGGGATTACCGCTTTCCTGAAATACTCTGTGCTGCCGGGGCTTACCGCTTTCCTGAAATACTCTGTACTGCCGGGGCTTACCGCTTTCCTGAAATACTCTGTGCTGCCGGGGCTTATCGCTTTCCTGAAATACTCTGTGCTGCCGGCGGCTTACCGCTTTCCTGAAATACTCTGTGCTGCCGGGGCTTACCGCTTTCCTGAAATACTCTGTGCTGCCGGGGGCTCACCGCTTTCCTGAAATACTCTGTGCTGCCGGGGATTACCGCTTTCCTGAAATACTCTGTGCTGCCGGGGCTTACCGCTTTCCTGAAATACTCTGTGCTGCCGGGGCTTACCGCTTTCCTGAAATACTCTGTGCTGCCGGGGATTACCGCTTTCCTGAAATACTCTGTGCTGCCGGGGATTACCGCTTTCCTGAAATACTCTGTGCTGCCGGTGGCTCACCTCTTTCCTGAAATACTCTGTGCTGCCGGGGCTTACCGCTTTCCTGAAATACTCTGTGCTGCCGGGGATTACCGCTTTCCTGAAATACTCTGTGCTGCCGGTGGCTCACCACTTTCCTGAAATACTCTGTGCTGCCGGGGCTTACCGCTTTCCTGAAATACTCTGTGCTGCCGGCGGCTTACCGCTTTCCTGAAATACTCTGTGCTGCTGGGGGTTACCGCTTTCCTGAAATACTCTGTGCTGCCGGGGCTTACCGCTTTCCTGAAATACTCTGTGCTGCCAGGGGCTCACCGCTTTCCTGAAATACTCTGTGCTGCCGGTGGCTTACCGCTTTCCTGAAATACTCTGTGCTGCCGGGGCTCACCGCTTTCCTGAAATACTCTGTGCTGCCGGGGCTTACCGCTTTCCTGAAATACTCTGTGCTGCCGGGGCTTACCGCTTTCCTGAAATACTCTGTGCTGCCGGGGCTTACCGCTTTCCTGAAATACTCTGTGCTGCCGGGGCTTACCGCTTTCCTGAAATACTCTGTGCTGCCGGGGCTTACCGCTTTCCTGAAATACTCTGTGCTGCCGGGGCTTACCGCTTTCCTGAAATACTCTGTGCTGCCGGTGGCTTACCGCTTTCCTGAAATACTCTGTGCTGCCGGGGCTTATCGCTTTCCTGAAATACTCTGTGCTGCCGGGGCTTACCGCTTTCCTGAAATACTCTGTGCTGCCGGTGGCTCACCGCTTCCCTGAAATACTCTGTGCTGCCGGGGCTTACCGCTTTCCTGAAATACTCTGTGCTGCCGGTGGCTTACCGCTTTCCTGAAATACTCTGTGCTGCCGGGGCTTATCGCTTTCCTGAAATACTCTGTGCTGCCGGGGATTACCGCTTTCCTGAAATACTCTGTGCTGCCGGCGGCTTACCGCTTTCCTGAAATACTCTGTGCTGCCGGCGGCTTACCGCTTTCCTGAAATACTCTGTGCTGCCAGGGGCTCACCGCTTTCCTGAAATACTCTGTGCTGCCGGCGGCTTACCGCTTTCCTGAAATACTCTGTGCTGCCGGCGGCTTACCGCTTTCCTGAAATACTCTGTGCTGCCGGGGCTTACAGCTTTCCTGAAATACTCTGTGCTGCCAGGGGCTCACCGCTTTCCTGAAATACTCTGTGCTGCCGGCGGCTTACAGCTTTCCTGAAATACTCTGTGCTGCCGGCGGCTTACCGCTTTCCTGAAATACTCTGTGCTGCCGGGGCTTACAGCTTTCCTGAAATACTCTGTGCTGCCGGCGGCTTACCGCTTTCCTGAAATACTCTGTGCTGCTGGCGGCTTACCGCTTTCCTGAAATACTCTGTGCTGCCAGGGGCTCACCGCTTTCCTGAAATACTCTGTGCTGCCAGGGGCTTACCGCTTTCCTAAAATACTCTGTGCTGCCGGCGGCTTGCCGCTTTCCTGAAATACTCTGTGCTGCCAGGGGCTCACCGCTTTCCTGAAATACTCTGTGCTGCCAGGGGCTTACCGCTTTCCTGAAATACTCTGTGCTGCCAGGGCTTACCGCTTTCCTGAAATACTCTGTGCTGCCAGGGGCTCACCGCTTTCCTGAAATACTCTGTGCTGCCAGGGCTTACCGCTTTCCTGAAATACTCTGTGCTGCCAGGGGCTCACCTCTTTCCTGAAATACTCTGTGCTGCCGGCGGCTTACCGCTTTCCTGAAATACTCTGTGCTGCCGGGGCTTACCGCTTTCCTGAAATACTCTGTGCTGCCGGCGGCTTACCGCTTTCCTGAAATACTCTGTGCTGCCGGCGGCTTACCGCTTTCCTGAAATACTCTGTGCTGCCGGGGCTTACCGCTTTCCTGAAATACTCTGTGCTGCCGGGGCTTACCGCTTTCCTGAAATACTCTGTGCTGCCGGCGGCTTACCGCTTTCCTGAAATACTCTGTGCTGCCGGGGCTCACCGCTTCCCTGAAATACTCTGTGCTGCCGGCGGCTTACCGCTTTCCTGAAATACTCTGTGCTGCCAGCGGCTTACCGCTTTCCTGAAATACTCTGTGCTGCCGGGGCTTACCGCTTTCCTGAAATACTCTGTGCTGCCAGGGCTTACCGCTTTCCTGAAATACTCTGTGCTGCCGGCGGCTTACCGCTTTCCTTAAATACTCTGTGCTGCCAGGGGCTCACCGCTTTCCTGAAATACTCTGTGCTGCCGGGGATTACCGCTTCCCTGAAATACTCTGTGCTGCCGGGGCTCACCGCTTCCCTGAAATACTCTGTGCTGCCGGTGGCTCACCGCTTCCCTGAAATACTCTGTGCTGCCGGCGGCTTACCGCTTTCCTGAAATACTCTGTGCTGCCAGGGGCTCACCGCTTCCCTGAAATACTCTGTGCTGCCGGGGCTCACCGCTTCCCTGAAATACTCTGTGCTGCCGGTGGCTCACCGCTTCCCTGAAATACTCTGTGCTGCCGGTGGCTCACCGCTTTCCTGAAATACTCTGTGCTGCCAGGGGCTCACCGCTTCCCTGAAATACTCTGTGCTGCCGGCGGCTTACCGCTTCCCTGAAATACTCTGTGCTGCTGGGGGTTACCACTTTCCTGAAATACTCTGTGCTGCTGGGGCTTACCGCTTCCCTGAAATACTCTGTGCTGCCGGGGCTTACCGCTTCCCTGAAATACTCTGTGCTGAGGGGGCTTACCGCTTCCCTGAAATACTTTGTGCTTGGGTTAGAAACAGCATCTTCTAGCCTCTGGCCGCCTACAAGACTCTGACGTCCCTCTGCTGAATTACTCTGTGCTGCTGGAAAAGTATTTAGATCTGAGGGTCCTCAGTGGTTGATACCTTTTAATGGCGAACTGAAAAGATGGTGACAAGTCGCAGCTTTCGAGACTACTCAGGTCTCTTCATCAGGCAGAAAATTCTACAAAATCTGAAGAATCACATATTTATACACAAGACAGCACAGAAATAATGCAATAGATAAGACAAGTGATGTGAAGCAGAACTATCAGTACAGGATCCCAGGTACTCTCCGCTGCATCACATCTAATGGGGTGTACTTAATTATTTGTACTAAATGTCCAGCTGTTATATTAGCAAAATATGAGCAGCTAATGAATGAAAACAGTACTGAATCATGTGCAACACTGTCTTCATTCGTTACAAAGAGCTGCTTTTTTTATTTTTACACATTTTTTTAACCCTAATTAGGGTCAGGGTTAGGGTTAGGATGACGAATAATGTTGGGGTAAAAAGTAATAAAATATATATAACAATGTAGAACTTTTTATTTATTTTTTTAAATTGTGTTTGATTTGACTGATTGCCTACAATCCTCGGCAGACTTTATATACCTGGAGTGAATGGGATTTGTCAGAGAGCTGCATACGTAATACGGGCCCCTTAGATGTACAGGTAGAAGCCTCTCTGGGACATCAGCGTATCTCTTATCTTGGTGACTGTCACTTTAAGCCACAAGGAAGGAATGTGAGTGATGGCGACTCTGGCGACTACTCCACCCAGCAGAAGAGTCCTGCGTTATTACACGTCAGGCCGCACTTACTGCTGGGACAACAGTTTTATAAAGACTTCACGGGCCGGTGTGCCCCGAAATGACTGGCGGTGTGCCCCGAAATGACGGGCCGGTGTGCCCCCAAATGATGGGCCTGTGTGCCCCCTAATGACTGGCGGTGTGCCCCCTAATGACTGGCGGTGTGCCCCCTAATGACTGGCCTGTGTGCCCCCTAATGACGGGCCTGTTTGCCCCCTAATAACGGGCCTGTGTGCCCCCAAATGGCCTGATGGGCCCATGTGCCCCCTAATGACGGGCCTGTGTGCCTCCTAATGACTAGCGGTGTGCCCCCCAATGACGGGCCTGTGTGCCCCCTAATGACTGGCGGTGTGCCCCATAATGACGGGCCTGTGTGCCCCCTAATGACGGGCCAGTGTGCCCCCTTATGACGGGCCGGTGTGCCCCCTAATGACGGGCCGGTGTGCCCCCTAATGCCGGGCCTGTGTGCCCCCTAATGACGGGCCTGTGTGCCCCCTTATGACGGGCCTGTGTGCCCCCTAATGCCGGGCCTGTGTGCCCCCTAATGACTGGCGGTGTGCCCCCTAATGACTGGCGGTGTGCCCCCTAATGACGGGCCGGTGTGCCCCCTAATGACGGGCCTGTGTGCCCCCTAATGACTGGCGGTGTGCCCCCTAATGACTGGCGGTGTGCCCCCTAATGACGGGCCGGTGTGCCCCCTAATGACGGGCCTGTGTGCCCCCTAATGACTGGCGGTGTGCCCCCTAATGACTGGCGGTGTGCCCCCTTATGACTGGCGGTGTGCCCCCTAATGACGGGCCTGTGTGCCCCCTAATGACGCTGATTTCATGCATTCGACGCGCTGTATTAGATCTAAGCGATTGCTCTCTATTTCTTATCCTACAGTCGTCTTTAACTGTTTGAGCTTTTGCACCTGCTGCTTGGCATTGAGAGCTGCTGCTCTGTATCCCCAGGTCTTGCCCAGTTCCCTGCCATTGTATCTGCCCGGCTGGGCGCACGACATTGCACCCTCCATTACAGTCCCGGGCTGCCAGCTTCACACTTTACATTTTTGCTGCTTTTCTGCTGGATTCCTCCCCCATCACTGAAGGCTGAAATATCCATTATATAACGCGTGCTGTAATCCGCTCATATTTCAGCGACCGTCTCCCAGGATGCCCTGCTTGTTCAGTGTCTCGTCACAGCTTGTGCTGGTGACTTGCGTTCTTGGAAGAGCCTTTGTACAGTGATTCCACCAGCAGAATAGTGAGTGCAGCTCTGGGGTATAATACAGGATGTAACTCAGGATCAGTAATGTAATGTATGTACACAGTGACTGCACCAGCAGAATAGTGAGTGCAGCTCTGGGGTATAATACAGGATGTAACTCAGGATCAGTAATGTAATGTATGTACACAGTGACTGCTCCAGCAGAATAGTGAGTGCAGCTCTGGAGTATAATACAGGATGTAACTCAGGATCAGTAATGTAATGTATGTACACAGTGACTGCACCAGCAGAATAGTGAGTGCAGCTCTGGGGTATAATACAGGATGTAACTCAGGATCAGTAATGTAATGTATGTACACAGTGACTGCACCAGCAGAATAGTGAGTGCAGCTCTGGGGTATAATACAGGATGTAACTCAGGATCAGTAATGTAATGTATGTACACAGTGACTGCATCAGCAGAATATTGAGTGCAGCTCTGGGGTATAATACAGGATGTAACTCAGGATCAGTAATGTAATGTATGTACACAGTGACTGCACCAGCAGAATAGTGAGTGCAGCTCTGGGGTATAATACAGGATGAAACTCAGGATCAGTAATGTAATGTATGTACACAGTGACTGCATCAGCAGAATATTGAGTGCAGCTCTGGGGTATAATACAGGATGTAACTCAGGATCAGTAATGTAATGTATGTACACAGTGACTGCATCAGCAGAATATTGAGTGCAGCTCTGGGGTATAATACAGGATGTAACTCAGGATCAGTAATGTAATGTATGTACACAGTGACTGCATCAGCAGAATAGTGAGTGCAGCTCTGGAGTATAATACAGGATGTAACTCAGGATCAGTAATGTAATGTATGTACACAGTGACTGCATCAGCAGAATATTGAGTGCAGCTCTGGGGTATTTAGTACACCAGGAGGGCTCAGGGCTGGAGGACCACCGCTTCTGACATAGGTGGAGGCTAAACCTCTGACATCCGCACCTATCGGATGCTGTCTGAAATGGGGCACACTCCTCTCCTGAAATCCTCTGCGCCGCTGGGGACTCTGCTCCTTCCACTATGTAACTCCCAGTCGATAACCTCTCCAAAGACCAGCTCGCTCCTTCCCTGAAATACTCTGTGCTGCTGGAAGACAATTCTCCTTCCACTACATAACTTTAAGCCTGTGACTGGCCATAAAATGAACACAGCCCTGAAATACTCTGTGCTGCCGGGGCTTACCGCTTTCCTGAAATACTCTGTGCTGCCGGGGCTTACCGCTTTCCTGAAATACTCTGTGCTGCCGGGGCTTACCGCTTTCCTGAAATACTCTGTGCTGCCGGGGCTTACCGCTTTCCTGAAATACTCTGTGCTGCCGGCGGCTTACCGCTTTCCTGAAATACTCTGTGCTGCCGGGGATTACCGCTTTCCTGAAATACTCTGTGCTGCCGGGGCTCACCGCTTTCCTGAAATACTCTGTGCTGCCGGGGCTCACCGCTTTCCTGAAATACTCTGTGCTGCCGGCGGCTTACCGCTTTCCTGAAATACTCTGTGCTGCCGGGGCTTACCGCTTTCCTGAAATACTCTGTGCTGCCGGCGGCTTACCGCTTTCCTGAAATACTCTGTGCTGCCGGGGCTTACCGCTTTCCTGAAATACTCTGTGCTGCCGGGGCTTACCGCTTTCCTGAAATACTCTGTGCTGCCGGGGCTTACCGCTTTCCTGAAATACTCTGTGCTGCCGGCGGCTTACCGCTTTCCTGAAATACTCTGTGCTGCCGGGGCTTACCGCTTTCCTGAAATACTCTGTGCTGCCGGGGCTTACCGCTTTCCTGAAATACTCTGTGCTGCCGGCGGCTTACCGCTTTCCTGAAATACTCTGTGCTGCCGGCGGCTTACCGCTTTCCTGAAATACTCTGTGCTGCCGGCGGCTTACCGCTTCCCTGAAATACTCTGTGCTGCCGGGGCTTACCGCTTTCCTGAAATACTCTGTGCTGCCGGGGCTTACCGCTTTCCTGAAATACTCTGTGCTGCCGGCGGCTTACCGCTTTCCTGAAATACTCTGTGCTGCCGGGGCTTATCGCTTCCCTGAAATACTCTGTGCTGCCGGCGGCTTACCGCTTCCCTGAAATACTCTGTGCTGCCGGGGATTACCGCTTTCCTGAAATACTCTGTGCTGCCGGGGCTTACCGCTTTCCTGAAATACTCTGTGCTGCCGGCGGCTTACCGCTTTCCTGAAATACTCTGTGCTGCCGGGGATTACCTCTTTCCTGAAATACTCTGTGCTGCCGGGGCTTACCGCTTTCCTGAAATACTCTGTGCTGCCGGGGCTTATCGCTTCCCTGAAATACTCTGTGCTGCCGGGGATTACCGCTTTCCTGAAATACTCTGTGCTGCCGGGGATTACCGCTTTCCTGAAATACTCTGTGCTGCCGGGGATTACCGCTTTCCTGAAATACTCTGTGCTGCCGGGGCTTACCGCTTTCCTGAAATACTCTGTGCTGCCGGGGCTTACCGCTTTCCTGAAATACTCTGTGCTGCCGGGGCTTACCGCTTTCCTGAAATACTCTGTGCTGCCAGGGCTTACCGCTTTCCTGAAATACTCTGTGCTGCCGGGGCTTACCGCTTTCCTGAAATACTCTGTGCTGCCGGGGCTTACCGCTTTCCTGAAATACTCTGTGCTGCCGGGGCTTACCGCTTTCCTGAAATACTCTGTGCTGCCGGGGATTACCGCTTTCCTGAAATACTCTGTGCTGCCGGTGGCTTACCGCTTTCCTGAAATACTCTGTGCTGCCGGCGGCTTACCGCTTTCCTGAAATACTCTGTGCTGCCGGGGCTTACCGCTTTCCTGAAATACTCTGTGCTGCCAGGGCTTACCGCTTTCCTGAAATACTCTGTGCTGCCGGGGCTTACCGCTTTCCTGAAATACTCTGTGCTGCCGGGGCTTACCGCTTTCCTGAAATACTCTGTGCTGCCGGGGCTTACCGCTTTCCTGAAATACTCTGTGCTGCCGGGGCTTACCGCTTTCCTGAAATACTCTGTGCTGCCGGGGATTACCGCTTTCCTGAAATACTCTGTGCTGCCGGTGGCTTACCGCTTTCCTGAAATACTCTGTGCTGCCGGGGATTACCGCTTTCCTGAAATACTCTGTGCTGCCGGTGGCTCACCACTTTCCTGAAATACTCTGTGCTGCCGGGGCTTACCGCTTTCCTGAAATACTCTGTGCTGCCGGCGGCTTACCGCTTTCCTGAAATACTCTGTGCTGCTGGGGGTTACTGCTTTCCTGAAATACTCTGTGCTGCCGGGGCTTATCGCTTTCCTGAAATACTCTGTGCTGCTGGGGGTTACCGCTTTCCTGAAATACTCTGTGCTGCCAGGGGCTCACCGCTTTCCTGAAATACTCTGTGCTGCCGGGGCTCACCGCTTTCCTGAAATACTCTGTGCTGCCGGTGGCTTACCGCTTTCCTGAAATACTCTGTGCTGCCGGGGCTTACCGCTTTCCTGAAATACTCTGTGCTGCCGGGGCTTACCGCTTTCCTGAAATACTCTGTGCTGCCGGGGCTTACCGCTTTCCTGAAATACTCTGTGCTGCCGGGGATTACCGCTTTCCTGAAATACTCTGTGCTGCCGGGGCTTACCACTTTCCTGAAATACTCTGTGCTGCCGGTGGCTTACCGCTTTCCTGAAATACTCTGTGCTGCCGGGGCTTATCGCTTTCCTGAAATACTCTGTGCTGCCAGGGCTTACCGCTTTCCTGAAATACTCTGTGCTGCCGGCGGCTTACCGCTTTCCTGAAATACTCTGTGCTGCCGGTGGCTTACCGTTTTCCTGAAATACTCTGTGCTGCCGGGGCTCACCACTTTCCTGAAATACTCTGTGCTGCCGGGGCTTACCGCTTTCTTAAAATACTCTGTGCTGCCGGGGCTTACCGCTTTCCTGAAATACTCTGTGCTGCCGGGGCTTACCGCTTTCCTGAAATACTCTGTGCTGCCGGCGGCTTACCGCTTTCCTGAAATACTCTGTGCTGCCGGCGGCTTACCGCTTTCCTGAAATACTCTGTGCTGCCGGGGCTTACCGCTTTCTTAAAATACTCTGTGCTGCCGGGGCTTACCGCTTTCCTGAAATACTCTGTGCTGCCGGGGCTTACCGCTTTCCTGAAATACTCTGTGCTGCCGGCGGCTTACCGCTTTCCTGAAATACTCTGTGCTGCCGGCGGCTTACCGCTTTCCTGAAATACTCTGTGCTGCCGGCGGCTTACCGCTTTCCTGAAATACTCTGTGCTGCCGGGGCTTACCGCTTTCCTGAAATACTCTGTGCTGCCGGCGGCTTACCGCTTTCCTGAAATACTCTGTGCTGCTGGGGGTTACTGCTTTCCTGAAATACTCTGTGCTGCCGGGGCTTACCGCTTTCCTGAAATACTCTGTGCTGCTGGGGGTTACCGCTTTCCTGAAATACTCTGTGCTGCCGGGGCTCACCGCTTTCCTGAAATACTCTGTGCTGCCGGTGGCTTACCGCTTTCCTGAAATACTCTGTGCTGCCGGGGCTTACCGCTTTCTTAAAATACTCTGTGCTGCCGGGGCTTACCGCTTTCCTGAAATACTCTGTGCTGCCGGGGCTTACCGCTTTCCTGAAATACTCTGTGCTGCCGGCGGCTTACCGCTTTCCTGAAATACTCTGTGCTGCCGGCGGCTTACCACTTTCCTGAAATACTCTGTGCTGCCGGGGCTTACCGCTTTCCTGAAATACTCTGTGCTGCCGGGGCTTACCGCTTTCCTGAAATACTCTGTGCTGCCGGGGCTTACCGCTTTCCTGAAATACTCTGTGCTGCCGGGGCTTACCGCTTTCCTGAAATACTCTGTGCTGCCGGCGGCTTACCGCTTTCCTGAAATACTCTGTGCTGCTGGGGGTTACTGCTTTCCTGAAATACTCTGTGCTGCCGGGGCTTACCGCTTTCCTGAAATACTCTGTGCTGCTGGGGGTTACCGCTTTCCTGAAATACTCTGTGCTGCCGGGGCTCACCGCTTTCCTGAAATACTCTGTGCTGCCGGTGGCTTACCGCTTTCCTGAAATACTCTGTGCTGCCGGGGCTTACCGCTTTCCTGAAATACTCTGTGCTGCCGGGGCTTACCGCTTTCCTGAAATACTCTGTGCTGCCGGGGCTTACCGCTTTCCTGAAATACTCTGTGCTGCCGGGGCTTACCGCTTTCCTGAAATACTCTGTGCTGCCGGGGCTTACCGCTTTCCTGAAATACTCTGTGCTGCCGGGGATTACCGCTTTCCTGAAATACTCTGTGCTGCTGGGGGTTACCGCTTTCCTGAAATACTCTGTGCTGCCGGGGCTTATCGCTTTCCTGAAATACTCTGTGCTGCCGGGGCTTACCGCTTTCCTGAAATACTCTGTGCTGCCGGTGGCTTACCGCTTTCCTGAAATACTCTGTGCTGCTGGGGGTTACCGCTTTCCTGAAATACTCTGTGCTGCCGGTGGCTTACCGCTTTCCTGAAATACTCTGTGCTGCCGGGGCTTACCGCTTTCCTGAAATACTCTGTGCTGCCGGTGGCTTACCGTTTTCCTGAAATACTCTGTGCTGCCGGGGCTCACCACTTTCCTGAAATACTCTGTGCTGCCGGGGCTTACTGCTTTCTTAAAATACTCTGTGCTGCCGGGGCTTACCGCTTTCCTGAAATACTCTGTGCTGCCGGGGCTTACCGCTTTCCTGAAATACTCTGTGCTGCCGGCGGCTTACCGCTTTCCTGAAATACTCTGTGCTGCCGGCGGCTTACCGCTTTCCTGAAATACTCTGTGCTGCCGGGGCTTACCGCTTTCCTGAAATACTCTGTGCTGCCAGGGGCTCACCGCTTTCCTGAAATACTCTGTGCTGCCGGCGGCTTACCGCTTTCCTGAAATACTCTGTGCTGCCGGGGCTCACCGCTTTCCTGAAATACTCTGTGCTGCCAGGGGCTCACCGCTTTCCTGAAATACTCTGTGCTGCCGGCGGCTTACCGCTTTCCTGAAATACTCTGTGCTGCCAGGGGCTCACCGCTTTCCTGAAATACTCTGTGCTGCCAGGGGCTTACCGCTTTCCTGAAATACTCTGTGCTGCCGGGGCTTACCGCTTTCCTGAAATACTCTGTGCTGCTGGGGGTTACTGCTTTCCTGAAATACTCTGTGCTGCCGGGGCTTACCGCTTTCCTGAAATACTCTGTGCTGCTGGGGGTTACCGCTTTCCTGAAATACTCTGTGCTGCCGGGGCTCACCGCTTTCCTGAAATACTCTGTGCTGCCGGTGGCTTACCGCTTTCCTGAAATACTCTGTGCTGCCGGGGCTTACCGCTTTCCTGAAATACTCTGTGCTGCCGGGGCTTACCGCTTTCCTGAAATACTCTGTGCTGCCGGGGCTTACCGCTTTCCTGAAATACTCTGTGCTGCCGGGGATTACCGCTTTCCTGAAATACTCTGTGCTGCTGGGGCTCACCGCTTTCCTGAAATACTCTGTGCTGCCGGGGCTCACCGCTTTCCTGAAATACTCTGTGCTGCCGGTGGCTTACCGCTTTCCTGAAATACTCTGTGCTGCCGGGGCTTACCGCTTTCCTGAAATACTCTGTGCTGCCGGGGCTTACCGCTTTCCTGAAATACTCTGTGCTGCCGGGGCTTACCGCTTTCCTGAAATACTCTGTGCTGCCGGGGATTACCGCTTTCCTGAAATACTCTGTGCTGCCGGGGCTTACCGCTTTCCTGAAATACTCTGTGCTGCCAGTGGCTTACCGCTTTCCTGAAATACTCTGTGCTGCCGGTGGCTTACCGCTTTCCTGAAATACTCTGTGCTGCCAGGGGCTCACCGCTTTCCTGAAATACTCTGTGCTGCCGGGGCTTACCGCTTTCCTGAAATACTCTGTGCTGCCGGTGGCTTACCGCTTTCCTGAAATACTCTGTGCTGCCGGGGCTTATCGCTTTCCTGAAATACTCTGTGCTGCCGGGGCTTACCGCTTTCCTGAAATACTCTGTGCTGCCGGTGGCTTACCGTTTTCCTGAAATACTCTGTGCTGCCGGGGCTCACCACTTTCCTGAAATACTCTGTGCTGCCGGGGCTTACCGCTTTCTTAAAATACTCTGTGCTGCCGGGGCTTACCGCTTTCCTGAAATACTCTGTGCTGCCGGGGCTTACCGCTTTCCTGAAATACTCTGTGCTGCCGGCGGCTTACCGCTTTCCTGAAATACTCTGTGCTGCCGGCGGCTTACCGCTTTCCTGAAATACTCTGTGCTGCCGGGGCTTACCGCTTTCCTGAAATACTCTGTGCTGCCAGGGGCTCACCACTTTCCTGAAATACTCTGTGCTGCCGGCGGCTTACCGCTTTCCTGAAATACTCTGTGCTGCCAGGGGCTCACCGCTTTCCTGAAATACTCTGTGCTGCCAGGGGCTCACCGCTTTCCTGAAATACTCTGTGCTGCCAGGGGCTTACCGCTTTCCTGAAATACTCTGTGCTGCCAGGGCTTACCGCTTTCCTGAAATACTCTGTGCTGCCAGGGGCTCACCGCTTTCCTGAAATACTCTGTGCTGCCAGGGGCTCACCGCTTTCCTGAAATACTCTGTGCTGCCGGCGGCTTACCGCTTTCCTGAAATACTCTGTGCTGCCGGCGGCTTACCGCTTTCCTGAAATACTCTGTGCTGCCAGGGGGTTACCGCTTTCCTGAAATACTCTGTGCTGCCAGGGCTTACCGCTTTCCTGAAATACTCTGTGCTGCCGGGGCTTACCGCTTTCCTGAAATACTCTGTGCTGCCAGGGGCTCACCTCTTTCCTGAAATACTCTGTGCTGCCGGCGGCTTACCGCTTTCCTGAAATACTCTGTGCTGCCGGGGCTTACCGCTTTCCTGAAATACTCTGTGCTGCCGGCGGCTTACCGCTTTCCTGAAATACTCTGTGCTGCCGGCGGCTTACCGCTTTCCTGAAATACTCTGTGCTGCCAGGGGCTCACCGCTTTCCTGAAATACTCTGTGCTGCCAGGGGCTCATCGCTTTCCTGAAATACTCTGTGCTGCCAGGGGCTCACCGCTTTCCTGAAATACTCTGTGCTGCCGGCGGCTTACCGCTTTCCTGAAATACTCTATGCTGCCAGGGGCTCACCGCTTTCCTGAAATACTCTGTGCTGCCAGGGGCTCACCGCTTTCCTGAAATACTCTGTGCTGCCAGGGGCTCACCGCTTCCCTGAAATACTCTGTGCTGCCAGGGGCTCACCGCTTTCCTGAAATACTCTGTGCTGCCAGGGGCTCACCGCTTTCCTGAAATACTCTGTGCTGCCAGGGCTTACCGCTTTCCTGAAATACTCTGTGCTGCCGGGGCTTACCGCTTTCCTGAAATACTCTGTGCTGTCAGGGGCTCACCTCTTTCCTGAAATACTCTGTGCTGCCGGCGGCTTACCGCTTTCCTGAAATACTCTGTGCTGCTGGGGCTTACCGCTTTCCTGAAATACTCTGTGCTGCCGGCGGCTTACCGCTTTCCTGAAATACTCTGTGCTGCCGGCGGCTTACCGCTTTCCTGAAATACTCTGTGCTGCCAGGGGCTCATCGCTTTCCTGAAATACTCTGTGCTGCCAGGGGCTCACCGCTTTCCTGAAATACTCTGTGCTGCCGGCGGCTTACCGCTTTCCTGAAATACTCTGTGCTGCCGGGGCTTACCGCTTTCCTGAAATACTCTGTGCTGCCGGGGCTTACCGCTTTCCTGAAATACTCTGTGCTGCCAGGGCTTACCGCTTTCCTGAAATACTCTGTGCTGCCGGCGGCTTACCGCTTCCCTGAAATACTCTGTGCTGCCGGGGCTCACCGCTTTCCTGAAATACTCTGTGCTGCCGGCGGCTTACCGCTTTCCTGAAATACTCTGTGCTGCCGGCGGCTTACCGCTTTCCTGAAATACTCTGTGCTGCCGGCGGCTTACCGCTTTCCTGAAATACTCTGTGCTGCCAGGGGCTCACCGCTTCCCTGAAATACTCTGTGCTGCCGGGGCTCACTGCTTCCCTGAAATACTCTGTGCTGCCGGTGGCTCACCGCTTCCCTGAAATACTCTGTGCTGCCGGCGGCTTACCGCTTTCCTGAAATACTCTGTGCTGCCAGGGGCTCACCGCTTCCCTGAAATACTCTGTGCTGCCGGGGCTCACTGCTTCCCTGAAATACTCTGTGCTGCCGGTGGCTCACCGCTTTCCTGAAATACTCTGTGCTGCCGGGGCTTACCGCTTTCCTGAAATACTCTGTGCTGCCAGGGGCTCACCGCTTCCCTGAAATACTCTGTGCTGCCGGCGGCTTACCGCTTCCCTGAAATACTCTGTGCTGCTGGGGGTTACCACTTTCCTGAAATACTCTGTGCTGCCGGCGGCTTACCGCTTCCCTGAAATACTCTGTGCTGCCGGGGCTTACCGCTTCCCTGAAATACTCTGTGCTGAGGGGGCTTACCGCTTCCCTGAAATACTCTGTGCTGAGGGGGCTTACCGCTTCCCTGAAATACTCTGTGCTGAGGGGGCTTATCGCTTCCCTGAAATACTCTGTGCTGCCGGTGGCTCACCGCTTCCCTGAAATACTCTGTGCTGCCGGCGGCTTACCGCTTTCCTGAAATACTCTGTGCTGCCGGGGCTCACCGCTTTCCTGAAATACTCTGTGCTGCCGGCGGCTTACCGCTTCCCTGAAATACTCTGTGCTGCTGGGGGTTACCACTTTCCTGAAATACTCTGTGCTGCCGGCGGCTTACCGCTTCCCTGAAATACTCTGTGCTGCCTGGGCTTACCGCTTCCCTGAAATACTCTGTGCTGCCGGGGCTTACCGCTTCCCTGAAATACTCTGTGCTGAGGGGGCTTATCGCTTCCCTGAAATACTGTGTGCTTGGGTTAGAAACAGCATCTTCTAGCCTCTGGCCGCCTACAAGACTCTGACGTCCCTCTGCTGAATTACTCTGTGCTGCTGGAAAAGTATTTAGATCTGAGGGTCCTCAGTGGTTGATACCTTTTAATGGCGAACTGAAAAGATGGTGACAAGTCGCAGCTTTCGAGACTACTCAGGTCTCTTCATCAGGCAGAAAATTCTACAAAATCTGAAGAATTACATATTTATACACAAGACAGCACAGAAATAATGCAATAGATAAGACAAGTGATGTGAAGCAGAACTATCAGTACAGGATCCCAGGTACTCTCCGCTGCATCACATCTAATGGGGTGTACTTAATTATTTGTACTAAATGTCCAGCTGGGGGTCTGTATGTGGGGGAGACCGGGCAAAAACTGAAAACAAGGATGAATTCTCACCACCGCACAATAAAAGATAAAAGAATAGATCTACCTGTGGCAAAACACTTTTGTATGCCTGGTCATAGCATCATGGATATGAAATTACTGGTATTAAAAGGTAACTTCACATCTCAGAGAGAGAGGAGGGTCTGGGAGTATAAACTGGTGACACACTGAGTGCAGGGATGAATGTGTTGCATGGATTTATGTCTTTCTACATCAACTAAGGAATGTGCTCCTCAGACCTTGTGGGGGGCATCACACAACACAGAACCAGATCCCAATCAGAGGACTATAAAACTTTCACACTCCTTATCTATGACCTCTTCCAACATTTATGGCCACCACTGTTATTCCCAGTCCCATACTGATAGTTCTGCTTCCCGTCACTTGTCTTAGCTATTGCGTTATTCCTGTGTCCTGTTGTGTATAAATATGTGACTCTTCAGATTTTGTATTAGTCTAGCCTGATGAAGAGACCTGAGTAGTCTCAAAAGCTGCAATGTGCTACCATCTTTTCAGTTAGCCATTAAAAGGTATCAACCACTGAGGACTCTCAGATCTAAATATTTTTCTATCTACTGGCTAACACGGTACAAAGATATATATCTTTCCTGTATCAGTATGGGAGAGGAATATTGGAACAGGTTATAGATAAGAAGTGTGAAAGTTTTATTGTCCTGTGATTGGGGTCTGGTTCTGTGTTGTGATGCCCCCACAAGGTCTGAGGAGCAAATTCTTTAGTTGATGTAGAAAGACATAAATCCATGTGACACATTCATTCCTGCACTGAGTGTGTCACCGGTTGTCACCAGTTTATACTCCCAGACCCTTCTCTCTCTCTGGGATTTGAAGTTACCTTTTAATACCTTTTACTGCTGGTATACGCGTCTTCTTCCACTAAGAAGCTCTCAATCTGTGACCTTCCCTAAGACAAGTACACTCCTCTCCTGAAATGCTCTGTGCTGCTGGCAGATCCTACCTTACCCGCTATGTAACTTTCTGTCTGTGATCCGCCACATACTGTATACACTTCTATCCTGAAATACTCTGTGCTGCTGGTCTCCTGCTCTTTCCAGTCCTTGACCTCCCCCTACATGTCACCGTTTCTCCGCAGCCCTGTCCTCACTGACATCACATGAAGGGACCGGACACTGACCCACACGCTTAGCACATGCCTCGCCTGAAATACTCTGTGCTGCTGGTCTCCGGCTCTTTCCAGTCCTTGACCTCCCCCTACATATCACCATTTCCCCGCAGCCCTGTCCTCACTGACATCACATGAAGAGACCGGACACTGACCCACAAGCTTAGCACATGCCTCGCCTGAAGTACTCTGTGCTGCTGATCTCCTGCTCTTACCAGTCCTTGACCTCCCCCTACATGTCACCGTTTCCCCGCAGCCCTGTCCTCACTGACATCACATGAAGGGACGGAACACTGACCCACACGCTTAGCACATGCCTCGCCTGAAATACTCTGTGCTGCTGGTCTCCGGCTCTTTCCAGTCCTTGACCTCCCCCTACATGTCACCATTTCCCCGCAGCCCTGTCCTCACCGACATCACATGAAGAGACCGGACACTGACCCACAAGCTTAGCACATGCCTCGCCTGAAGTACTCTGTGCTGCTGATCTCCTGCTCTTACTAGTCCTTGACCTCCTCCTACATGTCACCGTTTCCCCGCAGCCCTGTCCTCACTGACATCACATGAAGGGACAGAACACTGACCCACACGCTTAGCACATGCCTCGCCTGAAGTACTCTGTGCTGCTGATCTCCTGCTCTTACCAGTCCTTGACCTCCCCCTACATGTCACCATTTCCCCGCAGCCCTGTCCTCACTGACATCACATGAAGAGACCGGACACTGACCCACAAGCTTAGCACATGCCTCGCCTGAATTACTCTGTGCTGCTGATCTCCTGCTCTTACCAGTCCTTGACCCCCCCCTACATGTCATCGTTTCCCCGCAGCCCTGCCCTCACTGACATTACATGAAGGCAGCGGACACTGACCCACATGCTTAGCACATGCCTCTCCTGAAATACTTTGTGCTGCAGTTGAAGAAATATGTAGATACAATGAAGCTGACGGCATGGCGATGCGCAGTTAGATATCACCCCGTGCGGTAGATGACGCTGCCTTGTACTGAGCGGTCAGTGTCAGCGCAGACTACAGTACAGGCACAAGAACACAAGCGCTGCAGTGAAGACTGACACAATGAATGGAGATCCTCACTGATCCTGAGCCGCCACCTCTTCTCCATTTACAGCCAGAGCTGCACTCACCGTTCTGCCAGAGGCCTCTGCTCTCACCAATATCTGATCGATGGTATCTGCCACCTGCAGAATTATGGCTGCAGCTCTGGAGGTGACTGGCGAATGTGCCATGACGCCCCCCATAGATGATGGCTGCCTACCTTGCCCGGCTTGCTGGTGTAATTGAAGGCGTAGACCTCCTCAATGTCCCTGTCAACATGTCCAGAGTAAAACTTGCCGATCTGCGCCGGTTTAATGTCTGTCGGCCGGCTGACTCCACTGGCGAACTGCGCCAATGTTATAAAGATGAGGAACCCCGGGCAGGAGACGGGCGACACTACAACCCCCATCATCCTGAGGAGGCCTGACCCACACTGTCGTCACAGCAGATGGCGGCGCCTCTCCATGGAGTGGAACAGTCCAATACTAATAAATATCTGGTCGCAGCCGCTCCGGATCATAACATGTCTGCAAAACAGGGGGGAAATGTATCAGTGCGGTGTCTATGGCTCCATCATACATCATCCCAAATATCACACACAGTGGGCACATCATCACATCATCATACATACAGTGTGCACATCACCACATCATCATACATACAGTGTGCACATCACCACATCATCATCCACACAGTGTACACATCACCACATCATCATCCATACAGTGTGCACATCACCACATCATCATCCATACAGTGTGCACATCACCACATCATCATCCATACAGTGTGCACATCACCACATCATCATCCACACAGTGTGCACATCACCACATCATCATCCACACAGTGTGCACATCACCACATCATCATCCATACAGTGTGCACATCACCACATCATCATCCACACAGTGTGCACATCACCACATCATCATCCACACAGTGTGCACATCACCACATCATCATCCACACAGTGTGCACATCACCACATCATCATCCATACAGTGGGCACATCACCACATCATCATCCACACAGTGTGCACATCACCACATCATCATCCACACAGTGTGCACATCACCACATCATCATCCACACAGTGTGCACATCACCACATCATCATCCACACAGTGGGCACATCACCACATCATCATCCATACAGTGTGCACATCACCACATCATCATCCACACAGTGTGCACATCACCACATCATCATCCACACAGTGTGCACATCACCACATCATCATCCATACAGTGTGCACATCACCACATCATCATCCACACAGTGTGCACATCACCACATCATCATCCACACAGTGTGCACATCACCACATCATCATCCACACAGTGTGCACATCACCACATCATCATCCACACAGTGTGCACATCACCACATCATCATCCATACAGTGGGCACATCACCACATCATCATCCACACAGTGTGCACATCACCACATCATCATCCACACAGTGTGCACATCATCATCCATACAGTGGGCACATCACCACATCATCATCCACACAGTGTGCACATCACCACATCATCATCCACACAGTGGGCACATCACCACATCATCATCCATACAGTGTACACATCACCACATCATCATCCATACAGTGTGCACATCACCACATCATCATCCATACAGTGTGCACATCACCACATCATCATCCACACAGTGTGCACATCACCACATCATCATCCATACAGTGGGCACATCACCACATCATCATCCACACAGTGTGCACATCACCACATCATCATCCATACAGTGTGCACATCACCACATCATCATCCACACAGTGTGCACATCACCACATCATCATCCACACAGTGTGCACATCACCACATCATCATCCACACAGTGTGCACATCACCACATCATCATCCACACAGTGTGCACATCACCACATCATCATCATCCATACAGTGGGCACATCACCACATCATCATCCACACAGTGTGCACATCACCACATCATCATCCACACAGTGTGCACATCACCACATCATCATCCATACAGTGGGCACATCACCACATCATCATCCACACAGTGTGCACATCACCACATCATCATCCACACAGTGGGCACATCACCACATCATCATCCATACAGTGTACACATCACCACATCATCATCCATACAGTGTGCACATCACCACATCATCATCCATACAGTGTGCACATCACCACATCATCATCCACACAGTGTGCACATCACCACATCATCATCCATACAGTGGGCACATCACCACATCATCATCCATACAGTGTACACATCACCACATCATCATCCATACAGTGTGCACATCGCCACATCATCATCCATACAGTGTGCACATCACCACATCATCATCCACACAGTGTGCACATCACCACATCATCATCCATACAGTGGGCACATCACCACATCATCATCCACACAGTGTGCACATCACCACATCATCATCCATACAGTGGGCACATCACCACATCATCATCCACACAGTGGGCACATCACCACATCATCATCCACACAGTGTGCACATCACCACATCATCATCCACACAGTGTGCACATCACCACATCATCATCCGTACAGTGTGCACATCACCACATCATCATCCACACAGTGTGCACATCACCACATCATCATCCATACAGTGGGCACATCACCACATCATCATCCACACAGTGGGCACATCACCACATCATCATCCATACAGTGTACACATCACCACGTCATCATCCATACAGTGTGCACATCGCCACATCATCATCCATACAGTGTGCACATCACCACATCATCATCCATACAGTGTGCACATCACCACATCATCATCCATACAGTGTGCACATCATCATCCATACAGTATTCACATCACATCATCATCCATACAGTGTGCACATCACCGCATCATCATCCATACAGTGTGCACATCATCATCCACACAGTATTCACATCACATCATCCATACAGTGTGCACATCACCGCATCATCATACATACAGTGTGCCCATCACCACATCATCCATACAGTGTGCCCATCACCACATCATCATCCATACAGTGTGCACATCACCACATCATCATCCATACAGTGTACACATCACCACATCATCATCCATACAGTGTGCACATCACCACATCATCATCCATACAGTGTGCACATCATCATCCATACAGTATTCACATCACATCATCATCCATACAGTGTGCACATCACCGCATCATCATCCATACAGTGTGCACATCATCATCCATACAGTATTCACATCACATCATCCATACAGTGTGCACATCACCGCATCATCATACATACAGTGTGCCCATCACCACATCATCCATACAGTGTGCCCATCACCACATCATCATCCATACAGTGTGCACATCACCACATCATCATCCACACAGTGTGCACATCATCATCCATACAGTGTGCACATCATCATCCATACAGTATTCACATCACATCATCATCCATACAGTGTGCACATCACCACATCATCATCCATACAGTGTGCACATCACCACATCATCATCCATACAGTGTGCACATCATCATCCATACAGTATTCACATCACATCATCATCCATACAGTGTGCACATCACCGCATCATCATCCATACAGTGTGCACATCATCATCCATACAGTATTCACATCACATCATCCATACAGTGTGCACATCACCGCATCATCATACATACAGTGTGCCCATCACCACATCATCCATACAGTGTGCCCATCACCACATCATCATCCATACAGTGTGCACATCACCACATCATCATCCACACAGTGTGCACATCATCATCCATACAGTGTGCACATCATCATCCATACAGTATTCACATCACATCATCATCCATACAGTGTGCACATCACCACATCATCATCCACACAGTGTGCACATCACCACATCATCATCCATACAGTGGGCACATCACCACATCATCATCCATACAGTGTACACATCACCACATCATCATCCATACAGTGTGCACATCGCCACATCATCATCCATACAGTGTGCACATCACCACATCATCATCCACACAGTGTGCACATAACCACATCATCATCCATACAGTGGGCACATCACCACATCATCATCCACACAGTGTGCACATCACCACATCATCATCCATACAGTGGGCACATCACCACATCATCATCCACACAGTGGGCACATCACCACATCATCATCCACACAGTGTGCACATCACCACATCATCATCCACACAGTGTGCACATCACCACATCATCATCCGTACAGTGTGCACATCACCACATCATCATCCACACAGTGTGCACATCACCACATCATCATCCATACAGTGGGCACATCACCACATCATCATCCACACAGTGGGCACATCACCACATCATCATCCATACAGTGTACACATCACCACGTCATCATCCATACAGTGTGCACATCGCCACATCATCATCCATACAGTGTGCACATCACCACATCATCATCCATACAGTGTGCACATCACCACATCATCATCCATACAGTGTGCACATCATCATCCATACAGTATTCACATCACATCATCATCCATACAGTGTGCACATCACCGCATCATCATCCATACAGTGTGCACATCATCATCCACACAGTATTCACATCACATCATCCATACAGTGTGCACATCACCGCAACATCATACATACAGTGTGCCCATCACCACATCATCCATACAGTGTGCCCATCACCACATCATCATCCATACAGTGTGCACATCACCACATCATCATCCATACAGTGTACACATCACCACATCATCATCCATACAGTGTGCACATCACCACATCATCATCCATACAGTGTGCACATCATCATCCATACAGTATTCACATCACATCATCATCCATACAGTGTGCACATCACCGCATCATCATCCATACAGTGTGCACATCATCATCCATACAGTATTCACATCACATCATCCATACAGTGTGCACATCACCGCATCATCATACATACAGTGTGCCCATCACCACATCATCCATACAGTGTGCCCATCACCACATCATCATCCATACAGTGTGCACATCACCACATCATCATCCACACAGTGTGCACATCATCATCCATACAGTGTGCACATCATCATCCATACAGTATTCACATCACATCATCATCCATACAGTGTGCACATCACCACATCATCATCCATACAGTGTGCACATCATCATCCATACACTATTCACATCACATCATCATCCATACAGTGTGCACATCACCGCATCATCATACATACAGTGTGCCCATCACCACATCATCCATAGTGTGCACATCACCACATCATCCATACAGTGTGCACATCACCACATCATCATCCATACAGTGTGCACATCACCACATCATCATCCACACAGTGTGCACATCATCATCCATACACTATTCACATCACATCATCATCCATACAGTGTGCACGTCACCACATCATCATCCATACAGTGTGCACATCATCATCCATACAGTATTCACATCACATCATCCATACAGTGTGCACATCATCATCCATACAGTATTCACATCACATCATCCATACAGTGTGCACATCACCGCATCATCATACATACAGTGTGCCCATCACCACATCATCCATAGTGTGCACATCACCGCATCATCATACATACAGTGTGCCCATCACCACATCATCCATAGTGTGCACATCACCACATCATCCATACAGTGTGCACATCACCACATCATCATCCATACAGTGTGCACATCACCACATCATCATACATACAGTGTGCACATCATCATCCATACAGTATTCACATCACATCATCCATACAGTGTGCACATCATCATCCATACAGTATTCACATCACATCATCCATACAGTGTGCACATCACCGCATCATCATACATACAGTGTGCCCATCACCACATCATCCATAGTGTGCACATCACCGCATCATCATACATACAGTGTGCACATCACCACATCATCATCCACACAGTGTGCACATCATCACATCATCATATATACAGTGTGCACATCACCACATCATCATCCATACAGTGTGCACATCACCACATCATCATCCATACAGTGTGCACATCACCACATCATCATCCACACAGTGTGCACATCATCATCCATGCAGTATTCAAATCACATCATCATCCATACAGTGTGCACATCACCACATCATCATCCATACAGTTTGCACATCATCATCCATACAGTATTCACATCACATCATCCATACAGTGTGCACATCACCACATCATCATCCATACAGTGTGCACATCACCACATCATCGTCCACACAGTGTGCACATCATCATCCATACAGTATTCACATCACCACATCATCCATACAGTGTGCCCATCACCACATCATCATCCATACAGTGTGCACATCACCACATCATCATCCACACAGTGTGCACATCATCATCCATACAGTATTCACATCACATCATCATCCATACAGTGTGCACATCACCACATCATCATCCATACAGTGTGCACATCACCACATCATCATCCACACAGTGTGCACATCACCACATCATCATCCACACAGTGTGAACATCACCACATCATCCACACAGTGTGCACATCACCACATCATCATCCACACAGTGTGCACATCACCACATCATCATCCATACAGTGGGCACATCACCACATCATCATCCACACAGTGTGCACATCACCACATCATCATCCACACAGTGTGCACATCACCACATCATCATCCACACAGTGGGCACATCACCACATCATCATCCATACAGTGTACACATCACCACATCATCATCCATACAGTGTGCACATCACCACATCATCATCCATACAGTGTGCACATCACCACATCATCATCCACACAGTGTGCACATCACCACATCATCATCCATACAGTGGGCACATCACCACATCATCATCCACACAGTGTGCACATCACCACATCATCATCCACACAGTGTACACATCACCACATCATCATCCATACAGTGTACACATCACCACATCATCATCCATACAGTGTGCACATCGCCACATCATCATCCATACAGTGTGCACATCACCACATCATCATCCACACAGTGTGCACATCACCACATCATCATCCATACAGTGGGCACATCACCACATCATCATCCACACAGTGTGCACATCACCACATCATCATCCATACAGTGGGCACATCACCACATCATCATCCATACAGTGGGCACATCACCACATCATCATCCATACAGTGTGCACATCACCACATCATCATCCATACAGTGTGCACATCACCACATCATCATCCACACAGTGTGCACATCATCATCCATGCAGTATTCAAATCACATCATCATCCATACAGTGTGCACATCACCACATCATCATCCATACAGTTTGCACATCATCATCCATACAGTATTCACATCACATCATCCATACAGTGTGCACATCACCACATCATCATCCATACAGTGTGCACATCACCACATCATCGTCCACACAGTGTGCACATCATCATCCATACAGTATTCACATCACCACATCATCCATACAGTGTGCCCATCACCACATCATCATCCATACAGTGTGCACATCACCACATCATCATCCACACAGTGTGCACATCATCATCCATACAGTATTCACATCACATCATCATCCATACAGTGTGCACATCACCACATCATCATCCATACAGTGTGCACATCACCACATCATCATCCACACAGTGTGCACATCACCACATCATCATCCACACAGTGTGAACATCACCACATCATCCACACAGTGTGCACATCACCACATCATCATCCACACAGTGTGCACATCACCACATCATCATCCATACAGTGGGCACATCACCACATCATCATCCACACAGTGTGCACATCACCACATCATCATCCACACAGTGTGCACATCACCACATCATCATCCACACAGTGGGCACATCACCACATCATCATCCATACAGTGTACACATCACCACATCATCATCCATACAGTGTGCACATCACCACATCATCATCCATACAGTGTGCACATCACCACATCATCATCCACACAGTGTGCACATCACCACATCATCATCCATACAGTGGGCACATCACCACATCATCATCCACACAGTGTGCACATCACCACATCATCATCCACACAGTGTACACATCACCACATCATCATCCATACAGTGTACACATCACCACATCATCATCCATACAGTGTGCACATCGCCACATCATCATCCATACAGTGTGCACATCACCACATCATCATCCACACAGTGTGCACATCACCACATCATCATCCATACAGTGGGCACATCACCACATCATCATCCACACAGTGTGCACATCACCACATCATCATCCATACAGTGGGCACATCACCACATCATCATCCATACAGTGGGCACATCACCACATCATCATCCACACAGTGGGCACATCACCACATCATCATCCACACAGTGTGCACATCACCACATCATCATCCACACAGTGTGCACATCACCACATCATCATCCATACAGTGTGCACATCACCACATCATCATCCACACAGTGTGCACATCACCACATCATCATCCATACAGTGGGCACATCACCACATCATCATCCACACAGTGGGCACATCACCACATCATCATCCATACAGTGTGCACATCGCCACATCATCATCCATACAGTGTGCACATCACCACATCATCATCCATACAGTGTGCACATCACCACATCATCATCCATACAGTGTGCACATCATCATCCATACAGTATTCACATCACATCATCATCCATACAGTGTGCACATCACCGCATCATCATCCATACAGTGTGCACATCATCATCCATACAGTATTCACATCACATCATCCATACAGTGTGCACATCACCGCATCATCATACATACAGTGTGCCCATCACCACATCATCCATACAGTGTGCCCATCACCACATCATCATCCATACAGTGTGCACATCACCACATCATCATCCACACAGTGTGCACATCATCATCCATACAGTATTCAAATCACATCATCATCCATACAGTGTGCACATCATCATCCATACAGTATTCACATCACATCATCCATATAGTGTGCACATCACCACATCATCATATATACAGTGTGCACATCACCACGTCATCATCCATACAGTGTGAACGTCGCCATGTCATCATCCAGTGTGCACATCATCATCCATACAGTATTCACATCACATCATCCATACAGTGGGCACATCACCACATCATCATCCACACAGTGTGCACATCACCACATCACCATCCATACAGTATTCACATCACATCATCCATACAGTGTGCACATCACCACATCATCATATATACAGTGTGCACATCACCACGTCATCATCCATACAGTGTGAACGTCGCCATGTCATCATCCAGTGTGCACATCATCATCCATACAGTATTCACATCACATCATCATCCATACAGTGTGCACATCACCACATCATCATCCACACAGTGTGCACATCATCATCCATACAGTATTCACATCACATCATCCATAGTGTGCACATCACCACATCATCCATACAGTGTGCACATCACCACATCATCATCCATACAGTGTGCACATCACCAGATCATCATCCACACAGTGTGCACATCACCACATCATCATATATACAGTGTGCACATCACCACATCATCATACATACAGTGTGCACATCATCATCCATACAGTATTCACATCACATCATCCATACAGTGTGCACATCATCATCCATACAGTATTCACATCACATCATCATCCATACAGTGTGCACATCATCACCCATACAGTATTCACATCACATCATCCATACAGTGTGCACATCACCGCATCATCATACATACAGTGTGCACATCACCACATCATCATCCATACAGTGTGCACATCACCACATCATCATCCACACAGTGTGCACATCATCACATCATCATATATACAGTGTGCACATCACCACATCATCATCCATACAGTGTGCACATCACCACATCATCATCCATGCAGTGTGCACATCACCACATCATCATCCACACAGTGTGCACATCATCATCCATACAGTATTCAAATCACATCATCATCCATACAGTGTGCACATCATCATCCATACAGTATTCACATCACATCATCCATACAGTGTGCACATCACCGCATCATCATCCACACAGTATTCACATCACATCATCCATACAGTGTGCACATCACCACGTCATCATCCATACAGTGTGAACGTCGCCATGTCATCATCCATACAGTGTGCACATCATCATCCATACAGTATTCACATCACATCATCATCCATACAGTGTGCACATCACCGCATCATCATCCATACAGTGTAAACATCACCACATCATCATACATACAGTGTGCACATCACCACATCATCATCCATACAGTATTCAAATCACATCATCATCCATACAGTGTACACATCACCACATCATCATCCATACAGTGTACACATCACCACATCATCATCCATACAGTGTACACATCACCACATCATCATCCATACAGTGTACACATCACATCATCATCATCCATACAGTGTGCACATCACCACATCATCATCCATACACCATGTTCCAAATTATTATGGAAATGATATTTTTCTCTGATTTTCCTAAGTGGTCGGTGCCAATGACAGTCAGTCTAATAGAAGTCGTCTCCCGGTAGAGCGTAGATGGAATTTTATTGAAGACACCTCCCGATGATAACAGTATAATCTCCACAATGAATGAAACCTCACAAGGCTCCAAATTATTGGGCCCAGGAGAATTTCTAAACATTTGATATGTTGTAAAGAACTGGAAATGCTCCTTGGTGGAATGTGCAGCATTAGGAGGTCACACTCACTGAGCAAAAAAGCTATTTAACCCCAAAAGCTCCTAACAGGCCCAGTTACATGTTAACATAGGAACCCTTCTCTGATGTCACCTTCACAATTCTGGCCTCCATTGAACTTGTGAGTTTTTGGAGAGTTTCTGCTTGGATTTCTTCACCTCCCAGAGCTGCTGTTTTGATGTGACTGGCCTCCCACCCTCATAGATCTTTGGCTTGATGAGACTCCAAAGGTTCTCCATAGGGTTGAGGTCAGGGGAAGATGGTGGCCACACCATGAGTTTATCTCCTTTTATGCCTATAGCAGTCAATGACTCGGAGGTCTTCTTTGCAGCATGAGATGGTGCATTGTCATGCATGAAGATGATTTTGCTCCTGAAGGCACGGTTCTGCTTTTTATACCATGGAAGACAGCTGTCAGTCAGAAACTTGATATACTTTGCAGAGGTCATTTTCACACCTTCAGGAACCTTAAAGAGCCCTACCAGCTGTTTCCCCATGATTCCGGCCCAAAGCATGACTCCTCCACCTCCTTGCTGACGTCGCAGCCTTGTTGGGACATAGCGGCCATCCACCAACCATCCACTACTCCATCCACCTGGACCATCCAGGGTTGCTCGACACTCATCAGTAAACAAGACTGTTTGAAAATTCATGTATGTCTGGGCCCACTGCAACCATTTCTGCTTGTGAACACTGTTTAGGGGTGGCTGAATAGTAGGTTTATGCACCACAGCAAGCCTTTGAAGGATCGTACACCTTGAGGTTCGAGGGACTCCAGAGGCACCAGCAGCTTTAAATATCTGTTTGCTGGTTTGTAATGGCTTTTTAGCAGCTATTCTCTTAATCCGATGACCTTGCCTGGCCGAAACCTTCCTCATTCTGCCTTTATCTGCACGAAGACGTCTGTGCTCAGAATCAGCCACAAATCTCTTAACAGTACGATGACCACGCTTACATTTTCGGGAAATATCTAATGTTTTCATCCCTTCACCAAGGCATTGCACTATTTGATGCTTTTCGGCAGCAGAGAGATCCTTTTTCTTTCCCATGTTACTTGAAAACTGTGTCCTGCTCAATAGTGTAGAACATCCAGTTTTCCTTTTATTGGGCTCACATGATTATCACAGGTATCGGAGATTGATTTCAGTGATCCAAAGAAGCCTGAGACACAATACCAGCAATGGCTTTCATTAAAAAAAAACACTATGACACTTAAAACCAATTTGCATAATAATTTGGGACATGGTGTACAGTGTGCACGTCATCATACATCCAGCGTGCACATCACCACACACACTGCTCATGTCATCGTGTATACGCATATTATCACATATCACACATACAGCACACATCATCAGGCGGTCACACACGTATCAGGGCCCCTGCAGGGATTTGCCTCCTCTCTGCTGTCTGCACTCACCTGTCCCTCTGGGCTCCTGTCCCTGGCGCTCAGGACTCAGCCGACCACCATCCCCCGAGCCCAAGATGCCACCACCAAGACAGCAGCACAGGGTGCAGCCAGGACACTGCCCTGCCGCATCCGGATTGGCTGCTCGTGTCCAGAGAGAGGACAACAGACCAATCACTGCAGACTCTTCTGCTACATTGTTCCCACAATTTAATTCTGAAAGGTGTAAGGTACAGAGGAGTCAGAGCAGAGACTGTGCCGCCACCTGCTGGCGAGAGAGGAAATTACACCAGATTACAACGGATTCATACAGCCCAATGTCCGAGGTACTTATGACTGTGATAAACCATGACAAAACTATAATACTGCTCCTATATGCAAGAATATAGCTACTACAATACTACCCCTATGTAGAAAAATATAATTACTATACTGCCCCTATGTACAAGAATATAACTACTATAATACTGCTCCTATGTACAAGAATATAACTTCTATAATACTGCCCCTATGTACAGGAATATAACTACTATAATACTGCCCCTATATACAAGAATATAACTTCTATAATACTGCCCCTATGTACAAGAATATAACTACTATAATACTGCCCCTATGTACAAGAATATAACTACTATAATACTGCTCCCTATGTACAAGAATATAACTACTATAATACTGCCCCTATGTACAAGAAAATAACTACTATAATACTGCCCCTATGTACAAGAATATAACTACTATAATACTGCTCCCTATGTACAAGAATATAACTACTATAATACTGCCCCTATGTACAAGAATATAACTACTATTATACTGCCCCTATATACAAGAATATAACTACTATAATACTGCTCCTATGTACAAGAATATAACTACTATAATACTGCCCCTATGTACAAGAATATAACTACTATAATACTGCTCCCTATGTACAAGAATATAACTACTATAATACTGCCCCTATGTACAAGAATATAACTACTATAATACTGCCCCTATGTACAAGAATATAACTACTATTATACTGCCCCTATATACAAGAATATAACTTCTATAATACTGCCCCTATGTACAAGAATATAACTACTATAATACTGCTCCCTATGTACAAGAATATAACTACTATAATACTGCCCCTATGTACAAGAATATAACTACTATAATACTGCCCCTATGTACAGGAATATAACTACTATAATACTGCCCCTATATACAAGAATATAACTTCTATAATACTGCCCCTATGTACAAGAATATAACTACTATAATACTGCCCCTATGTACAAGAATATAACTACTATAATACTGCCCCTATGTACAAGAATATAACTACTATTATACTGCCCCTATATACAAGAATATAACTACTATAATACTGCTCCTATGTTCAAGAATATAACTACTATAATACTGCTCCTATGTACAAGAATATAACTACTATAATACTGCTCCTATGTACAAGAATATAACTACTATAATACTGCTCCCTATGTACAAGAATATAACTACTATAATACTGCTCCTATGTTCAAGAATATAACTACTATAATACTGCTCCTATGTACAAGAATATAACTACTATAATACTGCCCCTATGTACAAGAATATAACTACTATAATACTGCTCCTATGTTCAAGAATATAACTACTATAATACTGCTCCTATGTACAAGAATATAACTACTATAATACTGCCCCTATGTACAAGAATATAACTACTATAATACTGCTCCTATATTCAAGAATATAACTACTATAATACTGCCCCTATGTACAAGAATATAACTACTATAATACTGCTCCTATGTACAAGAATATAACTACTATAATACTGCCCCTATGTACAAGAATATAACTACTATAATACTGCTCCCTATGTACAAGAATATAACTACTATAATACTGCCCCTATGTACAAGAAAATAACTACTATAATACTGCTCCTATGTTCAAGAATATAACTACTATAATACTGCTCCTATGTACAAGAATATAACTACTATAATACTGCCCCTATGTACAAGAATATAACTACTATAATACTGCCCCTATGTACAAGAATATAACTACTATAATACTGCCCTTATATACAAGAATATAACTACTATAATACTGCTCCTATGTACAAGAATGTAACTACTATAATACTGCCCCTATGTACAAGAATATAACTACTATAATACTGCCCTTATATACAAGAATATAACTACTATAATACTGCCCCTATGTACAAGAATATAACTACTATAATACTGCCCTTATATACAAAAATATAACTACTATAATACTGCCCCTATATACAAGAATATAACTACTATAATACTGCCCTTATATACAAGAATATAACTACTATAATACTGCCCCTATGTACAAGAATATAACTACTATAATACTGCTCCTATGTACAAGAATATAACTACTATAATACTGCCCCTATATACAAGAATATAACTACTATAATACTGCTCCTATGTACAAGAATATAACTACTATAATACTGCCCCTATGTACAAGAACTTAACTACTATAATACTGCCCCCTATGTACAAGAATATAACTACTATAATACTGCCCCCTATGTACAAGAATATAACTACTATAATACTGCCCCTATGTACAAGAATATAACTACTATAATACTGCCCCCTATGTACAAGAATATAACTACTATAATACTGCTCCTATGTACAAGAATATAACTACTATAATACTGCCCCCTATGTACAAGAATATAACTACTATAATACTGCCCCTATGTACAAGAATATAACTACTATAATACTGTCCCTATGTACAAGAATATAACTACTATAATGCTGCCCCCTATGTACAAGAATATAACTACTATAATACTGCCCCTATGAACAAGAATATAACTACTATAATACTGCCCCCTATGTACAAGAATATAACTACTATAATACTGGTCCTATGTACAAGAGTGTGATGGTGTGATATGTTATGTGGATATCATTTTTTGTATATTCCTATTTTTCTATTTCAGTTATTTTCATAGTGTTTTTCTTATTACATTGTAAGTCTACAGCCTAACTGTATCTGTCTCTTGATGACCCCCTGTGGTGCATTAATCCCTAAGGCTCTTTGTTCTCCTCTGGGGGGCCTGGAAACCGCCTCAACTTTTTTGACTACCCCTGGACAAGGAAGGGGGTGGGGGGAAGAACAGCAGCTGGACAGGTCAGTTCCGGTGTGGACAGGATCGTGTTCAGACAGCACTTCAGAGAGAGAAGGACCCATTTTTATCCTCTGGTGCTAGAGTTGTGGAATATCGTTTCCCTGGACATTTTATCCTGATACTGGACTGCATGCTTATTCTGGACTATCTTATCCTTTGTGTGGTGGACTGAATATGGACCTTTTCGTATTTTTGCCTGAATAAAGGTCTTGGAATTGTTCACTCTTCGCTTGCTCTGTTGATTGTGTGATACCAGAGAAGGACCCCGTGACAACTGGTGGCAGCAGTGGGATCAAGAGAGCGTAACCCTATGGAGAACCACCCACAGAGTGAGTACAGAAATTGGACTGTATGCAGTTTACAGGAGAGAGCCAGAGACCTGGGCCTGAACTACCAGGGACTGACTAAAGAGGCCTTAATCGTTCTACTGGTGGGCGCTAGCCCGGCCACCTCCTCCCAGATGTCTGAAGGACGAGCACTGGAGACAGGGATCCCCTTCCAGAAAAGCCAGTGGTTGGTGTGGTATGAAGAAGAGATGGCGGTTCTGGGCCCCGGCGTCTCTCAGGAGTACAAGGAGGAGGCTGCCCGCCGGGCACAGCGGAGACAGGAAGCAATGGAGCTTGAAAAAGGCAGTAACGCAATGTGGAGTGTAACCCCAACAATCCGGGAGCCTGTACGGATCACCCGGACAGAGTTTAAGCCATTTGATGAGACTTCCGGAGATGTGGAGGAGTTCTTCAAAGACTTTGAGCAGCAGTGTGCTGTGATGGAGGTGCCCCACTCTAGCTGGATGCGTTTGTTAGAGGGGCTCCTGAATGGAAGCATGGCGGAGGCTTACCGAACCTTTGATGCACTGCGGAATCGGGATTATAACATTGTAAAGCGGACTATCCTGGATTACCATGCTATCACCCCAGACTCATATAGGGCCAAGTTCCGAGACCTCCCATGCACCACAGGGGGATCGTTTAGGATGTATGCACATAAGATGTCCGAGGCATGTCAGATGGCTGGAAGCAGAAAACGCCTTTACTGTGGAAGATGTTATACAGGCGTTCCTTATAGAACAATTTCTTGCCAAGTGCCCTGCAGAGGTATGGGAATGGGTCCGGGAGCGCACGCCGTGTACCGTGGATAGAGCTGCAGTCCTGGCCGATGAAGCCCTTACTATCCGGCCGCAATGGAGGAGGCTTCTGGACAATGAACCACGGCCTGCTCCCGCTCCCCGTCCCCCTCCAATTATATCTGCCCTTCCACCTAGTCGCAAGCCAATGACAATCACGCCTCACAATCCTAGGCCCCAACAGTTCCGACCATGACCTGGGGGTATCACAGAGAGGAGGTGTTATGGATGTGGGCAACCTGGACATTTGCAGCCTGGCTGTCCCTCCAGGATTCGGAGGGAGCCCCACGCAGCCCCACCTCGTCCAGTGCATCTTGTACACTCCACCACAAATGAGGAAGAGCTACCACCCCCCCACCAGAGTGGACCACCGACCACGGCACTATAGATACCCCTCCTGGAGTGTACGGACTCCGGCCTCTGTCCTTTAGCTACTCAGAGCAACGGCAACGCCACTTGCAGGATGTCTTTATTGATGGATACAAAGTGTCAGGATTTAGAGACACGGGGGCATTCTTGACTATCGCTGACCCCCATGTGGTTCGACCCGAGGCAATTTACCAGGGTCCGGGAATTCCCATCGTCCTGGCGGGCGGTGCCCGAAAATATATACAGCGAGCTTCTGTGCGTCTGGATTATGGTTGTGGAGAAAAACTGTGTTGGATTGGAGTTATGGGAGGACTTCCTGCAGATATCCTCCTTGGGAACGACATTGGGGAGTTACAGTGCCAATTTGTGGGAGCAGTCACCCGACTACAGGCCCTTCAAGCACTACGTCATCCGGACCCCACCGGGGAGCAACCACCACGAACCGCATCAGAGTCGGTAAGAAATACTTTCACTGCTACTACATTGGGAGAGTCTTGGGACAGAGAGGAGTTTAGGAGAGAAATAGAGGGTGACACTACCTTAGCAGCCCTTAGGCGAAAGGCAGAAACTGGGCACATGGGAGATAATGGGGATGGCTTCACTCGAGAAAACGGACTGTATTATCGTGTAACAAAGGTCAGTGACCAGGGCCACCCTGACGCAACGACCAAGCAACTCATTGTCCCTCAGAAGTTCAGGGCACAGCTACTTCAACTGGCCCATGACATCCCCTTGGCTGGGCATCAAGGGAGAAAAAGGACTGAAAAGTGACTCACCCAAAGTTTTTACTGGCCGGGCGTCTCGCAGTCGGTAGCCCATTATTGCCGCACCTGCGATGTGTGCCAGCGAATGCAGCATCCAGGAGCTCAACATAAGGTACCCCTGCAATCCCTGCCCATAATTGAGGAACCATTTCAACGTGTAGCCGTCGACATCATAGGTCCTCTGGCCCACCCCAGCAGGTCGGGGAAAAAATATATCCTGACCGTGGTGAACTATGCCACTAGGTATCCTGAAGCTGTGGCCCTGTCCAGTATTACAGCAGTAAAGGTAGCCGAGGCCCTTGTTACCATCTTTACCCGGGTAGGGTTTCCTAGTGAAATATTGTCGGATCAAGGCACTCAGTTCATGTCAGATCTGGTCCAGTCTCTATGGCATACCTGTGGTGTTCGCACCATTCGCACCACCCCATACCACCCGCAGACCAACGGACTATGTGAACGCTTTAATGGAATCCTAAAAAATATGCTGAGGGCTTTTGTTGACATTGAAAAAGACTGGGAAAAGTACCTGCCACATCTCCTCTTCGCCTATCGGGAGGTTCCCCAAGAGTCCACAGGGTTCTCTCCCTTCGAACTACTGTTTAGCCGGAAGGTCCGTGGGCCTCTCACGCTTCTGAAAGAACATTTGGAGGGAGACATCTCAGATACCGGAATGCCCATCGTTCCCTATGTTCTAGAGCTCAGAGACCGTCTCGCCCAGCTAGCTATCTTCGCTAAAGAACATCAGCGAATGGCCCAGTCCAGACAAAAAACCTGGTATGACTGTAATGCCAGGAACCGGGAATTTATGGAAGGACAGCAAGTGCTCATGATTACTGCTTCCCCTGCCAACAAGCTTCAAGCAGTGTGGGAAGGCCCTTATCAGGTTGTCAAGAAAATTAATGACACTATGTTATTGCCCTGGACTCTACTGGTCGACGACAGAAAACCGTCCACATTAACATGCTGAAAGACTACCACGACCGATCTCTGCCTGTTCTAGCTGTCTGCCACCCCCCTAGTGATACCGCCGCCGACGAGTATCTCCCAGATCTCCTCCAGGTTGCCCAAGCGGGAGGATCACTGGAACAAGTGCCCCTGGGCTCCCATTTATCGGATATACAAAAGGACGATATTGTCGCCGTACTAAGGCCGAGGGCTGCTGCTTTCTCCTCAAAGCCGGGGAAGACTACTCTCACCAGCCACCATGTGGAAACCCCCGGACAACGCCCCATCCAGCAGGCTGCCTACCGGGTTCCAGAGGCTGTTCAAGGCATGATAAAGAACGAACTGGAGGAGATGAAACAACTGGGAGTTATTCAGCCATCTCACAGTTCTTGGGCCTCTCCTGTCGTCCTGGTCCCCAAGAAGGATGGTACAACACGATTCTGCGTTGATTACAGACGACTAAATGATGCCATCAAGAGTGATGCTTATCCCATGCCCAGGATTGATGATCTATTGGATCGTCTGGCCAGTGCCCAATTTGTGACCATGTTAGACTTGAGCAAGGGGTACTGGCAGATACCCCTAACGGAGGACGCTCGGGAGCGCTCAGCCTTCATTACTCCATTTGGGATTTATGAGTTCCTGGGAATGCCCTTTGGGATGAAAACTGCCCCCGCTACTTTCCAGAGACTGGTGGATCGACTGTTACAACAATGTCAGGACTTTGCCTGTGCTTACTTAGACGACATCGCCATTTTTAGCACAACCTGGGAGGAACATCTTAAACACTTGGGCATAGTGCTGGACTGTATCCTTACTGCAGGACTGACCATTCGCCCTGATAAGTGCCAAATAGGGATGGCTGAGGTGCAGTACCTCGGGCATAGTGTAGGGGTTGGGACACTAAGGCCTGAGCCTGCCAAGGTGGAAGCCATTAGCAACTGGTGTAGACCCCAGACTAAAAAGCAGGTACTTGCATTTTTAGGAACTGCTGGTTACTATCGCAAATTTGTTTCTAACTTCAGCACCTTGGTCAAGCCCCTAACCGACCTGACCCGCAAGAACATGCTGTCACGGGGTCCTTCTCTGGTATCACACAATCAACAGAGCAAGCGAAGAGTGAACAATTCCAAGACCTTTATTCAGGCAAAAATACGAAAAGGTCCATATTCAGTCCACCACACAAAGGATAATCATAGAATCATAGAATCATAGAATCGTAGAGTTGGAAGGGACCTCCTGGGCCATCTGGTCCAACCCCCTGCTCAAAGCTAAGATAGTCCAGAATAAGAATGCAGTCCAGTATCAGGATAAAATGTCCAGGGAAACGAGATTCCACAACTCTAGCATCCAGAGGATAAAAATGGGTCCTTCTCTCTGAAATGCAGCCTTTTCACCATCATGTCTATACCGGAACTGACTTGTCCAGCTGCCGTTCATCCCCCCACCCCCTTCCTTGTCCAGTAGTAGTCAAACAAGTTGCCTCCCAGAAGAGAACAAAGGGCCTTAGAGATTAATGCACTACAGGGGGTCATCAAGAGACAGATACAGTGAGGCTGTAGACTTACAATGTAATAAGAAAAACACAATGAAAATAACTGGAATTGTTAAAAATAGGAATATACAAAAAATGACATCCACATAACATATCACACCATCACACATGCCTAGGAATGTGACGTGGACGACGGCATGCGAGGATGCCTTTTCAGCGTTAAAGACTGCCCTCGTCACTGCTCCTGTCTTGGCTGCCCCGGATTATAAACGCAGGTTCCTCGTGCAGACAGATGCATCCACCTTTGGGATTGGGGCAGTACTTAGCCAAGTGAACGCTGCCGGAGAAGAATATCCTGTTGCTTTTGCCAGTCGGAAACTACTGGATCGGGAAGTTGCCTTTGCCACTATTGAAAAGGAGTGCCTTGCCATCATATGGGCGCTAAAAAAATTGCAGCCCTACTTGTATGGCAGAGACTTTACGATTGTTACAGACCACAACCCCCTCACATGGCTGAATCGCGTATCAGGGGACAATGGAAGATTGCTGCGGTGGAGCTTGTCCTTACAACCCTACAGCTTCTCCATCCAATACAAGCGGGGAAGCCAACACCAGAACGCCGATGGACTGTCTCGACAAGAACCATAGGCTCCCCAGGCCGACCTACCCCTGCCACTGTAAAAGGAACTATAAATAATTGAGCAATATGGACTAAAGTGAGCAGGCCAGAGGTCTGTGTAGACTTCATGGCGTGCTCACTTATTATGGGGGGGGAGAGGTTGTGATGGTGTGATATGTTATGTGGATGTCATTTTTGTATATTCCTATTTTTCTATTTCAGTTATTTTCATAGTGCTTTTCTTATTACATTGTAAGTCTACAGCCTCACTGTATCTGTCTCTTGATGACCCCCCTGTAGTGCATTAATCCCTAAGGCCCTTTGTTCTCGTCTGGGAGGCTTGGAAACCGCCTCAACTTGTTTGACTTTCCCTGGACAAGGAAGGGGGTTGGGAGAGAACATGAGCTGGGCAAGTCAGTTCCGGAGTGGACAGGATCGTGTTCTGACAGCACTTCAGAGAGAGAAGGACCCATTTTATCCTCTGGTGCTAAAGTTTTGGAATCTCGTTTCCCTGGACATTTTATCCTGATACTGGACTGCATTCTTATTCTGGACTATCTTATCGTTTGTGTGGTGGACTGAATATGGACCTTTTCGTATTTTTGCCTGAATAAAGGTCTTGGAATTGTTCACTCTTCGCTTGCTCTGTTGAGTGTGTGATACCAGAGAAGGACCCCATGACATACAGGAATATAACTACTATAATACTGCTCCTATATACAAGAATATAACTACTATAATACTGCCTCCTATGTACAAGAATATAACTACTATAATACTGCCACTATGTACAAGAATATAACTACTATAATACTGCCCCTATGTACAAGAATATAACTAGTATAATACTGCCCCTATGTACAAGAATATAACTACTATAATACTGCCACTCTGTAGAAGAAAATAACTACTATAATACTGCTCCTATGTACAGGAATATAACTACTATAATACTGCCACTATGTACAAGAATATAACTACTATAATACTGCCCCTATGTACAAGAATATAACTACTATAATACTGCCCCTATGCACAAGAATATAACTACTATAATACTGCCACTATGTACAAGAATATAACTACTATAATACTGCCACTATGTAGAAGAAAATAACTACTATAATACTGCTCCTATGTACAAGAATATAACTACTATAATACTGCCACTATGTACAAGAATATAACTACTATAATACTGCCCCTATGTACAAGAATATAACTACTATAATACTGCTCCTATATACAAGAATATAACTACTATAATACTGCCCCTATGTACAAAAATATAACTACTATAATACTGCCCCTATGTACAAGAATATAGCTACTATAATACTGCCACTATGGACAAGAATATAACTACTATAATACTGCCCCTATGGACAAGAATATAACTACTATAATACTGCCCCTATGTACAAGAATATAGCTACTATAATACTGCCCCTATGTACAAGAATATAACTACTATATTACTTCCCCTATGCACAAGAATATAACTACTATAATACTGCCACTATGTACAAGAATATAACTACTATAATACTGCCACTATGTAGAAGAAAATAACTACTATAATACTGCTCCTATGTACAAGAATATAACTACTATAATACTGCCACAATGTACAAGAATATAACTACTATAATACTGCCACTATGTAGAAGAAAATAACTACTATAATACTGCTCCTATATACAAGAATATAACTACTATAATACTGCCCCTATGTACAAAAATATAACTACTATAATACTGCCCCTATGTACAAGAATATAGCTACTATAATACTGCCACTATGGACAAGAATATAACTACTATAATACTGCCCCTATGGACAAGAATATAACTACTATAATACTGCCCCTATGTACAAGAATATAGCTACTATAATACTGCCCCTATGTACAAGAATATAACTACTATATTACTTCCCCTATGGACAAGAATATAACTACTATAATACTGCCCTATGTACAAGAATATACCTACTATAATACTGCCCCCTATGTAAAAGAATATAACTACTATAATACTGCCCCTATGTACAAGAATATAACTACTGTAATACTGCCCCTTATGTACAACAATATAACTACTATAATACTGCCCCTATGTACAAGAATATAACTACTATAATACTGCTCCTATGGACAAGAATGTATCTACTATAATTCTGTTCCTATGTACAAGACTATAACTACTATAATACTGCCCCTATGTACAAGAATATAACTACTATAATACTGCCCCTATGTACAAGAATATAACTACTATAATACTGCCCCCTATGTACAAGAATATAACTACTATAATACTGCCCCTTATGTACAACAATATAACTACTATAATACTGCCCCTATGTACAAGAATATAACTACTATAATACTGCTCCTATGGACAAGAATATAACTACTATAATACTGCCCCTGTGTACAAGAATATAACTACTATAATACTGCCCCTTATGTACAACAATATAACTACTATAATACTTCCCCTATGTACAAGAATATAACTACTATAATACTGCCCCTGTGTACAAGAATATAACTACAATAATTCTGCCCCTATGTACAAGAATATAACTACTATAATACTGCCCCTTATGTACAGGGATATAACTACTATAATACTGCCTCCTAGCTGTGAGGTTGTGTGTTTGTAGCTCTCCTGATGTCTGGAGCAAGCCCAGGGGGAGGCCACCCTGGGCGGGGTAACTCCCCAAGCAAGGCCCAGGCTTCCAGGCCTACACTTGGACGTAACACTCAAGTTGTGTTTAAGGCGGATGCAAGTCCCGAAGTTGTTTCTGAGGGAAAGAAAGCTCAGAGTGGAAGTAGCAGCAGCAGCAGCAGCAAGAAAGATGAAGCTGTGAAAGTGCAAAAAGTAACGGAACAAGGAAAAGCCATGGCTGTGGGTAAGAAAGTTCCAGTTAAGCAGTCGGCCAGCCAAGGCAAGCAGAGTGAAGGACAACTAGGAGAAATCCAAAAGAAATCTACTGGTGAGAAGCTGAATGGAGGAAAGCAGCCTGCAGCTCAGGAGGTGTCATCACCGGCTTCAGGTGTGCAGCTGACTCCCAGCAGACAGAGGAGAACCTCACTGGAGAGACAGACGCTCCAGGAGAACCTGCAGCAGAAGCATGTGGTGGCCAGCATGGCGAGCTCTGGGCGCACAAGGTCGCAGTCAGGTGGCAGCAGTAAAAGTGCTGTGGAGCCTGGAGCCACGAAACCAGCGGTGGTGAAAGTTAAGGAGACGTCTGGTTTCAAGCATCCGGGGACATTGCTGAAAGCAGGATCCCAGGAGGAGACGCCATGTGCACCTGAGCTTCAGGTCGCAGAGGAGATCCCAGGACTGGTCAAGAGGCTCGGTGAGTTACAGCAGCACAAAGACTTGCTGCAGATACAAATAGACATGGGCTATAATGTAAAGGCTGCTAATCCTGGTGGAGATCACACCTTTTGTGATCAGACCCTGAACATGCTTGGTGTACAGCTGGCAAAAGTGGTGAGGGACATGGACTGTGTCCTAGAGAAGATGGGGCCCCTGGCAGAGACTTATAGGAACCAGGAACTGTTTATGGCACACAAGCAGGACTCTGCAGGTTCCAGCTCAGACATTGTCCCAGGTGGGCCCCAGAAGCCGATGCGGCCAGTGCTGCAGCCTGCAAGTTTCTGCTTCCAAAAGGGTCAAATACTGCAGCCGCAGCAGCCTGCGGCAGACCCCAAGCAGCAGCATGTTATGCAGATTCCAGCAGGTGTACCACAAGTCTCAGAATGCCCAGCACAGCGGTTTGCAGCAGACCCCAAGCAGCAGCATGGACTGCACTTTCCAGCAGAGGGACTACAAGTCTCAGAATGCCAAGCACAACAGTTGGGAAGTGGACATGTGCTGGTCATTACTGATGGTGCCCAGCAGGGCTCTGATGCTGGGGATAACCGTGCTGTATCTGAGGGGTTGGGGGCTTGGGGGAGCACAGTATCTTTGGTGGACGCTGCACAGTCTGATAATGACATTGATGCTGATGATAACAATGTGCATGATAATGTCTGTGATTTCCCCCCTTTAATTTCAAGCACACAAGGTGTGGCTGCCCCTCCTGCTGCAGACCTTCACCCCGTCAGTCAACTCAATGTGACCCCGCACGGTCCCCCCAGTAATGCCTGGAGTCGTGGTGCTCCGTCCTTTACCTCTGGTACCAATTATACAGGCCAGGCGTTTAAACGGAGAAACGTTGTGCGTTTCCGGCACAGAGGTGCCAAGGAGGACCTGCCAGACAGGAGGTTTGTCATCAGGGAGCTCTTGTGCCACCAGATGGGGTTTGTGCCAGTCAGCATCCTGGCAGTGATTAATCTTCCAGACAGGCATTGCTATGATGTCAGCTTTAAGCTCATGTCTGACCTGGACAGATTCTGGTCTAGTTTCCCCAAGTTTAGAGACACGGAGGGCTGGAGTAAGTTCAGCTTTATTCCTATCTCTAAGCCAGATACTGTCACCGTAAATGTCATCTTCTGGAATGAGTCTGTTCCCCCGCAGGACATTGTGGTGTGGCTCCGGAGGCATTGTGACCTGGTCTCGGACCTCACCAAAAGCAGAGACAGTGATGGCATCTGGACGGGAGGGTGGCGGGTTTTGGTGAAACTGTGCCAATGCAATAACATCACTGCCCATTTACCCAACTCCTTCTTTATTGGGAGGGAGAGGGGTGTGTGTTTCTATCCTGGGCAGCCTCGTAAGTGCTTTAAATGTGGCAAGGCAGGTCACCTGGCAAATACCTGTACTGTGGTGAAGTGCAGCCTGTGTGGGGAGGTCGGCCATCTAGCTGCAGCCTGCCAGAACATCAGGTGCAACCTCTGTGGGAAGATCGGTCACCCTCACAGGGACTGTCCAGACGCCTGGCACAATATCTGTAAGGACTTTCCTGACGAGGACTTGGTGGCAGGGGCAGAGATTCTGGAGGAGGCAGCTTTACTGTCAGGGGAAATACTGACCAGACCAGAGGTCCACCAGGGGTCTACTCAGCTAACACCAGAGCAGCAGGGTTCAGAGAGAGAACAGGGGAGTATGGAGGTTGTACCTCAGGGGCAGCGGTCACAGGAAGGCATTACTTCAGTGCTACCATCTGTGTCTGAAGAGTATAGCAATAATCAGAAAAGGAAGAAAAAGGACAAGGCCTCCCGTAAACCTGAGGGGTATGACACTGGCCAAGGAGCCGGGAAGAAATTCCAGAGTTCTGCAGGTGTAATGGTCGTATCTAACAGGTTTGATGTTCTGTCTGAGTCTGACGGCGATTTTGAAGATGACCTTAAAAGAATTGACGTAGAGTGTGATAGGGACGTAGGGGACTGTCCTCCGCCAAAGTGGAAGCCCTTACCTGAGGGCACTCGGGAAGAGTCTGAGATGGAGACCGGTGGTGAACAGAATAACTCCGACTCAGATCTGTGACGCTGTCACCTAGATAATGTCCAATCTCAGATAGGGAAAATCATTAGGAGAAATTAGGAAATGTTAAGATAGTGAAGGATGAGTCACTGGGTAGGAACATGATGAGCTCTGTTTGTAAAGTGTTTTTTTTTTTTTCTCTCCTCAAACTAGGAGTATGGACTCTAAGTTAATTTGATATGTATAAACTGGATATGTAATGAATGTATGTACAATCCTAGTGAATTCAGTTTTGTATTATTGGAGGAATGTTATTTGTATTTGTTTGGTTTTTACAATAAAAATTGCCCCTATGGACAAGAATATAACTATTATAATACTGCTCCTATGGACAAGAATGTAACTACTATAATACTGCCCCTATGTACAAGAATATAACTACTATAATACTGCCCCTATGTACAAGAATATCACTACTATAATACTGCCCCTATGTACAAGAATATAACTACTATAATACTGCCCCTATATACAAGAATATAACTACTATAATACTGCTCCTATGTACAAGAATATAACTACTATAATACTGCTCCTATGTGCAAGAATATAACTACTATAATACTGTCCCCTATGTACAAGAATATAACTACTATAATACTGCACCTATGTACAAGAATATAACTACTATAATACTGCTCCTATGTACAAGAATATAACTACTATAATACTGCTCCTATGTACAAGAATATTACTACTATAATACTGCCACTATGGACAAGACTATAACTACTATAATACTGCCCCCTATGTACAAGAATATAACTACTATAATACTGCCCCTATGTACAAGAATATAACTACTATAATACTGCCCCTATGTACAAGAATATAACTACTATAATACTGCCCCTATGAACAAGAATATAACTACTATAATACTGCCCCTATGTACAAGAATATCACTACTATAATACTGCCCCTATGTACAAGAATATAACTACTATAATACTGCCCCTATATACAAGAATATAACTACTATAATACTGCTCCTATGTACAAGAATATAACTACTATAATACTGCTCCTATGTGCAAGAATATAACTACTATAATACTGTCCCCTATGTACAAGAATATAACTACTATAATAGTGACCATATGTACAAGAATATAACTATATGATACTGCCCCTATGTACAAGAATAAAACTACTCTAATACTGCACCTATGTACAAGAATATAACTACTATAATACTGCCTCCTATGTACAAGAATATAACTACTATAATACTGCCCCTATGTACAAGACTATAACTACTATAATACTGCTCCTATGTACAAGAATATAACTACTATAATACTGCTCCTATGTACAAGAATATTACTACTATAATACTGCCACTATGGACAAGACTATAACTACTATAATACTGCCCCTATGTACAAGAATATAACTACTATAATACTGCCCCCTATGTACAAGAATATAACTACTATAATACTGCCTCCTATGTACAAGAATATAACTACTATAATACCACCCCCTATGTACAAGAATATAACTACTATAATACTGCTCCTATGTACAAGAATATAACTACTATACCACCCCCTATGTACAAGAATATAACTACTATAATACTGCCCCTATATACAAGAATATAACTACTATAATACTGCCCCCTCTGTACAAGAATATACCTACTATAATACTGCTCCTATGTACAAGAATGTAACTACTATAATACTGCCCCTATGTACAAGAATATAACTACTATAATACTGCCCCTATATACAAGAATACAACTACTTTAATACTGCTTCTATGTACAAGAATGTAACTACTATAATACTGCCCCTATGTACAAGAATATAACTACTATAATACTGCCCCCTATGTGCAAGAATATATCTACTATAATACTGCTCCTAGATTCTTAGAATGTTAGAAGTTTGTTATGTTTTAGTGAATTCTGCTCAAAGCAGGATTCACTAAATCATCTCAGACAGATGTCTGTCCAGCCTCTGTTTGAAGATTTCTATTGAAGGAGAACTCACCACCTGCCTTTTCCACTCATTGATCGCCGTCACTGTCAAAGTTTTTTCTAATATCTAATCTGTATCTTCTCCCTTTCATTTTCATCCCATTGCTTCTAGTCTTTGTGCAGTTGAGAATAATGATGATCCCAGTACAGTGTGACAGCCCTTGAGATATTTGCAGACAGCTAGTAAGTCTCCTCTTTTGGAAGATAAACATTCCCAGATCCTTTAACTGTTCCAAATAGGACTTTGTTTACATTGTCTCCATTCTGGTTGCTCTTTTCTGAACTTTCTCCAGTTTGTTCATTTTTTTTTTTTTTTTAAATATGGTGCGCAGAACTGGACCCAGTATTCCAAATGAGTCATGACCAAGGAGGAGTAGATAATTACTTCATGTGATCTAGACTAGAACTGTGTTTGCCTTTTTTGCTGCTGCATCACACTGTTGACTAATGTGCAGTCTGTCATCTATTAGTATACCCAAGTCTTTTTCACATGTGCTCTTGCTTAGTTCTCTAGTATTAGCTATCCCTCCTATCCTTGTGTCATCAGCAAATTTAATCAGTGTACTTTCAATTCCTTTATTTAAGCATTGAAAAAGATGTTAAACACTAGGGCCAGGACAGAGCCTTGTGGTACCCCACTTGAAACACTTTTCCAATTGGATGTGCAACCATTTATTACCCCTCTTTGAGTCTGATCACTGAGCCAGTTATGAATCCACCTAACTGTAGCCTTGTTAATGACATACCTGGTCATTTTCTCAATAAGGACAGTATGAGATACTTTATCAAATGCTTTACTGAAGTCGAGATATACTATATCTACCGCATTTTCCTGATCCACCCAGTCAGTCATTCCATCATAGAAGGAAATTAGATAATTCTGGCATGACTTGTTTGCTACAAGCCAATACTGAGTCTTGAGGGGAAGAGTCTTGAGGAGATCATTTGCATATTCCCAGTGCCTTCTGGGATAAGTGAAGAGTCTCCGCGAGCTCAACGATCACTGGGTTTTGGCCGTTGCAGCTGAAAAGAGGAAATCGGAAAACCAGGGGAAGAGTCTTGAGGAGATCATTTGCATATTCCCAGTGCCTTCTGGGATAAGTGAAGAGTCTCCGCGAGCTCAACGATCACTGGGTTTTGGCCGTTGCAGCTGAAAAGAGGAAACCGGAAAAACCGCGTGCCTATCGGCGCGCGAATTTTTGCTCATCTTTCATCGTTTTTAAGAAATCTCAAGATGGAAGAGGCCAGGAGCCATTTGGTGAGCTGCATTTCTTGCTACATGTTCACAGATTTACCAGTGGAAAAGCCAAACTTCACATGCCACAAATGCAAGCTTGTGTCCCTGTTGGAGGAAAAGTTGCAAAATCTCGAAGAGAGGTTAGCTACGTTGAAGATCATTAAGGAAGGTGAAGAGTTCTTGGACAGAGCAGAATTATCTCTTCATGTTACAGAAAGAGAAGAAATTCGAAGTGCACCTGAAGAAACAGAGGAATGGAGACATGTGACCCAGAGAAGCAGGAGGATCAGGAGGCAGTCAGCACCCATACTGCTCAGGAACCAGTACCAGGCTCTCACGCAGGAAAACGACGAAGAAATACATCAGGATAAGACTTTGCCCACAAACAGCAACCTTGTACGCCTTCAGAGTCCTCCTGGATGGAGAAAGAAAAATGTTGTGAAGAAGAAACGGAGAGTGGTGGTCATGGGGGATTCCCTGTTGAGAGGAACAGAGGCCGCTATCTGCAGACCGGATATAACGTCAAGAGAAATGTGCTGTCTTCCAGGTGCAAAAATTAAAGATGTGTCTGACAGGATATCAGGACTCTTCAGACCTACAGATGACTACCCATTCCTGCTACTACATGTGGGGACAAATGACACCGCAAGAAACGACCTGGAAACCATCTGCAGAGACTTTGAAGACTTAGGCAAGAAAGTGAAAGAACTGGGAGCGCAGGTGGTCTTCTCTTCCATCCTCCCAGTGGATGGCCATGGAACAAGGAGGTGGAATAAGATTCTGCAGGTGAACAACTGGCTACGTCGATGGTGCCGTCAGCAACGATTTGGATTTCTGGATCACGGAGTGAACTACTTATACGATGGACTACTTGCTAGAGATGGGGTGCACCTTACGAAGACTGGAAAGCATGTATTTGGAAGTCGCCTCGCTACACTTGTAAGGAGAGCTTTACACTAGAACAACATGAGAAGGGAAGCAAAAGACCAGAAAAAGCCATACACCTGACAAATGCTATTGAGAACTCTGCTATTAGAAGTGGAAAGGAAGAACAAAGACGAAAGAATCTAATCAATAAAAATATTGGAGAAAGAGAAACCAATCACAAACTAAAATGTTTCTATACTAATGCACAAAGCATGGGCAACAAACAAGGAGAATTGGAACTACTAACACAGGAAAAGAAATATGATGTCATTGGAATCACTGAAACTTGGTGGGACAATACACATGATTGGAATACAAGACTAGAAGGATACAACTTATTTGCAAGAAACAGACTTGATAAACGAGGAGGAGGTGTCGCATTGTATGTTAGAAATGCATATATCTGCACAGAGATCCAAGCTTCAGAGACTGGGAGTTCTGTGGAAACTGTTTGGGTAAGAATACAAGGACAGAACAATGGAAAGGACACCATTGTAGGCATTTACTACAGGCCGCCTGTGCAAGCTGAAGATATGGATGAACTCTTTATGCATCAAATGGCCAAGTTCTCCAAAAAATATGACATAGTTGTCATGGGAGATTTCAACTATCCAGACATTTGTTGGGAATCTCTCTCAGGCAAAACTAACAGGTCAAGGAAATTCTTATCCTCTCTTGCTGACAACTTTATCTTCCAAAAGGTAAAGGAGAAAACAAGGGGAACTGCTACCTTGGATCTAATCCTTATAAACAGGGAGGAAATGGTTGAGGAGGTAAAAGTGGCTGGGACCCTAGGAGGTAGCGACCATGCTATTTTAGAATTTTGGATAACTAGAGGCGGAAGACCTGTGAAGACTCAGACGTCAAGGTTAGATTTCAGAAAGGCAGATTTTAAGGGATTCAGAAAGAGAATTGGAGGGATCCAATGGCTGGATATCCTTAAAGACAAAAATGTCCAGGAAGGATGGGAAATCTTGAAAAATGAAATTCTCAAAGCACAGTTGTTAACAATTCCGAAAAGAGGGAAGAATAGGAAGCATTTAAGGAAACCAGGATGAATGAACACAGAACTTAAGCACATGCTAAAAAGGAAGAAAAAAATGTTTATAAAATGGAAAGAGGGAGGCATATCTAAAGAAGAATATAATGCTGTCTGCAGAACCTGCAGGGCACAAATCAGATTAGCTAAAGCTGAAAATGAATTGAGGCTTGCAAGAGATGTCAAAAGCAATAATAAAGGATTTTGGGGATATGTCAAAAGTAAAAGAAAAGTCAAAGATGCTATAGGATTTTTACAGGATGAAAATGATGAAATGGTAAGACAGGATGTTGAGAAGGCTGAACTTTTAAATTCCTATTTTGCATCTGTTTTCTCTCAGAAAGGAAATGTAACATCAACTGTTATTCACTGTCCTATTAAGGGAATAGAAGAATCCAGGATATCTATAAACAGAAAGATAGTGAGGAAACACTTAGCTAACCTAAATGAATTCAAGTCTCCAGGTCCAGATGAATTACACCCCAGAGTACTGAAGGAGAAAGCAGAAGAAATTTTTGAACCCCTCTCCATAATCTTTGAAAATTCTTGGAGAACAGGAGAAGTGCCAGAAGACTGGAGAAGAGCAAATGTTGTTCCTATCTTCAAAAAGGGGAAGAAGGTGGACCCAGGCAACTATAGGCCGGTGAGTCTGACTTCTATACCAGGAAAGATCTTTGAACAAATTATTAAACAACATGTATGTCAATACCTGGATAAGAATGAAGTGATTAAACAGAGTCAGCATGGGTTTGTAACTAATAAGTCATGTCAGACTAATTTAATTTCCTTCTATGACGGTATTACTGATTGGGTGGATCAAGGAAATGCTGTAGATATAGTATATCTTGACTTCAGCAAAGCATTTGACAAAGTCTCTCATACAATCCTTATTGAAAAAATGACTAAGTATGGAATGGACAAGGCAACTGTTAGGTGGATTCATAACTGGCTTAGTGATCGGACCCAAAGAGTGGTCGTAAATGGCTGCACATCCAGTTGGAAGAATGTCTCAAGTGGGGTACCACAGGGCTCTGTCCTGGGCCCTGTATTGTTCAACATCTTTATCAACGATTTAGATGAAGGAATTGAGGGTAAACTGATTAAATTTGCTGATGACACAAAGCTAGGAGGGATAGCTAATACTAGAGAAGAGAGAGAGAGGATTCAAAAAGATTTAAATAAACTGGAGAAGTGGGCAGCAACTAACAGAATGGTTTTTAACAGGGAGAAATGCAAAGTACTACATCTGGGCAATAAAAATGAAAAAAGCATATATAGAATGGGAGGAATAGGGCTAAGTGACAGCACATGTGAATAAGACTTGGGTATACTAATAGATCACAGACTGAATATGAGTCAACAGTGTGATGCAGCAGCAAAAAAGGCAAATGCAATTCTAGGATGTATTAACAGAAGCATACAGTCTAGATCACGTGAAGTAATTATTTCCCTCTACTCCTCTTTGGTCAGACCTCATCTGGAATATTGTGTCCAGTTTTGGGCACCACATTTTAAAAAAGACATCAACAAACTGGAGCAAGTTCAGAAAAGAGCGACCAGAATGGTGACCGGTCTGCAAGCCCTGTCTTATGAGGAAAGGTTGCAGGATTTGGGAATGTTTAGTTTGCAAAAGAGAAGACTGAGAGGAGACTTAATAGCTGTCTACAAATATCTAAAGGGCTGTCACATTGTAGAAGGATCAACTTTATTCTCATTTGCACAAGGAAAGACTAGAAGCAATGGGATGAAGCTGAATGGGAGGAGACACAGATTAGATATTAGAAAAAACTTTTTGACAGTTAGAGAGATCAATGAGTGGAACAGGCTGCCACGAGAAGTGGTGAGTTCTCCTTCAATGGAAGTCTTCAAACAGAGGCTGGACAGACATCTAACTGGGATGATTTAGCGAATCCTGCTTTGAGCAGGGGGTTGGACCAGATGGCCCAGGAGGTCCCTTCCAACTCTACGATTCTATGATTCTATGATTCTATGACTCTGGTTAATTATTGTATTGTTATCCAAGTACTTACATACATGGTGTTTAATAATTTGTTCACAGATCTTTCCTTGTATAGAAGTAAGGCTCACTGGCCTGTAGTTTCCTGGTTCTGTCTTCTTTCCTTTTTGAATATAGAGACAACATTTGTCCTTCTCCAATCTTCTGGGACTTCTGTTTTCCAGTGTTTTTTTAAAGATTCTAACATTCTGGCTAGTGGTTCTGCAATTTCCTCTGCTAGCTCTTTCTGTACCCTAGTATGTAATTCATCTGGACCTGGAGATGCAAGTCACTTAAATTAGCTCAGTGATCCCTCACAATCTCTCTGTTTATGGAGAGTGTGGATTGTTTTATTCCTTCGATGGCACCGTGAAGATCAGTTGATGTTACATTTGATTTCTTAGAGAACACAGATGCAAAATAGAAATGTAAAAGTTTGGCTTCTCCACATCACTTTTGACCACTTTTCCTGTCACGCTGTAATATTGAGAGTTAATGTGGAGTAACACAATCTCCACTAGATGGCAGCAGAGTGGAGAATGGGCTGAGTATCCAGCAATGAAGCACTAGGTGGCAGCGGAATAGTCAGAGAGCCGAGTCCATACCAGAAGTAACGTAGTACAAAGGGGTAATCCAAAACACAGAGTCAGCAGAGAGAGCCAAAGGTCAGTGCCGGTCATTAGCAGAGGTATCAGAAGGGGGAGACAGATCAGGTCAGGGACGAGCCAAAGTTAAATTCCGGGAACTCCAAACATAGAGGGAAATAAGGAGCGGGGTCGGTTAGGAGGAAGGTAAACAGACATGGGTAGAGTCAGGTGTACGCAGCAGGACAGATCAGGAATTCACCAGAGCCAGCTACACATGCCGAAGGCAAGCAATATAACTGCCACTGTACACAGGTAGCAGCACAGAGATATAGTAGAATGGACACAGGAACGAGGCTGGGAAAATTAACCCCTGACATGACCAGACTGGGAAAAGAAAGACAACAAAAACCCAGCCTGGATCATGACATTACCCTTTTCACCCTGCAAAAATCCTATAGCATCTTTGACTTTTCTTTTACTTTTGACATATCCCCAAAATCCTTTATTATTGCTTTTGACGTCTCTTGCAAGCCTCAATTCATTGTCAGCTTTAGATAATCTGATTCGTGCCCTGCAGATTCTGCAGACAGCATTATATTCTTCTTTAGATATGCCTCCCTCTTTCCATTTGATAAACATTTCTTTCTTCCTTTTTAGCATGTGCTTAAGTTCTGTGTTCATCCATCCTGGTTTCCTTAAATGCTTCCTATTCTTCCCTCTTTTCGGAATTATTAACAATTGTGCTTTGAGAATCTCATTTTTCAACATTTCCCATCCTTCCTGAATCCCTTAAAACCTGCCTTTCTGAAATCTAACCTTGACGTCTGAGTCTTCACAGGTCTTCCTCCTCTAGTTATCCAAAATTCTAAAATAGCATGGTCGCTACCTCCTAGGGTCCCAGCCACTTTTACCTCCTCAACCATTTCCTCCCTGTTTATAAGGATTAGATCCAAGGTAGCAGTTCCCCTTGTTTTCTCCCCTACCTTTTGGAAGATAAAGTTGTCAGCAAGAGAGGATAAGAATTTCCTTAACCTGTTAGTTTTGCCTGAGAGAGATTCCCAACAAATGTCTGGATAGTTGAAATCTCCCATGACAACTATGTCATATTTTTTGGAGAACTTGGCCATTTGATGCATAAAGAGTTCATCTATATCTTCAGCTTGCACAGGCGGCCTGTAGTAAATGCCTACAATGGTGTCCTTTCCATTGTTGTAAAGTAGATATGACAGGCTCAAACCCCAACTTAGGTGCTCTGGGAAAAAACAAGACTAAAGTATAGGAGTAACCCCGGCACACTAATAACATGAAAGTAAAGTCTTCTCAACGACAGACTTTAATTGTTGTGATTTTATTGATTGTGAAAAAAAAGGGTGGTGTTACAATCCAAAAAAGGGTGGTGTTACAATCCAACGTTTCAGCTCTACATCTCGAGCTTTCATCAGGGATATGACTAGATCCTTCCGGCCTCCTCCACACCTGACTAGATTTAGGACACAAGGACGGGAGTCACGTGCTGACCCTACACATCGTGGTTACTATAGGTACTGTTCCAGCAGCTGGATTACAAAGGCAAACCTATACCACTTATACACACACCTCAAAACCAAGGATCTAGTCATATCCCTGATGAAAGCTCGAGATGTAGAGCTGAAACGTTGGATTGTAACACCACCCTTTTTTGGATTGTAACACCACCCTTTTTTTTCACAATCAATAAAATCACAACAATTAAAGACTGTCGTTGAGAAGACTTTACTTTCATGTTATTAGTGTGCCGGGGTTACTCCTATACTTTCCATTGTTGTGTCCTTGTATTCTTACCCAAACAGTTTCCACAGAACTCCCAGTCTCTGTAGCTTGGATCTCTGTGCAGATATACACATTTCTGACATACAATGCGACACCTCCTCCTCGTTTATTAACCCTTTAACCCCTTACTGCCAACTGATGGAATAGTACGTCAGCTAGCAGTATCCCCCGCTTTGAGGTGGGCTCCAGCGGTAAGCCCACCTCAAAGCCGCGACGTCAGCTGTTTTCAACAACTGACATGTGCCCGCAATAGGCGCGAGTGGAATCGCGATCCACCCGCGCCTATTAACTAGTTAAATGCCGCTGTTAAACACTGACGGCGGAATATAAATGGCGCTTCCAGCCGCCCGTCCGAAAATACGCGCATCGCTGACCCCCGTCACGTGATCGGGGGTCAGCGATGAGTTGCCTTCACAACCAGAGGTCTCCTAGAGACCTCTATGGTTACTGATGACGGATTGCTATGAGCCCCACCCTGTGGTCGGCGCTCATAGCAATGCTGTAATTCTGCTGCATAGAGGTGATCTGTGCATCACCTCTATGTAGCAGAGGCGATCGAGTAGTGGATGCTTCTAGTTTCCCATGGAGGCTATTAAAGCATGCCAAAAGTTAAAGAAAAAAATGTGTTTAAAAATATTAAAAAAACCCATAAAAATTTAAATCACCCCCCTTTTGCCCCAATAAAAAAAAACAAAAACCCTACACATATTTGGTATCGCCGCGTTCAGAATCACCCGATCCATCAATAAAAAAAGGATTAATCTGATCGCTAAACAGGGTAGCAAGAAAAAAATTACTTTTTTGGGTTGCCTCGACATTGCATTAAAATGCAATAAAGGGCAATCGAAAGAACATGTCTGCACAAGAGTGGTATCATTAATAACGTCAGCTCGGCACGCAAAAAAATAAGCCCTCACCCGACCCCAGATCACAAAAAAATGGAGACGCTATCGGTCTCGGAAAATGGCGCAATTTTTTTTTTTCTTAGCAAACTTTGGAATTTTTTTTCACCACTTAGATAAAAAAGAACCTAGAAATGTTTGGTGTCTGTGAACTCGTAATGACCTGGAGAATCATAATGGTGGGTCAGTTTTAGCATTTAGTGAACCTAGCAAAAAAGCCAAGCAAAAAAACAAGTGTGGGATTGCACTTTTTTTTGCAATTTCACCGCACTTGGAATTTTTTCCTGTCTTCTGTTACACGACATGGTAAAATCAATGGTATTATTGAAAAGTACAATCTCGTCCCGCAAAAAATAAGCCCTCACATGGCCATATTGACGGAAAAATAAAAAAGTTATGGCTCTGGAAAGAAGGTGAGCGAAAAACGAAAACGCAAAAAAAGCTCTGGTCATTAAGGGGTTAACCCATGACTTACTTTCCATTTTTGTTTTTTTGCTCCCCTTCTACCCAGAGCCATAACTTTTTTATTTTTCAGTCAATATGGGCATGTCAGGGCTTGTTTTCTGTAGGACAAGTTGTACTTTTGAATGAATGAATGGTTTTAACACATTGTGTACCGGAAAAAGGGAAAAAAAATTCCAAGTGCAGTGAAATTGCAAAAAAAGGGCAATTAGAGTTAGTTTGTTTGTTTTTTACTAAATGCTAACACTGCCCTGCCACTATGATTCTCCAAGTCATTACGAGTTCATAGACACCAAACATGTCTAGGTTCTTTTTTATTTAATTTGTGAAAAAAAAAAATTCCGCCATTTTGCACGACTCTATTTCGTGATCTCTGGTTGGGTGCAGACTTATTTTTTGTGTGCTGTGCTGACATTTTTTTATGATACCATTTTGGTGCAAATACGATCTTTTGATCGCCTGTTATTACATTTTAACGCAATGTTGAGGCGACCCAAAAAAATGTATTTTTGCCGTTTTTTTTTTTTTTTTCTCGTTGCGCCGCTTAGTGATCAGGTAAATTATTTTCTTAGGGCTCATGGACATATCCAGTATTTGGTGAGCTTTTCACCCCTGTATTTGTAAGCCAAAACCAGGAGTGGGTGAAAAATACAGAAGGGGTGCAAATGTTTCTATTATACTCTCCCTCTGATGGTTCCACTCCTGGTTTTGGCTAAGGCTATGTGCACACGCTGCAGATTCTGCTGCGGATCCGCTGCGGTTTTGGTCTCTGCGGATCCGCAGCAGTTCTGCAGACAGTGTACCATGTAAGTCTATGGGATTTACAATCCGCTGTGCACATGCTGCAGTTTTTTCACTGCGGTTTTGAATCCGCAGAAAGAATTGACATGTCAATTCTTTCTGTGGATTCCGCTGCGGTTTGACACCTATTCCATTGACCAGGTGTCAAACCTCAGGCCAATCCGCAGGTGAAACTGTGAAGGGTTAAAACTAAAATCAGAGCTGAAGTTTCACTTCTCCATTTCTCTGAAGGTTTCGTTTCTTCATTTTTGTTGCTATAAGATACATTTTTGTAATTGGCATGGGCTGTCATGAAACCAGACTGTGCTCATCAGGTGCAAAGATAAGGGGCTCGGGGGTGTTTGCTCTGAATATACCATTATACTACTTTCTACGCTATCTAGGTACGGACTTATATGTAGTTTCCAGTTTCCTTGCAACATTATTGGCTTATAAAGTGAAATGATTTTATTGGTAGTTGAGAACTTTGCATAATTAAGCAAAAGATTATAAAAGAAGTGACTAAAATAAAGGGGCTTAGTGATCTGCCTCGATCCTCCCATACAGAGACCCCCGTCTCTGAAGAACCGTGAAGGGTTAATTTAACTCTCTCCCTAACAGCTGGCGCCCAACGTGGGGCCCCCGAACAGGGACGCCTCTGCCCCCAGAGGACAACAAGACAAAAGACCCTCGGAGCGGACACGGGTGCTAGAAAATTGGGACTGATCACCCCCCACGACAACCACGGTAAGTTGGCAGTTATACTGTTCAGACTGACCGTTGGTGTGGTTTTCCTGTGCTTGTTGCTGCAAAGAGGATCTGAATTTTGTCCCCGTGGTGGGGTGATTCATGGGTGGAATCATATTGAGGTGTAGTCCCGTTGGGGGCCCAGTGCTCGAACCATACCTCATAAGGGACGGACACCCCGGATTGACCAGTGATTGTGACTCTCTTTATAGTCAAAATATCCTGAAATCCTGAATTCACTGTTAGAGTCAGGCGTGGTGAGTGATCGAAGACTGGGTAGGATACGTAACTCAGGTATATATAGATATATATATAACCAGAGGTGTCCGGAGGGATAGTCTGAGACGCCCTCCTCCTTTCACTGAGTACCGCGTAGACTTTTGGGCTTCCCAGAGGGGGTTGACCCGGTGAAACAAACGGAGACGGCCGCTTCGGTATTGTGCAACAGTTTAAGTCAGGATATTTAGCTCTAAAGGAGAGAATTATGTTTCTGTGGAAGAAAAAGAAAAGTTTGGAATTGTGTGAAGGATCAGATACTGTTAGTCTTATGATTCAAAGACGAGGAAAGAAATCTGTCAGGAATGCAGGAAAAATATTTTCGATTCTGGGATTTCCTAAGGGCGGGAGGTTGCAGCCTACGCTATGGGTCGAAGGAGTTAAAAAAATAAAGGGAGGTTGACTGATGATGGATTACTTAGAGGCGCTGAGGAATTCCGTGGCTTGGCACATGAATTGTATAATGAAGGTTATGTGGAAATTGAACCGCAAGTGAATTCTGATTGTTTTTATTGCTATGTGGAAAAAGGAAAATTGTCTAACACTGTGAAAAAGACTGAAAGTGTTGTGGTACAGGAAAGAATTGAGAATGTGATTAAAGAAGACACTGAGATCGAGGTTAATGTGTCAGGCAGACAGATGGTTAAGAATGATTTGAAACAAGAAGTTTCCCTGCTAGATGATAAGGTCCCTCCCCAGGAAATCAAGCCTCTCCTCCCGACTGTAAGCTCTGTGCCCCTTAACCCTAAGGCACCGATGTATCCTGGACTACCGAAACTCAGTATGCCCCCACCCTATGATCCTGCCGGGTGGATCTGTGCTGTATGCGGAGTTACTAATCCTCAGTGGAGAGAGGTCTGTTACAATTGTGGTACGAGAAGACCGGGTGTTGCAGCCCCCACCTTTCCTCTGTTGAATGCTGGCGGTACTTATTATCATGCGCTGGCGGCCTCAGTCCCCGTTATGCCTAATATTGTTAGTGGTTATGAAAATACACCCCCTCCTACTTTAGTTACCAGGTCAGAGACAGGATACCATGAGGAGATAGAAGATTTCCATGAAATGTATTCCAATATTGTTCCTGGACCCCACCGTCACGATGTGCTCTTTAGGATAGGGACAGGGGATCTCACGAAGCAGCATGTTGGGGCCATAGTAAATGCCGCGAATAATCAACTCCGCCATGCTGGAGGACTGGCCGCAAAAATTTCACAGAAAGGCGGACCAACGATACAGGAAGAATCTGATTCGCATTTACAAATGTATGGCCAGGTAGAAACAGGACAGGTCGCAGCAACCAGAGCAGGACAGCTGCCGTGTCAATATGTAATACATGCAGTGGGACCACGATATGACCCTATCAATATTCCTAGGTCCCAACAATTGCTTACTGAGGCTGTCCAGAACGTAATCCTGTATGCCTCCTCTGTCCCCCCGGTACGATGCCTCAACGTACAGTGGCTATACCATTAATCTCTGCCGGTATTTTTCAATATCCCAGGAAGGATGCCGCCATGGTCATAGTATCAGCAATAGAGCGGTGTATACAGGAAAACCCCATAAAATTGGAGGAGGTACGATTTGTCCTCGACAGCCGCCTAACGGCCCATCAGGCAATACAATCTCTAACTGTAACAGAGCCTCCTGCCTCGCTCCCACAGCAGGTGCCTCTTGTGCCCATACTACCGCCACCTCCTCCCCCGAGTTGTAATATCCGATTTTGAAGAAGATAACGTGGAAAGCACTCCTGACAGGCCAAAGTATTCTCCCTTCACCCCATCACAAATAGACACTGATTGCAATCAATTACCCGATCCAGAGACTTCCCCCATGGCTTTCTACAGGCAAATGGCATCAAATCGAGACATTTATTCCACTCCCCGAAGAGATCTATTACACACACTTCGAGTAAAAGCTGGGGAGGGGTATTTTCCAATTATGGAGGGTGGCATAATGTATAATGTGGATCTGGATGGGGGAACCTATGAGAGTGGTGTTGATTTCTGCAATGCCTTAAAGGTCTGGGCACAAGATAGATTGGCGGACCAAGCTACCTCTCTCACAGATGTCACACAGGCCAAGGGGGAGACTGCCGAGTTCTATGGGCGTCTTATGGTAGTATTTAGAGATCTGGGATTCTCACTGTATACAGTAATGAAGCCCATACACACCTTTATGTGGCAGCTTTGATGTCCGGCCTTAAACCCGAATTGCAAGAGGCGATAATCTCAGTTAGACCTGATGTTGAGAATTCCACCCTGGATGATGCATTGAAAGTAATAAAAAGTTTTCAGAAGAATTTAGCCCGCTCTGCAGCAGCGGGGAAACAGAAAAATAAATCAACAGCGGCAGCTGTGACAGCCCCTGCTCTAACAGCAGCAGCCCCTACCATTGCGCCCAGCGCGGCTGCGAGTACGCAGCTGGTTCCTTATCACTGGAGCACACAGCAAACTCTGGCCCCCCCTCAGACTTCAGCTCCTTACTCCAGTATCTCTCCTAATCCTATGAATAGAAGCCTTCCTCCCCAGATCCGCCGTGCCAATTCTCGTCTACAATGCTGGCGCTGTGGGCGACTTGGTCACTTTCAGAGAGACTGTCACACTCCCGCTGATAGATGTTACCCTCAAGTTCCCTCTTCCAATCGTAATCTAAATACTGGGAACCCCAGAGGATACCCCGGTTACGGACAGCCCCAAAATCCTTATAATTGTCCATACTGAAGGGGTGGCCAACCAGGGTCTGCCATCACAATGTCCTCCACCAAACCTGGGGCATGCTCATCCGTCACGCTCCCTGTAGGGGACACCCTTGTTAAGTTCATGGTAGACACTGGGGCGGCCAATTCTATAATCAAGTCATCAGATGTACCTACGGATATCCCTATTCAACTCTCAGATCAAGAGCTTGTTTTAATTGGAGTAGATAGCAGACCCAATAAGCATACTCTTACAAAACCCATCCCTGTGGGACCCTTCCCCAAGATTACTGCTCAGTTCGTAATCTCTCCCACATGTCCAAATTTACTGGGGGTAGATTTATTATCACAGTTCCGCTCCAGAATACAATTCCAAGATGATGGTCGGATGGTTCTTACGTTACATAACCCCTATGCAGATGAAGACAGTGAGGAAATCTGTATTTTGCATGCCCTTCCCACAGTTATGATGGCCCTGATAGGCCCAGATCCACCCCCAATATTGCCTGAGGATCAACGACTCACCCCATACCTCTCAGAAATACCATCTAAACTTTGGTCAAAAGGGCCAAATGATATAGGGGAAATGCCTGTAGAACCAGTAAAAGTGTTTCTCAAACCTGGTGACCCTTTTCCCAAAGTCCATCAATATCCTTTGAAACATGATCAGGAGCGGGGCCTTCAGGAACAAATACAACCATTACTTGATAACGGTGCTCTGGTACCCTGTGTTTCTCCATGTAATACGCCCTTGTTTCCCGTTAAGAAAAAGACCCCACCTGGCCAGCCCTCTGTGTACCGGCTGGTACAAGATCTACGGGCAATTAATGCAGCTACTAGTCTGGAAACTCCAGTGGTGCCTAATCCACATACTCTTTTGTCCCAAATACCCCAGGATGCTGCCTGGTTTACAGTCATCGATCTTACCAATGCCTTCTTTAGCATTCCGTTACACCCAGATTGCTGATTTTTGTTTGCATTCACTTTTCAGGGACGACAGTTAACATGGACAGTTATGCCACAAGGGGCCCAAAACAGTCCCAACTAGTTTGCAAAAAACATGAGCGAGTGTCTCTTGTCCTGGCAGTTAGATCACCCCCAGGTCACGCTGCTTCAGTATGTGGATGATCTTTTGCTGTGTGCACGAACGGAGCAGGAAGCCATCGTTGCCACTGTTAGCCTCCTCAAGCATCTGGCAGCACTGAACTGTCGGGTTTCGGCCTCGAAACTTCAGTTCTGCCTTGGTCAAGTGATCTTCTTGGGTCACTGTCTCCTTCAGGGTGTCAGACACCTCACAGAAGAAAGAAAAATAGCTGTCAGCTCCCTTCCATTCCCAAAAGATGAAACTGAACTCCAGCGTTTTCTTGGACTATGCACTTATTGTCGTCAGTGGATACCGGATGCATCCCGCATAATGCAACCCCTTTACAATGCCTTGAAAGACGTATAATGAGCTACAAGGAAAGATCACCGGTTTGCATGGAAAGCCTTCATCATGCCTTCTCTGAGTTGAAGCGGCTTATTGCTTCCGCCCCTGCCTTGGGCATCCCAGACTTTACTCGACCGTTCCATTTGTATGTGTCTGAGAATGAAGGACACGCAGCAGGAGTACTTACACAGTCACATGGCAATAGGCAGCGACCAGTGGGCTATTATTCGGCCCGCCTCGACCCAGTGGCCCGAGCATCACCAAGTTGCATGAGGGCAGTTCACACCACTCACTCGTTGCTTTTTGGACATGAAACGCACATTTTTGTCCCGCATGATATTGCAGCAATACTGAGCCTTCAGCAACCAAGACATTTGACTGTGCAACGACACTTACGGCTGCAGTGTTCACTCCTTTTGCCTGATTATGTCAAGTTGCATCGCTGTACAACAATCAACCCCGCTACTTTACTGCCGGTCCCCAAAAAAGATGGCAGTGATGAGGATTTTCTCCAACATGATTGTTCCCAACTTTTGACTGAAGAAACAGCTACTCCGCCAAATGTCAGTGAGAATCCACTCCCAAATCCTGATCTGGTGTTATACACGGATGGTTCCTGATATGCTGATGAGTTTGGTAGATTCCACACGGGATACGCTGTTACCAGAGGACACTGTAGTGCACGCAGCTGTGCTCCCGCCTTCACAGTCAGCACAAGAAGCAGAACTCCAGGCTCTGTCTACTGCATGTACTTTGGCCAAGAACAGATGGGCTAATATATACACGGACTCACGGTATGCATTTGGTATTGCTCACGATTTTGGGGCTCTATGGGCCAATCGAGGGTTTATTACTACTGCCGGAACCCCAGTGAAAAATGCTGAAGCTGTTAAAACCCTCATGGACTCGATCAAATTACCTACTCAGGTGGCCATTATCAAAGCTAAGGCGCACGGTCCTAGGACCAGTCCACAGACTGCTGGCAACACATTTGCGGATATGCAGGCAAAAGCCGCCGCTCTCTTACCCGTTGAACCAACCATACCAACTATGGTGACCACACGCTCTCAGCGTAAACAGTTACAAGAAGCACTGACCCTACAAGAACCTGATGATCTACAACAGACTGAAGTTTTCTGTCGGACCCCGTGAGACCGCTTAATGACGATGCAGAGAATGTCCTCAAAGGAAGAGGTGAAGCAATGGAAGACTGATGGGGCACGAATGGATAATGGTCTCTGGAAAAAGGACCAACTCGTGTGTCTCCCTAAGCGGATGTACCCTGCTATTGCCACATGGGCACATGGACCTACACATAGAGGAAAGAATCAGGCCCTCGCACTGGGGCAAAAATTCTACTGGGCTCCGGGAATTTCCACAGTTTTGACAGCGCTCAACCGTTCCTGTAATATCTGTCAGACTTGTAATCCCGGTCAACTTCAACGTGTGCCCCCGAAGCATCTTGCTAAGCCCGACTATCCTTTCCAAAGGCTCCAGGTGGACCATATAACGTTGCCTAAGTCTGGAAGGTATGAATACTGTTTGGTTGTTGTTGACATGTTCTCCAGTTGGCCGGAAGCTTTCCCTGTTACCAACATGACTGCAAAAACTACAGCGAAGAATCTGGTGATGGAAGTCATATGCAGATATGGGGTTCCAGAAGTTGGTGAAAGTGATCAAGGTCCGGCCTTTTCTTCTCATGTGTACCAAGAAGTTCTGACAATGCTTGGATCCACTGTAGCCCTCCATACTCCGTACCACCCACAATCCAGTGGGGAAGTTGAGGCTGAACGGCACACTGAAGGGACAATTGACCAAAATGATGCAGGAGACTACGGCTCCATGGCCAGAGCTCCTACCCATTGTACTCTACCACATTCGTACTACCCCTATTGCAAAACATGGCCTGTCCCCATATGAGATATTGTTTGGTACTAGGCCCTCAGTTGCAAATTTCCAGCCCCAGCAGTTATCAGAAGAAACTGACCGTGCTGTTCAATATGTTATTCAGCTTAGTAAAAATCTTGCTAACACCCATGCTCTAGTTTCCTCTTCTTTTCCAGATTCAGCAGAAACCGACACCTGTCATAACCTGAAGCCTGGTGATTTGGAAGTCGTGAAAAGGCATGTCAGGAAGCACGGACTAGAACCCTTGTATGACGGTCCCTATCAAGTCCTCCTCATCACCCAACAAGCCAATAGCAAATAAAGGGGACATAATGTTTTGGTCTTTCGCATTTTCCATATTATTATTGGTAGAAGTTAAAAGTTAAAGTTAGAAGATATTCAATGACTCAGAGATCAATACGATAAAGACAATGATCGTACTAAGGACAGTTGGTGGTCAGACACCTTCTCCTTTCTCAATCCAGCCAATTGGTTTAAGGGAATAGGGGGCTGGAGAGCTGGGATCTTACAGAGCTTGTTACACATTGCTGCCTGTATCCTTGTTGTATATGTGATACTAAAACTTGTTCTTTGGTGTATTTCTGTATGTATTAGGAAAGGTGTCGTTGCACCTGCTCTTCTCTGCACCGATCTCAAAAGGCTACTTGATGAAGATGTTGAAGCCAAGCACATGCCTACCTACAAAAGATCCCCACCACCATCATCAAAAATTGTTATTCGTGAACTGCAGTATACAGGGGGGACGGGTGCGCCGCGACAGCCATGACTGGTAACACGGCATCAGTCATGTGAAGACCAGTACCCCTCAAGTTGTTAGCTTGGGATAGCACCTCTGATGCTGCATATGTGTTGAAAAATTTATCTAGGGGGGATTATGAAGGGTTAAAACTAAAATCAGAGCTGAAGTTTCACTTCTCCATTTCTCTGAAGGTTTCGTTTCTTAATTTTTGTTGCTGTAAGATAAATTTTTGTAATTGGCATGGGCTGTCATGAAACCAGACTGTTCTCCTCAGGTGCAAAGATAAGGGGCTCGGGGAGGTGTATTGCTCTGAATATGCCATTATACTACTTTCTACGCTATCTAGGTACGGATATATATGCAGTTCCGGTTTCCTTGCAATATTATTGGCTTATAAAGTGAAATGATTTTATTGGTAGTTGAGAACCTTGCATAATTAAGCAAAAGATTATAAGAGAAGTGACTAAAATAAAGGGGCTTAGTGATCTGCCTTGATCCTCCCGTACAGAGACCCCCGTCTCCGCGTGGTCATTTGAGTTGCTAGCAACACTCTGTGGAATAATTTGGACATCACTGGCTCAACTGTGAAGGGTTAATTTAACTCTCTCCCTAACAAAACCACAGGTCACTTTACCTGCGGATCCGCACTGAACAAAAACGCTGGTGAATGCGCAGCGTGTGCACATAGCCTTACAAATACTGATGTAAAATACTGACCAAATACTGAATGTGTGCACATGGCCTTATACTGATAGATCGAGCAATACCAAATACAGCTCTGGCAAAAATTAAGAGTCCACTGCACCGCTTTATAATAATCCGCTTCTCTCCATGGCTGACAGCCATTCCATTCCAGTGTCAGCTGAATTCCAACCAGAGGACACCTGATTCTACCTAGGCTATGTGCACACGCTGCGGATTCTGCAGAAAGAATGACATGTCAATTCTTTCTGTGGATTCAAAACCGCAGTGAAAAAACTGCAGCATGTGCACGGCGGATTGTAAATCCCATAGACTTACATGGTACACTGTCTGCAGAACTGCTGCGGATCCACAGCAGAATCCGCAACCTGTGCACAAAGCCTGAATGTGCTTCTGATTAGTGATCACCTGAGCCAAATCTTATTTAACGAAGGAAAGTGTAAAAAACCCTGCTGTGGGGTCCACAATCCTCCTGCAATAGGAGAAGCTGGACGGCAAAACAAGAGCTAGTAATATCCCAAAAAAGACCTGGAGAGGCGCACAAGCCACAGGGTCCTGCGCCCACTGTGACATTTGGTGGAGGATCGGTGATGATCTGGGGAGGCTTCAGCAAGGCTTGAATTGGGCAGGTTAATCTTTGTGAAGGACGCATGTGTAGAACTCGCAGGTACACGGGATGCAGTGACGAGGCGGGTTGAACTTTAAGGTGTAACTTTTATATATATGGAGGCTGATAGAGGCTGCCCTGAGCAACCAAACAAGCTAACAATAATTGTCCTCGCAGGGACCAACACAAGAATACACTGGTAATGGGAACACGACTAACCCGGCAAAGGCCGGTCACTATAGGGCCGCGGTATGGCCGACTACGGGTCCTTAATTACAACGTGTCACTTATCCTCTCTGGAGAGTCACAAGCCATCAGACAAAGAAGAACTGCTGACATATGTACCAGGAGAGGGATAAGGTCACCCAAAAGCCGTGTGAGAGACGAGGAAAGCAGCCGAGACGCAGGAAAGCCGGGGTTAACAATCATGGGGATTCCACAGAATATTGATCTCTGAACTCTTCCTGAGGTAAAACATTAGTATTGTTCTTTCTAAATGATTATGACCTTGGTTTCTTAGCATTATTTGAGGTCTGCATTTTTTTTGTTCTTTTGACCATTTCTCATTTTCTGAAAATAAATACAAAATTTAGTGCTTGGAGATTCGGAGACATGTTGTCAGAAGTTTATAGGATAAAAGAGCAATTTACATTTTACTCAAAAATATAAAGAGAAAAATCAGAAACTGCACATTGTGCCGCGGGCTCTTCATTTCTGCCAGAGCTGTGTCCACACTATATACCAGCACCAAATGTTTTCTTGTTTCATACCACAATGTCTGACCCTGCCGTCCCGCACCGAGAAACCACGAGCCGCCATCAGGCGCCAGTGTGGAGACAAACCACGGCAGGAGCCGTCCCCACATTCACACGGCGGCCACAGCTCCGCCACATGGAGGTGAAGGCGCCGTGACGAGGCGATAATGGCCCCGGTCACCCCGCGGACTCTGTAGGCCTGGTTCACACATCCGTTTTTTCCCTTCAGTCAAAATCCGCCAAATTTTTTTAAAAAATGGATCCTCCAAAAAAGGGGCGGATCCGTTTTTTTCCCCCATAGACTTACATTCTTGGCGGATCTTGACTGACGGTCGTCTCTCCCCCCCTCCCGGTTTTTTTACGGATCCGCCAAGATTTTAGCGGGCGGATGAGACGGACCCTGCAACGTTCTTTTGCTTTGACGGTCCGCTAATTTCAGCATTAACCCATAAATGCCGCTCCGGGAGCCGATAAAATCTCTCAGCTCCAACTCACCCGTCCCTCTCCCGGTCGCGCGGTCGCTTTATATTTGGCCGCATCGCTTCTCCCACGGATCCTACGTGCTCCGCCGACTCCCGTCCATCACGGATCAGCTGGTTCCAACCTCTGGCAGATTTCAACTGACCGCCGATGACGGAGGGATGAAATAGGCCTGTTTCACAGTTAGGCTTTATCTTGTCAGTTAAAATCCGCCAAAATGGCGGAAAGCGGATCCGTTGCGGGGACGAGAGAGAGAGAGATTTTTTTTTTACCGTTCACCAGCAGTGATTTCAGGGTTAAATTTCCGCCTGAGATAATTCCTCCGGGCATGCGCAGTACAGAAATGCGGATCCTTCTGCCAAAAAACGTTACAAGCTCCGTCCGGGCAAGTCGGCGGACGAAACAAAATTGGCGGATCCGCAAAAAAACGGATAATGCAAGTCAATGGGAAAAAAAACGGATCCGCCAAACAAAAATGGTGGATCCGTTCTTTTAGGAAAACGGCGGAGCTTGACTGATGGCCTTACACTTCATGGGGACGACTTTATGGACCGAACATAAATACGGAGATGGCGGAGCCGCTAGAGGACACCAGAGAGGCACTTTACACAAGACAGATGATAAAAGAGGGAGAGAGCGACAGCTACAACAACCGGACACCACATGCACCGAGATCCGGTACAGACCCCCCAGAGCCCCGCCCCCTTCGGTGCAGACCCCTCCTCTCCGAAGCCCCGCCCCCTCCGCGGCTGCTCTCAACTGTCAGTGACGGTTGCTGTACGGCGGTTGCCATGGAAACTTAACAGGAAGTGACGTAGACCCGGATCTCCTGCGACGATTGGAGGCCGCGGCGGCGCTAACGTTCAATCCAGAGCGGAGACTAAAACCGGAGAGGTGAGAGCAGAGGGGGCACTGGTGGGAGATGAGGGTGGGAGGTGTCACTGGTGGGAGATGAGGGTGAGGGGGGGGCACTGGTGGGAGATGAGGGTGGGAGGTGTCACTGGTGGGAGATGAGGGTGAGGGGGGGGGCACTGGTGGGAGATGAGGGTGAGGGGGGTCACTGGTGGGAGATGAGGGTGAGGGGTGTCACTGGTGGGAGATGAGGGTGAGGGGGGTCACTGGTGGGAGATGAGGGTGGGAGGTGTCACTGGTGGGAGATGAGGGTGAGGGGGGTCACTGGTGGGAGATGAGGGTGGGAGGTGTCACTGGTGGGAGATGAGGGTGGGGGGGTCACTGGTGGGAGATGAGGGTGGGAGGTGTCACTGGTGGGAGATGAGGGTGGGGGGGTCACTGGTGGGAGATGAGGGTGAGGGGGGTCACTGGTGGGAGATGAGGGTGAGGGGGGGGCACTGGTGGGAGATGAGGGTGAGGGGGGGGCACTGGTGGGAGATGAGGGTGGGAGGTGTCACTGGTGGGAGATGAGGGTGAGGGGGGGGCACTGGTGGGAGATGAGGGTGGGAGGTGTCACTGGTGGGAGATGAGGGTGAGGGGGGGGGCACTGGTGGGAGATGAGGGTGAGGGGGGTCACTGGTGGGAGATGAGGGTGAGGGGTGTCACTGGTGGGAGATGAGGGTGAGGGGGGTCACTGGTGGGAGATGAGGGTGGGAGGTGTCACTGGTGGGAGATGAGGGTGAGGGGGGTCACTGGTGGGAGATGAGGGTGGGAGGTGTCACTGGTGGGAGATGAGGGTGGGGGGGTCACTGGTGGGAGATGAGGGTGGGAGGTGTCACTGGTGGGAGATGAGGGTGGGGGGGTCACTGGTGGGAGATGAGGGTGAGGGGGGTCACTGGTGGGAGATGAGGGTGGGGGGGTCACTGGTGGGAGATGAGGGTGGGGGGGTCACTGGTGGGAGATGAGGGTGGGGGGGGCCACTGGTGGGAGATGAGGGTGAGGGGGGTCACTGGTGGAGATGAGGGTGGGGGGGGGCACTGGTGGGAGATGAGGGTGGGGGGGGCACTGGTGGGAGATGAGGGTGGGGGGTGTCACTGGTGGGAGATGAGGGTGAGGGGTGTCACTGGTGGGAGATGAGGGTGAGGGGGGGCACTGGTGGGAGATGAGGGTGAGGGGTGTCACTGGTGGGAGATGAGGGTGAGGGGGGGCACTGGTGGGAGATGAGGGTGGGGGGGGCACTGGTGGGAGATGAGGGTGAGGGGGGGCACTGGTGGGAGATGAGGGTGAGGGGGGGCACTGGTGGGAGATGAGGGTGATTGGGGGGCACTGGTGGGAGATGAGGGTGATTGGGGTCACTGGTGGGAGATGAGGGTGATTGGGGTCACTGGTGGGAGATGAGGGTGAGGGGGGTCACTGGTGGGAGATGAGGGTGAGGGGGTTCACTGGTGGGAGATGAGGGTGAGGGGGGTCACTGGTGGGAGATGAGGGTGAGGGGGGTCCACTGGTGGGAGATGAGGGTGAGGGGGGGGCACTGGTGGGAGATGAGGGTGAGGGGGGTCCACTGGTGGGAGATGAGGGTGAGGGGTGTCACTGGTGGGAGATGAGGGTGAGGGGGGGCACTGGTGGGAGATGAGGGTGAGGGGTGTCACTGGTGGGAGATGAGGGTGAGGGGTGTCACTGGTGGGAGATGGAGATGAGGGTGAGGGGTGTCACTGGTGGGAGATGAGGGTAGGGGGTGTCACTGGTGGGAGATGAGGGTGAGGGGTGTCACTGGTGGGAGATGAGGGTGGGGGGTGTCACTGGTGGGAGATGAGGGTGAGGGGTGTCACTGGTGGGAGATGAGGGTGAGGGGTGTCACTGGTGGGAGGTGAGGGGGGTCACTGGTGGGAGATGAGGGTGAGGGGTGTCACTGGTGGGAGATGAGGGTGAGGGGTGTCACTGGTGGGAGATGAGGGTGAGGGGTGTCACTGGTGGGAGATGAGGGTGGGGGGTGTCACTGGTGGGAGATGAGGGTGGGGGGTGTCACTGGTGGGAGATGAGGGTGAGGGGGGTCACTGGTGGGAGATGAGGGTGAGGGGGGTCACTGGTGGGAGATGAGGGTGAGGGGGGTCACTGGTGGGAGATGAGGGTGAGGGGGGTCACTGGTGGGAGGTGAGGGTGAGGGGGGTCACTGGTGGGAGATGAGGGTGAGGGGGGTCACTGGTGGGAGGTGAGGGTGAGGGGGGTCACTGGTGGGAGGTGAGGGTGAGGGGGGTCACTGGTGGGAGGTGAGGGTGAGGGGGGTCACTGGTGGGAGATGAGGGTGAGGGGGGTCACTGGTGGGAGGTGAGGGTGAGGGGGGTCACTGGTGGGAGATGAGGGTGAGGGGGGTCACTGGTGGGAGATGAGGGTGAGGGGGGTCACTGGTGGGAGATGAGGGTGAGGGGGGTCACTGGTGGGAGATGAGGGTGAGGGGGGTCACTGGTGGGAGATGAGGGTGAGGGGTGTCACTGGTGGGAGATGAGGGTGAGGGGTGTCACTGGTGGGAGATGAGGGTGAGGGGTGTCACTGGTGGGAGATGAGGGTGAGGGGTGTCACTGGTGGGAGATGAGGGTGAGGGGTGTCACTGGTGGGAGATGAGGGTGAGGGGTGTCACTGGTGGGAGATGAGGGTGAGGGGTGTCACTGGTGGGAGATGAGGGTGAGGGGTGTCACTGGTCGGAGATGAGGGTGAGGGGTGTCACTGGTGGGAGGTGAGGGTGAGGGGGGTCACTGGTGGGAGGTGAGGGTGAGGGGTGTCACTGGTGGGAGATGAGGGTGAGGGGTGTCACTGGTGGGAGGTGAGGGTGAGGGGGGTCACTGGTGGGAGATGAGGGTGAGGGGTGTCACTGGTGGGAGATGAGGGTGAGGGGTGTCACTGGTGGGAGATGAGGGTGAGGGGTGTCACTGGTGGGAGATGAGGGTGAGGGGTGTCACTGGTGGGAGATGAGGGTGAGGGGTGTCACTGGTGGGAGATGAGGGTGAGGGGTGTCACTGGTGGGAGATGAGGGTGAGGGGTGTCACTGGTGGGAGATGAGGGTGAGGGGTGTCACTGGTGGGAGGTGAGGGTGAGGGGGGTCACTGGTGGGAGGTGAGGGTGAGGGGGGTCACTGGTCGGAGATGAGGGTGAGGGGGGTCACTGGTGGGAGGTGAGGGTGAGGGGTGTCACTGGTGGGAGGTGAGGGTGAGGGGGGTCACTGGTGGGAGGTGAGGGTGAGGGGTGTCACTGGTGGGAGATGAGGGTGAGGGGTGTCACTGGTGGGAGATGAGGGTGAGGGGTGTCACTGGTGGGAGATGAGGGTGAGGGGTGTCACTGGTGGGAGATGAGGGTGAGGGGTGTCACTGGTGGGAGATGAGGGTGAGGGGTGTCACTGGTCGGAGATGAGGGTGAGGGGTGTCACTGGTCGGAGATGAGGGTGAGGGGTGTCACTGGTCGGAGATGAGGGTGAGGGGTGTCACTGGTCGGAGATGAGGGTGGGGGGTGTCACTGGTCGGAGATGAGGGTGGGGGGTGTCACTGGTGGAGGTGGGGGTGACTGGCTGCACAGGTCCTCACTGCCCCTCTTCTCCGCAGATGTCTGGACGTTACACTCGTCCTATTAGCGGTCGATCAGGAGGACAGAAATCAGCAGGAAGCAGGAAGAAGCCCCGAGTGCGTCAGGCGTGGGACGTGAGTTCTCGGGGGTCTCTGCTCCTCCCCCTGCAGTCTGATGTCTGTTCACCCCCCGCTGTGGTCTCATCAGGTTTCTCTGTTGATTTTCAGAGTTCCATACAAGATCTCAGCGTCCATCGTGCGACCCCCGAGGAGCTGGTGAGCCCCCCACAGTGGGACGTGATCAGCGGTCCCTCACTCAGGGCTTCTCTTCTCTGCTGGTGTCGGCCACTTTGCTCTGTCCACTGATCTCCGTGTCTCCTCGGCTGCAGGTCCAACGTCATGAGATTCATAAGTCACGAAATCACAGCCTGGCCCAGTGGGAACTGAAAAAGAGATCGTTACAGAAAGAGTGGAGGAGACAGAACGGCGGACCCCCGGACCCCCTGGAGGAAAGACGCCTGGCGATAATGATGGAGGTAAAGAGCGGAAATGACAGGGAGACAATATCCGGGCTCATAAGTATCAATGAGATCTCCATAAACTGTCAGTGTAAGTCACTCCACTATGGAGCCTACAGAATGGTGAGCGCAGCTCTGGAGTATAATACAGGATGTAACTCAGGATCAGTAATGTAATGTATGTACACAGTGACTGCACCAGCAGAATAGTGAGTGCAGCTCTGGAATATAATACAGGATGTAACTCAGGATCAGTAATGTAATGTATGTGCACAGTGACTGCACCAGCAGAATAGTGAGTGCAGCTCTGGAGTATAATACAGGATGTAACTCAGGATCAGTAATGTAATGTATGTACACAGTGACTGCACCAGCAGAATAGTGAGTGCAGCTCTGGAGTATAATACAGGATGTAACTCAGGATCAGTAATGTAATGTATGTGCACAGTGACTGCACCAGCAGAATAGTGAGTGCAGCTCTGGAGTATAATACAGGATGTAACTCAGGATCAGTAATGTAATGTATATACACAGTGACTGCACCAGCAGAATAGTGAGTGCAGCTCTGGAGTATAATACAGGATGTAACTCAGGATCAGTAATGTAATGTATGTACACAGTGACTGCACCAGCAGAAGAGTGAGTGCAGCTCTGGAGTATAATACAAGGTGTATGAGTGCTGCTCTGAGATCAGTTTAGGGATCTGCAGGGATGAGACACTCCTCAGCTGGCCGGTGGATGACGTGTAATTATGGGATAGCCATTGTACCGTATATTGATCTTCTAGGGTCGTATACAGGAGCTTTCTGTTCTCTGCTTGAGATGAATTTCTGCTCCCCAGGAGCCGGGTCTGTGGGGGTGGGGGGTATTTCCATCCATTAGTTTCCTTGTTTCTGGTTGAGGTGTAGTACATCTTTCATGTATTATGGGATGTCATCGCTTTGTGCTTCTTTCTGCAGATTCTCTCGGATCAGTACCAGATGAAGGACGTCCTGGAGCGCTCGGACAGGGCCATGGCTGTGGTGAAGGATCTGTTTGGAGATGCCCCCCGCAGACACACTGGTACTATTCCACCTGCCCATGTCTGCATTGTCCTGCCTCTATTTCCCCACATTAGATCTCCAGCTCTCCTGTCCATACGGATCATCCGTGTTGACGTCTGTGCACTGTTTTTTACAGGTTTCCCACATGTCACCATGGCCCCATCCTGTGACCTGGAAACTTCATGTGGCCCCATAGCGCTGAAGAAGGACCCCCCCACCCACCTGTCCATCCTCAGCAAGAGCATCATGGACTCTCAGGTAATAGGACCGAGGATTGCTTGTTCTGAGGGGTCCTGTCCAGGGTCTCTCATGAAAGGTGGTGAGGGAAGATGATGGTAGTGGTCATTGTAATTATGGTGATGATGAAGGGTAGTGGTGGTGGTCGTTTTGACTGATGATGATGATGATGGTGGTTGATTCTCATTTTGCTGTTTGACCTCTTCTGGATTTTAGGCTCTGAATGAGATGGAGGAGATCCACCCTGAGGACAGCGATGATGAAGATGCAGAGGTGTCCATCAGCTTCCGTCCCAACCTTGACACAGAGAAGTAAGTCGGCTCGTGCCCCTGATGTTGGCTCGTGCCCCTGATGTTGGCTCGTGCCCCGGGTGCCGGCTCGTGCCCCTGATGTTGGCTCGTGCCCCGGGTGCCGGCTCGTGCCCCTCCTGAAGCTGTAGTCCGTCAGACAGAGTACAGCTGCATGATAGCGCACAGCATCGTGGGAGCGCAGCCTGTTATATACCCTGATAAGACCTCATTCACACGGCAGAGACTGTGGTCAGCGGAGCAGAGTTACTACTACTCCCACTGAGCGCTGCACCGCCGTGGGTGCACTTCGTGGTCATTTAAAGAGCACTGAGTATTTCAGAAAACTTGAACTTGTTCCCCTTTACTTTCTTGATTGGAGGGGACTGTGCACCCGGCCCCCCGCCGATCAGTGATATGAAGTAGTAGATGCGTCAGTCCTCACCTGGCCGAGCCGGGGATCAGTGGGTTCCAGCGGGGTAAAGGTGTTAATTTTGGGAAAACTAGATAGTCATAAAGGGGTAATGTGCTGAGCCTCAGGATGCCGGCATGGAGACTGGTAGTGACTTCTCCACTCGCCTCCCACAGTGGGGCCACCCGTGACCTTGGCATAGGGTGAGATCTCTGTATATGGGGTCCGGCGTGGTGTTGAGCAGTCACGGTTGGTGAGGGGCCGTGATGTAAAGGTTCGGTCTCCAGAGATCCTTTTCTGATCTTTTTCCAGGGTTCGCCGGATATTGAATGAAGAGACTTCTCATCTCACATGTGATCAGTGGTCCAGGTCGGGAGATACAGTGCAGGACCCCCTTGTAACACCCAAAGGGGCCGAGCACCCCTCACACAACCATATAGGTAAGAACATTCAGACACCCCCTTTATTAAAGTGATGCCCCCCTCTACAGCTCATTACTCCATGCATCTAAGATAAGGAAGCGGCTGCGTATCAGCTAACGTTTTGTGTATGCAGCTCCTGCCTCGGCCTATACATCGCCACGGTTACAGACTACTAGCAAACCACGTGGGGTCTGATCCTGCAGTCACGTTCTCCTCCGTCTGCCTCCTCATCTTCACGGACCACAGAAGATCAGGCAAATGGAAGAGCAGCACATGCTCATCTGTAACCATGGCGATGCATCGGTGTGCACAGGAGCTGTATACACTAAACGGGAGGAAGATTGGCAGTGGTCTCCTGACTTGCAGTGTGCAGTAGTAGCCGCTCTCTGTGATGCCTCCCTCCTGCTGGGCAGTATTCACACACCGCTTCTCTCACCAGCATTAAACGCCACTGCAGCAGTGAACAAGGTGAAGACCCGACTGACGGAAGACGAGCCGGAGGAGCCGGAGCCCAGTATCGTCATCGGCCGCGTATTAAACCCGGAACCCACACACCAGCGCAAGCTGCAGAGTAAAGGTAGATGTGCTGGACCCCAGAAAACGGCGCCCCCCTCAGCCCAAACACACAAGCCATGTCACACCAGGGGGCAGCAGAGATGGAAACTACTGCACGTCAGCTGGGGTGTTTTCCATTATACTACAGGAAAGAAGGCGAGACCACCCCACGTCTCCAGCAGTCAGAGAGCCGGCCCCCCGGCCCCCTCCACACATGAGCCGTCCAGCCTGGATGTCCTGAAGCAGATGATCCAGGAGGTGGAGCGGGAGCTGGAGACCTACGAGAGGGAGAGCGGCCGGGACGTGTCCTCCGCGCCGCAGTCTCAGGGGCTGACCGGCTTCACCCTGTGCCTCGTCAGCGCCATAAGGCGGCTGGTGTCCCACCTGAAGGAGGTGAGACGGGCGGGAGGACGAGGGTCCGAGGCTGGGGTAACACTATAGAGGTCAGGGACACTGAGCCGTGCCTTCTGCTTCCTCTACAGAGCGACCGGCAGCTGCGCCAGGAGACCGCGGAGCGGCAGCGGCTGAAGGACGAGCTGACGGAACAGCGGCAGCTGATCGACGCCCTGACCACGGAGATTCTCGCTATGAAGGACGGCAGCTCCGCGTCCCCGGTAATGTCCGGACATCGCCGTCCTCCATCTGTAGATATAACAGACCGCTGACTCCACGCACACACATTATGGGCATTGGGGCACCCATGGGTCACTGGCACGCCACGGTGTTCCAGGAACACACAAGGATCGTGGACACTAAGTGTGTCTAAAAAAAACTGGATCCCCCCCGAGACCAAGAGTATGAAGGGGCTGCAGTGCCCACAGCGCCACTCTGCTCCGTGTGGCTGCGTATAGTACTGCAGATCAGCCCCATGCACTAAGCTCCATCAGACCCTCCATTCTGCTGATCGGGGCAGACCCAGGAGTCAGACCCCACAGAGGCCCTATTCATTGTGCGATGTCTGGGGGGCCACGCGGTGGTAGTGGGATGTTTTGCTGCCATGCTTTACCTTCCACAGGGCGGTCTCTGTCCCCTGTCCGACCAGTCACCGACTCCCGGTGAGGCTACAATGAGCCGTCCTGTGCCCGTCCCAGAGCAGATGGAAGCCCCAACCAACGACTGCAGTGCCCACCCGCTGACGGCACACGGTGGGTTAATGTTGTGTCCAACCCTTTATCATCTGTCTAGGATAGGGGTCACCTGCCGATCAGTGGGGTCAGAGTGCTGGGACCCCCATTGGGGTGATGGGCCCGGAATGCCATGTCAGGCTGCAGTGGTGGTTGCACATACGCACCCCCCACTATACATCATCTACAGGACTGCTGCACATGGCTGCTGTCACCCAGCTTTCCTCGACTCCTGCACAGCAGCCACCGAGCATCAAAGAGATGTGTGTTTCTTTCTGTAGCAGGCTTACAGCGTGGAGCAGAGCGCAGAGATTCGGCGGCGCCCCATCCTGGCTATGACGCGTCCAGCATTAAGCAGGTGGCTACATCATTCGGGGACACGGGGTCTCTGCTGGACTTTGAGCCCGCCATCATGTTGTCTCCTCCCAGACAGAAAACGTGGTCGGGCCTTGGGGAGCAGTCCTCACGTGAGAAGGTCATCGAGGACCAGTATAGTAAGATGTCCGCTACTACATGGCTCATATCTGAGTACGGGGTGTGGGAGACAGGCGAGCGCGGGACTGGTGACATCAGCCCCATAATCTGTGACTACTCACAAGTCTGCTGGAAACTGTCAGCAAGCTGGTCAGTAGGGAATCCAGCGAGATCTCCACTCTAAAGCCACAGAATAGTGAGTGCAGCTCTGGGGTATAATACAGGAGGTAACTCAGGATCAGTAATGTATGTACACAGTGACTGCACCAGCAGAATAGTGAGTGAAGCTCTGGAGTATATTACAGGATGTAACTCAGGATCATTAATGTAATATATGTACACAGCGACTGCACCAGCAGAATAGTGAGTGCAGCTCTGGGGTATAATACAGGATGTATCTCAAGATCAGTAATGTACTGTGTTGAGTTCATTTTTCCCTTCACCAGTGAGGTTTGATGAACTCCCTCTTCTGGCGAAGGAAGGTAGTGAGGCTGATTACCAAACAGCTGAGCAGGTAGATGATGACTGGGTCACAGGAACTGATGACTGGATATAAGTCAGCCGACGCCCTGCTGCCTTGCTGGTGATTTTCCTGCTGGATTCTTGGAGACCAGTCTGATTTCTGCTTCTCAAAGCTAAGTTTTGCTCTGCTTTTTGTACACTTTAGTTCTGGTTTTGTTTGCCTTGTTTTTTGGAGTTCAGCCATCCCTGGCCGGGGGTGAGCTGAATTCCATTTTTGTCTCTGATCTGTTGATCTCTGGCTCTGTCTTCAGAATATACCTGAGTGCTGATATAGTCTTTTTGAAGCCTAGCGACTTCAGGGCCTGTTTTTCCTATCAGTCTGTTGGTTCATTTTTGGATAGGGTTTTTGCGGATTGCAGACAGCAGCTTTTCTATCCTGTCCTATTTAGTTAGCTTGGGCCCCATCATTTGCTCAACCTATCTTTCTATCTGTGTTAGTGTTTTTCATCTTGCTTCACAGTCATTATATGTTGGGGGCTGCCTATTGCTTTGGGGTCTGCTCTGGGGCAGTTTAGATTTCCCTTTCTGTCTTTAGGCTAGGCAGTTCTCCGGCTGTGATCGAGTGGTCTAGGGCACCGTAGGAACCCCCCACGGCTACTGCTAGTTGTTGTGGATAGGTTCAGGGGTTAGCAATCCGATAGCTGCCAACTTCTCTGGTTTTCTGGACTTAGCTATTATTGTTGTGTTTTCCTCCTTCGGTGACTCATCCATAACAGTACTGTATGTACACAGTGACTGCACCAGCAGAATAGTGAGTCCAGCTCTGGAGTATAATACAGGATGTAACTCAGGATCAGTAATGTATGTACACAGTGATTGCACCAGCAGAATAGTGAGTGCAGCTCTGGAGTATATTACAGGATGTATCTCAGGATCCGTAATGTACTGTATGTACACAGTGACTGCACCAGCAGAATAGTGAGTGCAGCTCTGGGGTATAATACAGGATGTATCTCAGGATCAGTAATGTATGTACACAGTGACTGCACCAGCAGAATAGTGAATGCAGCTCTGGGGTATAATATAGGATGTAACTCAGGATCAGTAATGTATGTACACAGTGACTGCACCAGCAGAATAGTGAGTGCAGCTCTTGGGTATAATACAGGATGTAACTCAGGATCAGTAATGTATGTACACAGTGACTGCACCAGCAGAACAGTGAGTGCAGCTCTGGGGTATAATACAGGATGTAACTCAGGATCAGTAATGTATGTACACAGTGACTGCACCAGCAGAATAGTGAGTGCAGCTCTGGGGTATAATACAGGCTGTAACACAGGGTCAGTGTACAGGGAGTGCGGCTGGTAGGATACAGCACTTTTGTGAATTTTGCCTTCTGACAATCTTTATTTCAGATCTTTTCGGTGACCATGAAGTCTTCTCCTCGTCTGATGCTCCGGCCGCACAGCGGTGGAATCTACCGTCTCGCTGTGATCCGGATTTGCTTCGGGTCGCTCCTCGGGGAGATGCCCTCGTCAGTCGCCATCATACTGAGTACCATGTGCCCGAGAACGATAGAACAAGCGCCCCCCTGAGGGATGATCACGACATAGCGTCCCAGATGGCCGAGCTGACCAGTCAGAACAGCGCCCTGAAGTCTCAGCTGCAGCAGTTCTTCTCCAGGACGGACAGTGTGGACGCTTCACAGGTGGCGGCACCTGATAAGGTAACACCAGGAGGGTAGGAGCTGACTCTTCTCCCACAGTCTGTACGTTGTATGTGACACGCTCCATTATATATTGATGGGTGGCGTCTTACTTACCTTGTGCTATCCTCTGCTCACATCCAGAGCTGCATTCCTAGTTCTGCTGCTTGGTACGTGCTATCAGAAGTGATACAATGAGATTGGTTGATTCAGTTTCTGGTTGTTGTAGTATTTTAGTGACCGGACGCGACCGAGGTATGAATGCAGCTCTAGATGTGACGGCAGCACAACGCGGCGCTCAGGACCAGTACACACTAGGTCAGACATCTGCCATTTTTTTGCATATTCTTCCAGTGTCAGCGCCTTGGTGTTTTTGACTTTCTGCTTGCAGTCAGTGAATGGCATCGTGCCTGGTTTCGGTCACATGATGACACGGTCGCCGACTCGTTACCGTGTGTCCATCACGTGACCGGTGTCGGCAATGGATGTTGCTCTTCAGTGACAGCCGGTGGTGTTGGCCCCTGACGTGTCCCGTTTCTCCAGCAGGAGGCGCCGTCTGTGCACAGTCCAGGGACTCTGGAGATGAGGATCGCAGAGCTGAACCGGCAGAGCGCGCAGGCGCGGGATAAACTCCTGAGACTCATCGAGCAGCAGAAGCAAAGTCTGGTGGTGTCGCCCGCCATCTCCCCCATCACTCCTGGGCAGGAGGAGTCAGGTACTGTGCCCCCGGGATGATGGCCTGTACTCCGCAGAGGAGGACATGTTATGGAGAGACCCCTGTGTATGGTCTCCTGGGGCATGCTGGGAGTTGTATCACAACAGCTGGAGTGCCGCAGATTGCTGACCCCTGTAATATAGAGCGGAGGGATCCGGGGGCCAATGGTACTAGGGTGCGCGTTTCATGGCCGCCTGGTGAGGGTGGGATCAGGGAACACTCTGCTCCTGTGATAAGCGGCGCCTTCTAACGCCTCTCACCTCATGTTTCCAGGAAGGAGAGCGCGGCCGATCGATGCTGCGCTGCCAATGCCGCAGCTCACCGATTCCTCCCTGGAGGGGACGCCGCCCATAGGTAGCGGGCGTAGGTAAGTGCCAGGGTCACAAGCAGAGCACTGCTGCATTCTGAGAGATGGGCTGCAGAGCTGACGCTCCTCTCCAATGTTCATAGATCAGGCGCCTCCCAGAGATCCAATTCATCAGCGACCGGCTCGTCCAGAGGAGGAAGAGCAGCGTCAGACGCCTCCTGGATGAAGGTAGGGCTCGGGTTAGTGGCCCGCCATTCAGCCGTCTACCCTGGATTTGTGGGAGCCGGATGGTGACCATATCTGTTTCTCCATATGTATGGCACTGAGGTGAACATTTAATGCAGCCCAGAGCGATGGTCGCTGCCCTGAGGCGTGAAAACACGAGACCCCAGGATGAGGAACAGATAGGGGCGGGTGCGCATGGGGCCCCAGGAGAGGGAACAGATGGGGGCGTGTGCACACGGGGCCCCAGGAGAGGGAACAGATGGGGGTGGGTGCACACGGGGCCCCAGGAGAGGGAACAGATGGGGGCGGGTGCACACGGGGCCCCAGGAGAGGGAACAGATGGGGGCGGGTGCACACGGGGCCCCAGGAGAGGGAACAGATTTGGGGGGGGGGCGTGCACACGGGACCCCAGAAGAGGGAACAGATGGGGGGGGTGTGTGCACACGGGGCCCCAGGAGAGGGAACAGATGGGGCGTGCACACGGGACCCCAGGAGAGGGAACAGATGGGGGGGGGGGGGGGGGCGTGCACACGGGACCCCAGGAGAGGGAACAGATGGGGGGGGGGGGCGTGCACACGGGACCCCAGGAGAGGGAACAGATGGGGGGGGGGGGCGTGCACACGGGACCCCAGGAGAGGGAACAGATGGGGGGGCGTGCACACGAGACCCCAGGAGAGGGAACAGATGGGGGGGGGGGGGGGCGTGCACACGGGACCCCAGGAGAGGGAACAGATGGGGGGGCGTGCACACGGGACCCCAGGAGAGGGAACAGATGGGGGGGGGGGGGGGGCGTGCACACGGGACCCCAGGAGAGGGAACAGATGGGGGAGCGTGCACAAGGGACGTCAGCGACAAAAACTGCTGCAGATTTCATTGTAGAATTGTGGCTCCGCCGCCCATTTCACAGGAGACGCCCTAAAACCTCTCCCACCGGCCGCTCCCGTGATGCACCTCTGACCATTCGCGCCCCCTGCGCTGCACGGCCCGTCGCCTCCTCTATTATGAGCTGTTCAATATTGAAAAAAGAAACAGCAGTCACCATTGCTTCTTAATAAAGGTTAATGTCCTTTATTCCGTGTGTCCGACAATCCTTTAACATGCAGGGGGAGCGGGGAGGTGTAGGAGGACAGCAGCCGGCCCGCGCCTCTCCCAGCGCTTCTCTGGGGCCAAACACCCTTGTCTTCTATTTTCAATATTGAACACACTTGGTCTCCAACACGTTTTCATGCCCCACCGAGGTCATCGTTATGCTTCATATTAAGGACTGATTCAGACTGCAGTCCACAGTTTGGTGCAGTTTTTTCACTTTTTGCTATTCTATTGTGAGCGGTGTCTGCCGTCTGCACCACAAGTACCAGCCGCACTTCCTAACCGCTCCCTCTTTCTCCGGCAGGTCGGTAAGGACAAGGAGGAGGGCTGGTTCGCCCTTTCTGCCCACGTCTCGTGACCCCTCCTCGTCATGTCAGTGTTTTATATTTATATGTAATTTATAATGTGATTTCTTAATAAAATCAGTTGTTTTTTTATGATTTATTCGTTTAACACAAATGAGGCGCGTCCCCCAGTCGGGGCCGACGTTAGGGGCAGGCAGACTATACGGCTCCCCCAGGGGCCCCTAGCCAGTGGTGTGTTGCTAATAGCGGCACAGCACGTTGAGTCAGGGGGGCCCGACACCAGCGCAAAACCTCCATCCCCCTCACACCCCCCCACATTCAACTGTATCAGTATCTTAGATGCTCCTTCCCCATCATTCCCCTCTGACACAGCAGGTGCGCCATGATGTCACTCCAGCGCACGCCGTGCTGAGATACTCTGCAGAGCTGGGAGCAGCGGGCAATGAGGAGAGGCGAGTATTGTATTTTTCTTAATATCCCTGAGTACGTGGTGGCCATAAGTCTAGGGCTGCGGGGCTACATTATACTCTGTCGAGGACTATGGGGTGCTTTATACTATAAGTACTACATGGGACCTGCATTATACTGTATTGAGGACTATGGGAAATGCATTATACTATATGGAGGACCGTGGTGCGTGCATTGTACCATTTCAAGGACTATGGGGCACATTATACTATATTGAGGACTATGGGGTGTATTATACTATAAGAAGGACGGAGGAGTGTATTGTACCATATGGAGGTCTATGGGGAGTGTATTATACTAAATGAGTAAACTGCCGTCTATTCAGCGAGTGATTGGATTGTTTATGGAGGAACAGAAATCCTTGTTCTCGGCAGCACATCGCCGGTGTAAACTGCAGATATGCTGCTGATAACATGATCCTGTACGGGGACAGACTGATCTATTAGTGATCGCTCTGTGCCCATCATTGTTCCTCAGCCAGTGGAAAGAGGCCGGGAAACAAGCATTGTACGACTTCCATATTGACGATGACCCTTGTAGAGGCCGGAGATCAGCGCATTTAAATACAATGGTTCATATAAAGGAGTAAAATAAATGTTTCTGTGTGATGGAGCAGTATGTCAGCATTTGGGGCCCCACTTTAAAGGGAATCTGTCACCCTATTTTTGGCCTATCAGCTGCCGGCACCGCCATCAGGGGCTCATCTCCAGCATTCAGTAATGCTGTAGATAAGCCCCCGATGTAACCTGAAAGAGAAGAAAAACACATTAGATTACACTGCGTTCCAAATTATTATGCAAATTGGATTTAAGTGTCTCAAAGATGTAATTTTTTGTTTTTCAAATAAACTCATAGATGGTATTGTGTATCAGGGCTCTTTGGATCACTGATATCAATCTCAAATTCCTGTGATAATTAGTTTACCAGGTGAGCCCAATTAAAGGAAAGCTACTTAAGAATGATGTTCCACATTATTAAGCAGGGCACAGGTTTCAAGGAATTTAGGAAAGAAAAAGGATCTCTCTGCTGCTGAAAAGCATCAAATAGTGCAAAGCCTTGGTCAAGAGATGAAAACATTAGATATTTCCCAAAAATTTAAACGTGATCATCGTACTGTTAAGAGATTTGTGGTTGATTCTGAGCACAGACATGTTTGTGCTGATAAAGGCAGAATGAGGAAGGTTTCTGCCAGGCAAGTTCATCGGATCAAGAGAGCGGCTGCTAAAAAGCCATTACAAACCAGCAAACAGATATTTAAAGCTGCTGGTGCCTCTGGAGTCCCTGGAACCTCAAGGTGTAGGATCCTTCAAAGGCTTGCTGTGGTGCATAAACCTACTATTCAGCCACCCCTAAACAGTGTTCACAAGCAGAAATTGTAGCAGTGGGTCCAGACATACATGAAAACTATTTTTAATACAGTCTTGTTTACTGATGAGTGTCGAGCAACCCTGGATGGTCCAGATGGATGAAGTAGTGGATGGTTGGTGGATGGCCACTATGTCCCAACAAGACTGCGACTTCAGCAAGGAGGTGGCGGAGTCATGTTTTCGGCCGGAATCATGGGGAAACAGCTGATAGGGCTCTTTAAGGATCCTGAAGGTGTGAAAATGACCTCTGCAAAGTATATAGAGTTTCTGACTGACAGCTGTCTTCCATGGTATAAAAAGCAGAAATGTGCCTTCAGGAGCAAAATCATCTTCATGCATGACAATGCACCATCTCATGCTGCAAGGAATACCTCTGAGTCATTGACTGCTATAGGCATAAAAGGAGATAAACTCATGGTGTGGCCACCATCTTCCCCTGACCTCAACCCTATAGAGAACCTTTGGAGTATCATCAAGCAAAAGATCTATGAGGGTGGGAGGCCGGTCACATCAGAACAGCAGCTCTGGGAGACTATTCTGACTTCATGCAAAGAAATACAAGCAGAAACTCTCCAAAAACTCCCAAGTTCAATGGATGCAATAATTGTGAAGGTGACATCACAGAAGGGTTCCTATGATAGCATGTAAGGCTGGTTTCACATTAGCGCTTTTTAAGCGCACGCACGGCCGGGGGTAGCTCCGCCCCCGAGCCGGCTCTCTGCCCGGCGTGCCCGCCCCTTGCTTGTAGCGCCGCCTCCTAGCGCACAGCGGCGCCTGCGATCGGCGCACCCTATCTTTAGCATAGGGTGCGCAGGCCGTGCGCTAGTTGCGCTTTGACCCGCGCTGCGCACTTTTGACGGTGCGCCGTGCGCGCCAAAATCCGAAAAGTTTGATTTTGGCGCGCACGGCGCACCGTCAAAAGTGCGAAGCGCAACTAGCGCACGGCCTGCGCACGATATGCGCACCCTATGCTAAAGATAGGGTGCACCGATCGCAGGCGCCGCTGTGCGCTAGGAGGCGGCGCTACAAGCAAGGGGCGGGCACGCCGGGCAGAGAGCCAGCTCGGGGGCGGAGCTACCCCCGGCCGTGCGTGCGCTTAAAAAGCGCTAATGTGAAACCAGCCTAACTTGGCCTGTTAGGATGTTTTGGAGTTAAAAATCCTTTTTGCTCAGTGAATGTGACCTCCTAATGCTGCAAAGTCCACAAATGAACATTTTCAGTTCTTTAAAACAGATCCAAATTATTAGGCACAGTAGAATTTCTAAACATTTGAACAGTGCAATTTGAGTTTTTATTCATTTTGGAGATTATACTGTTATTATTGGGAGGTTTCTTCAATAAAATTTGATGTATACTCTAACGGGTGATGACTTTTATTAGACTGACTGTCATTTGTACCAACTATTTAGGAAAATTAGAGAAAAACACGGGTATTACATACCTGGTAATGTGTTTTTTCATGAGACATGACGGCACCACGAGAGAGGGGATCCGCCCTACGAGGACAGGAAACCTTCAAGATAAAAAGGGCGGCTCCTCTCTCCGCATCAGTTGTTTTACAGAGCACGAGAGGAACTCCGCAGGTTAGTGTACACATAAATAATACAACTTTAATACTGTTAAATTTCCAACACCAAGGGAGTGTATAATACTAACGAAACACCCAACTAATGACGTGATAGGGCGGGAATATAAGGGTGCCGTCATGTCTCATGAAAAAACACATTACCAGGTATGTAATACCCGTGTTTTTCCATTCTACATGACGGCACCACGAGAGAGTTACAGAGATTTGTATTCTCTTTTAGGGGGGGGATCACTGCCTGTAACACTCTTCTCCCGAATGTGAGATCAGAGGTAGCAGATAGGTCTAATCTATAATGTTTGAAAAAGGTAGACGGAGAGGACCAAGCGGCCGCCTTACAGATTTGGTCGATGGAGGCGTCCGCTCTCTCCGCCCAGGACGTTGCCATGGCCCTCGTGGAATGGGCTTTTAGGCCCTCTGGAACAGCCCTGCCTGCACTACCATATGCTAGTATGATGGCCTCTCTCACCCATCTAGCTATAGTTTGCTTAGAGGCTTTAAGGCCCTTCCTTGCCCCCTGGTATGAAACAAATAGGGCCCTCTGTTTCCTCCAGGGTTTTGTCATCTCTAAATATTGTAGGATACATCTCCTAACATCTAAGCAATGTAGCCTCTCCTCCTTCTTGTTACCGGGGTTAGGACAAAAGGATGGCAAGACTACTTCCTGAGCTCTGTGGAATTTCGACACCACCTTAGGGAGGTATGCTGGGTCTAATCTTAAGACAACTCTATCGTCCATAACCTGAGTGTATGGCGGGTCTGCTGACAGTGCGTGTAAGTCCCCCACCCTACGTGCCGATGTAAGTGCCACTAATAAGGCTGTTTTTAAAGTTAACACTTTATCTGATGTCATGTCTAGTGGTTCAAATGGACTTTCTGTTAGAGATGATAGGACTAAGTTTAGATCCCAGGGAGGAGGTTTAGGAGATGGGACAGAGTTAGCCCTAGTACAGGCCCGGATAAACCTGGCCACCCATCTATCATTTGCTAGGTCATAGTTGAATAATGCTGCCAGGGCTGAAACGTGTACTTTGAGGGTGCTGACAGCTAAGCCCAAGTCTAAACCCCTTTGCAGAAACTCTAGCACTGCCCTCACCGGTACTTCTCCCTCCCGTATTGGGCCTGAGGTGGACAAAAATGTTCTCCATATTCTCCCGTATATTTTTGTAGTCACTGGCTTTCTGCTACTGATTAGGGTGGAAATTAACCTTTGTGAAAACCCTTTTTTCTCTAACAGTGACCTTTCAAATTCCAGGCTGTCAAATGCAACCTGGAGTTCGGAGGGTGATTGAAGGGACCCTGTGTTAGGAGGTCGTGGTCCTCTGGGAGTACCCCCTACATTGGTTAAGGCTGCTGACTTTGCTGCTAGTCTGGCCGAGTCTGCAGAAGCCTCTGCGAGAAAGTCTGCCGCCGCTCTAATAGCCGGTAATGCTTCCAGAATTGACTCTCTGGGAACTCCACGTTCTAGTTGATCCTCCAAGTTGTCTACCCATATCTTTAGAGACCTAGCCACACACGTAGCTGAGATAGCCGGTCTTAGCGCCCCAGCCGAGGTTTCCCAGGCTGTCTTAAGGCAATTGTCAGTCTTCCGGTCCAGCGGTTCTTTCAGAAACCCCAGATCCTCAAAGGGTAGGGAGGTTTTCCTGGCGACTTTTGATATTGCTACATCGATTTTGGGAGCCCTATCCCAGGATGAGGATGCCACTTCCTCAAAGGGATACCTCCTCTTCAGAGAATTAGATATCTGGGACTTTTTCTCTGGTTTTTCCCATTCGCGTTTTATGAGCTCTTCTATTTGCTCATTAATAGGGAAGGTCTTACGCTTTTTCTTTTGTAGTCCACTGAACATGAGTTCTTGGGCTGTCTTTTTTGCTCGCTCCTCTACCAGCCCCATGGTAGATCTGATTGCTTTAATAAGTTCATCCGTAGATTCTACTGGGAACGTATCTTCCCCATCTGAGCTACTATCTGAATAGTGCGTTTTATCTGAGTCCTCCTCTGATCCTGTATAGTCTTCTTGAGAGACCCCTGAGGGGCTGGATCTACCCCTAGTTTTCCTATCTGCGTCCGCAGATTGTAATGCACTTACTGACTTACAAACCTCTGTTTGAATTAGGGACCTCAGACTATCCGAGAATGAGGGAGTCTCCTCCGCTATTGTTTTGTTAATACACTCCTGGCATAACTTTTTATTCCAGGCTGTTCCTACGGGACTTTTGCATAAAGCACATTCTTTATTCTTAGATTTTCCCCTACTTTTCTTAGGGACTTTCTATACTCCACCCCGCCAATGTATGTAAGAGAGGGAGGAGAGGGAAGAGAGGAGACAAGAGAAAGAGAACAGACATTAGAGTACTGGACTTTCTCGTAGTTCACTCACCACTCGGGACGCTTTCACAAAACGGGTACCGGATCTGGAGGCTGACTGGTCTTCTCACTGTCTCCTAAGGAGACTAGGGACCCCTCCTTCTTGCGTTGACGATCCGCCCATGCGCTGCCCGAGCGGCTTCCACTGCTGCTGCGGCGTGTCTGGCTCTTTTCGTGTGAGCTTGACCGCCTTTCCTTCGCTTCCTGGCGTGGTTGTATATGCTCTGGCGAGGGGCTCTCCATCCTGCCGTATATGTCTGCTGCTATCCTGTGCTGAGAGCAGTCACACCTGACCATGTAATGGTGTAGTGGCGCCAGCCACTACCGGTTTAAATAGCAGCCCCCAGCTTCCAGCTGCTTAGCATGAGCCAAATGAGAGCAGTCTCTTTTTTTTTTTTTTTTTTTTAGACCAACTGGTCTTGCACCTGCCGCGCCTCTGTGTGGACGTGCGTGCGCGCGCATGCGTGCTCCGTGCCCCTCCCGGGACCGTGCGCACCTTCTGCATCTCCTAGGCCCCGTGGTGTCGTGCGCGCCGCTCTACTTCCGGGTCGCCGCACTACTTCCGGTTCGTCGGCCATGATGCGCGCTCTCAGTGCGCGCGCCTCCCGGTGCGGCCCGGCCAAGTGAGCGCCTGCATTTCGGGACCCCCGGACACCTCTTACCTGCATGGTGGACCCCATCTCCCTGCTCTGGCGCAGGTATGTGCGGAACGACCTCCGCTGCGGGGTCCGGTGTCTGGTGCTCACAGGGAGGGTACACAATCTGTGGCCTCAGAGGAGCTTTTCTGCCCGGGCACTGATGTGCCTCCCGGGCTGCATGGCCACTATATGTCAACAGGGAGGGACACTATCAGTGGCCTCCCTGGACCTCCTCGCCTCCGTTCGCCTGGGTATGCCCGGCTGTGGCCATGCTCTCGCTCAGGGGGGGCATAGGAATATATGGCCCCCGAGGCGACTACCGGTACCTGGTGACGGGTGTAGCAGACCGGTGCCTGCCAGTAATCACCCGACCCAGGCATCCTCTTCTTTCTTCCATCAAGAGGTTTTCATCTTGAGGGTTCCCCATCGAGGACAGGAAACCAACTGATGCGGAGAGAGGAGCCGCCCTTTTTATCTTGAAGGTTTCCTGTCCTCGTAGGGCGGATCCCCTCTCTCGTGGTGCCGTCATGTAGAATGGAAAAATATCATTTGCATAATAATTTGGAACACAGTGTATACTGACCCGGGGGTCCGGTCCGATGGGTGTAGCGGTCCGACGCCTCCCATCTTCTAGCGATGCCGTCCTCCTTCTTACTTCTCCCTCGCCTCCTGCACAGGCGTACTATATCTGCCCTATTGAGGGCAGAGCCGAGTACTGCAGTGCGCAGGACCTCTCTGACCTTTCCCGGCGCCTGCGCACTGCAGTACTCAGCTCTGCCCTCAATAGGGCAGATATAGTACGCCTGTGCAGGAGGCGAGGGAGAAGTAAGGAGGACGGCATCGCTAGAAGATGGGAGGCGCCGGACCGCTACACCCACCTCCCCCCTGGTGAGTATAATCTAACTTGTTATTCTTAAGGCCCTGTCACACTAAGCGATATCGCTATAACGTCACTGATTTTTGTGACGTAGCAGCGATATCGCTATGTCTGATACTTACCTCCGACCGTCTCCCCCGCTGATTGCGCAAGAACGTCCTGGACTATTTCTCATCGTCAGCTTCCTGTGGCGCCGACGAGCGACCCGTGGACGCGGGCGGGAGGACGTCAGGATCACCGCGTCTGACAGGTAAGTAGCGACCCCCGACCGCTGCTATGTCGCTGGTGAGATCTGCCTGTGTGGCAGCTCACTAGCGACCACTTAGTGATCCTGACCGCGTCATATCGCTGGTACATCGCTAAGTGTGACAGTAGCTTTATCTTTCAGGTTACATCGGGGGATTATCTGCAGCATTACAGAATGCATTACAGAATGCTAATAAACACAGAAAAGAAAAGCGATCAAAAAAGGTCCAAAAAAACTAAATAATTCAAAGGATAAAAAATTGAAACTTTATTGAAATATGACCAAGGTACAGGGAAAGTGAAAACAAGCCAAACATGACCATGGTAGCACAAGGACGACAAAGTGGGGCATACAAGGGTTTCTGGACAGTGTATGGGAAAGCAAATTGCTTAGGCATTGTTATGTTGGCAACATTGAAAATATAGCACCCATCCCCAGAATACACGTATTATAAATACCACCCAACAGGATATATTAGTATAACAACACTAAGTCAAGGTATACACATCTTTACCTGTTGGAATGGGAAATGAAAGTCCACCCAAGTATGACCCCCCCCAACGCACGTTTCGGCAACTGGCCTTTCTCAAGGGGTGATGGGAAATGAGGGAAGTGAGGGATATTTAAAATAGAGTCCACCAATAGGATGATGAGTCACACACATGTGAGGAATCAGGCCGATCATATGGTTAATAGGAATCACTCACAGGGGTGGCGCTTGTAACCATGGTTGCATCACACAAACCACATAGCTCCATATGACAACAACCCATGTAGCGATATCCAGCAGGAAGGAGGCAGACAAATACTACATCCAATGTACAATTATAAGAACCATCACTATCCCATATAGGGTATCACAAAGGATCTCCAATATATAAACATAGAAGAGCTGCGCCCCGTCCTATGTTTATGACAACAGCGGGCACACTAATAATGGGCGGTAGTAACGTCAGGACGGCCACTCCCCCTACTGGGTCACATGAGAAAGCACGTCCTATCATAACGACGCGGTCCCAGAAGAGACCACGTCATAAGCTCCTCCCCTTAAGGACTCAGAGGTGGCGACACGTCCAACCTTAGTGACGCACTCCGTCACCTTGGCAACCCTGGCGGCGGACAACGTCAGCATCGCCCAATCATGGCCATGTCACCAACTCCTCCCCCCTATGAGTCATATGTGACGCGGCGTCCAACCATGATGACGCGCTCCGTCGCCCTGGCAACCCTGACGGCGGCCAGCGTCGGCATCGTGTGGTCATGACGCCCCAAGGGTTAGTCACATGACCCGATGCCGAAAGCCGACCGACATGTGGGAGACAGCGGCGCGTGCGCGTACGGCGGAACCGCCGAACACATATCGAAAAAGACATGTTGATGGAAAGCATAATCAGATCAAATGTAAATACTATAACTACAGGAGGAAAAGGAATCAAAAGCAGGTATAATAATAACAACTGAATAGCATGGCATTAGTTACTAGTGCCTGGAGCAAATGCGATTAGTGGATCATACATACAACCATATAAAGATTTGATATAAACATATAGCGCCAATAGGGCATATACAGTCAAGGGAAGGAAGACATAGCATGGATATATTATAATAGCATCTTGTAATAAATAGATGGAACATCAATAGAAGTACACCAAAGATCATAAATAGACGATGTACGTTGCCACGAAGATACCCATATCATTCCTCATCTGAAAGACTCGATATGCCCAAAGGTATCCAAATATGAAAGGGCCAAAAAGATTTCCAAAGATTGAAACACAGACGTGTAAAATTAGAGAACTCTAAAAATAAAAACATACAAAATTAGAAACTTAAAAATAAAACATAAAAACATAGGTCCAAGGCCACAACACGGCCACGTAAGCAGATGGAAACCGTTTAGAGGAATGGAGCAAAACTGATTGCCTCATTTAGTCCCTTTGGATGAACCGTATCCAATAGCCAAATCCAGCGTGTCTCACACTGAAGGAGTCGCTGGGTAAGATTACCGCCACGAACTCCTGGATTGATAGCATCTATACCGCGAACGCGGAGCAACGATGCATCACAATCATGTTTAAATTTAAAATGACGCGGTAAAGTCCTAAGTGTGGCCGGATCATCATGACCGACTGCCGCCTGTATCCCCAATACATGCTCGCGGACTCGAATCTTCAATGGCCGAGTAGTCATGCCTACATAAATCAAATTACAAGGACATAATGCAAAGTAAATGACATACCGGGTAGTACACGATATACGATGCCGAATAGTAAATGTCCTATTCCTTGATGAATTGAAGAACGCGTCCGCCTGATCAATATTGGGGCAGGCGACACATCGGCCACAGGGAGCACAACCACACCTAGGACGTCTCACGTTCAAAAAAGTTTGTTTGGGTTCGGATTGGTAGTGGCTACGAACCAAATAATCTTTAAGATTCATAGAACGCCGGATGGTAATACTAGGTTTGTGAGGAATTAACTGGTTCAAAATGGGGTCCGTCTGAAGGATGGGCCACGCCCTTTGTAAACAACTTCTCATTTTAGAAAATTGAGCGTGATAATTGGTGATAAAGCGAATTTTATTACAAGATCTATTATCTCTCTGTTTATATAGCAGGGATTGGCGCGTAGACCATCTAGCACGATTGTGAGCTCTCTTAATTGCTCGCCTGCTATAACCCCTCTCCAAGAACCTATCCGAAAGATCCTGGGCTTGAGATTCAAAATCTTTGTCACTGGAACAGATCCTGCGTAAACGCAGGAACTGTCCAATTGGGATCGAATTTATCAGTGATTTGGGGTGAGCTGAGGAGGCATGAAGAAGCATGTTGGAAGAAGTTTCCTTCCTAAAAATGCTAGTCTGGAGTATATTATCATTATCTCTCCACACATTGACATCAAGAAAGCTTACCTTGGTCATGTCATACTGATATGTTAAATGAATGTTTCTGTCGTTTGAGTTTATCCTCTCCATAAAGTTGGATAATTGTACCTCATTTCCCTGCCAGACCAGAAAAATATCGTCGATGTACCGCACCCAAAGGGGGATGCGGTCCATCGACTGATACTGGTCAGACAGGGGGAGGTCCCTCTCCCACAGCCCCAGGAACAGGTTGGCATACGATGGTGCAAACGATGCCCCCATCGCTGTCCCCTGGAGCTGCAGGTAGAAGGACCCCATGAAGGTAAAAAAATTATGTGTTAGGGAGAACTCAAGTAATTCCAGAACCAAGGAAACAATCTCAAGAGGTAAGTTGGACATATTAAGAAAATATTTTGTAGCTGAGAGTCCATCTTTGTGCCGTATACTGGTGTATAAGGATTCTACATCCCCCGTCACCAGCATGGTACCGATGCCAATGTGAAGCCCATCAATTCTCTTTAAAAACTCACCCGTATCCAATAAAAAAGAGGGCAGGCTCTCCACAAGGGGTTGTAGCTTAGAGTCAATCCAACGATTGACTCTTTCCAGGTAGTTACCAGAACCAGAAATAATCGGACGTCCTGGTGGGGCCTCCAGACTCTTGTGTACCTTGGGCAACAGGTAGAATGTTGCTATGGTTGGTTCCTGTACCTTGAGGGAGCCAGCCAATTCCTTAGTAATAACCCCATTAGAGACAGCTAAGTCAAGGATTTTATTTAATTGAGTTACAAATGACAAAAGAGGGTTAAACGTTAGGCGTTTATAGCAGATGTTATTGTTTAGTTGTCGAAGGGCCTCCTTCTCATAAAGGAGTTTGGGCCAGATAACCACATTTCCCCCTTTGTCAGCTGGTTTTAACACAACATCTGGAAGCCCCCTCAGGACGTCCAATCTACTGCGTTCATCGCGGCTAAGATTGTCTCTACCAATACCTCTTGGGATATTCATAAAGTCTCTGGTAACTACCTGGACAAAGAGATCGACAGCTGAACAAGATGTAAGAGGGGGGAATTTTTTGGACTTGATTTTAAGAGATTGAGGAATCTTACCTCCTTCGCCAAATTCGTGTTCGGTGGAAAGATCCTCAAGGTCTTGTAAGGCTAGTTGTTCCTTTTCTGTGGGAAAAAGACTTTGCAAATCAGGGTCAAAGAAATGTTTTTTAAAAATCAGGGATCTAGCAAATAAATGTAGATCCTTTATGGCCATAAAGGTGTTGAAATGAGATTTGGGAGAAAAGGTGAGTCCTCTACTCAATAGTGACAAGTCAGAGTCGGTCAGAACGTGAGAACTAAGATTAATTACCTTATTACTTTTCTTGCGTTCAGGAGACTTGAATTGCATCCGCTTGTAGGGATGGAAATTGACATCTCTCACTCTCTTTGGCCTTGAACCAGACCGTGTTGTTATGGAGGATGTAGACCACTCTGAAGAGTCACTCATAGAGGATAGAGAACCCACTGAAGAGACTCCACGTAGGCCTGGAGCTTTGCTGTTAGGTTTCCTCCAAAAATAAACACCCTTATTTGCAAAGTCTTTAATATCACGTTGAAATTTTGAGGCCTGAGTTTCGTTGATTTTTTTAACACATAAGTCCAAATTCTTCTCAATTCTAGATTCAAAAGCAGCAATCTTCTCAGATGCACATACTGCCTTAAAATTTCGTTCAATATCATCTATTGTTTTATCAAGGTCTACAATGATCTTAGAATTACGCTCAATTAGCAACTTCATAAAAATTAACGAGCAGGTACCACAAGCTTCCTCCCAACGTTTGATGAAGTCATCATCCTCAATTGGAAAAGAAGGAGTGACCCTAACCGATGCCGACGCTGGCCGCCGTCAGGGTTGCCAGGGCGACGGAGCGCGTCATCATGGTTGGACGCCGCGTCACATATGACTCATAGGGGGGAGGAGTTGGTGACATGGCCATGATTGGGCGATGCTGACGTTGTCCGCCGCCAGGGTTGCCAAGGTGACGGAGTGCGTCACTAAGGTTGGACGTGTCGCCACCTCTGAGTCCTTAAGGGGAGGAGCTTATGACGTGGTCTCTTCTGGGACCGCGTCGTTATGATAGGACGTGCTTTCTCATGTGACCCAGTAGGGGGAGTGGCCGTCCTGACGTTACTACCGCCCATTATTAGTGTGCCCGCTGTTGTCATAAACATAGGACGGGGCGCAGCTCTTCTATGTTTATATATTGGAGATCCTTTGTGATACCCTATATGGGATAGTGATGGTTCTTATAATTGTACATTGGATGTAGTATTTGTCTGCCTCCTTCCTGCTGGATATCGCTACATGGGTTGTTGTCATATGGAGCTATGTGGTTTGTGTGATGCAACCATGGTTACAAGCGCCACCCCTGTGAGTGATTCCTATTAACCATATGATCGGCCTGATTCCTCACATGTGTGTGACTCATCATCCTATTGGTGGACTCTATTTTAAATATCCCTCACTTCCCTCATTTCCCATCACCCCTTGAGAAAGGCCAGTTGCCGAAACGTGCGTTGGGGGGGGTCATACTTGGGTGGACTTTCATTTCCCATTCCAACAGGTAAAGATGTGTATACCTTGACTTAGTGTTGTTAGACTAATATATCCTGTTGGGTGGTATTTATAATACGTGTATTCTGGGGATGGGTGCTATATTTTCAATGTTGCCAACATAACAATGCCTAAGCAATTTGCTTTCCCATACACTGTCCAGAAACCCTTGTATGCCCCACTTTGTCGTCCTTGTGCTACCATGGTCATGTTTGGCTTGTTTTCACTTTCCCTGTACCTTGGTCATATTTCAATAAAGTTTCAATTTTTTATCCTTTGAATTATTTAGTTTTTTTGGACCTTTTTTGATCGCTTTTCTTTTCTGTGTTTATTGTCATATTTTTGCGATTGTCCATATGTTTCCTAAACCCGTCACTCCACTATACATTAATGTTTATGGGTTGCTTATCCTTAATGTGGTTATATTACAGAATGCTGTAGATAAGCCCCTGATGGCGGTGGCTGCAGGTTATAGGCTGAAAATGGGGTGACAGATTCCCTTTAAACTTGTTGCCCAGGGCCCCACTTTGTCCAAAACCGGCCCCGAGTATAGCGCAGTATTAATACTTTATCCCAATCAGCAGATAGTAAAGCCAGAGCTCGCATCCCTGACGCACGTTTCACCGGTGCACAATAAAGACAGAGAGAGGAGCTGAGAGTCTAGAGTGGTGTAAATGATGGACCTGCATGTAGTCTAGTGGTGATTCACGGCTTGAACACTTTGTGCAGATCTGTAGCCATCAGACCAGATACGGGAATACCAGTGTGAGGGAAGAGGGAGACTCCATTTTGGATTTATTAATTCAGGCACAATATTTTATCCAGAGATCTCCTTCTGCTCCCGGAATTATGACCCCACCCTTGGGATAAATACACAAATTCTCAAAAGAACAGGAACATTCTATATGGCCAGAGAATTAGAGGCCCCGTGTTAATTAAAGCGACGAGGAGCAGAGCTGGACCCCCTGCTGTCTTTTGTGCAAGGCAGCCAACATCAATCAGCTGTCAATGGAAACCCTAGACCGAGCGGCACCGACATCTAGAGATGAATTTTGAGAGTACCGGGCACCTCTGGGTTAAGTCCCATATACCACCAGAATCCTCGGAGCTCTCCGCACACCTGCGTCTCATTGTTCTCTAGCTGTCCCGCATACCGAGCTATCGAGACTGGCTCTCCAGAACCACTTAGCCAACCCAAGTGAGGATTCTCCATATCGGTCCAGCCACAATGAAGCCGTTGAGACCTGCCACTAGGAAGGTATGACCCATCCTAGATATATATACTGTGTATATCCATAAGACACCTGTCCATTATTAATCCACTAGTCTGAAAGGGTTAAAAAAAACCCACACAGACATTAAGAATAAAGAGTTTTAACAAAATAAAGTTTTTTTTTTTTAAACTATTTAACCCCTTGAGATGGATTGTGGCATGGGACTTGACTGTACGGCGGATAGTAATGGGATAGTGCTTTTTTATTTTGGATATTTTAGAAGAGAATGAGGGCTTTGCTTGGATTGGGAGTGAAATAAAGAAGGCAAAAACGTGTGTTTATTTATTTCATTAAAAGTTTTTTTATTAATGTGTTTTTTTTTTAACTCCTTTCAGACAAGTGGATTAATAATAGGCGTCTTATTGACGTCTCACCATTATTAACCAGGCTTAATGTCAGCTTACAATAGCAAGGTGACATTAACTCCTTATTACCCCATATGACACCCGCTACAGGGCAATGGGAAGAGAGCGGGTAAGTGCCGGAATAAGCGCATCTTACAGATGCGCCTTTTCTGGGGTGGCTGGGGGCAGATTATTTTTTTTGCCAGAGGGCCCAAAAACAATGGTCCCTCTCTAGGCTATTAATATCTGCCCTCAGTCACTGGCTTTCCCTCTCTGGCAGAGAAAATTGGGCGTAATACGGTGCAGGATGCGCTATGATTTCTTGCGCACGTATTATAATACGGGTGAGAAAAAAACGGATGATGGGAGCTGCCCCATAGATTAACATTTGGACGAGTGCGATGTGATTTTTTTTTCTCGCATAGCACTCGTTCGTATTTCTCTCTAGTGTGACTCCGGCCTTAGTTTCTGTCCCGGAGCGCCTGCGTGGTGGTTCGGTATCGCTGAGGAGCCGGAAAAATAAAGGAAGGTGGGATCCTCTCCCTCACGGTCAGTGTAGGAGGCAAGGAAAGAGTACGCCTCTCCCGCCTAACATTGGGTTTGGGATGAGCGGGATATTTTTTCATCTATGTGGTGTTTGTAAGTGCTTGGTGTAGACTATTTTATTTCAAAGAGAAAAAAGAAAAGAATATTGGAAGAAAAATATAAAAATTTGATAAAATTAAAAAAAAAAAAAAAATTAAACGGACGTCAGTAAACAATACTGTAGTAGACGCCGATTGCTGCGGTAGATTTTTACTGTCCCTAATCTAAATTTTTTTTTTTTTTTTTTTTTTACTCAAAAAAGCAACAACCGTAGGCCGATCCCTGATGTTCATCAGTGGTCATCGCTCGGCGGCTGTAGGACGCATGAATGGATGATTTTTTCTGCGTTGACACTAAGTTCAGTAAAAAATCCTGTAGTGGACAGATTACTGTGTATTTACTGGCTCTAATTCAGTCCTATCAACTGGGAGGAGACACAGATTAGATATTAGAAAAAACTTTTTGACAGTTAGAGTGATCAATGAGTGGAACAGGCTGCCACGAGAAGTGGTGAGTTCTCCTTCAATGGAAGTCTTCAAACAGAGGCTGGACAGACATCTGACTGGGATGATTTAGCGAATCCTGCTTTGAGCAGGGGGTTGGACCAGATGGCCCAGGAGGTCCCTTCCAATTCTACGATTCTATGATGAATCTAAATTACTTTTTTTATGCTTTACTATCTGACACTAACTCAGTTCAGTAGAAAAGCACTGTTGTAAATGACGATTACTACAGGATATTTTTACTATCCCTAATTTAATCCAAATTTATCTACATTTTTTACTCAATTACTTTTCTGCAATGGACACTGGTCAGCGATTGGAGTCAATGATCAGAGATCAATGTCTGTAGGACGCATGGATGTTTGTGGTGCAAAAAGGTGATAAAAAAAAGAAAATCGAAAAAAGTCCTTGCCAAAAATGATCACAGGTGCTAATCAGTGATGTGCGTCTAATCAGACGTTCGGCAGCTGTAGGACGCACTCACGGAGTGGGTGCAAAGGGGGAATAGACCGGGCAAAAAAAGTCCTTAAAATCAGCAAGTACAAGTGTGGATCGCGGACGTGCGTCCCTGATGAACGCTGGGCGGCTGTAGGACGTTATGCACGGAGGTGGCGCAAAAAAAGGAGGGGGGGGGAGAAAAAATAGGGACAAAAAAAAGTGATAAAAACCAGTGAGCACGGACGTGGAACAGTGACAGATCAGCTCTAAGCGGCTGCAGGATACACGAAAAAGAAAAAAACTGCCAAAAGTTGAGCGATCGAGTACTGATCAGCACTCGGCAGCAGAAGGGTGGGTGGATCAGGAAAGATTACGAACAGATGGGGAACTCTTCATTCTTTGAGCAGCAGTGATGGCATAGGCTTTTGTGGCACCACAAGGCCCAGCAGGCGCACAAAACGACAGCTAGAATGAGGACGTACAGGGTGGTCACAGTGGGTCAGACGGCACGTGTGCGGTCCGACTGGGGTGATCGGCCTCCGTGTTTTTATATGGAAACAAGGTGGGGTGGATGAAGGGCAGTGGATCAAGGGGGTGCGAAAACGGGCCTGTTCCTACAAACCCCCCGCTAGTTAATCACACGCTGCAGAGAAAGCCTTTGACAATACTAATTGGGATGGACGATACACAGCACTATCTGACATGACTTTGTTACAACCCTTCAATTATTTACGCACCTTATATTCCTCCACAAAGGAGCAAGTCTGCACCCCAGGCTCCTGGTCAGGGCCGCTCCCCCCTTGGGCTGTCCATTATCTTCCCTTCTCCCTATCCAAGCCACAGAACCACCAGGGCGATTCTTATCGAACACAAACACATTTTCAGGTAGCGAGATTAAGAAGACGATACAAGCCTAGAACCCATCTCCCAGCAGATATCATCCTTCTCATGATAATGTGTGTAAACTGTAAGGCGCTGCCGAATATAAAAATAAAGATTATTATTATGTCTCAAGGGCTTTGGCTCATAGTTGGGATTTAATATGAATAATTGTGCAGGTAAGTTGGTAAATGTAAACTACTCCCAATAACCGAAAGAGGGGAAACTCCTCCAAAACCCTCCTCTCGGGGGCGCAGCCCTTGTTCCATCACTCGTAACCTCACGGGGCTGTAGAGTTGGACGTTGGCCATCATCCTTATTCTCTCAATTAGCTTCGTCTACTAAAGAAAGTTATTGCTCAAGTAGAACCCTGGCAGGACCTTCCTCCATCATTTATGGGAAGAGCCCACCTCCTTAATACGATAATCACGGCCAAGGTGATGGACCAACTGCAAACCCACTAAACACTGACATTACTCCACTCTCTGAAGCCGTTATCAGCTTCCCTTCGAGGGCAAACGTTCCGCAATTATCGCACTTTGCCTGCACTCACGGCTTCTAGGCACCGTCCTAGCGCTAGGAATGACACTTTGGCCCGCTATACACAGTATATAGTGGACTGGATTCACAACTTACTGTGACTCTACCCAAGAATAGCCCCTTACTCTTCCAGCCATTCTCCGCTCACGCCTTGCCCCCCTACCTTCGGCAATTAAACACTTGGTAGGTTTTAGGGATACGATATCAGCCTGGTAGGAGGTCAGAAAAAGTACTTAGAAGATCAAAATATCTCCCTTAGCGGAACCTTCCTGAACTTCCCCCCTGGACAATGAGCTCTAATCCACGTGGCGTAAGGCAATTTTGAGGTTTCCCATCAGTAGATGGCAGAGTGCCCGGAAATACGCCACCGCCATCCCTCCCATTACTGTCTGCATGGACAAGTTACACTAACTTATGCCCAATTTTCGGGAGGCTACTTTTGAATCTAAACAAAACGACCTTGATAACATTCTTTACCCAACGGGTGCCCCATCAGGATCACTCCTCTAGTCCATGATGAAACCTAATCTACTGGGCGATCATCCCGACACCCGCTATAAACACTGGAGGCTACAACCGAACGATGAGGATATCCCATCTACAGTCAGAACGGGGTGGAAGAACGTCATCAATGAATCTTGGGAGGGAAACTCAATTTTTGCTCATGGAAGGGGCCATTTTCACATTCAATATTCCTAAAACTGACCCAACGGCGGGTAAATGGTTAACTGCTTGCCCCAAATGCCAACTGCCTAAAGCTCTTTATCATGGCATCGGGCTGTGCGCCGATACGGCTTCTCTCTGGAAATCAGTCTCAAATCTAACCAGCACAACTTTATATCTATAAAATAGCAATGTCCTCAAATAGTGCCCCCTACCCTACTGGGAGGACTCAGAGGTAGACAATGTCTGAACAGGTCCTCCAACACCTGGACATACCATAGCGTTACCATACACTGATTAAAACCATCTATACCAGGACTGATGATGACCCAAGGGAAGCGTCATATGGACACCGGACAGGGGGAGGCCAATAGAAATAAAGAATCTGGAAACCGAGTATCGGAAAATACTGCGGAGGAGGAGGAACGACCCAACCTGCCGTCTATTCTGGAAGACCGAGAATGTGAGACGCTACGGCCAGATGACAACTGATGGAACTAACGCTCCCAATCCTCTTGTTACAGACGGCTTTTATGAAGATTTGTTTTGTTGTTTAACCCTTTCGACTTTCAGAACTAATTGACGGAATGATCTCCAATCGGTATGAACATGTCATAGACCAAACTTTCGCTCACCCCGTCTGTGCACCGGGCGAAACGGACATCAGTCTAATAGGTTGGATTTGTTAAAAAAAAAAATTGCAATAAAAATTAAAAAAAAGCCAAACCCCATTATCTGAATCTTACCGAGAAGGGAGGTAATATAGAAATATAACCCTCCACGTGAGGACACGACGCACTACGGTGATCAGATGACGCCTTGGGTCACGGGAAATCTGAGAAGGGCTTGAGATTTACCAGGTGGAATCGCTGCTTGTCCTATAAAAAGGAAACTCCATAAAGCCTGATGACGGAGACAGGCGACACCGCAGAGCTCACCTACATCTGGTCCGGCCGATAGACCTCCGTTCACACCACCCTCTACTCAACCTCACTTCTTGATCACCCCTTCCTCCATTGTGCTACCTTAACCCCTTCACCACCTTGAGTTTTTCCGTTTTGGGGTTTTCTTCCCAGAGCCATAACCATTTTATTTTTCCGGCAATCTGGCCGTGTGTTTTACTTTTGAACGACACCATTGATGTTACCATATAATGCACTGGAAAACAGGAGGAAATTAAAAAAAAAAAAAAAAAAAAAAAAAAATGCAATTCCACAATTTTTTTCCCCCATGTTCACTACACGGTGCCACGCGATTCTGATCCTCCGGGTCACAGACACCAGACGGGTCCGGGCTCTTTTTTGTTTAAGCGGTGGAAAAAAAAATATAAAAAAGTCTCCATTCTCCGATCCCCGCAGCGTCTCCATTTTCCGTGATCTCGGGTTGGGTGAGGGCTTATTTTTTGCGCGCCGATCTGACGTTTTTATTGACACCATTTTGGTGCGGATGTGATCTTTTGATCGCCCTTTATTACATTTTAATGCAATGTTGCGGCAACCAAAAAACACAAAATTCTGGCCTTTTCACTTTTCTCTCGTTCCACCGTTTACCGCTCGGATTCTTTCTATAGATTTATAGATCAGGTGATTCTGAACGCGGCGATACCAAATATCTGCATTTTTTATAATCATTTTATTTTGAGTGGGGCAAATGGGGGATGTGAACTAAACTATTTTTTTTAATTTTTTTTTTTTTTTTTTAAATTTTTTATTACTGGCTTCAATAGTCTCTATGAGAAACTAGAAGCTGCGATCATCCAATAGAGCGGGGCTGCAGTCCTATGTAGCCAAAACGCTCGTAGCAATGACAACCACAGGGGTCTCCTGCAGACCCCAGTTATCATGCCAACCCATTGGCGACCCGCAGTCACGTGACACAGGCACCAATGGGCGGGGCTGGTGACGCGCTCCCACCACGATCATGTTAAATGCCGATGTCAGAAGTTGACAGCAGCATTTAACATGTTAACAGCCGTAAGTGGATCACAACTCCATCCGCAGCTGTTAGGTGCACGTCAGCTAGTGAAAAATTACCGGGTAACCAAATTCTCTGAGCCATTGTGATTATGCAGATAAAAAAAAACTGAATTTTTTTTTACTTGTCGCCAACTTCAAAGACCTGTAATGTTTCCAATTTTTGGTCGATGGGGCTAAGTAAGCGGGTACCATTGCTCCATGCTGTTTTTATGGATACCGTTTTGAGGTAGAAATGGTAGCGAGGGGGTCGGGGCGCGCAGAGCGTCGCAGCCACTACAGCGAGGGGGTCGGGGCGCGCAGAGCGTCGCAGCCACTACAGCGAGGGGGTCGGGGCGCGCAGAGCGTCGCAGCCACTACAGCGAGGGGGTCGGGGCGCGCAGAGCGTCGCAGCCACTACAGCGAGGGGGTCGAGGCGCGCAGAGCGTCGCAGCCACTACAGCGAGGGGGTCGGGGCAAGCAGAGCGTCGCAGCCACTATAGCTAGCGGTCAGGACGTGCAGAGCATTGCTGCTTGCTATGCAGTCGTGCTGTACATTCATTAGGGCTGGTGCTTTTAACCCTTCGGCTGATCTAATTTTAGAGTACATGTTACTGTGGCTTTCGGGGCATGCTGGGAGTTGTAGTTTCACAAAACCGAGCTCTGCAGGTTACAGGTGTATCACGCAGTGGGGTCGGGTCTGTGCCGCACGAGGACGAATCTGACCCCATGACAACACTGCAGGTTCACATACCACATGGATGATTTCACATCATTTTAATAAGAATCAAAAATAAACTTTGTGACTTTTCAATTTGCAGGAAGATCAGAGAACGTCCCCGTCACCCCCATCCATCCTCTGGCTCCAGCGACTCTCACACTCAGAAATAAGTTACCCCAAGCAACAGGACACCCCCTGAAAGAAGAAGGCACGTCATCAGCGGGGGTCCGGGAACGCTGCCTCCGCTGGTCACTGACTGGTGACGATTCCTCACCTTCCCGGCACGGTCAGACTTTGAAGCCGAGGGCCCTCATACACTCCTTGTGCGCCTCGATCAGGTCCCGGCAGTGCTCCTCGCCCTTCTCGATGATACTGGAGGGGGAAAATGCAGAAATCATTGGACGACTCCTCATAGGACAAGGGGGAGGGGCGATAGCTCACTATGGGCAGGGCTGTGGATGAATGACAGGCCGCTCCCTGGCCGCAGCCATTAGTGGGGTACATATGATAATGGCAGCAGAGCTCCCTGCTCTTGTGTTTGGCAGTGGAGGGACTTGTGAGCGTCCTGAATCCGGGGGGGGGGGGCAATTGCCCCAAAACTTTTTTTGTAGCCCCCTATCCAAACAATGCCCCCCAGAGCATCACAACTGAAGTTTGCTGGGACGCCACTGATGTAAGAACCAAGAAGTTGCAGCCAGGCCACACGTCGGCCACAGACCACCCAAGGGGGCTTTAACGGTCGGACCCCCACTGATCACACATAGCTACCTACAGTGACCCGTGTGCGTTTTACTAGAAATGTGGGGTGGGAGCCTGAAGCCCCCCATACACAGAATAACGTTAGCCAAAGCTGCCTGTATCGAAGGGTTCGGCCGACAGTCCAATGTGGTGTCACCCTGGGGTCTGCAGGGGGCGCTCCGCACTCACCAGGCATCCCGCACTTTCTTGGTCTCTGGACAGGCACAGCACGGCTTCAGGGGCTTCTTCTCCGGGGTCTCTGCGCTCGCAGGACTCGTCTCACAGCTCGCAGCCACAAGAGTGGACATGATGGGGCTCGAAGGCGGACTGCAGAAAACAACACAAAGTCAGCGCCGGCCATGAGCGCCCCCCGCAGGGCGGGAAACACCCCTCACATATAATACAGCAAAGCCAGTGGTGCGAGGAGCTAACTGCACCGACATCAGCGAGACGGGGTCTCCGGATCACACATGACGCCGCTCAGCAAGAGCGCGGACGGTCAGACACATCGTCCTCACAGACGCTCCATCGCCATCTTCAGGACCTCGGGAAGATTCCGGCTTACCCCTAGTAGCTGAAGAGGATCCGTGGCCTGCGGCTGCTGTAATACCACAACTCCCAGCATGTCCTTCTAAATAGGAGACCCCCACACTGTACAGGGCAAATTGGTGACACCGATCTGCCGTAACAGGACATGCTGGGAGGTGTAGTTATACAACAGCTGAAGACCATTGTGGGTTCTGAGCTGATAGATTTCCTCTGCACTGACACACTGTAACAGAATACCAGCGAAGATGAGAGATTTGTGGTTTGGCTCCGGTCCCACGCTCTGCGGTCAATGACGCTGAACACTCGCAACGCTGACTGCCCTCGTGTAGGATAGAGGAAGGTGTGGTGTGCCGGCGTCACCGAGCCTCCTCTGTGCCGGGGTCAGATCTCACATGGGAAGTGGTGCCAGGACACAGGTGCTGAGCTGTCTTGCTGCTCCCCGCTGCAGGGCGCCACCTGATCTCCTGCCACCACTGATCCGTCCCCATAAACCAGGAACCAAAATAAGTGTCCTCCTCCTTCAAGGTCACTGCTGGGGGCGGCAGAGAGCAGCGAGCACACGGCCTGTCCCCATACACGTCCCACCCCCCCCACAGCTCCCCTCATCCCCCCACCCTCGCAGCCCCCCCGATATCCCCCCACAGGTCACAGCTCCCCTCATCCCCCCCACCCTCGCAGCCCCCCCGATATCCCCCCACAGGTCACAGCTCCCCTCATCCCCCCCACCCTCGCAGCCCCCCGATATCCCCCCACAGGTCACAGCTCCCCTCATCCCCCCCCACCCTCGCAGCCCCCCGATATCCCCCCACAGGTCACAGCTCCCCTCATCCCCCCCCACCCTCGCAGCCCCCCCCGATATCCCCCCACAGGTCACAGCTCCCCTCATCCCCCCCCACCCTCGCAGCCCCCCCGATATCCCCCCACAGGTCACAGCTCCCCTCATCCCCCCCCACCCTCGCAGCCCCCCCGATATCCCCCCACAGGTCACAGCTCCCCTCATCCCCCCCCACCCTCGCAGCCCCCCCGATATCCCCCCACAGGTCACAGCTCCCCTCATCCCCCCCCACCCTCGCAGCCCCCCCGATATCCCCCCACAGGTCACAGCTCCCCTCATCCCCCCCCACCCTCGCAGCCCCCCCGATATCCCCCCACAGGTCACAGCTCCCCTCATCCCCCCCCACCCTCGCAGCCCCCCCGATATCCCCCCACAGGTCACAGCTCCCCTCATCCCCCCCCACCCTCGCAGCCCCCCCGATATCCCCCCACAGGTCACAGCTCCCCTCATCCCCCCCCACCCTCGCAGCCCCCCCGATATCCCCCCACAGGTCACAGCTCCCCTCATCCCCCCCCACCCTCGCAGCCCCCCCGATATCCCCCCACAGGTCACAGCTCCCCTCATCCCCCCCCACCCTCGCAGCCCCCCCGATATCCCCCCACAGGTCACAGCTCCCCTCATCCCCCCCCACCCTCGCAGCCCCCCCGATATCCCCCCACAGGTCACAGCTCCCCTCATCCCCCCCCACCCTCGCAGCCCCCCCGATATCCCCCCACAGGTCACAGCTCCCCTCATCCCCCCCCACCCTCGCAGCCCCCCCGATATCCCCCCACAGGTCACAGCTCCCCTCATCCCCCCCCACCCTCGCAGCCCCCCCGATATCCCCCCACAGGTCACAGCTCCCCTCATCCCCCCCCACCCTCGCAGCCCCCCCGATATCCCCCCACAGGTCACAGCTCCCCTCATCCCCCCCCACCCTCGCAGCCCCCCCGATATCCCCCCACAGGTCACAGCTCCCCTCATCCCCCCCCACCCTCGCAGCCCCCCCGATATCCCCCCACAGGTCACAGCTCCCCTCATCCCCCCCCACCCTCGCAGCCCCCCCGATATCCCCCCACAGGTCACAGCTCCCCTCATCCCCCCCCACCCTCGCAGCCCCCCCGATATCCCCCCACAGGTCACAGCTCCCCTCATCCCCCCCCACCCTCGCAGCCCCCCCGATATCCCCCCACAGGTCACAGCTCCCCTCATCCCCCCCCACCCTCGCAGCCCCCCCGATATCCCCCCACAGGTCACAGCTCCCCTCATCCCCCCCCACCCTCGCAGCCCCCCCGATATCCCCCCACAGGTCACAGCTCCCCTCATCCCCCCCCACCCTCGCAGCCCCCCCGATATCCCCCCACAGGTCACAGCTCCCCTCATCCCCCCCCACCCTCGCAGCCCCCCCGATATCCCCCCACAGGTCACAGCTCCCCTCATCCCCCCCCACCCTCGCAGCCCCCCCGATATCCCCCCACAGGTCACAGCTCCCCTCATCCCCCCCCACCCTCGCAGCCCCCCCGATATCCCCCCACAGGTCACAGCTCCCCTCATCCCCCCCCACCCTCGCAGCCCCCCCGATATCCCCCCACAGGTCACAGCTCCCCTCATCCCCCCCCACCCTCGCAGCCCCCCCGATATCCCCCCACAGGTCACAGCTCCCCTCATCCCCCCCCACCCTCGCAGCCCCCCCGATATCCCCCCACAGGTCACAGCTCCCCTCATCCCCCCCCACCCTCGCAGCCCCCCCGATATCCCCCCACAGGTCACAGCTCCCCTCATCCCCCCCCACCCTCGCAGCCCCCCCGATATCCCCCCACAGGTCACAGCTCCCCTCATCCCCCCCCACCCTCGCAGCCCCCCCGATATCCCCCCACAGGTCACAGCTCCCCTCATCCCCCCCCACCCTCGCAGCCCCCCCGATATCCCCCCACAGGTCACAGCTCCCCTCATCCCCCCCCACCCTCGCAGCCCCCCCGATATCCCCCCACAGGTCACAGCTCCCCTCATCCCCCCCCACCCTCGCAGCCCCCCCGATATCCCCCCACAGGTCACAGCTCCCCTCATCCCCCCCCACCCTCGCAGCCCCCCCGATATCCCCCCACAGGTCACAGCTCCCCTCATCCCCCCCCACCCTCGCAGCCCCCCCGATATCCCCCCACAGGTCACAGCTCCCCTCATCCCCCCCCACCCTCGCAGCCCCCCCGATATCCCCCCACAGGTCACAGCTCCCCTCATCCCCCCCCACCCTCGCAGCCCCCCCGATATCCCCCCACAGGTCACAGCTCCCCTCATCCCCCCCCACCCTCGCAGCCCCCCCGATATCCCCCCACAGGTCACAGCTCCCCTCATCCCCCCCCACCCTCGCAGCCCCCCCGATATCCCCCCACAGGTCACAGCTCCCCTCATCCCCCCCCACCCTCGCAGCCCCCCCGATATCCCCCCACAGGTCACAGCTCCCCTCATCCCCCCCCACCCTCGCAGCCCCCCCGATATCCCCCCACAGGTCACAGCTCCCCTCATCCCCCCCCACCCTCGCAGCCCCCCCGATATCCCCCCACAGGTCACAGCTCCCCTCATCCCCCCCCACCCTCGCAGCCCCCCCGATATCCCCCCACAGGTCACAGCTCCCCTCATCCCCCCCCACCCTCGCAGCCCCCCCGATATCCCCCCACAGGTCACAGCTCCCCTCATCCCCCCCCACCCTCGCAGCCCCCCCGATATCCCCCCACAGGTCACAGCTCCCCTCATCCCCCCCCACCCTCGCAGCCCCCCCGATATCCCCCCACAGGTCACAGCTCCCCTCATCCCCCCCCACCCTCGCAGCCCCCCCGATATCCCCCCACAGGTCACAGCTCCCCTCATCCCCCCACCCTCGCAGCCCCCCGACTACAGACCACACCGCCCCTTTGGCTGACAGCAGACAGGTCAGGGCAGTGAGGATGAGGCCGCGGCCCTCCGCTCTCCCGCGGGGTCTCGTGTACGGAGCGGACAGGCTGCTGACAACACGTCCGATCACTGCAGATTGCATCATCCTGACAGGGAAGTTATCTAGAAGGCTCCAGATCGGCCGCGATAAGTCGTCAGGACAGACACCGACCATGAGCAGTCACCGCCCCCCGGTCCCAACCGCCAAAATCCAAAACAGACCCCCGACCTCCGCCACTCACGTGCTCTACGAAACAACCAGAACACGACTAGACTGCGCAGGCGCGCGCCGCAGTGAGTGCCGGGAGCGTGCGCGATACTCGCTAAGAATGCCGGGAAATGTAGTTTTTTTTAATTTATTTATTTTTTTAAACCATCATTTCTATGCTTTGTTTCCATAGCGCCACCTAGCGTAGGCCCCGGGAAATGCAATACTAACGCCACTAGAAGTACCGCCCCCTGATTAATCTTCCGTCCAATACTGGACAGCGGAGGGCGTGGTTAAGTTATGTGCACCGCCTATGGTCACGTGATAGAGTTGTCATGGTGATTGCCAGACGCCGGGTACCTGGTCACCTAGCAACCGCGGCAACAAAGATGGCGGACACGGAGGAGGCAGAGAGGCCAGGTAACGAGGGCGACAATGGCTGTGTGCAGATGTATATATGGCGCGTGTATACGGTGTGTGTACGGGGTGCGTGTATGACACTGATACTCGGGGTACAGGATAATGACACTCGGGGTGCAGGATAATGACCCTGACACTTAGGGTACAGGATAATGACACTGACACTCGGGGTACAGGATAATGACACTGACACTCGGGGTTCAGGATAATGACACTGACACTCGGGGTACAGGATAATGACACTGACACTCGGGGTTCAGGATAATGACGCTGACACTCGGGGTTCAAGATAATGACACTGACACTTAGGGTACAGGATAATGACACTGACACTCGGGGTACAGGATAATGACACTGACACTCGGGGTGCAGGATAATGACCCTGACACTTAGGGTACAGGATAATGACACTGACACTCGGGGTGCAGGATAATGACCCTGACACTTAGGGTACAGGATAATGACACTGACACTCGGGGTGCAGGATAATGACCCTGACACTTAGGGTTCAGGATAATGACACTCACACTCGGGGTGCAGGATAATGACACTGACACTCGGGGTGCAGGATAATGACACTGACACTCGGGGTACAGGATAATGACCCTGACACTCGGGGTACAGGATAATGTCACTGACACTCGGGGTGCAGGATAATGACACTGACACTCGGGGTACAGGATAATGACACTGACACTCGGGGTTCAGGATAATGACCCTGACACTCGGGGTGCAGGATAATGACCCTGACACTTAGGGTACAGGATAATGACACTGACACTCGGGGTGCAGGATAATGACACTGACACTCGGGGTGCAGGATAATGACACTGACACTCGGGGTGCAGGATAATGACACTGACACTCGGGGTGCAGGATAATGACCCTGACACTTAGGGTACAGGATAATGACACTGACACTTAGGGTACAGGATAATGACGCTGACACTGGGGGTACAGGATAATGACACTGACACTCGGGGTGCAGGATAATGACACTGACACTCGGGGTGCAGGATAATGACACTGACACTCGGGGTGCAGGATAATGACCCTGACACTTAGGGTACAGGATAATGACACTGACACTCGGGGTGCAGGATAATGACACTGACACTCGGGGTGCAGGATAATGACCCTGACACTTAGGGTACAGGATAATGACACTGACACTTAGGGTACAGGATAATGACACTGACACTGGGGGTACAGGATAATGACACTGACACTCGGGGTGCAGGATAATGACACTGACACTCGGGGTGCAGGATAATGACACTGACACTCGGGGTGCAGGATAATGACCCTGACACTTAGGGTACAGGATAATGACACTGACACTCGGGGTGCAGGATAATGACACTGACACTCGGGGTGCAGGATAATGACACTGACACTCGGGGTGCAGGATAATGACACTGACACTCGGGGTGCAGGATAATGACCCTGACACTTAGGGTACAGGATAATGACACTGATACTCGGGGTACAGGATAATGACACTGACACTCGGGGTGCAGGATAATGACCCTGACACTTAGGGTACAGGATAATGACACTGACACTCGGGGTGCAGGATAATGACACTGACACTCGGGGTGCAGGATAATGACACTGACACTCGGGGTACAGGATAATGACCCTGACACTCGGGGTACAGGATAATGTCACTGACACTCGGGGTGCAGGATAATGACACTGACACTCGGGGTACAGGATAATGACACTGACACTCGGGGTTCAGGATAATGACCCTGACACTCGGGGTTCAGGATAATGACCCTGACACTCGGGGTGCAGGATAATGACCCTGACACTTAGGGTACAGGATAATGACACTGACACTCGGGGTGCAGGATAATGACACTGACACTCGGGGTGCAGGATAATGACACTGACACTCGGGGTGCAGGATAATGACACTGACACTCGGGGTGCAGGATAATGACCCTGACACTTAGGGTACAGGATAATGACACTGACACTCGGGGTACAGGATAATGACCCTGACACTCGGGGTACAGGATAATGTCACTGACACTCGGGGTGCAGGATAATGACACTGACACTCGGGGTACAGGATAATGACACTGACACTCGGGGTTCAGGATAATGACCCTGACACTCGGGGTGCAGGATAATGACCCTGACACTTAGGGTACAGGATAATGACACTGACACTCGGGGTGCAGGATAATGACACTGACACTCGGGGTGCAGGATAATGACACTGACACTCGGGGTGCAGGATAATGACACTGACACTCGGGGTGCAGGATAATGACCCTGACACTTAGGGTACAGGATAATGACACTGACACTTAGGGTACAGGATAATGACGCTGACACTGGGGGTACAGGATAATGACACTGACACTCGGGGTGCAGGATAATGACACTGACACTCGGGGTGCAGGATAATGACACTGACACTCGGGGTGCAGGATAATGACCCTGACACTTAGGGTACAGGATAATGACACTGACACTCGGGGTGCAGGATAATGACACTGACACTCGGGGTGCAGGATAATGACCCTGACACTTAGGGTACAGGATAATGACACTGACACTTAGGGTACAGGATAATGACACTGACACTGGGGGTACAGGATAATGACACTGACACTCGGGGTGCAGGATAATGACACTGACACTCGGGGTGCAGGATAATGACACTGACACTCGGGGTGCAGGATAATGACCCTGACACTTAGGGTACAGGATAATGACACTGACACTCGGGGTGCAGGATAATGACACTGACACTCGGGGTGCAGGATAATGACACTGGCACTCGGGGTGCAGGATAATGACCCTGACACTTAGGGTACAGGATAATGACACTGATACTCGGGGTACAGGATAATGACACTGACACTCGGGGTGCAGGATAATGACACTGACACTCGGGGTGCAGGATAATGACACTGACACTCGGGGTGCAGGATAATGACCCTGACACTTAGGGTACAGGATAATGACACTGACACTCGGGGTGCAGGATAATGACACTGACACTCGGGGTACAGGATAATGACACTGACACTCGGGGTGCAGGATAATGACACTGACACTCGGGGTGCAGGATAATGACCCTGACATTTAGGGTACAGGATAATGACACTGACACTCGGGGTGCAGGATAATGACCCTGACACTCAGGGTGCAGGATAATGACACTGACACTCGGGGTGCAGGATAATGACACTGACACTCGGGGTGCAGGATAATGACCCTGACACTTAGGGTACAGGATAATGACACTGACACTCGGGGTGCAGGATAATGACACTGACACTCGGGGTACAGGATAATGACACTGACACTCGGGGTACAGGATAATGACACTGACACTCGGGGTGCAGGATAATGACACTGACACTCGGGGTGCAGGATAATGACGCCGACACTCGGGGTACAGGATAATGACACTGACACTCGGGGTACAGAATAATGACACTGACACTCGGGGTACAGGATAATGACGCTGACACTCGGGGTACAGGATAATGACGCTGACACTCGGGGTACAGGATAATGACGCCGACACTCGGGATACAGGATAATGACACTGACACTCGGGGTGCAGGATAATGACACTGACACTGGGGGTACAGGATAATGACACCGACACTCGGGGTACAGGATAATGACGCCGACACTCGGGGTACAGGATAATGACGCCGACACTCGGGGTACAGGATAATGACGCCGACACTCGGGGTACAGGATAATGACATTGACACTCGGGGTACAGGATAATGACGCTGACACTCGGGGTACAGGATAATGACCCTGACACTCGGGGTACAGGATAATGACGCTGACACTCGGGGTACAGGATAATGACGCTGACACTCGGGATACAGGATAATGACGCTGACACTCGGGGTACAGGATAATGACGCTGACACTCGGGGTACAGGATAATGACGCTGACACTCGGGATACAGGATAATGACGCTGACACTCGGGGTACAGGATAATGACGCTGACACTCGGGGTACAGGATAATGACGCTGACACTCGGGGTACAGGATAATGACGCTGACACTCGGGGTACAGGATAATGACGCTGACACTCGGGGTGCAGGATAATGACGCTGACACTCGGGGTACAGGATAATGACGCTGACACTCGGGGTACAGGATAATGACGCTGACACTCGGGGTACAGGATAATGACGCTGACACTCGGGGTACAGGATAATGACGCTGACACTCGGGGTACAGGATAATGACGCTGACACTCGGGATACAGGATAATGACGCTGACACTCGGGGTACAGGATAATGACGCTGACACTCGGGGTACAGGATAATGACGCTGACACTCGGGGTGCAGGATAATGACGCTGACACTCGGGGTACAGGATAATGACGCTGACACTCGGGGTACAGGATAATGACCCTGACACTCGGGGTGCAGGATAATGACGCTGACACTCGGGGTACAGGATAATGACGCTGACACTCGGGGTACAGGATAATGACGCTGACACTCGGGGTACAGGATAATGACACTGACACTCGGGGTGCAGGATAATGACACTGACACTCGGGGTACAGGATAATGACACTGACACTCGGGGGAACAGGATAATGACCCTGACACTCGGGGGAACAGGATAATGACCCTGACACTCGGGGTACAGGATAATGACCCTGACACTCGGGGTACAGGATAATGACACTGACACTCGGGGTGCAGGATAATGACACTGACACTCGGGGTACAGGATAATGACACTGACACTCGGGGGAACAGGATAATGACCCTGACACTCGGGGGAACAGGATAATGACCCTGACACTCGGGGTACAGGATAATGACCCTGACACTCGGGGTACAGGATAATGACCCTGACACTCGGGGTACAGGATAATGACACTGACACTCGGGGGAACAGGATAATGACCCTGACACTCGGGGTACAGGATAATGACCCTGACACTCAGGGGAACAGGATAATGACCCTGACACTCGGGGTACAGGATAATGACCCTGACACTCGGGATACAGGATAATGACCCTGACACTCGGGGGAACAGGATAATGACCCTGACACTCGGGGGAACAGGATAATGACCCTGACACTCGGGGGAACAGGATAATGACACTGACACTCGGGGTACAGGATAATGGCACTGACACTCGGGGTACAGGATAATGACGCTGACACTCGGGGTACAGGATAATGGCACTGACACTCGGGGTACAGGATAATGACGCTGACACTCGGGGTACAGGATAATGGCACTGACACTCGGGGTACAGGATAATGACACTGACACTCGGGGTACAGGACAATGACACTGACACTCGGGGTACAGGACAATGACACTGACACTCGGGGTACAGGATAATGGCACTGACACTGGAGTACAGGATGATGACGCTGACACTCAGGTGCGGGACTATGACACACTAATATTTGGGGTGCAGGGCAGACATTTGGGGCTCCCCCTTTATTACTGTGAGTCAGGGGATGTAGGACATGAGGACATTAATGGTGTCTGTACATTTTCTAGGTTGGTCGGACTCCTCAGCACCGGATTCTGTCCTAGAGGAAGTCTCAGATGATATCTCTGCCCCCGGTGTAGATGATCCCCCCAGATTACCTGATCCCCCCGGATTACCTGATCCCCCCGGATTACCTGAGGCCCCCAGTGAGCAGATTTCCAGTACAGAAGCTGATGGGACGATCCTTACCTCACTCCGACCTGACGGTGATGAAGAAGCTGAGGACCCCGGGGATGGCACAGTGTCCGCGCAGGACCGTCCTGGTGTCGGTGACGAGCCGTTGTTAGTAGCTGACGCTGTGACGGGGGCGTCCGTGGAGGAGGATGGAGCCAGCGCTGCAGCGGAATTCTCGGGAGAAGTCGACACCGTGGACACCTCCGATGGCCGCAGCGATCCTCCCCCACCAGCAGGTGAGAGTCTGTGGCCGAGTCACAATATTCTCAGATTTCTGCATTTACATAACTTACATACAGTCATATAATCCGCAGGTGAGGAGGGAGGAGAAGCTGCACAGCCCGAGAACATTGTGGACACTGGCCAAAATACACAGGATGGAGGAGGGGCAGAGGAGACCACCGAGCGGACGGGTATGTAACCACTATACCCTGTGCTCATTCTTCTGACTCAAAGCTCCAAATCCTCTGTACAGACATAGAGGTAAGTAATAACGATCTTTGCCTGCAGCCACCACTAGAGGGAGCCGACAACACAATAACCTCCAGAGCTCCACCTAGTGGTGGCTGCAGGTAGCAAGATTTTATCATATACTATAATTCTATGTCTCTTTAGTAGTTTTGGAGCTTTGGGTATTCTCCATGTAAGCGGTTGTCCAGACCTTTGATATCGAAGACCTCTCCTTATAAAACGTCAGCAATATCAGATTGCTGGGGGCCTCAACATTCAGCCAGCACCTACTCCAATCAGCTGATGGCATTTACCACGGTGTCTGGATGTAAAGAGTAAACGGAGCCGGGACAGCACAGCTCCATACACTGCATAGTGGCCAATCTCTGGTACTGCAGCTCAGCTCCTACTGAAGTGAATGTGATCTGAGCTGCAGTACCTTAGATTGGCCACTACACATTGTAGGGCACTGTGCCGTTCTGGCTTCGTACACATTGTACATCCAGCCGCATAGCAGACAGTTCTACTTGTGAAGTCTCCCATCCTACAGAGGAAGAGCAAATGCAACTGCAGCAGAGTCGTCCAAACAATCAGCAGATAGCAGCTATACCAAATCCCTCACTGCACGCTGCACACTCAGCATGTCATTATAATAAGGCACAGGATAAGCAGCTGCCAGGCACCATTGTGAGGCTTATGCTAAATCTTTAATTTTACATCTGTTTTTGGGGAGTGTTGAAGATTCTTTGCAAGAAGCCATTTAAACTCTTTATGTTTACAAGTCATTAAATAGAATCTTCTTTTGTAGATCATCAAACATATGAAGGTGATGAACAAGAATTGTATGAAACTGAGAAGATCCCTGATGACTTTTTCTATGACTATAACAGTATCTGCTCCCAGCCATACATCTCCCCAGACTCGAGGATCCCTGGAGAAGTCCTCCATCTTCTGTATCCTTCTTCCGGGAGCTAAAATCTTCCAAACATGCTTATAGACGACAATAGAGGGAATCGCTTTATAGGCACCGCAATGGGTACATACACAATGCCAACAATGCAAGATTTTGTGATAACTAATATATTAAATGTAGAATTGAAAAATAATTTTTGTATTTACATGTAGTATAGTAAAATGTTGGAAAATGTAGGAACCTCCCAACCCAACATCCAGTGTACTAGAGGGGCCCACCATGATAGAAATATAACACTTTAACCCCTTCATCAGGATGTACTAGAGCAGTTGAATACACTTTGTTTTCAAATGTTGCTGTTTCCTTAATTTGTCTCAGGCATTCTTTTGGCTATGACTGTACAAAAAGGGCAAATTTGCACTTGCTGAATGACCAGACCTTCCTTTATGTAGCTGGCACTATGGTCATCATCCTAGGACTTAAAACTCATGAACAGCAATATCTGAGGAGCAGCAGCGGTAAGGGTATTGGAGCTGTCGCAGTGAGTATTTTGTTCCATTTTTTATAACTCACCCTTCTAATAGAGACTTACAAAATTTACCTGCAAAATAATGAACCCCTCTTCTCTTCCAGGTTCATCCCAGCAAGGGCTATTTTGCAGTAGCAGAAAAGGGACACAAACCCAATATTATCATGTATGAATTCCCATCTCTGAAACCATATCGGATCCTCAGAGGTGAGACCTGAGCTATGGTTTAACTATAGAAATGTAGAAATCGGACCCATTAGAGTCTCTTTTTTTCCCTCAGGGGGCACAGAAGAAACCTATGCCTTCATAGACTTCAATATGTCAGGGTCACTTCTTGCCAGTGTGGGCAGCAGCCCTGATTATATGTTGACTATCTGGGACTGGAAGCAAGAAAAGATCATGCTGAGGTCCAAGGCGTTTTCCCAAGATGTGTTTCAAGTTACCTTCTCTCCAGAAAATGAAGAGCAGCTTACTACTTGTGGGACAGGGCACATTAGGTAAGTGTTTGCGTCTGTCTGTAACATAATGTGACCTTGCTTGTATTGCAGCTCCACAAGTCATACAGAATACCTGGAATATTGACCAGTATATATCTCGTTCTTTGTGTAGGTTTTGGAAGATGGCACGCACATTCACTGGCTTAAAATTGCAAGGAGAACTTGGAAGGTTTGGAAAAACTACCCTAACAGACATAGAAGGTTATGTCGCATTACCGGATGGAAAGGTATGTCAACTTTTTATACAATGGAGATCACATTCTGAAGCGTTATTGGGATTTTACTGTAAAAGAAAATACCGAACAAATATATAAATAATGGGCACTGCCATGGGCATGAGCTAAGAGGCCACGTTTTTCCTGCAGGTGATATCTGGGTCAGAATGGGGCAACATGCTGCTCTGGGAAGGTGGTCTCATCAAGGTAGAGATATGTAGAAAAAGCCGAAGACCATGTCATAGCGGGCCTATTAACCAGTTTGTCTTAGATGAAGGAGAACTTATCACCATTGGCGCTGATGGCTTTGTCAGGGTAAGTGTCTTTTCTCATATATATGTGACTGAAATGAGAAACATAAAGGTTTCTAATCATATTTTTGTTTTACATCCATTTCCTTCAGGTTTGGGATTTTGAGACGGTGGATACGGCAGACTCAGTGGATGACACCGGTCTCTGGGAGATGGAGCCCATGAATGAGCTACTCGTTGGAAAGAACGTAAACCTGCAGTACATGGTGAAGTCTGTGGGTGGTGGCCCCCCGGCGTGGTTTGCTCAGGTAGGCTATGCTTTAATTGCTTCTTTTCGGTATGAACGGGGATGCTGCCGTGGGGATATGACATGAAGGATATTGCTTGGAGAAGTGTTATACTGGTGTAACAGCCTGAGATCATGGCCGCACTGTGTTATAGATGCAGCCATGATTCTCTGCCTTCACTAATCCTGTTAGTACATGTCATATATGAGGACTGTGCAGCTGCACAGGGGTCCTGCCTCCTTAACAGCAGCACTATGCAAGGGACTGTGCTATAGACCCCCCACAAGGGAGGTGCACTACGGAAATCTTATGCAGTTGGGGAGCGAGGACCCCATACATCTTCAGACCTATAACTCCGGTCTTTTCGCGTTCGGCTGCTTCATTTTCTGCTCTTGCTTTTGACGTGCAGGACGCCAGTGGAGGAATCTGGAAGCTGGATCTCTCCTTTTCCAATATAGTAAGTTTCATACTTTACTACTTGAAACTTGTAACGATAATTAGGTAAAACTACAGGAAACAGCCGGCGTCCGGTCAGTCATAAACCCTGTAGAAAGAAAAGTAAAGTCGTTGTTTATGGATGAAGACCGCTACATTCTGCCGTGCCGGGGCTGGTGGCAGGACGGTGATGTGGTCACTTGTTTTATGACTTGTGCGCCGGGTCCTTTGCTTTATGATCTATACGCCTGTTGGTTGTGTAACCACAATGGCCGCCATGTTTGTCTCCACAGACACAAGACCCAGAATGCCTCTGCTCTTTTCACGCCGGCAAAATAAATGCTTTGGATGCGTCTCCATCAACGTATCTCATGGCTACTACCTCCATAGACCGTAAGTTCCTGGTAGCACAGACATCGGTCCCGATTCATCAACGTTTTTATGCCAGAAAACAGACTTTAAATAATTTGAAAACTCGTCATTTTCGATCAGTTCTGCCAAAATTGAACCGGGGCAGGATGGGGCATGGCTGTGCCGGCCCGTTAAGTCCATCAATAATGGTGGTGTAGCTTGCGCCAGAGATGTAACTTCAGTCCCTGACTGGAGTAATATTTCTGGCGAGGCGTAATCGACATATTCATTAAGCCCTGTCCACAAATGGATGTGTTATTTAGGTCCTGGGAAGGGTTCCTCACATGTGGAGGGGGCTCAGGAGCTGCATTCACTCCACATGCGGCAGGTACTGGCTATATTAAGTAGCCAGAACCGATCTCTAGCAGAAGCGTCTGACGCCGAGTTACTGTCCCAGCTGTTAACCATTTACCTGCAGCTGTCAATCTCTGACTGCAGCATTTAAATAGAACAAGCACTGGCCCCAAGCAGCCCCCCGCGATGCGATGGTGGGAGACCGATGGGTTACTATGAAGACCCCCAGTCACTGTCATCGCTGTCACCACAATCCTGTGGCTTGATCACAGGTTCAACAACCCCAAGGGGACTAAGAAATAAAGTGAAAAATAATTTTTAGAATCTTTTTTTTTCTTTATCACCGTATCTGGATTAGCATTCACAATCGGGTTTCTAGGCGATTTTTACTGCACAATGAAGAAAAACAAATCCCAAGCGCCTTTTTATTGATTCCATCTTGGGGTACATGCGACTTTTTGAGCGCTTCTTATTCAATTTTTTGGTGGAGTTGCAGAGACCAAAAAAACCCCAATTCTGCCATTTCATTTTTTATTTCTATTTTTGCGATTTTGATATGGTTAATAGTAGAACAGCAGGGGGGGGGGGCGATTCGAATTTTGATGTATTTTTATTAATTTGTTTACAATTATTTTATATTTTAACCTGTAATCGTCTGATCGCTTGTTCTGTCTAGTGTGATAGTAGTATTACCAGCCAGAGGGTGGTCTTCACAGGAGCATTGTCATGGCAGGCAGAGGGGCTTCCAGCAAGCCCCCGGCTGCTATGGGAACCCACCAGCTTTCCACAATCATGCGATGGGGTGGCCGACAGGCTGGTGGATCACCTCGCTCTCAGACCATGCGCCTTAAATACCGGCGCCATCAGAGATTTAGAGTGGCGCTTAGCCTCCTGAGCTCCAAGGGACCTGACATTGGACCTACCAGCCCGACCAATGTCGGAAGGGGTTAAAGGGGTTGACCATTAGCTATATTTGCCTAGTGGACCTGCACTGCTCACCCATCCTCCTTCCTTCTCCTTCACCCTCCATGCTGACTTTTCCATTTGCAGCCATACAGCGATCACTCCTGGACCCTTTCATAGTGAGGATAACCCCCATCAGACGCTCGGCTCCTTATCTGCTGGTAGTTGTACTGCGGGGCCCTGGTGGCTTGTGTTGTAGATCTAGGAGACATAAATCTATGCTGTCAGTTTATTGCATTCCCCGCATGTAAAGTTCAACCTTCTCTTTATCTTTCAGGATCTCTGAGGATCTACGACTTTGCAGGGAAGGTTCCTCTCGTGGACATGAAGTTTAAGCAAGGCGGCACCGCCCTGACGTGGGCTCCTCGCATGGTCAGCTCCTCATACATTGTTAGGGTGCAGTCAAACGGCCATATAAATTGGAGTGAGGTCGGCCCGCCACACTCGGACTGACCGTCGGCTCTCCTGACCCGAGCGTGACAGCTGCATAGACATCTATGAAGCTTTTGGGAGAGCTGCCGGCCAGTCCGAGCATTGTGTTCTGATTTATATGGCCTTTAGACTGCGCCTGTACATTCACTGCACCCCTACACTGAAAATGTGTTTCTGGTGTTACGTTAGTCACCTGGAAAGCCATTACTGTATACGAGGTATGATGCCACCATGCAGTAAAGGATAAATTGCCGCAGTAATTCTCTGCGTTTTCCAGCCTTCCGCTTCCATCCATTCACGATCTTCTGTTCTGCAGGTTAATCCAAAAGGCGGCTTGTTTGCCATGGGATTCGAAGATGGGGTCGTCCGTATCCTGGAGGTTTACAATGCCTTGGGCATGAAGCTCATGGCAGGACGAAGTGGCACGCAGGATGCAGCAGTAAACCTGAGACAAGCCTTCAAGCCGCACAACGGTCCAGTCACGGCCTTGGCATATGAGCGCAATGGAGAGATCCTTTCCACGGGGGTAAAAGAGATAGCGCCGATCGCTGCCGTTAACCAACAATTAAGGGGTTTGTGAAGGTGTTGGAGTCTGGTTTGTGCCCATCGTCCCCGTCTGCTGTAGTATTATCACACATGATGGGATACCACGGCTGCCGGGGGCCTACTGTAGACCCCTGTCGCCGCCATCTTGGTGCTCCTGCGAAGCCTGTGACTGGGCTTCATAGGAGAACATTATATTTACCATATATTACAATGCTAAAGTATCGCAGTATATAGTACAAACATCACAGGTTGAAGTCCACTTGGCGGACTAAAAAAATTAATAAAAAATAGATAAATGTTTTAATATTAGAAAATAAAAAAGTTAAAAGAACCCTTACCAATCCGAGACGACAAAAAATAAATATATTTGGTATCACTGCGTGTAGAAACGTCTGCTGTACCAAAAGATAAAATCAGGTAACGCATACTATAAAGAAAATGATGGCACGTCCCCTAAAACGTGACCAATAGGAATCACAGCTCACGCAGTGCACAAAGGCAAAATGTCAGCATTACGGGAAGGAGAAAAACTATTTTTATTTCTTTAAAAGCAGTAATATATATAAATGTCTCTGGATGTTGCCTCGCTGTCATCATCGGCAGCAGACTCACGGTACGAGGTCATTTGTACCAAACGTTTTGGGTTTTTGCCATTTCCTTTTATTTTTTCCTTCCATTTTTCAGTAGACTGTTTGGTAACATGAATGAATGGCATCATACAACAAACAAAAACAAGCCATCTTATGGCGATATGTGCACAGAAAAGTAAAAGTTATGTCTCCTGGAAAAAGGGAGGAAAAACCCCAAAGTGCAAAAAATGGAAAGTGGCCACTTCTTTAAGTTGCATTTGACGCTCCCCAGAGGCCGTGGGATACTCGGCACCGGGCCCATTATCTTCAATGGGAGATGTCACAGCGGCGGTGACCCGGTCCGCGGCCTCAGGCAGTCATGTAAAAGGGGTAGTGTGATGGGGATAAAGTTTATGTAGTGATTCGTGACGCCACCTGTGGTTTCCGGTCAGGGTGACCAGCGCTGCAGGGTTGCTTCTCTGGGACAGATGATGTGGTGCAGCAATGATGTTCAGCTCTCCACAGGTAGAGCCGTAGTCCCTGGGCAGGAGAGATGAGTTGGTAGCTAGTGAGGTGTTGTAGAAGGGAGATATAGCAGTGCTGGACGAGAGGCGCAGAAAGAATACGGAGGACACAATGGCATGTAGTTCAATGGGCTTTCCTCACAGTTCTGTCCGTGGTACAGGTGCTGAGTCCTCCAGGTGAGGGGTCCAGCCAACTTCCAGACAAGGGGAAATGCACCTTTCCAGCTCTCCCTGTCAGTGTGTGCCTTTCCAGGCCGTCTCCTTCCTTCCACTCCAGCACTTCACAGTTATCGTTCTGGGCCAGCAGCTGCGACTCCTGTTCAGACAATGCCTCACCGTTTCTGTGACTCTGTTTAGCCACCTTTCCAGTCGGACTAACCGTGGTAGGGGCGATGGGCCATAAAGTCACCACAGCTATCGTCTTGCTAGTGGCACCCTGAGGAATGCGATCTAGGCCAGGGGCCGTTCACCACCAGTCTAGTTCCTTCCTCCACCTGAAGGCGGTCAGCATGGAATGAGACCCACCGGATGACTTTCCAACCGTGTCCTCTGGAAGAACCAATCTTTCCTATGAAGAATCTGCTGTTTTAGTCTCAAGCCGTCCAGCAACTCCTGGTACAAGTCAGAAGCTGCTGAAACACGTCCTTCACCTTCCCTCCCTCTGAGGAGACTCAACCTAACTTCTCCTAAGATTCTCCCTCCTAAACTTCGCTCCGCTCACCTCCCAGCACTCTTCATGTTCCAAGCAGGGGCCATAAAGGGTGTCTCTGCTACACTACTGGTGTGTGTGGGATGTGGGTGTTGGAATGATGGTCGGGTGTCTCCACCTTACCTGGTTGTGGGATACCACACCTCTGGGTGAGGTGCAGGACCTCTGTGGCGACTGGACCCGCAGGGGTGCCACACATTGTAAGAGATGTACTTTTTTTTATACAAACAGCTGTGCAACGAGAAGTTCTGCAACCTATAAAACTAAAGAGAAATATGGCTGCAGCTCTGTCTGTGACTAGAGGATAAGACATGATTTATGTGGAATAAAAATGCTGCCATAGAGACACGAAGGACTTCTTGATATATCTACACCCTATGTTGTGCTCTAGTCACAGACGGAGCTGCGTCCATATTCCTCTCTGGTTATTGGATCGGTCATACTGTATAACTGAAGCAGTAGTAATAATCCTCTCTCCTTCCCCATGGCAGAGTACGGACAGGACCGTCTTCTTCTTTGCTGTCGGCGATGTCTATGAACCTGTTGGATTTGTGCGTCTTCCAGGACCCGTCCGGGAGTTACACTGGTCTCCGTCCTCACATGTGAGTAGCGGCACAGTCAGTAGTGACTTGTGACCGTCCCAGCATTGGACGGGTCGTTATCCAGACAGTATACATCTTTCGACACCCTGCTCCATTGCTGTTTACACCCCCACAGCAGCTTTAATTAAAGGCAAACTGTCAGGACAATGCTGCCATTTAGTGATAGAACTGTATTGTTCCTGGTAGAATCCTAAAAATAACACCTGTCTTCTGGTAATTATCTGACGTGCCAGTGATGAGAATTCGAGCTTGTAAGTCATGTGCATATGAGCCTGGAAGTGCACTGGGGGCGTGTACTGTAAGTGCATTGACACACCCACAACGCACCTCCAGGGTAATTTGCATGTGACTTCTACACTTGATGTCTCAGCGCTGGCACATCAGATCAATACAAGACAGGGATCTATTGTATTGTTGTAATCAGACCTATATAACTTGGCTCTTGTACAAACCGCCTTTTACCGGTCCGGGCCCCTTCTAAATATTAGGCTTGCATGATTTTTCACCAGGCCTACTAATCAGATGAGGTGCCGGCAAACCCCGGCAGGTAGGGCGGGATGGCAGTGCTCTGGTCTGGCGGCCATGGACTGACGATGTGCTCCTGCAAATCTGTTTTCTCTCCTGGTTCCGGTAGTCCTTTGGTCCCTTTTAGGCCGGGGTCACACAATAGTATTTTTCCTCCTCCAAGAGAATTGGGCTGATTACGCTGATCATTGTGAGCTCTAATTTTCTTGGATGAAGAGAAGATGGAGGAGAAAAAAATGTCTCCATCTTCTCTATTGTGCACTCAGATGTCATTCCAGCACAGTCTGATTTTTCCCACCGACTTGTATGGATGAGTGCGATACGAATATCTGACCCTTCGTGGACATGCTATGATTTTTTTCAGACATGTGCATGGTGCCATAGAATAACATTGGTCCGGCTGCGATACAATGTTTTCTCGGATCGCGCTCAGGCTGAACATCCACTCGTCTGCACGAGCCCCTGCAAGGGGAAATTCACACCGGTAGACACCGGTCAGACATCTCTGTGCGACGCTGTGAATCTTTCTGCATTTTCTCGGTTGCAGGAGCTGAGCACGCTGCTGGTTCTCTGTGACAATGGATTCGCAGTTCAGATTCCGGCCCCGACAGTCGACAAGACGGACCCGGTTTCCACCTATGAAATCCTCAATCTTCCCATAAGTTACTTCAGATTCAGAAGCATCAAATCAAAGATTGAGGTAAGAACTGGACACAGACCCTCCAGCCACGTACCTGTTACATCCGGCCTGGGGGCTCGTTCCTGTGGCCATAACAGGGGGCAGTATGGCGGTATGGATACATATATGCGTCTTCTTTAGGTCCCCTTGAATTTTAGTGGTAGGGAAGTTTTTTATATACCATGGACAGCAATGAAGAAAGAAGATAGCTGGACTGTAGAAGGCAGACAAAACTCTGGTCATCTCGTGTGAGATCGGTGATACATCAGATCATGGCAGTGGACACGGTCCTGAGTGCGCGGGGGTCTCGGTGCTGCTTTAGGTTTGCAGCTTCTTCCATGTTTTCCTGCACATCTTGAAACGTGCTGAATCAGTGCTGTGTCCCCCTTATAGTCAGTCATTGGGGTCCCAGTACTAGGACCCAGCTATAGTTTATCACTTTAGTTGTTATATTTGTCACCCACTGTTCCCTCCTATCTGGTCTATAGAGGGAGGAGCGGCTGGATCACATACGGAAGATCCGGGAGCAGAAGATGAAGGAGCGGGACGCCTGGATACAGGAACAGAAGGAGCGCGGAGTGGAGCTGTCAGATGACGACCTGCCGCCAGTCATAGATGATGAAGAGGAGAAGCTGCCGGAGCTCTATGTCCCAGAAGAGCCGAGTCCCATCCTGTGTGGTTTCTACGCCAGTCCTGGGAAGTTCTGGTTATCCCTGGTAAGTGTCATGTGGCCCACCACCATCATCATCGTCATCATCATCCGTCTATTGTTCCTGTTTTATGCGCTACTGTGTCATTCTTCTCTTCTTCATCAGGACGGGTATGACTCTGGGTTCCTCTACCTCTGTCAGTTTTCTGATGCCGGTGGACAAATTGAGGATCCGACTCTGAGAAGAGACGAACCGGTTCAAGCTCTGCCGATCGATAACACCAGCAGCAATCCTATCCACAAAATGCACTTCAGGTGGAGAACCTCTTCTACGTCCCATCCAGACCACGTTCTCAGGTCGCCCTGTCAGGGACTAGGGTCGGGCAGTAAATATAGCCAGTCTAATTGTACTGGCCACATGTAATCTGAAGCTGGCTATCCCCTGACCGTCGCCCTTCACCCCCACAAGTGGGTACGGACTTTGCTGCCTGGAGATCCACCATTTGTGGTCGTGGATGTGCGGCAGTGCCATGAGTCAGGGGTTGTCACCAGGCGAGCAGTGAGTGGAGGAGACAGAAGTGTGGTTAGAAAACTATCCAAGGGTCAGGGCCAAAAGAAGACGGACAGGTACCAGGCGACAATATGAAGGGCATTAAAAAAAATTGTTTCATCGGCTGTCATGAATGAAGTTGCATATCCATACCTGTCACAGAGTCAGAATTGTCATTTTATTCTCGCTGTTCCTCAGAGAATATCGTTTTTTTTTTTAAATTCCCCCATATAGTTCCAGAGATATGGCCTTTATATTTAGTGCTTATTTTTAGTGGTCTGTACTGAGAGGGCGGTGCTTGCTGTTGAGGAATCCCGGGAGCCACACACACCCTCTTGGTAAAGGTCATAAAAATTTGCACCAAATGAAAAGGTCCGTATCTTTGGAACCTTATGGATGATTATAAAAAAAAAAGTCAAAAATTGAAAAACTGATAAGGAGCAGCATGAATAAAATAAGAGCAAACGCTGCCCACTTGTGACCTGGTGACAGGGGCTCTCCAGTCCAGAGTCAGTTTCCCTTGAACACTAGATGACCCTCTCCAGGACTGTCCGATCAGTCACATGCTTATACTTACGGAGCTTGAAGTTTTTTTTTATTATTATTATTCTTTCCATCTCGTCCTCAGCTCCAACAAGCAGCTGCTGTTCTGTGGGATGTGGGACGGAGCCATCAGGGTCTACCCCCTGCAGCCCAACGACCCTGGACTCCATTCCATCGGCAATTACTGGTCTCTCGGGGTCCATGATAACCAGTACGGAGCCATCCAAGCCATCAGCTCCAGCTTCGATAACCAGTACCTTGTCACCTGCGGAGCCGACGGGAACATCTTCACCTTCAGCATCCTCTCCATGGAGGACATTGAGCGAGAGCTGAAAGTGAAGAAAGCTAAAGTGCCTTCTCCTAGGGTGGGCGCCATCATCACAGCATCATCAGATACTGTCCACATAGGCGGGATCCCGGTGTCACTGATATCTTTGTATTTTGCAGCTACACCTTGATGAAGAGAGGCCTGCGGAGGATATCGATGATCCGGACGCTTACAGGTAAAGTCCCATGTAACGTATTGTTATACCGCAGACCTTCTGCATGTCATTACACCGTTGGAGCATTACTCATTTGCTGGTATCCTGAAAGATTTCTATTCTTCCTCCTGTTATTAGTTTTCCCACACCAGTGCTTTAGGACCTTCCATGATTTCTGTGTCCCCCCCCTCAATTAAGTGACCGAGAAAAAGAAGATTTTTGGTATTCGCTGTAAAACTAAATTCTCATAGTCACAGCCCCCTGCTTTGTTTGGGCGATATTTGTTTTGCTTCTCCTTCTGTGTGAATAGCTGAGTGTCGGCAGGTCAGGTGTAGTCTTTTGGGGAATCTACCTTTTTTCTAAGATGTATTCTTATTGTCAGCCACCAGGTGGCAGCATATAACCCCCAGTAAAAGCTACGAGAGAGACATTGTACGGTGATCAGGTCTCTTCGGGCCCCCCGTTCTTATGGTTAGTGCAGTACCTTGGGGTACTAGTGTGGCGCCCCTGAGGGTTCATTCGCCACAGAGGTACTGCACCTCCTCCTGAGGTGTGGTACCCCACTATCCAGGTAAGGTGGAGACACCTGAACACACTCCAACACTCACATCACACACAACACAGTAGTGTAGCAGAGCAACCTTTGTGGCTCCCTGCTTGGAACATGAAGAGTGCTGGGAGGTGGGTGGAGCTTAGACTGCACAAGAGAGCGGCAGAATATTAGGAAAAGGTCAGTCTGTGAGAGGAGATCCCCTGAGAGGGATGGAGTGAAGGAGGTGCTGCAGCAGTCTCCTGTGACCTGGAGCTGCTGGCACAGGAAAGAGTCATAGAAAGCCTGATTCTTCAGAAGGAAGATAGTTTAGTACGGAACGTAAGGAGAAGAAGAGAACTAAGGACTAGGGTTAGAGCAGAGCCCTTCCTCAAGTTTGAAGCGCATGGCCGGAGTCCGGTCCCCGAGGTTGTATGGATACTGATGTTCCTGCAGCAGAAACCAGAGGAATAGAAGTTGTCACCACTTTATTCCCATCTAAGACTTGGGGGCACAACAGCAACGTGGGTGAGCCGGGACATGATAGCAAGAAGTCTCCGAAGCAGGCTACAGCTGTCTGCCGTCCAAGTAGAGTTCTAAGTAACATCAAGAAGGAGGAACTTGAGTTTAATACGCAACTACAAGTACTTCAGATTAGGCGCTAGTGAGGAGACATTCAGATAAGGCATATGTTGGAGGAGTGCTGGAAAGGTGTACTTTACCTTGCCTGGGAGTTGGCTGAGCCCCTGACCTGGAGGACACGGCACCGAAGTGGGCATCTGTGTGCACCAGACTGTGAGTAAAGCCTTGGAACTACATGCCCTTGTGTCCTCCACTTATTCTTGCGCCTTACAACCGGCTCTGCTACATCTACTTCTTTACACCATCTCCCCACTTGCCAACATCATCTACACTGCCCTGGGACTACGGCTCCACCTGTGGGGAGCTTCAACATCATTGCTGCACCACACCATCTGTCCCAGAGAAGCAACCCTGCAGCGCTGGTCACACTGACCAGAGACCACAGGTGGCGTCACAAATCATCCACTTTCATAAACTTTAATCAGTCACGCTTAACCCCTTTTACATGGACGCGCAGGGTCACGGACCGGGTCACCGCTACTGTGCCACTTCCCTCTGAGATACCGGCCCGGTCCCGAGTACCCCACTGCCCTGGCGGGCGATCCATTTTGGCGTCATGAACAGGATGACAAAGCCCGGTAGCACCGGGTCCTGTGTGCTGAAGATTTATTGGATTTAAAATTGCGCAAAACAACTAAAATGATAGACTGTAAAATGGACTCTCAAAATGGCTGCCGGAGTGGTGAAGAAGGGCGTGATAACATGGGTGGCCCTAAGAAAAGAGCGCAAACTGTCCTGGGCCCCCCCTGCCTTAACTTCTGTGCAACAGCAACATGGCCCACCCCCAGAGGGGTTCGTATACTGGCTTGGTATGGAGGCAGAGGAAGAAGGCGCCGCCCCAGGAAGGAGGAGCAAAGCCCTGTGGTGGGAAGGGTGCCCAGAGAGAAGCCAGGACACCATGATGGAAGAAGGACGGAGGCCTGAAGACCGCGAGGAAGAGGAGCTTGCCTTCCCCGGCGCAGTAGTTGAAGGCTCCGGCCCTGCTTCTGTGATGGACCGTCAGCAGCTGGAGGAAGAAATCGCCATGCTGAACCGCAGTCTGCGGCTGAAGCAGGAGGCTCTGCGGACCTTGGACTGGCAGCGCACCAGGAGGAGCCTGCAACAATGGTACCTCCACCACCGGTACCCGCCGCCACTGCACCAGTTCCACCCCAGGCAGCACCTGTGAAACCCGCGGCCGCTGCTATGCCATCGGCAGCTCCTGTCACCACTTCACGCTGCCACTGGCGCTGCCTGCCAGGAGGAGTTACCCGAGGACCCGGGAGCTGAATGTGAGGCAGAGACTGTGATCTTGCCTGGACCTGGTGCGGCCGCGCAGGTCCCACCGGAGGCCTCAGCTGATCCTGAACCAGTTCCAGCAACCACCGCTGCCACCGGCTGCCGTTCAGTGCCTGCACCGGAGCCAAAACATCATCGGGAAGCGTCAGGTATGACCGCCGCCCCTGTAACCGGGTTGACCCTTGAGTTTCCGTCCACCGCGTGCAACAGTCCTGTACTCCTCATGGAACAAATGGAGGAGTTGTGTTCTCAATTCAAAGACGCTAAGCTGACTGCGATGGAGAAGTGGAAAACGTCCCTGCTGAAAAGAGCAAAGCTGGAGCAGACGCATCCCATCCGGCGGTCTCTAATCTCGGCGGAGGAGCCTGAGCAGCTGATGGGTGTTACCATGCATCACGGATTTCCCCTACCAGAGATTCGTTATCCTCGCATTTCATCATGCAAGAGAAAAAACCACTAAGTACATTTCTAACTGAACTGTTACCCAGGAGGGTATGGGCACCGTTGTGCCCTCATTTTCTGTGTTTTCCCAGTTGGCACCCATTTTATTGAACTGAGCGATCATGAACTTGGAGTGATCCACAAAGTTTGCTTGTAAATAGTTTGCGCCTCATAAGGTGCTCTCTCTTGGTTTTACATGAACAGTCTTCAACAAGGATTACCTCAGACCCGAGTTCTACTTTAGCTACAGAGACACTGCAAGAAATCCCGGCTGGGAGCGGTGTCCAGCCCTTGCAAGAATTATTGCTGTCTTACTGTGAAGTATTTTATAACGTGCCTTTTGAAAATGTTGGTAGCAATGTTTAGCTGCAGTATTAGAAATGGATGTTTTGCAGAAAGTAGTTTAGAAGTAATCTTTAATAAAAATGTGAAGTTTTGAATAAAAATTTGAATCCAGGGGATAAACCAGAGTCAGCGGTTGTCACCAAGGTAGCGCTTCAGATAGTAGTAGCAAAACCAAAGTTATCTTAGGTAACGTTGGAAGTAAAATGCCTCTCTTAGAAGAAGATGTTTGATTAGTAACATAAGTAATGTTTACTGCAGGCAGTATTGTTAAAATAACATTTTGTATGTACCTTATGTAACATCCTTTGGTTCACTTGCAGCCCGCAGACGTGCTGTGTTTAACGGGGGGCGGTATGTGGCGCCCCTGAGGGTTCAGTCGCCACAGAGGTACTGCACCTCCTCCTGAGGTGTGGTACCCCACTATCCAGGTAACGTGGAGACACCTGACCACACTCCCAACACTCACATCCCACACGCACACCAGTAGTGTAGCAGAGCAACCTTTATGGCTCTCTGCTTGGAACATGAAGAGTGTTGGGAGGTGGGTGGAGCTTAGACTGCACAAGATAGCGGGAGAATATTAGGAAAAGGTCAGTTGGTGAGAGAAGATCCCCTGAGAGAGATGGAGTGAAGGAAGTTCTGCAGCAGACTCCTGTGACCTGGAGCTGCTGGCACAGGAAAGAGCCGTAGAAAGCCTGATTCTTCAGAGGGAAGAAAGATTAGTGCGGAACATAAGGAGAAGAGAACTAAGGACTAGGGTTAGAGCAGAGCCCTTCCTCAAGTTTGAAGCGCATGGCCGGAGTCCGGTCCCCGAGGTTGTATGGATACTGATGTTCCTGCAGCAGAAACCAGAGGAATAGAAGTTGTCACCACTTTATTCCCATCTAAGACTTGGGGGCACAACAGCAACGTGGGTGAGCCGGGACATGATAGCAAGAAGTCTCCGAAGCAGGCTACAGCTGTCTGCCGTCCAAGTAGAGTTCTAAGTAACATCAAGAAGGAGGAACTTGAGTTTAATATGCAACTACAAGTACTTCAGATTAGGCGCTAGTGTGGAGACATTCAGATAAGGCACATATTGGAGGAGTGCTGGAAAGGTGTACTTTACCTTGCCTGGGAGTTGGCTGAGCCCCTGACCTGGAGGACACGGCACCGAAGCGGGCATCTGTGTGCACCAGACTGTGAGTAAAGCCTTGGAACTACATGCCCTTGTGTCCTCCACTTATTCTTGCGCCTTACACCCGGCTTTGCTACATCTACTTCTTTACACCATCTCCCCATTTACCACCTTCATCTACACTGCCCTGGGACTACAGCTCTACCTGTGGGGAGCTTCAACATCATTGCTGCACCACACCATCTGTCCCAGAGAAGCAACCCTGCAGCGCTGGTCAAACTGACCAGAGACCACAGGTGGCGTCACGAATCATACATTTATAAACTTTAATCAGCCACGCTTAACCCCTTTTACATGGACGCCCAGGGCCACGGACCGGGTCACCGCTACTGTGCCACTTCCCTCTGAGATACCGGCCCGGTCCCGAGTACCCCACTGCCCTGGCGGGCGATCCACTAGGACGGTCGCTGCTCTGATGTGCTGGAATTGACCCCAATCTGATTACTTTCAGCATAGAAAATGCCAAGCAGAAGCGACAGCACGACCGGCTGATGAAGGAGGCAGAAAGTAAGAAGGTCGGCAGGAGGCGAGAGCTCGAGACGCTGAGGACGGATTTCAGGCAGCTACTGAAAAAGAATATGGCGCTACCTCATCACATGCAGCTCAGTCGAGCGGTACGTACCAGACACCGGAGAGGACCCTTCTGCTTGTTGGGCAATTCTATGCTTATGGTCTCACATGTGTCAACTGGCAGGATAATACTGAGCGATGCTGAATAGTCCTGACAATGGAATAATGGCCACGTCTTTCAGTATTTTCTAGCTGTATGTAGACAACGCTTACTTGTATAGTGAGGGGCTCGGCCAGTTTCTCATACACTTTTTTGATTCTATACCTTACAGTTTTGGGCCCCCGGCAGACCGGGTCCGAGCTCGTTCTTGTAATGAGCCAGGCCCACATTTTCAGCCTCTGACAGTTCTCCTTTACCGATTCTCCTTTACAGAAACCAATCTGAGATTTTTAAAATCTGTGTTAATGAATACACAACGCACATCAGAAAGTTGCAGTTTTTGGGCGTTGATAAGTACAGTTCATTCTCCCAAAACTGGAAAGGACTGTATATGGGCCGATATCTAGACATCGATGGTGAGAGGTGGAGCTGGTCACACCGGATCTTAAGATGTCAGAGACAAACATGGCCTCCAAAGAGACTCCTGCAACCTGCGCTTCTTCGTTCTAGGAGTTTGAGATGGACCCTAGGATCCGTGAAGAGATGGAACGGCAGACGTCAGAGAGGGTCCGCACCATGCTGAAGGAGCTGGCCTGGGAGCAGGAGAAGCACAGGATAGGACTGAAGAAGCTGCAGGCTCGGTAAGCGGAAATCCTCAAACCTTCATCATAAACGTGTCCAGCACTGTATTTGTGACACGACATCTGTGCACTGAGGCTACAGTACGCACTGTGAGATATTCTCGCTGTATACTGTAATGTTCCCATAGACCCCATTCGCCAGACGGAGGGTAAAAGTGTGATCTTTCGGGATACATTTGCTGGTCGGATGTCTTAGCATCCATCCTAACTCCTGAGAATATGCGCCCGGCGGTGGCCACGTGGTCTCAGTTCTGTGGAAGGGACTTACTCATGCCATGAAAGTATGATGAAAAATCACTATGGATCTCTTGAGGTGTGTGGCTCTTCTTGAGGTGTGTGTGGCCCCTCTTGAGGTGTGTGGCCCCTCTTGAGGTGTGTGGCCCCTCTTGAGGTGTGTGGCTCTTCTTGAGGTGTTTGTGGCCCCTATTGAGATGTATGGCCCCTCTTGAGGTGTATTGTTTGGCCCTGTTGTGTATGGAGAGGGCTCATGAGCTGAGCCAGGAGCATACATGGCGGGTATACACTGTATTATACTGCCGGTGTTGGGCTTTAGATGCCACAGTAAGGCTGAGTGCAGACGGACTTTTTGGCCCTGCGGATTTTTCCGTACAGAATGGAAGAAATCCGCAGGTCAAATGATCTGCATTTTTCCTGCGGATTTCTTCCATTTTTCATGCGGTTTTCATGCGGCTTTTGTGCAGTTTTCCCCCTGCGGATTTGGTGACAGGGGAGATGGAAAACCGCACAAAAGAAGTAACATGCTGCGGATTTTGTACCGCGGGAAAACCGCGAGGAAAAATCCGCAGCGTCTGCACAGCGGTTTTTTTTCCATTGATTTTAAGGCTACTGTACATCACAATGTGGATATGCAGCGTTTCTGCGCGGTAAAATCCGCCGCGGAGCCGCTGCAAATCTGCATCGTGGGCACACAGCCTAAGTCTGTGTGCCCACGTAGTGATTTTTAAGCGTTTTTGCCGCGATTTTCAGCGCGAAAACGCTGCGAAAACGTTTAAAAATCGTGTACAGAACGCCCCCCATGCATTCCTATGGCATTCCGCACATGCTGTGCTAATGCTGCGCTTTTTTCCGCTGCGGAATCGCATCGCGGAAAAAATCGCAGCATGCTCATTCTTTTGTGCGGAATCGCAAAGAATTGCTGCGAATCCGCACCCATAGGAATGCATGAGAATCGCTTACTTCCCGCATGTGGCTATGCCCACCATGCAGGAAGCTAAGCGTCTCATGTGCAGTTGGTACCCACGGTGTGGAGGAGAGGAGACTGTCCTCCAGGCCCTGGGTACCATACCCCTGTAAAAAAGAATAAAAAATAAAAAATTGGGGTATATTTACCTTCCGACGTCCCGCGATGCATTCCCGGCCTCAGCGTTCCCAGTAATGCCTTGCGGCACGGTCCAGTGATGACGTAGTCTCGCGTGACTCTAGTGGTCTCGTGAGATCGCTATAGCAACGCGAGACCAACGTCATCACAGGTCTCGCAAGGCATTACTGGGAACACTGAGGCCGGGATGGCAGCGCGGGACGTCGGAAGGTAAATATACCCCGATTTTTTTACTTTTTTTAGCATTTTAACATTCTATCTTTTACTATTGATGCTGCATAGGCCGCCTCAATAGTAAAAAGCTGCTCACACTTGTCAAACACTATATTTGACGAGTGTGACCAACCTGTCAATCACTTTCCAAGCAATGCTTCAAATCACTTGGAAAATGCTTGAGAAAATCTCGAACAGAATCGCGGTAAAATCGCTGTGAAATTGCGCGGAAAAACCGCGCGATTTCTGGGAAGGAGTCCGGTTTTTAGTGTGCGTTTTAACACGCTACGTGGGCACATAGCCTTCGTCTCGGATTGAAGTACAGTGTGTCCGTAAAGTCACGGTGCACTTTTGACCAGTCACTGGAAAGCAACAAAAGACGATAGAAATGTGAAATCTGCTCCAAATGAAAGAATAACTCTCCCGGTTTCAGACCTGTTCAGTGCAGATCGATGTGGGCTCCACTTGTTGCCTGCACACATCCAAACAACATTAATCACTTAAAAGAGAGAATCCCAGACGTTCTTCACTCCGTTACACCAGACGTCCTGACCCGTGTGTGGCAAGAACTTCACTATGGTTTGGATGTGTGTAGGCAGCACATGGAGCCCACATCGATCTGCCCTGAATAGGTCTGAAACCGGGAGAGGTTTTCTCTTACTTGGAGCAGATTTCCCATTTCTGTCGTATTTTGTTGCTTTCCAGTGACTGGTCAATAGTGCACCATGTCTTTACGGACACACTGTGTTTAAGTGTTGCAGTCTGGAGTTGTGGTCTGTTCTGATGTTTATTGCCCGCAGAACGACGCGATTGCTGCTGCGGATGGAGTGGCAGTCAGAGCCCCGCTGAAGACTGCCATTATCTTTCACAATCTTCTATGTGACTGGATTTCTGGGGCGCTTGTTGATACTGAAATACTGTATCTTGTAATATATAAAACCGAGTGTATGTGTGTGTGTATCGACGATGATGTCCCCGCTATGCAGAGTGGGTGGGGCTATGTGGAGTGGGCGTGGCTTGATACACACACATACACCTATGGGATGGAGGATGTGTGATGGGTATATGGGCACGGGACTATGGGATGGAGGATGTGTGATGGGTATATGGGCATGGGACTATGGGATGGAGGATGTATGATGGGTATATGGGCACGGGACTATGGGATGGAGGATATGTATGATGGGTATATGGGCACGGGACTATGGGATCGTGGATATGTATGATGGGTATATGGGCACGGGACTATGGGATGGAGGATGTGTATGATGGGTATATGGGCACGGGACTATGGGATGGAGGATATGTATGATGGGTATATGGGCACGGGACTATGGGATGTAGAATGTGTGATGGGTATATGGGCACGGGACTATGGGATGTAGAATGTGTGATAGGTATATGGACACTCGACTATGGGATGGCGAATATGTATGACGGGTATATGGGCACGGGACTATGGGATGGAGGATGTATGATGGGTATATGGGCATGGGACTATGGGATGGAGAATGTGTGATGAGTATATAGGCACGGGACTATGGGATGGAGGATGTGTGATGGGTATATGGGCACGGGACTATGGGATGGAGGATATGTATGATGGGTATATGGGCACGGGACTATGGGATGGAGGATGTATGATGGGTATATGGGCACGGGACTATGGGATGGAGGATGTGTATGATGGGTATATGGGCATGGGACTATGGGATGGAGAATGTGTGATGAGTATATAGGCACGGGACTATGGGATGGAGGATGTGTGATGGGTATATGGGCACGGGACTATGGGATGGAGGATATGTATGATGGGTATATGGGCACGGGACTATGGGATGGAGGATGTATGATGGGTATATGGGCACGGGACTATGGGATGGAGGATATGTATGATGGGTATATGGTCATGGGACTATGGGATGGAGAATGTGTGATGGGTATATGGGCACGGGACTATGGGATGGAGGATGTGTGATGGGTATATGGGCACGGGACTATGGGATGGAGGATAATCATTATAATTTGTTATAACTAACCACAGTTAGTTACTATGCCCGGGCAGCGCCAAACTCTTCAGCTAGTTACTGTATATAGTAGAAGTGATAGAGCGATTGCAGGTTCCAGTTCTGTACGGGAACTGGAAAAGACGAAAATAGTAATAAAATGTTAAAAGACATAAAAAAAATAAAGAAATACAAAAACATTCAAAATCCCCCCCAATCTCTTAACACAGAACTAAAGAAACTTCACAAATTCTGAAAAATTCTGAATATTCAGAATCGTCTCATTGGAATGATTGTAAGGGGGCCGGTAGAGTCCTCAGAGGGGTGGTCTCCTGCTAAACGCTGGAGGCATATCTCTAGGATTGAGAAGTGGCAGCGGAGGTCTGCGTGGACGGTGACTACAGTCAGGTCACAGTGTCAGCCCGCTGCAGATCTGACATGACCATGGTATATACCGTATCTCCAATATTGGACGTTTACCCTTCAGATTCCGGGATCAGGTGGAATGTGACACTGTGATCGTCCACGCAATCAACACCGAGCACGAAGTGTCCACGTACCGGCTGCTGACGCTCTCCGAAAAGTACCACAGGGTGAAGGGGATGATCGGAAAAAGAAGGATGACCCGATACGACCTGTACCAGATGGACACTGATGTCCCCAAAGAAAGCCGGGACTCAGGTGAGAATCCTCCGTACTACGGCGAAATAAGGAAAAGAGCTGACGTCAGACAGGGCGAAAGATGTGTCATCTACAAGGAGAGCGACAGTCATAGAGGAGATGACTGGGGTGATTTGATGTTAGGTATGTGATCATGGAGGAGATTACTGAGGGATCTGATGTAGAATCATAGAATCGTAGAGTTGGAAGGGACCTCCTGGGCCATCTGGTCCAACCCCCTGCTCAAAGCAGGATTCGCTAAATCATCCCAGTCAGATGTCTGTCCAGCCTCTGTTTGAAGACTTCCATTGAAGGAGAACTCACCACTTCTCGTGGCAGCCTGTTCCACTCATTGATCACTCTAACTGTCAAAAAGTTTTTTCTAATATCTAATCTGTGTCTCCTCCCATTCAGCTTCATCCCATTGCTTCTAGTCTTTCCTTGTGCAAATGAGAATAAAGTTGATCCTTCTACAATGTGACAGCCCTTTAGATATTTGTAGACAGCTATTAAGTCTCCTCTCAGTCTTCTCTTTTGCAAACTAAACATTCCCAAATCCTGCAACCTTTCCTCATAAAACAGGGTTTGCAGACCGGTCACCATTCTGGTCGCTCTTTTCTGAACTTGCTCCAGTTTGTTGATGTCTTTTTTAAAATGTGGTGCCCAAAACTGGACACAATATTCCAGATGAGGTCTGACCAAAGAGGAGTAGAGGGAAATAATGACGTCACGTGATCTAGACTGTATGCTTCTGTTAATACATCCTAGAATTGCATTTGCCTTTTTTGCTGCTGCATCACACTGTTGACTCATATTCAGTCTGTGATCTATTAGTATACCCAAGTCTTTTTCACATGTGCTGTCACTTAGCCCTATTCCTCCCATTCTATATATGCTTTTTCATTTTTATTGCCCAGATGTAGTACTTTGCATTTCTCCCTGTTAAAAACCATTCTGTTAGTTGCTGCCCACTGCTCCAGGTTATTTTAATCTTTTTGAATCCTCTCTCTCTCTTCTCTAGTATTAGCTATCCCTCCTAGCTTTGTGTCATCAGCAAATTTAATCAGTTTACCCTCAATTCCTTCATCTAAATCGTTGATAAAGATGTTAGGTAAGTGATCATAGAGTAGATTACTGGGGTGATCTGATGTCAGGTATGTGACAATAGAGGCGATTACTGGGTGATCTAATGTTAGGTATGTGATCATAGAGGAGATTACTGTGGTGATCTGATGTTGGGTATGTGACCATAGATGAGATTACTGGGGGGATCTGATGTTGGGTATGTGACCATAGAGGAGATTACTGGGGGGGATCTGATGTTGGGTATGTGACCATAGAGGAGATTACTGGGGGGAGCTGATGTTGGGTATGTGACCATAGAGGAGATTACTGTGGTGATCTTATGTTGGGTATGTGACCATAGAGGAGATTACTGGGGGGAGCTGATGTTGGGTAAGTGATCATAGAGTAGATTACTGGGGGGGATCTGATGTTGGGTATGTGACCATAGAGGAGATTACTGGGGTGATCTGATGTTGGGTATGTGATCATAGAGGAGATTACTATGGTGATCTGATGTTGGGTATGTGACCATAGATGAGATTACTGGGGGGATCTGATGTTGGGTATGTGACCATAGAGGAGATTACTGGGGGGGATCTGATGTTGGGTATGTGACCATAGAGGAGATTACTGGGGGGAGTGATGTTGGGTATGTGACCATAGAGGAGATTACTGTGGTGATCTGATGTTGGGTATGTGACCATAGAGGAGATTACTGGGGGGAGCTGATGTTGGGTATGTGACCATAGAGGAGATTACTGTGGTGATCTGATGTTAGGTAAGTGATCATAGAGGAGATTACTGGGGTGATCTAATGTTAGGTATGTGACCATAGAGGAGATTACTGGAGTGATCTGATGTTAGGAATGTGATCATCGAGGAGATTACTGGGGTGATCTGATGTTAGGTAAGTGACCATAGAGGAGATTACTGAGGGATCTGATGTTAGGTAAGTGATCATAGAGTAGATTACTGGGGTGATCTGATGTCAGGTATGTGACAATAGAGGCGATTACTGGGAGATCTGATGTCGGGTATGTGACCATAGAGGAGATTACTGGGGAGATCTGATGTTGGGTATGTGATCATAGAGGAGATTACTGTGGTGATCTGATGTTGGGTATGTGACCATAGAGGAGATTACTGGGGGGATCTGATGATGGGTATGTGACCATAGAGGAGATTACTGGGGGGAGCTGATGTTGGACATGTGACCATAGAGGAGATTACTGGGGGGAGCTGATGTTGGACATGTGACCATAGAGGAAATTACTGAGGGATCTGATGTTAGGTAAGTGATCATAGAGTAGATTACTGGGGTGATCTGATGTCAGGTATGTGACAATAGAGGAGATTACTGGGGTGATCTAATGTTAGGTATGTGACCATAGAGGAGATTACTGTGGTGATCTGATGTTGGGTATGTGACCATAGAGGAGATTACTGTGGTGATCTGATGTTGGGTATGTGACCATAGAGGAGATTACTGGGGGGATCTGATGTTGGGTATGTGACCATAGAGGAGATTACTGGGGGGAGCTGATGTTGGACATGTGACCATAGAGGAGATTACTGAGGGATCTGATGTTAGGTAAGTGATCATAGAGTAGATTACTGGGGTGATCTGATGTCAGGTATGTGACAATAGAGGAAATTACTGGGGTGATCTAATGTTAGGTATGTGACCATAGAGGAGATTACTGTGGTGATCTGATGTTGGGTATGTGACCATAGAGGAGATTACTGTGGTGATCTGATGTTGGGTATGTGACCATAGAGGAGATTACTGGGGGGATCTGATGATGGGTATGTGACCATAGAGGAGATTACTGGGGGGAGCTGATGTTGGACATGTGACCATAGAGGAGATTACTGAGGGATCTGATGTTAGGTAAGTGATCATAGAGTAGATTACTGGGGTGATCTGATGTCAGGTATGTGACAATAGAGGAGATTACTGGGGTGATCTGATGTTGGGTATGTGACCATAGAGGAGATTACTGGGGAGATCTGATGTTGGGTATGTGACCATAGAGGAGATTACTGGGGAGCTCTGATGTTGGGTATGTGATCATAGAGGAGATTACTGTGGTGATCTGATGTTGGGTATGTGATCATAGAGGAGATTACTGTGGTGATCTGATGTTGGGCATGTGACCATAGAGGAGATTACTGGGGGGAGCTGATGTTGGACATGTGACCATAGAGGAGATTACTGGGGGGAGCTGATGTTGGACATGTGACCATAGAGGAGATTACTGGGGAGATCTGATGTTGGGTATGTGATCATAGAGGAGATTACTGGGTGATCTGATGTTGGGTATGTGACCATAGAGGAGATTACTGGGGAGATCTGATGTTAGGTATGTGACCATAGAGGAGATTACTGGTTGATCTGATGTTGGGTATGTGACCATAGAGGAGATTACTGGGGGGAGCTGATGTTGGACATGTGACCATAGAGGAGATTACTGGGGGGAGCTGATGTTGGACATGTGACCATAGAGGAGATTACTGGGGTGATCTGATGTTGGGTATGTGACCATAGAGGAGATTACTGGGTGATCTGATGTTGGGTATGTGACCATAGAGGAGATTACTGGGGAGATCTGATGTCAGGTATGTGATCATAGAGGAGATTACTGGGGAGATCTGATGTTAGGTATGTGACCATAGAGGAGATTACTGGGTGATCTGATGTTGGGTATGTGACCATAGAGGAGATTAATGGGGTGATCTGATGTTGGGTATGTGACCATAGAGGAGATTACTGGGGTGATCTGATGTTGGGTATGTGACCATAGAGGAGATTACTGGGGAGATCTGATGTTGGGTATGTGACCATAGAGGAGATTACTGGGGAGATCTGATGTTGGGTATGTGATCATAGAGGAGATTACTGTGGTGATCTGATGTTGGGTATGTGACCATAGAGGAGATTACTGGGGGGAGCTGATGTTGGACATGTGACCATAGAGGAGATTACTGGGGGGAGCTGATGTTGGACATGTGACCATAGAGGAGATTACTGGGGAGATCTGATGTTGGGTATGTGATCATAGAGGAGATTACTGGGTGATCTGATGTTGGGTATGTGACCATAGAGGAGATTACTGGGGAGATCTGATGTCGGGTATGTGATCATAGAGGAGATTACTGGGTGATCTGATGTTGGGTATGTGACCATAGAGGAGATTACTGGGGTGATCTGATGTTGGGTATGTGAACATAGAGGAGATTACTGGGGAGATCTGATGTTGGGTATGTGATCATAGAGGAGATTACTGTGGTGATCTGATGTTGGGTATGTGATCATAGAGGAGATTACTGTGGTGATCTGATGTTGGGCGTGTGACCATAGAGGAGATTACTGGGGGGAGCTGATGTTGGACATGTGACCATAGAGGAGATTACTGGGGGGAGCTGATGTTGGACATGTGACCATAGAGGAGATTACTGGGGAGATCTGATGTTGGGTATGTGATCATAGAGGAGATTACTGGGTGATCTGATGTTGGGTATGTGACCATAGAGGAGATTACTGGGGAGATCTGATGTTAGGTATGTGACCATAGAGGAGATTACTGGTTGATCTGATGTTGGGTATGTGACCATAGAGGAGATTAATGGGGTGATCTGATGTTGGGTATGTGACCATAGAGGAGATTACTGGGGTGATCTGATGTTGGGTATGTGACCATAGAGGAGATTACTGGGGAGATCTGATGTTGGGTATGTGACCATAGAGGAGATTACTGGGGAGATCTGATGTTGGGTATGTGATCATAGAGGAGATTACTGTGGTGATCTGATGTTGGGTATGTGACCATAGAGGAGATTACTGTGGTGATCTGATGTTGGGTATGCGACCATAGAGGAGATTACTGGGGGGGATCTGATGATGGGTATGTGACCATAGAGGAGATTACTGGGGGGAGCTGATGTTGGACATGTGACCATAGAGGAGATTACTGAGGGATCTGATGTTAGGTAAGTGATCATAGAGTAGATTACTGGGGTGATCTGATGTCAGGTATGTGACAATAGAGGAGATTACTGGGGTGATCTGATGTTGGGTATGTGACCATAGAGGAGATTACTGGGGAGATCTGATGTTGGGTATGTGACCATAGAGGAGATTACTGGGGAGATCTGATGTTGGGTATGTGATCATAGAGGAGATTACTGTGGTGATCTGATGTTGGGTATGTGACCATAGAGGAGATTACTGGGGGGAGCTGATGTTGGACATGTGACCATAGAGGAGATTACTGGGGGGAGCTGATGTTGGACATGTGCACATAGAGGAGATTACTGGGGAGATCTGATGTTGGGTATGTGATCATAGAGGAGATTACTGGGTGATCTGATGTTGGGTATGTGACCATAGAAAAGATTACTGGGGAGATCTGATGTCAGGTATGTGATCATAGAGGAGATTACTGGGGAGATCTGATGTTAGGTATGTGACCATAGAGGAGATTACTGGGTGATCTGATGTTGGGTATGTGACCATAGAGGAGATTAATGGGGTGATCTGATGTTGGGTATGTGACCATAGAGGAGATTACTGGGGTGATCTGATGTTGGGTATGTGACCATAGAGGAGATTACTGGGGAGATCTGATGTTGGGTATGTGACCATAGAGGAGATTACTGGGGAGATCTGATGTTGGGTATGTGATCATAGAGGAGATTACTGTGGTGATCTGATGTTGGGTATGTGACCATAGAGGAGATTACTGGGGGGAGCTGATGTTGGACATGTGACCATAGAGGAGATTACTGGGGGGAGCTGATGTTGGACATGTGACCATAGAGGAGATTACTGGGGAGATCTGATGTTGGGTATGTGATCATAGAGGAGATTACTGGGTGATCTGATGTTGGGTATGTGACCATAGAGGAGATTACTGGGGAGATCTGATGTCAGGTATGTGATCATAGAGGAGATTACTGGGTGATCTGATGTTGGGTATGTGACCATAGAGGAGATTACTGGGGTGATCTGATGTTGGGTATGTGAACATAGAGGAGATTACTGGGGGGATCTGATGTTGGGTATGTGACCATAGAGGAGATTACTGGGGTGATCTGATGTTAGGTATGTGACCATAGAGGAGATTACTGGGGTGATCTGATGTTGGGTGTGTGATCATAGAGGAGATTACTTACAGTAATTGGACACTTTTTAGATCTACAGTAATCTGAGGCTTGGGACAGCAGCGCATTTCGCATCTTTCACTAGTGCTGCTGTCAGAAGCGACTTCTCCCTGGCATCTTTCTATGGTGGTCCATCTGATGAAGGCCCCGCTGTATGGGCCAAAACGTCTACGTAGATTGATTGCATTAGAATTGCCGCTCTGAGCCCATTCGTCTCGTGGTACATACGGTGTGGGACGCTTCTCCAGCACGGATTTCACTGTTACTATGTGTGTAACATTTAGGCGCACATTCACACTGTGGCCATTAACAGATAAGAACAGCGCAGAGTAAGAACACTGCATAGAAACCCTACAGGAGATAAATAGTAACACCTGCAACAAAATTTAGGATATTTAGTTAAGATTTTTTTTGACTAAAAAAGCATAAAAGCCATCCCCCCACAACAAGGTGTCCGCGATCAGGAGGGTCCCTGCTGGAGGACCTCACCTCGCTGTGTGCCAGCCGACCTCCATATTGTGTCCTTCCCGTCATCCATCTTTCCATGTGTTGCATCTTTTTGCAGCCACTACAGGAGGAGTTGACCTCAGTGCGGTGATTCAGAAGCAAACACAGCAATGGGTGGGAAGACGTCTGGATGGAGGCGTGGAAAGAGTCCGGAAAATCATCGAGAAGGCCGAAAAAGCCAAATCCAAAATCTTACAGAGAAAACAGGAATGGGATGACCTGTAAGTCATAAAACTAATCACCGCACACACCGCAGAGTATAATGTATCCGGGATCACCGCACACACCGCAGAGTATAATGTATCCGGGATCACCGCACACACCGCAGAGTATAATGTGTCCGTGATCACCGCACACACCGCAGAGTATAATGTATCCGGGATCACCGCACACACCGCAGAGTATAATGTATCCGGGATCACCGCACACACCGCAGAGTATAATGTATCCGGGATCGCCGCACACACCGCAGAGTATAATGTATCCGGGATCACCGCACACACCGCAGAGTATAATGTATCCGGGATCACCGCAGACACCGCAGAGTATAATGTATCCGGGATCACCGCACACACCGCAGAGTATAATGTATCCGAGATCGCCGCACACACCGCAGAGTATAATGTATCTGGGATCGCCGCACACACCGCAGAGTATAATGTATCCGGGATCACCGCACACACCGCAGAATATTAGGTATCCGGGATCACCGCACACACCGCAGAGTATAATGTATCCGGGATCACCGCACACACCGCAGAGTATAATGTATCCAAGATCGCCGCACACACCGCAGAGTATAATGTATCCGAGATCACCGCACACACCGCAGAGTATAATGTATCCGGGATCACCGCACACACCGCAGAGTATAATGTATCCGGGATCACCGCACACACCGCAGAGTATAATGTATCCGGGATCACCGCACACACCGCAGAGTATAATGTATCCGGGATCACCGCAGACACCGCAGAGTATAATGTGTCCGTGATCACCGCACACACCGCAGAGTATAATGTATCCGGGATCACCGCAGACACCGCAGAGTATAATGTATCCGAGATCACCGCACACACCGCAGAGTATAATGTATCCGGGATCACAGCACACACCGCAGAGTATAATGTATCCGAGATCACCGCACACACCGCAGAGTATAATGTATCCGGGATCACCGCACACACCGCAGAGTATAATGTATCCGGGATCACCGCACACACCGCAGAGTATAATGTATCCGGGATCACCGCAGACACCGCAGAGTATAATGTATCCGGGATCACCGCAGACACCGCAGAGTATAATGTATCCGGGATCACCGCACACACCGCAGAGTATAATGTATCCGAGATCACCGCACACACCGCAGAGTATAATGTATCCGGGATCACAGCACACACCGCAGAGTATAATGTATCCGAGATCACCGCACACACCGCAGAGTATAATGTATCCGGGATCACCGCACACACCGCAGAGTATAATGTATCCGGGATCACCGCACACACCGCAGAGTATAATGTATCCGGGATCACCGCACACACCGCAGAGTATAATGTATCCGGGATCACCGCAGACACCGCAGAGTATAATGTATCCGGGATCACCGCACACACCGCAGAGTATAATGTATCCGGGATCACCGCACACACCGCAGAGTATAATGTATCCGGGATCACCGCACACACCGCAGAGTATAATGTATCCGGGATCACCGCAGACACCTCAGAGTATAATGTATCCGGGATCACCGCACACACCGCTGATTTATTCCCAGGTACAAGACTAAGCCCAGCGAGGACTATGAAGACCCCGATGATGTTGTGGCCATTAAAAATGCCAAAGAGAACATGGGAGACTTCAAGTTGAAAACCGCAAAGGATTACAGTGTCCCGGAACACCTGCGAATAAATGCCGAGCGGAAGAGGAATGAGCTGGCGCTGCTGGAGAGCATGGTACGACGGGATACAGCACAGGCAGATAACGCTGGGTGAGGCATAGAAGCAGAGCGCAGGCATCTCCTGATGACCATAGCCTTTAGAGCAGGCGGAGGATCGCTGTGCTATTGATTAATACTGATCAGTATGGGGTTATTGGTCCTTGTACAGGAGATGCTGGATTACTGTCAGCTCCATGTAACCCTGACTTGTGTCTTATATAGATACATGAGCATAAATCATCCATGAACCGCTCCATCATGAAGCTCCGCGATCTCAAGGTAGAAACCATAGAGAATATGAAGATCTTGGTCCGAGAAGTGAGAGTCATCCAGCAATCACTGGACCCCGCCAAACACCTCCCCATCCCCCGGGTGCCATCACTGCTACCTGATGAGACCCCCGAGAAGAGGTTCCAATACGACAGCGAGACGCTCCGCATATTCCAGCTGGAGCAAGAGACCCAGGTCCAGGCACGGCCGGCAGCGGAGGAAGGAGGCTTTGGCGGATTTGCCAGTTTTGGAGAAAAACAGCCAACAGCAGCGAAACAATCGGAGTTACATTCCAGGCCATCGACCACAAGCACCGTGAGATCGCACCGCGTGGCATCTTCCCAGAGAGGCCACGTCCAAAGTACGGCACTGTCTGACCTGGAGAAAGAGGCCGTGCACAGAGAGGAAATCAAGAATTTATACGTACAGGAAAACCTTCTCAAACAGGTACGAGACAGAAAGATGGAGGCAGGAAACAGGAGCGATGGAGTAAACTCGGGCGTAGCACGGGCCATCTGTCGAAATATGGGGCCGCCGCAATCACCAGTATTTGGAGTAGCACATCTGCCCTAATGCACAGGAAATGGTGTAGAAAGCGGCATCGGTTACATTAAGAACTGCAACATTTGTAGGATTAAGTACAACCGGTCACATCTGCATAAAGGATTGAGTCACTTAGGATTTTACATGATATATCTTACCTGTATTATACTCCAGAGCTGCAATCGCAGTTCTTCTGCTTGTTTCTTCATAAAAACTTGGGTCACTTTGTAAATATTTTACTTCAGAGCTGCAATCACAGTTCTGCTGCTTATTGCTACATAAATAGTTGGGACACTTTGTAAATATTTTACTTAGCAATATTATACTCCAGAGCTGCACTCACAGTTCTGCTTATTGCTATATAAATAGTTGGGTAACGTTGTAAATATTTTACTTAGCAATATTATACTCCAGAGCTGCAATCACAGTTCTGCTTATTGCTATATAAATAGTTGTATAACGATGTAAATATTTTACTTAGCAATATTATACTCCAGAGCTGCACTCACAGTTCTGCTTATTGCTATATAAATAGTTGGGTAACGTTGTAAATATTTTACTTAGCAATATTATACTCCAGAGCTGCAATCACAGTTCTGCTTATTGCTATATAAATAGTTGTATAACGATGTAAATATTTTACTTAGCAATATTATACTCCAGAGCTGCACTCACAGTTCTGCTTATTGCTATATAAATAGTTGGGTAACATTGTAAATATTTTACTTAGCAATATTATACTCCAGAGCTACACTCACAGTTCTGCTTATTGCTATATAAATAGTTGGGTAACGTTGTAAATATTTTACTTAGCAATATTATACTCCAGAGCTGCAATCACAGTTCTGCTTATTGCTATATAAATAGTTGTATAACGATGTAAATATTTTACTTAGCAATATTATACTCCAGAGCTGCACTCACAGTTCTGCTTATTGCTATATAAATAGTTGGGTAACGTTGTAAATATTTTACTTAGCAATATTATACTCCAGAGCTGCAATCACAGTTCTGCTTATTGCTATATAAATAGTTGTATAACGATGTAAATATTTTACTTAGCAATATTATACTCCAGAGCTGCACTCACAGTTCTGCTTATTGCTATATAAATAGTTGGGTAACATTGTAAATATTTTACTTAGCAATATTATACTCCAGAGCTGCACTCACAGTTCTGCTTATTGCTATATAAATAGTTGGGTAACGTTGTAAATATTTTACTTAGCAATATTATACTCCAGAGCTGCACTCACAGTTCTGCTTATTGCTATATAAATAGTTGTATAACGATGTAAATATTTTACTTAGCAATATTATACTCCAGAGCTGCACTCACAGTTCTGCTTATTGCTATATAAATAGTTGGGTAACGTTGTAAATATTTTACTTAGCAATATTTTACTCCAGAGCTGCAATCACAGTTCTGCTTATTGCTATATAAATAGTTGGGTAACAATGTAAATGTTTTACTTAGCAAAATTATACTCCAGGGCTGCAATCACAGTTACTGGAAGCAGCAAGTTTGTCGACATCATTTTTCACCTTTCCTGATCTCCAATAATAGCTGGGGTAATTCGTTTTCCATAAATCAGATGACTGTACCTGGTTGGTGTAAAAATTAGAATTTCTGGCATAAAAATTGCAATAGCAAGATATGCGCAGACACTGAACAAGCAGGGATTGCTGAGAGACTTTAGCAGTGAAGCTTCAGAATTGTGATTGCAGCTCTGGAGTGCAATAAAACAGGGTATATGTTTCTGTACTCTCACTCACTGCACCGTTATTCCAGGTGACCAAACTGGCCATCGATTTTGACGCCGAGCTCCGCATTGTGCGACACAAGAAGATGCAGCTGGACGTGCAGATGAAGATGGCCGACCTGCGGCACATCACACTTTTTGAAGAACTTCTCTTGCTGAAGGATTTTGAGAAGCGGGAGGACATCCTGCAGGAGAAAGTCAGTGACCGGATCGCTGAGTTGGATGAAATGAAGGTACGTCAGTGAGCGTCAGGCCCAGAGGGACGTCCATTCAGGGAGCAGCCAAACAGCGGAGAATTATTTTATGTTTTTTCTTGCAGAGGAAGTCGGAGGATTTTATGCAGCAGTTAGAGACCAAAAGGAAGGAAGTGGTGAAGCTGCAGGAGAAGGAGAAGGCTCTGCACGCTGCCTTCCAGACCTCGCTGGGAGAGGGCAACAAATTTGCCACATTTCTCACCAAAGTCTTCAAGAAGAAGATCAAGCGGGTAAAGAAGAAGGAGGCGCGCGGAGATGAAGGTCGGTGGCCAGCTTGTGTCTCCTGTTCTTCTTACGAGTATCAGAACTAGTGAAAAGAATAATGGATGAACATAGTTTTTTTTTATCAATTTTATAGATTAATACACTAAATACCACCCAGCTTCACTACACAGTAAAGAATGGCATCCTACAGTCTCCATAGAACATGTGCCACTCTGTGCTCAACCTGTACTAAGCAAACAGTACTGCTATCATAACGTACATTAATGATGCCGATGTACTATATACATAACTAGTGCCACCATACGGTACTCATAAATACTGCTGTTATACTGTAGACATTTTAGTGACACCACACCGTACTCATAATTATGCTGTAAGGCTGTGTGCACACGCTGCGGATTTTGCTGCGGTTCCGCAGTGGATTTGGCCGCTGCGGACCCGCAGCAGTTTCTGCTGCGGTGTACAGTACCATGATTCCCTATGGGAATCAAAACCCGCAATGCAGACGGTGCGGAATTTTCAGCGCGGATTATCTGCGGTTTTCAATCCGCAGAAAGAATTGACATGTCAATTCTTTCTGCGGATTCTCCTGCGGTTTGCCATCTCCTCCATTTGAGGAGATGGAAAACCGCAGGGCAAAACCGCAGAGCAATCCGCAGGTAAAACCGCAGGTCTTTTGACCTGCGGTTTCACCTGCGGATTTTACAAAATCCGCGCGGATGAATCCGCACCTAATCCGCAGCGTGTGCACACAGCCTTATACTGTATACATTAATAGTGTGTGCCACCTATGCAGTGTTCCTAAATAATGCTGTTATACTGTATATATAATTAGTACCACCATACTGTGCTCATAATGAATGCTGTTATACCGTACTCATAACTAGTTTCACCATACAGTATTCATGAATAATTGTTATACCGTACACATACTGTAACTAGTACCACCATACTGTGCTCATAATGAATGCTGTTATACCGTACTCATAACTAGTTTCACCATACAGTATTCATGAATAATTATGTTATACCGTACACATACTGTAACTAGTACCACCATACTGTACTCATAAATGATGCTGTTATACTTTACACATAACTAGTGCCACCATACAGTATTCATAAATAATGCTGTTATACTGTATACATAACTAATGACACCATACAGTACTGTTAATTAATGATGCTATACTGTATACATAACTAGAGCCACCTTACAATACTGATAAATAATGCTGTTATACTGTATACATAATTAGAGCTGTCATACTGTATTCATAAATAATGCTGGTATACTGTATACATAACTAATGACACCATACATTATTCATAAATAATGCTGTTATACTGTATACATAACTAGAGCTGTCATACAGTATTCTGTAATGAATGGGTCACCGAAGAGGAAAACAAGACCAAGCCAAGTCACAAAATCAGAGAGGTTTGTAACTACGCGGATTGCAGACCTCTGATCCTAACCACACAACTAACAGCAGCCGTGGAGCGTACCTACGATGATTCTAGACACCTCGTCACAGCCGGAGGACTAAATAAGCTTAAAGCAAGAAAAGGGGAAATCTAAACTGCCCCAGAGCAGACCCCAAAGGAAAAGACAGCCTCCAAACATGTATTGACGGTGAGACAAGATGAAAACACAAACACAGGCAGGAAAATAGGCTGAACAAACGATGGGGCCCACACTAGCTAGAAAGGACAGGAAAGGAAAGATACTGTCTGCAATCACGCCAAAAAACCCTGAAAAATTTCCAACACTTCTAATAGCAAAAAATACCCTGAAGTCTCTAGACTTCTCCCACTATATCAGCACTCTGGCACATTCTGAGAACAGAGCAAAAAGCGGCCAATCTAATAAGGGACAAAAAGCAAACTGGCACATACAATGACATAAGAGAGGAAATTCAGCACAGCCCCAGCCGGGGCTGGCTGACCACACAAAAAAAAAGCTGAATAGACCAAACCAAATCAAATGTGAACATTAGCAAAGACAACTTAGCTTGAGAAGGCAGGAACTGAGCTGGAAACTAAGACCTCAGGAGGCAGGAAAAAAATCACCAGCATGGGAATAGGGAGTCGACTGTCTTAAATCCAGTCTGAGACTCCAGATGTCCAATCCTCTTCCTCATTATCAGGTGGCAGGTCTCTGTTAATTAGATCAGCTTCACTACCTCCTGCCACCACCAGAGGGAGCCCGGAAAGAGAACTCACAACTCCTCTGTCAGAACAACCAGCTCCCTCACCAGAAACCAGAGGCAGACCAGAAAATGAGTTCACAACAGTACCCCCCCCCCCTTGAGGAGGGGTCACCGAACCCTCATCCACGCCACCAGGCCGATCAGGATGGGCCCGGTGAAAAGCACGAACCAATCTATTGGCATGAATGTCAGAGGCAGAGACCCAAGAATTATCCTCCTGGCCATAACCCTTCCATTTGACCAAATACTGGAGACTCCGTTTAGCCAAACGAGAATCCAATATTTTCTCTACCTCATATTCCACATTGCCTTCAACCAATACAGGGTCAGGAGGCACCGCCACAGGAACTACTGGCTCAACAAACCTCTTAAACAAAGATTTGTGGTTATACCTTATGGATCTTAAACGTAACTGGAAGAGCCAATTGAAAAGAAACAGGATTAAGAATCTCCAAAATCCTGTAAGGTCCAATAAATCTTGGCTTGAACTTTGGAGACGCAACCTTCATAGAGATATTCATTGAGGACAACCAAACCATATCACCCACTTTAAACCGGGGACCAATGGTCTTATGCCGGCTGGCAAACCGCTGGGCCTTTTCCTGAGAGAGTGACAACTTATCCACCACTTGGTCCCAAATCTGCTGCATTCTCTCTACCACAGTGTGCTCACCTGGGCAGGCTGAAGATTCTACTTGCCCTGAAGAAAATCGAGGATGAAACCCAAAGATACAGAAAAAGGGCGACATCAAAGTGGCAGAATTAGCTCTATTGTTTAGCGCGAATTCGTCCAAGGGCAAAATGAGACCCAGTCATCCTGATCAGCAGATATAAAACATCTCAAATAGGACTCCAAAGTCTGGTTTGTTCTCTCAGTCTGCCCATTGGTCTGAGGATGAAACGCAGAGGAGAAAGATAACTGAATCCCCAGATTGGAACAAAAGGCTTTCCAGTATCTGGAAACAAACTGGACTCCTCTGTCCGACACAATGTTCTCAGGAATCCCATGCAACTGAACCACCTGTTGTAAAAACAAGGGCACCAACTCTGAGGAAGATGGCAACTTTGGGAGTGGTACAAGATGGACCATCTTAGAAAATCTATCACAAATCACCCAGATAACAGTCATTCTCTGAGAGACAGGAAGATCAGAAATAAAATCCATTGAGATATGGGTCCATGGCCTCTTGGGCACTGGCAGGGGCATCAACAACCCACTAGAACGAAACAGGGTTTAGACCGAGAACAAGTCCCACAGGACTGCACAAAATTCCTGACATCACGAGATAAGGCAGGCCACCAAAAAGACCGACTCACCAAGTCTCTGGTACCAAAAATACCTGGATGACCAGCCAATGCAGAGAAATGAACTTCAGACATCACTCTCTTCCTCCACTGGTCAGGAACATACAATTTTCCCATAGTACAACGCTCAGGTTTATCCTCCTGAAATTCCTCCAGGGTGTGTCTCAAATCGGGCAAAATTGCAGAAAGAACTACCCCCTCAACCAAGGATGGTAGTAGGCCCGGTCACAATAAGAGAATCAGCAAAGAAACTCCTAGAAAAGGGCATCTGCCTTAACATTCTTAGTGCCAGGAAGAAAAGAGACCACAAAATTAAAATTCGTGAAAAACAAGGCCCACCTAGCCTGCCTTGGCCGACTGCAGATAAATCAAATTCTTGTGGTCGGTGAGTACCACAACTTGATGTCTAGCTCCCTCCAACCAATGTCTCCACTCTTCAAATGCCCATTTCATGGCCAACAATTCCAGATTCCCTACGTCATAGTTGCGTTCAGATGGGGAGAACTTTCGAGAAAAGAAGGCACAGGGATTCATTTTAGAAGTCACAGGATCTTTTTGGGACAAAACGGCTCCTGCACCAATCTCAGAAGCATCTACCTCCACCTAAAATGGAAGTGAGATATCAGGTTGCCGTAAAACCGGAGCAGAAGTGAATCTCCGCTTAAGCTCCTGAAATGCCGAGACAGCCTCTGGAGACCAATTCAGCACATCAGCGCCCTTCCTGGTCAGATCAGTCAGTGGTTTGACAATACCAGAAAAATTGCCTATAAATTTACGATAGAAATTAGCCAAACCCAAAAACTTCTGGAGAGCCTTCAAAGAAGTGGGCTGAACCCAATCATAAATGGCCTGTATCTTGGCCCGGTCCATTTCAATAGTCGACGGAGACAAAATAAATCCCAAAAATGAAATCCTCTGTACACCAAAGAGGCATTTCGATCCCTGAACAAACAGGGAATTCTCCCTCAAAATCCGGAACACAGTCCGGACATGTTCCACATGAGAATCCCAATCACTGGAAAAGATCAAATTATCGTCCAGATAGATGATCAAAAACTTATCCACAAAGTCCCGGAAAATATCATTCATAAAGGATTGGATGACAGAAGGGGCATTAGTGAGCCCAAAAGGCATCACCAGGTACTCAAAATGTCCCTCCTGAGTATTAAACGCCGTCTTCCATTCATCCGTGCTTGATGCAAGTAAGATTATACGCCCCCCTGAGGTCAAACTTAGTAAACCAACAGGCACTTTTAACTCTGGAGAATAAATCAGACATCAGGGGTAACGGGTACTGATGTTTAACCGTCATCTTGTTAAGGGAACGATAGTCAGTACAAGGTCTTAATGAACCATCTTTCTTGGCCACAAAAAAAACCCAGCACCTAAAGGTAAAGAGGATGGTCTAATATGACCCTTCTCCAACTTCTCCTTAATATAGGATCGCATAGCATCATGTTCGGGTACTGATAAGTTCAAAAGCCGACCCTTGGGAAATTTACACCCAGGCATCAACTCAATTGCACAGTCATAACTCCTATGAGGAGGCAAAGATGCAGACTTACTCTCACTAAATACATCAGAAAAATCGGCCAGATAATCAGGAATATCATGAGACTGAGGAGAGGTGGAGAAAACAGGAGTGTCACTAAGAACACAGTGACAACCCCAACTCACCACAGACACAGATTTCCAGTCCAGTACTGGATTATGAGTTTGCAACCAGGGAAAACCCAGAACAATAGTATCATGCAAATTGTGCAGCACCAAAAATTTACTATTTTCTTGGTGGTCTGGGCGACGGCGACCCGCATTATCACCTGGGACCAAAACTGAGGTGTATTCTCCACCAAAGGAGTAGCATCAATACCCCTTAAAGGAATAGGCATCTGCAGAGGTATCATGGGAAAACCACAACGTTTAGCAAAGTCCAAATCCATCAGATTCAAAGCTGCTCCTGAATCTACAAAAGCCTTAGCGGAAAATGTGGATAAGGAGCAGATCAGAGTAATTGCCAAAAGAAACTTTGGCTGTACACTGCCCACAGCAAATGTGTGTGCAAATAGTTTCTCTCGTTTAGGGCAGACAGAAATAGTATGAGAGGCGTCTCGATAGAAAAAACACAGCTTATTACGCTTTCTAAACTCTTGATGTTGCGCCCTAGACAAAACCCTATCACATTGCATGGGTTCAGACGTTTGTTCAAAAGGCGGCAACGCCTCTCGTGTAGTTTTACGTTCACGTAAACGCCAATCAACTTGAATGGCTATTGACATAGAATCATCAAGACCAGAGGGAACAGGAAATCCCACCATCATATCTTTTACGGTCTCTGATAAACCCTTCTGAAAGAAAGCTGCCAATGCCCCATCATTCCATGTAGTAAAGACCGCCCACTTTCGGAATTTGACAGTATAACTCTGCAGAATCCTGACCCTGGTTCAATGCCAATAGGGTTTTCTCAGCTTGATCAATAGCATTAGGTTCATCATACAACAACCCCAAGGCTTGAAAAAATGCGTCCACATTAGTCAGAATAGGATTTTCAGGTGTCAGAGAAAAAGCCCAATCCTGGGTATCGCCGCGCAGCAAGGAGATGACAATTTTAACCTGCTGCACAGAGCTCCCCGATGAGTTAGGCTTCAAGGCAAGAAATAATTTACAATTATTCTTAAAATTCAAAAATTTAGACCGATCCCCAGAAAACACATCAGGGATCTTTGGTTCGACAGCATGTGACTGAACGAGATAGGCGGAAATTCCCCGCACTTCAGCAGCGAGCTGCTCAACACGATCAGACAATTGCTTAATCTCCATTAAAGAAAACATCCTCCTACGGCCCCAGAGAAAAAGAGGAAAGAATACATATTAAAAAAAAAAAAATTCTGACACTTTTTTTTCCTTTTTTTTTTTTAACAATTCTTTCCTGCTTTTGAGTACCCTAGAATCTGCGGTATGGCTTTTGATCCTGTTATGAATGGGTCACCGAGGAGGAAAACAAGACCAAGCCAAGTCACAGAAAATCAGAGAGGTTGGTAACTACGCGGATTGTAGACCCCTGATCCTAACCACACAACTAACAGCAGCCTTGGAGCGCACCTGCGATGATTCTAGATGCCTCGTCACAGCCGGGGGACTAAATAAGCCTAAAGCAAGAGAAGGGGAAATCTAAAACTGCCCCAGAGCAGACCCCAAAGGAATAGACAGCCCCCACCCATGTATTGACGGTGAGACAAGGTGAAAACACGAACACAGGTAGGAAAATAGGCTGAGCAAACGATGGGGCCCAAACTAACTAGACAGGACAGGAAAGGAAAGACACTGTCTGCAATCATGCCAAAAAAACCCTGCAAAAGTGTCCAACACTTCTGATAGCAAAAAATACCCTGAAGTCACTAGACTTCTCCCACTATATCAGCACTCTGGCATATTCTGAGAACAGAGCAAAAAGAGGCCAATCTAATAAGGAACAAAAAGCAAACTGGCAAATACAGTGACATAAGAGTTGAAATTCAGCACAGCCCCAGCCGGGGCTGGCTGACCACACAAAAAACTGAATAGACCAAACCAAATCAAATGTGAACATTAGCAAAGACAACTTAGCTTGAGAAGGCAGGAACTGAGCTGGAAACTAAGACCTCAGGAGGCAGGAAAAAATCACCAGCATGGGAATAAGGAGTCGGCTGTCTTAAATCCAGTCTGAGACTCCAGTTGTCCAATCCTCTTCGTCATTATCAGGTGGCAGGTCTCTGTTAATTAGATCAGCTTCACTACCTCCTGCCACCACCAGAGGGAGCCCAGAAAGAGAACTCACAACTCCTCTGTCAGCACAACCAGCTCCCTCACCAGAAACCAGAGGCAGACCAGAAAATGAGTTCACAACAGTATTCATAAATAATGCTGTTATACTGTATACATAACTAGAGCTGTCATACAGTATTCATAAATAATGCTGTTATACTGTATACATAACTAGAGCCGTCATACAGTATTCATAAATAATGCTGTTATACTGTACTCATAGCTAGTGCCACCATACAGTACTGATAATGCTGTTATATTGTATACATAACTAATGCCACCATACAGTACTGATAAATAATACTGTTATACTGTACACAACTAATGGCACCATACAGTACTGATAAATAATGCTGATATACTGTACACATTACTAGTGCCACCATACAGTACACAAATGTTGCTGTAAAAATGTATACAGGTTGAATGGCACCAGACAGTGCACATAAATAACTATCTTACCATATGCACATATGAACCGATAATGATTCCTTTGTGTTTATAGAAGAGGAAGATGAGGACAGTGATGAAGATTCGGACGAGGAGTCCATGTATGAAAGTGACGAGGATGAGTCCGAGTCCGAAGAAGGCGTCTTCGATGATTCTGTGTGCCCGGACAGTGAGTGTGGTCTGGCGGGTTTTTACATGTATCTTGTGAAGGGGCTCACTGCCTGGGAACAGTCTCTCCCATGTGAACTGTGTCCATGACCCGCCGGCTGGCCACATTACCCTGAGCACTTACAGGAGAGCGCTGTGCTGCCAATGGGTTTATCTCAGGATTGCCCAGACTGGTACACTGTAACAAAACCTCATCTATGATCTGCCTTAGGCCGGATGCCCACGATCCGGAAGTGGCAGCTCTTTGGATGCAGTTCACGTTTGCTGCCGTCTATTGAACGCAGCTGACTCCACATGTGATCACTGAGCTGTGTGGATTCACCGCGTCCAGCACATTGTATTCATACTAAATATTGTGAGATTTTATTAGTTCGGGTAATTACGCAGCAAAACAAAATATATTCATAGTTTATATAGTTCACATTTTGGGAATAGGCGGATGCGCCGACATACATCTCCCCGATGCGATCCACGCAGATCAGGCCGGTCTTGTCCCGGATTGCGAGGCATGTGACAGTTATTGATTACGCGCACGATCCCGTCACTTGATGCTGAAAAGCCTTGTGACAGAACCTCCTCCAATCCCAGACGCCACATCACGTCGGATTCATCCCGTCCTTTACTCCCAGAATACTTTCTGATACATTTACCTTCCTCATTTGGGATCAAAATTAAACCCAATTTTAACCGATTTGTTTGGGTCACCAGACGCCCAAGGGTAATCTGTCACGTCCAAAAGAGGCAAGTGGAGTGGGATTACACGATTGCCGCTGTTACTGTTTAGCTGCTGCTCACGTGAGGATGCACACCCTCCTACATTATCATAAAACGAAAATTTGGGTTTGCGTTCCCCAAGACATTTGTTCAATTTCAGTGACTACCCTTCCCTGGACATGGCCCGCTCGTCCACAGAACAGGATCCCCAAATCCTATAGTCTCAAACAAACTTTAACCCCCTTTTACGACCTATGACGTACCCATGCATCATAGGTTGCCTCCCTTTGACGCGGGCCCACATCAGCTGACATGTGCCCCTAACAACCACAGGCGGAATTGCGATCCTCCCGCCGCTGTTAATAAGTTAAATGCTGCTGTCAATCTCTCTTTAACATGTCGACGCCGAAAGCGCGTCACAAACCACACTCATTGGCCCCCCTGTCACAAGATCGCAGGGTGTCAATGGGTTGGCATGATAACCAGGGGTCTTCGAGGAGACTGAAGAATCACATATTTATACACAAAACAGCACAGAAATAAATAACGCAATAGATAAAACAAGTGACGTGAAGCTGAACTATCATTATGGGAGAGTTATAAACAATTGTGGCCATACATATTGGAACAGGTTATAGATAAGGAGTGTGGAAGTTTTATTGTCCTGTGATTGGGGCCTGGTTCTGTGTTGTGTGATGACCCCAGAAGGTCTGAAGAGCGAATTCCTTAATTGCTGTAAAAAGACATAAATCCATGTGACATATTCATTCCTGCACTGAGTGTGTCAAAGGTTGTCATAAGTTTATACTCCCAGACTCTCTTGCCTCTCTGAGATTTTAAGTTACCTTTCAATACAAGTATGTTATGAATGAGTCACCGTAGGAGGCAAAAACAGAAATACTAGCTAAGTCCAGAAAACCAGAGAAGTTGGCAGCTATCGGATTGCAGACCCCTGAACCTATCAACAACAACTAGCAGTAGCCGAGGGGGGTTCCTACTGTGCCCTAGACCCCTCGATCACAGCCGGAGAACTACATAGCCTAAAGACAGAAAGGGAAATCTAAACTGCCCCTGAGCAGACCCCAAAGCAATAGGCAGCCCCCAACATATAATGACGGTGAAGCAAGATGAAAAAACACTCACACAGATAGAAAGATAGGCTGAGCAAATGATGGGGCCCAAGCTAACTAGATAGGACAGGATAGAAAAGCTGTCTGTAATCCGCCAAAACCCTATCAAAACAAGAGCCAACAGCTGATAGAGAAAAAAGCCCTGAAGACGCTAGGCTTCAAAAAGACTATATCAGTACTCAGGTATTATCTGAAGACAGAGCAAAAAGGAATTCAGCTCACCCCAGCAGGGAATGGCAGAAATCAAGGAAAACAATGCAAAAAAAACCAAAACACAAATGCAAAAAGTAGAGCAGAAAACTTAGCTTTTGAGGAGCAGGAATCAGACTGGTCTCCTAGAATCCCTCAGAGAGATCACCAGCAAGGCAGAAGGGCGTCGGCTGCCTTATATCCAGTCAGTAATTCCCGTCACCCAGTCATCATCCTGCCCAGGTGCTTGGTAATCAGCCTCACTACCTTCCTTCACCAGAAGAGGGAGTTCATCAGACCTCAATGGTGAAGGGGAAAATGAACTCACAACACAAGTAATTTCTTGTCCATGGTGCTGTGATCAGGCATACAAAAATGTTTGGCCTCAGGTAGATCCATTATTTTTTTTCCTTATTGTGTGTATGAGCTACCTGTGGCCAAACATTTTTGTATGCCTGATCACGGCACCATGGACATGATTGAATGTGTCTCATGGATTTATGTCTTTTTACATCAACTAAGGAATGTGCTCCTCAGACCTTTTGGGGGCATCACAACACAGATCCAGACCCCAATCAGAGGAGAATAAAACTTTCACACTCCTTATCTATGAACTGTTCCAATATTTATGGCCCCAATTGTTTATCACTCTACCATAATGATAGTTCAGCTTCACATCACTTGTCTTATCTATTGCGTTATTTCTGTGCTGTTTTGTGTATAAATATATGATTCTTCAGCTGTTGTATCAGTCTATGCCTGATGAAGAGACCTGCGTAGTCTGGAAAGCTGCAATGTGTTACCATCTTTTCAGTTAGCCATTAAAATGTGTCAACCAATGAGGACCCTCGATTGTAATTTTTTTTTTTTTTTAAACACACACATTTGGTATTGCCCCGTTCAGAATCGCCCGATCTATCACTATATAAAAATAATTAATATGAACGGTAAACTGTAACAAGAAAAAAAATCAAAACCTTCAGAATTATGTTTTTTGGTTGCCGCAACATTGCAATAACAGGCGATGAAAGCATTGTATACCAAAATGGTATCAATAAAAACGTCAACTCGGCGCGTAAAACATAATTCTTTACCCGACCCTGGATCCCAAAAAATAGAGACGCTACAGGTCTCAGAAAATGGTTCCTTTTTTAAAACTTTTTTTTTTTTTTTACAAACTTTGGATTTTTGTTTCATCACTTAAATAAAAAAAGAACCCAGACATGTTTGGTGTCTGTGAACTCGTAATGACCGGGAGAATCATAATGGCAGGGCAGTTTTAGCGTTTAGTGAACATGGTAAAAAACAAACCCGAAAAACAATTGTTGAATTGTACTTTTCTTTCAATTTCACTGCACTTGGGATTTTTTTCCCCGTTTTCCAGCACACGACATGGTAAATGGTGTGGTTCAAATGTACAACTCGTACCGCAAAAAACGAACCCTCACATGGCCATATTGAAAAAAAAGAAGGGGAGCAAAAAATGGAAACTCGAAAATGGAAAATGGCCAGAGGGTGAAGGGGTTAATAACAATTTATATACCATCAGTGAAGGGTAATGACCTTTACTGCCCATAGCTGATGATCCCGGCTTCCCTCCAGGGTTCTCGGCACACTAGGAGGCTCCAGGAGGTCACCCCTACGTCTACAGCGGGCAGGTCCAGATGGTGAACTCCGTCCTCTCCTCACTATCCTGGGAAACATTATTGACTCATCATAGACTCCAATATGTCCAACTCAAACATTGCTATTCCTCTCTGAGTGAAACGCTCGGACATGCCCGTCCCTTGTCAGCCTTAGAGAACACGCGTCTCCTCTGCTGATCCGCCGCCATTACAACCCCCTATAAATGATTACTAGAACCAGACACGTCTCTACGCCCTTCCTGAAGGCCTGGGAAAGAGAACTACACAAAACGTTTACACAGGATCAGTGGCCTAAATGTTTTTACCTTTCCCATATATCAGTAATTGCATCTAAGTCGCAAGTATTAATTAGTGATGAGCGAACGTGCTCGGATGAGGTCTGTTGGGCAATCCCCGCATGTGTTGTGGCTGTCGTACAGCCATGAGACATGTAGCCGCGGGGAATCGAACCAGGGCTGCCACTAGGAATTTCGGGGCCCCATACTGGTAAAATTTTTGGGGCCCCCTTGAGACTCCGCCCAGGCTCCACCCCAGCCCCACCTCTACCCCTTGAACTGTCCAAAGTCCCACCGCTCTCTCTTGGAAAAACTCCACTTCTCACCAATCACACATTAAAGGGAATCTGTCACCCTTTTTTTCCCCTGTTAGCTGCCGGCATAGACATCGGGGGCTTATCTACAGCATTCTGTAATTCTGTAGATAAGCCTCCGATGTAACCTGAAAGAGAAGAAAAACACGTTATATTATACTCACGGAGGTGGGCGGTCCGGTCCGATGGGTGTTGTGGTCCGGTCCGGCGCCTCCCTTCTTCATGCGATGACGTCCTCTTCTCCCGTCCTGTAATGGCTCCGGCGCACTGCTCTGCCCTGTTGAGGGCAGAGCAGAATTCTGCAGTGCGCAGGCGCCAGACCTCTCCCGACGCCTGCGCACTGCAGGACTCTGCTCTGCCCTCAACAGGGCAGAGCAGTGCGCCGGAGCCGGAGCCATTACAGGATGGGAGAAGAGGATGTCATCGCATAAAGAAGGGAGGCGTCGGACCGGACCGCAACACCCATCGGACCGGACCGGCCACCTCTGTGAGTATAATATAACGTGTTTTTCTTCTCTTTCAGGTTATATCGGAGGCTTATCTACAGCATTACAGAATGCTGTAGATAAGCCCCCGATGTCTATGCCGGCAGGTGAAAGGCCAAAAAAAAGGGTGACAGATTCCCTTTAACAGTTCCCATCACCAGATCACACATATAGCCGATTTTTTAAGCCGCCACCATAACAGGGTAGACTCTTTTGGCCGAGCTCTATTCTACAGTAACCTATTAAATATTTGTTAAAATATGTGATACAATTTAGGTTTTTTCTATTTTTCAATTTTTAAAATGACCAATAATATCACATACAAGGGGAAAATACCACCGCACCATGTCCAGACCACATAGTGACCTATAATACCACACACAAGGAACAAATACCACCACACCATGACCAGACCACATATTACCACCACAGTGACTGAATACTACAATACTGATTAGTAATAAAAAAAACACACCATACTATCACCATAAGTGCCATTATACACAGGAGATCTGTACTTAGTATGCAGTGTCTGTGTACAGGTAACACAGTGATCAATGACATTATACACAAGGCCTCTATACAGTGTATAGTGTCGGTGTATAGGTGACACACTAACACTCCAGTGACGTCTCTAGGTGAAGTCCTTCATCTTTGCTTTTCATCTTTCATCCAGCACAGACCGCCATCACGTCTTCCCGCCAGGGCTCATCTCTGCAGGAAATAACACAGTTACCTAGAGCTCCGCTTGCAGAACATATTACTTAATTTTCCCATCTTCTACATTACATCACATGAAGAAAAAAAGGCAACACAGTGTCACTCTACACAGTAACAGGACCGCCCTCCCCCCCATTTAAAACAGTATACTCAAAAAATAAAATAAATACATCACTGCAGTAATAATATCCCTTAATTAGACCCTGTGGTAATAATATCCCCCATCCTAGCCCCCGTGTGTCTCATTCCTGGCTTCAGCCATTCGTTCTCCCATCCTGCCCTCATAAGTATCCATTCTGCCCCATATGATCTCCCCATCCTGCCCCATCTGCCTCCACCGTATCCATCCTGCCCCATGATCCTGCACGATCTGTCTCCAATCCTGCCCCCAGTGTCTCCAGTCATGCCCCGTATCTCATTCTGCCCCTTCCTGTGTCTCACTGTCACATTCTGCCCCCGTGCCTCACATTCTGCCCCTTCCTGTGTCTCACTGTCACATTCTGCCCCTATCGTGTCCAGCATTCTGCCCCATCGTGTCCAGCATTCTGCCCCCATCGTGCCCAGCAATTTGCCCCATCGTGTCCAGCATTCTGCCCCCATCATGACCAGAAGTCTGCCCCATCGTGCCCAGCATTCTGCCCCCATCATGACCAGCATTCTGCCCCCATCGTGACCAGCATTCTGCCCCCATCGTGACCAGCATTCTGCCCCCATCGTGACCAGCAATCTGCCCCATCGTGTTCAGCAATCTGCACATCGTGCCCAGCATTCTGCCCCTATCGTGTCCAGCATTCTGCCCCCATCGTGTCCAGCATTCTGCCCCCATCGTGTCCAGCATTCTGCCCACATCGTGTCCAGCATTCTGCCCCCATCGTGTCCAGCATTCTGCCCCCATCGTGTCCAGCATTCTGCCCCCATCGTGTCCAGCATTATGCCCCCATCGTGTCCAGCATTCTGCCCCATCGTGTCCAGCAATCTGCCCCATCGTGCCTAGCATTCTTCCCCATCGTGAGCAGCATTCTGCCCTCATCGTGTCCTGCAATCTGCCCCATCGTGTCCAGCAATCTGCCCCATCGTGTCCAGCAATCTGCCCCATCGTGTCCAGCAATCTGCCCCATCGTGGCCAGCATTCTGCCCCATCGTGTCCAGCAATCTGCCCCATCGTGTCCAGCAATCGGCCCCATCGTGTCCAGCAATCGGCCCCATCGTGCCCAGCATTCTGCCCCATCGTCTCCAGCATTCTGCCCCATGTCCAGCAATCTGCCCCAGCGTTCAGCATTCTGCCCATGTCCAGCATTCTGCCCCCATGTCTCAGTCTCCCCCGGGCCCCCCGGATTGCCGCTCTTAAAAATTTAAAAAAATAAAAAAAAAGTTCTTCTTACGTGGCCGCGGTCCAGCGGCGGGCGACGCTCGCGCTCCCTCCACACTGCAGCGCGTCCCAGCCGGCGACTGATAGTGACGTCAGACGCCGGCGAGGTGCGCGCTGCGGCTGACGTCAGCTGCCAGCCTCCTATTGGCTGGCGGCTGTTAACTATTAAAGTGCGGGCCCGCATTGTCAACAGCGTTTAGCTGCGGCAGCGCCGAGGGCCCGGTTTACCTACCGGTAGGGGCCCGGTGACCAGTGGAGACCTTGCCCGATGCGGGCCCCCTCTGCCCACCGGGCCCCATACGCCAGTCAGGGCAGTAATGCCCTGATGGCGGCCCTGACTCGAACACAGTATTCGAGCACGCCGAAGACACTCGGTTAGCACCCAAGCACGCTCGGATAACACCTTATACCCGTTACGACATCTTCTGCTATTGGAGATCGACTGACCCCCCCCCCTATAGACGAATGGTTTGCTGAAATCGCAATGACCCACCGTATGGAAACTTTTATTGCCCAGACTCAACTTGAAATGAAGACTACCGCTACTACATGGTTCCTCTGGCAGGGCGTGATGTAGCGCATGCGCCGTCCCTTGCATTTTTCCTGGGTCTGTCTTTTCTATTTCATTGCTCATTTATTTTTAATTATCCATGGTCCATACCAGTCATTCTATATTTTGCATGGTCCATACCATTCACTAGGACTCTCCCTTCCATACTTTTTTTCCTTGTTCTTTTCCACTTGTCCTGCTCCACATTTATCCCCCTCCTACGTGTCTATTGTCACCTATTCAGGGACATTTTGCATCTTTTAATTTTACTCATTGATGCTCCTTTGTTACATTCATCGGACATGTAGAGTTTTATTTTGTTTTGCCGTTTATCTATTTAAGCTTCAATAAAAATTTTAATATAAACAAAGGGATACTAATGGCAGCAGTGGTGTGATTGACTGACATGACTGCATCTCCGGCTGCATCCTCTGCTGCCCCTGTATAGATGGAGGCAGCAGATCTCCTGGATCTGCGCATGCGCTAAGCACCTTCAGTCAGTGAATTGGTCAAGTATAAAATTGCCAGGACGGCCGCCATCTGTTATAGACCAGAGGGCATTAGGGTTTGTTATGCCGGCAACCACCAATGAGATATTAGTTATATCATCAGAAAGCAGACCATCCCTTTAAACTACATCTAAAGAAAACTGGACCGTCCCTTTAAGTCTTCCCAAGTGAAGAGTTATGTGTAACATACTTTACGATTGTGTCTCATTCAGACTGTGACCCAGAATTGTTTGACAACGTCATACAACTTAGAGAGAAGAGACTGGATATAGAGGAGGTGCTGCTGGAGGAAAAGAAGGTGACGGATAATCTGAAGAAGGAATGTGACTCCCTGGCCAAGAAGGTGACTCCCGGGAATTAGACTGAGACTGACCTGGGGGAGAGAATATGACTCCCGGGAATTAGACTGAGCCTGATCTTGGGGAGAAGGTGACTCCCGGGAAGTAGACTGAGCCTTATCTGGAGGAGAAGGTGACTCCCGGGAAGGAGACTGAGACCAATGTGGGGGAAGAAGGTGACTCCCGGGAAGGAGACTGAGACCAATGTGGGGGAAGAAGGTGACTCCCCCGGAAGTAGACTGAGCCTGATCTTGGGGAGGGAAGGTGGCTCACGGGAAGTAGACTGAGCCTGATCTGGGAGAGAAGGTGACTCCCGGGAAGTAGACTGAGCCTGATCTGGGAGAGAAGATGACTCCCGGGGAAATAGGCTGAGCCTGATCTGGGGTGAGAAGGTGATTCCTGGGAGGTAGACTGAGCCTGATCTGGGGGGGAGAAGTTCACTCCCAGGAAGGAGACTGAGACCAATGTGGGGGAAGAAGGTGACTCCCGGGAAGTAGACTGAGCCTAATATGGGGGAAGAAGATGACTCCTGGAAAGGAGACTGAGCCTGATCTGGGGGGGAAGAAGGTGACTCCCAGGAAGGAGACTGAGACCAATGTGGGGGAAGAAAGAGACTCCCAGGATGTAGACTGAGCCTACTGTGGGGAAAGAAGGTCACTCCCGGGAAGTAGATTGAGCCTAATGTGGGGGTAGAAGGTGACTCCCAGGAAGTAGACTGAGCCAAATGTGGGGGAAGAAGGTGACTCCCAGGAAGTAGACTGAGCCCAATGTGGGGGGAGAAGTTGACTCCCAGGAAGTAGACTGAGCCAAATGGGGAAGAAGGTCACTCCCAGGAAGTAGACTGAACCCAATGTGGGGGGTGAAGGTGACTCCCAGGAAGTAGACTGAGTGACTTCTGAGAAGTTATCAGAGCTTAATATGAGAGCTGAAGGTGATTCATGGGTAGTCTGAACCTAATGTTGGTGAAGAAGGTCCCCGGGACGTAGTTTGAGTTTAAGGCTACGTTCGCAGTATCAGTATTTGGTCAGTGTTTTACAGTACTTTTTGTAAGCCAAAATCAGGAGAGGAACAATCAGAGAAAAAGAATAATAGAAACCGGTCACCACTTCTGTATTTATATCAGCAGGAGATTATGACTAGAAGACTAGTAATCCTGCTGCCATGTTTCCTCCATATTCATGAGCTCTGTAACTCTGCCACCACCACTAATTGGCAGCTTTCTGCCTATGCACAGTGTACACAGAAAGTTGTCAATCAGTGGTATCGGCGGGTTATACAAAGCTCAGCATTCAGAAAACTGATAGAACTACAGCAGAGAAAGAAAGACTTTTATCCAGACTGTGTAAGATGTGATGTATGATATGTCTGTAGGATTGTGTCACAATACTATATAATGTGTTTTGTGAGATACTGTCAGACATCATATGTCAGGATATGAGAAGTCCTGTGGTCGGGGGACCTCCGATGCCTGCTATTATATAACATCTGTCCAATCACTGATCGCCTGCAGGGGACGCAGACCCCATGGGGACGTTGTGTACCTGTGATGGATTTCACATCTGCTTACTTCTGACGCTGACAGGTTAAGTTTGTAGAAGTGACCCTGAAGACGGCGGAGGCCGAGCTGGAAGTATTCCAGCGCGAGAAGCAGCAGAAGCTCAACGAGTTGTACGTGGTGGTCCCGATAAAGCTTCACCAGGTACGGACAGCATTAGACATCCCTACTGGACACTACACTACACGCACCTACTAGAGATTACACTACTCGTACCTGCTGGACACTACACGTACCTGCCGGAGATTACACTACATGTACCTGCCGGAGATTACACTTCAGGTACCTGCCGGAGATTACACTTCAGGTACCTGCCGGAGATTACACTACAGGTACCTGCCGGAGATTACACTACAGGTACCTCCTGGACACTACACGTACCTGCTGGACACTACACGTACCTGCCGGAGATTACACTACACGTACCTGCCGGAGATTACACTACACGTACCTGCTGGACACTACACGTACCTGCAGGAGATTACACTACAGGTACCTGCAGGACACTACACTACAGGTACCTGCCGGAGATTACACTACAGGTACCTGCCGGAGATTACACTACACGTACCTGCCGGAGATTACACTACACGTACCTGCTGGACACTACACGTACCTGCCGGAGATTACACTACAGGTACCTGCAGGACACTACACTACAGGTACCTGCCGGAGATTACACTACACGTACCTGCCAGAGATTACACTACACGTACCTGCCGGAGATTACACTACACGTACCTGCTGGACACTACACGTACCTGCCGGAGATTACACTACAGGTACCTGCAGGACACTACACTACAGGTACCTGCCGGAGATTACACTACAGGTACCTGCCGGAGATTACACTACAGGTACCTGCCGGAGATTACACTACAGGTACCTGCCGGAGATTACACTACATGTACCTGATGGAGATTACACTACAGGTACCTGCCGGAGATTACACTACAGGTACCTGCCGGAGATTACATTACAGGTACCTGCTGGAGATTACACTACAGGTACCTGCTGGTGATTACACTACACGTACCTGATGGAGATTACACTACAGGTACCTGCCGGAGATTACACTACAGGTACCTGCCGGAGATTACACTACACGTACCTGATGGAGACTACACTACAGGTACCTGCCGGAGATTACACTACAGGTACCTGCCGGAGATTACACTACAGGTACCTGCCGGAGATTACACTACAGATACCTGCCGGAGATTACACTACACGCACCTGCTGGACACTACACTACACGTACCTGCTGGAGATTACACTACACGTAGCTGCTGGAGATAACACTACACGTACCTACTGGAGATTACACTACACGTACCTACTGGACACTACACTACACGTACCTGCTGGACACTACACTACACGTACCTACAATATGTGATGAACAGCCCACCGCTGCCACCAATATGTGATGAACGCAAGCAGGAGGCACGCCGTTGCCACCCAATTGTGACGAACGGCGCGGCCGGTGCCACCAAAACGTCACGATCCCACCACCGACACGGGTTTGTCAGCGGACGGAGGGACGTGATGCACTGCCGGCACACGGCTATCACAGGCACAGTGGGGGCTTATCTTAGTTATCCCACCACCGGCACCACGTGACAAAAATACAGCAAGCTAATCTTGCTCTAACCATTTACCGCAGGGGGATATTTTGGATGCCCCACCACTGCTAACAACCTTCCAAGAACTGCGGGGATTTATGTATATCCCACTTTTTCAGTTCCACTTTGGAACTCGCAGCTCTCCGGCGCCGCCCTTACCCTCAGGTCAGTCAGAGAACTGCACCTAGGATAATTAGTCGCCGGACGGGCTGCTTGTTGTGCACGGGCCACTAGACTACTGCAGTAAGGGAATTATCAATGCTGTGGCCGCAGCCCCTCAATCAGCATGTAAGACCCGTCCGTACTGCCAGCTAGCCTAGCCAGCCATGCACACCACGCTGCCACCAGCCACGCTTTACTTAATCAAAGAATTAATTAAGAGGGTCCGTGACAAACCCCAAATTAGTAGCGATTATCTAAAAAAGGCGCATAGTTCGTTTCTTAGAGCATGGAGACAGAGCTAATAGATTTATTATCATTTATTCCCAAAATGTGGGCAGTAATTACATAGATAGAAGTTGCTATAAAGTTGAGACATTACATAGGTACAAATACAAGTATAAAACAAAGTGGATGAAAGAACAGAAAGTAACACTCACTTTCGTAGTTGGTATTAGACAGACCATGTGGCTGGGGGGAGGGGCGCTTAACCAAACGTCCCCACTCATCGGCACGTCTCTCTGGCAGGAGGACTCCAGCTGAACTGACTGGAATTTGGTAGGGAATACCTATAGCCTAGGGTGTGTGACCTCACGAAATGGGCGGTCTGGAAAGGTCCAACCTCCCTCTCTCCAAGTTAGGATTTGGCTACAAAACTTAGAATAACTATATCTAAACGAGAAAAGCCTGTACCAACACACATAGGGCATCATTGTTTGTGATTTACCGAATAGAATCCGAAGACACCAAGCATGCCATACTTAGGACACTCCGTTTGGGAGCAATCCATAGCTCAGTTTCTGGAGGGATTAGGATTATGAAAATTAGAGATTGGTAATCTGCTTTCGTTGCCTACGCAGTGATATGGTTATTATATCTCTGAGTTGTATGGTTTTTGCAATATGACTTGTTTTAATACTTCCCATATACTGGCATCCAGCCTCGGCCAGAACAAAGATCTTTTCCCCCCAGCTGTGCTTCGAGAGGAAATGCCCGGTATCAGGTTTCAGATGCCGGCAGAAAGCACACACAGACAGCTGCTAAGGGGGCAAAAGGAGGGGGCTGTAAGGGTGGGGGGAAGTGCTGCCAGCTGACAGTGGACAATGTCCTCAGTAGTGTGAAATGGGAGATTTCTAGAAGGTTCTAGAAACATCATACTTTATAGACATTTTACATTACACCTCGCCCTTTTAGAGGGCGCTATGGAGGCATTACCTCTAGTAATCGGCCATGCGCACCTCAGCGGGTTCCCCCTGGCGGGATGATCCATCGGCATTTCCATGTTTACTGCCCTTTTTGTGTTGTACAGTAAAGTCGCACTGTTGAAGGGCAAGGCTCCAGCAGAGCAACTTTCCATTGGTTCCGGACACTATGTGCAACCAGCTCAGAGGGTTGTGGTCGGTTACCACGGTGAAGGTGCGCCCGTACAGGTAGGGCTGCAAACGTTGCAGTGCCCACACCATGGACAGACACTCCTTCTCGATGGTCGAGTATGCCACTTCCCTCGGCAAAAGTTTCCGGCTCAGGTACAACACGGGGTGCTCCTGGTTCCCCGAGTCGACCTGGCTGAGCACAGCACCGAGGCCAAACTTGCTGGCATCGGTCTGTACCAGAAATAGGCGACTGCTGTCGACTGCTCTCAACACTGGAGAGTTGCACAGGGCTGCTTTCAAAGCTTGGAAGGCCGCCTCACAGTCATCTGTGTTATGATTGAGTCACCGTAGGAGGCAGACACAAAAATAGAAGCTACGTCCAGAAAACCAGAGAAGTTGGCAACTATCAGATTGCAGACCCCTGAACCTATCAACACAACTAGCAGTAGCCGTGGGGGGTTCCTACGATGCCCTAGACCCCTCGATCACAGCCGGAGCGCTAAATAGCCTAAAGACAGAAAAGGAAATCTAAACTGCCCCAGAGCAGACCGCAAAGTAAAAGGCAGCCCCCAACATATAATGACGGTGAAGCAAGATGAAAAAACACTCACACAGATAGAAAGATAGGCTGAGCAAACGATGGGGCCCAGGCTAACTAAACAGAAAAGGAAAGGAAGGTTGCTGTCTGCAATCTGCCAAAACCCTATCAAAGACATAAGCCAACAGCTGATATGGAAAAAGACCCTGAAGCAGCTAGGCTTCAAAAACTAAATCAGCACTCAGGTATTTTCAGAAGACAGAGCTAAAGGAATTCAGCTCACCCCAGCAGGGAATGGCAGAAATCTAGAAAAACAAAGCAAAACAAAGGCAAAGCACCAATGCAAAAAGCCGAGCTGAAAACTTAGCTTTAGAAGAGCAGGAATTCAGACTGGTCTCCAAGGATCCCACAGAGAAATCACCCCCAGGGCAGAAGGCCGTCGGCAGCCTTATATCCAGTCAGTAACTCCACTCAGCCAGTCATCATCATCAAACTCAGGTGTTTGATAATCAGGCTCACTACCTTTCTCTACCAGAAGAGGGAGTTCCTCGGGCCTCAGTAGTGAAGGGGAAAATGAACTCACAACACATCTGTCCAGTTGACTGTGTGGGGTAGCCTCTGCTTGGTGAGGTCAGTCAAGGGCGCTATAGTCTTGAACAAACCGCCTATAGTAACCTGCAGTGCCCAAGAAGGACTTCACCTGTTTCTTGGTCCTGGGGGTGGGCCAGGACGCGATTGCGTCCACCTTTTCTGGCTCCGGACTCATGGAACCCCCGCCTACCCGGTGCCCCAGGTAGTGGACCTCGCTCATGCCCATCTGGCACTTTCCCGGCTTGATAGTCAGGCCTGCCTGGTGAAGACGCTTGAGCACCTCCTGGAACTGAAGATGGTGATGTCGTCCAAGTACGCCACTGCGTACTCCAGTCCCCGGAGCAGGTGGTTGACCATCCGCTGGAAAGTGGCAGGGGCATTTTTCATGCCGAAGGGCATGACTGTGGATTCGTACAGTCCAAAGGGGGTGATAAAGGTGGATTTCTCCTGTGCCTCAGGGCTCAGGGGAATCTACCAGTATCCCCGACTCTGATCAATGATGGATATGTACCTTGCTTTTGCCAACCGCTCAAGCAGATCCTCGATGCACAGCATCGGGTGGGCATCAGAGGTTGTGATGGCGTTGAGCCCCCTGTAGTCCACGCAGAACCGGGTGGTTCGATCCTTTTTAGGCACGAGGACTACAGGTGAGGCCCATGCCCTTTCTGACCGTCGAATCACCCCCAGCCTTAACATCTCCTCGATCTCTTGGCACATGACTTGTTGCACCGCCTCAGAGATCCGATAAGGTGTTCGCCATAGTGGGGCGTGATTCCCGGTGTCCACCTCATGAACCGCTAACTCCATCCTCCCAGGTCGGTTGGTGAACACGGCCCGGAAGGGTTACAGGGTTTCCAATGGCGGATCTTAATAGGGGCGGATAGGGCGGTCGCCCCGGGCCCAAGGTTTTTTGGGGGCCCAGGGGCAGGGGCGGGCTGGGCCGGGTGGCAGAGAGGCAAATGCCCCCCGGACCGCTCCCCCAGCACCTGTACAGGGCCGGCCGTGCCCTGTGCTGTGACGCCGCCGGCAGCAGACAGCCGCCCGCGTCACATTCTATGAGGGGCCGGGAGCTGTGCACGGCGTCACCTTGACGGCTGCTCAGCTCCGGCTGTACTTCCGGGTCAGATGTCGGGCGTGCGCGATGACGTCATCGTGCACGCGCCGACATGTCCCGGAGGATGCTGAAAGCAGAGGCGCTGCTGGGGAGCGAGCCGGCTGTGAGGTAAGTATGGGGAACTTTTTTTATTTTTTTTTATTTATAAAATGAATTAAATGGGGGAGGGGGTGAGTGGGGGCTGTACACAATGAAGGGGGGGTGACTGGGGCCTGTATATGATGAAGGGGGGGTGACTGGGGCCTGTATATGATGAAGGGGGGGTGACTGGGGTTGTACAGGATGAAGGGGGTGAGTGGGGGCTTCACAGGATGAAGGGGGGATGAGTGGGGGCTTCACATGATGAAGGGGGGTGAGTGGGGCTGCACATGATGAAGGGGGGGTGAGTGGGGCTGCATATGATGAAGGGGGGGTGAGTGGGGCTGCACATGATGAAGTGGGGGATAAGTGGGGCTGCACATGATGAAGTGGGGGATAAGGGGGACTGCACATGAATTAAGGGGTAAGTGGGACTGCACATGATGAATTGGGGGTAAGGGGAACTGCACATGATGAATTAAGGGGTAAGTGGGACTGAACATGATGAATTGGGGGTAAGAGGGACTGCACATGATGAATTGGGGGTAAGGGGGACTGCACATGATGAATTGGGGGTAAGGGGGACTGCACATGATGAATTGGGGGTAAGGGGGACTGCACATGATGTGGGGGTAAAATTAACTGCACATGATGATGGGGGAGTGGGGCTGCACATGAAGTTGGGGGGGGGAAGGGGACTGCACATGATAAAATGGAAGGGGGGATAAGGGGCTGCAAATGATGAAGCGGCACTGCAGATGAAGTGAGTGGGTGATAGGGGACTGCAATGGATGAAGTAAGGGGACTTCAAATTAAAGTGGGGACATTAAAGTGGATCCCCTATGGCCAGGATCACGTTGGGCGATTTTGTGCGTATTGGCCGTAGGCCTACAGCTTATGTGCAACGTCTTTTTAGGCCATGTCCACACGTGGTGGAATGGTGGCGGGTTTTCCGTATGGACCCGCAGCAAACCAAGTGCTGCGGTCCGTACGGCTGTCAATTCCCGCACGGGGACCGCAGCGCTCAGGTGGGAAGGGGGGTACAGGGGCCCAGGTTTTATGAACAGCCCCGGGCCCATAGTCCACTTAATCCGCCACTGAGGGTTTCCACCAATTGCGACAGCTGGGATACGGTTAGCAAACCACTTATCTCCATGTCCTGAATGGACCCATTGGCCTTGGCTTGGGTCAGCATGTCCAGGAGGGGATCTTCCTCCCCATCCTCGGGCAGGTTGCAGACTGGTAGGACGCAAGCTTCACGCTCGTGGTGCTCCTTCAGCATGTTGATGTCAAAGGCCTTGCGCCTACCCCGAGCTTGGTCAAGCGTGACCACGTAGGTGACCGGGTTGAGCTGTTGATGGACGACGTATGGGCCTTCCCAGGCTGCCTGAAGCTTATCCGTTGGTATGGGGACCAGCACTCACACCTTTTGACCCACCTGGTAGGTCCGCTTCCGGGCATTCTGGTCATACCACTGCTTCTGGTCAGCCTGAGCCTGCGTCATGTTGTCATGCACCAACTGCGTCAAGGTCTGCATCTTGTCACGGAAGCGCATGACATAATCCACGATGGACACTTCTGTGGGGTTTGACTCATCTTCCCAGGATTCTCTTATCAACCCAAGGGGTCCCCGGACTCGCCTGCCATACAGGAGCTCGAAGGGGGAGAACCCGGTCGAGGCCTGCGGAACTTCTCTGTAAGCGAACAGCAGGTGTGGGAGGTACCGCTCCCAGTCGCGCCCTTGGGTCTCAGTCAGCATGCGGAGCATCTGTTTGAGTGTACCGTTGAAGCGTTCACACAAACCATTAGTCTGTGGGTGATACACACTCGATACCAGGTGCTTCACCTGCATTTTCTCACAGAGAGCCTCCATTAGGCGAGAAATGAATTGGGTCCCTTGATCGGTAAGCATCTCCCTGGGAAATCCTACCCTTGAAAAGATGGTCACCAGTGCGTCAGCCACCTTATCTGCCCTGGTTGAAGACAGAGCTACTGCCTCTGGGTACCGGGTAGCGTAGTCTACCACGGTTAGAATGTATCGCTTTCCAGAGCTGCTGGGGACGGACAGCGGGCCTACAATGTCCACCGTGATTCTCTGGAAAGGCTCCTCTATCACCGGCAAAGGAATAAGGGGAGCCTTAAGGGCAGGCCCCGCCTTACCCACCATTTGACAAGTGTCACAGGAGCGGCAGTATTGTGCTACATCTGTCCCCATCTTGGGCCAATAGAACTGTTGAGACAGTCGTGCCTTTGTTTTGCTGATCCCCAAGTGTCCAGCGAGTGGAATCTCATGGGCAATCGGCAACAACTCAGTTCTGAACTGTAGGGGGACGACCAGCTGTCTCTCCCTCAACCACTCCTTTTGGAATCTCCGGGTGCTGTCTCCCGGTACAACCTTCCTCGTTCCCAGAACACCCTCTCCTTATCAGACTCGGAGGTGGGCGTCTCGGCGAGGTGTCTCAATTTCTCCAGGCTGGCATCTGAGTGCAGAGCAGACTGGAACTCCTTGCTGGAGGCTGCCAGAAGTGACGTCAGGTTCCTTCCTTACTGGGACCCTCTGGAACCTGCTCTGGGTTCACCTCTGGTTCAGTCTCTCCTGTAGCAGAAGAGGGTCCAGGAGGCAGGGCGCTACCTGCGATCTGGGCACTCTGACTGCGTGTGACAGCTGCTACGTGTGCTGTCTCCCTGGAGATTTCTACAGACCCACCAGTCGGTGCTGCTATGGGCTCTACCTCCCCATCCACCCCCAACACTTCAGGAGCAGTGCTACTTATGGTCCAGTTACCTTCCTCGGTGGCACTGGTCAGCTGCATGGCATTATCTTCCTCATGGTCCCCATGCACCTCCCCATTTCCCTGAGCACCGTTGCTTGCTCCTGCCAGGGGTTCCTCAGCCGTCTCACTCCGCAGAGTGACGGGGCTGAGCACTTCGGTACCTGTGGACACATCTACCGTTTCAAAGAAATGGTTAACAGGTTCAGTCGGCACAGATACATCAACATTCCTAGGAAAAGAATGGTTATCAGATTGCTTTGGTACATTCACATCAGCATCATTCCTGGGGAAAGAATGTTAATTGCATCATTACTCATCAAGGCATTAGCAGGCAACACATTCAGTTTCCCATCATCATCATCATCATCAACACCAGGGTTAACGTTACCCTTATTATCAGACTTGGGAGGGGTGTCAGGGACATTGTATGCAACCATCCTCCCCAAGTCAGTCCCCAATAAAACATCAGTGGGCAGGTTTTCAGACACTCCCACTTCCCTCAACCTGCTCCCAGCACCCCAATCAAGGAAAACCCGGGCCACTGGCAAGGGACAATGGGTGCCTCCAATCCCGGTGACAGTCAGGGTTTTCCCCTCAACAAACTCTTCAGGGGCCGCCAGTCCAGGATGGATGAGGGTTCGTTCAGCCCCGGTGTCCTTGAGGCCTGTAGTAAGACGGGCCCCCACCTTAACAGGTTGAACGTTGTCGTCAATCCTCCTAACCACACATCCCACCAAAAGAACAGAGGCGTTGGGCCCAGAGGCCTTGGCTGGGGGGGTTCTTCGGCTTTTCTGCACAGGTGTAACTGAGGTGACCAGGCCGCTTGCAGTGGAAACACAGGCAACTGTCAGTAGCAGGCCTGGTGTTGGCAATAGGGACAGGGCCTCCGGAGAGACAGCTAACTGGGGCACTGGGGTTGGTTGCAGGCTTACCCCCTCTCCAGCTGGTCTTGACTGGCCTCCGCATGTTCCCACATGCTTTATGCATCCATTAGCCCTCTGTGTCTGTACTGTTACACACTTAACATTATGGCTGGTCCATACAATCAGGGCGACTGTTACCACCCACCTTTCGTGTCTCCCTCTTTCCTCATAGACTGTAAGCTTGCGAGCAGGGCCCTCATTCCTCTTGGTATCTGTTATGATCTATGTGATTATTGTTATGCTGCAATGTCTATTGTCTGTACAAATCCCCTCTGAAATGTAAAGTGCTGCGGAATATGTCGGCGCTATAGAAATAACATTTATTATTCTTTATTACTGGACACTACACTACACGTACCTGCTGGAGATTACACTACACGTTCCTGCTGGAGATTACACTACACATACTGTACATGCTGGAGATTACACTACACATACTGTACCTGCCGAAGATTACAGTCCACGTATCTGCCGGAGATTACAGTACACGTACCTGCTGGTGATTACACTACACATACTGTACATGCTGGAGATTACACTACACGTACCTGCCGGAGATTACACTACACGTACCTGCTGGACACTACACGTACCTGCTGGAGATTACACTACACGTACCTGCTGGAGATTACAATACATGTACCTGCTGGAGATTACACTACACTACCCGTACCTACTGGAGATTACACTGCACGTACCTGCTGGAGATTACACGTACCTGTCGGAGATTACACTACATGTACCTGCTGGACACTACAATACACGTATGTGCCGGAGATTACACTACACGTACCTACTGGAGATTACACTGGACGTATCTGCTGGAGATTACACTACACGTACCTGCTGGAGATTACACGTACCTGTCGGAGATTACACTACATGTACCTGCTGGACACTACAATACACGTATGTGCCGGAGATTACACTACACGTACCTGCCGGAGATTACACTGCACTCGCTGTCGGACACCACACTATATCATTATTCTTTATTATTGGGCAGTCGGGAGCAGAGTTTGTTGTCCGTTTACCTTCTGCAGGTGGATTACATCATAAATGGAGAGATTCCCAGTGACTTATCACAGGTCCTGGTCTTCACCAACCATAACTTAGAGGCTCTGCAGCTCCGGATCCGGGAGCTCCACATGGAGAAGGTGGAGCAGCGAGAACTGTACAAAAAGGCCAAGGAGCAGCACAAGCAGCTGATCCGAGAGAAGAAGGAGATGGAGACCAAGATACAGAGTGAGTGACCTGGCGTCCACCATATGGGGGACATGGGTGACCCGGGGGGCCCACTGCGGAACCATCACACTTATGTATACCATATCCAGGTCTGGAGGAGCAGTGCCGCCAGCAGATGATGATGAAGTTCGGCCGTCTGGTGGACCTGGAGGCTCTGCAGACCCTGTCTGTGAACACCGGTCTGGAAGAGCTGAAGATGAAGTCAGCGCAGAGGCAGCAGGAGATGGACCGTGAGATCGGTCACTGGAAGGTGAGGACAGGTGACGCCACACACCAGACCTATACCACCAGAGACACGGGACTGTATACAAATCCATCCAGGGCCAGCACTGATAAGAAAAGGATTTCTATGCTGAATATTTCTCAAAGTTACCGGCCAAAAGCCTGAGGCTGCACTACTGAGAGCCAGCAGTGTGGAAGGAAATGACCATCCACATCAACATCCATAAATGACCATCCACATCAGTATCTACAATGTATTCAGTATGTGCCCTCCACATCCACCACCGGGGGCTTCCCTGTCCTCATCTACATCCATAGACATTAATATGGAGAAAGTATGTGCCCCCCACATCCACCTCCGGGGGCTTCTCTGTCCTCATCTACATCCATAGACATTAATATGGAGAAAAGTATGTGCCCCTCACATCCACCACCGGGGGCTTCCCTGTCCTCATCTTCATCCATAGACATTAATATGGAGAAAGTATGTGCCCCCCACATCCACCTCCGGGGGCTTCACTGTCCTCATCTACATCCATAGACATTAATATGGAGAAAGTATGTGCCCCCCACATCCACCACCGGGGGCTTCTCTGTCCTCATCTACATCCATAGACATTAATATGGAGAAAGTATGTGCCCCCCACATCCACCTCCGGGGGCTTCACTGTCTTCATCTACATCCATAGACATTAATATGGAGAAAGTATGTGCCCCCCACATCCACCTCCGGGGGCTTCACTGTCCTCATCTACATCCATAGACATTAATATGGAGGAAAGTATGTGCCCTCCACATCCACCTCCGGGGGCTTCTCTGTCCTCATCTACATCCATAGACATTAATATGGAGAAAGTATGTGCCCCCCACATCCACCTCCGGGGGCTTCACTGTCCTCATCTACATCCATAGACATTAATATGGAGAAAGTATGTGCCCCCCACATCCACCACCGGGGGCTTCTCTGTCCTCATCTACATCCATAGACATTAATATGGAGAAAGTATGTGCCCCCCACATCCACCTCCGGGGGCTTCACTGTCTTCATCTACATCCATAGACATTAATATGGAGAAAGTATGTGCCCCCCACATCCACCTCCGGGGGCTTCACTGTCCTCATCTACATCCATAGACATTAATATGGAGGAAAGTATGTGCCCCCCACATCCACCTCCGGGGGCTTCTCTGTCCTCATCTACATCCATAGACATTAATATGGAGAAAAGTATGTGCCCCTCACATCCACCACCGGGGGCTTCCCTGTCCTCATCTTCATCCATAGACATTAATATGGAGAAAGTATGTGCCCCCCACATCCACCTCCGGGGGCTTCACTGTCCTCATCTACATCCATAGACATTATTATGGAGAAAGTATGTGCCCCCCACATCCACCTCCGGGGGCTTCACTGTCCTCATCTACATCCATAGACATTATTATGGAGAAAGTATGTGCCCCCCACATCCACCTCCGGGGGCTTCTCTGTCCTCATCTACATCCATAGACATTAATATGGAGAAAAGTATGTGCCCCCCACATCCACCACCGGGGGCTTCCCTGTCCTCATCTTCATCCATAGACATTAATATGGAGAAAGTATGTGCCCCCCACATCCACCACCGGGGGCTTCCCTGTCCTCATCTACATCCATAGACATTATTATGGAGAAAGTATGTGACCCCCACATCCACCTCCGGGGGCTTCACTGTCCTCATCTACATCCATAGACATTAATATGGAGAAAGTATGTGCCCCCCACATCCACCTCCGGGGGGCTTCACTGTCCTCATCTACATCCATAGACATTAATATGGAGAAAGTATGTGCCCCCCACATCCACCTCCGGGGGCTTCCCTGTCCTCATCTACATCCATAGACATTAATATGGAGAAAGTATGTGCCCCCCACATCCACCTCCGGGGGCTTCACTGTCCTCATCTACATCCATAGACATTAATATGGAGAAAGTATGTGCCCCCCACATCCACCTCCGGGGGCTTCACTGTCCTCATCTACATCCATAGACATTAATATGGAGGAAAGTATGTGCCCCCCACATCCACCTCCGGGGGCTTCTCTGTCCTCATCTACATCCATAGACATTAATATGGAGGAAAGTATGTGCCCCCCACATCCACCTCCGGGGGCTTCTCTGTCCTCATCTACATCTATAGACATTAATATGGAGAAAGTGTGTGCCCCCCTCATCCATCTCCGGGTGCTTCGCTGTCCTCATCATCCATAGACATTAATATGGAGGAAAGTATGTGCCCCCCACATCCACCTCCGGGGGCTTCTCTGACCTCATCTACATTCATAGACATTAATATGGAGAAAGTATGTGCCCCCCACATCCACCTTCGGGGGCTTCACTGTCCTCATCTACATCCATAGACATTAATATGGAGAAAAGTATGTGCCCCTCACATCCACCTCCGGGGGCTTCTCTGACCTACTTTTATATATCCATAGACATTAACATGGAGTCTCCCAACTGCAGATATAACGTCTCCCACTCTTCTGGAAAGGATTTCTGCAAAAATTTGTAGTTGTCTGTGGGTATTTTTGCCCATTTGTGGGGTCAGACCTTGATGTTGGTGTGAGGCCGGGCTCACAATTTTCATTGTTGGATGGGGTTTGGGGTCCGGGATCTGTGCGGCCCCTCATGTCCTCCCTCCCATGTCTGTATGGAGCTTGTGCACTGGGCACAGTCATGGGGAACAGAGAAAGGCAAACCCCAAACTGTTCCCACAAAGCTGAAGCTACAATTGTCCTCAATGTCTTGTGCTCAAGACTAAGATTTCCCATCACTGGAGCTGAGGGTCCGTGACCTCCCCCTGATAACAGCACATAGCATTATCCTTTTTCACCATCTTTACAGCGGGCTGTTATGATTGAGTCACCGTAGGAGGCAAAAACAGAAATGCTAGCTAAGTCCAGAAAACCAGAGAAGTTGGCAACTATCAGATTGCAGACCCCTGAACCTATCAACACAACTAGCAGTAGCCGTTGGGGGTTCCTTCGATGACCTAGACCCCTCGATCACAGCCGGAGAGATACATAGGCCTAAAGAAGGAAAGGGGAAATCTATCTGCCCCAGAGCAGACCCCAAAGCAATAGGCAGCCCCCCACATATAATGACGGTGAAGCAAGATGAAAACACTTACACAGACAGAAAGACAGGCTGAGCAAAGACTGGGCCCAAAAACTACCTAGATAGGAACGGATAGGAAGGCTGCTGTCTGCAGTCTGCTAAAACCCTATCAGAGACAAAAGCCAACAAGCTGATATAAAAATGGCCCTGAAGCAACTAAGCTTCAAAAACTAAATCAGCACTCAGGTACTTTCAGAAGACAGAGCTAACGGAACACTGCACACTCCAGCAGGGAGTGGCAGAATCCAAAAAGCAAGAAAAACAAAAACAAATCTTAAATGCAAAAGGCAAAACAGAAAAAACTTAGCTTTAGGAGAGCAGGAATCAGACTGGTGTCCAAGAGTCCACAGAGAAATCACCCACAGGGCAGAAACGACGTAGGCTGCCTTAAATCCAGTCAGTGACTTCACTCAGCCAATCGTCTTCATTAGTCCCAGGTGCCTGATAATCAGGCTCACTACCTTCCTTCACTAGAATAGGGAGTTCACCAGGCCTCAGTGACGGAGGGGAAAATGAACTCACAACAGTACCCCCCCCCCTTGAGGAGGGGTCACCGAACCCTCAACAACGCTACCAGGGCGATCAGGGTGAGCCCGATGAAAGGCACGCACCAATCTTTTGGCATGAATATCAGAGGCAGAGACCCAGGAATTATCCTCCTGACCATAACCCTTCCACTTAACCAAATACTGGAGTCTCCGTCTAGCCAGACGGGAATCCAGAATTTTCTCTACCTCATATTCCAAGTTACCTTCAACCAATACAGGGTCCGGAGGTGCCACCTCAGGCACAACTGGCTCAACAAACCTCTTCAACAAGGACTTATGGAACACATTATGGATCTTAAATGTGACAGGAAGAGCCAAACGAAAAGAGACCGGATTAATAATCTCCAAAATCTTGTAAGGCCCAATAAATCTAGGCTTAAACTTAGGAGAAGCCACCTTCATAGCAATATTTTTTGATGATAACCACACCATATCACCAATCTTAAACTGGGGACCAATGGTCCTATGTCGATTGGAAAACAGCTGGGCCTTTTCCTGGGAGAGAGATAACTTATCCACCACTTGGTCCCAGATCTGGTGCATTCTCTCCACCACAGTGTCAACACCTGGGCAGGCAGAGGGCTCCACCTGCCCTGAAGAAAATCGAGGATGAAACCCAAAGTTACAAAAAAAAGGTGACATCAAAGTGGCAGAACTAGCTCTATTATTTAAAGCAAATTCGGCCAAGGGAAAAAATGAAACCCAATCATCCTAATCAGCGGAAATAAAACATCTCAAATACGACTCCAAGGTCTGGTTTGTTCTCTCTGTCTGCCCATTGGTCTGAGGGTGAAAAGCAGAGGAGAAGGACAACTGAATTCCCAACTTGGAACAGAACGTCCTCCAAAATTTAGACACAAATTGAACTCCTCTGTCAGATACAATGTTCTCAGGAATCCCGTGCAATCGAACCACCTGTTGCAAAAACAGGGGCACCAACTCAGAGGAAGATGGCAACTTAGGGAGTGGCACAAGATGAACCATCTTAGAGAACCTATCACAAATCACCCAAATAACAGTCATTCTTTGAGAGACCGGCATATCAGAGATGAAATCCATTGAAATATGGGTCCATGGCCTCCTGGGGACCGGCAAAGGCATCAACAACCCACTAGAGCGAGAACAAGATTTAGACCGGGAGCAAGTCCCACAGGACTGCACAAAATTCCTGACATCATGAGACAAGGTGGGCCACCAAAAAGAGCGACTCACCAGATCTCTAGTACCAAAAATACCTGGATGACCAGCCAATGCAGAGCAATGAACTTCAGACATCACTCTCTTCCTCCACTGGTCAGGAACATACAACTTTCCACTGGGGCAACGCTCAGGTTTGTCCTCCTGGAACTCTTGCAGAGCAAGTCTCAAATCGGGCGAGATGGCAGAAAGAACTACCCCTTTGCCTAAGATGGTAGCAGGCTTGGTCACCACAGGAGAATCAGCAAAGAAACTCCTAGAGAGGGCGTCTGCCTTGACATTCTTAGTTCCAGGAAGGAAAGAGACCACAAAATCAAAACGTGTAAAAAACAAGGCCCACCTAGCCTGTCTAGGGTTCAAGCGTTTAGCCGACTCTAGGTAAATCAAATTTTTGTGGTCAGTGAGGACCACAACTTGATGTTTGGCTCCCTCCAACTAATGTCTCCACTCCTCAAATGCCCATTTCATGGCCAACAGTTCCCGATTCCCCACATCATAGTTACGTTCAGATGAAGAGAACTTTCGGGAAAAGAAAGCACAGGGATTCATTTTAGATGATACCGGATCCTTTTGGGACAACACTGCTCCTGCACCAATCTCAGAAGCATCCACCTCTACCTGAAACGGGAGTGAGACATCAGGTTGCCGCACAATCGGGGCGGAGGTAAATCTACGCTTCAGCTCCTGAAAGGAAGCAACCGCCTCCGGAGACCAATTCAACACATCCGCACCCTTCCTGGTCAGGTCAGTCAATGGTTTGGCAATACTAGAAAATTTTGCTATAAATTTCCGATAAAAATTAGCAAAACCCAAAAACTTCTGGAGGGCCTTCAAAGAAGTGGGCTGAACCCAATCATAAATGGCCTGTACCTTGGCCGGGTCCATTTCAATAGTTGACGGAGACAAAATAAATCCCAAAAAAGAAATCCTCTGTACTCCAAAAAGGCATTTTGATCCTTTGACATACAGAGAATTCTCTCTCAAGATCCGGAACACAGTCCGAATATGTTCCACATGAGCATCCCAATCCTTGGAGAAGATCAAAATATCGTCCAGATAGATAATCAAAAATTTATCGACAAAGTCTCGGAAAATATCGTTCATGAAGCACTGGAAGACAGAAGGGGCATTAGTGAGCCCAAAAGGCATCACCAGGTACTCAAAATGTCCCTCCGGAGTATTAAACGCCGTCTTCCATTCATCCCCCTGCTTAATGCGGATAAGATTATACGCCCCCCTGAGGTCAAGCTTGGTAAACCAGCAAGCACCTCTGACTCTAGAGAATAGATCCGAAATCAGGGGTAACGGATACTGATATTTAATAGTAATTTTATTGAGGGCACGATAATCAATACAAGGCCTTAAAGAACCATCCTTCTTGGCCACAAAAAAAAACCCGGCACCTAAGGGTGAAGAGGATGGTCTAATATGACCCTTCTCCAACGCCTCCTTAATATAGGACCGCATAGCCTCGTGCTCGGGTACAGATAAATTGAAGAGCCGACCCTTGGGAAATTTACACCCCGGGCTTAGTTCAATTGCACAGTCATAACTCCTATGAGGAGGCAAGGACGCAGACTCATTCTCACTAAATACATCATAGAAGTCCGCCAAATAGTCAGGAACCTCATGCGACTGAGGAGAGGTGGAAAAAACCGGAGCCTCACTAAAGGTACACCGGCAACCCCAACTCACCAAAGACACAGACTTCCAATCCAAAACTGGATTATGAATCTGCAACCAGGGAAACCCCAGAACAACGGCATCATGCAGACCATGCAACACCAAAAATCTGCAATTTTCTTGGTGGTCTGGGGCGACCCGCATGACCAACTGGGTCCAAAACTGAGGTTTATTTTTAGCCAGAGGGGTAGCATCAATTCCCCTCAAAGGGATAGGCGTCTGCAGAGGTGTCAACGGAAATCCACAACGTTTAGCAAAATCCAAGTCCATTAGGTTTAGCGCTGCTCCCGAATCCACAAAAGCCTTGGCGGAAAATGTGGACAGGGAACAGATCAGAGTAATCGCCAAAAGAAACTTAGGCTGAACCCCACCAACAGCAAACGTGTGTGCAAAGCGTTTCTCATGTTTAGGACAAACAGAAATAATATGTGAGGCATCTCCACAGAAAAAACACAGCTTATTACGCCTTCTGAATTCCTGACGTTGCGCCTTAGACAAAACTCTATCACATTGCATAGGTTCAGACGTCTGTTCAACCGGTGGCAACACCTCTCGTGTAATCCTGCGTTCACGTAAACGCCGATCAACCTGAATGGCTAAAGACATAGAATCGTGCAGACCAGAGGGAACAGGAAATCCCACCATAGTATCTTTTACGGCTTCTGACAAACCCTTCCGAAAGAGAGCAGCCAAGGCACTATCATTCCAGGTAGTAAGGACCGCCCACTTTCGGAACTTTTGACAGTACAACTCTGCAGATTCTCGACCCTGGTTCAATGCTAACAGGGTCTTTTCAGCCTGATCAATAGCATTAGGTTCGTCGTACAGCAACCCCAAGGCTTGAAAAAATGCGTTCACATTAGTCAGAATAGGGTCATCTGGTTTCAAAGAAAACGCCCAATCCTGGGGATCGCCACGCAGCAAAGAGATGACAATTTTAACGTGCTGCGCGGGGCTCCCTGACGAGTTAGGCTTCAAAGCAAAAAATAATTTACAATTATTTTTGAAACTCAAAAATTTAGGTCGATCCCCAAAAAATACATCAGGTGTGGGGATCTTTGGTTCAACAGCATGTGAACGAGCAAGATAGGCGGAAATTCCTCGCACTTCAGCAGCGAGCTGCTCCACACGATCAGACACTTGCTTTATCTCCATTGAGAGGAAAAAAAATTCCCCCTACAGCCTCAGAGATATAGAGGAAAGAATATACACACTCCTTTTTTTTTTTTTTTTTTCTTTTTTTTTTTTTTTTTAAACAATTCTTTCCTGCTATTGAGTACCCAAGGATCTGCGGTTAGGCGGGTGATTCTGTTATGATTGAGTCACCGTAGGAGGCAAAAACAGAAATGCTAGCTAAGTCCAGAAAACCAGAGAAGTTGGCAACTATCAGATTGCAGACCCCTGAACCTATCAACACAACTAGCAGTAGCCGTGGGGGGTTCCTACGATGACCTAGACCCCTCGATCACAGCCGGAGAGATACATAGGCCTAAAGAAGGAAAGGGGAAATCTATCTGCCCCAGAGCAGACCCCAAAGCAATAGGCAGCCCCCCACATATAATGACGGTGAAGCAAGATGAAAACACTTACACAGACAGAAAGACAGGCTGAGCAAAGACGGGGCCCAAAAACTACCTAGATAGGAACGGATAGGAAGGCTGCTGTCTGCAATCTGCCAAAACCCTATCAGAGACAAAAGCCAACAAGCTGATATAAAAATGGCCCTGAAGCAACTAAGCTTCAAAAACTAAATCAGCACTCAGGTACTTTCAGAAGACAGAGCTAACGGAACACTGCACACTCCAGCAGGGAGTGGCAGAATCCAAAAAGCAAGAAAAACAAAAACAAATCTTAAATGCAAAAGGCAAAACAGAAAACTTAGCTTTAGGAGAGCAGGAATCAGACTGGTGTCCAAGAGTCCACAGTGAAATCACCCGCAGGGCAGAAAGGGCGTAGGCTGCCTTAACTCCAGTCAGTGACACCACTCAGCCAATCGTCTTCATTAGTCCCAGGTGCCTGATAATCAGGCTCACTACCTTCCTTCACTAGAATAGGGAGTTCACCAGGCCTCAGTGACGGAGGGGAAAATGAACTCACAACAGCGGGCACAATTCAGTCAGGGGGTAACGTCCTCCTGGAATCACCAAACCCAGACTCAGATGGAGACGTGTGATCCATCACTGCACAGAACATGTCTCCTCCAGAGTCCAGTGGTGGCGGCTTTACACCACTCCATCCGACGCTCGGCATTGTGCTTGGTGATGTACGGCTGCATGCAGCTGCTCGGTCATGAAGGTCCCGGCGGGGGCGCAGTGTTAGTGCCTATACCAGAGGAGGTCTGGACTCTGCAATTATGGGGTCGGCAGAGCGGTGGAGAGACTTTTCTGCCCTCTGCTCTTCAGAAATGTCATGGATGGACTTGTTACCCCGGAGGCTCCTATTACAGGACCGTGCTGGTGTCAGTGACCAGTGGCCGTTTCTCCATATGTTAGTAAAGGAAGATGGCATGGGGGGACGGAGGTTATATACCAGGAGCGAGGGGACGGAGGGTATATCCCTGAAGCGGGAAGATGGAGGTTATATACCAGGGGCAGTAGGCCGAAGGTTATACACCGGGGAAAATGGGGCCAAAGGTTGTACGCCAGGAGCAAAGAGATGGAGGTTAAGGACATCCTAAATAGGCGCTGAGAGTGGTTTGTACCTTGTAGGAATTAAAGGACAAGAAATAGGAAAAACCCAATGTGGCCAAACAAAGAAATAAGAGGGGCAATTACCAGTAACAAGAAAACATTTACACTACTAAAGCAGGACGGCCCCGCTGAAGATCCAAAAACTATATGGAGAAAATACTTTATCTAAAAAACTAATTAAAGCTGCCAAAAAGGAGACAGAGAAGCACAAAGGAGAGTAACACTAATCCCAAACTGTTCTTCACCTATATCAATAGTAAGAGAATCATAAGTGACAGTGTAGGCCCCTTAGAAAGAATTGTGAGGAAAGTATGGTTGTAGATGACGAGGAAAAAGGTAATATATTAAACACATTCCTCTCCCCGGTATTCACGGTGGAGAATGAAATGCCGAGAGACAGAGAAAACCCGATATAAATGTCACCAATCTAACCCAAGAAGAGGTGCGAAACCGGCTAAATAAGATTAAAATAGATAAATCTCTGGGTTCGGATGGCATACACCCACGAGTACTAAGAGAGCTAAGTAATGTAATAGACAAGCCATTATTTCTTATATTTAGAGACTCTACAGTGACGGGGTCTGTTCCACAGGACTGGCGCATAGCAAATGTGGTACCAATATTCATAAAAGGCTCTAAAAGTGACCCTGGAAATTAGAGGCCAGTAAGTCTAACCTCTATTGTTGGTGAGATATGTGAAGGGTTTCTGAGGGACGTTATTCTGGATGATCTCACTGAGAATAACTGTGTAACTCCATATCAGCATGGGTTTATGAGGAATCGCTCCGGTCACACCAATCTAATCAGTTTTTATGAAGAGGTAAGCTATAGACTGCACCAAGGTGAGTCATTGGATGTGGTATATCTTGATTTTTCCAAAGCGTTTGATACCGTGCCACACAAGAGCTTGGTACACAAAATGAGAATGCCGGGTCTGGGGGAAAATGTGTGTGAATGGGTAAGTAACTGGCTGAGTGATAGAAAGCAGAGGGGGGTTATAAATGGTGTGAGGTAGCGCTGTCATGTAAGTAGGGGGTTCTCGCTTGCAGCGATCAAAAAAACACGTCCGGCACAGGATTTTCAACAAATCATAGTCCAAGAGGTTTATTCATCCTTCATAAACCTCCAGCAGTAACATGCCACAGTCTTATAGCAGACAGCAGGGTATCTTCACACTGGAGCTCTGCTCCCCTATAGCCCTCCTAGTCACACAGGCTGTGCTTCATCCAGCCAACAGGCTATACAGTCTCTCAGTAGCAGTCCCGTCTCCGGGTTACCTTGCATGCGGCTTTACACTGCAAACGTTCCTTCCCTCTCCCTGGGAACGGTCAGGCACACATCGCCATTAGTCACAGTGTCCACACGTGCTGTTAGTGAGGAGATCCTTCTCCTCACGGGACCTTCCAAACTGGACCAATCAGGTCCCAGCATTCACCCTCATGTGACCAGGCCTCAGGTACCTTATATGGTCCATAACCACACCCACAGGTGATCACATGACTATGACCTCACCCAAGGTCCTATTGCACACAGCAACACACAGACTTCCCTGACACATTGTAACGGAACGTACTACTCAGCAGTACCTCTGCTGATCATTATGATCTTTCAGTATCCTACACCTATTAGGGTAATGGATATGCTTATACGGCTGTCCTGGGACACCCACACAGCGCCCCCTAGCGGACACAGCGGTCACTGCACCACATAACTCCTCCCTATGTTCAAACCTGTGGGGTTGAACACACAGCATATCCCCCAGCTCTCGAGACTGGGCATTCACTACACCTTTCCCACCAGGTCGAGAGAACCGTCTCCATTTGTCATACGGCCTCATCTCTACGTTAGGCCTCCCCCGCTCCCAGCGGTCATAATACCGGTCATTGTCTTTGACCCTCCAGTCACGGTTTGTCTGCGTCATCAGACACTCTCTAGTCTCCACCTGTCTGCAGTACGCTTCGTCACCTGATCTTTCTCTCACTGACCGTCTCTCTCGGTTGGTGCGGTCATAAGTCTTAGTAGAGCCTGCTGTCTGGTCTGAGTGTGACTCAGTCAGCGTCTCACAGGAACTATGGTCTTTCAACGTCATCCTGCCAGTCGAACTACCACTTGCTGACACTCTTCTGCCACCTGCCATGTCACTTCTTGGAGGAACCGTTCGGGTCCTTACATCTTGGGTTGGAGGTGGCCGCCACTTGGTATTCTGTATTTCTTTATTAATTCGCCGACGGTCCAGCCTCAACTGCTCAATTTCTTGCAGGTACTCCACGAGCATCCGAAAGTCTCTCAGGCTTTCCACGGAGCCAACCACCATGATGGAAATCCTATCCACTTCCCTGGATACCTGGTCTTCATCATCAGGAGGGATCCTCACCCTCACCACACCGGAGATATTCACAAGGTCTTGCATTACCTTCCCGGACCTTCCAATGATTCTCCCAATCAGAGCTTTGGGTACCGGAACCACGTCTTTCCTCAAACCCAACCGATCCATAGCCTCTCTTGCTATCTCTAGGCGTCGAGCAGCCTTCATATTACTCTGCCTAACCAATTGTTTGACACGTAGACACTGCAAATGCATCTCTTTCAGGACAGCTACTCGGTTTGATGTATCTTCCCTGGCTGATACTATCACCAACTGCCGAGTCTCAGGTGCCCAGTGCACCTCACACGCTTTGACCGCCTCTTTGAAAGCCTCATGTACACCTTCCTCCGCACAGGCTTCTTGCATGTCTTCGGGTACCTCGATCACAGATTTGAAGGTCGTGGTCTTGCTCTCTTCCTGGACAGAAGACTCTGGCTTTACCACGGACACTTCCCTCACTACAGTTGACCCGACAGGGTGACTGTCTTCTTCGGCTCTTTGCTCACCAACTTCAGGAGATTTTATCTCCTCGTGAGCCTTTGCCAAGATAGGTACCGGCAGTTCCGTCTTGTTATCAATCGGACCCAGCCGTTGCACATCTCCGTCCAAGCTCTTCTCCAGCAGAAGACCTTCTACTACTCCTCTGAGTTCCTCCATCTCTTCCTTAAGGCTCTTGTTCACACTTTGCCAGGTGGACAGGTGACCTCTGAGCTCCAAGACTTCTTTCTCGAGCCCCTCCACCTTGTGCTCGGCCAATTGTTTCAAGATTCTTTCTTGTTTGACATGTTCTTCCACTGTCTCTTTTATTAGTTGTATCTCCTGATCTTGTTCTCTTTTGGCCAGCACGTGTCGCACCACTATTTCTTTAATTATATCGTCAAAGGGTACCACTGAGTCAGTCCTATCAGTCGAGTGAACCCCCCAGTTACCCTCTGACTGTGTTTCTATTCCCGTTATCTTCTCGATCAGGTTACCACCAGTCCTGTCACGAGTTTCAGTCAGCACAGCATTAGATTCTGTCCTAGTGGTGGCTACTGGCAATAACACGTCACAGTCACACCACACCGTACGGTGAACCCCCAAGACACTCTCTATCCGTGTGTCAGCTCCTCTCTTTTTGTTTACCACAACATTTTCATTCACACTGTGGTACGCTTCAGGTGACGTCAGGTCAGTAAATTCGTCTGACGCAATTCTTTCTCCAGTCGCCCTTACGTCTAGGCTGTCCACGTTAGGAGGCGTCAGCGTCTCAGTGTCTGCTAGCCCTACAGTAGAAACGTCTCCATCCTCCTGCCCCACATCTTTAAATATGACAAAGTCCCGGCGCCTCTCAAAGGTATGCACTAAGTTTGGTGGCATACTACCACCTTAGCACTCCCCCTTTGTCATCTCAGTCAGGACTCTGTCCACTTTATAGTTCACAATGACCCCGTGGAGGCAGCGAACTCTGACGTTTTTCTCGGTCAGAGATAAAACGAGCGGAGTTCCTGTCAGAGTCACCTGACTCCTTGAGTCCAGCCTACCAGGGGCTCCTTCCCGATGCAGCATCACGGTACACACCTGTGGCCCATCGTCACTATCTGGAAAGGATATCCCACATTCTGACCAAGTCATACACACACACTGCAGTACTCTAGACATACCCACTGAGCCATCCAGTGCTGTCATTTCTTCAAACTTGGCCCCTTTGTGGACCACCACCCCACTTTGGGTTGCCGCCCCCTCTCGGGACTCCACCCCTTTTTGGGTTACCGTGCCAATTTGGGACTCCACCCCCTTTTGGGTTACCACCCCGATTTGGGTCACCGCCCCCTTTTGGTTCTGCAGAACTTCTTATGCCACAGTTCACACAGTACAGTTTGTCTTTTTTTTTTACGATACCACACAAGTCTGTTGGCACCACCACAGCTCCTGCTGTCACCGATCACCGACACCACCGGCTGCTGTTCACACACACAGCGGCTGGAGTCCCTGCAGCTCCTGCTGCGCCATCTTCGTGGACCCGCCGATCCACCGGAAGCCGCTTGTCCCCTTCGTAACCCCGCCGGGTTACCGGAAGCCGCTTGTCACCCTCGAAGATAAAAGAAATCACAACAGCGCGCCCATAGGGCCTTACCAGTGCAGGTATAATGGGTATAAAGAAATAATACAGGGTACTCACCCTTAATAGTTGTGTAAAGCCACAACTACTGTATCCGCTTAGTCTCATGCAATAACGCTGCAGCAGGATGGTGTAGACAGACAGCGTCTGCTACCAATGCTCAAAGAGGAGAACCCAAAAAAGGAAAACACCAGGTCCCTGTGCTGCGAGACCTTCGTGACCCCACTGAGCCACAGCAAGCACCTTCAGGTTTTGCAGAGGAAAGAGAAAAAACACATGCACGAAAAACTCCAAAAAACTCACGTATCCTGTCTGTGCGCTATTCAGGACGTACCGTCTCCGCCTGAGACCGTCCAACACACAGGGCACACCGGGTGCTATTCAGGGAGCAGACCCTCCTCCCAGGGTCTCCCAACACACCGGCCTCACCAGGTCCAAGGTCATATCACATGTTCCAGGGATCCGATTCCTCTCCCAGAACCTCCCAACACTGACCCTCCAGGACCTTGCTCACTAATCCAGGTCAGTACAACAACGAACACCTGTCGTTACCTGTGTCGGCCACACAGGTCCTCGGGTACCTCTTATCCGCAGAGGCGCCCTAGCAATCATCAGTCTCTTTCACTGAGCTGCTGTCAGAATACGGCTTCCACAACAGTCAGCCCTCCTGGTTCAGTGATGCCAGCACTGCAACGTGCTGTTGGAACCGCAGCCCTTAGCAACAAAGTTTTTTTTTGGCAGTCCTTTTCCGTTGCCCCCAACAACAAGGCTACTATATTGCCCGCATTCTCCACCATTTGTGAGGTAGCGCTGTCATGTAAGTAGGGGGTTCTCGCTTGCAGCGATCAAAACACGTCCGGCACAGGATTTTCCAACAAATCATAGTCCAAGAGGTTTATTCATCCTTCATAAACCTCCAGCAGTAACATGCAACAGTCTTCTAGCAGACATCAGGGTATCTTCACACTGGAGCTCTGCTCCCCTATAGCCTCCTAGTCACACAGGCTGTGCTTCATCTAGCCAGCAGGCTGTACAGTCTCTCAGTTGTAGTCCCGTCTCCGGGTTACCTTGCATGCGGCTTTACACTGCTAATGTTCCTTCCCTCTCCCTGGGAACGGTCAGGCACACATCGCCATTAGTCACAGCGTCCACACGTGCTGTTAGTGAGGAGATCCTTCTCCACACGGGACCTTCCAAACTAGACCAATCAGGTCCCAGCATTCACCCTCATGTGACCAGACCTCAGGTACCTTATATGGTCCATAACCACACCCACAGGTGATCACATGACTATGACCTCACCCAAGGTCCTATTGCACACAGCAACACACAGGCTTCCCTGACACATTGTAACGGAACGTTCTACTCAGCAGTACCTCTGCTGATCATTATGATCTTTCAGTATCCTACACCTATCAGGGTAATGGAAATGCTTATACGGCTGTCCTGGGACACCCACACAGTGCCCCCTAGCGGACACAGCGGTCACTGCACCACAATGGGATATTCTCTAACTGGGTCACTGTGACCTGTGGGGACGGCAGGGGTCGGTGTTGGGATCTCTTCTCTTCAACATATGTATTAACCATCTGGTAGAAGGTTTGCACAGTAAAATATCGATATTTGCAGATGATACAAAACTGTGTAAAGCAGTCAGTACAAGAGAAGATAGTATTCTGCTGCAAATGGATCTGGATAAGTTGGAAACCTGGGCCGAAAGGTGGCAGATGCGGTTTACCAATGATAAATGTAAGGTTATACACATGGGAAGAAGGAATCAATATCACCATTACACACTGAACAGTAAACCACTGGGTAAATCTGACATGGAGAAGGACTTGGGGATCCTAGTTAATGATAAACTTACCTGGAGCAGCCAGTGCCAGGCAGCGGCTGCCAAGGCAAAGAGGATAATGGGGTGCATTAAAAGAGGTCTGGATACACATAATGAGAGCATTATACTGCCTCTGTACAAATCTCTGGTTACACCGCACATGGAGTACTGTGTACAGTTTTGGGCACCGGTGCTCAGGAAGGATATAATGGAACTAGAGCGGGTACAAAGGAGGGCAACAAAATTAATAAAGGGGATGAGGGAATACAATACCCAGAGAGATTAGCAAAATTAGGATTATTTAGTCTAGAAAAAAAGATGACTGAGGGGCGATCTAATAACCATGTATAAGTATATAAGGGGACAATACAGATATCTCTCCGAGGATCTGTTTATACCAAGGAAGGTTACGGTCACAAGGGGTCATTCTCTGCGTCTGGAGGGGAGAAGGTTTTTCCACCAACAGAGAAGAGGATTCTTTACAGTTAGGGCAGTGAGAATCTGGAATTCCCTGCCTGAGGAGGTGGTGATGGTGAACTCTGTCGAGGGGTTCAAGAGAAGCCTGGATGTCTTCCTGGAGCGTAACAATATTGTATCTTACAGTTATTAGGATCTTTAGAAGGACGTAGATCTGGGGATTTATTCTGACAGAATATAGGCTGCACTGGAAGGACAAATGGCTTTTTTCAGCCTTGCTATCTATGTTACTGTGTTATGTTACCATGGGCGGGGGGCCGGAGGCTATATACCGGGGGCTTGGGGCTGGAGGTTATACGCAGAGGGAATTGGGGCCGGAGGTTATACACCGAGGGAATTGGGGCCAGAGGTTATATGCTGGGGGAAATTTGGCTGAAAATTATACACCGGGGGGGCGAGGGGCTGGATGTTAAAGATCAAGAAGCGATGGCACCAGATCTGCACCTAGGGGCCAAATGTTATATATCGGGGGGTGATGAGGCTGAACAATAAAATAGAATTCAGTGAGTAAGATCGGTGTTTTCTGTCCATATAATGTATGTGAGTATTGACGAGGATGATGGATGATGAGACTTGGAAGCATCAGAATCTCTCGGTAGTGCAGCCTCAGGCTTTGAGTCAAGGAAACAGATCTCTCATCTGGATGGGGGTGCCCACTTCTCTGTGATGTCGACGTTCTTTTCTCACTATATTCTTCACCATATTCTTCTCCTGTCTTCAAAAGATAAAGGTGATGGAAACAAAGAGGAGCCTGATGGAAATCACACGGGAGCAGACAAAGAAGATGGAGAAGCTGAACGATCTGCTGACCGAACAGAAGACCATAGAGGCCAAGCTGGATGCTCAGCAAACTGCTGTGGTGGGTCTGGGAGGAGAAACAAAGGTCCACATTGTGTGTATGTGTGTACATATATATACAGGCATTGGCAAAAGTGTTGGCACCTTTGAAATTGTTCCAGAAAATGAAGTATTTCTCCCAGAAACTTATTTCAATTCCACACATTTATTTCCTTGGTGTGTATTGGAACAACACATAAAACAGAGGGAAAAAAAGGCAAATTGGACATAATTTCACATGAAACAACAAAAATGGGCCAAATAACTTTATTGACACCTTTCCAAAATTTTTGGGTAAACGATTTTTGTTTCAAGTATGTGATGCTCGTTCACACTCACCTGTGGTAAGTAACAGGTGTGGGCAATATGAAAATCACATCTGAAACCAGATAAAAAGGGGAGAAGGTAACTCAATCTTTTCATTATGTGTCTGTGTGAGCCACACTAAGCATGGAGAACAGAAAGAGGAGAAGAGAACTGTCTGAGGTCTTGAGCACCAAAATCTTTGAACAATATCAACAATCTCCAGGTAACAAGTCCATCTCCAGAGATCTTGATATTCCTTTTTCCACAGTTCACAACATAATCAAAAAGTTTACAACCCATGGCACTGTAGCTAATCTCCCTGAAAGTGGTCGGCCGAGAAAAAATGATGAAAGGTTGCAACGCAGGATAGTCCAGATGATGGATATGCAGCCCCAATCAAGTTCCACAGAAATTCCAACTGTCCTGCAGGCTCGGGGTGCATCAATGTCAGCAGCAACTATCTGTCTACATGTGAATGAAATGAAACGCTATGGCAGGAGACCCAGGAGGACCCCACTGCTGACACAGAGACATAAAAAAGCTAGACTAAATTTTGCCAAAATGTATGTTAGTAAGTCAGAATCCTTCTGAAAAAACGTCTTGTGGACAGATGAGACCAAGATACCAAGACAGAGCTTTTTGGTGAAGCACATCACTCTACTGTTTACAGTAAACAGAATGAGGCTACAAAGAAAAGAACACAGTACCTACAGTCAAATATAGTGGAGGTTCTCAGATATTTTGGGTTGTTTTGCTGCCTCTGGCACTGGGGGCCTTGACTGTATGCAAGGCATCATGAAATGTGAAGATTACCAAAAGATTTTGGGTGGCAATATAATGCCTAGTGTCAGAGCTGGGTTTGTGCCCTAGGTCATGGGTCTTCCAGCAGAACAATTACCTCAAACATACTTCTAGTTGACCCCAGAAATTGATGTAAACAAGGTGCTGTAGAGCTCTGAAGTGGCAGCAGTGAGTCCAGATCTAAATCCCATTGATCACCTGTGGACAGATCTTACAATTGCTGTTGGGAGAAGACGCCTTCATATATTTGTAAAAATAGTTGTCCAAAATTCCAGCTGAGAGGTGTAAGAAGCTTGTGGATGGTTATAGGAAGCGATTTATTGCAGTTATTTATTCCAAAGGGCGTGACCAAATATTCGGTTGAGGGTGCCAACAATTTTGTCTGGCCCATTTTGAGGGTTTTGTGTGAAATTATGTCCAATTTGGATTTTTTCATTTTGTTACAATACACAAAGGAAATGAATGTGCAATAATTTTTTGGGAGAAATACTGGAGCAATTTCAAGGGTGCCAACGCTTTCGGCCATGACTGTGTGCGTGTGTGTATGTGTACTGTATGTATATACACATAAGCACACACAATATTTGCAGTCGCTGTATGCAATCTTATTCTTATTATCTTGTGCAGTGACTGTGCAGTCTTACGCTACTGTGTAGATGCTGTGTGCAGTCTTATTCTTCTGTGCAGTCTTATTCTTCTGTGCAGTCTTATTCTTCTGTGCAGTCTTATTCTTCTGTGCAGTCTTATTCTTCTGTGCAGTCTTATTCTTCTGTGCAGTCTTATTCTTCTGTGCAGATGCTGTGTTGCTGTGTGCAGTCTTAGGCCGGGGTCACACTGGCGAGGAATACGGCAGAGTGAGAGGCGCTAAAAGCACGCATTAGACACGGACCAATGATTCTCTATGGGGTCCCTCGCACCAGGCGTATATTTCTCCTCAGTATCCTACGCTCCGTGCCAATCACAGCAGGCTGCGATTGTCAGCGTACTACGCCCGTAGTACGCCAATGCAAGTCTATGGGTGCGCAAAAAATACGGATTACACACGGACCACACAGGTGACCTGCGAGAAATACGCACCCGGTGTCTTTTAGCAAAGCCGGCAATTCAGTGCGCGATACAGTAAACTCACACTGACAGGTTTAATAAAGAAGCGAAAGAATAGATATAGACACATAGAATAAATAAATATATATATATGCATTCTATGTGTCTATATCTATTCTTTGGTTTCTGTTAGAAACCCTGTCATAGGGCTCCATTATATGTCCATTTTGCAAGCCTGCGAGAAAATCTCACCATACGGATTACATACGGATGCTGACATGCGCAAAATACGCGACCTCACCTTGATTACGGATGACATACGGAGCACTGTTTAGGGGTCTGTCATCCGTATTACGCATGTAAAATACAGAGCGTATTTTGCGCAGGTTAGTGTGACTCCAGCCTTATTCTCCTGTGCAGGTGCTGTGTGCAGTCTTACGCTGGAGTCACACTAACCTGCGCAAAATACGCTCTGTATTTTACATGCGTAATACGGATGACAGACCCCTAAACAGTGCTCCGTATGTCATCCGTAATCAAGGTGAGGTCGCGTATTTTGCGCATGTCAGCATCCGTATGTAATCCGTATGGCGAGATTTTCTCGCAGGCTTGCAAAATGGACATATAATGGAGCCCTATGACAGGGTTTCTAACAGAAACCAAAGAATAGATATAGACACATAGAATGCATATATATATATTTATTTATTCTATGTGTCTATATCTATTCTTTCGCTTCTTTATTAAACCTGTCAGTGTGAGTTTACTGTATCGTGCACTGAATTGCCGGCTTTGCTAAAAGACACCGGGTGCGTATTGCTCGCAGGTCACATGTGTGTGGTCCGTGTGTAATCCGTATTTTTTGCGCACCCATAGACTTGCATTGGCGTATTACGGGCGTAGTACGCTGACAATCGCAGCATGCTGCGAGTGGCACGGAGTGTAGGATACTGAGGAGAAATATACGGCTGGTGCGAGGGACCCCATAGAGAATCATTTGTCCGTGTCTAATGCGTGGTTTTAGCGCCTCTCACTCTCCCGTGTTCCTCGCCAGTGTGACTCCGGCCTTATTCTTCTGTGCAGGCGCTGTGTGCAGTCTTATTCTTCTCTGCAGGCGCTGTGTGCAGTCTTATTCTCCTGTGCAGTCTTATTCTTCTCTGCAGGTGTTGTGTGCAGTCTTATTCTTCTGTGCAGTCTTATTCTCCTGTGCAGATGCTGTGTGCAGCCTTATTCTCCTGTGCAGGCGCTGTGTGCAGTCTTATTCTCCTGTGCAGGTGTTCTGTGCAGTCTTATTCTCCTGTGCAGATGCTGTGTGCAGTCTTATTCTCCTGTGCAGGCACTGTGTGCAGTCTTATTCTCCTGTGCAGGCGCTGTGTGCAGTCTTATTCTCCTGTGCAGGTGCGGTGTGCAGTCTTATTCTCCTATGCAGGCGCTGTGTGCAGTCTTATTCTCCTGTGCAGGCGCTGTGTGCAGTCTTATTCTCCTGTGCAGATGCTGTGTGCAGTCTTATTCTCCTGTGCAGGCGCTGTGTGCAGTCTTATTCTCCTGTGCAGGCACTGTGTGCAGTCTTATTCTCCTGTGCAGGCGCTGTGTGCAGTCTTATTCTCCTGTGCAGGCGCTGTGTGCAGTCTTATTCTTCTGTGCAGGCGCTGTGTGCAGTCTTATTCTCCTGTGCAGGCACTGTGTGCAGTCTTATTCTCCTGTGCAGGCGCTGTGTGCAGTCTTAGGCCGGGGTCACACTGGCGAGGAATACGGGAGAGTGAGAGGCGCTAAAAGCACGCATTACACACGGACCAATGATTCTCTATGGGGTCCCTCGCACCAGCCGTATATTTCTCCTCAGTATCCTACACTCCGTGCCACTCGCAGCATGCTGCGATTGTCAGCGTACTACGCCCGTAATACGCCAATGCAAGTCTATGGGTGCGCAAAAAATACGGATTACACACGGAGCACACGTGTGACTTGCGAGAAATACGCACCCGGTGTCTTTTAGCAAAGCCGGCAATTCAGTGCGTGATACAGTAAACTCACACTGACAGGTTTAATAAAGAAATGAAACAATAGATACAAACACATAGAATACATATATATATGCATTCTATGTGTCTATATCTATTCTTTCATTTCTTTATTAAAACTGTCATAGGGCTCCATTATATGTCCATTTTGCAAGCCTGCGAGAAAATCTCACCATACGGATGCCATACGGATTACATACGGATGCTGACATGCGCAAAATAAGCGACCACACCTTGATTATGGATGAAATACGGAGCACTGTTTAGGGGTCTGTCATCCGTATTACGCATGTAAAATACTGACCGTATTTTGCGCAGGTTAGTGTGACTCCAGCCTTATTCTTCTGTGCAGGCACTGTGTGCAGTCTTATTCTCCTGTGCAGGTGCTGTGTGCAGTCTTATTCTTCTCTGCAGGCGCTGTGTGCAGTCTTATTCTTCTCTGCAGGCGCTGTGTGCAGTCTTATTCTCCTGTGCAGACGCTGTGTGCAGTCTTATTCTTCTGTGCAGTCTTATTCTTCTGTGCAGATGCTGTGTGCAGTCTTATTCTCCTGTGCAGGCGCTGTGTGCAGTCTTATTCTCCTGTGCAGGCGCTGTGTGCGGTCTTATTCTCTTGTGCAGGCGCTGTGTGCAGTCTTATTCTTCTCTGCAGGCGCTGTGTGCAGTCTTATTCTTCTCTGCAGGCGCTGTGTGCAGTCTTATTCTTCTCTGCAGGCGCTGTGTGCAGTCTTATTCTCCTGTGCAGGCGCTGTGTGCAGTCTTATTCTCCTGTGCATGTGCTGTGTGCAGTCTTATTCTCCTGTGCAGGCGCTGTGTGCAGTCTTATTCTCCTGTGCAGGCGCTGTGTGCAGTCTTATTCTTCTCTGCAGGCGCTGTGTGCAGTCTTATTCTTCTCTGCAGGCGCTGTGTGCAGTCTTATTCTCCTGTGCAGATGCTGTGTGAAGTCTTATTCTCCTGTGCAGGCGCTGTGTGCAGTCTTATTCTTATTTGCAGGCGCTGTGTGCAGTCTTATTCTCCTGTGCAGGCGCTGTGTGCAGTCTTATTCTTCTCTGCAGACGCTGTGTGCAGTCTTATTCTTCTGTGCAGGCGCTGTGTGCAGTCTTAGGCCGGGGTCACACTGGCGAGGAATACGGGAGAGTGAGAGGCGCTAAAAGCACGCATTAGACATGGACCAATGATTCTCTATGGGGTCCCTCTCACCAGCCGTATATTTCTCCTCAGTATCCTACACTCCGTGCCACTCGCAGCATGCTGCAATTGTCAGCGTACTACGCCCGTAATACGCCAATGCAAGTCTATGGGTGCGCAAAAAATACGGATTACACACGGACCACACAGGTGACCTGCGAGAAATACGCACCCGGTGTCTTTTAGCAAAGCCGGCAATTCAGTGCGCTATACAGTAAACTCACACTGACAGTTTTAATAAAGAAGCGAAAGAATAGATATAGACACATAGAATACATATATATATATATATATATATATATACACATTCTATGTGTCTATATCAATTCTTTGGTTTCTGTTAGAAACCCTGTCATAGGGATCCATTATATGTCCATTTTGCAAGCCTGGGAGAAAATCTCGCCATACGGATTACATACGGATGCTGACATGTGCAAAATACACGACCACACCTTGATTACGGATGACATACGGAGCACTGTTTAGGGGTCTGTCATCCGTATTACGCATGTAAAATACAGAGCGTATTTTGCGCAGGTTAGTGTGACTCCAGCCTTATTCTCCTGTGCAGGTGCTGTGTGCAGTCTTAGGCTGGAGTCACACTAACCTGCGCAAAATACGCTCTGTATTTTACATGCGTAATACGGATGACAGACCCCTAAACAGTGCTCCGTATGTCATCCGTAATCAAGGTGTGGTCGCGTATTTTGCGCATGTCAGCATCCGTATGTAATCCGTATGGCGAGATTTTCTCGCAGGCTTGCAAAATGGACATATAATGGAGCCCTATGACAGTTTTAATAAAGAAATGAAAGAATAGATATAGACACATAGAATGCATATATATATATATTTATTTATTCTATGTGTCTATATCTATTCTTTTGCTTCTTTATTAAACCTGTCAGTGTGAGTTTACTGTATAGCGCACTGAATTGCCGGCTTTGCTAAAAGACACCGGGTGCGTATTGCTCGCAGGTCACATGTGTGTGGTCCGTGTGTAATCCGTATTTTTTGCGCACCCATAGACTTGCATTGGCGTATTACGGGCGTAGTACGCTGACAATCGCAGCCTGCTGCGAGTGGCACGGAGTGTAGGATACTGAGGAGAAATATACGGCTGGTGCGAGGGACCCCATAGAGAATCATTTGTCCGTGTCTAATGCATGGTTTTAGCGCCTCTCACTCTCCCGTATTCCTCGCCAGTGTGACTCCGGCCTTATTCTTCTGTGCAGGCGCTGTGTGCAGTCTTATTCTTCTCTGCAGGCGCTGTGTGCAGTCTTATTCTCCTGTGCAGTCTTATTCTTCTCTGCAGGTGTTGTGTGCAGTCTTATTCTCCTGTGCAGGCGCTGTGTGCAGTCTTATTCTCCTGTGCAGATGCTGTGTGCAGCCTTATTCTCCTGTGCAGGCGCTGTGTGCAGTCTTATTCTCCTGTGCAGGTGTTCTGTGCAGTCTTATTCTCCTGTGCAGATGCTGTGTGCAGTCTTATTCTTCTGTGCAGGCACTGTGTGCAGTCTTATTCTCCTGTGCAGGCGCTGTGTGCAGTCTTATTCTCCTATGCAGGTGCGGTGTGCAGTCTTATTCTCCTGTGCAGATGCTGTGTGCAGCCTTATTCTCCTGTGCAGGCGCTGTGTGCAGTCTTATTCTCCTGTGCAGGTGTTCTGTGCAGTCTTATTCTCCTGTGCAGTCTTATTCTCCTGTGCAGATGCTGTGTGCAGTCTTATTCTTCTGTGCAGGCACTGTGTGCAGTCTTATTCTTCTGTGCAGGCACTGTGTGCAGTCTTATTCTCCTGTGCAGGCGCTGTGTGCAGTCTTATTCTCCTATGCAGGCGCTGTGTGCAGTCTTATTCTCCTGTGCAGGCGCTGTGTGCAGTCTTATTCTCCTGTGCAGATGCTGTGTGCAGTCTTATTCTCCTGTGCAGGTGCTGTGTGCAGTCTTATTCTCCTGTGCAGGCGCTGTGTGCAGTCTTATTCTCCTGTGCAGGCGCTGTGTGCAGTCTTATTCTCCTGTGCAGGCGCTGTGTGCAGTCTTATTCTTCTGTGCAGGCGCTGTGTGCAGTCTTATTCTTCTGTGCAGGTGCTGTGTGCAGTCTTATTCTTCTCTGCAGGCGCTGTGTGCAGTCTTATTCTCCTGTGCAGTCTTATTCTTCTCTGCAGGTGTTGTGTGCAGTTTTATTCTCCTGTGCAGGCGCTGTGTGCAGTCTTATTCTCCTGTGCAGATGCTGTGTGCAGCCTTATTCTCCTGTGCAGGCGCTGTGTGCAGTCTTATTCTCCTGTGCAGGTGTTCTGTGCAGTCTTTTTCTCCTGTGCAGATGCTGTGTGCAGTCTTATTCTTCTGTGCAGGCACTGTGTGCAGTCTTATTCTCCTGTGCAGGCGCTGTGTGCAGTCTTATTCTCCTGTGCAGGTGCGGTGTGCAGTCTTATTCTCCTATGCAGGCGCTGTGTGCAGTCTTATTCTCCTGTGCAGGTGCGGTGTGCAGTCTTATTCTCCTATGCAGGCGCTGTGTGCAGTCTTATTCTCCTGTGCAGGCGCTGTGTGCAGTCTTATTCTCCTGTGCAGATGCTGTGTGCAGTCTTATTCTCCTGTGCAGGCGCTGTGTGCAGTCTTATTCTCCTGTGCAGGCACTGTGTGCAGTCTTATTCTCCTGTGCAGGCGCTGTGTGCAGTCTTATTCTCCTGTGCAGGCGCTGTGTGCAGTCTTATTCTCCTGTGCAGGCGCTGTGTGCAGTCTTATTCTCCTGTGCAGGCGCTGTGTGCAGTCTTATTCTCCTGTGCAGGCGCTGTGTGCAGTCTTATTCTCCTGTGCAGGCGCTGTGTGCAGTCTTATTCTTCTGTGCAGGCACTGTGTGCAGTCTTATTCTCCTGTGCAGGCACTGTGTGCAGTCTTATTCTTCTGTGCAGGCACTGTGTGCAGTCTTATTCTCCTGTGCAGGCGCTGTGTGCAGTCTTAGGCCGGGGTCACACTGGCGAGGAATACGGGAGAGTGAGAGGCGCTAAAAGCACGCATTACACACGGACAAATGATTCTCTACGGGGTCCCTCGCACCAGCCGTATATTTCTCCTCAGTATCCTACACTCCGTGCCACTCGCAGCATGCTGCGATTGTCAGCGTACTACGCCCGTAATACGCCAATGCAAGTCTATGGGTGCGCAAAAAATACGGATTACACACGGACCACACGTGTGACTTGCGAGAAATACGCACCCGGTGTCTTTTAGCAAAGCCGGCAATTCAGTGCGCTATACAGTAAACTCACACTGACAGGTTTAATAAAGAAATGAAACAATAGATATAAACACATAGAATGCATATATATATATATATATATATATGCATTCTATGTGTCTATATCTATTCTTTCATTTCTTTATTAAAACTGTCATAGGGCTCCATTATATGTCCATTTTGCAAGCCTGCGAGAAAATCTCACCATACGGATGCCATACGGATTACATACGGATGCTGACATGCGCAAAATACACGACCACACCTTGATTACGGATGAAATACGGAGCACTGTTTAGGGGTCTGTCATCCGTATTACGCATGTAAAATACTGACCGTATTTTGCGCAGGTTAGTGTGACTCCAGCCTTATTCTCCTGTGCAGGCACTGTGTGCAGTCTTTTTCTCCTGTGCAGGCGCTGTGTGCAGTCTTATTCTTCTCTGCAGGCGCTGTGTGCAGTCTTATTCTTCTCTGCAGGCGCTGTGTGCAGTCTTATTCTCCTGTGCAGACCCTGTGTGCAGTCTTATTCTTCTGTGCAGTCTTATTCTTCTGTGCAGATGCTGTGTGCAGTCTTATTCTCCTGTGCAGGCGCTGTGTGCAGTTTTAGTCTCCTGTGCAGGCGCTGTGTGCGGTCTTATTCTCCTGTGCAGGCGCTGTGTGCAGTCTTATTCTTCTCTGCAGACGCTGTGTGCAGTCTTATTCTTCTCTGCAGGCGCTGTGTGCAGTCTTATTCTTCTCTGCAGGCGCTGTGTGCAGTCTTATTCTTCTCTGCAGGCGCTGTGTGCAGTCTTATTCTTCTCTGCAGGCGCTGTGTGCAGTCTTATTCTTCTCTGCAGGCGCTGTGTGCAGTCCTATTCTTCTCTGCAGGCGCTGTGTGCAGTCTTATTCTCCTGTGCAGGCGTTGTGTGCAGTCTTATTCTCCTGTGCAGGCGCTGTGTGCAGTCTTATTCTCCTGTGCAGGCGCTGTGTGCAGTCTTATTCTCCTGTGCAGGCGCTGTGTGCAGTCTTATTCTCCTGTGCAGGCGCTGTGTGCAGTCTTATTCTCCTGTGCAGGCGCTGTGTGCAGTCTTATTCTCCTTTGCAGGCGCTGTGTGCAGTCTTATTCTCCTGTGCAGGTGTTGTGTGCAGTCTTATTCTTCTGTGCAGGCGCTGTGTGCAGTCTTATTCTTATTTGCAGGCACTGTGTGCAGTCTTATTCTTATTTGCAGGCGCTGTGTGCAGTCTTATTCTTCTCTGCAGGCGCTGTGTGCAGTCTTATTCTCCTGTGCAGGCGCTGTGTGCAGTCTTATTCTTCTCTGCAGACGCTGTGTGCAGTCTTATTCTTCTGTGCAGGCACTGTGTGCAGTCTTAGGCCGGGGTCACACTGGCGAGGAATACGGGAGAGTGAGAGGCGCTAAAAGCACGCATTAGACATGGACCAATGATTCTCTATGGGGTCCCTCGCACCAGCCGTATATTTCTCCTCAGTATCCTACACTCCGTGCCACTCGCAGCATGCTGCAATTGTCAGCGTACTACGCCCGTAATACGCCAATGCAAGTCTATGGGTGCGCAAAAAATACGGATTACACACGGACCACACGTGTGACTTGCGAGAAATACGCACCAGGTGTCTTTTAGCAAAGCCGGCAATTCAGTGCGCTATACAGTAAACTCACACTGACAGGTTTAATAAAGAAATGAAAGAATAGATATAAACACATAGAATACATATATATATATATATATAAAAATATATATATATATATATATATATGCATTCTATGTGTCTATATCTATTCTTTCATTTCTTTATTAAAACTGTCATAGGGCTCCATTATATGTCCATTTTGCAAGCCTGCGATAAAATCTCGCCATACGGATTACATACGGATGCTGACATGCGCAAAATACGCGACCACACCTTGATTACGGATGAAATACGGAGCACTGTTTAGGGGTCTGTCATCCGTATTACACATGTAAAATACTGACCGTATTTTGCGCAGGTTAGTGTGACTCCAGCCTTATTCTCCTGTGCAGGTGCTGTGTGCACTCTTATTCTCCTGTGCAGGTGCTGTGTGCAGTCTTATTCTTCTCTGCAGGCGCTGTGTGCAGTCTTATTCTTCTCTGCAGGCGCTGTGTGCAGTCTTATTCTCCTGTGCAGACGCTGTGTGCAGTCTTATTCTCCTGTGCAGACGCTGTGTGCAGTCTTATTCTTCTGTGCAGATGCTGTGTGCAGTCTTATTCTCCTGTGCAGGCGCTGTGTGCAGTCTTATTCTCCTGTGCAGGCGCTGTGTGCAGTCTTATTCTCCTGTGCAGGCGCTGTGTGCGGTCTTATTCTCCTGTGCAGGCGCTGTGTGCAGTCTTATTCTTCTCTGCAGGCGCTGTGTGCAGTCTTATTCTCCTGTGCAGGCGCTGTGTGCAGTCTTATTCTCCTGTGCAGGCGCTGTGTGCAGTCTTATTCTCCTGTGCAGGCGCTGTGTGCAGTCTTATTCTCCTGTGCAGGTGCTGTGTGCAGTCTTATTCTTCTGTGCAGGCGCTGTGTGCAGTCTTATTCTTCTCTGCAGGCGCTGTGTGCAGTCTTATTCTCCTGTGCAGATGCTGTGTGAAGTCTTATTCTCCTGTGCTGGCACTGTGTGCAGTCTTATTCTCCTGTGCAGGCGCTGTGTGCAGTCTTATTCTTCTTTGCAGGCGCTGTGTGCAGTCTTATTCTCCTGTGCAGGTGCTGTGTGCAGTCTTATTCTTCTCTGCAGACGCTGTGTGCAGTCTTATTCTTCTGTGCAGGCACTGTGTGCAGTCTTATTCTTCTGTGCAGGCGCTGTGTGCAGTCTTATTCTTCTCTGCAGGCGCTGTGTGCAGTCTTATTCTCCTGTGCAGGCGCTGTGTGCAGTCTTATCCTCCTGTGCAGGCGCTGTGTGCAGTCTTATTCTCCTGTGCAGGCGCTGTGTGCAGTCTTATTCTCCTGTGCAGGCACTGTGTGCAGTCTTATTCTCCTGTGCAGGCGCTGTGTGCAGTCTTATTCTCCTGTGCAGGCGCTGTGTGCAGTCTTATTCTTCTGTGCAGGCGCTGTGTGCAGTCTTATTCTCCTGTGCAGGCACTGTGTGCAGTCTTATTCTTCTGTGCAGGCACTGTGTGCAGTCTTATTCTCCTGTGCAGGCGCTGTGTGCAGTCTTATTCTCCTGTGCAGGCGCTGTGTGCAGTCTTAGGCCGGGGTCACACTGGCGAGGAATACGGGAGAGTGAGAGGCGCAAAAAGCACGCATTACACACGGACCAATGATTCTCTATGGGGTCACTCGCACCAGCCGTATATTTCTCATCCGTATTCTACGCTCCGTGCCACTCGCAGCATGCTGCGATTGTCAGCGTACTACGCCCGTAATACGCCAATGCAAGTCTATGGGTGCGCAAAAAATACGGATTACACACGGACCACACGTGTGACTTGCGAGAAATACGCACCAGGTGTCTTTGAGCAAAGCCGGCAATTCAGTGCGCGATACAGTAAACTCACACTGACAGGTTTAATAAAGATAGAAAGAATAGATATAGACACATAGAATACATATATATATATGCATTCTATGTGTCTATATCTATTCTTTCATTTCTTTATTAAAACTGTCATAGGGCTCCATTATATGTCCATTTTGCAAGCCTGCGAGAAAATGCCACCATACGGATTACATACGGATTACATACGGATTACATACGGATGCTGACATGCGCAAAATACGCGACCACACCTTGATTACGGATGAAATACGGAGCACTGTTTAGGGGTCTGTCATCCGTATTACGCATGTAAAATACTGACCGTATTTTGCGCAGGTTAGTGTGACTCCAGCCTTATTCTCCTGTGCAGGCGCTGTGTGCAGTCTTATTCTTCTCTGCAGGCGCTGTGTGCAGTCTTATTCTCCTGTGCAGGCGCTGTGTGCAGTCTTATTCTTCTCTGCAGGCGCTGTGTGCAGTGTTATTCTTCTCTGCAGGCGCTGTGTGCAGTCTTATTCTTCTCTGCAGGCGCTGTGTGCAGTCTTATTCTCCTGTGCAGGCGCTGTGTGCAGTCTTATTCTCCTGTGCAGGCGCTGTGTGCAGTCTTATTCTCCTGTGCAGGCGCTGTGTGCAGTCTTATTCTTCTCTGCAGGCGCTGTGTGCAGTCTTATTTTTCTCTGCAGGCGCTGTGTGCAGTCTCTTCATCCTTTAATCCACTGTATTGTGTTAGGAAGGACCTGGCTTCTAGAGAAGATTCACTGATTTTACCCCATTTATAACGAACTGTTGTGACCAAATCTTCAGTATGCTCTCCATTTCCTCAGAAATATGTAAATGGTCCCCACAAAACCGATGCAATTATGATTTTAGCTGACCGGGCTGTTGGTGAAGGACGCTGCAGGGCCGGGGTCTGGGGGGTCATCTTCTAAAATCTGTTCTCTGCGCAGGGTGAAGAATTCCAGGGACCGCGAAAAGCCGAAGTCCAGGAAAGGCAGAAGCTCCTGCAGCTGGTGGAGATGCAAGCCGAAGAGATCGCGGGTCTGAAAGAGGAGATTCTACTGCTGGGCAAGAAAGGAGGAAACATCCTGCCCCCGGCGCACGCACCCACTGCCCACAGCACCGGCACCCTGGTCTGATTGGCGTCACTACCGTCGCCATCTTCTCTTATGCTATGCACTTCTGAACCTCATGTCTTAATGTCTGAATTTACCACGAAAACTCAGGTTGTGTCCAATGTGTTACCCTAATAAGTAACAGGGAAAACTCCACGTCGTCGCTCGCGAGTCGCGATTGCAAGAGTTTAATCCTGTGATTTAATAAAAAAAAAATTAAAAGTGAAGGTTTTGGGAGCTGGTTTAACCCTTTCAATGTTGTGCATCATGGCAGAAAGGGGTTAAATGAAATCATACTGACATTTTATGCAAGATCTGTTCTGCTATCGCTGTTTACGTGAAATCACTTCCACACACTAGATGGCGCTCCAACCACACGGCGCAGTGCAGGGAAGGCAGCAAATCTAGGACCTAGAAGCAGGGAGGTCAAACTGGAGGTCAACATTAAAAGTTCGGACAAAGCCCGGCCAACCTTCATATTTATTACAAAAACTCCTACAGTTCAGGAAGTTTTTTCTTATCAAATATAACAATGAACTTTTTCAAATGGAAACAAACTTAAAGCGGTTGTCCCCCAAACAAAGTGCATCTTAATTAATAAACAGTAGAATAATATAATATGTAAGAGCAGTAAAAAGCAAATGGCCTAATATAGATATGTAATAACAAAGAATAAAAAAGATCCTTGAATAATAAAGTGCCCCCCCCCACAAACACAGGACGGTATGATGACCCTACTGTACCCCTCCCTCAATCCTCCCAGCAAAGAATGGTTAACCCATGACAGTATGATCTTCCAACTGTAATACCCACACAGTCCTCCATACAGTATAATGGCCCCACACAGTCCTCCATACAGTATAATGGGTCCCGTATATTGCTCCATACAGTATAATGGCCCCACACAGTCCTCCATACAGTATAATGGGCACCACATAGTCATCCATACAGAATAATGAGCCCCATATAATGCTCCATACAGTATAATCGACCCACATAGTGCTCCATACAGTATAATGGACCCCATATATCATTATTGTTATTATGATTTATCTATCATTATAGCTCCATTTATTCCATCGAGCTTTACATGTGAAGAGGGGTATACATGTGTGTGGTCCGTGTGTAATCCGTATTTTTTGCGCACCCATAGACTTGCATTGGCGTATTACGGGCGTAGTACGCTGACAATCGCAGCCTGCTGCGAGTGTCACGGAGTGTAGGATACTGAGGAGAAATATACGGCTGGTGCGAGGGACCCCATAGAGAATCATTTGTCCGTGTCTAATGCATGGTTTTAGCGCCTCTCACTCTCCCGTATTCCTCGCCAGTGTGACTCCGGCCTTATTCTTCTGTGCAGGCGCTGTGTGCAGTCTTATTCTTCTCTGCAGGCGCTGTGTGCAGTCTTATTCTCCTGTGCAGTCTTATTCTTCTCTGCAGGTGTTGTGTGCAGTCTTATTCTCCTGTGCAGGCGCTGTGTGCAGTCTTATTCTCCTGTGCAGATGCTGTGTGCAGCCTTATTCTCCTGTGCAGGCGCTGTGTGCAGTCTTATTCTCCTGTGCAGGTGTTCTGTGCAGTCTTATTCTCCTGTGCAGATGCTGTGTGCAGTCTTATTCTTCTGTGCAGGCACTGTGTGCAGTCTTATTCTCCTGTGCAGGCGCTGTGTGCAGTCTTATTCTCCTATGCAGGTGCGGTGTGCAGTCTTATTCTCCTGTGCAGATGCTGTGTGCAGCCTTATTCTCCAGTGCAGGCGCTGTGTGCAGTCTTATTCTCCTGTGCAGGTGTTCTGTGCAGTCTTATTCTCCTGTGCAGATGCTGTGTGCAGTCTTATTCTTCTGTGCAGGCACTGTGTGCAGTCTTATTCTTCTGTGCAGGCACTGTGTGCAGTCTTATTCTCCTGTGCAGGCGCTGTGTGCAGTCTTATTCTCCTATGCAGGCGCTGTGTACAGTCTTATTCTCCTGTGCAGGCGCTGTGTGCAGTCTTATTCTCCTGTGCAGATGCTGTGTGCAGTCTTATTCTCCTGTGCAGGTGCTGTGTGCAGTCTTATTCTCCTGTGCAGGCGCTGTGTGCAGTCTTATTCTCCTGTGCAGGCGCTGTGTGCAGTCTTATTCTCCTGTGCAGGCGCTGTGTGCAGTCTTATTCTTCTGTGCAGGCGCTGTGTGCAGTCTTATTCTTCTGTGCAGGTGCTGTGTGCAGTCTTATTCTTCTCTGCAGGCGCTGTGTGCAGTCTTATTCTCCTGTGCAGTCTTATTCTTCTCTGCAGGTGTTGTGTGCAGTTTTATTCTCCTGTGCAGGCGCTGTGTGCAGTCTTATTCTCCTGTGCAGATGCTGTGTGCAGCCTTATTCTCCTGTGCAGGCGCTGTGTGCAGTCTTATTCTCCTGTGCAGGTGTTCTGTGCAGTCTTTTTCTCCTGTGCAGATGCTGTGTGCAGTCTTATTCTTCTGTGCAGGCACTGTGTGCAGTCTTATTCTCCTGTGCAGGCGCTGTGTGCAGTCTTATTCTCCTGTGCAGGTGCGGTGTGCAGTCTTATTCTCCTATGCAGGCGCTGTGTGCAGTCTTATTCTCCTGTGCAGGTGCGGTGTGCAGTCTTATTCTCCTATGCAGGCGCTGTGTGCAGTCTTATTCTCCTGTGCAGGCGCTGTGTGCAGTCTTATTCTCCTGTGCAGATGCTGTGTGCAGTCTTATTCTCCTGTGCAGGCGCTGTGTGCAGTCTTATTCTCCTGTGCAGGCCCTGTGTGCAGTCTTATTCTCCTGTGCAGGCGCTGTGTGCAGTCTTATTCTCCTGTGCAGGCGCTGTGTGCAGTCTTATTCTTCTGTGCAGGCGCTGTGTGCAGTCTTATTCTCCTGTGCAGGCACTGTGTGCAGTCTTATTCTTCTGTGCAGGCACTGTGTGCAGTCTTATTCTCTTGTGCAGGCACTGTGTGCAGTCTTATTCTTCTGTGCAGGCACTGTGTGCAGTCTTATTCTCCTGTGCAGGCGCTGTGTGCAGTCTTAGGCCGGGGTCACACTGGCGAGGAATACGGGAGAGTGAGAGGCGCTAAAAGCACGCATTACACACGGACAAATGATTCTCTACGGGGTCCCTCGCACCAGCCGTATATTTCTCCTCAGTATCCTACACTCCGTGCCACTCGCAGCATGCTGCGATTGTCAGCGTACTACGCCCGTAATACGCCAATGCAAGTCTATGGGTGCGCAAAAAATACGGATTACACACGGACCACACGTGTGACTTGCGAGAAATACGCACCCGGTATCTTTTAGCAAAGCCGGCAATTCAGTGCGCTATACAGTAAACTCACACTGACAGGTTTAATAAAGAAATGAAACAATAGATATAAAAACATAGAATGCATATATATATATATATATATATATATATATATATATATATATGCATTCTATGTGTCTATATCTATTCTTTCATTTCTTTATTAAAACTGTCATAGGGCTCCATTATATGTCCATTTTGCAAGCCTGCGAGAAAATCTCGCCATACGGATTACATACGGATGCTGACATGCGCAAAATACGCGACCACACCTTGATTACGGATGAAATACGGAGCACTGTTTAGGGGTCTGTCATCCGTATTACACATGTAAAATACTGACCGTATTTTGCGCAGGTTAGTGTGACTCCAGCCTTATTCTCCTGTGCAGGTGCTGTGTGCACTCTTATTCTCCTGTGCAGGTGCTGTGTGCAGTCTTATTCTTCTCTGCAGGCGCTGTGTGCAGTCTTATTCTTCTCTGCAGGCGCTGTGTGCAGTCTTATTCTCCTGTGCAGACGCTGTGTGCAGTCTTATTCTCCTGTGCAGACGCTGTGTGCAGTCTTATTCTTCTGTGCAGATGCTGTGTGCAGTCTTATTCTCCTGTGCAGGCGCTGTGTGCAGTCTTATTCTCCTGTGCAGGCGCTGTGTGCGGTCTTATTCTCCTGTGCAGGCGCTGTGTGCAGTCTTATTCTTCTCTGCAGGCGCTGTGTGCAGTCTTATCCTGTGCAGGCGCTGTGTGCAGTCTTATTCTCCTGTGCAGGCGCTGTGTGCAGTCTTATTCTCCTGTGCAGGCGCTGTGTGCAGTCTTATTCTCCTTTGCAGGCGCTGTGTGCAGTCTTATTCTCCTGTGCAGGTGTTGTGTGCAGTCTTATTCTTCTGTGCAGGCGCTGTGTGCAGTCTTATTCTTATTTGCAGGCACTGTGTGCAGTCTTATTCTTATTTGCAGGCGCTGTGTGCAGTCTTATTCTTCTCTGCAGGCGCTGTGTGCAGTCTTATTCTCCTGTGCAGGCGCTGTGTGCAGTCTTATTCTTCTCTGCAGACGCTGTGTGCAGTCTTATTCTTCTGTGCAGGCACTGTGTGCAGTCTTAGGCCGGGGTCACACTGGCGAGGAATACGGGAGAGTGAGAGGCGCTAAAAGCACGCATTAGACATGGACCAATGATTCTCTATGGGGTCACTCGCACCAGGCGTATATTTCTCCTCAGTATCCTACACTCCGTGCCACTCGCAGCATGCTGCAATTGTCAGCGTACTACGCCCGTAATACGCCAATGCAAGTCTATGGGTGCGCAAAAAATACGGATTACACACGGACCACACGTGTGACTTGCGAGAAATACGCACCAGGTGTCTTTTAGCAAAGCCGGCAATTCAGTGCGCTATACAGTAAACTCACACTGACAGGTTTAATAAAGAAATGAAAGAATAGATATAAACACATAGAATACATATATATATATATATATATATATAAAAATATATATATATATATATGCATTCTATGTGTCTATATCTATTCTTTCATTTCTTTATTAAAACTGTCATAGGGCTCCATTATATGTCCATTTTGCAAGCCTGCGAGAAAATCTCGCCATACGGATTACATACGGATGCTGACATGCGCAAAATACGCGACCACACCTTGATTACGGATGACATACGGAGCACTGTTTAGGGGTCTGTCATCCGTATTACGCATGTAAAATACTGACCGTATTTTGCGCAGGTTAGTGTGACTCCAGCCTTATTCTCCTGTGCAGGTGCTGTGTGCACTCTTATTCTCCTGTGCAGGTGCTGTGTGCAGTCTTATTCTTCTCTGCAGGCGCTGTGTGCAGTCTTATTCTCTGCAGGCGCTGTGTGCAGTCTTATTCTCCTGTGCAGACGCTGTGTGCAGTCTTATTCTCCTGTGCAGACGCTGTGTGCAGTCTTATTCTCCTGTGCAGACACTGTGTGCAGTCTTATTCTTCTGTGCAGATGCTGTGTGCAGTCTTATTCTCCTGTGCAGGCGCTGTGTGCAGTCTTATTCTCCTGTGCAGGCGCTGTGTGCGGTCTTATTCTCCTGTGCAGGCGCTGTGTGCAGTCTTATTCTTCTCTGCAGGCGCTGTGTGCAGTCTTATTATCCTGTGCAGGCGCTGTGTGCAGTCTTATTCTCCTGTGCAGGCGCTGTGTGCAGTCTTATTCTCCTGTGCAGGCGCTGTGTGCAGTCTTATTCTCCTGTGCAGGCGCTGTGTGCAGTCTTATTCTCCTGTGCAGGTGTTGTGTGCAGTCTTATTCTCCTGTGCAGGTGTTGTGTGCAGTCTTATTCTTCTGTGCAGGCGCTGTGTGCAGTCTTATTCTTCTCTGCAGGCGCTGTGTGCAGTCTTGTTCTCCTGTGCAGATGCTGTGTGAAGTCTTATTCTCCTGTGCTGGCACTGTGTGCAGTCTTATTCTCCTGTGCAGGCGCTGTGTGCAGTCTTATTCTTCTTTGCAGGCGCTGTGTGCAGTCTTATTCTCCTGTGCAGGCGCTGTGTGCAGTCTTATTCTTCTCTGCAGACGCTGTGTGCAGTCTTATTCTTCTGTGCAGGCACTGTGTGCAGTCTTATTCTTCTGTGCAGGCGCTGTGTGCAGTCTTATTCTTCTGTGCAGGCGCTGTGTGCAGTCTTATTCTCCTGTGCAGGCGCTGTGTGCAGTCTTATTCTCCTGTGCAGGTGCTGTGTGCAGTCTTATTCTCCTGTGCAGGCACTGTGTGCAGTCTTATTCTCCTGTGCAGGCACTGTGTGCAGTCTTATTCTCCTGTGCAGGCGCTGTGTGCAGTCTTATTCTTCTGTGCAGGCGCTGTGTGCAGTCTTATTCTCCTGTGCAGGCACTGTGTGCAGTCTTATTCTTCTGTGCAGGCACTGTGTGCAGTCTTATTCTCCTGTGCAGGCGCTGTGTGCAGTCTTATTCTCCTGTGCAGGCGCTGTGTGCAGTCTTAGGCCGGGGTCACACTGGCGAGGAATACGGGAGAGTGAGAGGCGCAAAAAGCACGCATTACACACGGACCAATGATTCTCTATGGGGTCACTCGCACCAGCCGTATATTTCTCATCCGTATTCTACGCTCCGTGCCACTCGCAGCATGCTGCGATTGTCAGCGTACTACGCCCGTAATACGCCAATGCAAGTCTATGGGTGCGCAAAAAATACGGATTACACACGGACCACACGTGTGACTTGCGAGAAATACGCACCAGGTGTCTTTGAGCAAAGCCGGCAATTCAGTGCACTATACAGTAAACTCACACTGACAGTTTTAATAAAGAAATGAAAGAATAGATATAGACTCATAGAATACATATATATATATATATATATATATATACACTCACTGGCCACTTTATTAGGTACACCATGCTAGTAAGGGGTTGGACCCCCTTTTGCCTTCAGAACTGCCTCAATTCTTCGTGGCAGAGATTCAACAAGGTGCTGGAAGCATTCCTCAGAGATTTTGGACCATATTGACATGATGGCATCACACAGTTGGCGCAGATTTGTCGGCTGCACATCCCTGATGCGAATCTCCCGTTCCACCACATCCCAAAGATGCTCTATTGGATTGAGATCTGGTGACTGAGGAGGCCATTTGAGTACAGTAAACTCATTGTCATGTTCAAGAAACCAATCTGAGATGATTCGAGCTTTATGACATGGCGCATTATCCTGCTGAAAGTAGCCATCAGATGTTGGGTACATTGTGGTCATAAAGGGATGGACATGGTCAGCAACAATTCTCAGGTAGGCTGTGGCGTTGCAACGATGCTCAATTGGTACCAAGGGGCCCAAAGAGTGCCCAGAAAAAATTCCCCACACCATGACACCACCACCACCAGCCTGAACCGTTGATACAAGGCAGGATGGATCCATGCTTTCATGTTGTTTACGCCAAATTCTGACCCTACCATCCGAATGTCGCAGCAGAAATCGAGACTCATCAGACCAGGCAACGTTTTTCCAATCTTCTACTGTCCAATTTCGATGAGCTTGTGCAAATTGTAGCCTCAGTTTCCTGTTCTTAGCTGAGAGGAGTGGTACCCGGTGTGGTCTTCTGCTGCTGTAGCCCATCTGCCTCAAAGTTCGACGCACTGTGCGTTCAGAGATGCTCTTCTGCCTACCTTGGTTGTAACGGGTGGCAATTTGAGTCACTGTTGCCTTTCTATCAGCTCGAACCAGTCTGCCCATTCTCCTCTGACCTCTGGCATCAACATGGCATTTCCGGCCACAGAACTGCCGCTCACTGGATTTTTTTTCTTTTTCGGACCATTCTCTGTAAACCATAGAGATGGTTGTGCGTGAAAATCCCAGTAGATCAGCAGTTTCTGAAATTCTCAGACCAGCCCTTCTGGCACCAACAATCATGCCACGTTCAAAGGCACTCAAATCACCTTTCTTCCCCATACTGATGCTCGGTTTGAACTGCAGGAGATTGTCTTGACCATGTCTACATGCCTAAATGCACTGAGTTGCCGCCATGTGATTGGCTGATTAGAAATTAAGTCTTAACACACAGTTGGACAGGTGTACCTAATAAAGTGGCCAGTGAGTGTATATGCATTCTATGTGTCTATATCTATTCTTTCATTTCTTTATTAAAACTGTCATAGGGCTCCATTATATGTCCATTTTGCAAGCCTGCGAGAAAATGTCACCATACGGATTACATACGGATTACATACGGATTACATACGGATGCTGACATGCGCAAAAAACGCGACCACACCTTGATTACGGATGAAATACGGAGCACTGTTTAGGGGTCTGTCATCCGTATTACGCATGTAAAATACTGACCGTATTTTGCGCAGGTTAGTGTGACTCCAGCCTTATTCTCCTGTGCAGGCGCTGTGTGCAGTCTTATTCTTCTCTGCAGGCGCTGTGTGCAGTCTTATTCTCCTGTGCAGGCGCTGTGTGCAGTCTTATTCTTCTCTGCAGGCGCTGTGTGCAGTGTTATTCTTCTCTGCAGGCGCTGTGTGCAGTCTTATTCTTCTCTGCAGGCGCTGTGTGCAGTCTTATTCTCCTGTGCAGGCGCTGTGTGCAGTCTTATTCTCCTGTGCAGGCGCTGTGTGCAGTCTTATTCTCCTGTGCAGGCGCTGTGTGCAGTCTTATTCTCCTGTGCAGGCGCTGTGTGCAGTCTTATTCTTCTCTGCAGGCGCTGTGTGCAGTCTTATTTTTCTCTGCAGGCGCTGTGTGCAGTCTCTTCATCCTTTAATCCACTGTATTGTGTTAGGAAGGACCTGGCTTCTAGAGAAGATTCACTGATTTTACCCCATTTATAACGAACTGTTGTGACCAAATCTTCAGTATGCTCTCCATTTCCTCAGAAATATGTAAATGGTCCCCACAAAACCGATGCAATTATGATTTTAGCTGACCGGGCTGTTGGTGAAGGACGCTGCAGGGCCGGGGTCTGGGGGGTCATCTTCTAAAATCTGTTCTCTGCGCAGGGTGAAGAATTCCAGGGACCGCGAAAAGCCGAAGTCCAGGAAAGGCAGAAGCTCCTGCAGCTGGTGGAGATGCAAGCCGAAGAGATCGCGGGTCTGAAAGAGGAGATTCTACTGCTGGGCAAGAAAGGAGGAAACATCCTGCCCCCGGCGCACGCACCCACTGCCCACAGCACCGGCACCCTGGTCTGATTGGCGTCACTACCGTCGCCATCTTCTCTTATGCTATGCACTTCTGAACCTCATGTCTTAATGTCTGAATTTACCACGAAAACTCAGGTTGTGTCCAATGTGTTACCCTAATAAGTAACAGGGAAAACTCCACGTCGTCGCTCGCGAGTCGCGATTGCAAGAGTTTAATCCTGTGATTTAATAAAAAAAAAATTAAAAGTGAAGGTTTTGGGAGCTGGTTTAACCCTTTCAATGTTGTGCATCATGGCAGAAAGGGGTTAAATGAAATCATACTGACATTTTATGCAAGATCTGTTCTGCTATCGCTGTTTACGTGAAATCACTTCCACACACTAGATGGCGCTCCAACCACACGGCGCAGTGCAGGGAAGGCAGCAAATCTAGGACCTAGAAGCAGGGAGGTCAAACTGGAGGTCAACATTAAAAGTTCGGACAAAGCCCGGCCAACCTTCATATTTATTACAAAAACTCCTACAGTTCAGGAAGTTTTTTCTTATCAAATATAACAATGAACTTTTTCAAATGGAAACAAACTTAAAGCGGTTGTCCCCCAAACAAAGTGCATCTTAATTAATAAACAGTAGAATAATATAATATGTAAGAGCAGTAAAAAGCAAATGGCCTAATATAGATATGTAATAACAAAGAATAAAAAAGATCCTTGAATAATAAAGTGCCCCCCCCCACAAACACAGGACGGTATGATGACCCTACTGTACCCCTCCCTCAATCCTCCCAGCAAAGAATGGTTAACCCATGACAGTATGATCTTCCAACTGTAATACCCACACAGTCCTCCATACAGTATAATGGCCCCACACAGTCCTCCATACAGTATAATGGGTCCCGTATATTGCTCCATACAGTATAATGGCCCCACACAGTCCTCCATACAGTATAATGGGCACCACATAGTCATCCATACAGAATAATGAGCCCCATATAATGCTCCATACAGTATAATCGACCCACATAGTGCTCCATACAGTATAATGGACCCCATATATCATTATTGTTATTATGATTTATCTATCATTATAGCTCCATTTATTCCATCGAGCTTTACATGTGAAGAGGGGTATACATAATAAAAAGCAAGTACAATAATCTTAATCAATACATGTGGTACACGAGGAAAGAGGACCCTGCCTGCGAGGGCTCACAATCTACAAATATTGCTCCATACAGTATAATAGGTCCCACATAGTTAACTATACAGTATAAAGGGTCCCACATTATGCTCCGTACAGTATAATGGCCTCACACAGTCCTCCATACAGTATAATGGCCCCATATAGTGCTATATACAGTATAAAGGCCCCACATAGTGCTCCGTACAGTATAATGGCCTCATATACAGTTGTGGCCAAAAGTATTGACACCCCTGCAATTCTGTCAGATAATACTCAGTTTCTTCGTGAAAATGATTGCAAACACAAATTCTTTGTTATTATCTTCATTTAATTTGTCTTAAATGAAAAAACACAAAAAGAATTGTCCTAAAGCCAAATTGGATATAATTCCACACCAAACATAAAAAAGAGGGTGGACAAAAGTATTGGCACTGCTCGAAAAATCATGTGATGCTTCTCTAATTTGTGTAATTAGCAGCACCTGTAACTTACCTGTGGCACCTAACAGGTGTTGGCAATAACTAAATCACACTTGCAGCCAGTTGACATGGATTAAAGTTGACGGAACCTCTGTCCTGTGTCCTTGTGTGTACCACATTGAGCATGGAGAAAAGAAAGAAGACCAAAGAACTGTCTGAGGACTTGAGAAACCAAATTGTGAGGAAGCATGAGCAATCTCAAGGCTACAAGTCCATCTCCAAAGACCTGAATGTTCCTGTGTCTACCGTGCGCAGTGTCATCAAGAAGTTTAAAGCCCATGGCACTGTGGCTAACCTCCCTAGATGTGGACAGAAAAGAAAAATTGACAAGAGATTTCAACGCAAGATTGTGCGGATGTTGGATAAAGAACCTCGACGAACATCCAAACAAGTTCAAGCTGTCCTGCAGTCCGAGGGTACAACAGTGTCAACCCGTACTATCCATCAACGTCTCAATGAAAAGGGACTGTATGGTAGGAGACCCAGGAAGACCCCACTTCTTACCCCAAGACATAAAAAAGCCAGGCTGGAGTTTGCCAAAACTTACCTGAAAAACCCTGAAACGTTTTGGAAGAATGTTCTCTGGTCAGATGAGACAAAATTAGAGCTTTTTGGGCAAAGGCATCAACATAGAGTTTACAGGAGAAAAAAAGAGGCATTCAAAGAAAAGAACACGGTCCCTACAGTCAAACATGGCGGAGGTTCCCTGATGTTTTGGGGTTGCTTTGCTGCCTCTGGCACTGGACAGCTTGACCGTGTGCATGGCATTATGAAGTCAGAAGACTACCAACAAATTTTGCAGCATAATGTAGGGCCCAGTGTGAGAAAGCTGGGTCTCCCTTTGGAGAAGGCACCCTTCAAATATCAGGGACCTGGAGCAGTTTGCCAAAGAAGAATGGTCTAAAATTCCAGCAGAGCATTGTAAGAAACTCATTGATGGTTACCGGAAGCGGTTAGTCGCAGTTATTTTGGCTAAAGTTTGTGCAACCAAGTATTAGGCTGAGGGTGCCAATACTTTTGTCTGGCCCATTTTTGGAGTTTTGTGTGAAATGATCAATGTTTTGCTTTTTGCTTCATTCTCTTTTGTGTCTTTTCATTTAAGACAAATTAAATGAAGATAATAATACCAAAGAATTTGTGTTTGCAATCATTTTCTGGAAGAAACTGAGCATTATCTGACAGAATTGCAGGGGTGTCAATACTTTTGGCCACAACTGTAGTGCTCCGAACAGTATAATGGGCCCCATATAGTGCTCTATACAGTATACTTGCCCCATATAGTGCTTCGTACAGTATAATGGCCCTATATAGTACTCTATACAGTATAATGGCCCAACATAGTGCTCCGTACAGTATAATGGCCCCATATAGCACTCTATACAGTATAATAGCCCCATATAGTGCTCCATACAGTATAATGGCCTCATATAGTGCTCGGTACAGTATAATGGCCCCATATAGTGCTCTGTACAGTATAATGGCCCCATATAGTGCTCTATACAGTATAATAGCCCCATATAGTGCGCCATATAGTATAATGGCCCCAAATAGTGCTCCGTACAGTATAATGGCCCCACATAGTGCTCCGTACAGTATAATGGCCTCATATAGCGCTCTATACAGTATAATAGCCCCATATAGTGCTCCATACAGTATAATGGCCTCATATAGTGCTCCGTACAGTATAATGGCCCCATATAGTGCTCTATACAGTATAATAGCCCCATATAGTGCTCCATACAGTATAATGGCCTCATATAGTGCACCGTGCAGTATAATGGCCCCATATAGCGCTCTATACAGTATAATAGCCCCATATAGTGCTCCATACAGTATAATGGCCTCATATAGTGCACCGTGCAGTATAATGGCCCCACATCATGCTCCGTACAGTATAATGGCCTCATATAGTGCTCCGTACAGTATAATGGCCCCATATAGTGCTCTATACAGTATAATAGCCCCATATACTGCTCCGTACAGTATAATGGCCCCACATAGTGTTCCGTACAGTATAATGGCCTCATGTAGTGCTCCGTACAGTATAATGGCCCCATATAGTGCTCCATACAGAATAATGGCCCCATATAGTGCTCCATACAGTATAATGGCCCCATATAGTGCTCCGTACAGTATAATTGCCCCATATAGTGCTCTGTACAGTATAATGGCCTCATATAGCACTCTATACAGTATAATAGCCCCATATAGTGCTCCATACAGTATAATGGCCTCATATAGTGCCCCGTACAGTATAATGACCCCATATAGTGCTCCGTACAGTATAATGGCCTCATATAGTGCTCTATACAGTATAATAGCCCCATATAGTGCTCCATACAGTATAATGGCCTCATATAGTGCTCTGTACAGTATAATGGCCCCACATAGTGCTCCGTACAGTATAATGGCCCCATATAGTGCTCCGTACAGTATAATGGCCCCACATAGTGCCCCGTACAGTATAATGGCTCCACATAGTCCTCCATACAGTATAATGGCCTCATATAGTGCACCGTACAGTATAATGGCCACACATCGTGCTCCATACAGTATAATGGCCTCATATAGTGCTCCGTACAGTATAATGGCCCCATATAGTGCTCTATACAGTATAATATTCCCATATAGTTCTCCGTACAGTATAATGGCCCCACATAGTGCTCCGTACAGTATAATGGCCTCATATAGTGCTCCGTACAGTATAATGGCCCCACATCATGCTCCGTACAGTATAATGGCCCCATATAGTGCTCCGTACAGTATAATGGCCCCATATAGTGCTCCATACAGTATAATGTCTCCACATAGTCCTCCATACAGTATAATGGCCCCATATAGTGCTCCGTACAGTATAATGGCCCCATATAGTGCTCCGTACAGTATAATGGCCCCACATAGTGCTCCGTACAGTATAATGGCCCCACATAGTCCTCCATACAGTATAATGGCCCCATATAGTGCTCCGTACAGTATAATGGCCCCATATAGTGCTCCGTACAGTATAATGGCCCCACATAGTGCTCCGTACAGTATAATGGCCCCACATAGTGCTCCACACAGTATAATGGACTTCTCCTATGCTAGGCTATATATCTCTGGTTGTTGGTTGGGTGGCAAATGTTTATATTTTACTAACTCCTTAATTTGTTTTTTTTTGTTGTTTTCCTCCCCTTTTTGCAGGAGCCATAACTTTTTTCCACATGGCGATGACTTGTTTTTTTTAAGTTTTATGATCTGAACAGCGCCATTCATTTTACTATTATTATATTGAAAATTGTGGGGAAAAATTCCAAGTGAGAAGAAATGATAAAAAATAAAGCACATTCCCTCCATTTGTTCTGGCATTTTTGTTTTTACGGTGTTCGTAGTCTGGTTAGAACGATCCGGTGACACAAATCTAGATGCGGCGATGGCGATATACTTATATAGTGTTTTTTAAGTATGGTAAGTAAGAAAAACACCAGAACTTCGTAAAAGAAAGAGATCTTCGACTATTTGTAACCGTGCGAGGACTTGTTTTTTTTTTGCAGAGTGAGCTGACGTTTTCACGGATACCATTTTGGATATTTAGATCGCTTTTTTATTTAATTTTTTTTGAGCCAATGTGGAGAAAATGCTGCGGTTGAATTTTTACCTGTTTACTGATCTTACTATACAGGTTAATCAACGTTGTTTTCATAGATTAGACTTTAATGGACGCGGCGTCTCATCAGTGCTCCGTGATCTCATCAGTGCTTCGCCATCTCATCAGTGCTCCGCCGTCTCATCAGTGCTCCGCCGTCTCATCAGTGCTCCGCCGTCTCATCAGTGCTCCGCCGTCTCATCAGTGCTCCGCCGTCTCATCAGTGTTCCGCCGTCTCATCAGTGCTCCGTGATCTCATCAGTGCTCCGCCGTCTCATCAGTGCTCCGCCGTCTCATCAGTGCTCCGCCGTCTCATCAGTGCTTCGCCGTCTCATCAGTGCTCCGTGATCTCATCAGTGCTCCACGATCTCATCAGTGCTCCGCGGTCTCATCAGTGCTCCGTGATCTCATCAGTGCTCCGCCATCTCATCAGTGCTCCATGATCTCATCAGTGCTCCGCCATCTCATCAGTGCTCCGCCATCTCATCAGTGCTCCGCCATCTCATCAGTGCTCTGCCATCTCATCAGTGCTCTGCCATCTCATCAGTGCTCCGTGATCTCATCAGTGCTCCACCATCTCATCAGTGCTCCGCCATCTCATCAGTGCTCCGCCATCTCATCAGTGCTCCGCCATCTCATCAGTGCTCTGCCATCTCATCAGTGCTCCGCCATCTCATCAGTGCTCCGTGATCTCATCAGTGCTCCGCCATCTCATCAGTGCTCCGCCATCTCATCAGTGCTCCGCCATCTCATCAGTGCTCCGCCATCTCATCAGTGCTCCGCCATCTCATCAGTGCTCCGCGATCTCATCAGTGCTCCGCCATCTCATCAGTGCTCCGTGATCTCATCAGTGCTCCACCATCTCATCAGTGCTCCGCCATCTCATCAGTGCTCCGCCATCTCATCAGTGCTCCGCCATCTCATCAGTGCTCCACCATCTCATCAGTGCTCCGCCATCTCATCAGTGCTCCGCCATCTCATCAGTGCTCCGCCATCTCATCAGTGCTCCGTGATCTCATCAGTGCTCCGCCATCTCATCAGTGCTCCGCGATCTCATCAGTGCTCCGCCATCTCATCAGTGCTCCGCGATCTCATCAGTGCTCCGCCATCTCATCAGTGCTCCGCCATCTCTTCAGTGCTCCGTGATCTCATCAGTGCTCCGCGATCTCATCAGTGCTCCGCGATCTCATCAGTGCTCCGCGATCTCATTGCGCAGGGGTGAGAAGTGCCAGAACGGTTGCGTGATGCCATTGCTATGTAAATGTTGCTGTAAGAGATTGACAGCTGCATTTACCCGGTTAGACAGTGTGTGATACGATATGTACTATTCTGGTGTTTTTGTTACAATGTGTCAGTACAGATTCTAAATTGTTTCCCTTCACTGTAGCAAATCCTTAGTTGTGCGAAATATTAAGTCTGGATGGGTTTTCTCCCATTCACTGGCAGCAAGCAGATGAGGACTCTAAACTCAGACTGCATGAGAAAGTTTTGGCACTTTATCCTCATTGGTCCACAGGACTTGTTCCCAAAATGCATCAGAATTGTTTAGATGTTCTGATGCATTTTGGGAACAAGTCCTGTGGACCAATGAGAATAAAGTGCCAAAACTTTCTCATGCAGTCTGAGTTTAGAGTCCTCATCTGCTTGCTTCCAGTGAATGGGAGAAAACCCATCCAGACTTAATATTTCGCACAACTAAGGATTTGTTACAGTGAGGGGAAACAATTTAGAATCTGTACTGACACATTGTAACAAAAACACCAAAACAGTACATATCGTATCACACCGATCGCCACTGTCTAACCGGGTAAATGCAGCTGTCAATCTCTTACAGCAACATTTCTGACCCTGAATTTTATGGTGAGGATGCAGGAGAGGTTTTCTTCTGATGACTCTTCGATGAAGGCCATATTTGTGCAGGTGTCTCTGAACAGTAGAGCAATGTGCCACAGCTCCAGAGTCTGCTGAATCTCTCTGAAGGTCTTTTGCAGTCAAGTGGGGGCTCTGATTTGCCTCTCTAGTAATCCTACGAGCAGCTCTCACTGAAATTATTCTTGATCTTCCAGACCTTATCTTGAGCTCCACTGTTCCTGTTAACGGCCATTTCTTAAATACATTTTGAACTGAAGAAAGGGTAACTTGAAAACAGTTTGCTATTTTCTTATAGCCTCCTCCTGCTTTGTGGCCTCCACCATTTTCATTTTCAGAGTGCTCGGCAGCTGCTTAGAAGAACCCATAGCTGCTGGTGTTTGGCACAAAGTTAGAGGAGGCTTGGTTTTTAGAAAGCTGGGCAATATGCATCTCCTGGCCTTTCCTAAAGATGATAGCTAAGGAGCCATTACTCTAACAGGCTAATTAAGGTCTGAAACCTTGGTCAAAGTTATCGGAGCACACAAATCTCCATGGGTGCCCAAAATTTTGCATCGGCCCATTTTCCTTTTTGTAATTGTAAAAATGACATATATATATATATATATATATATATATATATATATATATATAGCCTAAAATATACAGGATATGTTTCATCTGTAACTTTAGGCCTTTTAGATCATTTCATCTTCATCTTGCTTTACTGTTCACAGTAATTTTGACCAGGGGCGCCCAGACTTTTACATGCCACAGTATATACCCAGCTGGGGTATATTCCCTTTATGGGAACGCTGGTTGTCTGCTTTATTACTTGATATTCGGAGGACATGCCTGAATTTCCAGACTCCGGAGTCGGGCAGGTGGGAGGCTGCGCTGCCGGAGAACAGAGGCGTTCTGTAGTGCCGGCGGCGTCCATGGTGGGACATGAGGCGAGTGGGTAATTTGCGCTGTGGTTGAGGTTTCTGCGGCGTGGTGGACAAGTGCTCTGACCAGGTTATGGTCACATTATGTAACTCTGCCTAATAGGGGAAACAGGGAAAATGTAATCTGGGGAAGAAGAGGAGAAGGAGGCCTGCAGAATATGTCAATCAGAGCAATGATCTGCATGTCGTAATAGTCTGCAGAACATATAATATCTGGGTGGAGGTAGAGCGGTCAGAGTAACGATCTGCTGCTCTCGGAGGTCGGTGGTGTAATAGTCTGCAGTATATATATAATATTGTGGGAACAGAGCAATGATCTGCAGCGCGGGGGTCAGCCGTGTAATAACTGATGGGAATCTTTTCCATGTGTCGATCAGTGCAGCTCATGCCCTGGCTGCAGCAGGGGTTAAGTTGAGTATCTGGAGTAACAATAAGCCCCATGTGGTTCCCCTTTGTTGCATGCAGAGCCCCCCTCTCCCCTCCAGCAATCGGAGTGAGGAGGGGGCCCATCCTGAGACCATGAGGACATTAGTGATCCTTACAGGAGAGCTGTTTGCTTAACTCCATCTCTAAGCTGGATTCTATATACTCTGAGCAAACACGGCCTGAAGTGGAGGAGCCCCCCAGGACCCTCCGGGAGCGTCCGCAGCCAACAAAAATGTTTCCTTACAATCAAGTCACTTATACCGTATAATGTCCCAGCGCTCAGTCTATTAATATAATGACAATGGCCACGATCCAACAAGTGAGCTCGAATAATACCGCTATCCAGGATACAGTCCCCGACCCCAAGAGAAGAATCGTCTGTGCCATAATGCTATACAGTCATATGTAAAAGTTTGGGCACCCCTATTAATGTTAACCTTTTTTCTTTATAACAATTTTGGTTTTTTGCAACAGCTATTTCAGTTTCATATATCTAATAACTGATGGACTCAGTTATACTTCTGGATTCAAATGAGGTTTATTGTACTAACAGAAAATGTGCAATCTGCATTTTAACAAAATTTGACGGGTGCAAAAGTATGGGCACCCTTATCATTTTCTTGATTTGAACACTCCTAACTACTTTTTACTGACTTCCTGAAGCACTAAATTGGTTTTGTAACCTCATTGAGCTTTGAACTTCATAGCCAGGTGTATCAAATCATGAGAAAAGGTATTTAAGGTGGCCACTTGCAAGTAGTTCTCCTATTTGATGCTCCTATGAAGAGTGGCATCATGGGCTCCTCACAACAACTCTCAAATGATCTGAAAACAAAGATTATTCAACATAGCTTTTCAGGGGAAGGATACAAAAAGTTGTCTCAGAGATTTAACCTGTCAGTTTCCACTGTGAGGAACATAGTAAGGAAATGGAAGAACACAGGTACAGTTCTTGTTAAGCCCAGAAGTGGCAGGCCAAGAAAAATATCAGAAAGGCAGAGAAGAAGAATGGTGAGAACAGTCAAGGACAATCCACAGACCACCTCCAAAGACCGGCAGCATCACCTTGCTGCAGATGGTGTCACTGTGCATCGGTCAACAATACAGCGCACTTTGCACAAGGAGAAGCTGTATGGGAGAGTGATGCGAAAGAAGCCATTTCTGCAAGCACGCCACAAACAGAGTCGCCTGAGGTATGCAAAAGCACATTTGGACAAGCCAGTTACATTTTGGAAGAAGGTCCTGTGGACTGATGAAACAAAGATTGAGTTGTTTGGTCATACAAAAAGGCGTTATGCATGGAGGTTAAAAAACACAGCATTCCAAGAAAAACACTTGCTACCCACAGTAAAATTTGGTGGAGGTTCCATCATGCTTTGGGGCTGTGTGGCCAATGCCGGCACCGGGAATCTTGTTAAAGTTGAGGGTCGCATGGATTCAACTCAGTATCAGCAGATTCTTGACAATAATGTTCAAGAATCAGTGACGAAGTTGAAGTTACGCAGGGGATGGATATTTCAGCAAGACAATGATCCAAAACACCGCTCCAAATCTACTCAGGCATTCATGCAGAGGAACAATTACAATGTTCTGGAATGGCCATCCCAGTCCCCAGACCTGAATATCATTGAACATCTGTGGGATGATTTGAAGCGGGCTGTCCATGCTCGGCGACCATCAAACTTAACTGAACTGGAATTGTTTTGTTAACAGGAATGGTCACAAATACCTTCATCCAGGATCCAGGAACTCATTAATAGCTACAGGAAGCGACTAGAGGCTGTTATTTCTGCAAAAGGAGGATCTACGAAATATTAATGTCACTTTTATGTTGAGGTGCCCATACTTTTGCACCGGTCAAATTTTGTTAAAATGCAGATTGCACATTTTCAGTTAGTACAATAAACCTCATTTGAATCCAGAAATATAACTGAGTGCATCAGTTATTAGATATATGAAACTGAAATAGCTGTTGCAAAAACCAAAATTGTTATAAAGAAAAAAGTTAACATTAATAGGGGTGCCCAAACTTTAACATATGACTGTATATCACATTACTTATCACTCCCATCATGACACACAGGAAATCATAATCTATCTATCTATTACTGCCCCTATGTACAAGAATATAACTACTATAATACTGCCCCCTATGTACAAGAATATAACTACTATAATACTGCTCCTATATACAAGAATATAACTACTATAATACTGCTCCTATGTACAAGAATATAACTATTATAATACTGCCCCTTATGTTCAAGAATATAACTACTATAATACTGCTCCTATGTACAAGAATATAACTACTATAATACTGCCCCTTATGTTCAAGAATATAACTACTATAATGCTGCCCTATGTACAAGAATATTACTACTATAATACTGCTCCTATATACAAGAATATAACTACTATAATACTGCTCATATATACAAGAATATAACTACTATAATACTGCCCCTATATACAAGAATATAACTACTATAATACTGCCCTCTATATACAAGAATATAACTATTATAATACTGCTCCTATGTACAAGAATATAACTACTATAATACTGCTGCTATGTACAAGAATATAACTACTATAATACTGCCCCTATGTACAAGAATATAACTACTATAATACTGCCCCTATGTACAAGAATATAACTACTATAATACTGCTCCTATATACAAGAATATAACTACTATAATACTGCTCATATATACAAGAATATAACTACTATAATACTGCCCCTATGTACAAGAATAAAACTACTATAATACTGCCCTCTATATACAAGAATATAACTACTATAATACTGCTGCTATGTACAAGAATATAACTACTATAATACTGCCCCTATGTACAAGAATATAACTACTATAATACTGCCCCTATGTACAAGAATATAACTACTATGATACTGCTGCTATGTACAAGAATATAACTACTATAATACTGCCCCTATGTACAAGAATATAACTACTATAATACTGCCCCTATGTACAAGAATATAACTACTATAATACTGCTCCTATATACAAGAATATAACTACTATAATACTGCCCCTATATACAAGAATATAACTACTATAATACTGCCCTCTATATACAAGAATATAACTATTATAATACTGTTCCTATATACAAGAATATAACTACTATAATACTGCTCCTATGTACAAGAATATAACTACTATAATACTGCCCTCTATATACAAGAATATAACTATTATAATACTGCTCCTATGTACAAGAATATAACTACTATAATGCTGTTCCTATATACAAGAATATAACTACTATAATACTGCTCCTATGTACAAGAATATAACTACTATAATACTGCCCTCTATATACAAGAATATAACTACTATAATACTGCTCCTATGTACAAGAATATAACTACTATAATACTGCCCTCTATATACAAGAATATAACTACTATAATACTGCTCCTATGTACAAGAATATAACTACTATAATACTGCTCCTATGTACAAGAATATAACTACTATAATACTGCCCCCTATATACAAGAATATAACTACTATAATACTGCCCTCTATATACAAGAATATAACTACTATAATACTGCTCCTATGTACAAGAATATAACTAATATAATACTGCCCCTACATACTTGAATATATCTACTATAATACTGCTCCTATGTACAAGAATATAACTACTATAATACTGCCCTCTATATACAAGAATATATCTACTATAATACTGCTCCCTATGTACAAGAATATAACTACTATAATACTGCTCCTATGTGCAAGAATATAACTACTATAATACTGCTCCTATGTACAAGAATATAACTACTATAATACTGCTCCTATATACAAGAATATAACTACTATAATACTGCCTCCTAGCTGTGAGGTTGTGTGTCAATGGTTCTCCTGATTTCTGGAGCAAGCCCGGGGAGGGGCCACCCTGGGCGGGGAAGCTCCCCTGGCAAGGCCCAGGCTTCCCGGCCTACACTGGGACTAGCCTCCCAGGCTTCTAATGGGAATGTTAATCCCAAAGCCGCTGTGAGTCCAGTGAATGCAGCGAGTCAAAGCTGCAGCAGTTCGGTGAAGGAGGAAAAGGTTGTGACTAAAGTTTTGGGAGGAAAACCTTCTCCAGTTCCAGGAAAGAAACAAGAAGGAAAAGTGTTGGTGAGTGATGGAATCCAGCTGAATGTGAAGTCTTGTAGCTCCCCAGTCAGTAAGCAGCTCCTGCCAGGTGCACAGGTGAGATCGGCCCCAGCTGTGCAGATCACCTCTCCTGCTTCCAGGCAGAGACGGACGTCTTTGGAAAGGCAGACAATGCAGGAGAACCTACAGCAGCATGGCAGTATGGCGCGGTCAGGACGCACACGGTCACAGTCAGGTGGCAGCGATAAACCTGCTGCGGAGCCTGCATCCAGCCAAGGGGCCACAAAACCATCCGTGGTGGACCCGCACAAGACTGTCTTCAAAACCCCTGTACCCGTGGTCAAGACCAATCCTGTGGAGCCGGCGCGTGCACCCGAGCTGCAGCTAGCGGATGAGATACCGGGACTTGTCCGAAAACTGGGTGAGTTACAGCAGCAAAAAAAAGCGCTGCAAATGGAGGTAGACTTCATCTATAGTCTAAAGACCACTAATCCTGCCAGTAATGACGCGTATGACCTGAGACTGAACACACTGGGTGTACAGCTGGCGAGTGTTGTGCAGGACACTGAGTCTGTGCTGGAGAGCATGGGGCCCCTGGCAGAGACCTACAGGAACCGCGAGCGGTTCACCTCCTATAAGCAGGACTGTGCTGTAGAGGCCAGGACCCCTGATGTTCAGGACGGGACCCCCCAGCAGCGGACACGGCCAGTGTTACAGGCTGCCCGCTTCTGCTTCCAGGAGGGAAAACAACTGCAGCAGCTCAGTGTGAACAGGAGCATGCACTTCAGACTCCAGCAGAGGCACCACAGGTCCCAGAATGCCCCACACAGGAGCAGGACAGTATATGTGAGACTGTTTGTGCTGATGAGACAGCCGAGTGTGAACAGGAGCACACACTGCAGACTCCAGCAGAGGCACCACAGGTCCCAGAATGCCCCACACAGGAGCAGGACAGTGTATGTGAGACTGTTTGTGCTGATGAGACAGCCGAGTGTGAACAGGAGCACACACTGCAGACTCCAGCAGAGGCACCACAGGTCCCAGAATGCCCCACACAGGAGCAGGACAGTGTTTGTGAGACTGTTTGTGCTGATGAGGCTGAGGCTGAAGCACAGACTGTGGCTGGTGATGCTGTGCCCATGGGGTCGGGGGTTGGAGGGGTTTCACATTCTGTAATGGACGTCGCACTGTCTGATAATGATGCTGCTCATGATAATGTGCATGATATGTGTGACTATCCCCCTTTGCCATCCAGTCCACAAGGTGTGACAGCCCCCCCTGCTGCAGGCCCTCTCCCTGTCAGTCAGCCCAGTGTGACCCGGCAGGTGCCCCCCAGGAATGCCTGGAGCCGCGGCGCCCCATCCTTCACTTCCAGCGCCAGGTATACCGGCCAGACATTCAAACGCATTAATGTGGTGCGGTTTAAACACATAGGTGCCAAGGAGGATCTGCCACAACGCAGGTATGTGGTGAGAGAGCTGCTCTGCGGCCAGATGGGGTTTGTGGCAAATGAGATACTGGCAGTGTCTAATCTTCAGGACAGGCAGGGCTACGAGGTCGGCTTCAAGCTCATGTCTGACCTGGACAGATTCTGGGCTAATTACCCCAAGTTCAGAGATGCTGAGGGCTGGAATAAGTTTGTGTTGGTTCCTATCTCCAGGCCGGACACTGTCACAGTGAATATCACCTTCTGGAATGAGGCCGTTCCTCCACAGGACATCGAGGTGTGGCTCCGGAGACACTGTGACCTCGTCTCTGGACTCACCAAGGTCAGAGATGAGGATTGTATCTGGACAATGGGGTGGCGGGTCTCGGTGAAACTGAGGCAATGTAATAACATCACTGCCCACTTACCCAACTCCTTCTTCATTGGGAGGGAGAAGGGAAGGTGTTATTATCCCGGGCAACCCAGAAAGTGCTTCAAATGTGGTGGGAAAGGTCATCTGGCTAACGCCTGTACTGTGGTGAAGTGCAGTCTGTGTGGGGCAATCGGCCATGTCGCTGCAGACTGCCGGGACGTCAGGTGCAACCTCTGTGGTAGGATGGGCCACCCTCACAGGGACTGTCCAGACGCCTGGCACAACATCTGCAGAGTCTTCCCTGATGAGTTAGTGATGGCAGGGGCAGAGGCTCAGGAGGATGAGGATGTGGTGGCAGGGACACATGAGGAGGAGGATTTAATGTCACGAGAGATGTTGACCAGCTCAGATGCCCACCAGGAGTCCACTCAGGCAGCACCAGAGAAGCAGGGTGCAGAGAGGAACATGGAGGTCGTCCATCAGGTCCAGCAGCCTCAGATACCCCCCCTTCAGCATCGCTGTCTGTATCTGATGACTGGAACATTAATCACAATAAAAGGAAGAAAAAGAACAAATCCTCCCGTAAACCTGAGGCAGAATATGACACTGGTCAGATTGCTAGTAAGAAGGTTCACAATTCTGCAGGAGTGATGGTCGTGTCCAACAAGTATGGAATTTTATTTGACTCCAATGGTGACGATTATGAGGAAGAGTTGAGGAAAGTTGATGCTGAGTGTGACAGGGACATAGAGGACCATCCCCCGCCAAAGTGGAAGCCCTTATCTGTGGACCCTCAGATACAGTCATGGCCAAAAGTTTTGAGAATGACACAAATATCAATTTTTACAAAGTCTACTGCTTCATTTTTTCTAATGGCAATTTGCATATACTCCAGAATGTTATAAAGAGTGATCAGCTTAACAGCAATTACTTGCAAAGTCAATATTTGCCTAGAAAATTAACTTTATCCCCCAAAGCACATTTCAACATCATTGCAGCCCTGCCTTAAAAGGACCAGCTAACATCGTTTCAGTGATTGCTCCATTAACACAGGTGTGGGTGTTGATGAGGACAGGGCTGGAGATCAATCTGTCATGATTAAGTAAGAATGACACCACTGGACACTTTAAAAGGAGGCTGGTGCTTGGCATCATTGTTTCTCTTCTGTTAACCATGGTTATCTCTAAAGAAACACGTGCAGTCATCATTGCACTGCACAAAAATGGCCTAACAGGGAAGAGTATCGCAGCTAGAAAGATTGCACCTCAGTCAACAATCTATCGCATCATCAAGAACTTCAAGGAGAGAGGTTCCCTTGTTGCCAAAAAGACTCCAGGGCACCCAAGAAAGACCAGCAAGCGCCAGGACCGTCTCTTAAAAGTGTTTCAGCTGCGGGATCGGGCTACCAGCAGTGCAGAGCTTGCTCAGGAATGGCAGCAGGCAGGTGTGAGTGCATCTGCACGCACTGTGAGGCGGAGACTCTTGGAGCAAGGCCTGGTCTCAAGGAGGGCAGCAAAGAAGCCACTTCTCTCCAGAAAAAACATCATGGACAGACTGATATTCTGCAAGAGGTACAGGGAGTGGACTGCTGAGGACTGGGGTAAAGTCATTTTCTCTGATGAATCCCCTTTTCGATTGTTTGGGACATCTGGAAAACGGCTTATTCGGAGAAGACCAGGTGAGCGCTACCACCAGTCTTGTCTCATGCCAACTGTCAAGCATCCTGAAACCATTTATGTGTGGGGTTGCTTCTCAGCCAAGGGAATGGGCTCTCTCTCAGTCTTGCCTAAAAACACAGCCATGAATAAAGAATGGCACCAGAATGTCCTCCAAGAGCAACTTCTCCCAACCGTCCAAGAGCAGTTTGGCAATCAACAATGCCTTTTTCAACATGATGGAGCACCTTGCCATAAAGCAAAGGTGATAACTAAATGGCTCAGGGAGCAAAACAGAGATTTTGGGACCATGGCCTGGAAACTCCCCAGATCTTAATCCCATTGAGAACTTGTGGTCAATCATCAAGAGACGGGTGGACAAACAAAAACCTTCAAATTCAGACAAAATAAAAGCATTGATTTTGCAAGAATGGACTGCTATCAGTCAGGGTTTGATCCAGAAGTTGATTGAGAGCATGCCAGGGAGAATTGCTGAGGTCCTGAAGAAGAAGGGTCAACACTGCAAATATTGACTTGCTGCATTAACTCATTCTAACTGTCAATATAACCTTTTGTTACTCATAATATTGTTGCAATTATATTTCTGTATGTGATAAAAACATCTGACAAACACACATAAAAACCAGAGGCCAGCAGATCATGTGAAAATATAATATTTGTCTCATTCTCAAAACTTTTGGCCATGACTGTAGAGTCTGACATAGACACCAGTGGTGGACAGAACATCTCTGACTCATGATGATGGCTGTTACTCTGCTCCTTCTATATTGTGCTGTGATGGCGGGGTTCTCATTGACAGTGACCTCGAGCAATGTGAATAGCATTAAGCTGAGGAGAACTAGACACGCGGTGTATGAACATCTCAAATATCTGGACACAGATGTCATCTTCCTGCAGGAGACACGACTGACATCTCTGGGGCTTATGAGAGAGGCTGAGAGGGAATTGCGGTCCGGTCCTTCTTTCTGGTCACTGGCTGTGGAGCCTTACGCCGGGGTCGCTGTCCTGTTTAACACCAATGATGTGACTGTGCATAGGATGACGGAGGTGGTCATGGGAAGATGTCTGGTCCTGGAAGACACTATCCACGGGAGGCGACTCCGGCTTATTAACATCTATGGGCCACAGACAGTGACTGACAGGATCCAGCTGTTTAACGACGTCAAGCCTTACTTCTTCACTTCTCTTCCAGTGGTGATGGCGGGGGACTTTAATGCCATAATGACATCAGGTGACAGCTCCTCAGGCAGGGCAGTGACCAGGGACGGTAAGGTCCTACATAACGTCATAATGCAGGCAGGATTGACCGACGTTTTCACACAGGGTGGGCGACAGCCAAAATTCACATATTCATGTTCCAACAGGAGCAGTAGAATAGATTTTGCTTTTGTCAGTCCTACTGAGGCTGTCGGCGCCCTGAGTGAGAAGGTCGTCCCTTACTCTGATCACCTCGCCTTGTGCTTCTCTTTGGGGACCTCTAACCGTCCGGACATTGGTAGAGGGTTGTGGAAGCTCAATTCCAGTCTCCTGGATGATGCCTATGTTCAGAGCCGTGTTCACTCCCTTATCCAGCTTCATCTAGACAGGGTTGACTTCTATGACAACATGACCGACTGGTGGGAGAACGTCAAGGAGGATATCAGATCCCTCTTAAAGAGACTGTCAGTTAATAAAGGGAGGAATAAGTACAGCCAGTACCTAAAGCTGCGCAAAGAATTGGAGTCACTGTATTCAGCGGGCGGGGATGACAAAGTGAAGATCGACCGGCTGAAATCTGAGATAAAGCAGTATCAGTATAGCAGGTATACCTCCCTGGTTCTTGAACGGGATTATGGGTCCTTAGGGGCCCCTGATCCCTTTGAGAATTGCAGGGAGAGGGTGGCCAAAAAAATGGTCACGGGTCTCATTGACTCCCAGGGTGTATTGCAGGATTCACGGGAGGGTATCCTGGAGGTGGTGAGATCTTACTATGCTGACTTGCTTCAGAGAAAAGTTTTGGATAAAGATAAGATGACTCAATTCTTGGAGGCAACTCCAGTGCCTGATACTCATGATCTGGACTTTTCTCCTTTGACAGCAGAATTAACGGTGGAGGAAGTTAAGGAGGCTATTGATAAGTTATATCTGAAGAAGGCACCAGGTCCAGATGGTATAACGGCAGAATTTTATAAGAAATTCAGAGACCTCCTGGCTCCAATTCTCGTGGATGTGTATAGAAATTGTCTAGAAAATCACCTGATGCCTCCATCCATGAGAGTGTCCTCATTAATTCTGCTGTCTAAAGGTAAAGAGCCGAGCAACATCAAGAACTGGAGGCCGATTGCCCTCTTGAATGTGGACAGGAAGATTCTAGCAAAGATCCTATTTTCTAGATTAGTCTGTTTTTCCCCGGCACTGTTGGCAGGCTCTCAGTTTGGCACAGTAAAAGGTCGGAACATCTCTGGAGCAGTCATCTCGATACGAGAGATGTTTGAGAGATGTAAAGCTCTGCGTTGTGGGAGATATGTTGTTAGTCTGGACCAGGCTAAAGCCTTTGACAGGGTTGATCATGACTATCTGAGGGCCAGTTTGTCAAAGTACGGTATTCCGGGACAATTTGTAGATTGGCTGAAGATGTTGTACAGAGAGGCGGTGAGCTTTCCTCTGATTAATGGTTGGCAGGGTGACACTTTTGGAGTTGGGGCGGGGGTGAGACAGGGCTGCCCAATGAGTCCGCTCCTGTAGTTTTTGCCCTAGACCCGTTTCTGAGGTCACTGCAGGAGTGCGATTTTCAGGGGGTGCCGGTCCCCCACTGCCCGCCTCTGAATGTTGTTGCCTATGCAGACGATGTGACGCTGGTGATCTCCAATCCTCGTGAGGTGCAGATGTTATCTGCTTCCATCAGAAGCTACTCAGAGGCCTCCGGGTCTCTGGTCAACCTTGAAAAGAGTCAAGCTCTGTGGACATTAGCTACTGAGCCCAGCTTTGATGTGCCGCAGTTTTCCAAAGCCTCAACCCATATCAAGATCCTAGGGGTTAAATTTGGGAGGGATGATAATGCTACGCTAAATTGGGAGGAGAAATTGGAAACCGGAAATGCAAAGGTTCAGCGATGGAAGAACTGGAGGCTGACCTACAGAGAAAGGGTCACAATGTTGAAGACGTACCTGGTCCCGGTTTTCTTGTATGTCTCTGTCGCTTTCCCTTTTCCAGAATCTTTCTCAGCGAGGCTCTTCAGCCTGTTCTTCCAGCTCTTGTGGGGGAATAGGTTGAACCTAATAAAGAGGGGAATAATGTACCTACGGCGGAGAGAGGGTGGGCTGGATATGTTGAATCCAAGGGTTTTCTTTGACTCCTTGTCTCTAAAGGTGAATTTTGGGAACATGGATTCAAACAGTAGCTCCCTGTGGGTAAATAGTATCAGGTACTGGATATTGCCTTTTGCAGAATCTTGGGTGCGAGGCGGCAGTCTCAAGAGGAGGAGATGGACAGGTGACCACCTCCCCCAGTATCTGGACTATGGTCTGAAGTGTGTTAGGAGGTGGGGACTGGAGAAGTCTTACATTGACAGTAATACCAGAAGAGACCTGTATGCTCGTGTAAGTAGGAGTTTCTTCTACTCTCCACTGGCCCTGAGAGATTGTGTCACCACCACCCTGCAGGAAAGCCTTAGGTTCCTAAAGGGGAAACGACTACCTCCTAAACTGTTTGATGTCACTTGGCTTTCACTGCATAGTCGGCTCTTTGTCAGAGGGAACCTGAAACATCTGTGTGTCTCTGATCGGAATTGTCCCCTTGGTTGTCAGCAGGAGGAAACTATGGAGCACTTTATATGTGATTGCTGGGGAGGGAGGAAGATCTGGGAGGAAGTGTCAGCTAATCTAAAAATCCCCAGACTGCGGACCCTAAAGTATCCTGACATAATCTATGGTGTCCCCTCCACTGTTAGTGACATCAACAGAGAGACGATGTACATTATAATCAGTGTCATCAAATACTATCACTGGCACATGAGAACCCGGGTGTCACTACACAATGAGCAGTTCGATCACACCGCTGCCGCCAATCAGGTTATGTCAGAACTCCGGTGGATAAAATCACTGGAAGTTGGAAGGAGTCCAGGAAACATTACGTTATGGAGAAACGTAAAATTCAGTTAGAAAATATGATAATTTTTTTTTTTTTTTTCTAACTTTCTTTTTCCATCCCCAGGTGTGGACACTTTAATTTATTTATGAATATGATCTGATTATGTAGTGCTGTGTATATATTACCTAAGTGGTTTGTGTTTTGTATTACTGGATGATTTTTGTTTTATTATAATTGTATTTATGTTTTGTTTATAATAAAAATTGCCCCTATGTACAAGAATATAACTACTGTAATACTGCCCCCTATGTACAAGAATATAACTACTATAATACTGCTCCTATATACAAGAATATAACTGCTATAATACTGCTCCTATATACAAGAATATAACTGCTATAATACTGCTCCTATATACAAGAATATAACTACTATAATACTGCTCCTATGTACAAGAATATAACTACTATAATACTGCCCCTATGTACAAGAATATAACTACTATAATACTGCCCCTATGTATAAGAATATAACTACTAAAATACTGCCCCTATGTACAAGAATATAACTACTATAATACTGCTCCTATGTACAAGAATATAACTACTATAATACTGCCCCCTATGTACAAGAATATAACTACTATAATACTGCTCCTATATACAAGAATATAACTACTATAATACTGCCCCCTATGTACAAGAATATAACTACTATAATACTGCTCCTATATACAAGAATATAACTGCTATAATACTGCTCCTATATACAAGAATATAACTGCTATAATACTGCTCCTATGTACAAGAATATAACTACTATAATACTGCCCCTATGTACAAGAATATAACTACTATAATACTGCTCCTATATACAAGAATATAACTGCTATAATACTGCTCCTATATACAAGAATATAACTACTATAATACTGCTCCTATGTACAAGAATATAACTACTATAATACTGCCCCTATGTACAAGAATATAACTACTATAATACTGCTCCTATATACAAGAATATAACTGCTATAATACTGCTCCTATATACAAGAATATAACTACTATAATACTGCCCCTATGTACAAGAATATAACTACTATAATACTGCCTCCTAGCTGTGAGGTTGTGTGTTTGTAGCTCTCCTGATGTCTGGAGCAAGCCCAGGGGGAGGACACCCTGGGCGGGGTAACTCCCCAAGCAAGGCCCAGGCTTCCAGGCCTACACTTGGAAGTAACGCTCAAGTTGTGTCTAAGGCGGATGCAAGTCCCAAAGTTGTTTCTGATGGAAAGAAAGCTCAGAATGGAAGTAGCAGCAGCAGCAGCAGCAAGAAAGATGAAGCTGTGAAAGTGCAAAAAGTAACGGAACAAGGAAAAGCCATGGCTGTGGGTAAGAAAGTTCCAGTTAAGCAGTCGGCCAGCCAAGGCAAGCAGAGTGAAGGACAACTAGGAGAAATCCAGAAGAAATCTACTGGTGAGAAGCTGAATGGAGGAAAGCAGCCTGCAGCTCAGGAGGTGCCATCACCGGCTTCAGGTGTGCTGCTGATTCCCAGCAGACAGAGGAGAACCTCACTGGAGAGACAGACGCTCCAGGAGAACCTGCAGCAGAAGCATGTGGTGGCCAGCATGGCGAGCTCTGGGCGCACAAGGTCGCAGTCAGGTGGCAGCAGTAAAAGTGCTGTGGAGCCTGGAGCCACGAAACCAGCGGTGGTGAAAGTTAAGGAGACGTCTGGTTTCAAGCATCCAGGGACATTGCTGAAAGCAGGATCCCAGGAGGAGACGCCATGTGCACCTGAGCTTCAGGTCGCAGAGGAGATCCCAGGACTGGTCAAGAGGCTCGGTGAGTTACAGCAGCACAAAGACTTGCTGCAGAAGCAAATAGAAATGGGCTATAAGGTAAAGGCTGTAATCCTGGTGGGGATCACACCTTTTGTGATCAGACTCTGAACATGCTTGGTATACAGCTGGCAAAAGTGGTGACTGACATGGACTGTGTCCTAGAGAAGATGGGGCCCCTGGCAGAGACTTATAGGAACCAGGAACTGTTTATGTCACACAAGCAGGACTCTGCAGGTTCCAGCTCAGACATTGTCCCAGGTGGGACCCAGAAGCAGGTGCGGCCAGTGCTGCAGCCTGCAAGTTTCTGCTTCCAAAAGGGTCAAATACTGCAGCCGCAGCAGCATGTTATGCAGATTCCAGCAGGTGTACCACAAGTCTCAGAATGCCCAGCACAGCAGCCTGCAGAAGATTCCAAGCAGCAGCATGGACTGCACTTTCCAGCAGAGGGACTACAAGTCTCAGAATGCCAAGCACAACAGTTGGGCAGTGGACATGTGCCGGTCATTACTGATGGTGCCCAGCAGGGCTCTGATGCTGGGGATATCTGCACTGTATCTGGGGGGTCGGGGGCTTGGGGGAGCACAGTATCTTTGGTGGACGCTGCACAGTCTGATAATGACATTGATGCTGATGATAACAATGTGCATGATAATGTCTGTGATTTCCCCCTTTAATTTCAAGCACACAAGGTGTGGCTGCCCCTCCTGCTGCAGATCTTCACCCCGTCAGTCAACCCAATGTGACCCCGCACGGTCCCCCCAGTAATGCCTGGAGTCGTGGTGCTCCGTCCTTTACCTCTGGTACCAACTATACAGGCCATGCGTTTAAACGGAGAAACGTTGTGCGTTTCCGGCACAGAGGTGCCAAGGAGGACCTGCCAGACAGGAGGTTTGTCGTCAGGGAGCTCTTGTGCCACCAGATGGGGTTTGTGCCAGTCGGCATCCTGGCAGTGATTAATCTTCCAGACAGGCAGGGCTATGATGTCAGCTTTAAGCTCATGTCTGACCTGGACAGATTCTGGTCTAGTTTCCCCAAGTTTAGAGACTCGGAGGGCTGGAGTAAGTTCAGCTTTATTCCTATCTCTAAGCCAGATACTGTCACTGTAAGTGTCATCTTCTGGAATGAGTCTGTTCCCCCGCAGGACATTGTGGTGTGGCTCCGGAGGCATTGTGACCTGGTCTCTGACCTCACCAAAAGCAGAGACAGTGATGGGATCTGGACGGGAGGGTGGCGGGTTTTGGTGAAACTGCGCCAATGCAATAACATCACGGCCCATTTACCCAACTCCTTCTTTATTGGGAGGGAGAGGGGTGTGTGTTTCTATCCTGGGCAGCCTCGTAAGTGCTTTAAATGTGGCAAGGCAGGTCACCTGGCAAATACCTGTACTGTGGTGAAGTGCAGCCTGTGTGGGGAGGTCGGCCATCTAGCTGCAGACTGCCAGAACATCAGGTGCAACCTCTGTGGGAAGATCGGTCACCCTCACAGGGACTGTCCAGACGCCTGGCACAATATCTGTAAGGACTTTCCTGACGAGGACTTGGTGGCAGGGGCAGAGATTCTGGAGGAGGCAGCTTTACTGTCAGGGGAAATACTGACCAGACCAGAGGTCCACCAGGGGTCTACTCAGCTAACACCAGAGCAGCAGGGTTCAGAGAGAGAACAGGGGAGTATGGAGGTTGTACCTCAGGGGCAGCGGTCACAGGAAGGCATTACTTCAGTGCTACCATCTGTGTCTGAAGAGTATAGCAATAATCAGAAAAGGAAGAAAAAGGACAAGGCCTCCCGTAAACCTGAGGAGTATGACACTGGCCAAGGAGCCGGGAAGAAATTCCACAGTTCTGCAGGTGTAATGGTCGTATCTAACAGGTTTGATGTTCTGTCGGAGTCTGACGGCGATTTTGAAGATGACCTTAAAAGAATTGACGCAGAGTGTGATAGGGACGTAGAGGACTGTCCTCCGCCAAAGCGGAAGCCCTTACCTGAGGGCACTCGGGTAGAGTCTGAGATGGAGACCGGTGGTGAACAGAATAACTCCGACTCAGATCTGTGACGCTGTCACCTAGATAATGTCCAAACTCAGATAGGGAAAATCATTAGGAGAAATTAGGAAATGTTAAGATAGAGAAGGATGAGTCACTGGGTAGGAACATGATGAGCTCTGTTTGCAAAGTGTTTTTTTTTTTTTTTTCTCTCCTCAAACTACGAGTATGGACTCTAAGTTAATTTGATATGTATAAACTGGATATGTAATGAATGTATGTACAATCCTAGTGAATTCAGTTTTGTATTATTGGAGGAATGTTATTTGGATTTGTTTGGTTTTTACAATAAAAATTGCCCCTATGTATAAGAATATAACTACTAAAATACTGCCCCTATGTACAAGAATATAACTACTATAATACTGCTCCTATGTACAAGAATATAACTACTATAATACTGCTCCCTATGTACAAGAATATAACTACTAAAATACTGCTCCTATGTACAAGAATATAACTACTATAATACTGCTCCTATTTACAAGAATATAACTACTATAATACTGCCCCTATGTACAAGAATATAACTACTATAATACTGTCCCCTATATACAAGAATATACCTACTATAATACTGCTCCTATGTACAAGAATATAACTACTATAATACTGCTCCTATGTACAAGAATATAACTACTATAATACTGCTCCCTATGTACATGAATATAACTACTATAATACTGCCCCTATGTACAAGAATATAACTACTATAATACTGCTCCTATGTACAAGAATATAACTACTATAATACTGCTCCTATATACAAGAATATACCTACTATAATACTGCTCCTATGTACAAGAATATAACTACTATAATACTGCTCCTATGTTCAAGAATATAACTACTATAATACTGCTCCTATGTACAAGAATATAACTACTATAATACTGCCCCTATGTACAAGAATATAACTACTATAATACTGCTCCTATGTACAAGAATATAACTACTATAATACTGCTCCTATGTACAAGAATATTACTACTATAATACTGCTCCTATGTACAAGAATATAACTACTATAATACTGCCCCTATGTACAAGAATATAACTACTATAATACTGCTCCTATGTACAAGAATATAACTACTATAATACTGCTCCTATGTACAAGAATATAACTACTATAATACTGCCTCTATGTAAAAGAATATAACTACTATAATACTACTCCTATGTACAAGAATATAACTACTATAATACTGCTCCTATTTACAAGAACATAACTACTATAATACTGCTCCTATGTACAAGAATATAACTACTATAATACTGCTCCTATGTACAAGAATATAACTACTATAATACTGCCTCTATATACAAGAATATAACTACTATAATACTGCTCCTATGTACAAGAATATAACTACTATAATACTGCTCCTATGTACAAGAATATAACTACTATAATACTGCTCCTATATACAAGAATATACCTACTATAATACTGCTCCTATGTACAAGAATATAACTACTATAATACTGCTCCTATGTTCAAGAATATAACTACTATAATACTGCTCCTATGTACAAGAATATAACTACTATAATACTGCCCCTATGTACAAGAATATAACTACTATAATACTGCTCCTATGTACAAGAATATAACTACTATAATACTGCTCCTATGTACAAGAATATTACTACTATAATACTGCTCCTATGTACAAGAATATAACTACTATAATACTGCCCCTATGTACAAGAATATAACTACTATAATACTGCTCCTATGTACAAGAATATAACTACTATAATACTGCTCCTATGTACAAGAATATAACTACTATAATACTGCCTCTATGTAAAAGAATATAACTACTATAATACTGCTCCTATGTACAAGAATATAACTACTATAATACTGCCCCTATTTACAAGAACATAACTACTATAATACTGCTCCTATGTACAAGAATATAACTACTATAATACTGCTCCTATGTACAAGAATATAACTACTATAATACTGCCTCTATATACAAGAATATAACTACTATAATACTGCTCCTATGTACAAGAATATAACTACTATAATACTGCTCCTATGTACAAGAATATAACTACTATAATACTGCCCCTATTTACAAGAATATAACTACTATAATACTGCTCCTATGTACAAGAATATAACTACTATAATACTGCTCCTATGTACAAGAATATAACTACTATAATACTGCTCCTATGTACAAGAATACAACTACTATAATACTGCTCCAATGTACAAGAATATACCATATTTTTCGGACTGTAAGACGCACCGGACCATAAGACGCACCCCTATTTTCAGAAGGAAAATAGGGAAAAAAATAATAATGTGTCAAATGGGGGTCCGTCTTACAGTCCGAATTCAGCTTACCTGGGAAGGGATCCGGCACAGGTGGAGAAGTAGTCACAGGGGTCAATCAATGGTCCAGGCTTGTGCGGTGGCAGCGGCTCTGTGCTGGGGCAGCTGCACTGGGGCTGGGGTGGGTGGGCTGTGCATGGGCAGCTGTGGCAGGGGCAGGTGTGGCACGGGCAGGTGTGCTGGGGCAGGAGGGCAGGGGCAGCTGTGCTGGGGCAGCTGTGGCAGGGGCAGCTGTGCTGGGGCAGGGGCAGCTGTGGCAGGGGCAGCTGTGCTGGGGCAGGGGCAGCTGTGGCAGGGGCAGCTGTGCTGGGGCAGGTGGGCAGGGGCAGCTGTGCAGGGGCAGCTGTGGCAGTGGCAGCTGTGCTGGGGCAGGGGCAGGTGGGCAGTGGCAGCTGTGCTGGGGCAGCTGTGGCAGGGACAGGTGGGCTCTGCGGTGGTGGCAGTGGGCGGCGCTCTGCGGTGCGGTGGTGGCAGCGGGCTGTGCTCCGGTGCAGGGGCGGCGGCTCCGCCGGCGTTTCTTCGCAGCCCGGCGGCCACCGCAGTTCCCTTGCTGGGCGCCGCCATGTTGCGGTGGCCTCCGGGAGCATGGACGCCGGCAAGATGGCCGCCGGTCCGGGGACGGCGCATGCGCAGCTTCAGATCTCGTGCCGAGATCTCGGGGGGCGAGATTCAAATCTTATATTATATAAATCTTATATATTATATACTATAATACTGCCCCTATGTACAAGAATATAACTACTATAATACTGCCTCTATGTACAAGAATATAACTACTATAATACTGCCTCTATGTCCAAGAATATAACTACTATAATACTGCCCCTATATACAAGAATATAGCTACTATAATACTGCCCCTATGTACAAGAATATAACTACTATAATACTGCCTCCTATGTACAAGAATATAACTACTATAATACTGCCTCCTATGTACAAGAATATAACTACTATAATACTGCCTCCTATGTACAAGAATATAACTACTATAATACTGCTCCTATGTACAAGAATATAACTACTATAATACTGCCCCTATATACAAGAATATAACTACTATAATACTGCCCCTATGTACAAGAATATAACTACTATAATACTGCCTCCTATATACAAGAATATAGCTACTATAATACTGCCTCTATGTACAAGAATATAACTACTATAATACTGCTCCTATGTACAAGAATATAACTACTATAATACTGCCCCTATGTACAAGAATATAACTACTATAATACTGCTCCTATGTACTCCCCAAGCAAGGCCCAGGCTTCCAGGCCTACACTTGGAAGTAACACTCAAGTTGTGTCTAAGGCGGATGCAAATCCCAAAGTTGTTTCTGAGGGAAAGAAAGCTCAGAATGGAAGTAGCAGCAGCAGCAGCAAGAATAATGAAGCTGTGAAAGTGCAAAAAGTAACGGAACAAGGAAAAGCCATGGCTGTGGGTAAGAAAGTTCCAGTTAAGCAGTCAGCCAGCCAAGGCAAGCAGAGTGAAGAACAACTAGGAGAAATCCAAAAGAAATCTACTGGTGAGAAGCTGAATGGAGGAAAGCAGCCTGCAACTCAGGAGGTGCCATCACCGGCTTCAGGTGTGCAGCTGACTCCCAGCAGACAGAGGAGAACCTCACTGGAGAGACAGACGCTCCAGGAGAACCTGCAGCAGAAGCATGTGGTGGCCAGCATGGCGAGTTCTGGGCGCACAAGGTCGTAGTCAGGTGGCAGCAGTAAAAGTGCTGTGGAGCCTGGAGCCACGAAACCAGCGGTGGTGAAAGTTAAGGAGACGTCTGGATTCAAGCATCCGGGGACATTGCTGAAAGCAGGATCCCAGGAGGAGACGCCATGTGCACCTGAGTTTCAGGTCGTAGAGGAGATCCCAGGACTGGTCAAGAGGCTCGGTGAGTTACAGCAGCACAAAGACTTGCTGCAGAAACAGATAGACATGGGCTATAATGTAAAGGCTGCTAATCCTGGTGGGGATCACACCTTTTGTGATCAGACTCTGAACATGCTTGGTATACAGCTGGCAAAAGTGGTGACGGACATGGACTGTGTCCTAGAGAAGATGGGGCCCCTGGCAGAGACTTATAGGAACCAGGAACTGTTTATGGCACACAAGCAGGACTCTGCAGGTTCCAGCTCAGACATTGTCCCAGGTGGACCCCAGAAGCCGGTGCTGCCAGTGCTGCAGCCTGCAAGTTTCTGCTTCCAAAAGGGTCAGATACTGCAGCCGCAGCAGCCTACGGCAGACCCCAAGCAGCAGCATGTTATGCAGATTCCAGCAGGTGTACCACAAGTCTCAGAATGCCCAGCACAGCAGCCTGCAGCAGATTCCAAGCAGCAGCATGGACTGCACTTTCCAGCAGAGGGACTACAAGTCTCAGAATGCCAAGCACAACAGTTGGGCAGTGGACATGTGCTGGTCATTACTGATGGTGCCCAGCAGGGCTCTGATGCTGGGGATAACCACGCTGTATCTGAGGGGTTGGGGGCTTGGGGGAGCACAGTAACTTTGGTGGACGCTGCACAGTCTGATAATGACATTGATGATAACAATGTGCATGATAATGTCTGTGATTTCCCCCCTTTAATTTCGAGCACACAAGGTGTGGCTGCCCCTCCTGCTGCAGACCTTCACCTCGTCAGTCAACCAAGTGTGACCCCGCACGGTCCCCCCAGTAATGCCTGGAGTCATGGTGCTCCGTCCTTTACCTCTGGTACCAATTATACAGGCCAGGCGTTTAAACGGAGAAACGTCGTGCGTTTCCGGCACAGAGGTGCCAAGGAGGACCTGCCAGACAGGAGGTTTGTCATCAGGGAGCTCTTGTGCCACCAGATGGGGTTTGTGCCAGTCAGCATCCTGGCAGTGATTAATCTTCCAGACAGGCAGGGCTATGATGTCAGCTTTAAGCTCATGTCTGACCTGGACAGATTCTGGTCAAGTTTCCCCAAGTTTAGAGACACGGAGGGCTGGAGTAAGTTCAGTTTTATTCCTATCTCTAAGCCAGATACTGTCACTGTAAATGTCATCTTCTGGAATGAGTCTGTTCCCCCGCAGGACATTGTGGTGTGGCTCCGGAGGCATTGTGACCTGGTCTCGGACCTCACCAAAAGCAGAGACAGTGATGGGATCTGGACGGGAGGGTGGCGGGTTTTGGTGAAACTGCGCCAATGCAATAACATCACGGCCCATTTACCCAACTCCTTCTTTATTGGGAGGGAGAGGGGTGTGTGTTTCTATCCAGGGCAGCCTCGTAAGTGCTTTAAATGTGGCAAGGCAGGTCACCTGGCAAATACCTGTACTGTGGTGAAGTGCAGCCTGTGCGGGGAGGTCGGCCATCTAGCTGCAGACTGCCAGAACATCAGGTGCAACCTCTGTGGGAAGATCGGTCACCCTCACAGGGACTGTCCAGACGCCTGGCACAATATCTGTAAGGACTTTCCTGACGAGGACTTGGTGGCAGGGGCAGAGATTCTGGAGGAGGCAGCTTTACTGTCAGGGGAAATACTGACCAGACCAGAGGTCCACCAGGGGTCTACTCAGCTAACACCAGAGCAGCAGGGTTCAGAGAGAGAACAGGGGAGTATGGAGGTTGTACCTCAGGGGCAGCGGTCACAGGAAGGCATTACTTCAGTGCTACCATCTGTGTCTGAAGAGTATAGCAATAATCAGAAAAGGAAGAAAAAGGACAAGGCCTCCCGTAAACCTGAGGGGTATGACACTGGCCAAGGAGCCGGGAAGAAATTCCAGAGTTCTGCAGGTGTAATGGTCGTATCCAACAGGTTTGATGTTCTGTCTGAGTCTGACGGCGATTTTGAAGATGACCTTAAAAGAATTGATGCAGAGTGTGATAGGGACGTAGAGGACTGTCCCCCGCCAAAGCGGAAGCCCTTACCTGAGGGCACTCGGGTAGAGTCTGAGATGGAGACCGGTGGTGAACAGAATAACTCCGACTCAGATCTGTGACGCTGTCAACCAGATAATGTCCAACTCAGATAGGGAAAATCATTAGGAGAAATTAGGAAATGTTAAGATAGAGAAGGATGAGTCACTGGGTAGGAATATGATGAGCTCTGTTTGCAAGTGTTTTTTTTTTTTTTCTCTCCTCAAACTAGGAGTATGGACTCTAAGTTAATTTGATATGTATAAACTGGATATGTAATGAATGTATGTACAGTCCTAGTGAATTCAGTTTTGTATTATTGGAGGAATGTTATTTGTATTTGTTTGGTTTCTACAATAAAAATTGCCCCTATATACAAGAATATAACTACTATAATACTGCTCCTATGTACAAGAATATAACTACTATAATACTGCCACTATGTACAAGAATATAACTACTATAATACTGCTCCTATGTACAAGAATATAACTACTATAATACTGCTCCTATGTACAAGAATATAACTACTATAATACTGCTCCTATGTACAAGAATATAACTACTATAATACTGCTCCTATGTACAAGAATATAACTACTATAATACTGCCCCTATGTACAAGAATATAACTACTATAATACTGCCCCTATGTACAAGAATATAACTACTATAATACTGCCCCTATGTACAAGAATATAACTACTATAATACTGCTCCTATATACAAGAATATAACTACTATAATACTGCTCCTATGTACAAGAATATAACTACTATAATACTGCCCCCATGTACAAGAATATAACTACTATAATACTGCTCCTATGTACAAGAATATAACTACTATAATACTGCTCCTATATACAAGAATATAACTACTATAATACTGCTCCTATGTACAAGAATATAACTACTATAATACTGCCCCCATGTACAAGAATATAACTACTATAATACTGCTCCTATATACAAGAATATAACTACTATAATACTGCTCCTATGTACAAGAATATAACTACTATAATACTGCCCCCATGTACAAGAATATAACTACTATAATACTGCCCCTATGTACAAGAATATAACTACTATAATACTGCCCCTATGTACAAGAATATAACTACTATAATACTGCTCCTATGTACAAGAATATAACTACTATAATACTGCCCCCATGTACAAGAATATAACTACTATAATACTGCTCCTATGTACAAGAATATAACTACTATAATACTGCCCCTATGTACAAGAATATAACTACTATAATACTGCTCCTATGTACAAGAATATAACTACTATAATACTGCCCCTATGTACAAGAATATAACTACTATAATACTGCCCCTATGTACAAGAATATAACTACTATAATACTGCCCCTATGTACAAGAATATAACTACTATAATACTGCTCCTATATACAAGAATATAACTACTATAATACTGCTCCTATGTACAAGAATATAACTACTATAATACTGCCCCCATGTACAAGAATATAACTACTATAATACTGCTCCTATGTACAAGAATATAACTACTATAATACTGCTCCTATATACAAGAATATAACTACTATAATACTGCTCCTATGTACAAGAATATAACTACTATAATACTGCCCCCATGTACAAGAATATAACTACTATAATACTGCTCCTATATACAAGAATATAACTACTATAATACTGCTCCTATGTACAAGAATATAACTACTATAATACTGCCCCCATGTACAAGAATATAACTACTATAATACTGCCCCTATGTACAAGAATATAACTACTATAATACTGCCCCTATGTACAAGAATATAACTACTATAATACTGCTCCTATGTACAAGAATATAACTACTATAATACTGCCCCCATGTACAAGAATATAACTACTATAATACTGCTCCTATATACAAGAATATAACTACTATAATACTGCTCCCTATGTACAAGAATATAACTACTATAATACTGCTCCTATGTACAAGAATATAACTACTATAATACTGCTCCTATGTACAAGAATATAACTACTATAATACTGCCCCTATGTACAAGAATATAACTACTATAATACTGCCCCTATGTACAAGAATATAACTACTATAATACTGCCCCTATGTACAAGAATATAACTACTATAATACTGCTCCTATATACAAGAATATAACTACTATAATACTGCTCCTATGTACAAGAATATAACTACTATAATACTGCCCCCATGTACAAGAATATAACTACTATAATACTGCCCCTATGTACAAGAATATAACTACTATAATACTGCCCCTATGTACAAGAATATAACTACTATAATACTGCTCCTATGTACAAGAATATAACTACTATAATACTGCCCCTATGTACAAGAATATAACAACTATAATACTGCTCCTATGTACAAGAATATAACTACTATAATACTGCTCCTATGTACAAGAATATAACTACTATAATACTGCCCCTATGTACAAGATTATAACTACTGTAATACTGCTCCTATGTACAAGAATATAACTACTATAATACTGCCCCATGTACAAGAATATAACTACTATAATACTGCTCCTATGTACAAGAATATAACTACTATAATACTGCTCCTATGTACAAGAATATAACTACTATAATACTGCCCCTATGTACAAGAATATAACTACTATAATACTGCTCCTATGTACAAGAATATAGCTACTATAATACTGCCCCTATGTACAAGAATATAACTACTGTAATACTGCCCCTATGTACAAGAATATAACTACTGTAATACTGCTCCTATGTACAAGAATATAACTACTATAATACTGCCCCTATGTACAAGAATATAACTACTATAATACTGCCCTTATGTACAAGAATATAACTACTATAATACTGCGCCTATGTACAAGAATATAACTACTATAATACTGCCCATATGTACAAGAATATAACTACTATAATACTGCTCCTATGTACAAGAATATAACTACTATAATACTGCCCCTATATACAAGAATATAACTACTATAATACTGCTCCTATGTACAAGAATATAACTACTATAATACTGCTTCTATGTACAAGAATATAACTACTATAATACTGCTCCTATGTACAAGAATATAACTACTATAATACTGCTTCTATGTACAAGAATATAACTACTATAATAGTGCTCCTATGTACAAGAATATAACTACTATAATACTGCGCCTATGTACAAGAATATAACTACTATAATACTGCTCCTATGTACAAGAATATAACTACTATAATACTGCCCCTATGTACAAGAATATAACTACTATAATACTGCTTCTATGTACAAGAATATAACTACTATAATACTGCTCCTATGTACAAGAATATAACTACTATAATACTGCTTCTATGTACAAGAATATAACTACTATAATACTGCTCCTATGTACAAGAATATAACTACTATAATACTGCGCATATGTACAAGAATATAACTACTATAATACTGCTCCTATGTACAAGAATATAACTACTATAATACTGCCCCTATGTACAAGAATATAACTACTATAATACTGCTCCTATGTACAAGAATATAACTACTATAATACTGCCCATATGTACAAGAATATAACTTCTATAATACTGCTCCTATGTACAAGAATATAACTACTATAATACTGCTCCTATGTACAAGAATATAACTACTATAATACTGCTCCTATGTACAAGAATATAACTACTATAATACTGCCCCTATGTACAAGAATATAACTACTATAATACTGCTCCTATGTACAAGAATATAACTACTATAATACTGCTCCTATGTACAAGAATATAACTCCTATTATACTGCCCCCTATGTACAAGAATATAACTACTGTAATACTGCTCCTATGTACAAGAATATAACTACTATAATACTGCCCCTATGTACAAAAATATAACTACTATAATACTGCCCCTATGTACAAGAATATAACTACTATAATACTGCGCCTATGTACAAGAATATAACTACTATAATACTGCTCCTATGTACAAGAATATAACTACTATAATACTGCCCATATGTACAAGAATATAACTACTATAATACTGCTCCATATGTACAAGAATATAACTACTATAATACTGCCCCTATATACAAGAATATAACTACTATAATACTGCTCCTATGTACAAGAATATAACTACTATAATACTGCTTCTATGTACAAGAATATAACTACTATAATACTGCTCCTATGTACAAGAATATAACTACTATAATACTGCTTCTATGTACAAGAATATAACTACTATAATACTGCTCCTATGTACAAGAATATAACTACTATAATACTGCGCCTATGTACAAGAATATAACTACTATAATACTGCTCCTATGTACAAGAATATAACTACTATAATACTGCCCCTATGTACAAGAATATAACTACTATAATACTGCTTCTATGTACAAGAATATAACTACTATAATACTGCCCCTATGTACAAGAATATAACTACTATAATACTGCTCCTATGTACAAGAATATAACTACTATAATACTGCTTCTATGTACAAGAATATAACTACTATAATACTGCTCCTATGTACAAGAATATAACTACTATAATACTGCCCCTATGTACAAGAATATAACTACTATAATACTGCTCCTATGTACAAGAATATAACTACTATAATACTGCTCCTATGTACAAGAATATAACTACTATAATACTGCCCCTATGTAGAAGAATATAACTACTATAATACTGCTTCTATGTACAAGAATATAACTACTATAATACTGCTCCTATGTACAAGAATATAACTACTATAATACTGCCCCTATGTAGAAGAATATAACTACTATAATACTGCTTCTATGTACAAGAATATAACTACTATAATACTGCCCCTATGTACAAGAATATAACTACTATAATACTGCCCCTATGTACAAGAATATAACTACTATAATACTGCTTCTATGTACAAGAATATAACTACTATAATACTGCCCCTATGTACAAGAATATAACTACTATAATACTGCTCCTATGTACAAGAATATAACTACTATAATACTGCCCCTATGTACAAGAATATAACTACTATAATACTGCTTCTATGTACAAGAATATAACTACTATAATACTGCCCCTATGTACAAGAATATAACTACTATAATACTGCCCCTATGTACAAGAATATAACTACTATAATACTGCTTCTATGTACAAGAATATAACTACTATAATACTGCCCCTATGTACAAGAATATAACTACTATAATACTGCTCCTATGTACAAGAATATAACTACTATAATACTGCTTCTATGTACAAGAATATAACTACTATAATACTGCTCCTATGTACAAGAATATAACTACTATAATACTGCGCCTATGTACAAGAATATAACTACTATAATACTGCTCCTACGTACAAGAATATAACTACTATAATACTGCCCCTATGTACAAGAATATAACTACTATAATACTGCTCCTATGTACAAGAATATAACTACTATAATACTGCCCATATGTACAAGAATATAACTTCTATAATACTGCTCCTATGTACAAGAATATAACTACTATAATACTGCTCCTATGTACAAGAATATAACTACTATAATACTGCTCCTATGTACAAGAATATAACTACTATAATACTGCCCCTATGTACAAGAATATAACTACTATAATACTGCTCCTATGTACAAGAATATAACTACTATAATACTGCCCCCTATGTACAAGAATATAACTACTATAATTCTGCCCCTATGTACAAGAATATAACTACTATAATACTGCCCCTATGTACAAGAATATAACTACTATATTACTTAATGCTCACCTGGCCTGACCCTTTGCTGCAGCTTTCCCCTCCCGGTGTTTGCTTTGCTGCTGTCAGATGTGTGGTGGTCTTCATTTATGTAGGGGGGGTCAGGTTTATATAGACCATAATGAATATACATACAGCTGAGTCCCCTGTGCTGTCACTCTATCAGGTCAGGGGAGCACATCTCCCTCTGCTGGAGATGTGGATGTGGTGCGGCCTCTCATGGATCAGTGATGCGGTTCTGCTGTGTGATGAGACGCTGATCTGTGCAATGTCTCATCCTGCAGGAATTCACACAGGGGGGGCATCTATAAAATGAAATGTACCAGAAAAGAGGAGGAATATGCCTTATATATAAAAAGTGCTGTTTGCTCTTATTATGGACAGCTTGCAACATTTTTTTTATGCAATGTGCAAAAAAAGTGAAAACAGATGTATTTAAGGGGCGGATTGTAAGTACAGCCAAGGGGCTATAAAGTGATGGCGCCCCCCGCAGGCAAGTTCCTGTTTCCTGGGCTCTGGCTTTATGTGGCACGTCTTGGCAGACGTTGTCATGGACCTGCAGCAATGAAGTGTCCCGTGTACATTCCTGCATCCCCGTGACGTGGTCCCGCTAGACTCAGGCTGAAAAGGGGCGATGGCCTTTAGTGGGCGCCATCATTAAACGGCCCACCTTCCCTTTCTTGGCTTTAACACCCTGATTAGGGCTGTGAATTGGGGAGGGGTACGGTCTCTCCCTGAGGCTCATTACTAAATAAAAGGGCTCAAGGCGTTCTCACAAGACCAGCGCCTGAGATGTAGATAATGAGGCTGTCAGCACCCCGCCTGCACGCCCCTGAATAGACCCAGATAACAGCAGTTTAAGGGGAATCAAACAGATGTCCGAATGCGGATTTGTGCTATAAAAAAAGACACTGAATAAAACTGCGCTGTCCAAAAGCTCCACATACATCGGGACAAATTAATGAAAAAGATATATGCTGTATTATACCCCAGAGCTGCGCTCACTATTCTGCTGGTGCAGTCACTGTGTACATACATTACATGACTGATCCTGAGTTACATCCTGTATTATACCCCAGAGCTGCGCTCACTATTCTGCTGGTGCAGTCACTGTGTACATACATTACATTACTGATCCTGAGTTACCTCCTGTATTATACTCCAGAGCTGCACTCACTATTCTGCTGGTGCAGTCACTGTGTACATACATTACATTACTGATCCTGAGTTACCTACTGTATTATACCCCAGAGCTGCACTCACTATTCTGCTGGTGCAGTCACTGTGTACATACATTACATTACTAATCCTGAGTTACATCCTGTATTATACCCCAGAGCTGCGCTCACTATTCTGCTGGTGCAGTCCCTGTGTACATACATTACATTACTGATCCTGAGTTACCTCCTGTATTATACCCCAGAGCTGCACTCACTATTCTGCTGGTGCAGTCACTGTGTACATACATTACATTACTGATCCTGAGTTACCTACTGTATTATACCCCAGAGCTGCACTCACTATTCTGCTGGTGCAGTCACTGTGTACATACATTACATTACTGATCCTGAGTTACATCCTGTATTATACCCCAGAGCTGCGCTCACTATTCTGCTGGTGCAGTCTCTGTGTACATACATTACTGATCCTGAGTTACCTCCTGTATTATACTCCAGAGCTGCACTCACTATTCTGCTGGTGCAGTCACTGTGTACATACATTACATTACTGATCCTGAGTTACCTACTGTATTATACCCCAGAGCTGCACTCACTATTCTGCTGGTGCAGTCACTGTGTACATACATTACATTACTGATCCTGAGTTACCTCCTGTATTATACCCCAGAGCTGCACTCACTATTCTGCTGGTGCAGTCACTGTGTACATACATTACTGATCCTGAGTTACCTCCTGTATTATACTCCAGAGCTGCACTAACTATTCTGCTGGTGCAGTCACTGTGTACATACATTACTGATCCTGAGTTACATCCTGTATTATATTCCAGAGCTGCACTCACTATTCTGCTGGTGCAGTCACTGTGTACATACATTACTGATCCTGAGTTACCTCCTGTAATGAGTCTTTTCTGACTTCTCCCTTGGGGAGGTGCTGAGTCTTCTTAGTCAGGGAGGTGCTGAGTCTTCTCGGTCGAGGAGGTGCTGAGTCTTCTCGGTCGGGAAGGTGCTGAGTTTTCTCGGTCGAGGAGGTGCTGAGTCTTCTCGGTTGGGTAGGTGCTGAGTCTTCTCGGTCGGGGAGGTGCTGAGTTTTCTCGGTCGAGGAGGTGCTGAGTCTTCTCTGTTGGGTAGGTGCTGAGTTTTCTCGGTCGAGGAGGTGCTGAGTCTTCTCGGTCGGGAAGGTGCTGAGTTTTCTCAGTCGAGGAGGTGCTGAGTCTTCTCGGTTGGGTAGGTGCTGAGTCTTCTCGGTCGGGGAGGTGATGAGTCTTCTCGGTCGGGGAGGTGCTGAGTCTTCTCGGTCGGGGAGGTGCTGAGTCTTCTCGGTCGGGGAGGTGCTGAGTCTTCTCGGTCGGGGAGGTGCTGAGTCTTCTCGGTCGGGGAGGTGCTGAGTCTTCTCGGTCGGGGAGGTGCTGATCTCTGTCCTTTCCTAATAGTGTTGCATTTTAGGGTATGTTTCCACTGTCAGGATTTGCTGCAGATCAGACGCTGCGTCCAGCTGCAGCGTCCAGATGTTACAGCATAGTGGAGGGCCGCATCCGGCGGTGCGTCCTTCTAGACCGCAGCATGTCTATTTATCTTGCGGAGACGCTCAGTCTGTTGTGTCCACCAGGGGAGCGCAGGGATTAGTCCCCGTGTTGTCCGCTTGGGCTCAGCCTTTCTGGGTGGATTTTTTTTTCTTGTTGTGCGACATCCACCCCAAATTCTGTGTAATTCCGATCACCGATTTAGGGCTTTACGGGGCTTTTATCTCTTTATTCAATTAATGTAGTAATTCAGTGACAGCAATCAGAGATCTAGAAAAGTGAGAACCTGAAATATCGTGGCCCTGCCGCCATCTGTACGATTTACCGCTTCTCACCACTCTCAAAGTTGTCAGGAATTTGGCCAAAATAAGCCCCAAAAGTTTGAAGCCAAAAAAAAAAAAGAGTGCAACAGATTGGGGAAAAAAAATTCCCGGCGCTGTCTGTCTGCTGGTTCTGGGGGTTCTCGTCTTCAGGCTGTGGGACGGGTGACAGGTGCCGCGCTCCTTATCGCTTTGGCGCCCTTCACTCCGCTGATCTGTGGTTTCGGATCGCCCGCCGCAGTAATCGACGTCCGGACATCATTAGATGAGAAAACTTAGCTATATTTCGGGTTGAGTCTGAACGTCTGGGATTTAACCCCTTGTTGGTTGTTAACCAATCGTCTTTTGACGGTGCATGCGCATAAACACAGAGCCGCAATGGGGGGGGGAAATCCGCAGACAACTTATCTGGAATCCATCCCGCTCAGAACTAGGAAAGGTCCAACAAAACCGGAGACCAAATAAACTCGGGGGTGGGAGACGTGACCCCTTTTCCCGTACAGGTCACTCCAGCCGTGCAGGGGTTAATGTGAGGAAAAAGGGGAAGACCACTAAATGCAGACAATGGCGGTGATTAGCATACGATGGGCTTTCTCAAGACTCCATACAAAGCTCACATACAAGGCCTGTGTGTGTGTGCGCCCAGGGGGGAAAAGGAGGGAAAGTGGCGCCGAGAGCTGCGGCCATCGCCAACTCATCACATAAATCTAAGTGACATTCCGTAACTAATCGGAAGCAATGAGGCCCCCACAAACCGGGCCCTTACCCACAATCCCACGGGCCGCTCCGGGGGGCACAGGGGCCACGATAAAAATAATACGGAAAGTGTAATGACAGTCACATGGGAGGGGCCGCGGTGGGAGCAGGAGGATTATCATGTTCCTCCTGATCAATTTTTAGGATATTTAGTTATTTATCAGGAAATGTATATTTAAAAAAAAATTAACAGATTAGAAAATTAGCACTGTTATTATGGGGGCACTGTGGATATCACTGTTATTATGGGGGCACTGTGGATATCGCTGTTATTATGGGGGCACTGTGGATATCACTGTTATTATGGGGGCACTGTGGATATCACTGTTATTATGGGGGCACTGTGGATATCGCTGTTATTATGGGGAGCACTGTGGATATCGCTGTTATTATGGGGAGCACTGTGGATATCGCTGTTATTATGGGGAGCACTGTGGATATCGCTGTTATTATGGGGGCACTGTGGATATCGCTGTTATTATGGGGGCACTGTGGATATCGCTGTTATTATGGGGAGCACTGTGGATATCGCTGTTATTATGGGGGCACTGTGGATATCGCTGTTATTATGGGGGCACTGTGGATATCGCTGTTATTATGGGGGCACTGTGGATATCACTGTTATTATGGGGGCACTGTGGATATCGCTGTTATTATGGGGAGCACTGTGGATATCGCTGTTATTATGGGGAGCACTGTGGATATCGCTGTTATTATGGGGAGCACTGTGGATATCGCTGTTATTATGGGGGCACTGTGGATATCGCTGTTATTATGGGGAGCACTGTGGATATCGCTGTTATTATGGGGGCACTGTGGATATCGCTGTTATTATGGGGAGCACTGTGGATATCGCTGTTATTATGGGGGCACTGTGGATATCGCTGTTATTATGGGGGCACTGTGGATATCGCTGTTATTATGGGGAGCACTGTGGATATCGCTGTTATTATGGGGGCACTGTGGATATCGCTGTTATTATGGGGGCACTGTGGATATCGCTGTTATTATGGGGGCACTGTGGATATCACTGTTATTATGGGGGCACTGTGGATATCGCTGTTATTATGGGGAGCACTGTGGATATCGCTGTTATTATGGGGGCACTGTGGATATCACTGTTATTATGGGGGCACTGTGGATATCACTGTTATTATGGGGAGCACTGTGGATATCACTGTTATTATGGGAGCACTGTGGATATCACTGTTATTATGGGGGCACTGTGGATATCACTGTTATTATGGGGGCACTGTGGATATCACTGTTATTATGGGAGCACTGTGGATATCACTGTTATTATGGGGGCACTGTGGATATCACTGTTATTATGGGGGGCACTGTGGATATCACTGTTATTATGGGGGCACTGTGGATATCACTGTTATTATGGGGGGCACTGTGCATATCACTGTTATTATGGGGGGCACTGTGGATATCACTGTTATTATGGGGGCACTGTGGATATCACTGTTATTATGGAGGCACTGGGGATATCACTGTTATTATGGGGGGCACTGTGGATATCACTGTTATTATGGGGGCACTGTGGATATCACTGTTATTATGGGGGGCACTGTGGATATCACTGTTATTATGGGGGCACTGTGGATATCACTGTTATTATGGGGGGCACTGTGGATATCACTGTTATTATGGAGGCACTGTGGATATCACTGTTATTATGGGGGGCACTGTGGATATCACTGTTATTATGGGGGCACTGTGGATATCACTGTTATTATGGGGGGCACTGTGGATATCACTGTTATTATGGGGGGCACTGTGGATATCACTGTTATTATGGGGGGCACTGTGGATATCACTGTTATTATGGAGGCACTGTGGATATCACTGTTATTATGGGGGGCACTGTGGATATCACTGTTATTATGGGGGGCACTGTGGATATCACTGTTATTATGGGGGCACTGTGGATATCACTGTTATTATGGGGGGCACTGTGGATATCACTGTTATTATGGGGAGCACTGTGGATATCACTGTTATTATGGGGACACTGTGGATATCACTGTTATTATGGGGGGCACTGTGGATATCACTGTTATTATGGGGAGCACTGTGGACATCGCTGTTATTATGGGGACACTGTGGATATCACTGTTATTATGGGGAGCACTGTGGATATCACTGTTATTATGGGGGGCACTGTGGATATCACTGTTATTATGGGGGGCACTGTGGATATCACTGTTATTATGGGGGCACTGTGGATATCACTGTTATTATGGGGGGCACTGTGGATATCACTGTTATTATGGGGAGCACTGTGGACATCGCTGTTATTATGGGGACACTGTGGATATCGCTGTTATTATGGGGATCACTGGATATCGCTGTTATTATGGGGAGCACTGTGGATATCGCTGTTATTATGGGGACACTGTGGACATCACTGTTATTATGGGGGCACTGTGGACATCACTGTTATTATGGGGACACTGTGGATATCACTGTTATTATGGGAATCACTGTGGATATCACTGTTATTATGGGGAGCACTGTGGCTATCGCTGTTATTATGGGGGCACTGTGGATATCACTGTTATTATGGGGAGCACTGTGGATATCACTGTTATTATGGGGAGCACTGTGGATATCACTGTTATTATGGGGCACTGTGGATATCACTATTATTATGGGAGCACTGTGGATATCACTGTTATTATGGGAGCACTGTGGATATCACTGTTATTATGGGGAGCACTGTGGATATCACTGTTATTATGGGGAACACTGTGGATATCACTGTTATTATGGGGGCACTGTGGATATCAATGTTATTATGGGGAGCACTGTGGATATCACTGTTATTATGGGGGCACTGTGGATATCAATGTTATTATGGGAGCACTGTGGATATCACTGTTATTATGGGGAGCACTGTGGATATCACTGTTATTATGGGGAGCACTGTGGATATCACTGTTATTATGGGGAGCACTGTGGATATCGCTGTTATTATGGGGACACTGTGGATATCGCTGTTATTATGGGGAGCACTGTGGATATCACTGTTATTATGGGGAGCACTGTGGATATCACTGTTATTATGGGAACACTGTGGATATCGCTGTTATTATGGGGGCACTGTGGATATCACTGTTATTATGGGGGCACTGTGGATATCACTGTTATTATGGGGGGCACTGTGGCTATTGCTGTTATGATGGGGGGCACTGTGGATATCGCTGTTATTATGGGGGCACTGTGGATATCACTGTTATTATGGGGGCACTGTGGATATCACTATTATTATGGGGAGCACTGTGGATATCACTGTTATTATGGGGACACTGTGGATATCACTGTTATTATGGGGAGCACTGTGGATATCACTGTTATTATGGGGAGCACTGTGGATATCACTGTTATTATGGGGACACTGTGGATATCACTGTTATTATGGGGGCACTGTGGATATCACTGTTATTATGGGGACACTGTGGATATCACTGTTATTATGGGGGCACTGTGGATATCACTGTTATTATGGGGACACTGTGGATATCACTGTTATTATGGGGAGCACTGTGGATATCACTGTTATTATGGGGACACTGTGGATATCACTGTTATTATGGGGAGCACTGTGGATATCACTGTTATTATGGGGACACTGTGGATATCACTGTTATTATGGGGGCACTGTGGATATCACTGTTATTATGGGGGCACTGTGGATATCGCTGTTATTATGGGGAGCACTGTGGATATCGCTGTTATTATGGGGACACTGTGGATATCACTGTTATTATGGGGGCACTGTGGATATCACTGTTATTATGGGGAGCACTGTGGATATCACTGTTATTATGGGGAGCACTGTGGATATCACTGTTATTATGGGGAGCACTGTGGATATCACTGTTATTATGGGGAGCACTGTGGATATCACTGTTATTATGGGAACACTGTGGATATCGCTGTTATTATGGGGGCACTGTGGATATCACTGTTATTATGGGGGCACTGTGGATATCACTGTTATTATGGGGGGCACTGTGGCTATTGCTGTTATTATGGGGGGCACTGTGGATATCGCTGTTATTATGGGGGCACTGTGGATATCACTGTTATTATGGGGGCACTGTGGATATCGCTGTTATTATGGGGGCACTGTGGATATCACTGTTATTATGGGGGGCACTGTGGCTATTGCTGTTATTATGGGGAGCACTGTGTTCTTCCCCCCTTTTTTTTCGGTCAGGCTCCTATTTCGGGTGTGATTGGTCCTAGAGTAATGGTGCCCGGTTTCTTAGGCTGTGTGCACACGCTGCGGATTGTGCTGCGGTGTACAGTACCATTATTCCCTATGGGAAATGGAAACCGCTGTGCAGACGCTGCGGAATTTTCCGCGCAGATTATCTGCGGTTTCTAATGTCAATTCTTTCTGCGGATTCCGCAGCGGTTTCCTATCTCTTTTCACCTGCGGATTTTGCAGCAGATTCCGCAGCGTGTGCACGCACCCTTACACTTTGCACCGTTGTTTCCATCGCACCGCAGTTCTGCGCCGTGCACGGAGTGTGAGGCTGAGTGCATGCAATAAGTATGTGCCCCCCGTGTGTGATTTCGGGCTCTGGCTACTGACGGGTGGATATTGATGTGGGAACGACGCTGTGGTGAGGAGCGTGGATGGAGGAATCCCGAGCTCCTCTCCGGCCCCTTCACGCTCATCATCTGGGGCTGCGCTGAATGGCGGGGGCTTATTCGCGGACCCCAGGAGGGGATTCTTCTCTATTTAATGTGATCTTATTTCCTGTCACAGTTTCACGTATAATCAATTAAGGCCTGAATGGGACCGGGATGGGCGGGGGGGGGAGGGTGCCTAGCGGGGGTCTGGGGGCGCCTCAGTTCCTAAACCAATTTTATACGGTTATCAGTCATCTGCGTAATGCGGATCCCCCCGGAGTGTGGGGCATTCACAGCTGAGGGGCTCTCCCCGGACCCCTGTGCTGGGGAGGGGGCCCCCAGATAAATGGCCACTGGCCCAGCAAGACACCAACCTCTCTTTTGGACACCCTGACAGTGATGTATGGGGGCAGGTAAAATCTGGGCACGGTCATTTAACCCTTCTGAGACCAGCATCTGCCCTGCAGCTGTGTGTAGAAGACCCCCCCCCACAAATTCCTCCAGAGACGCACCTGACACCTGCTCCTGAGACCACGCCGATAGGGAGTTCATGTCTGAGAGGTGGCCAAGTACCACTGCTGAGCTCTGCCATCAGATGTGTCAGGAGACCAGAAAATGCACCTGCAGTCCCATGTAAAAACAGTATGATGCTACCATACGCTACACATTCAGCTCTATTTCTAATTGGCTCAGTTGTAGCAGGGCTGAATGTGCTCATTAAAATCTACCGAAAATAAGGGACAACGTCCGGTATGGGGGAGACGTGCGGTAAGGGGGGGGACGTGTGGTACAGGGGGAACGTCTGGTATGGGGGGCGATGTGCGGTGGGGGGGACGTCTGGTATGGGGGTGACGTGCGGTATGGGGGGGACGTGTGGTACGGGGGGAATGTCCGGTATGGGGGCCAACGTCCGGTACGGGGGCGACGTGTGGTACGGGGGGGGGGGGGGGGGGAGACATCCAGTATGAGGGCGATGTGCAGTACGGGGGGGAGACGTCCGGTATGGGGGTGACGTGCGGTTTACGGGGGAAACGCCCGATACAGGGGCGACATGCGCTATGGGGGGAAAAATCTGATATGGGGGTGACGTGCGGAACGGGGGCAAAGACTCAGGTAAATGAATGCACGCAGATTGGAAGCCGTACACCGCGTTTGCTCCAGAGACAACGTCCAATCTAAGTGTGAATGATGCCGAACAAGAGGCTGTAAACGCACAAACACAACATTTGTCACTACTGTCGCCTTGTTGCCTAAATATTGACGCCCTGCGTGATTTCTGTGGCGCAGTGAGCGCTGTGCTGGGGCGGGATGTGTAGAATACATTAGGGTCTCATGAACAGGGAACGCTCTGTCTCCTTCCTGCAGGAACATGAGATTTATGGGGCCGGGGATATTAGGAGCGAGGGCGCTCTCCATTAGGCCTGACTCTGATTTCCTTAATGGCCGCAGTCAGGCAGCTCTAAACATTTCAGTATGTGGCCGAGAATCCCAGTGTAATAAATATCACTTCACGCAGGTTACAGGGGCCGGGGGTCTCTGTGTGATCCCCCATTCTTTCACATCTAAGGAATGCTCAGCAAATGGAAGCAATGTGCGCTGGCGTCTACAGTCACTCCGCATGGGGAACTCATGAAAGCAGCTGGCAAAGTGCACAGCTGGTGGGTGACATAGCAGGACGGCATCCATCACCCGCCACGTTAACCCTAACGGGGCAGAGGAACACCACAATTATAATGGTTCTATCCATGCACAAAGGAGCAGTATTATAGTAGTTATATTCTTGTACATAGGGACAGTATTATAGTAGTTATATTCTTGTACATAGGAGCAGTACTGTAGTTATATTCTTGTACATAGGGGCAGTATTATAGTAGTTATATTCTTGTACATAGGGGCAGTATTATAGTAGTTATATTCTTGTACATAGGAGCAGTATTATAGTAGTTATATTCTTGTACATAGGGGCAGTATTATAGTAGTTATATTCTTGTACCTAGGGGCAGTATTATAGTAGTTATATTCTTGTACATAGGGGCAGTATTATAGTAGTTATATTCTTGTACATAGGAGCAGTACTGTAGTTATATTCTTGTACATAGGGGCAGTATTATAGTAGTTATATTCTTGTACATAGGGGCAGTATTATAGTAGTTATATTCTTGTACATAGGAGCAGTATTATAGTAGTTATATTCTTGTACATAGGGGCAGTATTATAGTAGTTATATTCTTGTACCTAGGGGCAGTATTATAGTAGTTATATTCTTGTACATAGGGGCAGTATTATAGTAGTTATATTCTTGTACATTGGAGGAGTATTATAGTAGTTATATTCTTGTACATAGGGGCAGTATTATAGTAGTTATATTCTTGTACAAAGGGGCAGTATTATAGTAGTTATATTCTTGTACATAGGGGCAGTATTATAGTAGTTATATTCTTGTACAAAGGGGCAGTATTATAGTAGTTATATTCTTGTACATAGGGGCAGTATTATAGTAGTTATATTCTTGTACATAGGGGCAGTATTATAGTAGTTATATTCTTGTACATAGGAGCAGTATTATAGTAGTTATATTCTTGTACATAGGGGCAGTATTATAGTAGTTATATTCTTGTACCTAGGGGCAGTATTATAGTAGTTATATCCTTGTACATAGGGGCAGTATTATAGTAGTTATATTCTTGTACATTGGAGGAGTATTATAGTAGTTATATTCTTGTACATAGGGGCAGTATTATAGTAGTTATATTCTTGTACAAAGGGGCAGTATTATAGTAGTTATATTCTTGTACATAGGGGCAGTATTATAGTAGTTATATTCTTGTACAAAGGGGCAGTATTATAGTAGTTATATTCTTGTACATAGGGGCAGTATTATAGTAGTTATATTCTTGTACATAGGGGCAGTATTATAGTAGTTATATTCTTGTACATAGGGGCAGTATTATAGTAGTTATATTCTTGTACATTGGAGGAGTATTATAGTAGTTATATTCTTGTACATAGGGGCAGTATTATAGTAGTTATATTCTTGTACAAAGGGGCAGTATTATAGTAGTTATATTCTTGTACATAGGGGCAGTATTATAGTAGTTATATTCTTGTACATAGGGGCAGTATTATAGTAGTTATATTCTTGTACATAGGAGCAGTATTATAGTAGTTATATTCTTGTACATAGGAGCAGTATTATAGTAGTTATATTCTTGTACATAGGGGCAGTATTATAGTAGTTATATTCTTGTACATAGGGGCAGTATTATAGTAGTTATATTCTTGTACCTAGGGGCAGTATTATAGTAGTTATATCCTTGTACATAGGGGCAGTATTATAGTAGTTATATTCTTGTACATTGGAGGAGTATTATAGTAGTTATATTCTTGTACATAGGGGCAGTATTATAGTAGTTATATTCTTGTACAAAGGGGCAGTATTATAGTAGTTATATTCTTGTACATAGGGGCAGTATTATAGTAGTTATATTCTTGTACAAAGGGGCAGTATTATAGTAGTTATATTCTTGTACATAGGGGCAGTATTATAGTAGTTATATTCTTGTACATAGGGGCAGTATTATAGTAGTTATATTCTTGTACATAGGGGCAGTATTATAGTAGTTATATTCTTGTACATTGGAGGAGTATTATAGTAGTTATATTCTTGTACATAGGGGCAGTATTATAGTAGTTATATTCTTGTACAAAGGGGCAGTATTATAGTAGTTATATTCTTGTACATAGGGGCAGTATTATAGTAGTTATATTCTTGTACATAGGGGGCAGTATTATAGTAGTTATATTCTTGTACATAGCGGCAGTATTATAGTAATTATATTCTTGTACATAGGGGGCAGTATTATAGTAGTTATATTCTTGTACATAGGAGCAGTATTATAGTAGTTATATTCTTGTACATAGAGGCAGTATTATAGTAGTTATATCCTTGTACATAGGGGCAGGATTATAGTAGTTATATTCTTGTACATAGGGACAGCATTATAGTAGTTATATTCTTGTACAAAGGGGCAGTATTATAGTAGTTATATTCTTGTACATAGGGGCAGCATTATAGTAGTTATATTCTTGTACATAGGGGCAGGATTATAGTAGTTATATTCTTGTACATTGGAGGAGTATTATAGTAGTTATATTCTTGTACATAGGGACAGCATTATAGTAGTTATATTCTTGTACAAAGGGGCAGTATTATAGTAGTTATATTCTTGTACATAGGGGCAGTATTATAGTAGTTATATTCTTGTACATAGGGGGCAGTATTATAGTAGTTATATTCTTGTACATAGCGGCAGTATTATAGTAATTATATTCTTGTACATAGGGGGCAGTATTATAGTAGTTATATTCTTGTACATAGGAGCAGTATTATAGTAGTTATATTCTTGTACATAGAGGCAGTATTATAGTAGTTATATCCTTGTACATAGGGGCAGGATTATAGTAGTTATATTCTTGTACATAGGGACAGCATTATAGTAGTTATATTCTTGTACAAAGGGGCAGTATTATAGTAGTTATATTCTTGTACATAGGGGCAGCATTATAGTAGTTATATTCTTGTACATAGGGGCAGGATTATAGTAGTTATATTCTTGTACATTGGAGGAGTATTATAGTAGTTATATCCTTGTACATAGGGGCAGGATTATAGTAGTTATATTCTTGTACATTGGAGGAGTATTATAGTAGTTATATTCTTGTACATAGGGACAGCATTATAGTAGTTATATTCTTGTACAAAGGGGCAGTATTATAGTAGTTATATTCTTGTACATAGGGGCAGCATTATAGTAGTTATATTCTTGTACATAGGGGCAGTATTATAGTAGTTATATTCTTGTACAAAGGGGCAGTATTATAGTAGTTATATTCTTGTACATAGGGGGCAGTATTATAGTAGTTATATTCTTGTACATAGCGGCAGTATTATAGTAATTATATTCTTGTACATAGGGGGCAGTATTATAGTAGTTATATTCTTGTACATAGGAGCAGTATTATAGTAGTTATATTCTTGTACATAGGGGGCAGTATTATAGTAGTTATATTTTTGTACATAGGGGGCAGTATTATAGTAGTTATATTCTTGTACATAGGGACAGCATTATAGTAGTTATATTCTTGTACATAGCAGCAGTATTATAGTAGTTATATTATTGTACATAGGAGCAGTATTATAGTAGTTATATTCTTGTACATAGGGGGCAGTATTATAGTAGTTATATTCTTGTACATAGGAGCAGCATTATAGTAGTTATATTCTTGTACATAGGAGCAGTATTATAGTAGTTATATTCTTGTACATAGCGGCAGTATTATAGTAATTATATTCTTGTACATAGGGGGCAGTATTATAGTAGTTATATTCTTGTACATATGAGCAGTATTATAGTAGTTATATTCTTGTACATAGGGGGCAGTATTATAGTAGTTATATTCTTGTACATAGGAGCAGCATTATAGTAGTTATATTCTTGTACATAGGGGGCAGTATTATAGTAGTTATATTCTTGTACATAGCGGCAGTATTATAGTAATTATATTCTTGTACATAGGGGGCAGTATTATAGTAGTTATATTCTTGTACATAGGAGCAGTATTATAGTAGTTATATTCTTGTACATAGGAGCAGTATTATAGTAGTTATATTCTTGTACATAGGGACAGCATTATAGTAGTTATATTCTTGTACATAGGAGCAGTATTATAGTAGTTATATTATTGTACATAGGAGCAGTATTATAGTAGTTATATTCTTGTACATAGGGGGCAGTATTATAGTAGTTATATTCTTGTACATAGGAGCAGCATTATAGTAGTTATATTCTTGTACATAGGAGCAGTATTATAGTAGTTATATTCTTGTACATAGCGGCAGTATTATAGTAATTATATTCTTGTACATAGGGGGCAGTATTATAGTAGTTATATTCTTGTACATAGGAGCAGTATTATAGTAGTTATATTCTTGTACATAGGGGGCAGTATTATAGTAGTTATATTCTTGTACATAGGAGCAGCATTATAGTAGTTATATTCTTGTACATAGGGGGCAGTATTATAGTAGTTATATTCTTGTACATAGCGGCAGTATTATAGTAATTATATTCTTGTACATAGGGGGCAGTATTATAGTAGTTATATTCTTGTACATAGGGACAGCATTATAGTAGTTATATTCTTGTACATAGGAGCAGTATTATAGTAGTTATAGTCTTGTACATAGGGGCAGTATTATAGTAGTTATATTCTTGTACATAGGAGCAGTATTATAGTAGTTATATTCTTGTACATAGGGGGCAGTATTATAGTAGTTATATTCTTGTACATAGGAGCAGCATTATAGTAGTTATATTCTTGTACATAGGAGCAGTATTATATTAGTTATATTCTTGTACATAGGAGCAGTATTATAGTAGTTATATTCTTGTACATAGGAGCAGTATTATAGTAGTTATATTCTTGTACATAGGGACAGCATTATAGTAGTTATATTCTTGTACATAGGGACAGCATTATAGTAGTTATATTCTTGTACATAGGAGCAGTATTATAGTAGTTATATTCTTGTACATAGGGACAGCATTATAGTAGTTATATTCTTGTACATAGGGACAGCATTATGGTAGTTATATTCTTGTTCATAGGAGCAGTATTATAGTAGTTATATTCTTGTACATAGGGACAGCATTATAGTAGTTATATTCTTGTACATAGGGGCAGTATTATAGTAGTTATATTCTTGTACATAGGAGGCAGTATTATAGTAGTTATATTCTTGTACATAGGGGGCAGTATTATAGTAGTTATATTCTTGTACATAGGGGCAGTATTATAGTAGTTATATTCTTGTACATAGGGGGCAGTATTATAGTAGTTATATTCTTGTACATAGGAGCAGTATTATAGTAGTTATATTCTTGTACATAGGGGGCAGTATTATAGTAGTTATATTCTTGTACATAGGGGCAGTATTATAGTAGTTATATTCTTGTACATAGGGACAGCATTATAGTAGTTATATTCTTGTACATAGGAGCAGTATTATAGTAGTTATATTATTGTACATAGGAGCAGTATTATAGTAGTTATATTCTTGTACATAGGGGGCAGTATTATAGTAGTTATATTCTTGTACATAGGAGCAGCATTATAGTAGTTATATTCTTGTACATAGGAGTAGTATTATAGTAGTTATATTCTTGTACATAGCGGCAGTATTATAGTAATTATATTCTTGTACATAGGGGGCAGTATTATAGTAGTTATATTCTTGTACATAGGAGCAGTATTATAGTAGTTATATTCTTGTACATAGGGGGCAGTATTATAGTAGTTATATTCTTGTACATAGGAGCAGCATTATAGTAGTTATATTCTTGTACATAGGGGGCAGTATTATAGTAGTTATATTCTTGTACATAGCGGCAGTATTATAGTAATTATATTCTTGTACATAGGGGGCAGTATTATAGTAGTTATATTCTTGTACATAGGAGCAGTATTATAGTAGTTATATTCTTGTACATAGGAGCAGTATTATAGTAGTTATATTCTTGTACATAGGGACAGCATTATAGTAGTTATATTCTTGTACATAGGAGCAGTATTATAGTAGTTATATTATTGTACATAGGAGCAGTATTATAGTAGTTATATTCTTGTACATAGGGGGCAGTATTATAGTAGTTATATTCTTGTACATAGGAGCAGCATTATAGTAGTTATATTCTTGTACATAGGAGCAGTATTATAGTAGTTATATTCTTGTACATAGCGGCAGTATTATAGTAATTATATTCTTGTACATAGGGGGCAGTATTATAGTAGTTATATTCTTGTACATAGGAGCAGTATTATAGTAGTTATATTCTTGTACATAGGGGGCAGTATTATAGTAGTTATATTCTTGTACATAGGAGCAGCATTATAGTAGTTATATTCTTGTACATAGGGGGCAGTATTATAGTAGTTATATTCTTGTACATAGCGGCAGTATTATAGTAATTATATTCTTGTACATAGGGGGCAGTATTATAGTAGTTATATTCTTGTACATAGGGACAGCATTATAGTAGTTATATTCTTGTACATAGGAGCAGTATTATAGTAGTTATATTCTTGTACATAGGGGCAGTATTATAGTAGTTATATTCTTGTACATAGGAGCAGTATTATAGTAGTTATATTCTTGTACATAGGGGGCAGTATTATAGTAGTTATATTCTTGTACATAGGAGCAGCATTATAGTAGTTATATTCTTGTACATAGGAGCAGTATTATATTAGTTATATTCTTGTACATAGGAGCAGTATTATAGTAGTTATATTCTTGTACATAGGGACAGCATTATAGTAGTTATATTCTTGTACATAGGGACAGCATTATAGTAGTTATATTCTTGTACATAGCGGCAGTATTATAGTAATTATATTCTTGTACATAGGGGGCAGTATTATAGTAGTTATATTCTTGTACATAGGGACAGCATTATAGTAGTTATATTCTTGTACATAGGAGCAGTATTATAGTAGTTATATTCTTGTACATAGGGGCAGTATTATAGTAGTTATATTCTTGTACATAGGAGCAGTATTATAGTAGTTATATTCTTGTACATAGGGGGCAGTATTATAGTAGTTATATTCTTGTACATAGGAGCAGCATTATAGTAGTTATATTCTTGTACATAGGAGCAGTATTATATTAGTTATATTCTTGTACATAGGAGCAGTATTATAGTAGTTATATTCTTGTACATAGGAGCAGTATTATAGTAGTTATATTCTTGTACATAGGGACAGCATTATAGTAGTTATATTCTTGTACATAGGGACAGCATTTTAGTAGTTATATTCTTGTACATAGCGGCAGTATTATAGTAATTATATTCTTGTACATAGGGGGCAGTATTATAGTAGTTATATTCTTGTACATAGGGACAGCATTATAGTAGTTATATTCTTGTACATAGGAGCAGTATTATAGTAGTTATATTCTTGTACATAGGGGCAGTATTATAGTAGTTATATTCTTGTACATAGGAGCAGTATTATAGTAGTTATATTCTTGTACATAGGGGGCAGTATTATAGTAGTTATATTCTTGTACATAGGAGCAGCATTATAGTAGTTATATTCTTGTACATAGGAGCAGTATTATATTAGTTATATTCTTGTACATAGGAGCAGTATTATAGTAGTTATATTCTTGTACATAGGGACAGCATTATAGTAGTTATATTCTTGTACATAGGGACAGCATTATGGTAGTTATATTCTTGTTCATAGGAGCAGTATTATAGTAGTTATATTCTTGTACATAGGGACAGCATTATAGTAGTTATATTCTTGTACATAGGGGCAGTATTATAGTAGTTATATTCTTGTACATAGGAGGCAGTATTATAGTAGTTATATTCTTGTACATAGGGGGCAGTATTATAGTAGTTATATTCTTGTACATAGGGGCAGTATTATAGTAGTTATATTCTTGTACATAGGGGGCAGTATTATAGTAGTTATATTCTTGTACATAGGAGCAGTATTATAGTAGTTATATTCTTGTACATAGGGGGCAGTATTATAGTAGTTATATTCTTGTACATAGGGGCAGTATTATAGTAGTTATATTCTTGTACATAGGAGCAGTATTATAGTAGTTATATTCTTGTACATAGGGACAGCATTATAGTAGTTATATTCTTGTACATAGGAGCAGTATTATAGTAGTTATATTCTTGTACATAGGGGCAGTATTATAGTAGTTATATTCTTGTACATAGGAGCAGTATTATAGTAGTTATATTCTTGTACATAGGGGGCAGTATTATAGTAGTTATATTCTTGTACATAGGAGCAGCATTATAGTAGTTATATTCTTGTACATAGGAGCAGTATTATATTAGTTATATTCTTGAACATAGGAGCAGTATTATAGTAGTTCTATTCTTGTACATAGGGACAGCATTATAGTAGTTATATTCTTGTACATAGGGACAGCATTATAGTAGTTATATTCTTGTTCATAGGAGCAGTATTATAGTGTTATATTCTGGTACATAGGGACAGCATTATAGTAGTTATATTCTTGTACATAGGGGCAGTATTATAGTAGTTATATTCTTGTACATAGGGGGCAGTATTATAGTAGTTATATTCTTGTACATAGGAGCAGTATTATAGTAGTTATATTCTTGTACATAGGGGGCAGTATTATAGTAGTTATATTCTTGTACATAGGGGCAGTATTATAGTAGTTATATTCTTGTACATAGGAGCAGTATTATAGTAGTTATATTCTTGTACATAGGAGCAGTATTATAGTAGTTATATTCTTGTACATAGGGACAGCATTATAGTAGTTATATTCTTGTACATAGGGACAGCATTATAGTAGTTATATTGTACATAGGAGCAGTATTATAGTAGTTATATTCTTGTACATAGGAGCAGTATTATAGTAGTTATATTCTTGTACATAGGGGGCAGTATTATAGTAGTTATATTCTTGTACATAAGAGCAGCATTATAGTAGTTATATTCTTGTACATAGGAGCAGTATTATATTAGTTATATTCTTGTACATAGGAGCAGTATTATAGTAGTTATAATCTTGTACATAGGGACAGCATTATAGTAGTTATATTCTTGTACATAGAGACAGCATTATAGTAGTTATATTCTTGTTCATAAGAGCAGTATTATAGTAGTTATATTCTTGTACATAGGGGCAGTATTATAGTAGTTATATTCTTGTACATAGGGGCAGTATTATAGTAGTTATATTCTTGTACATAGGAGGCAGTATTATAGTAGTTATATTCTTGTACATAGGGGCAGTATTATAGTAGTTATATTCTTGTACATAGGGAGCAATATTATAGTAGTTATATTCTTGTACATAGGAGCAGTATTATAGTAGTTATATTCTTGTACATAGGGGCAGCATTACAGTAGTTATATTCTTGTTCATAGGGGCAGTATTATAGTAGTTATATTCTTGTACATAGGGGCAGTATTACAGTAGTTATATTCTTGTTCATAGGAGCAGTATTATAGTAGTTCTATTCTTGTACATAGGGGCAGCATTATAGTAGTTATATTCTTGTACATAGGAGCAGTATTGTAGTAGTTATATTCTTGTACATAGGAGCAGTATCATAGTAGCTATATTCTTGTACATAGGAGCAGTATTATAGTAGTTATTGTCACGGGGTCCTTCTCTGGTATCACACAATCAACAGAGCAAGCGAAGAGTGAACAATTCCAAGACCTTTATTCAGGCAAAAATACGAAAAGGTCCATATTCAATCCACCACACAAAGAATAAGATAGTCCAGAATAAGAATCCGGTCCAGTAACAGGATAGAATGTCCAGGGAAACGAGATTCCAAAACTCTAGCACCAGAGGATAAAATGGGTCCTTCTCTCTCTGAAGTGCTGTCTTTACACGATCCTGTCCACACCGGAACTGACTTGACCAGCTGCTGTTCTCTCCACCCCCTTCCTTGTCCAGGGAAAGTCAAACAAGTTGAGGCGGTTTCCAGGTCTCCCAGAGGAGAACAAAGGGCCTTAGGGATTAATTTACTACAGGGGGTCATCAAGAGACAGATACAGTGAGGCTGTAGACTTACAATGTAATAAGAAAAACACTATGAAAATAACTGGAATTGTTAAACATTGGAATATACAAAAAATGACATCCACATAACATGTCACACCATCACAACCTCTCCCCCCCATAATAAGTGAGCACGCCATGAAGTCTGCACAGACCTCTGGCCTGCTCACTTTAGTCCACATTTCTCAGCTATTTATAATTCCTTGTAAAGTGGCAGGGGTAGGTCGGCCTGGGGAACCCATGGTTCTTCTTGTCGAGACAGTCCATCGGCGTTCTGGTGTTGGCTTCCCCGCTTGTATTGGATGGAGAAGCTGTAGGGTTGTAAGGACAAGCTCCACCGCAGCAATCGTCCATTGTCCCCTGATACGCGATTCAGCCATGTGAGGGGGTTGTGGTCTGTAACAATCGTGAAGTCTCTGCCATACAAGTATGGCTGCAAATTTTTTAGCGCCCATACGATGGCAAGGCACTCCTTTTCAATAGTGGCATAGGCAACTTCCCGATCCAGTAGTTTGCGACTGGCAAAAGCAACAGGATGTTCTTCTCCGGCAGCGTTCACTTGGCTAAGTACTGCCCCAACCCCAAAGGTGGATGCACCTGTCTGCACGAGGAACCTGCGTTTATAATCCGGGGCAGCCAAGCCAGGAGCAGGGACGAGGGCGGTCTTTAATGCTGAAAAGGCATCCTCGCATGCCGTCGTCCACGTCACATTTCTAGGCATGTTCTTGCGGGTCAGGTCGGTTAGGGGCTTGGCCAAGGTGCTGAAGTAAGAAACAAATTTGCGATAGTAACCAGCAGTTCCTAAAAATGCAAGTACCTGCTTTTTAGTCTGGGGTCTACACCAGTTGCTAATGGCTTCTACCTTGGCAGGCTCAGGCCTTAGTGTCCCACCCCTTACTCTATGCCCACCTCAGCCATCCGTATTTGGCACTAATCAGGGCGAATGGTCAGGTGATGTCGTCTAAGTAAGCACAGGCAAAGTCCTGACATTGTTGTAACAGTCGATCCACCAGTCTCTGGAAAGTAGCGGGGGCAGTTTTCATCCCAAAGGGCATTCCCAGGAACTCATAAAGCCCAAATGGAGTAATGAAGGCTGAGCGCTCCCGAGCATCCTCCGTTAGGGGTATCTGCCAGTACCCCTTGCTCAAGTCTAACGTGGTCACAAATTGGGCACTGGCCAGACGATCCAATAGATCATCAATCCTGGGCATGGGATAAGCATCACTCTTGGTGGCATCATTTAGTCGTCTGTAATCAACGCAGAATCGTGTTGTACCATCCTTCTTGGGGACCAGGACGACAGGAGAGGCCCAAGAACTGTGAGATGGCTGAATAACTCCCAGCTGTTTCATCTCCTCCAGTTCGTTCTTTATCATGCCTTGAACAGCCTCTGGAACCCGGTAGGCAGCCTGCTGGATGGGGCGTTGTCCGGGGGTTTCCACATGGTGACTGGTGAGAGTAGTCTTCCCCGGCTTTGAGGAGAAAGCAGCAGCCCTCGGCCTTAGTACGGCGACAATATCGTCTTTTTGTATATCCGATAAATGGGAGCCCAGGGGCACTTGTTCCAGTGATCCTCCCGCTTGGGCAACCTGGAGGAGATCTGGGAGATACTCGTCGTCGGCAGTATCACTAGGGGGGTGGCAGACAGCTAGAACAGGCAGAGATCAGTCGTGGTAGTCTTTCAGCATGTTAATGTGGACGGTTTTCTGTCGTCGACCAGTAGAGTCCAGGGCAATAACATAATGTCATTAATTTTCTTGACAACCTGATAAGGGCCTTCCCACACTGCTTGAAGCTTGTTGGCAGGGGAAGCAGTAATCATGAGCACTTGCTGTCCTTCCATAAATTCCCGGTTCCTGGAATTACGGTCATACCAGGTTTTTTGTCTGGACTGGGCCATTCACTGATGTTCTTTAGCGAAGGTAGCTAGCTGGGCGAGACGGTCTCTGAGCTCTAGAACATAGGGAACGATGGGCATTCCGGTATCTGAGATGTATCCCTCCAAATGTTCTTTCAGAAGAGTGAGAGGCCCACGGACCTTCCGGCTAAACAGTAGTTCGAAGGGAGAGAACCCTGTGGACTCTTGGGGAACCTCCCGATAGGTGAAGAGGAGATGTGGCAGGTACTTTTCCCAGTCTTTTTCAATGTCAACAAAAGCCCTCAGCATATTTTTTAGGGTTCCATTAAAGCGTTCACATAGTCCGTTGGTCTGCGGGTGGTATGGGGTGGTGCGAATGGCTCGAACACCACAGGTATGCCATAGGGACTGGACCAGATCTGACATGAACTGAGTGCCTTGATCCGACAATATTTCACTAGGAAACCCTACCCGGGTAAAGATGGTAACAAGGGCCTCGGCTACCTTTACTGCTGTAATACTGGACAGGGCCACAGCTTCAGGATACCTAGTGGCATAGTCCACCACGGTCAGGATATATTTTTTCCCCGACCTGCTGGGGTGGGCCAGAGGACCTATGATGTCGACGGCTACACGTTGAAATGGTTCCTCAATTCTGGGCAGGGATTGCAGGGGTACCTTATGTCGAGCTCCTGGATGCCGCATTCGCTGGCACACATCGCAGGTGCGTCAATAATGGTCTACCGACTGCGAGACGCCCGGCCAGTAAAAACTTTGGGTGAGTCTCTTTTCAGTCCTTTTTCTCCGTTGATGCCCAGCCAAGGGGATGTCATGGGCCAGTTGAAGTAGCTGTGCCCTGTACTTCTGAGGGACAATGAGTTGCCTGGTCGTTGCGTCAGGATTGCCCTAGTCACTGCCCTTTGAAACACGATAATACAGTCCGTTTTCTCGAGTGAAGCCATCCCCATTATCTCCCATGTGCCCAGTTTCTGCCTTTCGCCTAAGGGCTGCTAAGGTAGTGTCACCCTCTATTTCTCGCCTAAACTCCTGTCTGTCCCAAGACTCTCCCAATGTAGTAGCAGCGAAAGTATTGCTTACCGACTCTGATGCGGTTCGTGGGGGTCCGGATGACATAGTGCTTGAAGGGCCTGTAGTCGGGTGACTGCTCCCACAAATTGGCACTGTAACTCCCCAATGTCGTTCCCAAGGAGGATATCTGCAGGAAGTCCTCCCATAACTCCAATCCAACACAGTTTTTCTCCACAACCATAATCCAAACGCACAGAAGCTCGCTGTATATATTTGCGGGCACCCCCCGCAGGACAATGGGAATTCCCGGACCCTGGTAAATTGCCTCGGGTCGAACCACACGGGGGTCAGCGATAGTCAAGAATGCCCCTGTGTCTCTAAATCTTGACACTTTGTATCCATCAATAAAGACATCCTGCAGGTGGCGTTGCCGTTGGTCTGAGTAGCAAAAGGACAGAGGCCGGAGTCCGTACACTCCAGGAGGGGTATCTATGGTGCCGTGGTCGGTGGTCCACTCTGGTAGGGGTGGTGGTAGCTCTTCCTCAGGTGTGGTGGAGTGTACAAGATGCACTGGACGAGGTGGGGCTGCGTGGGGCTCCCTCCGAATCCTGGAGGGACAGCCAGACGCAAATGTCCAGGTTGCCCACACCCATAACACCTCCTCTCTGTGATACCTCCAGGTCGTGGTCGGAACTGTTGGGGCCTAGGATTGTGAGGCGTGATTATCATCGGCTTGCGACTAGGTGGAAGGGCAGATATAATTGGAGGGGGACGGGGCGCGAGAGCAGGCCGTGGTTCATAGTCCAGAAGCCTCCTCCATTGCGGCCGGATAGTAAGGGCTTCATCGGCCAGGGCTGCAGCTCTATCCACGGTACACGACGTGCGCTCCCAGACCCATTCCCATACCTCTGCAGGGCACTTGGCAAGAAATTGTTCTATAAGGAACGCCTGTGTAACATCTTCCACAGTAAAGGCGTTTTCTGCTTCCAGCCATCTCCGACATGCCTCGGACATCTTGTGTGCATACATCCTAAACGATCCCCCCGTGGTGCATGGGAGGTCTCGGAACTTGGCCCTATATGAGTCTGGGGTGATAGCATGGTAATCCAGGATAGTCCGCTTTACAATGTTATAATCCTGGTTCCGCAGTGCATCAATGGTTCGGTAAGCCTCCGCCATGCTTCCATTCAGGAGCCCCACTAACAAACGCATCCAGCTAGAGTGGGGCACCTCCATCACAGCACACTGCTGCTCAAAGTCTTTGAAGAACCCCTCCACATCTCCAGAAGCCTCATCAAATGGCTTAAACTCTGTCCGGGTGATCCGTACAGGCTCCCGGATTGTTGGGGTTACACTCCACATTGCGTTACTCCCTTTTTCAAGCTCCATTGCTTCCTGTCTCCGCTGTGCCCGGCGGGCAGCCTCCTCCTTGTACTTCTGAGAGACGCTGGGGCCCAGAACCACCATCTCTTCTTCATACCACACCAACCACTGGCTTTTCTGGAAGGGGATCCCTGTCTCCAGTGCTCGTTCTTCAGACATCTGGGAGGAGGTGGCCGGGCTGGCGCCCACCAGTAGATCGATTAAGGCCTCTTTAGTCAGTCCCTGGTAGTCCAGGCCCAGGTCTCTGGCTCTCTCCTGTAAACTGCATACAGTCCAATTTCTATACTCACTCTGTGGGTGGTTCTCCATTGGGTTACGCTCTGTTGATCCCACTGCTGCCACCAGTCGTCACGGGGTCCTTCTCTGGTATCACACAATCAACAGAGCAAGCGAAGAGTGAACAATTCCAAGACCTTTATTCAGGCAAAAATACGAAAAGGTCCATATTCAGTCCACCACACAAAGGATAAGATAGTCCAGAATAAGAATGCGGTCCAGTATCAGGATAAAATGTCCAGGGATACGAGATTCCACAACTCTAACACCAGAGGATAAAATGGGTCCTTCTCTCTCTGAAGTGCTGTCTGAACACGATCCTCTCCACACCGGAACTGACCTATCCAGCTGCTGTTCTTCCCCCCCACCCCCTTCCTTGTCCAGGGGTAGTCAAACAAGTTGGGGCCGGTTTCCAGGCCTCCCAGAGGAGAACAAAGGGCCTTAGGGATTAATGCACTACAGGGGGTCATCAAGAGACAGATACAGTGATGCTGTAGACTTACAATGTAATAAGAAAAACACTATGAAAATAACTGAAATAGAAAGATAGGAATATACAAAAAATGATATCCACATAGCATATCACACCATCACAATAGGGAGCAGTATTATAGTAGTTATTGTCTTGTACATAGGAGCAGTAATAGTAGTAGTTACATTCTTGTACATAGGAGCAGTACTATAGTAGTTATATTCTTGTACATAGAGGCAATATTATAGTAGTTATATTCTTGTACATAGGAGCAGTATTATAGTAGTTATATTCTTGTACTTAGGGGCAGTATAATAGTAGTTATATTCTTGTACATAGGATCAGTATTATAGTAGTTATATTCTTGTACATAGGGGCAGTATTATAATAGTTATATTCTTGTACATAGGAGCAGTATTATAGTAGTTATATTCTTGTACATAGAGGGCAGTATTATAATAGTTATATTCTTGTACATAGGGGCAGTATTATAGTAGTTATTTTCTTGTATATAGGGGCAGTATTATAGTAGGTATATTCTTGTACATAGGGGCAGTATTATAGTAGTTATATTCTTGTACATAGGAGTAGCATTATAGAAGTTATATTCTTGTACATAGAGGGCAGTATTATAGTAACTATATTCTTGTACGTAGGGAGCAGTATTATAGTAGTTATATTCTTGTACATAGGGGCAGTATTATAGTAGTTATATTCTTGTACATAGGGACAGTATTATAGTAGTTATATTCTTGTATATAGGGGCAGTATTATAGTAGTTATATTCTTGTATATAGGGGCAGTATTATAGTTGTTATATTCTTGTACATAGGGCAGTATTATAGTAGTTATATTCTTGTACATAGGGAGCAGTATTATAGTAGTTATATTCTTGTACATAGGGGCAGTATTATAGTAGTTATATTCTTGTACATAGGGGCAGTATTATAGTAGTTATATTCTTTTACATAGGGGCTGTATTATAGTAGTTATATTCTTGTACATAGGGGCAGTATTATAGTAGTTATATTCTTGCACATAGCAGCAGTATTATAGTAGTTATATTCTTGTACATAGGAGCAGTATTATAGTAGTTATATTCTTATTTTCTTGTATATAGGGGCAGTATTATAGTAGGTATATTCTTGTACGTAGGGAGCAGTATTATAGTAGTTATATTCTTGTACATAGGGGCAGTATTATAGTAGTTATATTCTTGAACATAGGGAGCAGTATTATAGTAGTTATATTCTTGTACTTAGGGGCAATATTATAGTAGTTATATTCTTGTACATAGGGGCAGTATTATAGTAGTTATATTCTTGTATATAGGGGCAGTATTATAGTAGTTATATTCTTGTACATAGGGCAGTATTATAGTAGTTATATTCTTGTACATAGGGAGCAGTATTATAGTAGTTATATTCTTGTACATAGGGGCAGTATTATAGTAGTTATATTCTTGTACATAGGGGCAGTATTATAGTAGTTATATTCTTGTACATAGGGGCAGTATTATAGTAGTTATATTCTTGTACATAGGAGCAGTATTATAGTAGTTATATTCTTGTACATAGAGGGCAGTATTATAGTAGTTATATTCTTGTACATAGGGGCAGTATTATAGTAGTTATTTTCTTGTATATAGGGGCAGTATTATAGTAGGTATATTCTTGTACGTAGGGAGCAGTATTATAGTAGTTATATTCTTGTACATAGGGGCAGTATTATAGTAGTTATATTCTTGAACATAGGGAGCAGTATTATAGTAGTTATATTCTTGTACATAGAGGGCAGTATTATAGTAGTTATATTCTTATACATAGGGGCAGTATTATAGTAGTTATTTTCTTGTATATAGGGGCAGTATTATAGTAGGTATATTCTTGTACGTAGGGAGCAGTATTATAGTAGTTATATTCTTGTACATAGGGGCAGTATTATAGTAGTTATATTCTTGAACATAGGGAGCAGTATTATAGTAGTTATATTCTTGTACTTAGGGGCAATATTATAGTAGTTATATTCTTGTACATAGGGGCAGTATTATAGTAGTTATTTTCTTGTATATAGGGGCAGTATTATAGTAGGTATATTCTTGTACGTAGGGAGCAGTATTATAGTAGTTATATTCTTGTACATAGGGGCAGTATTATAGTAGTTATATTCTTGAACATAGGGAGCAGTATTATAGTAGTTATATTCTTGTACTTAGGGGCAATATTATAGTAGTTATATTCTTGTACATAGGGGCAGTATTATAGTAGTTATATTCTTGTATATAGGGGCAGTATTATAGTAGTTATATTCTTGTATATAGGGGCAGTATTATAGTAGTTACAGTATATTCTTGTACATAGGGGCAGTATTATAGTAGTTATATTCTTGTATATAGGGGCAGTATTATAGTAGTTATATTCTTGTATATAGGGGCAGTATTATAGTAGTTATATTCTTGTACATAGGAGCAGTATTATAGTAGTTATATTCTTGTACATAGGAGCAGTATTATAGTAGCTATATTCTTGTATATAGGGGCAGTATTATAGTAGTTATATTCTTGTACATAGGAGCAGTATTATAGTAGTTATATTCTTGTACATAGGAGCAGTATTATAGTAGTTATATTCTTGTATATAGGGGCAGTATTATAGTAGTTATATTCTGGTACATAGGAGCAGTATTATAGTAGTTATATTCTTGTACATGGGGGCAATTTTTATTGTAAAAACCAAACAAATACAAATAACATTCCTCCAATAATACAAAACTGAATTCACTAGGATTGTACATACATTCATTACATATCCAGTTTATACATATCAAATTAACTTAGAGTCCATACTCCTAGTTTGAGGAGAGAAAAAAAACAAACAAACAAAAAAAAAAACACTTTGCAAACAGAGCTCATCATGTTCCTTCCCAGTGACTCATCCTTCTCTATCTTAACATTTCCTAATTTCTCCTAATGATTTTCCCTATCTGAGTTCGGACATTATCTGGTTGACAGCGTCACAATAATAATAATAATAATAATAATCTTTATATAGCGCCAACATATTCCGCAGCGCTTTACAGTTTAACAGTTTCAAAACACAAGTCATAAGTAACAACGCTAACAATACAATAATTAAAGCAAAATAAGACGAAATAAGACGCCCCTGCTGGTGAGAGCGTACAATCTACAATGAGGTGGGGGAGATACAGAGGACAGGTGTGTATTTACAATGAAGGTCCAGCCATCTTGCAGGAGTGAAGGATGGATGGAGATAGTGAATGGGCTACGCACGCAAACTTACACAGAGAATGACTTTGATTAGTGAATGTGATAGGCCGCTCTGAACAGATGTGTTTTGAGGGAGCGCCTAAAACTATGCAAATTGTGGATAGTCCTGATTTCTTGGGGTAGAGCATTCCAGAGGATAGGAGCAGCACGGGAGAAGTCTTGGAGTCGGGAGTGGGAGGTAAGGATTAGTGCAGAGGTTAGTCGAAAGTCGTTTGCAGAGCGCAGCGATCGGCTAGGCCGATAGACAGAAATGAGAGAAGAGATGTAAGGGGGTGCCGCACTGTGGAGAGCTTTGTGGGTGAGAACAAGTACTTTGAATTGGATCCTATAATGAATGGGCAGCCAATGTAAGGACTGGCGAAGAGCGGACGCGTCCGAGTACCGATTACCCAGATGGACGATCCTGGCCGCTGCATTGAGTATGGACTGGAGAGGGGATAGTCGAGTGACGGGGAGGCCAATTAATAGAGCGTTGCAGCAATCCAGGCGAGAGTGGATCAATGCAACAGTGAGGGTTTTTGTTGTTTCCATAGTCACAGATCTGAGTCGGAGTTATTATTATTATTATTATTATTTATTGTTATAGCGCCATTTATTCCATGGCGCTTTACATGTGAGGAGGGGTATACATAAAAACAAGTACAATAATCTTAAACAATACAAGTCATAACTGGTACAGGAGGAGAGAGGACCCTGCCCGCGAGGGCTCACAATCTTCAAGGGATGGGTGATAATACAGTAGGCGAGGGTAGAGCTGGTCGTGCAGCGGTTTGGTCGATCGGTGGTTACTGCAGGTTATAGGCTTGTCGGAAGAGGTGGGTCTTCAGGCTCTTTTTGAAGGTTTCGATGGTAGGTGAGAGTCTGATATGTTGTGGTAGAGAGTTCCAGAGTAGGGGTGATGCGCGAGAGAAATCTTGTATGCGATTGTGGGAAGAGGAGATAAAAGGGGAGTAGAGAAGGAGATCTTGTGAGGATCGGAGGTTGCGTGCAGGAAAGTACCGGGAGACGAGGTCACAGATGTATGGAGGAGACAGGTTGTGGACTGCTTTGTATGTCATGGTTAGGGTTTTGTAATGGAGTCTCTGGGCAATTGGGAGCCAGTGAAGGGATTGACAGAGGGGAGAAGCTGGGGAATAGCGGGGGGACAGGTGGATTAGTCGGGCAGCAGAGTTTAGAATAGATTGGAGGGGTGCGAGAGTGTTTGAGGGGAGGCCACAGAGCATGAGGTTGCAGTAGTCAAGGCGAGAGATGATGAGGGCATGGACTAGGGTTTTTGCAGATTCTTGGGTGAGGAATGAACGGATGCGTGAAATATTTTTGAGTTGAAGTCGGCAGGAAGTGGAAAGGGTTTGGATATGTGGTTTGAAGGAGAGATCAGCATCAAGGATTACTCCGAGGCAGCGAGCGTGTGGGACTGGGGAGAGTGGGCAGTCATTTACTGTAATTGATAGGTTCGTAGGGGGGGTCACGTGAGATGGGGGAAAGATGATGAATTCTGTTTTGTCCATGTTGAGTTTCAGATATCTAGTGGAGAAGAAGGATGAGATAGTGGACAGACATTGATGGATTCTGGTTAGTAGGGAGGTGATATCTGGTCCAGAGATGTAGATCTGTGTGTCATCAGCATAAAGATGATACTGAAAGCCATGAGATTCTATGAGCTGTCCCAGGCCAAAGGTGTAAATAGAGAACAGCAGGGGCCCAAGGACTGAACCTTGTGGGACTCCGACAGATAGGGGGCGAGGTGAGGAGGTGGTGTGTGAGTGGGAGACGCTGAATGTCCGGTCTGTTAGGTATGATGAGATCCAGGAGAGGGCCAAGTCTGTGATGCCGAGGGATGAGAGGGTCTGTAATAATAGGGAATGGTCCACTGTGTCAAAGGCAGCCGACAGGTCCAGGAGGAGGAGGACAGAGTAGTGTCGCTTGCTCTTGGCAGTTAAGAGGTCATTGGTGACCTTAGTAAGGGCAGTTTCAGTGGAGTGGTGTGACCGGAAGCCAGATTGTAAGCGGTCGAAGAGGGAGCAAGAAGAGAGATGGGAGGACAGTTCAAGGTAGACGTGTTGTTCCAGTAGCTTGGAGGCGTATGGGAGAAGTGATATAGGGCGATAGCTAGATACAGAGGATGGGTCAAGAGAGGGCTTTTTGAGGATAGGTGTGATGGAGGCATGTTTAAAGCTTGAGGGGAAAACACCAGTTGTTAGTGACAGGTTGAAGAGATGGGTTAGGGTTGGGATGAAGACTGTGGTGAGGTTTGGGATGAAGTGGGATGGGATCGGGTCGAGTGCACAGGTGGTGAGATGTGATCTTGAGAGTAGAGTGGAGAGTCGATCTTCTGTAATGGTGGAGAAGTTGGTTTTGAAGGTGGAGGGCTGGGAAGTCGGGAGGAAGGGCTCTGGGGGTTGTTGACCAAAACTGTCCCTGATGTTATCAATTTTCTGCTTGAAAAATGAGGCAAAGTCTTCAGCTGAGATGAGTGGGGAGGGAGGAGGTGCTGGGGGGCGGAGGAGAGAATTGAAGGTGTTGAATAACTGTTTAGGGTTGTGAGACAGGGAGGATATGAGAGATGAGAAGTAGGTTTGTTTAGCTGTGGCGAGTGTGGTCTTGAAAGTAGTGAGGGACTGTTTGAATGCGATGAAGTGCTCGTTGGAGTGGGATCTTTTCCATCTGCGCTCAGCAGCCCTGGCAGCTCGCCTCAGCTCTTTGGTCAGGCTGGTGTGCCAGGGCTGTCTGTTGATTTTGCGAGTTTTGGTATGTGTAAGTGGGGCAGCGGATTCCAAAGCTACAGCTATTGTGGTGTTATATAGAGCGGCAGCGTCATCCGCATTGTGTAAGGAACTTATATCTGTAAGAGGGAGGAGGGATTCAGAGAATGAGTGTAGGTCAAGGTGTTTAAGATTCCTGCGAGGGTGTGAAAGTTTGTGGGGTGGGGATTGTAGACATGGAGTGAAGAGGGAAGAGAATGTGAGCAGGTTGTGGTCAGAGAGAGGAAGAGGTGAGTTAGAGAGGTTAGATAGGGAGCAGAGGCGGGTGAAGATGAGGTCCAGTGTGTGGCCATCTTTGTGGGTGGCTGTAGAAGACCATTGAGTGAGGCCGAAGGAGGAAGTGAGAGATAGAAGTTTAGTGGAAGCTGAGAGGGAAGTGTCAATGGGGATGTTGAAGTCGCCCATGATGATAGTAGGGATGTCCGCGGAAAGGAAATGAAGTAACCAGGTGGTGAAGTGGTCAAAGAAGGTGGTGGCTGGCCCTGGGGGGCGGTAGATGACAGCCAGTTGGAGGTTGGAGGGGGAGTAGATGCGCACAGAGTGCACCTCAAAGGAAGGGAGGGTAACAGAGGGTGGCAGTGGGATTGGGGTGAAGGAGCAGGTATCTGACAGGAGAAAACCAACTCCTCCACCATGTTTGCTGCTGGGGCGGGGGGTGTGAGAAAGGTGGAAGCCGCCATACGAAAGTGCAGCAGGAGAGGCTGTGTCAGAAGGGGTGAGCCAGGTTTCGGTGATGGCGAGGAAGGAAAGTTTGGTAGTAACAAAAAGATCATGGATGTAGGAAAGCTTGTTGCAGACAGAGCGAGCGTTCCACAGAGCTCCTGTTAGTGGGACTGGGGAAGCGGGGGCTGGGTGAATGGGTATAAGGTTGGAGAGGTTACGGAAGGTTGTGATAGAGTGTGGATGGGAGGTAGAAATGACTGTGGGAATGTGGTGAGGAGGACCAGGATTTGGGGAGATATCACCAGCAGTGAGAAGGAGCAGAGAAAGTGTTACCAGGTGGGAGCAGGAGAGGGCATGAGGGGGCTGTCTGTGTTTGGAGACAGAGGATTGTATGTTAAGGAACAGTTTTGAGGCGGAGGTGAGGTGGATGGGGAGGATTGAAGAAGAGATGAACAGTTCCTTACTAGGAGTAGGGATTAGGGGAATTAGCAGAAAGTGAAGGATTATTGGGGTGAAAGTGAAAACAAACAGAAACATTGTTTACAGTGACTGTGTCCAGTTACCTTCAGTTCCAATTCTGGTTTTAATTCTTAAATTAATCTTCACACTTCTAGCACACACTTATAGCAATCACAATGCAGACTGAAGTCTATGCAGACTTGTGCTCTGCAATATATGTACAACTAAGTGCAGTCAGGTGTGAAGCAGAGAGGAGTGGTCTCTGCTCTTCTTGGCCAGACAATTAAGAGTGGACCGTATGTATATGATCAAGCCAGAGTAAACAAGGTCATAAATAACACTGGGGTAAGCTGGGGTTAGCTGAAAGGCATACCATGTGAATGCTAGGTGCAGAGGCAAGTCTATGTGCAAAGCTGGGTGATGCACTGTGTGTCCTTCATAGACAGACAGCAGGAGAGCAGGAGAGCTGGGTGGATGGACATACCATGTGAATGCTAGTTAATGCTAGTTAATGCTAGTTAATGCTAGTTATTCTGTTCACCATCGGTCTCCATCTCAGACTCTACCCGAGTGCCCTCAGGTAAGGGCTTCCGCTTTGGCGGAGGACAGTCCCCTACGTCCCTATCACACTCTGCGTCAATTCTCTTAAGGTCATCTTCAAAATCGCCGTCAGACTCAGACAGAACATCAAACCTGTTAGATACGACCATTACACCTGCAGAACTCTGGAATTTCTTCCCGGCTCCTTGGCCAGTGTCATACCCCTCAGGTTTACGGGAGGCCTTGTCCTTTTTCTTCCTTTTCTGATTATTGCTATACTCTTCAGACACAGATGGTAGCACTGAAGTAATGCCTTCCTGTGACCGCTGCCCCTGAGGTACAACCTCCATACTCCCCTGTTCTCTCTCTGAACCCTGCTGCTCTGGTGTTAGCTGAGTAGACCCCTGGTGGACCTCTGGTCTGGTCAGTATTTCCCCTGACAGTAAAGCTGCCTCCTCCAGAATCTCTGCCCCTGCCACCAAGTCCTCGTCAGGAAAGTCCTTACAGATATTGTGCCAGGCGTCTGGACAGTCCCTGTGAGGGTGACCGATCTTCCCACAGAGGTTGCACCTGATGTTCTGGCAGTCTGCAGCTAGATGGCCGACCTCCCCACACAGGCTGCACTTCACCACAGTACAGGTATTTGCCAGGTGACCTGCCTTGCCACATTTAATGCACTTACGAGGCTGCCCAGGATAGAAACACACACCCCTCTCCCTCCCAATAAAGAAGGAGTTGGGTAAATGGGCAGTGATGTTATTGCATAGGCGCAGTTTCACCAAAACCCGCCACCCTCCCGTCCAGATCCCATCACTGTCTCTGCTTTTGGTGAGGTCCGAGACCAGGTCACAATGCCTCCGGAGCCACACCACAATGTCCTGCGGGGGAACAGACTCATTCCAGAAGATGACATTTACAGTGACAGTATCTGGCTTAGAGATAGGAATAAAGCTGAACTTACTCCAGCCCTCCGTGTCTCTAAACTTGGGGAAACTAGACCAGAATCTGTCCAGGTCAGACATGAGCTTAAAGCTGACATCATAGCCCTGCCTGTCTGGAAGATTAATCACTGCCAGGATGCTGACTGGCACAAACCCCATCTGGTGGCACAAGAGCTCCCTGACGACAAACCTCCTGTCTGGCAGGTCCTCCTTGGCACCTCTGTGCCGGAAACGCACGACGTTTCTCCGTTTAAACGCCTGGCCTGTATAATTGGTACCAGAGGTAAAGGACGGAGCACCACGACTCCAGGCATTACTGGGGGGACCGTGCGGGGTCACATTGGGTTGACTGACGGGGTGAAGGTCTGCAGCAGGAGGGGCAGCCACACCTTGTATGCTTGAAATTAAAGGGGGGAAATCACAGACATTATCATGCACATTGTTATCATCAGCATCAATGTCATTATCAGACTGTGCAGCGTCCACCAAAGATACTGTGCTCCCCCAAGCCCCCGACCCCCCCAGATATAGTGCGGTTATCCCCAGCATCAGAGCCCTGCTGGGCACCATCAGTAATGACCAGCACATGTCCACTGCCCAACTGTTGTGCTTGGCATTCTGAGACTTGTAGTCCCTCTGCTGGAAAGTGCAGTCCATGCTGCTGCTTGGAATCTGCTGCAGGCTGCTGTGCTGGGCATTCTGAGACTTGTGGTACACCTGCTGGAATCTGCATAACATGCTGCTGCTTGGGATCTGCTGCAGGCTGCTGCGGCTGCAGTATTTGACCCTTTTGGAAGCAAAAACTTGCAGGCTGCAGCACTGGCCGCACCGGCTTCTGGGGCCCACCTGGGACAATGTCTGAGCTGGAACCTGCAGAGTCCTGCTTGTGTGCCATAAACAGTTCCTGGTTCCTATAAGTCTCTGCCAGGGGCCCCATCCTCTCTAGGACACAATCCATGTCCGTCACCACTTTTGCCAGCTGTATACCAAGCATGTTCAGAGTCTGATCATAAAAGGTGTGATCTCCACCAGGATTAGCAGCCTTTACATTATAGCCCATGTCTATCTGTTTCTGCAGCAAGTCTTTGTGCTGCTGTAACTCACCGAGCCTCTTGACCAGTCCTGGGATCTCCTCTGCGACCTGAAGCTCAGGTGCACATGGCGTCTCCTCCTGGGATCCTGCTTTCAGCAATGTCCCCGGATGCTTGAAACCAGACGTCTCCTTAACTTTCACCACCGCTGGTTTCGTGGCTCCAGGCTCCACAGAACTTTTACTGCTGCCACCTGACTGCGACCTTGTGCGCCCAGAGCTCGCCATGCTGGCCACCACATGCTGCTGCTGCAGGTTCTCCTGGAGTGTCTGTCTCTCCAGTGAGGTTCTCCTCTGTCTGCTGGGAGTCAGCAGCACACCTGAAGTTGGTGATGGCACCTCCAGAGCTGCAGGCTGCTTTCCTCCATTCAGCTTCTCACCAGTAGATTTCTTTTGGATTTCTCCTAGTTGTCCTTCACTCTGCTTGCCTTGGCTGGCCGACTGCTTAACTGGAACTTTCTTACCCACAGCCATGGCTTTTCCTTGTTCCGTTACTTTTTGCACTTTCACAGCTTCATCTTTCTTGCTGCTGCAGCTACTTCCATTCTGAGCTTTCTTTCCCTCAGAAACAACTTTGGGACTTGCATCCGCCTTAGACACAACTTGAGCGTTACTTCCAAGTGTAGGCCTGGAAGCCTGGGCCTTGCTTGGGGAGTTACCCCGCCCAGGGTGGCCTCCCCCTGGGCTTGCTCCAGACATCAGGAGAGCTACAAACACACACCCTCACAGCTAGGAGGCAGTATTATAGTAGTTATATTCTTGTACATAGGAACAGTATTATAGTAGTTATATTCTTGTACATAGGGGCAGAATTATTGTAGTTATATTCTTATACAGTACATAGGGGCAGTATTATAGTAGTTATATTCTTGTACATAGGGGCAGTATTATAGTAGTTATATTCTTGTATATAGGGGCAGTATTATAGTAGTTATATTCTTGTACATAGGGGCAGTATTATAGTAGTTATATTCTTGTACATAGGAGCAGTATTATAGTAGTTATATTCTTGTACATAGGGGCAGTATTATAGTAGTTATATTCTTGTACATAGGGGCAGTATTATAGTAGTTATATTCTTGTACATAGGGGGCAGTATTATAGTAGTTTTATTCTTGTATATAGGGGCAGTATTATAGTAGTTATATTCTTGTACATAGGGGGCAGTATTATAGTAGTTATATTCTTGTACATAGGGGCAGTATTATAGTAGTTATATTCTTGTATATGGGAGCAGTATTATAGTAGTTATATTCTTGTATATGGGAGCAGTATTATAGTAGTTATATTCTTGTACATAGGGGCAGTATTATAGTAGTTATAATCTTGTACATAGGAGCAGTATTATAGTAGTTATACTCTTGTACATAGGAGAGTATTATAGTAGTTATATTCCTGTACATAGGGGCAGTATTATAGTAGTTATATTCTTGTACATAGTAGCAGTATTATAGTAGTTATATTCTTGTATATAGGAGCAGTATTATAGTAGTTATATTCTTGTACATAGGGGCAGTATTATAGTAGTTATATTCTTGTACATAGGGGCAGTATTATAGTAGTTATATTCTTGTACATAGGGGGCAGTATTATAATAGTTATATTCTTGTACATAGGAGCAGTATTATAGTAGTTATATTCTTGTACATAGGGGCAGTATTATAGTAGTTATATTCTTGTACATAGGGGCAGTATTATAGTAGTTATATTCTTGTACATAGGGGCAGTATTATAGTAGTTATATTCTTGTACATAGGGGCAGTATTATAGTAGTTATATTCTTGTACATAGGGGCAGTATTATAGTAGTTATATTCTTGTACATATGAGCAGTATTATAGTAGTTATATTCTTGTACATAGGGGCAGTATTATAGTAGTTATATTCCTGTACATAGGGGCAGTATTATAGTAGTTATATTCTTGTACATAGTAGCAGTATTTATTACTTTTTATAGTAGTCTTATTATTAGGTTTTTTTTCATGACTTGAGGCGACAGGTGGACAGCGCCGGGGATCTTGGACTTGGATCCCGGCAGCTCTGTGATTGTTTCCCTCATTATCGCTGGTTACGGTGATGGGACTTTATTAGACAGGAAGAAAGTTTGAAGGCTCTTGAGAGGAGGGCGACAGAGGAAGAAGTAGGGGTCTGGACTCCCCATTACTTAATCTCCTCACATCTTCTTAGTTACTCATGATTGGTTCCAGAGCACCAGTTGATTTGGGGGTGGGGATCGAGGTGCTGTGGGTGATATTAGGAACCTGCTAAAAAGGGGTGTGTAAACTTTTGTGCCATGTCATGTTACCAGTGAGGTCACTTTATAGATCTTATTGTGCTGGAGTCGCCATTTATAACTTTCACAGTTCTCTGACTCTGGGAAAGCTGGGTGACTCCCCTGGCTGTTTATGGCCAGTGGCTCGTTATATATCGATACCATTTTCGCTATTGCTAATGAGCGGGAGATCGGCTCTAATTTGGGGTCTGGGAAGGCTCCCAAAGGCCGAGCTGAGCCTCCTTACCTGGGGTCACCCATGGATAGGAGCCTGATGAGACCCCACAGAGTGGACTGTGGGCTGATTTTGATCGGGCATTTAATGGCAGCATCATTAAACCACCATATGTGATAACAATGTGGCTTCTATATGACGGTATTATTTGCTCACTCTGCGGAAGATCAATAAGTATTGTGAATGTATGGTGCTGTCATGTTGCGGTATATGGCTGCCCTATGGCTCTTTTACATGTAGCTTCAGTATGGATACGATATGGCGATATTATTTGAATCTTGTCTGGGAGTATTATGTATGCATTGTTTACTGGTTTTGTGTGGCCCTGAAATAGCCATTGCATGTATATATGTAATTTTACCATGGAGTTTATATGGCGGCATTATTTGGATACTGCATGGAGGTAATATTTACGGTATGTATTATATGATGGCAAGTTGAAATGCTACATGTGTTCTATTTGAAGGTGCAATGTATGTACTATCTTGTGACCTATGGCGGTATTATACATGTATTGTTATATTGCCCTATGAATGGCTTTGTAGCATTTTCATGTGGGTACTATGTGGCGGAATTATTGCCTTGTGGCCAGTGATGGCAGTTCACTTTATTTACCCGCAACCCACTTTCTAGGGACTCCAGGTGACCTGTCTCCTGCTGTCTCCTCCCCAGGTGATGTGTTGGCCCCTATTGTAGGACACAGATATTGCTTCGGGGGTCCCAGGGGGGTATGGATACTATTGCAGTAGGGGTCCCGTCTGCCCACCCAGGTGACACTTTGTTGTTCTGCTGTCAAAGTGCTGACACCCGGCTGATATGAAAACCAACAGGTCACTGCCCCTATACTGATAATGGACAGAGATAGCCCCTGAAATAACACCGGGACCCCCGGGACCTGATGGAAAATAAACAACTACCCAAAAAATAACAGTTTATGTGACCCAGAACTGATGACCCCGGGTCACAGCCCAGAGCACCCCCCCATAACAAATGGTTAACCTCATTAACATCAATTGATGGGGGGGCTAGTGCCACAATGTATCTCAGCAGACGGTATCACACAGGAGAGGATTAGATACACGGCTCAGCAGTCAGTATCACACAGGAGAGGATTAGATACACGGCTCAGCAGTCAGTATCACACAGGATAGGATTAGATACACGTCTCAGCAGTCAGTATCACACAGGAAAGGATTAGATAGACGGCTCAGCAGTCAGTATCACACAGGAGAGGATTAGATACACGGCTCAGCAGTCAGTATCACACAGGAGAGGATTAGATACACGGCTCAGCAGTCAGTATCACACAGGAGAGGATTAGATACACGGCTCAGCAGTCAGTATCACACAGGAGAGGATTAGATACACGGCTCAGCAGTCAGTATCACACAGGAAAGGATTAGATACACAGCTCAGCAGTCAGTATCACACAGGATTGGATTAGATACACAGCTCAGCAGACAGTATCACACAGGAGAAGATTAGATACACGGCTCAGCAGTCAGTATCACACAGGAGAGGATTAGATACACGGCTCAGCAGTCAGTATCACACAATAGGATTAGATACACAGCTCAGCAGTCAGTATCACACAGGATAGGATTAGATACACGGCTCAGCAGTCAGTATCACACAGGATAGGATTAGATACACGGCTCAGCAGTCAGTATCACACAGGATAGGATTAGATACACGGCTCAGCAGTCAGTATCACACAGGAGAGGATTAGATACACGGCTCAGCAGTCAGTATCACACAGGAGAGGATTAGATACACGGCTCAGCAGTCAGTATCACACAGGAAAGGATTAGATACACAGCTCAGCAGTCAGTATCACACAGGATTGGATTAGATACACAGCTCAGCAGACAGTATCACACAGGAGAAGATTAGATACACGGCTCAGCAGTCAGTATCACACAGGATAGGATTAGATACAGTGCTCTGCAGTCAGTATCACACAGGGGAGGATGAGATACAGAGCTCAGCAGTCAGTATCACACAGGATAGGATTAGATACACTGCTCTGCAGTCAGTATCACACAGGATAGGATTAGATACACGGCTCAGCAGTCAGTATCACATAGGATAGAATTAGATACACGGCTCAGCAGACAGTATTACACAGGATAGCATTAGATACACGGCTCAGCAGACAGTATCACATAGGATAGGATTAGATACACAGCTCAGCAGTCAGTATCACATAGGATAGGATTAGATACACGGCTCAGCAGACAGTATCACACAGGATAGGATTAGATACACGGATCTGCAGTCAGTATCACACAGGATAGAATTAGATACACGGCTCAGCAGTCAGTATCACACAGGAGAGGATTAGATACAGAGCTCAGCAGTCAGTATCACATAGGATAGGATTAGATACACGGCTCTGCAGTCAGTATCACATAGGATAGAATTAGATACATGGCTCAGCAGTCAGTATCACACAGGATAGGATTAGATACACGGCTCAGCAGTCAGTATCACATAGGATAGAATTAGATACACGGCTCAGCAGACAGTATTACACAGGATAGCATTAGATACACGGCTCAGCAGACAGTATCACATAGGATAGGATTAGATACACAGCTCAGCAGTCAGTATCACATAGGATAGGATTAGATACACGGCTCAGCAGACAGTATCACACAGGATAGGATTAGATACACGGATCTGCAGTCAGTATCACACAGGATAGAATTAGATACACGGCTCAGCAGTCAGTATCACACAGGAGAGGATTAGATACAGAGCTCAGCAGTCAGTATCACATAGGATAGGATTAGATACACGGCTCTGCAGTCAGTATCACATAGGATAGAATTAGATACACGGCTCAGCAGTCAGTATCACACAGGATAGGATTAGATTGACGGCTCAGCAGACAGGATCACACAGGATAGGATTAGATACACGGCTCAGCAGTCAGTATCACAGAGGATAGGATTAGATACACGGCTCAGCAGTCAGTATCACACAGGATAGGATTAGATACACGGCTCAGCAGTCAGTATCACACAGGATAGGATTAGATACACGGCTCAGCAGTCAGTATCACACAGGATAGGATTAGATACACGGCTCAGCAGTCAGTATCACACAGGAGAGGATTAGATACACGGCTCAGCAGTCAGTATCACACAGGATAGGATTAGATACACGACTCAGCAGACAGTATCACACAGGAGAGGATTAGATACATGACTCGGCAAACAGGAGGATGAGATACTTGTCATGGATCGGTCACTGGTTTATTAGGGGTCCGGTGACCTTCTTGGTACTTTTGGGGTGTCAATCTCTCCAGCTGGGGCTCCTCTGCCTGTGATTAGGCCACAGAGCATGCACTCACTATCCTGCAGCATGAATGGCCGCTCTTCTTTGCTCAGTGGAGCGGGATCATTGCCCTTGTCCTCCATGGATTAGTGCTGGGTATTAAGGAGAAGTGTTAGGTGAAGGGGAATCTGCAGTTTATTCGGTAGTTCAAAGGAACAAAGAGAAGCCAGAATGTGTCACCCTGCGCCACCCCGGACCGTCACCCTGCACCACCCCGGACCGTCATGCCGGCGCCACCCTGGACCGTCACCCTGTGCCACCCCGGACCGTCACCCTCTACTCCCGTATGACCTGTGTCAGCATTCACTCTCATTCTAGCTGGTGATAAATTGGACTACCAGGGGCAGCTGTGCCGAATCTACCCATGGGGAGAGCGGTGTACAACAAGTGACAGCCGCCCCTTCCCACTGAACGCTGGAAAATGGGTGGAGGGGCCGGCCCTTGCCCCACCCTGTAACAGGAGTGACCCCACTTATCAGGCTGGGTGCAGTTGCTTAGCGCCATTGAGCCTCGGAAGAACGGACACGATGATACGTTGCAGCTGCTGTGGCCCTGGATGGATGGAGTGGCAGTGGTGGTGGGAGGTCGAGGCCCGCCGCACTACCTGTGCCTGGGAATCACAGCCAGCATGCCGGACACTTACCGGGATTGAAGATCCCTGGACCAACCTGGAGCCACTGACACTTGGACCTGCGGAGCGGAGGGAAGAGGCGTGCCTGCCCGCAGCACCGGCTGTGCCGAAGCGGCCATTGGAGAAACCGCTGCTGACGTGTCCTGCGGAACCATCCTGGAGGCCGGTCTTTCCTGATGGCAGGATGAAGAGCAGCAGTGGACACCGAGCAACAGTGTAGGGAAGGTGACCTGATGGATGGACTTGTCTGTAGGAAGAAGGGACGGTTTGTGCACTGTAGATGGACATTTATAATAATAGAAGGGAAACAGCTGGGGAATATGGAAAAGGAGTGCAGTACCTTAATTTGGCCACAAGATGGCAGGGGGGAGCGTGAGTACAGGACTTGACTGCAGCTTATGGCTTTAGAAATCGCTTAGTCATGGGGGGCGTGGAGACAGGAACCCAGGAGGGGATTTCCCGAGCAGGGAGATAAATAGGACATGACGGGGTTCCAGAGGGTTCCAGTCCCGGGAGGAGCTCAGGAGGAGAAGAGGCAGTGAAGGAGAACGGACAGCGGTGGAGAGCTCGACCAGGGTACTGAGGAGAAAAGACAGTCAGGGGGGGGCCCCGACACGAAGAGCCGCAAAACAGGCGAGGCCCCGGGGGTACCAAATGGACGACGACCTCGGACTGGTGAAGCGCTGGCGGTAGATAGGCCTAGGTCAGCCCCAGCGAAAGAGCCGCGAGGAGCGTCACTACGACAGAAGGAAGGTGAAGGTACCCGGGCCTGAATACGGAGGGCTGTGAAGGTGCTGCGGTGGATTGCTGCGGTTGTCAGGAGGACGGCCAATAAACTCGGACCTGTTGTACCCGAAATCTTCCTCCGTCTCGTGTCTGTGTCGTCTGTTCGCAGTAAGCAGTGGACCACCCCCCAATCTGGGCCCCCTACTACATTTGGCGTAGTCGGCAGGATCGCCGCCGCCAATACTACAACTTCGGGCGGCAAGCCTGCGTCAGAAGAAATCAAAAGGACTTGAATTGCTGTACTTGTGGATTACAAATTTGGGATTTGGTTCTGTCACCAGAGGATCCGGAGCGGTACAAGAACTGGAAAAATGTCTGTGGCGATTTGGCGCCAAAAAGAGACACAGGCATTTATAATTGGACTGGACGATCCGGGGCTATATCTAATCCGCCTCTGGGGGGAGCGGTGTTCATCTGGAAACAGTCGCTGCAGGAATCGTCAGGGAGCCTCCCCGCGGAACCATCGAGCCTGGAGGCTGGCCCTGCCGGACGGCGGAGTGAAGACCAACGGCTGTGGAAGGAGCGGCGGGAAAGCCTGCTGGGAGCCGCGGCTTAGGGAAGGTGAGCATTCCCCCGGCCCCGTCGACGGCACCCCAGGCAGATCCCGTCCCCACGCTCCGTGCACCAGACAGGCCTCGGGGACCTGACACCAGCCCTCGGCCTCCCTGCCCGACATCCCACTCTTCGGTGACCCTGGCTCCGGATGACTACATGGTCCCTGCCAGGCTGACCGTCGCCACTGACAACGACCCCGAGTCACCCCGCCCGGCGGCACTGTGTCCTGTGTCGCCGGTGCGGAACCAACCCGCGGCTGCCCCTGCTGCACTCCAGCGTTCATCGGCGGCCTATCCATCGGGGCCTGCCACCACGTCTGCCCCACGCCCGATCACTGCTGTAATCGGGCCGTCAGCCGCCGCGGTTGACTCACCGGCATCTGTGGTTGCTGTTGTTCCATCTGCGGCCTTGACTGCGGTTGACTCGTCGGTGCCCGCGGCCGCCTTGGTTCCAGTTGTGGCCTCCCACGTGGCCACTCCGACTTCACTCCCGGAGCCGGCTGCGGCCTACTCACCGGGATCCGCGACTGCCACTGCCTGTCGCCCGGCCCCGGCCGCCGGAGTCTGCGGCAGCCTCTGCCCCGCTCGCGACCCCGACCGCTGCCCGCCCCGACTCTGCGGCCTACACCGGACCCTCTGCTTGGATTGCGGAGGTCTTTGAGAAAAAGAAGGCCAGAGAGTGGGAGATCTGGGGGCTGTTCCACGAGAATGGAGAGCCTGGCATGGAGGCTCCACGGTCCACTGGGTGGCTCGTACATACAAACATGGAGATATACGAGTTCATTCGGGACCTCGCCACTGGCCAAAAGGTATATCTGAATGTGACCTCCATTCGCCATGGCCGGGCTCTGCGGGAGGGATACTACAAGGGGTACTGCCCCCACGGTTACTACGCTGTAGCAGTGGTCGCCTATCCCAAAGGCTACAAGCCCCCGTAAAAGAACCCACAGAGACACTTCAAGCATCCCGGCGACTTCACGGCTGTGGAGTTCCCTGCTGAATTGGCGGAACATCGGCCGTCAGGAAATAGCCCGTACTATCGGGATTTCGTTGCACCGTTGTGCAGCCTACAAGACAGTTTCATGTCCAAGATAAGAAAAAAAATGTTTTTTTGTTTGTTGTTTTCTCCTGATAGAGGGGGGGATGCATACGGGAAAGTACTCATGTTAAAGGAAGAGGGAGTATTCATGTTTTGTTTTTGAAACGTTTTGTTTAAAAAAAAGGGTTACTTATGCTATTATTGAAATCTGGTTAACCGTATATACGGTATACAAAAGTTGGTTTAATGTATTATATGCATAAGAAATATGCAACAGGTCTCGGGTACGAGGTATGTGTGACAAAGACGCCGACCATGACTCTTTTTAAAGTGAAGGACAAAGAGAAGGAAGATATTGAACCAGACAGTGGTCCCTAGGTCAGGTCCCCGACACGACATACACCAAAAAGGATAGGCGGACGCTGACGATGACCTGGTAGGCGTAAGGTCTCGGTCATGGCGTTCCGGACAGTTGAGGGTGACAGAAGGGGAGAGTAGTGCGAGGTACATGCCTTAGAGTAGTCTGGGTGGGCCTAGCCCAACTTGAAAGAAGTTGTCATGTGGTGTGCACACCGGCGAGTAGCGGTAGGCTGCTCGGAGCATGGTGCTCCCGGTTTGGTTCGGCCCCCCGCGTATGGCGGGTTTGGCCCAACAACCGGTCCGACAACAGACAGTGGAAAAGCTTCAGGACGACGAAGGTAGGGAATATGATTGTCGAGGACAACAATAGATGAAGGGGGAGTGTAGGGAAGGTGACCTGACGGATGGACTTGTCTGTAGGAAGAAGGGACGGTTTGTGCACTGTAGATGGACGTTTATAATAATAGAAGGGAAACAGCTGGGGAATATGGAAAAGGAGTGCAGTACCTTAGTTTGACCACAAGATGGCAGGGGGAGCGTGAGTACAGGACTTGACAGCAGCTTATGGCTTTAGAAACCGCTTAGTCATGGGGGGGTGGGGAGACAGGAATCCAGGAGGGGATTTCCCGAGCACGGAGATAAATAGGACAGGACGGGGTTCCAGAGTGTTCAAGTCCCGGGAGGAGCTCAGGACGAGAAGAGACAGTGAAGGAGAACGGACAGCAGTGGAGAGCTCGACCAGGGGACTGAGGAGAAAAGACAGTTAGGGGGTGGCGCCGACACGAGCTGCAGAACAGAAGAAGCCCCGGGGGTACCAAATGGACGACGACCTCGGACTGGTGAAGCTCTGGCGGTAGATAGGCCACTATGTCACTATGACAGAAGGAAGGTGAAGGTACCCGGGCCTGAATACGGAGAGCTGTGAAGGTGCTGTGGTGTATTGCTACGGTCGTCAGGAGGACGGCCAATAAACTCAGACCTGTTGTACCCGAAATCTGCCTCTGTCTCGTGTCTGTGTCGTCTGTTCGCGGTAAGCAGTGGACCACCCCCCAATCTGGGCCCCCTACTACAACAGGACTAGAAGCAGCAGAGGGCCGGCGGAGCTCTTCCCGTGTGTGACGGCTGGCGGCTTCGAGTCCGTTCAGCGGGAGGAGGCCGGCGACATCGTGGAAACTCCGGTGACTTGGGTGCCCGAGTCATCGGAGGAGCGGCGGAGCAGCCAGAAAGAAGCCACGATGCCGGGGAAGGTGAGCGACTCCCCGCCCTGGCCGGCAGCACCGCAGCCAGCCCCTGCTACCCCGCCCCGTCCAGACACTAGGCCCAAAATCCCCGACATCGATTCCCAGCCGCCCTGCCCAACCTGACCACCCCGTCCTATCCTACCAGTCCAAGGGGGTGTGAGGCTTAAGGCCCACGCGCCTGAGACTTAGCTTTCCCACCCAGCCCCCGCTCACTCACCAACATCGCCGCCCGACGAAGCCGCGGCCTATGCTGGGCCGGCTGACGTCCGCGCCATCGACCCCCGGCCTCCTCGCCTGGCTTCTCCCTGTCCCGCGTCACCAACAGAGCGGGCCTGCGGCCTACACGGGGCCGTCCGTCTGGATTGCTGACATCATCACCCAGAAGAAAAACAAGGAGCGGGAGATCTGGGCAGCCCTCCATGAGAAGGGGGAAACCGCCATGCCTGTCCCCCAGAGCTACGGGCGGCTCGTATATACCAACGTCGAGCGGGGCTACGGATTCATTAGAGAGGCAGAGCCTGGCCACAAAGTCTACCTCAATGCAGCCTCCATTAAGCACGGGAGGGTCCTGCAGGTGGGGGACTAGGTGTCCTTCTACAGAGAGTATTGTCCCCGCGGCTACTATGCGGTAGCTGTGATTGTGTACCCCGAAGAGTACGGAACCCCGTGAGGGGGAGGTGGACTCCTGGTTCTCAGGCACTAAGGACACTCATGGCCCAGGGGCAGCCAGGCATCCCGGGGGCGCAACGGCTGTGGGGTGTCCTACTGCTGGCAAAGAAGAACGGCCGTCAGGAGATGGCCCGGAGCACTGTTGATGTTCACGGACTACGAGGACTGCTGCGCACCATTGCGCGGCTTAGGGGACTGTTCCACGTCTCCTTGGAGGTAAGAAACACTATTCCTGATGCAGATGGGATATTTTAAGGGGTACTGCTCACAAAGGAAGGGGGCGCTCTTGCATTTAAAAGTTAATAATGTCTATTTGGGGGTTATTATTATTTCTAAGGGTATTACTAAATATGCTGAATAGTTAAGAGGGAAGAGTTGATTAATAATAATGGTTAAAATAAATGTTTAAAGGTAGAGGTAATGAGCGTATTTAACAGAAAAATTTGGTTAAATTGTTATACTGAAAAAATATGTTCAAGAAGGAGGTCCAAAATGTGAAGAAGTAGAAAAAAAATGCTTGCCATGACTAATAATAACTGAACGTACAGGATGGTTTGTGAATTGGAACAGACAGTGGTCCACAGGTCAGGTCCTAGGGGGGAAAGATACCCAAAGTGAAGGAAGGCGGGAGCACACAGTGACCTGGTAGGCCAGAGCCTCGGTCATGTTGCCATGGAGTTGAACGCAAATCTGAAAGTGAGAAAAGTGGGGGGAAGACACTCGTTGAGGAGTCCGAGTGATCCCACCCCAATGAATGAAAATTGCATCAGCGAGTAGCCGTCAGCTACTCAGAGTTTAACTACACCCGGCTCCGCCCAGCACCCTGTGTTGAGCTAGAGAGCTCCAGGCGCTGCTGGTCAAACCAGCCACAAGGGCAAAAGAAAGTGGAGAAGTACAAAAAAAGGGAAAAAGGAAGCATGGGATTTTCAGGGACAATGGTCAAAGGAAGGGGGTATGTAGGGGGTGGACTGACCCATGGACCTGTCTGAGATGGAAAGAACATGTAAAGGATGATGTGCACTATGCTTTATTGCATGTGTATAGTTAACAGCTGGGGATTAGTGCAGGACGACGTAGTACCAAGTTTTGGCCACACAATGGAGACAGAGAGCAGTGAGAGAAGGACTCAAAAGCAGGCCTTAGGCCAGGAAACTGTATAGTCATGGTGGGCGGAGTTATGGGACTGGGAAGGGGAATTCCAAAAAGAGGAGATATAAGGAAGGAGAGTCCCAGAGGGCAGGGCAGAAAGACACATAGGAGGAAGAGAGAAGTGAGAAGAGCACAGGAGAGGATGGAGAAAGGAGAAGCTCAGGAAGGACAGAGGCGAGCCAAAGACGGTTACTCAGAGAGGGGGGTGGCCCTGAGAAGGCAGCCGCAGGAGAGTGACTGACAGAAGCTTTGGGTACCGGACGGCTGGGACACTGAAGAGTATGTAGGTGTACAGCGGGCAGACTTAGCCAGAGGGAAGCGCTGTGGCCGTGGGCCTAACGGCAGCCACGGTGGAAGAACCCAGAGTGTCTTTGCCAATCGCAACAGCAGGAGGTGACGGGTACCCGGGCCTAGGAGGCAGAAGCTGTCGTGCATGCCGTGGATGTCAGGATGACACCTAGTAAAGTTTTGGACCTGATTGAACGGATTCCTGTGTCTGCCTCCAGTCTGTTCCTCAGCTGAAAGGGACCACCCCCCAGTCAGTACACGTACTACAACTGTAGCAGCAGAATAGTGAGTGCAGCTCTGGAGTATAATACAGGATGTAACTCAGGATCAGTAATGTAATATATGTACACAGTGACTGCACCAGCAGAATAGTGAGTGCAGCTTTGGGTATAATACAGGATGTAACTCAGGATCAGTAATGTAATGTATGTACACAGTGACTGCACCAGCAGAATAGTGAGTGCAGCTCTGGGGTATAATACAGTATGTAACTCCGTATCAGTAATGTAATGTATGTACACAGTGACTGCACCAGCAGAATAGTGAGTGCAGCTTTGGGGTATAATACAGGATGTAACTCAGGATCAGTAATGTAATGTATGTACACAGTGACTGCACCAGCAGATTAGTGTGTGCAACTTTGGGGTATAATACGGGATGTAACTCAGGATCAGTAATGTAATGTATGTACACAGTGACTGCACCAGCAGAATAGTGAGTGCAGCTCTGGAGTATATTACAGGATGTAAATCAGGATCAGTAATATAATGTATGTACACAGTGACTGCACCAGCAGAATAGTGAGTGCAGCGTTGGGTATAATACAGGATGTAACTCAGGATCAGTAATGTAATGTATGTACACAGTGACTGCACCAGCAGAATAGTGAGTGCAGCTCTGGAGTATATTACAGGATGTAACTCAGGATCAGTAATGTAATGTATGTACACAGTGACTGCACCAGCAGAATAGTGAGTGCAGCTCTGGGGTATAATACAGGATGTAACTCAGGATCAGTAATGTAATGTATGTACACAGTGACTGCACCAGCAGAATAGTGAGTGCAGCTCTGGGGTATAATACAGGATGTAACTCAGGATCAGTAATGTAATGTATGTACACAGTGACTGCACCAGCAGAATAGTGAGTGCAGCTCTGGAGTATAATACAGGATGTAACTCAGGATCAGTAATGTAATGTATGTACACAGTGACTGCACCAGCAGAATAGTGAGTGCAGCTCTGGGGTATAATACAGGATGTAACTCAGGATCAGTAATGTAATGTATGTACACAGTGACTGCACCAGCAGAATAGTGAGTGCTGCTCTGGAGTATAATACAGGATGTAACTCAGGATCAGTAATGTAATGTATGTACACAGTGGCTGCACCAGCAGAATAGTGAGTGCAGCTCTGGAGTATAATACAGGATGTAACTCAGGATCAGTAATGTAATGTATGTACACAGTGACTGCACTAGCTGAATAGTGAGTGCAGCTCTGGGGTATAATACAGGATGTAACTCAAGATCAGTAATGTAATGTATGTACACAGTGACTGCACAAGCAGAATAGTGAGTGGAGCTCTGGGGTATAATACAGGAGGTAACTCAGGATCAGTAATGTAATGTATGTACACAGTGACTGCACCAGCAGAATAGTGAGTGCAGCTCTGGAGTATAATACAGGAGGTAACTCAGGATCAGTAATGTAATGTATGTACACAGTGACTGCACCAGCAGAATAGTGAGTGGAGCTCTGGGGTATAATACAGGATGTAACTCAGGATCAGTAATGTAATGTATGTACACAGTGACTGCACCAGCAGAATAGTGAGTGGAGCTCTGGGGTATAATGCAGGATGTAACTCAGGATCAGTAATGTAATGTATGTACACAGTGACTGCACTAGCTGAATAGTGAGTGCAGCTCTGGGGTATAATACAGGATGTAACTCAGGATCAGTAATGTAATGTATGTACACAGTGACTGCACCAGCAGAATAGTGAGTGGAGCTCTGGGGTATAATGCAGGATGTAACTCAGGATCAGTAATGTAATGTATGTACACAGTGACTGCACTAGCTGAATAGTGAGTGCAGCTCTGGGGTATAATACAGGATGTAACTCAGGATCAGTAATGTAATGTATGTACACAGTGACTGCACCAGCAGAATAGTGAGTGCAGCTCTGGAGTATAATACAGGATGTAACTGTCATACTCGCCATGTCTGTCATGTCCGCCATGTCTGTTTTGCCTCATGACCCCTGGAGCGGTGTGCACACGCATCTCATGTCTGCTATCCTGTACGTTCCCTAGAGCAGTGTGCACACTCACCTCATGACTGTTGGGCTGCAAGATGCCTGCGTTTCTGCTCTGCCTTCTGTGATCGTCTCTGCATGACTGAAACCCCTGAAATGTAAAGTGCTGTGGAATATGTCGGCGTTATAGAAATAAAATTATTAAATTTATTATTATCATGTGACCCTTCCTAGGATCCAGCACTGTCCGGTTCTGCAATCATCTCTGCATGTCTGAAACTTCTGATCATGTGACCCTTCCTATGTTCCAGCACTGTCTGGTTCTGCAATCCTCTCTGCATGCCTGGAATCCTGATCATGTGACTGCTCTCTGTTATCCTGTGGATCTGAACCGGAAGTTCTGCCCTGGTCCTGACCCAGAAGTGGAGGTGCCTATGCCCTATATCAGACCGCCACTTCCTATGGTCGGGGCCTGAGTATTGTGTTGCTTCCCTGCATGGCTGCTTGGTCTCCTGGGTCGCTCCCTCTATTCTGTGCCCTTGCACTTTGCTCTGTCGTGCGTCTCTGCACACGCTTCGTACTCCATCTCTTGTCGTGCCTTGTCTAGTGTTTGTCCCTCATGCCATGTTTTGTCTCTGCTCTGCTTTGCCTTGTAGTTCTTCCTTGCTCTGATTCTGCTTCGCGTACCCTGTCCCTGGCATGTCTCTCTACACGTGCAGGCCTCCGTTTTGTACCCTGTCCCTGGTGTGCCCCTCGGCACGCGCAGGTCTCGCCTTGTACTTTGCCCCTGGCATGCCCTCTGCATGCGCAGGACTCTTCCTCCTACTCTATGCCTTGTCTCTGATATTTCGTGCGCTCTTGCACCTCTCGTACTAGGCTTTGCCGTGCTGTCTCGCACGCGTCTCTGTCCTGTACCTTTGCCTTGTGGCTCCGTGCCCTCTTGCATGCGCCTGGTCGCCCATTGCCCACATGTTGTGCCTCAGCCGTGCCGCTCTTGTCGTGCCCGCCGTCCAGTGCTATAGTGGTTACCGCCTGTGTGTGCCTCACCCGTGCCGCCTCTAGTCGTGCCTGCCTGCCTGTGCCACCGCCGGTACCGCCTGCCGGTGCCCCAGCTGTGGTTTCCGTGCTCCCTTGCACTCACGCTGGTTCTCGCACTGTGCGTTTTCGTGCTACTCTTGCACAAGTCTTTCGCTTTCCTTGCTCTGTCCTGAACCTTGCCTCCCTGGCGTGTCCTCTGCACGCGCAGGCCTCCGTCCCTGTACCTGCCCCTGGCGTGTCTCTACACGCGCAGGCCACCGTACCTGTACCTCTCCCTGGCGTGTCCTCTGCACACGCAGGCCTCCGTCCCTGTACCTGTCCCTGGTGTGTCTCTCTACATGCACAGGCCACTGTCCCTATACCTCTCCCTGGCGTGTCTCTCTACACGCGCAGGCCTCCGTCCTGGAACCTGGCTTGCCTGCCAGATTCCGTAACCTGCCGACCGCTGCCAGAGGTCCGGACCTAGATGACTGCGGCCTGGTGTCCGAAGCTGACTTCTGCAGCCTGATTCCTGGATCCTGTCGGTCGATGCCAGCACTCCGGATTCCGTTGCCACCGTACCCTATCTTGGATCCTGGCGTGTCTTCGGGCACGCGCTCTGTCTTGAACCCCGGCGTGTTCCTTGACTTGCATCATGTCTCTTTGTCTTGTCTCCTTGCATGGAACCCTGGTCTGATTACCGGATGTCCGGATCCTGCCGATCGACCATCAGAGCCATAGAACCTGATGTCCCGGTTGATCTTCGCTTGCTGTCCGGAGTCTGATGTCATCGTACCTCTGCCTACCATTTTGCACAAACCATGCCTTGGAATTTGGCGTGCCCTTGCACGCACCTTGCTATGTGTTTCCAGTGTGTTTATGCTCGGTACCGGTTTGACCCTGAAGTGTTCATTAATGAAGTTACTTTGATCTAACGTCTTGTCTCGCCTTGTCTTGTTTCCCTGAGCTGGCCGTCTGGTCCAGCTGCCATGGTGGCTCACCCCCTTGGTCCTGCCCCTGACACTCTCTGTATAGGGGGTGGCTTCTCACTAGGTTAGCTCGCCCTAGGTGGGTGGGTGCCACGGCCCAGAGGGTCCACTCATTCAAGAAAAATGACTCAGCGTGAGCTGACGCTCGTCACAGTAACTCAGGATCAGTAATGTAATGTATGTGCACAGTGGCTGCACCAGCAGAATAGTGATTGCAGCTCTGGAGTATAATACAGGATGTAACTCAGGATCAGTAATGTAATGTATGTACACAGTGACTACACCAGCAGAATAGTGAGTGCAGCTCTGGAGTATAATACAGGATGTAACTCAGGATCAGTAATGTAATGTATGTACACAGTGACTGCACCAGCAGAATAGTGAGTGCAGCTCTGGAGCATAATACAGGAGGTAACTCAGGATCAGTAATGTAATGTATGTACACAGTGACTGCACCAGCAGAATAGTGAGTGCAGCTCTGGAGTATAATACAGGATGTAACTCAGGATCAGTAATGTAATGTATGTACACAGTGACTGCACCAGCAGAATAGTGAGTGCAGCTCTGGAGCATAATACAGGAGGTAACTCAGGATCAGTAATGTAATGTATGTACACAGTGACTGCACCAGCAGAATAGTGAGTGCAGCTCTGGAGTATAATACAGGATGTAACTCAGGATCAGTAATGTAATGTATGTACACAGTGACTGCACCAGCAGAATAGTGAGTGCAGCTCTGGGTTATAATCAGGTTCTTCCAGGCTGTGCTCATTTATTTAGTGGCTTCTTACATATATCAAGTATTATTTGATTCCACGGAGGAAGCAAAAGAGAAAACTATGACACCCGAAAAAACAGCATGATCCTAATGCCTCCAGCTAACATCTGCTGATAACAGCAGAGTTATATCTCAATGTTATTAATGAGGGAATTATACAGGGGCCCTGTGTAATGTTGCATTAGGGCCCGGGGGACCCTTTATGACCTGTGTATGATACTGGGTAATTGGGCCTCCAGATCTGCAACTTATCAGCCGCTGCTGTGATGCCTGGACCAAGATCTCCAAGGAAATTAATAGCAGCTCTAGAGTCTCCTACAGACTGCAGATGTTCAGGAAGTCAGAGGTCAGAATAAAGTCGGAGCTGGAGCGAGTCCTCCAAAATATATCCATATGTATACAGCTCTGGCAAAAATTAAGAGACCACTGCTGTGTTTTATAAAAATCCGCTTCTCTCAATGTCTGACAGCCATTCCAGTGTCAGCTGAATTCCAGCCAGAGTCCACCTCATTCTACTTAATGTGCTTCTGATTAGGTGATCACCTGAACCAAATCTTATTTAACGAAGGAAAGTATAAAAACCCTGCAGTGGTGTCCACAATCCTCCTGCAATAGGAAAAGCTGGATGGCAAAACAAGTGCTAGTAATATCCCAAAAGTAATGGGAAAGAAAAAATAACTTTTAACCATGCCAAAGGAGTTGAAAAGAAAAGTCTTGAGTGAGGAAAAGAAGGGCTCAATTCTGGCTTTACTAGCAGAGGGATACAGTGCGCGTCATGTTGCCTCCATTCTTAAAATGTCTAAGACGGCAGTCCATTACAACAAGGTCAAGCCGCAGATATTGGGGACAACAAAGCTACAGACAGGCGGAGGTTGAAAACGACTCTCCACTGACAGAGATGACCGTCATCTTATTCGAATGTCACTTAGCAACCGCAGGATGACATCAAGTGACCTACAAAAGGAATGGCAAATGGCAGCTGGGGTGAAGTGCACGGCAAGAACAGTTCATAACAGGCTCCTAGAGGCAGGGCTCAAGTCATGTAAAGCTAGAAAAAAGCCTTTCATCAATGAGAAACAAAGGAGAGCCAGGCTGAAGTTTGCCAAAGACCATAAGGATTGGACCATCGAGGACTGGAGTAAGGTAATCTTCTCTGATGAGTCTAATTTTCAGCTTTGCCCAACACCTGGTCATCTAATGGTTAGACGGAGACCTGGAGAGGCGTACAAGCCACAGTGTCATGCACCCACTGTGAAACTTGGTGGAGGATCGGTGATGATCTGGGGATGCTTCAGCAAGGCTGGAATTGGGCAGGTTAATCTTTGCAAAGGACGTATGAATCAAGTCGCATACCAGGTTATACTGGAAAAACAGCTGATTCCTTCTGCTCAGGCAATGTTCCCCAACTCTGAGGACAAAGCGCCATGCCGCACAGCTAGGTCAATCAATGTGTGGATGAAGGACCACCACATCAAACCCCTGCCATTGCCAGCCCAATCTCCAGAGCTGAACCCCACTGAAAACCTCTGGAATGTAATCAAGAGGAAGATGGAGAGTCACAAGCCATCAAACAAAGAAGAACTGCTGACATGTGTACCAGGAGAGGGATAAGGTCACCCAAAAGCAGAATAAGAGACTGGAGGAAAGCAGCCAAGACGCAGGAAAGCTGGGGTTAACAATCATGGGGATTCCACAGAATACTGATCTCTGAACTCTTCCTGAGGTAAAACATTAGTATTGTTGTTTCTAAATGATTATGAACTTGTTTTCTTAGCATTATTTGAGGTCTGCATTTTTTTTGTTCTTTAGACCATTTCTCATTTTCTGAAAATAAATACAAAATTTAGTGCTTGGAAATTCGGAGACATGTGGTCAGAAGTTTATAGGATAAAAGCGCAATTTACTCAAAAATATAAAGAGAAAAATCAGACAAACTGAACATTGTGCAGTGTTTTATTTTTTTTTCCAGAGCTGTATATATGTCCTTGATAGATGGAGTGCAATGTTCAGCACATGTAGACGTCATGTAATAGTCTGCAGAGTTTCTGTGCCAATCTGTGTATAATTTTTCTGGCTCTGGGACTGGTCCAGGCCATCTGACTGTAAAGTTTGTGCCCCCCTGGAATCTCCAGTTGTTTCCAGCTGCTGGCCTGTGCTCTGGCGGAGGGTTCTGACCACCTATACAGGAGCCAGGTGTCCTCTGGACCTCACAAGAGCTGGGCCCTAGCCCCTGGTGCAATCACAGGGAGACCCTGTGCAGACCTTGTCGGATGATCAGTGGTAGTAGTGGCATCAGTCAGTGCATTATTGTCTGGGGGCGGTGACTGGGAGCTGCAGAGCACTGCAGCAGATGACGTCTTGGGCAGAGGACCCATAGGACGGTGACCTAATGTAAGAAACTTGTCTACAGGAAAAAGCTAATCCAAAAATATCACAGGAAGCGAACGATCTATGTCTGCAAGAGGATTCTCACACAATCACATGGTCTCACGTCTGATCAGTCAATCAGATATCCGCCTGGAAGTTCAGTCGCAGAATATTGGGGAAGTGGTGCAGCCTCTTAATATCTGACTTATTGCAGCCCCCTAATATCTGACTTTGTGCAGCCCCCTAATTTATGACTTGGTGGAGCCCCCTAATATATGTGTCATGATCTCAGTGCGGGTTTGACTCGCACATGTGGAGTTAATGTCTGGAACCAGTGCTGATGACTGGCATTTCTGGGGTTAAAGGTTGTGAACCCAGTGCAGGCTTACCTGTACACCTGGGGCTTATGATTGTGGCCTCTCCCTGGTTCTGGGAAAGCCTTATAGCCTCAGGACGCTCCCAACCCCGTCAGTTATACTTTCTCCCTTGGCATTGTGTGGTGACCCCGGAGTGTGCTTGTGCTGTGTTCTGGTTGCTTGATACTCTGTGTATGACTCGGTCTGTTCTCTGGATACTGCTTGTTGGATTCTGCTTAGTACCTTCTATGTCTGTTTGGCGTTGACCACTGCCTGTCCCCGACTATCCGTTCTGTCTCATCCCTGGTACTTTACTGTTATCTCTGTGTATGACCTGGTTTGTCTGACTTTGAGTATTCCTCTATAGTATTTTGCCTATCTCTGACAGCAGGACGCTAAGCCCCACCCCCTTGCGGTCACATGACCGTAGGTCCTTCACTGCTCACTGACTTTAGCTTCTCCAGGTCCTGTTTGCTTGAACTATCCGGCCGTGTCTGACCCCGGGCCCCTCTGCAGTGTGGGTGAGTCCTTGCTCCGCGGTGGCTGCATGCCGGCGCTGACAGGACCGTGACATTATAACTGACCGTTAAGTTTTTTGGGTTTTTTTTTTTTTTCTCTGCTAAGAAATATGACGCCTTATTGCGCAGTTATCAGCCGGTGTCGCCCCCTGAGCCACCGTCCTCCATTCTTCACCCTGGGGTTGTGTTAACAGAGGTCTCATCTGAATTGGAACGGGAGATTCAGGGGGCCCAGTCGCAGGCCTCGGCGGCCAAGCCGGGGGGTAAGTTGTTTGTCCCAGAGCAACTTCACCTGAAACTCTTGCAGGAGTTCTACGAATCCAAGCTGAGTGCTCACCCTGGTATTTCAGCCACACGTCTGGAGGTGGCTAGGATCTTTTGGTGGCCTACCCTGGGTTCGGACGTAAAAAAAATTCATTGCTGGTTGTGGGGTCTGCACTCATTCCAAAAGCTCTCATAGCCGGCCGGCAGGGGAGCTGATGCCTTTGGCAGTGCCCGAAAGATCTTGGACTCACTTATCCATGTATTTTGTTACCAATCTCCCTCCATCTAAGGGTAATACAGTGGTATGGGTAGTGGTGGACAGGTTTTCTAAGCAGGCTCATTTTGTACCCCTGTCCGCACTGCCGTCAGCTGAGACGTTGTCCAGGTTGTTTGTGCAGCATGTGATCCGGTTGCATGGGGTACCCCTGAATGTGGTGTCTGATCGTGGTGTGAAGTTTGTGGCTAAGTTTTGGCGTGCTTTCTGCAAAAAATTAGGTATGTCTCTGTCCTTTTCGTCTGCATACCATCCTGAGAGCAATGGTCAGACGGAACGCACTAACCAGTCCCTGGAACAGATCCTCAGGTGTCTAACCTCTGCTAGACAGAGTGACTGGTGTGATGCACTGCCGTTGGCTGAATTTGCCTTCAATAGTCGGGTGAGTTAATCCACGGGTATGACTCCTTTTTTGATCAATTATGGGTTCAGTCCTCATTTTGGTGAGTTTTCTCGTCTGGACTCGGGGTGTCCCGCTGCTGAGGGCTCTGTTCAGCGATTACAGAACACGTGGGCAGAAGTCCAGCGGAGTATATCTAGGTCTCAGGGCAGGTATAAGTTTTTCACGGACAGGAAGCGAACACCAGGGCCCACGTTTCAGGTTGGAGACAAGGTTTGGCTCTCCACGCGAAACATTAAGTTGAAGGTTCCTTCAGCCAAGTTGGGGCCCAAATTAATTGGCCCGTACAAGATTGTGGAAAAAATCAATCCAGTGGCGTATAGGCTGTGCCTTCCACCCTCTTTCAAGATCCCTAACGTCTTCCACAAATCTCTACTGAAACCTTTTGAAACAGTCCGGGGAGACTCCGAGCCTGCTGCTCCTCCTGTTTTGGTTGAGGGGCAGGTGGAGTACGAGGTGGGTCATATCGTAGATTCCAGGTTGGTACGGCGGTCGGTACAGTACCTGGTTCATTGGAAGGGGTATGGACCGGAAGACAGATCCTGGGTACCGGCCTGGTTGATGCATGCAGATCGCCTGGTACAGGCTTTCCATGCTAAGTACCCGGGCAAGCCTGGGGGTCCAGAGGCCCCCTGTTGAGAGGGGGGTACTGTCATGATCTCAGTGCGGGTTTGACTCGCACATGTGGGGTTAATGTCTGGAACCAGTGCTGATGACTGGCATTTCTGGGTTTAAAGGTTGTGATCCTAGTTCAGGCTTAGGCTAGTTTCACACTAGCGTTTTGGAGCGCAGCGACGGCCTGCGCACGGCCGCCGCTAAGCCCCGCCCCCTGCCGCGCCTCCGCCGGTAGCTCCGCCTACCGCTGCATGCGCCCTGCGTCCCCTATCTTTATCACTGGGGGCGCAGGCTGTGCGCAGTATGCGTTTGGCGGCGCATGCGTCCTTTTGACGGTGCGCCGACCTGCGCCAAACGCAACCTGCTGCAGTTTGGTTGCGCCGGCACACCGTCAAAAGGACGCATGCGCGGCCAAACGCATACTGCGCACGGCCTGCGCCCCCAGTGATAAAGATAGGGGACGCAGGGCGCATGCAGCGTCATGCGCCGGTAGGCGGAGCTACCGGCGGAGGCGCGGCAGGGGGCGGGGCTTAGCGGCGGCCGTGCGCAGGCCGTCACTGCGCTCACAAACGCTAGTGTGAAACTAGCCTTACCTGCACACCTGGGGCTTATGATTGTGGCCTCTCCCTGGTTCTGGGAAAGTTTCTTATAGCCTCAGGACGCTCCCATCCCCGTCAGTTATACTTTCCCCCTTGGCATAGTGTGGTGACCCCTGAGTGTTTGTGCTGTGTTCTGGTTGCCTGATAACTTGCTGTATGACTCGGTCTGTTCTCTGGATATTGCTTTGAATTCTGCTTGGTACCTTCTATGTCTGTCCCCGACTATCCGTTCTATCTCATCCCTGGTACTTTATTGTTATCTCTGTGTATGACCTGGTTTGTCTGACTTTAAGTATTCCTGTACAGTATTTTGCCTATCTCTGTCAGCAGGACACTAAGCCCTGCCCCCTTGCGGTCACATGACCGTAGGTCCTTCACTGCTCACTGACTTTAGCTTCTCCAGGTCCTGTTTGCTTGAACTATCCGGCCGTGTCTGACCTCGGGCCCCTCTGCAGTGTTGGTGAGTCCTTGCTCCGCGGTGGCTGCATGTCGGCACTGACAGGACCGTGACATCATGACTTTGTGCAGCCCCTAATTTATGACGTGATGCAGCCTCATAAAAAATACTTGGTGTAGCCCCATAATATATGATTTGGTGCAGCCTCCTAATATATTGTCATGATCTCAGTGCATGTTTTTGACCTGCATGCCATGGGTTAATGTCATGATCCCAGTGCAGGTTCTGACCTGCTCACCTGGGGTTAATTATTGTGGCCTCTCTTTGATATGGGGAGAGCTTCTTATAGCCCTGGGAAGCTCCAATCCGTCAGTTACACTTTTGCCCTTGGCCGAGTGTGGTGACCCCTGTGTGCCTGTGCCTTCTGATTGTCTTCTAGCTTCCTTATATGGTTCTGACCTGGTTCTGTCCCCTGTTGTGAGTTTGCCTGTTGATTCTGTACTGTGTATCTGCTTCTCTGGTTTCTGACTCCTTGGCTACGTCCAGACTATCCGTTCTGTCTAATCCTTTCATACTGTCGTGCTATCTCATGCTTTGATCCCGGCCTGATCTGGTTTGCGTCTCTGTCTATGCCCCTTGGTAACTTTGTCCCATAGTTACCCTTCTAGGAGTTTCCTGCAGCTCCTAGCTCTCTGGAGCTTAGGCCACACCCCCAGCAGTCACATGCTTCAGGTCCTGCTGGTCAGAAGCAGGCATCTTCCCTGCTGCTGCCCGCTCCACAGGTATCTTACAGCACAGTTTGTCTTACTCAGGACGCGCGCACTGGCTCAGTGAGCAAGTGCAGTGCGGTGTTCCTGACATATATGACTTGGTGCAGCCCCATAATATATGACTTGGTGCAGCCCCCTATGCAGAGCAAAGATGGGGAAAGTATGGAGTAGCACAGTGAGAGGTGAAGGTGTACACAGACATGATATACTACGTCTAGTGAGATTTTTTAATCCCACCCCAGTGATTGATTCACAGCTAATCTGTGCAGTACTGCTATTTACTGCTCTACATGCTGCTTCTAATAATTATGTTATATATTACCCCAGTGCTGGATTCACACTTACACTGCTCAATACTGCTGTATAATGTTCTCAACGCAGCTTCTAGTGTTTATCCAAACCCAGTGCTGGATTCACAGCTGCAGTTCTCACTTCTGCTGTATAAGGTTCAAATTGCTGATTCTACTAAGTGTTTATCCAGGCTCAGTGATGGATTCACAGTTTCAGTGCTCAGTACTGATGTACAATGTTAACAATTCTGCTTCTAAAAATCGTTATATATCATCCCAGTGCTGGATTCACGCTTACATTCACATGCATGCTGCAGTGCTCAGTACTGCTGTATAATGTCCTCCATGCAGCTTCTAAGTACGAGTTTATCCCACCCCAGTGCTGGATTCACAGGTAAACTATTGTATAATGTACTCTGTGCTCTTTCTAGTAAGTGTTTTATCTCACCCCAGTTCTGGACTCACACAACACTGCTCAGTACTGTTGAATAATGTCCCTCAAGTGAATGGTGATTTCTAGAAAGATTTTATCTCACCACAGTGCTAGATTCAGAGTTACACTACTCAGTGATGCTGTTGATTCTAATCATGTGCTGCATAGAGACAGGACAGCAGGAATTCCTCAGGTAAGTAAACCATTCCAAAATGTTCCAGGGAAAATGTGACACAACATGGCATTAATCAAACATAACATGGGTTCTCTCATGCTGGAGTTGCCCTTTGCAGGGTAGTATGGTACCCACAAAACTGGCCATGTAGCAGAGCAGGGCACCATGACCCCCTATTGGGTTCCTCATCGCTTATGTTACGGTGCCAATATGGAGCAGGAGATCCAGCAGTATATAGCAACCGTCCAATAGTCCGGCACCAATCTCAGACAGTAATGGACCACTGTAAGGATTAGGAGGAATATGGAGTAGGTGGCTGAAGGGTTAATGGTTTATGAGCATCCTTCACACCTGTGCATTTACAGGCCCCCTGCGCCCCGTCTCCCACACTTCCCTGCGCTGGGTACGAGTCCAGAGAGGCAATCTAAAAATACCAGTTATTGGAAACACATGGCGGGGCCGGACCGGGGCGCCGCGCTCTTAGTTTATTTAGTTCTGGCTCTGCCTGTGATGTCAAAAACAACAGTGCCCCCCCCACCCCGCGTAGAAGAGACACAACTAAGTGTTGTTTGTGTGAACATAGCCCACAGCTGTCCGGCTCACGCCGCGCCGCACTCCTGGGACACGCACGTGTTACTGCGCAGAGGTGCAAAGTGTCACCAACTCCATCATCACCAGGCAAAGGTGCCGGGAAGGGGTCCTGTGCTCCGCAGGTTACCGAAGTACAACCTGTGGGTCACATATACCCAGGTTATACCAGCTGTACATATATAATTATATACAGGAGATGCCCAGGTTATACCAGCTGTACATATATAATTATATACAGGAGATGCCCAGGTTATACCAGCTGTACATATATAATTCTATACAGGAGATGCCCAGGTTATACCAGCTGTACATATATAATTATATACAGGAGATGCCCAGGTTATACCAGCTGTACATATATAATTATATACAGGAGATGTCCAGGTTATACCAGCTGTACATATATAATTCTATACAGGAGATGCCCAGGTTATACCAGCTGTACATATATAATTATATACAGGAGATGCCCAGGTTATACCAGCTGTACATATATAATTATGTACAGGAGATGCCCAGGTTTTACCAGCTGTACATATATTATTATTATTATTATTATTATTATTATTATTTATTGTTATAGCGCCATTTATTCCATGGCGCTTTACATGTGAGGAGGGGTATACATAAAAACAAGTACAATAATCTTAAACAATACAAGTCATAACTGGTACAGGAGGAGAGAGGACCCTGCCCGCGAGGGCTCACAATCTTCAAGGGATGGGTGATAATACAGTAGGCGAGGGTAGAGCTGGTCGTGCAGCGGTTTGGTCGATCGGTGGTTACTGCAGGTTATAGGCTTGTCGGAAGAGGTGGGTCTTCAGGCTCTTTTTGAAGGTTTCGATGGTAGGTGAGAGTCTGATATGTTGTGGTAGAGAGTTCCAGAGTAGGGGTGATGCGCGAGAGAAATCTTGTATGCGATTGTGGGAAGAGGAGATAAGAGGGGAGTAGAGAAGGAGATCTTGTGAGGATCGGAGGTTGCGTGCAGGAAAGTACCGGGAGACGAGGTCACAGATGTATGGAGGAGACAAGTTGTGGATGGCTTTGTATGTCATGGTTAGGGTTTTGTAATGGAGTCTCTGGGCAATGGGGAGCCAGTGAAGGGATTGACAGAGGGGAGAAGCTGGGGAATAGCGGGGGGACAGGTGGATTAGTCGGGCAGCAGAGTTTAGAATAGATTGGAGGGGTGCGAGAGTGTTTGAGGGGAGGCCGCAGAGCATGAGGTTGCAGTAGTCAAGGCGAGAGATGATGAGGGCATGGACTAGGGTTTTTGCAGATTCTTGGGTGAGGAATGAACGGATGCGTGAAATATTTTTGAGTTGAAGTCGGCAGGAAGTGGAAAGGGTTTGAATATGTGGTTTGAAGGAGAGATCAGCATCAAGGATTACTCCGAGGCAGCGAGCTTGTGGGACTGGGGAGAGTGGGCAGTCATTTACTGTAATTGATAGGTTCGTAGGGGGGGTCACGTGAGATGGGGGAAAGATGATGAATTCTGTTTTGTCCATGTTGAGTTTCAGATATCTAGTGGAGAAGAAGGATGAAATAGTGGACAGACATTGAGGGATTCTGGTTAGTAGGGAGGTGATATCTGGTCCAGAGATGTAGATCTGTGTGTCATCAGCATAAAGATGATACTGAAAGCCATGAGATTCTATGAGCTGTCCCAGGCCAAAGGTGTAAATAGAGAACAGCAGGGGCCCTAGGACTGAACCTTGTGGGACTCCGACAGATAGGGGGCGAGGTGAGGAGGTGGTGTGTGAGTGGGAGACGCTGAATGTCCGGTCTGTTAGGTATGATGAGATCCAGGAGAGGGCCAAGTCTGTGATGCCGAGGGATGAGAGGGTCTGTAATAATAGGGAATGGTCCACTATGTCAAAGGCAGCCGACAGGTCCAGGAGGAGGAGGACAGAGTAGTGTCGCTTGCTCTTGGCAGTTAAGAGGTCATTGGTGACCTTAGTAAGGGCAGTTTCAGTGGAGTGGTGTGACCGGAAGCCAGATTGTAAGCGGTCGAAGAGGGAGCAAGAAGAGAGATGGGAGGACAGTTCAAGGTAGACGTGTTGTTCCAGTAGCTTGGAGGCGTATGGGAGAAGTGATATAGGGCGATAGCTAGATACAGAGGATGGGTCAAGAGAGGGCTTTTTGAGGATAGGTGTGATGGAGGCATGTTTAAAGCTTGAGGGGAAAACACCAGTTGTTAGTGATAGGTTGAAGAGATGGGTTAGGGTTGGGATGAAGACTGTGGTGAGGTTTGGGATGAAGTGGGATGGGATCGGGTCGAGTGCACAGGTGGTGAGATGTGATCTTGAGAGTAGAGTGGAGAGTCGATCTTCTGTAATGGTGGAGAAGTTGGTTTTGAAGGTGGAGGGCTGGGAAGTCGGGAGGAAGGGCTCTGGTGGTTGTTGACCAAAACTGTCCCTGATGTTATCAATTTTCTGCTTGAAAAATGAGGCACAGTCTTCAGCTGAGATGAGTGGGGAGGGAGGAGGTGCTGGGGGGCGGAGGAGAGAATTGAAGGTGTTGAATAACTGTTTAGGGTTGTGAGACAGGGAGGATATGAGAGATGAGAAGTAGGTTTGTTTAGCTGTGGCGAGTGTGGTCTTGAAAGTAGTGAGGGACTGTTTGAATGCGATGAAATGCTCGTTGGAGTGGGATCTTTTCCATCTGCGCTCAGCAGCCCTGGAAGCTCGCCTCAGCTCTTTGGTCAGGCTGGTGTGCCAGGGCTGTCTGTTGATTTTGCGAGTTTTGGTATGTGTAAGTGGGGCAGCGGATTCCAAAGCTACAGCTATTGTGGTGTTATATAGAGCGGCAGCGTCATCCGCATTGTGTAAGGAACTTATATCTGTAAGAGGGAGGAGGGATTCGGAGAATGAGTGTAGGTCAAGGTGTTTAAGATTCCTGCGAGGGTGTGAAAGTTTGTGGGGTGGGGATTGTAGACATGGAGTGAAGAGGGAGGAGAATGTGAGCAGGTTGTGGTCAGAGAGAGGAAGAGGTGAGTTAGAGAGGTTAGATAGGGAGCAGAGGCGGGTGAAGATGAGGTCCAGTGTGTGGCCATCTTTGTGGGTGGCTGTAGAAGACCATTGAGTGAGGCCGAAGGAGGAAGTGAGAGATAGAAGTTTAGTGGCAGCTGAGAGGGAAGTGTCAATGGGGATATTGAAGTCGCCCATGATGATAGTAGGGATGTCCGCGGAAAGGAAATGAAGTAACCAGGTGGTGAAGTGGTCAAAGAAGGTGGTGGCTGGCCCTGGGGGGCGGTAGATGACAGCCAGTTGGAGGTTGGAGGGGGAGTAGATGCGCACAGAGTGCACCTCAAAGGAAGGGAGGGTAACAGAGGGTGGCAGTGGGATTGGGGTGAAGGAGCAGGTATCTGACAGGAGAAAACCAACTCCTCCACCATGTTTGCTGCTGGGGCGGGGGGTGTGAGAAAGGTGGAAGCCGCCATACGAAAGTGCAGCAGGAGAGGCTGTGTCAGAAGGGGGTTTCGGTGATGGCGAAAACTGTCCCTGATGTTATCAGGGATGGCGAGCCAGGTTTCGGTGAGCCAGGTTTCGGTGATGGCGAGGAAGGAGAGTTTGGTAGTAACAAAAAGATCATGGATGTAGGAAAGCTTGTTGCAGACAGAGCGAGCGTTCCACAGAGCTCCTGTTGGTGGGACTGGGGAAGCGGGGGCTGGGTGAATGGGTATAAGGTTGGAGAGGTTACGGAAGGTTGTGATAGAGCGTGGATGGGAGGTAGAAATGACTGTGGGAATGTGGTGAGGAGGACCAGGATTTGGAGAGATATCACCAGCAGTGAGAAGGAGCAGAGAAAGTGTTACCAGGTGGGAGCAGGAGAGGGCATGAGGGGGCTGTCTGTGTTTGGAGACAGAGGATTGTATGTTAAGGAACAGTTTTGAGGCGGAGGTGAGGTGGATGGGGAGGATTGAAGAAGAGATGAACAGTTCCTTACTAGGAGTAGGGATTAGGGGAGTATATATAATTATATACAGTACATGCCCAGGTTATACCAGCTGTACATATATAATTATATACAGGAGATGCCCAGGTTTTACCAGCTGTACATATATAATTATGTACAGGAGATGCCCAGGTTATACCAGCTGTACATATATAATTATATACAGTACATGCCCAGGTTATACCAGCTGTACATATATAATTATATACAGGAGATGCCCAGGTTTTACCAGCTGTACATATATAATTATGTACAGGAGATGCCCAGGTTATACCAGCTGTACATATATAATTATATACAGTACATGCCCAGGTTATACCAGCTGTACATATATAATTATATACAGGAGATGCCCAGGTTATACCAGCTGTACATATATAATTATATACAGGAGATGCCCAGGTTATACCAGCTGTACATATATAATTATATACAGTACATGCCCAGGTTATACCAGCTGTACATATATAATTATATACAGGAGATGCCCAGGTTATACCAGCTGTACATATATAATTATATACAGTACATGCCCAGGTTATACCAGCTGTACATATATAATTATATACAGTACATGCCCAGGTTATACCAGCTGTACATATATAATTATATACAGGAGATGCCCAGGATATACCAGCTGTACATATATAATTATATACAGGAGATGCCCAGGTTATACCGGCTGTACATATATAATTGTATACAGGAGATGCCCAGGTTATACCAGCTGTACATATATAATTATATACAGGAGATGCCCAGGTTATACCAGCTGTACATATATAATTATATACAGTACATGCCCAGGTTATACCAGCTGTACATATATAATTATATACAGGAGATGCCCAGGTTATACCAGCTGTACATATATAATTATATACAGTACATGCCCAGGTTATACCAGCTGTACATATATAATTATATACAGTACATGCCCAGGTTATACCAGCTGTACATATATAATTATATACAGGAGATGCCCAGGATATACCAGCTGTACATATATAATTATATACAGGAGATGCCCAGGTTATACCGGCTGTACATATATAATTGTATACAGGAGATGCCCAGGTTATACCAGCTGTACATATATAATTATATACAGGAGATGCCCCGGTTATACCAGCTGTACATATATAATTATATACAGGAGATGCCCAGGTTATACCAGCTCTACATATATAAATTATATACAGTACATGCCCAGGTTATACCGGCTGTACATATATAATTATATACAGGAGATGCCCAGGTTATACCGGCTGTACATATATAATTATATACAGTACATGCCCAGGTTATACCAGCTGTACATATATAATTATATACAGGAGGTGCCCAGGTTATACCAGCTGTACATACAGTGGGGCAAAAAAGTATTTAGTCAGTCAGCAATAGTGCAAGTTCCACCACTTAAAAAGATGAGAGGCGTCTGTAATTTACATCATAGGTAGACCTCAACTATGGGAGACAAACTGAGAAAAAAAAATCCAGAAAATCACATTGTCTGTTTTTTTTTTCATTTTATTTGCATATTATGGTGGAAAATAAGTATTTGGTCAGAAACAAGCAATCAAGATTTCTGGCTCTCACAGACCTGTAACTTCTTCTTTAAGAGTCTCCTCTTTCCTCCACTCATTACCTGTAGTAATGGCACCTGTTTAAACTTGTTATCAGTATAAAAAGACACCTGTGCACACCCTCAAACAGTCTGACTCCAAACTCCACTATGGTGAAGACCAAAGAGCTGTCAAAGGACTCCAGAAACAAAATTGTAGCCCTGCACCAGGCTGCGAAGACTGAATCTGCAATAGCCAACCAGCTTGGAGTGAAGAAATCAACTGTGGGAGCAATAATTAGAAAATGGAAGACATACAAGACCACTGATAATCTCCCTCGATCTGGTGCTCCACGCAAAATCCCACCCCGTGGGGTCAGAATGATCACAAGAACGGTGAGCAAAAATCCCAGAACCACGCGGGGGGACCTAGTGAATGAACTGCAGAGAGCTGGGACCAATGTAACAAGGCCTACCATAAGTAACACACTACGCCACCATGGACTCAGATCCTGCAGTGCCAGACGTGTCCCACTGCTTAAGCCTGTACATGTCCGGGCCCGTCTGAAGTTTGCTAGAGAACATTTGGATGATCCAGAGGAGTTTTGGGAGAATGTCCTATGGTCTGATGAAACCAAACTGGAACTGTTTGGTAGAAACACAACTTGTCGTGTTTGGAGGAAAAAGAATACTGAGTTGCATCCATCAAACACCATACCTACTGTAAAGCATAGTGGTGGAAACATCATGCTTTGGGGCTGTTTCTCTGCAAAGGGGCCAGGACGACTGATCCGGGTACATGAAAGAATGAATGGGGCCATGTGTCGTGAGATTTTGAGTGCAAACCTCCTTCCATCAGCAAGGGCATTGAATATGAAACGTGGCTGGGTCTTTCAACATGACAATGATCCAAAGCACACCGCCAGGGCAACGAAGGAGTGGCTTCGTAAGAAGCATTTCAAGGTCCTGGAGTGGCCTAGCCAGTCTCCAGATCTCAACCCTATAGAAAACCTTTGGAGGGAGTTGAAAGTCCGTGTTGCCAAGCGAAAAGCCAAAAACATCACTGCTCTAGAGGAGATCTGCATGGAGGAATGGGCCAACATACCAACAACAGTGTGTGGCAACCTTGTGAAGACTTACAGAAAACGTTTGACCTCTGTCATTGCCAACAAAGGATATATCACAAAGTATTGAGATGAAATTTTGTTTCTGACCAAATACTTATTTTCCACCATAATATGCAAATAAAATGAAAAAAAACAAACAATGTGATTTTCTGGATTTTTTTTTTCTCAGTTTGTCTCCCATAGTTGAGGTCTACCTATGATGTAAATTACAGACGCCTCTCATCTTTTTAAGTGGTGGAACTTGCACTATTGCTGACTGACTAAATACTTTTTTGCCCCACTGTATATAATTATATACAGGAGATGCCCAGGTTATACCAGCTGTACATATATAATTATATACAGGAGATGCCCAGGTTATACCTGCTGTACATATATAATTATATACAGTACATGCCCAGGTTATACCAGCTGTACATATATAATTATATACAGTACATGCCCAGGTTATACCAGCTGTACATATATAATTATATACAGTACATGCCCAGGTTATACCAGCTGTACATATATAATTATATACAGGAGATGCCCAGGTTATACCGGCTGTACATATATAATTGTATACAGGAGATGCCCAGGTTATACCAGCTGTACATATATAATTATATACAGTACATGCCCAGGTTATACCAGCTGTACATATATAATTATATACAGTACATGCCCAGGTTATACCAGCTGTACATATATAATTATATACAGTACATGCCCAGGTTATACCGGCTGTACATATATAATTATATACAGGAGATGCCCAGGTTATACCGGCTGTACATATATAATTATATACAGGAGATTCCCAGGTTATACCGGCTGTACATATATAATTATATACAGGAGATTCCCAGGTTATACCGGCTGTACATATATAATTATATACAGGAGATGCCCAGGTTATACCGGCTGTACATATATAATTATATACAGGAGATGCCCAGGTTATACCGGCTGTACATATATAATTATATACAGGAGATGCCCAGGTTATACCGGCTGTACATATATAATTACATACAGGAGATGCCCAGGTTATACCGGCTGTACATATATAATTACATACAGGAGATGCCCAGGTTATACCAGCTGTACATATATAATTATATACAGGAGATGTCCAGGTTATACCGGCTGTACATATATAATTATATACAGGAGATGCCCAGGTTATACCGGCTGTACATATATAATTATATACAGTACATGCCCAGGTTATACCAGCTGTACATATATAATTATATACAGGAGATGCCCAGGTTATACCAGCTGTACATATATAATTATATACAGGAGATGCCCAGGTTATACCGGCTGTACATATATAATTTCATACAGGAGATGTCCAGGTTATACCGGCTGTACATATATAATTTCATACAGGAGATGTCCAGGTTATACCGGCTGTACATATATAATTACATACAGGAGATGCCCAGGTTATACCGGCTGTACATATATAATTACATACAGGAGATGTCCAGGTTATACCGGCTGTACATATATAATTATATACAGGAGATGCCCAGGTTATACCAGCTGTACATATATAATTCTATACAGGAGATGCCCCGGTTATACCGGCTGTACATATATAATTCTATACAGGAGATGCCCCGGTTATACCGGCTGTACATATATAATTATATACAGGAGATGCCCAGGTTATACCGGCTGTACATATATAATTATATACAGGAGATGCCCAGGTTATACCGGCTGTACATATATAATTATATACAGGAGATGCCCAGGTTATACCGGCTGTACATATATAATTATATACAGGAGATGCCCAGGTTATACCGGCTGTACATATATAATTACATACAGGAGATGTCCAGGTTATACCAGCTGTACATATATAATTACATACAGGAGATGCCCAGGTTATACCGGCTGTACATATATAATTACATACAGGAGATGTCCAGGTTATACCAGCTGTACATATATAATTATATACAGGAGATGCCCAGGTTATACCGGCTGTACATATATAATTATATACAGGAGATGCCCAGGTTATACCGGCTGTACATATATAATTATATACAGGAGATGTCCAGGTTATACCGGCTGTACATATATAATTATATACAGGAGATGCCCAGGTTATACCGGCTGTACATATATAATTATATACAGGAGATGACCAGGTTATACCAGCTGTACATATATAATTATATACAGGAGATGCCCAGGTTATAGCAGCTGTACATATATAATTATATACAGGAGATGTCCAGGTTATACCAGCTGTACATATATAATTATATACAGGAGATGCCCAGGTTATACCGGCTGTACATATATAATTATATACAGTACATGCCCAGGTTATACCAGCTGTACATATATAATTATATACAGGAGATGCCCAGGTTATACCGGCTGTACATATATAATTATATACAGGAGATGCCCAGGTTATACCAGCTGTACATATATAATTATATACAGGAGATGCCCAGGTTATACCAGCTGTACATATATAATTATATACAGGAGATGCCCCGGTTATACCGGCTGTACATATATAATTATATACAGGAGATGCCCCGGTTATACCGGCTGTACATATATAATTATATACAGGAGATGCCCAGGTTATACCAGCTGTACATATATAATTATATACAGGAGAGGCCCAGGTTATACCAGCTGTACATATATAATTATATACAGGAGATGCCCAGGTTATACCGGCTGTACATATATAATTATATACAGGAGATGCCCCGGTTATACCGGCTGTACATATATAATTATATACAGGAGATGCCCCGGTTATACCGGCTGTACATATATAATTATATACAGGAGATGCCCCGGTTATACCGGCTGTACATATATAATTATATACAGGAGATGCCCAGGTTATACCAGCTGTACATATATAATTATATACAGGAGATGCCCAGGTTATACCGGCTGTACATATATAATTATATACAGGAGATGCCCAGGTTATACCGGCTGTACATATATAATTACATACAGGAGATGTCCAGGTTATACCGGCTGTACATATATAATTATATACAGGAGATGCCCAGGTTATACCGGCTGTACATATATAATTATATACAGGAGATGCCCAGGTTATACCGGCTGTACATATATAATTATATACAGGAGATGCCCAGGTTATACCGGCTGTACATATATAATTATATACAGGAGATGCCCAGGTTATACCGGCTGTACATATATAATTACATACAGGAGATGCCCAGGTTATACCGGCTGTACATATATAATTATATACAGGAGATGCCCGGGTTATACCCGCTGTACATATATAATTATATAAAGGAGATGCCCGGGTTATACTGGCTGTACACATATAATTATATACAGGAGATGCCCAGGTTATACCAGCTGTACATATATAATTATATACAGGAGATGCCCGGGTTATACCAGCTGTACATATATAATTATATACAGGAGATGCCCGGGTTATACCAGCTGTGCATATATAATTATATACAGGAGATGCCCGGGTTATACCAGCTGTACATATATAATTATATACAGGAGATGCCCGGGTTATACCAGCTGTATATATATAATTATATACAGGAGATGCCCGGGTTATACCAGCTGTATATATATATATATATATAATTATATACAGGAGATGCCCGGGTTATACCGGCTGTACACATATAATGCATTTTTAATGCGTTTTTCACACGATTTCGCATGCGGAATTTAAGCGCATTCCAAGCGATTTGAAGCATCGCTTGGAATGTGATTGACAGGTTGGTCACACTTGCCTATGCAGCCTCAATAGTAAAAGATAAAATGTAAAAAATTAAAAAAAAAAATTAAAAAAAAAAAGGTTATACTCACCTTCCGACGCGGCCCCCGGACTCTTTCCCGCCTCTCTCCACGCTCCCGGCATCTTCCTTTCCCAGTAATGCTTAGCGCGAAGGACCGGAGATGACGTCACAAACGCGACCTCATCAACGGTATTTCACGCAAAGCATTACTGGGACCGGAAGATGCCGGGAGCGTGGAGAGAGGCGGGAAAGACTCCGGGGGCCGCGTTGGAAGGTGAGTATATCACTATTTTATATTTAAATTCTATTTCTTACAGGTTTATGGTACCCAGGGCCTGGAGGACAGTCTCCTCTCCTCCGGACCCTGGTTTCCATCCGCACATTGAGCGCCGCGCCGGTCATCTCCCGGCTGCGTCGCCACTGACCTCCATGCGGCAGGAGATGACCTGTGGAAACCGTCGGGAGATCAGCGGCTAGCACAGCAGATCTCCCGACGGTAGCGGTGGCGTGCGTCATTCGAATGCCGCGCCAATTTGCGGCCGGACGGCGCCTATCGCTGATTGGTCGCGGCCGGCCGGGCGCGACCAATCAGCGACGTGGGATTTCCATTACAAACAGACAGAATTAGATGATTATATAGTAGATGTATATCTGTACAACTTATGCGGCTCTGGAGGTTTTGTTATTCACGTGACTTTCAGGAATAAACCTATTTAGTTTATGACTTGGCCAATAACATGAGTCCGGGAGCAGAGGAAATTGCAGTGTTACCTTACAGGATGGGGCTACCACCTGCCTCCGGAGTCCTGGCTCAGAGCTCAGGGAGTTCCCAAGATCCTCAGAATGATTCATGGCGGATTCTGTCCCTCAAGGAAAAGATATAGGGAAACAGATTCAAACAAGTACAGAACAATGCCACATACGCACTAAAATCAGAGACGAGAAGGCGTGTATCCACCGACCGCACAAGATCAACGTCTTCTATACGAGGGGCTGCTGATAAGACTCTGGCTTTACCCAGAAAGAAGCGAGAGAGGAAGAAGCTTTACATTTATTCCACACACTTCTTACATCCGTATTCCAAGTTCTGTAAGAATGGCAAAAAGAAGGATTTCGGTTGTGCTTCAAACCAGACATCCGAAACAGCCATGACATCAGAAATGGTGTGAAATTTGGTACCCTTGAGGTGTTTCTTCAGGTTTGGAAGTAGATGATAGTCGGAGGTAGCTAGATCTGATGAATAAGGTGGGTGGTCAACCAGCTGGAAGCCCAGCTCCGCCAGTTTTGCCTTGGTCGCTTGTGCAGTGTGAGCGGAGGTGTTGTCTTGCAGGAACAAGATTCCTTTGGACAGCTTGCTGTTCCTTTTGGCCTTCAGAGCCGCCTTCAATTGGTCCATAAGTTCCATGTAATACCTTGCATTGATGGTGGAACCCTTTTGAAGGTAGTCCACTATCAGCACGCCCTCCTTATCCAAGAACACAGACTCCATCACCTGGCTGATTTTTGCACCCTGAACCTGTGGCGCCTCCAGTAGTATGGTCGCCACAGTGGCATTGCCTTCCTCCAGGGAGGGTGATGTCAGGCTTGGAAGCAATGAAGGGTCTCTCTGGCAGTTAACCATAACATGCAACATAGTTCCCACTCCGGGCTAGCAGAGGGAGCTCTGAATCAAAATTGGGGGAGGAGTGCTCTCTGAGGGCCAGGAAGGGGAAATTAGGAGTTAGTGTGAGGAGGCCGAAGTGTGTAGACGTGGATAGAGAAGCTGGGAGACTGAGTGCAGTTGAGAGCTCGTTCCCAGCTGGAGCGCATGATCTGGAGCCTGGTCTCCACGGTTGTATGGATACTGAAGGTCCTGCAACAGAAACCAGAGGAATAGGAAGCTGTAAATGCTCTATTCCCACCTAAGACTCGGAGGCACAACAGCGACGGGTGAGCCAAGAGAAATAGAGGGCTACAGCTGTCTGCCATACGAGGTAGATCTGAGAGGGAACAAGAAGGAGGAACTTCAGTGTAACACAGTACTGCATGTACCTTAAGTAAGCGCTAGGAAGGAGACTACACAACCTATCTGCATAGAGAGATTCTTGAGTTGCTTCCAGGCTAATCAGCTCCTGTACCATCTGTAATCTGGACCCTGGACTGCATTTACAAAGTAAAGGTAAAGAAACTACATTCCGCTGTGTCCTTGCCTTCTTTCTGCAACTTCTCCAGCACTGCTACATCTCTGTGCCAGACACTGCACCCTCTTCCGCAACACGGATCTACACTGCCCTGGGACTACAGCCCTGCCTGTGGAGGGCTACACCATCATTGCTGCACTACACCATCTGTCCCAGAGGATCTGTCTGCAGCGTCGGCTTAACATCTTCATTGCCGAATACCACAGGTGGCGTCACAAATCATTCACTAATAAACTTTAATCATCATCCGCACACTCAACATTCCCCTTTTACAATGGACGCCCAGGGCCACGGACCGGGTCACAGCTACCGTGACAACTCCCATTGAAATCCACCGGGCCCGGCTCCGAGTACCCTGCTGCCCTGGGGGAGGGCGATCCAAACCTCTTTGGATGAAGAGAACCTCTGTGCCTCCACTCTTTTGACTGCTCCTTGGTTTCAGGGTCATACAAATAAACCCAGGTCTCGTCCATAGTGACCAGTCGATCCAGGAAGTTCTTATCAGTCTGGAAATGCTGACAAATGGACTGGCAAGTTTTCACTCGCATGTTTTTCTGATTTGTTGTCAAGCATTTGGGGACCCACTTGGTAGATCGCTTCTTCATGTCCAAATGTTCATGGATAAAATTACACAAACACGTTCATGGGAAATCCCCATGATGTCTATCGCTTTAGCTGAAATTTGCCGATTTTCCAGTATGAGGTTGTGCACAGCATCGACGATCTCCAGAACAACAACCACTCTCGGTCGTCCAGGACGTTCCTCATCGTTGGTGCTGAAGTAGCCCGTTTTAAATTTGGCAACCCAGTTCCTAACTGTAGAATACGAAGAGCATTGATCCCCAATGTCTGCGATGTATCACCATGAATATCCTTGGCAGACTTTCCTTGCAGAAACAAGAATTGTATCCCTCCTCTGCTCTCATTTGCCGTGAATATCGCATTAGACTCTGCCATTTTGTTTTCCCGCGTGCGCAGAACACTGTTGTCATAAGATAAAAACACAAAATTTTGAAAACATATATTAGACACATAAGGCTTTCATGTGATGTAACGTTCGTTACCATAGAAACAAAAAAAGATCACAAAGCCTCCCCCTCGTATATACAGAATGTTTGGCCACAATCAGGTGCTGTAATCCTCACTGGCAGAGATGACATGGTAGGCGTGGAGGACATTAATCTTACCCAGAAGGTATCACAGGCTGGACTTGTCTGGCTTATGCACCACTTTTCCCAGTACTAGGTTTGAGTTATGAAAAAGTAATGAAGGACCCTTTTGTGGGAGAGAGGGTCCCCGCCGAGTGTCCCTGTCGGAACCAAGGGGACCGTCACCTGGGTTCCGGGGGAAACTGTTTCCGGGGGACAGAGTTCAGGGACGGACCGTGGTGGAGACTGACAGGTGGGCTGGGGGAGGAGCCAATATAAAAGGGGTGGGGAACGCGAGTCACAGTGAGTCAGCAGAACGAGACAGAAGGAGCAGGAGACCGTGGGAGCGACTGAGAGCCAGAACGACTTACCGGAGCCAGGAAGGAGGCCAGAGACAGGAGAGATACTCCCCCTGGGCATCAGTAGGACACCGCCGAGACGACCGTCCGAGAAAAGCTGCCCCGCGTCGACCAGCGGCCGCTGCCGCCTTCTTCCAGCCCACGGCTGCGGCCTGCCCGCAGTCACTCGCGGCCATTGCCGCCTCGCTCCTGCCCGTGGCTGCGGCCTTCCCGCAGTCACTCGCGGCCGTCGCCGCCTCGCTCCTGCCCGCGGCTGCGGCCTTCCCGCAGTCACTCGCGGCCGTCGCCGCCTCGCTCCTGCCCGCGGCTGCGGCCTGCCCGCGGACACCAGCGGCCGCTACCGCCTCACTTCAGCCTGAGGCTGCGGCCTGTCTCCCGCCGCCTGCAGCCGCCCCGCTTCTACCAGTGGTCGCGGCTAGTTCTGTGCCGTCGGCGGCCACCACTGTCCCGCTCCAGTCCACGGCAAGGGCCGGGCCGTTGCTCGCCGCAGGTCCTCCGTTGCAGTCGCTGGCTGCGCAGGTGGCCTGCCAGCCGCCACCCCGCATCGCTGCTGCTTGCCCCTATCTGGGGGCTGCGGCTCATCTGTCCAAGGAGTCCTCCAGGGCCTGTCGTGCCCCTGCTTCACTGGGGCGTTGGAACACTCGAAGACTATGAAAGATCTTCAGCGGCTGGGCCCAGCGGCTGCTACGCCGAAGAACCATCGTCCGGGACGCCGAGGGACGTCGAGCCGGTTAAGTGACACTATATAGTTAAGGACCCGTAGTCGGCCATACCGCGGCCCTATAGTGATGGGCTTTGCCGGACTTAGTCGTGTTCTTAGATTTCCGTGTTGACTTGTATAGAGTCTCTGCGAGGACAATTCCTGTTATTTTGGTCGGTTGCTTAGACTATCCCTGCGGATAGTTACCTATAAACCTATAAAAGTTGTTACCAAAAACACAAAACCGTCTCGCGTCTCGACACTGCATCCTGCGTACCTGCTAGTACCACATTTGGCGTAGTCGGCAGGATGCAGTCTCCGAGCGCGGACAATGAGGGCCCCCGGCCCAGCATTTCTTTGGGGGCTATGCTAAGCAATCTGCCCAGGTTCTCCGGCAGCAATACTATGCTGTGGAACTGGACGGAGCGAATGCGTGGGTTATTTAGGATGCATCCGCTTACCCCTGACCTAGAGGCAGAAGTGGCCCTGATGGTGTTGGACGGGGAAGCCCAGGATTCCGTAATGTTGAGGCCCCGGGGGCAACAAAACACCTTTGTCTGGGTGTCACAGATCTTAGAAGAGACCTATGGGGACCCGAACAATGTGGGGGAACTGAGAACTCGGATGTTTAGTCACATGCAGAAAGAGGGGGAAACAGTGACCCAGTATATAAATGTGTTGCAGGAACTGTTTTTAGCCATTGAAAGGAACGATGGGGTCGGCGTGGGGACCGTGGACGTAACATTACGTGACCTGTTAGTGACCGGGTTACGAGACACCCTGACAAGACAGGCTTTGCGAGAGCGGGTGCGAGGAGGTCATCATTACTCAAATAAGGGTAACCACAATTCCATTGCTTTGATGAGAAGATAGTCATTCTTCTTACTCGACCATGGAGAGAAAAAGGTGCTCGCCATTGGTAAGCTCTAGAGAAAATAAGATTGCAGTTATTCTTTAGCTTAGAAGATGGAGGGGCTATCATTTTTCAGCTATGGATTCAAGTTGGTCATCATTTGTCACCTATGGAGATATGTTGTTCATTATCCCTCGGCTCTGGAGATAAGTTTTCCACCATTCTTCAAATCTGGTGAGAAGTTGGCCATCATTCCTCAGCTCTCGTGAAAAGCTAGACAAAATTTCTCAGTTCTGGAGACAAGCTGGACATCACTTCTCAGCTGTGGAGACAAGCTGGAAATCACTTCTCAGCTGTGGAGACAAGCTGGACATCACTTCTCAGCTGTGGAGACAAGCTGGACATCACTTCTCAGCTGTGGAGACAAGCTGGACATCACTTCTCAGCTGTGGAGACAAGCTGGACATCACTTCTCAGCTGTGGAGACAAGCTGGACATCACTTCTCAGCTGTGGAGACAAGCTGGACATCACTTCTCAGCTGTGGAGACAAGCTGGACATCACTTCTCAGCTGTGGAGACAAGCTGGACATCACTTCTCAGCTGTGGAGACAAGCTGGACATCACTTCTCAGCTGTGGAGACAAGCTGGACATCACTTCTCAGCTGTGGAGACAAGCTGGACATCACTTCTCAGCTGTGGAGACAAGCTGGACATCACTTCTCAGCTGTGGAGACAAGCTGGACATCACTTCTCAGCTGTGGAGACAAGCTGGACATCACTTCTCAGCTGTGGAGACAAGCTGGACATCACTTCTCAGCTGTGGAGACAAGCTGGACATCACTTCTCAGCTGTGGAGACAAGCTGGACATCACTTCTCAGCTGTGGAGACAAGCTGGACATCACTTCTCAGCTGTGGAGACAAGCTGGACATCACTTCTCAGCTGTGGAGACAAGCTGGACATCACTTCTCAGCTGTGGAGACAAGCTGGACATCACTTCTCAGCTGTGGAGACAAGCTGGACATCACTTCTCAGCTGTGGAGACAAGCTGGACATCACTTCTCAGCTGTGGAGACAAGCTGGACATCACTTCTCAGCTGTGGAGACAAGCTGGACATCACTTCTCAGCTGTGGAGACAAGCTGGACATCACTTCTCAGCTGTGGAGACAAGCTGGACATCACTTCTCAGCTGTGGAGACAAGCTGGACATCACTTCTCAGCTGTGGAGACAAACTGGACATCACTTCTCAGCTCCGGAGACAAGCTGGACATCACTTCTCAGCTCCGGAGACAAGCTGGACATCACTTCTCAGCTCCGGAGACAAGCTGGACATCACTTCTCAGCTCCGGAGACAAGCTGGACATCACTTCTCACCAATGGAGAAAAAAAGTTGTTCAGCATTCCTTAGCTCTGGACAGAAGGTGGTCATTGTTCCTCAGCTCTAGAACGATGATGGCTATTGTTTTTCAGCTATTGCTGAGTGAAAAAAAATTATCCTCATCACTGAGCTCTGGAGAGAAGCTGACCAAAAGTTCAAAAGACTGACAGTCCCTTCCAAACGGAAAACTGGGGTGTATAGGTGCAACTAAGTGTCTCTACTCTTAGTTTGCACCTGTACACACCAGTTTTCTGTTTAGAAATAACGGTCGGTCTTTTGTTACAACCTAGAACCTTTATCCCAGATAAAGTTCTGGAGGTCAGAACCTCTACACCCCCCATTACCTGCTTTTGGGGTGTCACTTGCTCCCTTCTTTTTGCCTCATCTCCCCTTTTTTATGTCCCCTTTCCTGGCTGCAGAGAGAATTTGCTCTGATTTTATCCCTTATTTTTCTTCCCTTTGTGCCAGTTGGAGGATTCTGGAATCAGTCGCTTGGTGTGTAATGATGACGGCTTGGCTCTGGGTACAGAGCAGGGTCTGTCCGCGCGGCCCCTCAATGTGGTGGCGTGTGCGCGGCCGTGGCCATTTGAAGGTGCAATGCTTGGCGGGCGAGAAAATAAACATGTTGTGCCGCTGAATTTATCAGTTTCTGCCTCCATTAAAGGCACAAAGTGAGCGGTGAGCTGAGACTTTTACTTCTCGAATTCCTGAGACAGATCATCTCAATATTTACCCAGACACCATACTCCGGTCACATCCAAAGCTGCAGCCACAATTCTGCCAGCCCAAATTTGGAAGCAATTCCTGCCGCACTGCCTAACTTTCTAGAAGAGGCATCAAGGAGATCTCAGGACGTTTAGTACCAAGCAACAAAACCCTTTTATCATAAGCCCTGGCCCAAAATAAAGGAGCCCCCCAAGTCAGAGGGTTTGTATCACTAGTGCTTGAGTACCGATCCCACTCTTAAATACATGAGTCCTCACCTGTAACATAGACCCCATGAATACATACAGATCCAGAATCAGACCCTTAAGAAAACCACCCCGTACAGTCCCCTTAATAAACAGAGATGTCATCACTGATAAATAAATACAGACCCCAGACCCCCGAAACATATGCAAATCCAAGACCAGGCGCCCCATAGAATCAAAAACCCTAAATAGATACAGACCCCCTTAATAAATGAAGATATCATCCCCTATGTAAATAGAGACCCAGACCTAGCCCCCTAAATACAGACCCCTTTAGTTAATGCACATACCATCCCTTTAAGGAAATGCAGCTACCAGACCAATCCCATCTACATAAATACAGCCCTAAATAAAACCTGAATAAAAGCCCAGCCCCCCTAAATTCATGAAGACCACAGAACTCTAAATTAATATAAGCCTCAGAAAAAAAAACCCTAAGTACAGACCCCCCCAGTCCAGACGCCTTTTAACAAAAGCAGATTCCATCCCTGTAAAGACATACAGATGTCAGGCCAAGCGCATCCATATAAAGTCAGAACCCCCCCCCCCCGAAATAAATGAAGAATGAAGACCCTAAATTGGACCATAAAAAATAAACGCCAGACCCCTAAATAATTACAAACCTCAGACTAGACCCCCTTAATAAAAACTCCAAACTAGACCCCTTTTATAAAAGAAGACAGACCAGACCCCTATAAATTAATGAAGACTCAAGACTAGACCCTGTAAATAAAGATAGACCTGCAGCCTAGACCCCCTAAAGAAATTCAAACTCCCAACCAGACCTCTGAACTCATAGAAACCCCCAAGGCAAAACCGTATGGGAGAGAAGAGGAGCGCAGTTCGGAGGACATGACTTTCTAAGCGGACCCTCGGGGCACTGCTGTGTGCAGCCATCCACTGGCACTGCAGCACTGGAAGACGGAGCAGACCTGTCAATCCTACTGTAGCTCCTGTTAGGCGTCAGGTTTCTGCGTCTGCTCTGCAGGAATCCAGAGACTCACATCCTGCGGTCTCCTGCTGTCTATCTACTGCAGAGGAGATTACTTTGCAGCAGACCGCTCCAGAGACTGTCCCTCTGTGCTCCTACTGGGCATGCTCACGAGGCGATCTCCCATTGGAGATCGGGAGTCATGTGCCCAGGTCCTGCTCCAGATCTCATTGGTCCATCTCGGAGATCTGGAAGGTCCCGCACGGCCATGCTCTAGTATAGACTATACTGCTATGTGTGAATGGTGACGGATGTATGACTCTGGTGACTGACTTACTATGAAAACCCTTTCCCTCTGATATTACGCATGGTGATGGGGAACTAGTTCAGCAGTCAGCGCCAGTCAGTGGCAAGTCTTAGGCCACTGTGCACACCGCACCTCTACGCTAGCGTCCGACATTGCGCTTGCTTTCTAGCTGTGTCATCGAGCGGCCGTGCCCTACGCTGCAGTTGCAGCCCCTCTTGGCGTCCGCAGTAGCGACGCCGCACACACGGTAGGTCTAGATGGACGCAGCTCCTCTGTCTTAGGTCCTGCTCCTGTGACCAGATACCGTGTGGGCATTTCCCTGTGGCCTGTGACCCTAACAGGCTCAGCGTTTTTGTATGTTTATGTTGCGTCGCCTCTGTGTGTTAACAAGAGCCCTCTCTGCGCACTTTGGGTGAAGTTGAACCCGTGCGCATTATACCGCCATATTGCTCCTCTGTCATTACCTAGCAGCGGTGTAACACCTACTGCACGGTGGACCCCGAGCGGCGAACGCACGGTATTATTTATTTTTATTTATTGCGTTCCGCCGTTCCTAACAGCTCCACCGACCTCCTTCCCTTATAACCCCGTGGGCAGCAGAATGACCAGGAAAAGCCCCAGGGTTTGATGGTGGATGGGAAATATTTGGCTGGTGCCCTACCCCCGGAGTGAATGAGGGCGTCGGGACCCCCAAGTCAGACTCCTCTTGGCTGCGGTTTATTGGTTTACCAGTTTAGATGGAAGGAGGGGGATGTATAAGCTCTTGGGGTCTTCCATGGCCCAGGGGTATATTATGATACCAGCCGTCACCTGGTGCAGGCAGAATATTCCAGGTGCCCCCCACCCCTGGCCGCCATCTTGCAGGCTCGCACATGTTCCGTCTGCTGACCAGGGTTTTATTGCTCCTCGTTACTGGCAGCCGCCTGTGTCTGGACTCGTACTTCACACTCATCTCATATGGCTGCAGCCAAGTCCATGATGTGTTCGTGAGGTGCCGCGCGGATGGATGAGGGGGCGGCCCACCGCTGCCTCACCATCTGGAAGCCGTTACTGCGCCATTGTGTCTGTCGCTGCTCGGGTTCCTGTCCACATGTTTCCATTAAGTGACTCCATGTGAGTCTCCAAACACCTTCCAGAGAGGTGTCGCTGCGCTGGGCCAGAGGCCGAGCTGGCAGGACGCTGCGGAACTTCTTTCATGCTTAGTGGCTATGAATATAATACAAGCCCCCCCACCCCCTGTAGAGATTACGTCTGATTTTGGAGGTCTTCCAGAAAATCTCTAATATAAAGCCCCCAAAGGCCATTGTCGGACCGTTCCCACCTGGAGGCCATATGAGAAGCAGTACAGCAATGGGGGCACTGTAAGAAGGTGAAACAAGACGGAGTCGGCGGTGTGCGGTGCCCTTTAAGGCCAGAATTATTGGGGCTGTCACCACTGTTGGCGGGGGAGTTGTCCTGTGAGAGGCAGAGACCTATCTGTCAGACAGCAGGGGGTGCGGGGTATATAAGGAGACATGAGTGCGGGAACGGGGGAGACTTGGCGGGAAGGCGACGGTTGACTCCCTCTCCGCTGCCCCTACTGATTTCTCTTGATGCTATTCAGTTACTGTCCTGTACCCCCACCGGAAGAGCACAGCGGGGGCCGGAGGATACAGGGCACCCAGTGCCAGGGGGCCACTATATACTGCTGATGTGGAGAGGAGAGGAGATATAAGAGAAGAGAGGAGAAGAGAGAAGACAATACGGCAGGGGCTGGAAGAGCTCAGCGGGGGCCGGAGGATACAGGGCACCCAGTGCCAGGGGGCCACTATATACTGCTGATGTGGAGAGGAGAGGACATAGAAGAGAAGAGAGGAGAAGAGAGAAGACAATACGGCAGGGGCTGGAAGAGCTCAGCGGGGGCCGGAGGATACAGCAGAGGGCACACAATGCCAGGGGGCCACTATATACTGCTGATGTGGAGAGGAGAGAAGATACAAGAGAAGAGAGGAGAAGAGAGAAGACAATACGGCAGGGGCCGGAAGATACAGCAGAGGGCAGACAATGCCAAGGGGCCACTATATATACTGCTGATGTGGAGAGGAGAGGAGATATCAGAGAAGAGAGGAGAAGAGAGAAGACAATACGGCAGGGGCTGGAAGAGCTCAGCGGGGGCCGGAGGATACAGCAGAGGGCACACAATGCCAGGGGGCCACTATATACTGCTGATGTGGAGAGGAGAGGAGATATCAGAGAAGAAGAGAGGAGAAGACAAGAGGAGAAGAGAGAAGACAATACGGCGGGGCCGGAGGATACAGCAGAGGGCAGACAATGCCAAGGGGCCACTATATACTGCTGATGTGGAGAGGAGAGGAGAGAAGACAATACGGCAGGGGCCGGAAGAGCTCAGCAGGGGCCGGAGGATACAGGGCACCCAGTGCCAGGGGGCCACTATATACTGCTGATGTGGAGAGGAGAGAAGATATAAGAAGAGAGGAGAAGAGAGAAGACAATAGGGCAGGGGCCGGAAGAGCTCAGCAGGGGCCGGAGGATACAGGGCACCCAGTGCCAGGGGGCCACTATATACTGCTGATGTGGAGAGGAGAGAAGATATAAGAAAAGTGGAGAAGAGAGAAGAAAATACGGCAGGGGCCGGAAGAGCACAGCGGGGGCCAGAGGAAACAGGAGAGGGCACACAATGCCAGGGGGCCACTATATATACTGCTGATGAGGAGAGAAGACAAGAGGACAGGAGAGGAGACGAAGAATAGACGAGAAGACCAGAGGAGGGGACACGACAAGAGAGGAGACAAATGAAGAAGAGAAGAAAAAAGAGAGAACAGAGGAGAAGAGAGGAGCAGAGAGGAAAAGACAAGTGGATAGAAGACAGGAGAGGAGAAGAGAGGACAAGGGATTAGAAAGGAGAATAGAAGAGAGGGGAGGAAGAGAAAAGAAGAGAGGAGAGGAGAAAAAAAGGGAAGGGGAAGAGAAGAGAGGAGACGTGAAAAGAGGAGAAAACAGAAGAGGAGAAGCGGAGACAAGAAGCAAAAAGAGAAGAGAGAGGAGAGAAGAAGAGAAGGGAGGAGAAAAGAGGAAAAAAGACCTGAGGAGAAAAAAGGAGAGGTTAAGAAAGGAGAGGTGAGGAGAATAAAGGAGAGAATAGTCGAAGAGAGGAGGGCAGTGAAAAGAGGAGAGTAAAGTAGGAGAGAGGAGAGAACAAGAAAGAAGAGGAAACAGAGTGAAAAGGACAGAAGAGTGAAGGTGAGGAAACGTAAAGACAGGAGAGAAGCGGGCAAGAGAGGAGAGCAAGGGAGAAGAGAAAAGAGGAAAATAAAGGAGCGAAGAGGGGAGACGAGCAGAGAGAAGGCTCTGATTCATCATCCCCTTTGTATCTGTTTTTGTCTAGTTTGTTGTTTCGCTTTTGTCGTCCATTGTTCCATTGTTGCCTTCTCTGAAGTCGTTTCGCATTGTGGGCGAAGTTTCGCGATTCCAGGTGCTGTGACCTGAATCATCAATTGTGACTTTTCAAAACGTCACAAAATTTGGTGCCACGTCACTCCATTCTCCCCCAGGAGCAGTTTTGATGATTCCAGCATCTTGGCAAAAATTCTGCGTCATTTTCTGAAATGTGCAACTTTTGGCACCAAAAAAAAAAATGACAAAAACATCAAAAAACTATTGACCTGGCTATAATAAAAGCAACAAGTAATACCAGTAGGAAAAAGTGACATACAATACAGTGAAGGAAGTATTCGATCCCTTGCTGATTTTGTTAGTTTGCCACTGACAGAGACATGAACAGTCTGTAATTTTAAGGGTCGGTTAATTTTAACATTGTGAGATAAAAATATCAAAATTAAAACCCAGAAGATCACATTGTATAAATTATATAAAAGTATTTGCATTTTGCAGTGAGAAATAAGTATTTGATCCTTCTGGCAAACAAGACTTAATACTTGGTGGTAAAACCCTTGTTGGCAAGCCCAGCAGTCAGATGCTTCTTGTTGTTGATGATGAGGTTTGCGCACATGTCAGGATCCTACAGTGTGCACACTGGGTGTGGGGACTGGCGTGCTGCACTCTGCACACTGGGTGTGGGGACTGGCGTGCTGCACTCTGCACACTGGGTGTGGGGACTGGCGTGCTGCACTCTGCACACTGCGTGTGGGGACTGGCGTGCTGCACTCTGCACACTGCGTGTGGGGACTGGCGTGCTGCACTCTGCACACTGCGTGTGGGGACTGGCGTGCTGCACTCTGCACACTGCGTGTGGGGACTGGCGTGCTGCACTCTGCACACTGCGTGTGGGGACTGGCGTGCTGCACTCTGCACACTGCGTGTGGGGACTGGCGTGCTGCACTCTGCACACTGCGTGTGGGGACTGGCGTGCTGCACTCTGCACACTGCGTGTGGGGACTGGCGTGCTGCACTCTGCACACTGCGTGTGGGGACTGGCGTGCTGCACTCTGCACACTGCGTGTGGGGACTGGCGTGTTGCACTCTGCACACTGCGTGTGGGGACTGGCGTGTTGCACTCTGCACACTGCGTGTGGGGACTGACGTGTTGCACTCTGCACACTGCGTGTGGGGACTGGCGTGTTGCACTCTGCACACTGCGTGTGGGGACTGGCGTGTTGCACTCTGCACACTGCGTGTGGGGACTGGCGTGTTGCACTCTGCACACTGGGTGTGGGGACTGGCGTGTTGCACTCTGCACACTGGGTGTGGGGACTGGCCTACAGCAGGTCAGGACATAATTGTTTGAAAGCGTGCTGTTTAAAAAGCTCTGTGATCAGACACAACTAAGCAACCACAGGCTTTATGTCCTGAAATCCTCAGAGATCAGGAGCCTCTCAACACTGTATGGAAGGAACGAGGAGAGAAAACCAATGATCTAGTCCAGGCGGAGAGACCCGCGTGATATTAGGAGAATCTGAGGCTGCCATGTTCTCAGAGGATTCCAGACGGTAGAGAATGATCACAAACATCGGATCGTGTATTCGAATGTCATCACTGCAGATTTTATTGATATTTGGGGAAAATTTATGACTAAATACGAGCGACGCCAACAATTCGTGATGTCTGATGCCGGGAAAAAGAAGGATGAAAGGGGCTGATGACTTGTACTAGTGGGGACTGACGCACAATTACTTCCATAGTGCAAGAAATTTTGTATCTTTGGTTCCAAATACTATGAATGATTACGGAAAAGTTGGGGAGGGACAACTTATCAATGTCCAATTATCAATTATTATTATTATTATTATTTTGCATATTCGTCTCATTTCCATAATAGGATGATACCTACGCCGTGTAAGGGCAGTCTCACACGTCAGAGTCTCCGGTACGTGTAGTGACAGTTTTCTCACGTATCGGAGACACTGACACACGTAGACACATTCGAATGAACGTGCAGATGTCGGCGGGTTTTCACGGACCGTGTGCAAAATACACTGACATGTCTGTTTTTGTGCAACAGCACGGATCACACGGACCCATACAAGTGTAAACACCTACCGCACACGGATGCTGTCCGTGTGGGATCTGTGTGCGTTTTTAAAAGTCAAAGGGATAACATTGAAAATAATTTTTCAAAAACACGGACACACGGACAACACACGGACAACACACGGACAACACACGGATGGCACACGTACGGACACGGATAGCTCCGGTACCGGAATTATCTGGACGTGTGAAACTGCCCTAACAAATGCTGTTGCCCTGGGTTATCCCACAGCTCCCAAGTGTCCCGGATTCCACGGGACAGTCCCGTTTTTGCCCCTCCCACCCGCGATACTATTTGTCCCGCACTGCGGGGAGACAAGCAGCGCCCCTTCCCCATACTCACCCTCCCAGAGACGCACCGAAGCCAGTCACAGCCTGCGAGGAACGCTAGGGTGTAGTTAGTTCTCTTCTCTGTGCACACACACAGGACCTGTGATGAGGTCACCGGAGGGGAGGAGTCAGGGGTCACATGATCAGGACAGGACAGGGGCCTCCGTGTGGGCAGGACTCTGCTGTGCTGGTTGTCATGGTGCTGGATGAGGGGAAGTTTCTGTGTGGGGTCAGGAGGGGTTTACAGGGTGGATGTAGCAGAGCCGCGTGTGTACGAGGTGTACGGAGCGGAGCCGCGTGTGTACGAGGTGTACGGAGCGGAGCCGCGTGTGTGCGAGGTGTACGGAGCGGAGCCGCGTGTGTGCGAGGTGTACGGAGCGGAGCCGCGTGTGTGCGAGGTGTACGGAGCGGAGCCGCGTGTGTGCGAGGTGTACGGAGCGGAGCCGCGTGTGTACGAGGTGTACGGAGCTGAGCCGCGTGTGTACGAGGTGTACGGAGAGGAGCCGCGTGTGTACGAGGTGTACGGAGCTGAGCCATGTGTGTGTACGAGGTGTACGGAGCTGAGCCATGTGTGTGTACGAGGTGTACGGAGCGGAGCCGTGTGTGTACGAGGTGTACGGAGCGGAGCCGTGTGTGTACGAGGTGTACGGAGCGGAGCCGAGTGTGTACGAGGTGTACGGAGCGGAGCCGTGTGTGTACGAGGTGTACGGAGCGGAGCCGAGTGTGTACGAGGTGTACGGAGCGGAGCCGCGTGTGTACGAGGTGTACGGAGCGGAGCCGGGTGTATGGAGTGGAGCCGTGTGTGTACGAGGTGTACGGAGCAGAGATGTTTATAGAGCGGAGCTGCATGTATGCGGTGTATGGAGCGGAGCCATGTGTGTACAGAGCGGAGCCGCGTGTGCACAGGTCCCAACCGTCCCGATTCCCGCGGGACAGTCCCGGTTTTGGGTCCGTATCCCGCCGTCCCGGCCGGGAAGCTTTCTATCCCGCGATCGCGGTGTATGACCGCAAAATACAGCACTCTGAGCCGCACATCACGTTCCACCAGAAGTGACGTGCTGTAAGCTGACCGCCGAATATCACTGCTGACCTCATTTCCAGCGGTCAGCTTATAGCATGTCACCTCAGGAGGAGGTAATCATTCAGGACTCCGCAGGAGGACAGAGAAGCGGCGGCGCATCAGCGCTCCGTACCCGGCTCTCACTCTAACAGAGATGATCATCCCAGATCCTGCCTGTCTCTCTCTGTCACATGCTGCCGCGGCGCATGGAGCGCCAGCATGTGAGAGCGAGACAGGCAAGATGGGATCTCATATGTTAGAGAGCCTGAGCCGGGTACTGTATGGAGCACTCACTTGTCCACCGGGCCGGGGGGAGGGATTGTTTGCAGCCTGGCCAGAGAGTGACGCAGACAGGCGCTGTATTGCGCCGGCCATTTCTTTTCATATCGTCCTCGGTGCTTTGGATGATGTGGCTGGCACAGTGCAGCGCATGTCTGCGTCTCGCTGTAAACAGTGTCTCACTTGGCTGTCATGCCTCTGGACTGAGAGATTAGTATATGGCCACGCACCTAGGGTCTTGCCTGTCACTGCGATCTGCTTGGTGAGAGGAGGGGGCAGGTTGATGAGCACCGCCAGGTCCTGGTGCAGTAATGCGTCGTCGCTGCGGCTGGTGTAGAGGGGCACAGTCACCTCCTTGGTGAGCTCCTCGGCCTCCTTCTGCGTCCTGCCCCTTAAAGCCTTCACAGAAAACCCCTCCTCTTTTACCAAGTTTGCATTAATACTTTAATTCATTACTTTTAAATAAATTAATTTTTTTTCTGTTTATAATTATTGTTTATGAAACTGTGATCAGCAGTGCTAAATGGGTGCGGTTAGGGCGGGGATATGGGCGTGGCTACTAAAATGGGTGTGGCTAGGGCGTGACCTAAAATGCAGCCTTTATCCCGCTTTGCCTTCTTCAAAAGTTGGGAGGTATGGTTATCCCATTAACCCTTACCGCTACACCGGGTACACTTACCCGGTCTGTTTATCAGACCCACGGCACTGGTGACGGCCATCACCGGACACTGTACTCTACCGCCACCATGTGCGACAGAACATGCACAGGTTACTCTATTAACCCTCCAGGTACCTGGTGACTACCTGCCCCCATCTCTTCTCACGCTGGCTATTTCTAAGAACACTGATCTTCCTGCTCTATTCTTTACCGGCAGAACTTCCTCCTATTTTGACTTTTCCTTGGGACACCGCTGTCCCTGTGTGGCACAGCCAAAAGTTCTACCATAACCAGGTTCCCCGCATCATGTTCCCACATGCTTTATGCATCCATTAGCCCTCTGCGTCTGTACTGTCACACACTTAACGTTATGGCTGGTCCATACAATCAGGGCAACTGTTACCACCCACCTTTCGTGTCTCCCTCTTTCCTCAGACTGTAAGCTTGCGAGCAGGGCCCTCATTCCTCTTGGTATCTGTTATGATCTATGTGATTATTGTTATGCTGTAATGTCTATTGTCTGTACAAGTCTCCTCTGAAATGTAAAGTACTGAGGAATATGTCAGCGCTATGGAAATAACATTTATTATTATTATTATCCTTTATATTTCACTGCCATGCTAGAAGCTCTTCCAAAAAATCCAGCAAGAAGATTGATAAAGCTGTAATGTTAATAGCCGCAACTCGGAATATTCCCTCCCTGGCTGTACTAGTGCTCATACTGAAGATCGGACGCTCTACCATGATCTATACAATTTTATTATTATTTATTATAGCGCCTTTTTTTCCATGGCGCTTTACATATGAGGAGGGGTGTACATACTGTAATACATACAAGTACAGTAATCTTAATACAAGTCACTCACGACTGGTCCAGGAGGAGAGAGGACCCTGCCCGCGAGGGCTCACAGTCTACAAGGGATGGGTGAGGATACAGTAGGCGAGGGTAGAGCTGGTCGTGCAGCGGTTTGGTGGATCGGTGGTTACTGCAGGTTGTAGGCTTGTCGGAAGAGGTCGGTCTTCAGGTTCCTTTTGAAGGTTTCCATGGTAGGCGAGAGTCTGATATGTTGTGGTAGAGAGTTCCAGAGTAGGGGGGAAGCACGGGAGAAATCTTGTATGCGATTGTGGGAAGAGGAGATAAGAGGGGAGTACAGGAGGAGATCTTGTGAGGATCGGAGGTTGCATGCAGGTAAGTACCGGGAGACGAGGTCACAGATGTATGGAGGACTCAGGTTGTGGAAGGCTTTGTATGTCATGGTTAGGGTTGGATGTAGATCTCCATGAGTTCATTCATCCTCATTTTCACAGTCTTCTACTAGGCATTGCTCCTACCAGCCAGATTCCTACTCCACACTGATGAGGGGCAATACCCCGAAACAGCTGTCTGTGGATGGATACCATGTTTTGGCATAGGTGGTTTCCTTCATTGGAGACTGCCCTTCCCGTGGTTGCTCCCTCCCGGGGAAAGACCTGGCTAGTCATTGCTTGCGTTGAGAAACATGTGATGGTGTCTCCACAGTGTTGGATGTTGATCTCCATGAGTTCATTCATCCTCATTTTCACATGGTTAGGGTTTTGAACTGGTGTCTTTGGGTAATGGGGAGACAGTGCAGGGATTGACAGAGGAGAGAGGCCGGGGAATAGCGGGGGGACAGGTGGATTAATTGGGCTGCAGAGTTTAGGATAGAATGGAGGGGCACGAGAGTGTTAGAGTTGAGGCCACAGAGCAGGAGGTTGCAGTAGTCAAGGCGGGAGATGAGGGTATGGACTAGGGTTTTTGCAGATTCTTGGTTTAGGAATGTACGGATTCGGGAAATGTTTTTGAGTTGAAGTCGGCAGGAAGTGGAAAGGGCTTGTATACATTATGTGGTTTGAAAGAGAGGTCAGTGTCAAGGAGAACCGCAAGGCAGCGAGCTTGTGGAACAGGAGAGAGTGGGCAGCTGTTTACTTTAATGGATAGGTCCATTGGGGTTGGGGGGTAGATGGGGGAAAGATGATTAATTCTGTTTTGTCCATATTAAATTTCAGAAATCTAGCGGAGAAGAAGGATGAAATAGCGGACAGACATTGAGGGATTGATGTCAACCAATTACTATGTTCATCACCACCACTTTATTTTCATGTATTTGCACTTGACACTTTTTTGACCCATATTTCTCCATAGTTTATGATGAAGGTTGATACCCAGACCGAAAACATTTCACTGATCACTGTCTGCAAAATGAGTTGGAACCTTTTTTATGATACATTATGAGTGCCAAGTTTTTTACTTATATTAATATTGGGATGGGGACCCTCCTGGACCACCTATTCCAATGACTTTATGAGAGCCGTATACATCCATTGCAATTATCAATTATTGTTACCGCCCACTGACAACAATATCCAAGGGGATATTCACTAATAAATGCAGAAACATTTCTCCACTAATTCACAGGACTAGGCAGGACTACTATAATACTGCCCCTATATACAAGAATATAACTACTATAATACTGCTCCTATGTACAGGAATATAACTACTATAATACTGCCCCTATGTACAAGAATATAACTATTATAATACTGCTCCTATGTACAAGAATATAACTACTATAATACTGCCCCTATGTACAAGAATATAACTACTATAATACTGCCCCTATGTACAAGAATATAACTACTATAATACTGCCCCCTATATATAAGAATATAACTACTATAATACTGCTCCTATGTACAGGAATATAACTACTATAATACTGCCCCTATGTACAAAAATATAACTACTATAATACTGCCCCCTATGTAAAAGAATATAACTACTATAATACTGCCCCCTATGTACAAGAATATAACTACTATAATACTGCCCCCTATGTACAAGAATATAACTACTATAATACTGCCCCTATGTACAAGAATGTAACTACTATAATACTGCCCCTATGTACAAGAATATAACTGCTATAATACTGCTCCCTATGTACAAGAATATAACTACTATAATACTGCTCCTATGTACAAGAATATAACTACTATAATACTGCTCCCTATGTACAAGAATATAACTACTATAATACTGCTCCTATATACAAGAATATAACTACTATAATACTGCTCCCTATGTACAAGAATATAACTGCTATAATACTGCTCCTATGTACAAGAATATAACCACTATAATACTGCTCCTATGTACAAGAATATAACCACTATAATACTGCTCCTATGTACAAGAATATAACTGCTATAATACTGCTCCTATGTACAAGAATATAACCACTATAATACTGCTCCTATGTACAAGAATATAACCACTATAATACTGCTCCTATGTACAAGAATATAACCACTATAATACTGCTACCTATGTACAAGAATATAACTACTATAATACTGCCCCCTATGTACAAGAATATAACTACTATAATACTGCCTCTATGAACAAGAATATAACTACTATAACACTGCCCTTATGTACAAGAATATAACTACTATAATACTGCCCCTATGGACAAGAATATAACTACTATAATACTGCCCCCTATGTGCAAGAATAGAACTACTATAATACGGGTCCTATATACAAGAACATAACTACTATAATACTGCCCCCTATGTACAAGAATATAACTACTATAATACTGCCCCTATGTACAAGAATATAACTGCTATAATACTGCCCCCTATGTGCAAGAATAGAACTACTATAATACGGGTCCTATATACAAGAACATAACTACTATAATACTGCCCCCTATGTACAAGAATATAACTACTATAATACTGCCCCTATGTACAAGAATATAACTACTATAATACTGCCCCCTATGTGCAAGAATAGAACTACTATAATACTGGTCCTATATACAAGAACATAACTACTATAATACTGCTCCTATGTACAAGAATATAACTACTATAATACTGCCCCTATGTACAAGAATATAACTACTATAATACTGCCCCTATGTACAAGAATATAACTACTATAATACTGCTCCTATATACAAGAATATAACTACTATAATACTGCCCCTATGTACAAGAATATAACTACTATAATACTGCCCCTATGTACAAGAATATAAATACTATAATACTGCCCCTATGTACAAGAATATAACTACTATAATACTGCTCCTATATACAAGAATATAACTACTATAATACTGCCCCTATGTACAAGAATATAACTACTATAATACTGCCCCTATGTACAAGAATATAACTACTATAATACTGCTCCTATGTACAAGAATATAACTACTATAATACTGCTCCCTATGTACAAGAATATAACTACTATAATACTGCCCCCTGTGTACAAGAATATAACTACTATAATACTGCTCCTATGTACAAGAATATAACTACTATAATACTGCTCCTATGTACAAGAATATAACCACTATAATACTGCTCCTATGTACAAGAATATAACTACTATAATACTGCTACCTATGTATAAGAATATAACTACTAGAATACTGCCCCCTGTGTACAAGAATATCACTACTATGAAACTGCCCCTATGTACAAGAATATAACTACTATAATACTGCCCCCTATGTACAAGAATATAACTACTATAATACTGCTCCTATATACAAGAATATAACCACTATAATACTGCCCCTATGTACAAGAATATAACTACTATAAAACTGCCCCTATGTACAAGAATATAACTACTATAATACTGCCCCCTATGCACAAGAATATAACTACTATAATACTGCTCCTATATACAAGAATATAACTACTATAATACTGCTCCTATGTGCAAGAGTATAACTACTATAATACTGCTCCTATATACAAGAATATATCTACTATAATACTGCCCCTATGTACAAGAATATCACTACTAAAAAACTGCCCCTATGTACACGACTATAACTACTATAATACTGCCCCCTATGTACAAGAATATAACTATTATAATACTGCCACCTATGTACAAGAATATAACTACTATAATACTGCCCCTATGTACAAGACTATAACTACTATAATACTGCCCCCTATGTACAAGAATATAACTATTATAATACTGCCACCTATGTACAAGAATATAACTACTATAAAACTGCCCCTATGTACAAGAATATCACTACTAAAAAACTGCCCCTATGTACAAGAATATAACTACTATAATACTGCTCCTATGTACAAGAATATATCTACTATAATACGGCTCCTATGTACAAGAATATAACTACTATAATACTGCTCCTATGTACAAGAATATAACTACTATAATACTGCCCCTATGTACAAGAATATAACTACTATAATACTGCCCCTATGTACAAGAATATAACTACTATAATACTGCTCCTATGTACAAGAATATAACTACTATAATACTGCCCCTATGTACAAGAATATAACTACTATAATACTGCCCCTATGTACAAGAATATAACTACTATAATACTGCCCCTATGTACAAGAATATAACTACTATAATACTGCTCCTATGTACAAGAATATAACTACTATAATACTGCTCCTATATACAAGAATATAACTACTATAATACTGCTCCTATATACAAGAATATAACTACTATAATACTGCCCCTATGTACAAGAATATAACTACTATAATACTGCTCCTATGTACAAGAATATAACTACTATAATACTGCTCCTATATACAAGAATATAACTACTATAATACTGCTCCTATGTACAAGAATATAACTACTATAATACTGCTCCTATATACAAGAATATAACTACTATAATACTGCTCCTATGTACAAGAATATAACTACTATAATACTGCCCCTATGTACAAGAATATAACTACTATAATACTGCTCCTATGTACAAGAATATAACTACTATAATACTGCTCCTATATACAAGAATATAACTACTATAATACTGCTCCTATGTACAAGAATATAACTACTATAATACTGCCCCCTATGTACAAGAATATAACTACTATAATGCAGCCTTGTATGGTTGTCACCTGTCTAGGTAATGCTTGGTGTTGTCAGAGAGGTGACCACCATTGTAGGTTTATCATTCTAGTCTTGTGTATGACATTCCTTCTGTACAATGCTGGATTCCCGCCGTGGTGTAGGGGGGCGTCAGACATTATTGGGGGTGTTATGTTTAGATTGTAAACATCCATCATAAAGTTATTTTTACAAGAATTAAACATCTTCTGGACTGAGAGAGGACGGTCGGTGCTGCTGGGGAGGCTGTGTGGTCTCTTCGCGTGCAGCTCTATCAGATACCAGCAGAAATCTCCCGGATTTCTGCAGCATTCTAAAACAATATCCTGGCTGGGGATTATATACTTTAACCCTTGATGAGAATAAGCGGCCTGTGATCACCTTCATATGGCCTAGGCACTCACATACAGTTCATGCGATATTCTCCCTCCTGTCTCCTGCTTTTCATGGTACTTTAGGATAATGTTATTTATACATGTTTATATTATAATTACGGACATCACATTGTAATGTTATCATGTATCTCTGTATACAGGGAGCTCCCCCTAGTGGTGACTGCAGACAGAATCTTATCATGTATCTCTGTATACAGGGAGCTCCCCCTAGTGGTGACTGCAGACAGAATCTTATCATGTATCTCTGTATACAGGGAGCTCCCCCTAGTGGTGACTGCAGACAGGATCTTATCATGTATCTCTGTATACAGGGAGCTCCCCCTAGTGGTGACTGCAGACAGGATCTTATCATGTATCCCTGTATACAGGGAGCTCCCCCTAGTGGTGACTGCAGACAGGATCTTATCATGTAGCTCTGTATACAGGGAGCTCCCCCTAGTGGTGACTGCAGACAGGATCTTATCATGTAGCTCTGTATACAGGGAGCTCCCCCTAGTGGTGACTGCAGACAGGATCTTATTAGGTATCTCTGTATACAGGGAGCTCCCCCTAGTGGTGGCTGCAGGAGGAGAAAATTTTCTTTACATGTCACCAGTGCTGTCCTCCTAAAGGGCTGTCAATGAAGAGTGAAGCTGTTTTGTGACTCTATAATGGCTATAAAGTTGAACCTATAAATTGATAGTTTAAGGAAATAATCCAGGAGAAATGTCTCAGTAAGAGAACACAGTAGCGCAGCGTGTATCATCAGCTGTTACACACATATATGGTATAATATCTGCCGTGTTTGGCTTTCCACGCATTTCGGATCAGCGAGAGTTCATCTTCGTCATTGGTGGGATGGTATTTTCATGTTCTCCCCCCCCTCGATACGGATCCTACAATCAGTGAGATTGACCCCAAATCCCAGAGTTCACGTCTGGTTGTGGACTCTGCAATATTACGTCATGTGATCTCGTTAACGGACATGATTGCACTTCAAGTGAAAGTAATGGCGGACACATGTTCCTTAAAGGCGCGGGGGCGGGGGGCTCTGATTTCTCCTCTCTGGGGATCGGGAGGAGAGTAGCAAGTCATGATATGTAATCTGTTTCTAAATAAACATGTTCGCCTGAATTAGAGTCAGTGATGATGACGAGCGCCAGGCGCTGAGCGCGGGGTCCGGGGCCACTAACCCCTCACTGCTGCGGCCTCCGAGGGATCAACTATCGGCCCCCAAATATTACTCTGCTATATCCCCCTGGAGCCTACGGGCAAGGATATGCTAGAAAGAAGCATAGGATTAGATACACGGCTCAGCAGTCAGTATCACACAGGATAGGATTAGATACACGGCTCAGCAGTCAGTATCACACAGGATAGGATTAGATACACGGCTCAGCAGTCAGTATCACACAGGAGAGGATTAGATACACGGCTCAGCAGTCAGTATCACACAGGATAGGATTAGATACACGGCTCAGCAGTCAGTATCACACAGGAGAGGATTAGATACACGGCTCAGCAGTCAGTATCACACAGGATAGGATTAGATACACGGCTCAGCAGTCAGTATCACACAGGAGAGGATTAGATACACGGCTCAGCAGTCAGTATCACACAGGATAGGATTAGATACACGGCTCAGCAGTCAGTATCACACAGGAGAGGATTAGATACATGGCTCAGCAGTCAGTATCACACAGGAGAGGATTAGATACACGGCTCAGCAGTCAGTATCACACAGGAGAGGATTAGATACACGGCTCAGCAGTCAGTATCACACAGGAGAGGATTAGATACACGGCTCAGTAGTCAGTATCACACAGGAGAGGATTAGATACACGGCTCAGCAGTCAGTATCACACAGGAGAGGATTAGATACACGGCTCAGCAGTCAGTATCACACAGGAGAGGATTAGATACACAGCTCAGCAGTCAGTATCACACAGGAGAGGATTAGATACACGGCTCAGCAGTCAGTATCACACAGGAGAGGATTAGATACACGGCTCAGCAGTCAGTATCACACAGGAGAGGATTAGATACACAGCACAGCAGTCAGTATCACACAGGAGAGGATTAGATACACGGCTCAGCAGTCAGTATCACACAGGAGAGGATTAGATACACGGCTCAGTAGTCAGTATCACACAGGAGAGGATTAGATACACGGCTCAGCAGTCAGTATCACACTGGAGAGGATTAGATACACGGCTCAGTAGTCAGTATCACACAGGAGATGATTAGATACACGGCTCAGCAGTCAGTATCACACTGGAGAGGATTAGATGCACGGCTCAGCAGTCAGTATCACACAGGAGAGGATTAGATACACAGCTCAGCAGTCAGTATCACACAGGATAGGAATAGATACACGGCTCAGCAGTCAGTATCACACAGGAGAGGATTAGATACACAGCTCAGCAGTCAGTATCACACAGGAGAGGATTAGATACACAGCTCAGCAGTCAGTATCACACAGGAGAAGATTAGATACACAGCTCAGCAGTCAGTATCACACAGGATAGGAATAGATACACGGCTCAGCAGTCAGTATCACACAGGAGAGGATTAGATACACGGCTCAGCAGTCAGTATCATACAGGATAGGATTAGATACACGGCTCAGTAGTCAGCATCACACAGGATAGGATTAGATACACGGCTCAGCAGTCAGTATCACACAGTATAGGATTAGATACACGGCTCAGCAGACAGTATCACACAGGATAGGATTAGATACACGGCTCAGCAGACGGTATCACACAGGATAGGATTAGATACACGGCTCAGCAGTCAGTATCACACAGGAGAGGATTAGATACATGGCTCAGCAGTCAGTATCACACAGGATAGGATTAGATACACGGCTCAGCAGACAGTATCACACAGGATAGGATTAGATACACGGCTCAGCAGACAGTATCACACAGGATAGGATTAGATACACGGCTCAGCAGTCAGTATCACTCAGGATAGGATTAGATACACGGCTCAGCAGACAGTATCACACAGGATAGGATTAGATACATGGCTCAGCAGTCAGTATCACACAGGAGAGGATTAGATACACGGCTCAGCAGACAGTATCACACAGGGGAGGATTAGATACACAGCTCAGCAGACAGTATCACACAGGAGAGGATTAGAGACACAGCTCAGCAGTCAGTATCACACAGGGGAGGATTAGATACACAGCTCAGCAGTCAGTATCACACAGGATAGGATTAGATACACGGCTCAGCAGTCAGTATCACACAGGAGAGGATTAGATACACGGCTCAGCAGTCAGTATCACACAGGAGAGGATTAGATACACGGCTCAGCAGTCAGTATCACACAGGAGAGGATTATAGACACAGCTCAGCAGTCAGTATCACACAGGGGAGGATTAGATACACAGCTCAGCAGTCAGTATCACACAGGATAGGATTAGATACACGGCTCAGCAGTCAGTAGCACACAGGAGAGGATTAGATACACGGCTCAGCAGTCAGTATCACACAGGAGAGGATTAGAGACACAGCTCAGCAGTCAGTATCACACAGGATATGATTAGATACACAGCTCAGCAGTCAGTATCACACAGGATAGGATTAGATACACGGCTCAGCAGTCAGTATCACACAGGGGAGGATTAGATACACAGCTCAGCAGTCAGTATCACACAGGAGAGGATTAGATACACGGCTCAGCAGTCAGTTTCACACAGGAGAGGATTAGATACACGGCTCAGCAGTCAGTATCACACAGGAGAGGATTAGATACACGGCTCAGCAGTCAGTATCACACAGGATAGGATTACATACACGGCTCAGCAGTCAGTATCACACAGGAGAGGATTAGATACACGGCTCAGCAGTCAGTATCACACAGGAGAGGATTAGATACACGGCTCAGCAGTCAGTATCACACAGGAGAGGATTAGATACACGGCTCAGCAGTCTGTATCACACAGGATAGGATTAGATACACAGCTCAGCAGTCAGTATCACACAGGAGAGGATTAGATACATGGCTCAGCAGTCAGTATCACACAAGATAGGATTAGATACACGGCTCAGCAGTCAGTATCACTCAGGAGAGGATTAGATACACGGCTCAGCAGTCAGTATCACTCAGGAGAGGATTAGATACACGGCTCAGCAGTCAGTATCACTCAGGAGAGGATTAGATACATGGCTCAGCAGTCAGTATCACACAGGAGAGGATTAGATACAGTGCCCTCACATCCCCCCATAGAGGGATCCACTTCCCAATCTCAGTCCTTGGAGTTTCTGCCTGCCTCTTAAGGTCCCGTTACATTTAGCGATGCACCAGCGATCCCGACAACTATACGACCCGGTCAGGATCGCTGGTGCATCGCTAAATGGTCTCTAGTGAGCTGCCACACAGGCAGATCTCACAGCGATGCAGCAGCGGTCGGCGGTCGTCACTTACCTGTCAGGCGACAGCTCTGATGACGACTTCCTCCCGCGTCCATGCGTCGCTCGTCGACGCCAGCAGGAAGCCGACGACGAGAAATGGACCAGGACGATCTTGCGCGATCAGCGATAGCCAGCGGGGGGGCCGGTCGGAGGTGTCACATGTAGCGATATCGCTACCCGTATCGCTGTTGCGTCACACAATCGGTGACGCTTTAGCAATTTTTCTATGTGTAAAAGGCCCTTTACTGTGCCATGCCACTGGGAGCCACCCATTCACACCTGCCAACAGAGGGTCCGTTTCCCACTCCTAGGCAGGCTGCCTGGGTGGAAGGAGTCATCAAAGATAAGAAACAAAGGGAGAGAGAAGTCTGGCGGAGCTACTGCAGTCTGGCGGGGGCGCTCTGGAAGGGAGACGTACTCGTGGATGGCTGGTCTATACTGACACCGAGCGAGGCTATGGCTACTTTCACACATCAGGTTTTCGGCGTCAGGCGCGATCCGGCGTCGTGCCGGAACGCCGGATCCGGCAAATGTTTTGTAAAACCGGATGTGACGGATCCGGTTTTCTGCCGGATCCGTCTTTTTCTTGACAGACAAAACCGGATCCGTCTCATCCGGTTCATCCGTTTTTCTATCCGTTTTTCGACGGATTACGCCGGATCCGGTTTTTAAAATTGACCCTTGTGGCTACTGAGCATGCTCAGACCAAAAAAACCGGATCCGGCCACCGGATCCGGCTTTCGCCGGATCCGGCGCATTGCGGCGCTCATAGGCTTCCATTGTGTGAAAAAGCCGGATGCGCCGGATCCGGCGTGTCCGGCTTTTTCGCCGGAGACAAAAAACGTTACAGTAGACGTTTTTTCCAGACGCCGGATCCGGACACATTGCCGGATCCGGCGAAAACCGGATGAAACGCATGGCCATCCGGCGCGATCCGGCGCAAATGCAAGTCAATGGGGGGGAAACCGGATCCGGCATTGCATTTCGCCGGATCCGGTTTCTGTCAAAAGCGCCGGATCGCGCCTGAAGGCGAAAACCTGATGTGTGAAAGAGGCCTATGGCTTCATCAGAGAGGAAAGGACTGACGCCAAAGTCTACGTGAATGTGGCGTCCGTCAAATTTGGTTGGTTGTTAAAGAAAGGGGATCGGGTCTCCTTCAAAGAGGACTGTCCTCATGGATACTACGTGGTAGCAGTCACCCTCTATGGTGAGGATGACATGGGGCTCTTCCCGGAATCCGTGCAGGCCCAAACATCGACGGGCACCCGGGAGACTGCCAGCACTACTCACAGGAGTCTACAACCTCTGCGGCTGCAGAGATGACCTCATATCACCGCCAAGTGGGACATACGGATGTAAAAGGAGCAACATGAGATGCGTGCCATTGAACATTTCTGTTTGATGCTGCTGGAAAAAAAAAGTTGTGACCGTTGCACCCTGAGTTAATTCGGGACTGTTATGCATCCCCATAGGACAGGAAGCCCTGCTACGCTCTGCAGTCAAAGAGCCACACGGCCGTTGCGGCCCACTAACAACATTGAGCCGAAGAGTTGTTTTTCCTTTTTGTTTGTTGTTTTGTTGCCCCTGTTGCGCCCATTCTGCTGGAAAAGTAGAGACTGCCTCTTCGGCTGAAGTCTAAAAAAAAACAACGCTCTTCCCTAAAGGAAAGGGGGAGCTTACCTCCAGAACTGCTGTCCGACACGTGTGAAATGTACCTATGTTTTATTAACTGCTTACGGTGACGATTCTTTCACCAAGAGGACTGGGAACCAGGAATAATACCCGTACGACACGAACTCCGGTGCGTACCGGATGTGACTACCTCATATGATCTCCCTGTGCAGAGTATGCATTGTAACCAATAGTTTTGAAATTGTTTGGTTGGGGACGACCAAATTTAAGGAAAAGAGGAGTGTAAGAGGGTGGAATAATACTATTTCCTTGTCCTGCGTCCTTAGTAGTTCTTAATGTTTTGATGTTGCATTTATAGTAATCCGGTAGTACTGCTACATGTCGTCATGTATTACCACCCAGAATCAATGGTATTGCCACACTTTTGTATGTGTTACCATTTCCTGTAAATTTATTGTGTTCTGCTGTACAATATTATATTTTAAATAGGGAAAGTGTAGTGCACCCTTTGGAGACTAGAGGGGGGCACTGTAATATATAGAGTTCTTAGCAAAATAGGGTTAAGTGTAGGAGGGGCTGCCGGGAGGTAAGGCTAGGTTAGAAGGAAGTTAGTTCAGACGGGGCCAGGGCGCCAGAAGTGTCCACATGGGCTATGGGCCCAGGACGGATCGGCAGCCACGCGACGTTAATTAGCGAAAATCCAAGTTATCCACGGCTATTGGACATCAGTACAGTGAGCCAGAACAGTAGAGAAGATGTTGTGACTCATAGTCTGGGTGGACGCTCTTAGGACTGGAGTCGGACGCAGTGAGGAAGAGAAGGATGCTGTAATTTCACAGGGAGCAGAACAGACGGGATGCTTCTCCAGAGGCAACTAAACCAGGTGGCTGATGATCTCAAGTCTGGGGTGAAACAGGCAGAAGAAATTGTCATCATGGCAAGGATAGTCCAGGAGGAAGCTAGGAAGCAGTCTAAGACGGTCCGGTTTGAGTAGGTGCCATATAGAAATGTCAGCAAAGTAGGGAAAGTTGAGGAGGCAAGTAAAGACGGATGTGTTATCAATGATGTGCTAGCTGTGGATATATTGTGTGAAGTTGACAGTAAAGAAACCATTAAGCTTACTATGGACTATGTTTCAGTTACTGGGAGTCACTTCAGAGAGGTGCTATCACCGCTTGGGAAGTGCCCAGGGGGACCCGAACCTGGAGACGCAGGTACGCTGAACAGTGGATTTTACTTTTCTGTGAGGGAAGGCGTGGACACCGATACTTCAGTGACCCTGGCCAAGACTATGGTCCTGTCCGACCCTTACAGGGGCACTGTGGATATCACTGTTAATATGGGATCACTGTGGATATCACTGTTATTATGGGGAGCACTGTGGATATCACTGTTATTATGGGGAGCACTGTGGATATCACTATTATTATGGGGGCACTGTGGATATCACTGTTATTATGGGGAGCACTGTGGATATCGCTGTTATTATGGGGAGCACTGTGGATATCACTGTTATTATGGGGAGCACTGTGGATATCACTGTTATTATGGGGAGCACTGAGGATATCACTGTTATTATGGGGAGCACTGTGGATATCACTGTTAATATGGGATCACTGTGGATATCACTGTTATTATGGGGACACTGTGGATATCACTGTTATTATGGGGAGCACTGTGGATAGCACTGTTAATATGGGATCACTGTTGATAGCACTGTTATTATGGGGGCACTGTGGATATCACTGTTATTATGGGGAGCACTGTGGATATCGCTGTTATTATGGGGAGCACTGTGGATATCACTGTTATTATGGGGGCACTGTGGATATCACTGTTATTATGGGGAGCACTGTGGATATCACTGTTATTATGGGGAGCACTGTGGATATCACTGTTATTATGGGAGCACTGTGGATATCACTGTTATTATGGGGGCACTGTGGATATCGCTGTTATTATGGGGAGCACTGTGGATATCACTGTTATTATGGGGAGCACTGTGGATATCACTGTTATTATGGGAGCACTGTGGATATCACTGTTATTATGGGGGCACTGTGGATATCACTGTTATTATGGAGAGCACTGTGGATATCGCTGTTATTATGGGGAGCACTGTGGATATCACTGTTATTATGGGGAGCACTGTGGATATCACTGTTATTATGGGGGCATTGTGGATATCACTGTTATTATGGGGGCACTGTGGATATCACTGTTATTATGGGGAGCCCTGTGGATATCACTGTTATTATGGGGAGCACTGTGGATATCACTGTTATTATGGGGAGCACTGTGGATATCACTGTTATTATGGGGGCACCGTGGATATCACTGTTATTATGGGAGTACTGTGGATATCACTGTTATTATGGGGGCACTGTGGATATCACTGTTATTATGGGGCACTGTGGATATCACTGTTATTATGGGAGCACTGTGGATATCACTGTTATTATGGGGAGCACTGTGGATATCACTGTTATTATGGGGAGCACTGTGGATATCACTGTTATTATGGGGGCACTGTGGATATCACTGTTATTATGGGGGCACTGTGGATATCACTGTTATTATGGGGACACTGTGGATATCGCTGTTATTATGGGAGCACTGTGGATATCACTGTTATTATGGGGACACTGTGGATATCACTGTTATTATGGGGAGCACTGTGGATATCACTGTTATTATGGGGGCATTGTGGATATCACTGTTATTATGGGGGCACTGTGGATATCACTGTTATTATGGGGAGCCCTGTGGATATCACTGTTATTATGGGGAGCACTGTGGATATCACTGTTATTATGGGGGCACCGTGGATATCACTGTTATTATGGGAGTACTGTGGATATCACTGTTATTATGGGGGCACTGTGGATATCACTGTTATTATGGGGCACTGTGGATATCACTGTTATTATGGGAGCACTGTGGATATCACTGTTATTATGGGGAGCACTGTGGATATCACTGTTATTATGGGGAGCACTGTGGATATCACTGTTATTATGGGGACACTGTGGATATCACTGTTATTATGGGGACACTGTGGATATCACTGTTATTATGGGGACACTGTGGATATCACTGTTATTATGGGGACACTGTGGATATCACTGTTATTATGGGGGCACTGTGGATATCACTGTTATTATGGGGAGCACTGTGGATATCACTGTTATTATGGGGGCACTGTGGATATCACTGTTATTATGGGGGCACTGTGGATATCACTGTTATTATGGGGAGCACTGTGGATATCACTGTTATTATGGGGGCACTGTGGATATCACTGTTATTATGGGAGCACTGTCGATATCACTGTTATTATGGGGAGAACTGTGGATATCACTGTTATTATGGGGACACTGTGGATATCACTGTTATTATGGGGACACTGTGGATATCACTGTTATTATGGGGACACTGTGGATATCACTGTTATTATAGGGAGCACTGTGGATATCACTGTTATTATGGGGAGCACTGTGGATATCACTGTTATTATGGGGGCACTGTGGATATCACTGTTATTATAGGGAGCACTGTGGATATCTCTGTTATTATGGGGGCACTGTGTATATCACTGTTATTATGGGGACACTGTGGATATCACTGTTATTATGGTGAGCACTGTGGATATCACTGTTATTATGGGGGCACTGTGGTTATCACTGTTATTATAGGGAGCACTGTGGATATCACTGTTATTATAGGGAGCACTGTGGATATCTCTGTTATTATGGGGGCACTGTGGATATCACTGTTATTATAGGGAGCACTGTGGATATCACTGTTATTATGGGGACACTGTGGATATCACTGTTATTATGGGGGCACTGTGGATATCACTGTTATTATGGGGACACTGTGGATATCACTGTTATTATGGTGAGCACTGTGGATATCATTGTTATTATGGGGCACTGTGGATATCGCTGTTATTATGGGGAGCACTGTGGATATCACTGTTATTATGGGGGCAATGTGGATATCGCTGTTATTATGGGGAGCACTGTGGATATCACTGTTATTATAGGGAGCACTGTGGATATCACTGTTATTATAGGGAGCACTGTGGATATCTCTGTTATTATGGGGGCACTGTGGATATCACTGTCATTATGGGGACACTGTGGATATCACTGTTATTATGGTGAGCACTGTGGATATCACTGTTATTATGGGGGCACTGTGGTTATCACTGTTATTATGGGAGCACTGTGGATATCGCTGTTATTATGGTGAGCACTGTGGATATCACTGTTATTATGGGGGCACTGTGGATATCGCTGTTATTATGGTGAGCACTGTGGATATCACTGTTATTATGGGGAGCACTGTGGATATCGCTGTTATTATGGGGGCACTGTGGATATCACTGTTATTATGGGGGCACTGTGGATATCACTGTTATTATGGGGGCACTGTGGATATCACTGTTATTATGGGGGCACTGTGGATATCACTGTTATTATGGGGAGCACTGTGGATATCACTGTTATTATGGGGGCACTGTGGATATCACTGTTATTATGGGAGCACTGTCGATATCACTGTTATTATGGGGAGAACTGTGGATATCACTGTTATTATGGGGACACTGTGGATATCACTGTTATTATGGGGACACTGTGGATATCACTGTTATTATAGGGAGCACTGTGGATATCACTGTTATTATGGGGAGCACTGTGGATATCACTGTTATTATGGGGGCACTGTGGATATCACTGTTATTATAGGGAGCACTGTGGATATCTCTGTTATTATGGGGGCACTGTGGATATCACTGTTATTATGGGGACACTGTGGATATCACTGTTATTATGGTGAGCACTGTGGATATCACTGTTATTATGGGGGCACTGTGGTTATCACTGTTATTATAGGGAGCACTGTGGATATCACTGTTATTATAGGGAGCACTGTGGATATCTCTGTTATTATGGGGGCACTGTGGATATCACTGTTATTATAGGGAGCACTGTGGATATCACTGTTATTATGGGGACACTGTGGATATCACTGTTATTATGGGGGCACTGTGGATATCACTGTTATTATGGGGACACTGTGGATATCACTGTTATTATGGTGAGCACTGTGGATATCATTGTTATTATGGGGCACTGTGGATATCACTGTTATTATAGGGAGCACTGTGGATATCACTGTTATTATAGGGAGCACTGTGGATATCTCTGTTATTATGGGGGCACTGTGGATATCACTGTCATTATGGGGACACTGTGGATATCACTGTTATTATGGTGAGCACTGTGGATATCACTGTTATTATGGGGGCACTGTGGTTATCACTGTTATTATGGGAGCACTGTGGATATCGCTGTTATTATGGTGAGCACTGTGGATATCACTGTTATTATGGGGGCACTGTGGATATCGCTGTTATTATGGTGAGCACTGTGGATATCACTGTTATTATGGGGAGCACTGTGGATATCGCTGTTATTATGGGGGCACTGTGGATATCACTGTTATTATAGGGAGCACTGTGGATATCACTGTTATTATGGGAGCACTGTGGATATCACTGTTATTATAGGGAGCACTGTGGATATCACTGTTATTATGGGGACACTGTGGATATCACTGTTATTATGGGGGCACTGTGGATATCACTGTTATTATGGGGGGCACTGTGGATATCGCTGTTATTATGGGGGCACTGTGGATATCGTTGTTATTATGGGGGCACTGTGGATATCACAGTTATTATGGGGAGCACTGTGGATATCACTATTATTATGGGGCACTGTGGATATCTCTGTTATTAAGGGGAGCACTGTGGATATCGCTGTTATTATGGGGGCACTGTGGATATCACTGTTATTATGGGGACACTGTGGATATCACTGTTATTATGGGGAGCACTGTGGATATCAGTGTTATTATGGGGGCACTGTGGATATCACTGTTATTATGGGGGGCACTGTGGATATCGCTGTTATGATGGGGAGCACTGTGGATATCGCTGTTATTATGGGGGCACTGTGGATATCACTGTTATTATGGGGACACTGTGGATATCACTGTTATTATGGGGACACTGTGGATATCACTGTTATTATGGGGAGCACTGTGGATATCACTGTTATTATGGGGGCACTGTGGATATCACTGTTATTATGGGAGCACTGTGAATATCACTGTTATTATGGGGAGCACTGTGGATATCACTGTTATTATGGGGGCACTGTGGATATCACTGTTATTATGGGGGCACTGTGGATATCACTGTTATTATGGGGGGCACTGTGGATATCGCTGTTATTATGGGGGCACTGTGGATATCACTGTTATTATGGGGAGCACTGTGGATATCACTATTATTATGGGGCACTGTGGATATCTCTGTTATTATGGGGAGCACTGTGGATGTCACTATTATTATGGAGACACTGTGGATATCACTGTTATTATGGGGAGCACTGTGGATATCACTGTTATTATGGGGACACTGAGGATATCACTGTTATTATGGGGTACTGTGGATATCACTGTTATTATGGGGACACTGAGGATATCACTGTTATTATGGGGACACTGTGGATATCACTGTTATTATGGGGAGCACTGTGGATATCACTGTTATTATGGGGGCACTGTGGATATCACTGTTATTATGGGAAGCACTGTGGATATCACTATTATGGGGGCACTGTGGATATCAATGTTATCATGGGGAGCACTGTGGATATCACTGTTATTATGGAGACACTGTGGATATCACTATTATGGGGGCACTGTGGATATCAATGTTATTATGGGGAGCACTGTGGATATCACTGTTATTATGGGGAGCACTGTGGATATCGCTGTTATTATGGGGAGCACTGTGGATGTCACTGTTATTATGGGGGGCTCTGTGGATATCACTGTTATTATGGGAAGCACTGTGGATATCACTGTTATTATGGGGAGCACTGTGGATATCGCTGTTATTATGGGGAGCACTGTGGATGTCACTGTTATTATGGGGGGCTCTGTGGATATCACTGTTATTATGGGAAGCACTGTGGATATCACTGTTATTATGGGGGCACTGTGGATATCAGTGTTATTATGGGGAGCACTGTGGATATCACTGTTAGTATGGAGGCACTGTGGATATCACTGTTATGAAGACACTGTGGATATCACTGTTATTATGGGGGCACTGTGGATATCACTATTATGGGGGCACTGTGGAAATCAATGTTTTCATGGGGAGCACTGTGGATATCACTGTTATTATGGAGACACTGTGGATATCGCTGTTATTATGGGGGCACTGTGGATATCACTGTTATTATGGGGGCACTGTGGATATCACTGTTATTATGGGGACACTGTGGATATCACTGTTATTATGGGGGCACTGTGGATATCGCTGTTATTATGGGGGCATTGTGGATATCACTGTTATTATGGGGGGCACTGTGGATATCACTGTTATTATGGGGAGCACTGTGGATATCACTGTTATTATGGGGGCACTGTGGATATCAATGTTATTATGGGGAGCACTGTGGATACTACTGTTATTATGGGGCACTGTGGATATCGCTGTTATTATGGGGTACTGTGGATATCGCTGTTATTATGGGGGCACTGTGGATATCACTGTTATTATGGGGGCACTGTGGATATCACAGTTATTATGGGGACACTGGATATCACTGTTATTATGGGGGCACTCTGGATATCGGTGTTATTATGGGGGCACTGTGGATATCACTGTTATTATGGGAAGCACTGTGGATATCACTGTTATTATGGGAAGCACTGTGGACATCACTGTTATTATGGGGGCACTGTGGATATCACTGTTATTATGGGGAGCACTGTGGATACTACTGTTATTATGGGGCACTGTGGATATCGCTGTTATTAAGGGGGCACTGTGGATATCACTGTTATTATGGGGGCACTGTGGATATCTCTGTTATTATGGGGGCACTGTGGATATCACTGTTATTATGGGGGGCACTGTGGATATCACTGTTATTATGGGGAGCACTGTGGATATCACTGTTATTATGGGGGCACTGTGGATATCACTGTTATTATGGGGACACTGTGGATATCGTTGTTATTATGGGGGCACTGTGGATATCACATTTATTATGGGGAGCACTGTGGATATCACTATTATTATGGGGCACTGTGGATATCTCTGTTATTAAGGGGAGCACTGTGGATATCGCTGTTATTATGGGGGCACTGTGGATATCACTGTTATTATGGGGACACTGTGGATATCACTGTTATTATGGGGAGCACTGTGGATATCAGTGTTATTATGGGGGCACTGTGGATATCACTGTTATTATGGGTGGCACTGTGGATATCGCTGTTATGATGGGGAGCACTGTGGATATCGCTGTTATTATGGGGGCACTGTGGATATCACTGTTATTATGGGGACACTGTGGATATCACTGTTATTATGGGGACACTGTGGATATCACTGTTATTATGGGGAGCACTGTGGATATCACTGTTATTATGGGGGCACTGTGGATATCACTGTTATTATGGGAGCACTGTGGATATCACTGTTATTATGGGGAGCACTGTGGATATCACTGTTATTATGGGGGCACTGTGGATATCACTGTTATTATGGGGGCACTGTGGATATCACTGTTATTATGGGGGGCACTGTGGATATCGCTGTTATTATGGGGGCACTGTGGATATCACTGTTATTATGGGGAGCACTGTGGATATCACTATTATTATGGGGCACTGTGGATATCTCTGTTATTATGGGGAGCACTGTGGATGTCACTATTATTATGGAGACACTGTGGATATCACTGTTATTATGGGGAGCACTGTGGATATCACTGTTATTATGGGGACACTGAGGATATCACTGTTATTATGGGGTACTGTGGATATCACTGTTATTATGGGGGCACTGTGGATATCACTGTTATTATGGGGAGCACTGTGGATATCACTGTTATTATGGGGGCACTGTGGATATCACTGTTATAATGGGAAGCACTGTGGATATCACTATTATGGGGGCACTGTGGATATCAATGTTATCATGGGGAGCACTGTGGATATCACTGTTATTATGGAGACACTGTGGATATCACTATTATGGGGGCACTGTGGATATCAATGTTATTATGGGGAGCACTGTGGATATCACTGTTATTATGGGGAGCACTGTGGATATCGCTGTTATTATGGGGAGCACTGTGGATGTCACTGTTATTATGGGGGGCTCTGTGGATATCACTGTTATTATGGGAAGCACTGTGGATATCACTGTTATTATGGGGAGCACTGTGGATATCGCTGTTATTATGGGGAGCACTGTGGATGTCACTGTTATTATGGGGGGCTCTGTGGATATCACTGTTATTATGGGAAGCACTGTGGATATCACTGTTATTATGGGGGCACTGTGGATATCAGTGTTATTATGGGGAGCACTGTGGATATCACTGTTAGTATGGAGGCACTGTGGATATCACTGTTATGAAGACACTGTGGATATCACTGTTATTATGGGGGCACTGTGGATATCACTATTATGGGGGCACTGTGGAAATCAATGTTTTTATGGGGAGCACTGTGGATATCACTGTTATTATGGAGACACTGTGGATATCGCTGTTATTATGGGGGCACTGTGGATATCACTGTTATTATGGGGGCACTGTGGATATCACTGTTATTATGGGGACACTGTGGATATCACTGTTATTATGGGGGCACTGTGGATATCGCTGTTATTATGGGGGCATTGTGGATATCACTGTTATTATGGGGGGCACTGTGGATATCACTGTTATTATGGGGAGCACTGTGGATATCACTGTTATTATGGGGGCACTGTGGATATCAATGTTATTATGGGGAGCACTGTGGATACTACTGTTATTATGGGGCACTGTGGATATCGCTGTTATTATGGGGCACTGTGGATATCGCTGTTATTATGGGGGCACTGTGGATATCACTGTTATTATGGGGGCACTGTGGATATCACAGTTATTATGGGGACACTGGATATCACTGTTATTATGGGGGCACTCTGGATATCGGTGTTATTATGGGGGCACTGTGGATATCACTGTTATTATGGGAAGCACTGTGGATATCACTGTTATTATGGGAAGCACTGTGGACATCACTGTTATTATGGGGGCACTGTGGATATCACTGTTATTATGGGGAGCACTGTGGATACTACTGTTATTATGGGGCACTGTGGATATCGCTGTTATTATGGGGGCACTGTGGATATCACTGTTATTATGGGGGCACTGTGGATATCTCTGTTATTATGGGGGCACTGTGGATATCACTGTTATTATGGGGGGCACTGTGGATATCACTGTTATTATGGGGAGCACTGTGGATATCACTGTTATTATGGGGGCACTGTGGATATCACTGTTATTATGGGGACACTGTGGATATCTCTGTTATTATGGGGGCACTGTGGATATCACTGTTATTATGGGGAGCACTGTGGATATCTCTGTTATTATGGGGAGCACTGTGAATATCACTGTTATTATGGGGGCACTGTGGATATCACTGTTATTATGGGGACACTGTGGATATCTCTGTTATTATGGGGGCACTGTGGATATCACTGTTATTATGGGGGCACTGTGGATATCACTGTTATTATGGGGGCACTGTGGATATCACTGTTATTATGGGGGCACTGTGGATATCACTGTTATTATGGGGACACTGTGGATATCTCTGTTATTATGGGGGCACTGTGGATATCACTGTTATTATGGGGGCACTGTGGATATCACTGTTATGGGGGCACTGTGGATATCACTGTTATTATGGGGACACTGTGGATATCTCTGTTATTATGGGGGCACTGTGGATATCACTGTTATTATGGGGGCACTGTGGATATCACTGTTATTATGGGGACACTGTGGATATCTCTGTTATTATGGGGGCACTGTGGATATCACTGTTATTATGGGGAGCACTGTGGATATCACTGTTATGGGGATCACTGTGGATATCACTGTTATTATGGGGGCACTGTGGATATCACTGTTATTATGGGGTACTGTGGATATCACTGTTATTATGGGGGCACTGTGGATATCACTGTTATTATGGGGAGCACTGTGGATATCGCTGTTATTATGGGGGCACTGTGGATATCACTGTTATTATGGGAGCACTGTGGATATCACTGTTATTATGGGGAGCACTGTGGATATCGCTGTTATTATGGGGGCACTGTGGATATCGCTGTTATTATGGGGAGCACTGTGGATACTACTGTTATTATGGGGCACTGTGGATATCGCTGTTATAATGGGGGCACTGTGGATATCGCTGTTATTATGGGGGCACTGTGGATATCGCTGTTATTATGGGGGGCACTGTGGATATCACTGTTATTATGGGGAGCACTGTGGATATCACTGTTATTATGGGGGCACTGTGGATATCACTGTTATTATGGGGAGCACTGTGGATATCGCTGTTATTATGGGGGCACTGTGGATACTACTGTTATTATGGGGGACACTGTGGATATCGCTTTTATTATGGGGCACTGTGGATATCGCTGTTATTATGGGGGCACTGTGGATATCGCTGTTATGGGGGCACTGTGGATATCACTGTTATTATGGGGGCACTGTGGATATTGCTGTTATTATGGGGGCACTGTGGATATCACTGTTATTATGGGAGCACTGTGGATATCACTGTTATTATGGAGCACTGTGGATATCGCTGTTATTATGGGGGTACTGTGGATATCACTGTTATTATGGGGACACTGTGGATATCACTGTTATGGGAGCACTGTGGATATCACTGTTATTATGGGGGCACTGTGGATATAACTATTATTATGGGGGCACTGTGGATATCACCGTTATTATGGGGACACTGTGGATATCACTGTTATTATGGGGGCACTGTGGATATCACTGTTATTATGGGGGAACTGTGGATATAGCTATTATTATGGGGGCACTGTGGATATCGCTGTTATTATGGGAGCACTGTGGATATCACTGTTATTATGGGGGCACTGTGGATATCGCTGTTATTATGGGGGCACTGTGGATATAACTATTATTATGGGGGCACTGTGGATATCACTGTTATTATGGGAGCACTGTGGATATAACTATTATTATGGGGGCACTGTGGATATCGCTGTTGTTATGGGAGCACTGTGGATATCACTGTTATTATGGGGGCACTGTGGATATCGCTGTTATTATGGGGGCACTGTGGATATCACTGTTATTATGGGGACACTGTGGATATCACTGTTATTATGGGGGCACTGTGGATATCACTGTAATTATGGGGGCACTGTGGATATCACTGTTATTATGGGGAGCACTGTGGATATCACTGTTATTATGGGGAGCACTGTGGATATCACTGTTATTATGGGGGCACTGTGGATATCGCTGTTATTATGGGGGCAATGTGGATATCACTGTTATTATGGGGAGCACTGTGGATATCACTGTTATTATGGGGGGCACTGTGGATATCACTGTTATTTTGGGGAGCACTGTAGATATCACTGTTATTATGGGGGCACTGTGGATATCACTGTTATTATGGGGGGCACTGTGGATATCGCTGTTATTATGGGGGCACTGTGGATATCGCTGTTATTATGGGGGCACTGTGGATATCGCTGTTATTATGGGGACACTGTGGATATTGCTGTTATTATGGGGACACTGTGGATATCACTGTTATTATGGGGAGCACTGTGGATATCTCTGTTATTATGGGGGCACTGTGGATATCACTGTTATTATGGGAGCACTGTGGATATCACTGTTATTATGGGGAGCACTGTGGATATCACTGTTATTATGGGGGCACTGTGGATATCACTGTTATTATGGGGGCACTGTGGATATCACTGTTATTATGGGGAGCACTGTGGATATCACTGTTATTATGGGGGCACTGTGGATATCACTGTTATTATGGGGGCACTGTGGATATCACTGTTATTATGGGGGGCACTGTGGATATCGCTGTTATTATGGGGGCACTGTGGATATCGCTGTTATTATGGGGGCACTGTGGATATCGCTGCTATTATGGGGAGCACTGTGGATATCACTATTATTATGGGGCACTGTGGATATCACTGTTATTATGGGGACACTGTGGATATCGCTGTTATTATGGGGACACTGTGGATATCACTGTTATTATGGGGACACTGTGGATATCACTGTTATTATGGGGAGCACTGTGGATATCGCTGTTATTATGGGGGCACTGTGGATATCGCTGCTATTATGGGGACACTGTGGATATCACTGTTATTATGGGGAGCACTGTGGATATCGCTGTTATTATGGGGGCACTGTGGATATCACTGTTATTATGGGGACACTGTGGATATCACTGTTATTATGGGGAGCACTGTGGATATCACTGTTATTATGGGGGCACTGTGGATATCACTGTTATTATGGGGACACTGTGGATATCACTGTTATTATGGGGACACTGTGGATATCACTGTTATTATGGGGAGCACTGTGGATATCGCTGTTATTATGGGGGCACTGTGGATATCGCTGCTATTATGGGGAGCACTGTGGATATCACTGTTATTATGGGGTCACTGTGGATATCTCTGTTATTATGGGGACACTGTGGATATCGCTGTTATTATGGGGACACTGTGGATATCACTGTTATTATGGGGACACTGTGGATATCACTGTTATTATGGGGAGCACTGTGGATATCGCTGTTATTATGGGGACACTGTGGATATCACTGTTATTATGGGGACACTGTGGATATCACTGTTATTATGGGGGGCACTGTGTATATCGCTGTTTATTATGAGGGCACTGTGGATATCACTGTTATTATGGGGACACTGTGGATATCACTGTTATTATGGGGAGCACTGTGGATATCACTGTTATTATGGGGGCACTGTGGATATCACTGTTATTATGGGGACACTGTGGATATCTCTGTTATTATGGGGAGCACTGTGGATATCGCTGTTATTATGGGGACACTGTGGATATCACTGTTATTATGGGGACACTGTGGATATCACTGTTATTATGGGGGGCACTGTGTATATCGCTGTTTATTATGGGGGCACTGTGGATATCACTGTTATTATGGGGACACTGTGGATATCACTGTTATTATGGGGACACTGTGGATATCGCTGTTATTATGGGGAGCACTGTGGATATCACTGTTATTATGGGGGCACTGTGGATATCACTGTTATTATGGGGACACTGTGGATATCACTGTTATTATGGGGCACTGTGGATATCACTGTTATTATGGGGAGCACTGTGGATATCACTGTTATTATGGGGGCACTGTGGATATCACTGTTATTATGGGAGCACTGTGGATATCACTGTTATTATGGGGAGCACTGTGGATATCACTGTTATTATGGGGGCACTGTGGATATCACTGTTATTATGGGGAGCACTGTGGATATCACTGTTATTATGGGGGCACTGTGGATATCACTGTTATTATGGGGGGCACTGTGGATATCGCTGTTATTATGGGGGCACTGTGGATATCGCTGTTATTATGGGGGCACTGTGGATATCACTGTTATTATGGGGCACTGTGGATATCACTGTTATTATGAGGAGCACTGTGGATATCACTGTTATTATGGGGGCACTGTGGATATCACTGTTATTATGGGGGGCACTGTGGATATCGCTGTTATTATGGGGGCACTGTGGATATCGCTGTTATTATGGGGCACTGTGGATATCACTGTTATTATGGGGAGCACTGTGGATATCACTATTATTATGGGGCACTGTGGATATCACTGTTATTATGGGGAGCACTGTGGATATCACTATTATTATGGGGACACTGTGGATATCACTGTTATTATGGGGCACTGTGGATATCTCTGTTATTAAGGGGAGCACTGTGGATATCGCTGTTATTATGGGGGCACTGTGGATATCACTGTTATTATGGGGACACTGTGGATATCACTGTTATTATGGGGTCACTGTGGATATCACTGTTATTATGGGAGCACTGTGGATATCACTGTTATTATGGGGAGCACTGTGGATATCACTGTTATTATGGGGGCACTGTGGATATCACTGTTATTATGGGGGGCACTGTGGATATCGCTGTTATTATGGGGGCACTGTGGATATCACTATTATTATGGGGCACTGTGGATATCACTGTTATTATGGGGAGCACTGTGGATATCACTATTATTATGGGGACACTGTGGATATCACTGTTATTATGGGGTCACTGTGGATATCACTATTATTATGGGGGCACTGTGGATATCACTGTTATTATGGGGAGCACTGTGGATATCACTATTATTATGGGGGCACTGTGGATATCACTGTTATTATGGGGACACTGTGGATATCACTGTTATTATGGGGTCACTGTGGATATCACTGTTATTATGGGGAGCACTGTGGATATCACTGTTATTATGGGGGCACTGTGGATATCACTGTTATTATGGGGGGCACTGTGGATATCGCTGTTATTATGGGGGCACTGTGGATATCGCTGTTATTATGGGGGCACTGTGGATATCACTGTTATTATGGGGACACTGTGGATATCACTGTTATTATGGGGCACTGTGGATATCACTGTTATTATGGGGGGTACTGTGGATATCGCTGTTATTATGGGGGCACTGTGGATATCGCTGTTATTATGGGGGCACTGTGGATATCACTGTTATTATGGGGACACTGTGGATATCACTGTTATTATGGGGGGCACTGTGGATATCGCTGTTATTATGGGGGCACTGTGGATATCGCTGTTATTATGGGGAGCACTGTGGATATCACTGTTATTATGGGGGCACTGTGGATATCACTGTTATTATGGGGAGCACTGTGGATATCACTGTTTATATGGGGGCACTGTGGATATCACTGTTATTATGGGGGCACTGTGGATATCACTGTTATTATGGGGGCACTGTGGATATCACTGTTATTATGGGGGCACTCTGGATATCACTGTTATTATGGGGACACTGTGGATATCACTGTTATTATGGGGGGCACTGTGGATATCACTGCTATTATGGGGAGCACTGTAGATATCACTGTTATTATGGGGGCACTGTGGATATCACTGTTATTATGGGGGGCACTGTGGATATCGCTGTTATTATGGGGGGCACTGTGGATATCGCTGTTATTATGGGGACACTGTGGATATCGCTGTTATTATGGGGACACTGTGGATATCACTGTTATTATGGGGGCATTGTGGATATCACTGTTATTATGGGAGCACTGTGGATATCACTGTTATTATGGGGGCACTGTGGATATCACTGTTATTATGGGGGCACTGTGGATATCACTGTTATTATGGGGGCACTGTGGATATCACTGTTATTATGGGGAGCACTGTGGATATCACTATTATTATGGGGCACTGTGGATATCTCTGTTATTAAGGGGAGCACTGTGGATATCGCTGTTATTATGGGGACACTGTGGATATCGCTGTTATTATGGGGACACTGTGGATATCACTGTTATTATGGGGGGCACTGTGTATATCGCTGTTTATTATGGGGGCTCTGTGGATATCACTGTTATTATGGGGACACTGTGGATATCACTGTTATTATGGGGACACTGTGGAAATCACTGTTATTATGGGGGGCACTGTGTATATCGCTGTTTATTATGGGGGCACTGTGGATATCACTGTTATTATGGGGACACTGTGGATATCGCTGTTATTATGGGGACACTGTGGATATCACTGTTATTATGGGGGGCACTGTGTATATCGCTGTTTATTATGGGGGCACTGTGGATATCGCTGTTATTATGGGGACACTGTGGATATCGCTGTTATTATGGGGACACTGTGGATATCACTGTTATTATGGGGGGCACTGTGTATATCGCTGTTTATTATGGGGGCACTGTGGATATCGCTGTTATTATGGGGGCACTGTGGATATCACTGTTATTATGGGGAGCACTGTGGATATCACTATTATTATGGGGCACTGTGGATATCTCTGTTATTAAGGGGAGCACTGTGGATATCGCTGTTATTATGGGGACACTGTGGATATCGCTGTTATTATGGGGACACTGTGGATATCACTGTTATTATGGGGGGCACTGTGTATATCGCTGTTTATTATGGGGGCACTGTGGATATCACTGTTATTATGGGGACACTGTGGAAATCACTGTTATTATGGGGAGCACTGTGGATATCACTGTTATTATGGGGGCACTGTGGATATCACTGTTATTATGGGGAGCACTGTGGATATCACTGTTATTATGGGGGCACTGTGGATATCACTGTTATTATGGGGAGCACTGTGGATATCACTGTTATTATGGGGCACTGTGGATATCTCTGTTATTAAGGGGAGCACTGTGGATATCGCTGTTATTATGGGGACACTGTGGATATCGCTGTTATTATGGGGACACTGTGGATATCACTGTTATTATGGGGGGCACTGTGTATATCGCTGTTTATTATGGGGGCACTGTGGATATCACTGTTATTATGGGGACACTGTGGAAATCACTGTTATTATGGGGAGCACTGTGGATATCACTGTTATTATGGGGGCACTGTGGATATCACTGTTATTATGGGAGCACTGTGGATATCACTGTTATTATGGGGAGCACTGTGGATATCACTGTTATTATGGGGGCACTGTGGATATCACTGTTATTATGGGGAGCACTGTGGATATCACTGTTATTATGGGGGCACTGTGGATATCACTGTTATTATGGGGGCACTGTGGATATCACTGTTATTATGGGGGGCACTGTGGATATCGCTGTTATTATGGGGGCACTGTGGATATCGCTGTTATTATGGGGGCACTGTGGATATCACTGTTATTATGGGGAGCACTGTGGATATCACTATTATTATGGGGCACTGTGGATATCTCTGTTATTAAGGGGAGCACTGTGGATATCGCTGTTATTATGGGGACACTGTGGATATCGCTGTTATTATGGGGGGCACTGTGTATATCGCTGTTTATTATGGGGGCACTGTGGATATCACTGTTATTATGGGGACACTGTGGATATCACTGTTATTATGGGGACACTGTGGAAATCACTGTTATTATGGGGAGCACTGTGGATATCACTGTTATTATGGGGGCACTGTGGATATCACTGTTATTATGGGGAGCACTGTGGATATCACTGTTATTATGGGGGCACTGTGGATATCACTGTTATTATGGGGAGCACTGTGGATATCACTATTATTATGGGGGCACTGTGGATATCACTGTTATTATGGGGACACTGTGGATATCACTGTTATTATGGGGTCACTGTGGATATCACTGTTATTATGGGGAGCACTGTGGATATCACTGTTATTATGGGGGCACTGTGGATATCACTGTTATTATGGGGGGCACTGTGGATATCGCTGTTATTATGGGGGCACTGTGGATATCGCTGTTATTATGGGGGCACTGTGGATATCGCTGTTATTATGGGGACACTGTGGATATCGCTGTTATTATGGGGAGCACTGTGGATATCACTGTTATTATGGGGCACTGTGGATATCACTGTTATTATGGGGGGTACTGTGGATATCACTGTTATTATGGGGCACTGTGGATATCACTGTTATTATGGGGGCACTGTGGATATCACTGTTATTATGGGGGCACTGTGGATATCACTGTTATTATGGGGGCACTGTGGATATCACTGTTATTATGGGGACACTGTGGATATCACTGTTATTATGGGGAGCACTGTGGATATCACTGTTATTATGGGGGCACTGTGGATATCACTGTTATTATGGGAGCACTGTGGATATCACTGTTATTATGGGGAGCACTGTGGATATCACTGTTATTATGGGGGCACTGTGGATATCACTGTTATTATGGGGGCACTGTGGATATCACTGTTATTATGGGGGCACTGTGGATATCACTGTTATTATGGGAGCACTGTGGATATCACTGTTATTATGGGGGGCACTGTGGATATCGCTGTTATTATGGGGGCACTGTGGATATCGCTGTTATTATGGGGGCACTGTGGATATCACTGTTATTATGGGGGGCACTGTGGATATCGCTGTTATTATGGGGGCACTGTGGATATCGCTGTTATTATGGGGGCACTGTGGATATCACTGTTATTATGGGGAGCACTGTGGATATCACTATTATTATGGGGAGCACTGTGGATATCACTATTATTATGGGGAGCACTGTGGATATCACTGTTATTATGGGGGGCACTGTTGATATCGCTGTTATTATGGGGGCACTGTGGATATCACTGTTATTATGGGGGGCACTGTGGATATCACTGTTATTATGGGGAGCACTGTGGATATCACTATTATTATGGGGAGCACTGTGGATATCACTGTTATTATGGGGGCACTGTGGATATCACTGTTATTATGGGGACACTGTGGATATCGCTGTTATTATGGGGGGCACTGTGGATATCACTGTTATTATGGGGACACTGTGGATATCGCTGTTATTATGGGAGCACTGTGGATATCACTGTTATTATGGGGGCACTGTGGATATCACTGTTATTATGGGGGGCACTGTGGATATCGCTGTTATTATGGGGGCACTGTGGATATCGCTGTTATTATGGGGGCACTGTGGATATCACTGTTATTATGGGGGCACTGTGGATATCGCTGTTATTATGGGGGCACTGTGGATATCACTGTTATTATGGGGAGCACTGTGGATATCACTATTATTATGGGAGCACTGTGGATATCACTGTTATTATGGGGGCACTGTGGATATCGCTGTTATTATGGGGGCACTGTGGATATCACTGTTATTATGGGGGCACTGGGGATATCACTGTTATTATGGGGACACTGTGGATATCACTGTTATTATGGGGGCACTGTGGATATCGCTGTTATTATGGGGGCACTGTGGACATCCCTGTTATTATGGGGGCACTGTGGATATCACTATTATTATGGGAGCACTGTGGATATCACTGTTATTATGGGGGTAAACGCCACTCATTGCTCTGGTATTAGAGGGGTGACGGTGCTCGGTGTCAGTGTTATATGGGGGGGAGACACCAGCTGCTCTGATATTGTGTTCCGGCTGACGCTGCTCGTGTTCTGTTTCCATGGTGAGCTGTCAGGACGGTGACTGACGCACTGTCAGGGATATTTCATAAGACGCTTCTGTCACTTTATAAAGCGTCCGAACAAGAGCCCAGAAAAGCGGCTGAGGGCGAAGTCACCTCGGTGTTTGTGCAGCTGCTGAGAGGTCAGAGAAAATAGTCATTGCTGGAGGAGTGAAAAGATGCCAGACGGAGGTGCAGAAAAGCATCAACTGCTGCAAAATTGCCCAGTACACGTTACACACCGCCCAGAACAGTATATATACACCGCACAGCACATTATTTTTGACGTTTCAACTTTGGTGTTTTAATCAGTGGTGGTCGGGCTCGGCCTCCTCACCTCGGCCGTGTCTCTGAGCACCTTGTACTTCTGTGTCTTCCTCAGGAGTGGTCGGGCTCAGCCTCCTCACCTCGGCGGTGTCTCTGAGCACTGAGCACCTTGTACTTCTGTGTCTTGCTCAGTGGTGGTCGGGCTCGGCCTCCTTACCTAGGCTGTGTCACTGAGCTCCTTGTACTTTTGTGTCTTGCTCAGTGGCGGTCGGGCTCGGCCTCCTCACCTCGGCCACGTCGCTGTGGTGCCGGTTCTGCATCCTCTGTACACCGGGAACAATCTGGGACTTTTCAGTGTCAGGAAATCTTTTTATTTCCCAGGTCAATATGATTAGTCCCCAATCCCCACAAGTTTAAGCGTGCCCTGAAAACGCATTTATTCAGACTGGCCTATCGCCTCAACACATTAACCTAATCTATCCCTGGGTGGCACAGCCAAAAGTTTTACCATAACCAGGTTCCCCGCATCATGTTCCGACATGCTTTATGCATCCATTAGCCCTCTGCCTCTGTACTGTTACACACTTAACACTATGGCTGGTCCATACAATCAGGGCAACTGTTACCACCCACCTTTCGTGTCTCCCTCTTTCCTCATAGACTGTAAGCTTGTGAGCAGGGCCCTCACTCCTCTTGGTATCTGTTATGATCTATGTGATTATTGTTATGCTGTAATGTCTATTGTCTGTACAAATCCCCTCTGAAATGTAAAGTGCTGCGGAATATGTCAGTGCTATAGAAATAAAACTTATTATTATTATTTGCCAATATTGCCTGATAACGAGCTGCTAATAATTCTGTACACCTTGATAAAGGGCGGGGCATCACATTATTTCCAAACACTCGTCACACATTGCTCCCAACCGTCCCGGATTTAGCAGGACTGTCCCGATTAAAAGGATCAGTGCCGCTGTCACAACTTTCATTTCGTCGCTCCTCCTCCTGAGTGCGGTCATCAATATTTCTCTGCACACAGTACATTAAGTAAAGGATAATTTTCTTGTGATCTGGTCTCTCGCGAACTGAACCCACAACCTGTATCATTGCAGGCAGCAGCTAAAGCTATGAGCCACTGAAGAAGGTAGGAGAACTTTGGTTGCTTGAAGCCGTATTGCAGGCTGTGACCCCACAGTCAGATTTTACTGATCCATATTCTAGAAGTGAAAAAAAAGTCAGATTTTTTTTTGTTCCTATAAAACTACTAAAAAATAATTAAAAAAAAAAAAATTATGAGTAAAAAAAATAATGGAAAATCTTGTCTCCTAGGGAATCAAACCTACATCGTTGCAGGCAGAAGCTAAAGCTGAACCACAGCATACACTGATAATACTGGGACGATGCAGAGGCCTTGGAAGCTGCAGGCGTTAAGAAGACGTCCTGGAAGCCGCAGGCAGAGACATAGCAGAGGTCCTGGAAATCCAGGAACAGGTAGTAGACTAATTGGAAGGTGCAGACGGAGAGGAGACATCCTGGAAGCCGAAGTTGGACACGTAGCGCAGGTCCTGGAAGTCCAGGAACAGGTAGCAGAGGTCCTGGAAGACCGGGAATTGGTAGGAGAGGTACTACAAGCCACAGGCATACAGGAGATGTCCTGGATGCCACAGGTGAACAATTAGCAGAAGCTCTGGAAGACCGAGAATAGACAGAAGAGGAACTGTAAGCCACAGGCGGACATGTAGCAGAGGTCCTTGTAGTCTGCAGACAGATAGCAGAGATCCTGGAAGATCGCAGACAAGTAGCATAGGTCCTGGAAGGCTGAGAACGGGTAGGAGAGGTACTAGAAGACACAGGCGTACAGGAGACATCCTGGAACCCGAAGGTGGACACATATCAGATGTCATAGAAGACCAGGAATAGGTAGTAGAGGTACAAGAAGACACAGGCAGACAGGAGACATCCTGTTCAAGGAAGTCTGGTATCAGGTATCAGAGGTACTGGAACCTGCAGGTGGACAAGAGACGTCCTCAAAGCCACAGGTAAATACTTAGGTGACATCCTGGAAGCCACAGAAGGAAATGTAGATGAGATCCTGTAAGACACAGAACAGGTAGCAGAGGTACTGGAAGCCATAGGTGGACATGTAGCAGAAGTACTGGAAGACCGCACACAGGTAGCAGAGGTCCTGGACACCCGGGAACAGGTAGAAGAGGTACTAGAAGATACAGTCGGACAGGACACATCCTAGAAGTCAAAGGTGGACACATAGCAGTGGTCCTGGAAGACAAAGGCGGAAAGGAGACGTCTTGAAAGGCTGGTATCAGGTAGCAGAGGTTCTGGAATGCTGGTATCAGATACTAGAGGTTCTGGAAGCTGCAAGCGTACATGTTGCAGAGGTCCTAGAAGCCACAGGCTGATATGTAGTAGAGATCCTGGAAGACAGAAGACAGGTAGCAGAGGTCCTGGAAGACTGGGAACAGGTAGCAGAGGTACTGGAAACCACCCACAGGCAGACAGGAGGAGTCCTGGAAACCGCAGGTGGATACATAGCAGGGAACAGGTACCGACAACTCCGGAGTGACTTAGGAGTAGCTAAAAAGTCTGAATACCAAGACACAGGTGTGTAACTTAGCCCTTATATAGGCCCAGGCAAACGATCACATAGGATCTCTGGTTCATCTGCAAAGCCCGAAGTGGAGCACAACAGAGTTCAGCGGACCGGGGTGAGTGAGGCAAAGCCTGAATCCGAGAAAGGTGCGTATCACTCCGCCACCATATCTGCATGAACCGCGTCATTGGGGGCAGATAAGGGTCTTCCCTAAACCGTTCCCGCAAAGCTGAAGCTACAATTGTCCTCAATGTCTTGTGCTCAAGAATAATATTTCCCATCACTGGGGCTGAAGCCGCTCCCTGATAACAGCCCATAGTATTATCCCCTCCACCATCTGTACAGGGGCACAATGCAGTCAGGGGTAACATCCTCCTGGAATCACCAAACCCAGACTCCTCCATCAGACGCAGATAGAGAAGTGTAAGCTGTCACTGCACAGAACACGACTCCTCCAGAGTCCAGTGGTGGCGGCTTTACACCACTCCATCCGACGCTTGGCATTGTGCTTGGTGATGTACGGCTGCATGCAGCTGGTTCGATTATGAAGGTCCCGGCAGGGGCGCAGTGTCTGTGCTGATACCAGAGGAGGTCTGGATTCTGCAGTTTTGGAGTCAGCAGAGCACTGGAGACTTTCCTCCCTTCTGTTCCTCAGCACTTGGTGACCCCGCTTTGTAACATTACGGGGTCTCCACTTTCTTCTTGAGTTGCTGCGGTTCCCTCCACTTCTCAGTAATATTACTGATGGGGGAGATTCAGGAGGAAGAAATGTCATGGATGGACTTGTTACCCCGGAGGCTCCTATTACAGGACCGTGCTGGTGTCAGTGACCAGTGGCCGTTCCTCCATATGTTAGTAAAGGAAGATGGCATGGGGGGATGGAGGTTATATACCAGGAGTGAGGGGACGGAGGTTATATACCAGGAGTGAGGGGACAGAGGTTATATACCAGGAGCGAGGGGATGGAGGTTATATATCAGGAGCAAAGGGACGGAGGTTATATACCAGGAGCGAGGGGACGGAGGTTATATATCAGGAGCGAGGGGACAGAGGTTATATACCAGGAGCGAGGGGACGGAGGTTATATACCAGGAGAGAGGGGATGGAGGTTATATACCAGGAGCGAGGGGACGGTGGTTATATACCAGGAGCGAGGGGATGGAGGTTATATACCAGGAGCGAGGGGACGGAGGTTATATACCAGGAGCGAGGGGACGGAGGTTATATACCAGGAGCGAGGGGACGGAGGTTATATACCAGGAGCGAGGGGACGGAGGTTATATACCAGGAGCGAAGGGACGGAGGTTATATACCAGGAGCGAGGGGACGGAGGTTATATACCAGGAGCGAGGGGACGGGGGTTATATACCAGGAGCGAGGGGACAGAGGTTATATACCAGGAGCGAGGGGAGGGAGGTTATATACCAGGAGCGAGGGGACGGAGGTTATATACCAGGAGCGAGGGGACGGAGGTTATATACCAGGAGCGAGGGGACGGAGGTTATATACCAGGAGCGAGGGGACGGAGGTTATATACCAGGAGCGAGGGGACGGAGGTTATATACCAGGAGCGAGGGGACGGAGGTTATATACCAGGAGCGAGGGGACGGGGGTTATATACCAGGAGCGAGGGGACAGAGGTTATATATCAGGAGCGAGGGGAGGGAGGTTATATACCAGGAGCGAAGGGACGGAAGTTATATACCAGGAGCGAGGGGACGGAGGTTATATACCAGGAGCGAGGGGACGGAGGTTATATACCAGGAGCGACGGGACGGAGGTTATATACCAGGAGCGAGGGGACGGGGGTTATGTACCAGGAGCGAGGGGACGGAGGTTATATATCAGGAGCGAGGGGACGGAGGTTATATACCAGGAGCGAGGGGACGGAGGTTATATACAAGGAGCGAGGGGATGGAGGTTATATACCAGGAGCGAGGGGAAAGGAGGTTATATACCAGGAGCGAGGGGACGGAGGTTATATACCAGGAGCGAGGGGACGGAGGTTATATACCAGGAGCGAGGGGACGGAGGTTATATACCAGGAGCGAGGGGACGGAGGTTATATACCAGGAGCGAGGGGACGGAGGTTATATACCAGGAGCGAGGGGACGGAGGTTATATACCAGGAGCGAGGGGACGGAGGTTATATACCAGGAGCGAGGGGATGGAGGTTATATATCAGGAGCGAGGGGACGGAGGTTATATACCAGGAGCGAGGGGACGGAGGTTATATACCAGGAGCGAGGGGACGGGGGTTATACACCAGGAGCGAGGGGACGGAGGTTATATATCAGGAGCGAGGGGACGGAGGTTATATACCAGGAGCGAGGGGACGGAGGTTATATATCAGGAGCGAGGGGACGGAGGTTATATACCAGGAGCGAGGGGACGGAGGTTATATACCAGGAGCGAGGGGACGGAGGTTATATACCAGGAGCGAGGGAATGGAGGTTATATATAAGGAGCGAGGGGACGGAGGTTATATACCAGGAGCGAGGGGACGGAGGTTATATACCAGGAGCGAGGGGACGGGGGTTATATACCAGGAGCGAGGGGACGGAGGTTATATACCAGGAGCGAGGGGACGGATGTTATATACCAGGAGCGAGGGGACGGAGGTTATATACCAGGAGCGAGGGGAGGGAGGTTATATACCAGGAGCGAGGGGACGGAGGTTATATGCCAGGAGCGAGGGGAGGGAGGTTATATACCAGGAGCGAGGGGAGGGAGGTTATATACCAGGAGCGAGGGGACGGAGGTTATATACCAGGAGCGAGGGGACGGAGGTTATATACCAGGAGCGAGGGGACGGAGGTTATATACCAGGAGCGAGGGGACGGAGGTTATATACCAGGAGCGACGGGACGGAGGTTATATACCAGGAGCGAGGGGACGGAGGTTATATACCAGGAGCGAGGGGACGGAGGTTATATACCAGGAGCGAGGGGACGGAGGTTATATACCAGGAGAGAGGGGACGGAGGTTATATACCAGGAGCGAGGGGACGGAGGTTATATACCAGGAGCGAGGGGACGGGGGTTATATACCAGGAGCGAGGGGACGGAGGTTATATACCAGGAGCGAAGGGACGGAGGTTATATACCAGGAGCGAGGGGACGGAGGTAATATATCAGGAGCGAGGGGACGGAGGTTATATACCAGGAGCGAGGGGACAGGTGTTATATGCGGGGGGAGCAGGAGGACGGATGTCATACACCGGGGGGACCAGAGCTTATACACCTAGACACCACAGATACAGTGCCTTGCGAAAGTATTCAGCCCCCTGGAACTTTTCAACCTTTTCCCACATATCATGCTTCAAACATAAAGATGCCAAATGTAAATTTTGGGTGAAGAATCAACAACAAGTGGGCCACAATTGTGAAGTTGATCGAAATTTATTGGTTATTTTAAATTTTTGTGGAAATACAAAAACTGAAAAGTGGGGCGTGCAATATTATTCGGCCCCTTTTCCTTAATATGTTGTTGCGCCTCCTTTTGTTGCGATTACATTACATTACACATTACAGTGAAAAGTTCCAAGGGGCCGAATACTTTTGCAAGGCACTGTATATAATACGTTAGACACCAGGGGAGGAGACATAGAGTCCACTAACAGCCAGTGGACAACACTCCACAATAGTGGGGTAGATTACAGCAGGAATGTAAGAGTCTGGGGCATCGTAATTCAGCGCACAGTTCATCCAGGATGATGTCATAGTCCAGAATGTCAGCGTCTGCAATCATCTGGAACCAAAGTATATTAGAAGGTTCTAGTACTGAAGTGCTATTCCCCAAATCACAAGTTGTGTCCTATCCCCCCGGAGAAAGCCGAGCACAGCGCTCGGAAATTTCCAATGTATGGAGCGGAGAGCGCTCATGTCCCCACCATTCTTGGGGTTCCATCTTGGGATTGCTGGGGGTCCCAGCAGTCAGACCCCCAGCCACCAGCAGACTATCCAGGGTATAGACGATAAATCATGATTTGGGGATTAATTTGTGATTTTTTTATCCAGATTATCAGTTCAACCCCCTTGTTTTATTACCAGTCTTCCTTACTATCCACTTTCTGTATACTGCAGCGCTCCCCAGCCCCTTCATCCTGAGCTCCCCGGTTCATGAATACAATCCCAGAGCTGCAGTGTATACTGACACATGGATGGAGGGGAAGACGCTACAGATCTATGCGCCAATTATCATCCGGGCCACGAATCGGATGCACTATACGTTTTTAGAATTACAGTGGTTTTTCACCACCGCGCTCCCGCATAGCAGAGCTGGGCCTGCGCCTTCATTGTCTGCTCCCAATTGCTGCTGTGACCAATGAGTAAAATAATGTTTTTGTCCCAAGCAGCTGCACAGACCCCTCATGAATAGTGGGCGGATTACAGGGTCCTTCAGCTACCCCACAAAACCCAGCTGGGGGGAGGGTCCGGCCAGCCATATAACCCCCCCTACATTGACACCACCACAGGCTGCAGAACATCATCACCATTACATTCTCTCCACCTCAGACCCTTCATGTGGCTTCATCTGCAATTTGCAGAAACCATAATTCTCAAGTCCTGAGAGTGCAGTGGCCACTTGCTGGATCTGTGCTCTCCTCCTCCTCCTCCTCCTCACTACAGGCTGGTGAGGAGGAGAACTTGTGTGTTTTGGTACAAACCTCCTCTCCTGAGCCTTCCCTTCCCCCCTGCTTTCAGAGGGGAGGCTCCTATCCTGCTAAAGAAGGGGATTGTTTTAGGAGCCAGTCATCCAAAAAGAGGCGAGCTCCCATCCACAGAGCAGAGGCCAGAACATGCTCACTTCCTAGAAACTTCCCTCTAACCCAAGGAGCTGCAGAACCAAACTCCAGGAGGGCCCTTTAACTCTGCAGAACCCCCTAGATCTAAATGTATCCATAGGAGAGCGGATTGCTACATTGTGGACACTTCGGCTTCCTCCTGGTAAGTGAAAAGTTTTTTTTGTTCAAGGAAACATTTTCTGTCTTGGAAGAGAAAACTCCTGAAGGCCTCCTGGTAATTCCCGGGATGTGGGATTCCTGCCTGTTTATCCCACTTCTTTGGGGTCTGCGGAGAGTTTAGTCCCTGAGGTTTTCCAGGCCGGGCCTAGTTGTCTTGGGTTGATCCTGGAATATTCCCTCATATTGGATCCGGAAGATTTTCCTTCGCGGAACTTTGTGAGGAATAAGGAAACATTGTATCCAAAGATTGTATAAAGTTCCTTATATTGTTCCGTGACTTTCTGGGGTCCGCCAAGGGGTGGAAGGTCTCGAGCTGACATTGTTTTGGGATGTTCTTTTGTAGGGACAAACTAGAATTTGTTTTATTTTATTTTTATTTTTATTTTTAAATTCACTTTTAGAATTCTCTTCCCTGGAAATGTCAAAAACAATCCTGTCCGTCAGTCCGCTACATGACATACTACATGGAAAGTTGTAAAAGTCCGCAAAATAGCTGGAAAGACCCCAACAAGAAGGAACAAATTTTATTAAATTTTAATTTCAAATTTAAACTATTTAATGAAATAAATTTAATTTATTATACATAATTTATTTAGATATTTTATATATTATTTATTTGATATATATAATTTTATAAATTATATTGTAAATATTTTAGACTTTTTGTTATACATTTTGATTAGTTATACTTTTATTTAATAAAAGTAAAACATGAAAGATATTGACTTTTTTTTTTTAAAGTTTTTATGCGGTTGTTTGTGACATTCCAGAAAAAAAACAAAACAAAATATGATTACCTGTAACTTTTTTTTTTTTTTTACTTTTTGCCTTTAGAATTACGATTGTTATATAAACAGTTTATTACAATGACGTCCCTGCGATTTTATTATATGACGCCGTGTTTATCAGATTGTGATGTAAACTGTATTAATCGTCTGCTTGAGAGACATTGATATTTAAAAAAATATATTATTAACAAAATAAATAATTTTTTAATAAAACAAATTATTTTAGCATCATTAGAATTTTACTTTATTTGTTTTGTTTGTGGATTTTTCAAAACTTTTTTTTTTGTGTGTACTTTGCATCATCCCATAGCATTAGTTTTGCGTAGTGGGGAACGTTTTTGGAATGTTTTTGTGCGTTGTTTGTACTGGACCTTTGCTGTCGGATCTTGTTGCTTAGAATTGTTGATGCTTCTATCATTTGTTCTTTGGTTTCTGAACCAGTTTTGGGGGTCTTGTGCCTGTAATAATTGGACTGGGGGTATCTTCTCTCTGATTTTTCATTGCCATTATGGCTTTTTTTGTGTGTTACTGTATTTGTGCCGTGGCTCATGTATGAAATTCTTCTGGATGATATTTCTGTGGTCTGAGAAACTGGCACAAAGATTGATGTTTGTGTTAAAAATAATCAAAGTATCTGTAATATATGTAATAGTATCTGTATAGTATTCTAATGGTGACTACTGCTGAACTACAAGTCCCAGAAACTCCACTAACCACTGGTGGCAGATCCAAAAGTGTCCAGATAAGAAAGTGGGTGCTATCTTCTTCATAAGTGTCATTAGTGGGGTCAAGAGTGATGGCAGGACCCTCAAGAATGGATTTTCTCTGTGATGCAGGGCTGAGTGAGTTCGAATGAGTGGAGAGGATTTTGTCTGTTGGAGCAGAGGTAGTTGGATGACAAAGAGCTGATTAACAAACTCAGCTCTGTCCATTTGCTAATAGGTGTCCCAAATTTGCGAGAAGATCCATTTATGGGATGGGGCTTAGTTGATTATGAAAGGTAACAGAGCTAGGTTTGTCACGGAGTCATGTCATTTGCACTGTGCAGAACTGAGTTTGTCTGAAGGTCAGAGTTGATTACAAGATGTAGCAGAGCTGGGTTGTTTGGATGGTGCCTTACTGAGCTGGTCTGATGGAGCAGAGCTAAGTTTGGTGGGTGGTGAATAGCCATTCAACAGACGGTAGCAGAGCTAGGTTTGTTACAGAGTCATGTTGTTTGCATTGGACAGAGCTGAGTTTGTCTGAAGGTCAGAGTTGATTACAAGATCTAGCAAAGCTGAGTTATTTTAGTGGTGCGGTACTCAGCTGGTCTGATTGGGCAGAGCTAAGTTTGTGGGGTAGCTGTTTTACAGATCTAGCAGAGCTAGATTTGCTAGATGGAAGAAATTAGTTTTTCGTGACGACATCCGCAATCCCTGCGCTGTACTTGACTATAGTACTTTAAAGGGTTAAAAGGCACCTCCAGCTCTGCTACACCTGCATACATTACATGGTATTACACAACCAGTGATCTGGGCTCCTCCACCAGTCACAGACCTGCCCAGACAATGCCACAGATCAGTTTCCTCCATTAGAGATGCCGCGGTGACAGGTGAAATCACCCCTGGATATTTTCCCATAAGTCACCGGGCTGATGATACCTGGAGCCGATGCTACAACGCACTGAACTCTGCTGCGCTGGGGCGGGGCTAAAAAAGTGACAACCCCTCTGTTATTTTATGGCGCTCATAGTGGTTGTCATTTCCCCTTCCCCAGTGTCTGCCATCTGGGGGTCATTTAATTCATATACAAGCATCAGTCCAGGGTGGAGTCACGTTTAAAGACCCTCTATGGCCCCTTCCCTTCTAATCTGCCCTGCTAGCCATGGAGGTGGCAGTAATAATGTGGCGCTGGTGGAGCAGACCTCAGTGTCACTGGGGGGATTCAGAGGTGTGAGAACAGACCACAAGGTGTATGTATGACCGGAGGACATGGGGGGCCGCGGAGAACATAAGGGGGCGTAGCCACAGAGTGCCACTGACGTTACTTCCCAGCATGCCCCCTGGGCAGTCAGGGGAGGATGAGGTGTCATTACCTGAAGGAGGGCTTTTTGGGGGGCACCCATTAGAGGGGGATGTCTACTAGTGGTCTACCCCTTCTTACATGCTAATTCGCCGACCAGATCAGTGGTGTAATAAAGATGCCGTCGCTGTGTCTCCTGGTGGGCATGTGAATGCTGCAGCCGATCAGCAACCAATGATTGGTCACAGTGTGCACGATTGGCTGCAGCGGTCATGTGATATCACAATTGTCATATGACCACCAGGAGACACAGCATCAACATCTGTGGAATGGCACCGGCCCAGAAGTTTGTTTTTGGCATTTAGGAAGGAATTGTCGAGTAGTGGACATCCCCTTTAAGTGGGTGCATTGTATGAACTTATGCCGTGGTCCCATGACCGCGTGTAATGTTAATCCTCACCCATGGCGGCAAAATTACCCCGGGCCATAATGGTTTCCTTGCTCTGTTGTGTTCAGATCTCTGTTTGCTTGACACCATAAAATAAAAAGGAAATACGCGACACCATGAGCGGGGGCAGCGCCATGAGCGGGGGCAGTGCCATGATCGGGGGCAGCGCCATGATCGGGGGCAGCGCCATGAGCGGGGGCAGCGCCATGATCGGGGGCAGCGCCAGTTCTCAGTAGGTGGAGGTGGGCACGGATTATGTCCGCCAATGTAACGGGCTTTAATCAGGGAAGGTTCTGGGCCCAAGAGCTGACAATCTACAGCAGGACACGGCGCAGCCTCTCAGGTGAGTCCCAGAAATGCTCTCTGATGTAGAAGTTTCCATCTCGTCTCCGATTAGAATTTATGAGATGATTTCAACCAGAAGTCAAATGAGGACAGAGGCGTGATTAACTATTCACGGGCCGGCAGCCTGCCAGGGCGCTCACGCCCCGATCTCTCCTCACTGGCTGCAATCTGACACTTTCCCCTTCGTACCGGATTATTTTTGGGGTCAGATGTAGCAGAGCCGGGATTCCTATAAGATGTACCCCATGTGTACATGGGGGCTCTTATAGAAAGGCCCTTACATTCTGATAAATTGTGTCCAAATATTGCAGCCCTTGTTAGATGGGGGGGATATGGCGCCACTATAACGTGTCACCTCCCCTCCCCTGCTCTGTAGGTCATTTGTGATACACTGTCCTGCAGGGGCAGCACTGAGCACTGGGGAGCTCCGCCTCCTGACTAAATCTGACCAATCACCACTGCCTGTGCCACAGGTCTTGCATACAAATGAGGTGATGGAGCCAAATTTCATTCTAATATTTGCCCCCAAGACCAATAAAAAATTTTTTCTACACACTCCCTCATATTTGGATCCCACCTAGAAATGCCCTCAAAGTTCTATAGACACTCCCTTTTTTATGCAAATCTTCATAATGCCCACCCCTTTTTAATGCCATTCAAGGGACTATCAATCGAAAAAAGGGAATCTGCAGGGCTGGATGTTTAAAGGATGAACAAGGAGGTGAGGGTCGGGGCCGCACAAGGAGGTGAGTGTATGTATACTACAGTTGGTGCGGAAAGTATTCAGACCCCTTTACATTTTTCACTCTTTGTTTCATTGCAGTCATTTGGTAAATTCAAAAAATTAATTAAACTGATAGGACTTGATTTGTAAAGGCGCACACCTGTCTATATAAGACCTCAAAGCTCACAGTGCATGTCAGACCAAATGAGAATCATGAGGTCAAAGGAACTGGCCAAGGAGCTCAGAGACAGAATTGGGGCAAGGCACCGATCTGGCCAAGGTTACAGAAGAATTTCTGCAGTACTCAAGGTTCCTAAGAGCACAGTGGCCTCCATAATCCTTACATGAAAGAAGTTTGGTTCCACCAGAAGTCTTCCTAGACCTGGCCGTCCAGCCAGACTGAGCAATCGTGGGAGAAGAGCCTTGGTGAGAGAGGTAAAGAAGAACCCCAAGATCACTGTGGCTGAGCTCCACAGATGCACTAGGGAGATGGGAGAAAGTTCCACAAAGTCAACTATCACTGCAGCCCTCCACCAGTCAGGCTTTTATGGCAGAGTGGCCCGACGGAAGCCTCTCCTCAGTGCCAGACATATGAAAGCCCGCATAGAGTTTGCTAAAAAACACATGAAGGACTCCCAGACTATGAAAAATAAGATTCTCTGGTCTGATGAGACGAAGATAGAACTTTTTGGTGACAATTCTGAGTGGTATGTGTGGAGAAAACCAGGCACTGCTCAGCACCTCCCCAATACAATCCCAACAGTGAAACATGGTGGTGGCAGCATCATGCTATGGTACTGGTTACAATTGAAGGAAACATGAATGTGGTCAAGTACAGAGATATCCTGGATGAAAACCTCTTCCAGAGTGCTCTGGACCTCAGACTTGGCTGAAGGTTCACCTTCCAACAAGACAATGACCCTAAGCACACAGCTAAAATAACAAAGGAGTGGCTTCAGAACAGCTCTGTGACCATTCTTGACTGGCCCAGCCAGAGCCCTGACCTAAACCCAACTGAGCATCTCTGGAGAGACCTGAAAATGTCTGTCCACCAACGTTCACCATCCAACCTGACGGAACTTGAGAGGATCTGCAAGGAAGAATGGCCGAGGATCCCCAAATCCAGGGGTGAAAAACTTGTGGCATCATTCCCAAGAAGACTCATGGCTGTACTAGCTCAAAAGGTGCGTCTACTCAATACTGAGCAAAGGGGCTGAAGACTTATGACCACGGGATATTTCAGTTTTTCTTATTTAATAAATTTTGCAAAAATTTCTACATTTCTGTTTTTTTTCCAGTCAAGATGGGGTGCAGAGTGCACATTAATGAGGAAAAAAGGAACTTTTTTGAATTTACCAAATGGCTGCAATGAAACAAAGAGTGAAAAATGTAAAGGGGTCTGAATACTTTCTATACCCACTGTAAATATATGTGCTGTGAATATACTATATCTAAGTGCTGTGTAATATATACTATATATGAGTTCTGTGCATATACTATAACGAGGCACTGTGTGTCTATATACTATTCATAGGCGATGTGTATATACTATATAGGTGCTGCATACAGTATATACTATGTATAGGTGCTGTGTGTATATACTATATATAGGAGCTGTGTGTATATACTATATATAGGTGCTGTGTGTATATACTATGTATAGGAGCTGTGTGTATATACTATATATATAGGTGCTGTGTGTATATACTATATATAGGAGCTGTGTGTATATACTATATATAGGTGCTGTGTGTATATACTATATATAGGAGCTGTGTGTATATACTATGTATAGGTGCTGTGTGTATATACTATATATAGGAGCTGTGTATATACTATATATAGGTGCTGTGTGTATATACTATGTATAGGTGCTGTGTATATATACTGTATATAGCAGCTGTGTATATACTATGTATTGGTGCTGTGTGTATATACTATATATAGGTGCTGTGTGTATATACTATATATAGGTGCTGTGTGTATATGCTATATATAGGAGCTGTGTGTATATACTATATATAGGAGCTGTGTGTATATACTATGTATAGGAGCTGTGTGTATATACTATATATATAGGTGCTGTGTGTATATACTATATATAGGAGATGTGTGTATATACTATATATAGGTGCTGTGTGTGTATATACTATATATAGGAGCTGTGTGTATATACTATGTATAGGTGCTGTGTGTATATACTATATATAGGAGCTGTGTGTATATACTATATATAGGAGCTGTGTGTATATACTATGTATAGGTGCTGTGTGTATATACTATATATAGGAGCTGTGTGTATATACTATATATAGGTGCTGTGTGTATATACTATGTATAGGTGCTGTGTATATATACTGTATATAGCAGCTGTGTATATACTATGTATTGGTGCTGTGTGTATATACTATATATAGGTGCTGTGTGTATATACTATATATAGGTGCTGTGTGTATATGCTATATAGGTGCTGTGTATATATGCTATATATAGGAGCTGTGTGTATATACTATATATACAGTGCCTACAAGTAGTATTCAACCCCCTGCAGATTTAGCAGGTTTGATAAGATGCAAATAAGTTAGAGCCTTCAAACTTCACACAAGAGCAGGATTTATTAACAGATGCATAAATCTTACAAACCAAAAAGTTATGTTGCTCAGTTAAATTTTAATAAATTTTAAACATAAACGTGTGGGTCAATTATTATTCAACCCCTAGGTTTAATATTTTGTGGAATAACCCTTGTTTGCAATTACAGCTAATAATCGTCTTTTATAAGACCTGATCAGGCCGGCACAGGTCTCTGGAGTTATCTTGGCCCACTCCTCCATGCAGATCTTCTCCAAGTTATCTAGGTTCTTTGGGTGTCTCATGTGGACTTTAATCTTGAGCTCCTTCCACAAGTTTTCAATTGGGTTAAGGTCAGGAGACTGACTAGGCCACTCCAACACCTTGATTTTTTGCCTCTTGAACCAGGCCTTGGTTTTGTTGGCTGTGTGCTTTGGGTCGTTGTCTTGTTGGAAGATGAAATGACGACCCATCTTAAGATCCTTGATGGAGGAGCGGAGGTTCTTGGCCAAAATCTCCAGGTAGGCCGTGCTATCCATCTTCCCATGGATGCGGACCAGATGGCCAGGCCCCTTGGCTGAGAAACAGCCCCACAGCATGATGCTGCCACCATCATGCTTGACTGTAGGGATGGTATTCTTGGGGTCGTATGCAGTGCCATCCAGTCTCCAAACGTCACGTGTGTGGTTGGCACCAAAGATCTCGATCTTGGTCTCATCAGACCAGAGAACCTTGAACCAGTCTGTCTCAGAGTCCTCCAAGTGATCATGAGCAAACTGTAGACGAGCCTTGACATGACGCTTTGAAAGTAAAGGTACCTTACGGGCTTGTCTGGAACGGAGACCATTGCGGTGGAGTACGTTACTTATGGTATTGACTGAAACCAATGTCCCCACTGCCATGAGGTCTTCCCGGAGCTCCTTCCTTGTTGTCCTTGGGTTAGCCTTGACTCTTCGGACAAGCCTGGCCTCGGCACGGGAGGAAACTTTCAAAGGCTGTCCAGGCCGTGGAAGGCTAACAGTAGTTCCATAAGCCTTCCACTTCCGGATGATGCTCCCAACAGTGGAGACAGGTAGGCCCAACTCCTTGGAAAGGGTTTTGTACCCCTTGCCAGCCTTGTGACCCTCCACGATCTTGTCTCTGATGGCCTTGGAATGCTCCTTTGTCTTTCCCATGTTGACCATGTATGAGTGCTGTTCACAAGTTTGGGGAGGGTCTTAAATAGTCAGAAAAGGCTGGAAAAAGATAATTAATCCAAACATGTGAAGCTCATTGTTCTTTGTGCCTGAAATACTTCTTAATACTTTAGGGGAACCAAACAGAATTCTGGTGGTTTGAGGGGTTGAATAATAAATGACCCTCTGAATAAACTTTTCACAATTTAAAAAAAAATTAAACAAAGAAATAACATTCTTTTTTGCTGCAGTGCATTTCACACTTCCAGGCTGATCTACGGTCCAAATGTCACAATGCCAAGTTAATTCCGAATGCGTAAACCTGCTAAATCTGCAGGGGGTTGAATACTACTTGTAGGCACTGTAGGTGCTCTGTATATGCTATATATAGGATCTGTGTATATGCTATATATAGGAGCTGTGTATATACTATATATAGCAGCTGTGTGTATATACTATATATAGGTGCTGTGTGTATATACTATGTATAGGTGCTGTGTGTATATATGCTATATATAGGAGCTGTGTGTATATACTATATATAGGTGCTCTGTATATGCTATATATAGGATCTGTGTATATGCTATATATATGATATGTGTATATACTATATATAGGATCTGTGTATATACTATATATAGGATCTGTGTATATGCTATATATAGGAGCTGTGTATATACTATATATAGCAGCTGTGTGTATATACTATATATAGGTGCTGTGTGTATATACTATATATAGGTGCTGTGTATATGCTATATATAGGTGATGTGTGTACATACTATATACAGGTGATGTGTGTGTATACTATATATAGGTGCTCTGTATATGCTATATATAGGATCTGTGTGTGTATATACTATGTATTGGAGCTGTGTATATACTATATATAGGTGCTGTGTGTATATACTATGTATAGCAGCTGTGTGTATATACTATATATGGGTGCTGTGTATATACTATGTATAGGTGCTGTGTATATACTATGTATAGGTGCTGTGTGTATATACTTTATATAGGTGCTGTGTATATACTATGTATAGGTGCTGTGTATATACTATATATAGGTGCTATGTATATATTATATATAGGTGCTATGTGTATATACTATATATAGGTGCTATGTATATGCTATATATAGGATCTGTGTGTATATACCATAGATAGCAGCTAGCAGCTGTGTGTATATACTATATATAGGTGCTGTGTGTATATGCTATATATATGTGCTGTGTGTATATACTATGTATAGGTGCTGTGTGTATATATTATATATAGGTGCTGTGTGTATATACTATGTATATGTGCTGTGTGTATATGCTATGTATAGGTGCTGTGTGTATATACTATATATAGGTGCTATGTATATGCTATATATAGGATCTGGGTGTATATACTATATATAGCAGCTAGCAGCTGTGTGTATATACTATATATAGGTGCTGTGTGTATATTCTATGTATAGGTGATGTGTGTATATACTATGCATAGGTGCTGTGTGTATATGCTATATATAGGTGCTGTGTATATACTATGTATAGGTGCTGTGTGTATATGCTATGTATAGGTGCTGTGTATATGCTATGTATAGGTGCTGTGTGTATATACTATATATAGGTGCTATGTGTATATACTATGTATGGGTGCTGTGTGTATATACTATATATAGGTGCTGTGTGAATACTATGTATAGGTGATGTGTGTGTATATACTGTATATAGCAGCTGTGTATATACTATGTATAGGTGCTGTGTGTATATACTATGAATATAGCAGCTGTGTATATACTATATATAGGTGCTGTGTGTATATACTATGTATAGGTGCTTTGTGTATATACTGTATATAGCAGCTGTGTATATACTATGTATAGCAGCTGTATATATACTATGCATAGGAGCTGTGTAAATACTATGTATAGCAGCTGTGTATATACTATGCATAGGAGCTGTGTATATACTATGTATAGCAGCTGTATATATACTATGTATAGGAGCTGTGTATATACTATGTATAGGTGCTGTGTGTGTATATACTGTATATAGCAGCTGTGTATATACTATGTATATGAGCTGTGTGTATATACTATATATAGGTGCTGTGTGTATATACTGTATATAGCAGCTGTGTATATACTATGTATAGCAGCTGTATATATACTATGCATAGGAGCTGTGTAAATACTATGTATAGCAGCTGTGTATATACTATGCATAGGAGCTGTGTATATACTATGTATAGCAGCTGTGTATATACTATGCATAGGAGCTGTGTATATACTATGTATAGCAGCTGTATATATACTATGTATAGGAGCTGTGTATATACTATGTATAGGTGCTGTGTGTGTATATACTGTATATAGCAGCTGTGTATATACTATGTATATGAGCTGTGTGTATATGCTATATATAGGTGATGTGTGTATATACTGTATATAGCAGCTGTGTATATACTATGTATAGGTGCTGTGTGTATATACTGTATATAGGTGCTGTATATATACTGTTTATAGGTGCTGTGTGTATATACTATGTATAGGTGCTGTGTGTATATACTATATATAGGTGCTGTGTATATACTATGTATAGGTGCTGTGTGTATATACTATATATAGCAGCTGTGTATATACTACGTATAGGAGCTGTGTATATATACTATGTATAGGAGCTGTGTGTATATACTATGTATAGGTGCTGTGTATATACTATATATAGGTGCTGTGTATATACTATGTATGGGTGCTGTGTGTATATACTATGTATAGGTGCTGTGTGTATATACTATATATAGGTGCTGTGTGTGTATATACTATATATAGGTGCTGTGTGTATATACTATGTATAGGTGCTGTGTATATAATATATATAGGTGCTGTGTGTATACTATATATAGGTGCTGTGTGTATATACTATGTATAGGTGCTGTATGTGTATATAGCAGCTGTGTATATATACTATGTATAGGAGCTGTGTATATATACTATGTATAGGAGCTGTGTATATATACTATGTATAGGAGCTGTGTGTATATACTATGTATAGGAGCTGTGTGTATATACTATATATAGGTGCTGTGTGTATATACTATGTATATGAGCTGTGTGTATATACTATGTATATGTGCTGTGTATATGCTATATATAGGTGCTGTGTTTATATATTATATAGGTGCTGTGTATATATACTATATATATAGGTGCTGTGTGTATATACTATGTATAGGAGCTGTGTGTATATGCTATATATAGGTGCTGTGTGTATATACTGTATATAGCAGCTGTGTATATACTATGTATAGGTGCTGTGTGTATATACTGTATATAGGTGCTGTATATATACTGTATATAGGTGCTGTGTGTATATACTGTATATAGGTGCTGTATATATACTGTTTATAGGTGCTGTGTGTATATACTATGTATAGGTGCTGTGTGTATATACTATATATAGGTGCTGTGTATATACTATGTATAGGTGCTGTGTGTATATACTATATATAGCAGCTGTGTATATACTATGTATAGGTGCTGTGTGTATATAGCAGCTGTGTATATACTATATATAGGTGCTGTGTGTATATACTATGTATAGGTGCTGTGTATATACTATATATAGGTGCTGTGTGTATATACTATATATAGGTGCTGTGTGTATATACTATGTATATGAGCTGTGTGTGTATACTATGTATAGGTGCTGTATGTGTATATACTGTATATAGCAGCTGTGTATATATACTATGTATAGGAGCTGTGTATATATACTATGTATAGGAGCTGTGTGTATATACTATGTATAGGAGCTGTGTGTATATACTATATATAGGTGCTGTGTGTATATACTATGTATATGAGCTGTGTGTATATACTATATATATAGGTGCTGTGTTTATATATTATATAGGTGCTGTGTATATATACTATATATAGGTGCTGTGTATATACTATGTATTGGTGCATACATATTTAGATGAAGGAATTGAGGGTAAACTGATTAAATTTGCTGATGACACAAAGCTAGGAGGGATAGCTAATACTAGAGAAGAGAGAGAGAAGATTCAAAAAGATATAAATAAACTGGAGAAGTGGGCAGCAACTAACAGAATGGTTTTTAACAGGGAGAAATGCAAAGTACTACATCTGGGCAATAAAAATGAAAAAAGCATATATAGAATGGGAGGAATAGGGCTAAGTGACAGCACATGTGAAAAAGACTTGGGTATACTAATAGATCGCAGACTGAATATGAGTCAACAGTGTGATGCAGCAGCAAAAAAGGCAAATGCAATTCTAGGATGTATTAACAGAAGCATACAGTCTAGATCACGTGAAGTCATTATTTCCCTCTACTCCTCTTTGGTCAGACCTCATCTGGAATATTGTGTCCAGTTTTGGGCACCACATTTTAAAAAAGACATCAACAAACTGGAGCAAGTTCTGAAAAGAATGGTGACCGGTCTGCAAACCCTGTCTTATGAGGAAAGGCTGCAGGATTTGGGAATGTTTAGTTTGCAAAAGAGAAGACTGAGAGGAGACTTAATAGCTGTCTACAAATATCTAAAGGGCTGTCACATTGTAGAAGGATCAACTTTATTCTTATTTGCACAAGGAAAGACTAGAAGCAATGGGATGAAGCTGAATGGGAGGAGACACAGATTAGATATTAGAAAAAACTTTTTGACAGTTAGAGTGATCAATGAGTGGAACAGGCTGCCACGAGAAGTGGTGAGTTCTCCTTCAATGGAAGTCTTCAAACAGAGGCTGGACAGACATCTAACTGGGATGATTTAGCGAATCCTGCTTTGAGCAGGGGGTTGGACCAGATGGCCCAGGAGGTCCCTTCCAACTCTACGATTCTATGATTCTATGATTCTATGATTCTATGATTCTATGGTGCTGTGTGTATATACTATATATAGGTGCTGTGTGTATATACTATGTATTGGTGCTGTGTGTATATACTATGTATAGGTGCTGTGTGTATACTATATATAGGTGCTGTGTGCATATACTATATATAGGTGCTGTGTATATACTATGTATATGAGCTGTGTGTATATACTATATATATGTGCTGTGTATATGCTATATATAGGTGCTGTGTGTATATATTATATATAGGAGCTGTGTGTATATACTATGTATAGGTGCTGTGTGTATATACTATGTATATGAGCTGTGTGTATATACTATATATATGTGCTGTGTATATGCTATATATAGGTGCTGTGTGTATATATTATATATAGGAGCTGTGTGTATATGCTATATATAGGTGCTGTGTGTATATACTGCATATAGCAGCTGAGTATATACTATGTATATGAGCTGTGTGTATATACTGTATATAGCAGCTGTGTATATACTATGTATAGGTGCTGTGTGTATATACTATGTATAGGTGCTGTGTGTATATACTGTATATAGCAGCTGTGTATATACTATGTATATGAGCTGTGTGTATATACTATGTATAGGTGCTGTGTGTATATACTATGTATAGGTGCTGTGTGTATATACTGTATATAGCAGCTGTGTATATACTATGTATATGAGCTGTGTGTATATACTATGTATATGAGCTGTGTGTATATACTATGTATAGGTGCTGTGTGTATATGCTATGTATAGGAGCTGTGTGTGTATATATACGATGTGTATGTGCCATGTGTGTACTACTGATGGTGCGGTATTTTGACCACTAATGACTTGCGCCCGTTGCTGTCCTGAGTGGGGGGGGATTCTTTTCTGCCGCCACATCATTGATGTTTTTCAGGTGAGATTTTATGATTTTTCTTTTTATGTTGTTACTTCTGTAGAAAGTTATTCCAACAATTTACAGATGGGGGGGGGGCAGTTTTATTGCGCCCCTGGCACTCACATCGGGCGGCATTATTGGTTTCCTGTAGGTTTCATTGTGCTCCTTGGTAATGATGGGATGGAGTCATTTACTGCGGCCTCCAGCTGCGGTTAATTAGAGGCCGGTGTGAGCGAGGTATAAATGCCGCCATTGTCTGCGGTGGCGGCGGCAGGTTCTAATGTGTCACCCAGAAGTGGCGCTTATAATATCACAGTTACGAGGCCACAATAGGACGCCCTATAAATGTCCGGAATAGCAGCGCCCACATTCCTCCGCTCGCCCGTGGCCTCCGCCTCCTGGTGACGGCTCGGGGGTTAACAGGCTCAGATGCCACAAACCTTAAGAAAACACGACCTGAGGTCGCTAATCCCATCCCCCAGTCACCTGAAACCGCAAACCCCAAACCCCAGACCGCTCCGGGGGAGAGCGGAAACCGCGGCGCTGTCACCGGTGTCCGGCATCCTCGTAGTCCCAGACCACAGGGACATTCCGATAATCCGGAATTTGATATCGCGGCACAGAGAGAAGCAATGCGGTATACCTGCACCTCCTATGTCACCTGTGCATTACAACTCCTGAGAATCCGGCAGAAATGTTAATATGGCTGTAACCTGCACACCTGGGCACTGTATTGCGGTGGTATTCTGGGCGGCATGGTGGCGTTATGTGGCCCTGTATGGTACTGTTATGTGGGCAGTGTATGGGGTCAGTATGTGGTGTAGTACAGTACTGTTATGTGGGCAGTGTATGGGGTCAGTATGTGGCGCAGTACAGTACTGTTATGTGGGCAGTGTATGGGGTCAGTATGTGGCGCAGTACAGTACTGTTATGTGGGCAGTGTATGGGGTCATTATGTGGCCCTGTATGGTACTGTTATGTGGGCAGTGTATGGGGTCAGTATGTGGTGCAGTACAGTACTGTTATGTGGGTAGTGTATGGGGTCATTATGTGGTGTAGTACAGTACTGTTATGTGGGCAGTGTATGGGGTCATTATGTGGTGTAGTACAGTACTGTTATGTGGGCAGTGTATGGGGTCAGTATGTGGCCCTGTATGGTACTGTTATGTGGGCAGTGTATGGGGTCATTATGTGGTGTAGTACAGTACTGTTATGTGGGCAGTGTATGGGGTCAGTATGTGGTGCAGTACAGTACTGTTATGTGGGCAGTGTATGGGGTCATTATGTGGTGTAGTACAGTACTGTTATGTGGGCAGTGTATGGGGTCATTATGTGGTGTAGTACAGTACTGTTATGTGGGCAGTGTATGGGGTCAGTATGTGGCCCTGTATGGTACTGTTATGTGGGCAGTGTATGGGGTCATTATGTGGTGTAGTACAGTACTGTTATGTGGGCAGTGTATGGGGTCAGTATGTGGTGCAGTACAGTACTGTTATGTGGGTAGTGTATGGGGTCATTATGTGGTGTAGTACAGTACTGTTATGTGGGCAGTGTATGGGGTCATTATGTGGTGTAGTACAGTACTGTTATGTGGGCAGTGTATGGGGTCAGTATGTGGTGCAGTACAGTACTGTTATGTGGGCAGTGTATGGGGTCAGTATGTGGTGTAGTACAGTACTGTTATGTGGGCAGTGTATGGGGTCAGTATGTGGTGCAGTACAGTACTGTTATGTGGGCAGTGTATGGGGTCAGTATGTGGTGTAGTACAGTACTGTTATGTGGGCAGTGTATGGGGTCAGTATGTGGTGTAGTACAGTACTGTTATGTGGGCAGTGTATGGGGTCAGTATGTGGTGCAGTACAGTACTGTTATGTGGGCAGTGTATGGGGTCAGTATGTGGTGTAGTACAGTACTGTTATGTGGGCAGTGTATGGGGTCAGTATGTGGTGCAGTACAGTACTGTTATGTGGGCAGTGTATGGGGTCAGTATGTGGTGTAGTACAGTACTGTTATGTGGGCAGTGTATGGGGTCAGTATGTGGTGCAGTACAGTACTGTTATGTGGGTAGTGTATGGGGTCATTATGTGGCCCTGTATGGTACTGTTATGTGGGCAGTGTATGGGGTCAGTATGTGGCGCAGTACAGTACTGTTATGTGGGTAGTGTATGGGGTCATTATGTGGCGCAGTACAGTACTGTTATGTGGGTAGTGTATGGGGTCAGTATGTGGCGCAGTACAGTACTGTTATGTGGGTAGTGTATGGGGTCAGTATGTGGCGCAGTACGGTACTGTTATGTGGGTAGTGTATGGGGTCAGTATGTGGCGCAGTACAGTACTGTTATGTGGGTAGTGTATGGGGTCAGTATGTGGTGTAGTACAGTACTGTTATGTGGGCAGTGTATGGGGTCATTATGTGGTGTAGTACAGTACTGTTATGTGGGCAGTGTATGGGGTCAGTATGTGGTGCAGTACAGTACTGTTATGTGGGCAGTGTATGGGGTCAGTATGTGGTGCAGTACAGTACTGTTATGTGGGCAGTGTATGGGGTCAGTATGTGGTGCAGTACAGTACTGTTATGTGGGTAGTGTATGGGGTCATTATGTGGCCCTGTATGGTACTGTTATGTGGGCAGTGTATGGGGTCAGTATGTGGCGCAGTACAGTACTGTTATGTGGGTAGTGTATGGGGTCATTATGTGGCGCAGTACAGTACTGTTATGTGGGTAGTGTATGGGGTCAGTATGTGGCGCAGTACAGTACTGTTATGTGGGTAGTGTATGGGGTCAGTATGTGGCGCAGTACGGTACTGTTATGTGGGTAGTGTATGGGGTCAGTATGTGGCGCAGTACAGTACTGTTATGTGGGTAGTGTATGGGGTCAGTATGTGGTGTAGTACAGTACTGTTATGTGGGCAGTGTATGGGGTCATTATGTGGCGCAGTACAGTACTGTTATGTGGGTAGTGTATGGGGTCATTATGTGGTACAGTACTGTTATGTGGGCAGTGTATGGGGTCATTATGTGGTACAGTACTGTTATGTGGGCAGTGTATGGGGTCATTATGTGGCGCAGTACAGTACTGTTATGTGGGCAGTGTATGGGGTCAGTATGTGGTGTAGTACAGTACTGTTATGTGGGCAGTGTATGGGGTCATTATGTGGCCCTGTATGGTACTGTTATGTGGGTAGTGTATGGGGTCAGTATGTGGCGCAGTACAGTACTGTTATGTGGGTAGTGTATGGGGTCAGTATGTGGTGTAGTACAGTACTGTTATGTGGGTAGTGTATGGGGTCATTATGTGGTACAGTACTGTTATGTGGGCAGTGTATGGGGTCATTATGTGGCGCAGTACAGTACTGTTATGTGGGTAGTGTATGGGGTCAGTATGTGGTGTAGTACAGTACTGTTATGTGGGTAGTGTATGGGGTCATTATGTGGTACAGTACTGTTATGTGGGCAGTGTATGGGGTCATTATGTGGCGCAGTACAGTACTGTTATGTGGGTAGTGTATGGGGTCAGTATGTGGTGCAGTACAGTACTGTTATGTGGGTAGTGTATGGGGTCAGTATGTGGTACAGTACTGTTATGTGGGTAGTGTATGGGGTCAGTATGTGGTGTAGTACAGTACTGTTATGTGGGTAGTGTATGGGGTCAGTATGTGGTACAGTACAGTACTGTTATGTGGGTAGTGTATGGGGTCAGTATGTGGTGTAGTACAGTACTGTTATGTGGGTAGTGTATGGGGTCAGTATGTGGTGTAGTACAGTACTGTTATGTGGGCAGTGTATGGGGTCATTATGTGGCCCTGTATGGTACTGTTATGTGGGTAGTGTATGGGGTCAGTATGTGGTGTAGTACAGTACTGTTATGTGGGTAGTGTATGGGGTCATTATGTGGTACTGTTATGTGGGCAGTGTATGGGGTCATTATGTGGCGCAGTACAGTACTGTTATGTGGGTAGTGTATGGGGTCAGTATGTGGTGCAGTACAGTACTGTTATGTGGGTAGTGTATGGGGTCAGTATGTGGTGTAGTACAGTACTGTTATGTGGGTAGTGTATGGGGTCATTATGTGGCGCAGTACAGTACTGTTATGTGGGTAGTGTATGGGGTCAGTATGTGGTACAGTACTGTTATGTGGGTAGTGTATGGGGTCAGTATGTGGTGTAGTACAGTACTGTTATGTGGGTAGTGTATGGGGTCAGTATGTGGTACAGTACAGTACTATTATGTGGGTAGTGTATGGGGTCAGTATGTGGTGTAGTACAGTACTGTTATGTGGGCAGTGTATGGGGTCATTATGTGGTACAGTACTGTTATGTGGGTAGTGTATGGGGTCATTATGTGGCCCTGTATGGTACTGTTATGTGGGTAGTGTATGGGGTCAGTATGTGGTGTAGTACAGTATTGTTATGTGGGGAGTGTATGGGGTCATTATGTGGCGCAGTACAGCACTGTTATGTGGGTAGTGTATGGGGTCAGTATGTGGCGCAGTACAGTACTGTTATGTGGGCAGTGTATGGGGTCATTATGTGGTACAGTACTGTTATGTGGGCAGTGTATGGGGTCAGTATGTGGTGCAGTACAGTACTGTTATGTGGGCAGTGTATGGGGTCATTATGTGGTGCAGTACAGTACGATTATGTGGGTAGTGTATGGGGTCAGTATGTGGTACAGTACTGTTATGTGGTACTGTATGGGGTCATTATGTGGTGCAGTACAGTACTGTTATGTGGGTAGTGTATGGGGTCATTATGTGGCGCAGTACAGTACTGTTATGTGGGTAGTGTATGGGGTCATTATGTGGCCCTGTATAGTACTGTTATGTGGGTAGTGTATGGGGTCTGTATGTGGCGCAGTACAATACTGTTATGTGGGGAGTGTATGGGGTCATTATGTGGTACAGTACTGTTATGTGGGTAGTGTATGGGGTCATTATGTGGCGCAGTACAGTACTGTTATGTGGGCAGTGTATGGGGTCATTATGTGGCACAGTACAGTACTGTTATGTGGGTAGTGTATGGGGTCATTATGTGGCCTTGTATAGTACTGTTATGTGGGTAGTGTATGGGGTCTGTATGTGGCGCAGTACAATACTGTTATGTGGGGAGTGTATGGGGTCATTATGTGGTACAGTTCTGTTATGTGGGTAGTGTATGGGGTCATTATGTGGCGCAGTACAGTACTGTTATGTGGGCAGTGTATGGGGTCATTATGTGGTGCAGTACAGTACGATTATGTGGGTAGTGTATGGGGTCAGTATGTGGTGCAGTACAGTACTGTTATGTGGGTACTGTATGGGGTCAGTATGTGATGCAGTACAGTACTGTTATGTGGGTACTGTATGGGGTCAGTATGTGGTGCAGTACAGTATTGTTATGTGGGTAGTGTATGGGGTCAGTATGTGGTACAGTACTGTTATGTGGGTTGTGTATGGGGTCAGTATGTGGTGCAGTACAGTACTGTTATGTGGGTAGTGTATGGGGTCATTATGTGTCGCAGTACAGTACGATTATGTGGGTAGTGTATGGGGTCAGTATTTTGTGCAGTACAGTACTGTTATGTGGGCAGTGTATGGGGTCAGTATGTGGTGCAGTACTGTTATGTGGGTAGTGTATGGGGTCATTATGTGGCGCAGTACAGTAGGATTATGTGGGTAGTGTATGGGGTCAGTATGTGGTACAGTACTGTTATGTGGGTAGTGTATGGGGTCAGTATGTGGTGCAGTACAGTACTGTTATGTGCGTAGTGTATGGGGTCAGTATGTGGTGTAGTACAGTATTGTTATGTGGGTAGTGTATGGGGTCAGTATGTGGTACAGTACTGTTATGTGGGTAGTGTATGAGGTCAGTATGTGGCGCAGTACAGTACTGTTATGTGGGTAGTGTATGGGGTCAGTATGTGGTACAGTACTGTTATGTGGGCAGTGTATGGGGTCAGTATGTGGTACAGTACTGTTATGTGGGTAGTGTATGGGGTCATTATGTGGCGCAGTACAGTACTGTTATGTGGGTAGTGTATGGAGTCATTATGTGTCGCAGTACAGTACTGTTATATGGGTAGTGTATGGTGTCAGTATGTGGCGCAGTACAGTACTGTTATGTGGGTAGTGTATGGGGTCATTATGTGGCGCAGTACAGTACTGTTATATGGGCAGTGTATGGGGTCATTATATGGTGCAGTTCAGTACTGTTATGTGGGCAGTGTATGGGGTCATTATGTGGCCCTGTATAGTACTGTTATGTGGGCAGTGTATGGGGTCATTATGTGGCGCAGTACGGTACTGTTATGTGGGTAGTGTATGGGGTCATTATGTGGTGCAGTACAGTACTGTTATGTGGGCAGTGTATGGGGTCAGTATGTGGTGCAGTACAGTACTGTTATGTGGGTAGTGTATGGGGTCATTATGTGGCGCAGTACGGTACTGTTATGTGGGTAGTGTATGGGGATATTACGTGGCCCTGTATGGTAATGCTATTTGGGTAGTGTATGGGGTCATTATGAGGCGCAGTACAGTACTGTTATGTGGGTAATGTATGGGGTCTGTATGTGGCGCAGTACAGTACTGTTATGTGGGTAGTGTATGGGGTCAGTATGTGGCGCAGTACAATACTGTTATGTGGGGAGTGTATGGGGATATTACGTGGCCCTGTATGTTAATGCTATGTGGGTAGTGTATGGGGTCATTATGAGGCGCAGTACAGTATTATGTGGGTAATGTATGGGGTCAGTATGTGGCGCAGTACAGTACTGTTATGTGGGTAGTGTATGGGGTCATTATGTGGCGCAGTACGGTACTCTTATGGGGATATTACGTGGCCCTGTATGTTAATGCTATGTGGGTAGTGTATGGGGTCTTTATTATTTAGGCACAATATGGGTGCGTTATTTGGGCAGTGTATAGGAAGATTACGGTAAGATAAGGTAATCTAAATTACCGATTTATGGTACTGTTATTGGTGCAGTATATAGAAGCACCTGGGCACTAAATGAAAGTATTATTTAAGGACTGTATGGTGGCATGTTTTTCAGCACTGTATGGGGGCATTATTTGCCAAGTGTGGGTGATTGTTTGAGCAGTGAATGGTGACAATATGTTGTCACTGTATGGCAAGTGTATGTTCCGTTACTTTTGCAGTATATAAGAGCATTATTTAGGCACTTAATGGGGTGTTAAATCACCATATGTATGCGTTCTTTGGGCAATGTATGGTGCTGTTACTTACTATATGGGAGTATTTTGGGCTCTGAATGTTAAATGGAAACTGTAAGTCACTAAATATAACAAAAGACAAGGAAACCTATTTGGCTACTAAATGGGGGTATTCTTTGAAATCTGTTACGTAGGCATTGTATTTAACTGCTATTTCATTGTGGTATTGTAGTACTGTTTATCTGTAGTATGGCAGCGTTGGTACAGTAATTTGTGGATTGTTCGGAGCTGCTGCTCACATTGTGCGGTGGTATTTTATTACTGCATGTTGTAGTGAGCACTGTATTGTGGTATTTTACTGCTGTATGACGGTATTGTAATGGTCACTGGTGACATTAGGATTCTCTTCCTATTACGTTCAACGATACAGTGAATATCGACACTCGTATGTCGCCATTTACACTGCAATCATCTGCGCTGAGGCTGTGCTGCTATAATTGCTCCTCTCTGTACAGGTTACATGAGCGACATGCTGCTGACAATCAGTGATTTATATGCCCACATAGATCAGCCGACAAACCAGCTCCTTTCTCCAGCGATCGCTGGCAGCGTCTGGGGAGAAGCTCCTGTGAACGATCATTGTATCAGTCATCAGCTCCAGTACTGAACACAACCAGCAATAGAAATACTGGTGATGGCGGCGATGTGCAATCTGATTGGCAGTATTAATTATTTAGCCTTTTTGTAAAACTGTCACAATATAGAAGACAAAATTGTGCAGCAGCTGTATGGTGGTATTTGAGTACTGTATGGAGCCATATGAGCACTGTATGGCAGTATATGAGCACTGTATGGCAGTATATGAGCACTGTATGCTAACATTGCATGAGCCATATATGGTGGCATTATATCAGCACTGTATGGCAGCGTTTAATGAGAACTGTATGGTGAAATGAGCACTGTATGACAGTATTATATGAGCACTGTATGGCGATATTATATGAGCACTGTATGGTGATATATGAGCACTGTATGGTGACATATGAGCACTGTATGGTGATGTTATATGAGCACTGTATGGCGGCATTATAAGAGCTCTGTATGGTTGTATATGCGCACTGTATGGCGGCGTTATATAAGCACTGTATGCTGACATTGTATGAGCTATATATGGTGGCATTATATTAGCACTGGTGGCATAATATCAGCACAGTATGGCAGCGTTTAATGAACACTGTATGGTGATATGAGCTCTTTTTGGTGATAATATTTTAGCACTGTTTAACAGCGTTATATGAGCACTGTATGGTGATATTATTTGAGCACTGTATGGTAGCATTATATGAGCACTGTATGGTGATATATGAGCACTGTATGACAGCGTTATATGAGCACTGTACGGCGATATTATATGAGCACTGTATGGCGATATTATATGAGCACTGTATGGTGATATTATATGAGCACTGTATGGCGATATTATATGAGCATTATATTGCGGCATTATATGAGCACTGTATGGTGGCATTATATTAGCACTGGTGGCATTATATCAGCACTGCATGGCAGCGTTTAATGAACACTGTATGGTGATATGAGCTCTTTATGGTGATAATATTTTAGCACTGTATGGCAGCATTATATGAGCACTGTATGGTGATATTTGAGCACTGTATGACAGTGTTATATGAGCACTGTATGGCGATATTATATGAGCACTGTATGGTGATATATGAGCACTGTATGGTGGCGTTATATGAGCACTGTATGGCGACATTATATGAGCACTGTATGGTGATATATGAGCACTGTATGGCGGCATTATATGAGCACTGTTTGGTGGTATTATATGAGCACTGTATGATGATGAGCACTCTATGGCGGCGTTATGTTAAGCACTGTATGGTGATATATGAGCACTGTATGGTGATATTATATGAGTACTCTATGGTAATATTACATGAGCACTATATGGCGGCGTTATATGAGCACTGTATGGTGATATTATATGAGCACTGTATGGCGGCGTTATAATAGCACTGTATGGCAATATATGAGCACTGTATGCTGTCATTGTATGAGCCATATATGGTGGCATTATATTAGCACTGGTGGCTTTATATCAGCACAGTATGGCAGCGTTTAATGAGCACTGTATGGTGATATTATATGAGCCCTGTATTGCGGCGTTATATGAGCACTGTATGGTGATAAGCACTGTATGGTGGCATTATATGAGCACTGTATGGCAGCGTAATATGAGCACTGTGTGGTGATATATGAGCACTGCATTGTGGCATTATATGAGCACTCTATGGTGATATTATATGAGCACTGTATGGCAGCATTATATGAGCACTGTATGGTGATATGAGCACTGTATGGTGGTGTTATATGAGCACTGTATGGCGATATTAGCACTGTATGATATATGAGCACTGTATGGTGATATTATATGAGCACTATATGGCGGCGTTATATGAGCACTGTATGGCGGCATTATATGAGCGCTGTATGGCAGCGTTTAATGAACACTTTATGGTGATATGAGCTCTTTATGGTGATAATATTTTAGCACTGTATGACAGCGTTATATGAGCACTGTATGGCAGCATTATATGAGCACTGTATGGTGATATGAGCACTGTATGGCGGTGTTATATGAGCACTGTATGGTGATATTATATGAGCACTATATGGCGTTATATGAGCACTGTATGGTGATATTATATGAGCACTATATGGCGTTATATGAGCACTGTATGGTGATATTATATGAGCACTGTATGGCGGCAATATATGAGCACTGTATGCTTACATTTTTTGAGCCATATATGGTGGAATTATATTAGCACTGGTGGCATTATATCAGCACTGTATTGCAGCATTTAATGAACACTGTATGGTGATAATATTTTTGCTCTGTATGACAGCGTTATGTGAGCACTTTATGGTGATATTATATGAGCACTTTATGGCAGCATTATATGAGCACTGTATGACAGTGTTATATGAGCACTGTATGGCGATATATGAGCACTGTATGGCGATATTATATGAGCACTGTATGGTGATATATGAGCACTATATGGTGGCTTTATATTAGCACTGGTGGCATTATATCAGCACTGTATGGCAGCGTTTAATGAACACTGTATGGTGATATGAGCTCTGTATGGTGATATTATATGAGCACTGTATGGCAGCATTATATGAGCACTGTATGGTGATATATGAGCACTGTATGTCGATGTTATGTGAGCACTGTATGGCGGCGTTATATGAGCACTGCATGGTGATATATGAGCACTGTATGGTGATATTATATGAGCACTGTCTGGCAATATATGAGCATTGCATGCTGACATTGTATGAGCCATATATGGTGGCATTATATCAGCACTGTATGGCAGCGTTTAATGAACACTGCATGGTGATATGAGCTCTGTATGGTGATAATATTTTAGCACTGTATGACAGCATTATATGAGCACTTTATGGTGACATTATATGAGCACTGTATGGCGGCATTATATGAGCACTGTATGGTGATATATGAGCACTGTATGGTGGCATTATATGAGCACTGTATGGTGATATGAGCACCGTATGGCGGCGTTATATGAGCACCGTATGGCGACATTATATGAGCACTGTATGGCGATATTATATGAGCACTGTATGGTGATATATGAGCACTGTATGGCGGCATTATATGAGCACTGTTTGGTGGTATTAGCACTGTATGGCAGCGTTATATGAGCACTGAATGGTGATATTATATGCGCACTGTATGATGATGAGCACTCTATGGCGGCGTTATGTTAAGCACTGTATGGTGATATATGAGCACTGTATGGTGATATTATATGAGTACTCTATGGTAATATTACATGAGCACTATATGGCGGCGTTATATGAGCACTGTATGGTGATATTATATGAGCACTGTATGGCGGCGTTATAATAGCACTGTATGGCAATATATGAGCACTGTATGCTGTCATTGTATGAGCCATATATGGTGGCATTATATTAGCACTGGTGGCATTATATCAGCACAGTATGGCAGCGTTTAATGAGCACTGTATGGTGATATTATATGAGCCCTGTATTGCGGCGTTATATGAGCACTGTATGGTAATATATGAGCACTGTTTGGTGGCATTATATGAGCACTGTATGGCAGCGTAATATGAGCACTGTGTGGTGATATATGAGCACTGTATTGTGGCATTATATGAGCACTCTATGGTGATATTATATGAGCACTGTATGGCAGCATTATATGAGCACTGTATGGTGATATGAGCACTGTATGGTGGTGTTATATAAGAACTGTATGGCGATATTATATGAGCACTGTATGGCGATATTGGCACTGTATGATATATGAGCACTGTATGGTGATATTATATGAGCACTATATGGCTGCGTTATATGAGCACTGTATGGCGGCATTATATGAGCGCTGTATGGCAGCGTTTAATGAACACTTTATGGTGATATGAGCTCTTTATGGTGATAATATTTTAGCACTGTATGACAGCGTTATATGAGCACTGTATGGCAGCATTATATGAGCACTGTATGGTGAAATGAGCACTGTATGGCGGCGTTATATGAGCACTGTATGGTGATATTATATGAGCTCTGTATGGCAGCATTATATGAGCACTGTATGGCAATATATGAGCACTGTATGCTTACATTTTTCGAGCCATATATGGTGGAATTATATTAGCACTGGTGGCATTATATCAGCACTGTATGGCAGCATTTAATGAACACTGTATGGTGATAATATTTTTGCTCTGTATGACAGCGTTATGTGAGCACTTTATGGTGATATTATATGAGCACTTTATGGCAGCATTATATGAGCACTGCATGGCAATATTATATGAGCACTGTACGGTGGCATTATATGAGCACTGTATGGCAGCATTATATGAGCACTGTATGGTGATATATGAGCACTGTATGGTGGCATTATATGAGCACTGTATGGCGATATTATATGAGCACTGTATGGCAATATTATTTGAGCACTGTATGGTGATATATGAGCACTGTATGGCGATATTATATGAGCACTGTATGGCAATATTATATGAGCACTCTATGGTGGCGTTATATGAGCACTGTATGGCAGCGTTATATGAGCACTGAATGGTGATATTATATGCGAACTGTATGATGATGCGTACGCTATGGCGGCATTATATAAGCACTGTATGGTGATATATGAGCACTGTATGGTGATATTATATGAGTACTCTATGGTGATATTATATGAGCACTGTATGGCGGCATTATATGAGCACTGTATGGCAATATATGAGCACTGTATGCTGACATTGTATGAGTCATATATGGTGGCATTATATCAGCATAGTATGGCAGTGTTTAATGGACACTGTATGCTGATATGAGCTCTGTATGGTGATATTATATGAACCCTGTATGGCGGCGTTATATGAGCACTGAATGGCGGTATTATATGAGCACTGTATGGCAGCGTTATATGAGCACTGTATGGTGATATTATATGAACACTGTATGGCGGTATTATATGAGCACTGTATGGTGATATTATATGAGCACTGTATGGCAGCATTATATGAGCACTGTATGATGGCGTTATATGAGCTCTGTATGGCGATATTATATGAGCACTGAATGGCGATATTATATGAGCACTGTTTTGGGATATTATATTAGCACTATATGGCGGCGTTATATGAGCACTGTATGGCGGCATTATATGAGCGCTGTATGGTAATATATGAGCAATGTATGCTGACTTTGTTTGAGCCATATATGGTGGCATTATATTAGCACTGGTGGCATTATATCTGCACTGTATGGCAGTCTTTAATGAACACTGTATGGTGATATGAGCTCTTTATGGTGATAATATTTTAGCACTGTATGACAGCGTTATATGAACACTGTATGGTGATATTATATGAGCACTGTATGGTGATATATGAGCACTGTATGGTGGCATTATATGAGCACTGTATGGCGATATTATATGAGTACTATATGGCGGCGTTATTTGAGCACTGTATGGTGATATTATATGAGCTCTGCATGGCGGCATTATATGAGCACTGTATAGTGATATTATATGAGCACTGTATGGCAGCATTATATGTGCACTGTATGGTGATATTATATGAGCACTGTATGGCGATATATGAGTACTGTATGGCGATATATGGTGATAATATTTTAGCACTGTATGACAGCATTATATGAGCACTGCATGGTGATATATGAGCACTTAATGGCAGCGTTATATGAGCACTGTATGGTGATATATGAGCACTGTATGGTGATATATGAGCACTGTATGACAGCGTTATATGAGCACTGTGTGGTGGCATTATATGAACACTGTATGGTGATATTATATGAGAACTCTGTGGCGGCGTTATATGAGCACTGTATGGTGATATTATTTGAGCACTGTATGGCAGCATTATATGAGCACTGTATGGCAGCATTATATGAGCACTGTATCGTTGCGTTATATGAGCAATGTATGGCGATATTATATGAGCACTATATGGTGATATATGAGCACTGTATGGTGTTATCTGAGCACTGTATGGCAGCGTTATATGAGCACTGTATGGCGATATTATATGAACACTGTATGGTGACATATGAGCACTGAATGGTGACATATGAGCACTGTTTGGCGGCGTTATATGAGCACTGTATGGTGATATAGGAGCACTGTATAGTGATATATGAGCACTGTATGACAGCGTTATATAAGCACTGTATGGTGGCATTATAGAACACTGTATGGCGGCGTTATATAAGCACTGTATGGTGATATTATATAAGCACTGTATGGTGGCATTATAGAACACTGTATGGCGGCGTTATATGAGCACTGTATGGTGATATATGAGCACTGTATGGTGATATTATATGAGCACTGTATGGTGGCATTATATGAGCACTGTATGGTGATATAGGAGCACTGTATGGTGGCATTATATGAGCACTGTATGGTGATATTATTTGAGCACTGTATGGCAGCATTATATGAGCACTGTATCGTTGCGTTATATGAGCAATGTATGGTGATATTATATGAGAACTGTATGGCGATACTATATGAGCACTATATGGTGATATATGAGCACTGTATGGTGACATATGAGCACTATATGTGACATATGAGCACTATATGGTGACATATGAGCACTGTATGGCAGCATTATATGAGCACTGTATGGTGATATTATATGAGTACTGTATGGTGACATATGAGCACTGTATGGCGGCATTATATGAGCACTGTATGGTGATATTATATGAGCACTGTAGGGTGATATATGAGCACTGTATGGTGATATATGAGCACTGTATGGTGTTATATGAGCGCTATAACATGAACGCTGGGACTAACGTTTGGTTTATAACTTTGGATACTGTACGTGCAGGAACATGAATTGATCCAGAAAGCAAATTATGTCCTCAGTGTTTGTGCTATTGCTTTGAACACTGATGAAAATGTGCGTTGTTTGGAGCTGTGACTTGGACATTGTATGATCTATGGTGATATTTGAGCACTGTACGGTACTGTTATGTGTGGTGGCATTGGGCAGTGTATAGTGGTTTTATCTGAGCACTTTATGGTGATATTATTTTGATTCTTTGTAGTATTTGGGTTTTGCATGGCGTTGTTATTTGGCCACTGTATGGTGGTATATGAGAACTGTATGGCGATGTTATTTGGCCAAAGTACGGTGGTATGAGTACTGTATGGCGGTGTTATTTGGCCACTGTATGGTATATGAGAGCTGTATGGCGGCAGACTCGGACTGGCCCATAGGGTAACAGAGGAATTCCCTGGTGGGTCCCTGTGCAGATCTGGACCCCCAACCCCACTATATGGGCCGCACTTGGCATAATTCACTTGATTCTGTATAGAAAAAGGCAACATCTCATCATTTATTAATCAAACTACCCAGTTTATTATTATATAGAGATATAGGTAAATTTGTGAACGAGGGTAGTGTAATATTTGTATGCAGGTGGGCCCCCGAAGTCAGTGTTACTGTTTGGTTCCTTGGCACTCCAGTCCGACACTGTATGGCGGTGTTATTAGCGCGCTGCGTTATCTGACACAGTATAGCTGTATTCCTCGGTGGATCTGCAGTGTGCACAAGAGCTTACAATCTATAACCCTCAGACAGGAGCGCGGTCTCTTCTGATATCCCTGTGACTTGTCCTCACCGGGATCAGAGCTCGGATATATTAATGTCGTCCTATCGACCGTCCAGGATGTCGGGAGGAGAACGGCGATCGATCCTTCATTCACTTCCTGAAGTAAAGTCACACAAGGTATAAAAAGCCGGAGGAGACTTGAATAACGCCGATATATTGACCCGGGGAAGAGTCTGATGCTGCAGGATGGAGGCCGACGCTGAGCACTTATATCAGGTCTTATACTCCGGTCACATCCAAAGCTGCAGTCAGGATTCTGGGGGTCCTGTATCTCCTCCTGGGAGGGGCACTGCACAGAGCCCGCTCTGCTGCATTATGGGACATATCAAACCCCACTGGTCAGTCACATTACTGGTGCAGCTTTGGATGTGACTAGAGTATAAATCATGAAGTCGTGTAGGATCCGCGGGTGCAGTGAGGCCTGTGACATCGCCCGGGCACAGTGCTGGCACAGCTGCTGTAATCCTAGAGCCGCCGGGCGTCTCATCTTCTGCTCGTGATTCCTAACTTGGCTCTTAAGTTATGAGTCAGAAAGTTCTTCACTTTCCACAATGTGGGCGCAGGAGCCTCCAACCCCCAAGTGTGCAGAGTGCGGCCTCCAACCCCCAAGTGTGCAGAGTGCGGCCTCCAACCCCCAAGTGTGCAGAGTGCGGCCTCCAACCCCCAAGTGTGCAGAGTGCGGCCTCCCCAACCCCCAAGTGTGCAGAGTGCGGCCTCCCCAACCCCCAAGTGTGCAGAGTGCGGCCTCCCCAACCCCCAAGTGTGCAGAGTGCGGCCTCCCCAACCCCCAAGTGTGCAGAGTGCGGCCTCCCCAACCCCCAAGTGTGCAGAGTGCGGCCTCCCCAACCCCCAAGTGTGCAGAGTGCGGCCTCCCCAACCCCCAAGTGTGCAGAGTGCGGCCTCCCCAACCCCCAAGTGTGCAGAGTGCGGCCTCCCCAACCCCCAAGTGTGCAGAGTGCGGCCTCCCCAACCCCCAAGTGTGCAGAGTGCGGCCTCCCCAACCCCCAAGTGTGCAGAGTGCGGCCTCCCCAACCCCCAAGTGTGCAGAGTGCGGCCTCCCCAACCCCCAAGTGTGCAGAGTGCGGCCTCCCCAACCCCCAAGTGTGCAGAGTGCGGCCTCCCCAAGTGTGCAGAGTGCGGCCTCCCCAAGTGTGCAGAGTGCGGCCTCCCCAAGTGTGCAGAGTGCGGCCTCCCCAAGTGTGCAGAGTGCGGCCTCCCCAAGTGTGCAGAGTGCGGCCTCCCCAAGTGTGCAGAGTGCGGCCTCCCCAACCCCCAAGTGTGCAGAGTGCGGCCTCCCCAACCCCCAAGTGTGCAGAGTGCGGCCTCCCCCCCTCCCAAGTGTGCAGAGTGCGGCCTCCCCCCCTCCCAAGTGTGCAGAGTGCGGCCTCCCCCCCTCCCAAGTGTGCAGAGTGCGGCCTCCCCCCCTCCCAAGTGTGCAGAGAGCGGCCTTGGGTGGGCAGGGGGGAGGATTTGGTGCTAAACATCTAATTATCCAGCTGTCATCACCATCTTTGGTCTCCAAGGGGAGATGGGATAAGAGCACTTGACTAAAGCAAACTGCGGATTATCCCAGAGCCGCCGGCTGCACTGTGTGTACAAGGGATGAAAGGGAGAACGTCAATGTCACCGAGAGATGAGCGGCCTGAGGGTGGTCTATATGGAGAGCGCCGCTGATCTCTGCTAATAGGAGGCATTCTCAGTGATGTCACCGCTGATCTCTGGTGATGGATAGGAGACATTCTCAGTGATGTCACCTCTGATCTCTAGTGATGGATAGGAGACATTCTCAGTGATGTCACCGCTGATCTCTGGTGATGGATAGGAGACATTCTCAGTGATGTCACCTCTGATCTCTAGTGATGGATAGGAGGCTTTCTCAGTGATGTCACCGCTGATCTCTGGTGATGGATAGGAGACATTCTCAGTGATGTCACCCCTGATCTCTAGTGATGGATAGGAGACATTGTCAGTGATGTCACCGCTGATCTCTATTGATGGATAGGAGACATTCTCAGTGATGTCACCGCTGATCTCTAGTGATGGATAAGAGGCATTCTCAGTGATGTCACCCCTGATCTCTAGTGATGGATAGGAGACATTCTCAGTGATGTCACCGCTGATCTCTATTGATGGATAGGAGGCATTCTCAGTGATGTCACCGCTGATCTCTAGTGATGGATAGGAGACATTCTCAGTGATGTCACCGCTGATCTCTAGTGATGGATAGGAGACATTCTCAGTGATGTCACCTCTGATCTCTAGTGATGGATAGGAGACATTCTCAGTGATGTCACCTCTGATCTCTAGTGATGGATAGGAGGCATTCTCAGTGATGTCACCGCTGATCTCTATTGATGGATAGGAGACATTCTCAGTGATGTCACCGCTGATCTCTATTGATGGATAGGAGACATTCTCAGTGATGTCACCTCTGATCTCTAGTGATGGATAGGAGACATTCTCAGTGATGTCACCGCTGATCTCTAGTGATGGATAGGAGACATTCTCAGTGATGTCACCTCTGATCTCTAGTGATGGATAGGAGACATTCTCAGTGATGTCACCTCTGATCTCTAGTGATGGATAGGAGACATTCTCAGTGATGTCACCCCTGATCTCTAGTGATGGATAGGAGACATTCTCAGTGATGTCACCGCTGATCTCTATTGATGGATAGGAGGCATTCTCAGTGATGTCACCGCTGATCTCTAGTGATGGATAGGAGACATTCTCAGTGATGTCACCGCTGATCTCTAGTGATGGATAGGAGACATTCTCAGTGATGTCACCTCTGATCTCTAGTGATGGATAGGAGACATTCTCAGTGATGTCACCTCTGATCTCTAGTGATGGATAGGAGGCATTCTCAGTGATGTCACCGCTGATCTCTATTGATGGATAGGAGACATTCTCAGTGATGTCACCGCTGATCTCTATTGATGGATAGGAGACATTCTCAGTGATGTCACCTCTGATCTCTAGTGATGGATAGGAGACATTCTCAGTGATGTCACCGCTGATCTCTATTGATGGATAGGAGACATTCTCAGTGATGTCACCTCTGATCTCTAGTGATGGATAGGAGACATTCTCAGTGATGTCACCTCTGATCTCTAGTGATGGATAGGAGGCATTCTCAGTGATGTCACCGCTGATCTCTATTGATGGATAGGAGACATTCTCAGTGATGTCACCTCTGATCTCTAGTGATGGATAGGAGACATTCTCAGTGATGTCACCGCTGATCTCTAGTGATGGATAGGAGGCATTCTCAGTGATGTCACCGCTGATCTCTGGTGATGGATAGGAGGCATTCTCAGTGATGTCACCTCTGATCTCTAGTGATGGATAGGAGACATTCTCAGTGATGTCACCGCTGATCTCTAGTGATGGATAGGAGACATTCTCAGTGATGTCACCGCTGATCTCTAGTGATGGATAGGAGACATTCTCAGTGATGTCACCTCTGATCTCTAGTGATGGATAGGAGACATTCTCAGTGATGTCACCTCTGATCTCTAGTGATGGATAGGAGACATTCTCAGTGATGTCACCTCTGATCTCTAGTGATGGATAGGAGGCATTCTCAGTGATGTCACCGCTGATCTCTAGTGATGGATAGGAGACATTCTCTGTGATGTCACCTCTGATCTCTAGTGATGGATAGGAGGCATTCTCAATGATGTCACCTCTGATCTCTAGTGATGGATAGGAGACATTCTCAGTGATGTCACTGCTGATCTCTAGTGATGGATAGGAGACATTCTCAGTTATGTCACCGCTGATCTCTGGTGATGGATAGGAGACATTCTCAGTGATGTCACTGCTGATCTCTAGTGATGGATAGGAGGCATTCTCAGTGATGTCACTGCTGATCTCTAGTGATGGATAGGAGACATTCTCAGTGATGTCACCGCTGATCTCTAGTGATAGATAGGAGGCATTCTCAATGATGTCACCTCTGATCTCTAGTGATGGATAGGAGACATTCTCAGTGATGTCACCTCTGATCTCTAGTGATGGATAGGAGACATTCTCAGTGATGTCACCGCTGATCTCTAGTGATAGATAGGAGGCAATCTCAGTGATGTCACCGCTGATCTCTAGTGATGGATAGGAGGCATTCTCAATGATGTCACTGCTGATCTCTAGTGATGGATAGGAGGCATTCTCAGTGATGTCACCGCTGATCTCTAGTGATGGATAGGAGACATTCTCAGTGATGTCACCGCTGATCTCTAGTGATGGATAGGAGGCATTCTCAATGATGCCACCACTGATCTCTGGTGATGGATAGGAGGCATTCTCAGTGATGTCACCGCTGATCTCTAGTGATGGATAGGAGACATTCTCAGTGATGTCACCACTGATCTCTGGTGATGGATAGGAGACATTCTCAGTGATGTCACCTCTGATCTCTAGTGATGGATAGGAGACATTCTCAGTGATGTCACCGCTGATCTCTAGTGATAGATAGGAGGCAATCTCAGTGATGTCACTGCTGATCTCTAGTGATGGATAGGAGGCATTCTCAGTGATGTCACTGCTGATCTCTAGTGATGAATAGGAGACATTCTCAGTGATGTCACCGCTGATCTCTAGTGATGGATAGGAGACATTCTCAGTGATGTCACCGCTGATCTCTGGTGATGGATAGGAGACATTCTCAGTGATGTCACCTCTGATCTCTAGTGATGGATAGGAGGCATTCTCAGTGATGTCACCTCTGATCTCTAGTGATGGATAGGAGGCATTCTCAGTGATGTCACTGCTGATCTCTAGTGATGGATAGGAGACATTCTCAGTGATGTCACCGCTGATCTCTGGTGATGGATAGGAGACATTCTCAGTGATGTCACCTCTGATCTCTAGTGATGGATAGGAGACATTCTCAGTGATGTCACCTCTGATCTCTGGTGATGGATAGGAGACATTCTCAGTGATGTCACCTCTGATCTCTAGTGATGGATAGGAGACCTTCTCAGTGATGTCACTGCTGATCTCTAGTGATGGATAGGAGACATTCTCAGTGATGTCACCGCTGATCTCTGGTGATGGATAGGAGACATTCTCAGTGATGTCACCTCTGATCTCTAGTGATGGATAGGAGACATTCTCAGTGATGTCACCTCTGATCTCTGGTGATGGATAGGAGACATTCTCAGTGATGTCACCTCTGATCTCTAGTGATGAATAGGAGACATTCTCAGTGATGTCACCTCTGATCTCTGGTGATGGATAGGAGACATTCTCAGTGATGTCACCTCTGATCTCTAGTGATGGATAGGAGACATTCTCAGTGATGTCACCTCTGATCTCTAGTGATGGATAGGAGACATTCTCAGTGATGTCACCTCTGATCTCTAGTGATGGATAGGAGGCAATCTCAGTGATGTCACTGCTGATCTCTAGTGATGGATAGGAGACATTCTCAGTGATGTCACCGCTGATCTCTGGTGATGGATAGGAGACATTCTCAGTGATGTCACCTCTGATCTCTAGTGATGGATAGGAGACATTCTCAGTGATGTCACCGCTGATCTCTGGTGATGGATAGGAGGCATTCTCAGTGATGTCACCTCTGATCTCTAGTGATGGATAGGAGACATTCTCAGTGATGTCACCTCTGATCTCTAGTGATGGATAGGAGACATTCTCAGTGATGTCACCTCTGATCTCTAGTGATGGATAGGAGACATTCTCAGTGATGTCACCGCTGATCTCTGGTGATGGATAGGAGACATTCTCAGTGATGTCACCTCTGATCTCTAGTGATGGATAGGAGACATTCTCAGTGATGTCACCTCTGATCTCTAGTGATGGATAGGAGACATTCTCAGTGATGTCACCTCTGATCTCTAGTGATGGATAGGAGACATTCTCAGTGATGTCACCCCTGATCTCTAGTGATGGATAGGAGACATTCTCAGTGATGTCACCGCTGATCTCTAGTGATGGATAGGAGACATTCTCAGTGATGTCACCGCTGATCTCTAGTGATGGATAGGAGACATTCTCAGTGATGTCACCGCTGATCTCTAGTGATGGATAGGAGGCATTCTCAGTGATGTCACTGCTGATCTCTAGTGATGGATAGGAGGCATTCTCAGTGATGTCACCGCTGATCTCTAGTGATGGATAGGAGACATTCTCAGTGATGTCACCGCTGATCTCTAGTGATGGATAGGAGGCATTCTCAGTGATGTCACTGCTGATCTCTAGTGATGGATAGGAGGCATTCTCAGTGATGTCACTGCTGATCTCTAGTGATGGATAGGAGGCATTCTCAGTGATGTCACTGCTGATCTCTAGTGATGGATAGGAGACATTCTCAGTGATGTCACCGCTGATCTCTAGTGATAGATAGGAGGCATTCTCAGTGATGTCACCTCTGATCTCTAGTGATGGATAGGAGACATTCTCAGTGATGTCACCTCTGATCTCTAGTGATGGATAGGAGACATTCTCAGTGATGTCACCGCTGATCTCTAGTGATAGATAGGAGGCAATCTCAGTGATGTCACTGCTGATCTCTAGTGATGAATAGGACACATTCTCAGTGATGTCACCGCTGATCTCTAGTGATGGATAGGAGACATTCTCAGTGATGTCACCGCTGATCTCTGGTGATGGATAGGAGACATTCTCAGTGATGTCACCTCTGATCTCTAGTGATGGATAGGAGGCATTCTCAGTGATGTCACCTCTGATCTCTAGTGATGGATAGGAGGCAATCTCAGTGATGTCACTGCTGATCTCTAGTGATGGATAGGAGACATTCTCAGTGATGTCACCGCTGATCTCTGGTGATGGATAGGAGACATTCTCAGTGATGTCACCTCTGATCTCTAGTGATGGATAGGAGACATTCTCAGTGATGTCACCTCTGATCTCTGGTGATGGATAGGAGACATTCTCAGTGATGTCACCGCTGATCTCTAGTGATGGATAGGAGACATTCTCAGTGATGTCACCTCTGATCTCTGGTGATGGATAGGAGACATTCTCAGTGATGTCACCGCTGATCTCTAGTGATGGATAGGAGACATTCTCAGTGATGTCACCTCTGATCTCTAGTGATGGATAGGAGACATTCTCAGTGATGTCACCTCTGATCTCTAGTGATGGATAGGAGGCAATCTCAGTGATGTCACTGCTGATCTCTAGTGATGGATAGGAGACATTCTCAGTGATGTCACCGCTGATCTCTGGTGATGGATAGGAGACATTCTCAGTGATGTCACCTCTGATCTCTAGTGATGGATAGGAGACATTCTCAGTGATGTCACCTCTGATCTCTGGTGATGGATAGGAGACATTCTCAGTGATGTCACCGCTGATCTCTAGTGATGGATAGGAGACATTCTCAGTGATGTCACCTCTGATCTCTAGTGATGGATAGGAGACATTCTCAGTGATGTCACCTCTGATCTCTAGTGATGGATAGGAGACATTCTCAGTGATGTCACCTCTGATCTCTGGTGATGGATAGGAGACATTCTCAGTGATGTCACCGCTGATCTCTAGTGATGGATAGGAGACATTCTCAGTGATGTCACCTCTGATCTCTAGTGATGGATAGGAGACATTCTCAGTGATATCACCTCTGATCTCTAGTGATGGATAGGAGGCAATCTCAGTGATGTCACTGCTGATCTCTAGTGATGGATAGGAGACATTCTCAGTGATGTCACCGCTGATCTCTGGTGATGGATAGGAGACATTCTCAGTGATGTCACCTCTGATCTCTAGTGATGGATAGGAGACATTCTCAGTGATGTCACCGCTGATCTCTGGTGATGGATAGGAGGCATTCTCAGTGATGTCACCTCTGATCTCTAGTGATGGATAGGAGACATTCTCAGTGATGTCACCGCTGATCTCTGGTGATGGATAGGAGGCATTCTCAGTGATGTCACCTCTGATCTCTAGTGATGGATAGGAGACATTCTCAGTGATGTCACCTCTGATCTCTAGTGATGGATAGGAGACATTCTCAGTGATGTCACCCCTGATCTCTAGTGATGGATAGGAGACATTCTCAGTGATGTCACCGCTGATCTCTAGTGATGGATAGGAGACATTCTCAGTGATGTCACCGCTGATCTCTAGTGATGGATAGGAGACATTCTCAGTGATGTCACCGCTGATCTCTAGTGATGGATAGGAGGCATTCTCAGTGATGTCACTGCTGATCTCTAGTGATGGATAGGAGGCATTCTCAGTGATGTCACCGCTGATCTCTAGTGATGGATAGGAGACATTCTCAGTGATGTCACCGCTGATCTCTAGTGATGGATAGGAGACATTCTCAGTGATGTCACCGCTGATCTCTAGTGATGGATAGGAGGCATTCTCAGTGATGTCACCGCTGATCTCTAGTGATGGATAGGAGATATTCTCAGTGATGTCACCGCTGATCTCTGGTGATGGATAGGAGGCATTCTCAGTGATGTCACCGCTGATCTCTAGTGATGGATAGGAGACATTCTCAGTGATGTCACCTCTGATCTCTAGTGATGGATAGGAGGCATTCTCAGTGATGTCACCGCTGATCTCTAGTGATGGATAGGAGATATTCTCAGTGATGTCACCGCTGATCTCTGGTGATGGATAGGAGGCATTCTCAGTGATGTCACCGCTGATCTCTAGTGATGGATAGGAGACATTCTCAGTGATGTCACCGCTGATCTCTAGTGATGGATAGGAGGCATTCTCAGTGATGTCACCGCTGATCTCTAGTGATGGATAGGAGGCATTCTCAGTGATGTCACCGCTGATCTCTAGTGATGAATAGGAGACATTCTTATTGATGTCACCGCTGATATCTAGTGATGGATAGGAGACATTCTCAGTGATGTCACCGCTGATCTCTAGTGATGGATAGGAGACATTCTCAGTGATGTCACCTCTGATCTCTGGTGATGGATAGGAGACATTCTTATTGATGTCACCGCTGATATCTAGTGATGGATAGGAGACATTCTCAGTGATGTCACCGCTGATCTCTAGTGATGGATAGGAGACATTCTCAGTGATGTCACCGCTGATCTCTAGTGATGGATAGGAGACATTCTCAGTGATGTCACTGCTGATCTCTAGTGATGGATAGGAGACATTCTCAGTGATGTCACTGCTGATCTCTAGTGATGGATAGGAGACATTCTCAGTGATGTCACCTCTGATCTCTAGTGATGGATAGGAGGCATTCTCAGTGATGTCACCTCTGATCTCTAGTGATGGATAGGAGGCATTCTCAGTGATGTCACTGCTGATCTCTAGTGATGGATAGGAGACATTCTCAGTGATGTCACTGCTGATCTCTAGTGATGGATAGGAGACATTCTCAGTGATGTCACCTCTGATCTCTAGTGATGGATAGGAGGCATTCTCAGTGATGTCACTGCTGATCTCTAGTGATGGATAGGAGACATTCTCAGTGATGTCACTGCTGATCTCTAGTGATGGATAGGAGACATTCTCAGTGATGTCACCTCTGATCTCTAGTGATGGATAGGAGACATTCTCAGTGATGTCACCTCTGATCTCTAGTGATGGATAGGAGGCATTCTCAGTGATGTCACTGCTGATCTCTAGTGATGGATAGGAGACATTCTCAGTGATGTCACCGCTGATCTCTAGTGATGGATAGGAGGCATTCTCAGTGATGTCACCGCTGATCTCTAGTGATGGATAGGAGGCATTCTCAGTGATGTCACCGCTGATCTCTAGTGATGGATAGGAGGCATTCTCAGTGATGTCACCGCTGATCTCTAGTGATGGATAGGAGGCATTCTCAGTGATGTCACCGCTGATCTCTAGTGATGAATAGGAGACATTCTTATTGATGTCACCGCTGATATCTAGTGATGGATAGGAGGCATTCTCAGTGATGTCACCGCTGATCTCTAGTGATGGATAGGAGACATTCTCAGTGATGTCACCTCTGATCTCTGGTGATGGATAGGAGACATTCTTATTGATGTCACCGCTGATCTCTAGTGATGAATAGGAGACATTCTTATTGATGTCACCGCTGATATCTAGTGATGGATAGGAGACATTCTCAGTGATGTCACCGCTGATCTCTAGTGATGGATAGGAGACATTCTCAGTGATGTCACCTCTGATCTCTGGTGATGGATAGGAGACATTCTTATTGATGTCACCGCTGATATCTAGTGATGGATAGGAGACATTCTCAGTGATGTCACCGCTGATCTCTAGTGATGGATAGGAGACATTCTTATTGATGTCACCGCTGATCTCTAGTGATGAATAGGAGACATTCTTATTGATGTCACTGCTGATCTCTAGTGATGGATAGGAGACATTCTCAGTGATGTCACTGCTGATCTCTAGTGATGGATAGGAGACATTCTCAGTGATGTCACTGCTGATCTCTAGTGATGGATAGGAGACATTCTCAGTGATGTCACTGCTGATCTCTAGTGATGGATAGGAGACATTCTCAGTGATGTCACCTCTGATCTCTAGTGATGGATAGGAGGCATTCTCAGTGATGTCACTGCTGATCTCTAGTGATGGATAGGAGACATTCTCAGTGATGTCACCGCTGATCTCTAGTGATGGATAGGAGGCATTCTCAGTGATGTCACCGCTGATCTCTAGTGATGGATAGGAGGCATTCTCAGTGATGTCACCGCTGATCTCTAGTGATGAATAGGAGACATTCTTATTGATGTCACCGCTGATATCTAGTGATGGATAGGAGACATTCTCAGTTATGTCACCTCTGATCTCTGGTGATGGATAGGAGACATTCTTATTGATGTCACCGCTGATATCTAGTGATGGATAGGAGACATTCTCAGTGATGTCACCGCTGATCTCTAGTGATGGATAGGAGGCATTCTCAGTGATGTCACCGCTGATATCTAGTGATGGATAGGAGACATTCTCAGTGATGTCACCGCTGATCTCTAGTGATGGATAGGAGGCATTCTCAGTGATGTCACCTCTGATCTCTAGTGATGGATAGGAGGCATTCTCAGTGATGTCACCTCTGATCTCTAGTGATGGATAGGAGACATTCTCAGTGATGTCACCGCTGATCTCTAGTGATGGATAGGAGGCATTCTCAGTGATGTCACCGCTGATCTCTAGTGATGGATAGGAGGCATTCTCAGTGATGTCACCTCTGATCTCTGGTGATGGATAGGAGGCATTCTCAGTGATGTCACCGCTGATCTCTGGTGATGGATAGGAGGCATTCTCAGTGATGTCACCGCTGATCTCTAGTGATGGATAGGAGACATTCTCAGTGATGTCACCGCTGATCTCTAGTGATGGATAGGAGACATTCTCAGTGATGTCACCTCTGATCTCTGGTGATGGATAGGAGGCATTCTCAGTGATGTCACCGCTGATCTCTAGTGATGGATAGGAGACATTCTCAGTGATGTCACCGCTGATCTCTAGTGATGGATAGGAGACATTCTCAGTGATGTCACCGCTGATCTCTAGTGATGGATAGGAGACATTCTTATTGATGTCACCTCTGATCTCTAGTGATGGATAGGAGACATTCTTATTGATGTCACCGCTGATCTCTAGTGATGGATAGGAGACATTCTCAGTGATGTCACCTCTGATCTCTAGTGATGGATAGGAGACATTCTTATTGATGTCACCGCTGATCTCTAGTGATGGATAGGAGGCATTCTCAGTGATGTCACCGCTGATCTCTAGTGATGGATAGGAGACATTCTCAGTGATGTCACCGCTGATCTCTAGTGATGGATAGGAGGCATTCTCAGTGATGTCACCTCTGATCTCTAGTGATGAATAAGAGACATTCTTATTGATGTCACCGCTGATATCTAGTGATGGATAGGAGACATTCTCAGTGATGTCACCGCTGATCTCTAGTGATGGATAGGAGGCATTCTCAGTGATGTCACCTCTGATCTCTAGTGATGGATAGGAGGCATTCTCAGTGATGTCACCTCTGATCTCTAGTGATGGATAGGAGGCATTCTCAGTGATGTCACCTCTGATCTCTAGTGATGGATAGGAGGCATTCTCAGTGATGTCACCTCTGATCTCTGGTGATGGATAGGAGGCATTCTCAGTCGTGTCACCTCTGATCTCTAGTGATGGATAGGAGACATTCTCAGTGATGTCACCTCTGATATCTAGTGATGGATAGGAGACATTCTCAGTGATGTCACCGCTGATATCTAGTGATGGATAGGAGGCATTCTCAGTGATGCCACCACTGATCTCTGGTGATGGATAGGAGGCATTCTCAGTGATGTCACCGCTGATCTCTAGTGATGGATAGGAGGCATTCTCAGTGATGTCACCGCTGATCTCTGGAGATGGATAGGAGACATTCTCAGTGATGTCACCGCTGATATCTAGTGATGGATAGGAGACATTCTCAGTGATGTCACCTCTGATCTCTAGTGATGGATAGGAGACATTCTCAGTGATGTCACCTCTGATCTCTGGTGATGGATAGGAGACATTCTCAGTGATGTCACCTCTGATCTCTGGTGATGGATAGGAGACATTCTCAGTGATGTCACCGCTGATCTCTAGTGATGGATAGGAGACATTCTCAGTGATGTCACCGCTGATCTCTAGTGATGGATAGGAGGCATTCTCAGTGATGTCACCGCTGATCTCTAGTGATGGATAGGAGGCATTCTCAGTGATGTCACCTCTGATCTCTGGTGATGGATAGGAGGCATTCTCAGTGATGTCACCGCTGATCTCTGGTGATGGATAGGAGGCATTCTCAGTGATGTCACCGCTGATCTCTAGTGATGGATAGGAGACATTCTCAGTGATGTCACCGCTGATCTCTAGTGATGGATAGGAGACATTCTCAGTGATGTCACCTCTGATCTCTGGTGATGGATAGGAGGCATTCTCAGTGATGTCACCGCTGATCTCTAGTGATGGATAGGAGACATTCTCAGTGATGTCACCTCTGATCTCTGGTGATGGATAGGAGACATTCTCAGTGATGTCACCTCTGATCTCTGGTGATGGATAGGAGACATTCTCAGTGATGTCACCTCTGATCTCTAGTGATGGATAGGAGGCATTCTCAGTGATGTCACCTCTGATCTCTAGTGATGGATAGGAGACATTCTCAGTGAAGTCACCGCTGATCTCTAGTGATGGATAGGAGACATTCTCAGTGATGTCACCTCTGATCTCTGGTGATGGATAGGAGACATTCTCAGTGATGTCACCTCTGATCTCTGGTGATGGATAGGAGACATTCTCAGCGATGTCACCTCTGATCTCTAGTGATGGATAGGAGGCATTCTCAGCGATGTCACCTCTGATATCTAGTGATGGATAGGAGACATTCTCAGTGATGTCACCGCTGATATCTAGTGATGGATAGGAGACATTCTCAGTGATGTCACCTCTGATCTCTAGTGATGGATTGGAGACATTCTCAGTGATGTCACCTCTGATCTCTGGTGATGGATAGGAGACATTCTCAGTGATGTCACCTCTGATCTCTGGTGATGGATAGGAGACATTCTCAGTGATGTCACCGCTGATCTCTAGTGATGGATAGGAGACATTCTCAGTGATGTCACCTCTGATCTCTGGTGATGGATAGGAGACATTCTCAGTGATGTCACCTCTGATCTCTGGTGATGGATAGGAGACATTCTCAGTGATGTCACCTCTGATCTCTAGTGATGGATAGGAGGCATTCTCAGCGATGTCACCTCTGATCTCTAGTGATGGATAGGAGGCATTCTCAGTGATGTCACCTCTGATCTCTGGTGATGGATAGGAGACATTCTCAGTGATGTCACCTCTGATCTCTAGTGATGGATAGGAGACATTCTCAGTGATGTCACCTCTGATCTCTGGTGATGGATAGGAGGCATTCTCAGTGGTGTCACCTCTGATCTCTGGTGATAGATAGGAGGCATTCTCAGTGATGTCACCGCTGATCTCTGGTGATAGATAGGAGGCATTCTTATTGATGTCACCGCTGATATCTAGTGATGAGTGTGAACCTCTGCTTTTTGCTCTTTGATTTCCTCTGGTTCTTTTCCTCTTCACATACTGTTACGACTCTGCATCGGTGCTGATGTGCGGAGATTCCTGATGGCAACATCACACAGAGTCGGAGATTGGCTAAATCCACAGCGGCTGGATCTCCACTTGGGCTCCGCCTTGTGCTCCATGTTTGCTCTGAGCACAGTGTGAAGCTGAGATGAGCAAACATTTGAAGAGATCCACTAATCCCACAGAGAACAGAAAAGGATTGTCCACTTACAACAAACTCTTGTAAATTGCCCTCTAAGGACTTGTTCACACAATGGGAGGGAGACGGAGGAACAAATCCACCTGCAACATGTGTGTTGTTCCACCCACTGTGAAGGGAATGGGCATGGCCGCTTACACTGGTGTGGGAGAACGGATTAAATGGGGGTAAATTGTCCAAGTATTAATGCCATGCCTCAGAAGCAATGCAGGCTGGCAGTAGATCGGCGCCACCCAGTGGTCCGAACGTGGGACTTTGGGAACGGTCCAGTAGTCTTTCAGAGTAAAGAGTTTATGGTTTTAAATGCTGAATTTCAGGTGAGCATGGGGCTGAGGTTCGGGTGTCCATTGGGCTCTTGGAGCCAAGATGCAGGCATCCATTGACTATTAGAACTGAGGTGCATCGGACTTGAGGTGACGGCATCCGTGGAGCTCTTGTGGCCGAGCTACTGAGTCCGTGGATCTCTTGGGGCCAAGGTACTGTGTCCATGGAGTTCCTGGAGCCGAGGTGTGGGCGTCCGTGGGTCTCTTGGGGCCAAGGTACTGTGTCCATGGAGCTCCTGGAACAGAGGTGTGGTCATTTGTGGAGCTCTTGGAGTTGAGTTGTGAGTGTCTGTGGGTCTCTTGGGACCAAGGTACTGCGACCATGGAGCTCCTGGAGCGGAGGTGCGGGCGTCCATGGGGCTTTTGAAGCCGAGGTATGGGCGTCCATGGGGCTCTAGTTGCCGAGGTGCGTGCATCCGTGGGGCTCTTGGAGCCGAGGTATGGGCGTCTGTGGTTCTCCTGGGGCCAAGATACTTCGACCATGGAACTCCTGGAGCCGAGGTGCAGGCGTCCGTGGGGCTCTTGGAGCCGAGGAGCAGGCGTCCGTGGGGCTTTTGGAGCCGAGGCACGGGCTTCCGTGGGGTTCTCGAGTCCAGAAAAAGTATTTGTGTTGCTGGTTCTAGGTTCTGCAGTGCAGGTACTCGTGGGTCAATTTCAGCTCTGTAGTTCAGGTGTTCATGTTGAGATTCAGACGTTCACTGTGCCAGATTCTTTGCTCCATGTATTCGTGGCTATAGGAACTCGGGGTTTAGGTGTTCTTGGCTCTAGGATGTAAAGTTCAAGTGTCCTTGGTTGGCTCTAGGATGTAAAGTTCAAGTGTCCTTGGTTCTGGACGCTGCAGTTCAGGTGTCTAAAAAGACGTTCTGTACTGTACTGATGGCAGTGGAAGGCTGAAATGACACTCGGCGTTTTTTTCTTTGCATTATGGATTTCAAAAATCCTCCTGAAAACGGGTTAAAAAAAACCCACTGACAAATAAAACTCTGGAGGGAAAAAAATAAAAAAGCGCTTAAAATATGACCAAAGAAAAGTTTTCAAAATCCCAGGGAAAATGAGTGATTCCTGAATTGTCTTCTGCATAAAAAACGGATGTTAGAATTCATATGTTTATGGTTTTAGATTTTCTGCTGAGGTGTGCGCAGTTTGAGGATGCGGTTGAGGTGTCCGCTCTTCCGGTCGCTGCGGTTGAGGTGTTTGAGCTTCGGGACACTTCAGGTCGCTGGGGCTGATATTTCTACTTTTTGGGTCTCTGTGCTTGATATGTCTGCTATTTGGGTTTCTGCAGTTGAGGTGTTCACGCTTCAGGTCGCTGGGGCTGATAGTTCTACTTTTTGGATCTCTGCATTTCATGTGTCTGCTATTTGGGTCGCTGCAGTTGAGGCGTTCACGCTTCGGGACACTGCAGTTGATGTGCCAGTGCTTCAGAACTCTGCGGTTGATGTGGCCATCTCGGTTTTTCGGGTCTCTGCGCTTGATGTGTCTGCTCTTTGGGTCTCTGCGGTTGAGGTGTCTGGGCTTTAGGACGCTGTGGTTAAGGCGTCTGTGCTTCAGGATGCTGCGGTTGATATGTCGGCTCTTTGGGTCACTGCGGTTGAGGTGTCTGTGCTTCGGGTCACTGCGGTTGAGGTGTCTGCGCTTCAGGTCTCTGCGGCTGAGGTTTCCAACGCTGCGGTTCAGGTGTCCACGCATTGAGACAGCGGTTTATGTGTCCGCACTTCAGGGCGCTGCCGTTGATGTGTCCGCTCTCCAATGTCACTGCGCTTGAGGTGTCAGCGCTGCAGTTGAGGTGTTTGCACTTTAGAATGCTGCCATTGAGGTGTCCGTGGACCGCCCTCCCAGGGCTGTGGGGTACTCGGTACCGGGCCGGTATCAGCGGGATGTGTCACAGCAGCCGGGACCTGGTCCATGGCCCTGGGCACCCAAGTAATGGGGGGAATGTAAGGATTGGAATGAATAGTTTGTGACGCCACCTGTGGTGTTCAGCAAGTGATATGTTAGGCCGACGCTGCATGCAGATCCTCTGGGGCTGGTGGTGTGTTGCAGCCAAGATGGTGAAGCTCCCCACAGGTGGAGCTGTAGCCCCAGGGCAGTGTAGATGTGGGGGAAGAGGAGAGGCACAAGCGGTGTAGAAGCTGGTACCCAGATGTAGCAGAGCTGGATGCGTTGGCGCAAGAATGAATGGAGGACACCAGGGCTTGCAGTTTCAAAGCTTTACTCGCAGTCTGTAGTACACACAGGTGCCCGCCTCCGTGCCGTGTCCTCCGGGTCAAGGGCTCAGTCAACCTCCAGGAAAGATGGAATGCTCCCTTCCAACGCTCCGCCAACATGTGCCTTTCTGAACGTCTCCTCTTATAGCGCCTTTAAGTGTGAAGTACTCCCAGTACTGAGTTACACTGAAGTGCCTCCTGACAGATGTTCCAAGAACTCTACTTGTACGACAGACAGCTGTAGCCTGCTTCGGAGACTCCCTACTCCTGAGTCCCGGCTCACTATCCAAGTTGCTGTTGTGCCCCCAAGTCTTAGATGGGAGTAGTACATTTACAGCCCACTACTCCACCGGTGTCTGCTGCAGAACCATTAGTGTCCATACAACCTCGGGGACCGGGCCCCGGCCTTGCGCTTAGAACTTCTAGGCAGGGTTCTTCCTCTAACCCACGTCCTCTTTGTTCCCTTTTACTCCTTCGTTCCGTTCTAATCTCTCTCTGATGGAAGATCAGGTTTCAGTTCAATGTCTTTCTCCTTCTTCCCTTTCCCGTGCCAGCAGACCCAGGTCACTGAGGTCTGCTGCAGCACCTCCTTCCTCCATCCCTCTCTCAGGGATCTTCTTTCCTCACTCCTCTCTGAGTGGCTTCCTCTCCTAGACTGACCGATATTTCTAAACCTTCCCGCTCTTTTATGCATTCTCAACTCCACCCGCCTCCCAGCACGTTTCGTGTTCCAAGCAGGGAGCCACCAAAGGTGCTCTGCTACTCTCTAAGCAAGGAGCCGCAATGTGGCTTTGCTGAACTACTCTGTTGTGTGGTGTGCGAGTGTTGGAGCGTGGTCAGGAGCCTCCAACTTACCTGGATGGTGGGGCACCACACCTCAGGAGGAGGTGCAGTACCTCTGTGGCGGCTGAGCCTCAGGGGCGCCACATCCGCAGTTGGGGACGCTGCCGTTGATGTGTCCGTCCTCCGGGTCACTGCAGTTGAGGTGTCAGCACTGCGGTTGATGTATCCATGCTTCAAAGCACTGCGGTTGAGGTGTCTGTGCCTCAGATCACTGCGGTTGAGGTGTCTGTGCCTCAGATCACTGCGGTTGAGGTGTCTGTGCTTCAGGTCTCTGCGGTTGAGGTGTCTGCGCTTCAGGTCTCTGCGATTGAGGTGTCCGTGCTTCAGATCTCTGCGGTTGAGGTGTCCGCGTTTCAGGTCTCTGCGGTTGAGGTGTTCGCGCTTCAGGTCTCTGCAGTTGAGGTGTCCGCCCTTCAGGTCTCTGTGGTTGATGGGTCTGCGCTTCAGAACACTGCGGTTGAGGTTGTCTGTGCCTCAGATCTCTGCGGTTAAGGTGTCCAACGCTGCGGTTGATGTGTCTGCGCTTTGGAATGCTGCCGTTGAGGTGTCCACGCTTCTGGATGCTGCGCTTGAGGCGTCTGTGCTTTAGGATGCTGCGGTTGACGTATTTACACAGTAACATAGTTATTAAGGTTGAAGGGAGACTTTAAGTCCATCTAGTTCAACCCATATCCTATCCTAACTTGCCCTAACATGTTGATCCAGAGGAAGGCAGAAAAAAACCCATGTGGCAAACGGTAAGCTTCACATTGGGGAAAAAAATTCCTTCCCGACTCCACATACGGCAATCAGACTAGCTCCCTGGATCAACGCAATATCAAGGAAACTAGTGTATATACCATGTAATATTATACTTTTCAAGAAAGGCATCCAGTCCCTTCTTAAATTTTAGTAGGGAATCACTCATTACAACATCATATGGCAGAGAGTTCCATAGTCTCACTGCTCTTACAGTAAAGAATCCACGTCTGTGAGTATGCTTAAACCTTCTTTCCTCCAGACGTAGAGGATGCCCCCTTGTCCCTGTCACAGATCTAAGAGTAAAAAGATCATTAGAAAGGTCTTGGTATTGTCCCCGCATATATTTATACATTGTAATAAGATCACCCCTAAGCCTTCGATTTTCCAAACTAAATAACCCCAATTGTAATAACCTGTCTTGGTATTGCAGACCCCCCAGTTCCCTAATAACCTTGGTCGCTCTTCTCTGCACCCGCTCCAGTTCAGCTATGTCTTATACACCGGACACCAGAACTGTACACAGTATTCTAAGTGTGGTCGCACTAGTGACTTATATAGAGGTAAAATTATGTTCTCCTCATGAGCATCTATGCCTCTTTTAATGCCTCCCATTATTTTATTTGCCTTTGCAGCAGCTGCCTGACACTGGCCGCTGAATGTGAGTTTGTCGTCCACCCATACACCCAGGTCTCTTTCAGTGACAGTTTTGCCCAGTGTTTTACAATTAAGCACATAATTATACAACTTGTTCGTTCTACCCAAGTGCATGACCTTACATTTATCCCCATTAAAGCTCATTTGCCATTTATCAGCCCAAACTTCTAGTTTACATAAATCCTCCTGTAATATAAAATTGTCCTCCTCTGTATTGATTACCCTGCGGAATTTAGTGTCATCTGCAAATATTGAAATTTTACACTCTATGCCCCCTACAAGGTCATTAATAAATATGTTAAAAAGAAGTGGGCCCAATACTGACCCCTGTGGTACCCGACTGCTAACCGTGACCCAGTCCGAGTGTGCTCAATTAATAACCACCCTTTGTTTCCTATCCCTGAGCCAGCTCTTAACCCACTTACACATATTTTCCCCTATCCCCATTGTTCTCATTTTATGTATCAACCTTTTGTGTGGCACCGTGGTTGTGTTTCTAGACTTTGAAACTTGAGGTTACAAATGCTATAAGTGAGATTTTCCCGCTGCTCGGTTGATGCGCTCTTGCAAGGGCCTTCATGGTCCTCTTCCACCATTACCACCCTGTTATCTGAATCTGTGATCTAAGAAGCGCATGAGGAGAGGAACATGGCAGCAAACACCTCGTCCCCCAAGCACCTCACCCCTCCGCTCACTCGGGGCCGATCAAGAAGGAGGAGCAGAAATGTTGATTTTGGGCCTTTCTAATAGATGAAGTGCCCGGGACACTCCATTAACCTTCAAGGACTCTGAGCCATGGGTGCGGGGACTTGTCGCCATTGCATGCATGGCAGGATTTTTTGGCCCAGGCCACGTCTTCGAGGCGGGTGGTCAGACGTGGCTCTGGTCTCGAGCAGCTGTTTTTTCTATTTCGTGATGACCTTTTTCCATGCCAGGCCTTTGTCCCTCGGCTATGGCAGCTTTTCTATGGGCAGCTGGCACCTCTGCTCGCTTTTTGCTTTTTAACTTTCAGATTTTTTTTTTTTCTTCTTCAATTTAGTCTCTTATTTTTTTGCCCCCTCCTCAAGGCTCCCAAACCGCAGCAAAGTCTTTTCTGTGAGACCCCCGATCCTCTCCAGATTGGGACCCTTAAGCAACCTTGGTCTTTTGTGCCCCTTTTCAATAAAAGGAGAAAAAAAAAATGAAAGGAGAATGAAGGAGGGGGGATGTAGAAATAAAGGAAACCGACCCACGGGGCAATAGTCTCTTGAGCCAGCTTGCTGCATGACAATGAATACGGACTCTATTAAGCCTCGTTCTGCCTGTTAGTGTTTCTAGGGGCAACGCAGCCCCCATATGGAAAGCATGCAGTATATTAGAGGGTCTCATTGTGGGGCCGATGCATGACTGGCAGTTGTAGTCCCTCCTCACACTTGACACTGCCTGTGTTTATCTAATGCGTGGAGGGGGGCTGTTATCTGGGGTATTGTGCTACGCTATGAGAGGGGCAGAAGGAGGGGGCACCCCGAAAATACATGAATATTCAAGCTGCGTCGTCAATGATCGGAGGGGGGGAGCAGATGGAATTCATGTTGAGAGGCAAAAAAAACACCCCCCACTATTAAACCAGTGACCCCCCCCCTCTAAAAAACTTCACCCAACCCAGTTCTGTGGCATTGGGAGAGTGTGGGATCTGCACTTATCCAATTAGCGGCTTGTCAAGTGGAGATGATCCTGAGCGTAGGGACAGAAGCAAAAGGGAATTGGGGGAAAAAAATGGAAAAAGTAAAAAAAAGTCCTCTTCCGTCTTCATCGTGTTCTTCTTCCCACACCGGACCTTTTTCCACTTTTTTTTAATTTGGCCTTGAATGAGATTGAGCTAAAATAATTGTAGGGTTTAAGAAGTGAAGTCTGAGAAATTCCTCTTGTTCCAAGTGTCAGGGGGAGAGCACCAGGATAGAGCGTCAGAGCACCAGGATAGAGTGTCAGAGCGAAGGGGAGAGCATCAGGATAGAGCGTCAGAGCGAAGGGGAGAGCATCAGGGGGAGAGTGTCGGGGGGGGGGAGATCAGCAAGTGAAAGAGCACCAGGAGAGCGTCAGGGGGAGAGCGTCAGGGCGAGAGCACCAGGATAGAGCATCAGAGCGAAGGTGAAAGCACCAGGATAGAGTGTCAGAGCGAAGGATAGAGCGTCAGAGCGAAGGGGAGAGCATCAGGATAGAGCGTCAGAGCGAAGGGGAGAGCATCAGGAAAGAGCGTCAGAGCGAAGGGGAGAGCATCAGGATAGAGCGTCAGAGCGAAGGGGAGAGCATCAGGGGGAGAGTGTCGGGCGGGGGGGGGGAGATCAGCAAGTGAAAGAGCACCAGGAGAGCGTCAGGGGGAGAGCGTCAGGGGGAGAGCACCAGGATAGAGCGTCAGAGCGAAGGGGAGAGCACCAGGATAGAGTGTCAGAGCGAAGGGGAGAGCATCAGGATAGAGCATCAGAGCACCAGGATAGAGCGTCAGAGCGAAGGGGAGAGCATCAGGATAGAGCGTCAGAGCGAAGGGGAGAGCATCAGGATAGAGCTTCAGAGCGAAGGGGAGAGCATCAGGATAGAGCGTCAGAGCGAAGGGGAGAGCATCAGGATAGAGTGTCAGAGCGAAGGGGAGAGCATCAGGGGGAGAGTGTCGGGGGGGGGGAGATCAGCAAGTGAAAGAGCACCAGGAGAGCGTCAGGGGGAGAGTGTCAGGGGAATGAGCACCAGGATAGAGCATCAGAGCAAAGGTTAGAGCATCAGAGCGAAGGAGAGAGCATAAGGATAGAGCGTCAGAGCGAAAGGGAGAGCATCAGGATAGAGCGTCAGAGCGAAGGGGAGAGCATCAGGATAGAGCGTCAGAGCGAAGGGGAGAGCATCAGGATAGAGTGTCAGAGCGAAGGGGAGAGCATCAGGGGGAGAGTGTCAGGGGGGGGGGGGAGATCAGCAAGTGAAAGAGCACCAGGAGAGCGTCAGGGGGAGAGTGTCAGGGGAATGAGCACCAGGATAGAGCATCAGAGCAAAGGTTAGAGCATCAGGATAGAGCATCAGAGCGAAGGGGAGAGCATCAGGATAGAGCGTCAGAGTGAAGGGGAGAGCATCAGGAAAAAGCATCAGAGCGAAGGGGAGAGCATCAGGATAGAGCGTCAGAGCGAAGGGGAGAGCATCAGGGGGAGAGTGTCGGGGCGGGGAGATCGGCAAGTGAAAGAGCACCAGGAGAGCGTCAGGGGGAAGAGCACCAGGGTAAAGCATCAGAGCGAAGGGGAGAGCATCAGGGGGAGAGCGTAGGAGGAGAGATCGGCAAGAGAATGAGCACCAGGAGAGCATCGGGGCAGAGCGCCAGGGGAAGAGCACCAGGGTAGAGCGTCAGAGCGAAGGGGAGAGGATCAGGGGGTAGAGTGTTGGGGGCAGGGTGATCACCAGGTGAAAGGGAACGGGGAGAGCGTTGGGAGGGGGGGAGATCGCCAGGTGAAAGAGCACCAGAAGAGTGTCAGGGGGGAGAGCACCAAGGTAGAGCATCAGAGAGGGCGTGTGTGCACCAGAGGAGAGTGTCGGGGTAGAGCATCAGGAGATAGCGCCAAGGGGCTAAAGCCAGGGGAGAGCATCATGGGGAAGTGCGCCAGGGGAAAGAGCACCAAGAGTGTGTCAGGGTGGGGGAGAGCACCAGAGTTGATAGTCTGGGGGGGGATGAAGCACCAGAAGAGAGCATCAGAGGGGAGAGTGTCAGGAGATAGGGGCTAGAGCCAGGGGGAGAGTGTTGGGGGGGGGGGAGATCGCTGTGGGAAAGAGCACCAGGGTAGAGTGTCGGGGAGATATTAATGGAGAGCGCCAGGGGAGCAGGGAGAGAGCACCAGAGGAGAACATCAGGGAGGAGAGTGTCAGGAGAGAAAGCCAAGGGACTAAGGCCAGGCGGAAAGCGTCAGGGAGGAGAGCGCCAGGTCCTCTTGGAAAGGACCTGAAACGTTTGGACCTCTCTGGTAGGAATGTGTTTACTTGCTGTCAGTTTTCTTCCAGATTCATACATTTTCTTTTTTCCTTCGTTTTGGAACCATCATGTATCCTCCGACGCGCCTGTCTCTCCGGCTGCATTGATGGTGGTCCGTGCATTCTTGATTGCTGTGGCACGTTAGAGAAGATATCCTTACAGGTCGCCTTCTGGTGCGTCTTCTGCCAGGATAGAGTTGGCAGATCTTTGTCCATCCGATCACCTTATTTAATACCGTCCCGTCCTTTTTCTCGGATTCTGCTTCTTTCCGCTCTTCATATTCTCTTACCTTCCTTGGTCCCTTTTGCTCTACTATTTTAGGGGACCCTGTTTCCCCGCTGCCCGTGGTGGCTTGGTTGCCCTGTGGCCTCTCTCGTTGAGAGTTTTATGACTTTGGGAGAGTGCAGCCCCATCATTAGGAGGATATATTGCATTCCAGAAGATGTTTTGTGTGTCCAGGGTTGGACTTGGCCCCTCCACTCAAACATGGGGATGTAATCCCACTGATAGGAAACAGAACTGTACAGATCATGAGTTTTTCTCTTTGGTGGTCAACTGCAAAGTTCCCAGAAACTTTCTATGTGACGCCATGTTATTAACTGAATATGGACGCCCAAGTCATGATTAAAGCTAGACTCTTAAAGGGGCAATAATGGGTGTTGTCCATTGTCCAGAGCTGTCTAGAAAACCAAGGATGGAATTAAAAATGGTCACGTGTAGAAGAAGGTCCCTTTTTTTGGCTAATATTGGTTTATCAATAGGAACAAGACCCCCAGCCGTAGTCACCTGTCTTTAGAGCATGTTTGTCCTTGGATGGTCCCATGGCGGCTCCTTGTGTTCCAGGGCAGCCATCTTTGTAGATGAAGTCTTCATTTAGCTTCATTCTACTCAAGCCTCCGCTAATTTGGCCGATCCGCGGTTCCCGATTATGGTGGCTCAACACCCCTATAAAAGTAAAAAATGTAAAAAAAAAATCCATTTTGGTGGCAAAGGAGTTACTGGGAGTTTGGGTGGCGCAGCGTCCGCAATAATATTTCTCCATCGCTTGTTTAGGCTGAACTGCCAAGTATAAGAAGGGAAAATCAAGAAAAATGAAATAATAAAAGACGTCTCACAAGACGCGGACTTGTAAGGCCAAGTTTCCACGCAGTCATACACGTCCAACCTCCCACTAGCAAACCCCGTACTCCTGTGAGTGCCAGAAATAGCCGGGCTGAGATAAAGCAGACCCCAATGATGAGGATCTGGCCTGCAGTTTGGGGATCCGAGCCAGGAATCTCTCTGGCAGGTATTAATAGAGGGGAGAGGTGGAGGGGGGCTGTGAATTGCGTCCACAAGTTTATTTATATGAAACTATCATCATCTGAGGTGTGGAAAGTACTCGGATGGAACTGAAAGAAAATTCTAAGATTTCGTCGTTAATTTTCGACTCTTGCAGGCTTTAGGGTTAATGAATTCTATGGGACGCTTTAGAATCTCTGATTTTCATGAGATTCTTCGCTCTCTTTCTTGTGATGGATTCTGCACTTTTTGGGAGAATCTTCCTTCAAATCTTATGGAAATACCCAGTTTCGGGTACATTTCCCAGTTGCAGTACCACTTTCTGCCACTGTCATTTTAAATAGAAATTAATGTAACAGCGCCCCCACCTGTAATCCAGTTGAGCATTCCAGAGAGAAGGATCAGATGATCCCTACATTTGCATTAAGGCAGTAGAAACACTAAAGCACTACAAGTCCCAGCAATACGTCTTCTGACACTGCTGATGCCTATTGTGAGCCTTGTTTGCAGGGAAGGTGGTAATAATAAGATTCAGTGGTCTTGATCGGGAACCACGACTGATTTTCTGAGCCGGGATGGTTGACCACTGTATATTTTCTCAGCAAATATAGACTTTCAGGACACATTGACTGTTATTTTATGCAGCGAATTGTGGATCTTAGAGTGGAAGTATATACATGATGTTTCGGTTTCATGTGTTGGCGTGGCTTTATGACAAACTCCGGTTACAATAATGTCTGACTTTTATATGTGAAAATCATGCAGTCGTCTTACACTTACGTTAAGTAACAGTGTGCCTCCCTACTACTTATCTTGTTTAGTGCAGATTACCCCAAATTTTTACTGCCGGACCCGTCCCTTTTTTTCAGCTCCCCAAAACTCATGGATGCTTTGCCCCATAATCCAGTGATAAGCCCATCCTATGTGTCATTCCTCAGCTCCCCCAATACTCATGGGTGCTTTATCTCTGTGTCTGTACTTTTACTTTTTCTGGCTGATCACCGGCTCATGCAGCATCACAGGAACACCCGATTCTTACACTATGGCTGCTCAGAACACTGCAAGCAATTGTTACCACCCACCTTTCATGTCTCCCCGCTTCCTCCTAGATTGTAAGCTTGCGAGCAGGGCCCTCATTCCTCCTGGTATCTGTAATTCTATGTGTTTATTGTTATGCTGTAATACCTTTTATTGTCTGACAAGTCCCCTCTATAATGTAAAGCGCTGCGGAATATTTTGACGCTATAGAAATAAAATTATTATCTCTATTTTCCAAAACGCAACAGATAAAACTTAAACGGAGTGATATACTCATCTCCTCATCTCTCCGGATACATTAGGGTGCTTTATCGCAACTTTTTATAATCCACAGATGATACTTTCTGTTTAATCTATTAAAATTCCTCCTCAGTTCATCCAATACCCATAGGTGTCTTATCTCGGCTCTTCAATAATCCACTCATGAAACATAACTGCAGCGATACATTGATTTTATGTATCTATAATGATACTTCCTCAGCTCCCCTAACAAACATGGATGCTTTATCTAAACATTCCAATAATCCACACAAACTTGCTGACAGTGGTATAGCCAACCAATTTATACATTACGACACTTTCACAGCTCCCCCAATATCCAAAGGTTTTTTCTCCCCAATAATCCAACAATTCACCTATCCTGTGAATCTCTTATGACACCTCCTAAGTTCCCTCAGTATCTAAAGGTGCTTTATATCGCTTTCCAATAATCTAAAGATGAAAATTACCTGAAACAATCCAATCCTTTTATGTGTGTGTGTAGCCCATTCACTATCTATCTGAGGTTAACCCTCCATCAAACTCCACCGCACCAAACAGCACCGCAAATACTGGCTGGTGACTACCTCATGCAGCTTTTATCTGCTCCCTATTTCCTCAAGATGGTTGGACCATTTTTGTAAATAAGCCCCTGTACTTTGTGTCTCCCCCCACCTCATTGTAGATTGTAAGCTCTCCCGAGCAGAGTCGTCTTATTTTCCTTTATTGTATTATTTTGAACGTTGTTACTTATGACTTGTGTATAAACTGTTGGCTCTATATAAATAAAGATTATAATAACTAATCATCCTATATATCTATAATGATAGACTCGGCTCTCTTTAAACCCATGGGTGTTTCATCTCAACTCCCCAATAGCCCACTGATGAAACATACCTGCAGTGATGCATTCAACTTATGTAGCTATAATGATACCTCCACAGCTCTCCTAATACACATGGGTGCTTTGTCATACATTACAGTATGGAGTCATGGCACATAGCAGCATGACATCCTGATTTGACACAAGGATTAAAGTGGACCTGCACTGGATAATTGGGTGTTCAGGCCATTAAAGGATCATTACAGTGTACAACTTACAGCATTTTGCTTATCTGCGATCAATGAGTCTCATGTTGTACCAAAGGGAGTCACTTTTTCAAATTTGGGGGACTGTTTTGAGCTCCAGTGCAACAATGTTGTCATGTAGAATCTGTGCTATGTGATTTTTTTAAAAGTGATAGCAGCATATTATTTCATCATATGGCATCACCTTAGTGATCAGAGTCACCCATTGCCTTCTATGGGAACATCGTCGATATACCCTCAACTTAATGTGATTCTCTTGGATGCAGTGTAGAAGTGGTTAACTCCAGCAGAAGAGGAGGACATGTTCCTGACTGTCCACTCTGGAGTGGTGAAATGTGAGCCTGCAGCCCCCCTCACTCCCCTGCAGCCCCTATAGCAGAAGGAATTGGAGTTGTGTCTTTTATACAGTTCCAGCCCTTGTTAATTTCACTCCACTAATGACTCCCCCCTGGGGTATGATTTACAGGCCTATCTGAGGCCAGAGGAGGAGGCGGCTGGGGAGGGAGGGGTGTAAAGAGAAGGGGTCTGCGGGTCAGAGGTCATCTAAACCCCCACTCACAGGAAATTGTTATTTTAACCTGGTGGGAAGAGTATTAAGATTTCCAAACAGCTGCTATTGCCTTCATTATGAAGAGGGCACGGCCAGGACTTTATCCCTACAAGTGAGTCTGGTGGCCCCTCGTGTGCCCCAGGAATGTCCCCTCCATGGAGGCCAGAGGGAAGGCTGCTCCGACTCCAGTAGCTGTTGGGGTTTGTAGACCCCCATCTCCCCCCCCCCCCACAAGTTGTTCTCAGAACATTATTGGGACTTTTTGGTTACAAAGTTACCGCAATGTTATTGTGTTTCCTTTGTTTTGACGTCTTATTTCACCATCGTGTTTATTTCTCCGTCTTGTAGGACTTTTCTTTGCACTTAGAGGTTGTGTTTAGGCTGCGGATTTCGGCAGCTCTGCCATTGTCGCTGTCATGTGAGCGTAACACGCCTGCCACTTATCGCACCATTAATCCTTGATGTATTTGCATGTGATTGTCATGTGATGAGTGTATTTCTCCGATGGAGAGCTCCTGACTGAGGCTGGAGAACTACAAGTCCCAGCACGGCCAGCAGGGGCTTCCTGGTTTCCTGGGTGCTGGACTGTTTATTCTTGTAATGTGTCTATGGATAATACTTCAAAGTGTCATATTATGCTACAAAGAGGAAGCTGTAAATGTTAGTTACAAATTGCAACAGATGATAAATGTTCAGTTATTATTACTGCTTATCATTGATGGAGATTCTTCTGTAAGAGCGGTCACATTATAGAGCTCTGTACTGTAAGAGCGGTCACACTATAGAGCTCTTTACTGTAAGAGCGGTCACACTATAGAGCTCTGTACTGTAAGAGCGGTCACACTATAGAGCTCTGTACTGTAAGAGCGGTCACACTATAGAGCTGTGTACTGTAAGAGCGGTCACACTATAGAGCTCTGTACTGTAAGGTCACACTATAGAGCTGTGTACTGTAAGAGCGGTCACACTAGAGCTCTGTACTGTAAGAGCGGTCACACTATAGAGCTCTGTACTGTAAGAGCGGTCACACTATAGAGCTCTGTACTTTAAGAGCGGTCACACTATAGAGCTCTGTACTGTAAGAGCGGTCACACTATAGAGCTCTGTACTGTAAGATCGGTCACACTATAGAGCTCTGTACTGTAAGATCGGTCACACTATAGAGCTCTGTACTTTAAGAGCGGTCACACTATGGAGCTCTGTACTGTAAGAGCGGTCACACTATAGAGCTCTGTACTGTAAGACCGGTCACACTATAGAGCTCTGTACTGTAAGAGCGGTCACACTATAGAGCTCTGTACTGTAAGAGCGGTCACACTATAGAGCTGTGTACTGTAAGAGCGGTCACACTAGAGCTCTGTACTGTAAGAGCGGTCACACTATAGAGCTCTGTACTGTAAGAGCGGTCACACTATAGAGCTCTGTACTGTAAGAGCGGTCACACTATAGAGCTCTGTACTGTAAGAGCGGTCACACTATAGAGCTGTGTACTGTAAGACCGGTCACACTATAGAGCTCTGTACTGTAAGACCGGTCACACTATAGAGCTCTGTACTGTAAGAGCGGTCACACTATAGAGCTGTGTACTGTAAGAGCGGTCACACTATAGAGCTCTGTACTGTAAGACCGGTCACACTATAGAGCTCTGTACTGTAAGAGCGGTCACACTATAGAGCTGTGTACTGTAAGAGCGGTCACACTAGAGCTCTGTACTGTAAGAGCGGTCACACTATAGAGCTCTGTACTGTAAGAGCGGTCACACTATAGAGCTCTGTACTTTAAGAGCGGTCACACTATAGAGCTCTGTACTGTAAGAACGGTCACACTATAGAGCTCTGTACTGTAAGAGCGGTCACACTATAGAGCTCTGTACTGTAAGACCGGTCACACTATAGAGCTCTGTACTGTAAGACCGGTCACACTATAGAGCTCTGTACTGTAAGACCGGTCACACTATAGAGCTCTGTACTGTAAGAGCGATCACACTATAGAGCTCTGTACTGTAAGACCGGTCACACTATAGAGCTCTGTACTGTAAGAGCGATCACACTATAGAGCTGTGTACTGTAAGAGCGGTCACACTATAGAGCTCTGTACTGTAAGAGCGGTCACACTATAGAGCTCTGTACTGTAAGAGCGGTCACACTATAGAGCTCTGTACTGTAAGAGCGGTCACATTATAGAGCTCTGTACTGTAAGAGCGGTCACACTATAGAGCTCTGTACTGTAAGAGCGGTCACACTATAGAGCTCTGTACTGTAAGAGCGGTCACACTATAGAGCTCTGTACTGTAAGAGCGGTCACACTATAGAACTCTGTACTGTAAGAGCGGTCACACTATAGAGCTCTGTACTGTAAGAGCGGTCACACTATAGAGCTCTGTACTGTAAGAGCGGTCACACTATAGAGCTCTGTACTGTAAGAGCGATCACACTATAGAGCTGTGTACTGTAAGAGCGGTCACACTATAGAGCTCTGTACTGTAAGAGCGGTCACACTATAGAGCTCTGTACTGTAAGAGCGGTCACACTATAGAGCTCTGTACTGTAAGAGCGGTCACACTATAGAGCTCTGTACTGTAAGAGCGGTCACACTATAGAGCTCTGTACTGTAAGAGCGGTCACACTATAGAGCTCTGTACTGTAAGAGCGGTCACACTATAGAACTCTGTACTGTAAGAGCGGTCACACTATAGAGCTCTGTACTGTAAGAGCGGTCACACTATAGAGCTCTGTACTGTAAGAGCGATAACACTATAGAGCTCTGTACTGTAAGAGCGGTCACACTATAGAGCTCTGTACTGTAAGAGCGGTCACACTATAGAGCTGTGTACTGTAAGAGCGGTCACACTATAGAGCTCTGTACTGTAAGAGCGGTCACACTATAGAGCTCTGTACTGTAAGAGCGGTCACACTATAGAGCCCTGTACTGTAACGTCACACTATAGAGCTCTGTACTGTATGAGCGGTCACACTATAGAGCTCTGTACTGTAAGAGCGGTCACACTATAGAGCTGTGTACTGTAAGAGCGGTCACACTAGAGCTCTGTACTGTAAGAGCGGTCACACTATAGAGCTCTGTACTGTAAGAGCGGTCACACAATAGAGCTCTGAACTGTAAGAGCGATCACACTATAGAGCTCTGTACTGTAAGAGCGGTCACACTATGGAGCTCTGTACTGTAAGAGCGGTCACACTATAGAGCTCTGTACTGTAGCGGTCACACTATAGAGCTCTGTACTGTAAGAGCGGTCACACTATAGAGCTCTGTACTGTAAGAGCGGTCACACTATAGAGCTCTGTACTGTAAGAGCGGTCACACTATAGAGCTCTGAACTGTAAGAGCGGTCACACTATAGAGCTGTGTACTGTAAGAGGTCACACTATAGAGCTCTGTACTGTAAGAGCGGTCACACAATAGAGCTCTGAACTGTAAGAGCGATCACACTATAGAGCTCTGTACTGTAAGAGCGGTCACACTATGGAGCTCTGTACTGTAAGAGCGGTCACACTATAGAGCTCTGTACTGTAGCGGTCACACTATAGAGCTCTGTACTGTAAGAGCGGTCACACTATAGAGCTCTGTACTGTATGAGCGGTCACACTATAGAGCTGTGTACTGTAAGAGGTCACACTATAGAGCTCTGTACTGTAAGAGCGGTCACACAATAGAGCTCTGAACTGTAAGAGCGGTCACACTATGGAGCTCTGTACTGTAAGAGCGGTCACACTATGGAGCTCTGTACTGTAAGAGCGGTCACACTATAGAGCTCTGTACTGTAGCGGTCACACTATAGAGCTCTGTACTGTAAGAGCGGTCACACTATAGAGCTCTGTACTGTAAGAGCGGTCACACTATAGAGCTCTGTACTGTAAGAGCGGTCACACTATAGAGCTCTGAACTGTAAGAGCGGTCACACTATAGAGCTCTGCACTGTAGCGGTCACACTATCACTGTAGATGCGAATCTCTATTCCCCCCTTGTGGTGCTGGCTGAGCTGGACATCTCTTCTGTCTTTCCTTCTTTTGTATCTGCATCTGACCATACCAGGATGTTCTTGTGTAGCCCCCATTAATAATGCAGGACCCCCTATCTGTGTATTTATGGCTTGTGTTGTCTCTGCAGGTGCTGAGGCTCAGGATCGGGGAGCGCGGTGAATGTGCCCAGGGTCCCCGCTGCTGTATATGGAATCAGGATGATGGTCCGGATCTCTACGGTCGCCGCCGTCTGCTGCTGCCTCCTCTCCACAGTCTGCTGCCAGGACCTGCCTGGTAAGTTTCTCGCTGTCTGCGGACAGCACTGGACACGACTGCCGCTGTTCGTACGACTTCCCGGAATCGCATCTTGGACATCTGACACTTGAGAATCTGCTATGCCATTCATGTACTGGGCCAGGCAGGTTACACTCTACACGCACGCACATGAGCTGGATGCCACCACGCCTGGGCTGAGTGATAGCGATGTGCGCCAGCCTTTGCCCGGGTGAGCGCCGCCTCTGTTGTTGTTGGACAGGTGTGATGATCTCTCCTGCCGCCGATGTGTTACATGTCACGTAGCAACCTACATAACATAACGAGAAGTTCTTTGATTTCCTAATATTCCTTCTGTGTGCGTTTCTGTCATTTTCGATACATCTGCTTGCTGTCAGTGAATAAAAACTTTCATTGTTGATGTCTAGTGCTGAAAACTTGTCCTAACCAAAGATATCTCAAAGCTGAGGGTTTGTTACAGTGGCATCCAGTCTACAGGACTCTATAGACAGTTTGTACTCCAGGATTAATGTTACGTGCGCTGATACATTGTAGCAAACTGTCAGAATAGAAAAGAGATTTGTGTTGCTGATGCATCTAGGTCTGGGGTGGGCAATTAATTTCTCCAAACGTCCAGTTGTGATGTCGTAATTAATGTGGAGGCCGAATCCAAACCAGTAGGCTGAAATGAATTCTACTTAATATTAACATATTCTAATTATTTTATCACATAATATTGAGCAGAATTAAGTATGCGGGCATCTCCCTATATCATAGAATCCTAGTATGTTAGATTGGAAGGGACCCCCAGGGTCATTGTGTCCAACCCCCAGCTCAAAGCAGGATTCACTAAACCATCTCAGACATGTCTGTCCAGCCTCTGTTTGAAGACTTCCATTGAAGGAGAACTCGCCACTTCTCGTGGCAGCCTGTTCCACTCATTGATCACTCCAACTGTCAAAAAGTTTTTTCTAATATCTAATCTGTATCTTCTCCCTCTCAGTTTCATTCCATTGCTTCTTGTGTTTCCATGTGCAGATGAGAATAATGATGATTCTTCTACCCTGTGACAGCCCTTCAGATATTTGTTGACAGCTATTACGTCTCCTCTTGGCCTTTTTTTTTTGCAGCTAAACATTCCCAGATCCTTTAACTGTTCCTCGTAGGACATACTTTGCAGTGCGTTCACCATCCTGGTTGCTCTTCTCTGAACTTGCTCCAGTTTTTCAATGTCTTTTTTAACATATGGTGCCCAGAACTGGACCCAGTATTCCAGATGAGGCCTGACCAAGAAGGAATAGAGGGGAATAATGACTTCACGTGATCTGGACTCTATGCTTCTCTTAATACATCTTAGAACTTTGTTTGCCTTTTTTGCTGCTGCATCACACTGTTGACTCATGTGCAGTCTGTGATCTATTAGTATACCCAAGTCTTTTTCACATGTGCTGTTGCTTAGCCCTATTCCTCTCATTCTGTAGATGCAATTTTTGTTTTTCTTGCCCAGATGTAGAATCTTTCATTTCTCCCTGTTAAATACCATTCTATTAGTCGCTTCTCATTGTTCAAGCTTATCTAGATCCTTCTGAATCCTTTCTCTGTTTTCTCTAGTGTTGGCTATCCCTCCTAGCTTTGCATCATCTGCAAATTTGATTAGTTTACCATCAATTCCCTTTTCTAGATCATGTATAAAAATGTTGAACAACACTGGTGCCAGGACAGAGCCTTGTGGTCCCCACTTGAAACACTCTTCCAATTGTATGTGCAACCATTTATTACCACTCTTTGAGTGCAATCACAGAGCCAATTATGAATTCACCCAACCGTAGCCTTGTCAATCCCATACTTGGTCATTTTTTTCAATTAGGATAGCATGAGATAATTTATGAAATGCTTTGCTGAGGTTGAGATATACTATATCTACCGTGTTTCCCTGATCCACCCAGTCAGTGATTCTGTCATAGCAGGAAATTAGATTAGTCTTGTGACTTGGTTGCTGCAAACCCATGCTGGCTCTGATTAATCACTTCATTCTTATCCAAGTATTTGCATACATGCTGTTTAATAATTTGTTCAAATATCTTTCCTGGTATAGAAGTAAGGCTCACTGGCCTCTCATTTCCTGGCTCCGCCTTCTTTACTTTTTTGAAGATAGGGACAACATTTGCCCTTCTTCAATCTTCTGGGACTTCTGTTTTCCAGTGTTTTTCAAAGATTCTAAGATTCTGGCTAGTGGTTCTGCAATTCCCTCTAACGCTTTCAGTACCCTAGGATGTAATTCATCTTGACCAGGAGATGTAAATTCATGTAAATTAGCTCAGTGTTCCCTCACCATCTCTCTGTTTATGGATAGAGTGTTTACCTTTATTCCTTCGATGGCATCGTGAAGATCAGTTAATGTTACATTTACTTTCTTAGAGAACACAGATACAAAATAGGAATTTAAAAGTTCGGCTTCTCAACTTTATTTGTGACCGCTTCACCCTTTTCATCTGGTAAAAATCCTATAGCATCTTTGACTTTCCTTTTGCTTTTGACAGACCCCCAAAATACTTTTTTGCTGCTTTTGGTCTCCCTTGTGAGCCTCATTTCATTACTGGCTTTAGCTCTTCTAACTGTTGCCCTGAAGACAGCATTATATTCTTCCTCATACAGTATGAGCCCCCATGTACCCATTCTTCCACATACCATATCAGACTGCACACATCCCCCCTATGTACAGTATGAACCCACACACAGCCCCCCTATGTAGGAGCTCACATACAGCTCCCCTGTCAAGATCCCACCCTCTGTTACTTTTTTGTCAGCTCTCTGCTGCCCCCTATCATAGGGAAAATGATCCAATTGATCAACTATTAAGGAGGAGTTTGTGGCTGCTTCCACCACTAGGTTGTTTATTGGGGAACTCACAGTAAGCGCATGGTATATTCACCTCCGATTCCAACACATGGAGTATATATATGCCCTGGCACAATCACTGCCAACTCCATAATAACAAAAAGAACTACTCTCTGCCACCACTAATCATTTATACAGGCTGATTGGATGCCCGTTACAGGTAGTGAATGGCTACAGGGGTGCGGTTTACAGAGTAAAAGGAACAGAGCTATTAAATTTTATATATTTAATCCAGAAAGCTAGGCAGTGCTTATAAAAATATACAAAGATGTTACAAATTGGGAACAAAACAATACGATATATACAATTGCATAGAATATAAAGGAATGACAAAATAAACTTATTATATACCGTAAAAGCCCACACAGTCTCTTATATACAGAATGAGCCCCCACATAATCCCCCCTACATTTAGTTTTGAGACCCCACAGACCCCTTCTATATGCAGTATGAGCCCACACAATTCCTTTATGTACAGTATGAGCCCCCACATAGCCTCATATATACAGTAGGAGCCCCCACATAGCCTCCTGTATACAGTAGGAGCCCCCACATAGCCTCCTGTATACAGTAGGAGCCCCCACATAGCCTCTTAAATATGGTATGAGCTCCCACATGGCCTCCTGTCTACAGTATGAGCCCGCACATCGCTTCCTATACACAGTATGGGCCTGCACATAGCCTCCTATATATACAATATGAGCCCCCACATAGCCTCCTATATATACAATATGAGCCCCCACATAGCCTCCTATATATACAATATGAGCCCCCACATAGCCTCCTGTATACAGTAGGAGCCCCCACTTAGCCTCTTAAATACAGTATGAGCCCCCATATAATCCCCCTATAAACAGAATAAGCCATGTATATACAATACGAGCCCCTACATAATCCCCCTGTACACTTTGCCCAGGTCTAATCTAGATCTGTCTGTGCCCCCCAGGCTAGGAGAAGTTGTAGATGTGTACTTCTCACAGCTGAGAGTTTGTTACAATTGTATCCTGTCTGTACATTTCTAATCAGTTTGGACTTTCTAATCTGCACTGATACATTATTGCAAACTGTCAGAACAGAAGATACATCCTGGTGCGACATAAGCACCTATGTATCTAGGTGACCCCAGACTGTGAGATAGGAATTGTCCAATTCACTGACAGAAAGCAGAGATGTTACAACTAATGTGGTGACTTATTTCTCCATTGACTGTTTTGCATTGGGTGAATGGAGCGTCTGAGACGTGGCGGCAGTCACATGGAGGTCACTAATGATGATTGCTGGGCGCGCTCTTTCCTGCAGCGTGATGTCACTGACACACAGCAGACATGATGTCATAGTGTAAAGGTTATATCGTCCCCGGGAGAATGCAGAGAGGAGCCGCTAACTGGAGTCGTCTCCATCGCATATGGAAGACATTGTGGGATAAGAGGATCAGAAACTGAGTCCAGCGGACAAAGGCGGCTCAGTGCTGTCTGCTCCGGCTGCTCATGGTGCCATCGCAGGGTCAGAGGGCACTAAATGTGGGTGACGCTTGGAGAGTATTACTAATGCCCAGGATTAATGATGATGTGCATATATAGCTCAGCGGATCATGGGTCATAGGTAGGAAACGGCGGTCTGATGGAGGTGTGTAAAGGACCCTGGGCGTCAGAAACCAACGAAAGGAGTAGTATTGCCATTCACTGCCAATAGAATTGCATCTATATATTATCGCCATACAGTGCCCATGTAATGCTGCCAGACTGTGCACCACAATGTCGTCCTGTGCACACAAAACTAGAATAAAATACCCTAAAACACATGAAAACTAATGCCCGGATAACACTGTCACACAGTGAACCCATAAAAGTGCCGTCTCGTGCCAAGAACATATATTCATGCTCCAATTATACTGCTATATGCTAACTGGAGCCACAAGAAGAGAAATGGTAATGAAAATACATGTTAATACACAGTAATTACAATAAACTCATGTTAATATTTTTAATTTTTCTTTTTTTCAGTCCAAGTCCCACAATTCCTGGTCCAGCCGGTGTCTACATTCCAGAAATATGGTGGATCAGTCACTCTTAGTTGTGTGGTGGAACCAGCTAGTGCAACCATATCTTGGAGGTTGAATGGAGAGGAGCTTGAAGAATTCCCAGGGATTTTGGTTTCAGGAGGAACCTTGGTGATCACCGGGCTGAATAATGATACTGCAGGGAGATATCAGTGCATCGTTCGTACCCCAGCTGGAGCCATGGCCAGCGTTCCTGCAATTGTTACCCTAGCTAGTAAGTGTCCATTACACAATTAATGACTGTAACATGGAATGTGAAAGTGTTAAATTTCACTGCATTACAATGGGAAACAACCAATCATATCACTTGGGATAATAATGGGATCAAACATGACCTCTTATCCCTTTTGTCTCAAAGCCTATATACTGAGCCCACAACTGTGCCACTGGGTTGACTTATTTTATGGCAAATAATGCTCAGTAATGTGACATACAGTCAGGGACCTTCTAAGCCATAGGTAGAGAAGTGAACGACACTCTATAATCATGAACAAGGGGTGATGTTTGACTCCATTACTATTCCATTTATAAATTACCTCTTACTTGGTCAGTGATGCTCTTTATAGCCACAAACCACAATATTTAAGCCAGAGGTAGTGGAGTGAGCAACAATCTGTAATAATTAACAAGGGGTGAGGTTTGACCCCATTACTATCCCCTTTATAAATGACCTCTTACTTGGTAAGTGATGCTCTCTATTGCCGCAAACTACAATATCTAAGCCAGAGGTACAGAAGCAATCAACAATCTATAATACTGAACAAAAGGTGACGTTTTAACCCACTTTCATCCACGATGTGAGGAACATTGTGCATTACCTTGACACTACTGAATGCAAGGATACTAGGCACATATGTTTATAATTGGTGAGATTTGTGATCTGTGAGTGAAATTTAACCCAATAATCATCCCTATGTACAGAACGAAGTGCATGGCCAATGATTCTCTGTATGATCATCTATAGTAACACCAAAGTCAGAGTAAGGCTATGTGCACATGCTGCGGATTCACCAGCGGATTTTTCCGCGAGGATCCGCAGGTAAAACCGCAGGTAAATTGACTTGCGGATTGGCCAGCGGTTTTCCCCTGCGGTTTGACACCTGGACAATGGAATAGGTGTCAAACCGCAGGGAATCCGCAGAAAGAATTGACATGTCAATTCTTTCTGCGGATTTAAAACCGTGGCTTTTCCGCAGTGAAAAAACCGCAGCATGTGCACAACGGATTGTAAATCCCATAGACTTACATGGTACTGTACACTGTCTGCGGAACTGCTGCGGATCCGCAGCAGAATCCGCAGCCTGTGCACATTCCCTTAGAGGTGCAACCCACTGTCTAAAATAATGTACAAGGGGATGGTATTTGCTCCCCTTACCTTCCCTTGTGGACATCACTGAACTGAATGATACTAAGAACTTGTTTTGCAAATATCATCATGACTATACAAGGAGCTATCAGCACAAGCTTCTCATTGCATTGATGTATGAAAGTAATGTTTTCCAATAGCCTCAACTTTTTGGCCAGAGTAGGACAATCTGCCAGACCTAATGGGGACATTTTTATACTTTCCGTCCTATTAATATTCAGTTATTAAATATCATACAGATGTGGGGAATGTATTAAGGGAGCAGAGGGTCAGGAGCCTGCATGAAGAGTGTTTTGACGTCAGAAGTTCCTTGGAATGCCGATCAGTCTGTGGTTTTCCCCTCCGGCTAGGAATGGGTTAGACAAAGGTGATTGAATTTTGACAATTTCATGGATTGCAGCTGTGAGACCCTTCCCCAGAGCTCAGGATCAGTAACAATGCTGTATGCAGGTGAACATACCAAGAACTATATCCCCTGGAGAGGGAAGTACATAGGGGTGGGGGGGTTAAAGAGCCCCCTCTGTCATTAATCCCTGAGAGTTTTGGGACTTGGCCCAGGCTAGGAGAGTGGGATAGAGTTTCTGAAAACACATTCCTGAGCAGAATAGGGGTAGTGTTTTTGCTTGAGAGTTGATAAATGAGCATGCAGAGGATGGGTGGGGGGACATAGTTTTAATGAGAGATATGATTACACAGGAATGGAGGCCTATTTCAGTTAACTCATCCATTGCCATGACTCTTGTGTAAATCCAGCACATGTGCACTATATATACTAGAGATATAATGACTATGGTTATATCCCTTTAAGAATGGAAATGTAGAGTGAGATGAAAATTTGGTACCGTTGCAATCGATGGGTCTGTGATTTAGAAACTGTATTGTTTTTAGACTGTACCTTGATTTGTTTCTACGTTGTTGTCTTAACTGTTATGACATGCTAGAAGTTTGGTAGAACAATATGATCCCTTTAAATGACTTGATCCCACTTTCCCTCCATCTTAAAACATTTATCTTTACATTCATATTCATACAGAGAGCCCCTTGTAAGGTAGAATAAATGGTCCATGACGGCAACCTTGATGGTTTCTCCTTCTCTTGCATTGTCTACATCCCCATGGCGGTCCCTTCAAAATGACTTGCAAGCTCTGTTTTTCTTTGCTGTGTGCATGGCAGAAATGCCGCCACAGAAGAGAAGGAGGCTGAAGGAAACACAAAGAACCATTCTTCCCAGAGCAAGGCCCATCAGCTTACACACCTATCAGGTTTTCGGGAGTCAGTCTCCAGAGCCCTTAATTGAGATGAATTTTCTTAAGGTATGGTCCAATGTAAATAGCAGATGCAATGACTTTCTTCCTGGCGGCCTGGAATGCCGAACTGTGATGGGGTAATGTCCCTCTCTCCGAGGGGTTCAGCTTCTCTGCGTATAAAATATGTACATATTTACTAGGAAACCTTTTGACTTCTGGTCTCGATTAGTCCAGGAGTTTCATTGCATGACATCGTTCACATAAATGAAGCAGCAAATGAGTTTTACATGAAAGGTCTTTTTGCTTTTGACCATGTTTTTGCAATAATAACATCTGTTACAATGATGGAGGCAGGTAGTCAAGAATAAAAGTTGAGTTCTCTTTCTATGAAGTGAGAGGCATGTGCCCAAGCTGACAATAGGCATTCATTTCATGGATGCTTTGGGGGTGCCAGTGAAAAAGGAGGCAACTTTGCAACTGCTCTGGTTGGTGCGCAGCTGGGGAGCATGTCCGTACCCTCTGTAAGCTCTTGGGCATTCCCATTTTTAGTCCCCACCACACACCGCCCGAAAAAGAAACAGATCGATTTGGAATTGTAACGATCAGAAGGGATTTAGCAATTGTAAGTTATTTTATATTGTTCTATGAAGGAAAGAATGTAAGAACCAGCAATGATGGGATTTCTTCCTGCTCTGCTCACATCGGATGAGCCCCTCCCGGGGTCCCACGTCACTGATTCTGAGAGAAATTCCTTTCCTCTGATCTGGACACTGATAAATGTATCAACACCGCAGACTGGACGAAGAAAGAGTGAATCCAGGGGGGGATACTGGGACAAAATGACGCTCGGGGTCCAGGATAATGACACTCGGGGTGCAGGATAATGACACTGACACTGGGGGTCCAGGATAATGACCCTGACACTCGGGGTACAGGATAATGAAACTAGGGGTCCAGGATAATGACACTGACACTGGGGGTCCAGGATAATGACACTGGGGGTCCAGGATAATGACACTGGGGGTCCAGGATAATGACACTGGGGGTCCAGGATAATGACACTGGGGGTCCAGGATAATGACGCTCGGGGTGCAGAATAATGACACTGACACTGGGGGTCCAGGATTATGACACTCAGGGTCCAGGATAATGACGCTCGGGGTCCAGGATAATGACACTCGGGGTCCAGAATAATGACACTCGGGATCCAGGATAATGACGCTCGGGGTCCAGGATAATGACGCTCGGGGTCCAGGATAATGACGCTCGGGGTGCAGGATAATGACACTCGGGGTGCAGGATGATGACACTAACACTCGGGGTACAGGATAATGACACTCGGGGTACAGGATAATGACACTCGGGGTCCAGGATCATGACGCTCGGGGTCCAGGATAATGACGCTCGGGGTCCAGGATAATGACGCTCGGGGTCCAGGATAATGACGCTCGGGGTGCAGGATAATGACACTCGGGGTGCAGGATGATGACACTAACACTCGGGGTACAGGATAATGACACTCGGGGTACAGGATAATGACACTGGGGGTCCAGGATAATGACCCTGACACTCGGGGTACAGGATAATGAAACTAGGGGTCCAGGATAATGACACTGACACTGGGGGTCCAGGATAATGACACTGGGGGTCCAGGATAATGACACTGGGGGTCCAGGATAATGACGCTCGGGGTCCAGGATAATGACGCTCGGGGTCCAGGATAATGACGCTCGGGGTCCAGGATAATGACGCTCGGGGTCCAGGATAATGACGCTCGGGGTGCAGAATAATGACACTGACACTGGGGGTCCAGGATTATGACACTCAGGGTCCAGGATAATGACACTCGGGGTCCAGAATAATGACGCTCGGGATCCAGGATAATGACGCTCGGGGTCCAGGATAATGACGCTCGGGGTCCAGGATAATGACACTCGGGGTCCAGGATAATGACACTCGGGGTCCAGGATAATGACACTCGGGGTGCAGGATAATGAAACTCGGGGTGCAGGATAATGACACTCGGGGTCCAGAATAATGACATTCGGGGTCCAGGGTAATGACACTCTGGGTCCAGGGTAATGACACTCGGGGTGCAGGATAATGACACTCGGGGTGCAGGATAATGACACTCGGGGTCCAGGATAATGACACTCGGGGTCCAGAATAATGACATTCGGGGTCCAGGGTAATGACACTCTGGGTCCAGGGTAATGACACTCGGGGTGCAGGATAATGACACTCGGGGTGCAGGATAATGACACTCGGGGTGCAGGATAATGACACTCGGGGTGCAGGATAATGACGCTGACACTCGGGGTCCAGAATAATGATACTCGGGGTCCAGGATAATGACACTTGGGGTACAAGATAATGACACCGACACTCGGGGTGCGGATCATGATGCTGACACTCGGGGTACGGGATAATGACGCTGACACTCGGAGTACAGGATAATGACGCTGACACTCGGGCTGCAGGGATGTGTTTTGGGTACATCTGTGCTGTAGACTTGGACGTCTCGCTCTTCTTTAGCTTTGTCTCTTACTGATGTAGAGAAGATTTCCATCGTTAGCTGATGTTAAAGCTGAAGATTAATTTGTACATGTTTCTCCGGCCAGAAATCTTTTCATTTCCTGTTTCTGGAGTCGCGGATTCTCTTCTGTTTCTTTTGTAGTTTATTAACTTTCCAGCCTGAATATTGCAGTGAATCACTCAGGACACGATGGAACATTCTCCTTCTTATCTTTATATCATGGAACTTGGAGAATCCGACAATCAGTATTTACAAATATTTTTGCCGTCACAATTTTTCTTGTTGTTTTCTGCTCACGATCTTCTGTAATTTGGACCCTTCCACTTTACGACTCGTCGCTGTTCGAGACCATGAGGAGTTAACTTCTGGCACCATTCGGCTGGGTCCACCCTGTCTTAAAGGATTAATCCATTTTATTTTCCTTCTTGAATTTAGGTGCAGGTGTAAAAAATTCCATTAACGTTAAACATTGAAAGTCATTTTAAGAAATGTTATGAACTCGCCTGGGTCTGGCAGCCGTTTATTACTTAAAAAAAAAAAAAGATTTTTTTTTCATGTTTTTCCAGCCTCCTCCATCCCAAAAAAATCTGAATGCTCAAAAGCCGAGTTTGTTCTGGGCTCTGTATTTTGGAAAGATGGGAGACAAGGGAGGAGGATAATTGCCTTAATCAGATGGTTTGAGGCAGCGAGAGATTATCATTAGGAGCACAAAAAAAAAGCAAAATCATTCTGTACATTGAGGCCTCCTCGTGTAATGAGCAGAACAGGTTCATGTTAATGATCCTCTCATTAAAGTCATTTCCTGGACCAACCCCGTAATTCACCAATAAGTGGCTCTATTGATTGGTCTCGTTGAAGTCGTAATCACACTACATCTTCTTCTTCCTGCCTGGAAAAATTCCACCAAGTTATGTTAGAATATAAATATCGGGAGACTTGGAAGAATCATTTTGGAACTTTCTAGAAGGTTGGGAAAAAAATAAAGCTAAGATGTAGAAAAAATGGCAACAATAGGACATTTATAAAAGTCTACTGTACGGGAGCCAAAACAAGTCGCTAAAAAGAAGTCCACTTTACCGCATGGTGCACAAGAGAATGTAGACTTTATGGCCGCTTGGACTTTCTTAGTGGTCCACTGATGGGAATCCTCAAAAACATTAATAGAAACAATCCAAAAACTTTGACACATTGGTGAAAAGGTTTCAGGGATTTGTCCGGTCCTAAAATTTAGGGTCTTGGCATCAGGACCTTTGACGCTCCCGAAAGGTACTATTGTGAAATTTCCATCACTGCAACCCTCAGACGTCTTCTTCTTACAGCTTCTTGAAATGGATCGTTTCTGAACCATGTCCTTGATGTCTAATTTTTTGTGTTGTTTTCCATGAAATGTCTTCTTACTGGTTAACTGGATTCTGGAAGGGTCCAAAATTAGCTTCTAAGATCTACAGTAAATTGGTTATGTTTAGACGTATTGGAATTATTTTCTCTTTCTGTAGCCAAAACCCGATCCATATCTGCTTGGGGATTTTGGGGTCTATTGACCATTCGTGGGCTTGTTTGAGAATGAGTTTGTGAAATTGATTCTACTTGGGTCAACTTTATGAAATAAAAGAACAATATTTTTTTTTGTTTCAAACCATCACAGGTAAAATTTGAGATTGTGGTTGCCGACCAAACAAACAATTGGCCAAATAAGTCTGCAAGTAGGAAACTTTAGCGGCCACTATGTAATCTCTGAAGGACGTATTAAACACATTTTAGTTTTCTGAGTTTATTATTTAATGAACTTCAGCTCGATCTTGAGCCATGGTGACTTGATGGATGAACGATCTTTAGGAAGTTCGATCTTGAGCAAGCCCAGATAGGTCCACCAGAGTCTTCTCCACCGTTATTTTGACCGTAACGAGCCATCGGATTGCTTCTTCCCTGTGTTCCTTCTTTTCATCCTAACATCATGTCCTTCTCCAGTGATTGCTCTCTTTGTATGATGTGTCCAAAGTAGGCAAGTTGTATCTTGGTGATCCTTGCTTCGAGTGACATGTCTGGCTTGATTTGTTCCAAAATTGAGTTGTTCTTCTTGCCATCCGTAGTATTGATGACTTCTTCAGCACCACATTTCGAAGGCATAGGTTCTTCTGCCTTGTTTCTGTATCGTCCAGGTGTTGTAAGAACATCTCTCAGATCGAAGGAACCCAATTTTAGAAACCTTCACCCCTCTACCCCACGTATTGAAGTTGCCGAACGCTTGTTGTCTATAGTAGATCTTCTTTTTCCCTCCACCTTGTGCAGAACATTGCTGAGGTTTTTGTTAATACCAGACACTGAGCAAAGAAGCCAAGTTACCCAGAATTAACTCTTTTTTTTTTTTTTTTTTTTCTTGCACATTTTTCCTTTTCATGTGTCCCGAGTTTCATCTGGGTTTGTTTTTCCGCCCTGAGAAGAGAAAATAATAAAACAAAAACATTAGGAGAGAAAAATGAGAACTTGGAGCTATTATTTTTTATTTGCTTGATTGGAAAGTCAGAAAGTTACATTCCTGCTCGATGATTAAAGGTGAAGCCTGATTACTCTCCAAAGGGGCTTTTATTTTTCCTTAAATGCCTGGATTAAATGCTTCTCTCCCAATTTATGTCAATTTCTTGCTTGTTGAGCTGAATGTTTGCTTATTGCTGAATAGTTTATTTTTAATATTCCTCTTGACTATTTTAATTTTTTTTAATGTTTCTTTTCTATGTGATACAGAAATGCTTTTTGATGTGTAATTTAATGAAACCATTTTTAGCTGATAATCCATTGTCCATGATTACTGGTTCATTTACTGTCAGAAAAAAAAAATAAATCAATTTGTACTTTATGGAATCTTTTTGACCTGTTGAGGTTATAGTGGAAAAAATACATTTAGGAGATAAAATTGGTTAATTTGGCGGTGATTTGACACCTGAAACTCCTGCCAACAACCAGAAGAAAAGAACCATGGTACTTTATAGCCATAACTAAAGAACCTCAGAAATTGCACTGGAAAATGCCCACCAAGGCCAAAGGTGCAGCTCTCTGATGCCAAAATACACAGTTTGATGTAATTTCCCTTTTAAGCGCTATCCAGTTGGCAGGAAATGACTGCGCTGACACCATAGGAGCTCACATTATTCCCCGGCTGCTTTTGCTTTTTCAGACTGGCTTCATGTTCTTAATTTCTCGTTATCTTTAATTAAGTTTCCTTTACCAGCCCTCCTCCTTTATTTGATGACCTTTTTCTCTCTTTTTTTTTTACTTTCTGGATTTTGAGGGTTTTTGAGTTTTGATCTTTTTCTTTGTGGCGTTGTTGTAGAGCGTTGAGTTTTGGGTGATCTGCGGCTTCTCCCATCTTCCAGGAATAACACCACAAAGCAGAATCTATAGCAGACAGTTCACAGCTGAACTTTGTTTAATAACCTCGGACTTGAGATGCAAAAAACTTCCGAGTCCCATATAGAACAATCCAGAGGAGGAAATGTTTAAGACAAAATCTTAAGACTGTAAGAAATCTATCGATTTATCTCCTGAATACCAGATGAAAATTTTCTCTAGAACATTCTGTTTGCATCTCAGAACTTCTTTACGGTTTCTCATGTTGCATCTCCTTTAAAGGTTTATCGTCTTCTTTTTCTTCCACTCTTCTTAGCACAATTGTCTTCTTATGATCTGGTCATTGGTGGACAGATGGCCTTGACTTGGTCAAGGCTCCATTTGATTGTTTTATACATCGTCCTTAAGCTCCTAGGTTGAACGATGTTGATATGTAGGTCATGAAGAACCTTTAACATGGTTCTTCACTCCTCATCCTTGACCATTTTCCTCTTCGTTTTGGTTCAATGATTTCGATATCTAGGTCATGAAGAACCTTTTGACATGGTTATTTATTCTTGACAATTTTCCTCTTCTATGATCTCTCCGTAAGCTTTTGGAAAGGGTCATTGATGTCATTATCTAAGGGTCATGAAGCACCTTTGAGACGGTTCTTCAGACTGCATCCTTGTCCTTCTTAGACTCTAGTAGTAAGGTTACTAATCTTAGCATATTTAGATAGATACTTATTTTTTTTTTTATGTTGTACGAGAACACCCAATTTGCACAAGACCATCTAGAACAAGACAGATGGAGACCATGAGAACTTCATATCTGAAGACCTGCACACAAGCTGTGACCACTGTGGTCAAAGTTTTGATGGACTAAAGAACTAATATTTTGGCTAGAGCCAATCCAGGATCTTTGTTGCCTCTGAACGCCGGGCCAATTTCTGACGTCCTTGGTTTGTTTTTGCTGCTTTTTCTCCAGGCTCTGGTCCGATGTTCTGTTTAGTGAAGGATGTAATATGTTTGTTACAATTGACACTGTTCTGCTGTCAGACTAGTAAACACCGGCTTAGCGACATTCCACTCGGAGCTCGATCCCAATGTTTACATTCGATGGGCGGCTGTCGAAGCCTTGATCTCCCGTAGTAACGTCTGTCTGTATCTTAAGGACGTACACTCTTCTAGACCGCTGAATCTTTTCTAAACCCTTTATACCGGAGAATTCTTGCACAATTTTCTGATTATTTCATTTCCTGACAAAGAGAACTTTTGTTTTTTTTTCTTCTGTAATTTTTTTTAAACCTTTAATTCAAAGCAGAAAGTCTCTTACTTGTGTCGGGTCATGGAGCAATGTGTGTCTAGAATGGAGAAGCCACTAGGGATGTATGAAGCGTATGTTGGCCAGGAGCTTTGGCTTCTCTCTCTCGAGCTCGTTGGCCTTGCTTCTCGCCTGCTTTCTGTCCAGGCACAGGAAGGAGAAAAAAAAGAGAACTCAGCTGCCAGTTCTAGAGAGGGAGAAAGGGGTTGGATGTGACTGGAAGGGGAGACTGTTAAATTGGGGACCCGGCCAATGATGACAGAAAAAAAATAAAAACTCTTGAGTGTCTGAGATGTGTATAGGGGCCGAGGAGAACAGGCCTGTGATTGATGTGAGCTGGCTGATCGGCCCGAGCCTGGAATGTGCGCTGGGAGATTGCTAGAAAAACAGTTCCTAATGGATTTCTCAAATGTACCAGTATGAAGCCTGGGCCAGAAACCAGAGCCAGCTTAGCCCGATTTTTCCATTCTACAGAAAAAGAGACCCTCCTCGTCCCTCCTCAGAGATTAACTACTTGTTATCCAAGCTTTCTTCTGGAAATCTCTAATAGATGGCGACTACAGCCTGTTTTATTTTATGTGATGTCATCGAAATATCCAGATTTTTCAAAATTATTCTCATGAAGTTTCCGGTTGATTAAATCTAATTCCAGAGCCACAGTACAGACTGACAGCAAGGAGAAGCAGCAGAGAGGTGGCAGATTGTAAAAAAGTTGAAAAAAAAAGTTTTGAAGTTCTACTGAACTTGGTACAACTATGAGAACATTGTTAATATACATTTTCTTTTTATCAAACTGTATAATAACACGAGAGGTAATGATGTTACTGAGGCGTTGGGCTCTCTGCGCCGGTGCTTCGTACATATCTGTTGGTCAGATTCTCCTCTTTAGACCGCGACCTGGACTAATTATAATATTATGTCATTTTGTTTTTACAGATCTGCAGGATTTTAAGTTTGACACCCAACACGACATCGAAGTGGATGAAGGAAACACGGCGGTCATCGCCTGTAACCTGCCGGAGAGTCACCCCAAGGCGCAAGTGCGGTACAGCGTCAAGCAGGAATGGCTGGAGACGTCCAGAGGTAGGGAAGGGAGTCGACCTTCTGGAGTATCTAAGTCTCCATCTGCCAAGCTGTGTATGTAATCCTGTAATGTGTGATACTATCTGGTGAGCCGTGTATCTAAGCCTCTCACTGCTGAGCCATGTATCTAAGCCTCTCATGTGAGATTCGTCCTGGTGCTCTTAGCCGGGTGTCAGTTGAGCTCGTCTTGGCCCCGCAGCGCAGGACACACCTCATCTGCGGTGAACATGTCCGGAGCTGCAGCCGCTGCGGGCCTGACAATCCTCGCTGATCTGGAAAGTCATAATACTGGAAGAGGAGAAACGTTTGTCTCCAGGTGACGGAGCCGCCCCAGGCTGTACCGCGTTCTGCTCCGTCTGCAGCACCCTAGAGCGCAACCTGTCAGATCCACTCAGCTTTAACACATTCACCACCTACATAAAATGGGAAATAATGCGTTTCTGTTATAATAGAGCGATGGAATACATACCGTCCCCCTGTAGTCTACTGATCATGAACAGACATTAAGAGGTTAACCTCACAGTCATTGCTGGGATTAGGAGGGCTCGGACTGGCGGTATCAGGTCTCGGAATGTCAGCCTTTGTTAAGCTTCTGGTGTCAAATAAAAATTAAATAATAATCCCTCAGGCAGCACAGACAATGTGATCCTTACCTGCTGTCACTTCACACCGACGCCATCCAGGGGCGCGCAAAAACAATATAAGGGGAAAAAGGGGGAGAGATGGCAGCATAAACAGGCACAGTACAAGTCATACAGGTTATATAATATGAGGCCGTGTCCGGAGCCTCTGCTTATGATGATGGTGTATGGTGTCCAATCAGAGAAGAGAACAGCATGTTCGCAAAAGTCCAAGCTTGTCCATGAAAAAAATTAAGGTCCAAGTGTTATGAGACCCCTCTCAGGTCTGTTTAATGACCAAGTGGTTCCTAGTGGGTGGGTCTTATATTTCCAGGTCCCTTATTGGTGCTTTGTGTGCTTGAATAGGACATTGAATGAATGTGGTGGTGCCAGGTATTGTGATGTTAGTATTACCTGGGCACCCATCCTGTTTTCAAGTCTTGAATGTTGGGTTGACTTGTCCTTTCCTCGTGCCTACAGATAACTACCTTATTATGCCCTCGGGGAACCTACAAATAGTGAACGCTACCCAGGAAGATGAGGGAACATACAAGTGTGCGGCGTACAACCCGGTGACTCAGGAGGTGAAGACATCGGTGTCCAGTGAACGACTTCGCGTTCGACGTAAGTGAAGATGACGAATCGATGAGAAATCTTAGAACGCGAGTTTTGCTAGGTTCTAATGTTCTTTATGTCCATTATTGCCTGACTGTAGGCTCAACGGCAGAAGCCGCTCGTATAATCTACCCACCAGTGGCGCAAACCATCATTGTCACCAAAGGACAGAGCCTCATTCTTGAGTGCGTAGCAGGTGGAATGCCACCACCTAAAGTCTCCTGGGCAAAAGATGGAGCCGATGTCATTGGTCAGAACAAGACTCGTTTCTTGCTCACCAACCTCCTCATAGAGGCCACTAGTGAGGAGGATTCTGGGACATACACCTGTACGGCCAACAATGGGATTGGAGATGGAGGATCAGCCTTCATCTTCTATAACGTACAGGTTTTTGGTGAGTTTCTAGATCGGTGGAGCTCAGTGATTTTGACCACACTTGCTTCAAGGACCATGATATTTCATGATGTTTTGTAACATTTCTCCTTTAGAACCACCAGAGGTCGACATGGAGAGCTCCCAGCAGATGGTCACCTGGGGTCAAAGTGCAAAGTTCACATGCAATGTTAGGGGTAATCCTCAGCCCTCGGTGGTTTGGTTGAGAAATGCCATGCCACTTCTACCTAGCTCAAGGCACAAAATTTCCAGGAGGATCCTACGGGTGAGCAGTGTGGGGCCGGAAGATGATGGTATCTATCAGTGTGTAGCAGAGAATGAGGTTGGGAGTGCCCAGACACTGACTTTCCTAATGACCTCAAGGACAGGTGAGAAATAGTTGTGTGGCCCTGAAATTTGACAGGTTGATGAAAGGTCTTCATTCTTCATTGATCTCCATGCTATATTTTATATCTAGGAGCTCTACCAAAGCTGGCATCGGAAAGGGACACTTTTCCTCCAACTGCGCTTCCGATTCCAGATGACAAACAGCTGCTCTTGAAGGCTCAGCTGAAACCAAGACCTCCCACCCTAGGGTCACCGATGCCGTGTTTGCTTGACAAGACCACTGTCTTCCAGCCTGAAGCTCCAATCATCCTCAGCTCCCCTCGGACCTCGAAGACCGATTACTACGAACTGACTTGGAAACCCCGCCACAATGGTGGAGCTCCCATTCTGTTCTATACCATCAAACACCACAAGGTAACCAGAGAGGGAAGAATTCAGCCGCTTGATCTGATCCATTCAAGGAGTGAATGGATTTGCCAAATGAATAACTTTTAGTTTTATAAAAACACCTGCTGGTAGTTTTAGTGGATCCTAAACTTTGAACCCCACCTCATTAATAAAACAAAGATGCAGAGGAACCTGGCATGGCTCCATGCACTCACCCTGGTCCCTTCAAATGTTCTACTGAACGCTTGGGGTCACCAGAGCGGATCTTGTCTTCATATTTCCCATCTGACATTTCCAAACTTTGCACCAGGTGGTCAATGCCACAGATGAATGGACGGTGTCCTGTGTTCCTGGAACGCAGCATCGGCAAATACTCACCAAATTGGACCCTGGCAGCTTGTATGAAGTGGAAATGGCAGCATATAACTGCGCTGGGGAAGGACAGACGGCCATGATGACCTTCCGGACAGGTGACTCCCCCTGATTTTTAGTATTTGTCTATCAATTTTTTTGTGAAACTATGGACATGAAATAATCTTTGAATTTTTTTTCCTTGTAGGTCGACGTCCAAAACCAGAGATCATTGCCAGTAAAGAGGTTCAAATCCAGAAGGATGATCCTGGGACGAGCACCATCAGCAGCGTCCAGTCAGACAACAACCGGCTGTCCCGTAAGTAAACTGATAAATGTCTGTGAGTCTGGACTGATAAAAAATGCGATGTGGAACAATGGAGCAATTTCCATTCTGATTACAGCTCCTGAGGCTCCGGACCGACCCACCATCTCCATGGCTTCGGAGACATCCGTATTTGTGACGTGGATCCCGAGAGGTAATGGCGGATTCCCCATCCAGTCTTTCCGAGTAGAGTATAAGAAGCTAAAGCAACCTGGAGACTGGATCCTGGCCACCAGTGACATCCCACCGTCAAGGCTGTCCGTGGAGATATCAGAGCTTGAAAAAGGTAAGTAAAGGAGCCATTCACGTTTTTGAAGTAGGAGACAAAGTCTTGAAGGCTTATAGGGTGACGAGTGGTCAGAGGAACCTCATGGACGGAGCTGCCCTTTTGGACTAAACTCCTCCAGTGACGATCACATCACTGCCCACGGGTATTGATTAAAGATGAGCAAATCGATTCTCAGGACTGTGGTCTAGCGGTAACATCATCAGCCTGTGGCCACTGCTTGGATGCCCTGTGAACCTCCCCCTAACTGTCGACATCGCCGACGTTCTTCTGATTAGTATGCCCGGTGTGACGTCATGCATGTATCGTGCCGCTACAATGACATCACACCTGGGAGATTTTCAGGGTTCCCGTCCGGTGACCACAGACTGCTGATGTTACCATCAGACCAGGGTCCTATTTGCTCATTTCTGTTACATTTCGGGGATATGAGCAGGAGACTTCCGGTGGAAATTTTGTAAAAGTTTACATTTTTTTGATCTTGTGATCATCCTGCATTGATCATATTACATAATGAAGTTTCCGGGTGTCTTATCGTCTGCATTATGTTCTTTCTTCAGGAACCGGCTACAGATTCAGGGTGAGAGCACTGAATATCTTAGGAGAAAGTCAGCCCAGTGCGCCCTCCAAGCCCTACATGGTGTCGGGGTACAGCAACCGCAACTACGAGCGTCCAGTCACCGGGCCGTATATCACTTTCACTGAAGCCGTCAACGAGACCACCATTATGCTGAAATGGGTGGTAAGTGTCCTGCCCGGTAGCAATGGGGGGTGGGGTGCACATATGTGCTGCCCCCTAGTGGTCATATAATAAGGACTATAATTCTCATCATCTATGTAGTCATAGTCCAGTCTTCCTTCTTTACGTAGTACTTCCCGGCGAGTAACAACAACACCCCAATCCACGGCTTCTACATCTATTATCGCCCCACGGACAGTGACAACGACAGCGACTACAAGAAGGACATGGTGGAAGGTGAGTGGCGATGTCCTCTGCTGCCCACAGGTACCACCAGCCTGTCACGGGATCACTCTCTATGTAATGCTAGTGTTGGTTTCTCCACTAGGGGCGCTGTTTTCTTGCTCCCGTGGTTTTACTGTATATTTATACCTCTCTCTTATGTCCATCTGTACATTTACACTCGCAAATGTCACTCCCTCATCCCAGGTGACCGTTACTGGCACTCCATCACCGATCTTCAGCCCGAAACCTCCTATGATATCAAGATGCAGTGTTATAATAAGGGTGGCGAGAGCGAGTTCAGTAACGTCATGATCTGTGAAACTAAAGGTAATTATGGCATCCGGTATTACCCTCGGTGGAAAACGAGGCACCATGTGCCTCGCACCTCACTGACATTACTGGCTTCTACTAACAGGCCAGACTATACGGCTTCTACCAGATATCTGGATTGATTTGTAATGGAGGGCACCAATAGTGGAATCCATCCTAGGGTGATGGCTCTGGTACCAGTGAGAGGGTCATAATTATTAACTGGTTCTCAATACTTGCAGCTCGGAAGTCTTCTACTCAAGGAGGTCGTCAACCGCTGCCTGCCGCGCCATCACCGCAGCATCCGCCCAACAGAAATGGACCTCTTGGAACCGCAACGGTGGCGAGATCCAGTGACTTGCCGTATCTGATTGTGGGGGTCGTTCTGGGCTCCATAGTTCTTTTGATAGTCGCTTTCACCCCTATCTGCCTGTGGAGGGCGCTGTCCAAGCAAAGTAAGTGTCTGCAGGGTCACATCCAAAATGTTACATTTCTAGAATGTTGTATGTACCGAATGATCTGATTTGAAAATATGAAAGACCTAGAACATGTGAATATAAGTGCTCCAGAGCGTACCGAGGAGATATGCAAGTTTTGGAGAATGTTATTTGGATATGGATGGTTTGGAGCATGTCGGGTGGATACGAATGTTCTGGATCGTGCTGGGTGAATAGGAACACTGTGGATCATGTTTGGATATGAACAATCTGACTAATGATGAGCGAGCGTGCTCGGATAAGGTCTTATCGTGCTCAGGTGCTAGCCGAGTGTCTTCAGCGTGCTCAAATACTATGTTCTAGACCCCGCGGCTGCATGTCTCATGGTGTTAGACAGCCGAAACATATGCAGGGATTGGTTGTCAAACAGCCATGAGACATGCAGCCGCGGGAACTCAAAAATATTATTCAAGCATGCCGAACACACTCGGAATTGGCACCAGAGCATGATCAGAAAACATTGTATCCGAGCACGTTCACTCATCACTAGTTCTGAATCATGTGAATCATGTTGGGTGAATATGACCGCTTTGGAGCATGTTGGGTGAATATCGGTGTTCTCAAGCATGTTGGTGAATATGGAAATTCCGGAGCATGATGGGTGAATATGAACGTTCTGGGGCATGTCGGGTGCGTGTAGACGTTCTGGAGCTTGTTGGGTGGATGGGACATTCTGGAGCATGTCGGGTGGGTATGGACATTCAGGAGCATATTGGATGCGTATGGACGTTCTCAAGCGTGTTGCGTGGATAGGGACGTTCTGGAGTGTGTTGGGTGGACATGGATGTTCGGGAGCATGTCGGGTGCGTATGGATGTTCTAGAGCATGTTGGGTGGATAGGGATGTTCTGGAACGTGTTGGGTGGATGGGGACGTTCTGGAGCATGTCGTTGGATGCGTGTAGACGTTCTGGAGCGTGTTGGGTGGATGGGGACGTTCTGGAGCATGTCGGGTAGGTGTGGATGTTCTGGAGTATGTCGGATGGGTGTGGACGTTCTCGTGCGTGTAGGGTGGATAGAGACGTTCTGGAGCATGTCTGGTGGGTATGAACGATCTTGAGCGTGCTGAGTACAGATGAACGCTCTGAAGTTTGTCACCATTTTCATCTCCATCTTTTTATTTTCTTTGCAGAGCAAACAACAGACGTGACATTTCCCAGCACCGGACTCCTGAACCCCTCTTCCTCCTGCCAGTACACGATGGTGCCGCTCCGAGGGGCCCCGGCCATCAGCACCATCCCTTACTCTAACGGGTCTGTGATGAATGGCAACTGTCCTGCTAAACTGCTGAATCCGGGTGGCAAGCAAAGAGATTACAGCTCCGCGCCGCTGCACAAGGTGAGCAATGGCGCCCACCGTTCTCCAGTCACAGCCAGAGCTGCACTTACAGCTTTGGAGGTGACTACAGCGATGGGTAACAGCAGGGACCTACAGATCCTATATGTGCTGAATATATTCTATCATGTCTTCAGGACGAGGCCAATACGCTGCTCGAGAACGACTCCGGACCCCCTGAGCCCGCGGAACACCTCCCCCCAGAGTGAGTCAGTCTAGTCCGTGCTATGCTGTGATCTCCTTACAGTACACGGGGTCTGATATATGATGAGCGCTGATAATTGGGGGGTCCTCGCTCTGCTCCTGGGGGGGCGTTGTGATATAATGTTCCGGTATTTTACTTTATAGGTTGTACGAGCGGCAGAGCAGCGATGTGACCGTAATGTGCGACTTGTGTGATCAGGACAGAGCTCATCCCTACGGAGAGATCCCCCCACCCGAGGACCAAGCGTCCCCCCGAATACCTGACCCCAGCCAGACATTCCCCATCCTGTCCGTGCCCACCGAGCGCCTGTTATGCCAAGGTAACGTATGCCACGCGCTGAGGCTCTCGAGATATGTGACATGATGTAATCATGGCCTGATGCGGCTGATGCCAGGGAGCAGTAGACCACCGCTGTTCATCTCTGTCCTTTCTTTATGGCAGACTGCTCGTACTGCCTGCTCCCGGCAGAGATGGCGGAGAGTCCGGTGGTGCCGAATCCCCCCACGGACCCCCAGTCCCATCATATCCCAGCACAGAGCAGCGAGACAGAAGACCGTCCCGGCCGACACACGTCCCAGGGACCGGCCACCTAATGGCCCCAATCATGGACTATAACGGGGGATGACGGAGCCGAAATGCCTAATCTTACTGAGAACGTGACCTTGTCCCACACCTGTGCCCACCAGTGTGCCACCATGTTTGTCAGCTCAGCTCCCATGATGCTTTGCTAGGTGTGAGCACTACATCTCCCAGGATGCAGCGGAGACCCTGAACCAGCATACAGATCCGGGTCCCTTGTAAAGGTGCTCAGGGGCCCCACGTGACCTTTCCAGTATGGCCGCCGCGCTCGGTAACATGGCGTCTTCCGGCTCGTTCGTCCCCCGCACAGCAGAGAAATAAATGGAGTCTATTTTTATACTATAGATATTTATATATTTATGTCGTGTACATAGATTTATTTTCTTTATAAAGAAAGATTTGTTTGGTCAGAATCCCCCCGACCGCCGTATCTCACAGCCCCCCAGGACGGTAGACGAGGAGCCGACGAGACCTAATAACTTATAGCTTGCGCTAGCATGTCAGCCGGCGAGCGCGCACCGCGTATGTCCGCAGGACCACACGGCGCCTCCAGCTGGCGGAGGCACCGACGCATTATGTATACCCGCCTTCATGCAGTATGAGACATTTGGCTGCTTTCAGTATAAATGTAAGAAATGGAAATAAATCTGTATTATAAAATCTGGGCGTCCTGTCGGATCGTCATTGCGTCTTAAAGGGGCCACATATAGTGAAAGACTAGTATTATGCTCTGCAATCCCAGGTACTGCCACAAGAGGGAGCTGTAGCCAATACAATCTAGATCCTCCCCCACACAAGGCCAAACCAAGCAATATGGAGAGAACGGGAATAGCAGGATCCTCAGTGGCATCTTCTAAACCCACCAGGGCTGATCTCAGCTTTACTTTATCTTATCTTAACAATTGAATCTGCAGTGCAGCATTACAACTTCAGTGAATAAACGCAATTCTGTTGTTTTTTTGGGTTTCACTTTTACGGTGTACACTTTATGGCAAAATTGACTCCTGATTTTATAAGTGATACAAATTTTTATATTTTTAAAACCTTTTTCTTACTTTATGCTATAGTCCCCTTAGGGGACTTGAACTTGCTGTCGTCTGATCACTTGTCATAGTGCGTACGATAAATCACAGTCTGCGATGAAACGCAGCCTGTGGCACAGGAGAGCCAAAATGTCAATCTTGTGGGTCTTCAAATGCAAAGGTTTAATTATCCATAAATACAGATGTAGTAATCCTTAAAATGTCAGACAGCACGAAACCTTATTAACATACAGTATTAACATAGCCATGTAGTACCTCATCTGACAAGTTATGGATTGCTGCATGTGGTCAAAATGAGAACAAGTATAGGAATACAGCATCACAGCCATCATCAGTCCATGAATACAGCACCACAACCTTCAGTCCATGAATACAGCACCACAACCTTCAGTCCATGAATACAGCACCACAACCTTCAGTCCATGAATACAGCACCACAACCTTCAGTCCATGAATACAGCACCACAACCTTCAGTCCATGAATACAGCACCACAACCTTCATTACATGAATACAGCACCACGACCTTCAGTACATGAATACAGCACCACAACCTTCAGTCCATGAATGCAGCACCACAACCTTCAGTCCATGAATGCAGCACCACAACCTTCAGTCCATGAATACAGCACCACAACCTTCAGTCCATGAATACAGCACCACAACCTTCAGTCCATGAATACAGCACCACAACCTTCAGTCCATGAATGCAGCACCACAACCTTCAGTCCATGAATACAGCACCACAACCTTCAGTCCATGAATACAGCACCACAACCTTCAGTCCATGAATACAGCACCACAACCTTCAGTCCATGAATACAGCACCACAACCTTCATTACATGAATACAGCACCACGACCTTCAGTACATGAATACAGCACCACAACCTTCAGTACATGAATACAGCACCACAACCTTCAGTACATGAATACAGCACCACAACCTTCATTACATGAATACAGCACCACAACCTTCAGTACATGAATACAGCACCACAACCTTCATTACATGAATACGGCACCACAACCTTCATTACATGAATACAGCACCACAACCTTCAGTACATGAATACAGCACCACAACCTTCATTACATGAATACGGCACCACAACCTTCATTACATGAATGCAGCACCACAACCTTCTGTACATGAATACAGCACCACAACCTTCAGTACATGAATGCAGCACCACAACCTTCAGTACATGAATGCAGCACCACAACCTTCTGTACATGAATACAGCACCACAACCTTCAGTCCATGAATACAGCACCACAACCTTCTGTACATGAATACAGCACCACAACCTTCTGTACATGAATACAGCACCACAACCTTCAGTACATGAATGCAGCACCACAACCTTCAGTACATGAATGCAGCACCACAACCTTCAGTACATGAATGCAGCACCACAACCTTCAGTACATGAATACGGCACCACAACCTTCAGTCCATGAATACAGCACCACAACCTTCAGTCCATGAATACAGCACCACAACCTTCAGTCCATGAATACAGCACCACAACCTTCAGTCCATGAATACAGCACCACAACCTTCAGTCCATGAATACAGCACCACAACCTTCAGTCCATGAATACAGCACCACAACCATCAGTCCATGAATACAGCACCACAACCTTCAGTCCATGAATACAGCACCACAACCTTCAGTCCATGACTACGGCACCACAACCTTCAGTACATGAATGCGGCACCACAACCTTCAGTACATGAATGCAGCACCACAACCTTCTGTACATGAATGCAGCACCACAACCTTCTGTACATGAATACAGCACCACAACCTTCAGTCCATGAATACAGCACCACAACCTTCAGTCCATGACTACGGCACCACAACCTTCAGTACATGAATGCGGCACCACAACCTTCTGTACATGAATGCGGCACCACAACCTTCTGTACATGAATACAGCACCACAACCTTCAGTACATGAATGCAGCACCACAACCTTCAGTACATGAATGCAGCACCACAACCTTCAGTCCATGAATACAGCACCACAACCTTCAGTCCATGAATACAGCACCACAACCTTCAGTCCATGAATACAGCACCACAACCTTCAGTCCATGAATACAGCACCACAACCTTCAGTCCATGAATACAGCACCACAACCTTCAGTCCATGAATACAGCACCACAACCTTCAGTCCATGAATACAGCACCACAACCTTCAGTCCATGAATACAGCACCACAACCTTCAGTCCATGAATACAGCACCACAACCTTCAGTCCATGACTACAGCACCACAACCTTCAGTCCATGACTACGGCACCACAACCTTCAGTACATGAATGCGGCACCACAACCTTCAGTACATGAATGCGGCACCACAACCTTCATTACATGAATACGGCACTACAACCTTCATTACATGAATATGGCACCACAACCTTCAGTACATGACTACGGCACCACAACCTTCAGTACATGAATACATCACCACAACCTTCAGTCCATGAATACGGCACCACAACCTTCATTACATGAATACGGCACCACAACCTTCATTACATGAATACGGCACCACAACCTTCATTACATGAATACAGCACCACAACCTTCAGTACATGAATACAGCACCACAACCTTCATTACATGAATACGGCACCACAACCTTCATTACATGAATACAGCACCACAACCTTCAGTACATGAATACAGCACCACAACCTTCATTACATGAATGCAGCACCACAACCTTCTGTACATGAATACAGCACCACAACCTTCAGTACATGAATGCAGCACCACAACCTTCAGTACATGAATGCAGCACCACAACCTTCTGTACATGAATACAGCACCACAACCTTCAGTCCATGAATACAGCACCACAACCTTCTGTACATGAATACAGCACCACAACCTTCTGTACATGAATACAGCACCACAACCTTCAGTACATGAATGCAGCACCACAACCTTCAGTACATGAATGTAGCACCACAACCTTCAGTACATGAATACAGCACCACAACCTTCAGTCCATGAATACAGCACCACAACCTTCAGTCCATGAATACAGCACCACAACCTTCAGTACATGACTACGGCACCACAACCTTCAGTACATAAATACAGCACCACAACCTTCAGTACATGAATACATCACCAGAACCACCATGACTATATGAATACAGCATCAGAGTTTGGACATAGTGATTCTGGTGCTTGATTATATATTGTGGTTCTGGTGCTTTATAAATCAGTACAGGAAGACTGCTTCAGATTTAGCATCAGGAGATGAATGCATCATCAAGCTTAGTACAATAATCGATTACAATTTCAAGTTTGTCCCGCCATATACATTTATATCGCATGAACGTACAACTCCCAGTATGTCATTAGCAGAAGTAAGGAGATATTGGGAGTTGTTACCAGCCATCATCAGACTGAGGGGCGCACAGGTTTGGAGTTATTCGCACCCCTTTTGTCGCTATGTAGTCCAGGCACCTGCCGCTCATCTCTTTGGACTCTCCTTTTCTCTGTCCTTCTGCAGCACATATCAACAGAGTGCCCTTAAAATGAAGTGTAATTATAATGCCCCCTAAATAAAATATCTGCCTATGCTGCACCTAAACCATCACCCCTAACTGTTAACTGCACAAACTATGACCCCCGCACACTGCCCCTCTTATGATACATTGCATCTACACTGTCCCCCATGCTGGCAGTTCCTCACACTATATTCCCTCATGTTGTCCCTATTTCCACACTACCCCCTCGACACGGTCCCCATATTGTGTGCCCCCCACCTTATCCTCTCTCCATACTGTTCCCCATCACACTGACAAGTCCTTATTTATTGGCTCCATAAAGCATCCCCCCCCCTGTGGTGCAGCAGAGACAGTGGCAGAGTGTGATGGGGGTCGCTTCAGGAGGTGACCTCATTACAGAGCTGGACATCAGGGCGGTGGGTAATGAACGCTCCTCCACACCTTTTTCAGTGTCTTCAATTGTTTTGGTGTCTGAAAGATGTAAATGAAGAAATAAGGGAACCGCCTGCATGCTATAGACCGGCTCTTATGGTCCGGAGGACGAGCCCGACCCCACTTCTGGGGGTGACAGGTATCTTGCCTCATGGCAGAAGCAGCGCTCCCACCCACTCCAGCTACAAAGCACCTTCCTTGGACTATAAAGTCTCAAGCTGGATACAGTGCTGCACAGTTTTGTGTTCTCCCTCTTTATCTACCATGGTCTTTTTATGCTCTCCTATAGACAGTAATGTTACAGGTAGTGACCCTGGCACCAGGAAGGCCTCAGTCTTCTGTTGGGGGTAAAGTACCCTATACTGTATTCCAGCACCCCACTTCTGTAAGCTCCATCCCTTTGTGCACATCCCCAGTCACTGTAACCTTGACCAGGAGCACAGGCCCCATAACCTCACTGCAGACCTGCTGACAGCCGGGATGGGTCTGTGGCCGGTGACATGAAGCTGGAGGACACCCTCGCCATGTGTGACAGCTCAGAGACAGCAGCATTTAACAGCTAGTGAGCCGGGAAGTTTCTCACATCTGATTTCACAATGCTTTATTAATGTTTATTAATCTTTGCTTCAGTTTTGCACCATTTCAAGCCCTCTGCTGTCACTCTGGGGAAGTGATTGACAGCTGCAGATAGAAGGCAGATGAGGGCTCACTGATGGTGACGTCCTTTCCTCTGCAGCAGAAGTACGTAATGCAGATAAAGGGAAATGTGGAACTAGTAATAACACGAGGGGGAACAAGAAACGGAGACCCCCCCCCATACCAAAACCTGGAATGAGGATCAGTAGCGAATAAAATCAGTTCTCATCACAACTAGATAGTAACATATAGACACAAATATGCCGTCATCACCGTACCGACACCCTGATACATATATACATACATACTGCCACGGGGGAAAGCCTCCAGGAACTTCTGCTCTTCACCATCTTCAAAACTGTGACTAGTCCATCAGCCGCGCTCATCAGCAGCCGCGCTCATCATCAGCCGCGCTCATCAAAAGCCGCGCTCATCATCAGCCGCGCTCAGCAGCAGCCGGGCTCATCAGCCGCGCTCAGCAGCAGCTGCGCTCATCATCAGCCGCGCTCATCAAAAGCCGCGCTCAGCAGCAGCCGCGCTCATCATCAGCCGCGCTCATCAAAAGCCGCGCTCAGCAGCAGCCGTGCTCATCATCAGCCGGGCTCATCATCAGCTGCGCTCATCATCAGCCGGGCTCATCAGCAGCCGCGCTCATCATCAGCCGGGCTCATCAGCAGCAGCGCTCATCATCAGCTACATAGGTCTCTCCGCTGCTTTGCTGCAATGTATCACTCAGGTTCAGAGCATTATCTATACTGGATTCAATTGTAGTAAATTCATAGAGCAGGGTGAGGATTTATACATGACATTTGCCAAAATGTATCCAAAATCTATAATTCCAGACAATATCAGACTAGGAGACACCAGACTCCTAGTCCTGTAGTGATAAATAATTTTCTGGTGATAAAACTGTATTAAAACAGCAAAACAGCCCAATAAAGTGACACATTTCTGAAATCAGGATGTCTGTCTCTACATCATGCTGCTCTCAGATTACACAGTGAAAATCTGATGAAAGATTCCCTTTAACTTTGTTTATATACCACAGCAAAGCATTAATTATCAGTTCAGAACCACAACTACAATGCCGCCATGGTGCCCTACCTCTATTACATCAACATTTCCATATCAGTGGCTGCAGACAAAATCTTATACATACAGAGAGCTCCCCCTAGTGGTGGCTACAGACAGGATCTCATCATGTATCTCTGTATACAGGGAGCTCCCCCTAGTGGTAGCTGCAGACAGGATCTCATCATGTATCTATGTATACAGGGAGCTCCCCCTAGTGGTGGCTACAGACAGGATCTCATCATGTATCTCTGTATACAGAGAGCTCCCCCTAGTGGTGGCTGCAGACAGGATCTCATCATGTATCTCTGTATACAGGGAGCTCCCCCCAGTGGTGTCTACAGACAGGATCTCATCATGTATCTCTGTATACAGGGAGCTCCCCCTAGTGGTGGCTACAGACAGGATCTCATCATGTATCTGTGTATACAGGGAGCTCCCCCTAGTGGTGGCTACAGACAGGATCTTATGTATCTCTGTATACAGGGAGCTCCCCCTAGTGGTGGCTACAGACAGGATCTTATGTCTCTCTGTATACAGGGAGCCCCCCTAGTGGTGGCTGCAGACAGGATCTCATCATGTATCTCTGTATACAGGGAGCTCCCCCTAGTGGTGGCTACAGACAGGATCTTATGTATCTCTGTATACAGGGAGCTCCCCCTAGTGGTGGCTACAGACAGGATCTTATCATGTATCTCTGTATACAGGGAGCCCCCCTAATGGTGGCTACAGACAGGATCTCATCATGTATCTCTGTATACAGGGAGCTCCCCCTAGTGGTGGCTACAGACAGGATCTTATCATGTATCTCTGTATACAGGGAACTCACCCCTAGTGGTGACTGCAGACGGGATCTTATCATGTATCTCTGTATACAGGGAGCTCCCCTTGTGGTGACTGCAGACAGGATCTCATCATGTATCTCTGTATACAGGGAGCTCCCCCTAGTGGTGACTGCAGACGGGATCTTATCATGTATCTCTGTACACAGGGAGGGCCGATAAGTGAAGTGCGGTGTACTCCGGAGGCCGTCAGGCAGACGGCAAGAAAATAAACTTGGACCTGTTGTACCCGACATTTGCCTCATTCGTGTCTCTGTTACATCTCTGCGCGGTAAGAGTGGGACCACCTCCCAGCTTGGCCCACCGACCCTACAGCTGCAGACAGGATCTTATCATGTATCTCTGTATAAAGGGAGCACCCCTAGTGGTGACTGCAGAAGGGATCTTATCATGTATCTCTGCATACAGGGAGCTCCCCCTAGTGGTGACTGCAGACAGGATGTTATCATGTATCTCTGTTTACAGGGAACTCCCCCTAGTGGAGGTTGCAGACAGGATCTTATCATGTATCTCTGTGTACAGGGAGCTCTCCCTAGTGGTATCTGCAGACAGGATCTTATCATGTATCTCTGTATACAGGGAGCTCCCCCTACTGGTGGATGCAAACAGGATCTTATCATGCATCTCTGTATACAGGGAGCTCCCCCTAGTGGTGGCTGCAGACAGGATATTATCATGTATCTCTGTATACAGGGATCTCTCCCTAGTGGTATCTGTAGACAGGATCTTATCATGTATCTCTGTATACAGGGAGCTCCCCCTAGTGGTGGCTGCAGACAGGATATTATCATGTATCTCTGTATACAGGGAGCTCCCCCTAGTGGTGGCTGCAGAGAGAATCTTATATATCTCTGTATACAGGGAGTTCTGTTGTGAATTCGCTTTCTGGCCTCCCTCTGGTTATTACTGAAGGAAGTGGAGCTGGTCTGATTTTCAGAGGGGTTTCGAGTTCTCTTTCTGCACTCCCTCTGGTGGTTACTGGCGGTAATGGAGCTGATCTGATTAACAGAGGCTTGCCACCTGATAATGAGGACGACGATTGTAGATCTGGGGTTTCAGACTGGGATTTAAGACAGCCGACTCCCTCTATCCCTGCTGGTGATTTTCTTCCTGTGCCTCCTGAGGTCTGATGTCTCCAGCTCAGTCCCTGCATGTTCAGCTAAGTGTTCATTTGCTATTCTGTTTGCATTTGATCTGGTTTTGACTATCTCAGTTTTGTGTTGGTCAGCCATCTCCGGCTGGGGCTGCATTGAATCACCGTCCATATGTTACTGCTTGTGCCAGTTTGTTTTTGTTCCTTATTAGATTGGCCTCTTTTTGCTCTGCTTTCAGAATATACCAGAGTGCTGATATAGTGGGAGCAGTCTAGCGACTTCAGTGTTTTTTGCATCAGACGTGTTGGACTTTTTGCAGGGTTTTTTGCGTGATTGCAGACAGTGTCTTTCCTTTCCTGTCCTGTCTAGTCAGTGTGGGCCCCATCGTTTGCTCAGCCTATTTTCCTACCTGTGTTTGTGTTTTCATCTTGTCTCACCGTCAATACATGTCTGGAGGCTGTCTATTCCTTTGGGGTCTGCTCTGGGGCAGTTTAGATTTCCCCTTTCTTGCTTTAGGCTTAGTTAGTTCTCCGGCTGTGCCGAGGCGTCTAGGATCATCGTAGGTACGCTCCACGGCTACTGCTAGTTGTGTGGTAGGATCAGAGGTCTGCAATCTGCTTAGTTACCAACCTCTCTGGTTTTCTGGGGCTTAGCTTGGGCCTGCTCTCCTCCTCGGTGACCCAATCATAACAGATCTCCCCCTAGTGGTGGCTGCAGACAGAATCTTATCATGTATCTCTGTATACAGGGAGCTCCCCCTAGTGGTGGCTGCAGACAGGATCTTATCATGTATCTATGTATACAGGGAGCTCCCCCTACAGGTGGCTGCAAGCAGGATCTTATCATGCATCTCTATACAGGGAGCTCCCCCTACTGGTTGCTGCAGACAGGATCTTATCATGTATCTCTGTATACAGGGATCTCCCCCTAGTGGTATCTGTAGACAGGATCTTATCATGTATCTCTGTATACATGGAGCTCCCCCTAGTGGTGGCTGCAGAGAGAATCTTATATATCTCTGTATACAGGGAGTTCTGTTGTGAATTCGCTTTCTGGCCTCCCTCTGGTTATTACTGAAGGTAGTGGAGCTGGTCTGATTGTCAGAGGGGTTGCGAGTTCTCTTTCTGCACTCCCTCTGGTGGTTACTGGCAGTAATGGAGCTGATCTGATTAGCAGAGGCTTGCCACCTGATAATGAGGACGACGATTGTAGATCTGGGGTTTCAGACTGGGATTTAAGACAGCCGACTCCCTCTATCCCTGCTGGTGATTTTCTTCCTGTGCCTCCTGAGGTCTGATGTCTCCAGCTCAGTCCCTGCATGTTCAGCTAAGTGTTCATTTGCTATTCTGTTTGCATTTGATCTGGTTTTGTCTATCTCAGTTTTTTGTTGGTCAGCCAGCTCCGGCTGGGGCTGCATTGAATCACCGTCCATATGTTACTGCTTGTGCCAGTTTGTTTTTGTTCCTTATTAGATTGGCCTCTTTTTGCTCTGCTTTCAGAATATACCAGAGTGCTGATATAGTGGGAGCAGTCTAGCGACTTCAGTGATTTTTTGCATCAGACGTGTTGGACTTTTTGCAGGGTTTTTTGCGTGATTGCAGACAGTGTCTTTCCTGTCCTGTCTAGTCAGTGTGGGCCCCATCGTTTGCTCAGTCTATTTTCCTGCCTGCGTTTGTGTTTTCATCTTGTCTCACCGACAATTCAGTATATGTTTGGGGGCTATCTATTCCTTTGGGGTCTGCTCTGGGGCAGTTTAGATTTCCCCTTTCTTGCTTTAGGCTTAGTTAGTTCTCCGGCTGTGCAGAGGCGTCTAGGATCATCGTAGGTACCCTCCACGGCTACTGCTAGTTGTGTGGTAGGATCAGAGGTCTGCAATCTGCTTAGTTAACAACCTCTCTGGTTTTCTGGGGCTTAGCTTGGGCCTGCTCTCCTCCTCGGTGACCCAATCATAACAGAGCTCCCCCTAGTGGTGGCTGCAGACAGAATCTTATCATGTATCTCTGTATACAGGGAGCTCCCCCTAGTGGTGGCTGCCGACAGGATCTTATCATGTATCTCTATATACAGGGAGCTCCCCCTAGTGGTGGCTGCAGACAGGATCTTATCATGTATCTATGTATACAGGAAGCTCCCCCTTGTGGTGACTGCAGACAGGATATTATCATGTATCTCTGTATACAGGGAGCTCCCCCTAGTGGTGACTGCAGAAGTGATCGTATCATGTATCTCTGTATACAGTGAGCTCCCCCTAGTGGTGGCTGCAGACAGGATCTTATCATGTATCCCTGTATACAGGGAGCTTCCCCTAGTGGTGGTTGCAGACAGGATCTTATTATGTATCTCTGAATACAGGGAGCTCCCCCTAGTGTCTCTCTCTGGTTATGCAGGGGATTTGGAGCTCTGTATTAGGAGAATTAAACTCTCCTGTGGAACTTTCCTTTCTGCCACATGCAGGCAGCGCAGGGTTAACGCATCTCCCTGTTATTAGCTGTTATTATGGCGGCTCCAAATCTGCTGCTGGCGGCCATAGAGCTGTATAATCGGCTGCGTCACACTTTCCGCTGTCTCTGGCGTCCTGCTCTCCATCATCTTATTTTACTGCTCTGTAATCTGGGCCCGGATCCCAGTGCCGGCACCTGGGGGGCCGCGGCTCGCACCGGTGAATGGGCTTCTTCAGCTCAGAATCCCCTCATGGCCGCCGAGGTGCGATACTTGTGTTGGCTACTGAGATGTGGAATAAAGAAGGGGCCAAACCTGCCCGAAACACCGAGATTAACCTCTTCATTCACAACCCGACTGTACCCGAGGGAGAGCTGAGATACACAGCTCAGCAGACAGTATCACACAGGAGAGGATTAGATACACGGCTCAGCAGTCAGTATCACACAGGATAGGATTAGATACACGGCTCAGCAGACAGTATCACACAGGAGAGGATTAGATACATGGCTCAGCAGTCAGTATCACACAGGAGAGGATTAGATACACGGCTCAGCAGTCAGTATCACACATGATAGGATTAGATACACGGCTCAGCAGACAGTATCACACAGGATAGGATTAGATACACGGCTCAGCAGTCAGTATCACACAGGATAGGATTAGATACACGGCTCAGCAGTCAGTATCACACAAGTTAGGATTAGATACACGGCTCAGCAGTCAGTATCACACAGGAGAGGATTAGATACACAGCTCAGCAGTCAGTATCACACAGGAGAGGATTAGATACACAGCTCAGCAGACCGTATCACACAGGAGAGGATTAGATACACAGCTCAGCAGTCAGTATCACACAGGATAGGATTAGATACACGGCTCAGCACACAGTATCACAGAGGATAGGATTAGATACACGGCTCAGCAGTCAGTATCACACAGGATAGGATTAGATACACAGCTCAGCAGTCAGTATCGCACAGGATAGGATTAGATACACGGCTCAGCAGACAGTATCACACAGGAGAGGATTAGATACACGGCTCAGCAGTCAGTATCACACAGGAGAGGATTAGATACACAGCTCAGCAGTCAGTATCACACAGGAGAGGATTAGATACACGGCTCAGCAGTCAGTATCACACAAGTTAGGATTAGATACACGGCTCAGCAGACAGTATCACACAGGAGAGGATTAGATACACGGCTCAGCAGACAGTATCAGACAGGATAGGATTAGATACACAGCTCAGCAGTCAGTATCACACAGGAGAGGATTAGATACACAGCTCAGCAGTCAGTATCACACAGGAGAGGATTAGATACATGGCTCAGGAGTCAGTATCACACAGGATAGGATTAGATACACAGCTCAGCAGTCAGTATCACAGGATAGGATTAGATACACAGCTCAGCAGTCAGTATCACACAGGAGAGGATTAGATACACAGCTCAGCAGTCAGTATCACACAGGAGAGGATTAGATACACGGCTCAGCACACAGTATCACAGAGGATAGGATTAGATACACGGCTCAGCAGTCAGTATCACACAGGATAGGATTAGATACACAGCTCAGCAGTCAGTATCGCACAGGATAGGATTAGATACACGGCTCAGCAGTCAGTATCACACAGGAGAGGATTAGATACACGGCTCACCAGACAGTATCACACAGGATAGGATTAGATACACGGCTCAGCAGTCAGTATCACACAGGAGGGGATTAGATACACGGCACAGCAGTCAGTATCACACAGGAGAGGATTAGATACACGCTCAGCAGTTAGTATCACACAGGATAGGATTAGATACACGGCTCAGCAGTCAGTATCACACAGGATAGGATTAGATACACGGCACAGCAGTCAATATCACACAGGACAGGATTAGATACACAGCTCAGCAGACAGTATCACACAGGATAGGATTAGATACACAGCTCAGCAGTCAGTATCACACAGGATAGGATTAGATACACGGCTCAGCAGTCAGTATCACACAGGAGAGGATTAGATACACAGCTCAGCAGACAGTATCACACAGGATAGGATTAGATACACAGCTCAGCAGACAGTATCACACAGGATAGGATTAGATACACGGCTCAGCAGTCAGTATCACACAGGAGAGGATTAGATACACAGCTCAGCAGACAGTATCACACAGGATAGGATTAGGTACACGGCTCAGCAGTCAGTATCACACGGGATAGGATTAGATACACGGCTCAGCAGTCAGTATCACACAGGATAGGATTAGATACACGGCTCAGCAGTCAGTATCATACAGGAGAGGATTAGATACACGGCTCAGCAGTCAGTATCACACAGGATAGGATTAGATACACGGCTCAGCAGTCAGTATCACACAGGAGAGGATTAGATACACGGCTCAGCAGACAGTATCACACAGGAGAGGATTAGATACACGGCTCAGCAGTCAGTATCACACAGGATAGGATTAGATACACGGCTCAGCAGTCAGTATCACACAGGATAGGATTAGATACACGGCTCAGCAGTCAGTATCATACAGGAGAGGATTAGATACACGGCTCAGCAGTCAGTATCACACAGGATAGGATTAGATACACGGCTCAGCAGTCAGTATCACACAGGAGAGGATTAGATACACGGCTCAGCAGTCAGTATCATACAGGAGAGGATTAGATACACGGCTCAGCAGTCAGTATCACACAGGATAGGATTAGATACACGGCTCAGCAGTCAGTATCACACAGGAGAGGATTAGATACACGTCTCAGCAGTCAGTATCACACAGGAGAGGATTAGATACACGGCTCAGCAGTCAGTATCACACAGGAGAGGATTAGATACACGGCTCAGCAGTCAGTATCACACAGAAGAGGATTAGGTACACGGCTCAGCAGTCAGTATCACACAGGATAGGATTAGATACACGGCTCAGCAGTCAGTATCACACAGGATAGGATTAGATACACGGCTCAGCAGTCAGTATCACACAGAAGAGGATTAGGTACACGGCTCAGCAGTCAGTATCACACAGGAGAGGATTAGATACACGGCTCAGCAGACAGTATCACACAGGAGAGGATTAGATACACGGCTCAGCAGTCAGTATCACACAGGATAGGATTAGATACACGGCTCAGCAGTCAGTATCACACAGGAGAGGATTAGATACACGGCTCAGCAGTCAGTATCATACAGGAGAGGATTAGATACACGGCTCAGCAGTCAGTATCACACAGGATAGGATTAGATACACGGCTCAGCAGTCAGTATCACACAGGAGAGGATTAGATACACGGCTCAGCAGTCAGTATCATACAGGAGAGGATTAGATACACGGCTCAGCAGTCAGTATCACACAGGATAGGATTAGATACACGGCTCAGCAGTCAGTATCACACAGGAGAGGATTAGATACACGTCTCAGCAGTCAGTATCACACAGGAGAGGATTAGATACACGGCTCAGCAGTCAGTATCACACAGGAGAGGATTAGATACACGGCTCAGCAGTCAGTATCACACAGAAGAGGATTAGGTACACGGCTCAGCAGTCAGTATCACACAGGATAGGATTAGATACACGGCTCAGCAGTCAGTATCACACAGGATAGGATTAGATACACGGCTCAGCAGTCAGTATCACACAGAAGAGGATTAGGTACACGGCTCAGCAGTCAGTATCACACAGGATAGGATTAGATACACGGCTCAGCAGTCAGTATCACACAGGAGAGGATTAGATACACGGCTCAGCAGTCAGTATCATACAGGAGAGGATTAGATACACGGCTCAGCAGTCAGTATCACACAGGATAGGATTAGATACACGGCTCAGCAGTCAGTATCACACAGGAGAGGATAAGATACACGGCTCAGCAGACAGTATCACACAGGAGAGGATTAGATACACGGCTCAGCAGTCAGTATCATAGTCTTAGATACACAAGTTCAGCAGGTATCACCATGACTTGTAGATCCTCTCTGTTACATGCTGGGGTTGCAGTGCTGCGGATTTCCCATTGCTCCTCAGGGGTCACTACTCAGGCGCTGGGGGCCCCTCACCTTCCTGGGGCCACTGTGTGTTCCATGTATGAAATGACTGAGGCCGCAGCAGGAACACGAGGTCTGTGCGCCATCTGGTGGTCATTAGTAGAACTGCGATAATAATTCCAGCTGCAGAAAATGAAATTCCGCCTCTGTTTTTTGGGGGATTTGTTTTTGTGGCTCTCAAAGTTTGATAAATGACCTTAATTGCGTGATTTTCCAGGTCAGTGCGATTACAGCAATACCAAACTTGCTAATATTTGTATATTATTTTTGTGGGGAAAAAAATTGTAAAAATAATATAAATAAATGAGAATCACTTGTATTTTGTCGCCATTTTCTGGATATCGGAACTTTTGTAATTTTTCATCGCTGATGCTGTGCGAGGGTTTGTTTTTCTTGGGTCTAAGTGATGTTTTATTGGCCCCATTTTGGGGTACACACAATATTTGGATCATTTTTTATTGTCTTCTGCCTTTCAGTGACCAGAAAGCTGTAATTTTGTCATTTATATATATATTTGCCTTTATGGTGTTTACTGCATTGGTTACATATTATACATGCCCCATTTATGCCATAAATGGAGACCACTGGACTGCTGGAGGGTCCTGAGGAGGAGGAGGGTCTCGCTGAATTGCATATCATGTTCCTACAGCTGCCACTAGGGGGAGCTCATTCCATAGAAGCCTATAAAACCATCAGCTCTCTGCTCCTCCTAGTGGTGGCTGTGGAAAGCTTGTATTTTCAGTAGCTATGAAGGAAAGCAGGAGGTCTGGAGCTTTGTATCAGAAAAACTCCTATGTATTAAAAAATTGTGGGAAACATTAATTTTAATGCACCAGAAAATCCCTTTTGGATAATAGACTGGGTGGGATTTGTGTGACCTCCTGCAGTCTTGTGTAACGCTGCTGATAACTGGAGATGAACCAACCGAATCATGACCAATCAAATTGATTACAAACTTCCTGGAAAATGTTGACTTAGCAAAATCGATTATTTTCAGGATTCAAATCCAGGAAATAGAGGTCAGCCGTCACTTTGAAGGATTTCTTTAAAGATTATACTCTTTGTCCTCCACTCACTTAGGGCTTGGTCTTTTCTTTGGTCGTCTTTTTCCTGGTCTTCTCTTCAGTCTTCTTTTTGGTCCTCTCTTCTCCGACGTTCTCTTTTGATCTCCACTTTGGTCTTTTCCTCTCCAGCCTTCTCTACGGCTTTTTTCTTTGTTGTTCTCTTTGGGTCTTTCCTTCTCTCTTCTTCACTTCTGTCTTCACTTTCTGATCATCTCTTCTAATGTCTTCTCCTTCGTCATCGTTTTGGTCTTCCTTTTCCAATCTTCTCTTCTTAGTTCTTCCCTTCGGTTTTCTACTAATCTTTCTCTTGTCAGGTCTTCTTTTTGGTCTCCTTTTTCCCAGTCGTCTCTTCTCCACTTTACTCTTCTCAGTTTTTCACTTTTACTGTCTTCTCTTCAGTTTTTCTTTGATCTTGTCTTCTCCGGTTTTCTTTTCTCTAGTCTTTCTTTGGTCTTTTATTCTTTGGCCTATTTATTATTTGGTCTTCTCTTCTTTGGTCTTCATTTCTCCAGTCTTCTCTCTGGTTGTCTCTTTGGTCTTCTCTTCTTTGGACTTCTCTTCTCTGATGTTGTCTTCTTCGTTATTTTCTTTGGTCTTCTCTTCTCTGGTCTTCATTTCTCCAGTCTTCTCTCTGGTTGTCTCTTTGGTCTTCTCTTCTTTGGTCTTCTCTTCTCTGATGTTGTCTTCATTATTTTCTTTAGTCTTCTCTTCTCTGGTCTTCACTTCTCCAGTCTTCTCTCTGGTTGTCTCTTTGGTCTTCTCTTCTTTGGACTTCTCTTCTCTGATGTTGTCTTCTTCGTTATTTTCTTTGGTCTTCTCTTCTCTGGTCTTCATTTCTCCTGTCTTCTCTCTGGTTGTCTCTTTGGTCTTCTCTTCTTTGGTCTTCTCTTCTCTGATGTTGTCTTCTTTATTTTCTTTAGTCTTCTCTTCTCTGGTCTTCATTTCTCCAGTCTTCTCTCTGGTTGTCTCTTTGGTCTTCTCTTCTTTGGTCTTCTCTTCTCTGATGTTGTCTTCATTATTTTCTTTAGTCTTCTCTTCTCTGGTCTTCACTTCTCCAGTCTTCTCTCTGGTTGTCTCTTTGGTCTTCTCTTCTTTGGACTTCTCTTCTCTGATGTTGTCTTCTTCGTTATTTTCTTTGGTCTTCTCTTCTCTGGTCTTCATTTCTCCAGTCTGCTCTCTGGTTGTCTCTTTGGTCTTCTCTTCTTTGGTTTTCTCTTCTCTGACGTTGTCTTCATTATTTTCTTTAGTCTTCTCTTCTCTGGTCTTCACTTCTCCAGTCTTCTCTCTGGTTGTCTCTTTGGTCTTCTCTTCTCTGATGTTGTCTTTATTTTCTTTAGTCTTCTCTTCTCTGGTCTTCATTTCTCCAGTCTTCTCTCTGGTTGTCTCTTTGGTCTTCTCTTCTTTGGTCTTCTCTTCTCTGATGTTGTCTTCATTATTTTCTTTAGTCTTCTCTTCTCTGGTCTTCATTTCTCCAGTCTTCTCTCTGGTTGTCTCTTTGGTCTTCTCTTCTTTGGTCTTCTCTTCTCTGATGTTGTCTTCATTATTTTCTTTAGTCTTCTCTTCTCTGGTCTTCACTTCTCCAGTCTTCTCTCTGGTTGTCTCTTTGGTCTTCTCTTCTTTGGTCTTCTCTTCTCTGATGTTGTCTTCTTCATTATTTTCTTTAGTCTTCTCTTGTCTTCATTTCTCCAGTCTTCTCTCTGGTTGTCTCTTTGGTCTTCTGTTCTTTAGTCTTCTCTTCTCTGATGTTGTCTTCTTCATTATTTTCTTTAGTCTTCTCTTCTCTGGTCTTCATTTCTCCAGTCTTCTCTCTGGTTGTCTCTTTGGTCTTCTCTTCTTTGGTCTTCTCTTCTCTGCTGTTGTCTTCTTCTTTATTTTCTTTGGTCTTCTCTTCTCTGGTCTTCATTTCTCCAGTCTTCTCTCTGGTTGTCTCTTTGGTCTTCTCTTCTCTGATGTTGTCTTCTTCTTTATTTTCTTTGGTCTTCTTTTTTCTGATGTTGTCTTCTTCATTATTTTCTTTAGTCTTCTCTTCTCTGGTCTTCATTTCTCCAGTCTTCTCTCTGGTTGTCTCTTTGGTCTTCTCTTCTTTGGTCTTCTCTTCTCTGATGTTGTCTTCTTCATTATTTTCTTTGGTCTTCTCTTCTCTGGTCTTCATTTCTCCAGTCTTCTCTCTGGTTGTCTCTTTGGTCTTCTCTTCTCTGATGTTGTCTTCTTCATTATTTTCTTTGGTCTTCTCTTCTCTGGTCTTCATTTCTCCAGTCTTCTCTCTGGTTGTCTCTTTGGTCTTCTCTTCTTTGGTCTTCTCTGATGTTGTCTTCTTCATTATTTTCTTTAGTCTTCTCTCCTCTGGTCTTCATTTCTCCAGTCTTGTCTCTGGTTGTCTCTTTGGTCTTCTCTTCTTTGGTCTTCTCTGATGTTGTCTTCTTCATTATTTTCTTTGGTCTTCTCTTCTCTGGTCTTCATTTCTCCAGTCTTCTCTCTGGTTGTCTCTTTGGTCTTCTCTTCTCTGATGTTGTCTTCTTCATTATTTTCTTTGGTCTTCTCTTCTCTGGTCTTCATTTCTCCAGTCTTCTCTCTGGTTGTCTCTTTGGTATTCTCTTCTCTGATGTTGTCTTCTTTATTTCCTTTAGTCTTCTCTTCTCTGGTCTTCATTTCTCCAGTCTTCTCTCTGGTTGTCTCTTTGGTCTTCTCTTCTTTGGTCTTCTCTGATGTTGTCATCTTCATTATTTTCTTTTGTCTTCTCTTCTCTGGTCTTCATTTCTCCAGTCTTGTCTCTGGTTGTCTCTTTGGTCTTCTCTTCTTTGGTCTTGTCTTCTCTGATGTTGTCTTCTTCATTATTTTCTTTAGTCTTCTCTTCTCTGGTCTTCATTTCTCCAGTCTTCTCTCTGGTTGTCTCTTTGGTCTTCTCCTCTTTGGTCTTCTCTGATGTTGTCTTCTTCATTATTTTCTTTAGTCTTCTCTTCTCTGGTCTTCATTTCTCCAGTCTTTTCTCTGGTTGTCTCTTTGGTCTTCTCTTCTTTGGTCTTGTCTTCTCTGATGTTGTCTTCTTTATTTTCTTTGGTCTTCTCTTCTCTGGTCTTCATTTCTCCAGTCTTCTCTCTGGTTGTCTCTTTGGTCTTCTCTTCTTTGGTCTTCTATTCTCTGTTGTTGTCTTCTTCTTCTTCTTTATTTTCTTTAGTCTTCTCTTCTCTGGTCTTCATTTCTCCAGTCTTCTCTCTGGTTGTCTCTTTGGTCTTCTCTTCTTTGGTCTTCTCTGATGTTGTCTTCTTCATTATTTTCTTTAGTCTTCTCTGGTCTTCATTTCTCCAGTCTTCTCTCTGGTTGTCTCTTTGGTCGTCTCTTCATTGTTCTTCTCTTTTCATTATTCTCTGGTCTTCTTTTTGACAATTTTCTCTCAGTTTTTCTCTTTAGTCGTCTCTTCTTCGTTCTCCCCTTTTTCTTTCTTCTCTCCTATGGCCCTCTCTCTTTGGCCTTCTGATGCTGTATTGGCCTCTCATGTTCAAGCAAAGCGCAACACACTTCACGTCTCAACGTGCATCATCACATGGTGGTCACTAGGACCTACAAGATGACAAGGCCTACTCTGTACAAGAAGAGAAGTGAGAATTAATGAAGAGAAAGACTGAAAAACAGATTGAAGTGAAGACAGATCTGTAGTGAACAATGACCAGGTGGGATGCTGAGGAGGCACGATGGGTGCAGAGCGAGCCTTGGACTGACGAGTATAATATTTCATTATTTTCAACCCCTCCCCAGCCTGTATTTATTTTGATTTGTTGTTTTGAGAGCTCTAGGAACAGAATTTTCATCTTTTTGGGGTAGATTCATAAAATCCTAGAATGTTAGAGTTGGAAGGGACCTTCAAGGTCTTCGTGTCCAACTCTCTGATCAATACAGGAGTCATTAAACCATCTTAGACAGATGTCTGTCCAGCCTCTGTTTGAAGACTTCCATTGAAGGAGAACTCACCACCTCTCATGGCAGCCTGTTCCACTCATTGATCACCCTCACTGACAAAAATTTTTTTCTAATATCTAATCTGTATCTTTGTAGGGATATGTAAGAAACCTATGTCCCTTTAAGTTTCCCATGCTCCCAATGTGTATATATGTATATAATGTTGCTATGTGCTATCGAGATTCATACAGTTTTGAGATATAACGTGTATATTTCATGTTGATGTGTAATCTTTGTATATACTAGGGACAGTGTAATTAGTGTTATTGCCACTAGATGGGAGCATAGAGTTTGTTACATTTTACATGGAGATATAGGGGTTAACAATAGGAGGGGTTAGCTGTATAGGAATAGAGGGGGACTTCTTAGTTAAAGTCAGTTGAGGCAGGGGTGTTCAAACCCTGTGGACGGGCTTAATTGCCTGGAGGTGTAAAACCCTCATTGTGACTTGAGCTTAAGGATTCAGGACTCTACACAGACTGCCAGCAACATTAAAGCCAAGTGCCCAGTTTTCCAGTAAAGAAGGACAAGTATAGCAGCAAGGTCAGGGGGATAGAGTTCCCCAGTGAAGGAATTGAAAGAAGCAAAGGTCAGCCAGACAGGTGAGTGTTCATCATGTGGCGAATTGCAGCCTGGGCGCATTCTCTAGGAGCCAGGGCGAAACGGCAGAGGGAAGCACCAGTGATAGTGAGTACCAGGAGGGATACTGGTAATACGTACAAGTGGGTACGACCCGATCTCGAGCTGCATAGGAAAGAGAGTGAAGAAGGGAAAGCTGCTATGGAATGTTACAAAGATTTTATTGTCCATCATGATTGTAATCTGGATGAGCTGCGAAGAGACATCAGTAAAGTTCTGTATTGTGACTTTAATTTGGACTCTGTCTTTTTTTGTATGCATGTGAATGAAGATGGTCCTGGAAGGCAGATGGTGGACTCTGCCAACACCGTGAGTACAGATCGTGATATGCAGAATATGTTTCATTCCATTGCTTCTCGTGTTTCCATGTGCAGATGAGAATAATGATGATCCCTGTACAGTGTGACAGCCCTTCAGAGATTTGTAAACAGCTAGTAAGTCTCCTCTTCGCCTTTTTTTTACAAGCTGAACATTCCCAGATCCTTTATCCGTTCCTTGTAAGACAGTGATTCAGTGTGAACTAAATTTTATTTAGACCAAATCAAGTCTTCCGGCCAATGTGAGCGAAGCTGCCAAAGCGACATTCAGGAGTTTCACTCTTGTCATTTGATAACTTATAATCACCATGACTTTTACCAAATCACAAAATCCGCTCTGCTACATCTGTAACTGATATTTAGGTTGACGTCAGGCTTCCAGCAAATGCTGGGAGTTGTAGTTTCACAGTGTCTTCTTGAGTAATCCAGGCTGAAAGAGAGGGGGATGTACTGAGCTCGCTCACACCCATGGACATCTGCGTCACCACACCAGGCGCACGTTGGCAAGTGTGGGAACAATAAATGGCTCGGCTGATCTGAGCCTGGTGGTCATGGAAACAAAGTACCCAAAGTATTGTGGTCCCTTGTACTGGGTGCTAGCGAGGTTGACCAGGGAGGAGGATAGTTTACATTGTTCTGTGCAGGCCACCACCAAATATCGATGAAGGAGGAGTATACTCCTGGATGAGAAGTACAGGTGTAAGTGGAGTACTGGTGAAAATAGAGCAAATCGGTGGAGTACTGGTGTAGGTGGAATACTGCTGGAAGTGGAGAAAACAAGTGGAGGTGGATTATAGAAGGTGGAGTGCTGGTGGAAGTGAAGCAAACCGGTGGAGTACTGGTGGAAGTGGAGCAAACCGATGGAGTATTGGTTCAAGTGGAACACTGATGGAAGTGGAGCAAACCAGCGGAGGTGGAGTATAGAGGTGGAGTACTGGTGGAAGTGAAGCAAACTGGTGGAATACTGGAAGAGGTAGAGTACTGGTCGCTTTTGAGTACTGGTGGAGGTGGAGCACTAGTGGATTTTGAGTACTGGTGGAGGTGGAGTATCCTGCTGGAGGTGGAATACTGGTGGAAGTGGAGTAAATCAGTGAAGTACTGGTGGAGGTGGAGTACTAGTCGATTTTGAGTACTGGTGGAGGTGACATAGTATCGCATTTTGAGTATTAGTGGTGGTGGAGTATTTGTGGAGGTGGAGTGTACTGCTGGAGGTGGAGTACTGGTGATAGTGGGACATACTGGTGGAGTATACACCTGGAGTTAAAGTATACTGGTGGGGGTGTAGTGAACTGCTGGAGTATACTGTTAGCCCTATTGGGATTTGCTCTAGAGGACTGTGTGTGACTGTGGAGATGAGGCAGCATGTGGGTAACTGGGACGGGTGAGCGGTCAAGGTCCAGGCTATGACACATGCCAGTTCTCTGGGGACTGGAAGGGATTTTTGGTGTAAGTCTGGTTACTTGGAGGCATGAGGTTTGGCCTTAGGAGTTAATCATCAGGTTTTTGGGACTTAGAGGGGTGCTCCCTGGGGGATGTGTGATTGGAGACAAAAGTTGGGTGGAGAATAACTAAGCTGTAAAGTGAGGGTCTGGACAAACAGACATCATCCTCAAGACAACAGGACCCGGATACAGAAAAGCTAAGACCCAGAGGTTGGGAATACGGAGAGGTGGACCGAGAGACACCAGACCCCAGAAACTGAAGATAAATATAAGGAATGATGGCTCTATTGGATAGGACCTGAGCGGTGAGAAAAAACAACCATCAGCGTTTCGGAGGGAAGTAATCTGTGAAGGCACAAGAAACACAATCTTGGTTGAGGGGCTTGAAGGTTTTTGTTTTCTATCTCAGCCTCATTATGTGGACTGAAACCACCAAGATTCTCTGCTCCACCAAGTGATGAAACCATTAAGTAATGTTGGCGTCTTAAAGTGACAGTAACCAATAAGCTTCTGGTTCCTCGTCTCTCCTTCCATGTTCAGTAAAGTTGAACTGTTTCAATATCAGTCTTCTGCAGATTAGAGGGGAACGGCTGAGGGGGGCGCAGTCATCCTACGGTATGGGCCGCTCTACCAGAGAACGTCTGTGAGAGTTAAGAGATGATGGCCTTCTTCTTCTTCCACAGTTCAAGCTGCTGCCAACCACAGGGGTGTCACAGAAATGCCGAAGTCTATAAGACTATAAGGGTGACGTGTGGGAGGAGGACGCGTCTGTGAAGTGCTCGCGTTCACAGGAAATTTCTGAAAAAATGTGTCTACAAATAAAATACAACTATGTTCTGTATATTAGAGGTGTCAGTGAGGTGTACGAGGCCAAGAAGTATGGAAAATAAGAGTCACCCACATGTCTCTGACCCTTTTACGTCCCAGGAAGCTGAGATGTGGGGGCTGTTTGATGGCTTTATCGCTCCATGTGAGAATGTCATTGAGGAACAGAACATCACAAATCTGTGGAGTAAAATAAATCAACATTTTTATTTAATCCTGCAATTGGCGCAGACCAGTAATAAGCAGCACCCCATATCTCAGCTTGTTTGACGTGTGTGATGAATGGACACCCGTGTCATTCCACCGTGATCCAGTGCTGATAGCTGATTGTACATCTTTATTGGGTTGGCGTTCTGTTTTGTTTTACATAGAGCTACAAATCCACCGCACAAATGTAGAGTTAGACGATAATAAAATTCAGCGTATTGTGAGGAGGGGGACAAGCTGTCATGTCCCCCCTGAAGACATCAATGAGTTTAATGTAAATATGTGAAATATATTTTCTTGTGATAACAAGTGTTAATCTCTTTGTGGGCTGCAGTACTAACCAACGGTCACACGATGTCATTTTCTCGTTGCTTCTGTATAGAGCTTTGTGAAAGGTTATGTCTGCCCAGCAACAGAGAGCAAGGACTATGTCAGAGTTAACTGTAAGGCTGGTGTGGCGCCCCCGAGGGTTCAGTCGCCACAGAGGTACTGCCCCTCAACCAGAGGTGTGTTATCCCAGTTCCCAGGTAAGGTGGAGGCACCTGACAGTACTCTAACACCTGCACCCAACACACACTCTATAGCAGCAGGGCATCTGGAAGTATCCCTACGGGAGGAGCATCTCAACCCTGCCTGGGTGGTAAAGGATGTTGGGAGGAGGGTGGAGTTAGTGGGATGAGAGCGGGATAATAGAGCTTAGTGAGGAGTCTTCCCTGAGGGGGAGGAAGTGGAAGGACATGTGTGAAGCAGCTTCTGGTCAGAGGAGCTGCTGGGAACAAAAGACTGAAGGAAGCTCCCTGAAGAGGGAAGGGATCCTAGAGGCACGGTACGGTGACCATACTGTCCGTGGGCCTCGTTCCACACCGGCTGACGTTGGGTAGAGGGATCGAAGTATAGGGACTGGCCCTAAAACTAGTGGAGTGGACAACAGACTCAGCTAGATAAACCAGAGGCTCCGAGCAGTGCAAGTGCTGCAGCCAAATCCACAAATACATCACTGAAAAGGCAGACACATAGGATCCAGGGACCTAGAGGTTATTCCCGCCAAGATCCGAGTCTGGTGGCTTGGGACACTACTTGTGAAGGTGCTGGAAGGAGGGAGGAAATCAGCACAGGGAGACGGCCAGGAAAGGCACACACTAAAGGGAGTCCTGGAAAAGTGTTCTCCATCTGCCTGGAAGTTTGCTGGACCCCTCACCTGGAGGACGCAGCATCAAGAGGGCATTGCTGGCTCTTGAGAACTGTGAGTAAAGCTTTGGAACTGCACTCAACTGTGCCGTCTGAATTCTTTCTGCAACACCTACTCATCTATCACCACAAAATACAACATCTTTTCCATCACAACTGCCCTGGGACCAAAAGCTCTGCATGTGGAGAGCTATTCCAACTCTGCTGCATCACACCATCAGTTCCAGAAGATCTGCACTGCAGCGCTGGTCACCTCTGACCAGAAACCACAGATGGCATCATGAACACTTTACAAACTCTTTATTTATCTCCCTTGTAAATATATCCCCTTTTATTGGACCCCCGAGGGCCACGGACCGGGTCACTGCTGCCACTGTGACACATGCCTTTAAGACACCGGTACAGTACCGAGTAACCCACGGCCCTAGGGGGCACGCCACTGGCTCATAGTGAGGAGGAAGATTGGGAATCTCTGGGTAGTGAGAGATTGAGGAAGAGAGTAAAGTGAGAGAGAAGAAGAAAGAGTGTGGAGAGATTTGGAGAAGAACAGCACTAGTGTGGAGTGAGCTGAGAGACACAGAGCAGCAAGAATCATGAAGGATAATTACAGGAGACTGAGCTCCAGTTCAGCAAGCAAGTGGGCGAAATCTATTGGTGGGAGAAATTAGAAGTGAGTCCAGTGTTAGCCAGACGTGGAAGGCCCTGTAGAGAAGGGTCTTGCTCTGCTGAGAACACAGGAGAGGGACGCGGCTCCTAGAGAGGCCTTCACTATCGAATCACATACTACTATCAGGGTGCAGGGCTCACCCCGGGCACTGTTACACTATCATCATCCACCACTAGGGGCTTACTATTAGATATCATAAAACTCTGTAACGTTGTGTACCTTGGGCATGGAATAAACTTTTTTCATCTTTTTTTTGCATGTATGGCGTGCGACCTCTTTTTACTCCTATAAACCTTATCCATTTGCCAATGGATTTGGAGGAATGCTCCCACACTTTGAAAGACTAGTGATGCCTCACTATCTTCACCTATCAATCAATCTATCTATCTATCTATCTATCTATCTATCTATCTATCTATCTATCTATCTATCTATCTATCTATCTATCTATCTATCTATCAAGAGAAATCTTCTCCATTCTTTTGAGACTCCTGTTCTCCAGGATTTTTCTTAGATTCTGGCCAGTGGTTCTGCAATTTCCTTTGCTAATTCAGTACCCTCAGATGTAATTCATCTGGACCAGTAGATGTAAATTCATGTAAATTAGCTCAGTGTTCCCTCACCATCTCTCTGTTTATGGATAGAGTGGATTATTTGATTCTTTCTATGGCACCATGAGGATCACTTGATGTTACAACTGATTTCTTAGGCCTGTTTAACACTTCCGTTTTTTGGTGTCAGTCAAAATCCGTCATTTGGGGAAAAAAACGGATCTGACGGTTTTGCCAGGCGGATCCGTTGTTTTCCCCATAGGCTTGTATTGGCGGCGGATTGTGACGGATGGCCTTCCGTTGCGTCCGTTGTGCGATGGATCCGTCATAAAATTTGGGTCCATCTGGAAAAAAAAAAACGTCCATAGGAACATTTTTTGTCTGCGTCAAAAAGGCAGGCGGTGATGGATCTGTCCCCGTCCGTTGTCTGGTAGAATGGACGCCTATGGGCGAAGGATCCGTCCCCGTCCATTACATCACAGAATCCGTTGACGGATTCCGTTCCATTAAACTGAGCATGCCCGGAAGAATTTCCTTTCATGAAATTTAACCCCAAAACCCGTTCTGGCACAAAAAATCTCTCTCTCTCTCGTCCCTTTAAAATTCCGCCAACTACTGCTTCAACGGATCCGTCCAAAAAACGGATCCGGTGCATCAGTTGTTTGCAATCTGCAACGGATCCATTTTTTCAACACTTTAACGGATTGTGACTGACGCCTGAAAACGGAAGTGTGAAACAGGCCTTAGGGAACACAGATGCAAAATAGGAATTTAAAAGTTCGGCTTCTCGACATCATTTTTGATCACTTCACCATTTTCATCCTGTAAAAATCCTATAGCATCTTTGACTTTTCTTTTGCTTTTCACAGACCCCCAAACATCCTTTTTATTGTTTTTGGTCTCCCTTACAAGCCTCACTTCATTACTGGCTTTAGCTCTTCTAACTCTTGCCCTGCATTCCTTGCAGACAGCTTTATATTCTTCTTTAGATGTTCCCCCTCTTTCCATTTGATATACATTTCTCTTTTCCTTTTTAACAAGTGATAAGTTCTGTGTTCATCCGTCCTGGTCTCTTTAAATGCTTCCAATTCTTTCTTCTTTTCAGGATTGTTACCGATTGTGCAGTGAGAATTTCTTTTAGTAAAATCTCCCACAGTTCGTGGACATTTCTGGTCTTTAGAACATCTGGACATTGGACCTTTCCTACCCTCTTTCTGAGTCCACTAAAATCTGCCTTTCTGAAGTCCAACCTTAAAGTCTGAGTCCTCGCTGGTCTTCCTCCTCTTCCTGTAATCCAAAATTCGAGGAGATCATGATCGCTGCCTCCTAAATTCCCGGCCACCTTTACTTCTTCAACCTTTCCTCCAAGGTGGTAAGAATTAGGTCCAAGATTGCAGATCCTCATATTCTCTCTTCTAACTTTTGAAAGATAAAGTTGTCAGCAAGAGAAGAGAAGAATTTTCTGGTACATTTGCTTGAGAGCGATTCCCAGCAAATATCTGGATAGTTAAAATCTCCCATGATCACGATGTCATACTCATAGCTCCCAACGTCCCGAATTCCGCAGGACAGTCCCGTTTTTGCCCCGTGCACCCGCTGTCCTGCCCGGTACTCAATTTTTCCCGCACTGCAGGGAGATAATCACCGACCCCATCCTCGCCCTCCCAGAAACCCACCGCAGCCAATGGCGGATCTTAATAGGGGCGGATGGGGCGATCGCCCTGGGCCCAAGGTTTTTTGGGGGCCCAGGGGCAGGGGCAGGGGCGGGCTGGGCCGGGTGGCAGAGAGGCAAATGCCCCCCGGACTGCTCCCCCAGCACCTGTACAGGGCCGGCCGTGCCCTGTGCTGTGACGCCGCCGGCAGCAGACAGCCGCCCGCGTCACATTCTATGAGGGGCCGGGAGCTGTGCACAGCCGTCACCTTGACGGCTGCTCAGCTCCGGCTCCCTCCGGATGTACTTCCGGGTCAGATGTCGGGCGTGCGCGATGACGTCATCGTGCACGCGCCGACATGTCCCGGAGGATGCTGAAAGCAGAGGCGCTGCTGGGGAGCGAGCCGGCTGTGAGGTAAGTATGGGGAACTTTTTTATTTTTTTTTATTTATAAAATGAATTAAATGGGGGAGGGGGTGAGTGGGGGCTGTACACAATGAAGGGGGGGGTGACTGGGGCCTGTATATGATGAAGGGGGGGTGACTGGGGCCTGTATATGATGAAGGGGGGGTGACTGGGGTTGTACAGGATGAAGGGGGTGAGTGGGGGCTTCACAGGATGAAGGGGGGATGAGTGGGGGCTTCACATGATGAAGGGGGGTGAGTGGGGCTGCACATGATGAAGGGGGGGTGAGTGGGGCTGCATATGATGAAGGGGGGGTGAGTGGGGCTGCACATGATGAAGTGGGGGATAAGTGGGGCTGCACATGATGAAGTGGGGGATAAGGGGGACTGCACATGATGAATTAAGGGGTAAGTGGGACTGCACATGAATTAAGGGGTAAGTGGGACTGCACATGATGAATTGGGGGTAAGGGGAACTTCACATGATGAATTAAGGGGTAAGTGGGACTGAACATGATGAATTGGGGGTAAGAGGGACTGCACATGATGAATTGGGGGTAAGGGGGACTGCACATGATGAATTGGGGGTAAGGGGGACTGCACATGATGAATTGGGGGTAAGGGGGACTGCACATGATGTGGGGGTAAAATTAACTGCACATGATGATGGGGGAGTGGGGCTGCACATGAAGTTGGGGGGGGGAAGGGGACTGCACATGATAAAATGGAAGGGGGGATAAGGGGCTGCAAATGATGAAGCGGCACTGCAGATGAAGTGAGTGGGTGATAGGGGACTGCAATGGATGAAGTAAGGGGACTTCAAATTAAAGTGGGGACATTAAAGTGGATCCCCTATGGCCAGGATCACGTTGGGCGATTTTGTGCGTATTGGCCGTAGGCCTACAGCTTATGTGCAACGTCTTTTTAGGCCATGTCCACACGTGGTGGAATGGTGGCGGGTTTTCCGTATGGACCCGCAGCAAACCAAGTGCTGCGGTCCGTACGGCTGTCAATTCCCGCACGGGGACCGCAGCGCTCAGGTGGGAAGGGGGGTACAGGGGCCCAGGTTTTATGAACAGCCCCGGGCCCATAGTCCACTTAATCCGCCACTGACCGCAGCCCTTACAGCCTGCAATGACGTCGCTAGGCTGTTCTCTTCTGTGGCACAGGACTTGTGATGAAGTTACAGGAGGGGAGGAGTCAGGGGTCACATGATCAGGGGTCTCAGTGTGTGCAGGACTCTGCTGTCCTGGTTGTCATGGTCCTGGATGAGGGAAGTTTATGTGTGGGGTCAGGAGGGGTTTAAAGCGTGGATGTAGCAGAGCCGCGCGTGTACAAGGTGTACGGAGCGGAGCCGAGTGTGCGCGAGGTGTACGGAGCGGAGCCGAGTGTGTGCGAGGTGTACGGAGCGGAGCCATGTGTGTACGAGGTGTAGGGAGCGGAGCCGTGTGTGTACGAGGTGTACGGAGCAGAGCTGTGTGTGTACGAGGTGTACGGAATGGAGCTGCGTGTGTACGAGGTGTACGGAGCGGAGCCGTGTGTGTACGAGGTGTAGGGAGCGGAGCCGTGCGTGTACAAGGTGTACGGAGCAGAGCTGTGTGTGTACGAGGTGTACGGAATGGAGCTGCGTGTGTACGAGATGTATGGAGCGGAGCCGTGTGTGTATGAGGTGTACGGAATGGAGCTGCGTGTGTATGAGGTGTACGGAGCGGAACCGTGTGTGTACGAGGTGTACGGAATGGAGCCGCGTGTGTACGAGGTGTACGGAGCTGAACCGTGTGCGTACGAGGTGTACGGAATGGAGCTGCGTGTGTATGAGGTGTACGGAGCGGAACCGTGTGTGTACGAGGTGTACGGAATGGAGCTGCGTGTGTACGAGGTGTATGGAGCGGAGCTGCATGTGTACAAGGTGTACGGAGCGCAGCTGCATGTGGACGAGGTGTACGGAGCAGAGCTGCATGTGTACGAGGTGTACGGAGCAGAGACGCGTGTGTACAAGGTGTACGGGGCGGAGCCGTATGTGTATGGAGCAGAACCGTGTGTGTAAGAGGTGTACGGAGCGGAGCCGTGTGTGTGTACAAGGTGTACGGAATGGAGCCGCGTGTGTACGAGGTGTACGGAGCAGAGATGTGTACGGAGTGGAGCCGCATATGTACGGGGTGTACGGAGCGGAGCCGCATGTGTACGGAGCAGAGCCGCGTGTGTACGAGGTGTACGGAGCGGAGCCGTGTGTGTACAAGGTGTACGGAATGGAGCCGCGTGTGTACGAGGTGTACGGAGCAGAGATGTGTACGGAGCGGAGCCGCATGTGTACGAGGTGTACGGAGCGGAGCTGTGTGTGCGAGGTGTACGGAGCGGAGCCATGTGTGTATGAAGTGTACGGAGCGGAGCCGTGTGTATATGAGGTGTACGGAATGGAGCCGCGTGTGTATGAGGTGTACGGAGCAGAGATGTGTACGGAGCAGAGCCGCATATTTGCGAGGTGTACGGAGCGGAGCCATGTGTGTATGAGGTGTATGGAGCGGAGCTGTGTGTGCGAGGTGTACGGAGCGGAGCCATGTGTGTATGAAGTGTACGGAGCGGAGCTGTGTGTGCGAGGTGTACGGAGCGGAGCCATGTGTGTATGAAGTGTACGGAGCGGAGCCGTGTGTGTATGAGGTGTACGGAATGGAGCCGCGTGTGTATGAGGTGTACGGAGCAGAGATGTGTACGGAGCAGAGCCGCATATATGCGAGGTGTACGGAACGGAGCCGTGTGTGTATGAGATGTATGGAACGGAGCTGTGTGTGTATGAGGTGTACGGAGCGGAGCCGTGTGTGTATGAGGTGTACGGAGCGGAGCCATGTGTGTGCGAGGTGTACGGAGCGGAGCCGTGTGTGTACAAGGTGTACGGAGCGGAGCCGTGTGTACGAGGTGTACGGAGCGGAGCCATGTGTGTACGAGGTGTATGGAGCGGAGCCGTGTGTGTACGAGGTGTACGGAGCGGAGCCGTGTGTGTACGAGGTGTACGGAGCGGAGCCGTGTGTGTACGAGGTATACGGAGCGGAGCCGTGTGTGTACGAGGTGTACGGAGCGGAGCAGTGTGTGTACAAGGTATAGGGAGCAGAGCCTTGTGCGTTAGAGTTGTATGGAGCGGAGCCGCGTGTACAAGGTGTATGGAGCATAGCCGCATGTGTACGAGGTGTACGCTCCGTACACGTCGTACACACGCGGCTCAGCTCCGTACACCTTGTACACACGCGGCTCAGCTCCGTACACCTCGGAGCTAGGTGTGCATGAGATGTATGAAGCGGAGATGTGTACGGAGCGGAGCTGTGTGTGTATGAGGTGTAGGGAGCGGAGCCGGATGTGTATGGGGTGTACAGAGCAGAGATGTGTACGGAGCAGAGCCGCGTGTGTATGAGGTGTATGGAGTGGAGCCGTGTGTGTACGGGGTGTACGGAGTGGAGCCGCGTGTGTATAAGGTGTACGGAGCGGAGCCGTGTGTGTATGAAGTATACAGTGTGGAGCTGTGTGTGTATGAGGTGTACGGAGTGGAGCCATGTGTGTATGAGGTATACAGTGTGGAGCCGTGTGTGTATGAGGTGTACGGAGCAGAGCCGTGTGTGTCAAAGAGGTGTATGGAGCAGAGCCGTGTGTGTACGAGGTGTACGGAACGGAGCCCTGTGTGTACAAAGTGTACGGAGCTGAGCCGTGTGTTTACGGAGCTGAGCAGAGCCGTGTGTGTATGGGGTGTACGGAGTAGAGCCGCATGTGTATGGAGCGGAGCCAAGTGTGTACAGGGTGTACGGAGTGGAGCCGCGTGTGTACGGAGAGGAGCCGTGTTTGTATGAGGTGTACGGAGCAGAACTGCGTGTGTATAAGGTTTACGGAGTGGAGCCATGTGTGTACATGGTGTACGGAGCAGAGCCGCATGTGTACGAGGTTTACGGAGTAGAGCCATGTGTATGCGTGAGCTGTATGAAGCGGAGCCATGCGTGAACACGGTGTATGGTGGGGAGCATTCATACCTCCCAACCGTCCCATATTCAGCAGGACAGTCCCGATTTTGAGTCTGCACCTGTTATGATTGAGTCACCGCAGGAGGCAAAAACAGAAACGCTAGCCAAGTCCAGAAAACCAGAGAAGCCGGCAGCCATCGGACTGCAGACCCCCGAACCCACCAACACAACTAGCAGTAGCCGTGGGGGGTTCCCACGATGCCCTAGACCCCTCGACCACAGCCGGAGATATAAATAGGCCTAAAGAAAGAAAGGGGAAATCTAAACTGCCCCAGAGCAGACCCCAAAGCAATAGGCAGTCCCCCACAAATAATGACGGTGAAGCAAGATGAAAACACAAACACAGACAGAAAGATAGGCTGAGCAAAGACGGGGCCCAAACTAACTATATAGAAAAGGACAGGAAGGCTGCTGTCTGCAATCTGTGAAAAACCCTATGAAATTAAGAGCCAACAGACTGACAGTAAAAAATGCCCTGAAGATGCTAGGCTTCAAAAAGCTATGTCAGTACTCAGGCATATACTGAAGACAGAGCTATGGGCACAAGGAGATTCAGCTCACCCCAGAAGGGAATGGCAGAATCCAGAAAAGAAAGGAAAACAAAATCTAAACACAAATGCAACAGGCAAAGCAGAAAAACTTAGCTTTAGGAGAGCAGGAATCAGACTGGTGTCCTAGGAGTCCACAGAGAAATCACCCGCAGGGCAGAATGGGCGAGGCAGCCTTATATCCAGTCTGTGACTCCACTCAGCCAGTCATCATCATTAGTCTCAGGTGTCTGATAATCAGGCTCACTACCTTTCCTTACCAGAAGAGGGAGTTCCCCGGGCCTCAGTGATGAAGGGGAAAATGAACTCACAACAGTACCTCCCCCTTGAGGAGGGGTCACCGAACCCTCAACCACGCCACCAGGGCGATCAGGGTGTGCCCGATGAAAGGCACGCACCAATCTTTTGGCATGAACATCAGAGGCAGAGACCCAGGAATTATCCTCCTGACCATAACCCTTCCACTTAACCAAATACTGGAGTCTCCGTCTAGCCAGATGAGAATCCAGTACTTTCTCTACCACATATTCCACGTTACCTTCAACCAATACAGGGTCTGGAGGCGCCACCCCCGGAACAACAGGTTCAACAAACCTCTTCAACAAAGACTTATGGAACACATTATGGATTTTAAATGTGACAGGAAGAGCCAAACGAAAAGAGACCGGATTAATAATCTCCAAAATTTTGTAAGGTCCAATAAATCTAGGCTTAAACTTAGGAGAAGCCACCTTCATAGCAATATTTTTTGATGATAACCACACCATATCACCAACCTTAAACTGGGGACCAATAGTCCTATGTCGGTTGGAAAACCGCTGGGCCTTTTCCTGGGAGAGAGATAACTTATCCACCACTTGGTCCCAGGTCTGGTGCATTCTCTCCACCACAGTGTCAACACTTGGGCAGGCAGTCGGCTCCACCTGCCCTGAAGAAAATCGAGGATGAAACCCAAAGTTACAAAAAAAAGGTGACATCAAAGTGGCAGAACTAGCTCTATAATTTAAAGCAAATTCGGCCAAGGGCAAAAATGAAACCCAATCATCTTGATCAGCGGAAATAAAACATCTCAAATATGACTCCAAGGTCTGGTTTGTTCTCTCTGTCTGCCCATTGGTCTGAGGGTGAAAAGCAGAGGAGAAGGACAACTGAATTCCCAGCTTGGAACAGAAAGTTCTCCAAAATCTAGACACAAACTGAACTCCTCTGTCAGATACAATGTTCTCAGGAATCCTGTGCAAGCGAACCACCTGTTGCAAAAACAGGGGCACCAACTCAGAGGAAGATGGCAACTTAGGGAGTGGTACAAGATGAACCATCTTAGAGAACCTATCACAAATCACCCAAATAACAGTCATCCTTTGAGAGACAGGCATATCAGAGATGAAATCCATTGAAATATGGGTCCATGGCCTCTTGGGGACAGGCAAAGGCATCAACAACCCACTAGAGCGAGAACACGATTTAGACCGGGAGCACGTCCCACAGGACTGCACAAAATTCCTGACATCACGAGACAAGGAGGGCCACCAAAAAGACCGACTCACCAGATCTCTAGTACCAAAAATACCTGGATGACCAGCCAAAGCAGAGCAATGCACTTCAGACATCACCCTCTTCTTCCACTGGTCAGGAACATACAACTTTCCACTGGGACAACGCTCAGGTTTGTCCTCCTGGAACTCTTCCAGAGCACGTCTCAAATCGGGCGAGATGGCAGAAAGAACTACCCCTTCGCCTAAGAAGGTAGCAGGCTTGGTCACCACAGGAGAATCAGCAAAGAAGCTCCTAGAGAGGGCGTCTGCCTTGAAATTCTTAGTTCCAGGAAGAAAAGAAACCACAAAATCAAAACGTGTAAAAAACAAGGCCCACCTAGCCTGTCTAGGATTCAAGCGCTTAGCCGACTCTAGATAAATCAAATTCTTGTGGTCGGTGAGGACCACGACTTGATGCTTAGCTCCCTCCAACCAATGTCTCCACTCCTCAAATGCCCATTTCATGGCCAACAGTTCCCGATTCCCCACATCATAGTTACGTTCAGATGGAGAGAACTTTCGGGAAAAGAAAGCACAGGGATTCATTTTAGATGTTACAGGATCCTTTTGGGACAAAACAGCTCCTGCACCAATCTCAGAAGCATCCACCTCTACCTGGAACGGAAGTGAGACATCAGGTTGCCGCAACACCGGGGCGGAGGTGAATCTTCGCTTCAGCTCCTGAAAGGAAGAAACAGCCTCCGGAGACCAATTCAACACATCAGCACCCTTCTTAGTCAAATCAGTTAATGGCTTGGCAATACTAGAAAATTTTGCTATAAATTTCCGATAAAAATTAGCGAAACCCAAAAACTTCTGGAGGGCCTTCAAAGAAGTGGGCTGAACCCAATCATAAATGGCCTGTACCTTGGCCGGGTCCATTTCAATAGTTGACGGAGACAAAATAAATCCCAAAAAAGAAATCCTCTGTACTCCAAAAAGGCATTTAGATCCTTTGACATACAGGGAATTCCCCCTCAAGATCCGGAACACAGTCCGAATATGTTCCACATGAGAATCCCATTCCTTGGAGAAAATCAAAATATCATCCAGATAGATAATCAAAAATTTATCGACAAAATCTCGGAAAATATCGTTCATGAAACACTGGAAGACAGAAGGGGCATTAGTGAGCCCAAAAGGCATCACCAGGTACTCAAAATGTCCCTCCGGAGTATTAAACGCCGTTTTCCATTCATCCCCATGCTTAATGCGAATAAGATTATACGCCCCCCTGAGGTCAAGCTTGGTAAACCAGCAAGCACCTTTAACTCTGGAGAATAGATCCGAAATCAGGGGTAACGGATACTGATATTTAACAGTAATTTTGTTGAGGGCACGATAATCAATACAAGGTCTTAATGATCCATCCTTTTTGGCTACAAAAAAAACCCGGCACCTAAGGGTGACGAGGATGGTCTAATATGACCCTTCTCCAACGCCTCCTTAATATAGGATCGCATAGGCTCGTGCTCGGGTACAGATAAATTGAAGAGCCGACCCTTGGGAAATTTACACCCCGGGCTCAGCTCAATTGCACAGTAATAACTCCTATGAGGAGGCAGAGACGCAGACTCATTCTCACTAAATACATCATAAAAGTCCGCCAAATAATCAGGAACATCATACGACTGAGGAGAGGTGGAAAACACCGGAGCCTCACTAAAGGCACACCGACAACCCCAACTCACCACAGACACAGATTTCCAATCCAAAACTGGATTATGAATTTGTAACCAGGGAAACCCCAGAACAATAGTATCATGCAGATTATGCAACACCAAAAACCTGCAATTTTCTTGATGGTTTGGGGCGACCCGCATTACCACCTGGGTCCAAAACTGAGGTTTATTTTTAGCCAAAGGAGTAGCATCAATCCCCCTCAAAGGGATAGGCGTCTGCAGAGGTGTCATCGGAAATCCACAACGTTTAGCAAATTCCAAGTCCATTAGATTTAGGGCTGCCCCCAAATCCACAAAAGCCTTGGCGGAAAATGTGGACAGGGAGCAGATCAGAGTAATAGCAAGAAGAAACTTAGGTTGAACACCACCAACAGAAAACGTGTGTGCAAAGCGTTTCTCTCGTTTAGGACAAACAGAAATAATATGTGAGGCATCTCCACAGAAAAAACACAGCTTATTACGCCTTCTGAACTCCTGACGCTGCTCTCTGGACAAAACTCTATCACATTGCATAGGTTCAGACATTTGTTCAACAGTTGGCAACACCTCTCGTGCAGTTTTACGTTCGCGCAAACGCCGATCAACCTGAATGGCTAATGACATAGAATCGTCCAGACCAGAGGGAACAGGAAATCCCACCATAGTATCCTTTACGGCCTCTGACAAACCCCTCCGAAAGAGAGCAGCCAAGGCATTATCATTCCAGGTAGTAAGTACCGCCCAGTTTCGGAATTTTTGACAGTACAATTCTGCAGAATCTCGACCCTGGCTCAATGCCAGCAGGGTCTTTTCAGCCTGATCAATGGCATTAGGTTCATCATACAACAACCCCAAGGCTTGAAAGAATGCGTTCACATTAGTCAGAATAGGATCATCTGGTTTCAAAGAAAACGCCCAATCCTGGGGATCGCCACGCAGCAAAGAGATGACAATTTTAACCTGCTGCGCGGAGCTCCCTGACGAGTTGGGCTTCAAGGCAAAAAATAGTTTACAATTATTTTTGAAATTCAAAAATTTAGATCGATCCCCAAAAAATACATCAGGTGTAGGAATCTTTGGTTCAGCAGCATGTGAATGAGCAAGGTAGGCGGAAATTCCCCGAACTTCCGCAGCGAGCTGCTCCACACGATCAGACAATTGCTTTATCTCCATTGAGAGAAAAAAAAATTCCCCCTACGGCCTCAAAGATATAGAGGAAAAAATATACACACTTTTTTTTTTTTTTTTTTACAATTCTTTCCTGCTATTGAGTACCCTAGGATCTGCGGTTTTGCGGGTGATTCTGTTATGATTGAGTCACCGCAGGAGGCAAAAACAGAAACGCTAGCCAAGTCCAGAAAACCAGAGAAGCCGGCAGCCATCGGACTGCAGACCCCCGAACCCACCAACACAACTAGCAGTAGCCGTGGGGGGTTCCCACGATGCCCTAAACCCCTCGACCACAGCCGGAGATATAAATAGGCCTAAAGAAAGAAAGGGGAAATCTAAACTGCCCCAGAGCAGACCCCAAAGCAATAGGCAGTCCCCCACAAATAATGACGGTGAAGCAAGATGAAAACACAAACACAGACAGAAAGATAGGCTGAGCAAAGACGGGGCCCAAACTAACTATATAGAAAAGGACAGGAAGGCTGCTGTCTGCAATCCGTGAAAAACCCTATGAAATTAAGAGCCAACAGACTGACAGTAAAAAATGCCCTGAAGACGCTAGGCTTCAAAAAGCTATGTCAGTACTCAGGCATATACTGAAGACAGAGCTATGGGCACAAGGAGATTCAGCTCACCCCAGAAGGGAATGGCAGAATCCAGAAAAGAAAGGAAAACAAAACCTAAACACAAATGCAACAGGCAAAGCAGAAAAACTTAGCTTTAGGAGAGCAGGAATCAGACTGGTGTCCTAGGAGTCCACAGAGAAATCACCCGCAGGGCAGAATGGGCGAGGCAGCCTTATATCCAGTCTGTGACTCCACTCAGCCAGTCATCATCATTAGTCTCAGGTGTCTGATAATCAGGCTCACTACCTTTCCTTACCAGAAGAGGGAGTTCCCCGGGCCTCAGTGATGAAGGGGAAAATGAACTCACAACATGCACCACTGCCCCGGCCGGGAGGTTACTTTTCCCGTGGACACAGGAGTACGCGGCGGAGCCCTGATTAGCACTTTAAAATTTGCACGTGACGTTCCACCGGAAGTGACGTGCTGGAAGCTGACTGGAAATGAGGTAATTTCAAGAGGAGATTGTGACTGAACCATGGAGGCACTTCAGGGAATGCTTCAGATCCATCACCGTGTCCTCTTCCGACAGCGCGGACAGTGGGATTGTCTTGGAATTGGGGATGCCGGCCATGTGAGCAGATCATGATATGTCCTGCACCGGGAGGCTCAGGTGGGCACTACAATTGGAGTCGTGCTGCTATAGTATCTTTATAGAATCTTTATTTCTTTCTCTCTCTGTTTCTTTTTCTCTCTCTCTCCTTTCTTTCTTTCCCCTCTTCCTTTCTCTCTCTGTTATTTCTTTTGCTCTGTTCTTTCCCCTCTTTCTTTCTCCCTCTAATCTTTCTTTCTCTTTCTGTTCTTTCTTTCTATCTCTCTGTTCTTCCTTTCTCTCTCTCTGTTCTTTCTTTCTCTCTCTGTTCTCTTTCTTCCCCTCTTTCTTTCTCTCTCTCTGTTCTTTATTTCCTCTCTTTCTTTCTCTGTTTTTCTCGCTCTCTGTTCTTTTTTTCTCTTTTTTCTCTCTCTGTTCTTTCTATCTTTCTTTCCCTCTCTCTTTCTTTCTTTCTTTCTCTCTGTTCTTTCTTTCTCTCTGTTCTTTCTTTCCTCTCTTTCTTTCTTTCTTTCTCTCTGTTCTTTCTTTATTTCCCCTATTTCTTTTTTCTCTCTCTGTTCTTTATTTCTTTCCACTCTTTCTTTCTCTCTCCCTCTCTGTTCTTTCTTTCCCCTCTTTCTTTTTTCTCTCTCTCTGTTCTTTTTTTCTGCACACTTTTTTTCTCTCTGTGTTCTTTTTCTTTCTTATTTCTTTCTCTCTGTTCTTTCTTTCCACTCTTTCTTTCTCTTTGTTCTTTTTTCTGTCCCCTTTCTTTTTCTCCTCTCTCGCTTTCTTTTCCCTGTTGTGAGTTCATTTTCCCCTTCACTACTGAGGCCCGATGAACTCCCTCTTCTGGTAAAGAAAGGTAGTGAGCCTGATTATCAAGCACCTGAGCCTAATGATGATGACTGGCTGAGTGGAGTAACTGACTGGATATAAGGCCGCCGATGCCCTTCTGCCCTGCGGGTGATTTCTCTGTGGGATCCTTGGAGACCAGTCTGAATTCCTGCTCTTCTAAAGCTAAGTTTTTTGCTCTGCCTTTTGCATTTGTGCTTTGACTTTGTTTTGCTTTGTTTTTCTGGATTTCTGCCATTCCCTGCTGGGGTGAGCTGAATTCCTTTAGCTCTGTCTTCAGAAAGTACCTGAGTGCTGATATAGCTTTTGAAGCCTAGCTGCTTCAGGGTCTTTTTCCATATCAGCCTGTTGGCTTATGTCTTTGATAGGGTTTTGGCAGATTGCAGACAGCAACCTTCCTTTCCTGTCTCTAGCATCATGTCCTCCCTCTATCTGAAACTAAATCTCTCTAAAACTGAACTTCTTGTGTTTCTCCCCTCTACTAACCTCACTCTACCTAACATCGAAATAACCCTGGAGGGTTCAACCATAACTCCCAAGCAGCATATCCGACCTTTTCTCACCTTTGAAACTGCTAAGACTCTTACTGTCGCTCTTATTCATTCTCGCCTGGACTACTGCAACTCTCTTCTGATCGGTCTCCCTCTTACCAAACTTTCTCCTCTCCAATCCATCTTGAATGCGGCAGCCAGGGTCATATTTCTGTCCAGCCGCTTCACCGATGCCTCCATCTTGTGCCAGTCATTACACTGGCTACCTATTCGCTACAGGGTCCAGTATAAACTCATCTCTCTCACCCACAAAGCTCTCCACTGTTCTGCACCGCCTTATATCTCCTCTCTCATCTCTGTCTATCGCCCTACACGTGCCCTCCGTTCTACAAATGACCTAAGACTAACATCCCCCGTAATCCGAACCTCGCACCTCCGCCTCCAAGACTTCTCTCGTGCTGCTCCAGCTCTCTGGAATGCACTTCCCCAGGCGATCAGACTGATACCTAGCCCTGACCTATTCAAGCGCGCTTTGAAAACCCATCTCTTCAAACAAGCCTACCACATCAACTACCCAGCAAGCTAACTTTGCCCTGTTCCCTCCTTCCAAATATTATTCTGAATCTGCACCCTACTATTCATCTGTCTCCACAACCTTCATGCACATGATAACTGCACTTGATACTTGTCTATTGCACTTAAACACACGGGCTGATGACCGGATCATGCAGCTTTATATGAAAATCCCTATTATAATTGCCAGACCTGAATTAACAAGCATTTTTCACCTACTGTGTCCCCCCATTTCCTTGTAGATTGTAAGCTTGCGAGCAGGGACCTCACTCCTAATGTCACTGTTTGAATTGTCTTAACTTGTATTGAATTTATTGTCTGTACATGTCCCCGCTTAATTGTAAAGTGCTGCGGAATATGTTGGCGCTATATAAATAAAAATTATTATTATTATTATTATTTCCTGTCCTGTGTAGTTAGTTTGGGCCCCATCGTTTGCTCAGCCTATCTTTCTGTCTGTGTGAGTGTTTTTTCATCTTGCTTCACCGTCATTATATGTTGGGGGCTACCTTTTACTTTGGGGTCTGCTCTGGGGCAGTTTAGATTTCCTTTTCTGTCTTTAGGCTATTTAGCTCTCCGGCTGTGATCGAGGGGTCTAGGGCACCGTAGGAACCCCCCACGGCTACTGCTAGTTGTGTTGATAGGTTCAGGGGTCTGCAATCTGATAGTTGCCAACTTCTCTGGTTTTCTGGACGTAGCTTGTATTTTTGTGTCTGCCTCCTACGGTGACTCATTCATAACATTCCCCTCTTTCTTTCTTTTTTTCTTTCTTTCTCTCTCTCTGTTCTTTCTTTCCCCTCTTTCTTTCTCTCTGTTCTGTCTTTCTCTCTCTCTGGTCTTTCTTTCTTTCTCTCCCTCTGTTCTTTCTTTCCCCTCTTTCTTTCTTTCTCTCTCCCTCTCTGTTCTTTCTTTCCCCTATTTCTTTTTTGCTCTCTCTCTGTTCTTTTTTCTGTCCCTTCTTTCTCTCTCTGTTCTTTCTTTCTCTCTCTCTTTCTTTCTTTCTCTGTTTTCTTTTTTCCCCTCTTTCTTTCTCTCTGTTATTTCTCTCTGTTCTTTCTTTCCCATCTTTCTTTCTTTCTATCTCTCTGTTCTTTCTTTCTCCTCTTTTTCTTTCTTTCTCTGTTCTTCCTTTCTCTTTCTTTCTCTCTCCCTCATTGTTCTTTCTTTCTTTCCCCTATTTCTTTTTTTCTCTCTGTTCTTTTTTCTGTCCGCTCTTTCTTTCTCTCTCGCTGTTCTTTCTTTCCCCTCTTTCTTTCTCTCTCCCTCTCTGTTCTTTCTTTCTTTCCCCTCTTTCTTTCTCTTTGTTCTTTATTTCTCTCTGTTTCTTTCTTTCCCCTCTTTCATTCTCGATTCTTTCTTTCTTTCCCCTCTTTCTTTCTCTTTGTTCTTTGTTTTGCTCTGTTCTTTCTTTCTCTTTCTTTCCCCTCTTTCTTTCTCTCTGTAATATTTTCCTTCCTCTCTCTGTTCTTCCTTTCTTTCTCTGTTCTTTATTTCTCTCTCTGTGTTCTCTTTCTCTCTCTCTGTTCTTTCTCTCTCTCTGTTCTTTCTTTCTCTTTCTTTCTCTCTCTGTTCTTTTTTTCTGTCCCCTCTTTCTTTCTCTCTTTGTTCTTTCTTTCTTTATTCTTTCTTTCCCCTCTTTCTTTCTCTTTCTCTGTTCTCTCTCTCTTTCTTTCTTTTTTTTCTTTCTCTGACTGTTCTTTCTTTCTTTCTTTCTTTCTTTCTTCCTCTGTTCTTTCTTTTCCTCAGTACTAGTCAATGTTCCAACAGTACCAGCCTATAATGCCAGCCACTGTGGCTGTAATGCCAGCCACCGTGCCCTTAGTACCAGTCAGTGTGATCAGCAGTGCTAAATGGATGCGGTTGGGGCGTGTACATGGGTGTGACTAGTTGTTAAATGGGTGTGGTCAGGGGGCATGGCCTAAAATTTGCCAGGCTTTGATCTTTGTGGAAATATAAGTTTTCAATATGCAATGCAACACCTCCTACCATCTTGTTAATCCTGTTTCTAATAAATAAGTTGTAGCCTTCAAGGTTTGTATTCAAATCATGTGTATTATCCCACCAAGTTTCAGTGATGCCTATCACATTATATCCTCTTCCTGTGTTCACAGCTTCAATTCACCTTGCTTGTTTCTGATGCTTTGTGCATTTGTATAGACACATTTTAGTTTGTAGTCAGTTTCTCTTGCTCCTCTATTTCATTCAGAGTTTGTTTTTTTTGTTCTTTATTTCCACTTCTAATAGCAGGTTCTGAAAAGAATTCATTAGCTACATAATTTTTCCTAGCCATATATTACGCATCCCATATTGCTTTCATTATCATTCGCATTCACATTGCACATTCACATCATTCTAATTCACATAATCTATCTACAAACCAAAAAAGCCAACATTGGGCAAACATTGCATATATGAAATTTGAATGTCAAATACCATTGACTAGAATGGTGGATCGGGGAGCCAAAAGCCCCATGATCCACTGTTCAGGCTGCGTCTGTGAGTCTGATATTCTATGCACTGCAGCTGCGATGATGTTACTACATTGTACCTGCAGTGTGGAGCCTCGGCACTCTGCACAGACCCGAACAGGGCAACGGCCGGAATGGGGCGAGGTGAGTAGTGATTTTTTTAATGTCATAAATTGTGGGAGCATCATATGCGAGGGGCTGTGAGAGCCCTAATAGTTTAATGGCCCCTACCAGCCCTCCATAAAGTAAGTGGGGGCAGGTGGGTGCCATTAAACTAAATGGGGGGACGGGTGGGAGCCTCATGCTGAGAGTTATTACACTGAGTTGAGGGTTGGTTGGGGCCCTCATGCTTAGCGTGCCATTATCCTGAATGAGTGGATGGTGGGAGACGGTATACTGAGTGGAGGTTGGGTGGGAACCATTATTATGTGGTGGAGTGGTGGGGGCCATTATACTGAGTGAGGGGTGGGAGCCATTATACTGGGAGGGGGTGGGCTGGGGGCTATTATACTGAGTGGGGGCGAGTGGAAGCCATTATACTGGGAGGGGGAGCGCTGGGGGCCATTATACTGACTGGGGGCGAGTGGCAGCCATTATACTGCATGAGGGGGGTGGATGGTAGCCATTATACTGGGAGGGGGAGTGCTGGGGGTTATGATACTGATTGGGGGTGGGTGGGAGCCATTATACTGCATGAGGGGGGCGGATGGTAGCCATTATACTTGGAGGAGGAGTGCTGGGGGCCATTATACTGAGGGGGGTGGGTGGGAGCCATTATACTTGGAGGAGGAGTGCTGGGAGCTATTATACTGAGGGGGTGGGTGGAAGCCATTATACTGGGAGGGGGAGCACTGGGGGCCATTATACTGACTAGGGGCGAGTGGATGCCATTATACTGTGAGGGGGAGTGCTGGGAGCTATTATACTGAGGGGGTGGGTGGGAGCCATTATACTGGGAGGGGGAGCGCTGGGGGCCATTATACTGACTGGGGGCAAGTGGCAGCCATTATACTGCATGAGGGGGGTGGATGGTAGCCATTATACTGGGAGGGGGGGTGCTGGGGGTTATGATACTGATTGGGGGTGGGTGGGAGCCATTATACTGCATGAGGGGGGCGGATGGTAGCCATTATACTTGGAGGAGTGCTGGGGGCCATTATACTGAGGGGGGTGGGTGGGAGCCATTATACTTGGAGGAGGAGTGCTGGGAGCTATTATACTGAGGGGGTGGGTGGAAGCCATTATACTGGGAGGGGGAGCGCTGGGGGCCACTATACTGACTAGGGGCGAGTGGATGCCATTATACTGTGAGGGGGAGTGCTGGGAGCTATTATACTGAGGGGGTGGGTGGGAGCCATTATACTGTGAGGGGGAGTGCTGGGAGCTATTATACTGAGGGGGTGGGTGGGAGCCATTATACTGTGAGGGGGAGTGCTAGGAACTATTATACTGAGGGGGTGGGTGGGAGCCATTATACTGGGAGGGGGAGTGCTGGGAGCTATTATACTGAGGGGGTGGGTGGGAGCCATTATACTGTGAGGGGGAGTGCTGGGAGCTATTATACTGAGGGGGCGGGTGGGAGCCATTATACTGTGAGGGGGAGTGCTGGGAGCTATTGTACTGAGGGGGTGGGTGGGAGCCATTATACTGTGAGGGGGAGTGCTGGGAGCTATTATACTGAGGGGGTGGGTGGGAGCCATTATACTGGGAGGGGGAGCGCTGGGAGCTATTGTACTGAGGGGGTGGGTGGGAGCCATTATACTGTGAGGGGGAGTGCTGGGAGCTATTATACTGAGGGGGTGGGTGGGAGCCATTATACTGTGAGGGGGAGTGCTAGGAACTATTATACTGAGGGGGTGGGTGGGAGCCATTATACTGGGAGGGGGAGCGCTGGGAGCTATTGTACTGAGGGGGTGGGTGGGAGCCATTATACTGTGAGGGGGAGTGCTGGGAGCTATTATACTGAGGGGGCGGGTGGGAGCCATTATACTGGGAGGGGGAGTGCTGGGAGCTATTATACTAAGTGGGGTGTGCTGGGAGCCTTTATACTGAGTGGGGGGATGGTGGGAGACATACTAAGTGGGGTGGGGGCCATAATACTGTGTGAGGGGCTGTATACTCAGTACTGGACTGTGGGATACATATCTTTCTATCTTATGTACAATGTGGATGTGACAGCCATACAAACATTTTGGTAAGTGTGGTGCAAACACCGACAACCAACCAAGTGAACAGGAGCTAAGATGTCCGCATATAACTGCTCCCCGATGACTGACATTGGTATTGACATGACAGATGTTCTTCCCACAATCCTGCCTGGGAACAGTTCAGACCAATCAGGATGCTATTCTGCAAAAGCAACCAATCAGAGCTTAGCTTTTTATGTTACCACCAATCAGAGCTAATTTTTCATTTTACCACAGCAACCACTGAGAGCTCAGCTTCCATGTTATCACTTTAGCCAATCAGAGTTCAGATTTCATATCACCAGAGCAACCAATCAAAGTTCAGCTTTCCTTTTACCTCAATTATAATAACTCAAGGAACAGTGCAAATATTAAGAGACTAAATTTAAATAAATGCACGCATGGAATGATAAAAGGACAAATCGGATAATAAAATCAAAAACAACGAAAGAGACCGAAGAAACGTCCAATGATGATAAGTTTATTGAGTAGTATAATAAAATGTTAGTAAAATGTTAGTAAAAGACAGGGGAAGGCCGATGCCATGGAATGGGCACTGCCGGGGCAAAAAGAGTTCTATGCCATATACAGAGTATATAACATACAGCAGGAGGTACAAGAGGTAAATAAAGTGCTTGTGCAAAATGGCCACATATATACATGTGAACACACAGCTAGAACTCAGACCAAATTAACTCCTTAACGACCGCCGAGATGCCTTTTAACGGCGGTAGTTAAGGGTACTAAAACCACAGCGCCGTTAATTCACGGCGCTGTGATTTAAGTGAATAGCGCCCCCCAGTGTCGGATTTTCTCCGGGGTCTCGGCTGCCGGGGGTAGCTGAGACCCCAGAGAACATGAATCGGTCAGTTTTTACTGACCCCGCTTTTGCGATCGCTGTTATTAACCCTATAACGGTGACCGCAAAAAAAGCCGCGATTATGCATTAAATTTCTCTTTCCTCTGATGTGATCGCACATTAGAGGAGAGAGAAATAGGGTCCCCGATCCCCCCCCCCGGTACCTCTCCGTGGTCCTCCGTCCCCTCCAGGTGGTCCCACGTCCCGCCGGCGTCCTCCGATGGGCGCCGCCATCTTGAAAATGGCGGGCGCATGCGCAGTGCGCCCGCCGGGAATCTTCCGCTCCGGCTGGCAGATTCCATTCATTATTTTGATCACTATGATAACCGATCATAGTGATCAAAATAAAAAAAATAGTACATAACCCCCCCCCGTTTATCACCCCCTTATATAGGCAAACATAATGAAATAAAGAAAATATTTTTTTTTCAGTTTTCCATTAGGGTTAGGGTTAGGGTTGGGCTAGGCTTAGGGCTAGGGTTAGGGTTGGGCTAGGGTTGGGGCTAGGGCTAGGGTTAGGTTTGGGCTAGGGTTAGGGTTAGGGTTGGGCTAGGGTTAGGGTTAGGGTTGGGTTAGGGCTAGGGTTAGGGTTGGGTTAGGGCTAGGGTTAGGGCTCGGGTTAGGGCTAGGGTTAGAATTAGGGTTAGGGCGAACTAGGATTAGGGTTAAAATTAGGATTAGGGATTATTGTTGGGATTAGGGTTAGGGTTTGGATTAGGGTTAGGGGTGTGTTGGAGTTAGGGTTGGAGCAAGAATTGAGGGGTTTCCACTATTTACCAACTTTGGGGGTCTAAAAATTGGGGTCTAGAAAATCACTTTTGTGGAAATAAAAAAGACTTTTTATTTTCACGGCTCTGCATTTATAAACTTCTGTGAAGCGCTTGGGGGTTCAAAGTGCTCACCACACATCTAGATAAGTTCCTTAGGGGGTCTAATTTCCAAAATGGGGTCACTTGTGGGGGGTTTCCACTGTTTAGGCACATCAGGGACTCTGCAAATGCAACATGACGCCCACAGACCATTCCATCAAAGTCTGCATTCCAAAAAGGCACTCCTTCCCTTCTGAGCTCTCCCATGCGCCCAAACAGTGGTTCCCCCCACATATGGGGTATCAGCGGACTCAGGACAAATTGCACAACAATGTTTGGGGTCCAATTTCTCCTGTTACCCTTGGGAAAATAAAAATTTGGGGGCGAAAAGATAATTTTTGTGGAAAAAAAATGGATTTCTTATTTTCACGGCTCTACATTATAAACTTCTGTGAAGCACTTGAAGGTTCAAAGTGCTCACCACACATCTAGATAAGTTCCTTAATGGGTCTAGTTTCCACTGTTGGGGGTTTCCACTGTTTAGGCCCATCAGGGGCTCTGCAAACGCAACGTGGCATCCGATCTCAATTCCAGCCAATTCTGCGTTGAAAAAGTCAAACGGCCCTCGATCCCTTGCGAGCTCTGCCGTGTGCTGAAAAAGTGTTTTACCCCCACATATGGGGTATCAGCGTATTCAGGAGAAATTGTACAACAAATTTTGTTGTAGATTTTCTCTTTTAACACTTGTGAAAATAAAAAAAATTGGTTCTGAAGTAAATTTTTTGCAAAAAAAAGTTAAATGTTAATTTTTTCCTTCCACATTGCTTTAGTTCCTGTGAAGCACTTAAAGGGTTAATAAACTTCTTGAATGTGGTTTTGAGCACCTTGAGGGGTCTAGTTTTTAGAATGGTGCCACTTTTGAGTATTTTCTGTCATGTACACCCCTCAAAATGACTTTAAATATGATGTGGTCCCTAAAAAAAATGGTTTTGTAAATTTTGTTGTAAAAATGAGAAATCGCTGGTCAACTTTTAACCCTTACAACTTCCTAACAAAAAAAAATTTTGCTTCCAAAATTGTGCTGATGGAAAGTAAACATGTGGGAAATGTTATTTATTAAGAAATTTGTGTGACACATGTCTCTGATTTAAGGGCATAAAAATTTAAAGTTTTAAAACTGCTAAATTTTAAAATTTTTTGCCATATTTCCGTTTTTTTAATAAATAAACACAAGACTTATTGAAGAAATTTTACCACTAACATGAAGTACAATATGTCACGAAAAAACAATCTCAGAATCAGCGGGATCCATTAAAGCGTTCCAGAGTTATAACCTCATAAATGGACAGTGGTCAGAATTGTAAAAATTGGCCCGGTCATTAAGCTGCAAACTGGCTCTGTCGCTAAGGGGTTAAATAAAGTACAAATGCATTATAACCAGTGCAGCAAAAAAATATACAATACAAATGGAGAGCTATACACAGGCTCTACACTAGCAAGGTGAGCAAAAAATACTAGAGGCAAAAAATGTGCTGAGGTCAAAAAGTGTGAAAATAAATAAACACTGTGCTATACCTCATATGCTGCTGAAATACAAATAAAGTGCAAATGCTTAATAACTAGTGCAGCAATAAAATTGTACAGTGCAAAAGAGAGAGCTATGCAACCGCTCTACTACAACAGGGTGAGCATACAAATATGCTAGAGGCAGAAAATAGTATAAAAAATAATAAGCGCTGTGCTATACCTCATATGCTAATGAAGTCCCCAGGATGTGCCAGCCCCGACGCGCGTTTCGGCGTACCTTCGTCAGGGGGTGGCGTCATCCAGGCGTGGGGATGTATAAGAAGGGCAGAACAGCCAATGGGAGGGGAGCAGGTATGACGTGACGCACACTGGCATCAGCTGCTGCCAGGCAACCCCACACCACCGGCCTACGTGTATCCCCCGACGTCGCAATCAGATGATGCGGCGCTGAGGGACGCAGGCACAGAGGGCGGAATCATTTAATCGTGCTAAATACTCATCTAGAAACAATTTATTATATTCTAGGTCCAAACCTGCTCCATCGTCAATAGTTTGGTTTATCACTAACTATAATATTGAGAATCAGAGGCTAAGAGATGTATTATGTCAGTCATGGCCAATTTTATTGGCCGATCAAACTATTTCTACATATTTGACTGAACAACCTAGTACTACTGTTCGTCGTTCTCGAAATCTACGTGATACACTCGTAAGAAGCCATTACCAGAATGAGCCTAAATCTACCTTTCTTACACAGATTCATCAGAAGGATGGCTCTTTTCAATGTGGTCATTGTGTCGCCTGCCCAAATGTGGACAGGATTGACACATTGACCGATTCCTCTGGTTCCAAAAGTTATTCCATCAGGCAGTTATTTATTATGCAACATGCCCTTGTTCAAAAATCTATGTAGGCCTTACTACAAGACAATTTATCGTCAGAGTGAGGGAGCATGTACATGGAATTGATGCGGCAAAAAATGAAAGTGATATATCTGCCTTAAAAACGATTCCAAGGCATTTTAAACAATTTCATAACTGTGACTCAAGCATATTCCATGTTAGAGGCATTGACACAATTCCATATTCTATACGTGGAGGTAAAATCAGCCAAAAACTAGCACAAATGGAGACAAGATGAATATGGATATTGAACACTGTATATCCTCAAGGCTTGAATGAGAGTATCAGTTTTGTCCCTTTCCTTTGACCACCTAGTCATCCAGCCATTTTAATTTATTTTAATATATTTCATGATTTTATATCATATTTTATATATATATATATATATATATATGTTTATTTATCATTATTATTTTATTGGGCATTTTATATATTAATCAATAATATTAATCAATTATATTTGATTACTTGTTTGCTATTATTTATGTATTTTATACATGGGTTCTATTTATATCCTATTTATATTATCTATATTTTATTTATTATTTATTACTTATTTTCTTATTTTTATTTATAATTTTTTATCAATATTCCTTTTTTTTTATTATCATTCACTGTTATTCACTAACATATATTTTATTATTTTTTTAGTTTATTACTTTTCCACATTGGTGACTTACCTCTTCTTGCCTGTCCGGTTTTCGCTGTGGAGTTCTGGAGGTGACCAGTGTTGTTCTTGTTCCAATTTGTGGATGCACTTATGGAGAGAAAAGGATAAAGAATAAACATTGCTAAGGAAGATATAACATTGATTGCAATATATATATTATATATTTTCTTAATTATTCCAATATTATTTCTATCATTATTATTTATTTTTATTTTATTTTATTATTTTCCATCATTATTTTCCATTTTCCATTTTTTTTATTCTTTATTATTTTGTATCATTATTTTTCATTATTTTTCTTTCTTTACTTCTATAATTCTATTTTTCTTTTCTTTTTATTTATTTTCTTTTTATTATCCTTCCAATTATTTTTGTACCATTCCGGGATCCGGTTTATATATTCATCTCTAGGCCAGCGATTTTGTATATTGGTATTAACTATATATATTTTTTCTATTTATTTATCTATATTTATTTATTTTATTTTTTCATTTATTTTTTCATTTATATTTTCATATATTTTCTTCAATATATAATGAGGTAATAGGACCCTTGTACCATGTGATCTTTTCTGTCCTATGGAAATGTGGCTTTAGGACCTGTGTACCATGTGACTTTTTTGTCCTATAGCAGTGAGCTTTAGGACTTTCACATCACGTGTTCTTTTCGTCCAATGACAGTGGGACAGGTTGCACGCGCACTGACACCACGCTCCAGGGATTCCGCCCTCTGTGCCTGCGTCCCTCAGCGCCGCATCATCTGATTGCGACGTCGGGGGATACACGTAGGCCGGTGGTGTGGGGTTGCCTGGCCGCAGCTGATGCCAGTGTGCGTCACGTCATACCTGCTCCCCTCCCAGTGGCTGTTCTGCCCTTCTTATACATCCCCACACTTGGATGACGCCACCCCCTGACAAAGGTACGCCGAAACGTACGTCGAGGCTGACACATCCCAGGGACTTCATCAGCATATGAGGTATAGCACAGCACTTATTATTTTTTATACTATTTTCTGCCTCTAGCATATTTGTATGCTCACCCTGTTGTAGTAGAGCGGTTGCATAGCTCTCTCCTTTGCACTGTACAATTTTATTGCTGCACTAGTTATTAAGAATTTGCACTTTATTTGTATTTCAGCAGCATATGAGGTATAGCACAGTGTTTATTTATTTTCACACTTTTTGACCTCAGCACATTTTTTGCCTCTAGTATTTTTTGCTCACCTTGCTAGTGTAGAGCCTGTGTATAGCTCTCCATTTGTATTGTATATTTTTTGCTGCACTGTTTATAATGCATTTGCACTTTATTTAACCCCTTAGCGGCAGAGCCAGTTTGCAGCTTAATGACTTTATTTAATTTGGTCTGAGTTCTAGCTGTGTGTTCACATATATATATGTGGCCATTTTGCACAAGCACTTTATTTACCTCTTGTACCTCCTGCTGTATGTTATATACTCTGTATATGGCATAGAACTCTTTTTGTCTCCGGCAGTGCACATTCCATGGCATTGGCCTTCCCCTGTCTTTTACTAATATTTTACTAACATTTTATTATACTACTCAATAAATTTATCATCATTGGACATTTCTTCGGTCTCTTTCGTTGTTTTTGATTTTTTTCCTTTTACCTCAGCAGAGTAAGAGATGACAAAGTCCCGTCGTCTTCTTCCTGTTAGTCGTTGGCCATTTTCTGTGGAGTGTGACTAAGGCGGTCTTGTTGCTGGATTCTGCACCTGGGAACAGCGCTAACTGTACTGCTTTTTCCCAGGTACCGGTACGTGCCACACTGATGCGGCACAGAGACGGCACACGGATGCCACTCGGATGTTACACACGGACACGGATAGCACCGTTACTGTTTTCTCCACTACTGGAAATATCAGGACATGTGAAAGAGGCCGCACAGTGTGAAGGAGGCCTAACACATTTCTCCTGAGTATGCTGATCCCCCTCATGTGGGGGAAAACTATTGTTTGGGTGCACTGCAAGGCTTAGAAGGGAAGAAGCAGCATTTGACTTTATGAATGGAAAATTTGCTGGAATAATTAGCAGATACCATGTCACATTTGTAGCCCTGATGTGCCTAAATAGTAGAAACCTCCCACAAGTCACACAATTTTGGAAACTAGACCACTCAGTGAACTTATCTGGATGTATGCTGAGCATCTTGAACCCCCTGATGCTCCACAGAAGTTTATAACTTTGAGCCATGAAAATATCAAAAAATCACTTTTTTTCCCACCAAATATTTTTTTTTAAAACTAAATTTAGCATTTTCACAATGGTAACAGGAGAAATTGCACCACCCAATTTGTTGTCAATTTCTTTTGAGTATGCCGATACCCCATATTTGGGGGAAAACTACTATTTGGGCTGACAGCATGACTCAAAATAGAAGGAGGGACGTTTTGGAACGCGGAATAAATTTTTTATTTTATAAATGTTTTAGCTCCAGATTTTACATTTTCACACTGGGAAATGGGTAAAAATGGCACCAAAATGTGTCCCACAATTTAAGCTGATTGTAGAAATACCTGATATGTGGCTGTACAGTACTGCTGAGCTATAGAGCAAGACTTGGAAGGGACAGAGCGCTGTTGGAAAAGCCATACTGTTACACAGGAGGCATTGCGGAGCCCAGAATGTTCTATAATAGTTTTTGGACTCCATATACAGAGACCTTAAATGCTAGAAGTGCAGAATCCCCCTCAGTTTACTCCATTTTGTAAATTATACCCCTTGGTAATTTATCTACAGGTGTCATGATGATTTTGACTCCATCGGTGTTTTCCAGAAACAGGCAGTAGTGGATGATGTGAAAATCGCAAACTGCCGTTGTAGTGACCAGAATGTTTTAGTGACCAGTACGTTGTAGTGTCCATACATTGTGACCAGCTCATGCACCCGTACATTAGACGGGCTCTCATCACTAGAGAACTGCCAAACATTTAGCAAAAGGAGAAATCGAAGTATGATTGATTAAAAACAATAAATTGTATTGATACACACAGTAGTAGTTTTTATGAAAAATGCGCAAAAAAAACAGACAGATAACAAACACTGATTATCCAAAAGTATTTAGAACGTCACAATTAGAGTTGAGCTAATATCTTCGGGTTCCAATGCACATCAGGAGTCAACTTACCCACAGACAGGGACGTAGGTTGTCATCAGAGTTAAAGTATTAACATCCCCAACACGCGTTTCGCGTATGTTAATCCTCGCTTTCTCAAGGGGAATCATAGTATTGGTTCCTGCAGGCACCTTTATATGTCCATGGCACATGGAAGAACCACGTGACCCACTGGTAGCCAATGGAGATTAGCAAAAGACGGCTCATGTGCGTCACGATAACCACTTCGCACCTATGTCACCCGACATAGCTATTTTCTATCACTTATCTATCTACTATCTATATATTATCAATCTATTATCTATCTATCTATTTTCTATCATCTATCTACGGTATCTATTATGGCTCAGTTATACAGTTGCGGCCAAAAGTATTGACACCCCTGCAATTCTGTCAGATAATACTCAGTTTCTTCCTGAAAATGATTGCAAACACAAATTCTTTGGTATTATTATCTTCATTTAATTTGTCTTAAATGAAAAAACACAAAAAGAATTGTCCTAAAGCCAAATTGGATATAATTCCACACCAAACATAAAAAAGAGGGTGGACAAAAGTATTGGCACTGTTCGAAATATCATGTGATGCTTCTCTAATTTGTGTAATTAACAGCACCTGTAACTTACCTGTGGCACCTAACAGGTGTTGGCAATAACTAAATCACACTTGCAGCCAGTTGACATGGATTAAAGTTGACTCAACCTCTGTCCTGTGTCCTTGTGTGTACCACACTGAGCATGGAGGAAAGAAAGAAGACCAAAGAACTGTCTGAGGACATGAGAAACCAAATTGTGAGGAAGCATGAGCAATCTCAAGGCTACAAGTCCATCTCCAAAGACCTGAATGTTCCTGTGTCTACCGTGCGCAGTGTCATCAAGAAGTTTAAAGCCCATGGCACTGTGGCTAACCTCCCTAGATGTGGACGGAAAAGAAAAATTGACGAGATTTCAATGCAAGATTGTGCGGATGTTGGATAAAAAACCTCGACTAACATCCAAACAAGTTCAAGCTGCCCTGCAGTCCGAGGGTACAACAGTGTCAACCCGTACTATCCGTCGGCGTCTGAATGAAAAGGGACTGTATGGTAGGAGACCCAGGAAGACCACACTTCTTACACCGAGACATAAAAAAGCCAGGCTGGAGTTTGCCAAAACTTACCTGAAAAAGCCTAAAACGTTTTGGAAGAATGTTGCTTTTTGGGCAAAGGCATCAACATAGAGTTTACAGGAGAAAAAAAGAGGCATTCAAAGAAAAGAACATGGTCCCTACAGTCAAACATGGTGGAGGTTCCCTGATATTTTGGGGTTGCTTTGCTGCCTCTGGCACTGGACTGCTTGACCGTGTGCATGGCATTATGAAGTCTGAAGACTACCAACAAATTTTGCAGCATAATGTAGGGCCCAGTGTGAGAAAGCTGGGTCTCCCTCAGAGGTCATGGGTCTTCCAGCAGGACAATGACCCAAAACACACTTCAAAAAGCACTAGAAAATGGTTTGAGAGAAAGCACTGGAGACTTCTAAGGTGGCCAGCAATGAGTCCAGACCTGAATCCCATAGAACACCTGTGGAGAGATCTAAAAATGGCAGTTTGGAGAAGGCCCCTTTCAAATATCAGGGACCTGGAGCAGTTTGCCAAAGAAGAATGGTCTAAAGTTCCAGCAGAGCATTGTAAGAAACTCATTGATGGATACCGGAAGCGGTTGGTCGCACTTATTTTGGCTAAAGGTTGTGCAACCAAGTATTAGGCTGAGGGTGCCAATACTTTTGCCTGGCCCATTTTTGGAGTTTTGTGTGAAATGATCAATGTTTTGCTTTTTGCTTCATTCTCTTTTGTGTTTTTTCATTTAAGACAAATTAAATGAAGATAATACCAAAGAATTTGTGTTTGCAATCATTTTCAGGAAGAAACTGAGTATTATATGACAGAATTGCAGGTGTGTCAATACTTTTGACCACAACTGTATATTTCTATGAAGCACCTGCGGTTTTAAGCTGTTCACCACACCTTTAGCTAAGTTCTCTGAGTGGTCTAGTTTCCAAAATAGTGTGACTTGTGGGGAATTTCCAATGTTTAGGCACATCAGGGGCTCTCCAAACATGACATGGCGTCCAGTAGTTATTCCAGCAAATTTTTAATTCATAAAGTCAACCTATCTATTTATTTATCTATCTATCTATCTATCTATCTATCTATCTATCTATCTATCTATTTTCTATCATCTATCGATCTACTATCTATATATTATCAATCTATTATCTATATATTATATATTTATAATCTATTGCCTATCTATCTATCATCTATTATTTTCTATCCATTTCAGTGGTGGTGCAGTCCCTCTGATCACACTTATGTATGTTGGGCGGTTGCTGCACTTTCTTCTATTTTTACATATAATCAGGAACCTGGATCTGTCACCTGTTCTGTGGTTTCCTGTTAGTGTTTGTTTTGTGCCTTTTAGAAATTTCTATAAAAAGTGTTTTGGGGAATTTTCAGCATTGTGCCACCATTTGGACCTGTAGATGGAGGTCAGGGGGTCGCTGACTAATGACCTAGAAACCTCAAAGGACACCATACCATATAGAGGGACCATGCCCCGGCTGTGGGGCCGCGCAGAGCCCCAGACCTAACACCAGTGGTGTTTCCCACAAAGAACATGTGCATTGTGCTGATGAGATGAGTATCTGTCTGTCCACAGGTTGGGGTCAATCTTTACCTGTGAGTGTAAATCTGACCACCAGATACCTGCCGTAGTTCCTTCCAAACATTTTCTATAGGACTCAGGATTTTCTCTCTCTGAAACCAATAGAGAGTTTCCCTGGCCATGTGTTTGGGATCATTGTCCTGCTGAAATGTCCTCCCTCGTTTCATCTTCATAATCCTGGTAGATGGCAGCCAGTGCCATAAACTGAAAAACAACCCCACATCATCATACCATGATGTTCCTACCTACAAACTTCACTGCTGTTATGGTGTTTTTGGGGGTGATATGCAGTGCCTTTTGGCCTCCAAACTTGGTGTGTATCATGAGATCCAAAGAGTTCAGTTTTGGTCTCATCTGACCAGACTATATTCTCCCAGTATTTCACAGGCTTGTCTAAATGTTGCTGAGAAAATGGTAAATGCTCTTGAACATGCTTTTTGTTCAGCAATGGAGTCTTGTGTGGTGAACGTGCATACAGGCCATGGAGGTTGTGTGGTGAGCGTGCCTACAAGCCATGGAGGTTGCATGGTGAGCATGCATATAGGCCAAGGAGACTGAGTGCCTTACTTATAGTCTTCTTTGAAACAATGGTACCTGCTAATTCCAGGTCTTTTTGTAGCTCTCCACAGTGGTCCTTGGCTTTTTGGACAATTCTTCTGATAATTCTTTGTACTCCTCTGTCTGAAATCTTGCGGGTAGAACCTGGTCGTGGCCGGTTTATGATTAAAAGATGTTCTTTCCACTTCCGGATTATCATCTCTGCAGCGCTCGCTGGAACTTCAGTAGTTTAGAAATCAGTTGGAACCAGACAACAGTATTTTTTTGCAGCAATAAGGTTGTGAAGGTCTTGAGACAGTTCACTGGTTTTACCCATCATGAGATGTTTCTTGTGTGGAACCTTGGTAATGAGACTCCTATTTATCAGCCATCAGATGAACCAGCTGATATTATTTTAGTGGCAGCATTGCTTTATAATTACTGATAGATTTGAGCCGGTGTCAGGACTTTCCAGGGATTTTTGCACCTCATGTTCTTTTTCACTGTGTCATTACTCATTATTACACATAATTTATGGACATCTATGGTTTGAATTCTGGATTGAATGAATATTTACTGACATCCGATGAGAATTTTATGGCAATCTTTAGCAATAGATTTACTTAGAAGATTGGCAACGTGTTCAATACTTACTTCACCCATAGTATATACACATTATGTGCAGAATTATTAGACAGTTAGGTTTTATAATTTTTATTCAGATTTTTCTGCTCCAAGCTGTGTAAACATGAATGCTGATTGGATGAAGCAGGTCAAGTGATGTATAATTGTGTAATGCTGGGGTGTGGTCTAAGGATGCCCCGCCCTGTATCAAGTTGTACAGAATTATTAGAACCTTGTTTTCTTCAGGTTACATGGGCCAAAAAAGAGATTTAACTGACTTTGAAAAGTCACAAATTGGCACAAGTCTTGCCGAGGACGCAGCTCCTGAAGCTGTCAGATATTGGGGTCATCATAGAACAGTAAAAGGTCACCAGGGAGCAAAAGATATGTTGATAGAAAAAGGCCCATACAGATATACATACACACAATGTAACTCATTGCCATGATGGCTGCAGCTCTCCGCTCTTTGCTGCATCTGTCCTCGGCGCAGTGGACCTATGTAGTGACATCATGGCTCCTCCTGCACTGAGCCTCTGATAGTCTGGAGAATGGTGGAGCAGTGGAGCTGATGCTGCCCGTTCCGTCATATTCAACCACATCTGTGTCCAGAAACCCCAGTAACAATGGAAAATAGGACATTCTGCCGACCTCCCGGGGAAGCTCTCCAAATACGGGACTGTCCCACTGGATCTGCGACAATTGGGAGGCGTTCTAGGGATGTCACTGATGGCATCACTGCTGGATCTGTGACAATTGGGAGGCATCCTAGTGATGCCACTGATGACATCACTGCTGGATCTGCGACAATTGGGAGGCATCCTAGTGATGTCACTGAAGGCATCACCACTGGATCTGCGACAGTTGGGAGGCATCCTAGTGATGTCACTGAAGGCATCACCGCTGGATCTGCGACAGTTGGGAGGCATCCTAGTGATTTCACTGATGGCATCACCACTGGATCTGCGACAGTTGGGAGGCATCCTGGTGATGTCACTGATGGCATCACCGCTGGATCTGCGACAGTTGGGAGGCATCCTAGTGATGTCACTGAAGGCATCACCACTGGATCTGCGACAGTTGGGAGGCATCCTAGTGATGTCACTGAAGGCATCACCACTGGATCTGCAACAATTGGGAGGCATCCTAGTGATGTCACTGATGGCATCACCGCTGGATCTGCGACAGTTGGGAGGCATCCTAGTGATTTCACTGATGGCATCACCGCTGGATCTGCGACAGTTGGGAGGCATCCTAGTGATGTCACTGAAGGCATCACCACTAGATCTGCGACAGTTGGGAGGAATCCTAGTGATGTCACTGATGGCATCACCGCTGGATCTGCGACAGTTGGGAGGCATCCTAGTGATGTCACTGAAGGCATCACCGCTGGATCTGCGACAGTTGGGAGGCATCCTAGTGATTTCACTGATGGCATCACCGCTGGATCTGCGACAGTTGGGAGGCATCCTAGTGATGTCACTGAAGGCATCACCACTAGATCTGCGACAGTTGGGAGGAATCCTAGTGATGTCACTGATGGCATCACCGCTGGATCTGCGACAGTTGGGAGGCATCCTAGTGATGTCACTGAAGGCATCACCACTGGATCTGCGACAAATGGGAGGCATCCTAGTGATGTTACTGAAGGCATCACCACTAGATCTGCGACAGTTGGGAGGCATCCTAGTGATGTCACTGATGACATCACCGCTGGATCTGCGACAGCTGGGAGGCATCCTAATGATGTCACTGAAGGCATCACCACTGGATCTGCGACAATTGGGAGGCATCCTAGTGATGTTACTGAAGGCATCACCACTAGATCTGCGAAAGTTGGTAGGCATCCTAGTGATGTTACTGATGACATCACCACTGGATCTGCGACAGTTGGGAGGCATCCTAGTGATGTCACTGAAGGCATCACCACTGGATCTGTGACAGTTGGGAGGCATCCTAGTGATGTCACTGATGACATCACCATAATAATAATCTTTAATTATATAGCGCCAACATATTCTGCAGCGCTTTACAGTTTAACAGTTTCAAAACACAAATCATAAGTAACAACGCTAACAATACAATAATTAAAGCACAATAAGCCGCCCCTGCTGGTGAGAGCTTACACTCTACAATGAGGTGGGGAGATACAGAGTGCAGGTCTGTATTTACAATGGTGTATGTACAATGATGGTCCAGCCATCTTGAGGGAGTGAGGGATGGATGGAGATAGTGAATGGGCTACACACGCACACTTACACATAGAATGACTGTGATTAGTGAACGTGATAGGCTGCTCTGAACCGATGTGTTTTGAGGGAGCGCCTGAAACTATGCAAATTGTGGACAGTCCTAATTTCTTGGGGTAGAGCATTCCAGAGGATAGGAGCAGTGTGGAGTGGGAGGTGCAGATTGTCATGATCCTGGTTGGATCTGACAGGTTAAATGCACAATTAAACTTTTTTCCTTTGGCTGTGTGCCAAAGTGTGGTGTGATTGCCCCCCCGGTGGCCATTAGAATTATTGCACTGTGGTGTCGTTTGTTCTAAGTTGCCCCAGTGGTGGTGAGCGGTAGTGCACTTTTGTTCTTTGATTTAATATGCACGTAATTACAAATCAGGTGTGAGGCTCTATAAAAGAGTCTCAGGTGTGTTTGATCACTGTTGGTGATAGGTCTTCATTTTCAAGTAAGCCTGGGTGAAAGATGGAGCTGAACAAGAGTCCTGGGCAGCCCAGCCAGAGGGGACGAGTGGCAGCTATGGAGTCTGCAGGGAGTGCTGGCATGGATTGGTGGAGTCCAATGATGGGGTCTGCAAGAAGGCCTGGCATAGCGTGGTGGAGTCGCAGTTTATGGTGTCAGCAGGAAGTGCTTGCATGGCTTGGTGGAGTGGCGACTATGGTGAGAGTTGCACTCAGCATGCTGGACTTGGTTGCTGAAAACTGGACTCAAGCATGCTGGACTTATTGACAGAAAAGTTGGACTCAAGCATGCTGGACTTTTTAGCAGAAGCTGGACTCATCTTTGGGACTCTGTTTACTGGGCAGCTGCAACTGGTGGTGGACACTGCTCCAAGGCTGCACTATGGTGATGGATCCGGTTATGGTGATGGATCCAGTTGAAGGAGAAGATGCACGCAGGTGGTGGGCTCTGTTGCGGGGAGCATAAGCAACAGAGCAAAGCTAAATGGTGCTCCCCTGTATTGTCATTTTTCCTTATGTGTATTTAGTGCAGTGGTAGGATTAGTTTCCGCACCGACCAATTCCCTAGTGAGGGTTTAGGTGCAGGGTGAGTCAGGATTTTGAGGTTCCTGTGCATCGCCCGGTGCGGAACTGGCATAGGGAACGATAGGAGTGTAGAGACTCTGACTCAGAGGAGTGCAGGAGGTCTCCACTTCCCCGTTTCCCTATCGCAGGGCCCTCCATTGTTATTGTTACCCAGGTTTCCCCTTTATTATTTAAATTCACCTTATTGGAGGCTGGGTTTCCAGACTTACGTGTATTACCTAAATTCGCCTGTTGGAGGCGGCGTATCCAGCTGCACGTGTTATTTAAATTCGCCCAACTGGAGGCGGTGTATCCAGGGTCATGTGTGTCAAATGGGTTCGCCTTGCGGTACTCGCTGCGTCCAGACACACGTGACCGTGACACAGATTAGTGCAGAGGTTAGTCGAAAGTCGTTTGCAGAGTGCTGCGGTCGGTAAGGCCGATGGACAGAAACGAGGGAGGAGATGTAGGGGGGTGCCGCACTGTGGAGAGCTTTGTGGGTGAGAACAAGTACTTTGAATTGGATTCTATAATGAATGGGCTGCCAATGTAAGGACTGGCGAAGAGCAGATGGATCCGAGTACCGATTAGCCAGATGGACGACCCTGATTGCTGCATTAAAGATGGACTGGAGAGGGGAAAGTCGAGTAACGGGGAAGCCAATTAATAAAGCGTTTCAGTAATCCAGGCGGGAGTGGATCAATGCTACAGTGAGGGTTTTTTTTGTTTCCATGGTGAGAAAAGGGCGGATTCTAGAGATGTTCTTTAGGTGTAAGCAGCAAGAGCAGGCAAGAGATTATATATGGGATGTGAAGGAGAGATTGGTGTCAAAAATAACACCCAGACAGCGCGCCTGCTGCCGGGGTGTTAATGTGGTACCACCCACGGAGAAGGAAATGTCAGATTTAGGGAGGTTAGTAGACGGCTGGAGCAGAATAAGTTCAGTTTTGGAGAGGTTGAGTATCAGATAGAGAGCGGACATGATGTTGAACAGACAGTCACTGGCTGTTGTGAGTTCATTTTCCCCTTCACCATCGATGTCTGATGAACTCCCTCTTCTGGTGAAGGAAGGTAGTAAGGCTGATTACCAAACACCTGATCTGGAAGATGATGACTGGGTAACAGGAAATTCTGACTGGATATAAGGCAGCCGACGCCCTTCTGAGTCGCTGGTGATTTCCTTGCTGGATTCTTGGAGACTAGTGTTGAGCGACTTTTGTTTTTTTAGGGTCGAATTTCGTTTCATGAAACCCGACTTTTCCAAAAGTCGGGTCGAGCAAAATCGGCCGACTATAGGGAAAAGTCGGGGTCATCCCAAAACACGAAACCCAATGTAAGTCAATGGAGAATTAAAGTCGGCAGTGAGAGGAGGACAGGAAACACACCTACAGTGCCCATTTGAATGCCAAAAGCATAAATTTTTGTTACTGAAGCTTGTCAACCTTAATTAACTTCATAATACTAGTTACGCACTGAAAAATGGGGGTTATTTGGCTACAGTTGTGGGGGGGAGGGCTGGCTCCAGGTTTTCGTGGGCCCAGGGCCAAAGAGCGCCCCTTTAACACATACCACAACTCATGATGCTCCGATACGGCAGAGAAATAGCAGTATAGTACAATGAAAAATACTTCACTTCTTACATCTCATGACTGATATCCATTTTAAATTCTCCAATACCTCCAAAAACGGACAGTATATAACTCCATACAGTATTATGGCCAGCGCTTAGTTCGCTATACAGAGTAATGAGGCCCATATATTTCTCCATACGGAATCATTATTCCCATATAATGTTTCAAACCGTATATGATGAGCTCCACATAATGCTACAGTATATGTTGGTCCCAATGGATGAAGCTCCACTGTCTTATGGGCCCAAATAATGCTCCATATATAATGGGCCCCATTTCTACTGCTCTAGTGTATAATGGGCCCTGTAAATGCTGCTCCAGTGTCTGTTGTCCACTTTTGGAATGCTCCAGTGTATGGTGGGCCCCATATATCATTCACCAGAGTATAGTGCTCCCCAAAAATTGCTGTCCCAACATTGAAAACAATTACATAAGTCTCCTTGCTAGGGAATCCCTGCACTACTCTGAACTCCTTGTCGTCCCCATCTTCCATCTCACTGCACTTGGCTGTTTAGGTCCTCCAACCGGCAGAGACACTTTTGCGTACTATGCGGTGCCCTGTGCCAATTGCCATCGCCCATGAGTATGCCCCCCACATGCTCAAGGAACCTGCACTTTCATCTGCACCTTCCTCTTTGTCACCGTGTAAGGTGGTATAGTATGCGGGAAGGGGAACCTGAGTTTCCTCTGGGTCAGATTCTGGCTGTGTAGAGTGCAAGGGGAATGTAGTGGTCTGGGTCAATGTACCAGCAGCATCATCCAGCAGTGGCTGGGCCTCAGTGCACTTGTGGCGTCCCCAAGAGTACGGTCGCCACTGTGGCATTGCCTTCCTCCTAGGGAGTGTGTTGTCAAGCTTGGGAGCAACAAAGGATCTCTCTAGCAGTGAAACCAACACACAACACATTTCCCACTCCAGGCCAGCAGGGAGACCTCTGAACCTGACTGCTGAGGAGCTGCTCTCTGTGGTCGGGAGGAGGTAAGTTTGGGCACTCTGTGCAGGGAAGGGGAAGTGTGTGGACGTGAGAAGGGGAGCTGGAGGATGAGCAGAGTTGACGCTCACTCCTAGCTGGAGCGCATGGTCCGGATTCCGGTCTCCGAGTTTGTAGGGACAATGACGTTCCTGCAGCAGAAACCGGGGGAAGTAGCAGCTATAAATGCTCTGTACCCAACTAAGGCTCGGAGGCCCCAGCATCGACGTGTGCAAGGCAGAAGGAAAAGGCTACAGCTGTCTGCCATACAAGTAAAGTCTGAGGAACATCTGTTAGACAGTAGGCGTTTCAGTGAACCACTGTCCTGTGAGTGCTTCCCCCCCCACAAGCGCTAGAAAGGAGACGTTCAGGAAGGTACATGTTGGCGGAGTGTTGGAAGGGAGCTTTCCATTCCGGTCCCGGAGGTTGGCAGAGGTTCTGACCCGGAGGACACAGCACGGAGGCAGGCATCTGTGTAACCTGCAGACTGTGAGTAAAGCTTTGGAACTGCACGCTCTGGTGTCCTACAGTTATTCCAGCACCGCTACATCTGGGTACCAGCACCTACACCGCCTTTGCATTTCCCCCATCACTACATCTGCACTTCCCTGGGACTCCAGCTCCACCTGTGGGGATCTTCACCATCTTTGCTACACAACACCATCAGTCCCAGAGGATCTGCATGCAGCGTCGGCCTAACATCTATGTTGCCGAACACCACAGGTGGCGTCAAACTATCTATATAAACTCTTCACCATTATACCACGCCATTTACATGGGCGCCCAGGGCCACCGTCCGGGTCACCGCTGCTGTGACACATCCCACTGACACCGGCCCAGTACCGAGTACCCCACAGCCCCGGGAGGGCGACCCATATGCCGACTGCTGATCGGGCGGCGTTATTCCCACGAACCTCCAAACAGCGTCCCTGAAGGCAAAGTTTTTGGTTTCCGGGGGCAGTATGATTGCAAAGCTGAACCTTAAAGGAATGTCCAAAAGGGCCCCACCAGGAGTGGAGCCTGTGGCTTAATTGGACTGCACCCGGGAAACCACTACCATACAAGCTACAGAAAAGATGGACAGATTGCAAGCTTTGTCGATTCTGTGTGTGGTGTGGTATGTCCGTTTGTAGTTGTGCTAGCGATTTCTCAGCTTTATTCCGTTAACGACCGAGACTCCGGCATGGCCCCGCGGTACGCGTCAAGCTTACTAGAGAGATACGCGAGGCTGTGGCACGTGAGATCGAGCAATAACAGGTCTAGCATTCCAGTACATGTCCGGGGCTGCATGCACGCTACACTGAAAGGACCAGCTTTTGTCGCTTACAGGTGCAGATAACCTGCTGAACTCCGTTAGTGATGGGGATCTGGGATTCAGATTATTCCCCGCGAACGATTATTTCCCAGTAAGTTCAGGTCAACCGCAATTCCGGAGTTAGGCCTAACCGTCATTCCTGAAAAAATTACGTGTCCAAACCACAGGTGCTGTAGCTTGCTTAACAGCTTGGCAGCCGTTCTCAGGCCCAGTATGGATTCAACAACATTGTAGAAAGTTGATAAAGGGTACAGTTTCACCGGATAACACGTATATATGTAGCCTAGTTTACACAGTAAAAATATATATCTATAGATCAGGAGGCAGACTCAGATGTTCTCAGGTCCAGTATGGATTTGACCAGATTGTACAAAGTTGAGAAAGGGTACTTTATCACTGGATAGGAGGTATATATAGCATAGTTTAAACATGTAAAATCTCAGTGTTCTCAGTATGGATTACACAGCAATCTAAAAAGTGGAAAAAAGGAAATGCATTTGAGGCGTACACAACTATATACTTTTGGTGTTATTTTTAAATCTTCATATATATTTCTGTCTCAGTAATACAGTCCAGCCTCTCTGCAATAGGAAATGAGATGCATACAATTAGTGACATAAAGGCTATTGATTGCAGAACTCTAGGAATTATTATTCACGGGAAAAACTTCCGTCACAATTCTCATAGGCGATGCTGACCCTCAATTAATTTGTGTGTTGAGACAGTGAAAACATTTTTTTGTGAATAAAGTCTTGCTGTATCGCACTTGCGTTGATTCCATCACTGTTACTCATCTCAATCCAATTTTTATCACAGGGAGCGATGTAAACATGGTGCTCACTGGTTATCATGATCTGTCACGTAACTTTGGAGTGCAAAAGACAGAAGCCACAGGCCGTAGGCGATTCTATTTGATTGGCATGAGAGGGCACATTTTGAAATGTGCGCTGGAATGTCACACGTTTGTGTAGGAAAACTGTGAAAGCTGATGATAAACCACCACTGCATGTAATTGTGAGTCGACGTCCATAAGAAATGGAAGCCACTGATCATCTGGAGCTAGAGCCCGGCCAGCAGGACAGGGCATAGCTACATCTTAACCATCATCTTTCAGTACAATGAATTTGTAGTGGCAGTCCCAGTGAAGGATTTGACAGCAGACTACACAGCGGAGGAGCAGGGAGAGGTAAACATTGCAAATGCTGGGGCCCTGCCCAAGCAAGGGGGGCACACTCGTGGGCGTCGGTACTGGCACTGGGCCCCTCATAGTACGGCGGTGTGTCTGACGGCGGGTGTGCACCACTTCTGTCAGAGACACTTGATTGCACTTTGAGGGACCCTATGCCAGTGCCCGCGCCCAAGAGTCGGCCTACCCACCTGTCCAGGGCAACGGCACTCGCACGGTTTTGTGCGCTAGGTGGTGACCCCGGCCATGGGGGGGGGGGGCGCCCACTTAGGGAGGTTTACAAAGTGGCATATGGAGATGTGGGTCATTCAGCTGCTGCAAAAGGCGAAATAAGTCAAGTTCGCGGAATAGGAGGAGGACCAAAGCAAGCCATTTTTCTGGCAACCTATGTGTCATCAAGGGAAGGTGGGACAAAATCCTTGGAAACCCATGCGTGGTTCATTTTAATGAAGGTTAGATCATCCACATTTTGGGTTGACAGACGGGTCCTTTTTTCTGTCAGGATTGATCCAGCTGCACTGAAGACTCTTTCCGATAGCACACTTGCAGCTGGGCAAGCGAGCTCCTGTAAGGCATATTGTGCCAATTCAGGCCAGGTGTCCAGTTCAGCGGCCCAATAGTCAAAGGGGAATGACGTGTGCGGGAGAACATCGATATGGGAGGAAAAGTAGTTTGTAACCATAGTTGACAACTGCTGTCTCCTGTCACTTTCCATCAATGCAGTATTACCAGTTGTGTGAGCGGTCCGTGAAAAATCAGTCCACAACATTGTCATGAAACCCCTGTCTCCAACGCCACTTCTGCTGTGTGCACCACGAACACCTCTGCCAAGCTGCCCCCAGCCCGTACGGCTCGTGTGAGAACCATCACCGCTGCTGTGTGCTGGGAATGCCTCAACCAACCGGTTAACCAGAGTTGCTTGTTTAGTAGCCAATATTAGGTCAAGGTTCTCCTGTGGCATGATGTTTTGTAATTTGCCTTTATAGCGTGGATCCAGGATGCTGGCCAACCAGTAGTCGTCATCGTTCATCATTTTGGCAATGCGTGGGTCCCTTTTTAGGATCTGCAAGGCATAATCTGACATGTGGGCCAATGTTCCCGGTGTCAAAGATGCACTGCGAGTGCTGGGTGGAGGAGCACTTTCTGGCAAATCCACATCCCTCCGGTCACGCACAAACCCTGTACCAGACCTTGCCACGCCAACATTTTCACTTGCCCCACGAGATGCATCCTCCTCCCCTAAGTAATCATCCCCATCATCCTCCTCCTCCTCTTCTTCCTCCACCTTGTCCAGGAGAGGTCCCTGAGCAGACAATGGCTGAATGTCATCAAGGATTCCCTCCACCTCTTCCTCCTCGTCAACATTGGCTGCAGACACCTACTTCTTAAGGTGCGTCAAAGTTTGCATGAGCAGACGCATAAGTGGGATGCTCATGCTTAGGATGGCGTCGTCTGCGCTTACCAGCCGTGTGCATTCCTCAAAACACTGAAGGACTTTTCAGAGGTCTTTCAGCTTCGACCACTGCACACCTGTCAACTCCATGTCTGCTCTCAAAGTGCCTGGCCGTGTATCCTCCCACAAATGCATTATGGCCTGCCTCTGCTTGCACAGCCACTCAACCATGTGCAGGGTGGAGTACCACCTTGTTGCAATGTCGATAATGAGGCGGTGGTTGGGAAGGTGGAGCAATCGCTGCAGCTTCTGCATATGAATGGACTGTACAGGCGACCGGCGGATGTGCGCGCACAGTCTTCGCACCTTCTGGAGCAGGGCTGTTAACTCCGGATAATTATTGAGGAAGCACTACACCACCAGGTTCAAGGTGTGAGCCAAGCAAGGTATGTGGCTGAGTTTTGAAAGGGCTATGGCTGCCACAAAAATTACAGACGATATCACTAACTACCTTGCCTGCCTCAAGATGTACACTGCCCAGCCATGACTCAGTTTGTCACTGAAAGTACTTGGCCAGCACCTCGGCGGTGTGTCTGTCGCCCAAACACATCATCTGCAACACAGCCTGCTGACGCTTTCCACTAGCTGCTCGATAGGGGGACACCTCGTGTGCAACAGTGGCAGCTGCAGATGGAGTGCTCGTACGACTGCGCTCTGTGGACGAGCTTTCGCTTCTGGAGGAGGAGGAGGAGGGTCGAACGCCTACAGCCAACTGTTTCCTATACTGTGGGCTAGGCAGCACTGTCCCACCACCGCTGTCCCCTGTGGACCCTGCATCCACCACATTAACCCAGTGAGCAGTGATGGACACGTAACAGCCCTGGCCATGCCGACTGGACCAGGCATCAGTTGTGAGGTGCACCTTTCCACTCACTGACTGCTTGAGTGCATGGATAATGCGGTCTTTCACATGATGGTGGAGGGCTGGGATGGCTTTGCGAGAGAAGAAGTGGTGACAGGTAGGTCATAGCGTGGTACTGCATAGGCCATGAGTTCGCGGAAAGCTGCGCTTTCCACCAACCGATAGGGCATCATCTCTAACGAGATTAGTTTGGCAATGTGGGCTTTCAAACCCAGTGTACGCGGATGAGAGACTGAGTACTTTCTTGACCTACTCATAGTGTCTGGGAGGGTGAGCTGGACTTGAGAGCTGCATATGGTGGAAGTAGCGGTGGACAGGGCGGACTGAGAGAGGGTTGATGATGGTGATGGAGTTGTTGTTCTTTCTGATGGCCTAGAATCAGTCTTTCGTTCATATAACAGTGGGATTCCCTGACTGCTGTGGCCTTGCAACGACACCTCAACATTTGCTGCTGTGCTAACCGGTGGGCTTACAGTGGGGGAAACAATGTAGCGTTGCTGACTACCTTCTTTGTGATCAGTTGCACATGTGGTACTTGAGGTTTGGTGTTGTGTCCACGCTTGCAAGTGCATGCTGGTTAAATGTCTAAGCATGCAACTGGTATTCAATTTTTTCAGATTTTTCCCTCGGCTAAAGGTCTTTGCGCACTTCTTACAGATAACCTTGGCCTGATCATGAGGATTTTGATCAAAAAAGTGCCACACTGCACTCTGCCTACTTTGGCAGACATTTTGCGGCCTAGCACGCTGTGATATTTTGACCCTCTGGACAAGTTGTCCAGCAACTCTTTTGATTTTTGGAACCTGTCTTTGGAGTGCTCCGGGCCTGCCAGATAACAGCTGTTGCGATGTCGATGTCTGCTGTGGATGCTCCTCCTCCTCTTCCCCCAATGGATGCCAATCTGGGTCAACAACTGGGTCATCCATCACCTCCTCCTCTATGTCATGTGCACCTTCCTCTGTGTCACCGTGTATGGTGGTATAGTGTGCGGGAAGGGGCACCTGAGTCTCATCAGGGTCAGAATCTGGCTCTGTACACTGCAAGGACAATGTAGTGCTCTGAGTGAATGTACCAGCAGAATCATCCATCAGCGGCTGTGCATCAGTGCACTCCATGTCAGATTCATCTTGGCCTGGGTAATTCACCATTTCACTTGATAATCCAGGCATGGTATGTGAAAACAGCTCCATGGAGTAATCAGTAGTATGGCCTGCGTCATCCTTCAATCTTGGTTGGGGTGAAGGACACAAGGAAAGGTGTGGTTCATGAACATGAGGCTCCAATGACGACTCACTGTTTTATTTTTTACAACTTCAGAAGAGGAGGCGATAGAGCTGGAGGCTGAGTCAGCAATGTAAGCCAAAACTTTTTCCTGAAGCTCTGGCTTTAAAAGCGGTTTGCCAACTCCTAGAAAACTAAGCCTTCGAGGCCTTGTGGAGCCAGACGATGACGCAGGCTCAACACCTCCTGCATTCGGTCCTATTTTGCTTTTGCCACTACCATCAGATCCACCACCAACACCATCATTACCAGCTGCCAACCCCCACCCAATTCCACGGCCTCTTCCACCAGTCTTCCACATTTTTGGTAGAAATGTAGACAAAATCCAACAAACTATATAGTAATGTAAAACAAGGTACAAGGTGTCTATAGGACAGGGGAGATTTTGAATTTCTGCACACACTTGTGGACACTGGACACTTTTGGATTGTGTGAGGCCCACTGAATATCACAGCGCTATGTCACAGGCAGAAATTGGCTACCTTATGACAAACTACAAGGTGTATATAGAATTGGGCAGAATAGGAATCTCCCTAGAGTGTAGGTCTGTAAGAAAGGAACAAGTCCTCGACTTATCCTTACAGAGCAACACACAGATAGCTTCACTGTGGCCGTGATAACAGCCGTTACACGGTACTGAGAGAGGAGCGTGCACGTACACCACTGTCCGGTGTACGTAAAATTGTCAAGCTCCGTGATTTTTAAGTATACGGACTGACACACGCTGTCTCTCTATAGTTTTGAATGTGATCAAACAGCAAATATATTTAACTGTTTGAAAACTAGACAAAACTAGAAGGTGCAGGTCTGTAAGAACGGAACATGTCCTCGACTTATTCTTACAGAGTGACACACAGCTTCACTGTGGCCGTGATAACAGCCGTTACACGATACTGTGTGAGGAGTGTGCACCGCTGTATGGTGTGAAAAAATGCACGCTCAGTACCTCACCAGGACAAAAAAAAAAATTGGGATTGCTTTTAAAAAAGCAGTTTGCAGAGCAGTGGGTAAACAGCAATGCAGCCGTCAGGAAGCCTTAGAAGGCAGCCTAACAACCAACACCGCTGATCTAGCAAAATATAGCCTCCACTTGCACTGCACACACAGTGACTGGTGTGTTGTACAGGCAAAATCGCTAGCAGCAGAAGCAGTTTTTGGTGTCTTCTTCCCTGCCTAACGCTCTCCCTACAAAGCAGCAGCTCTCCCTATTCTGAGATCAGCATGAGTAACATGGCGGTCGGCGTGCACGCCCTTTTATACCCCCCTGTGACGCCCACCAAAGCAAGCCAATCACTTGCATGCCCTTCTGAAAGATGGTGGTGACCCCTGCCTATGTCATCACGTTGCCCACAGTGTCCGTGGATCCTGATTTCCTGAAAAAGAGCGCAAAACAAACTTTTGAAACGCGACTTTGGCGCTTAAGTCGCCGACCTCGTGGCCGACCTCATCCTAGGGTCGGGTTTCGTTTCATGAAACCCGACTTTGCCAAAAGTCGGCGACTTTTGAAATTTTTCGACCCGTTTCGCTCAACTCTATTGGAGACCAGTCTGATTCCTGCTTCCCAAAGATAAGTTTTTGCTCTGCTATTGAACTTATTAGTTTTGTTTTGTTTACCTTGTTTTTTGGAGTTCAGCCATCCCCAGTCGGGGGTGTGCTGAGATCCATTTTTGTCTCTGATCAGTTTGTCTCTTTGCTCTGTCTTCAGAATTTACCTTAGTGCTGATATAGTCTTTTTGAAGTCCTAGCGACTTCAGGGCCTGTTTTTCCTATCAGACGGTTGGGACATTTTTTGGTAGGGTTTTTTTCAGATTGCAGACAGCAGCTTTTCTATCCTGTCCTTTTTAGTTAGCTTGGGCCCCATTGTTTGCTCAACCTATCTTTCGATCTGTGTTAGTGTTTTCATCTTGCTTCACCGTCATTATATGTTGGGGGCTGCCTATTGCTTTGGGGTCTGCTCTGGGGCAGTTTAGATTTCCCCTTTCTTTAGGCCTATTTAGTTCTCCGGCTGTGATCGAGAGGTCTAGGGCATCGTAGGAACCCCCCACGGCTACTGTTAGTTGTTGTGGATAGGATCAGGGGTCTGCAATCCGATAGCTACCAACCTCTCCGGTTTTCTGGACTTAGCTTGTATTTTTGTTTTTTCCTCCTTCGGTGACTCATTCATAACAGAATCACCAGCCATACCGCAGATTCTAGGGTACTCAATAGCAGGAAGGAATTGTAAAAGAAAGAAAAGAAAAAAAAGAAAAGTGTCAGAATTTTTTTTTTTTTTTTTGTGTGTATATTTTTTCTTCTATTTCTCTGAGGCCGTAGGAGTTTTTTCTCAATGGAGATTAAGCAATTGTCTGATCATGTGGAGCAGCTCACTGCTGAAGTGTGGGGAATTTCCGCCTATGTTGCTCATTCACATGCTGCTGAATCAAAGATCCCTAATCCTGATGTGTTTTTTTGGGGATCGGTCTAAATTTTTGAATTTTAAGAATAATTGTAAATTATTTTTTGCCTTGAAGCCTAACTCATCGGGGAGCTCTGTGCAGCAGGTTAAAATTGTCATCTCTTTGCTGCTCGGCGATCCCCAGGATTGGGCGTTTTCTTTGAAACCTGATGATCCTATTCTGACTGATGTGAATGCATTTTTTCAGGCCTTGGGGTTGTTGTATAATGAACCTAATGCTATTGATCAGGCTGAAAAGGCCCTGTTGGCATTGAGCCAGGGTCGGGATTCTGCAGAGTTGTACTGTCAAAAATTCCAAAAGTGAGCGGTCCTTACTACCTGGAATGATGGTGCCTTGGCAGCTCTCTTTCGGAAGGGTTTGTCAGAAACCGTAAAAGATACTATGGTGGGATTTCCTGTTCCCTCTGGTCTTGACGATTCTATGTCAATAGCCATTCAGGTTGATCGGCGTTTGCGTGAACGCAAAACCGCACGAGAGGTGTTGCCACCTGTTGAACAAATGTCTGAACCTATGCAATGTGATAGAGTTTTGTCTAGGGCGCAACGTCAGGAGTTCAAAAAGCGTAATAAGCTGTGTTTCTTCTGTGGTGATGCCTCGCATATTATTTCTGTCTGCCCTAAACGAGAGAAACGTTTTGCACACACATTTGCTGTGGGTGGTGTTCAACCTAAGTTTCTTCTGGCAATTACTCTGATCTGCTCCCTGTCCACATTTTCCGCTAAGGCTTTTGTGGATTCGGGAGCAGCTCTGAACCTGATGGACTTGGATTTTGCTAAATGTTGTGGGTTTCCTATGACACCTCTGCGGACGCCTATCCCTTTGAGGGGTATTCATGCTACTCCTTTGGCGAAGAATAAACCTCAGTTTTGGACCCAGGTGGTAATGCGGGTCGCCCCAGACCATCAAGAAAATTGCAGATTTTTGGTGTTGCATAATTTGCATGATACCATCGTTCTGGGGTTTCCCTGGTTGCAAATCCATAATCCAGTTTTGGATTGGAAGTCTGTGTCTGTGGTGAGTTGGGGACGTCGGTGTGCCCTTAGTGATGCTCCTGTTTTCTCCACCTCTCCCCAGTCGCATGATGTTCCTATTTGGCTGATTATTATGATGTATTTAGTGAGAATGAGTCTGCGTCTTTGCCTCCTCATAGGAGTTATGACTGTGCAATTGAGCTGAGCCCTGGGTGTAAATTTCCCAAGGGTCGACTTTTCAATTTATCTGTACCCGAACACGAGGCTATGTGATCCTATATTAAGGAGTCGTTGGAGAAGGGTCATATTAGACCATCCTCTTCACCCTTAGGTGCTGGTTTTTTTTCGTGGCTAAGAAAGATGGGTCATTAAGGCCTTGTATTGACTATCGTTCCCTCAACAAAATTACTGTTAAATATCAGTATCCGTTACCCCTGATTTCTGATCTATTCTCCAGAGTTAAAGGTGCTTGCTGGTTTACAAAGCTTGACCTCAGGGGGCCGTATAATCTTATTCGCATTAAGCATGGGGATGAATGGAAGACGGTGTTTAATACTCCGGAGGGACATTTTGAGTACCTGGTGATGCCTTTTGGGCTCACTAATGCCCCTTCTGTCTTCCAGTGCTTCATGAACGATATTTTCCGAGACTTTGTGGATAAATTTTTGATCATCTATCTGGATGATATTTTGATCTTTTCCAAGGATTGGGATTCTCATGTGGAACATGTTCTGACTGTGTTCCGGATTTTGACGGAGAATTCCCTGTATGTCAAGGGATCGAAATGCCTTTTTGGTGTACAGAGGATTTAATTTTTGGGATTTATTTTGTCTCCGTGAACTATTGAAATGGACCCGGCCAAGGTACAGGCCATTTATGATTGGGTTCAGCCCACTTCTTTGAAGGCCCTCCAGAAATTTTTGGGTTTTGCTAATTTTTATCGTAAATTTATAGCTAATTTTTCTGGTATTGCTAAACCATTGACTGATTTGACTAAGAAGGGTGCTGATGTGCTGAATTGGTCTCCGGAGGCTGTTTCTTCCTTTCAGGAGCTGAAGCGAAGGTTCACTTCTGCTCCGGTTTTGCGGCAACCTGATGTCTCACTCCCGTTTCAGGTAGAGGTGGACGCTTCTGAGATTGGTGCAGGAGCTGTTTTGTCCCAAAAAGATCCTGTAACATCTAAAATGAATACCTGTGCTTTCTTTTCCCGAAAGTTCTCCCCATCCGAACGTAACTATGATGTGGGGAATCGGGAACTGTTAGCCATGAAATGGGCATTTGAGGAGTGGAGACATTGGTTGGAGGGAGCTAAACATCAAGTCGTGGTCCTTACTGACCACAAGAATTTGATTTACCTGGAGTCGGCCAAACGCTTGAATCCTAGACAGGCTAGGTGGGCCTTGTTTTTCACACGTTTTGATTTTGTGGTCTCTTTTCTTCCGGGCACTAAGAATGTCAAGGCAGGCGCCCTCTCTAGGAGTTTCTTTGCTGATTCTCCTGTTGTGACCAAGCCTGCTACCATCTTAGGTGAGGGGGTAGTTCTTTCTGCCATCTCGCCCGATTTGAGACGTGCTCTGGAGGAGTTTCAGGAGGACAAACCTGAGCGTTGTCCCATTGGAAAATTGTATGTTCCTGACCAGTGGAGGAAGAGAGTGATGTCTGAAGTTCATTGCTCTGCATTGGCTGGTCATCCAGGTATTTTTGGTACTAGAGATTTGGTGAGTCGGTCTTTTTGGTGGCCCGCCTTGTCTCGTGATGTCAGGAATTTTGTGCAGTCCTGTGGGACTTGCTCTCGGTCTAAACCTTGTTCTCGCTCTAGTGGGTTGTTGTTGCCTTTGCCAGTGCCCAGGAGGCCATGGACCCATATTTCAATGGATTTTCTCTCTGATATGCCTGTCTCTCAGAGAATGACTGTTATTTGGGTGATTTGTGATAGATTCTCTAAGATGGTCCATCTTGTACCACTCCCTAAGTTGCCATCTTCCTCTGAGTTGGTGCCCTTGTTTTTGCAACAGGTGGTTCGCTTGCACGGGATTCCTGAGAACATTGTATCTGACAGAGGAGTTCAGTTTGTGTCTAGATTTTGGAACTGGCGTTCTGTAGTACAGCGGGGGTAAGGTCGGGGGATGACGTGTATATGGGTCGCCCTCCCAGGGATGTGGGGTACTCGGTACCGGGCTGGTGTCAGGGGGATGTGTCACAGCAGCAGTGACCCAGTCCGTGGCCCTGGGCGCCCAATGTCAATGGTGGTGTGTGGTTAATGGAATTGAATAGTTCATGACGCCACCTGTGGTGTTTGGCAAGCAAGATGTTAAGCCAACGCTGCGTGCAGATCCTAAGGGGCTGATGGTGTGTTGCAGCATAGATGGTATAGCTCCCCACAGGTGAAGCTGTAGCCCCAGGGCAGTGTGTAGGCACAGGTAGTGTAAAGGATGATACCCAGATGTAGCGGTGCTGACGGTGTTGGCGCACAATGACTGGAAGACACCAGGACTTGTAGTTCCAAAGATTTACTCACAGTTCGTGGTACCCACTGGTGCCCGCCTCCGTGCCATGTCCTCCGGGGCAGAGACTCAATCAACCTCCCGGGCAAGTTAGGCTTCTCCTCTCCAACACTCCACCAACATGTACCTTTCCTGAACGACTCCTCTATTGCACCTTTAGTTTGAAGAGCTCCAGCACCGTGGTTCTCTGAAGTTCCTAACAACTCTACTTGTATGACAGACAGCTGTAGCCTGATCAGGGACCTCCTGGATCCCGGTTCTCTATCCGTGTTGCTGTTGTGTCCCAAGTCTTAGATGGGAGTAGTGCATTTACAGCCAACTACTCCACTGGTGTCTGCTGCAGAACCATAAGTGTCCATACAACCTCGGGGACCGGGCCCCGGCCTTGCGCTGAGAACCTATAGGCAGGGTTCCTCTTCCAACCTACAACTCCTCTCTGTTCTCCTACTCTTTCGTTCCGCGCTGTTCCTTCTCTCTCTTATGGAAGCTTAGGTTGCATTTCTACGTCTTTCTCCCTCTCGTCTCTTTCCCGTGCCAGCTGGCTCAGATCACTGAGGCGGCTGCAGCACTCCTTCCTCTCTCCTCTCCTAGGGAGCTCGTTCCACTAAGACCAGTCCTCAGCCTCGCCTGACTGACTGTCTTCCTCCGCCTTGAGCTCCCCTCAGACTGACCTTCTGTCAGACTGCTCTCCCAGACTGATCTGTAATTCTAAACTTTCCCACTCTTTTATATCTAACTCCGCCCTCCTCCCAGCACATCTCGTGTTGCGAAGCAAGGACCCACGAAAGGTGCTCTGCTACCCTCTAAGCATGAAGCCGCAATCTGGTCCATTGCTGAACTATCCTGTGTGTGGGTGCAGGTGTTGGCATGTGGAAAGGAGTTCCCAACTTACCTAGTTGGTGGGGCACTACACCTTAGGAGAAGGTGCAGTACCTCTGTGGCGACTGAGCCTCAGGGGCGCCACATATAGTTGTGTGTCACCAGCATAAAGCTGGTACTGAAAGCCAAATCTGCTGATGGTCTGTCCAATTGGGGCTGTGTAGAGAGAGAAAAGAAGGGGGCCAAGGACTGAGCCCTGAGGTACCCCGACAGCGAGAGGAAGAGGAAATGACGTGGAGCCAGAGAACAAAACACTGAAGGAGCGGTCAGAGAGATAGGAAGAGAACCAGGAGAGAGCAGTGTCCTTAATGCCTAGTGACTGGAGCCTAGAGAGGAGGAGATGGTGGTCAACAGTGTCGAATGCTGCAGATAGGTCAAGAAGAACGAGCAGAGAGTGGTCACCGTTACGTTTTGCTGTCAGAAGGTCATTGGTCACTTTGAGTGCAGTTTCAGTCGAATGCAGGGGGCAGAAGCCAGACTGTGAATGGTCTAGAAGGGAGTGAGTGGAGAGGTAACGGGTAAGGCGCTCCAAATGTTTAGAGATGAAGGGGAGATTGGAGACTGGTCTGTAGTTGTTTGTGCAGGGTCGAGAGCAGGTTTCTTTAGTAATGGAGTAACAATGGCGTGTTTGAAGGAGGATCACCACTGGATCTGCGACAATTGGGAGGCATCCTACTGAAGTCACTGATGGCGTCATCACTGGATCTGGACTGATACCAATGCTCTGATGTCATCAGTCAGTGTAGTGTGTAGGATAACCCTGATCGGTATGACAAGCCGGGCCACCCGCGACCCCGCCCCTTGATGTGACCTCTTTCTGTGCCAAGTAGACGACTGACTTGTGACACATGAGGGAGCATGTGACAGTCCCCGGGATGTCGGAGATATGATGACAGTTTTCACTTCCCCTGTTGGAATCATTGCACAAACTATCGAGCAGATCCGCCCCAGATAAATGTCTCAGTAACGTGGTGTAGCTGCTGACAATGTTCTCACAAACCACTTCCTATCTTATCTGTATAGATCTGGGCTAGCGGAGAGCCCCTCGTACTGCGCTCAGTGCCTCCCAGCGATGAGGCAGCATGCTGCCCGCTCCTGCCACTGCCCTCAGCATGCTCCTGTGTGTGCTGCTGTTCACAGGTAAGGAGACCGTCAGTAAGGAGGTCACAGCAATGTTTCATTGCACAGGATGGATGTTCTTCAGATGTAGCAGATTTGGATTTGTCATTGTCCTCTACGAAGGTATAATGTAGTGCACGCTGATTAGTCAGTGAGCAGCGAGATTTACCTGCAGTCGTATGTAAAGTCACAGAGGATGTGTCATTATTATATCACTATACCTGCTGGAATGTGATGCAGGATACGGAGCCTTCAGGTTGTAGAGTTTTCACCACAGTGGTACGAAAGTCGCAAAAGGTCATAAAACGGCACATATGACACAAACTCAGTCATTCTAGAGGGTACCTGCGCATGGAAGCTGGGAGTAACAATCATGGGGATTCCACAGAATACTGATCTCTGAACTCTTCCTGAGGTAAAACATTAGTATTGTTGTTTCTAAATGACTATGAGCTAGTTTTCTTAGCATTATTTGAGGTCTGCATTTTTTTGTTCTTTAGGCCATTTCTCATTTTCTGAAAATAAATACAAATTTTATTGCTTGGAAATTCGGAGACATGTGGTCAGAAGTTTATAGAATAAAAGAGCAATTTACATTTTACTCAAAAATATACGATGTACAATACAAAATAATATTGTGGCACCGTGTTAGCCAGAAAAATAGATGTAAATACTTATGTCCCCCAAAAATTGAGAAAAGTATTCAAGGAGTGATACCTTTATGGGCTAACCAGAGAAATTATATTTGCAAGCTTTCAGGACTCAGAAGGCCCCTTCATCAGGCTAGATTACAAGTCTCTTCTCAGTAATTCACTTGTAATCCAGCCTGATGAAGGGGCCTTCTGAGCCCTGAAAGCTTGCAAATATAATTTCTCTGGTTAGCCCATAAAGGTTTCACTCCTTGAATACTTCTCTCAATTTTTGGGGGGACATAAGTATTTACATTTTACTCAAAAATATAAAGAGAAAAATCAGACAAACTGAACATTTTGCCAGAGCTGTATTTAATGCACAGTGTTTTTATTTACTCTCTGTAGGGCGGTATTATTTAATTTTTGTATGGTGCTATTATTTAGTCTCTATAGGATTTTATTATTTAGTCTATTTATGGCGTTATTACTTATTTAATGTATAGTGCTAATATTTATCCTCTGAATAGTAGTATCATTTACTCTTTGTATGGTAGTATTATCTATTTTATGCATTGTATTTTGATTTATTCTCTGCAGGGCGGTATAATTTATTTTATGTATAGTAGCATTATTTCCTCTTTGTATGGTGGTATTATTTATTCTACATGTATTATTATTTATGTCATGTATAGAGGTTTTATTTACTCTCTGCATGGTGGCATTATTTCATTTCTGTATGGTGGTATTATTCTCCATAGAAACTAATACAGAACATATCATTATATCACTATGACAGGTGAGGAATGACTGACTCAAATCTCAGGATATATATATATATCTCAGGATATATAATCACCTCTTGTGCCAGCGCCATTCCCACTCGCTCGCCCCAGGGCTCTTATTAAGTGTTGTGACACATGACGCCGGCGCCCAATCAACGCTGACATCACTAGCACCGCCTATGGACAAATCGATCATGAAGCGGAAGTCCAGGCTGCAGCCGATCCACCCGTGGCTGTTAACATGTCTGACAGCGGCATTTAACATGATCGTGCCGAAAGCGCGTCGCTAACTCTGCCCAATAACGAACCTGTCACATGATCGTGAGATGCCTAGACATGTTTGGTGTCTATGAGCTCGTAATGACCTGGAGAATCATAATGGCGGGGCAGTTTTAGCATTTGGTGATCATGTTAAAAAAATAAGTAAATAAATAATTGTGGAATTGCACTTTTTTTGCAATTTCACCGCAGTTGGAATTTTTTTTTTCCGTTTTCCAGCACATGACATGGTAAAACCAGTTCAAAAGTACAACCTGTTCCACAAAAAAACAAGCCCTCACATGGCCATATTTCAGGAAAAGTACAAAAGTTATGGCTTTGGGAAGAAAGGGAGCGAAAAACAAAAATGAAAAAAAACAAAACAGAAAATGTCCCGGAGGTGAAGGGGTTAAGTTGTGGAATATGTTGCAGTTTTTTGTGCCAAATTCATCAAGATGGAGCACACAGTTCATGAATTTTGCCAAAGTTAAAAAAAATTATGTTTTTTTTTCTGTTTTTAACCATTTTTGCAACTTTTTTAGGGCAAAAAGATGCATGTGTTTGCAAAAAGTGTTGCAAAAATTGCATCTAAAAATAAAAAAAAAATTCTGCAACACATAAAAACCCTCCAGGGGGAGACTAGAGCACATTTGCGACAGATTTTGTGACTTTTTTAAAAATTCACAAATGATGAATAAGGCAAAAACATGTGGAAGCTCTAAAACACACAAACAGTAATGGACTAAAAAAAAATAATATACATAAAATAGAGGCACAAATGATTAAAAGAATTTGGTGTAAACAAAAAAGGCAAAAAACACCAAAAGATCGACACAAAACAGGAGCAAATGCAATAATGGATCAGATCCTCAGTCTTTAAACGGTATAATTAGGTAAGCGATGTTTGGTGTTATTTAAGCACTGCAGTAGTAACTGGGCTCGTTATTTTGATATTATTTGGAGTGTATGGTGATATTTGGCCTTTTTATAGAAGTATTTACGCTTTATAAAGAGGCATTAATTAAGAGATGTACTATGTCAGCGCTCTGGTATTATTTCAGTACACTATGGTGATAATTTTTAGGCATTATTTGATTTTTTTTTTAGGTTTTGTATGGCGTATACATTTTTTTCTTTTGTTATATCATTTAAGCTGTGTATGGTGGTATTATTTAGCACTGTAGCATTTTGGTGATATTATTTGGAGTGTATGGTGGCATTATTTGCCTTTATACTGAGGCATTAATTAAGAGACGTGCTATGTCAGCGCTCTGGTATTATTTCAGTGCCGTATGTTGATTATTTTTAGGCATTATTAGATGTTATTTTTTTAGGCTTCATATGGTGTATACATTTTTGTTTGGTTATATAATTTATGCTGTGTATGGTGGTATGTAGGGTTAACCCCTTATTGACCGCTGATACGCCTTTTAACAGCGGCAGTTAAGAGGCCTTAGGCCTGAGTCACACTAGCGATTAAATCGGACGAATGCAATGCGATAAAAAATCGCATTGCATTCGTCCCAATGTTATTCTATGGTGCTGCTCCCATCATGCGTTTTTTTATCGGATTCGGTCCTCAGACCGAGACAATTGCAGCATGCTGCGATTGTCACCGATTTTCAGATCGGATTCGCCAATGCAAGTCTATGGATGCGATTAAAAATCGCATTGAAAACGCACCACACGTGTGACTTGCGATTAAATCGCAAGACTTCTCCAGGTCAACAAGAAAAAGCATCAGGCATTGGATGTCAATTTGATGCTTAGATGCGAATAAAATCGGTTCATCCCCGGAAAATGGGATGACAGACAGATCCCTGGACAAGAAATCTGTGTGCGATTTCGTACCGTTAAAATCGGACCGATTTTTTAATGGTTGTGTGTGACTCCAGCCTTATTCCTCAGCGCCGTCGCTGAGCAATAATGGTATAACACCCTACAGCATCAGAAAATCTCCGAGAACATCCGGAGAACATGATTCAGGTCAGTTTTTACCATCCCCAGTCTTTGTGAACGCCGTTATTCAACAAATAACAGCGATCGCAAAAAAAAGTCTAATTTCCCATTCATTCCTCTCTCCTCTGATATGATCTAGCATACCAGAGGAGAGAGAAATTAAAAAAAAAAAGTAAATAAAACTACCCTTAGTTAGATAAAAATAAAATATGTTGGAAGGGTTATGGTCAGGAGGATAATTCTTGGGTCTCTGCCTCCGATATTCATGCCAATAGATTGGTTCGTGCTTTTCACCGGGCCCATCCTGATCGGCCTGGTGGCATAGATGAGGGTTAGGTGACCCCCTCCTTAAGGGGGGGTACTGTTGTGAGTTCATTCTCTGGTTCACCAGTTGTGAGTTCTCCTTCCAGACTCCCTCTGGTGGTGACAGGAGGTAGAGAGGCTGATTTGATCAGTGTAGATCTGTCACCTGAGAATGAGGATGACGATTGGATCTCAGGAGTCTCAGATTGGATTTAAGACAGCCGACATCCTATTCAGTTGCTGGTGATTCCTTCTGGCTTGTCAGCTCTTGGTTTTCAGCTCTGTTCCAGTCATCTAAAGCTAAGCTTTTCTGCTAATGTTCACACTTGATTTTGTTGCTCTATTCAGTTTTTTGGTGTGGTCAGCCAGCCCCTGCTGGGGGCTGTGCTGAATTTCCACTCTTATTTATCAGTATTTTGCCAAATGGCTTTTTGTCCCTTACTAGTTCAGTCTCTTTTTGCTCTGTCTCAGAATATTTCAGAGTGCTGATATAGTGGGAGAAGTCTAGTGACTTCAGGGTTAATTTTGCTATCAGAAGTGTTGGACATGATTTTTGTAGGGTTTTTTGCAGGTTGCAGACAGTGTCTTTCCTTTCCTCTCCTGTCTAGTTAGTTTGGGCCCCATCATTTGCTCAGCCTATTTTCCTGCTTGTGTTTGTGCCTTCATCTTGTTTCACCATCAATACATGTGTGGGGGCTATCTATTCCTTTGGGGTCTGCTCTGGGGCAGTTAGTTTTCCTTTTTCTTGCTTTAGGCTTATTTAGTCCTCCGGCCGTGACGAGGCGTCTAGAAACATCGTAGGCACGCACCACGGCTACTGCTAGTTGTGTGGTAAGATCAGGGATCTGCAACCTGCATAGTTACCAACCTCTCTGTTTTCTGTGACTTAGCTTGTTTTGCTTTTTTCTCCTCGGTGACCCATTCATAACAAAAATATATATAAATGTAAAATGTATTTTTTTCCATAAGGGTTAGGGTTGAGGCAAGGGTTATGGTTAGGATTGTGGTTAGAGCTAGGGTTAGGGATTGGCTAGGGTAAGGGTCGGGGCTAGGAACAAGGTTGGGGTTAGGGTTGTGTTAGGGTTATTGTGGTATTGGGGTCAGGGTTATGATTGTGGTTAGGGTTGGGATTACGGTTAGGGTTGGAATTAGGGTTAGGGGTGTGTTGGGGTTAGGGTTGTGCTTAGGGTTATGGTTGTCGTTAGGGTTGGGATTAGGGTTATGGGTGTGTTGGGGTTAGGGCTGTGTTGGGGTTGGAGTTATAATTGTTTAGGTACATTAGGGTGTCTCCAAACGTGACATGGTGCCCGTCATTGAATCCAGCCAGTTTTGCGCTGAAAAAGTCAAATGATGCTCCCTCCCTTCTGAGCTCTGCCATTCACCCAAACAGTGGCTTTCCCCCACATACGGGGTATCAGTGTACTCAGGAGAAATTGCTCAACAAATTCTGTGGTCTATTTTCTCCTGATACCCTTGTGAAAATAAGAAGTTTGGGTCTAAAGTAAATTTTGCTTTAGCTCTCGTGAAGCACCTGAAGGGTTAATATACTTCTTGAATGTGGTTTTGAGCAGCTTGAGGGGTTCACTTTTTGGAATGGTGTAACTTTTGGGTATTTTCTGTGATATTGACCCCTCAAACTCACTTCAAATATGAGATGGTCCCTAACAAAAATGGTTCTATAAAATTTGTTGGAAAAATGAGAAATCGCTCCTACAGTGTGCTGATGTAAAGTAGACATGTGGGAAATGTTATTTAATAACTATTTTGTGCAATATGGCTCTCTGGTTTTAAGGGCACAAAAATTAAAAGTTTTAAAATGGCAAAATTTTCAACATTTTTGCCAAATTTCAATTTATTTCATAAATAAATGCAAGTCATATCAAATAAATTTTAATACTAACATGAAGTACAATATGTCATGAAAAAAACATTCTCAGAATCAATGGAATCAGTTGAAGTGTTCCAGAGCTATAACCTCATAAAGTGAGAGTGGTCAGAAAAGTAAACATTGGCTCGGTCACTAAGGGGTTAAATTGGCTTGTTATGTTGATATTATTTGGAGTGTGTATGGTGTGTAGGGATTAGGCAGCGTTCACACAAGCACTGGATTCTCGACTCAAAGCCACGTGAAGTTTATTTCCTCAGGTTGCACAGCACCAAAAAACAAAACCATAAGCTCAAACTCTCTAGCCTTGTCCAGGCGCTAACAAAGCAAAATAGACCCTGGCTAATCATGCACGGCTGAGCTAGCCCTAGTTTGGTCAAACAAAACGTCTATTGTCCATAGCAACCACTGAGACTTTATGTTTGGTCTACACGGCCTGTGCAGACTCTCCTCAGAGAGATCCTGGCTTGTCTCTCTCTCTCCAGCTCCATGACACATCCAGTCTGGTCAGCTTCTCCCAGCTGACTGACTAAGGTGAACACATAGCCTGGTTATATGCAGAGACAGCCAGGTGTACCTAATCAGAACTTGTAGAGCTGGGATTTAACACTAGCCTATCTAGCTTTGCTATTCATCTCCCACAAAAGACGGGGGCTGAGCACATCTGCAAACACACAGAGCCTACAGGGTTTTAAGGTGACCCAGGCTCAGGCTTGTAGATACAAGAGTGACCTAGTAATGCCAAAAACTTTGCCCCTACTTTTAGGTATTGATCAAGTGACGGAGGTCACAGGTGGGAGGATTTCCGGCGCGATTGCCGGAATTGCATGTTAAATGCCGCAGTCAGAGTTTGACGCTGAACTGAGAAGCAGCAAGAATCTGACATCAGACAAAGTTCCTTTTCCAAAACTCCAGCAATTGTCTCCTAACATCCCTGTTGTTCATAGACTGCGGTAAAAAAAGACTGAAAGCTGCACAATGGTAAATGTGGAACACAGAGAAACACGGTACAACAAACGTGAAAAAATACTCTGCTGTAAAAAAAATTCCAACAATGAACAGCAAGTGCTAGTAAAAAGATGATAACATATAAGTATAACAAATAAGTCTTTGGGAGGTTTCCACACCTCCCATGTGGGCCATGCACGTATAAAGCCGTCTCACACAGCATGCCCACATCAGACATTACCTCTCTGAACCCTGCTCATATAGGTACTGTTCACATGGTTAGGTTTTAAATACATTGGATAGGACTGCTCTGAGCAGTATACCTTGGCGTTGGTAGTGTGGCTTAGCGTACATTTTTTGCAAAAAAAAACCGTATCAACTAAATACCCTGTTTTGTTATCATCTTTTTACTAGCACTTGCTGTTCATTGTTGGAATTTTTTTTACAGCAGAGTATTTTTTCACGTTTGCTGTACCGTGTTTCTCTGTGTCCCAGTTTCTTGGTGGTGTGAACACTGTCTTACCGACTTGTTCACTGTATGTGCATGGCCCATGTGTTCGTTTTTATTACAATGGTAAATGTGTCTCATGTCCTGACTTTTCTGAGGTATGTGGTCTACCAATGTCTGGATGAAATATTCAAGGTCTTCCCCAAAAGAGAGACGTTCTCTGGATGGAGCAGATAGTATTCTATCCTCTTTATATAACACTCAACATTGATAGCACCTCTCATGAGTCAGCTTCCCCTGCCATAAGCACTAAAATCTCCCATACATCAGAGATGTGAGCTTTGCGCTGATAAGAAGCTGGAAGGTTCCTCTACTCGATAACTAGCTAGATGGTCCCTCTCCTCGATAACAAGCTGAATGGTCCATTTCCTAGATAATAAATTGGATGGTCCGTCTCCTCGATAACAAGCTAGATAGTCCTTCTCAATAACAAGCTGGATGGTCCATCTCCTAGATAACAAATTGGATGGTCCATCTCCTCGATAACATGCTAGATGGTCCCTCTCCTCAATAACAAGCTGGATGGTCCATCTCCTCAGTAACAAGCTGGATGGTCCATCTCCTCAATAACAAGCTGGATGGTCCATCTCCTAGATAACAAATTGGATGGTCCGTCTCCTCGATAGCAAGCTAGATGGTCCCTCTCCTCAATAACAAGCTGGATGGTCCATCTCCTCAATAACAAGCTAGATAGTCCTTCTCCTCAATAACAAGCTGGATGGTCCATCTCCTAGATAACAAATTGGATGGTCCGTCTCCTCGATAACAAGCTAGATGGTCCCTCTCCTCAATAACAAGTTGGAAGATCCATCTCCTCAATAACAAGCTGGATTATACGTTTCCTCTTGAGTCCACAGGACACGGCATTCGTGGTTTTCATGATGAATTTCACACTTTGATTTATCTGAAAACAGAACAATTTTCCATTTTACTTCTGTCTATCATAAATGAAATTTGACCCAGAGAAGATGACAGTGTTTCTAGATTGTGTTGCTATATGGCTTCTTCTTTACATAATGGAGCTTTAACTAGGAGTGTGGATTGTACGGTGAACTGTGCTCACTTAAAATGTTTTCTGAAAGTAATCCTGAGCCCATGCAGCTTAGCAACTTTTGTGAAATTGGGGTTCTATGTATTGAATGTGGCTCTGGAACTGTAATTATAAACTGAGCTAGGCTCCGTTGCTATATGTGTAATCTGAGATTGGTTATGATGCTGTATTTATATACTGATGTTGGCTTTGGTCCTGTATTTATGTACTGAAGTTGGTTCTGGTGCCGAGCTTTTTACCAGTAGTCTAAATGTGTTTTAGCTTGGTTTTTGGTATAGTATTAATGTACTGATCTTGTTTCTGGTACTGTATTTGTGTACTTTCTATTCTTTTACTGTGTTTATGTACTAATCTTAATTCTTGAACTGTGTTTATAAATTGAGCTTGTTCGTGTTGCAGTATTTATACACTTTCTTTGTTCTGGTGCTGTAATTATGTTCTGAACATGGTTCTATTACTGAATTACTGCTCTAGTGTTTTTAGTGAATTTGGTAAATGGATGAAAAGATGCGCTGAATGTACAACTTTTAGAAAACTGATAAGAGAATAATGTATTAATATTGGTGTCCCATATACAAGACCCTCATTATTACCTAGAATGGAGAAGGCAGCTAGGGGTCTCTCTCACATCAACGCATTTCAGGCTGTTGTGTAAATACTTCAGTTCTCCTGTATCAGCAATGCAGGAAAATAGAACATAAACTTCCAGCTCCACAAAGTGGCAAAGTGTTAGCACTTTTCTGTAACTCTTAGTCGCTGTGTAGACGAATATAAATCTTTGCTTGCTGTCAGTAAATAACACTCTGGTTCAGAGGCTGTAAACATGAACATGGCCGGTCCTGCTCTCTAATACAAAGAAAATACAGTTGTGTCCCACCTAGGCAATGCTCTGTGGACTGGCAGCTTGGATTGCAGACTGATACATCGTAGCACGCTAGCAGAAAGATTTGCACTACAGATATATTTAGCTCACAGAGCATTGTCTAGACTGGAGAGTGCAGGTAATTTTGGTGTTTGTTTCCACCATGCTGTATGGCATTGTGTAGCTGCGACCGATCACTGTCTTATGGTTTGACACATATGTGGGTGTCGCTGAGCTCAACCTTGCAGTGCGGACATAAGTGCAGTGGTATACCGCAGCTCTCTGCTCTCATCCTCTTAAAATTCTATTATTTCTCTAATGAAGAACATTCTCATTTAACCCATTCAGGACTGACCTTTTTGACTTTGAGGACCAGGTGATTATTTTTATTATTTTTTGCTTTTGCACTGTGGCATATAATAATAATAATAATAATAATAATAATAATAATAATTTTATTTCTATAGCGCCGACATATTCCGCAGCACTTAACATTTCAGAGGGGATTTGTACAGACAATAGACATTACAGCATAACAATAATCACATAGATTATAACAGATACCAAGAGGAGTGAGGGCCCTGCTCGCAAGCTTACAGTCTATGAGGCATTTAGAGATTTGTACACTTTGCGTTTCTGCATCGGCGGTACCTGAGAACGAAACCGCTCTGTCGGTACCTGAACCTGAAGCCGCTCCAGTGTTACCTGAGCCTGGAGCTGCTCTAGTGGTACCTGAACCTGAAGCCGCTCCAGTGGTACCTGAGCTTGGAGCTTCACAGGTGGTACCTGAACCTGAAGCCGCTCCAGTGTTACCTGAGCCTGGAGCTGCTCTAGTGGTACCAGAACCTGAAGCCGCTCCAGTGGTACCTGAGCTTGGAGCTTCACAGGTGGTACCTGAACCTGAAGCCGCTCCAGTGGTACCTGAGCTTGGAGCTTCACAGGTGGTACCTGAGCCTGGAGCTGCTCTAGTGGTACCTGAGCCTGGACCTTTACAGGTGGTACCTGAACCTGAAGCCGCTCCAGTGGTACCTGAGCTTGGAGCTTCACAGGTGGTACCTGAACCTGGAGCTGCTCTAGTGGTACCTGAGCCTGGACCTTTACAGGTGGTACCTGAACCTGAAGCCGCTCCAGTGGTACCTGAGCTTGGAGCTTCACAGGTGGTACCTGAGCCTGGAGCTGCTCTAGTGGTACCTGAGCCTGGAGCTGCTCTAGTGGTACCTGAGCCTGGAACTGCTCCAGTGGTACCTGAGCCTGGAGCTTTACAGGTGGTACCTGAACCTGAAGCCGCTCCAGTGGTACCTGAGCTTGGAGCTTCACAGGTGGTACCTGAACCTGAAGCCGCTCCAGTGGTACCTGAGCTTGGAGCTTCACAGGTGGTACCTGAGCCTGGAGCTGCTCTAGTGGTACCTGAGCCTGGAGCTGCTCCAGTGGTACCTGAGCCTGGAGCTTTACAGGTGGTACCTGAACCTGAAGCCGCTCCAGTGGTACCTGAGCTTGGAGCTTCACAGGTGTTACCTGAACCTGAAGCCGCTCCAGTGGTACCTGAGCTTGGAGCTTCACAGGTGGTACCTGAGCTTGGAGCTTCACAGGTGGTACCTGAGCCTGGAGCTGCTCCAGTGGTACCTGAGCCTGGAGCTTTACAGGTGGTACCTGAACCTGAAGCCGCTCCAGTGGTACCTGAGCTTGGAGCTTCACAGGTGGTACCTGAACCTGAAGCGCTCCAGTGGTACCTGAGCTTGGAGCTTCACAGGTGGTACCTGAGCCTGGAGCTGCTCTAGTGGTACCTGAGCCTGGAGCTTCACAGGTGGAACCTGAACCTGAAGCCTCTCCAGTGGTACCTGAGCTTGGAGCTTCACAGGTGGTACCTGAGCCTGGAGCTGCTCCAGTGGTACCTGAGTCTGAAGCTTCACAGATGGTACCTGAACCTGAAGCTGCTTCGGTGGTACCTGGACCAAAATCCACACTATCTGTACCAGAATGTCTTGCCAGTGACTCTCAGTCCATCTCCATCACTGCGATTCCTGACCCTTGGGGTCAGCTACTGCAGTACTTGGTTCTGCCCAGAAGTGGTACCAGGTGGCTACCTGCAGCGCAAGCCTAACTTCGCAGTAAGGAGCTCTAGTGTACTCCAGAGAGCCGCTTCGCCATGCCACGCCAAGATAATCCTGGATCATGGCACAATGGGTCCACGATCCACGTGTGTGATAAAATCAAAAATTGAACTGTGATGTCATCTAATTCTTACTTATTTAGTAAAAATATCAAAATGATGCCCATACATCATATGGTCTCACCCAATCATCACAACCCAAATAATAAGGATAAAGACATCAAATTATTTAAGCTGAACTGTGAAAGGTAAAGTTGCTCATTTACAAAAAAAATGAAATAATCATTTATATTTATCACAATTTTGGAAACATCTTTTTCTTTGTTAGGAAGTTATAAGGGTTAAAAGTTGACCAGCGATTTCTCATTTTTCCAACAAAATTTACACAACCATTTTTTTTAGGGACCACCTCACATTTGAACTGAGTTTGAGAGGTCAATATAACAGAAAATACCCAAAAGTGACACCATTCTAAAAACTGCACCCCTCGAAGTGCTCAAAACCACATTCAAGAAGTTTATTAACACTTCAGGTGCTTCATGAGAACTAAAGCAATGCGGAAGGAAAAAGTGAACGTTTTACTTTTTTCGCAAAAAATTTAATTTGGAAGCAAACTTTTTTATTTTCACAAGGGTATCGGGAGAAAATGGACCACAAAATTTGTTTAGTAATTTCTCCTGAGTACACCTAAACCCAGTATGTGGGGGAAAGCCACTGTTTGGGTGCATGGCAGGGCTCAGAAGGGAAGGAGCACCGTTTAACTTTTTGAACGCAAAATTGGCTGGAATCAATGGCGGCGCCATGTCACGTTTGGAGACCCCTGGTGTACCTAAACAATTCTAATTCCAACTCTAACACAGCCCTAACCCTAATCCCAACCCTAACCACAACCATAACCCTAACCCCAACCCTAACCCCAACACACGCCTAACCCTAATCCCAACCCTAACCACAACCACAACCCTGACCCTAATACCACCCTAACCCCAACCCTAACCCTAGCCCAACACTAGCCACAGCTCTAAAACTAACCCTAGCTCTAACCCCAACTTTGTTCCTAGCCCCAACCCAAATGTAAAAAGAGAAAATGAACCAAAAAATGTGTTGTGCAATTTCTCTTGAGTACGCTGATACCCCATCTGTGGGGGAAATCCACTGTTTGGGCGATGGCAGGGCTCAGAAGGGAGGGAGCAACATTTGACTTTTTGAACCCAAAATTGGTTGGAATCAATGGTGGCACCATGTCATGTTTGGAGACCCCTGATGTACCTAAACAGTGGAACCCCGCCAATACTAACTCCAACCCTAACACAGCCCTAACCCCAGCACACTCATAACCCTAATCCCAATGCTAACAATAACCCTAACCACAACCCTAACTTCAACACAACCCTAACCCTAGTCCCAGCCCTGACACTAGCCCCAGCCCTAACCCTAGCTATAACCCCAACTATAACCCCAACCCTAACCCTAGCCCCAACCCTAACCGTAGCCCAACTCTAACCCAAGCTATAACCCCAACCATAACCCTAACCCTAGCCCCAACCCTAACCCCAATCCTAATCCTAGCCCAACCCTAATCCTAGCCCAAACCTAACCGTAGCTATAATCCCAACTATAAGCCGTTCAACCCCAACCCTACCCTTAATGGAAAAATGGAAATAAATCCAATTTTTTTTATTTTATTATTTTTGCATAACTAAGGGGGTTCATAAAGGGGGGTGGTTTACTATCTTTTTTTATTTTGATCACTGTGATAAGGTCTATCACAGTGATCAAAATGAACCAATGATAAAAATCTATTGTTACCGGATGCCTGCCGGCAGATCTCGGTGGGCGCACTGCACATGCGCCCGCCATTTTTTTCACGGAAGAAGACACCGAGGGCCGGGGTACACAGCCAGAGGGACTGGGGGATATAGCATGTATCAGGGGGGCTCGGGGGACCCCATTTAATCTCCTCTGATGTGCTAGATCATATCCGAAGAGAGAGAAATAAATGGTAAATATGACTTTTTTTTGCGGTTGCCGCTATTCTTTGAATAAAAGTGATCACAAACAACACTGCGATCACCGTTAAATCTATATATTTAAACCTGATAGGTACTTTTTACTTACCTCATTATTGCACTTTTGCACGTAACCACCAGATGGAGTCACAGTATCTAACATGTGCCTGTTTTGTCTACATTCTAGCATGATTTACATAGATTTTTGTATTGTTTGATTGAAATACCTATCATCTTATCCCAATAGTTATAAACTCATGCATACACTTTTGTGTGTATATGATTGACCACTTCTATCTCTGGAAAAACAATCTCCTTTTAAACTTAGTTTTTATGATATGTCTGTATGTTATTATTGCTATTTAATAAAGATGAATTATATTTTATTAGTTTTTTCTGGTTAGTTTAAAAAATTTTTGGTATTTATTCTGTAATCAAAACTCCCGTACAATATTGTCACCCCGTCTTGTGGTATACTGGCAACTGACTAGTTGCACAACACTAACAAAATTAAGGTGGGAGCGTTGCTCAGGCACCTCCTTACTGGGGAGCGTGCCTTATATATTGATGCCTCCCAGCTATTGGCTGAGGAATTTCCAAAGTAGGCTTGTTGCCCCTTTGAGGGGGCTTTACACATAGCGATATCGCTAGCAATTTCGCTAAAGCGTCACCGATTTTGTGACGCAGCAGCGATATTGCTACATGTGATACCTCCGACCGGCTCCCCCGCTGGCTATCGCTGATCGCGCGAGAACGTCCTGGGCCGTTTCTCATCGGCGGCTTCCTGCTGGGCTTCCTACTGGCGCCGACGAGCGACGCGTGGATGCGGGCGGAGGACGTCATCATCGCCGCGTCTGACAGGTAAGTAACGACCGCTGTTGTGTCGCTGCTGAGATCTGCCTGTTTGACAGCTCACTAGCGACCATTTAGCGATGCACCAGCGATCCTGACCGGGTCGTATCGTGGTCGGGATCGCTGCTGCATCGCTAAATGTAATGGGGCCCTAAAGAATTGGAGAGCATGCACTAGGTACACCGCTAGCAACATGCGAAGGCCCAGGAAGCCACAGCAGGGAATGTGAACACAGCCGCACAGCTGGGGCGGTGGGTTTGTTGGCGTCCCTGCTGGGAGGAGGGACAAGGACATTGGTGTTACAGATTTTCTGGTTTTGTACCTAGTATGAGAAGGAGTTAAGGATTGTGTAGCCTCCAACCTTTTTTGAGGATGCAGCTCATATGCGGATTGATGTGTCTCCAAGATTACAGACAACACGCGTACCCATTGTAGTCTGATACTGCAGCCATGTCTTCCTCTGACTTTGTTACATCTGCCTCCTCTTTTACTGTCTGTAGATTCTTCAGATTGGGTGTGAGCTCACGCCCTCTGCCCCTATAGGCCATGAAACAGGAGGCAGATAATCTGCATTTACATGGCACGATAATCCGTCAGATTCTAACATTAACGACCCATCCTTCACGGTACTGGCGTCATGTGAATGCATTGAGCAACTGAACCATGTGTTCAAAAACGCTTCTTCTTTTTGTGTCAAATCATTTAGTCGAGCGGAAAAGTTCTTTCAACTTTCAAAAATTGTGTAATGAAAATAGAAATTGTTCGTTCTTTTAACGATTCGACCGACAATAAGGAGGAGAAAAAATTCAAGTCCTAAATAAGATTGATCGGGTTCCAAGCCAATAAATGGCTGAGTAGCAGATGAAGCATGGAAACAAATAGATATTCGTTATTAATAATAAGAAGGAAGACATTACGGCACTCACCAAGCGGAGAAAAAGACTTTTCCTTTATTTCCAAATTAAGTGCATATCACGAGAGAGATACATGGTGTGGGGCTGGGTAACAGATGTTTCACCTTCACTTACAGTGGGTACAGAAAGTATTCAGACCCCTTTAAATTTTTCCCTCTTTGTTTCATTGCAGCCATTTGGTAAATTCAAAAAAGTTCATTTTTTCTCATTAATCTACACTCTGCACCCCATCTTGACTGAAAAAAAAATGAAATCTAGACATTTTTGCAAATGTATTAAAAAAGAAAAACTGAAATATCACATGGTCGTAAGTATTCAGCCCCTTTCCTAAGACACTCATATATAAGTCACATGCTGTCCATTTCCTTGTGATCCTCCTTGAGATGGTTCTACTCCTTCACTGGAGTCCAGCTGTGTGTAATTCAACTGATAGGACTTGATCTGTAAAGGCGCACACCTGTCTATATAAGAGCTCACAGCTCACAGTGCATGTCAGACCAAATGAGAATCATGAGGTCAAAGGAACTGGCCAAAGAGCTCAGAGACAGAATTGTGGCAAGGCACACACCTGTCTATGTAACACGTCACAGCTCACAGTGCAAGTCAGACCAATTAGCTGCAGTGAAACAAAGAGTGAAAAATGTAAAGGGGTCTGAATACTTTCCGTACCCACTGTATGCTTCATCTGAGTCAGATGAATCTGGGTCAGATGACTCGTAAGTGAACGTGAAACAGCTGTTACCCAGTTCCACACCATGTAACTCTCTCTCATGATATGCACTTATTTTGTAAATGAAGGTTTTTTATGCAGCTCGGTGAGTGCTGTAATTTTTTCTTTCTTATTATTAAACTTTATCTATTTGTACGGCATTTACTGAACGCCGCCACTGCTTTTCCCTCCTAGCCCTGGCAGATCTTATTTTCTCCCTGATGTTAATGTTTTGTGTCTAGCGCTGATTTCTATTTTTTGGACATATTCGTGATCATAGAATCATGTTTCACTTTGCTATTAATTTACTTTGTACCAAATCAACGTAAATGTCTGTGCAATGCTTTATGAATTAATGTATTGATGTTACAATGTGACAATCACTATCACAACCATTTCATTCATGAGTCTCGTCCTGGGTAAACACTTGTCAGACATTGTTTGCTTGCCGAGAGTTATGATCACATCGTTGATTGTTATGAATGAGTCACCGGAGGAGGAAAAAACAAAAATACAAGCTAAGTCCAGAAAACCGAGAGGTTGGTAGCTAGCGGATTGCACACCCCTGATCCTATACACCACAACTAACAGTAGCCGTGGGGGGTTCCTACGGTGGTCCTAGACCCCTCGATCACAGCCGGAGAGCTAAATAAACCCAAAGAAAGAAAGGGGAAATCTAAACTGCCCCAGAGCAGACCCCAAAGCAATAGGCAGCCCCCAACATGTATTGACGGTGAAAACAGATGAAAGCACAAACACAGATAGAAAGACAGGCTGAGCAAACGATGGGGCCCTCACTAACTAGATAGGACAGGACAGAAAAGCTGCTGTCTGCAATCACGCGAAAAACCCTGCCAAAAATAATGTCCAACACGTCTGATAAAAACAGGCCCTGAAGTCACTAGACTTCAAAATCACTACATCAGCACTCAGGTATATTCTGAAGACAGAGCAAAAGAGAGCAACTGATCAGAGACAAAAATGGAGTTCAGCCTGTCCTAGCCAGGGCAGGCTGAACACATACACTAAGCAAACAGACAAAATCTCATGGCAAAAACAGAAAAGCAAAACTTCGCTTTAGCAGACTCGAATAAACTGGAGGCCAGAGCTCTGAACAGAGAGGTATCACCAGCAACCCAGCAGGGCATCGGCAGCCTTATATCCACTCAGAGATTCCGGATGTCCAATCACACTCCACCTGATCCGATGACAAGTCTCTCCCATCCAGATCAGTTTCACTACCTCCCTTCACCAGCAGAGGGAGTTCATCGGACATCAGAGGTGAAGGAGAAAATGAGCTCATAACAGTTGATTGTTGATACAATTATCTGATTGTGTAAACGAACCATAACGAGGTTTTACCATCAAAGTACATTTTAATTAATAGATTTTGGAATAATAGTACAAATAAATTCCACAATTGAATGTGTTGAAAAATGTTTTTTTTTGTGCTGAAATAATCTTATAAAAGTGCCCCTGCTGTAGACTGTGTAATAGCTGTGCCCTACCATGTAGAGCTGCTCCAAATCATGGTCAGTTGCTCCAAATCAGGGGGAGCATATAGATGAAACAGCATGAGCTCACAGCTGCTCCTTTATGAGAAAACAGTTTTTTCCTGCCAGTTTTATAACAGGAGTGAGTGTTTCTGCCCCGTTGCCAGTCCTGTGAGCTCTTAGAAAATGGCAGGAATTGCAGGTTTGTGTCCTCTAAAGAAACTAATTAATACAGTAACAAAATCCTAAAGTTTGAATTACCCCATTTTCTCCTCATTAAAAATAAATATATTAAAAAAAGGAAAAAATATACATATGTGGTATTGCAGCATCCAGAAAAGTCTGAACTGTCAAAATATAAAATTAAGCAGATGCCACTCAGTGTCTCTGCTGTATGGCAGGCTGTATGGTCACATCATGTAACCATGCAGCTTGCCATCTAGATATAGCAGAGCTAGACTCGTCGTGGGACAAATGGATTATCATCTTCTTAGCTGACAGGTGAGGACTATTGTTTGCTGTTTCAATTCTCTTGCAGGGAGCAATTGCTTCACTGCTATTGGTGATGTCGCAAGTATTGTATAATTAAGATTCATTAAAAGAGTCTGTGTCATTCTTTCAATTAAAGGACTTTATTCCTCTCCATTACTAACCTCTGGGCTTGATATCACCTGACAATACAAAGGCGACATAAACCCCCCCAGCTATCACCCCACTTGCCACCGCATCAGGACAAGTGGGAAGATAGAAGTTAAGGGCCAAAATTGGCACATCTTATATATGCACCTTTTCTGGGGCAGCTGAGAGCTGATGTTTTTAGCCTGGGGGGGGCAAGATCCATGGTCCCTTCCAAGGCTATTAATATCTGTCTGCAGCTATCTGCCTAGCCTTTGCTGGTCATTAATTATAGGGGGACCCTACATCATTTTTTTGGGGTCCCCCATTTTAATAACCAGTAAAGGCTAAGTATACAGTTGTGAGCTGATGTAAATAGACTGGGAAGCTCCATGGGTATTAACCCTTTCCCAGGCTATAACCATCAGCCCCCAGCCATCTGCTTTTCCTCTGCTGGTTAAGAAAATTACGCCAGAGCCCATGCCATTTTTTTCAGAAAAATAATCTTTTAATAATTAAATACATGTACAGTAAGTTGCACACACTGTACTAATTGTGTACATCACTGACATCTGTATATCTTTCTATTATATGTGTATACTGTATATTGTATGTAATCTAGCTATTCTTTCCTATCAGGTCTTGCTGTGATTTTACTATAGACAGCACATGAATTGCCGGCTTTTCAAAGGACATTGATGTTTAAAAATCGGACAGTACTCGCATGGTCTGAGTGCAGTGAGATTTTTTTCTCGCACCCATTAACTTGTATTGCGGGATGCGAGCCGGTTTCCAATTTCAATCGCAGTCCGATCGTGATCCGATCCGAGCTGGAAAAAATATCACAGTTGAACACATAATGATAGAATAACATTGGTGCGAATACAAACTGATTTTTAATCGAATTGCATTCGTCTGATTTCATCTCACGTGGGAGTGAGCCCTGATGTGGAGAATCATATTGCCAGATCATTTTTTCCACTCAATGTGCTAAAAATAATTCCCAAAAGACAATGTTAGAATTACATATTTTTCACAATTTCACTGCACTTGGATTTTTTTCCCCCATTTTCCAGTTGACTACGTAGTAAAATGAATGGTGTAATTGAAAAATACAACTCATCCCACAAAAAAGAGGGACTCCTATGGCAATGTGGATTGAAAAATAAAAAAAAAGTCATGGTTCTTGGAAGAAGAGAGAAAAAAACAAAAATGGAAATTGCCCGTTTCAGGAAGGCGCTAAGGCTTTATATGATTGTAACTCACGCAAGGAAATGTTGTCAGACAAGTATTTACACAGGACAAGAGTCGGGAGTGAAACGGTGGAATAATGATCGCTACGTCATAATATCCTGGACCGTGATCACTGATTCCTATTCTCCAACTGCTCCGGAATTATTTTTTGGCTTGGATCACGATTACACATATTTAGAACTTGAATTTCCTCTGCTCCTTTGTTCCGGTCAAATTGTTTGACGAGTGAACATTCTCCACTTACGTTACCCAATTTTTAAACATTGATAGAGAATTTTTTAGTTCGCCTAAACGATTTCACACATGGTGAACAAGCATTTTTGGACACATGGCTCAGTTACTCATCACATTCACACTACACAGTTATCGGAAATGTTGAGCTGTTAGCATTAGAATCTGACTGGTTATCGTCCGGTGTAAATGCAGCTTCAAGACTGTGGCACCAGACTACACTGGGTTTGCTTGTAGTCTGTAACCTTGGAGACACACTGTTCTGATTCTAAGCTGTATATGACGCGCCCCAAAGGCCGTGGGATACTCGGTACCGGGCTGGTCGTCTTAAAGGGATATGTCACAGTGGCAGTGACCCGGTCCGTGGCCCCAGGAGGTTATGTAAAATGGCAGTGTTGATTAGGGATAAAAATTATGTAGTGATTCGTGACGCCACCTGTGGTTTCTCGTCAGAGTGACCAGTGTTGCTTCTCTGGGACAAATGTTGTGGTGCAGTCGAGTTGTAGAAGCTCTCCACAGGTAGAGCTGTAGTCCCAGGGCAGTTGAGATGAGTTTGTAGCTGGTGAGGTGGAGTGGAGTGGAGGATGTAGCAGTGCTGAGTTGAAGACGAAGGAATAATGTAGATGACACAACTGCATGTAGTTCCAAGGCTTTACTCAGTCTGTCTGCAGTACAGGTGCCGCTTCAGTGCTGTGTTCTCCAGGTGAGGGGTCCAGACAACTTCCAAATAAGATGAAGTACACCCTTCCAGCTCTCCCCGTCAGTATGTACCTTCCTTGGCCATCTCCACACAATATGTTGCTTTAACTCCTTTCTTCCTCTCCAGCACTTCACAGTTAACGTCCCAGGCCAGCAGCTGCGAATTCTGTCAGACAACATGAAATCTTCCGTTTCTGTGATCCTATGTAGCTGCCTTTCCAGTTGGACTAACCGTGGTTGGGGCGATGGTCCATAAAGTAACCAAAGCTATCAGCTTGCTAGTAACGCCCTGAGGTACGCTCACTAGGCTAGGGGCCGTGACCCTTTGCGACGAGTTTCTTCCTCCATCTGATCTTTAGTAAGCGTGGCGAAGGGACCCACGGGGAGTATGCTCCAGCCGTGTCCCAGAAGAACCTTCTTTCCTTTTGGGAACTTTCCTTATATCCAATCCGTCCAGCAGCCGCTAATCTGTAGAGCTGCTGCAGATCCGTCCTTCTCCTTCCCTCCCTCAGAGGGAATCTAATCTTGCTTTCTACCCTTCTCCCGCTCTCTAGCTATGCTCCGCCCACTTCCCAGCACTCTTCGTGTTCCAAGCAGGGGCCATAAAGGGTGCTCTGCTACAATACTGGTGTGTGGGATGTGGGTGTTGGAATGATGGTCGGGTGTCTCCACCTTACCTGGTTGTGGGATACCACACCTCTGGGTGAGGTTCAGTACCTCTGTGGCGACTGGACCCTCAGGGGTGCCACATTTATACCACACAGTAGGAGATTTTTTAATAAATGCTTATCATAAAGCTGCTTTTTTTGAACATAAAAACAAGTTTAGGACCATGAGAAATAGGAAGTGGAAGAGAGAACAGTCATGTTTAGAGATACCACATCCTACCCACAGTAACCAAAACCCCAGAAATAAAATTATTAGGAAATTTTAAATAATAGTTAAGGAGGGAGATGGACATCAAATCACACAAACAAATAGTCATCATATATTACCCTCACAGAATCTGTACACCTGCCAAGAATCCCTGACCCAACAGGTCCACATTGCACGAAAAACATTTCTTGAAGGGTCCACTGCCCTATGGTTTGGATACTTTCTCTAAGGCTACATTCACACATCCGTGTGACACATCCTAATGCTTCCATTTCTTCTCGGACCCATAGACTTTCATTGAGCCATTCCCATATCAGTCTATGTCTCCAGTCTGCGAGTCTCAGGACATTCTACTCTCATCAGAGTTTGAGGATAAGACTCAGCCAATAAAGTCTATGAGGATCTATGAGGCTAGGATGACGGATGGTGTACTTCCGAGTTACATCCATTGTATCATGATCCAGGTTGGATATGACAGGTTTTGAATAAGTAACCTATTTTTTTCTTTGAGCTGGTTGCTTGGAGTTGGTTTTGCTCCTGGTGGTCATTGGGGTTATTGCACAGTGGTGTCTTTTGTTCTAGTTTGCCCCCGGTGGTGGTGAGCGTTATTGCACATGAATCTCTAACAGGTGTCAGACTCTGGCTCCTAACTATAAAGGTGTGTCATGTGTTCTCACTGACTGTTGGTGATATTGGTGTTTTCCAACCATCCTTGGTGAAGGAAGGAGCTAGAGAGAGTTCCTGGCAGCTCAGTCAGAATCCTGGAGTGGCAGCTATGGTGTCAGCGAGGAGTTCTTGCAAAGCTTGGTGGAGTGGCAGCTATGGTGTCAGCGAGGAGTTCTTGCAAAGCTTGGTGGAGCGGCAGCTATGGTGTCAGCAAGGAGTTCTTGCAAAGCTTGGTGGAGCGGCAGCTATGGTGTCAGCGAGGAGTTCTTGCAAAGCTTGGTGGAGCGGCAGCTATGGTGTCAGCAAGGAGTTCTTGCAAAGCTTGGTGAAGTGGCAGCTATGGTGAAAGCTGCACTCAGATGCTGGACTCTGTTGCTGGAAGAGAGCTACACTCAGATGCTGGACTCTGTTTCTGGAAAGCTGCACTCAGATTCTGGACTCTGCTGCTGTAAAGCTGCACTCAGATGCGGGACTCTGTTGCTGGAGAGCTGCACTCAGGTGTTGGATTCGGTTGGAGGAAAAGATGCACTCAGGTGTCAGACTCTGTTGCTTGGAGCATTAGCAACAGAGCAAAGCTAAGTGGTGTTTCCCTGTTTGTCACTTTCCTCAGTGTGTGTTTTAGTGCAGTGGTGGGATTAGTTTCTGCACCGTCCACTTCACTAGTAAGAGATTGGTTCAGGGCGAGCAAGGGATTTCAGGTATCCTGATCGGCGCCCGGTGCGGAACCGGCCTAGGGATCGATAGGAGTGTAGAGACACTGACTCAGGGGAGTGCAGGAGGTCTCCACGTCCCCGTTCCCTATTGCAGGGCGGCCACCATTGTAATTGTTTTCCCGGTTCTCCCCTTTATTCTGAAATTCGCCCTGCTGGAGGCGGTGTATCCAGACATACATGTACTACTGAAATTCGCCTGCTGGAGGCGGTGTATCCAGACATACGTGTACTACTGAAATTCGCCTGCTGGAGGCGGTGTATCCGGCTGCACATTCTATTATTTAAATTCGCCCTGCTGGAGGCGGTGTATCCAGGGTCACGCGTGTCATCTAAATTTGTCCTGCTGGAGGCGGTGTATCCAGTCACACGTGACCAAGACACATTGTATGTCAATGGATTAAAAAGGTTTAAACAGTGTCCCTGCTTCAGGGATAAAAGGGATAAGAAAGAAACTGAATCAACTAGGATTCGACTAGGAGGACACCACAAACATCTGTCCATTTCTCTTGGATGGTGAATGCAGACTGAAGGTGTTCACAGGTGTTTTTAAACTTGGGTTAGAAGGATATTCCTGTTGATTTGAATGATTAATTGCAAACCGCACCATGGAATGTAAGTAATGACGCGACTTGTGGGTCAATTTTAGACTTAAGGGAGTTTTACACATAGCGATATTGCTAGCAATTTGTGACGCAGCAGCGATATCACTATGTGTGATACTTACCTCCGACCGGCTCCCCCGCTGTCTGTCGCTGATCGCGCGAGATCGTGCAGCTCCATTTCTCGTCGGGCGCTTCCTGCTGGCGCAGGCGAGCGACACGTAGGACGTCAGGATCGCCACGTCTGAAAGGTAAGTAACGACCGCTGCTACATCGCTGTGAGATCCGCCTGTGTGACAGCTCACTAGCGACCACTTAGCGATGCACCAGTGATCCTGATCGGGTCGTATCGTGGTCGGGATCGCTGGTGCATCGCTAAATGTAAAGGGGGCTTTATTCACTTCCATCACCTTCTCCTTATCTCTCAACCCAAGGGTGGACGTATCATTGAGGCAACCTGTACAGCCACACTGGGGCCCAAGAGGTCAGGGGGCCACCTCCAGCTCCAAAGCAGGTATCTTTGTGCATTATGATAAACTAATGGATACAAAGGGCCCTTATATTGTTGTTGAATAGGAGCCTCTTCTGTCGGTGTTGATGCCCTGATGAAGTGAGCTGCGACTGGCTCAAGAAACGCGTTGGCAATAAAGATATCTTGAATTCTACCACAGCAGCGCAGTCTCTTATTGCACTACCAGCCTTCTCTTTGTACCAAGTCCTTGGACCTCGTGCAGACTGCTGCAGCTGTTTTATGTGATTATAGGTGTTGTGACTCTCACAACCCTATCAGGTGAGCCTAACACTTGCTGTGCACTCATCTACTTTTCATACAGACCTACGCATTGGAAGCGCCCTGTCTTCCCCTTTTCTTTTCAACCATTTACTTATCACTTGTTTAGCATCTACCACTTCCTACCTCCAAAACCACCAACTCCGATTATGGTGGAAAAGGCCTTAGCAGAGGTCGTCTTTATTATGACCCATCAACATATAAATGAGGCAAAACACGTCCTACCAGTTATACAACATCATACAAACAGTAGAGATACATGGAGGGTCCTATAGACTCACATATACTGCACCACATACCCACTATTACCACTGATCTCTTTCACCTGTCCCAAGGACATCAATGGAAAAAACAAGTGCACTACATGTGTAGTGTCGGTGGGCCGAGCTGGGGGGTAATAGGGGGTGGTCCCACTTCTTACCGCACAGAGATGATACAGAGACACGATGAGGCAGATTCTGGGTGCAACAGGTCCAAGTTTATTGCTCACCGTCCGACTGACGGTCCTCGCGGTACACCGCGATATCTCTCTCTGCCCTCCGTGTTCAGGGCCGCTCCAACACCGTATGTTACACTAGGGACGTATTTATACGTCACGTCCCGTCTCACACTGTGACAATCCTGACAGCTCGGTTACTGTGGCCGCCTTAGGCCCGTACACCAACAGCACTTTACTGGTCAGTTTCGTCATAACACATACGGTGTCTTCCACCCAGAGCCTTGTCTCTGCTGCGGTCCTTCCCTGTCAGGACCACCCCCCTGACGTTTCCTCTCCTCAGTCCCCCTGGTCGGATTCTCCTCAGGGCACACAGACTAGCGTAGTCCTCCTGTCACCTGGGCTCCCCCTGGGGACTGGAACTTTCTGGAACCCTCCCTCAGTATTTATAACTTCCCCGGTTCCTTGAAACTGTCACTCTAACTGTCACCACGCCCCCCATGACCAACGGTTTCTAAAGCCCTAAGCTGCTGTAAAGTCCTTTGCTCACACTCCACCCTGCCATCTAATGGTCATCCCAAGGTACTGCACGTCCACTACACTTTTCTAGTTGTTTCCCCACTGTAATCACTGTCTCCTACCTACACTGTGCAAACCTATCTTTCTTCACTCTGACTAGTCCGTCCGTCCGTCAGGTCACCTTCCCTACACTCCTCCTTCCTTTGTCCATTGTCGTCCTCGACAATCGTCATCCCTGCCTTCGTCGTTCTGAATCTACACCTACATTCTGTTGTCGGACCAGAAGTTGAGCCAAGCCCACTATCTGCGGGGGCCGAACTATACTGGGAGCACTATGCTCTGAGCAGCCTACTGCTACTCACCAGCGCGCACGCCACATGACAACGTCTTTCAAATTGGGCAAGGTACACCCGTATTCTCTCTACGGCGTGTATCTTTCCCCTACTCTCCCCTACTGTTACCTTTCACTATCCGGTACGCCATGATCGAGGCCACTCACCTACCAGATCATTGCCGGCGCCCGCCTTTCCTTCTTCAGGGGTGTCCGTGGTGTCGGGGGACCTGACCTAGGACGGCTGTCTTTCTCACGTCTTCCAACTCATTTTCCTTCTTTCAATTACATGTCATGGTCGGCGTCCCGGTCTCCCAGACCTCCTCAACTCTTAGATCCCTACCGGATCTCACACTTTCCTTTGGTCCCGCAGACCTTCCCTTACCCGGACCTGTTGCATTTTACTTTGGCATATCATACAATAAACAACTTTATAATAGCACAAGTACCCATTTTTTTATAATTTTTTTTTTTCATTTTCTCTTGCTTTTAAAACCAAAATATAACATAACATTGCATTTCCTCTTTCTTCCTCCCCCCCTTCCTTGGACCTGGACACTCCTCCACTTTTCCGTATCCCCGTTCTGTCAGGTAAACATATTTTCGTATATAAAGAACATAGAAAGAAGAAAGAAAGAGAGAGAAAATAGTTGCATCAGTTAAACAACAACAAAACTTTTTTCTAAATGCAACTGTCCTTATAATCTGCACAACGGTGCATCGAACTCCTGACAGTCTATACCACTCTCAATGGACAGAGGTGAGGGCTCCACGGGGATACTGAGGGTGTCCATTCAAGTCCTCTTCTTTTCCATGACGGCCTCTCCTTGAGTGTGGAGCAGGTTCCACACTTCCTGCTCCCGGGCCTTTTTCTTCCTGATCACCTCCGCTTCCCACACGGAGGGTACAGCACGGGCCCTGGAGTCCGGTGGGCGGGACTCCGCTGAAAAAGACCGCAAGACAGAAACGGCCGAAGATTTCTGCGGCCCAGCAGCCGCTGGGGTCAGGTGGCAAATGGGGAGAACCGGGTCCTCGGGGGCTGGAATCACAGGGCCCGCTAAATCAGTCGCAGCCGACTCCAGCAGCGGCATAACCGCGGCCTCAGGACAGGCCGCATCCACTACTTCCAACGGAGCCGGAGTAATGGCCGATTTCAACAATGCAGCTGCTATTAGCAGGGAAAGCGCAGCAGCATCTTCTTTGGGTGAGCTCTGCACTGGTGACTCCGGGCGGGGTAGTTCGGGGATATGAGCGGGGACCTCGCTCAGCTCTGCATACACCACGGTGCCCGTGGTAACTAGGCCTTCCGGTGCGCAGGGGGCCGCGTGCTGCAGCAGAATGGTGGGGGCCGCTTGCGGAGGCACTGGTAGGGCCGGGGGTACTCTCACCTTCCCCGGCGCTGCGGCCTCCGTTTCATCATCACGCAGTTTCCCCCGCAGCCTCCGTTCCTTGCTCCACTGTCCTGCGGGCCTTCCCTCCGGACTCGGGGGCTCCGCTGAGAAGTCCTCTGCTGGTATTGGTGGCAGCCGTTCTCGCTGACTCCCCTCAGGCTCCGCTCCCCGGCTCAGCATCCCGCTGCCTGCCCGTAAATCTGAAGATGACTTCTGGTGCAGCTCCATCTCTCGCCGCCATTGCCACTCTAGGCGGCCGATGCCCCGACACCTGCAGCATCTCATACCGTCCGTTGGGCAGCACTCGAAGGGCGCCAAACAGTCGCTCCCAGGCTTTTCTTCGGTGTCACTCCCTCTGCGGGGTGGAGCGTTGGCAGGCCTCTCCACCCACCTGTCAGGGTCCAATGCTTGGAAACGTCGGCCTCCGGACACATACTGCTGTCCACGGGGGTACGTTGGAGGGGGTCCCAATCCATTCGGAACTACTGCGAACACCCGGACCTCACCTCTGCGTTGAAGGAGCGCTGCCATACTGCACTGTCTCTGGTACCGCCCCGGATCCTCTACTGGCCACACAGATTCGTCACTGCACTCCTCATTTATAATCCACTGGTAAACAAATTGTAATCCACCGGTAATTATATTCCAGACTGAGTAGACTAAGTCCTTTTCCATTTTTTTGAGGCAGGTCTGCTGCAGAAGATGATGTATTAGCGGCGGTGATCCTGCCGACTACGCCAAATGTAGTGTCGGTGGGCCGAGCTGGGGGGTAATAGGGGGTGGTCCCACTTCTTACCGCGCAGAGATGATACAGAGACACGATGAGGCAGATTCTGGGTGCAACAGGTCCAAGTTTATTGCTCACCGTCCGACTGACGGTCCTCGCGGTACACCGCGATATCTCTCTCTGCCCTCCGTGTTCAGGGCCGCTCCAACACCGTATGTTACACTAGGGACGTATTTATACGTCACGTCCCGTCTCACACTGTGACAATCCTGACAGCTCGGTTACTGTGGCCGCCTTAGGCCCGTACACCAACAGCACTTTACTGGTCAGTTTCGTCGTAACACATACGGTGTCTTCCACCCAGAGCCTTGTCTCTGCTGCGGTCCTTCCCTGTCAGGACCACCCCCCTGACGTTTCCTCTCCTCAGTCCCCCTGGTCGAATTCTCCTCAGGGCACACAGACTAGCGTAGTCCTCCTGTCACCTGGGCTCCCCCTGGGGACTGGAACTTTCTGGAACCCTCCCTCAGTATTTATAACTTCCCCGGTTCCTTGAAACTGTCACTCTAACTGTCACCACGCCCCCCATGACCAACGGTTTCTAAAGCCCTAAGCTGCTGTAAAGTCCTTTGCTCACACTCCACCCTGCCATCTAATGGTCATCCCAAGGTACTGCACGTCCACTACACTTTTCTAGTTGTTTCCCCACTGTAATCACTGTCTCCTACCTACACTGTGCAAACCTATCTTTCTTCACTCTGACTAGTCCGTCCGTCCGTCAGGTCACCTTCCCTACACATGTGCCAAAAAATCCTGTGCCTGTGACCCTCAGGTGTACACATGCAGCCTCCGCCCCATGCTTTATCTATAGGATTGTGGAGTACAGCGCGCGGCTATTGCCGGCAGTCCCATAGACGATGAATGGAGCAAAGGCCGAACATGCGCATCTTTACTCCATTACTCCATCCAGGATGGGGCTACAGAGCGTCACATTTGGGAGCTTTAGGTTTCTGCAGTGCAAATGTGGATCCAAGGATCCCAGTGAAATAGGCGCTAATGTCACCCTGCGCAACAAAGAATGCTACGTCCCTGCTCGGGGTCGCCTGGTTCCGTGTGGCACCTTACGTTAAATCACCCGTGATCGCATCATGACAGCATCTTACAAATAGTGAAGGAAGGTGATTTCATGCACTGTACAGCATCGCTGAAGCTCCCGGCAGCCATGCACTGTTACTATCAGATCGGCCCCGGGGGGCATTTGTCCCTCTGCCCAGCCCGTCCCTGCTTTCATCCCACACTTTACTCATGCCCATCCCTCCACACCGGGAGGGCTTTATCCCCATGGCCCCGATTCATCATTGCCTTTGCACCTGTTCTTCTCCAGTTTTGTGTGTTTTGCACCGTACTCATTCTACTTTTTGCACCTTTTCTGAGATCTGATTTTTGTGCACATCTGGTTGCTTCTTCCACTTTGTGAGCAGAGTTTAGTGATTCCAGGTGATTTTGTCTGATTCCTTGGACCCTTTTAGTCTTTATATATTTGATATGTGAATATTTCAGGGAATAACTAATTTTCACATCAAAGCAAATTGGCAATATCTTTGTCACAAGTTGTGCTGATTCTGTGGCTTCTGTAGACGTCACTTCTAGAGAGCAGCTGCTTCTCTTCCGATTTGCGCTGTTGACAGTCCGAGACTGCCGACGTCCTATTGATTGACAGCCGGCTCCTCACTGCCTGACTGCCCTGTCATCAGAGTATCCTGGAAGAGGAAGAGCTGCTTCATTGACTGTGATCATGCGGAGTCGGTGCAGGGCACAACAGACATGTAGTTAAATCCATGAGGAAAAAAAAGAAAATGTTCCCGGACAACCCCTTTAAAAAAAAAAACATGTTTTGCGTTTATGAAAAATCCTGAAAAAAAATTGTAAAAAAAATTATAATTGATTTTTTTTTGCTGTGTTATAAATGTGTGTAGACTCTATGCAAATCTGATAATTAATGTACAGGTGCATCTCACAAAATTAGAATATAATCAAAAAGTGAATTTATTTCAGTTCTCATATTCTATAGAGTCATTACGCACAGAGTGATCTATTTCACGGGTTTATTTCTGGTAATGTTGATGATTATGGCTTACAGCCAATGAAAACCCAAAAGTCATTATCTCAGTAAATTAGAATACTTTATAACACCAGCCTGAAAAATGATTGTAAAATCTGAAATGTTGTCCTACTGACATGTATGATCAGTAAATACACTCAATACTTGGTCGGGCTCCTTCTGCATCAATTACTGCATCAGTGCGGCGTGGCATGGAGGTGACCAGCCTGTGGCACTGCTGAGGGGTTATGGAAGCCCAGGTTGCTTTGATAGCAGCCTTCAGCTCGTCTGCATTGTTGGGTCTGGTGTCTCTCATCTTCCTCTTGACAATACTCCATAGATTCTCTATGGGATTAAGGTCAGGAGAGTTTGCTGCCAATCAAGCCCAGTGATACTGTTGTGTGTACACCAGGTATTGGTACTTTTGGCAGTGTGGACAGGGGCCAAGTCCTGCTGGAGAATGACATTTCCATCTCCATAAAGCTTGTTGGCAGATGGAAGCATGAAGTGCTCTAAAATGTCCTGGTAGACGGCTGCACTGACTTTGGTCTTGATAAAACCCAGTGGACCTACACCAGCAGATGACATGGCTCTCCAAACCATCACTGATTGTGGAGACTTCACACTAGACCTTGGAAATGAGGAGGAAGAGTCGAGAGGCCACAATCCAAGCTGCTTGAGGTCTAGTGTGAAGTTTCCACAATCAGTGATGGTCTCTCTGATTCACCCCTCATGACAGCCAGAAGGGGCAAAAATTTGAGGGACATTTTGGTAAGGAGTCACTATGTGGCAAAGACATCTGATGTGTTTTGAGATGGCAAACGTAAATGGGGATTTTACCCATGTGGCGACTGTTTGGCGTGTCGCAATTACGTTGTGTGCAATGTCATTCGCCTCTGCTGATGGCCTTAGAGATTTTAAAATTACTGACTACATATCGTGCAGCACTACCTATGTGGTCTACATGGCTTGATGCACATGCAAAATGTCCTTTATCGGACTAACCTCACGAGAACTCCGGGTACGTACCCGTGAACACGTCAGGGATATTTTGTCCGCAAGCGATGCGGATGACATTACTCCCCAGCAACATGCCCGTTGTCTTGGGGTCATACTTGATTCCGAGCTTTCCTTTGTCCCCCACATTCGATCACTGGCTCGCTCTTGTCATCTGCACCTCAAAAACATTTCTAGAATTCGACCTTTTCTTACTTTTGACTCTGCAAAAACTCTTACTGTTTCTCTTATTTATTCTCGTCTCGACTATTGTAACTCTCTTCTAATCGGTCTCCCTCTTACAAAACTCTCCCCTCTCCAATCTGTCTTGAATGCTGCAGCCAGGATCATATTCCTCGCCAATCGTTACACCGATGCCTCTACCTTGTGCCAGTCATTACACTGGCTACCCATCCACTCCAGAATTCAGTATAAACTTATTACCCTCACCCACAAAGCCCTCCATGGCTCAGCACCACCCTACATCTCCTCCCTTGTTTCAGTATACCACCCTACCCGCGCCCTCCGTTCTGCTGATGACCTGAGGTTAGTATCCTCAATAGTCAGAACCTCCCACTCCCGTCTCCAAGACTTTACACGTGCGGCGCCAATTCTTTGGAATGCACTTCCCAGGTCAATACGATTAGTCCCCAATCCCCACAATTTTAAGCGTGTCCTGAAAACGCATTTATTCAGACTGGCCTATCGCCTCAACACATTAACCTAACCTATCCCTGTGTGGCACAGCCAAAAGTTTTACCATAACCAGGTTCCCAGCATCATGTTCCCACATGCTTTATGCATCCATTAGCCCTCTGTGTCTGTACTGTTACACACTTAACATTATGGCTGGTCCATACAATCAGAGCAACTGTTACCACCCACCTTTCGTGTCTCCCTCTTTCCTCATAGACTGTAAGCTTGCGAGCAGGGCCCTCACTCCTCTTGTTATTTGTTATAATCTACTGTATGTGATTATTGTTATGCTGTAATGTCTATTGTCTGTACAAATCCCCTCTGAAATGTAAAGTGCTGCGGAATATGTCGGCGCTATAAAAATAAAATTTATTATTATTATTATTCTTTAAAGACCATTCCCCCGCCACTTTAGGTTACACCATAAATGTAACCCAAAAGATCTCCAGGTGCTTGGCATTGACAGGGTATGATGTGGCATTAGGGGTGGGGATACAAAATGCACTTTAGCACAGCTCGAATGCCGCTGGATAACAACTTTAGGTACTATGTGTGATGTCACAGATGACTGGCTACACCGCCTCCAGCTGGGCGAATTTCTATGACACCCGTGACCCTGGATACACCGCCTCCAGCAGGGCGAATTTACAGAGTTAAGGGAAACGCCAGGGAAACCGATACAATGGAGGGCCCTGCAAAAGGGAAAGGGGACGTGGAGACCTGCTGCACTCCCCTGAGTCAGTGTCTCTACACTCCTGACGGTCCCTAGGCAGGTTCCGCACCTGGCAACGAGCAGGATACCTAAAAACCCTAGCTCGCCCTGCACCTATCCCTTTCTAATGAATTGGACGGTGCAGAAACTAATCCCACCACTGCACTAAAACACACATAAGGAAAGTTACAAACAGGGAAAGACCACTTAGCTTTGCTCTGTTGCTATTGCTCCCAGCAACAGAGTCCAGCACCTGAGTGCAGCTTTCCTCCTGAATAGCTGCTACTTCACCAAAGCTTTGTCAGAGATGCAAGGAACTCCTCACTGCTGCTCCTTCACCACCAGGACTCTGATTGAGCTGCAAGGAACTCTTCTCTAGCTCCTTCCTCCACCAAGGATGGTTGGAAATGACCAATATCACCAACAGTGAGTGAGACCACCTGACTATTCTTTATAGGCAAGAGCCAGAGCCATCACACCTGCTAGTGATTCCCGTGTAATACTAGCCACGACCGGGGCCAAAACTAGAACTAAAGACACCACTGTGTAATGACCCTAATGGTCACTGGGGGCAAAACTAACTTTAAGCAAACAGCTTAAAGGAACAAAAAAGGTTACATGTGCTTTTATCTGTCACAATCCAGCATGGACCGTGACACTATGACTCCGAAGGCTCTGAACGAGCAGTTGAGCTTTGCATCCTTTTTGTAATACGTATTACTGTTTGGTTGTTTAATAAGGTCTTTTCCCTGTTTTTATATTTTAATTCTGTGTGTCTTATGTTTAATTTAATCTAGTACTATCTTCTCATTGTGTTATTCCATCTACTGTCTAGTCCTCTGGAATGCGTGTGAATATCTGGAAAAGTGATGCTATACCATCTATAGAACGTTCTTACATCCTCTGATGACAAGAACAAGCAGTCCTCCTGTGATTATTGCCCTATATTGATGCAGCAGCCTAATTGATATATATTATGCACTTTGTATATAATTATGAATATTAGTCATTATTTTTATTTTTATTTATCGATTTATTTAAATAGTTTTTTATTTTTATTTATTATTTTTGTTTTCATATATGGCACGGTATTGCATAGGATAATATTTATATATATATTTTGTATTGTCCCCATTTTGTTTTTCCCAATTCACTTATTTTCTCTTTAAATTTTATTAATGTAATGCTTGAATTGTACTGTATATTTGCACATGTCACTTTAAATCATTGGCTCATTGGGGATGAGATACACTTAGTCATGCACTTGTTGTATTCTGGACGATAGTTTGGGGCATAAGTTACCTTCTGCTGTACATAGCTTGCCTCTTCATATGCCCTTTTCGAAAATGGTGTCCTCGGCGTGGGCATGCAGTGTCCGTGGTGCATCTCTCTCGGCGTCCGGAAGTGACGTGGCTGGTTTCTGACGTCACGAGGGATTTCCCTCTTACCCGTCCAATCACATGAGAGGCCGTGGCAGTGGCATTGTGAACCTGCGACGCAGCGCGCATGCGCCGGTTACCTCACTGATGATGTCAAACACCTAGTACATCTCTTTATAAGCACGCAGGGGATACACATAGTCACAGCCCCCCGAGGAAGACCACGCAAAACGCATGTCGGGGCTGCATCGGACACACACTGGCAGGGAAATATGGGTAAGCTGAGCATTCTCTAAGGTATTATCTCCCCAAGATTTGAGACGCCTTTGAAATTAGGATTCACAAATATACCTTTATTCATTTTCTATGTTTGACCGCAGGGCTGCCACTAGGAATTTCTGCCCAGGCTCCACCCAGCCCCGCCCTCCACCCCTTGAACTGTCCACAGCCCCGCCCTCCACCCCTTGAACTGTCCACAGCCCCGCCGTGCTCTCTTGGAAAAACACCACTTCTGACCAATCACACATTAACAGTTCCCATCTCCAGATCACACACATAGCCAGCAGCTCTTGTTTTGGCCAAAAGATTTTTTAAATCTGCCACCACGACAAGGTAGACTCTTTTGGTCGGGCCCTACTCTACTCTAAGCTATTAAACATTTGCTAAAATATCCAATACAATTTAGGTATATTTTTTATTAATTTTTAAAATGACCAATAATATCACATCCAAAGGGACAAATACCACCGCACCATGTCCAGTCCACATATTACCACCACATAGTGACCTATAATATCACATACAAGGATCAAATACAGCCACACCATGACCAGACCACATATTACCACCAGTGACAGAATAATAGCACATACAAGGGACAAATACCACCGCACCATGTCTAGACCACATATTACCAGCACATGGTGACTGGATACTACAATACTGATTATTAATAAAAAAAAAAAACATACTACTATCACCATAAGTGCCATTATACACAGGAGATCTGTACTTAGTATGTAGTGTCTGTGTACAGGTAACACAGTGATCACCAGTGACATTATGCACAGGACCTCTATATATAGTGTCAGTGTACAGGTAATACAGTGATCACCAGTGACATTATACACAGGAGCTCTGTATGTAGTGTACATGTAATACAGTGATCACCGGTGACATTATGCACAGGAGCTCTGTATCTAGTGTACAGGTAATACAGCGATCACCAGTGACATTATACTCAGGAGCTCTGTATATAGTGTCAGTGTACAGGTAATACAGTGATCACCAGTGACATTATACACAGGAGCTCTGTATATAGTGTCAGTGTACAGGTAATACAGTGATCACCGGTGACATTATGCACAGGAGCTCTGTATATAGTGTCAGTGTACAGGTAATACAGTGATCACTGGTGACATTGTGCAAAGGCACTCTGTGTATAGTGTCATTGTACAGGTAACACACTGACTCACCAGTGACGCATCTAGGTAAGTGTAGGCTCCAAATATGTAACTTTTACACTTATATCACTAATTGGGGTCAAGCTATGCCCTCCCACATACACAGAAAGCACATGTCTCCAGACAAAGGATTGTATTCTGATCCCCCAGCACATTCTTGAGGGAGGGAAAGGAAGGAGTATAGGATTACACACGCAGGCATAGTGTGAAGAAGAGCTCCCCTGGTGCAGGGGGCTGTGAGGGGGGGGTCAAATCTGCAGCATGTCTGTTTCCGAAAAAGCCATGGAACGTTCTAGAAATGTGTGATGATAAAGAAAACCATACTTCATATTTACATTATTGTGACATGCCTCAGTTCACACTTCCCCACATTCTCCAGCATATGTAGTGCAGCGGTAGCACACTATTGCAGTGATGAGGCAGTGACCCAGCAAAGTTCCAATCAAAAGTCTCTTTAATGCGTTTACGTCTCAGCATTAATGTTCAACTCATATAAACACAGCAGACGATATCCTCCGGATCGCAGCCGGGAACCATATCCTCCAAGTTTACAGTCACTACATATGCCAGTCCTCCTTTGGGCACAGGATAGTCTACCTTCAATTCACCGTCAGGCACAAGACAGTCCACCTCCGAGACAAGTTGCCGTGGGCGACTGCACCGCTGTGCAAGCTGTGGGTACCAGGCATTTCAGCTCCCATGGCTGTTTGGCTCCGCTGGCCTGTGTTGCCTCACACAGGTGGAGCGCTGCATAGCCGACTGCTCTGTACTCCTACAAACACCAGACTGACACTGACTCTGACCCTGACACACCCAAACCCTATACAGCAGGGTTTTTAACTAGTAACCTGTGGCCATCAGGCACATGGAAAACCCGGCCAGGAATGAAACAAACTGCAACACTACCATCTTGTAGTCTGTTTCAAAACACAAACCCAGAGCAGGTGTTCCCTAAATCTGCCTTGGACAACTAGCTTGTCCAAGACCTATACACACTTTAGTCTGCATTGCAACCACAGCTACGTCTGTGACTGCAATTCCCTCTTATGGCCTCACTAGGCCTTTGTGTGCATCCTGGGGGGAACATACAGTGACCCTCACATGTATCATCAGTCACTGCTTCACAGTAGTTAAAAGTAATTTAAAGGGCCCAGGAATATGAATCAACAAATGACCAAATAAAAATAAATTGTCTATAAATCGCTCATAAAATAATATATGTCTGGCAGCTAAAGGTGACTGCGCAGAGAAAAGGAACTCAAAAGGCGCCATGTATAAATTTACGCAACTAGAGGAGAAGCAAGTTGCTATTGCACACCCCTTGTCTGCTGCAAAATAACTTTGTCAAAAGAAAAAACCTTATGATGTAATATGAAACGTATACCTCCTAATAAAAATACAATCTGTGAGAAGGACATAGATTCTCTTGAGATAGAAAGAATTCCACAGCTGCTAAGCCACAATTATGTGGAATATTAGAATACAGTGAAAACAGAACTAGAACTGAAAAATTCAGAAAGCCAAGGTGTGATGAAGGTGAGTCACATGAAGAAGATGATGATTTAGATTAGACCAATAAAAGCTTCATCTGAACCCACAAAAAAAATCCCCCACGCAGGTTCATCTGCTACAGAAATATAAGAGGTTTCCATGTTATTGGCAGCATTCCAAATAAAATCCACTGACATCTTCACTCCCAAGTACAAATTCCCCTTCTAAGGCTACTTTCACACTTGCGCCTTTTTGCGCAGCGTATCGAGCGCACATGAAACGCGTGCAAACGCTTGTAAACATTTGTAAACGCTGCGTTTTTTTGTAGCATTATTGTGCGCATTACAACAAAAAATTGCAGCGTTTTTATGCGTTTGCATTTTTTATGCGCAATGGTGTCACTTCACAGGAGGAAAAATCCTTGAAAAATTCTTGCAACACACTCCGCCCATGGGACAGCAGTGGGCGTGTCTTCTGGAAATTCTTTATATAGCCCCTGTTTCCAGCTGAATTCTTCACATTTGCTTGCATTTGACTTGAGAAACATGGATCTGCGCTGGTAGAGTTTTGACTTGGATCTGGACATGAGGACGGCTCGGGCTTATGCAGTTGCTTGCCATGAACAGAGGGAGAGAGAGAGACAGTGAAGACGGCAGCGGCGGCGTATGTGGATACATCCCATTATTGAACTCCGGGAGAGCCGTGGAGCGTACCACACCCTCTACAGCGAGCTCCAGGCAAACCCGGAGAAATTTACGGATTATACCCGGATGACCAAAGAAACCTTTAACAATTTGCTTGGTCGTGTCCAAGAAGTCAACCGGAGACAGGACACGCAGCTCCGGCGTGCGATTACTCCTGAGGAACGGCTCCTGGTCACATTACGGTATGTCATTTTGCAAAACCAATGCCTGCAGAATTTTCTTTGTTGTGACATGTACTCTTCCAAATCTGGCAGAATTAGAGATCTGCCATGTAGTTAACAAAAGGCTGCGGTAATTTTTTTATGGCATGTATTGAACAAAAGGCTACAGATATATATATATATATATATATATATATATATATATACATTTTTATTGAATTTTAGGTGTGTACAAAAATCCCTATACACGAATATTAATTTTTTTTTTCTTTGTGTTACAGATTCCTGGCTACTGGAGAGACCCTCTCCTCACTGCACTTCCAGTACTGGATTGGAATCTCCACGTTGTCTGGAATTGTAGCGGACACCTGTCGGGCTTTGTTGAGCGTTCTTTGTCCTGAATTCATGCCCCTGCCCACCACAGAAAAGTGGTTGGAAATCGCCGAAAGATTCTGGACTGTCTGCAATTTCCCTAACTGTTTGGGAGCGGTGGATGGGAAACTCATCCGGATTATCAAGCCCAAAAGAACTGGATCAGAGTACTACAACTATAAAAAGTACTTTTCTACTGTACTGATGGCCATTGCGGATGCAGACTGTATGTTTATTGCTGTGGACATTGGGGCATTTGGCCATGGGAATGTCTGCCAGGCTTTTAAGAACTCGGACATGGGCAGGAGGTTGTATGGCAACAACTTCGATTTCCCCATGCCACGGCCTCTTCCCAACACCAAAGGTCCGCCACAGCCATTTGTAATGGTTGGTGATGAAGCATTCCAGATGTGCCAACACCTCCTCAAACCCTACTCCAGCTGGGACTTGGACCTCCACAAAAGAATTTTCAATTACAGGCTGACCAGGGCCAGGAGAACAGTAGAGTGTGCGTTTGGTATACTTGTATCGAGATGGCGCATTCTTGGCACAGCCATTAATCTGAAACTGGAAACAGTGGATGAGGTGGTGAAGGCGTGTGTCGTTCTACATAATTTTGTAATTGCTAGAGAGCACCCGAACTTAGATCTTGATGATGATGCTCCTAATCCTTTGCCAGAATTTACTCAGCACCCTCTCAGGTCATCCGTTGAAGTTGGCCAAATGAGGGGCTATATAAAGAATTTCCAGAAGACACGCCCACTGGTGTCCCATTGGTGGAGTGTGTTGCAAGAATTTTTCAAGGATTTTTCATCCTGTGATGTGACACCATTGCGCATAAAAAATGCAAACGCATAAAAACGCTGCAATTTTTTGTTGTAATGCGCACAATAATGCTACAAAAAAACGCAGCGTTTACAAATGTTTACAAGCGTTTGCATGTGCGCTCGATACGCTGTGCAAAAAGGCGCAAGTGTGAAAGTAGCCTTAGAAGGGGAATTTGTACTTGGGAGTGAAGATGTCAGTGGATTTTATTTGGAATGCTGCCAATAACATGGAAACCTCTTATATTTCTTATATGATTGTGATGGGACACTCCTTAGGTTTAGGGGGATAGATATGTGAGATTTGGGACAACGTGGGGGTTGTAGTTCTAAAAGGCTGGCCCAACTTGAGTCCAGGCGGATATGGACCCTTGGCACGGTCCATCCATCTGGACTCAATGAAAATATTAGTTTCACTCCATTCTTGTAATTTCCATCACGGTTTTCCACCCTATGTTGGGGTATGTGTGCTTCACTCAATTACCTCTATTTTAACTTTTTATTATTTTTTGATTGTTGCTTTTAGAACATTGCTATTACTCTGTTTTTCGGAGACCTGGTGGTGGTGATGTCATGGATGTCATACGGATGCTGATGAAGTTTTCGGAATGATCAAGAAATTTCAATATATTTTCTACTGAATCTTTCAAGATATGAGATTTATGGATATATATGTGTTCATAATATGTATATGTATTTTTAGTAATGATCATTGCTTGTAATATTTGTATTTACCGCCAATATTAATATATCCTGTCACATGTGTGTTAGTGATGTTTGATGTGGTAATTAGGTGTGATTTTGAACATGCACCGCTTTATCTTTAGAGGTGATGTATTGATACATAGTCGTGTTTCTTTTGGTGATACTACATGTGTGACTAAGTCCCCTCCAGGTCCCACTATGAACGTATGTTTTTAAATTTGCATGTGCACTGTCTATTCACTGTATGTATGATTATGTGTCCTTGCGCTCCCATCCTGCACGCGCATGCGCTTGGTTGCCTTCATGCCTGCCGGTTCTCGGCGTCAATCAGTGGACCTGGCCTGCCTTGGCCTCGCCCACCTTGTGACGCCAATGCCCACTGGCATCGCTGGTAGCCAGGCAGCAGAGCGCGTCACTTCCGGCCGGGTGATTATGCACGCTACGGCCGGGAGATATATAATGGAGGGACACTGCTGAATGTTAAGCCCCTTGAGAAAGGAGTCGAAACGCGCGTCGGGGAGGATGCGCTGGCCTGAGGATTGTGGCACCCTATACGTGACACCATTAGGTGATACCACGCAATATGCTATAATGTTATGTCAGTTATTGGTATGAGTGTTTTTACTGGGCACCGCTAGGCTGTTCAATCATTGCATGACACAGGATATAGGCACTATATGATGGTGACATTAATTTGTACTTATAAATTATTTAGATGATTGTGCCTTACCTGCGTGCTCTCTAGATTATGGCCATTATGAGATGTATGTATCAATCTAGCCATACAGCAGCACTTTATAACTATTTGACAATAAAAATATATGGTGTTTACCGAGGTTAATAGATATAAATGCTATACTACAGTGCCTGTTTAACCCCTTTGCTTCATCTGGGGTGTCCACTACCTCGGACCTAAGCGTCGTTGAGTGTTTTTGAGTGATTCACACTTTGCACTGATCTATCTGTACCAGTAATTGGTTATATGATTTTAATCTTGTATTAATAAATTGTGTTTTATACATGATTATATTGCCCTTTGATCATCCTTTCTTTTGGTCTTTCTGCTTAGCCTGCCAAACAAGGTCGCCCTTCATGGACTCTGCACAGGTAGCTACCTCAACAGGATGGCAAACGGGTAGTCTTTGAGAGGAGAGGGCCAAACGTGATGGTTTCCTTACATGCGTCACCCGTCTGGTCTACTCCTGGAAACTGGGAAGGGATGTTTTTTTAGGAGATTCTGGGTTTGGCTGGTCGAAGAACTTATGGAAGGCCACCAGGAAGACCTGTAGGTCCGATGTGATAGGAACCCCTTTAACCCATATGTGAATGAGCCATGCCAGTGCCAGGGGTCAAGGTTCAGGCACTGGCCGATCCGGGACCAGGGGACAATATTCAGGCACAGACTGCTCTCGGACCAGGAGACGAGGTTCAGGAGCTGGCTGCTCTGGAACCAGGGGATACAGGACTGGCCACACCGGGATCAGGGGACTATGGATACAGGACTGGCCACACCAGCACCAGGGGATTACAGATACAGGACTGTCCACACAGGGACTAGGAGTCTACAGATACTGGACTGGCCACACACCGGGATCAGGGGATTACAGATACAGGACTGTCCACACAGGGACTAGGAGTCTACAGATACAGGCCTGGCCACACACCGGGATCAGGGTATTACAGATACAGGACTGTCCACACAGGGACTAGGAGTCTACAGATACAGGCCTGGCCACACACCGGGATCAGGGGATTACAGATACAGGACTGTCCACACAGGGACTAGGAGTCTACAGATACAGGACTGGCCACACACTGGGATCAGGGGATTACAGATACAGGACTGTCCACACAGGGACTAGGAGCCTACAGATACAGGCCTGGCCACACACCGGGATCAGGGATACAGGTTTGGGACATTAGCCACACCAGGAACACGGGATCTAACAACTCACTAGTAGTACACCTTACTGACTAATGATTCTACTCGTTGCTTGACCTCTCCCTATGGGAGAGGGGGTTTGTTTTATACATTATACCTCTCAGCTGTTAGCTGGGAGCCATCTTGTAGGTGCACTACTTATGCTAAATGTCTCTGAGCAACAAGCTAAAAGCAATTAGCAAAATGCGTGCTCTGCCCCTCTAAGAACGGGGAAGTGCAAGCACGAACCTGCTAGGCGCACGCACGGAAGTCGGTGTCCCTGCATGGAGCGAGAAGGGGACACCATGCAGGGGCACCGGTAGCAGTGCTACAGCTGTAACTGGGAGAGCCCACTTAATTTACAGGATACGTGTCTCCAGAAACACAAGCTGGGCACCATGTATAGGGACACTATAATGTAAGGGCGCCACAATGTATGGGGTCACTGCAATGTATGGGGGCACTACAATGTATACCATAGTATATATGCAGTATTCCACTGCTGTTTATGTATGGAAGTCACCAATGTGGCCAAAAATGCCACTAAACCCGTAGATGAATTCCAAAAGGAGTGTAGTTTCCAAAATGGGGTCACTTGAGGGGGTGTTTCTGCTGTTCTGGCACTAAAAATGAAGTCTAGTTAAATTTGTTCACCGCACCTCTTCCGGGACCACCACCACTCTATTTGACATGTAAGGCCGGTTTCACATTTGCGCTTATGAGTGCAGCGACGGCCTGTGCCCCTGCCCCTGCCGCGCCTCCGCCAGTAGCTCCGCCTACCGGCGCATGACGCTGTATGCGTCCCCTATCTTTATCACTGGGGGCGCAGGCTGTGTGCAGTATGCGTTTAGCGCTGGTCGGCGCACCGTCAAAAGGACGCATGCGCCGCCAAACGCATACTGCGCACGGCCTGCGCCCCCAGTGATAAAGATAGGGGATGCAGGACGCATGCAGTGTCATGCGCCGGTAGGCGGAGCTACCGGCGGAGGCCCGGCAGGGGGCGGGGCTTAGCGGCGGCTGTGCACAGGCCGTTGCTGCTCTCAAAAGCACAAATGTGAAACCGGCCTAACACCGCTCCTTGTCACTTTTTGTGCATACTGACGCATATAATCTCTCTTATATTTCCAGTCCAGTCCATGACTCCTGGTATTATTCCATGGGACTTTGTCCGTGGATCATGAGATTTTGAGCGGCAGCCATGTTATTATAATATACTATATATATTGTGTTGGATACTTAATCCCTAAGTGTATTTATTGATTATATAATCAGTGTGGTACAATATCCAGGTATCATGTGGGACCTAATTGATATTTCCAGTTTTACTGTGATGCATTATTAATATTTTCTATTAAAAATCCAGTTCCCTTATGCCTAGTAATTTATATGTGGTCCCCATTTTGTTGCATTTATTCACATGTGTTTTTTCTATCTTTTATTGTTATTTTTTACGTGTGTGGGCACCTTTGCATGTAGTGCCAATGTTTTTGCCAGCTCACTTCTAATAAAGGCATTTTCATCCTCATTAATATTGTCCCCCATTTTTCCATGCATCATTCTGTTTTCATATTATTTTATATATAATTTTTATTTTATTTTCCATCGCCTTCCACATCCAGGGTTTGGGTTTCCTGGTGAAAATGGAAAATTTGGAGCTAAAGCAACGTTTTAGTGGAAAAAATGCAATTTTTCATTTTCAAGTCTTATACAAGTAAATGAGTCGCCTGCAGGTTCAAGACACTCATTACAGAGATCAGGATGATCACTACATCCATAGATGAATTTCTCGAGGGGTGGAGTTTCCAAAATTGGGTAATTTGTGGGTGGTTTTCTGATGCTTCTGCACCTCAGGAGCTCTGTAAATCAACATAGCATCCACATTATATTCCAAATTTATTGGCGCTCCCTTCCTTCTGAGCCCTGCGCCCAAACAGTAATTTACGACCATATAAGAGGCATAGGTGTACTCAGGAGACACCGCTCAGCAAACTGCGCTGTTCATTCTTGTAAAAATGATAAATTTGACGCTAAAATAATATTTTGGTAAAAAAAAAATATATATTTTCTAAATTTTCACAGCCCAATGTTAAAAATGTTCTGTGAATCACCTGTGAGTTAAAAATGCTCCTCACACCCTCAGGTGACTTCTTTGAGGGATGTAAATGGGGCAACTTGTTTGGGGGTTTCTACTGTTTTGGTACCTCGGGGGCGCTACTAATGTGACAAGGCATTCACAATCTGTTACAGCTAAAATTATGCCCCAGAATTCAAATGGCGCTCCCTCCCTTCCAAGCCTGACTGTGTTCTGACCACATATGGGGTGTTCGTGTACTAAATGAAAATTTTTGAGCTAAAGTAACATTTTTGTGAAAAAAAAGTACCGTATTTTTCAGATTATAAGAGGCACCTTTTTTCCCCCAAATTTGAGGGGGAAATGGGGGTGTGTCTCTTAATTCGAATTTACTGGCCACGGTGGAGCAGGGTCGCAGAGGAGGCAAGAGCGGCAAGTTTCTACAGGCTGCGGGCTGGGATGAGGGGTGTTCAGTGGGGGCTCCGTCGACATTTTGTGAAAGCCCGGGACCCCACACTTCCATAGTTTACATTGCGGTGTACTCCGGCAAAATGGCTGCTGGGGGCAGCGCATGCACAGATGGAGATCTTGGCACCAAGATCTCGGGAGATGAAATCTCAGCGCCAAGATCTCCATCTGCGTATGCGCTGCCCCCGGCGGCCATTTTCCCAGAGTCCACCACAAAGTAAACCATGGAAGGACTTCAGGCTTTCACGAAATGTCGGTGGAGCCCCTTGCACCACCGAATACCCGCAGCGTCGCACATCCGAGCACCCATTTCTCCCAGTCTGGGGTCAGCAGCATCGCCCCACTTCTGCCTCCGCTAGCAGTGACCTTGGGACCCCGCTTCACCGCAGCCACCCCCCCCGGTAAGCAATAAGACGTATGGATTGTAAGAAGCACAATCATTTTCTTAAAAAAAAGTGTTTTTTCCTATTTTTCACCTCAAAATTTGGGGTGCGTCTTATAAACTGCAAAATACGGTAATTTGTCATTTTGTTATTCCACTTTGCATTAATTCCTGTGAAGATCATGAGGGATCAACAAATGTTCTGAATGCCATTTAAATACCTTCAGAAGTGTAGTTTGTAAAATAGGTTTTTGTTTGGAAGTTTTCTGACTTTTAGGCCCCTAAAGTCAATTAGAAAATGAAATGGCCCCTAGGAAAACACATTTTCAAAATTTTTCTGTAAAAAAAAAAAGTGAAAATTGCTGCTAAACTCTTAACCCTTCAATCATCCTACTGAAGAAAAAGATATTTAAAAATAATATAGTTTTTATTTTCTGTGGTATGACTATCTGGTGTAAGGTCATATAAATTATGCTCAAAAATTTCCACTATTTTCATAAATAAATCATATTAACTTAAATTTACCATTAACATAAAGCACGATGTGTGACAAAAAACAATAATCTCAGAATCACTGGATACATAGACGCTTCAGAGTTATTATCACATAGGGGGACACAGGTCAGGTTTAAGAAAAATTTGGCTCTTTCAGGAAGGTGAAAACTGGTTTCAGTGGGAAGGGGATAAGTTCGGTAAGCGAAGACATGACACGGGGACCGCTGTATTTCTTGCAGATCCGCATATAGACTATTCACTCATATATATATGGACCGCGTGGCTGGCACTGTACAGGAGACTCAGTAGTAATGTCACATTTCATGACCCCATTATCTATAAGGTGTGGCAGTGACGCTGATCTCCTTTTCTCTTCCAGACTCTTCTCCCGCCTCCGTCGCTCCGGTTCTGTCATTTTCCTCTGGGGACTCGGTGACTTTCAGCTGCTCAGTTGAAGACAACACAATCAGAAATGTGTCACAGATTTCACTGATCGTCTGGAGGAAAGAAAACGGATCTCACGTTCTACGTTTTACATCAGACGGAGGAAAACATTTATCAAACTTCACAGACTCCAGAATCTCCTTCCTGAGCGCTGAAATCCCCCCGATGCTCCAAATAAGAGACGCCCGACCCGAGGACACCGGGAATTACACCTGTGAGATTACTGCATCCTCTACTGGAATATTTCACAAATCCTGGAGACTTCACATTGCAGGTATCTTATAACTATTTAAATGCAGGTTCACCCAGAACACCGTAATATCAGATCGTCCATTGGAGTATGTTATCCACAGAACCCCAAATGCCCCATAACAGGGCATCACCCACTGATCCCCCATAACAGTGCATCATCCACAGATCCCCCATAACAGTGCATCATTCGAAGATCCCCCATAACAGTGCATCTGTGGCACCCCTGAGGCTCACTCGCCACAGAGGTACTGCACCTCCTCCTGAGGTGTGGCACCCCACATCCAGGTAAGGTGGAGACTCCTGACCACACTCCAACACCTGCACCCCACACCGCAAAGTAGTGTAGCAAAGCACCTTCGGCGGCTCCCTGCTTGGAGTATAGCAAAGCACCCATTGGTGGCTCCCTGCTTGGAACATGAAACGTGCTGGGAGGTGGGTGGAGTTTACATTACAAGGAGCGGGAAGAGTTTAGGATAGGAGGTCAGTTGGTTAGAGAGTTGGAGAGGAGAGAGTTGAGCGACTTTAGTCGGATCGGGTTTCATGAAACAAAATTCGTTTCAGATGAAACTGGTCCGACTAGGGCAAAAGAAGTCAGAGTTTTTTTCGAAACCCGACCCCAATGCAAGTCAATGGGGAATAAAAGTCGACATTCATCCACTCAATGCCGACTTTTATTTCCCATTGACTTGCATTGGGGTCGTGTTTTGGACGAAACTCCAACTTTTTTTGCCCTAGTCGGACCAGTTTCATCTGAAACGAATTTTGTTTCATCGAACCCGATCCGACTAAAGTCGCTCAACTCTAGAAAGGAGCATTCCATCTGGCCTGGAGGTTGACTGAGTCCCTGACTCGGAGGACACGGCACGGAGGCCGGCACCTGTTTGTACAACAGACTGTGAGTAAAGCTTTGGAACTACATGCCCTGGTGTCCTCCACTTATTCCTGCGCCAACCTGCCCAGCACTGCTGCATCCCTTGCGCCAGACACTACACCATCTAAGTGTCACTTCTCCTACTCTGCCCTGGGACTACAGCCCTACCTGTGGAGGGCTACACCATCATTGATGCACCACACCATCTGTCCCAGAGGATCTGTCTGCAGCATCGGCTTAACATCTCTATTGCCAAATACCACAGGTGGCGTCACGAACTGTTCATTTAATCCACTACATTCCACCATTCAATCCCCCTTTTTACATTGGGCGCCCAGGGCCACGGACCGGGTCACCGCTGCTGTGACATTCCCATCTGAGAGACCGGCCCGGTACCGAGTACCCCACTGCCCTGGGAGGGCGACCCACATCATCCCCAGATTCCTCATAACACAGCGTCATCCACTGTGCCAGATGCTCTAGGTGATCCTCTAGGGTGGAAATGAAAATGGCAATGGCGTCCAGGTACACAGCCACGTACACTTCGAGTCCCTTGAGCAGCGTTTTGACCATCCACTGAAAAATGGCAGGGGCATTCTTCATGCCGAATAGCATCACTGTGGACTCGTACAGTCCAAATGGGGTGATAAAGACAGAACATTACTGCGCATCGCGGGTCAGGGGAATCTGCCAATATTCCCGGCTCAGATCCATGATGATCAGGTACTTGACCCCGGCCAACTGATCGAGTAGGTCATTGATGTGTCGCATTGGTATGCATCAATGACCGTGACAGCGTCTAGCCCCCTGTAGTCCACACAGAACTGGAATGTCTGGTTCTTTGGGACAAGGACTACAGGCGAGGCCCAAGCGCTGCTTGATGTTTGTATGACGCCCAGCTTCCGCATCTCATCAGTCTCCTGGCGCATGTGCTGCTGCACCTCCAGGGAGACCCGATATGCTGAACGCGGATTGGTGGGTGATCCCAGGTGTCAGTGTGAGCGGGATGCAGTAACGGACAGGAGGCAGAGCAAGGGTTAACAGTTTTACTATGAACAGACTTGTACTCCAGGCAGGGAGAAGTATGGTAAATAGGAGTAAGGCAGAGTATGGGTGTGCAATAGTAGGGTATGATGCAGGTAGGAAGGGGAGCAACAAACAGTTCTTAAACGTATAACTTAGCCGGCTCAGGAAACTCCCAGAGGGGAATATCCACGAGCAGTAAGATGGCGCCAACGACGGTCAGCATGTGGTAATTCCAGCGTGGTCCGCCAGATGTGGATGAACAGGGTCCAGAGGGAATTAATCATATGAAAGAGGGGATGTATAAATGAACCAAAATACAAAAGGTATAAAATATATATATCTTTATTATTACATGTAAATTCAGATAATAAAATGTTAAAATATTAGTCCTCACAATGAAAATCAAAATTTAGCCACAAATTTAGCCACAAGATGGCGCCATAATTAGTAAAAAGCAGAATAATACACAGCCTGATGGTAACACACACACAAAAAAAACAAAAAACGTGAATATATAAAAATATCAACAATTGTGTGTATATATATATATATATATATATATATATATAAGTAAATCACCTTGTACTATCAATAAGGTGCATAAGTTATCAGAAATGTGCAATACAATCAACAATTGTGTAACATAAGCAACTGTGCAAAATAAGCAGTGAAAAAAAGTGGCGTGCACAATGTGCTACCAACTGCTCCTTTGAGGGAGTGTGCAAATAAGCAAAGTGCAGATAAAGTGCAATTCGGCTGTGGCAAGGACAATACCTGCAAAGTGCTATGGCGCCTGGCTTCCCTGGGTACGTTTCGCCGATGACGGCCTTCTTCCAGGGGAATGTGCAGAGCGTCAGAGCTGCATCTAAGTGTATGGCTGACCAATGAAAGGAATTGCTCGCAGATGCGCTGGATTGTGCAGGGCGCATGTGTGACTCATCACAGCCTGTCGCCCCCATCCGCTGAAGCGTCACGGCGGTGTCCCGGTCATGTGACGCTTATGCATGTGTATTACAATATTTTATCTATGTTTAAAAATTTTATACTCTTTCTCTTTTAAGATTACAGTATATATATTGCCGGACCTTCTCCTCATCTTTTTGGACCAGTCCTATTGTGGATTTATCATCGCACAATTTTATGAAAAAATATATTTTTTTCCTGTGTCTCTGTATTTGGTGTGATATCAATATATAAATATACATTTTGGATTTCTTGTAATTAATTATCATTGATATATTTATTGTATATTTGTATATATATAGGTTTAATATTAATTAATATTATCATATATTTAATATTTTTTTGTTTTTATTATTTATAATGTTGTATCTGCGCAATTATATATAGAGGTACATGATCTTTTTGCACCATATATTGCATATAGCTACTATATTTACATTTGATTATGCTTTCTTATATTTTTATTATATCTATATATATTTATTTTGAGCACTGTCACTTTCACAGCTTATTTGCGTTTCTATTGCAGAGTGTTCACATAGTTACACATCTCCTTAAAGGAGCAGTTGGTAGCACATTGTGCACGCCACTTTTTTTCACTGCTTATTTTGCACAGTTGCTTATGTTACACAATTGTTGATTCTATTGCACATTTCTGAAAACTTATGCACCTTATTGATAGTACAAGGTGATTTATTTATATATATTTATATGCAATTGTTGATATTTTTATATATATTCACGCTCATATATATTTTTTTGTGTTACCATCAGGCTGTATATTATTGTGCTTTTTACTAATTATGGCGCCATCTTGTGGCTAAATTTTGATTTTTCACTGTGAGGACTAATATTTTAACATTTTATTATCTGAATTTACATGTAATAATAAAGATATATATATTTTATACCTTTTGTATTGGTTCATTTATACATCCCCTCTTTCATATGATTAAGTCTTAATATGGTGTAGAACCATTTTTTGTCCGTTTTAATAGGTGATCTTTTTCCCATTTTATTGTGTATATCACATCTGTTGCTTTTAATTTTGAATCCCAGGGTCCAGAGGGAGCAGCGAGTCCTTGATGTCTGTTGCAGGTTCCAGTTTCCGGGAAAGCAGGGTCAGCAGAGGAATAAAGTTCAGCGTCTGACCAGAGCTTAACGTGGCCTGGATGGTATAAACCTAAGGTCAGGGTACAGTTCCCAATAGCGGGCCCAGTGTTTTTTAGGAGGCAAGCGCGCGGCGCGGAGTCCCTGTCACTTCGCCTTTTGGGAGGCGGCGTACGCTAAGCACGGTCTCGATCACAGTCTCTGGCAATGCTAGCGAGAATGCTGCGGTGCGGGCCTGCACTGCTCCAGTACTCAGGGGACGCAGCACTTGCTTCTCCCTGCCGTGCGCTGTCTATTCTCGCCAAGACTGAACGCTTCCACGCATGCTCTCTCCTGTTAAACCTAGCCACACCCCCTGCCAAATAAATTCAAAGGTCGGTTCAGGCCTCTAACATTTCCCCCGGACAACAAAGGAGATGGCCCTGACAGTTCCGAACCCGGCGTAAAAGAGGTACCCACGACTCGGTCCTTCTTCTTACATCCACATGATGGATGGCCGACTCTGTCCTTCCGGGCTTGTTGCTGAACAAATCGTGGAAGGGGTGTAGAGTTGTCCACAGCTGGGACCGTTGGTCGAACAAGAGCTGGTTGCAAACCTCCACATCCTCGATGGTGTTAGGGACGGCGGAACGCACTAATAATTAATAGGAAGTGCGTTTGCCGCCCGGGGGCCATCGTGCAGAGGTGTTAAACTGCTGCTAGTAAGATGGCAGATGCCCAATGTGGCGGTATAACGCGCACGGGTTCAACGTCACCCAATGTGCGCTGAGCGGACTCTGTTAGCTCACAGAGGTGCAGTAACATAAACGCTGAGCCTGTTAGACTCACAGGTCTCAGCGGATTTGCATGTACGGTATCTGGTCACAGGACACGGGCCCAAGACTGGGGTCGATGTCCGTCTAGACCTACAGTGCGTGCAGCGTCGCTACCGCAGACGCCGGTAAGTGCTGCTGAATGCAGCGCGACAGCAGATTCGGCCACTATGCGATAGTGCCGTGTGAGACGTGGCACCACCGGACGCTAGTGTAGAGGTGCGGTGTGCACTGTGGCCTATGGCTTGCCACTGGCTGGCGCTGACTCTGACTCTTTCTCTAGTTCCCTATCCACATGCGTAATATCAGGAAGGGAAATCATAATGAGTCAGTCACCAGTCTCATACATCCATCACACATATAGCAAGAAAAGTCTATACTAGCGCATGGCCAAGCTGCCATGCGGACCTTTTATAGCCGTGCAGGACCTTCCAAATCTCTGAGATGGACCAATCAGATCAGGAGAAGGACCTGAGCACGTGACTCCCGATCTCCAATGGGAGATCGTCTCGTGAGCATGCCCAGTAGCGTGACGAGAGGACTTAGCCACTGGAGTGGCTTGCTGCAGGGCAGCCTGCGCTGCTATTGCTGACCCAGAGGTGGCAGCAACAACCAGTCCTACAGAGCTGGTCTGAGCAGAGCACCTGGGATGCCGAGATTGCTGTGCAGGCCCCTGAGCTGTCGGTGGAGAATGGGAGACCGCTGGATGCAAGGCTCTGGATTCCCGCTGTGCAGTCGCAGGAACCCGACGCCTAACTTTACCCCCCCTCCCAGGGCCCCCTCCCCTCTGAGCCTTGGTACGCTCAAATGCTGCAATCAGGAGCGGGGCATGGATGTTCTCCACTGGCTCCCAGGTCCGGGCCTCTGGATCATGACCCTTCCAGTCCACCAAATAACATTTTTTGCCACGCACAATCCTGCGTCCCACAATGGTGTTGACCTCAAACTCATCCGAGGACAAGTTTGGTGTCCCGGCAGATGACTTGGAAAACCGAGCCATGTGAACAGGCTTGAGAAGGGACACGTGGAAGACGTCAGCGATGGCCAAGTGTGGTGGAAGAGCCGGACGGTAGACCACTGAGCTGATGCGCTCGAGGACTTTGAGGGGACCAATGTATCGCGGAGCGAACTTGAAGAACTCAGCCCGCAGTTTGATATTACGAGCAGGTAGCCACACCAAGTCGCCAGGGGCAAAAGTTGGAGCGGGACGCCAATGTGTGTCAGCTGATGCTCTCATTCTCTCTTTAGAGGCACGAATAGCATCCTGGGTGCGATCCCAAATGTCGCGAGCCTCCACTGCCCAGTCTGCCACCCTGGAATCAGTGGAAGACACTGGCATCGGGACAGGGATGCGCGGATGCTGGCCGTAATTAAGAAGGAACGGCGTCTGACCAGTGGAATCAGCCACTGCGTTATTCAGGGCAAATTCAGGCCACGGTAGTAAGAATGCCCAGTCATCCTGCCTGGCAGAGACAAAATGTCGCAGGTATGTGACCAGAGTTTGATTGGCTCTCTCAACCAACCCGTTCGTCTCAGGATGATATGCGGAGGACAAATTGAGCTCGATACTGAGTAGTCTGCAGAGCTCCCTCCAAAATCAAGACGCAAACTGGGGACCTCGGTCACTGACAATTTTGTCTGGCATACCGTGCAAATGGAATACGTGCTTTATGAACAGTGCGGTGAGACCACGAGAGGAAGGCAGCCGCGCAAGTGGCACCCAGATGACCGTGTTGCCACCAGATTTGGGCAGACCGACCAGAAAGTCCATGCCGACCATCTCCCAGGGTCTGTCTGCCACCGGCAAGGGATACAGTAACTCAGCCGGCCTCTGCCTAGAGGACCTGTTCCGAGCACAAGAGACGCATGCTTGAATGTACTCTTTCGTGTCCCGAGCCATGTGCGGCCACCAATAAGTTCTTGCCAGGAATTCTGTGGTCCGCTTAATGCCAAAGTGACCACCCACCCTGGACGCGTGTGCCCACGCGAGGACCTCCGTCCGCAGGCGAGGAGTGACAAAGGTCTTGCCCGTTGGAACTGCCTCAAGAGCGACCGGAGCCACGGTCCTCAGGCTCTCCGTGGGAACAATTAGCCGAGGCTCAGCCTCCTCTTCCTCTGCTGAGACCACCGAGCGAGAAAGAGCATCTGCACGGACGTTCTTCTCTCCAGACAGGTAGTGCAAGGTGAAGCGGAAGCTGGAGAAGAAGAGCGACCACCTAGCTTGACGAGAGTTCAAGCGCTGGGCCGTTTGCAAATAAACCAGGTTTTTATGGTCAGTGTACACCTGGAAGGGAAACCGGGCTCCCTCCAGGAGATGTCTCCACTCGGAAAAGGCCAATTTCATGGCCAGCAACTCCCTGATCCCGATGGAGTAGTTTCTCTCCGCCGGTGAGAAGGTCTTTGAGAAGAAGAAGCAGGGATGCTTCCGACCTTGAGCGTCCTTCTGGAAAAGGACTGCTCCTGCACCAACGGACGAGGCATCTACCTCTAGGATAAAGGGTTTATCCACATCGGGACGGTGGAGGATGGGAGCGCCAGCAAAATGGGTTTTCAGAGACAAAAAGGCAGTGGAGACCTGCTCTGACCAAACCTTAGGATTGGCTCCTTTCTTAGTGAGAGCAACCAAAGGAGCTACCAGTGTTGAAAAGTGGGGAATGAACTAGCGGTAATAGTTAACGAACCCCAAAAAGCGCTGCACCGCTAGTAGAGAATGGGGCTTCTGCCAGTCCATTACCGCTTGCAATTTGGCAGGATCCATAGCCAACCCCTGGACTGAGATGATATAGCCCAGGAATGACAAGGACTCCTGCTCAAACTGGCACTTCTCCAGCTTGGCAAAGAGAGAATTCGCCCGCAAATGGTTGAAGACCTTGCACACGTCTCTCCGGTGAGAGGTCAAATCTGGAGAAAAGATGAGAATGTCATCCAGATAGACCACCACCGAGGTGGAAAGCATATTGTGAAAGACATCCTTTACGAAGTCCTGGAAGACAGCAGGAGCATTACAGAGGCCGGAGGGCATGACCAGATACTCATAGTAGCCATCCCTGGTATTAAAGGCTGTCTTCCACTCGTCTCCTTCGCATATGCGGATCAGGTTGTACTCCCCCGTAGCTCTAATTTTGTAAAGATCCGGGCCCCTCGCAACCTGCCAAACAACTCAGAGATCAAAGGAAGAGGGTATTTGTTTTTACGGTAATGGCATTGAGACCTTTGTAGTCAATGCAGAGACGCAACTCCCCACTCTTCTTCTGCGTGAAGAAGAACCCTGCACCAGCCGGCGACACCGATTTTCTGATAAACCCTCTTGCCAGGTTTTCCCGGATATATTGTGACATGGCCTCTGTCTCTGGGAGAGATAGAGGGTACACGCGGCCTCTAGGAGGCTCCGCGCCTGGCAATAGGTCTATCGGGCAATCGTAAGGACGATGCGGCGGAAGCGTCTCCGATTTTTTTTTTTTTTATGGAGAAGATGTCCGCGTACTGCCGGTAGTGTCCAGGGAGCGCGGAAAGATCCGCGGGCACCTCCGTGGATGCTACTTGAACACTGCCCCTCAAGCGCCTTCCCTCACAGTCCTTGCTCCAACCCAGCATACTCCCCGAAGACCAATCAGTACCAGTGGAATAGCGTGCTTTTGGGCAAAGGATGAGGACATGAAGTTTCCTTCTGCCCCGGAGTCCACCGTGACCTCTACCTCCCAGGTGGAAGCACCGCTATCTAACGTCCCTCGGAATATTGGTTTTGGGGAAAAGGTTTTCAAATCAGGTAGCCCCCCACCTACTACCATGGTACATGCTCTTTTTTTTTTTTCGAGCGCTGCGGGCACCTGTTAGCCGGATGACCAAACTGTCGACATTGGTAACAGCGTGTGAAGCTTCGCGCCAAACTCGACTTGGAGCCAGTGCGAGACACTTCCGTGGGTATAAGAGGTACAGAGAAGGTTGGAGCCAACCTAACCTTCTGTCTGGATTGAGCTCGCTCCAACCCACGCTCAGTATAACGGAGATCAATGCGGGTGGAGATAGCAATCAGCTCCTCCAGAGTTACAGGAACCTCCCTAGTGGCTAAGGCATCTTTGACATGCCCCGCCAAACCCCTCCAGAACACAGGGATGAGTGCCTTATCAGGCCACTCCAACTCGGAAGCCAGTGTCCGAAAACGGACGGCATAATGGCTAACCGAGAGGGAGCCCTGTGTTAAAGCTAATAACTGGAGGGAGGTGTCGTGAGTGACCCGTGGTCCCAAAAAGACCTGTTTTAGAGAGGTTAAGAACTGAGCAGCGCTCAGAACCACGTGGTCACCACGCTCCCACAGCGGCGTGGCCCATTCTAACGCCCTGCCCGACAAGAGGGAGACGATAAACCCCACTTTCGTCTGGTCTGTAGGAAATTACTCGGCCAGTAACTCAAGCTGGATAGAGCACTGGCTCACGAAACCCCTGCAGGTGGCGCTGTCACCAGAAAATTTATCGGGCAACGGGAGGCGGGACATTGTCGGCACAGGCGTGGATGTGGGCACATGCGAGACAGCCTCAGCGACTGTCTGGGCAGCGGCCATAATAGCATTCGCAGCTGAGGTGGAGCTCTCAATAGCCACCAACCTGCTCTCCAGCTGCCGAATGTACCACTGTAGCTGCTGCAGGTCCGCCATTACTAGCCAGACCCTGGCGCTAGTATAATGTTAGGGACGGCAGAACGCACTAATAATAATAGGAAGTGCGTTCGCCGCCCGGGGTCCACCGTGCAGAGGTGTTAAACTGCTGCTAGTAAGATGGCAGACGCCCAATATGGCGGTATAACGTGCACGGGTTCAACGTCACCCGATGTGCGCTGAGCGGACTCTGTTAGCTCACAGAGGCGCAGTAACATAAACATAAACGCTGAGCCTGTAAGACTCACAGGTCTCAGCGGAATTGCATGCACGGTGTCCGGTCACAGGACACGGGCCCAAGACTGGGGTCGATGTCTGTCTAGACCTACAGTGCATGCGGCGTTGCTACCGCGGACGCCTGTAAGTGATGCTGGCTGCGGCGCGGCGGCAGATACGGCCGCAATGCGATAGTGCCGTGTGAGACGTGGCACCACCAGACGCTAGTGTAGAGGTGCGGTTTCCACTGTGGCCTATGGCTTGCCACCGGCTGGCGCTGATTCTTTCTCTAGTTCCCTATCCACATGCGTAATATCAGAGGGAGGGGAATCATAATGAGTCAGTCACCAATCTCATACATCCATCACCATTCACACATATAGCAAGAAAAGTCTATACTAGTGCATGGCCGAGCGGCCATGCGGACCTTTTATAGCCGTGCGGGACGTTCCAGATCTCTGGGATGGACCAATCAGATCAGGAGAAGGACCTGAGCACGTAACTCCCTGTGGTAGGGGCCGGGATTGGGGGGTGGACCACTGCTTTCCCTGTCCGGATGACACAGACACCAGGCGATGCAAGGACGAGGCGGAGACAGATTTCAGTTGTAACAGTTCCGGATTTATTCGTCGCCCTCCTGACGACCACAACCATGCACCGCAGCCTCTTTACAGTTCTTTGTCTCCAGGCCTGGGTACCTCCACCTTTGCTCCAGTCGAAGTAACGTCCCTCGCGGATCTTTCGCTGGGGCTGTCCTAGACCAATCTACCGCCAGCGCTTCACCTGCCCGAGGTCGTCGTCCAATCGGTACCCCCGGGGCCTCGTCTGTCCTGTGGTCCGTCGGGTCATGGCCACCCCCTTGACTGTCTCTTTGCTGTCCGTCCCCTGGTCGAGCTCTTCTCTCTTCACCGTCTTCTACCGAGCTCCTCCCGGGACTAGCCTGTCTGGAACCCTAACCAGTCCTATTTATCCCCTCTCTCTCACCGGGAATTCCCCTCCTGGGTTCCTATCTCCCCGCCCCCCATGACTAAGCATTTCTCAAGCCGTAAGCTGATGTTAAGTCCTAAGCTACTCCCTCCTGCCATCTTGTGTTCATTTCTAATTTCTGCACTCTCCTTTCCACCTTTTCCAGCTGTCACCCTTCTATCCTGTCAATCTCCGTCTCTAGTGCACAAACCGTCCCCTCCTACTACCAGTCACGTCTGTCCGTCAAGTCACCTTCCCCACATCCCGATCTCCAATGGGTGATCGTCTCATGAGCATGCCCAGTAGCGTGACGAGAGGACTTAGCCACTGGAGTGGCTTGCTGCAGGGCAGCCTGCGCTGCTATTGCTGACCCAGAGGTGGCAGCAACAACCAGTCCTACAGAGCTGGTCTGAGAAGAGCGCCTGGGATGCCGAGACTGCTGTGCAGGCCCCTGAGCGGTCGGTGGAGAATGGGAGACCGCTGGATGCAAGGCTCTGGATTCCCGCTGTGCAGTCACAGGAACCCGACGCCTAACAGATGGTCCCACCCACCCTAGCCTGGGCTAGCATATAAGGGATGGTTTCTGGCTCTCTATCTTCTGGCAGGTTGCAGGCCTCCCGCTCATCATGTGCCTTCATCATGTTCACATGGAAGGCCTTCCGCCTTCCCCGGGAGAAATGCTAGGCTTGCCCGGCTTTTGTTTTAGTGATCCCGAGATGTCCAGCCTTTGGAATCTCATGTGCAATCTACAACAACTCCGCCCTGAATGGATAGGGTACCACCAACTGTCGGTCCCTAGGACATGCCTCCGGTGAACTCTGCTGGACCATTACCGGGTACAGCCATCATTGGTCCCAGACCAACCTCTCGAGGTCTGAGTCCGAGTGAGGCTGTGCTGCCTGCTCCTTGAAAGCTTACAGGCTGTCGTCAGTTTCCAACACTCCCTGAAACTCCTGACTGAACGTGGCCAAAATAGACAAGACTACCACGCCTTCTGTCAGTTCCCCGGGAACTGTCTCCTGACTTCCGTCTGATCCGGCAGCCACTTAGTCAGAAGAAAGAAAGCGCTGTTACTGAAAAAAAATCTCTATACAAAGACAAACCTTGATATTACTGCCATATGGTGACAGTGGTAGATGTCAGCACTGCAGAACATTAAAGACTACAGCACAGTTATAGATGGTGTAGTGCAGCGGTAGCACACTTATGCATTGAGGAGGCAGTGACCCTACAAAGTTCCAACACAAAGTCTTTAATGCAGTTACTGCACAGCATTAAGGTCCAATTCACACAACTGCTTAGCAATTATGTTCAGTTCACACAAGTACTTAGCATTGATGTCCAGTTCATAGCACTATATACTACCCAGTATCCCACGGATAGCAGCCGGACACATATACGCTGGGTTACACAGTCACTAAACACGCTGGCCTTCATTTTGACCAGCAGCTGTGTAAGTGTCTCTTACTCACAGCCATACACTGTCCTTGATATCCCTCAGTTTGAAGCTGTTACACCTGCTATTCCCCCTTTGGGCACAGGACAGTCCATCCTTCGGTTCACCTCTGGGTGCAAGACCTCCACCTCCGAGACCAGTTACCGTGGACAGCAGCACTTCTGTGAACGCTGCAGGTGCCAGGCCTATTGACTCCGCTCTGTCCTGTGTCTCTTTACACAAACAAAACCCTGCAGAACCTCTGCTCTGCACTCTCACCTATACCAAAATGAAACTGACACTACACCTGACACTAACACACCCATAACCTTTACTGCAGGGCTTTTAGCAAAGAAATCTGTGGCCTTCAGCCATAAGGAAATCCCGGGCCTGGAATGAAACGGACTGCACGACTACCATCCTCCAGTCTGTTTTACAACACATCATCCCAGAGAAGGTTTCCCCTACATCCGCCTTGGACACTGGCATGTCCAAGACCACAATTAATTCTTTATTACTTCTAGTCTGTATTGCATCTACTGCTATGCCCGTGACTACCATGCAATCCTATGGCCTTTATATGCCACCATGCACAACCTGGAGAGAACACATAGTGACCCTTACCTGTGACATCGATCACTGCTTCACCATTGCAATCACAGCTACACCTGCGACTGCAATGCCCCCCTCATGACCTCAATGTGCATCCTGGGGAGCACAAACAGCGACCCTTACCTGTAACACTGGTCACTGCCTCACATATCCCCCTGTTCATACCTGTGGGGTTGAACACTTGTCACTTCATATGCGTGTGAGACAGGGCATTCGCATGACCCTGTGACATCCCCGCCCGACACTGCACTAAGAAACCAAAGCAGGGACTGGAACCATCAATCGGCACATGCATCCCTCTCCTTTGCCTTTCTCCTCCATACTTCATTACGGGACCACCTACCTCCCCCTTCTCTGTTGCGGACGACATGCCCACTTTCATGTTTAACTGTAGATTTGGGCCGGTTTTGGGTGGTCTCGACCTTGTTTATTTTGGGCTCAACAACCCTGCAGCTCATCCTGTCACCTAAGTACCTGCCTTCTGGTACCATTTCCTCCGTACCCTTACCCATGCTTCGGTGACTACGTCATGCTGGAACGCCGCAGTCCTCCCCAGCAACTCCGAGCATACATCCGCATTACGTAGCACCCGAACCCGAGTCTCCTGACATGGCTGTCTAGCGAGTGCTCTATCTATTTTACCCTGACCCCCAGCCACATCCTTGGCTAGTGCCAGAGGGTTCCTCGAGCGTATGTCCCCAGTCATCTTCGTGACCATACACTCCTGGTTCTTCCCGGCGTTCTTTTTAAACCTGCGGTTTTTACACCTGCTTCTCTGCGTGGGACCCTGGAACTAATCTGTCCCGAACTTACCAGGGGACACCTCCAGCTTTGGGTTCAGTGGGGTCTCCATGACCTCTACTGCCACAACTTCTAGGGGAAGCCTATCGGGGTTACACTTCGTCCCTAAGTTGGCGACCCCTGTGGCAGATATCTCAACATCTTTGGGTCCTACACCCGAAACAACATTTTTTACCTTTCCTGCCAATACCTCTAGGCGGATCCTATCGGGATTACATTCTTACTCTAGGTTGGCGACCCCTATGGCAGGTATCTCTGACTCGACATCTTTGGGTTCTACACCCAGAACAACATTTATCATGGGAGGGTTACCCTTGTTCTCCCATAGGGACCAGAACAGAGGAAAGTCTCATCCCAACACAGTCCCATATGGAAGGGTCTTTGCCACTCCTACCACATGTTTACAGTCCCCACATGGTGTGGAAAAATTAACCTTTGCCATCGAGTACTCCTAGATTTCCTCATGGATACCCATCACCTCCACTTTCCGCCCTTTGGGTTTGTCCCCGGCAACAAGGGACCCATGTACCAGAGTCACTAAGCTCCCCGAGTCCAGGAGAGTGTCCGTTTAGCACCCGTTCACGAGTACCTGGCACAGCCACGGTTCGCTGCCGGCAGTGCCCATAGGGATGGTACAGACTGGCTGGGCATACATAGATACATGGCGAGTATTCCCACAGTCCATGGGCTCAGATGTCACAGAACAGTTGATAACCCCATGCCCGGGCTCTTGACACTGCCAACACTCAACAACTGCAGCCCGACTAGACCTTAAAGTTGCTTTAGGGGAAACGGGAATTTTGTCACCCTCAGTTTGGGTTACCCCACATCACAGGCTATGTCCTGGTTAGCCCCATCAGTGGTTTGTTGACTTTTACCATGCTCTGGTACAATGTCCTGAGTGGGTTTATACCACTCAATCAATCCTATCAACAAGTCCAGGGTGCCTAAGTCCCTTAGCTTGACCCAACGCTGCATGGCTGTCATGGACCAAGGGTTTTGACCCTTTTGGCCTGCACGCGGCTATCACATGTGCAGGGGGCTTATCTTAGTTATCCCACTGCTGCCAACAATGTGATGAAAAAACAGCAAGCTAGTCTTGACCTATCAATTTACTGCAGGGGCTTATTTGATTTATCCCACCGCTGCTACAATATACCACAAACTGCAGGAATTTATGTATATCCCACTTTCTGGTTCCACTTTGGAACTCGCAGCTCTCTGGCGTCCCCCCTTACCCTCAGGTTAGTCAGGGAACTACACCTGGGATAATTGGTCGCCGGAAGGGCCGCTCACTGTGGACTGGCGGTTAGGCGCGCTGCAGCGAGGGGAATTATAAATGCTCTGGCCGCAGCCACACAAAAGCTTATAAAACCCCTTCCGTCGCTGCCAGCTTCACCCACCCAACCGGGACCACACTTCGCTGCCACCAGCTTACGATTCTCTTAATCAATAATTTAATTAAGAGGGTCCATAGCAAACCTGAATTAGTTGCGTAATTACTTCAGGCACGTGTATATTCGTTCTTAGAGCATAGAGACAGAGCTAGTAATTTTATATATTTTACTCCAAAAGGTAGGCAGTGTTTACAAGGTATAAAAAAGATGTAACAATCTGAGACAATTAAAATATGTACAAGCAATTAAAAATAAAACAGGGTTAAAGAAGAAAACACTCACATGGTACTTAGATCATTCTGGCGAATCAGGCTGGGGGAAGGGAATGGGCCACATGTCACCATGCATGTCAGTGTGGCTGTGTATCTCAGGTTCCCTCTGCACACTGACCTCCCGACTGAGTGGGTGTACTCTATAGTTCTGGGTCGTGACATCATAAAAGGGGCTGAGTTACCGGGGTCCTCCTCTTGTCTCTAAGTTGCAATTTTGGTTCTGAAACCTTCTCGGCTATCTAACTGGGCTTGAGAACCTAGCAAATTAACGGCAGACCTATCAGTCATCTTATATTGAAATTAGCTTTGTGATGACTCCAAACACGCGCTGTGGGTTCCCCTCGGTTCAGGAGAAATCCATTTCTCTGGTTCGGTTAGCGCTGGAACCGGAAAAAACATGAGCTAGGACACTTAGTCGAGGCACATCACAGATATGTAGTTTTTATTTTTTCTATCACAATCTCACATTGCATTATGTCCGAATGAATAAATTCCCATTATATGCTATGGGACATTCCCGCATGGTCTGAAGGTAATGACATTCCTGAAGTGGGGGCGAGAGGAAGGAGTGAGTGGTAGTTTCAGGTTGCAGGCAGTGAGTGAAAGAAATTTGCAGGCTGGGAAGTGAGGAAGGAGGGGGGTCGCTTACCTCTGCGTAGTTGAAAGTTCTAGAAAAAGTGTAAGGAATGGAACTCGTATTCCAGATTATCGTGACAATGGCGGCCGGCAGAGCCCACACCATCCGATCAACCACCACACTCTCAACCATCTCGGTCGGGGTCAAAAACTTAGGTTGGAGCCACTTCTCCACCAACTGCAACAAGTCATTTGCCTGAGACCTGGCGGACTTTGACTCTATATAGGACCACTGGTACACCCACTGATCACCCCTTACCTTTGGGGTCTCTTCTTGACCCTACTGACCGCCCCTCACCTTAGGGGTCTCCGCTTCATACTGCTGAAGCTCTGGTAGCTTCCACTGCAGCGCCTCTTGCTGCTGCGGCTGAAACTGCAGCGCCTCTTGCTGCTGCCACTTAATTGCCAGGCCTCTTGCTGCTGCAGCACCTCTTGCTGCTGCTGGAACACCAGTGCGTCTTTCTCCTGCTGCCACTGCAGCACCTCTTGCTTGTGCTGCTGCATGAGGACCAACTCCTTCAAAAGCTCCTCCATTTCTCCAACAGACTTGAGCTGTAGCGATGCTGGCTTGATCACTGATCTGCAGCACGCTTTGTGGTATGCCTCAGTTCACACTGCCCGCATTCTCCACCATATGTAGTACAGCAGTAGCACACTTATGCAGTGAGGAGGCAGTGACCCAACAAAGTTCAAACACAAGTCTCTTTAATGCAGTTACTTCACAGCATTAAGATCCAATTCACACAACTGCTTAGCAATATTATTCAGTTCACAAAAGTGCATAGCATTGATGTCCAGTTCATAGCACTATATACTACCCAGTATCCTCCGGATAGCAGCCAGACACATATACTCTGGGTTACACAGTCATCAAACACGCTGGCCTTCCCTTTGACCAGTAGCCATGGGCGACTGCACTGCCGTGTCAATGTCTTTTACTTACAGCCGTACACAGTCCTTGATATCCCTAGGTTTGCAGCTGTTACACATGCTATTCCTCCTTCGGGCACAGGACAGTCCATCCTCCGTTTCACCTCTGGGCACAAGACCTCCATCTCCGAGTCCAATTACCGTGGACAGCAGCACCGCTGTGTACGCTGCGGGTGCCAGGCCTATTGGCTCCACTCTGTCCTGTGTCTCTTTACACAAAGGTCTGCAGAGCCTCTGCTCTGCACTCTCACCTATATTAAACTGAAACTGGCCCTGACACTACACCTGACACTCACACACCCATACCCTTTACTGCAGGGCTTTTAACAAAGAAACCGGTGGCCTTCAGCCACATGGAAAATCAGGGCCTGGGATGAAACAAACCGTACGACTACCATCCTGCAGTCTGTTTCACAACACAACATCCCAGAGCAGGTTTTCCCTACATCCACCTTGGACACTAGCATGCCCAAGACCACACTTATTTTAATTACTTCTAGTTTATATTGCAGCCACTGCTACGCCCATGACTGCCATGCACTCCTATTACCTTCATATGCCACCATACAAAACCTGGGGAGAACATACAGTGACCCCTACCTCTGACATCAGTCACTGCTTAACCATTGCAATCACAGCTACACCTGCAACTGCAATACCCCCTCATGACCTCAATATGCCTGCGTGCGCACCCTGGAGAGCACAAACAGCTACCCCTACCTGTGATACTGGTCACTGCCTCACAATGGTGACTTAGAGGTGGCGATCTTTCTGGTGGAGTTGTTCACTTTTCCCATCTTTTCCATCTGGCCCAGACCAACATGACAAATTCTCCAGCCAGCACTCGTCTGCAGAGATTGCAACAAAGACACATGAGACGTCTCACATTTACTGCACTATCTTGATTTATCCACAACCTCCTCATCCTGCTGATATCCCAATGCCGAGCCACTGCTGCCATATGTGTCCCTATTACTGCACCTACTGTGTGGTATTGTGTGTCCTCTAATTTTCCTCCTACTGAAGCCCTAGATTTCCCTTTCATTGCTCTTGTAAAGTATGATGTCAACACAAGTGGCCCACAAACACTAAGATACCCCCATAGTGAATTCCTCCACAGTACTCTCCACACACACAGTATGATGACCCTAGTGTACCCCACCCCGCAACTGTCCCGGAAAAGTATGGTGACCCCAACACAGTATGATCCCCCATACAGCCCTCCACATGGTATAATGGCTCCACACAGTTGAACACTGTATATTGCCCTCACACAGTATGATGGACCCTGCACAAACTTTCACACTGTTTAATAGTTTGCAGTTTAAAGACTCCCACGTAAGCCTCCAAATATTTTAATAGCACCACTTAGTCTTCCATACAGCATAATGTACCGAATGTCCCATATAGCACAATGTTTTCCCCCATGGTCCATACAGCATAATGCATCCCCCCATGGTTCATACAGCATAATGCATCCCCCCATGGTTCATACAGCATAATGCATCCCCCCATGGTTCATACAGCATAATGCATCCCCCATGGTTCATACAGCATAATGCATCCCCCCATGGTCCTCACAGCATAATGCATCCCCCCATGGTTCATACAGCATAATGCATCCCCACATGGTTCATACAGCATAATACATCCCTCTATGGTCCTCACAGCATAATGCATCCCCCCATAGTTCATACAGCATAATGCATCCCCACATGGTTCATACAGCATATTGCATCCCCACATGGTTCATATGGTATAATGCATCCCCACATGGTTCATACAGCATAATGCATCCCCTTTGGTCCTCACAGCATCATGCATCCCCCCATGGTCCTCACAGCATCATGCATCCCACCATGGTCCATACAGCATAATACACCCCCCCATGGTCCTCACAGCATAATGCATCCCCCCATGGTTCATACAGCATAATGCATCCCCACATGGTTCATACAGCATAATACATCCCCCCATGGTCCTCACAGCATAATGCATCCCCCCATAGTTCATACAGCATAATGCATCCCCACATGGTTCATACAGCATATTGCATCCCCACATGGTTCATATGGTATAATGCATCCCCACATGGTTCATACAGCATAATGCATCCCCTTTGGTCCTCACAGCATCATGCATCCCCCCATGGTCCTCACAGCATCATGCATCCCACCATGGTCCATACAGCATAATACACCCCCCCATGGTCCTCACAGCATAATGCATCCCCACATGGTTCCTACAGCATAATGCATCCCCCCATGGTTCATACAGCATAATACATACCCTCATGGTCCATACAGTATAATACATCCCCCCATGGCCCATACAGTATAAAGCATCCGCCATGGTCCATACAGCATAATATATCCATACTGTATAAAGCATCCCTCCATGGTCCATACAGTATAATACACACCCATGGTCCATACAGTATAAAGCATCCTCCTCATGTATAAAGCACCCCCCCTTCATTGTCTATACAGTATAATACATCCCCCCCCATGGCCCTCAATACAGTTTTAGATCCTGAGCAGGAAAAAAAAGTGGCAAAATGGCGCTCACCGTCCTTTAATATCCTTTATTGGTTAAAACATGCAGATTTAACATGGAGTGGAAAAGTGCCAGACCTCAATAGTTTTATCCGCACACAGTGTTCTGAAAACCAATAAAATACAATACTCACCTCTCTTTCTTTCAATCCTCCTTTTATTGGTTCTAATACAACAAGCAAAAGAAGACAAGCAATGTAAATATACACAAGGTTACAAGATATGCACGTCCTTGGAACATTCCTCCTTTGGTTACTATCACCACCTAAAGATCATATTTCAGTTTTTCAAATATGAATCAATGGAGTAGTTATATCAATTGGGTCAAAATTAGTCCAAAAATCGAGAGTTCGAGAGCAAGTCCGGAAAGTATCCAGTGCGCTTGTCCATAACAAATCCAGCTGACAATCTCCTACCAGCACTGACACAATGGATAGCCACAAGATTCTGTCATATATTCCCGTCCGGGACTGGAAACCTTATACAAATACACTCATGAGCTGTAACCAAATGAACAATTCAAGCAATAACATGAGATTGGAAGGAGGAGAGGAATAGATTAGGGAAAATAGGGAAGAAGAAGAAAATGGCGTGACTAAGAGAGCCCCTCAACTACCAGTGAAGAGCAAAGACGGTGGTGCGTTGCAATATAACAGCAGAACCCTAGGGGGATTTAACACTATCCCATAAAAGGCCTACAATACTCACCTCTCCTCTCCGTTCCTCCGCTGCTCTAGTCTCCACAGCGCCAGCTTGTCTTCTGAAGCGTAGAAGTAGCGTAGCTCCGGGTGGGCCCCTTGCTCCCCCTCTCCCCCCCAATAACTACGCTACTGCCTATGTGGTATAAAATTGCAAATGGTTTGTAGAAGCCTGCAGTGGATGGAGTCGGTGATGGCAGTCTTCATGGTCAGAGCGTGTATGAGCGGTTTCTGTGGTTTCTCAGGGACGTTGTGATGTTTGTCCCTTCCGTGTAGACTCTGCTGCACGTACCGACCACATAGCGGAGGGGACCGGGCTGGTATCCGGTCATTCCGGGAGACATCGTCTGATTCCTTGTAGCTTCCACTCTGCAGAACAAGTGTCTAATTGCTCTCTCTTTTTTTTTTTCCAGAGCCGTCCGGCTACAAGTTCATATCTATATTATGTTCCGTAACGGGAGCAATTATATTGGTTATCATAGCTGGCATCATTTATTGGAAATTCTGCACAAACCACAAGTAAGTGAACCCCTAATCATCATACCTGTGAGGGGTCTAAAGGGGAAAATAACCAGTGGCCTCCAACATTTCTAAATACCAGTAAGCGGTGTACATCGAGCACGCACTGGCTCCCCGACAAGAAATCGGACGATAGGACCAGTTCCACGTGGCATAATTTACAGCCACTATGGAGCCACTTGTACTTTTACGAAGTCAAACATCAATACCTGTAGTGGAAATATGTATTTGTAGGCAATGTATGACCGGCAGTTAACTAGCATCTGTCCTTAGGCGGCAGGTCTCACAAAGGTGATAGCATATGTTATCCTGAGAAAAGGCAATTTTAGACCCCAGGGTGCCTTCCTGAGAGCACACAGAATATAAGGACTGGGACTGCATATCTGTTTTGTCTAGGTTTTGTCTAGTCTTGCCCTTACTTCTGATGAATTCTGCCCTTAACCAAAATGGAGTTGCTGGCTTCACGGGGGCCATCTTGTTTCCTGTCTGAGACTCCTTGTTTCCTGTTTGCTGTATACATAAGGGAACTCTGCACACTATGCATAGCTTGTGTATCTTGTTCTTTACTTGCTGCCAAGCTGGAAGGACTAGCAACCTGCTTGCCTCTTCTACTCTTCGGGATACCCCGCTTGTTTCCGGATCTACGTAGCACGGAAGGACTCTGCTGCTATACCTGCTCTGCCCCCACCTCTGCCATGGTCTGCCCTCCATTAGGCCCGGGCTCTGGGTCCTGGATTCCCCATTGCTGGATTGGTATTCGCACCCTCGATCTGTACCACTACTTGTGCATACTACTGAGACTGTCTTATTGCCTGCTTTGCATCTGTCAGCTGAAGTGCCTATTTCTTCAATAGATATATACATCTTGAACTGTGATATACCGTGTTTTGTCTTAATTTCTGACCCACGTCATCGGGCTTCATAGAACTCTAGTATAAACTTATAACACAGAATTGGAGACATTTCACACCTTCTGGTGCCTTTGAAGGGAGATGCCAAATTGCAGCCTGACACTGTATATTTGCTATGAGAAAGAAAGTTTACACAAAGAGTGTTCAGAGAAAAAATAATGTATTCATTGGTAGTCACCATGATCCAGTCACAAACCAGGAATTAGAATATTAACATGAGAGGCTGGTATAGAAATCTTATGCTTATGCATGCGTTGTTGCGGGGCGTGGCTAACGCAACAATTTGCCGCTTCCTAACGCTTGCAGAAGGAATGCGTCTAAAGAACGCATTAGTCTATGGGAACGCATGCATACACAAGCACATGGGTACGCTTTGCGTTTGCATACGCAATAATTTACATAAGACACGCCCATTGGGCGTGGCTTGTGTACATTAAAAAATTTGCCGGGAAAATAGCACTTGCCAATCGTCCGCAACCACAAACGCTTGCATGCGGTTGCGGACGATACGCTGTGCACTCAACCGCAAATGTGAACCTCCCCTATCACGGAGTCTGGTTATATTATTAAAATCCCCACCGAAGACCACCTGCCGGCTTGTAAAAAGGTAGGGCTTGATCCTCAGGAAGAGACACTTATGGTCCCACTTAGATTGCGGGCCACAGATATTGATGAGCCGAAGCTTCTGTCCCCTCATAAAGACGTCAAGGACCAAACATCTCCCCATTTCTACCTTGATCACCGATCTGCATTCCACCTCCGCGGTCTTAAAAAGGACCGCTACCCCACTATACGGCTCGGCCGCAACAGACCAGTATGAGGGCCCACTCCTCCACTCCCTCTTTGCTTTGTAGATGGACCCCAGGTCCGTTAGTCTGGTCTCCTGCAAAAATAAAATATCAGCCTCAACCCAAAAAATGAAAAAATCAAAGGCTGTAAATCTAGCCATATTCGACTTTATGCTGGCGACATTAATCATTAATCGACACCAGAGTCAACGGAGTAGGTTCCACCATCATGGGTGATTGAGTTAGACGGCTTGTTTTTTAACCGTACCCCCCGATTTCCTCTCCCCACCTGAGGAGGAGCACGACTCACCCCTCCGCTTTAAAGACACAGAGGTGTCCATATCCTCCTTTACAACACTGGACACCTCCTTCTCAGAACTAGATTCCTCACTCCTGGACCCCGAGGTAGTTCCCCCCTGCAGAGGAATGTGAATCCCTCAGAGGATGGACCTGGCTACTCTCTGAAGGCACCCCAGATGATGCGTCCGGCCCCTCACCCCCCGACACAGCAGAGCCATCGAGGGATTTGAGAAGGGGATCAGAGGGGAGCCGGTGAGCCCTTCCGTAGTCACCCTAGCGGTCGGGGGGGGCATTAGATTTTTTAGCCTTGTTCTTCCTCTTCTTCCGACTCCTACCGGTACAATTGTCACCCGTTTTTTTAGGCTGTTCCACCTCTTCATCCAGATTTTCATAGGGAAGAGTTATCAGAAGTAGCCATCTCCTCCCTCTCTATCCTCCGGATCTTCTCGCTCAACGCCTTCTCCCCCAGGGCCTCAGAGGCTTCTGCTGCCGCCTCCAGGGTGGGGGCAGCCATCACCCCAGTTGCCTGAGGCTTATCCTGTCCTTACGGCACCTCACCTGTTGCCACTGGTGGGCAGATGTACCAGCCCTCGCCTTTCCTCACTGACCCCTAACGCCTACACTCTCAGCCCCAGCAGAAGTTGCACCACCGGGGACCCCCCTTGGCTCCCCCTGCTGGGCCAGAGATTGTGCTGGAAAAGGAAAGGGGACAGCAGCTGTACGGGTGACCTAGGTCACCACACAGGTGACACGTAATGTCACCACAGGTCATGGGAAGATAGCAGCCTGCAGACCTTTGGTTGCCCCTGGTAGAAGATCTGGATTCTGTCCCTCCCCAGAAATGCTGAGGAGGGGATGTGGGTGAACGTACCTCCTGAAACCTTCAACTTTACCATGAAGGTCCAGCCTCCTGACCAAATGCCAAACTCGTCCCTATTTTTCTTAGGAACCTCCGTGACTTCCCCATAATGGGAAAGCCACGTCATGATGTTGACCCCAGAGAGTGACTCGTTACTTGTCAGAACGGTCACCCTCTTTACACTATTTTGGCGAGACACCGCCTGTACGGCAAAGTCTCGGCAGCTGGGCTCCCCCTTTGCCAGTTCAAAATCCGACCAGAAAAGCTCTAAGCCCTCTGGTCAAACAAAACTGACATCGAAGAAGGAGGTGCCAAACAGATGAATCAGGGCAAAGATGTCTGTTGCCCTGAAGTCTATCTTCAGAAGGAGCTCCACAACCCTCGCCCTTGGCGGGCACGCTTCACTGCCCCTCCACCGAAGATGGACCACATTTCGCCTGGCCACCCCCTGCCCGGCTGTCAGGAGGGACCAAACCGCTTCCCCCTCCCTTTTATCTTGGAAGGCAGCCAGGCCATACCGCTCTACCCTCTACTTCGATCGTCCGTTCTCCCTTTTTGAGGGCCTCCAGGAAACGGCACCGCAAGACGCTATCCCCGAGGTCCAGAGGTGAGGAAAGCCCCTGACTAGACCCTGAGGCTCCAGCCACCATCCCCGAATAACTCAGTGGACCGGTGGCCAGGGGGGCAGGTGGACCGGCCCCCTCCCCCATGCTCCCACTACCATCCGACACCCCATTCACACTTGCCACCTTAGACACACTGCCACTTGCATCCTCAACCACAGACACTTCCATATCCGCACCCTCCTCATCCACTCCATCAGTCACCCTACTCACCCCACTCTCACTCACATGCACACTGGGGTCAATATCATTTTTCCTCACTTTTCGGGTATTTCCAGGTTTGATTGTTTCCCCACTGCTACCGCCATCTACTGGTGGCATCTTCCCTGCAGGGGGGGGTTCTGCACACACAGTGCTGCTGTCCCTTTAAGAATTATGCTGCCATAGGGTTTAAGCAGCACTGCCCCCACAGCATGCACAGGGCTTCCTCCATCACTGGCAGGGATGAAGCCAGGAGCAGTCCCACCTCCAACTATCCTGCCTTGTCGCTGGCGCCCCCACCGCAGGTAAGCCCCCAGACTCAGGGGCCCTGCCATGCAAGCGCCCTTGCTGCTGTCTGCTGCAGCTGCAGTCTTTGCTGCATTGCTGACTGCAGCTAAGATAAATTTTTTTCCTTTGCTTGAGAAGTCACACCCCCAGCCTCCAGCCACACCCACATGGGCAGCAGGTGCCAAGGAGGCCACGCTCCCCGAGACCGGCCACAGCGGGACCCCCCAGAGCTGACCCGGAGCTGGGTCCACCCCCAGGGGCCCCCCCAGCGGTACCAGTCTCCTGGGGCACAGTGCCCCCCACCACCACACTCTGGGCCACAAACAACCTGCCCACAGCAACTCCGGTGGCTGGCCCCAGGCTAGGCCAATCCTCCTTAGCATCCACCGGTGGCAGGGCCCCAGCCACGACTTCAACGTAGACCCCTTCAGGGGAGCAGGCTCCACCATCTTCTTTTTATGAGCTGGCTCTGCCGGAGCCACAGGCCCCTTCCCCTTCACTTTACTATGTGCCTGGGTCCCTAGAAGCGATCCAGTTTTAAGTGGGGGACCCAGACACCCCAGCGCTCACCGCCGGAGATGCGGTCCCAGCTGTCACTCTCTTGCCCACCACCGGACCACCCTCCACATCATGCTCCATATCAGACACATCACTATCCCCTCCATTACCACAGAGGCAGCGCCTTGCGTGTCATGGCATGTAATCTCCCCGCTCCCTTGCTGCGGATCCACAGAGCCTGAGCCGGGGTGGGTAGCGGGTGCCGCACAGTGGGACTGGGGGCCCTAAACAAGGGAACATACATAAATTTCTGCACAATAGATATTTTCTTCTTTCCTTTTCTTAGTCTTTCTCTTCATCTCCCTCCTGGTTGCCTCATCTTCGCAGATCTCATCCCCGAACCTAAGCTGGTTAAAACGGATCGGGGACTCAATCTGCCGGATCTGCTGCATGACGAGGCAGCCCCCCTCACTACTACTACTACCACCATCCTCATCCTCCCTCTCGCTCCGCTGCCCTCTGAAGGGCCAGAATCTGACGGGAGAGCCACTTGCTCAGGGGCTATCCCACTGTGCGACGCCTGGAGATCTCCAGGCGGTGGAAGGGCACGACCTCCTCCTCGCATTCCTCTTCCTCATCTTCCTCCACCGCCTGGCCGGAGCTCCGTGACCCTTCCGGAGCCCCACTGGTCATGGCTCTAAACCGGGATCTCACATCTCTTTTTTATCTTTCTGACCGTGGCGGATAGCTCAGCCTTCTCATTGCCGGAGGCCCTGTCCAACCTCTCCTTAACTACCCTCAACTCCCCCCGAGGGAGCTTGGCTTCCTTGAGGTGTCCTCATACTCATAGAGGTGCCTGTGGATGCGGGAACCATAGCCCATGGTGGATTCTTTCACCACCTTGGGGCGCCAATCAAGGTGCACCACTGCAGCACCCCTGCTCGTACTCGGCATGCCTCCGGGGGAAGGAGCTGCCGCAGCCATGGCCTCCGGGGTCCTGCGGGTCTTCATGCTGGATCCCTTGCCTGATATTTGGCTAGATCTTGTGACTATAGCCGGAATGGGAGTCATCCCACACCCCGCTGGCTTGGACCGGGAGGTGGGTGCTGGGGGCCCAGCCCCAGAGACCAGTCCCAAAATGAGCATTCTTTCCTGGGAAGGGGGCAGACAAAAAGTCCTGGATGGAAAACTTTACCACCCTTCCCAGGAGCTCTCTCCAGACAGCGCGCACACACACAGCACACGGCAAGCAGGCTCCGCCTCTTCATGTAGGATACTCCAGAGCTGCACTCGCTATTCTGCTGGTGCAGTCACTGTGTACATACATTACATTACTGATCCTGAGTTACATCCTGTATTATTCCCCAGAGCTGCACTCACTATTCTGCTGGTGCAGTCACTGTGTACATACATTACATTACTGATCCTGAGTTACCTCCTGTATTATACCCCAGCGCTGCACTCACTATTCTGCTGGTGCAGTCACTGTGTGCATACATTACATTACTGATCCTGAGTTACATCCTGTATTATACTCCAGAGCTGCACTCAATATTCTGCTGGTGCAGTCACTGTGTACATACATTACATTACTGATCCTGAGTTACATCCTGTATTATACTCCAGAGCTGCACTCTCTATTCTGCTGGTGCAGTCACTGTTCATACATTACATTACTGATCCTGAGTTACATCCTGTATTATACTCCAGAGCTGCACTCACTATTCTGCTGGTGCAGTCACTGTTCATACATTACATTACTGATCCTGAGTTGCATCCTGTATTATACTCCAGAGCTGCACTCACTATTCTGCTGGTGCAGTCAGTGTGTACATACATTACTGATCCTGAGTTACATCCTGCATTATACTCCAGAGCTGCACTCACTATTCTGCTGGTGCAGTCACTGTGTACATACATTACATTACTGATCCTGAGTTACATCCTGTATTATACTCCAGAGCTGCACTGTTGTGAGTTCATTTTTCCCTTCACCGTTGAGGCCTGATGAACTCCCTCCTCTGGTGAAGGAAGGTAGTGAGGCTGATTACCAAACACCTGGGCAGCTAGATGATGACTGGGTGGCTGGAATTGAGGACTGGATATAAGGCAGCCGACGCCCTTCTGCCTTGCTGGTGATCCTGCTGGATTCTTGGAGACCAGTCTGATTCCTGCGTCTCAAAGCTAAGTTTTTCTGCTCTGCTTTGTACACTTCAGTTTTGTTTTTGTTTTGCCTTGTTTTTTGGGAGTTCTGCCATCCCCGGCCGGGGGTGAGCTGAATTCCATTTTTGTCTCTGATCTGTTGATCTTTTGCTCTGTCTTCAGAATATACCTGAGTGCTGATATAGTTTTTTGAAGCCTAGCGACTTCAGGGCCTGTTTTTCCTATCAGTCGGTTGGCACATTTTGGATAGGGTTTTTGCGGATGGCAGACAGCGGCTTTCCTATCCTGTCCTATTTAGTTAGCTTGGGCCCCATCATTTGTTCAACCTAAGTTTCTTCTGGCAATTACACTGATCTGCTCCCTGTCCACATTTTCCGCCAAGGCTTTTGTGGATTCAGGAGCAGCTCTGAACCTGATGGACTTGGATTTTGCTAAACGTTGTGGATTTCCTATGACACCTCTGCAGACGCCTATCCCTTTGAGGGGTATTGATGCTACTCCTTTGGCGAAGAATAAACCTCAGTTTTGGACCCAGGTGGTAATGCGGGTCGCCCCAGACCATCAAGAAAATTGCAGATTTTTGGTGTTGCATAATTTGCATGATACCATTGTTCTGGGGTTTCCCTGGTTGCAAATCCATAATCTAGTTCTGGATTGGAAATCTTTGTCTGTGGTGAGTTGGGGTTGTCGGTGTGCCCTTAGTGATGCTCCTGTTTTCTCCACCTCTCCCCAGTCGCATGATGTTCCTGACTAGAGTTGAGCGAAACGGGTCGAAAAATTTCAAAAGTCGCCGACTTTTGGCAAAGTCGGGTTTCATGAAACGAAACCCGACCCTAGGATGAGGTCGGCCACAAAGTCGGCGACTTACGCGCCAAAGTCGCGTTTCAAAAGTTTGTTTTGCGCTCTTTTTCAGCCAATCAGGATCCACGGACACTGTGGGCAACGTGATGACATAGGCAGGGGTCACCACCATCTTTCAGAAGGGCATGCAAGTGATTGGCTTGCTTTGGTGGGCGTCACAGGGGTTATAAAAGGGCGTGCACGCCGACCGCCATCTTACTTCTGCCGATCTTAGCATAGGGAGAGGTTGCTGATTCTGTAGGAAGAGCGTTAGGCAGGGAAGAAGAAAAAAAAACTGCTTCTGCTGCTAGCGATTTTGCCTGTACAACACACCAGTCACTGTGTGTGCAGTGCAAGGGGAGGCTATATTGTGGTGGATCAGCGGTGTTGGTTGTTAGGCTGCCTTCTAAGGCTTCCTGACAGCTGCATTGCTGTTTACCCACTGCTCTGCAAAATGCTTTTTTAAAAGCAATCCCAATTTTTTTTTTGTCCTGCTGAGGTACTGAGCGTGCATTTTTTCACACCATACAGCGGTGTACGCTCCTCACACAGTACCGTGTAACGGCTGTTATCACAGCCACAGTGAAGCTATCTGTGTGTCACTGTGGAAGGATAAGTGGAGGACTTGTTCCGTTCTTACAGACCTACACTCTAGGGAGATTCCAATTCTGCCCAATTCTACATACACCTTGCAGTTTGTGATACACTAGAGAAATTTCTGCCTGTGACATAGCGCTCTGATATTCAGTGGGCCTCACACAATCCAAAAGTTTCCAGTGTCCACTAGTGTGTGCAGAAATTCAAAATCTCCCTTGTCCTGTAGTCACTTTTTTCACACCTGTGCCATCGAGCCTGTGACATAGCGCTCTGATATTCAGTGGGCCTCACACAATCCAAAAGTGTCCAGTGTCCACTAGTGTGTGCAGAAATTCAAAATCTCCCTTATCCTGTAGTCACTTTTTTCACACCTGTGCCATCGAGCCTGTGACATAGCGCTCTGATATTCAGTGGGCCTCACACAATCCAAAAGTGTCCAGTGTCCACTAGTGTGTGCAGAAATTCAAAATCTCCGTTATCCTCTAGTGACATTTTTCACACCTGTGCCATCGAGCCTGTGACATAGCGCTCTGATATTCAGTGGGCCTCACATAATCCAAAAGTGTCCAGTGTCCACTAGTGTGTGCAGAAATTCAAAATCTCCCTTATCCTGTAGTCACTTTTTTCACACCTGTGCCATCGAGCCTGTGACATAGCGCTCTGATATTCAGTGGGCCTCACACAATCCAAAAGTGTCCAGTGTCCACTAGTGTGTGCAGAAATTCAAAATCTCCGTTATCCTCTAGTGACATTTTTCACACCTGTGCCATCGAGCCTGTGACATAGCGCTCTGATATTCAGTGGGCCTCACACAATCCAAAAGTGTCCAGTGTCCACTAGTGTGTGCAGAAAATCAAAATCTCCCTTATCCTCTAGTGACATTTTTCACACCTGTGCCATCGAGCCTGTGACATAGCGCTCTGATATTCAGTGGGCCTCACACAATCCAAAAGTGTCCAGTGTCCACTAGTGTGTGCAGAAATTCAAAATCTCCCTTATCCTGTAGTCACTTTTTTCACACCTGTGCCATTGAGCCTGTGACATAGCGCTCTGATATTCAGTGGGCCTCACACAATCCAAAAGTGTCCAGTGTCCACTAGTGTGTGCAGAAATTCAAAATCTCCGTTATCCTCTAGTGACATTTTTCACACCTGTGCCATCGAGCCTGTCACATAGCGCTCTGATATTCAGTGGGCCTCACACAATCCAAAAGTGTCCAGTGTCCACTAGTGTGTGCAGAAATTCAAAATCTCCGTTATCCTCTAGTGACATTTTTCACACCTGTGCCATCGAGCCTGTGACATAGCGCTCTGATATTCAGTGGGCCTCACACAATCCAAAAGTGTCCAGTGTCCACTAGTGTGTGCAGAAATTCAAAATCTCCGTTATCCTCTAGTGACATTTTTCACACCTGTGCCATCGAGCCTGTGACATAGCGCTCTGATATTCAGTGGGCCTCACACAATCCAAAAGTGTCCAGTGTCCACTAGTGTGTGCAGAAATTCAAAATCTCCCTTATCCTGTAGTCACTTTTTTCACACCTGTGCCATCGAGCCTGTGACATAGCGCTCTGATATTCAGTGGGCCTCACACAATCCAAAAGTGTCCAGTGTCCACAAGTGTCTGCAGAAATTCAAAATCTCCCCTGTCCTATAGACACCTTGTACCTTGTTTTACATTACTATATAGTTTGTTGGATTTTGTCTACATTTCTACCAAAAATGAGGAAGGCTGGAGGAAGAGGCCGTGGAATTGGGCGGGGGTTGGCAGCTGGTAATGATGGTGTTGGTGGTGGATCTGATGGTAGTGGCAAAAGCAAAATAGGACCGAATGCAGGAGGTGTTGAGCCTGCGTCATCGTCTGGCTCCACAAGGCCTCGAAGGCTTAGTTTTGTAGGAGTTGGCAAACCGGTTTTAAAGCCAGAGCTTCAGGAAAAAGTTTTGTCTTACATTGCTGACTCAGCCTCCAGCTCTAACGCCTCCTCTTCTGAAGTTGTAAAAAATAAAAGCACTGAGTCGTCATTGGAGGCTCATGTTCATGAACCACACCTTTCCTTGTGTCCTTCACCCCCAACCAAGATTATAGGATGACGCAGGCCATACTACTGATTACTCCATGGAGCTGTTTTCACATACCATGCCTGGATTATCAAGTGAAATGGTGAATTACCCAGGCCAAGATGAATCTGACATGGAGTGCACTGATGCACAGCCGCTGATAGATGATTCTGCTGGTACATTCACTCAGAGCACTACATTGTCCTCGCAGTGTACAGAGCCAGATTCTGACCCTGATGAGACTCAGGTGCCCCTTCCCGCACACTATACCACCATACACGGTGACACAGAGGAAGGTGCACATGACATTGAAGAGGAGGTGATGGATGACCCAGTTGTTGACCCAGATTGGCATCCATTGGGGGAAGAGGGTGCTGCTTCCAATAGCTCAGATGAGGAGCATCCACAGCAGACATCGACATCGCAACAGCTGTTATCTGGCAGGCCCGGAGCACTCCAAAGACAGGTTCCAAAAATCAAAAGAGTTGCTGGACAGCTTGTCCAGAGGGTCAAAAGATCACAGCGTGCTAGGCCGCAAAATGTCTGCCAAAGTAGGAAGAGTGCAGTGTGGCACTTTTTTGAACAAAATCCTCATGATCAGGCCAAGGTTATCTGTAAGAAGTGCGCAAAGACCTTTAGCCGAGGGAAAAATCTGAAAAATTTGAATACCACTTGCATGCTTAGACATTTAACCAGCATGCACTTGCAAGCGTGGACACAACACCAAACCTCAAGTGCCACATGTGCAACTGATCACAACGAAGGTAGTCAGCAACGCTACATTGTTTCCCCCACTGTAAGCCCACCGGTTAGCACAGCAGCAATTGTTGAGGTGTCGTTGCAAGACCACAGCAGTCAGGGAATCCCACTGTTATATCAACGAAAGACTGATTCTAGGCCATCAGAAAGAACACCAACTCCATCACCATCATCAACCCTCTCTCAGTCCGACATTGTATCAGTATCGACATTGCAACAAGGTGGAACTCCACCCTGCACATGGTGGAGCAGCTGTGCGAGCAGAGGCAGGCCATAATGCATTTGTGGGAGGATACATGGCCAGGCACTTTGAGAGCAGACATGGAGTTGACAGGTGTGCAGTGGTCGAAGCTGAAAGACCTCTGTAAAGTCCTTCAGTGTTTTGAGGAATGCACACGGCTGGTAAACGCAGACGACGCCATCCTAAGCATGAGCATCCCACTTATGCGTCTGCTCATGCAAACTTTGACGCACCTTAAGGAGCAGGCGTCTGCAGCCAATGTTGAGGAGGAGGGAATCCTTGATGACATTCAGCCATTGTCTGCTCAGGGACCTCTCCTGGATGAGGTGGAGGAAGAAGAGGAGGAGGAGGATGATGATGGGGATGATTACTTAGGGGAGGAGGATGCATCTCGTGGGGCAAGTGAAAATGTTGGCGTGGCAAGGTCTGGTACAGGGTTTGTGCGTGACTGGAGGGATGTGGATTTGCCAGAAAGTGCTCCTCCAACCAGCACTCGCAGTGCATCATTGACACCGGGAACATTGGCCCACATGTCAGATTATGCCTTGCAGATCCTAAAAAGGGACCCCCGCATTGCCAAAATGATGAACGATGACGACTACTGGTTGGCCAGCATCCTGGATCCACGCTATAAAGGCAAATTACAAAACATCATGCCACAGGAGAACCTTGACCTAATATTGGCTAATAAACAAGCAACTCTTGTAAATCGGTTGCTTGAGGCATTCCCAGCACACAGCAGCGGTGATGGTTCTCACACGAGCCGTACGGGCAGGAGGCAGCTTGGCAGAGGTGTTCATGGTGCACACAGCAGAAGTGGCATTGGAGACAGGGGTTTCATGACAATGTTGTGGACTGATTTTTCAAATACCGCTCACACAACTGGTAATACTGCATCGATGGAAAGTGACAGGAGACAGCAGTTGTCAACTATGGTTACAAACTACTTTTCCTCCCATATCGATGTTCTCCCACACAGGTCATTCCCCTTTGACTATTGGGCCGCTAAACTGGACACCTGGCCTGAATTGGCACAATATGCCTTACAGGAGCTCGCTTGCCCAGCTGCAAGTGTGCTATCGGAAAGAGTCTTCAGTGCAGCTGGATCAATCCTGACAGAAAAAAGGACCCGTCTGTCAACCCAAAATGTGGATGATCTAACCTTCATTAAAATGAACCATGCATGGGTTTCCAAGGATTTTGTCCCACCTTCCCCTGATGACACATAGGGTGACAGAAAAATGGCTTGCTTTGGTCCACCTCTTCCTGGGACTTGACCTATTTCGCCTTTTGCATCAGCTGAATGTCCAACATCAACATATGCCACTTTCTAAAACTCCCTAACTGTGCTGCCTCCCCCCCCCATGGCCGGGGTCACCACCTAGCGCACGACACCGTGCGAGTGCCGTTGCCCTGGACAGGTGGGTAGGCCGACTCTTGGGCGCGGGCACTGGCACAGGGTCCCTCATAGTGCAATCAAGTGTCTCTGACGGTGGTGGTGCACACCCGCCGTCAGACACACCGCCGTACTATGAGGGGCCCAGTGCCAGTACCGACGCCCACGAGTGGGCCCCCCTTGCTTGGGCAGGGCCCCAGCATTTGCAATCTTTACCTCTCCCTGCTCCTCCACTGTGTAGTCTGGGCCGTCAAATCCATACTGGGCCTAACACCGTCTGAGCCTGCCTCCTGATGTATAGACATATATTTTGAATGTGTACGCTATCCATACATGTTATCCAGGGATACGGTACCCTTTCTCACCTTTGTGCAATCACGTGCAAGCCATACTGGGCCTAACACCGTCTGAGCCTGCCTCCTGATGTATAGACATATATTTTGAATGTGTACGCTATCCATACATGTTATCCGGGGATGCGGTACCCTTTCTCACCTTTGTGCAATCACGTGTAATCCATACTGGGCGTGAGAACGGCTGGCGAGCTGTTAAGCAAGCTACAGCACCTGTGGTTTGCACACGTAAGTTTTTCATTTTTTCAGGAATGACGGTTAGGCCTAATTCCGGAACTGCGGTTGACCTGCACTTACTGGGAAATCATCGTTCGCGGGTAATAATTGTAATCAGTGATCCCCATCACTAACGTTGTTCAGCGGGTTATCTGCACCTGTAAGCGACAAACGCTGGCCTTTTCAGTGTAGCGCACATGCAGCCACGGAAAAGTAAGGGCATGACACACCAGTTATTGGCCAATCTCATGTGCCAGAGCTTCACGTGTCTGTTATGAATGAGTCACCGTAGGAGGCAAAAGCAGAAATACAAGCTAAGTCCAGAAAACCAGAGAAGTTGGCAACTATCAGATTGCAGACCCCTGAACCTATCAACACAACTAGCAGTAGCCGTGGGGGGTTCCTACGATGCCCTAGACCCCTCGATCACAGCCGGAGAATTACATAGGCCTAAAGAAAGAAAGGGGAAATCTAAACTGCCCCAGAGCAGACCCCAAAGCAATAGGCAGCCCCCAACATATAATGACGGTGAAGCAAGATGAAAATACTAACACAGACAGAAAGATAAACTGAGCAAAGACGGGGCCCAAAACTACCTAGATAGGAAAGGACAGGAAGGCTGCTGTCTGCAATCTGCCAAAACCCTATCAAAAACATAAGCCAACAAGCTGATATGAAGAAGGCCCTGAAGCAGCTAGGCTTCAAAAACTAAATCAGCACTCAGGTATTTTCAGAAGACAGAGCTAAATGAATTCAGCACACCCCAGCAGGGAATGGCAGAAATCCAGAAAAACAAAGCAAAACAAAGTCAAAGCACCAAAGCAAAAGGCCGAGCAGCAAACTTAGCTTTAGAGGAGCAGGAATTCAGACTGGTCTCCAAGGATCCCACAGAGAAATCACCCGCAGGGCAGAAGGGCGTCGGCAGCCTTATATCCAGTCAGTAACTCCACTCAGCCAGTCATCATCATCAACCTCAGGTGTTTGATAATCAGGCTCACTACCTTTCTTTACCAGAAGAAGGAGTTCCTCGGGCCTCAGTAATGAAGGGGAAAATGAACTCACAACAGTACCTCCCCCTTGAGGAGGGGTCACCGAACCCTCAACTACACCACCAGGGCGATCAGGGTGAGCCCGATGAAAGGCACGCACCAATCTTTTGGCATGAATATCAGAGGCAGAGACCCAGGAATTATCCTCCTGACCATAACCCTTCCACTTAACCAAATACTGGAGTCTCCGTCTAGCCAGACGGGAATCTAGTACTTTCTCTACCTCATATTCCATGTTACCTTCAACCAATACAGGGTCTGGAGGTGCCACCCCCGGAACAACAGGTTCAACAAACCTCTTCAACAAAGATTTATGGAACACATTATGGATTTTAAATGTGACAGGAAGAGCCAAACGAAAAGAGACCGGATTAATAATCTCCACAATCTTGTAAGGTCCAATAAATCTAGGCTTAAACTTAGGAGAAGCCACCTTCATAGCAATATTTTTTGATGATAACCACACCATATCACCAACCTTAAACTGGGGACCAATGGTCCTATGTCGGTTGGAAAACCGCTGGGCCTTTTCCTGGGAGAGAGATAACTTATCCACCACTTGGTCCCAGATCTGGTGCATTCTCTCCACCACAGTGTCAACACCTGGGCAGGCAGAAGGCTCCACCTGCCCTGAAGAAAATCGAGGATGAAACCCAAAGTTACAAAAAAAAGGTGACATCAAAGTGGCAGAACTAACTCTATTATTTAAACCAAATTCGGCCAAGGGCAAAAATGAAACCCAATCATCCTGATCAGCAGAAATAAAACATCTCAAATATGACTCCAAGGTCTTTTTTGTTCTCTCTGTCTGCCCATTGGTCTGAGGGTGAAAAGCAGAGGAGAAGGACAACTGAATTCCCTGCCTGGAACAGAAAGTTCTCCAAAATCTAGACACAAACTGGACTCCTCTGTCAGATACAATGTTCTCAGGAATCCCGTGCAAACGAACCACCTGTTGTAAAAACAGGGGCACCAACTCAGAGGAAGACGGCAACTTAGGGAGTGGTACAAGATGAACCATCTTAGAGAACCTATCACAAATCACCCAAATAACAGTCATCCTTTGAGAGACAGGCATATCAGAGATGAAATCCATTGAAATATGGGTCCATGGCCTCTTGGGGACAGGCAAAGGCATCAACAACCCACTAGAGCGAGAACACGATTTAGACCGGGAGCACGTCCCACAGGACTGCACAAAATTCCTAACATCACGAGACAAGGAGGGCCACCAAAAAAACCGACTCACCAGATCTCTAGTACCAAAAATACCTGGATGACCAGCCAAAGCAGAGCAATGAACTTCAGACATCACTCTCTTCTTCCACTGGTCAGGAACATACAACTTTCCACTGGGACAACGCTCAGGTTTGTCCTCCTGGAACTCTTCCAGAGCACGTCTCAAATCGGGCGAGAGGGCAGAAAGAACTACCCCTTCGCCTAAGATGGTAGCAGGCTTGGTTACCACAGGAGAATCAGCAAAGAAGCTCCTAGAGAGGGCGTCTGCCTTGACATTCTTTGTTCCAGGAAGAAAAGAAACCACAAAATCAAAACGTGTAAAAAACAAGGCCCACCTAGCCTTGTCTAGGGTTCAAGCGCTTAGCCGACTCTAGGTAAATCAAATTCTTGTGGTCAGTGAGGACCACGACTTGATGCTTAGCTCCCTCCAACCAATGTCTCCACTCCTCAAATGCCCATTTCATGGCCAACAGTTCCCTATTCCTCACATCATAGTTACGTTCAGATGGAGAGAACTTTCGGGAAAAGAAAGCACAGGGATTCATTTTAGATGTTACAGGATCCTTTTGGGACAAAACAGCTCCTGCACCAATCTCAGAAGCATCCACCTCTACCTGGAATGGAAGTGAGACATCAGGTTGCCGCAAAACCGGGGCGGAGGTGAATCTTCGCTTCAGCTCCTGAAAGGAAGAAACAGCCTCCGGAGACCAATTTAACACATCAGCACCCTTCTTAGTCAAATCAGTCAATGGCTTGGCAATACTAGAAAATTTTGCTATAAATTTCCGATAAAAATTAGCAAAACCCAAAAACTTCAGGAGGGCCTTCAAAGAAGTGGGCTGAACCCAATCGTGAATGGCCTGTACCTTGGCCGGGTCCATTTCAATAGCTGACGGGGACAAAATAAATCCCAAAAAAGAAATCCTCTGTACTCCAAAAAGGCATTTAGATCCTTTGACATACAGGGAATTCTCCCTCAAGATCCGGAACACAGTCCGAATATGTTCCACATGAGAATCCCAATCCTTGGAGAAGATCAAAATATCATCCAGATAGATAATCAAAAATTTATCGACAAAATCTCGGAAAATATCGTTCATGAAGCACTGGAAGACAGAAGGGGCATTAGTGTGCCCAAAAGGCATCACCAGGTACTCAAAATGTCCCTCCGGAGTATTAAACGCCGTCTTCCATTCATCCCCATGCTTAATGCGAATAAAATTATACGCCCCCCTGAGGTCAAGCTTGGTAAACCAGCAAGCACCTTTAACTCTGGAGAATAGATCAGAAGAGGGAGTTCCTCAGGCCTCAGTAATGAAGGGGAAAATGAACTCACAACACGTGTCCCTCTAGTAAGCCGGACTCGGACCGCGGGGCATGACGGAGTCTCGTTCGTTAGCGGAATTAAGCTTGCAATGTGTGCATCTGTTCTGTAGCTGGCATGGTTGAGGTTTCCCAGGTGGAGTCGAATTTAACCGTAGGCTCCACTCCTGGTGGTGCCCTTCTGGACATTCCTTTAAGGTTCAGCTTTGCAACCATACTGCCCACGTAAAACAAACACTTTGCCTTCATGAACGCTGTTTGGAGGGTCATGACTCGTGGGAATAACGCCGCCCAATCAGTTAACCTGCTAGAGAGATCCTTCGTTGCTCCCAAGCATGACATCACACTCCCTAGGAGGAAGGTAATGCCACTGTGGCGACCGTACTCCTGGGGGCGACACAAGTGCACTGATGCCCAGCCACTGCTCAATGAATCTGCTGGTACATTGACCCAGACCAGACCAGACCAGACTACATTCCCCTCGCACGCTACACGGCCTGAATCTGACCCTGATGAAACTCAGGTTACCCTTCCCATATACAGTTCCATCTTACACGGTGACAAAGAGGAAGCTGCAGATGAAAGTGCAGGTTCGGCCCACCCGCCATCAGACACACCACCGTACTATCAGGGGCCCTGTGCCAGTGCCGTCGCCAACGAGTGGGCCCCCCCTGCTTGCTCAGGATCACAGCACTTGCAAGGTTGAAATACTGTGCAGTGAGATGGAAGATGGGGACGACGAGGAGTCCAGACTAGTACAGGGATTCCCTAGCGAGGAGACTTATTTGATTGTTTTCAGTGTTGGGACAGCAATTTTTGGGGAGCACTATACTCTGGAGAATGATAGATGGGGCCCACCATACACTGGAACATTCCAAAGGTGGACATCAGACACTGGAGCAGCATTTACAGGACCCATTATACACTAGAGCATTAGAAATGGGGCCCATTATGTTTGGAGCATTATTTGGGCCCATAAGACAGTGGAGCTTCATCCATGGGGACCAACATATACTGTAGCATTATGTGGAGCTCATCATATACTGTTTCAAACATTATATGGGACCAATGATTCTTTATGGAGAAATAGATGGGCCTCGTCATGAGATGTAAAAAGTGAAGCATTTTTCATTGTACTAAACCGCTATTTCTCTGCCGTATCGGAGCATGATGAGTTGTGGTATGTGTTAAAGGGGCGCTCTTTCGCCCAGGGCACATGAAAACCTGGAGCCAGCCCTACCCCCCCACAACTTTAGCCAAATAACCTCCATATTCAGTGCGTAACTTGTATTATGAAGTTAATTAAGGTTGACAAGCTTAAGTAAGAAGAATTGATGCTTTTGGCATTCAAATGAGCACTGTAGGTGTGTTTCCTGTCCTCCTCTCACTGCCGACTTTTATTCCCCATTGACTTACATTGGGTTTCGTGTTTCGGGACGACCCCGACTTTTCCCTATAATCGGCCGATCTTGCTCGACCCGACTTTTGGAAAAGTCGGGTTTCACGAAACGAAACTCGACCCTAAAAAACCAAAAGTCGCTCAACTCTATTCCTGACTATTTGGCTGACTTTTATGATGTATTTAGTGAGAATGAGTCTGCGTCTCATAGTCGATAGTCATTTTTGGGATTTATTTTGTCTCCGTCAACTATTGAAATGGACCCGGCCAAGGTACAGGCCATTTATGATTGAGTTCAGCCCACCTCTTTGAAGGCCCTCCAGAAGTTTTTGGGTTTTGTTAATTTTTATCGGAAATTTATAGCTAATTTTTCTGGTATTGCCAAGCCATTGACTGATTTGACTAGGAAGGGTGCTGATGTGCTGAATTGGTCTCCGGAGGCTGTTTCTTCCTTTCAGGAGCTGAAGCGAAGATTCACTTCTGCTCCAGTTTTGCGGCAACCTGATGTCTCACTCCCGTTTCAGGTGGAGGTGGACGCTTCTGAGATTGGTGCAGGAGCGGTGTTGTCCCAAAAAGATCCTGTGACATCTAAAATGAATCCTTGTGCTTTCTTTTCCCGAAAGTTCTCCCCATCCGAACGTAACTATGATGTGGGGAATCGGGAACTGTTGGCCATGAAATGGGCATTTGAGGAGTGGAGACATTGGTTGGAGGGAGCCAAACACCAAGTCGTGGTCCTTACTGACCACAAGAATTTGATTTACCTGGAGTCGGCCAAGCGCTTGAATCCTAGACAGGCTAGGTGGGCCTTGTTTTTCACACGTTTTGATTTTGTGGTCTCTTTTCTTCTGGGCGCTAAGAATGTCAAGGCAGACGCCCTCTCTAGGAGTTTCCTTGCTGATTCTCCTGTTGTGACTAAGCCTGCTACCATCTTAGGCGAGGGGGTAGTTCTTTCTGCCATCTCGCCCGATTTGAGACGTGCTCTGGAAGAGTTTCAGGAGGACAAACCTGAGCGTTGTCCCAGTGGAAAGTTGTATGTTCCTGAACAGTGGAGGAAGAGAGTGATGTCTGAAGTTCATTGCTCTGCATTGGCTGGTCATCCAGGTATTTTTGGTACTAGAGATCTGGTGAGTCGGTCTTTTTGGTGGCCCTCCTTGTCTCATGATGTCAGGAATTTTGTGCAGTCCTGTGGGACTTGCTCCCGGTCTAAACCTTGTTCTCGCTCTAGTGGGTTGTTGATGCCTTTGCCGGTGCCCAGGAGGCCATGGACCCATATTTCAATGGATTTTATCTCTGATATACCTGTCTCTCAGAGAATGACTGTTATTTGGGTGATAGATTCTCTAAGATGGTCCATCTTGTACCACTCCCTAAGTTGCCATCTTCCTCTGAGTTGGTGCCCTTGTTTTTGCAACAGGTGGTTCGCTTGCACGGGATTCCTGAGAACATTGTATCTGACAGAGGAGTTCAGTTTGTGTCTAGATTTTGGAGGACTTTCTGTTCCAAGCTGGGAATTCAGTTGTCCTTCTCTGCGTTTCACCCTCAGACCAATGGGCAGACGGAGAGAACAAACCAGACTTTGGAGTCGTATTTGAGATGTTTTATTTCTGCCGATCAGGATGATTGGGTTTCATTTTTGCCCTTGGCCGAATTTGCTTTAAATAATAGAGCTAGTTCTGCCACTTTGATGTCACCTTTTTTTTGTAACTTTGCGTTTCACCCTCGATTTTCTTCAGGGCAGGTGGAGCCTTCTGCCTGCCCAGGTGTTGACACTGTGGTGGAGAGAATGCACCAGATCTGGGACCAAGTAGTGGATAAGTTGTCTCTCTCCCAGGAAAAGGCCCAGCGGTTTTCCAACCAGCGTAGGACCGTTGGTCCCCAGTTTAAGGTGGGGGATATGGTTTAGTTGTCATCAAAAAATATCGCTATGAAGGTGGCTTCTCCTAAGTTTAAGCCTAGATTTATTGGACCTTACAAGATTTTGGAGATTATTAATCCGGTCTCTTTTCGGTTGGCTCTTCCTGTCACATTTAAAATTCATAATGTGTTTCATAAGTCCTTGTTGAAGAGGTTTGTTGAACCAGTAGTTCCTGTGGTGGCACCTCCTGACCCTGTATTGGTTGAAGGTAACATGGAATATGAGGTAGAGAAGATACTGGATTCCCGTCTGGCTAGACGGAGACTCCAGTATTTGGTTAAGTGGAAGGGTTATGGTCAGGAGGATAATTCCTTGGTCTCTGCCTCTGATATTCATGCCGAAAGATTGGTGCGTGCCTTTCATCGGGCTCACCCGGATCGCCCTGGTGGCATGGATGAGGGTTCGGTGACCCCTCCTCAAGGGGGAGGTACTGTTGTGAGTTCATTTTTCCCTTCACCGTTGAGGTCTGATGAACTCCCTCCTCTGGTGAAGGAAGGTAGTGAGGCTGATTATCAGACACCTGGGCAGCTAGATGATGACTGGGTGGCTGGAATTGAGGACTGGATATAAGGCCGCCGACGCCCTTCTGCCTTGCTGCTGATCCTGCTGGATTCTTGGTGACCAGTCTAATTCCTGCGTCTCAAAGCTAAGTTTTTCTGCTCTGCTTTGTACACTTCAGTTTTGTTTTTGTTTTGCCTTGTTTTTTGGGAGTTCTGCCATCCCCGGCCGGGGGTGAGCTGAATTCCATTTTTGTCTCTGATCTGTTGATCTTTTGCTCTGTCTTCAGAATATACCTGAGTGCTGATATAGTTTTTTGAAGCCTAGCGACTTCAGGGCCTGTTTTTCCTATCAGTCGGTTGGCACATTTTGGATAGGGTTTTTGCGGATGGCAGACAGCGGCTTTCCTATCCTGTCCTATTTAGTTAGCTTGGGCCCCATCATTTTCTCAGCCTATCTTTCTATCTGTGTTAGTGTTTTCATCTTGCTTCACCGTCATTATATGTTGGGGGCTGCCTATTGCTTAGGGGTCTGCTCTGGGGCAGTTTAGTTTTTCCCCTTTCTGTCATTAGGCTATGTAGTTCTCTGGCTGTGATTGAGGGGTCTAGGGCACCGTAGGAACCCCCACGGCTACTGCTAGTTGTTGTGGATAGGTTCAGGGGTCTGCAATCCGATAGCTGCCAACCTCTGTTTTTTCTGGACTTAGCTGGTATTTTGTTTTTTCCTCCTTCGGTGACTCATCATAACATGCACTCACTATTCTGCTGGTGCAGTCACTGTGTACATACATTACATTACTGATCCTGAGTTACATCCTGTATTATACTCCAGAGCTGCACTCACTATTCTGCTGGTACAGTCACTGTGTACATACATTACACTACTGATCCTGAGTTACATCCTGTATTATACCCCAGAGCTGCACTCACTATTCTGCTGGTGCAGTCACTGTGTACATACATTACATTACTGATCCTGAGTTACATCCTGTATTATACCCCAGAGCTGCACTCACTATTCTGCTGGTGCAGTCACTGTGTACATACATTACTGATCCTGAGTTACATCCTATATTATACCCCAGAGCTGCACTCACTATTCTGCTGGTGCAGTCACTGTGTACATACATTACTGATCCTGAGTTACATCCTGTATTATACCCCAGAGCTGCACTCACTATTCTGCTGGTGCAGTCACTGTGTACATACATTACTGATCCTGAGTTACCTCCTGTTTGGCTGTGAGTGGATTATGGGACGTGATTAGTGTTGAGCATTCCGATACCGCAAGTATCGGGTATCGGCCGATACTTGCTGTATCGGAATTCCGATACCGACTTCCGATATTTTTTCAATATCGGAATTCGGCATCGGAATCGGAAGTTCAAAGTTGATTGACAGCCTGACGTCATCATGATGCGTGGTGTGTGCGCATCATGATGCGCCGTCATTTCGGGCCTTCCGGGGGTCTCTGCCGGCCTGCCGGGGGGCTGTGTGGACTGCCCGGGGTCTGTACCGGCCTGCCGGGGGGCTGTGCCGGCCTGCCGGTGGTCTGTGCACCCTGTGGGGGTCTGTACCGGCCTGCCGGGGGGCTGTGCCGGCCTGCCGGTGGTCTGTGCACCCTGTGGGGGTCTGTACCGGCCTGCCGGGGGGCTGTGCCGGCCTGCCGGTGGTCTGTGCCCCCTGTGGGGGTCTGTACCGGCCTGCCGGGGGGCTGTGCCGGCCTGCCGGGGGGCTGTGCTGATGTCCGGGGGTCTGTGCAAGCATCGTCCGATGGGACTACAAGTCCCATCTGGCGATGCCTGCTACCATGACAGTGATTGACACATTAGCCAATGATGGGACAGTAGTAGTCCCATCATCCGGCTAATATGTTAAATGTTAAAAAAAAAAAAAAAAAAATACTACATACATACTACATGCATGCTACATACATACTATATATATACTACATACATACTACATACATGCTACATACATACTGCATGCTACATACATACTACATACATACTACATGCATGCTACATGCATGCTACATACATACTACATACATACTACATACATACTACATACATGCTACATGCATGCTACATACATACTACATATATACTACATACATACTACATACATGCTACATACATACTGCATGCTACATACATACTACATACATACTACATGCATGCTACATGCATGCTACATACATACTACATACATACTACATGCATGCTACATACATACTACATGCATGCTACATACATACTACATGCATGCTACATACATACTACATGCATGCTACATACATACCACATGCATGCTACATACATACCACATGCATGCTACATACATACCACATACATACTACATACATACTACATACATACTACATGCTACATACATACTACATATATACTACATGCATGCTACATACATACTACATGCTACATACATACCACATACATACTACATACATGCTACATACATACATACTACATACATACTACATGCATGCTACATACATACTACATACATACTACATACATACTACATGCATGCTACATACATACTACATGCATGCTACATGCATGCTACATACATACTACATGCTACATACATACCACATACATACTACATACATACTACATACATACTACATACATGCTACATACATACTACATATATACTACATGCATGCTACATACATATTACATGCTACATACATACCACATACATACTACACACATGCTACATGCTACATACATACTACATATATACTACATGCATGCTACATACATACTACATATATACTACATGCATGCTACATACATACTGCATGCTACATGCATGCTACATACATACTACATACATACTACATGCTACATACATACCACATATATACTACATACATACAATACATTCATACAATACATACATAGACATACAGTACATATAACATAGAGTAACATACTTACCAATACTTGTCACATTGTTCCCCGAAGCCATTGTCTTTTCCGGAATAAATATTAACATAACAAACCACAAAAATACTCACCCACGATCCGAAGCAGTCCACGAGTGTGTCCCATGACGATCTTGGGTAGAGAACTGCAGCATCAGATGATGCTGCCGTTCTCTACGGGCTGCAGGAATCCAATGACGGAAGGTAGGTATCCTTCCGCACTGTATTCCTCCGCCACTTAAAAAAAAAAAAAGTCCCTAGTCTCACTTTATGCCATTGCTGTGTGGGAATGTCCCATGCAGCAATGGCATAAAGTGAGACTAGGGACTTTTTTTTTTTTTAAGTGGCGGAGGAATACAGTGCGGAAGGATACCTACCTTCCGTCATTGGATTCCTGCAGCCCGTAGAGAACGGCAGCATCATCTGATGCTGCAGTTCTCTACCCAAGATCGTCATGGGACACACTCGTGGACTGCTTCGGATCGTGGGTGAGTATTTTTGTGGTTTGTTATGTTAATATTTATTCCGGAAAAGACAATGGCTTCGGGGAACAATGTGACAAGTATTGGTAAGTATGTTACTCTATGTTATATGTACTGTATGTCTATGTATGTATTGTATGAATGTATTGTATGTATGTAGTATATATGTGGTATGTATGTAGCATGTAGTATGTATGTAGCATGCATGTAGCATGCAGTATGTATGTAGCATGCATGTAGTATATATGTAGTATGTATGTGGTATGTATGTAGCATGTAGTATGTATGTAGCATGCATGTAGTATATATGTAGTATGTATGTAGCATGTAGTATGTATGTAGCATGCATGTAGTATATATGTAGTATGTATGTAGCATGTAGTATGTATGTAGCATGCATGTAGTATATATGTAGTATGTATGTAGCATGTAGTATGTATGTAGCATGCATGTAGTATATATGTAGTATGTATGTAGCATGTAGTATGTATGTAGCATGCATGTAGTATATATGTAGTATGTATGTAGCATGTAGTATGTATGTAGCATGCATGTAGTATATATGTAGTATGTATGTAGCATGTAGTATGTATGTAGTATGCATGTAGTATATATGTAGTATGTATGTAGCATGTAGTATGTATGTAGCATGCATGTAGTATATATGTAGTATGTATGTAGCATGCATGTAGTATATATGTAGTATGTATGTAGCATGTAGTATGTATGTAGCATGCATGTAGTATATATGTAGTATGTATGTAGCATGTAGTATGTATGTAGCATGCATGTAGTATATATGTAGTATGTATGTAGCATGTAGTATGTATGTAGCATGCATGTAGTATATATGTAGTATGTATGTAGCATGTAGTATGTATGTAGTATGCATGTAGTATATATGTAGTATGTATGTAGCATGTAGTATGTATGTAGCATGCATGTAGTATATATGTAGTATGTATGTAGCATGTAGTATGTATGTAGCATGCATGTAGTATATATGTAGTATGTATGTAGCATGCATGTAGTATATATGTAGTATGTATGTAGCATGTAGTATGTATGTAGCATGCATGTAGTATATATGTAGTATGTATGTAGCATGTAGTATGTATGTAGCATGCATGTAGTATATATGTAGTATGTATGTAGCATGTAGTATGTATGTAGCATGCATGTAGTATATATGTAGTATGTATGTAGCATGTAGTATGTATGTAGTATGCATGTAGTATATATGTAGTATGTATGTAGCATGTAGTATGTATGTAGCATGCATGTAGTATATATGTAGTATGTATGTAGCATGCATGTAGTATATATGTAGTATGTATGTAGCATGTAGTATGTATGTAGCATGCATGTAGTATATATGTAGTATGTAGCATGTAGTATGTATGTAGCATGCATGTAGTATGTATGTGGTATGTATGTAGCATGTAGTATGTATGTAGCATGCATGTAGTATATATGTGTTATGTATGTAGCATGCATGTAGCATGCATGTAGTATGTATGTAGTATGTATGTGGTATGTATGTAGCATGCATGTAGTATGTATGTAGTATATATGTGGTATGTATGTAGCATGTAGTATGTATGTAGCATGTAGTATATATGTAGTATGTATGTAGTATATATGTAGTATGTATGTAGCATGTAGTATGTATGTAGCATGCATGTAGTATATATGTAGTATGTATGTAGCATGTAGTATGTATGTAGTATGCATGTAGTATATATGTAGTATGTATGTAGCATGTAGTATGTATGTAGCATGCATGTAGTATATATGTAGTATGTATGTAGCATGCATGTAGTATATATGTAGTATGTATGTAGCATGTAGTATGTATGTAGCATGCATGTAGTATATATGTAGTATGTATGTAGCATGTAGTATGTATGTAGCATGCATGTAGTATATATGTAGTATGTATGTAGCATGTAGTATGTATGTAGCATGCATGTAGTATATATGTAGTATGTATGTAGCATGTAGTATGTATGTAGTATGCATGTAGTATATATGTAGTATGTATGTAGCATGTAGTATGTATGTAGCATGCATGTAGTATATATGTAGTATGTATGTAGCATGTAGTATGTATGTAGCATGCATGTAGTATATATGTAGTATGTATGTAGCATGTAGTATGTATGTAGCATGCATGTAGTATATATGTAGTATGTATGTAGCATGTAGTATGTATGTAGCATGCATGTAGTATATATGTAGTATGTATGTAGCATGTAGTATATATGTAGCATGTAGTATATATGTAGTATGTATGTAGTATATATGTAGTATGTATGTAGCATGTAGTATGTATGTAGCATGCATGTAGTATATATGTAGTATGTATGTAGCATGTAGTATGTATGTAGTATGCATGTAGTATATATGTAGTATGTATGTAGCATGTAGTATGTATGTAGCATGCATGTAGTATATATGTAGTATGTATGTAGCATGCATGTAGTGTATATGTAGTATGTATGTAGCATGTAGTATGTATGTAGCATGCATGTAGTATATATGTAGTATGTATGTAGCATGTAGTATGTATGTAGCATGCATGTAGTATATATGTAGTATGTATGTAGCATGTAGTATGTATGTAGCATGCATGTAGTATATATGTAGTATGTATGTAGCATGTAGTATGTATGTAGTATGCATGTAGTATATATGTAGTATGTATGTAGCATGTAGTATGTATGTAGCATGCATGTAGTATATATGTAGTATGTATGTAGCATGTAGTATGTATGTAGCATGCATGTAGTATATATGTAGTATGTATGTAGCATGTAGTATGTATGTAGCATGCATGTAGTATATATGTAGTATGTATGTAGCATGTAGTATGTATGTAGCATGCATGTAGTATATATGTAGTATGTATGTAGCATGTAGTATGTATGTAGCATGCATGTAGTATATATGTAGTATGTATGTAGCATGTAGTATGTATGTAGCATGCATGTAGTATATATGTAGTATGTATGTAGCATGCATGTAGTATATATGTAGTATGTATGTAGCATGTAGTATGTATGTAGCATGCATGTAGTATATATGTAGTATGTAGCATGTAGTATGTATGTAGCATGCATGTAGTATGTATGTGGTATGTATGTAGCATGTAGTATGTATGTAGCATGCATGTAGTATATATGTGTTATGTATGTAGCATGCATGTAGCATGCATGTAGTATGTATGTAGTATGTATGTGGTATGTATGTAGCATGCATGTAGTATGTATGTAGTATATATGTGGTATGTATGTAGCATGTAGTATGTATGTAGCATGTAGTATATATGTAGTATGTATGTAGTATATATGTAGTATGTATGTTGCATGTAGTATTTATGTTGTATGTATGTAGCATGTATGTAGCATGTATGTAGTATTTTTTTTTTTTTTACATTCAACACATTAGCCGGATGATGGGACTACTACTGTCCCATCATTGGCTAATGTGTCAATCACTGTCATGGTAGCAGGCATCGCCCGATGGGACTTGTAGTCCCATCGGACGATGCCTGCACAGACCCCCGAAGCCTGCACAGACCACCGGCAGGACGGCACAGCCCCCCGGCAGGCCGGCACAGCCCCCCGGAGCCTGCACAGCCCCCCGGCAGGCCGGCACAGCCCCCCGGCAGGCCGGCACAGCCCCCCGGAGCCTGCACAGCCCCCGGCAGGCCGGCACAGCCCCCCGGCAGGCCGGCACAGACCACCGGAGCCTGCACAGACCCCCTGGCAGGCCGGCACAGCCCCCCGAAAGGCCCGTACAGACCCCAGAGAGGCTGTACAAGGCAAAAACAGGGTTTTTCTTATTCCGATACCGGAAGTCCCATAGACTTGAATGGGACTTCCGGTATCGGAATCGGCGATACCGATACTTTTTTTAAAGATCGGCCGATCCATTCTGATCCGATACTTTGAAGTATCGGACGGTATCGCTCAACTCTAGACGTGATACGTTTCGCTCTCCTGTTCCTTTATGTTTTCTTCTCTTTTTACAGGACGATTCCTTCTCAGATTCACCAAACAAGCACAGATAATAATGAGAAGGAGGAGGTGAGTCACATTACACATTAACCCTTTCGGTTCAGGCCCATTTTCAAATGCAGCTTCTCTTATCTTTGCCTTCCAGAAGCCATTCATTTCTATTATCTGTGTGGTTGTAGCTGATGATTTCTTCTCTTGTGTGTTTGTCGGGGGTTTAGTATTGGGATCCATGTAACTTATTACCATTTATTAACTCTTTATAAATACTGCGATCTGCGTTCCTGCCCTGTTTCTATTTTTATATTTTATACCTTCCGTCGTTCATTGTTTCCTCAGTCTGTGGATCACTGTAGAGAGAAATCACTTTTTGAGACCGATCCTCTCTTCAGTGTCTGCAGACAGAGCGGTGTCATTTCCTGCAGGACAATCTGTCATTTTCACTTGCTCGATTTCTGGATACTGACAAGTTTTTGATCACTTTTTTCCCTTTTTTTATTATTTAGGATGAAAAAAATGTAATAAATCTGTTATTTTTTTCATTTTTTTTTTTTTTTACAGCATTCACAGTGCAGCGTATTTAACATTTCCACTTTATTTTGGAGGTTGATACAATTACTGTAAAACCCAATTTGTAACTTTTCTTTTACTACTTTTGCATGAGGACACGTACTTTCTAAAACAAATCTTTTTTATTTCTTAGTCTCCATATTCTGTGAGCCGTAAAGTTATTGTTCTTCTTTTTACGGTGTGGTGTGAGGGGCTGTTTTTCGTTTGTTTGTTTTTTTGCATAAGTTAAGATATATCTTTTAATCTGTACATTATTGGGATACACGTGACTTTTTGATTACTTTTTGCTTAATTTGTCGCAAGCGTTCACGGTGCTGAATTAATAATGAAATCACTTTATACGATGCATCGTTACGGATGTGGCAGTGCTGCATCTGTTGTTTTAGGGAATGTGTTCTTGTTTTTGAATATAAATCATTTGAGGGTTTTTTTTTATACTTTGGACACTTTTTAAAACATTTTTGAAATTTTTTACAATGTTTTATTGTAATAATGCGACTTTAGCATGTGACCCTTAGATAATGCCCTGCACTACCTATATAGTGCACTGTATCATGCCTGACTATCTGTGATTTACTGACATTCAGCCTATTAGATGCTCTTTGTGGTAGAATCTGATGTGTCCATTCCTTGTAGACCGAGAAGCCATTATCAGGCCTATAAATGCAGGGTATAGGGGGAGCAATAGGGTGACAGAGGGGGCGCTCTACCTCTTTTAATCTCAAGGAAGAATCCAATTAGATCCAATTAGGCCAAACTTGAGGATTTTTGAGAGACTGATCCATCATCTAATGTGTATGGAGGTCTTTTTACGCCTCAATGACTGCAGATTTTGGGGTAAATAAGGTCCAGGTTGTTGGATTAACATACCTGACAATGATGACCGTGTAACCATCACCTACCGTTTTGTGTTTACAGCCCCTCTGCTTACGTATGTGTCTCCATGGTAATGAACTACACACCAGCCCTGTAGTCTTATCCTGCAGTGATGTTTTGCTCCCATACACTTCGATAGTCTACAGACATCAGGAGACAGATGTGAGTGTAACATATACAGTAAAGTCCAAAACAAAAAAGAGTAGCAAGAAAAACACCAAATAAATAGATAACGTTTTTTGACTAAACACATAAAATCAGACTTGACATAATACAAATGTCATGGTTTGGACATGGTTAATGTCCTGTTCTCACAGGGATAACTTTTGCTGGCCTCTCTTTGGATCGGGGAGGGGTATTTATACTCACTCCAAACTATGATTCCCTGTCAGCTATACTGTTATTCTGGCTGTGTGTCTGACCCCCCTGGTGTGCGTGTATACTGCATTGCTTGTTTGCTTCCCGTGTATGACCCAGTCTGTCCCCTCACTCTGAACTCCGTCTCTCGCTTTGGTACTATTGTCTTTTCTAGTTCTGACCTCCTGGCTTGGCTCTTGTTACTCCGTTGCAGTTTGTCCCTATTGTACCGTCTATTGCCCATTCTGGTTTTCTGATCTATTGCTACGTCCTGACTATTCACTCTGTCTATCCCTTTGGTACTGTCCTGCTATCTCGTGCTTTGACCTTGGCTTGTTCTGGTTTTCGTCCCTGTCTATGCCCCTTGGTAACATTGTCCCGTAGTTACCTTTCTAGGAGTTTTCCTTCAGTTCCTAGCTCTGTGGAGCTTAGGCCACGCCCCCAGCAGTCATGTGCTTCAGGTCCTGATAGTCTGAAGCATGCATCATCACCACTGCTGTCCCGCTCCACAGGTATCTTTGAGCACTGTTTTTGTACTCAGGACGTGCGCACTGGCTCAGTGAACAAGTGCAGTGCGGTGTTCCTGACAACAAATACATATAAGGGAAAAAGAGGAGACATGAAGGTAGGCAAGGGAGAGGCTGTAGGTCAGAATAGGACTTGGGCAAGCAGGAAAAGGAATAATCACAGTAAGTGAGCACAGAAGTAACACAGACTGGCAGATGCTGTGGATGGTTGTAAGGTATTCCTACATTCCACCATAATGTAACGTCATAGGATAGAATGCCTGCATGATAAGTCCGGACCAAAAACAGCCTTCCTGCGACCCCTGACGCGCGTTTTCCGTGATTGCTTCGATAAAGTGTAAGATCAGACTACACAAGAATCGTTTGCAGTCTGTAACCATGGGGACACACAGCTGTGCATATGAGCTGTATACTCATGAAAGGAGGAGATTTATAATGAAAAGTATTTGTAAATTTAATTTGTTTTTATATTAAATTGAATCGATGATTGAAGCTAATCACACAAGACATTTACTTAGACAGATACTTATGTATTAGTGGTGACTTCCCGCTTAGGTCACTCTAGAGGTTGTCCCGGGCCTAACGCTTACACCACTAACTCATCATATAAAACTCTATAATGCACTGCCCCTGTAAATGTGTGTTTTTGTGTTCTCCCCCCAGCCGGTGTATGATAATATCCAGGACGATTACTTCCTCCATTTTAACACTCTGTACGATCGGACACCGGCCGTTCCGATGGAATGAAGACCGAACGACCCATAGCGCAAGAGACGATAGAAGCCGCAATGTGAACCACAGAAGGATCCTCATCATGCTGAGAATCATTTGCATGAAGATTATATATTTATTATGTTCTGGGATGTGAGTCTTGACTTTTTTTTTAAAAAATTGGTCAATACAGGAACTCTACATGCCGCTCTGGGTGGTTGAGACAAAGCCTTCTCTGTACTGAATGTTAAGTACACCGGGGGCCCATCGTGACTCGGTAATGTCCCCACAAGTCTCTGAAGACGGCACAGAACATCAAGAAGGTCAAGAACATTCATGAGCTCCTTGACTTTTCTGAGTGACCATGATCTTGCAGAGTATGTACTGGAAAAGGTGACCCTCAGGGGCGTAATGAGGAGGGAACGTGGCCCATGTGTTTGGTGCCTGCGGAAGCACCAATGAGCCTATTTTGGAAACTTTTATCCCTGATTTGGGCATGCGCCACAACCACCCTGTACTAAAAGGTTTACACATCACTGTTTGTATTATATGTTCTATAATATATTCTGTAACTATAGTTCATGTGAATATTAAACCATGGGGCAATTTGCTCACCATTGTGGTTATCAATTCACTGCTGAAGGTCGTCGTGAGCACATGCAGGACGTACAGAACATCTGATCGTGGTCAAAACATATGGACTCAATCTAGATATGTAAGTGTAAGCCCCACCTCTGCTCTGTCCAAGACCACCCCCAAAGAGCCATATAATATCTCTTTTTACTTCTTTGGAGATCTGGTTTACAGAAGGTTGGATCTATGGCCTTTGTACAATTTAGCAAAGAAAAGAGAGGTGAGATATTAGATACAACAAAACTTTCAGCAGAAAGAGATAGAGGAGATAATATTGGTATGTGTGGGTGTTCGCGCCCCTGCAGTTAGTGAGTGACTGCATATAATGAACTATGTAGGGTCTATGTGCATGGAAGAAGGTTGTCATGGACAGATATAAGTCTGAAGGTGAACGTGTGTATGTGTGTGCATGTATTCAAAAGTGCTCATGGGTGGGTGTGCGCATGTGCTGGCCATACATGTGTATCTATAAGCGCTATCTGTATGTGTGTTACATGTTTGGAGTGATGTATGCAGTGGCTATGCACACTGTATGTGTGTAGCGCACATGTGTCCGTGTACAAGGTTTATGTGTATTGTCTGTTTCGGTTATTGTTGTGGACGCTGTATGACAATTTCATATGGGCACTCATTGTAATATTCCAGCACCCTATTGTAGTATGCAATCTGTTTCAGTATTATTTGGTCACCCTATTGCGGCAGTATTTGGGCACTCTATTTAATCATTATTTGGACACTATCGCATTATTATTTTGGCACTCAGTGTTATTTTTCACTCCATTGTGGTATTATTTTGGCTCTTTCAGTATTATGTGGGCACTCCGTTTTAGTAGTATTTGGGCACTCTATTGTGGCAGTATTTGGGCACTCTAATAATTATTTGGACACAATCGCATTATTATTTTGGCACTCAGTATTATTTTTCACTCCATTGTGGTATTATGTGGGCACTCTGTTTTAGTAGTATTTGGGCACTCTATTTTGACATTATTTGGGAACTTTTTTTTAGTATTATTTGGGCACTCAGTATTACTTTGTACCTATTGTGGAATTATTTAGGTACTGCATTTTAACAGCATTTAGTCACTCTATTTTAGCATTATTTGGGCAACCTCAGTATTAATTGGGCACTCTATTGTAGCATTATTGGACACTCAGTATTGTTTGGGCTTTCTTTAGTACTGTTGTTTGAGCACTCTATTGTAGCATTATTTAGACACAGTATTATTTGGGCACTATTTTAGTACTGATTTTTGGGCACTCTATTGTAACATTATTTGTTACATTATTTATTTGTTCAACGGCAAAGCAAGGTCCAGCAATAACGTGAGCAATCCAGGATGCTGTTAAAAAATTTTTCTTTCTTTTTATTCATAAATCCATTAAAATAAAATACAATGGTCCAAGCAGTTCTTGGCAGTGAGCTGGTCTACATTGTTGGATTTATATATTATTTATTTGTTATTTGACTTTTTCAAAAGTTTCCAGTGGAGCCCAGGATTTTCTAATTCGGCCCCAAGTTAGTTATATAAAGGAACTCTATGTCTTAAGTTTACAAAATAAATCATACTCAGAAATATTTGATTGTAATAATTAATTTTTCATTCTATCCACTGGCAGATAATGATGATATCATTATCTTTAATGCAAGAAGTTGACAATCACCAGTAAGAAATGGGTTAAAAATTGCGGAGGATTTGTTATTTTTGTGATGGCCATTTCCTGAAAATAAGAAGTCACCACAGGAAGCCTCCTCACGACTTGAGTAAAGACTACACAGCGCTGATATGATCTGAGGTACTGGTAAGTTAGTGCGTGTCACAGCGACAGAGGACGGCTCATCTATAGTAACGCCAACATGATAACCACATAAAAGTCAGAACAAACAGTAACAATGATACCAGAATATCTCAAGAGAAGGGCAAACATAAAAGGGCCAGTACACAGGCATCATAAATCAACACAAAGATTTAATGATCACATTTCATTTTATTACATACTATAAAGTGTCAAGTGAAATACATAAAAACTCATTCTAAAAGGAGAAAACGCAGTACAAAAAGGTGAGCCATATTGATTGACGCAAACAGATTGATATAAGTATATAAATAGCCTTAAGCTGTCTTAGACCAAATGATCAGTTGAATGTATAGCACAGTCTATGTATCGTAATATCAGTACATTGACCAAATATAGCTTACAAGTATAACAATCCCCATCAGTAGACACATAGGGCACCTATAAAAGACATCATAGTTATAGTAATCATGAATTTTTAAGCTGGTAAGAGGAATAAATCATCATATATGCCACAAATTCATACCCATAGTTAAGGCTGATGTATGAACCAATGTCAAAGTCCAGCCTACAGACAGTCTCCAACATGCAGTTCGCAATGTTCAGTACCTTGCTTCAACTGAGGGGGTGGGTGTTGCACCCATCGTTGCTCCCTAAATACTATTGATCTTTTCATAAAAACATCTCAACATAAATAATATAATATCAGAATGTGAGAATCAAAATGGCAGCAATAATTTGCAGCTGTCCTTGTAGTACACCTCATTAATGGTTTTAAGGCTGGTTCGCGACACAGGAATCCTCGGTAACATTTAGGAATTAACAGTGTCATTGGTTGCCCCATCTCCTAACTTTTGGTGAACAGAACAGTCAGTGAACTGGAGCTCAACATTGAAGTCTCGAATTCTTCCCTTTTAGTGGTGGTGTTCAAATGCCAGATGACTCCTACTAATAACTTGACTTCTTTGTATCTGTGAATTATCACTGGCCTTGCTAATTAAAGAACTGTCTGTTTATTCTTGGTTTACTTAATTTGAAGACTTGATTGACCTAGAGGTGATGTGACCAACACACGGGCTCCACTGCACTGATATACAATGCACATGCCAGCAATTGTAGGAGCTCGTAATACCAAGCAGCTGGTGCCATTGACAATTGATCTAGTAGGCTGCTTTCCATGAGACGATATGCATTTTTTGGCTATAGGATAAATGAGTTTAGAAAGTGTCCCCTCTCATTCATTTTTGCTCCTTTTAGCGCCCTCAGTGACTGCTCATCGGTTATATAAAAGTAAATCCTTGGCGGATGTTTCAGGAATACATCATTTTTGCAGGTTTGAACAGTTCTTTTCATGTCTTGTTTTTTAAATCTGTGCAGTCATATTTCATTTATATCTATTAATAATATTTTTTGCCTTTTAATACGTTTTAATGTTTTATTTTTTTCATGTTTTTGGTATTTTCTCTGTTAATTTAAGTAGAACTAGAGGATATTTAGGGAGTTTCCAACCTACGGGCTGGTCGATGGTCTCATGAAGAACAGGAATTGAAATATTTGAATTCTTTACCTGCCGCAAAATAAAAGATCAGATCCTGAATCCATTAGGAAAAAATTAACTGAGCATAGAGGGACTTCAAGATGCATTTATTCAAAGAAGGTGCATTAATTACTTAACCATTGATGGTAAAACCTCTCATCATTTCACATAGTGATAACCATAACCAAAGGGGCAAAAAATCCTAATATAGAACTTTTATTTATACACTTAATATTACCATATAATCAAAAAACACTCTGTAGGATCACTTGTAATTATAACTCTTATTGAAATATCTTGCTATTCACAGGGTGGTGGAAGTGTACTCGCCCTCATTCGCTCTACCTTGCCGCAGATGTGGGCACCCTAATCTCAACACGGCGTCCCCGCTCAATGTTGGCTATCAATAAGTGACCCTATTAGGGACTAAAGGTACTGTCACACTAAGTGATATCGCTAGCAATATCGCTATAACGTCGCTGATTTTTGTGACGCAGCAGCGATATTGCCTCGATCTGTCCGTCCGTCCAAGGATGTCGTCTAAGGTTAATATCTGAAATAATGCCTGAAAAATATCTCCCTGCTATAGATGCTTCATTATTATTATTACTATACTTCACTATTACTATCAATCTGACAATCGATCTGCTTCTATGTGTCCTAGCTGCAATACCTTCATCACCCATCTCTCCTGAACCCCAATCAATCACCCCTGTATCTGTTTCCTATCAATGCTTTATCTGTCCTTTTAGATCTGTCCATTTGGCTATTTTTTTTTTTTTTTTCTCTGAGTTCTAACTAATTGTCTCCTGTGTCTGACCAGTCTCCCTACTGCTCCTCCCTCCTTCAGATCACACCTGGCTTGTTTGATGTGCAATTGACTTCTTATAAATTCAGACTCTAAGGGTACTGTCACACTTAGCGATGTACCAGCGATATGACGCTGTCAGGATCGCTGGTACATCGCTAACTGGTCACAGGCAGATCTCACCAGCGACATCGCTGGGGTCGGGGGTCGCTACTTACCTGTCACACCAGGCGATCCTGCGTCCTCCCGCCCGGCTCCACGTGTCGCTCGTCTCTCCACAGGAAGCGCCGCAGGAAGCTGACGACGAGAAACAGTCCTGAAAGTTCTCGCGCGATCAGAGATAACCAGCGGGGGAGCGGGTCGGAGGTAAGTATCAGACACAGCGATGTCGCTACCAATATCGCTATAACGTCACACGTTATAGCGATATTGCTAGCGACATCTCTTAGTGTGACATGCCCTTAAGGTCTGTCTGTCCGTCCAAGGATGTCGTCTAAGGATAATATCTGAAATAATGCCTGAAATGAGCCTGAAGTGACCAGAAGGTACCACTAAACACTAGGAAAAAGCAATTAGTTCCAGCTGCGTGTAAAAAATTTCTTCTTTATTTCAACATTAAAATTATGTCATCTTCATAGTAAATGCCATACACACGGACACGGCAACGCGTTTCGATCTGTAAGATCTTTGTCAGAGCCATAGAGATACACTGATCTCAGCTGCATATATACTACATTTGATCCAATGACATGCACAAACACAATCACATGACAATTAACTCATTAAAATTACAAAGCAATATACAAAATAAATTAAAACACATGTTGCAAAAGAGAAATATTTATCTTTTCAACAATAATGAAGCATTAGGTCATTTCGTTTATTTAAACCATTCGGGGATCGGACATCTAGGTGATAAATCCAAAAAGCCTCTCTTGTTAACAGGCGTCGCTTTGAATCTCCGCCGCGGAAAGGAATTTTAACCTGTTCTATTCCTTGCACTTTAAAACTCGAGGTATTTCTAGCATGGTGCCTAATGAAATGCTGCGACACAGCTGATATATTACGATTCATGTTATTCGTATTCTCAATATCATGTAGATGTTCCCTAATGCGCATCTTCATTTTTCTAGATGTGCATCCTATATATGATAATTTGCAAATGGTGCAATCTATCTTGTATATTACATTAGTTGAATTACAATTGATTTATTGTTTTATGGTATATTGCACTTTATTTGCCGCATCAGAAAAAATTTTTGTGACATTTGCATATCTACATGTTTTGCATTTTGTAGCTCCACATCTGAAAAAACCATTGCAGGTTAACCAGGTTTTATTAGTTTTATTATTGAGAGAAAATAAATTAGGTGATAATTTGTCTCCCAATGTAGGAGCTCTTCTCGATACTATATTAATACCTGGCTTTAATATATCTGCCAATTTACTATCTTCATATAAAATGGGCAAATATCTATTAATGATTCCCTTGATTTGTGGAAATTGGCGACTAAACTGAAAACAAATATACGGTTTCTTTCCAATAACTGTCTCATTTGCATTGCCACCAGAAAAAATCATTTTATTACGTTTTTTATTTTTTACTATTTGTTGTGCTCGATTTAAAGACCAATCCGGATACATGCGATTTTTTAATTTTTTCTTTACATGTTCCAGTTCAATATCTAGATTACTCTCTTCACTACAATTACGTTTAACCCTTGTGAGTTCTCCTACTGGTATTGCTTTGAGGGTATGTTTATTGTGACTGCTAGTCGCATGTAAGATGGTATTCCCACTATAGGGTTTATGATGTGTTTTCGTAGAGATTATTTCCCCCTCAACACCAAATAAATCCAAATCCAAAAAAGATATATGTTCCATATTATGTTCATGCGTAAATTTAATATTGTATTGGTTAGAGTTTAGATATAGCATAAAGGCAGGTATGGCAGATACATCTCCATCCCAAATTAATAGGGTATCATCGATATATCTGCCATACCATGCCACCTGTCCATAAAAAGGATTGGAATCTGAGAAAATAAATTCATATTCCCAATACGACATAACCAGATTTGCAAGGGACGGTGAAAATTTGGCTCCCATGGCTACTCCCTTCAACTGTAAATAATAACACTGGTTGAAGGAGAAAAAATTATGTGACATCAAAAATATTACTACTTGCAAAATATAATTAATTAGATCCATAGAGTAGTTACTAAACCTTTTTAAATGAAATTGCAAAGCTCTTATTGTTAAATCATGAGGGATACATGTAATATATCAGCTGTGTCGCAGCATTTCATTAGGCACCATGCTAGAAATACCTCGAGTTTTAAAGTGCAAGGAATAGAACAGGTTAAAATTCCTTTCCGCGGCGGAGATTCAAAGCGACGCCTGTTTGGATATGGATTTATTTGGTGTTGAGGGGGAAATAATCTCTACGAAAACACATCATAAACCCTATAGTGGGAATACCATGTTACATGCGACTAGCAGTCACAATATACATACCCTCAAAGCAATACCAGTAGGAGAACTCACAAGGGTTAAACGTAATTGTAGTGAAGAGAGTAATCTAGATAGTGAACTGGAACATGTAAAGAAAAAATTAAAAAATCGCATGTATCCGGATTGGTCTTTAAATCGAGCACAACAAATAGTAAAAAATAAAAAACGTAATAAAATGATTTTTTTCTGGTGGCAACGCAAATGAGACAGTTATTGGAAAGAAACCGTATATTTGTTTTCAGTTTAGTCGCCAATTTCCACAAATCAAGGGAATCATTAATAGATATTTGCCCATTTTATATGAAGATAGTAAATTGGCAGATATATTAAAGCCAGGTATTAATATAGTATCGAGAAGAGCTCCTACATTGGGAGACAAATTATCACCTAATTTATTTTCTCTCAATAATAAAACTAATAAAACCTCGTTAACCTGCAATGGTTTTTTCAGATGTGGAGCTACAAAATGCAAAACATGTAGATATGCAAATGTCACAAAAAAAATTTCTGATGCGGCAAATAAAGTGCAATATACTATAAAACAATATATTAATTGTAATTCAACTAATGTAATATACAAGATAGATTGCACTATTTGCAAATTATCATATATCGGGTGCACATCTAGAAAAATGAAGATGCGCATTAGGGAACATCTACATGATACTGAGAATACGAATAACATGAATCGTAATATATCAGCTGTGTCGCAGCATTTCATTAGGCACCATGCTAGAAATACCTCGAGTTTTAAAATGCAAGGAATAGAACAGGTTAAAATTCCTTTCCGCGGCGGAGATTCAAAGCGACGCCTGTTAACAAGAGAGGCTTTTTGGATTTATCACCTAGATGTCCGATCCCCGAATGGTTTAAATAAACGAAATGACCTAATGCTTCATTATTGTTGAAAAGATAAATATTTCTCTTTTGCAACATGTGTTTTAATTTATTTTGTACATTGCTATGTAATTTTAATGAGTTAATTGTCATGTGATTGTATTTGTGCATGTCATTGGATCAAATGTAGTATATATGCAGCTGAGATCAGTGTATCTCTATGGCTCTGACAAAGATCTTACAGATCGAAACGCGTTGCCGTGTCCGTGTGTATGGCATTTACTATGAAGATGACATCATTTTAATGTTGAAATAAAGAAGAAATTTTTTACACGCAGCTGGAACTAATTGTTTTTTCCTATTGATTACACGTCAGTCCAGACGGAGCTCCGAGGTCTGCGGTGAACACTTGGTGAGCTGGCTTTTGTTTGCTTTCATGTTATGGTTGGACTGCCTTGCTCCCAGATCTGTATCTATTGATGGATATCTAAAGTACTAACATTGTTTATACAAGAATATTTTCGTCTTGCCTACACGGGATAACATTCTCAGAGGTCACGTTTTAATATGGCCACAGACCTGAACAGGGATCGGTCTTTAAAGGCTGCAGAGGTTTTTTCTAATCAGCAAGAGCCAGACAGCAGTGTTACAGGCTTTAATGAATGTCTGATTAATTTGGAAAAACTTCATATGCAGGAAATGAAACTGTGGTGGGATCATGAAACGCTTAACAATTATGTGAGCAAAGAAATGATACCGAGAGGTTTGCGAATTAAAAAAATTCCCACCACAATCTACTCGGATGAATTCATAGAGCAATGGAACACTATTCTAAGCAATTGTTCTCATAATTTAATGAAACTGATTGTTCGGCAGGAAGAGACTAAACTGAAAGACATTCAGCAGGAGATGGAAACAGTTAATTCGTCTATACTGCAATACAAGACATTGGCACAGTTTGATTCTTCCATAGCAAAAATAAATGAGAAAGTCTCAGCTTTGGAGGAAGAAGTTATTACTAGAAAAAAGAAAAAATTTGTGCGAGACACTAATGATTACACAAGCAACAAAGTATATGACTGGGGCAAGTGGACTAATTTTGATAAAACTCCTAAGTCCATTCTCAAACAAAGCCATGCTCATAAAAAACGCAAATATTCAAGAGCTAGACTGAACAAACCGCATGTTTCCTTTACATCATCAGACCCGGACTCCTCTGATAATTACTTGAGTGCTTCAGACGATAATGCACCAACCAGTGTGAATATAGGCCAACATTTTTCAAAAAACGCAAGAGGCGCGGGGGTCGCAAGCACCACAGGCGCAGTAGGAATTACTACCCGCAAGAAGCATTACATGACCAAGTAATTAAGAATGTGCAAAATTATTCATCCAGAGATTTAACTCCAGATCAAATTGAGATCTTATCTTTGGGGTTAAACTTTGCTCCGGATCAGGACTTTGATTTGTTCACAACTATACTAGATGTGAATAAGTTCATGCGGAACGTGACTGTTAAAAAACACTTTATGAATGATTCACAAACAACAATGAATGAAGAAGGAGAATATGATGACAACACTCAGACAATAACTAACGAATTTCTATACATGAACTTTCAGGAGCAGGTGTCATTGGTAACTTTACAAGATTTGGATACAGAAGAAAAAAATAGAGAGATGGAATATGTTAATCAGTCATTAAATTTTTCCACAAAAAATCCCTATTTCTATCCGGTCCACGCGAGATCTGAGTGTATGGACCGATTCCAAGATATAGTGGAAAAGGAATTGCAAATTTTGTTTAATCAAAAAAATAGTAAATTTAAAAATCTATCTGGCAAGCAATTTATAGCCCTAAGAGAATTAAAATCAATGACAGATATTGTCATAAAAATGTCAGATAAAGGTGGGGTAGTTGTGGTTCTAGATTCTAAAGATTATTATGATAAAATGATTGAGTTATTGTCAGATGAATTGACATACAGGAAACTGGATTATAACCCTTTAGAACAATTTAGGGATAAAACTAATCAAATTATCATGGAAGGTTTGGAGTTAGGAGTCATTACTAAAAAACAGGCAGAATATCTGCAAGTGAAAAAAACGGTGCTTCCAATTATATATGGAGTACCCAAAATACACAAAGGCTGTGGCATTCCTCCTATGCGACCGATTGTCTCGGGCATCGGTTCAGCACATGAGCATTTGTCACAATGGGTTGACACATTGTTGCAACCCCTTGTACAGAGGATGCCTGGCTATATTAGAGATTCCAAACAGGTGTTACAAATGTTTTCTAACAAGATGTGGTTGTCATCATATTCATGGCTTAGTTGTGATGTAGTATCATTATATACATGTATCCCTCATGATTTAGCAATAAGAGCTTTGCAATTTCATTTAAAAAGGTTTAGTAACTACTCTATGGATCTAATTAATTATATTTTGCAAGTAGTAATATTTTTGATGTCACATAATTTTTTCTCCTTCAACCAGTGTTATTATTTACAGTTGAAGGGAGTAGCCATGGGAGCCAAATTTTCACCGTCCCTTGCAAATCTGGTTATGTCGTATTGGGAATATGAATTTATTTTCTCAGATTCCAATCCTTTTTATGGACAGGTGGCATGGTATGGCAGATATATCGATGATACCCTATTAATTTGGGATGGAGATGTATCTGCCATACCTGCCTTTATGCTATATCTAAACTCTAACCAATACAATATTAAATTTACGCATGAACATAATATGGAACATATATCTTTTTTGGATTTGGATTTATTTGGTGTTGAGGGGGAAATAATCTCTACGAAAACACATCATAAACCCTATAGTGGGAATACCATCTTACATGCGACTAGCAGTCACAATAAACATACCCTCAAAGCAATACCAGTAGGAGAACTCACAAGGGTTAAACGTAATTGTAGTGAAGAGAGTAATCTAGATAGTGAACTGGAACATGTAAAGAAAAAATTAAAAAATCGCATGTATCCGGATTGGTCTTTAAATCGAGCACAACAAATAGTAAAAAATAAAAAACGTAATAAAATGATTTTTTCTGGTGGCAACGCAAATGAGACAGTTATTGGAAAGAAACCGTATATTTGTTTTCAGTTTAGTCGCCAATTTCCACAAATCAAGGGAATCATTAATAGATATTTGCCCATTTTATATGAAGATAGTAAATTGGCAGATATATTAAAGCCAGGTATTAATATAGTATCGAGAAGAGCTCCTACATTGGGAGACAAATTATCACCTAATTTATTTTCTCTCAATAATAAAACTAATAAAACCTGGTTAACCTGCAATGGTTTTTTCAGATGTGGAGCTACAAAATGCAAAACATGTAGATATGCAAATGTTACAAAAAAATTTTCTGATGCGGCAAATAAAGTGCAATATACCATAAAACAATATATCAATTGTAATTCAACTAATGTAATATACAAGATAGATTGCACTATTTGCAAATTATCATATATAGGGTGCACATCTAGAAAAATGAAGATGCGCATTAGGGAACATCTACATGATATTGAGAATACGAATAACATGAATCGTAATATATCAGCTGTGTCGCAGCATTTCATTAGGCACCATGCTAGAAATACCTCGAGTTTTAAAGTGCAAGGAATAGAACAGGTTAAAATTCCTTTCCGCGGCGGAGATTCAAAGCGACGCCTGTTAACAAGAGAGGCTTTTTGGATTTATCACCTAGATGTCCGATCCCCGAATGGTTTAAATAAACGAAATGACCTAATGCTTCATTATTGTTGAAAAGATAAATATTTCTCTTTTGCAACATGTGTTTTAATTTATTTTGTACATTGCTATGTAATTTTAATGAGTTAATTGTCATGTGATTGTATTTGTGCATGTCATTGGATCAAATGTAGTATATATGCAGCTGAGATCAGTGTATCTCTATGGCTCTGACAAAGATCTTACAGATCGAAACGCGTTGCCGTGTCCGTGTGTATGGCATTTACTATGAAGATGACATAATTTTAATGTTGAAATAAAGAAGAAATTTTTTACACGCAGCTGGAACTAATTGCTTTTTCCTATTGATTACACGTCAGTCCAGACGGAGCTCCGAGGTCTGCGGTGAACACTTGGTGAGCTGGCTTTTGTTTGTTTTCACCACTAAACACTGCATTTACATGTACTAAATTTCTTTTGCCTCCTAAATTACTCTTACCATGATGACATACGCTGTAACTGTTTTGGCTCCTTTAATCCTCACTCTCCATCGCTATCCACAAACCCCGCCACCCGCTAACCAAATAGTAATCTCTCCTTCCCTCTTGCCTCCCCACCTGACCTCCTCTGCTGAACTGCTCCTCAACCTCAGAGCTCTCCTAATAAAATACAAAACAAGCCACCCACCCTCCTTCTCCCACATGCTCTCCCTCTCTCTGCTTCTCCTCACTGCTGGTGACATATCTCCCAACCCTGGACCCCCACAGCTCATACCTCCCATTACTACCCCCTTCTATCATTCCCAAAACAACACAAACACCAGAAATCTTTCCCACCTCAAATCCGTGCCCCTGACAACCACTACCCTGCTCCCGCTCTCTGGATCACTCTGGAATGCCCGCTCCATTTGCAATAAACTCCATGTGATTCATGACCTCTTTACCTCTCATAACATTTCCTTCCTTGGCCTCACCGAAACATGGCTGACACCCTCCGACACCGCCTCCGCTGCTGCGCTATGTTACGGCGGCCTCCACTTCACCCACACTCCTCGCCCCGGCAACAGACATGGTGGAGGAGTGGGCCTTCTCCTTTCTTCCAACTGCACCTTCAACCCAATCCCACCTCTTCCCTCCCTTGTCCTCCCCTCTTTTGAAGTCCACTCCGTCCGCATCTATTCTCCCTTCAACCTCCAAGTGGCCGTCATATACCGACCTCCAGGCCCGACCACTTCCTTTATTGACCAATTCTCTACCTGGCTCCTCCACTTTCTCTCTACTGACACTCCCACCATCATCATGGGTGACTTCAACATCCCTATTGACACCCACCAGTCGGCAGCCTCTAAACTCCAGTCCCTAACTTCATCCTTTGGACTTACTCAGTGGTCCTCCTCAGCCACCCACACAGATGGACATACATTAGACCTGGTCTTCACCCGCCTCTGCTCTCTTTCTAACTTCACCACCTCCCCTCTCCCTCTATCTGACCACCATCTGCTCACTTTCTCATCCCTGTCCTCCTCACCTGTCACCCACTTCCAGCAGCATGCGCACCCCCGCAGAAACCTCGCACATCTAGACACTCGCACACTCTCTGACTCTACTCTATCACAGTCCTCCATAGCTTCACTCCACGACACACACTGCCACTAGTTTCTACAATGCCACTCTTGCATCAGCCATCGACTCAGTCGCCTCTGTCATGCATAACAGAGTGCGACGAACCAACAGACAACCCTGGCACAGTAACACCACTAAAAAGCTTTGGCAAGCATCCAGAATTGCAGAACAGCACTGGAAGAAAACGCATTCGCAAGACGACTTCACTGCACTCAAACAAGCAACACTTGCATTCAAATCAGCTCTCACCTCTGCTAAACAGGCCTTCTTTACATCCCTTGTATCTTCCTTATCCCACAACCCCAACAGTTGTTCAATGCTTTTAACTCCCTCCTCCGCCCAAAACTGCCACCTCCGACTTCCCTAATCTCTGCCGAGGACTTTGCCGCACACTCCAAAAACAAGATAGACCAAACACGGCAAGTCTTTATTGCCCAACCACCTCAACCCCTTTGTATACCAGACCAATGCCCAAACCCCACAACCTCCTTATCTAACATCACTGAAGGGGAGCTTGCTCATCTTCTCTCCAAATCACACCTCACCACTTGTGCACTTGACCCTATCCCATCCCACCTCCTCCCCAGCATCACCACCACTCTTATCCCATCCCTAACCCACCTCTTCAACTTATCACTAACTTCTGGTACCTTCCCTTCTGCTTTCAAACATGCCACAATCACACCTATCCTTAAAAAGCTAACCCACGATCCAACAGACACGTCCAGCTATCGCCCAATATCGCTGCTCCCATTTGCTTCTAAACTCCTGGAGCAGCATTTCCACGCTGAACTTTCCTCTCACCTCTCATTTAGCTTGCTCTTTGACAATCTACAATCTGGCTTCCGCCCCCATCATTCCACTGAGACAGCCCTGACCAAAATTGCCAACGACCTACATACAGCTAAAGCTAACGGACAATACTCTATACTCCTGCTTCTAGACCTGTCCTCTGCTTTACAGATCCTCTCCTCCTTTGGCATCAAAGACCTCGCCCTATCCTGGATCTCCTCATACCTTTCCAACTGCACATTCAGCGTCTCCAACACCCACTCTACCTCCTCATCCCACCCTCTCTCTGTTGGAGTCCCCCAAGGCTCTGTTCTAGGACCCCTACTCTTCTCAATCTACACACTTGGTCTGGGACAACTCATAAAGTCCCACGGATTCCAGTACCACCTTTATGCCGATGATACTCAGATCTACCTCTCTGGCCCAGACATCACCTCTCTGCTCTCCAGAATCCCAGAGTGTCTAACAGCCATATCCTCCTTCTTCTCCTCTCGCTTCCTCAAACTCAATGTGGACAAATCTGAACTGATCATCTTTCCCCCATCTCACAGATCTTCCTTACCCGACCTTTCTATAACAATTGACAACACCACGCTTTCCCCCGTACCGGAGGTCCGCTGCCTCGGAGTAACCCTTGACTCTGCCCTGTCCTTCAAACCGCACATCCAAGCTCTCTCCACCTCCTGTCGCCTCCATCTCAAAAATATTTCCAGAATCCGTCCCTTCCTCAACCTCAATCTACTAAAATGCTTGTGCATGCCCTCATCATCTCCCGCCTCGACTATTGCAACATCCTTTTCTGCGGCCTCCCTGCTAACACCCTTGCACCTCTTCAGTCCATTCTCAACTCTGCCACCCGACTAATTCATCTCTCTCTCCTTGCTACTCCTCCGCTTCTCCCCTCTGCAAATCTCTTCACTGGCTCCCATTCCCTCAGCGTATCCAGTTCAAATTACTAATACTGACCTACAAGGCCATCTACATCCTGTCTCCTCCTTACATCTCTGAACTAATCTCCAGATACCTCCCCTCGCGTAATCTCCGGTCCTCCCAAGACCGCCTTCTCTCCTCCACACTTATTCGCTCCTCACCCAACCGCCTCCAAGACTTCTCCCAAATAGCCCCCATCCTCTGGAATTCCCTGCCCCAACGCGTCCGGCTATCAACCGCACTCGGATCCTTCAGACGGAACCTGAAAACCCACCTCTTCAGGAAAGCCTACAGCCTGCAGTGATCCCCGCTGGCCCCTCACCATCACTGGAACCGCTGTAACCCTCCAACCTACTGTCTCCTTCCCCACCATCCTGTAGCATGTAAGCCCGAAAGGGCAGGGTCCTCTCTCCCCTCTGTATCAGTCTGTGATTGTTAGTTTGTTTGCTGTAAGTGATATCTGTAATCTGTATATAACCCCTTCTCATGTACAGCACCATGGAACCAATGGTGCTATAGAAATAAATAATAATAATAATAATATTGCTAGCGATATCGCTCTGTCTGATACTTACCTCCGACCACTCCCCCGCTGGACGCGGGCGGGAGGACGCAGGATCGCCTAGTGTGACAGGTAAGTAGCGACCCCTGCGTTGCAGCTCACTAGCGACCACTTAGCGATGCACCAGCGATCCTGACTGCGTCTGCTGGTGGTTCAATAAAGTATTGCCACACTGTGTTACCTTCACCCTGCGTTGTCTGAGTAGTATTCTGCCAACCGGAAGGGGGTATAAGCGTTAAGTGGGATGATCTCTGGTCCATATGGTCTATTAAAAGACAGCCAGATCAGCGGACGAAGGCAGCCACTGTTCCTCGTGTCTCCACACTGGAGAATTAGAATTTCAATAGATTTGCTCATATCTCTATCATCCCCGACCTCTCCAGAGACTGCAGAGATGGTAAAACTAAGACCACTAGATCCAGTTGGACGAATTTGTTCGGATTTGGACGCCGAATCTCAATTTGCCATATTCGTGCCGTATTTGAACCCTATTCGTGCTGAATGTATGTTTGATGATCGGTTCCGAGGATATTCGGTAATTTCTACTCCCACTGACTCTAATGACGTTTGGCGGTGTTCGACGAATGTTGCAAAAACAATATTCTATGCCGAATCCGAACAAATTCGCTCAACTCTAGGGGTAATAACCTCCTTACTGTGCTCACATTAAGGTTAGGCCACTGACCTCACTGGATAATCTAGCAGAATTACCTTTTTTTCTGAGCGCCAGAAGGACGTTTGGTTCATATTGCCAAACATCTTAAGATTGTATCTGACATGACCTCTGCTAATTTTACGGTTCTCATTAAATACATTGCGACATCTGTGCAGCAGAACTTCCTCTTCTTCATATACTGAACCTTCTTGCTGCCTCCAGCACATGGACCAACCGGACAAGTGGTGAAATAAGTCGGTTCACATGAATTTGCTCAAAATTTGCAGCTTTGTAGTGACCCTCCTCCATCAAGTCATCAAAATGCTGGTGACAGCACCGAGTATTTCAGGAGAGGAGTGTTTTGATCTTTTAGGATGTCATAGCCTGAGAGTTATATAATGAAATGAACAGTGGTCCCCAGCAGCACAAAGGACAGGAGTGTGCTGACCCTGAGAGTTACAAAGTGGAAGAAGCAGGATCTGCAGCAGCACAGAGTATTTCAGAAGAAGAGTGCCCCCTTCATGTCATGCAGCATGTCGGAGAATTATATAGCCGGCATCTGCCTCTAGCAGTAGTCCTGCTGTTAACCTTCTCAATGCTGCTGTCTGTCCTGAAAGTTTGGGTGCCCATTAGCCTCCCCACAACATGATCGCAGGGAGCTGATGAATTGCTATAACAGCCGTCAGGTGGTCTCTTCTATGATCTCCAGCCTGTAGTGTCATTTATTTTTTTAAAAATTAGAAGAAAACATATAAAACTTGAATCACCCCCTTTTCCCCAATTAATAATAAACAAACGTAAAAATTTTTTTTAAAAAATCTATACATATTTGTTATCACTGCATTCAGAAAAGTCTGATCTTTCAAAATATAAAAGTGAATAAGGAGATCGATTAATGTCAGAATTTAGTTTTTTTGATCACCATAATAATGAAAAAAAAATGTAATAGATACATAGTATATACCCAAAATTCTTTACCATAAATAAAAACACCAGTTTGACACATGGAAAAAATGGCGCCCACTCAGCTCCATTGATAGTAATATAATAAAGCTTTGGGTCTCGGTATATGGCGGCGACACAAAACACTTTTTTCTTCACAAAATTCTGAAATGTTTAAGCCAAAAAAGTAAAACAAACCTGAGAAGTTTGGCATCTGCGCAAGTGTCAGACGTGGAGAATCATGGTTTCATGTTAATTTTACTGTACTGTATAATGAATCACGTAAAAATAAAACCCCAAAAACCAAAGCGGAATTGTGGCTTTCATCACCATTTAGATTTTTTTTGCAATTTCCTTTTACTCTATATGGTAAAATAAATGGTGTTATTCAAAGCTACAACCAATCCGACAAACATAACAAATAAGCGTCATACATCTATGTAAGTGCAACAATAGAAAAGTTATGGCTGTAGGAAAAAGGAAAGACAAAATGAAGATGTAAAAATAAAAACTGCGTCCGTTAGGGGCTAAATTCTCTTGCAGGGTTGTTAGCTAAATCTTTGTGTCTTTTTACTAATGATTAACTTTTTTTAAGATATAAAAACACAACCTTCATCGTTCTCCGACCTCAAAGTCCTTCATACAGAATGATAACATCAAAGGCAACAGGAAGGTAAAAGTCAATTCCTGGCAGTTTAGTACATTCTTCGTATCTGATGACAATTCTGCAGCTTACCCTGTATGTGTCTTGCCTCCCCATTACTCGGTTTGGCTACTACCAAAAAGTTCTTGATGAACTTACGGTAGTAGTTGGCGAAACTCAAAAACCTGTGTAATACCTTCAAATCCTCAGGACAATCCCAATCCAGTACAGCCCGGAATTTCGCCAGATCCATGCTAAAAGGGATCTCCTCAACTGAGAACATACATTTCTCCGTTTTGACAAATAACTTATTATCTTTGAGTATCTGTAAGACCTGCCTGACATGTACCTGGTGTGACTCAAGGTCAGGTGAATAAATTAATATGTCATCAAGATAGATTACCGCAAATCTGCCTACAAGGTGACTAAAGATGTACAGGGGTTGGACAAAATAATGGAAACACCTAACGTTTTGGCATCATAATCTTCGAACATGTTATAAACATGCAAACCATGACATATGGTAATGTTTTGTAGTTGATTATTTGTGTTATGTGATATGTGTATGTAAATTAACTGTTCTGCAGAATTGTAAGAACATTGATGAGAACCTGATACCAATGGCAGACCTCTCGGATTTTCAAAGAGGCCAAATTGTTGGTGCTCGTATGGCAGGCGCTAGTGTAACAGAAAGTGCCCGAATGCTTGGCGTGTCAAGAGGTACTGTCTCCAAAGTAATGACTGCGTTTGAAAGAGAAGGAAAAATGTCCGCAGCAAAGCACAGGTCCGGCTGAAAGTCGAAGTTGACTGAGAGAGACCGTCGGACTCTAAAGCGAATTGTGAGAGATGATTGAAAGACCACAGCTCCGAAAATCACTGCTGAGCTCAATGAACACCTACAGAACCCAGTTTCCACGAAAACTGTCAGGAGCTGCACAAATCTGGATTCCACGAAAGAGCTGCAATTAGAAAACCGCTGCTCTCAATGACAAATGTTTCCAAGCGTTTAGCGTGGTGTAGAAACCTCCAGAATTGGTCCCTCGAGCAGTGGAAACATGTGATATTCTCAGACAAATCATCGTTTACCCTATTTCCGACCTCCGGCCAAGTGTACATTTGGAGAAAGCCGAAAGAAGCATTCCATCCAGACTGCCTTCTCCCAACCGTAAAGCATGATGGAGGTTCTGTGATGATCTGGGGTGCTATTTCATGGAGATCCGCCGGGCCAATGATATCCCTTCATGGAAGAATTAACAGCCGCGATTATTTAGGCATTTTGGGCGACCAAGTGCATCCTATGGTTCAAGTGTGGGGAAGTAGATTTGACGGGCAGATGTGATTGGTAGAAGGAGGGGACGGTTTGTGCACTAGGGACAGAGATTGACAGGTTAGAAAGGTAACAGCAGGGAAAGACAGAAAAGGGAGTGCAGTACTGTGAATTGACCACAAGATGGCAGGGGGGAGTAGTACAGGACTTAACATTAGCTTAGGGCTTAGGAATGCGCTTAGTCATGGGGGCGGGGAGATAGGAGCCCGGGTGGGAAATTCCCCTGTGAGAGAGGGGATAAATAGGAGAAGGCGTGGCTCCAGGAGAGTCTAGTCCCGGGAGGAGCTCAGAAGAAGATTGGAAAGGGAGAAGAGCCCGGTCAGGGGGACGGACAAAGGAGAGACAGTCAAGGGGGTGGCCCTAACCTGACGGACCACAGGACAGGCAAGGAGAAGAGACAGTCAGAGGGGGACCCTGACTCAACAGACCGCAGGACAGATGAGGCCCCGGGGGTACCGATTGGAAGACGACCTTGGACAGGGGAGGCGCTGGGGGTAGATTGGTCTAGGACAGCCCCCAGTGAAAGATCCGCGAGGTGCGTTACCAAATGGCATCACCAGGTTCTCATAGTGTCCCTCAGGTGTATTGAAAGCTGTATTCCACTCATCCCTCTCTTTAATGCGAATGAGATAATACACCCCCTGAGGTCCAGTTTTGAAAACCATTTTGCACCTACAATCTGATTAAAGAGATTCGGGATGAGAGGGAGCGGATATGGATCCCGAACCGTGATCAAATGGAGTTAGCGGAAATCTAGGCAGGGGCGTAACCCCGTCTATCTTCTTAACAAAGAAAAACCTTGCATCAATGGGTCATGAGGATGGTTTGATATGACCCTTTGCCAAACTTTCTGCACTATAGTCCTTCATGGCCTGTCTCTCTTGACCAGAAATATTATATAGTCTGCTGTTAGGCCCCAGGAACAAGATTAAGGCTGAGTTCACACGTGGCGTTTTTTTCGCGTTTCCGCGGCGGGTTTAGCCGCGCGATTTTGCCGCGAAAAATAAGCATCCCATGCATTCCTATGGGATTCCGCAATGCTGTGCTAATGCTGCGGTTTTTACCGCGGCGGAATCGCTTTGCGGTAAAAAACGCAGCATGCTCATTAATTTGCGGAATCACGGCGATCCCGCACCCATAGGAATGCATTGTTCCGCTTACTTCCTGCATGTGGCTGTGCCCACCATGCGAAAAGTAAGCAGAACAATTGCGGATGGTACCCACGGCCCAGAGGAGAGGAGACTGTCCTCCGGGCTTTGGGTACCATATCCAGGGCCGGACTGGGACTAAAATTCAGCCCTGGCATTTGAAGTTACACAGGCCCACTAGTCACATGGTGACGATATAATATCTTTGTACACTTGTAGTTTACAAGAAGTGAGAGGAGATTAGCACGACTATATAACATGTAGTCACAGCTGTGCCCAGTATTTCAGCTCAGTCCTATTTATTGCTTTTAGGTACAGTACTCCTCCCAAAGCTCTGTCCCCTTTTGTATGCATGATTACAGAATTCCTGGCAGAACTGCTCTCCATTGGGCAACCAGACCCCCTGGCCACGCCGAGCCACACCCATTTCACAACTAGTCACACCCATGTCCACACCTAATCGCACCCATTCAGCACTGCTGATCACACTGACTGGTACTGAGGGCACAGTGGCTGGCATTATGGGCACACTGACTGGCACTAAGGAAGAGAGAAAACAGAGAGAGAGAAAAAAGAAAACAGAGAGAGCGAGAAAGAAAGAACACGGAGAGAAAGAAGAAAGAACAGAGAGAAAGAAAGGGGAAAGAAAGAAAGAACAGTGAGAGACAAAGAAAGAACAGTGAGAGAACAGAGAGAGAAAGAAAGAGGGGAAAGAAAGAAAGAACAGTGAGAGACAAAGAAAGAACAGAGAAAGAACAGAGAGAGAAAGAAAGAAGTAAAGAAAAGAAAGAACAGAGAGAAAGAGAGGAAAGAAAAAGAAAGAAAAAAGAAAGATTAGAGAGAGAAAGAAAGAACAGAAAGAGAAAGAAAATGAGGGAAAGACAGAACAGAGAATGAAAGAACAGAGAAAGAAAAAGAGAGAAAGAAATAAAGAAAGATTCTATAAAGATACTATAGCAGCCCGGCTCCCATTGTAGTGCCCACCTGAGCCTCCCGGTGCAGGACCTATCATGATCCGCTCACATGGCCGACATCCCCGATTCCAAGGCGATCCTGCTGTCTGCGCTGTCGGAGGAGGACATGGTGATGGAACTGAAGCATTCCTGGTTCCGTCACAATCGCCTCAAGAAATTATCTCATTTCCGGTCAGCTTCCAGCACATCACTTCAGGTGGAACATCATGTGTGTGTTTTAAAATGCTCCTCGGGGCTCCGCTATGTACTCCTGTGTCCGTGGGAAAAGCCTGCTTTGTATGCTTTGTACACACTTGGCTCTGCTCCGTACATCCCGTACACACGCGGCTCCACTCCGTACACCTCGTACACACACGGCTCCGCTCCGTACATTCCGTACACACACGGCTCCTCTCCGTACACCTCGTACACACACGGCTCCGCTCCGTACACCTCGTACACACGGCTCCGCTCCGTACACCTCGTACACACACGGCTCCGCTCCGTACACCTCGTACACACGGCTCCGCTCCGTACACCTCGTAAACACGCGGCTCCTCTCCGTACACCTCGTACACGCGGCTCCGCTCCGTACACCTCGTACACGTGGCTCCTCGCCGTACACCTCGTACACACACTGCTCCGCTCCGTACACCTCGTACACACTTCTCCGCTCCGTACACCTCGTACACACGGCTCCGCTCCATACATGTCATACACACTGCTCCGCTCCGTACACCTCGTACACACACGGCTCCTCTCCGTACACCTCGTACACACACGGCTCCGCTCCGTACACCTCGTACACACACGGCTCCGCTCCGTACACCTCGTACACACGGCTCCGCTCCGTACATGTCATACACACTGCTCCGCTCCGTACACCTCGTACACACACGGCTCCGCTCCGTACACCTCGTACACACACGGCTCCGCTCCGTACACCTCGTACACACACGGCTCCGCTCCGTACACCTCGTACACACACGGCTCTGCTCCGTACACCTCGTACACACGGCTCCTCTCCGTACACCTCGTACACACAGGGCTCCGCTCCGTACACCTCGTACACACACGGCTCCGCTCCGTACACCTCGTACACACACGGCTCCGCTCCGTACACCTCGTACACACACGGCTCCGCTCCGTACACCTCGTACACACGCGGCTCCGCTCCGTACACCTCGTACACACACGGCTCCGCTCCGTACACCTCGTACACACACGGCTCCGCTCCGTACACCTCGTACACACGGCTCCTCTCCGTACATCTCGTACACACACGGCTCTGCTCCGTACACCTCGTACACACACGGCTCTGCTCCGTACACCTCGTACACACACGGCTCCGCTCCGCACACCTCATACACACGCGGCTCCGCTCCGTACACCTCGTACACACACGGCTCCGCTCCGTACACCTCGTACACACGGCTCCTCTCCGTACATCTCGTACACACACGGCTCTGCTCCGTACACCTCGTACACACACGGCTCCGCTCCGTACACCTCGTACACACACGGCTCCGCTCCGTACACCTCGTACACACGGCTCCTCTCCGTACATCTCGTACACACACGGCTCTGCTCCGTACACCTCGTACACACACGGCTCTGCTCCGTACACCTCGTACACACACGGCTCCGCTCCGCACACCTCATACACACGGCTCCGCTCCGTACACCTCGTACACACACGGCTCCGCTCCGTACACCTCGTACACACGGCTCCTCTCCGCACACCTCGTACACACGGCTCTGCTCCGTACACCTCGTACACACACGGCTCCGCTCCGTACACCTCGTACACACGGCTCCTCTCCGCACACCTCGTACACACGGCTCTGCTCCGTACACCTCGTACACACACGGCTCTGCTCCGTACACCTCGTACACACACGGCTCTGCTCCGTACACCTCGTACACACACGGCTCCTCTCCGTACACCTCGTACACACACGGCTCCGCTCCGTACACCTCGTACACACACGGCTCTGCTCCGTACACCTCGTACACACACGGCTCTGCTCCGTACACCTCGTACACACACGGCTCCTCTCCGTACACCTCGTACACACACGGCTCTGCTCCGTACACCTCGTACACACACGGCTCTGCTCCGTACACCTCGTACACACACGGCTCTGCTCCGTACACCTCGTACACACACGGCTCTGCTCCGTACACCTCGTACACACACGGCTCCTCTCCGTACACCTCGTACACACACGGCTCTGCTCCGTACACCTCGTACACACGGCTCCGCTCCGTACACCTCGTACACACACGACTCCGCTCCGTACACCTCGTACACACGGCTCCGCTCCGCACACCTCATACACACGGCTCCGCTCCGTACACCTCGTACACACGGCTCCGCTCCGTACACCTCGTATACACACGGCTCTGCTACATCCACACTGTAAATCCTGACCCCACACATACTTACCTCAACCAGCACCATGACAACAGCAAAGCAGAGTCTTACAGACGGTAGAGGCAAAGCTGAGCGCACAGGACCTGTGATGAGGTCACAGGAGGGGCGGAGTCAGGGGTGACATGATCGGGGGTCTGGACAAAGTCCCTGATCATGTGACCCCCTGACTCCTCCCCTCCTGTGACCTCATCACAGGTCCTGCGAACAGAGCGAGCAGGCAAGCGAGTGCGACGCTGTGAGTGGCTGCGGGAGTCTCATGCTACGGTGAGGATGGGGTGCGAGGGGGGGGCGTGGCGGCTTATCTCCCTGCAGTGCTGGAGGAACTTGGAAACTATCACCGCCGTGCTGCAGAGGGCCGGCGGCAGGAGCAACAGTGGCCGCAGCAGCTGGCAAGCGGCCAGATGATCGGGCGCTGCCGCCCGCGTCCCACGTGACAGCGGCCCAGCGGGAAAATGCCCGGTTGGTTATATTGCCAATCCGGGCCTGACCATATCCCTGTAAAAAATAGAATTTAAAATAAAAAATATTGTTATGCTCACCCTCCGACGTCCCGCGCAGCCTTCCCGCCTCTCTCCACGCTCCCGGTCCCAGTAGTCCTTTGCGAAAATGCCCGCGATGGCGTCCGTTCTCGCGGGATCGCGAAGTCTCGCAGTCATTCGCACGATGTCATCACGAATTACCGCGAGACATCGCGATCCCGCGAGAACGGACGTCGTCGCGGGCATTTTCGCAAAGGATTACTGGGAACGGATGCGTGGGACGCCGGAAGGTGAGAATAACACTATTTTTTATTATTTTTTACATTCTATCTTTTACTACTGATGCTGCATAGGCAGCCTCAATAGTAAAAAGTTGGTCACACTCGTCAAACACTATGTTTGACGAGTGTGACCAACCTGTCAATCAGTTCTCCATGCGATGCTACAGATCGCTTGGAAAACGCTAGTATTCTGCAAGCTAATAACGCTTGCAAAATGCTAGTTTTTCCGCGGGAAAATCGCGGGAATTTAAAATGCGATTTTCCCGCGGAATGGAATTCCGGAACTCTCGCGGTAATTTCCGCGAGAGTTCCGGTACGTGTGCACAGTGACCAAGCCTGGAGTACAGAGCTCATTGGCTGCTGTGGTGCTTTACAGCAGAGGAAGTTAAAGCTAAGTTGTGTTATTACCCCGTCCCTTTCATGTTTGTCACTGTCCCCTATGTGGTGTTATCTGCAGTGGTGAGGCTAGCGCCCCTTGCTGGTCAGTGCACTAACCAGGGCAGTGTTAGGTGACAGCAAGGGACGAGGTTCCTGACAGCGGTGTGGGGAAGGACTCAGTTACAGCGTTAGGGGAGTGCAGGGACAGGCTCAGGTTTGCGCTCAGGTGGTGACCATCCCCCATTTTCCTATCAGTAGGGCCCTCCTCCCCCATTTCCATCCTGTTGTGAGTGTGTTGTGCTGTCCACTGAGCGACCCCCCATTGGGTCGTGTCACCTCGTGACATTATCACCGACCTACTCACCATCTTTGCGGTTGGTGGACGAGTTTTTGCAGCATTGGCGCTGGTGTGTGGGGATCCTGATGGCGTCTCCCTGGCTGAGTCTAGACTCCATAAAATCAAGCAGGGGGGTCGGCCGGCTGGGGAGTACTGCTCAGAGTTTAGGAGATGGGCCACTGACAGGCAGTGGAACAACCCTGCCCTTAGAAGTCATTTTTGTAAGACTGTCACCTAGGCTACAAGATACTCTGGTGCAGTACGCTACTCCTGGGTCATTGGAGGCCACCATGGCCCTTGCTATCTGGGTGGATAGATGCCTCAGGGAGAGACATACACCAATTCTGCCCCCTGTTGTCTTTTCTAGGGAGGAGGACACATTGGTGCAGATGGACGAACCTATGCAGGTGGGAGGAGTCTCTTAATTGGGATTGCCTGCGGTTCGCTGTGGTATGGGGGCATGTTTCTACTGTGATCAGACTGGTCTTTTCATCAATGTCTGCACAGCTCGCGCCAAAGTGTGTTCACCATCTCAAAAGCCATGTCCCCCTGGTCGTTTGGAGGGAGGCGACCAGGGTGTGTATATTTCCTCCCTCTTTTCTTCTCAGTGTAACCTACCTGCTGAAGTGGTGGTTGGCGGGGTTACTGAGACTGTACCGTGCTTGTGTACAGTGGAGCGGGAGTCAATTTGGTGGATAATTGCTTTGTTCAGACCCTTGGACTGATGGGTAGGATGCTGGTGAGACCCATTAGTGTTCAGGCAAATGACTGTTTCTCTCAGCCAGGGGAGAGTCGTAGATATTAACCTGAGTATAAGGACTCTTCATGAGCAGTCCCTGTCATGCTTTGGCTTGGAGGGTATGCCAACTCCCATCGTCCTAGGCCTTCCCTGGCTGAAGTAACACAACTCGGTCATAGATTGGCAGTCCAGGCAGGTAGTCAGTTGGGACCAGTCTTGCAAAGACTGCTGCCTGAGAGCTACTGTCTCTGCCATCCTTCTTAAACCTACCCCTTTCTTCTCCGTTGGAGGTGTGGTGCCCTTGAGGCTCAGTCGCCACAGAGGTACTGCACCTTCTCCTAAGGTGTGGTGCCCCACCATCCAGGTAAGTTGGAGGCTCCTGACCACGCTCCAACACTCGCACCCCACACCATAGTGTAGTTCAGCAAAACCTCATTGCGGCTCCTTGCTTAGTGAGAAGAATAGCAACTTTGGTGGTTCCCTGCTTGGAACACTAGATGTGCTGGGAGGAGGGTGGAGTTCAGAATATATATAAGAGCGGGACAGTTCCAGGATTGAGGTCAGTCAGTCAGACGGAGAGTCTGGGAGAGGAAGCCATTCGGAGAGGAGTGGGGATCCCTGGAAGAGGGATGGAGGAAGGAGTGCTGCAGCTGCCTCAGTGACCTGGCACGGGAAAGGAAAGAAGGAGAAAGGCATTGAACCGAAGCCTGAGCTTCCATAGAAGGGAAAAGACAAGTACGGAACGTAGGAGTAAAACGGAACATAGAGGACGTGGGTTAGAGGAAGAACCCTGCCTAGAAGTTCTAAGAGCAAGGCCGGGGCCCGGTCCCCGAGGTTGTATGGACACTAATGGTTCTGCAGCAGACACCGGTGGAGTAGTGGGCTGTAAATGCACTACTCCCATCTAAGACTTGAGGGCACAACAGCAACACGGATAGAGAGCCGGGACTCAGGAGAGAGAGTCCCCGAAGCAGGCTACAGCTGTCTGCCGTACAAGTAGAGTTCTTGGGAACATCTGTAAGCAGGAACTCCAGTGTAACACAGTACTAGGAGATCTTCACACTTAAAGGCGCTATAGAGGAGACGTTTAGAAAAGGCACATAGGTTGGCGGAGTGTGGAAGGGAGCATTCCATCTTGCCTGGAGGTTGACTGAGTCCCTGACCCGGAGGACACGGCACAGAAGCGGGCACTACAGACTGTGAGTAAAGCTTTGGAACTACATGCCCTGGTGTCCTCCATTCCTTCCTGCGTCCTTCCGCCTGGCACTGCTACATCCCCTGCGCCAGACACTACACCATCTAAGTGTCTCCACATCTACACTGCCCTGGGACAACAGCCCTGCCTGTGGAGGGCTATAACATCATTGCTGCACCATACCATCTGTCCCGGAGGATCTGTCTTCAGCGTCGGCTTAACACCTCCCTTACTGAGCACCACAGTTGGCGTCACGACCTATTAATCTAACTACATTCCACCATTCACAACATCTTCCTATTACTTGGGCGCCCAGGGCCACGGTCCGGGTCACCGCTGCTGTGACACAACCAACGAATACCGGCCCGGTACTGAGTACCCCACAGCCCTGGGAGGGCGACACAGAGGCAGCTAAGGAGCGATCTGGGAGTAGGGGCAGGATTTGACCCTCACCACAGGTAAACCCCGAGTCCTGGTGTCCTCCCGGGAGGAGGGATCAGGGGAGGGTGGTGGTTCCCTCTGTATGTAGGGGGGTAGGAGTTTGGTGACACAGGGACACCTCTGTTGTCGATTCCTCAAAGAGTTCACCATCCTGTGGCAAATGCATGCGTGGAAATAAACGTTCAGGTCCGGACCTGTGTGTGAATGAATACATGTGAGTGTCCACCAAAAACAACAGGTGGAAGTATGCTTCTGGGACCTCGAGTTCTAGGGTGATCGGGCCGAATCCGGTGTTGGCCATTCTCAGTCTGTGGACTTTCCAGCTGGAGTTACCCCCAGTAATGCACGTACACAGTGTATTCCAAAGGTCGGCGCTCTGGGGATTTATGGCGCCTCCGGATCCTGCGTTATTGCCATCTCCATTGGGCTGCATTTGCTGTAAACCTAAGGATCAGGTGACTGCAGAGCTGAACTCTAGTGGATAAAGGCATCCTCACCGTACATCATTTCCAGTTAGGTCTGGTGTTGAGGGTCCAGAGGCCCCCCATTGAAAGGGGGGGTACTGTCACAATCCATTTTTGCACATTTTGGTGTCTTCCTATGTCTCTGACGAAGACGGCAATCAACCCAGATAGCCAGAGACATGGCCACCTCAAGGGAGACTGGGGTCTCATACAGAGCCAAGGAATCCTTCACCCTCACAGAACTGGCTACTGAGTCGGGGTCATTCCACTTAGTGTCTGAGCACTACCTCCGAAACTCGGAGCAATTCTCCGACGGCCTTCTTGCTGAAGCTGAAGTAGTGTGGACTCAGCCACAAATTCCTCCACCGTATTGAGGGACTGGAAGTCAGATGGGAGAAAGAATGCCCATGCTTGGGGATCACCCTGAAGGGGCAAGATTATTATCTCCACCCGTTGCTTCTCAGTTCCTGAGGAAATAGGACGTAACCTAAAGTACAGTTTACAGGCCTCCCTGAAAACAACAAACTTGTCATGTTCCCCAAAGAACCTGTCAGACAAAGCGATCTTGGGCTCCACGAAGGATAGCCTGGGAGTCATGGTTCACAATCTTGATATGTTATGGTGCTGCAAAAAAAAGTGCATAGATCTGCCATCTCCAGGCTGAGTTGCTGCAGCTGCCCTGCCAGAGCAGTGATATGATCCATAATGGATAAAAAAAGAGGTTTCAGTCAGAGGTAATGTCACAACTCTGTTGTCGGGTGACCCGGGACCAGGGGCTCCTTCCCTGTCCCTAACACTACAGGGCACGCAGGCTTGCTCTGTTTCCCGGGTTACTTCTGAAGGTGAAGATGTCGGCTCCATGTACCTTGCCTTATCTCAGCCTTCCATCTGTTCCCTTCCCCCACCCAGGGAAGAGGGGAGCAGCTGTGCACCGCAGTACAGCAACCAGACAAACAAGGTAACTTGAACAGGAGAAATGGAAAATAACAGGCATACAAATATACACTCACATATAACAGAGGAATGGGGTAAAACCAAAGTAGGAGAAGGAAAGGGAATTATCACACTTATTAAACCAAGCAACAGTCACAGATAAACGCACCAAGCACCTTCTCGTATAATAACCACCCACAACCTCCAGCCATGCAACATAAGCCAGCTCTGACGATGTGTGTCAGTCAGGACCCAGATTATATAGGTGATAGGAGTAGATAACAGTGCTGAAGTGAGAGTCCTAGCTCCCAACATGGCCGATTAATCCCAGTACTGCCAAAAGAAAATTAGATAGTTTAAAAAGAAGGTGAAGTGCTTCTTTTCAGCAGAGGACAAGGAGCAACCAGACGCTGCGGTCTTCTGGCTTCTCTTTGTCCTGGTAACCCTGTGACAGTAACTCAGGATCAGTACAGAATAAGTAATGTAACATATTAACACAGTGACTGCACCAGCAGAATAGTGAGCACAGCTCTGGGGTATAATACAGGATGTAACTCAGGATCAGTAATGTAATGTATGTACACAGTGACTGTGTTGCACCCCCAGGAGTATGGTCGCCACAGTGTCATTACCTTCCTCCTAAGGAGTGTGATGTCCTGCTTGAAAGCAATGAAGGGTCTCTCTGTCAGTTAAATACAATACACAGCACAGTTCCCACTCCAGGCCAGCAGAGGGAGCTCTGAACCAAAACTGGGGGAAGAGCTGCTATCTGGGAGCCGGGAAGGGGAAATTAGTCAGTTCGTGTGAGGAGGGAAATGTGTGTGGACGTGAGGAGACAAGCTGGAAGATGGAGCAGAGTTCACTTCTAGCTATAGCGCATGATCTGGAGCCCGGTCTCCAAGGTTGTATGGATACTGATGTTCCTGCCACAGAAACCAGAGGAATAGGAAGCTGTAAATGCTCTGTTCCCATAAAAGACTCGGAGGCACAACAGCAGCGGGTGAGCCAGAAGAAGAAGGCTACAGCTGTCTGCCATACGAGGGATTTCTAAAAGAGAACAAGCAAGAGGAACTTCATTGTAACACAATACTGCAAGTACCTACAATAAGCGCTAGGAAGGAGACTACACAACCCATCTGATACAGAGATTCCTAAGTTGCTTCCAGGCTAGCCAGTCTCTGTTCAATCTGTAATCTGGAATTCTGGACCGCATTTACGAAGCAAGTAAAGGTAAAGGAAACTGCACTCTGTTGTGTCATTGCATTCTTCCTGCAAACCCTCCAGCACTGCTACATGTCTGTGCCAGACACTACACCCTCTTCCTCAACACCTATTACCACTGTCCTGGGTCCACAGCTCCACCTGTGGGGAGCTATTACATCTTGCTGCCTTATACCATCTGTCCCAGAGGATCTGCCTCCAGCGTCAGCTTAACCCCTTCATTGCCGAGCACCACAGGTGGCGTCACATATCATCCACTTATAAACTTTAACCAGCCACTCTTAACCCCTTTTACATGGATGCCCAGGGCCACGGACCGGGTCACCATCACTGTGACACTTCCCTCTGAGATACCGGCCAGGTACCGAGTACCCCACTGCCCTGTCGGACAATCTAACTGCACCAGCAGAATAGTGAGTGCAGCTCTGGAGTATAATACAGGATGTAACTCAGGATCAGTAATGTATGTATGTGGCGCCCCTGAGGCTCAGTCACCACAGAGGTACTGCACCTTCTCCTAAGGTGTAGTGCCCCACCACCTAGGTAAGTTGGGAGCTCCTTTCCACACCTCAACACTCGCATCCCACACGACAGGGTAGTTCATCACAACCACATTGAGGTCTCTCTCTCCTCCTAGACATTAGGAGTGCCTTGGTGGTTCCCTGCTTGGAACACTGGATGTGCTGGGAGGTGGGTGGAGTTGAGATCCATATAAAAGGTTGGGAAGGTTTAGAATTACAGGTCAGTCTGACGGGAGGTCAGGCGAGAGAAGGACAGTCAGTCAGGAGAGTCTGAGGATGGGTCTGAGGAGAAGGAGTGCTGCAGCTGCCTCAGTGACCTGAGCCAGCTGGCACGGGAAAGGAACAGAAGGAGAAAGACGTAGAACTGCAACCTAAGCTTCCATAAGAGAGAGAAAGAACAGTGCGGAATGAAGGAGTAGGAGAACAGAGAGGAGACGTGGGTTGGAAGAGGAACCCTGCCTATAGGTTCTCAGCGCAAGGCCAGAGCCCGATCCCCGAGGTTGTATGGACACTTATGGTTCTGCAGCAGACACCGGTGGAGTAGTTGGCTGTAAATGCACTACTCCCATCTAAGACTTGGGGCACAACAGCAACTGAATAGAAGAGAGCCAGGACTCCGGAGAAGGAAGTCCCCGAGAGAGGCTACAGCTGTCTGCCATACGAGTAGAGTTGTTAGGAACATCTGACAGGAGGAACTCAAGAGTACCACGGTACTGGAGCTCTTCACACCTTAAGGTGCAATAGAGGAGTCGTTCAGGAAAGGTACATGTTGGCGGAGTGTTGGAGAGGAGAATTCTGACTTGACCGGGAGGTTGACTGAGTCTCTGCCCCGGAGGACGCGGCACGGAGGCAGGCACCAGTGTGTACCACGGACTGTGAGTAAAGCTTTGGAACTGCAAGCCCTGATGTCTTCCATTCATTTGTGCGCTAATACCGTCAGCACCGCTCCATCTGAGTACAAGCATTCCTCACACCGCCTTCGCCTATCCTCATCTATTGCAATTACACTGCCTGGGGTTACAGCTTCACCTGTGGGGAGCTACACCATCTATGCTGCAACACACCATCAACCCCAGAGGATCTGCACACAGCGTTGGCTTAACATCTTGCTTGCCAAACACCACAGGTGGCGTCACGAACTGTTCACACAAACTATATCACCAACGACCAGTAATTTGGGCGCCCAGGGCCACGGACCGGGTCCCGCCGCTGTGACATCTTTCTCCCTGACACCGGCCCGGTACCGAGTACCCCACAGCCCTGGGAGGGCGACCCATGTACACAGTGACTGCACCAGCAGAATAGTGAGTGCAGCTCTGGACACACCCAGGAAGAGGAGGAGCGTCGCAGCTGAGTGCGCGTGGCTGTGGACTTTGCTGAGCTCCTGGGAAGGGAGGTTTTCCACAAGGACTGTTACATCTGCCCCCTTCCCAGGTAGGAGAGACTCTACCTAGGGCTGAGCACCGGGGCTGTGCCCCTGGCTCCCACCCCTCGGCAAGCCAGCTGGGGGTGGGGGGGCCTCATCTAATATCAGGAGGTCCAGGGCGCAGCCAGCCAGCCCCAGGATGGGTAAGAAAAGAACACCAGGGGATCGCAAGGCTCCAGGGTCCGGGACCCCTGAAGTGAAGGCTGTGGCGGGCCCTTCCCCCGGAGGTGCAGCAGCCGGCAGAGGTGAGGCGGGAACCCCCTTAACATCTGGGGCTCCAAGGTTGCGGGAGAGACGGCTACCACCTACGCCTCCCGCATCCATGCCCACCTCTCCGAGTACGAGGAGGCTGGGAAGCAGCTCAGGAGACTCCGGGGGGAGTTGGAGGGAGCCCGGGTCATCAGTAAAAACAGGCTCCCTGCCTCAAAGAGAGCGGAGGTCGCCGCCACGGTCAAGCGGCTGAAAGGGGAGATTCGGGCCCTGGAGGGCCGGCGAAGTTCCATCATGGCCGGCAGCGGCCCCTTTGCTGAAAAGCTTCAAAACGAGGACCGGTTCAGGGCCATGGCCGGTGGGTCTCCTGGGGGGTCAGGAGGCCACATCCAGGTGGAGGAAAGCGAGGAGGAGGAAGAGCAAGATGGCGCCCACACCACGCCAGGGCCGCCTCCACCTGAAGACCTGGCGGACACCAGCGTGAGCCAGGTAACATACAGTGGGATAGCCCCCGAGCAGGTGGCCCTCCCGCTGGACTCCAGTAACGCGGAGGAAAGCGGGAGCGAGGGGGAGGATGGAGGGAGCGGGAGTAGTTCTGAGGGGGGCTGCCTCATCCTTAAACAAGTACGGCAGACAGAATCCCCAGCACTGTTTGGCACGCTGTTGTTTGGGTATGAAGTCTGCCCGGAGGATGAGGCAACCGGGAAGAGGAGAAACAGGAGGCGCAGGTGTAAGGCCTCTGAAGGCGTGGAGGAACAACTGGTTTTTGCTCCTCTTCCCGGGGCCCCGCTATGTGGAACCCGCTACCCACCCCGGCTCGGGCCCTGTGGTGGGTCCGCAGCGAGGGAGCAGGGAGAGAGATGACTGTTGTGACCTGACTGTCGCATCTGGTGACAGTTCAGACCAGGGCAGAGACATGGAGGTCAGTGCTGGTTGTGGTGTTGGTGGTGGTGTCCGGGCTCAGCCCTCGGTGGCAGGGGGGGCTGGCCTGGCACCAGGTAAAGTTGGTACAGCCAGGGCCGCACCTCCGGCAGCGAGTGCTGGGGCTTCTGGACCCCCCACGTACGGATCCGCTAAGTCTGGATTGCTAGTGGGGGTCCAGAAGCCTAGGAAGGGCGAACAGAACATCAAGCAGCAGCTGAAGCGGTGCAAAGTGCTGGTTGCTCCCATGTCGGCGCCCGTGGTGAGAGCGCAGTCTCCTGCACGTTGACCCAAAAAGGGGTCCGTGCAGGGGGCTCCGCCGCCGCTGGGTGACGAGGGGGAGTGGCCGGCTTTGCCTGTCTCAAGTGGTGGGCATAGGGTGGCGGTGGTGGTCCGTGAGGGGGGCGTGGCCTCCCCGAGTGTTGCCCAGCCTGCAAAGGCTGCGGCATGCGGGGAAGGTGTGTCCTCCTTGGCCGTCGTCCCGCCCGCTGTGCTCGCACCACCCGGGGGGGGCCGTGGCCTCGCAAGGGGCCGCGGCTCTGCCTGGGGTGGCTGCGACCGTCGGGGGGGCGAGGCCGTGGCGGGCCCGCTGCACTCTGTCTCACCCACCCTTCCAAATAATGCTGTGCTGCCCCCAAAAGCTGGCGGGGAGTTGTCGGGGTCCCCGGCCCACCTACCTTCATCTGAGGGTGCGGGGACTCTGGCGCTCCCTGGCAAGCCAGCGGCGGGGGTAAAGAAAAGTGCAGGGCAGGGAGCGGTGCCAGTGGCCGTCCCTGCCCAGAGTAATGAAAACTCAGCAAAAGAAAAAAAAGTGGAGCTGAAACCAGGAGCTGCTGCTGCTCCTAGGCCCAGCCAGGGCCGTGTGCATGATGTCATCAGCACTGAGTCATTTAAAGGGGCAGCAGCGCTCCTGCACAGGAGCTGGAGTATTTCCCAGCAAGAGAGGTCAGGGCCCCCAGCAGGCAAAGAGAGGAACTGCACTGGTTCAATAAATGTAAATAATTGAAATAATGTTGCTATGTACACCAATTGTGCGAGTGAGAGTGAGTACGAAAGCGGAGTGGACATATTTGAGGAGAAGTGAATGGTGATATGAGAGACATGGATGAGGGAGTGAGTGCTAGTGTGAATGTTGGTGAAAGTACTGGAGTGAATGCTGGGGTGAATGCAAATAATAAAAGAGTGAATGGGAGAGTGACTGGGAGGACGAATGAGGGTGCTGGCACAAGTGGTGGTAGTAGTGGGAGGGCTGGCCCGTCTGCCCCTCCGGCCGTGAGACCCCAACGCAATTATGCGGGGGCCGCGGCTGGGGGTCGGGGTGGTCCTGGGGGGGTCTCCTCGCCTCCGGGCTCCAGGGACGGCGTTTCGCACCGCCATTTCCTGGAGGCTCTCAAAAGGGGAGATAGATCAATAGTGGTAGAGGGGAGGACGGTGGACTTGTCTTTCTGGATAGCGACACGGCCTTGCTGCCTTCCAAAATCAAAGGGAGGGAGGGACTGTTTGGTCTCTCCCCACAGCCGGGCAGGGGCCGCCAAGAAGGAATGTGGTCCGTCTTAGGTGGGGGGGCAGTGAAGCTTGCGCACCTAGGAGCAAGGTGGTGGAGCTCCTCCTTAAGATGGGCTTCGGGGCGAATGACATCTTTGCCCTGATACACCCTTCGGCGCCCCGCTTCTTCGACGTCAGCTTCGTGCGGCCAGAAGTGCTTGAGCTCTTCTGGTCAAATTACGAGCTGGTGCGAGAAGAGCCCGGATGGCGAGGCTTCGTGGCTCAAGCGGTGTCTCGCCAAAATTCCGTCAAGCGAGTGACCGTGGTTACATGTAACGAGTCACTCGCAGGCGTGGACATCATGACGTGGCTTTCCCGTTACGGGGAGGTCACCGAAGTCCCAAAAAAGAACAGGGACGAGTTCGGCATCTGGTCGGGGGGCTGGACCTTCATGGTCAAATTGAAGGTTTCCGGCGGCACGGTCACCCACATCCCTTCCTCGGCGTTCCTGGGAAGGGACAAGATCCTGGTCTTCTACCAGGGGCAACCGAAGGTCTGCCACAAGTGCGGCGACCCCATCCACTTCAGCGCCAACTGCAAGGTGCAGAAGTGCGCGTTGTGTGGTGGGGTAGGTCACCTGGCCGCCTTGTGTAAGGATATTCGGTGCCACCTGTGTGGTGACCTAGGTCACCCTCTCAGCCGCTGCCCTCGCTCTTTCTCTAATGCCGCCGCAGGCCCGGTGGGAGGAGACCGTGGGGGGGCAACACCCGGTGGCGCTTCTTCTGCTGTGGCACGTGGTGGCGGAGGAGGAAGGGCTGAGGGGCCAGTGAGGAAGGGCAATGCTGCAAGGGGCCCCGCGTACCAGCGGAGGCAGGAAAAGCGCCAGGGAGGTAAGGGACCGGTGGAGCCTCGGGCAACCGGGGTGATGCCTGCTCCTCCCTCCAGGCCCGTGGTCAAAGCCTCTGAGGCCCTGGGGGAGAGTGTGGTGAGTGAGGAGATCAGGAGGATGGAGAGAGAGGAGAAAGCGGCTGACTCGGACGGTTCCTCACGGTATGAAAGTGTCGATGAGGATGTCCAGGAGCAGCCTACAGCATCAGGTGGCAAAACCAGGCGTGCCAAGCGCAAAATGGGGGGGAAGAAGGCTGACAAGCCTTCAAAGTCTCCCCTGCCCCCGACCACCAGGGTGCACACGGAAGGGCCCGCTGACCCCCCTCTGATCAGACTCTCCAACCGGTTCAGCGCCCTCGGAGGTTCAGATGATGAGCCGCAAGACGAGGGTGCTGGGCCGGGGGAAACACCGGAGGGTCCTTCAAGGGATGGCGGAGTCCGTCCCTCAGGGGGCACTGTTCCTCCTGAGGGGGGGACAGACCTGGAACCCGGGGGCGAGGACACCGGGGGGGTGGGATGGACACGTCGGGAGCTTCCCTGAAAAGGAAGGTGTCTGACCCCTCCCCAGGTGGAGGTGATAGCGGGGCAGGGAAGAAACTGGCCATCCAACTCGATCACCCATGATGGCTGAACTCGCCCCGTTGACGCTGGCGTCCATTAATGTCGCCAGCATTAAGTCAGATGCGGCTTGCTTCACGGCCTTTGATTTTTTTCTCCCGGATTGAGGCAGAAATTTGATTCTTGCAAGAGACCAGACTAACAGACATGGGGGCCATCTATAAAGCACGGAGGGAGTGGAGGTGCGGGCCCTCATACTGGTCTCTTGCGGCCGAGCCGTATAGCGGGGTGGCAGTCCTTTTTAAGACTGCAGCTGTTGAATTCCGACGGGTTACTGAGTTGGAAATGGGGAGGTGCCTGATCCTAGATGTCTTCATGAGGGGACAAGAGCTCCGGCTCATCAACATCTACGGCCCGCAGTCCAAGTGGGACCGCAAATGTCTCTTCCTGAGGATCAAGCCCTTTCTTTTTACGAGCCGGCAGGTGGTCTTCGGTGGGGACTTCAACACCATCACGAGGTCCCTTGACCGGGGGGGTCCCGGATATCGCCTGGCTTATGATAGCGTCGCGTTGAATAGCATAGCCAGTGAAGGAGGACGCCATCTTTTCTGCTGTGTCCGCAGTTGAGGTGGAGTTCTCCAATCACTGTCTAATTTTCTTTTCTCTGAATGTTGCAGAGACTCCTCGGATGGGAAGAGGGCTGTGGAAGCTCAATTCGTCCCTGCTGGAAGGAAGCGGAGGTGAGACAATCCTTCGAGGATTTTCTTCAGAGCCAGGTACCACTGTTGGATCTCTGTAGTAGTAAGTCAGAGTGGTGGGAGATCTTCAAAAAGTGGGTGGCGGGGTTCTTCCGTCAGCTCTCAAGCCTCAGGAGTCTGAACAGGCACCGCTTGTACCAGGCCCTGGGGAGGAAACTCGAGCAGCTTGTCTCGACTGGAGGTGACCGTGAGGAAATCTCCAGAGTGAAATCTTTACTCAAGAGGTGTCAGTATGATAGACACACATCTTTAGTTTTTGAGAGGGACTTCGGGAAGTACCGCTCGCCCGACCCTTACAGAAACTGTAAGATGTCAGTGAATTGTAAGATGGTAACAGGACTGATCGACAGTACGGGGTCCCTGAACAGATCCAAATCAGGGATCCTGGAGGTGGTCAGATCCTTCTACTCACACCTCTTGGAAAAGAAGGATCTGGATCGGGACAGGATGTCGGCTTTCCTGGCTGAAACCGTCCCTGAGCCAGGGGGTGATCCCTCTCTTGGTGTTTTGGCAGAAGAAATCAGGGAAGAGGAAGTGAGACTGGCCATTGATGGGCTTCGGCCCAAGAAATCGCCAGGTCCGGATGGCTTAACATCCGAGTTCTATAAGACTTTTAGGGACTCCTTGGTCCCCCTCTTGACAGGGGTCTTTAATGAGTGTCTCTCCTCGGGCACTCTTCCCGACTCAATGAGGAAGTCAGCCCTCATTATTCTGTCAAAGGGTAAGGATCCGTCCCGTATCGAGAATTGGCGTCCCATAGCGCTTCTCGATACGGACCGGAAGGTTCTGGCCAAGGTGCTGTTTAATCGGCTGGTGAAGTTTGCACCCCGGCTCCTTTCAGGGGCCCAGCATTGCTCTGTTCCAGGCCGCAGTACTTTTAGTGCTGTGCTCAGTGTCCGAGAGGCAGTGGAGCAGGGTAGGGCAGGTCACTGGAAGGGGTACTTGCTGTCATTAGATCAAGCGAAAGCCTTTGACCGGGTCAACCACGAGTACCTCTGGTCCGTCCTTTTGAGGTATGGTCTGCCTGGGAGGTTTGTAAAATGGTTAGAGACCTTGTACCAAGGGGCTGAGACTTTTCCGCTGGTGAACGGTTGGTCAGGTCGCCCTTTTGAGGTGGGTTCTGGGGGCCGTCAGGGCTGTCCGCTGAGCCCGCTTTTATATGTGTTCGCGATCGATCCCTTCCTAAGGAGGGTAGATCGTGGACCGTTGGCGGGAGTCGGGATGGACCAGGCGGGCTCTGGGTCCTCTCTGAGGGTGGTGGCGTACGCCGATGATGTTTCCCTTTTCGTGTCCTCGAGAGGGGAGGCGGACTGGGTCATGTCGGAGGTAGTGCGCTACTCGGAGGCATCAGGGTCCACGATCAACTGGGATAAGTGTGAAAGTCTCTGGCTGGGAGGGGGAGATCCCAGGTTTGATCTCCCGGACACCCTTCCAGGGCCCCAGGCCACCGCCAAAATTCTAGGCATTGAATTTGGCCCCGGGGATTACCCCCAGCAAAACTGGGAGGGCAGACTTAAGATCGCCGCCCAAAAGGTGGACCAATGGAAGGGTTGGTCTTTAACCCTGAGGGAAAGGGTTTCCCTGGCTAAAGGCTTTCTGCTACCTTTATTAATATACCTAGGCAGCGTGTGCATCTTGCCAGAACCTCTCTGGACACGGGTCTATAGCCTGTTCTTCCAGCTGTTATGGGGGAATAGGCTCAACCTAATCAAGAGAGAGGTCACATACCGCACGAGGAGACTAGGTGGGTTGGGTATGGTCAACCCGGTAGTGTTCTTAGTGAACACCTTTCTTAAAGCCAACATTTCCAACCTCTGGCTAGAGAGGGCTCCTCCGTGGGTAGTCTCCTGCAAGGGTTGGCTTCGGCCCTTCTTCCAGGAATGGGAGACAGGAGGGCAAGTGAAGGACCTCCGCACACCTCATGGGCATCTCCCGGCTTATGCTACCCCGGTTCTGAAGGTGATCCGCCGGTGGGGTCTGGGAATGTGGGAAATCAGGATCATGTCGCAGCAATGCCTTGACAGGAGGGTTCTGTTGACCCATTTCCAGAAGCCCCTGGCCCTTAAGGATTGCCCAGGCTGGGATCTGGAGGTGGGGCTCGGGTTTTTAAATTCTAAGCGGATCCCCACGAAGTTTTGGGACTTGACCTGGCGCTGCTTCCACGGGAGGCTGTATGTAAAGGATAACTTGAAGTGCAGGAAATCCGATGATCGGGGTTGTCCCCGTGAGGAGTGTGGCGACGTGCTGGAAAGCATGGAGCACTTCCTGCTTCAGTGTCCCTTTAATGCAGAGGTTTACAACAGGGTGGGGGCTTCCATACGTTGGCCGCGGCTGGCGTCCCTCTCCTATGCCGAGTGGGCCTATGGAGCGTTCAGAACTCTGGGTGGCCGAGACCGGGGCACTTTATTCCTAGTCAGTGTAGTGGTTAGGTTCTACATTTGGAATGCACAGTGCTTAGTTTCGACGCGGCAGAAAGCCCTCCCAAGGGAAGAGGTGGTTAGTAACATCCTGGGTGACCTGGTGAAGGTGCGTTCTTTGGAGTTCGAAAGGTTGGGTGTGAGGAGGGCCTTTTGGCTTTGGAGGGGCCTTTCCTTTTAAAAACGCACTCTAGGGAGAGCTAGATTTTGTGTGACTGTGGGTAGGGACAGCATAAGGTGGTGTGGGTGGTGAGGGACAGAAGTAGGGGCAGATAGGGACAGGAAGGGACAGGCACTGAGGGACAGATAGAGAGTTAGTTATGATAAGGTAGGTAGAGTAGGGGCAGGTAAGGACAGATAGGGACAGTCTCTTTAGGGACAGAAGCAGGGACAGTCTTAGTTGTTGAGGGACAGGGTGAATGTGTTAGTGAGGGATGGGGCCTCTAGAACTCCTTTTTCCTGGTGGTGGGCTACTGCATGGCACACCTAGATTTTTGTTTTGAGGTAGAGAAATAATGGATATTGGGCTTGCAGGCACTGAACTTGGGTCTGTACGTAAAGGTTTGTGGTGTGGTATTATTCGGTAAAGCAAATGATGTAATGACATTGCATTGTAATATTGTATTGTAATATGTATTGCAGTATATGTATTGTAGTATGTGTTGTTATTCTTTTCCGTAGTCAGATGTGCATGGGGGGCGTAGTGAGGTTGGGAGGGGGGTGAATGGGGGGGTGAGAGCGGAAAAAAAAAGTAAAAGGACCCTTAACCAAGGGGAAAGTGGCGAATGGATATACCATATACCATGGACCATTTTTGAGCACATCGGGGGCAAATGGGTGAGGGTTTTGCTTGTGGGCATAAACTTTCGTGCTCATCAGGCCTAGACGTGATAAGGCCATGGACATTCATGGACCTATGGTGTGGGTGGTGGGAAAAAAATAATAATTAAAAAAAAAAAAAAAAAAAAAATATATATATATATATATATATATATATATATATACAGAGAGAGAGAGAGAGAGAGGTGTTAAGCTGGTGTAGGTAATTTTGCCAAAAAAGAATTGGCTAGGTTTATTTAAGGCAGCATGGGCCAAGAATATTATTTTTGTTTTCCTCTATATAGGTATGGGTGGAAGTGTGAATGGAGAGTGAATGGGGGTGAAATATTAAAAACTGTTTTTCATTATTTTATGGGAAAAGTTTTCTGTTGGAAAGTTCCTGCTGGGGGTCCCCTAAGCTGGAAAGCTTGGGGGCTATAACAAGTTGCGGTTTTGCACAAATTTCTGTATGTCCTAAGTGTATGATTAATGTGTATATTTTGGTTTATGTGTTTTCTTTTCTGGAATGTTGTGTTATATTGTTTTTGATATTTTATAATAAAAGAGATACAGGATGTAACTCAGGATCAGTAATGTAATGTATGTACACAGTGACTGCACCAGCAGAATAGTGAGTGCAGCTCTGGAGTATAAAACAGGGTGTAACTCAGGATCAGTACATTTTGTGTATTAACCATGTGAGTAAGATTCTTACACCATTTATAGATTAACACAGTCCCTTTTCCTTTTCTCACATACATGCTATGAGATTTTGGTGATATTATGTCTTTTTTCTGTGAACTACCCATAAGACACAGTTTCTCAAAACATATATGAAATAAGAAATTATTAGAACAAATATGAAATGTTAAAGTTATACAACATGAAACAAAATATTGGACTATGAGACTAGTTAATACTAAAAAATATAGAAAATAGAGGAAAATATTAACCCTTCTATATTAATTTCCCCCTTTTGTAAATGGTATAACCTTTATTACAGGGTTAGTTGGTGTCCACACAAGAGCCACTGTCTCATGGGTCTAGTACCCATAAGGGGCTTCCTACCTGCTTCGCCCACTCACCCTCAGGGTGGACGCCCACTTCCCGTCAGCAGTGGTTATCTGGGGTCTATAATGCACCACGGATGATTTTGCAGTGGAACTACTGACATATATACTATGCATTGCTGCAACCTCAGTAATGATGAGAACTTCCTTTCGGTCACCGATATCTCAGTAATGTCAGAACTTTCTGCAGGTCCCTGAGCTGCCTACGTGTGGTAGATACGTATAACTCCCCTCACTACCTCAGTAGTGGTCACAGTTTCCTTGAGGTTCTCAAAACTTCATTAGTGGCAAGAGCTTCATGATATCTCAGTATCGGTGAGGACCTCCTGTAGGTCCTGGCATGCTCAGAAGTGCTGAGAACTCCTTGTCGGTCCCTAATATGTCAGTATTGTTGAGAGTTTTCTGTAGATCCCTGTAATCTCAGTAGTAATGGTGAACGTTTTCTGTACGTCTCTGTAACCTTAGCAGGTTCATGATAACTCAGTAGTTATGAGAGCTCGTATACCTCAGTAGTGGTCAGAATTTGATGCAGGTCCCTGATACTGTAGTAGTGGTCAGACTTTCCTGTTATTTTTTTATCTCAGTAGAGGTGTGAGCTTAATGGTGGTTAGATATTCCAAGGTAATGTTGTGACCCTTCAGGTCTGTACGCCACAATACACATTGCCGGTCAATCAGAGGCCAGCAGCTGACGTTGGCATGCAGGTGACCGGGCCGCATGGCAGTGACATCATGTGCTCACATTGCTTGCTGAAGTCAGCTAATGGTTGAAAAAGCAGATGTCTCGAGGCGTGGGAGTGCCTGAAAGGTGAGTAGGACTAGGAGCGTTGCTAGATTTTATTCTGTGTATTGAACAACAGCAGGGTCATATACCAGGACGGAGGGCCATATACCAGGACGAAGGGCCATGTACCAGGATGGAGGGCCATGTACCAGGATGGAGGGCCATGTACCAGGATAGAGGGCCATGTACCAGGACAGAGGACCATATATCAGGAAGAAGGGCCATGTACCAGGACAGAGGACCATATATCAGGAAGAAGGGCCATGGAGGGCCATGTACTAGGACGGAGGGCCATGTACCAGGACGGAGGGCCATATACCAGGACGGAGGGCCATGGAGGGCCATGTACCAGGACGGAGGGCCATGTACCAGGACGGAGGGCCATGTACCAGGATGGAGGGCCATGTACCAGGATAGAGGGCCATGTACCAGGACAGAGGACCATATATCAGGAAGAAGAGCCATGGAAGGCCATGTACCAGGACGGAGGGCCATATACCAGGACGGAGGGCCATATACCAGGACGGAGGGCCATATACCAGGACAGAGGCCCATGTATCCGGATGGAGGGCCATGTACCAGGACAGAGGACCATATATCAGGAAGAAGGGCCATGGAGGGCCACGTACCAGGACGGAGGGCCATGTACCAGGACGGAGAGCCATATACCAGGACGGAGGGTCATATACCAGGACGGAGGGCCATGTACCAGGGCAGAAGACCATATATCAGGAAGAAGGGCCATGGAGGGCCATGTACCAGGACAGAGGGCCATGTTCCAGGACAGAGGACCATATATCAGGAAGAAGGGCCATGTACCAGGACAGAGGACCATATATCAGGAAGAAGGGCCATGGAGGGCCATGTACTAGGACGGAGGGCCATGTACCAGGACGGAGGGCCATATACCAGGACGGAGGGCCATGGAGGGCCATGTACCAGGACGGAGGGCCATGTACCAGGACGGAGGGCCATGTACCAGGATGGAGGGCCATGTACCAGGATAGAGGGCCATGTACCAGGACAGAGGACCATATATCAGGAAGAAGAGCCATGGAAGGCCATGTACCAGGACGGAGGGCCATATACCAGGACGGAGGGCCATATACCAGGACAGAGGCCCATGTATCCGGATGGAGGGCCATGTACCAGGACAGAGGACCATATATCAGGAAGAAGGGCCATGGAGGGCCACGTACCAGGACGGAGGGCCATGTACCAGGACGGAGAGCCATATACCAGGACGGAGGGTCATATACCAGGACGGAGGGCCATGTACCAGGGCAGAAGACCATATATCAGGAAGAAGGGCCATGGAGGGCCATGTACCAGGACAGAGGGCCATGTTCCAGGACAGAGAGCCATATACCAGGACGAAGGGCCATGTACCAGGACGGAGAGCCATATACCAGGACGAAGGGCCATGTACCAGGACGGCGGGCCGTATTCCAGGACGGCGGGCCGTATTCCAGGACGGAGGGCCGTATTCAAGGACGGAGGGCCATGTACCAGGATGGAGGGCCATGTACCAGGATGGAGGGCCATGTACCAGGACGGAGGGACATGTACCAGGACGGAGGGCCTTATTCCAGGATGAGGGCTATATACCCGGATGGGGGACAACATATAACAAGGTGGGGTGACATATACAAGGAAGAGGGCTGTGCATTAAACTGTATGGAAGATTATGGAAGAAGCATTATATAATTTGGAGGACTGTGAAGGTGAGGTGCATTATACTATATGGAGGACTATGGGGAATGCATTATACTTCAGCTATGGGACTCGATAACTTCTTCATCCCTGGTGAGTATAATGTTTTACTTTTTTTGTGTATACATATAAGAACAGCAGCAGAACGGGAAACATACACCAGGATGAGGCCCAGGATGGAGGACACATAACACGATGGGCTGTGCATTATACTACATGGATGACTATGGGCTGTGCATTACACTGTATGAAGGACTATGGGGGCACATTATACTGTATGGAGGATTATGGAGGGAGCATTATATTATTTGGAGCACTATGGGATGCATTATACTGACATTCTGCATGCCACAGTCCAAAAGAGATCTACAGAACGGAGAGAGAGACTGCAGGGGAACTTAATAGTGTTGGCGTGCTGCCTCATTCCCCTATGTAGCAAACGCTTTTTTCTATGGAGCTAGAAAAGGTACGAAGAAGACCGGCAAAACTGATGAGAGGAATGGAGGAAAGACCAAAAGAACTACCTTTATCTAATCTTCAGAAGAAGGATCTGATAAAAGTGTACAACTGCATAAATGGCCCAGGCAAAATGTATGGACAAAGCCGTTCCATGTAAAATGCCCTCAAAAGACAAGCAGGCACTGCCTCCATCTGGAGAAAGAAATGTTCAATCTCCAGAGGACTCAAGGCTTCTCTACCATAAGAATTCTTAATCAAGGCGTAGCTATTTTTTTTAGAATAAAATCACAAATAATGATATAAATGTGTAAAGTTAGTTTCTGAATGTTTACAATTGGGATCAGGAGAAAAGAATTAGCTCTTTTATAGCAAAAAGGGTCAAGGATCATGGGTGTACGAAAACCCCATTCCTTTTTCCCTTTCCTATTAATTGGTTGAATCTGATGGTCATGTAACTTAATTCTACAATATTAGCTATTTAACTATATGTATAATGTTCCAAAAGGGTAAGGATAATTTTAGGCAATATCAATTTGATCTGTCTAGTTAGTAAAGTACAGTATACACCATACCGGAAGACAACATAGCTATAGACATCATAATGGCCGATCACTGAACTGTCCACAATCCTAGTGTATTGAGCGAAATTCCATTTACCTTTAGCCACAACTAAGCGGAGCTCACAATGTGCATGCAGCGAGCTCCCTCTAGTGGTGACTGTATAAATTTATATGTAGTGAGCTCCCTCTAGTGTTGACTGTATAAATCTGTATGCAGTGAGCTCTCTCTAGTGATGGCTGTATAAATCTGTATGTAGTGAGCTCCATCTAATGGTGACTGTATAAATCTGTATGTAGTGAGCTCCCTCTAGTGGTGAGTGTATAAATTTATATGAAGTGAGCTCCCTCTAGTGGTGACTGTACAAATCTGTATGCAGTGAGCTCGGTTGTGAATTCTCTGGATCTGACTTCTGAGTCAGGGCTCCCTCTGGTGGTTACTGTGGGTAGTGGAGCTGGCCGGGTTGAAAGTCTGCCACCTGACGACGATGATTGGAAATCAGGGGTTACTGACTGGGAGGATATAAGTGAGAAGGCTTCCCTCAGTGGTTGCTGGTAATTAGTTCTTCTTGTGCATCTTGAGGTCTGCTGTCTCCTGCCTGATCCTGCATTTTCAGTTAAGTTGTTCATTTGCTAATCTTTTGCATCTGATCTGGTTTTGCCTCTTTCTGCTTTGCTGTGAGGGTTCAGCATGCGCTCTGCTGGGGCTGTGCTGGACCCGCTCCATATGTTACAGCTTGTCAGTTTGTTCAGTCTCTTTTGCTTTGCTGCCAGTTCACACAAGAATGCTGATATAGTGGGGGAGAGGTCATGAGACCTCAGTGTTTTTTGTACATCAAACGTGTCAGATTTGTTTTTTGGGTTTTTGCGTGATGGAAGACAGTGTCCTATTTAGACAACTTGGACCCCATCATTTCCTCAGTCTATTTTCTGCCTGTGTTTGTACCTCATCTTGTCTCACCGACAATATATGTTTGGGGGCTATCTATTTCTTTGGGGTTCTACTCTGGGGCAGTTTAGATTTCACCTTTCTTGCTTTAGGCTTAATTAGTTCTCCAGCTGTGCCGAGGCATCTAGGGCATCGTAGGTATGCTCCACGGCTACTGTTAGTTGTGTTGTTAGGACTAGGGGTCTGCAATCCGCTAAGCGACCAACCTTTCTGGTTTCCTGGTGGTCTCGCCTATTTCTGCCATCCTCCTCGGTGACCTATTCATAACAGAGCTCTAGTGGTGGCTGTATAAATTTATATGTAGTGAGCTCCTGAGCTCCCTCTAGTGGTGACTGTATAAATCTGTATGTAGTGAGCTCCCTCTAGTGGTGGCTGTATAAATCTGTATGTAGTAAGCTCCCTCTAGTGGTTACTGTATAAATTTAGTGAGCTCCCTCTAGTGGGGACTGTATAAATCTGTATGAAGTGAGCTCCCTCTAGTGGTAGCTGTATAAATCTGTATGTAGTGAGCTCCCTCTAGTGGTGACTGTATAAATCTGTATGTAGTGAGCTGCCCCTTGTGGTGGCTGTGTAAATCTGTATGTAGTGAGCTCCTCCTAGTGGTGACTATATAAATCTGTATGTAGTGAGCTCCATCTAGTGGTGGCTGTATAAATCTGTATGTAGTGAGCTCCCTCTAGTGGTGGCTGTATAAATCTGTATGTAGTGAGCTCCCTCTAGTGGTGGCTGTATATATCTGTATGTAGTGAGCTCCTCCTAGTGGTGGCTGTATAAATCTGTATGTAGTGAGCTTCTCCTAGTGGTGGCTGTATAAATCTGTATGTAGTGAGCTCCCCCTAGTGGTGGCTGTATAAATCTGTATGTAGTGAGCTACTCCTAGTGGTGGCTGTATAAATATGTATCTAGTGAGCTCCTCCTTGGTGGTGACTGTATAAATCTGTATGTAGTGAGCTCCATCTAGTGGTGGCTGTGTAAATCTGTATGTAGTGAGCTCCCTCTAGTGGTGACTGTATAAATCTGTATGTAGTGCGCTCCCTCTAGTGGTGACTGTATACATCTGTATGTAGTGATCTCCCCCTAGTGGTGACTGTGTAAATCTGTATGTAGTGAGCTCCCCTAGTGGTGGCTGTGTAAATCTGTATGTAGTGAGCTCCTCCTAGTGGTGACTGTATAAATTTATATGTAGTGAGCTCCCTCTAGAAGTGAGTGTATAAATCTGTATGTAGTGAGCTCCCTCTAGTGGTGAGTGTATATATTTGCATGTAGTGAGCTCTGCGTAGTGGTGACTGTATTAATCTGTCAGGATTCCTGTTGTCCTTCTACAGTTTGACCACTAGTGGCTGCTATTGTTCACCTTGATATTGTGCTGCAATTCCACTTCTTACCACTGGAGGCTGCTGCTGCTGTATCCTGCAATTGCCCATTACTAAGATGGCAGATTCTGTGCAATCCGTATTGTTTCCTGTTTGGGCCTACTTAAAGCCACATGTGTAAGGAAGGTGACCAGACGGACGGACTAGTCAGAGAGAAGAAGGAAAGGTTTGCACAGTTTAGATAGGTGTCAGTTATTACAGTGGGAAACAGTTAGGAAAGTGTAGTGGACGTGCAATACCTGGGTTGACCATTAGAGGGCAGGGAGGAGTGTGAGCAAAGGACTTGACAGCAGCTTAGGGCTTAGGAAACCATTGGTCATGGGGGGCGGAGTTACAGGGAACCGGGTTTGGTATAAATACTGAGGGAGGGTTCCAGAAAGATCCAGTCCCCAGAGGGAGCTCAAGTGATAGGAGAACTGCGACAGTTTGGGCACTCTGAGGAAAACCAAACCAGGGGGACTGAGGAGAGAGAACGTCAGGGGGTGGTCCTGACAGGAATACCGCAATATAGACGAGACACAGAAGTTATTTTGGTGAGGCACAGAGGTTACGGATACCGTTTTAAGGAAGACGTTGCGACCAGTGAAATTACTGTTGGTGCGGGCCTAAGGCGGCCACAGTGACGGACCTGTCAAAAGTGTCAACAAGAGTGAAGGGACAGGACGTATATACACGTCCCTGGTGAAAGTACGGTGTTCTGTGGAGTTTTGTAACCGGTGAGCCTCAAAGGGAATTACAGAGTGCTGTGAGGCTGTCAGGCGGACAGCGAGCGAATAAACTTGGACCTGTTGTACCCGAAATCGGCCTCTACTTGTCTCTGTTCGTCTCTGCGCGGTATGATGAGGGACCACCCCCCCAGCTCGGCCCGCACCTCTACATTTGGCGTAGTCGGCAGGATCACCGCCACTAATACCCATCTTCTGCGGCAGGCCTGCCTCAAATAATGGAAAGGAACTTGGACTGTGCTGCTTGGAATAAAGACACCTGTGGATTACAAATAACTGACCTGTGGAATATGGATTGTAAGCGCTGTGAAGGATCTGCATGGTCAGCAGAGGATCCGGGGTGGTACCAGGTACTGTGCAGTATGGCGGTGTTGCTTCAGCGCAGAGGAGAGGCCCGGGTGTTTGCAATTGTTCAGAATGGACTGGGACCCCCTACAACGTACCACAAAAGGAAGCAGTCTGTGCCCAGAGACCGACGCTTCCATGTATTGGACCCCGACAGGTGGGTGGAGAGGCCTGCCGACGCCCCACCCCACAGAGGGAGTGACACCAAGGAAAAACTGGGGTGCGGCTGCTTGGCGCCATTTGATTGCTGCCCACCGGTTGGTATTAGATGCTGCGGGTGTCGGGGCATCGGCCGTCTGGAGTGGCAATGGCGGCGAGAGAATGAACTGCGCCAGAAAACGTCATCCTCGGGTCCCTGGGCAAGAAGCGGAGCTGGTGCGGAGCCCGTGCGGAGCCAGAAGGAGCGGCCGCCATTGATACCGGCGGAGAACTTCCCCGTGGAGCTCCTGAGCCTGGAGGCTAGGCCCGCTGAACACCGAGTTGGAGAGCGGAGACTGCGGGAAGAGCTGCGTGGTGACGTGACGGAGGCCGCGGCGCCGGGGAAGGTGAGAGTTCCCCTGGCTCTGCCGGCGGCTTCACAAGTGGCCCCTATCATTCTGCCACAGCACTCAGTCTCCAGCATACCTGAAGGTCTGGCTGCAGAGGGCCCTATGGTATACGCGGAGTTGAGCGAGGCCCCTGCCCCCGTCCCTGAGCCATCCCGCCCGGAGTCACCAGGGTGAAGCTTGTTTGCAGAAGACGCGGCTGCGCTCCCTCAGCCGGAAAAAGCTCCATCACCAGAACCGGCCGTCACTCCGGCTCTGCTGGAAGTTTTGGATGCGGCCTACCCTGCGGCCACGGTTATGCCAGCGTTAGAACCGGCTGCGGCCTGTTTGACAGGCCCTGTGGACCAGCCCTCCGGAAACACGGCTGCTCCCATCCGCCACCCGGCCCCAGTGGCTGCAGGGCCCCAGAAACCATCGGCCGCCTCTGCCCCACACCCTTTCTCGGTAACATCCCGCCCACCGGACTCTGGGACTGGCACGACACCCTCCGTCTGGGTTGCGGAGGTGATAAAACAGAAGAAGATCCGGGAGCGGGAGGTATGGAGCCTGCTTCACTCAAAGGCGGAGGCTGGCATGGCGGTGGAAAGATCCCGGGAACGGCTGGTGTACACCAACATGGACAGGGGGTACGGTTTTATTCGTGACCAGTCTGGCCAAAAAGTGTATGTGAATGTAGCCTCCATACGTCATGGCCGGGCCCTGAAAGAAGGGGACTCCATCTCCTACTATAAAGAATACTGCCCCTGCGGATATTATGCGGTGGCAGTACTGGCGGAGCCTGAGGAAAGCGAACCCCCGTGAAAAGGACTTGTATGGACACTCTTGGTTTCCCCAGGAGTTCCACGGCTGTGGAGCTCTACCCTCTGACCACTGAGAGTGGGATAGACTGTCAGGAGTTCGATGCATCGTTGTGCAGGTCCTATGGACAGCTACGTTGAGAAAGAATTTTGTTGTCGTTATCTGTTATTTTGTTTTTTCGTTCTCTTTGCTGTGTCTCTTTTAAAAAAAAATGTGTGAAAATATGTTTGCCTGACAGAGTGGGGATACGAAGAAGCGAGAGAGTGTCCAGGTCCAAGGAAGGGGGAGGAGAACCTGTAATGTTTTACTGTTGTAAGTTGATTTTGAAGCAATAAGAAAATGAAAAAAATAAAAATGGGGTACTTGTGGTATTGTAAAGTTGTTTTGTTATACAAAAGGCACAAGTAAATGCAACAGGTCCGGGTAAGGGAAGGTCTGTGGGACTAAAGGAAAGTGTGAGATCCGGAAGGGGTCTATGAGTTGAGAAGGTCTGGGAGACCAAGACGCCGACCATGACATGTAACTGAAAGAAAAGTAAAAGAGATGGAAGACGTGAGAGAGACAGATGTCCTAGGTCAGGTCCCCAACACCACGGACATCCCGGAAGGAGGAAGGCGGGCGCTGATAATCTGGTAGGTGTGAGACCTCGATCATGGCGTACCGAATAGTGGAAGGTGACAGCAGGGGAGAGTAGGGGAAGGTACATACCATAGAGAGAATATGGGTGTCTGTTATGAATGAGTCACCGAGGAGGAAAAAACAAAAAGCAAGCTAAGCCCAGAAAACCAGAGAGGTTGGAAACTAGCGGAATGCAGACCCCTGATCCTATCCACACAACTAGCAGTAGCCGTGGAGCGTGCCTACGGTGGTCCTAGATGCCTCGTCACAGCCGGAGAGCTAAATAAGCCTAAAGAAAGAAAGGGGAAATCTAAACTGCCCCAGAGCAGACCCCAAAGCAATAGACAGCCCCCAACATGTATTGTCGGTGAAACAAGATGAAAACACAAACACAGATAGAAAGATAGGCTGAGCAAACGATGGGGCCCTCACTATCTAGAAAGGACAGGAAAGAAAAGCTGCTGTCTTCAATCGCGCAAAAAACCCTGCCAAAAAATGTCCAACACGTCTGATAGAAAAAAGCCCTGAAGTCGCTAGACTTCAATTCCCTATATCAGCACTCGGGTATATTCTGAAGACAGAGCAAAAGAGATCAACTGATCAGAGACAAAATGGGAATTCAGCCCAGTCCCAGCCAGGGCTGGCTGAACACAAAAACTAAGTAAACAGACAAAAACTCATATGAACAATAGCAGAGAAAACTTAGCTTTAAGAAGGCAGGAACCAAACTGGAAACCAGAAGCCACAGTCAGGAGAAATCACCAGCAAGAAACTAGGGAGTCGGCTGCCTTAAATCCAATCAGAAACTCCTGATGTCCAATCGCAGTCCTCTTCCTCAGGTGGCCGGTCTCTGCCATTTAGATCAGCTTCATTACCTCCCTTCACCAACAGAGGGAGTCCAGATAGAGAACTCACTACTCTGTCAGCACAGCCAGCTCCATAACCCTCACCAGAAGCCAGAGGCAAACCCGAAAATGAGCTCACAACAGTACCCCCCTTTGAGGAGGGGTCACCGAACCCTCATCCACGCCACCGGGTCGATCAGGATGGGCCCGATGAAAAGCACGAACCAATCTATTGGCATGAATATCAGAGGCAGAGAGCCAAGAATTGTCCTCCTGGCCATAACCCTTCCACTTGACCAAATACTGGAGTCTCCGTCTAGCCAGACGAGAATCCAGTATTTTCTCTACCTCATATTCCACATTACCTTCAACCAATACAGGGTCAGGAGGTGCCGCCATAGGAACCACTTGCTCAACATATCTCTTCAACAGCGACTTATGAAACACGTTATGGATCTTACATATAACAGGAAGAGCTAATCGAAAAGAGACCGGATTAAGAAGCTCCAAAATCTTGTAAGGTCCAATAAATCTAGGTTTAAACTTTGGAGAAGCCACCTTCATAGAGATATTCTTTGATGACAACCAAACCATATCACCCACTTTAAACCGGGGACCAATGGTCCTATGCGGGTTAGAAAACCGCTGGGCCTTTTCCTGGGAGAGAGACAACTTATCCACCACTTGGTCCCAGATCTGGTGCATTCTCTCCACCACAGTGTCAACACCTGGGCAGGCTGAAGACTCCACCTGCCCTGAAGAGAATCGAGGATGAAACCCAAAGTTACAGAAAAATGGGCGACATCAAGGTGGCAGAACTAGCTCTATTATTTAAAGCGAATTCGGCCAAGGGCAAAAATGAAACCCAATCATCCTCATCAGCAGATATAAAACATCTCAAATAGGACTCCAAAGTCTGGTTTGTTCTCTCCGTCTGCCCATTGGTCTGAGGGTGAAACGCAGAGGAGAAGGACAACTGAATTCCCTGCCCGGAACAAAAGGCTTTCCAGAATCTGGAAACAAACTGAACTCCTCTGTCCGATACAATGTTCTCAGGAATCCCATGCAACCGAACCACCTGTTGTAAAAAAAGGGCACCAACTCTGAGGAAGATGGCAACTTTGGGAGTGGTACAAGATGGACCATCTTAGAGAATCTATCACAAATCACCCAGATAACAATCATTCTCTGAGAGACAGGAAGATCAGAAATAAAATCCATTGAAATATGGGTCCATGGCCTCTTAGGCACCGGCAAGGGCATCAACAACCCACTAGAGCGAGAACAGGGTTTAGACCGGGAACAAGTCCCACAGGACTGCACAAAATTCCTGACATCACGAGACAAGGTAGGCCACCAAAAAGACCGACTCACCAAATCTCGGGTACCAAAAATACCTGGATGACCAGCCAATGCGGAGCAATGAACTTCAGACATCACTCTCTTCCTCCACTGGTCAGGAACATACAATTTTCCCACAGGACAATGCTCAGGTTTGTCTTCTTGGAATTCTTCCAAATCGGGCGAGATGGCAGAAAGAACTACCCCCTCACATAGGATGGTAGTAGGCTTGGTCACAATAGGAGAATCAGCAAAGAAACTCTTAGAAAGGGCGTCTGCCTTAACATTCTTAGTGCCTGGAAGAAAGGAGACCACAAAATCAAAACGCGTAAAAAATAAGGCCCACCTAGCCTGTCTATGATTCAAGCGTTTGGGCGACTCAAGGTAAATCAAATTCTTGTGGTCAGTGAGGACCACAACTTGATGTCTAGCTCCCTCCAACCAATGTCTCCACTCCTCAAATGTCCATTTCATGGCTAACAATTCCCGATTCCCCACATCATAGTTGCGTTCAGATGGGGAGAACTTTCGGGAAAAGAAGGCACAGGGATTCATTTTCGATGTCACCGGATCTTTTTGGGACAAAACAGCTCCTGCACCAATCTCTGAAGCATCTACCTCCACCTGAAAAGGAAGTGAGACATCAGGTTGCCGCAAAACCGGAGCAGAAGTGAACCTCCGCTTCAGCTCCTGAAAGGCCGAAACTACCTCTGAAGACCAATTCAGCACATCAGCACCCTTCTTAGTTAAATCACTCAGTGGTTTAGCAATACCAGAAAAATTAGCTATAAATTTACGATAAAAATTAGCAAAACCCAAAAACTTCTGGAGAGCCTTCAAAGAAGTGGGTTGAACCCAATCATAAATGGTCTGTACCTTGGCCGGGTCCATTTCAATAGCTGACGGAGACAAAATAAATCCCAAAAATGAAATCCTCTGTACACCAAAAAGGCACTTTGATCCCTTAACATACAAGGAATTCTCCCTCAAAATCCGGAACACAGTCCGAACATGTTCCACATGAGAATCCCAATCCCTGGAAAAGATCAAAATATCATCCAGATAGATGATCAAAAACTTATCCACAAAGTCCCGGAAAATATAATTCATGAAGGATTGGAAAACAGAAGGGGCATTAGTGAGCCCAAAAGGCATCACCAGGTACTCAAAATGTCCCTCCGTAGTATTAAACGCCGTCTTCCATTCATCCCCATGCTTGATGCGAATAAGATTATACGCCCCCCTGAGGTCAAGCTTAGTAAACCAGCAAGCACCTTTAACTCTGGAGAATAAATCAGAAATCAGGGATAACGGATACTGATATTTAACCGTAATTTTGTTGAGGGAACGATAGTCAATACAAGGCCTTGACAGCAACCCAGCAGGGCGTCGGCAGCCTTATATCCACTCAGAGATTCCGGATGTCCAATCACACTCCACCTGATCCGATGACAGGTCTCTCCCATCCAGATCAGTTTTACTACCTCCCTTCACCAGCAGAGGGAGTTCATCGGACATCAGAGGTGAAGGAGAAAATGAGCTCATAACAGTACCTCCCCCTTTATGAAACCCATAGTTACAAAAAAGATGACATCAAAGTGGCAGAACTAGCTCTATTATTTAAAGCAAATTCGGCCAAGGGCAAAAATGAAACCCAATCATCCTGATCAGCAGAAATAAAACATCTCAAATAAGACTCCAAAGTCTGGTTTGTTCTCTCCGTCTGCCCATTGGTCTGAGGGTGAAACGCAGAGGAGAAGGACAACTGAATTCCCAGCTTGGAACAAAAAGTCCTCCAAAATCTAGAAACAAACTGAACTCCTCTTTTGGATACAATGTTCTCAGGAATCCCATGCAAGCGAACCACCTGCTGCAAAAACAAGGGCACCAACTCAGAGGAAGATGGCAACTTAGGGAGTGGTACAAGATGGACCATCTTAGAGAATCTATCGCAAATCACCCAAATAACAGTCGTTCTCTGAGAGGCAGGCATATCAGAAATGAAATCCATTGAAATATGGGTCCATGGCCTCCTGGGCACCGGCAAAGGCATCAACAACCCACTAGAACGAGAGCAAGGTTTAGACCGGGAGCAAGTCCCACAGGACTGCACAAAATTCCTGACATCACGAGACAAGGCGGGCCACCAAAAAGACCGACTCACCAAATCTCTAGTACCAAAAATACCTGGATGACCAGCCAATGCGGAGCAATGAACTTCAGACATTACTCTCTTCCTCCACTGGTCAGGAACATACAATTTTCCAATGGGACAACGCTCAGGTTTGTCCTCCTGAAACTCTTCCAGAGCACGTCTCAAATCAGGCGAGATGGCAGAAAGAACTACCCCTCACCTAATATGACCCTTCTCCAACGACTCCTTAACATAAGATCGCATAGCCTCGTGCTCGGGTACAGATAAATTGAAAAGTCGACCCTTGGGAAATTTACACTCAGGGCTCAACTCAATTGCACAATCATAACTCCTATGAGGAGGCAAAGACGCAGACTTATTCTCACTAAATACATCATAAAAATCAGCCAAATAGTCAGGAACATCATGCGACTGGGGAGAGGTGGAGAAGAAAGGAGCGTCACCAATAGCACACCGACAACCCCAACTCACCACAGACACAGATTTCCAATCCAAAACTGGATTATGAATTTACAACCAGGGAAATCCCAGAACAATGGTATCATGCAAATTATGCAACACCAAAAATCTGCAATTCTCTTGATGGTCTGGGGCGACCCGCATTACCACCTGGGTCCAAAACTGAGGTTTATTCTTCGCCAAAGGAGTAGCATCAATACCCCTCAAAGGAATAGGTGTCCGCAGAGGTGTCATAGGAAAACCACAACGTTTAGCAAAATCCAAGTCCATCAGATTCAAGGCCGCTCCTGAATCCACAAAAGCCTTCGTGGAAAATGTGGATAAGCAGCAGATCAGAGTAATTGCCAAAAGAAACTTAGGTTGTACACCACCCACAGCAAATGTGTGCGCAAAACGTTTCTCTCGTTTAGGGCAGACAGAAATAACATGAGAGGCATCTGCACAGAGAAAACACAGCTTATTACACCTTCTAAACTCCTGACGTTGCGCCCTAGACAAAACTCTATCACATTGCATAGTGTTATGAATGAGTCACCGGAGGAGGAAAAAACAAAAATCCAGAAAACCGAGAGGTTGGTAGCTAGCGGATTGCAGACCCCTGATCCTATACACCACAACTAACAGTAGCCGTGGGGGGTTCCTACAGTGGTCCTAGACCCCTCGATCACATCCGGAGAGCTAAATAAACCTAAAGAAAGAAAGGGGAAATCTAAACTGCCCCAGAGCAGACCCCAAAGCAATAGGCAGCCCCCAACATGTATTGACGGTGAAATCAGAAGAAAACACAGACAGAAAGATAGGCTGTGCAAACGATGGGGCCCTCACTAACTAGATAGGACAGGACAGAAAAGCTGCTGTATGCAATCACGCAAAAAACCCTGCCAAAAATAATGTCCAACACGACTGATAGAAAAAGGCCCTGAAGTCACTAGACTTCAATTCCCTATATCAGCACTCGGGTATATTCTGAAGACAGAGCAAAAGAGATCAACTGATCATAGACAAAATGGGGATTCAGCCCAGTCCCAGCCAGGGCTGGCTGAACACAAAAACTAAGTAAACAGACAAAAACTCATATGAACAACAAAAGAGCAAAACTTAGTTTTAAGAAGGCAGGAACCAAACTGGAAACCAGAAGCCACAGTCAGGAGAAATCACCAGCAAGAAACTAGGGAGTCGGCTGCCTTAAATCCAATCAGAAACTCCTGATGTTCAATCGCAGTCCTCTTCCTCAGGTGGCCGGTCTCTGCCATTTAGATCAGCTTCATTACCTCCCTTCACCAACAGAGGGAGTCGAGATAGAGAACTCACTACTCCTCTGTCAGCACAGCCGGCTCCATAACCCTCACCAGAAGCCAGAGGCAAACCCGAAAATGAGCTCACAACAGGTGTACCTAGCCCAATTTGAAAGATGTTGTCATGTGGCGTGCGCGTTGGTGAGTAGCAGTAGGCTGCTCAGAGCATGGTGCTCCCAGTATGGTTCGGCCCCCGCAGGAAGTGGGTTTGGCCCAACAGCTGGTCCGACAACAGAATGTAGGTGAAGCTTCAGAACGACGAAGGCAGGGATGACGATTGTCAAGGATGACAATGGACAAAGGAAGGGGGAGTGTAGGGAAGGTGACCAGACGGACGGACTAGTCAGAGAGAAGAAGGAAAGGTTTGCACAGTGTAGGTAGGTGTCAGTTATTACAGTGGGAAACAGCTAGGAAAGTGTAGTGGACGTGCAATACCTGGGTTGACCATTAGAGTGCAGGGAGGAGTGTGAACAAAGGACTTGACAGCAGCTTAGGGCTTAGGAAACCGTTGGTCATGGGGTGCGGAGTTACAGGGAACAGGTTTGATATAAATACTGAGGGAGGGTTCCAGAAAGTTCCAGTCCCCATGGGGAGCTCAAGTGATAGGAAAACTGCGACAGTTTGGGCACTCTGAGGAAAACCAAAGCAGGGGGGACTGAGGAGAGAGAACGTCAGGGGGTGGTCCTGACAGGAATACTGCAATATAGACGAGACACAGAAGTTATTTTGGCGAGGCACAGAGGTTACGGATACCGTTTTAAGGAAGACGTTGCGACCAGTGAAATTACTGTTGGTACGGGCCTAAGGCGGCCACAGTGACGGACCTGTCAAAAGCGTCAACAAGAGTGAAGGGACGGGACGTATATACACGTCCCTAGTGAAAGTATGGTGTTCTGTGGAGTATTGTAACCAGTGAGCCTCGAAGGGAATTGCAGAGTGCTGTGAGGCTGTCAGGCGGACAGCGAGCGAATAAACTTGGACCTGTTGTACCCGAAAATGGCCTCTACTTGTCTCTGTTCGTCTCTGCGCGGTATGATGAGGGACCACCCCCCCAGCTCGGCCGGCACCTCTACACATGCATCCCTCACTCGCTGCTTGAGTATTGTCTACCTGTTTGGTGTGGTTCAGTCTCCTGCCCCTTGTTCTGAGTACTCTCTTACCCACAGTGTTCCCACTTCTCTACGGATTGTCGCTACTAGTGATGAGTGAACAGTGAGATATTTGGATTTGGGGAAATCGACACATAAGATGCCTGCATTCCTCTCTGACTCACACATGGTATCTGAGAATAATGTTGTCTGACTATTGCGCTGATTTTATGGATTTTTAAGAAGCCCTACCAAAGCAAACCTACATTTTTTAAAGGATAAAATGCTAAGAAACTTTATTTCCTTCATAGTTACATGTATACAACGTAAAATAAAAATGAAAAAAAAAAATGTTCACACGGAGCGTTTTGGCTTTAGTTTTTCCTTTTTCATCTGTCTCCTACATTTGGGAGGTCCGTCCCTCATGCCAAATAGGTAGCCAGATAGTGGAATCCATTTTCCCCGTCCCTTTACAATGCCAGATAAAACATGCCCATTTGGATTTTGGGCTTCCCCCCCAACACCGCCATGTCATTATGTGGTCCTCGCTTCACTTTTTCAGAGGGCCACCAGGTGCCGTGAAACCTGCGTTTTGTGAGCTCCACAGTTCATTTTTGCCTCCGGATCCCAGTGGAGCCACTGTCATGGCGGGAGAAGCCACTGTAAGGTGAATATCATGCTGGAGTTGGGGGAGCTGTGTGATCAATGTCAGGAAATTGGATTCTACCGGACACCAGAAGCATTAGAATTAGATTCTGAATCCAGTGTAACAAGCGAGGGCCGGTATTGTGCTCAGTCTGTCAGGCCTGAGACCTATGTCAGGAAAATGTACAAGCCTCATGTTACTTGGAAGCAGCCTCCTCAAGGGAATGAGCCAGGAGAACCATTGACCAATCTTCACAAGACCAAGCTCTTCTTCTGGAAACTACCCAACCAGGCAGAATGGATCTTTTTCATGGTTTTCAGCAACAATGGAGTAATTCCAGGATATGTCCCAGAGAGTGACGAGGTCTGTGGAGTGTATTACTCAGGTGACGGGCCGTGCTACAGAGCTCAGGTAAAGGCCTTAGCGTGGCAATGACCATGGTCCAATATGTGTAAGACTGCGGCCTGAATAGGTCTGTGGAGCGTATTAACCACCATTTTTTTAGGAGCCAAATTTAGAAAATTTAAGGGAAGCGACAGTTTAATAAAATGACACAAGTCTCATTTAGGAGCCTGGGAAAGCCAGGAATGGTCTTTGTCCAGCACCGGACAATGTAAAGTGCTAATGAATATGTATGCCCTATCCAACAATTCATGAACACACATATATGCTGACAAGGGACAACTGAACGCTGCGCTGGGACAATGGACTGGACGTGGTTGGTGACTGTTGTGTCTGTGCAGCTGCAGGTTGTGGACAGGAGACATCAGCGCCTCCTTCCTGGACAGCAGATTGGGAAGGACGTAACACAGGGGAAGGGCCAGTGGTTTCACCGTCAGTCACAGAATTTGTACCCAGGCGTTCCGCCCACCTACTGGGGTGCTGTGTATATGAGCAGTATATGGTGTATTGTTATGATTGAGTCACCGTAGGAGGCAGACACAAAAATAGAAGCTACGTCCAGAAAACCAGAGAAGTTGGCAACTATCAGATTGCAGACCCCTGAACCTATCAACACAACTAGCAGTAGCCGTGGGGGGTTCCTACGGTGCCCTAGACCCCTCGATCACAGCCAGAGAGCTAAATAGCCTAAAGACAGAAAAGGAAATCTAAACTGCCCCAGACCAGACCCCAAAGTAAAAGGCAGCCCCCAACATATAATGACGGTGAAGCAAGATGAAAAAACACTCACACAGATAGAAAGATAGGCTGAGCAAACGATGGGGCCCAAGCTAACTAAACAGAACAGGAAAGGAAGGTTGCTTTCTGCAATCTGCCAAAACCCTATCAAAGACATAAGCCAACAAGCTGATATGGAAAAAGACCCTGAAGCAGCTAGGCTTCAAAAACTAAATCAGCACTCAGGTATTTTCAGAAGACAGAGCTAAAGGAATTCAGCTCACCCCAGCAGGGAATGGCAGAAATCCAGAAAAACAAAGCAAAACAAAGTCAAAGCACAAATGCAAAAAGCCGAGCAGAAAACTTAGCTTTAGAAGAGCAGGAATTCAGACTGGTCTCCAGGGATCCCACAGAGAAATCACCCGCAGGGCAGAAGGGCGTTGGCAGCCTTATATCCAGTCAGTAACTCCACTCAGCCAGTCATCATCATTAGGCTCAGGTGTTTGATAATCAGGCTCACTACCTTTCTTTATCAGAAGAGGGAGTTCCTCGGGCCTCAGTAGTGAAGGGGAAAATGAACTCACAACAGTACCTCCCCCTTGAGGAGGGGTCACCGAACCCTCAACCACGCCACCAGGGCGATCAGGGTGAGCCCGATGAAAGGCACGCACCAATCTTTTGGCATGAATATCAGAGGCAGAGACCCAGGAATTATCCTCCTGACCATAACCCTTCCACTTAACCAAACACTGGAGTCTCCATCTAGCCAGATGGGAATCCAGTACTTTCTCTACCTTATATTCCATGTTACCTTCAAACAATACAGGGTCTGGAGGTGCCACCCCCGGAACAACAGGTTCAACAAACCTTTTCAACAAAGATTTATGGAACACATTATGGATTTTAAATGTGACAGGAAGAGCCAAACAAAAAGAGACTGGATTAATAATCTCCAAAATCTTGTAAGGTCCAATAAATCTAGGCTTAAACTTAGGAGAAGCCACCTTCATAGCAATATTTTTTGATGATAACCACACCATATCACCAACCTTAAACTGGGGACCAATGGTCCTATGTCAGTTGGAAAACCGCTGGGCCTTTTCCTGGGAGAGAGATAACTTATCCACCACTTGGTCCCAGATCTGGTGCATTCTCTCCACCACAGTGTCAACACCTGGGCAGGCAGAGGGCTCCACCTGCCCTGAAGAAAATCGAGGATGAAACCCAAAGTTACAAAAAAAAAGGTGACATCAAAGTGGCAGAACTAGCTCTATTATTTAAAGCAAATTCGGCCAAGGGCAAAAATGAAACCCAATCATCCTGATCAGCGGAAATAAAACATCTCAAATACGACTCCAAGGTCTGGTTTGTTCTCTCTGTCTGCCCATTGGTCTGAGGGTGAAACGCAGAGGAGAAGGACAACTGAATTCCCAGCTTTGAACAGAAAGTTCTCCAAAATCTATACACAAACTCAACCCCTCTGTCAGATACAATGTTCTCAGGAATCCCGTGCAAGCGAACCACTTGCTGCAAAAACAGGGGCACCAACTCAGAGGAAGACGGCAACTTAGGGAGTGGTACAAGATGAACCATTTTAGAGAACCTATCACAAATCACCCAAATAACAGTCATCCTTTGAGAGACAGGCATATCAGAGATGAAATCCATTGAAATATGGGTCCATGGCCTCTTGGGGACAGGCAAAGGCATCAACAGCCCACTAGAGCGAGAACACGATTTAGACCGGGAGCACGTCCCACAGGACTGCACAAAATTCCTGACATCACGAGACAAGGAGGGCCACCAAAAGACCGACTCACCAGATCTCTAGTACCAAAAATACCTGGATGACCAGCCAAAGCAGAGCAATGAGCTTCAGACATCACTCTCTTCTTCCACTGGTCAGGAACATACAACTTTCCACTGGGACAACGCTCAGGTTTGTCCTCCTGGAACTCTTCCAGAGCACGTTTCAAATCGGGCGAGATGGCAGAAAGAACTACCCCTTTGCCTAAGATGGTAGCAGGCTTGGTCACCACAGGAGAATCAGCAAAGAACCTCCTAGAGAGGGCGTCTGCCTTGACATTCTTAGTTCCAGGAAGAAAAGAAACCACAAAATCAAAACGTGTAAAAAACAAGGCCCACCTAGCCTGTCTAGGGTTCAAGCGCTTAGCCGACTCTAGGTAAATCAAATTCTTGTGGTCAGTGAGGACCACGACTTGATGCTTAGCTCCCTCCAACCAATGTCTCCACTCCTCAAATGCCCATTTCATGGCCAACAGTTCCCGATTCCCCACATCATAGTTACGTTCAGATGGAGAGAACTTTCGGGAAAAGAAAGCACAGGGATTCATTTTAGATGTTACAGGATCCTTTTGGGACAAAACAGCTCCTGCACCAATCTCAGAAGCATCCACATCTACCTGGAACGGAAGTGAGACATCAGGTTGCCGCAAAACCGGGGCGGAGGTGAATCTTCGCTTCAGCTCCTGAAAGGAAGAAACAGCCTCCGGAGACCAATTTAACACATCAGCACCCTTCTTAGTCAAATCAGTCAATGGCTTGGCAATACTAGAAAATTTTGCTATAAATTTCCGATATAAATTAGCAAAACCCAAAAACTTCTGGAGGGCCTTCAAAGAAGTGGGCTGAACCCAATCGTAAATGGCCTGTACCTTGGCCGGGTCCATTTCAATAGTTGACGGGGACAAAATAAATCCCAAAAAAGAAATCCTCTGTACTCCAAAAAGGCATTTAGATCCTTTGACATACAGGGAATTCTCCCTCAAGATCCGGAACACAGTCCGAATATGTTCCACATGAGAATCCCAATCCTTGGAGAAGATCAAAATATCATCCAGATAGATAATCAAAAATTTATCGACAAAATCTCGGAAAATATCGTTCATGAAGCACTGGAAGACAGAAGGGGCATTAGTGAGCCCAAAAGGCATCACCAGGTACTCAAAATGTCCCTCCGGAGTATTAAACGCCGTCTTCCATTCATCCCCATGCTTAATGCGAATAAGATTATACGCCCCCTGAGGTCAAGCTTGGTAAACCAGCAAGCACCTTTAACTCTGGAGAATAGATCAGAAATCAGGGGTAACAGATACTGATATTTAACAGTAATTTTGTTGAGGGCACGATAATCAATACAAGGTCTTAATGATCCATCCTTTTTGGCTACAAAAAAAAAAAAAACGGCACCTAAGGGTGACGAGGATGGTCTAATATGACCCTTCTCCAATGCCTCCTTAATATAGGATCGCATAGCCTCGTGCTCGGGTACAGATAAATTGAAGAGCCGACCCTTGGGAAATTTACACCCCGGGCTCAGTTCAATTGCACAGTCATAACTCCTATGAGGAGGCAGAGATGCAGACTCATTCTCACTAAATACATCATAAAAGTCTGCCAAATAATCAGGAACATCATGCGACTGAGGAGAGGTGGAAAACACCGGAGCCTCACTAAAGGCACACCGACAACCCCAACTCACCACAGACACAGATTTCCAATCCAAAACTGGATTATGAATTTGTAGCCAGGGAAACCCCAGAACAGTAGTATCATGCAGATTATGCAACACCAAAAATCTTCAATTTTCTTGATGGTCTGGGGTGACCCACATTACCACCTGGGTCCAAAACTGAGGTTTATTTTTAGCCAAAGGAGTAGCATCAATCCCCCTCAAAGGGATAGGCATCTGCAGAGGTGTCATCGGAAATCCACAACGTTTAGCAAAATCCAAGTCCATTAGGTTTAGGGCTGCTCCCGAATCCACAAAAGCCTTGGCGGAAAATGTGGACAGGGAGCAGATCAGCGCAATAGCCAGAAGAAACTTAGGTTGAACACCACCAACAGAAAACGTGTGTGCAAAGCGTTTCTCTCATTTAGGACAGACAGAAATAATATGTGAGGCATCTCCACAGAAAAAACACAACTTATTACGCCTTCTGAACACCTGACGCTGCTCTCTGGACAAAACTCTATCACATTGCATAGGTTCAGACATTTGTTCAACAGGTGACAACACCTCTCATGCAGCTTTGCGTTCGCGCAAACGCCGATCAACCTGAATGGCTAATGACATAGAATCGTCAAGACCAGAGGGAACAGGAAATCCCACCATAGTATCTTTTACGGCTTCTGACAACCCCTTCCGAAAGAGAGCAGCCAAGGCATTATCATTCCAGGTAGTAAGTACTGCCCACTTTCGGAATTTTTGACAGTACAATTCTGCAGAATCTCGACCCTGGTTCAATGCCAGCAGGGTCTTTTCAGCCTGATCAATGGCATTAGGTTCGTCATACAACAACCCCAAGGCCTGAAAAAATGCGTTCACATTAGTCAGAATAGGATCATCTGGTTTCAAAGAAAACGCCCAATCCTGGGGATCGCCACGCAGCAAAGAGATGACAATTTTAACCTGCTGCGCGGAGCTCCCTGACGAGTTAGGCTTCAAGGCAAAAAATAATTTACAATTATTTTTGAAATTCAAAAATTTAGACCAATCCCCAAAAAATACATCAGGTGTAGGAATCTTTGGTTCAGCAGCATGTGAATGAGCAAGGTAGGCGGAAATTCCCCGCACTTCCGCAGCGAGCTGCTCCACACGATCAGACAATTGCTTTATCTCCATTGAGAGAAAAAAAATTTCCCCCTACGGCCTCAGAGATATAGAGGAAAAAATATACACTTTTTTTTTTTTATTAAACAATTCTTTCCTGCTATTGAGTACCCTAGGATCTGCGGTTTGGCGGGTGATTCTGTTATGATTGAGTCACCGTAGGAGGCAGACACAAAATTAGAAGCTACGTCCAGAAATCCAGAGAAGTTGGCAACTATCAGATTGCAGACCCCTGAACCTATCAACACAACTAGCAGCAGCCGTGGGGGGTTCCTACGGTGCCCTAGACCCCTCGATCACAGCCGGAGAGCTAAATAGCCTAAAGACAGAAAAGGAAATCTAAACTGCCCCAGAGCAGACCCCAAAGTAAAAGGCAGCCCCCAACATATAATGACGGTGAAGCAAGATGAAAAAACACTCACACAGATAGAAAGATAGGCTGAGCAAACGATGGGGCCCAAGCTAACTAAACAGAACAGGAAAGGAAGGTTGCTCTCTGCAATCTGCCAAAACCCTATCAAAGACATAAGCCAACAAGCTGATATGGAAAAAGACCCTGAAGCAGCTAGGCTTCAAAAACTAAATCAGCACTCAGGTATTTTCAGAAGACAGAGCTAAAGGAATTCAGCTCACCCCAGCAGGGAATGGCAGAAATCCAGAAAAACAAAGCAAAACAAAGTTAAAGCACAAATGCAAAAAGTCGAGCAGAAAACTTAGCTTTAGAAGAGCAGGAATTCAGACTGGTCTCCAAGGATCCCACAGAGAAATCACCCGCAGGGCAGAAGGGCGTTGGCAGCCTTATATCCAGTCAGTAACTCCACTCAGCCAGTCATCATCATTAGGCTCAGGTGTTTGATAATCAGGCTCACTACCTTTCTTTACCAGAAGAGGGAGTTCATCGGGCCTCAGTAGTGAAGGGGAAAATGTACTCACAACATTGTATCCTATCAGAGGTATTATGTCAAATTTCCCTTTATAAGAAGATGTGTGGGTAAGATTTTCGAACTAGCAGCATATATATAGAGCATGTTTCATTAGTCATATTATTATTGTGTGTAAGGCTGAAAACTGAAGATGGGTGTAGAGCATATTAATGCAATTATGTTCCAAAATGTCCAAGTGCAGACACAAAAAACAACATCGGGCTCCCAGATACACGCTTAAAGAGACCATGAGAAGGGCAACACAATAAAAAAAGTATAGTAATAGAATATATAGAGATTGAAAGTAGAAATTTGACCACTGCACAATGTAACATAGTAACATAGTTATTAAGGTTGAAGGGAGACTTTAAGTCCATCTAGTTCAACCCATATCCTATCCTAACCTGCCCTAACATGTTGATCCAGAGGAAGGCAAAAAAAACCCATGTGGCAAACAGTAAGCTTCACATTGGGGAAAAAAATTCCTTCCCGACTCCACATACGGCAATCAGACTAGCTCCCTGGATCAACGCAATATTAAGGAGACTAGTGTATATACCCTGTAATATTATACTTTTCAAGAAAGGCATCCAGTCCCTTCTTAAATTTTATTAGGGAATCACTCATTACAACATCATATGGCAGAGAGTTCCATAGTCTCACTGCTCTTACAGTAAAGAATCCGCGTCTGTGATTATGCTTAAACCTTCTTTCCTCCAGATGTAGAGGATGCCCCCTTGTCCCCGTCACAGGTCTAAGAGTAAAACGATCATTAGAAAGGTCTTTGTACTGTCCCCGCATATATTTATACATTGTAATAAGATCACCCCTAAGCCTTTGATTCTCCAAACTAAATAACCCCAGGTGTAATAACCTGTCTTGGTATTGCAGACCCCCTAGTTCCCTAATAACCTTGGTCGCTCTTCTCTGCACCCGCTCCAGTTCAGCTATGTCTTTCTTATACACCGGACACCAGAACTGTACACAGTATTCTAAGTGTGGTCGCACTAGTCACTTATATAGAGGTAAAATTATGTTCTCCTCATGAGCATCTATGCCTCTTTTAATGCCTCCCATTATTTTATTTGCCTTTGCAGCAGCTGCCTGACACTGGCCGCTAAATGTGAGTTTGTCATCCACCCATACACCCATGTCTTTTTCAGTGACAGTTTTGCCCAGCGTTTTACAATTAAGCACTTAATTATACATCTTGTTTGTTCTACCGAAGTGCATGACCTTACATTTATCCCCATTAAAGCTCATTTGCCATTTATCAGCACAAGCTTCTAGTTTACATAAATCCTCCTGTAATATAAAATTGTCCTCCTCTGTATTGATTACCCTGCAGAGTTTAGTGTCATCTGCAAATATTGAAATTCTACTCTCTATGCCCCCTACAAGGTCATTAATAAATATGTTAAAAAGAAGCGGGCCCAAAACTGACCCCTGTGGTACCCCACTGCTAACCATGACCCAGTCCGAGTGTGCTCCATTAATAACCACCCTTTGTTTCCTATCCCTGAGCCAGCTCTTAACCCACCTACACATATTTTCCCCTATCCCCATTGTTCTCATTTTATGTATCAACCTTTTGTGTGGCACCGTATCAAAAGCTTTTGAAAAGTCCATGTACACCACGTCCACTGCATTCCCTTGGTCCAGTCCAGAACTTACCTCTTCATAAAAGCTTATCAGATTAGTCTGACAGGAACGGTCCCTTGTAAACCCATGTTGATATTGGGTCATGAGGTTATTCTTCTCCAGATACTCCAGTATAGTATCCCTTAGAAAACCCTCCAAGATTTTACCCACAGTTGAGGTTAAACTTACTGGCCTATAATTTCCAAGTTCATTTTTGTCCCCTTTTTGAATATTGGCACCACATTTGCTATACGCCAGTCCTGTGGTACAGATCCTGTTATTATGGAATCCTTAAAGATTAAAAATAATGGTCTATCTATGACTGTGCTTAATTCCTGCAGTAATTGGGGGTGTATCCCATTGGGCCCGGGGATTTGTCCACTTTAGTGATTTTTAGACGCCGCCGTACTTCCTGCTGGGTTAAGCAGGTGACATTTAATGGAGAATTTTTATCTCTGATCATGTTAGGCCTGTTTCACACTTCCGTTTCTCACCATCAGTCAAAATCCGCCGTTTTTTAAAAAAACCGGATCCGCCATTTTTTTTGGCGGATCCTTTTTTTCCCCATTGAGATGCATTACCGGCGGATCTTGACGGATGGTCATCCGTTGGATCCGTTTTTTTGCGGATCCGCCAAATTTTTTGCGTCCGCTGACATGCCCGGATGGACCATGCAACTTTTTTTTGATGCAGGATCCGCATTTTAGAGTGCGCATGCCCGGAGGAATGAAGTCAGCCGGAAATTTAACCCTGAAATCATTTCTGGCGGATGGAAAAAAATTCTCTCTCTCTCCTCCCCGGGCTACGGTTCCTTTCAAATTCTTCATTCATCGGATCCGTCAAAAAAAGGTCCGGTGGCATCCATTCACAGTTTAGCAACGGATCCGCTTTCCAAATTTTGGCGGATTTTGACTGACACAAATAACTGAAGCGTGAAACAGGCCATATCTGTCATGGGATTTTCTTGTGTAAATACTGTTGAAAAAAGTCATTTAGCATATTGGCTGTTTCCTCTTCCACCGTTTCACCCAGACTATTTTTAAGGGGACCAACACTATCATTTTTTAGCTTCTTACTATTTAAGTAGTTAAAGAATATTTTGGGATTATTTTTACTTTCTCTGGCAATGAGTCTCTCTGTCTCAATCTTTGCTGTTTTGATTTGCTTTTTACAGAATTTATGTACCGTATTTTTCGGACCATAAGACGCACTTTTTTCCCCCAAAATTTTTCTTCTTCTCCCTATTCTTCTTCTTCCTCTTCTTCTTCTTCTTCTTCTTCTTCTTCTTCTTCCTATTCTTCTTCTTCTTCCTATTCTTCTTCTTCCTATTCTTCTTCTTCTTCCTATTCTTCTTCTTCTTCCTATTCTTCTTCTTCTTCTTCTTCTTATTCCTATTCTTCTTCTTCTTCTTCTTCCTATTCTTCTTCTTCTTCTTCTTCTTCTTCTTCCTATTCTTCTTCTTCTTCTTCTTCTTCTTCTTCCTCTTCTTCTTCTTCTTCTTCTTCCTATTCTTCTTCTTCTTCTTCCTATTCTTCTTCTTCTTCCTATTCTTCTTCTTCTTCTTCCTATTCTTCTTCTTCCTATTCTTCTTCTTCCTATTCTTCTTCTTCTTCCTATTCTTCTTCTTCTTCTTCTTCTTCTTCCTATTCTTCTTCTTCTTCTTCCTATTCTTCTTCTTCTTCTTCGTCTTCCTATTCTTCTTCTTCTTCTTCCTATTCTTCTTCTTCTTCTTCTTCCTATTCTTCTTCTTCTTCTTCTTCTTCCTATTCTTCTTCTTCTTCCTATTCTTCTTCTTCCTATTCTTCTTCCTATTCTTCTTCTTCTTCCTATTATTCTTCTTCCTATTCTTCTTCTTCTTCCTATTCTTCTTCCTATTCTTCTTCTTCTTCCTATTCTTATTTTTCTTCTTTTTCCTATTCTTCTTCTTCTTCCTATTCTTCTTCTTCTTCTCCCTATTCTTCTTCTTCCTATTCTTTTTCTTCTTCTTCCTATTCTTCTTCTTCTTCCTATTCTTCTTTTTCTTCCTATTCTTCTTCTTCTTCTTCTTCTTCTTCTTCTTCCTATTCTTCTTCTTCTTCTTCCTATTCTTCTTCTTCCTATTCTTCTTCTTCTTCTTCCTATTCTTCTTCTTCTTCTTCTTCTTCCTATTCTTCTTCTTCTTCTTCTTCATCTTCCTATTCTTCTTCTTCTTCCTATTCTTCTTCTTCTTCCTATTCTTCTTCTTCCTATTCTTCTTCTTCTTCTTCTTCTTCCTATTCTTCTTCTTCTTCTTCCTATTCTTCTTCTTCTTCTTCTTCTTCTTCTTCCTATTCTTCTTCTTCTTCTTCTTCCTATTCTTCTTCTTCTTCTTCTTCTTCTTCTTCTTCTTCTTCTTCTTCCTATTCTTCTTCTTCTTCCTATTCTTCTTCTTCTTCTTCTTTTTATTCTTCTTCCTATTCTTCTTCCTATTCTTCTTCTTCCTATTCTTCTTTTTCTTCTTCTTCTTCCTATTCTTTTTCTTCTTCTTCCTATTCTTCTTCTTCTTCTTCCTATTCTTCTTCCTATTCTTCTTCCTATTCTTCTTCTTCTTCCTATTCTTCTTTTTCTTCTTCTTCTTCCTATTCTTCTTCTTCTTCCTATTCTTCTTCTTCTTCTTCCTATTCTTCTTCTTCCTATTCTTTTTCTTCTTCTTCCTATTCTTCTTCTTCTTCCTATTCTTCTTCTTCTTCTTCCTAATCTTCTTCTTCTTCCTATTCTTCTTCTTCTTCTTCCTATTCTTCTTCTTCTTCCTATTCTTCTTCTTCTTCCTATTCTTCTTCTTCTTCTTCTTCCTATTCTTCTTCTTCCTATTCTTCTTCTTCTTCTTCTTCTTCTTCTTCTTCCTCTTCTTCTTCTTCTTCTTCTTCTTCTTCTTCTTCTTCCTATTCTTCTTCTTCTTCTTCATCTTCCTATTCTTCTTCTTCCTATTCTTCTTCTTCTTCCTATTCTTCTTCTTCCTATTCTTCTTCTTCTTCTTCTTCCTATTCTTCTTCTTCTTCTTCCTATTCTTCTTCTTCTTCTTCTTCTTCCTATTCTTCTTCTTCCTATTCTTCTTCTTCTTCTTCTTCCTATTCTTCTTCTTCCTATTCTTCTTCTTCTTCTTCTTCTTCTTCTTCTTCTTCTTCTTCTTCCTATTCTTCTTCTTCCTATTCTTCTTCTTCTTCTTCTTCCTATTCTTCTTCTTCTTCCTATTCTTCTTCTTCTTCTTCTTTTTCTTCTTCCTATTCTTCTTCTTCTTCCTATTCTTCTTCTTCTTCTTCTTCTTCTTCTTCTTCTTCTTCTTCTTCTTCGTCTTTTTCTTCTTCCTATTCTTCTTCTTCCTATTCTTCTACATCTTCTTCTTCCTATTCTTCTTCTTCTTCCTATTCTTCTTCTTCTTCTTCTTCCTATTCTTCTTCTTCCTATTCTTCTTCTTCTTCTTCTTCTTCCTATTCTTCTTCTTCCTATTCTTCTTCTTCTTCTTCTTCTTCTTCTTCCTATTCTTCTTCTTCTTCCTATTCTTCTTCTTCTTCCTATTCTTCTTCTTCTTCTTCCTATTCTTCTTCTTCTTCCTATACTTCTTCTTCTTCCTATTCTTCTTCTTCCTATTCTTCTTCTTCTTCTTCCTATTCTTCTTCTTCTTCCTATTCTTCTTCTTCCTATTCTTCTTCTTCCTATTCTTCTTCTTCTTCTTCTTCTTCCTATTCTTCTTCTTCTTCCTATTCTTCTTCTTCCTATTCTTCTTCTTCTTCTTCTTCTTCCTATTCTTCTTCTTCCTATTCTTCTTCTTATTATTATTATTATTCTTATTCTTCTTATTCTCTTTTCTTCTTCTTCTTCTTTCTTCTTCTTCCTATTCTTCTTCTTCTTCCTATTCTTCTTCTTCTTCTTCTTCTTCCTATTCTTCTTCTTCTTCCTATTCTTCTTCTTCCTATTCTTCTTCTTCTTCTTCTTCTTCCTATTCTTCTTCTTCTTCTTCCTATTCTTCTTCTTCTTCTTCTTCTTCCTATTCTTCTTCTTCCTATTCTTCTTCTTCCTATTCTTCTTCTTCTTCTTCTTCTTCTTCTTCTTCTTCCTATTCTTCTTCTTCTTCTTCCTATTCTTCTTCTTCTTCTTCCTATTCTTCTTCTTCTTCCTATTCTTCTTCTTCTTCTTCTTCTTCTTCTTCTTCCTATTCTTCTTCTTCCTATTCTTCTTTCTATTCTTCTTCTTCTTATTATTATTATTATTCTTATTATTCTTATTATTCTTCTTCTTCCTATTCATCTTCTTCTTCTTCCTATTCTTCTTCTTCTTCTTAAAATCATAGAATCATAGAATCATAGAATCGTAAAGTTGGAAGGGACCTCCTGGGCCATCTGGTCCAACCCCCTGCTCAAAGCAGGATTCGCTAAATCATCCCAGTCAGATGTCTGTCCAGCCTCTGTTTGAAGACTTCCATTGAAGGAGAACTCACCACTTCTCGTGGCAGCCTGTTCCACTCATTGATCACTCTAACTGTCAAAAAGTTTTTTCTAATATCTAATCTGTGTCTCCTCCCATTCAGTTTCATCCCATTGCTTCTAGTCTTTCCTTGTGCAAATGAGAATAAAGTTGATCCTTCTACAATGTGACAGCCCTTTAGATATTTGTAGACAGCTATTAAGTCTCCTCTCAGTCTTCTCTTTTGCAAACTAAACATTCCCAAATCCTGCAACCTTTCCTCATAAGACAGGGTTTGCAGACCGGTCACCATTCTGGTCTCTCTTTTCTGAACTTGCTCCAGTTTGTTGATGTCTTTTTTAAAATGTGGTGCCCAAAACTGGACACAATATTCCAGATGAGGTCTGACCAAAGAGGAGTAGAGGGAAATAATGACTTCACGTGATCTAGACTGTATGCTTCTGTTAATACATCCTAGAATTGCATTTGCCTTTTTTGCTGCTGCATCACACTGTTCTTCCTATTCTTCTTATTCCTATTCTTCTTCTTCTTCTTCTTCTTCTTCTTCTTCCTATTCTTCTTCTTCTTCTTCCTATTCTTCTTCTTCCTATTCTTCTTCTTCTTCTTCTTCTTCTTCTTCTTCTTCTTCTTCCTATTCTTCTTCTTCTTCTTCTTCTTCTTCTTCCTATTCTTCTTCTTCCTATTCTTCTTCTTCTTCCTATTCTTCTTCTTCCTATTCTTCTTCTTCTTCCTATTCTTCTTCTTCTTCTTCTTCCTCCTATTCTTCTTCTTCTTCTTCTTCCTATTCTTCTTCTTCTTCTTCTTCCTATTCTTCTTCTTCTTCTTCTTCTTCTTCTTCTTCTTCTTCTTCCTCCTATTCTTCTTCTTCTTCTTCTTCCTATTCTTCTTCTTCTTCCTATTCTTCTTCTTCCTATTCTTCTTCTTCTTCCTATTTTTATTTGTGTCAGGCATTCCTGTAGTTGTTATCTATAAAAGTTTGAAGATTACACCTTCCGTTCAGCCTGTCACAAAAGATTTACAACAGGATTTGTCCGCGTTCAGTTTGGCCTGCAGCAGCAGGCCTTTTCCAGGGGCACCACGAGGAGGAACGGACTCACCCCCATACACTGCTTAGTCGTCTTCTGCTTATAAATTTGATAATCTCATTTGCTCAGATTTTTAGTCTTATGCTTAATGTTCTTCTGCTTTTGGTTTTTATGCTTCCTGGTCTTCTGTCTCTTGTTGTTCTGCATCTTGGTGGTTGTCTTCCTGTTCTTTGTCCTCTTGGTCATCTTCTTCAGGGTCATCTTTTAGGTATTCTTCTGTGTGGTCTTCAGGGTCGTCGTCTTCAGGGTCATTATCAGGGAGATCCAGAGTGAGAATCAAAAACCATTTCCACAAGCTTGAACTTTGAAAAGTAGCAGAAGTTACAAGAAGGCTGAGGAACTGGCGAGAACCAGCTGATGGTACTGGAACCTGGAGTGGCAGCAGAATGAACAAGAGCCAATGGCACAACCGTGGACCAGCTGACGGTGCTGGAACACGGTTACTAAGCAGGAGGTAGCTGTGCTCCAAAGCACTACCAAGGACCAGCAGACGTTGCTGGAACTCGGATACCGACAAGGAGGCACCTAGGCCAAAGGCTCTGCCGGGAACCAGCTGACGTTGCTGGAACCCGGATGGGTAGCAGAAGGTACCCATGATTAACAAAGTGTCGCGTCTGCGAGCAGGCCGCAGTTACCGAAAGCCACAGTCCTACAGGGGGTGCTTTTCCTATTGGCACTATGGAACCAGCCTTTGTTACCAGAACCCGCAGTCCACATAGGAAGCACTGAAACTGCAGGCACCATAGACTCGGCTAACCCGACCGCAACAAGACAGGACAACGTATCAGTGGCAAAGTAATGTTGACACTACCCGGAAACAGCAGGCGTGCTGTAACCAGGCTGGGCAGGAGGGAGTGCCCGTGCCAAAGACACTTCCGAGAACCAGCTGACGGTGCTGGAACCCGGAGGGGTAGCATTAGCTACAAGAGTCAATGGAACTACCGAGAACCAGCTGACGGTGCTGGAACCCAGAGTGGCAGCAGAAGGAACAACAGCCAATGGCACAACCGTGGACCAGCTGACGGTGCTGGAACACGGTTACTAAGCAGGAGGTACCTGTGCTCCAAAGCACTACCAAGGACCAGCAGACGTTGCTGGAACTCGGATACCGGGAAGGAGGCACCTAGGCCAAAGGCTCTGCTGAGAGCCAGCTGACGGTGCTGGAACCCGGATGGGTAGCGGAAGCTGCAAGAGCAAATGACACTAGCGAGGACCAGCTGACGGTGCTGGAACCCGGCTGGGCAGGAGGGAGTACCCGTGCCAAAGACACTGCCGAGAACCAGCTGACGGTGCTGGAACCCGGAGGGGCAGCAAAAGGAACAAGCGCCAATGGCACAACCGTGGACCAGCTGACGTTGCTGGAACACGGTTACTAAGCAGGAGGTACCTGTGCTACAAAGCACTACCAAGGACCAGCAGACGTTGCTGGAACTCGGATACCATGAAGGAGGCACCTAGGCCAAAGGCTCTGCCGAGAACCAGCTGACGGTGCTGGAACCCGGATGGGTAGCAGAAGGTACCCATGAAAAACAAAGTTGTAAGGCCGCGAGCCGGCCGCAGTTACCGAAACCCACAGTCCTACAGGGAGTGCTTGTCCTATTGGCACTATGGAACCAGCCTTTGTTACCAGAACCCGCAGCCCACATAGGAAGCACTGAAACTGCAGGCACCATAGACTCGGCTAACCCGACCGCAACACGACAGGACAAGGTATCAGTGGCAAAGTGACGTTGACACTACCCGGAAACAGCAGGCGTGCTGTAACCAGGCTGGGCAGGAGGGAGTACCCGTGCCAAAGACACTGCCGAGAACCAGCTGACGGTGCTGGAACCCGGAGGGGCAGCAAAAGGAACATGAGAGAAATGGCACAACCGTGGACCAGCTGACGTTGCTGGAACACGGTTACTAAGCAGGAGGTACCTGTGTTAAAAAGCACTACCAAGGACCAGCAGACATTGCTGGAACTCGGATACCATGAAGGAGGCACCTAGGCCAAAGGCTCTGCCGAGAAACAGCTGACGTTGCTGGAACCCGGCTGGGCAGGAGGGAGTACCCGTGGCAAACACACTTCTGAGCAGTAACATGCGATGTTGAAGCCCAGGGGTCAATCAGGCAGCAGGCTGAGGCCAACTTGGAGCGAGTTTTATATTGGTTGTACACAACTACTGATTGTAACCGTGATCCACTTTGGCCTCTGGCTCTACTGTCTCTAGTATTTCCCCTGGCCTCCAACCACGGCAGTTGCTGCTCTGCAGAGTTGTCTGCACAATCCACACTTGTTCCTGAGTTACTGGGGCTCAGTCACGTCAGTTGATCCCCTGATGTGTGTCCGGCAAGGTGTCCTGCTCTGTCCACATTCCCACAACTATTAATGGGAATGGGGACAGAGCAGGAGACATTGCCGGACACACCACAGGGGATCAACTGACGTGACTGAGCCCCAGTAACACAGGAACAAGTGTGGATTGTGCAGACGGCACATCAGAGCAGCAACTGGCGGGGTTGGAGGCCAGGGGAAATACTAGAGACAGTACAGCCAGAGGCCTAAGTGGACCACGGTTAAAAGTCTGTAGTTGTGTGATGTTGGAGGCAGCAGGAGACTTTGCCATCCGCACAGCAGGGGAACAGCTGGTGTTACTGAACCCCATAGACACAGGAGCAAGTGTTTCTATCTGTGCGGACGGCACTTCCAAGCTACAACTGGCTGTGTTGAAGCCCAGGATCAATGCTCCGAGCAGGCTGAGGCCTACTTGGAGCAAGTGGAAAATAACATGTAGTGTGATGTTGGAGGCAGCAGGAGACTTTGCCATCCGCACAGCAGGGGAGCAGCTGGCGTTACTGAACCCCACAGACACAGGAGCGAGTGTTTCTATCTGTGCGGACGGCACTTCCAAGCTACAACTGGCTGTGTTGAAGCCCAGGATCAATGCTCCGAGCAGGCTGAGGCCTACTTGGAGCAAGTGGAAAATAACATGTTGTGTGATGTTGGAGGCAGCAGGAGACTTTGCCATCTGCACAGCAGGGGAACAGCTGGCATTACTGAACCCCACTAACACAGGAGCTAGTGTGTGTTTCTCTGTTAACATGGCACTTCTGAACACCAACTGGCATTGTTGGAGCCCAGGATGAGGCATGGAGTTGGCTGAGGCCAACTTCCAGCACGTTTTATAGAGGTTGTAGACTACTATTGATTGTAACCGTGCTCCACTTAGGCCTCTGGCTCCACTGTCTCTAGTATTTCCCCTGGCCTCCAACCCCGCGAGTGACAGCTCTGAAGTGGCGTCAGCACAATCCACACTTGTTCCTGTGTTACTTGGCCTCAGTCCCGTCAGTTGATCCCCCGATGTGTGTCCGGCAAGGTCTCCTGCTCTGTCCTCATTCACACTACTAGTAATGGCAATGTGGACAGAGCAGGAGACCTTTACGGAGACACATCAGGGGATCAACTGATGTGACTGAGGCCAAGTAACACAGGAACAAGTGTGGATTGTGCTGACGCCACTTCAGAGCTGTCACTGGCGGGGTTGGAGGCCAGGGGAAATACTAGAGACAGTGGAGCCAGAGGCCTTAGTGGAGCAGGGTTAAAAATCAGTTGTAGCTTGAATGTGGATGGAGCAGGAGACTTTGCCGTCCATACAGCAGGGGAGCAGCTGGCATTACTGAACCCCACTAACACAGGAGTGAGTGTTTCTATCTGTGCGGATGGCACTTCCAGGCTACAACTGGCTGTGTTGTAGCCCAGGATCAATGCTCCGAGCAGGCTGAGGCCTACTTGGAGCAAGTGGAAAATAACATGTAGTGTGATGTTGGAGGCAGCAGGAGACTTTGCCATCCGCACAGCAGGGGAATAGCTGGCGTTACTGAACCCCACAGACACAGGAGTGAGTGTTTCTATCTGTGCGGACGGCACTTCCAGGCTGCAACTGGCTGTGTTGTAGCCCAGGATGAAGCATGCAGCAGGCGGAGGACAACTTGCAGCTGGTTTTATAGAGGTTGTAGACTACTACTGATTGTCGCCGTGCTCCACTATGGCCTTCGGCTCCACGGTCTCTAGTATTTCCTCAGGCCAACAACCCCGCCAGTTACAGCTGTGAAGTGGCGTCTGCACAATCCACACTTGTTCCTGTGTAACTGTGGCTCAGTCCCGTCTGTTGATCCCCTGATGTGTGTCTGGCAAGCTCTCCTGCTCAGTCCTCATTCACACTACTAGTAATGTGAATGTGGACAGAGCAGGAGACCTTGCCGGACACACTTCAGGGGATCAACTGACGGGACTGAGCCACAGTAACTCAGGAATAAGTGTGGATTGTGCAGACGCCACTTCACAGCTGTAACTGGCGGGGTTGTTGGCCAGGGGAAATACTAGAGACAGTGGAGCCAGAGGCCTAAGTTGACCAAAGTTACAAATCTGTAGTAGTTTGCATGTGGAGGCAGCAGGAGACTTTGCCGTCCACACAGCAGGGGAACAGCTGACGTTACTGAACCCCACTAACACAGGAGCTAGTGTGTTTTTCTCTGCGGAGACGGCACTTCTGAACACCAACTGGCGTTGTTGGAGCCTAGGATGAGGCATGGAGCAGACTGAGGCCTGATGGTGTTGGCATGTGTATGGAGCAGGAGACATTGCCGTCTACACAGCAGGGGAACAGCAGGCATTAATGAACCCCACTAACACAGGAGCTAGTGTGTTTTTCTCTGCGGAGATGGCACTTCTGAACACCAACTGGCATTGTTGGAGCCCAGGATGAAGCATGGAGCAGGCTGAGGCCTGATGGTGTTGGCATGTGTATGGAGCAGGAGACATTGCCGTCCACACAGCAGGGGAACAGCTGGCATTACTGAACCCCATTGACACAGGAGCTAGAGTGTTTTTTTCTCTGCGGAGACGGCACTTCTGAACACCAACTGGCGTTGTTGGAGCCCAGGATGAGGCATGGAGCAGGCTGAGGCCTGATGGTGTTGGCATGTGTATGGAGCAGGAGACATTGCCGTCCACACAGCAGGGGAACAGCTGGCATTACTGAACCCCACTGACACAGGAGCTAGAGTGTTTTTCTCTGTGGAGACGGCACTTCTGAACACCAACTGGCGTTGTTGGAGCCCAGGATGAGGCATGGAGCAGGCTGAGGCCTGATGTGTTGGCACGTGGAGGCAGCAGGAGACATTGCCGTCCACACAGCAGGGGAACAGCTGACGTTACTGAACCCCACTAACACACGAGCTAGTCTGTTTTTCTCTGTGAAGATGGCACTTCTGAACACCAACTGGCGTTGTTGGAGCCCAGGATGAGGCATGGAGCAGGCTGAGGCCTGATGGTGTTGGCATGTGGAGGCAGCAGGAGACTTTGCCGTCCACACAGCAGGGGAACAGCTGACGTTACTGAACCCCACTAACACAGGAGCTAGTGTGTTTTTCTCTGCGGAGACGGCACTTCTGAACACCAACTGGCGTTGTTGGAGCCTAGGATGAGGCATGGAGCAGACTGAGGCCTGATGGTGTTGGCATGTGTATGGAGCAGGAGACATTGCCGTCTACACAGCAGGGGAACAGCAGGCATTAATGAACCCCACTAACACAGGAGCTAGTGTGTTTTTCTCTGCGGAGATGGCACTTCTGAACACCAACTGGCATTGTTGGAGCCCAGGATGAAGCATGGAGCAGGCTGAGGCCTGATGGTGTTGGCATGTGTATGGAGCAGGAGACATTGCCGTCCACACAGCAGGGGAACAGCTGGCATTACTGAACCCCATTGACACAGGAGCTAGAGTGTTTTTTTCTCTGCGGAGACGGCACTTCTGAACACCAACTGGCGTTGTTGGAGCCCAGGATGAGGCATGGAGCAGGCTGAGGCCTGATGGTGTTGGCATGTGTATGGAGCAGGAGACATTGCCGTCCACACAGCAGGGGAACAGCTGGCATTACTGAACCCCACTGACACAGGAGCTAGAGTGTTTTTCTCTGTGGAGACGGCACTTCTGAACACCAACTGGCGTTGTTGGAGCCCAGGATGAGGCATGGAGCAGGCTGAGGCCTGATGTGTTGGCACGTGGAGGCAGCAGGAGACATTGCCGTCCACACAGCAGGGGAACAGCTGACGTTACTGAACCCCACTAACACACGAGCTAGTCTGTTTTTCTCTGTGAAGATGGCACTTCTGAACACCAACTGGCGTTGTTGGAGCCCAGGATGAGGCATGGAGCAGGCTGAGGCCTGATGGTGTTGGCATGTGTATGGAGCAGGAGACATTGCCGTCCACACAGCAGGGGAACAGCTGGCATTACTGAACCCCACTAACACAGGAGCTAGAGTGTTTTTCTCTGTGGAGACGGCACTTCTGAACACCAACTGGCGTTGTTGGAGCCCAGGATGAGGCATGGAGCAGGCTGAGGCCTGCTGTTTTTTGGCATGTGGAGGCAGCAGGAGACTTTGCCGTCTACACAGCAGGGGAACAGCTGGCATTACTGAACCCCACTAACACACGAGCTAGTGTGTTTTTCTCTGTGAAGACGGCACTTCTGAACACCAACTGACGTTGTTGGAGCCCAGGATGAGGCCTGGAGCAGGCTGAGGTCTGATGGTGTTGGCATGTGAAGGCAGCAGGAGACTTTGCCGTCTACACAGCAGGGGAACAGCTGGCATTACTGAACCCCACTAACACAGGAGCTAGTGTGTTTTTCTCTGTGAAGACGGCACTTCTGAACACCAACTGACGTTGTTGGAGCCCAGGATGAGGCATGGAGCTGGCTGAGGCTAACTTGCAGCACGTTTTATAGAGGTACTAGACTACAACTGATTGTAACCGTGCTCCACTATGGCCTCCGGCTCCACTGTCTCTAGTATTTCCCCTGGCCTCAAACCCCGCCAGTGACAGCTCTGAAGTGGCGTCAGCACAATCCACACTTGTTCCTGTGTTACTTGGGCTCAGTCCCGTCAGTTGATCCCCTGATGTGTGTCCGGCAAGGTCTCCTGCTCTGTCCTCATTCACACTACTAGTAATGGGAATGACTTGTTTGCGCCTGATGCAGCTGGTACTCCATGACTGCTGCCTGCTGCTCACACAACCGCTCCAACATATGTAACATTGAATTCCACCTGGTGGGTAGGTCACATATGATGCGATGTTCCAGAAGGCGTAATCGGCGCTGCAGAGCAGCAAGGCGCGATCTTGCCGTGCTGGAACGCCGCAAGTGAGCGCACTCTTTGCGGACCTTGTGCAGCAGTGCATCAAGATCCGGATAGTCCCTCAGAAAGCTCTGCATGACCAAGTTGAGCACATGTGCCAGACATGGGATGTGAGTGAGGTTGCCAAGGCCAAGAGCTGCGACCAGATTTCGGCCATTGTCACACACTACCTAGCCCGGCTGGAGATTCGCTGGCAGAAACCACACGTCGCTCTCCTGCTTGATGGCATTCCAGAGCTTCTGCGCTGTGTGGCTTCGATTCCCCAATTAAATTAATTTCAGTACGGCCTGTTGACGTTTGGCCACGGCTGTGCTCATATCGGTCGTAACAGGCTCCTGCTGCGCTGTTTCAGAGCAACTGGATTCCTGCAATCCATGGAGTTGGCAGAACACGTACAGCGCCACTCTCCAGATCTGTACCCGGCTCCACAACATTGACCCAATGGGCAGTGAGGGAAAGGTATCGTCCCTGTCCATGGTTACTGGTCCACGCATCGGTGGTCAGGTGGACCTTGCTACTGACGGCGTTTAGTAGCGCATGTTTTATGTTTGCCTCCACATGTTTCTGCAGGGCAGGGACGGCTCGCCTGCTGAAATAAAAGCGGCTGGGCACAGTGTATTGTGGGACTGCCAATGCCATGAAGTCCCGGAAGTTGTCAGTCTCCACCAGCCTGAATGACAGCATTTCAAGGGCCAGTAGTTTGGCAATGCCAGCATTCACAGCCTGTGTTCGGGGATGGTTTGCCGAGTATGGCCGCCTTTTCTCCCATGCCTGTGCTACCGATGGCTGCCGAGTGGCCTGGGAGTGTGAGGATGACTGGGAACGTGGTGCTGTGGGTGGAATGTCACAGGGTCTCCGGACAACAGTGCCAGAGGTTCTTCCTTGGCAATCCTGTGAGGAAGCCGAACCAGCTGTGTGTGAGCTGGAGGAAGAGGCCCCAACACGAGCTGAAGAGGTGGTAGGTGGTGCTGTACGTTGGCCTACGTCTTCAGTGTGTCTGTGTAACTCCACCTCGTGCTTGGTCCGCACATGTTTCCACATATTAGTGGTAGAGTTGAGCGACTTTTGTTTTTTTAGGGTCAAGTTTCGTTTCGTGAAACCCGACTTTTCCAAAAGTCGGGTCGAGCAAGATCGGCCGATTATAGGGAAAAGTCGGGGTCATCCCGAAACACGAAACCCAATGTAAGTCAATGGGGAATAAAAGTCGGCAGTGAGAGGAGGACAGGAAACACACCTACAGTGCCCATTTGAATGCCAAAAGCATCGATTCTTCTTACTTAAGCTTGTCAACCTTAATTTACTTCATAATACTAGTTACGCACTGAAAAATGGGGGTTATTTGGCTAAAGTTGTGGGGGGTAGGGCTGGCTCCAGATTTTCATGTGCCCTGGGCGAAAGAGCGCCCCTTTAACACATACCACAACTCATGATGCTCCGATACGGCAGAGAAATAGCGGTATAGTACAATGAAAAATACTTCACTTTTTACATCTCATGACGAGGCCCATCTATTTTTCCATACAGAATCATTGGTCCCATATAATGTTTGAAACAGTATATGATGAGCTCCACATAATGCTACAGTATATGTTGGTCCCCATGGATGAAGCTCCATTGTCTTATGGGCCCAAATAATGCTCCAAACATAATGGGCCCCATTTCTAATGCTCTAGTGTATAATGGGCCCTGTAAATGCTGCTCCAGTGTCTGATGTCCACCTTTGGAATGTTCCAGTGTATGGTGGGCCCCATCTATCATTCTCCAGAGTATAGTGCTCCCCAAAAATTGCTGTCCCAACATTGAAAACAATCAAATAAGTCTCTGCATAACATCTGCAAGGAGTTTGTATGTTCTCCCCGTGTTTGCGTGGGTTTCCTCCGGGTACTCCGGTTTCCTCCCACATTCTAAAGACATACTGATAGGGAATTTAGATTGTGAGCCCCATCGGGGACAGTGATGATAATATGTGCAAACTGTAAAGCGCTGCGGAATATGTTAGCGCTATATAAAAATAAAGATTATTATTATTATTATTAAGTCTCCTCGCTAGGGAATCCCTGTACTAGTCTGGACTCCTCGTCGTCCCCATCTTCCATCTCACTGCACAGTATTTCAACCTTGCAAGTGCTGTGATCCTGAGCAAGCAGGGGGGGCCCACTCGTTGGCGACGGCACTGGCACAGGGCCCCTGATAGTACGGTGGTGTGTCTGATGGCGGGTGGGCCGAACCTGCACTTTCATCTGCAGCTTCCTCTTTGTCACCGTGTAAGATAGAACTGTATATGGGAAGGGTAACCTGAGTTTCATCAGGGTCAGATTCAGGCCGCGTAGCGTGCGAGGGGAATGTAGTGGTCTGGGTCAATGTACCAGCAGATTCATCAAGCAGTGGCTGGGCATCAGTGCACTTGTGTCGCCCCCAGGAGTACGGTCGCCACAGTGGCATTACCTTCCTCCTAGGGAGTGTGATGTCATGCTTGGGAGCAACGAAGGATCTCTCTAGCAGGTTAACTGATTGGGCGGCGTTATTCCCACGAGTCATGACCCTCCAAACAGCGTTCATGAAGGCAAAGTGTTTGTTTTACGTGGGCAGTATGGTTGCAAAGCTGAACCTTAAAGGAATGTCCAGAAGGGCACCACCAGGAATGGAGCCTACGGTTAAATTCGACTCCACCTGGGAAACCTCTACCATGCCAGCTACAGAACAGATGCACACATTGCAAGCTTAATTCCGTTAACGAACGAGACTCCGTCATGTCCCGCGGTCCGAGTCCGGCTTACTAGAGGGACACGTGAGGCTCTGGCACATGAGATTGGCCAATAACTGGTGTGTCATGCCCTTACATGTCCATGGCTGCATGTGCGCTACACTGAAAAGGCCAGCGTTTGTCGCTTACAGGTGCAGATAACCCGCTGAACAACGTTAGTGATGGGGATCACTGATTACAATTATTACCCGCGAACGTTGATTTCCCAGTAAGTGCAGGTCAACCGCAGTTCCGGAATTAGGCCTAACCGTCATTCCTGAAAAAATGAAAAACTTACGTGTGCAAACCACAGGTGCTGTAGCTTGCTTAACAGCTCGCCAGCCGTTCTCACGCCCAGTATGGATTACACGTGATTGCACAAAGGTGAGAAAGGGTACCGTATCCCCAGATAACATGTATGGATAGCGTACACATTCAAAATATATGTCTATACATCAGGAGGAAGGCTCAGACGGTGTTAGGCCCAGTATGGATTGCACGTGATTCCACAAAGGTGAGAAAGGGTACTGTATCCCCGGATAACATGTATGGATAGCGTACACATTCAAAATATATGTCTATACATCAGGAGGCAGGCTCAGACGGTGTTAGGCCCAGTATGGATTGCACGTGATTGCACAAAGGTGAGAAAGGGTACCGTATCCCCGGATAACATGTATGGATAGCGTACACATTCAAAATATATGTCTATACATCAGGAGGCAGGCTCAGACGGTGTTAGGCATAGTATGGATTGCACGTGATTGCACAAAGGTTAGAAAGGGTACCGTATCCCCAGATAACATGTATGGATAGCGTACACATTCAAAATATATGTCTATACATCAGGAGGCAGGCTCAGACGGTGTTAGGCCCAGTATGGCTTGCACGTGATTGCACAAAGGTTAGAAAGGGTACCGTATCCCCGGATAACATGTATGGATAGCGTACACATTCAAAATATATGTCTATACATCAGGAGGCAGGCTCAGACTGTGTTAGGCATAGTATGGGTTGCACGTGATTGCACAAAGGTTAGAAAGGGTACCGTATGCCCGGATAACATGTATGAACAGCGTACACATTCAAAATATATGTCTGTACATCAGGAGGCAGGCTCAGACGGTGTTAGTCCCAGTATGGATTGCACGTGATTGCACAAAGGTGAGAAAGGGTACCGTATCCCCGGATAACATGTATGGATAGTGTACACATTCAAAATATATGTCTATACATCAGGAGGCAGGCTCAGACGGTGTTAGGCCCAGTATGGATTGCACGTGATTGCACAAAGGTTAGAAAGGGTACCGTATCCCCGGATAACATGTATGGATAGCGTACATATTCAAAATATATGTCTATACATCAGGAGGCAGGCTCAGACGGTGTCAGGCACAGTATGGATTTGACGGCCCAGACTACTCAGCAGAGGAGCAGGGAGAGGTAAAGATTGCAAATGCTGGGGCCCTGCCCAAGCAAGGGGGGCCCACTCGTGGGCGTCGGTACTGGCACTGGGCCCCTCATAGTACGGCGGTGTGTCTGACGGCGGGTGTGCACCACCACCGTCAGAGACACTTGATTGCACTATGAGGGACCCTGTGCCAGTGCCCGCGCCCAAGAGTCGGCCTACCCACCTGTCCAGGGCAACGGCACTCGCACGGTGTTGTGCGCTAGGTGGTGACCCCGGCCATGGGGGGGAGGCAGCACAGTTAGGGAGTTTTAGAAAGTGGCATATGTTGATGTTGGACATTCAGCTGATGCAAAAGGTGAAATAGGTCAAGTCCCAGGAAGAGGTGGACCAAAGCAAGCCATTTTTCTGTCACCCTATGTGTCATCAGGGGAAGGTGGGACAAAATCCTTGGAAACCCATGCGTGGTTCATTTTAATGAAGGTTAGATCATCCACATTTTGGGTTGACAGACGGGTCCTTTTTTCTGTCAGGATTGATCCAGCTGCACTGAAGACTCTTTCCGATAGCACACTTGCAGCTGGGCAAGCGAGCTCCTGTAAGGCATATTGTGCCAATCCAGGCCAGGTGTCCAGTTTAGCGGCCCAATAGTCAAAGGGGAATGACCTGTGTGGGAGAACATCGATATGAGAGGAAAAGTAGTTTGTAACCATAGTTGACAACTGCTGTCTCCTGTCACTTTCCATCGATGCAGTATTACCAGTTGTGTGAGCGGTATTTGAAAAATCAGTCCACAACATTGTCATGAAACCCCTGTCTAAAACGCCACTTCTGCTGTGTGCACCACGAACACCTCTGCCAAGCTGCCCCCGGCCCGTACGGCTCGTGTGAGAACCATCACCGCTGCTGTGTGCTGGGAATGCCTCAAGCAACCGATTTACCAGAGTTGCTTGTTTATTAGCCAATATTAGGTCAAGGTTGTCCTGTGGCATGATGTTTTGTAATTTGCCTTTATAGCGTGGATCCAGGTTGCTGGCCAACCAGTAGTCGTCATCGTTCATCATTTTGGCAATGCGGGGGTCCCTTTTTAAGATCTGCAAGGCATAATCTGACATGTGGGCCAATGTTCCCGGTGTCAATGATGCACTGCGAGTGCTGGGTGGAGGAGCACTTTCTGGAAAATCCACATCCCTCCAGTCACGCACAAACCCTGTACCAGACCTTGGCACGCCAACATTTTCACTTGCCCCACGAGATGCATCCTCCTCCCCTAAGTAATCATCCCCATCATCCTCCTCCTCCTCCTCCTCTTCTTCCTCCACCTCGTTCAGGAGAGGTCCCTGAGCAGACAATGGCTGAATGTCATCAAGGATTCCCTCCTCCTCTTCATCCTCATCAACATTGGCTGCAGAAGCCTGCTCCTTAAGGTGCGTCAAAGTTTGCATGAGCAGACGCATAAGTGGGATGCTCATGCTTAGGATGGCGTCGTCTGCGCTTACCAGCCGTGTGCATTCCTCAAAACACTGAAGGACTTTACAGAGGTCTTTCAGCTTCGACCACTGCACACCTGTCAACTCCATGTCTGCTCTCAAAGTGCCTGGCCGTGTATCCTCCCACAAATGCATTATGGCCTGTCTCTGCTCGCACAGCCGCTCCACCATGTGCAGGGTGGAGTTCCACCTTGTTGCAATGTCGATAATGAGGCGGTGGTTGGGAAGGTGGAGCAATCGCTGCAGCTTCTGCATACGAACGGAGTGTACAGGCGACCGGCGGATGTGCGCGCACAGTCTTCGCACTTTCTGGAGCAGGGCTGTTAACTCCGGATAGTTTTTGAGGAAGCACTGCACCACCAGGTTCAAGGTGTGAGCCAAGCAAGGTATGTGGCTGAGTTTTGAAAGGGCTATGGCTGCCACAAAATTACGGCCGTTATCACTAACTACCTTGCCTGCCTCAAGATGTACACTGCCCAGCCATGACTCAGTTTGTCGCTTCAAGTACTCGGCCAGCACCTCGGCGGTATGTCTGTCGCCCAAACACATCATCTGCAACACAGCCTGCTGACGCTTTCCACTAGCTGCTCGATAGGGGGACACCTCGTGTGCAACAGTGGCAGCTGCAGATGGAGTGCTCGTACAACTGCGCTCTGTGGACGAGCTTTCGCTTCTGGAGGAGGAGGAGGAGTGTCGAACGCCTACAGCCAACTGTTTCCTATACCGTGGGCTAGGCAGCACTGTCCCACCACCGCTGTCCCCTGTGGACCCTGCATCCACCACATTAACCCAGTGCGCAGTGATGGACACGTAACGGCCCTGGCCATGCCGACTGGACCATGCATCAGTTGTGAGGTGCACCTTTCCGCTCACTGACTGCTTGACTGCATGGACAATGCGGTCTTTCACATGATGGTGGAGGGCTGGGATGGCTTTGCGAGAGAAGAAGTGGCGACTGGGTAGGTCGTAGCGTGGTACTGCATAGGCCATGAGTTCGCGGAAAGCTGCGCTTTCCACCAACCGAAAGGGCATCATCTCAAACGAGATTGGTTTGGCAATGTGGGCGTTCAAACCCAGTGTACGCGGATGAGAGACTGAGTACTTTCTTGACCTACTCATAGTGTCTGGGAGGGTGAGCTGGACTTGAGAGCTGCATATGGTGGAAGTAGCGGTGGACAGGGCGGACTGAGAGAGGGTTGATGATGGTGATGGAGTTGTTGTTCTTTCTGATGGCCTAGAATCAGTCTTTCGTTGATATAACAGTGGGATTCCCTGACTGCTGTGGCCTTGCAACGACACCTCAACATTTGCTGCTGTGCTAACCGGTGGGCTTACAGTGGGGGAAACAATGTAGCATTGCTGACTACCTTCGTTGTGATCAGTTGCACATGAGGTTTGGTGTTGTGTCCACGCTTGCAAGTGCATGGTGGTTAAATGTCTAAGCATGCAACTGGTATTCAAATTTTTCAGATTTTTCCCTCGGCTAAAGGTCTTTGCGCACTTCTTACAGATAACCTTGGCCTGATCATGAGGATTTTGTTCAAAAAAGTGCCACACTGCACTCTTCCTACTTTGGCAGACATTTTGAGGCCTAGCACGCTGTGATCTTTTGACCCTCTGGACAAGCTGTCCAGCAACTCTTTTGATTTTTGGAACCTGTCTTTGGAGTGCTCCAGGCCTGCCAGATAACAGCTGTTGCGATGTCGATGTCTGCTGTGGATGCTCCTCATCTGAGCTATTGTAAGCAGCACCCTCTTCCCCCAATGGATGCCAATCTGGGTCAACAACTGGGTCATCCATCACCTCCTCTTCAATGTCATGTGCACCTTCCTCTGTGTCACCGTGTATTGTGGTATAGTGTGCGGGAAGGGGCACCTGAGTCTCATCAGGGTCAGAATCTGGCTCTGTACACTGCGAGGACAATGTAGTGCTCTGAGTGAATGTACCAGCAGAATCATCCATCAGCGGCTGTGCATCAGTGCACTCCATGTCAGATTCATCTTGGCCTGGGTAATTCACCATTTCACTTGATAATCCAGGCATGGTATGTGAAAACAGCTCCATGGAGTAATCAGTAGTATGGCCTGCGTCATCGTTCAATCTTGGTTGGGGTGAAGGACACAAGGAAAGGTGTGGTTCATGAACATGAGCCTCCAATGACGACTCAGTCCTTTTACTTTTTACAACTGAAGAAGAGGAGGCGATAGAGCTGGAGGCTGAGTCAGCAATGTAAGACAAAACTTTTTCCTGATGCTCTGGCTTTAAAAGCGGTTTGCCAACTCCTAGAAAACTAAGCCTTCGAAGCCTTATGGAGCCAGACGATGACGCAGGCTCAACACCTCCTGCATTCGGTCCTATTTTGCTCTTGCCACTATCATCAGATCCACCACCAACACCATCATTACCAGCTGCCAACCCCCGCCCAATTCCACGGCCTCTTCCACCAGACTTCCTCATTTTTTGTAGAAATGTAGACAAAATCCAACAAACTATATAGTAATGTAAAACAAGGTGCAAGTGTCTATAGGACAGGGGAGATTTTGAATTTCTGCACACACTAGTGGACACTGGACACTTTTGGATTGTGTGAGGCCCACTGAATATCAGAGCGCTATGTCACAGGCTCGATGGCACAGCTGTGACAAAAGTGACTAGAGGATAAGTGAGATTTTGAATTTCTGCACACACTAGTGGACACTGGACACTTTTGGATTGTGTGAGGCCCACTGAATATCTGAGCGCTATGTCACAGGCTCGATGGCACAGCTGTGACAAAAGTGACTAGAGGATAAGTGAGATTTTGAATTTCTGCACACACTTGTGGACACTGGACACTTTTGGATTGTGTGAGGCCCACTGATATCTGAGCGCTATGTCACAGGCTCGATGGCACAGCTGTGACAAAAGTGACTAGAGGATAAGGGAGATTTTGAATTTCTGCAGACACTTGTGGACACTGGACACTTTTGGATTGTGTGAGGCCCACTGATATCTGAGCGCTATGTCACAGGCTCGATGGCACAGCTGTGACAAAAGTGACGAGAGGATAAGGGAGATTTTGAATTTCTGCAGACACTTGTGGACACTGGACACTTTTGGATTGTGTGAGGCCCACTGATATCTGAGCGCTATGTCACAGGCTCGATGGCACAGCTGTGACAAAAGTGACTAGAGGATAAGGGAGATTTTGAATTTCTGCAGACACTTGTGGACACTGGACACTTTTGGATTGTGTGAGGCCCACTGATATCTGAGCGCTATGTCACAGGCTCGATGGCACAGCTGTGACAAAAGTGACGAGAGGATAAAGGAGATTTTGAATTTCTGCAGACACTTGTGGACACTGGACACTTTTGGATTGTGTGAGGCCCACTGATATCTGAGCGCTATGTCACAGGCTCGATGGCACAGCTGTGACAAAAGTGACTAGAGGATAAGTGAGATTTTGAATTTCTGGAGACACTTGTGGACACTGAGCGCTATGTCACAGGCTCGATGGCACAGCTGTGACAAAAGTGACTAGAGGATAAGTGAGATTTTGAATTTCTGGAGACACTTGTGGACACTGGACACTTTTGGATTGTGTGAGGCCCACTGATATCTGAGCGCTATGTCACAGGCTCGATGGCACAGCTGTGACAAAAGTGACTAGAGGATAAGGGAGATTTTGAATTTCTGCAGACACTTGTGGACACTGGACACTTTTGGATTGTGTGAGGCCCACTGATATCTGAGCGCTATGTCACAGGCTCGATGGCACAGCTGTGACAAAAGTGACGAGAGGATAAGGGAGATTTTGAATTTCTGCAGACACTTGTGGACACTGGACACTTTTGGATTGTGTGAGGCCCACTGATATCTGAGCGCTATGTCACAGGCTCGATGGCACAGCTGTGACCAAAGTGACTAGAGGATAAGGGAGATTTTGAATTTCTGCAAACACTTGTGGACACTGGACACTTTTGGATTGTGTGAGGCCCACTGATATCTGAGTGCTATGTCACAGGCTCGATGGCACAGCTGTGACCAAAGTGACTAGAGGATAAGGGAGATTTTGAATTTCTGCAGACACTTGTGGACACTGGACACTTTTGGATTGTGTGAGGCCCACTGATATTTGAGCGCTCTGTCACAGGCTCGATGGCACAGCTGTGACAAAAGTGACGAGAGGATAAGTGAGATTTTGAATTTCTGCAGACACTTGTGGACACTGGACACTTGTGGATTGTGTGAGGCCCACTGATATTTGAGCGCTCTGTCACAGGCTCGATGGCACAGCTGTGACAAAAAGTGACGAGAGGATAAGTGAGATTTTGAATTTCTTCTCACACTAGTGGACACTGGACACTTTTGGATTGTGTGAGGCCCACTGATATCTGAGCGCTATGTCACAGGCTCGATGGCACAGCTGTGACAAAAGTGACGAGAGGATAAGGGAGATTTTGAATTTCTGCAGACACTTGTGGACACTGGACACTTTTGGATTGTGTGAGGCCCACTGATATCTGAGCGCTATGTCACAGGCTCGATGGGACAGCTGTGACAAAAGTGACTAGAGGATAAGGGAGATTGGATTGCTTTTAAAAAAGCAGTTTGCAGAGCAGTGGGTAAACAGCAATGCAGTGGTCAGGAAGCCTTAGAAGGCAGCCTAACAACCAACACCACTGATACACCACAATATAGCCTCCCCTTGCACTGCACACACAGTGACTGGTGTGTTGTACAGGCACAATCGCTAGCAGCAGAAGCAGTTTTTTTTTCTTCTTCCCTGCCTAACGCTCTCCCTACAGAATCAGCAGCAACCTCTCCCTATGCTAAGATCAGCAGAAGTAAGATGGCGGTCGGCGTGCACGCCCTTTTATACCCCCTGTGATGCCCACCAAAGCAAGCCAATCACTTGCATGCCCTTCTGAAAGATGGTGGTGACCCGTGCCTATGTCATCACGTTGCCCACAGTGTCCGTGGATCCTGATTGGCTGAAAAAGAGCGCAAAACAAACTTTTGAAACGCGACTTTGGCGCGTAAGTCGCCGACCTCGTGGCCGACCTCATCCTAGGGTCGGGTTTCGTTTCATGATACCCGACTCTGCCAAAAGTCGGCAACTTTTGAAATTTTTCGACCCGTTTCGCTCAACTCTAATTAGTGGTATTGAGGTTGCTGACATTGTTCCCTCTTTTGACTCTCTGATGACACAGCTTGCATTTGACAAAGCAAATGTCATCTGCAACTGTGTCAAAAAAGGACCACGCACTGCAAGTCTTGGGAGCGCCCTTTTTGCCTTTTGAAAGTGGAATGCTCCTAACGGGTGCCGAAGTGGAGGCTACAGGCAACCAAGTCTGCCCCCTCTCTCTCCCTCCGGTTTTGGCCGTTCGGGGAATCTCTTCCTCAGAACTGCTCCCACACCTTCCTGTTCCTCACGCCATGATGGGTCAAGGACCTCATCATCTACACTCCCCTCTTCAAACACCTGCTTCTCCTGAGTTGTCTCGCCAGCACCGTACGCACCAGAAAGTGGTAACTGAGTCTCGTCATCATCTGATGCGTACTGACCATAGGCACTGGCCCACCTGCCTCTTCAGATTCAGAGGGACAAAGAAGTTGCGCATCACTGCATACTCCCTCTTCTTCACATTCTGGAATGCTGCTTGGCTGGCCCCCTCTTTCCAAACCAACAGATTCCGAGAACAGAAGTAGAGACTGTGATGGCTCCTGTCCAGGGGTCTCTGACTGCCTGGGCATTTTGGCAGGTGGTGAAGAGACAGATGGTTGCTCTTCGGTGCTCTGGCCCTGAGAGGATGTGGAAGTAATTGAAGTTGATGCGTTAGCTGCCATCCATCCGACAATGGCTTCAATTTGTTCCTCCCGCAGCAGTGGGGTACGGTGAGGTCCTACAAAGCTGCGCATAAAGGACTGTTGCCTGCTAAAACTGGGGGATGCTGACTCACTGGTGCCAACAGCAGGCACAGAATCCCCACATCCTCTCCCTGCAGAATCCCCACATCCTCTCCCTGCTGAAACTCCACGCCCACGGCCACGTGCCTTACTCCCTGCCTTCTTCATCTTGCTAGACTGAGAAAGATAGGTAGAAAAGTACAAAGGGGGGCCTTAGTGTGCTTATTCCTGAACAGCTGGTTACAGGTATAAGAAACACTAATTTTATGAAGTGTGTGTGTCGACTACACTTTAATAGGAGATAATGTGGCCTACACAACTTTCAAATGTAGTGTTTGGTGAACTTTCTTGTTTTTTTGGGGGGGAAAAAAAAACTAAAAGGATGTGACCAAAGATTTGAAAGTCAGAGTATCACCAACTTTCTTGAGCTATTACAATGCAGGCAGGTAACCTACAATGCAAAAGATGAGGCTCCAAAAAAATTGGGTAATACTAATCTGGCTGCAGCTGAAGGGCACAAGCCAGAAAAAAGGCTCCTCTATCTACTCCTATATAGTGTTTGCAACCAACCAATGTAGATGGATATGGATGGATGCACACTAATAGGAGAAGAAAAAATGAGCTGCAATTAAAGAAAAATATGTGTGAGGCAGTGACACGCTGAGCGGCCTACAACCAGACGTAGCTGCAGGACACACTACTCAGCGTGAGCTGCACTCACACACAGTCAGAGACCTCTCAGACAGCCGTGAACAGTGCAGCTAAGTGGGCACTAGCACTGACAGGCTGCAGAAAGGCTCCGCTGTCTACTACTAGTGTTTGCAACCAACGTATATGGATACGGATGGAAGCACACTAGATAGAATTTTTTTAAAATAAGCAGCTCAAAAAGAAAAATATGTATGAGGCAGCAGTGAGGCAAGCTGGGCGGCCTACAACCAGACGTGGCTGCAGGACCCACTCCACAGCGTGAGCTGCACTCACACAGCCCTTGCAGACAGCTGTAAACACTGCTGCTAGGAAAAAGCAAGCTACAGTGGTGATTTATGTAGCCTGGGTAAAGCACAATATTGTTTTGAGAATCGCTATTTCTAACTGTCCCTCACAGTCTTTAACAGCAGCCTGTCCCTAACTGAATTCACAGCAGAGTGATCAGAAATGGCGGCGGCTTTTATAGTGCATCATGACATCATTTCAGCAGCCAATCACAGCCATGCCAATAGTTAACATGCCTACATGCCTAACAGGATGTGCCCACACTTCTGAGGATTCCCATTGGCTGAATCAAAGCGAGCGGGCTGATAGCATTATGGGAACTTCCGATTCCGGTATCCGATATGAAAAAAGTATCGGAAGTCAGTATCGGAATTCCGATACAGCTAATATCGGCCGATACCCGATACTTGCGGTATCGGAAAGCTCAACACTAGTTTCAAGTGAGGGTCTTGGGAAAGGAAATCTGGACATGAACTCTGCCATGTGTGGCAGACTACAAAGAATCAAACATTTAGTGTCCTCACCAGGAAGAACACTAATCATCCTCTCCTCCTCACAACGCATCGCCTCCTCTTCAGACCATCCATGCTGGACAGGTATGAAGCTGGGATTGGGAGTCCCCTCTGTAGCACAGACCAAAAACTCCTGTTCCTCCTCGTCATCACCCAATGTTACCAGAGAATATTGAGTGAGACTGGGCTGTGTGGTATCAGCTACTGTAAAATCTTGCAAAACCTACAAAAGACAAAATGAATAAAACCCTGCTGTAGTTAAATAAGTAAAAAGCAAAAGTGCATTTAAATCATACAGAGTTCTTAGTAATACTGTATTTGATCAAACATAGCATAAAAGCCGTCCCACCATCGACAAGGTGACTCTGTGGTCGGGGCGGTCCTATACTGTCTAGTATTAATAACCTTATCATGTGTCAAAGTTGACGTCTGTGTGAATAAGGGCAGACAAGGATCGGGTCCCAACCACTAGATACCAGTCAGCGGAAGCCTTTAACTACAATTTCCAGCTCAGGAGAGGGAGGCCACACCCCAGCTTGCACAGAATGCAAAAATACAAAGAAATAATAAGTAAAAAGCAAAAGTGCATTTAAATCATACAGAGTCACCTTGTCGATGGTGGGACGGCTTTTATGCTATGTTTGATCAAATACAGTATTACTAAGAACTCTGTATGATTTAAATGCACTTTTACTTTTTACTTATTTAATTACAGCAGGGTTTTTTTCATTTTGTCTTTTGTAGGTTTTGTATGCTTTTTGGCCATGTGAACATGCATTTATATGCTGCATGTGTACCAACTCAAACCAAGCTCAATTTTTGTGTTTTTGTTTTTTCTACTGTAAAATCTTGCTCTATAGCCACCTGCTCAGCATTTAAAGCTTCCTCTTTGAGATTCTGCAGCGAACATTTTAACAGACAAAGCAGCACCTGAGCAGAGCATCTTGGTGCAGTACTCAAACTTTTGAAGATCCTCACATATGTCAGCGATCCACACCCTCTCAGCAGTTGTTACGTGTGGGGGCTGAGTGTTACTCTGACGGGCATTGAGAAGCTGGAATTCAGACACTGCCCTCTGCTGCTCACTAAGCATTGCCAACATATGAAAGTTCAAATTTCAGAGTGTGGGCAGGTCACAAATCAGTTGGTGATGAGGCAAATTAAAGCGCTGCTGCAGGGAAGGTAGACCGGCAAAAACATGAGATGACTTTCGTAATTGGGCGCTGACATGGCGTACCTTGGCAAGTAGGTTTGGCAAGTCAGGGTATGATTTTAAGAACCGCTGCACAACCAAGTTCAGCAAGTGGGCTATGCATGGAACGTGTTTACCAGGTTGCCAAGCTTTAAAGGCACCACCAAGTTATGCCCATTATTGCACATAACCAGACCTGGTTGGAGGTTCAGTGGGGAGATCCACTGATCGGTCTGTTCTTTTATCCATTTCAACAGCTCGGCTGCATTGTGAGTGTTATCTCCTAAATAGATGAGCTTAGTAGAGTGTGCTGCCGCTTCACAAAGGCAGTGCTGAAGAGCTCCCAGCTGGGGAGTGATGGGGAGCCTAGTTCCACTGAGGATGATGAAGAGGAGGTGTCACGGGTGTGTCAGAGGCTGCAGACCGTCACACTACATCTGGCTGCAGAAGGGCTCAGCAGTTTGCTTTGCAGATTTCTTCCTGGTCCTTCTGACTCTATGACCCAGTTGCAACCTTCCCCTGACTTTAAAGGACACACCTGAACCTGAGTGTTTATAACTCTAAGCTTGCTGCTGGGAGTTGCCTGTGATTTTTCCATTTCCCAATTTTGAGGCTTGGAGCTATAGCAGTCGGCTATCTTCCTCTACTCAAGCTAAGTGTATCCCTTGTTTGTCTATCCCATCTGTATTTAGTTATAGTGGGGATCAACCAGCACACACCCCATCCTTCTCTAAGCAGGGCTTACTGCTTGGGTCAGGCAGGGATTAGGTATCCTGCTCAGCGATAGGTGTAGAACCTATATAGGGACGCCTAGTGCAGACAGGGTCACATTAGATCTGCTTAGGAGTCTCCACTCCCCCTTCCCCTTATCCCTTTGTGTTGCACTTAGTCTTTCCTACACCTTGCGTGACACTTTCCATGTGACTGTGTTGGCCAGAGCACGGCTGATATTGTGTAATACGTGCTTATGTAACATGGGGACTGCACACCAGGAAAAATAGTGGCGGTTGGGAATCGAGTACCATGGGGCTGCCACCTCCAAGAGGTCGCAGAAAGACTCAGCTTCCACAAGCTGAAACGGCAACATTTCCAAGACTAGCAATCTGGCAATGTGGGTGTTTAGCCTTTGGGCCTGTGGGTGGGTGGATATTTCTGCTTCCTGTGAAATGTCTGGGGCAGGGACAACTGAAAGCTGCGTTGGGACAACAAACTACATGGTTGCAGACAGTTGTGTCTGTGCAACCGCAGGTTGTGGGCAGGAGGCATAAGGGCCTGCTTCCTGGACAGCAGATTGGGAAGGCTGAAACATAGGGGAAGGAGCAGTGGTTTCACCCTCAGACACAGATTTTGTACCCAGATGTTCCGCTCACCTACTGGGGTGCTTGGCTGCCATGTGCTTCTGCATTCTGGTGGTGCTCAGGTTGGCAGTGTTTTTGCCTCTTCTTAGCTTGGTTTGGCAGATGCTGCAAATTACAGTTGTTTTGTCTGAAAAAACTGCCATAAAGGGAAACAACTCACCCTTAACCTGTTATCAAGCCAAGTGAGGGGAGAGGGACCAAGTTCTCCCTCTGGTAAAACCACAACCTCTTCTTGCCTGTTTTCGTGCTACGGATCCAACCCCGTCTGCACTGCTGTGCTTACTAGGCGTGCCACCATGCCAGGTTGGATCAGTGGCTTCATCATCGACCTCGTCGTCTCCTAATTAATCAATATGATCCTCCTTCTGAGTAGCAATTTTAGGCTGACCTGATGGCAACAACATCACGATTATCCTCCACCTCTTCAGACATGAATTGACCATCCCCAACATGGCTTTCTCCTGGCAGTGGGTGCTCAAATGTTTGGGCATCACTGCACTCCAACCCCTCATGACCCTCTTTAATGGTGCATGTTGAGAATCCTGAATAATTACAAGGGAATGTAAACAGTTCCTCGGAGTGGCCTGCGTTGCGGTCATATGTCTCCTGGGACTCTTGATAAGGAGAGGAAGGAGGACCAGGTTGAGAATTCAGAGTCCAAGGCTCTTGGCTACTGAGACTGGACTGTGTGAAAGACTTTGTGGTGCCGCTTGTCAACACACTGGAGCCTTTGTCTGCCATCCAACCCACAACATCCTCGCACTTGTCTGGGTTCAACAGTGGTGTAGCGCACTGACCAAATTTTGACAGGAAGCTAGAATGGATACAGTCACCTTTTGATCTGTGACACGGCCTTGGTGGCTACCTCTACATCCATATCCCTTAACGTCACCCTTTCTCATATTGAATGCGTTATGAAAAAAAAAAATTTCCTAGCTTTATTTTTCACAAGTACCCTCACAGAGGTGTTATGTTCAAATTACCTGTATCTAGCAATGTGTGGCTATTTTTTTTCAGATGTCATCTATATTACACACGGCAACAGCAGACTCAGGAAAATTACAAGTAAATAGTCATGTAGTTGGAGCGCCCTCACTCGCCAGGGCCGTGGGGTACTCGGTACCGGGCCGGTTGATCTTCTCAACAGGGGTTGTCACGGCAGCAGTGACCCAGTCCGTGGCCCTGGGGCTCCATTGTAAAAGGGGTTGTTTCAGTGTGCTTATGGTGGTGAAAGTTTATAAGTTATTCGTGACGCCACCTGTGGTGTTCGGCAACTGTTAAGCTGACGCTGCAGACAGATCCTCTGGGACAGATGGTGTGGCGCAGCAGTGATGTTATAGCCCCCCACAGGCAGGGCTGTAGTCCCAGGGCAGAGTAGGTGAAGTGACAAGTGTCGGGCGCAGGAGGGATGTAGCAGTGCCTGGCAGGCTGGCGCAGGAATAAGTGGAGGACACCAGGGCATGTAGTTCCAAAGCTTTACTCACAGTCTGTTGTGGTACAGGTGCCTGCCTCCGTGCCGTGTCCTCCGGGTCAGGAGCTCAGCCAACTTCCAGGCAAGATGAAGTCCTCCTTTCCAACACTCCGCCAACATATGTGCCTTTTCTGAACGTCTCCCTCCTTAGCGCTCGTAGTGAAGTACTCACAGTACTGAGATACACTGGAGTTCCTCCTGTCAGATGTTCCTAAGAATCCTATTTGTTCAGCAGACAGCTGTAGCCTACTTTGGGGACTCCTTCTACCTAGTCCCGGCTCACACACGTTGCTGTTGTGCCCCCGAGTCAGGTGTTGGAATAAAGTGGTCACTACTTCTATTCCTCCGGTGTCTGCTGCAGGACCATTAGTATCCATGCAACCTCGGGGACCAGACCCCGGCCTTGCGCTGTGAACTTGAGAAGGGTTCTCCTCTAACCCTGGTCCTTGTTCTCTTATTCTCCTCACGTTCCGTATCAATCCTTTCTTTCTTATGGAGAGTCAGGCTTTCTATCAATGTTCCTTTCTTGTGCCAGCGGACCCAGATCACTGAGGTCGGCTGCAGCACTTCCTTCCTCCATCCCACTCAGGGGATCTCCTTTCACAGACTGACCTCGTCAGACTCCTGTGACTAACTGTCTAAATCCTAGCCTCTTCCCACTCTTTAGTGCAAACTAAACACCACCCGCCTCCCAGCACGCTTTGTGTTCCAAGCAGGGAGCCACCAATCGGTGCTCTGCTACACTACTATGTTGTGTGGGATGCAGGTGCTGGAGTGTGGTCAGGTGTCTCCACCTTACCTGGATAGTGGGGCACCACACTTCAGGAGGAGGTGCAGTATCTCTGTGGCGACTGAACCCTCAGGGGTGCCACATTTTCGTATCTCAGAAGGCTTTGCATCAGTCGCACAACTGCTAGATAAAAATACGCTATTTATTAAACCGATAGAAAATTAGTATTTTTTTTATATCTCCTTTCTGGCACACTGCAACAGCAGACTAAGGAAAATTATTGCCACTGGTAAATTGTGACGTTTGCGTATCTGTGCACGGTTTGCGCCAGTCGCACAACTGCTAGATAAAGAAGCGCTAATTATTTAACCAATAGAAAATTAGTATTGTTTATATCACCTTTATGGCACACGTAACAGCAGATTAAGGAAAATTATTGCCACGGTAAAATTGTGATGTTTGCATATTTCTGCAGGGTTTGCTACAGTCGCACAACTGCTAGATAAAGATATGCTATTTATTTAACCAATAGAATTTTTTTTTATTTTTTATATCGCCTTTATGAGACACGCCAAGTTGAGGAAGGCATTCTGGATTTACCATACAGAGTATGGAACCAAAGGGTCTTAACAGGGAATACGACATCGTGAGCTTATATTGATTTATTTCTGTATACATGTTCCTTATTATGAGTTTCCCTCTCTTTCAGCATTTACTTTCTCGTACTTGATTCATTCACCGGAAGAGGTATGGAGATTTTGCTTTCAACTTTTTTCATTTTTTTTTTTTTCATTTTTATATCATTTTATTTTTTTATCTTTCTTTTTTCATTTTTTTCATTCTTTTTTTATATTTTTTTCACTTTATTTCTCTATTACATAAAAAAGGAAAAAAATATTTCATTTTTTCATTTTATATATTCTTTAATTTTGATTTTGGATTTTTATAATTTTTTTCACTTAGTGTATTTCATTCTTTATTCTTATTTTAATTTTCATGTTTTTTTGCATTTTTTTTCATTTTGTTTATTCATCTTACCATTGTTTCACGCTTTTTTTTCTCTTAATTATTAATATTTTTTTTCTCTTTATTATTCATATTTATTTTTTTACTTTATTATTCATTGCCCCAATGAGTACGGTATTTTTATTTTTGTTTTTTCGTCCTTTACCTCCCTTTGGTCTTCCTCCTTTTATTAATATTCTCTTCTCTTTCTTTGAGCTGAAAGTTCATTCCTCTAGGATTGTACCTCCAGATTGGTCCATTCACATACCTCATATGTGCTCCATAAGCTGCGCTTCATCGCACAGTACTTCTGGCTCCAGACACAGGCTTGCGTTCCAGCACTGCGTTCCATCATTGCGTCACTTCTGGTTCCCGGCTTCTGGCCCTGTGCACCGGCTGACACACATCTCTTCTTAGAAAAGCGCGCCACTGTATAATCCTCACGGTGCTCTCCCCAGGATTCATTCCCATTTCATTGCGCTGCACACGGGCCGTCAGGACTTGACTGCAATCCGGTAAGCGCTTTACTATCCTGGCTCTTCCCCTCACAATTATTTCAGTAGCTCTCTTGGTTCTTACTTTTATTTTGCGCTCTTCTTAGGAATTTTCCCATTACCCTATACCGCATATGGGCCGTCCACATCTCAGTACATTTCGGTAAGCGCATGGCTATTTTGGTTTCTCCTTTATTATTAACATTACCATTTTGGTCACTTATTTATATTTTTATTTTTGCTTTACTTTTGTATTTTTTTAATTATATACAGCCAACACAAAAAATGTCCATTTGCAAGTTAACAGTTAATTCATGGTGTATCTGGTACTATCATACCTCCATGCCTCTAGGTGCTTCATCCATGAAATGATACAGACTGAATTCTATTGTCCTATATGGCTTTGTCTTAATCACAGTGACAAATATGATCTGTATACTTCTTGTTTGTATGAACCAATTTATATTTCTTCTTCTGCGATTTGCTTCCTTAATTTTTTTGGGGCCAATTAGGTTTATTTGTGTTTGTATACTGTTTTTTGTCTCTGTATAATCCCAGCCTGAGGAAGGTCTGACTGTAAGAGCGAAACGTCACACAAGATATTGGGATTGCTTAACATGAATAAACTGATTGCAAATTTTAAGAGTGCCAGATTTTTTGATTTTCTAACTGCTAGATAAATATTAGCAATTTCAGCAATAAGCGACAAATATTATTTATCAATTTGCTTTTAAAAAGGATGTTTACTATATGCTGACGCTGCCAAATAATATTTAGCTGTAAAAAATAAAATGTGATATGTTGGTACGCAGGAATATTATTAGCTCCAAAAAAATTGGTTTAGGATATGCTGGTAATAACTAATATTATTTGGCTCTAAAAAGAGCTGCTTTGTATAATATGGTAGTGGATGAAGCCTCTGCCTATCCCTAATCCCACAGTCTGGTCCTACACTAAACAACACAATGCAAACTAGCAGAGATCTGCACCTAACAAAGAAATAATCTTCACCCTCAGTAGCTCTTAAGCCCCCGTTACACATAGTGAGATCGCTAGCAATATCGCTATGTCTGATACTTACCTCCGACCGGCTCCCCCACTGCTCATCGCTGGTCGTGCGAGAACGTCCTGGACCGTTTCTCGTCTGGCGCTTCCTGTGGCGCCGATGAGTGATGCGTGGACACGGGCGGGAGGACGCAGGATCGCCGCGTCTCACAGGTAAGTAGCGACCCCCGTCCTCAGCGATGTCGCTGGTGAGATCTGCCTGTGTGGCAGCTCACTAGCGACCACCCAGCGATGCACCAGCGATCCTGACCGCGTCATATCGCTAGTCGGGATCGCTGGTGCATCGCTAGGTGTGACAGTACCTTTAAAAGAGCTTTTTGAAATCACAAACTCTCCCTATGCTCTCACTACGCTGTTTCCAGCTGCAATGTGCAGAAGATGGCGTCAGCAGACATTAAATACCCCCATAACGCTGTAAGGCCAGCCAGCCAATCACAGTCATGCCACACCAAAGATGGCACCGGCATTACTGTACTTGGCAATCAAGCCCAGCATGATAATTGGCTTCAAATAAAGCGCCAAACATGCTGGGCGGGTCATGCAAATAGCAAATTACTCACTGAGTAACGAATAGCCCGAATAGCGTACTGTTCATGTGAGTAACAACTAGTGCCAATTGTATTCGCTCATCACTAGTCGCAACAACTCCTACTCCTACCTGCAAGACGTTCTGCTGCTGCCTGCTGTGTCTGGTGTGTGCTGCTCCAGCCAATGGAATCCAGCAGTTCTACACCAGTATCGTAACAAAATCTGTATGTAGTGAGCTCCCCCTAGTGGTGCCTGTATAATTGCCTGCACTGCCCGCTGGCCTGGGGCTCCGTCCGGTTCTGCCCAAATTGCCGTTCCCACCAGCAGACCAGAGTCCATGTAACATCACACCCGTCTCTGGCCACAGAATCGCTGCTTCTATTTCTCCTCACAGAACTGGAGTCACTGCCTCAGAATAGAAAAATATTCAGAATTGAGAGTCCTCAGTGGTTGATGCCTTTTAATGGCTAACTGAAAAGATGGTAACACATTGCAGCTTTCGAGACAACTCAGGTCTCTTCATCAGGCTAGACTAATACAAAATCTGAAGAGTCACATATAAAATCCTGCACAAACCACTTTAAGCCGAAGTCATTGAGCAGCGGCAGGGAAAACAGAGGCCTCCAGTGGCCGGTGATTAGTACTGCAGGCAACAATACTGTCAATTCTACATTGCTAATAAAATAGAACAGAAGCTGCAAATTACATGCTAACGAGTAATGGTAGGTGACAGTCAGCGTCATGCTAACGGGTAATGGTAGGTGACAGTCAGCGACATGCTAACGGGTAATGGTAGGTGACAGTCAGCATAATGCAAACGGGTAATGGCAGGTGACAGTCAGCGACATGCAAACGGGTAATGGCAGGTGACAGTCAGCGACATGCAAACGAGTAATGGCAGGTGACAGTCAGCGTCATGCTAACGGGTAATGGTAGGTGACAGTCAGCGACATGCAAACGAGTAATGACAGGTGACAGTCAGCGTCATGCAAACGAGTAATGGTAGGTGACAGTCAGCGACATGCAAACGAGTAATGGTAGGTGACAGTCTGCGGCATGCAAATGGGTAATGGTAGGTGACAGTCAGCGACATGCATACGAGTAATGGCAGGTGACAGTCAGCGACATGCAAACGAGTAATGGTAGGTGATAGTCAGCGACATGCATACGAGTAATGGCAGGTGACAGTCAGCGTCATGCAAACGAGTAATGGTAGGTGACAGTCAGCGACATGCAAACGAGTAATGGTAGGTGACAGTCTGCGGCATGCAAACGAGTAATGGCAGGTGACAGTCAGCGACATGCAAACGAGTAATGGTAGGTGACAGTCTGCGGCATGCAAATGGGTAATGGTAGGTGACAGTCAGCGACATGCATACGAGTAATGGCAGGTGACAGTCAGCGACATGCAAACGAGTAATGGTAGGTGATAGTCAGCGACATGCATACGAGTAATGGCAGGTGACAGTCAGCGTCATGCAAACGAGTAATGGTAGGTGACAGTCAGCGACATGCAAACGAGTAATGGTAGGTGACAGTCTGCGGCATGCAAACGAGTAATGGCAAGTGACAGTCAGCGACATGCAAACGAGTAATGGTAGGTGACAGTCAGCAACATGCAAACGAGTAATGGTAGGTGACAGTCAGCGACATGCAAACGAGTAATGGCAGGTGACAGTCAGCGACATGCAAACGAGTAATGGTAGGTGACAGTCAGCGACATGCAAACGGGTAATGGTAGGTGACAGTCAGCGACATGCATACGAGTAATGGAAGGTGACAGCGACATGCAAACGAGTAATGGTAGGTGACAGTCAGCGGCATGCAAATAGGTAATGGAAAGTGACAGTCAACAGCATGCATATGGGTAATGGTAGATCATGGTCAGCAGCATGCAAACGGGTAATGGAAGGAGACGAGCAGCGGCATGGAAACAGGTAATGGAAAGTGACAAGCAGATACATGCAAACAGGTAATGGTAGGTGACGGTTAGCGGCATGAAGATGGGTAATGGAAGGAGATGGGCAGTGGCATGCAAACGAGTAATGAGAGGTGGCAGTCAGCGGCATTCAAGCAGGTAATGGAAGGAGATGGGCAGCTGCATGCAAACAGGTAATGGTAGGAGACGGGCAGCGGCATTCAAATGAGTAATGGAAGGAGATGGGCAGCAGCATGCAAAATTGGTATTGGAAGGTGACGGGCAGCTGCATGCAAACGGGTAATGGTAGGAGATGGGCAGCGGTATTCAAATGGGTAATGGAAGGAGACGGGCAGCTGCATGCATACAGGTAACGGAAGGTGACAGTCAGCAGCATACAAATGGGTAGTAGTAGGTGATGGTCAGCGGCACGCAAATGGGTAATGGAAGCTGACGGTCAGCGGTGTGTAAACGGGTAATGGTAGGTGATGGTCAGCAGTATGGAAATGGTTAATGGTAGGGACAGTCAGCGGCATTCAAACGGGTAATGGAAAGTGACATTAGCGGCATGCAGACGGGTAATGGAAGGTGACAGTCAGCAGCATTCACATGGGTAACGGATGGATATGTGCAGCGGCATGCAAACAAGTAATGGGAGGTGACGGTCAGCAGCATGCAAATGGTTAATGGTAGGCGACAGTCAAATCTTTTCAGGTAGAAAAACAAGAATAATGAACTAAACAAATATAATTGCATAAATTGTGCACACCCTTTAACTATTGCTTTGTTGAAGTTCCATTTGAATATATGACAGCCATTCAGTCTCTTTTGGGTAGGAGTCTATCAGCACGGCACAGCTATAATTGATCACGCTGACCCACTCTTTCTTGTAGTAGCTCCAAGTCTATCAAATTTCAGGTGCATTTCCTGTGTACAGCGCCCTCTTCAGCTCATCCACAGATTGTCACTGAGATTCAGGTCTGGGCTCGGGGTGGACTGTTCTAGAACTTTCATCTTCTGGAAAAGCTGTTCTTTTGCTGATTTGGAGGTCGCTTAGGGTCTTTGTCTGCTGAAAGATGAAATTCATTTTCAGCTTTTTTGAAGAGGCCTAAAGGTTTTGTTGCAAAATTGACTACTATTTTGTTCTGTTCATAATTTCCTCCCCCTTGACTAAACCCCAGTTAAAGCTGCCAAAAAAACCCCCAAGGTACAATGCTGCCCACACCATGCCTCTCTGTGGGGATGGTGATTTTTTGGTGATGTGCAGAGTTAGATTTGTACCTTCTGGAATTATACAGTGAAAACATTCCATATTGGGTCTCATCAGATCAAACACATCCACATGCTTTGGTAAACGTGATGGAGTTTTTGGTAAAACATAGCCGGCTTGGATGTTTTTCTTTGTAAGAAAAGATTTCCATCTTGCCCCCAACCCCACAGGCATATGAAGAATACAGGAGATAGTTGTCACATGCAGGGTACAACCAGTACTTGCCATAAATTCAGCTGTTTATGGACCAGAATATTTCAGGAAAATCCTCCTAGAACATGAAAACTTGATAGCGTCCGTGTGCTGACTACTGTGTTACATGAGTGTAAATGTGATAGATTATTTCTGAGCACAACCACATCCCTGATTATTAGTGGGTGCTTACACTTATGCAACCAAACTATTTTAGGTGTTTCATTTTTATTTTCCCCATCAAATTAATTTCAGTTTGTTTCTCAATGGATTTGTACAGATTATGGGTGAAATTAAGGGAGGAAAAAGTTTTAAAATGATTATTCTTAGTATCTTTTTTTTTATATGACAAAAGCCTTTATAACAGGGGTGTGTAGACTTTTAATATCCTTTGCACATCTACATTCATAAAGGGGGATGGAGGACACCCCAGGTAATTACAGACCAGTGAGTCCAGAAAAGATGTTTATTGAGTACAGTGCGGAGTCCGGTTATCACCCAACACCTTCTGGAAGGTTCTGGCCTCCATGACACATGGCGACTATTCAGTGCACTTCAGTCCTGATCAGACATTGCTTTACGTTCCCTCCTCGCAGCAAATAACATCGATCCAGAGGAAATGATGATAAACCCGACAGCGAGCGTCCACCTCAAAATGTCATAGCGATAAAAAGAATTTTCTAGAAAACAAAGAGAGACTGAGGTTCACTTTATCGGATCACATTCATTGTAGCGTTAGAAAAAAATGGTATAATTTAACCCCTTAACGACCGCCGATACAACTTTTAACGGCGGCAGTAATGGGTACTTATTCCTCAGCGCCGCTTTTTAACGGCACTGAGAAATAAGGTTATAGCGCCCCCTAGCATCGGGGGTAGCTGAGATCCCAGAGAACAAGACATGGATCGGTCTTTACCGACCCCAGTGTTGCAATCACCTTTTTACGGTGAAGTAAGATTTCCTATTTCATTTTTCTCTCCTCTGATACGATCTAGCACATCAGAGGAGAGAGAAATGGGGTCTTCCGACCCCCCCGGTACCTCCTGTGTCCCTGGACCCTCCTGCATCCACCGGTCCTGTCCCCCGGGCCATCAACGTCTTCCGTGAAGAAAATGGTGGGCTCATGCGTAATGCGCCCGTCGAGATCTGCCAGCCGGCACCTGGCAACAATAGGAAAATTTTTCCTATTGGTTAATTTTGATCAAAATAAAAAAAAATAGTAAATCAAACCCCCTTGTATCATCCCCTTAGTTAGGGAAAAATAATGAAATAAAAAAATATATTTCCATTTTTCCATTATGGTTAGGGTTGGGCTAGAATTAGGGTTAGGGTTGGGGCTAGGGATAGGGTTGGGCTAGGTTTGGGGACAGGGTTGGGGCTAGGGTTAAGGTTAAGGATGTGTTGGGGTTAGGGTTGTGGTAAGGGTTATAGTTGGGATTAGGGTTAGGGGTGTGTTGGGGTTAGAATTGGGGGTTTCCACTGTTTAGGCATCATCAGGGGGTCTCCAAACGTGACATGGCGCCGCCATTGATTCCAGCCAATTTTGTGTTTAAAAAGTCAAACGGTGCTCCCTCCCTTCTGAGCTCTACCATGCACCCAAACAGTGGCTTTCCCCCACATAAGGGGTATTGGTGTATTCAGGAGAAATTGCACAACAGATTTTATGGTCCATTTTCTCCCGATACCCTTGTGAAAATAAAAAAATTGGGTCTGAAGTAAATTTATTGTGAAAAAAGTGAAATGTTAATTTTTTTTTCTCCTTCCGCATTGCTTTAGTTCTCGTGAAGCACCTGAAGGGTTAATAAACTTCTGGAATGTGGTTTTGCGCACCTTGAGGGGTGCAGTTTTAGAATGGTGTCACTTTTGGGTATTTTCTGTTATATTGACCTCTCAAACTCACTTCAAATGTGAGGTGGTCCCTAAAAACAATGGTTTTATAAATTTTGTTGGAAAAATGATATCCAAGAAGTATAATTTCTCCTTGCGGAGAATGACATGCTAAGCATGCCGAGGTGAGGAGACTTAAAGCCGCAATGCTCCTCTGGGAAATATGCTAATTGTCTCTTCAGAGAGGAAGAGGACTAGAACTCTAGTGCCACCTACTGGAAGTAGCGATCCTAAAAGTCAATGTCGACCCTTTGGGGCAGTACCCCGAAACACAGTGTCTGCAAATTGAGATTCTGGTTTTGGCTTTTATCCTAAGTCATGTAACAAGGCTCGTTAAAGGGTCGACCTTGAATTTTAGGATTGCTACTTCCAATAGGTGGCGCTAGAGTTATAGTGTTTCCTTTCTCCAGAGATAGTTGGATAAATGAGAAATCGCTGGTCAACTTTTAACGTCCTAACAAAAAAAAGATGTTTCCAAAATTGTGCTGATGTAAAGTAGACATGTGGGAAATATTATTTATTAACTATTTTATGCGATATGACTCCCTGATTTAAGGGTGCAAAAATTACAAGTTTGAAAATTGCAAAATTTTCCAATTTTTTTGCCGAATTTCTGTTTTTCATAAATAAATGCAAGCTATATCAAAGAAACGTTACGACTATCATGAAGTACAATATGTCACAATAAGGCTGTGTTCACACGTTGCGTTTTTCTTCCGCGTTTTTCCCGTGGATTTACCAAAAAATCAGCTCAAAAAACGCCTAAAAGAAGCTTCCCATTCATTTTAATGCATTTTGCACTTTTTGTGCAAAATGATGCGTTTTTTTACCATGAAAAAAACGCTTCGTGGTAAAAAAAAAAACGCAGCATGCTCATTAATTTCGCGGTAAATTCTGCATTTCTGGTTATTTTCTATGTGTCTGGGGATGCTCCGGAAAAAAATTGCGGCAAAAACGCGCAGGAAAAAAACGGCGCATTTTCTGGGAAGGAGTCCGGTTTTCATGCAGAAATTGTCTGCATATGTGTGCACATAGGGTTAAACAGTCTCAGAATCAGTGGGATCCGGCGAAGCGTTCCAGAGTTATAACTTCACTGTGGTTCGCTGGAGTCTCATCGATAGGACCGAAAATCCAGCACTTATCACATCCAGAGAGCTGAGGTGCATGGACCTTCACTGTCAGCCATGTGATCGGTTACACACACGGCGAAAGATTACAAGATCTATTTTCTCCCCTGCAGATTGTCTGACATTATCTCCAGCCTCTGTACAGTGGGGAATTCATACTGGGGTCTATTATGGCTGCTCAGTACCTGAGGCATCAAAACTCCAAACCACAATATCTCCACCACCATGCTTTACACTGCAGGTATCTGGTGAAATGCTGCCTCTGGTTCTCATACGTCTTCTGGTCCTGGCACTGACACAATATCCCTGTATTATCAGTGCAGAGCCCATAGATCTGTGTTCCCCCTGTGGGGTCTCCTCTTGATGCCCCAGGCAGAAGTCATGTGTGCGGCCTGTATATAATGGTCGCCTCCTGCACTGGGTGTGCTGTTCCATCTAAGGTTATGATTGTATGCTTATATAGATTGTGTTGTTACCTTTCTTTGTGTTCAGTTTTGCATTTGGTCTGCTGCCACCTGCTGTCCTTTTTCTGTATAGCAGATGGCAGCTAATTATTTTTAGTACATGCCTTCCACTTCCAGGTCAGTGACTCCTTCTCTTCCTGCCGGTGGCCATTACTAGTTTCTTTTTCTCCTGGGGAAGACACGCTTACCAGGCTGTGGAAGGCATCAGTTTTTTGACCACGCACAATCTGCTGCACACCTTGCTGCACACACATTGCTGTATCACTTGGGTTGTTACACCTGCATTTCTGGAGAAGTACTGCATTACCAGTCATACGCTGTGTGTCCAGATTTCCAATAAACGAGTCTGGACTTCACAATATCTGGCGTGTATCATCTCTCTGGACGCATGAACAGCAAAACAGCAACAATAGAATAGAATAGAATAGAATCGTAGAGTTGGAAGGGACCTCCTGGGCCATCTGGTCCAACCCCCTGCTCAAAGCAGGATTTGCTAAATCATCCCAGTCAGATGTCTGTCCAGCCTCTGTTTGAAGACTTCCATTGAAGGAGAACTCACCACTTCTCGTGGCAGCCTGTTCCACTCATTGATCACTCTAACTGTCAAAAAGTTTTTTCTAATATCTAATCTGTGTCTCCTCCCATTCAGCTTCATCCCATTGCTTCTAGTCTTTCCTTGTGGTCCTTGTGGTTTCCTTGTGGTCCTGTCTGCTCTGCATTGAGGAAACGGAAGGTAGGAATCTCTCCCAGCCCCAATCAACTACACCTCCATTCGCCTCATGTGGGGACAGAACACTGGGACCTCAGTAATTATCAGGGTCTGGTAGTTTAGTAATATCAGATGTTTTTCTTGCATTTTTAATCTTTACAAGACAGAAAATCCCGCACATGTGACCTCCCCCAAATATTCACTGTTTATGGTGCACAAGGATTTATGGGTTTCGCCTGTAAAATCTGCGGCCAAAAACTCATCAGATAAACCTTATCTGACAACACGTCCACACATGACCCACAATGACCCCATACAGGGGGTGTACTTATTTTTTACACATTATTAATGAGCAATGAAGTAAAAAGTGTCACGGAGCCAAAAGATACTGGAACATTGTTCTCACCTGCGATGTGAAGTCTCCAGGATTTGTGAAATATTCCAGTAGAGGATGATATTGCAGTAATCTCACAGGTGTAATTCCCGGTGTCCTCGGGTCGGGCGTCTCTTATTTGGAGCATCGGGGGGATTTCTGCGCTCAGGAAGGAGATTCTGGGGTCTGTGAAGTTTGATACATGTTTTCCTCCGTCTGATGTAAAACGTAGAACGTGAGATCCGTTTTCTTTCCTCCAGACGATCAGTGAAATCTGTGACACATTTCTGATTCTGTTGTCGTCAACTGAGCAGCTGAAAGTCACCGAGTCCCCAGAGGAAAATGACAGAACCGGAGCGGCGGAGGCGGGAGAAGAGTCTGGAAGAGAAGAGGAGATCAGCACCTGAGGAAGCGTCACAACAAGCGAAACACAGAGCAAACCTGGAGAGCAGGAATGTCACACAATGGTGGGGGAGTAGTACAGAGCGTCTCTACAGGACTGGATCACACAGGACAGGATTAGATACACAGCAGTCAGTATCACACAGGAGAGGATTAGATACACAGCTCAGCAGTCAGTATCACACAGGAGAGGATTAGATACAGAGCTCAGCAGTCAGTATCACACAGGATAGGATTAGATACACAGCTCAGCAGTCGGTATCACACAGGAGAGGATTAGATACACGGCTCAGCAGTCAGTATCACAAAGGAGCGGATTAGATACATGGCTCAGCAGTCAGTATCACACAGGAGGGGAAAAGATACACGGCTCAGCAGTCAGTATCACAAAGGAGGGGATTAGATACACAGCTCAGCAGTCAGTATCACACAGAATAGGATTAGATACACGACTCAGCAGTCAGTATCACACAGGAGAGAATTAGATACACAGCTCAGCAGTCAGTATCACAAAGGAGCGGATTAGATACACAGCTCAGCAGTCAGTATCACAAAGGAGAGGATTAGATACACGGCTCAGCAGTCAGGATCACAAAGGAGAGGATTAGATACACAGCTCAGCAGTCAGTATCACACAGGATAGGATTAGATACACGGCTCAGCAGTCAGTATCACACAGGATAGGATTAGATACATAGCTCAGCAGTCAGTATCACACAGGAGAGGATTAGATACACGGCTCAGCAGTCAGTATCACACAAGAGAGGATTAGATACACGGCTCAGCAGTCAGTATCACACAGGACAGGACTAGATACATGGCTCAGCAGTCAGTATCACACAGGAGAGGATTAGATACACACACAGCTCAGCAGATAGTATCACACAGGAGAGGATTAGATACACGACTCAGCAGTCAGTATCACACAGGATAGGATTAGATACACAGCTCAGCAGTCAGTATCACACAGGAGAGGAATAGATACACAGCTCAGCAGTCAGTATCACACAGGATTGGATTAGATACACGACTCAGCGGTCAGTATCACACAGAATAGGATTAGATACACGACTCAGCAGTCAGTATCACACAGGAGAGGATTAGATACACAGCTCAGCAGTCAGTATCACAAAGGAGCGGATTAGATACACAGCTCAGCAGTCAGTATCACTAAGGAGAGGATTAGATACACGGCTCAGCAGTCAGTATCACACAGGATAGGATTAGATACACGGCTCAGCAGTCAGTATCACACAGGAGAGGATTAGATACACAGCTCAGCAGTCAGTATCACAAAGGAGGGGATTAGATACACAGCTCAGCAGTCAGTATCACACAAGAGAGGATTAGATACACGGCTCAGCAGTCAGTATCACACAGGACAGGACTAGATACATGGCTCAGCAGTCAGTATCAAACAGGAGAGGATTAGATACACACACAGCTCAGCAGACAGTATCACACAGGAGAGGATTAGATACATGACTCAGCAGTCAGTATCACACAGGATAGGATTAGATACACGGCTCTGCAGTCAGGATCACACAGGAGAGGATTAGATACAGGACTCAGCAGTCAGTATCACACAGGATAGGATTAGATACACGGCTCAGCAGTCAGTATCACACAGGAGAGGATTAGATACACAGCTCAGCAGAGAGTATCACACGGGATAGGATTAGATACACGGCTCAACAGTCAGCATCACACAGGAGAGGATTAGATACACAGCTCAGCAGTCAGTATCACACAGGAGAGGATTAGATACACGACTCAGCAGTCAGTATCACACAGGATAGGATTAGATACAGGACTCAGCAGTCAGTATCACACAGGATAGGATTAGATACACGGCTCAGCAGTCAGTATCACACAGGAGAGGATTAGATACACAGCTCAGCAGAGAGTATCACACGGGATAGGATTAGATACACGGCTCAACAGTCAGCATCACACAGGAGAGGATTAGATACACAGCTCAGCAGTCAGTATCACACAGGATTGGATTAGATACACGACTCAGCAGTCAGTATCACACAGGAGAGGATTAGATACAGGACTCAGCAGTCAGTATCACACAGGATAGGATTAGATACACGGCTCAGCAGTCAGTATCACACAGGATTGGATTAGATACACGGCTCTGCAGTCAGGATCACACAGGAGAGGATTAGATACAGGACTCAGCAGTCAGTATCACACAGGATAGGATTAGATACACGGCTCAGCAGTCAGTATCACACAGGAGAGGATTAGATACACAGCTCAGCAGAGAGTATCACACGGGATAGGATTAGATACACGGCTCAACAGTCAGCATCACACAGGAGAGGATTAGATACACAGCTCAGCAGTCAGTATCACACAGGATTGGATTAGATACACGACTCAGCAGTCAGTATCACAGAGAATAGGATTACATACACGACTCAGCAGTCAGTATCACACAGGATAGTGTGACGAACAGCCCACCGCTGTTCGCCCAATACGGAGACTAACGGGGGTCCCGCTGCCACCAAAGCGCGACGGACAGCGGACCCTCTGTCACCACTATGTCACAATCCCACCACTGACACGGGTGTATCAGCGGACGGAGGGACGAGACACAATGACGGCACATGGCTATCACAGGTGCAGTGGGGGCTTATCTTAGTTGTCCCACCACTGGCACTATGTGACAAAAATATCCAGCAAGCTAATCTCGCTCTACAATTTGCTGCAGGGGGGTATTTTGGATGCCCCACCACTGCTAACAATCTTCTAAGTACTGCGGGGAGTTATGTACATCCCACTTTCTCAGTTCCACTTGGAACTCACAGCTCTCTGGCGCCCCCTTACCCTCAGGTCAGTCAGGGAACTGCACCTAGGATAATTAGTCGCCGGACAGGCTGCTTGTTGTGAACCAGCAATTAGGCTTCTGCAGTAAGGGAATTATCAATGCTGTGGCCGCAGCCCCTCACTCAGCAATATAAGACCCTTCTGGACTGCCAGCAAGCCGCAATAACCGTACACAACGCGCTGCGCTGCCACCAGCTCCTGGTTTCTCGGCTTAAGTTATAGACTCAAGGGAGGGGTTCGAAGCCAACCCGACAAATTAGTAGCGATTATGTAACAAAGGCGTATAGTTCGATTCTTAGAGCATGGAGACAGAACTAAATATTAAATCATTTATTCCCCGAAAGAGGGCAGTGATTATACAGATAAAAGTTGCTATAAAATTGAGACATTACATATGTACAGTTACAAATATAAAATAAAAGATGGATGAACATAGAAAGTAACACTCACGGTTGTTCATGACTCTTTAGGCAAAACCAAGTGGCTGAGTGGGGGAAGGAGAAGGCGGAGCCACACGTCTCCACTCATCTGGGTTCTGCTCAGCACGGACTCTACAGCTGTTCTGAGCTGGTTTTGCCAAGGGAATGCCTTATAGACTCTGCTATGTGACATCATGGAGAGATGCATTCTGGGGTAGTCCCACCTCTCTCTTTCCAAGGTAGAAATCTTACCAAACTTTATAATCGTCATAACTTAGCGACGGAAGCCCGCACTGACACATATATGGCATCATTGGTTGTAATTTGTCGAGTACAATCATTCAAGCCCAAATATGCAGTATTTCTGATACACCGTTTAGCAGGAACCCATATCTCAGGTTCTGATGATCCGAGAGTTTTGCAACAGGCACCACAGCGAAGCTGGGTCCACTCGGATCAAAGAAATATGATCGTTGTTTCTCTGTCATGTATGGTTTGCGAGCCAGGCTTCTTTTAATATCTCCTATATTGATCCCAGCACACTTTCAGAGAACAAAGGGGTCTTTTCCCCCTAGCTAATTAACATTCCTGATCTTCCAGAGGGAGTGGCAGGGTTGATAACACTTGGGGGGAAGGGATTCCTACTACCTACAGTTTACAGTGTCATAGAATGGAGGATCTCTAGCACATTCCAACCGAAAACAAATTTTGCAGACATTGTATATCACACCTCCCCCCTTAAGAGGGCGCTAAGGAGGCATTACCTCTCGGTAATCGGCCATGCGCACCTCAGCGGGTTCGCCCCGGCGGGACAACCCATCGGCATTGCCGTTTTCACTGCCCTTCCGATGTTTTACAGTAAAGTCGTACTGTTGAAGGGCAAGGCTCCAGCGGAGCAACCTTCCATTGGTTCTGGACACTGTGTGTAACCAGCTCAGAGGGTTGTGGTCAGTTACCACCATGAAGACGCGCCCGTACAGGTAGGGCTGCAAACGTTGTAGTGCCCACACCATGGCCAGACACTCCTTCTCGATGGTCGAGTATGCCACTTCCCTTGGCAAAAGTTTCTGGCTCAGGTACAACACGGGGTGCTCCTGGTCCCCCGAGTCGACCTGGCTGAGCACAGCACCGAGGCCAAACTCGCTGGCGTCGATCTGTACCAGAAACGGGCGACTGCTGTCGACTGCTCTCAACACTTGAGAGCGGCACAGGGCTGCTTTCAAAGCTTGGAAAGCTGCCTCACAGTCATCTATCCAGTTGACTGTTTGGGGTAGCCTCTGCTTGGTGAGGTCAGTCAAGGGTTTTGCAAGGGCGCTATAGTCCTGCACGAACCGCCTATAGTACCCTGCAGTGCCCAAGAAGGACTTCACCTATTTCTTGGTCCTGGGGGTGGGCCAGGACATGATTTCGTCCACCTTTTCTGGCTCCGGACTCATGAAACCCCCGCGTACCCGGTGCCCCAGGTAGTGGACCTTGTGCATGCCTATCTGGCACTTTCCCGGCTTGATAGTCAGACCTGCCTGGTGAAGACGCTTGAGCATCTCCTGGAGGTGCTGAAGGTGTTCCTCCCAGGTGGAACTGAAGATGGCAATATCGTCTAAGTACGCCACCGCCTACTCCTTCAGTCCCTGAAGCAGGTGGTTGACATCCGCTGGAAAGTGGCAGGGGCATTTTTTATGCCGAAGGGCATGACTATGGACTCGTACAGTCCAAAGGGGGAGATAAAGGCGGATTTCTCCTGCGCCTCAGGGCTCAGGGGAATCTGCCAGTATCCCCGACTCAAATCCATGATGGATATGTACTCGGCTTTCGCCAACCGCTCAAGCAAATCCTCGATGCGCGGCATTGGGTGGGCATCAGAGGTTGTGATGGCGTTGAGCCCCCTGTAGTCCACGCAGAACCGGGTGGTTCGATCCTTTTTAGGCACGAGGACTACAGGAGAAGCCCACGCGCTTTTTGACCGTCGAATCACCCCTAGCCTTAACATCTCATCGATCTCTTGGCGCATGACTTGTTGCACCACCTCAGAGATCCGATAAGGTGTTCGCCGTAATGGGGCATGATTCCCGGTGTCCACCTCATGAACCGCTAACTCCGTCCTCCCAGGTTGGTTGGTGAACACGGCCCGGAAGGGTTCCAGGGTGGCCATCAACTGCAACCGCTGGGATACGGTTAGCAAACCACTTATCTCCATGTCCTCAATGGACCCATCAGCCTTGGCTTGGGCCAGCACGTCCAGGAGGGGATCTTCCTCCCCATCCTCTGGCAGATTGCAGACCGGTAGGACGCAAGCTTCACGTTCGTAGTGCGCCTTCAGCATGTTGACGTGAAAGGCCTTGCGCCTACCCCGAGCATGGTCAAGCGTGACCACGTAGGTGATCGGGTTGAGCTGTTGGTGGACGACGTATGGGCCTTCCCAGGCTGCCTGAAGCCTATCCGTTGGTACAGGGACCAGCACCCACACCTTTTGACCCACCTGGTAGGTCCGCTCCTGGGCGTTCTGGTCGTACCAGTGCTTCTGGTCAGCCTGAGCCTGCGTCATGTTGTCATGCACCAACTGCGTCAAGGTCTGCATCTTGTCATGGAAGCGCATGACATAATCCACGATGGACACTTCTGTGGGGTTTGGCTCATCTTCCCAGGATTCTCTTATCAACCCAAGGGGTCCCCGGACTCGCCTGCCATACAGGAGCTCGAAGGGGGAGAACCCGTCGAGGCCTGCGGAACTTCTCTGTAAGCGAACAGCAGGTGTGGGAGGTACCGCTCCCAGTCGCGCCCTTGGGTCTCAACCAGCATGCTGAGCATCTGTTTGAGGGTACCATTGAAGCGTTCACACAAACCATTAGTCTGTGGATGATACGCACTCGATACCAGGTGCTTCACCTGCATTTTCTCACAGAGAGCCTCCATTAGGCGAGACATGAATTGGGTCCCTTGATCGGTAAGCATCTCCCTGGGAAATCCTACCCTTGAAAAGATGGTCACCAGTGCGTCAGCCACCTTTTCTGCCCTGGTTGAAGACAGAGCTACTGCCTCTGGGTACCGGGTAGCGTCGTCTACCACGGTGAGAATGTATCACTTTCCAGAGCTGCTGGGGACGGCCAGCGGGCCCACAATGTCCACCGCGATTCTCTGGAAAGGCTCCTCTATCACCGGCAAAGGAATTAGGGGAGCCTTAAGAGCAGGCCCCGCCTTACCCACTATTTGACAGGTGGCACAGTAGCGGCAGTAGTGTGTTACATCTGTCCCCATCTTGGGCCAATAGAAGTGTTGAGACAGCCGTGCCTTTGTTTTGTTGATCCCCAAGTGTCCAACGAGTGGAATTTCATGGGCAATCCGCAACAACTCCGTTCTGAACTGATAGGGGATGACCAGCTGTCTTTCCCTCAACCACTCCTTTTGGGAATCTCCGGGTACTGTCTCCCGGTACAACCTTCCTCGTTCCCAGAACACCCTCTCCTTATCTGACTTGGAGGTGGGCGTCTTGGCGAGACCTCTCAATTTCTCCAGACTCTCATCTGAGTGCAGAGCAGCCTGGAACTCCTTGCTGGAGGCTGCCAGAAGTGACGTCAGGGTACCCTCCTTACTGGGACCCTCTGGAACCGGCTCTGGGTTCACCTCTGGTTCAGTCTCTCCTGTAGCAGCAGAGGGTCCAGAAGACAGTGCGTTACCTGCGATCTGGGCACTCTGACTGCGTGTGACAGCTGCTATGTATGCTGCCTCCCTGGGGATTTCTACAGACCCACCAGCTGGTGCTGCCCTGGGCTCTACCTCCCCATCCACCCCCAACACTTCAGGAGCAGTGCTACTTATGGGCCAGTTACCTTCCTCGGTGGCACTGGTCAGTTGCATGGCATTACCTTCCTCGTGGTCCCCATGCACCTCCCCATTTCCTTGAGCACCATTGCTTGCTCCTGCCATGGGTTCCCCAGCCGTCTCACTCCGCAGAGTGACGGGGCTGAGCACTTCGGTACCTGTGGACACATCTACCGTTTCAAAGAAAGGGTTAACGGGTTCAGTCGGCACAGATACATCAACATCATTATCACCATTCCTAGGACAAAAATGGTTATCAGATTGCTTTGGTACATTCACATCACCATCAGCATCATCAACATCAGGGTTAACGTTACCCTTATTATCAGATTGGGGAAGGGTGTCAGGGACATAGTATGCAACCATCCGCCCCAAGTCAGTCCCCAATAAAACATCAGTGGGCAGGTTTTCAGACACTCCCACCTCCCTCAACCAGCTCCCAGCACCTCAATCAAGAAAAACCCGGGCCACTGGCAAGGGACAACGGGTGCCTCCAATCCCGGTGACAGTCAGGGTTTTCCCCTCAACAAACTCTTCAGGGGCCGCCAGTCCAGGACGGATGAGGGTTCGTTCAGCCCCGGTGTCCTTAAGGCCTGTAGCAAGACGGGCCCCCACCTGAACAGGTTGAACGTTGTTGTCAGCCCTCCCAACCACACCTCCCACCAAAAGAACAGAGGCGTTGGGCCCGGGGGCCTTGGCTGGGGGGTTCTTCGGCCTATTCGGACAGGCGTAAAAGAAGTGACCAGACCGCAGGCAGTGGTGACACAGGCGACTGTCAGTAGCCGGCCTGTTGTTGGCAACAGGGACAGGGCCTCCGGAGGGATGGCTAGCTGGGGCATTGGGGTTGGGTGCAGGCTTACCCCCTCTCCAGCTGGTGGTGACTGGCTTCCGCGTCTCTGGCTTCCGGTTGGCCTCGTAGTTGTCGGCGATCTGCGCCGCTTTGTCCGCTTTCATTGGTTCGCGGTCCAGGATGAACTGTCGGACCTCAGCTGGGCAGAGATGCAGGAACTGGTCTTTGTTCATCAGGTCCCGTAGCTGCTCAAAGGATTCAATGGACAGTCCATGGATCCACTGGTCAAAGTGGGTCCTGAGTCCTTGCACCACATCACTGTAGCTATCGTGTGGGCCACGTTGGAGGTGCCGGAACTTCTTTCGGTATACCTCAGGTGTCAGCCGGTATTTGGCGATCAGCGCCTGCTTTATGGCGTCATAGTCGTCATCGGCTTCGGGCGGAAGAGAAGCAAATGCCTCCAGGGCTTTGCCTTTTTGCCCTGGGGTCAAGTACCTTGCCCATTGGTCTCTAGGCAGCTGGTACTGTCTGCAGGCTTTCTCAAAGGCTCGCAGAAACGTGTCCAAGTCCCCATCCTTTTCCATCACGGGAAAATGCTCTGGCCGGGGTTTAGGAGTCTGGACGCTGCTGGGCTCAATGCTTCGGGCTGTGGGGGCATTCCACCCCCACTGGAGCATCTCCAGCTCATGGGCTCTCTGAGCTTGGCGCTCGGCTTGGGCCTCCTGCCGGTATAGCTGGATCATCTGCAGACGTCCCACATGGTCTTCGGCAGGGAGTTGCTGCAGGGCCAATTGCAGATAGGGGTCCAGGACTTCCTGGCTTCCGGACTGCACCAGCTGGACCCCTGCGGCTGCACCATCGGCACTGGTGCTGCCTTCTGCGCCCTGGCTTTCTTCTCATTGCACTAGAGCCGTGACCATCTGGGCTTTGGTCTTGTCGGTGACATCAATCTGCCTTGACGTGCACAGGGACCACAGGGTGTCCTTATTAAGCTGCTTATAATAAGATTCTCCCCGCGTAGCCATGGTTGCCAAATAAAAGATAGGAAAGAAAAACGAAGAAACGGGAGGGGATACATGCACGTACACAAAAATGTCTCAGGACTAATAACCACTGAGTCTGTTCTCCAAAACCTATGATGTAGGATTCTCGCAGGAACCGTGCAGGTTTTTAGTGAGAGGAATGATTGCTCAATCCAAATCACTAATGCTCTAGGATTATCCCACCGCTGCCACCAATATGTGACGAACAGCCCACCGCTGGTCTCCCAATATGGAGACTAACGGGGGTCCCACTGCCACCAAAACGCGACGGACAGCGGACCCTGTGTCACCACTATGTCACAATCCCACCACTGACACGGGTGTATCAGGGGACGGAGGGACGTGACACACTGCCGGCACACGGCTATCACAGGTGCAGTGGGGGCTTATCTTATTTATCCACCACTGGCACCATGTGACAAAAATATCCAGCAAGCTAATCTCGCTCTACAATTTTCTGCAGGGGGGTATTTTGGATGCCCCACCACTGCTAGCTGTGTATCTATCCTTTCCTGTGTGATGCTGACTGCTGAGCCGTGTATCTAATCCTATCCTGTGTGATACTGACTGCAGAGCCGTGTATCTAATCTTATCCTGTGCGATACTGACTGCTGAGTCGTGTATCTAATCCTCTCCTGTGTGATACTGTCTGCTGAGCTGTGTATCTAATCCTATCCTGTGTGATACTGACTGCAGAGCCGTGTATCTAATGCTATCCTGTGCGATACTGACTGCTGAGTCGTGTATCTAATCCTCTCCTGTGTGATACTGACTGCTGAGCTGTGTATCTAATCCTCCTAGGCTTTATTTGATTACGCACCTGTATCTGGGCCTGGATCGTCCTTTATCATGTGGTGCTGGACAGGCAGTGTGGAGGTTGGACCTGAAATGTCTGCATGGACCTGGCTAATCTTTATCTGCGCTTGTCCTCTGGTGCCATAGGAGCGATTCTGAAATGCTTGAGGTACAGTGTGCATGTAATGAGGTCTTGCTTTTATACATTTAGGAGGCCGTAATGGCACAGCGAATATAAAAAACGTAGAGTAGGACTCCCCATACGAGACTGCCTTGACGTGGCGGGGTAGCTCAAACAATTGATCAATTTTTTGCTAAATGTCTCATTTTTGAATACAGATTGAAACCTATGTGTGTTTTCACACTTCTTGTATTACGTTCTGACCACAAGCAGCGCTGGCTTCTCCCCCTCTTTTTTCTTGTCTGCTGAGCTGTGTATCTAATCCTATCTGTGATATACAATGTCTGCAAAATATGTTTTCTGTTGGAATGTGCTAGAGATCCTCCATTCTATGACACTGTAAACTGTAGGTAGTAGGAATCCCTTCCCCCCCCAAGTGTTATCAACCCTGCCACTCCCTCTGGAAGAGCAGGAATGTTAATTAGCTAGGGGGAAAAGATCCCTTTGTTCTCTGAAAATGTGCTGGGATCAATATAGGAGATATTAAAAAGAAGCCTGGCTCGCAAACCATACATGACAGAGAAACAATGATCATATTTCTTTGATCCGAGTGGACCCAGCTGCGCTGTGGTGCCTGTTGCAAAACTCTCGGATCATCAGAACCTGAAATATGGGTTCCTCCTAACCGGTGTATCAGAACTACTGCATATTTGGGCTTGAATGATTGTACTCGACAAATTACAACCAATGATGCCATATATGTGTCAGTGCGGGCTTCCGTCGCTAAGTTATGACGATTATAAAGTTTGGTAAGATTTCTACCTTGGAAAGAGAGAGGTGGGACTACCCCAGAATGCATCTCTCCGTGATGTCACATAGCAGAGTCTGTAAGGCATTCCCTTGGCAAAACCAGCTCAGAACAGCTGCAGAGTCCATGCTGAGCAGAACCCAGATGAGTGGAGACGTGTGGCTCCGCCTTCTCCTTCCCCCACTCAGCCACATGGTTTTGCCTAAAGAGTCATGAACAACTGTGAGTGTTACTTTCTATGTTCATCCGTCTTTTATTTTATATTTGCAACTGTACATATGTAATGTCTCAATTTTATAGCTACTTTTATCTGTATAATCACTGCCCTCTTTCGGGGAATAAATGATTTAATATTTAGTTCTGTCTCCATGCTCTAAGAATCGAACTATACGCCTTTGTTAGATAATCGCTACTAATTTGTCGGGTTGGCTTCGAACCCCTCCCTTGAGTCTATAACTTAAGCGGAGAAACCAGGAGCTGGTGGCAGCGCAGCGCGTTGTGTACAGTTATTGCGGCTTGCTGGCAGCCCAGAAGGGTCTTATATTGCTGAGTGAGGGGCTGCGGCCACAGCATTGATAATTCCCTTACTGCAGAAGCCTAATTGCCGGTTCACAACAAGCAGCCCGTCCGGCAACTAATTATCCTAGGTGCAGTTCCCTGAGGGTAAGGGGGGCGCCGGAGAGCTGCGAGTTCCAAAGTGGAACTGAGAAAGTGGGATGTACATAAATCCCCGCAGTACTTAGAAGATTGATAGCAGTGGTGGGGTACCCAAAATACCCCCCTGCGGCAAATTGTAGAGCGAGATTAGCTGCTGGATATTTTTGGTCACATGGTGCCAGTGGTGGGATAACTAAGATAAGTCCCCACGGCGCCTGTGATAGCCGTGTGCCGGCAGTGTGTCGCGTCCCTTCGTCCGCTGATACACCCGTGTCAGTGGTGGGATTGTGACATAGTGGTGACAGAGGGTCCGCTGTCCGTCGCGCTTTGGTGGCAGCGGGACTCCCGTTTAGTCGCCGTATCTGGCGAACAGCGAGAGGGCTGTTCGTCACATAGATACGCGGCTCAGCAGTCAGTATCACACAGGAGAGGATTAGATACACGGCTCAGCAGACAGTATCACACAGGATATGATTAGATCCATGGCTCAGCAGTCAGTATCACACAGATTGGGATTAGATACACGGCTCAGCAGTCAGTATCACACAGGAGAGGATTAGATACATGGCTCAGCAGTCAGTATCACACAGGAGAGGATTAGATACACAGATCAGCAGACAGTATCACACAGGATAGGATTAGATACAGGGCTCAGCAGTCAGTATCACACAGGATAGGATTAGATGCACGGCTCAGCAGTCAGTATCACACAGGAGAAGATTAGATACACAGCTCAGCAGTCAGTATCACACAGGATAGGATTAGATACACGGCTCAGCAGTCAGTATCACACAGGAGAGGATTAGATACACAGCTCAGCAGTCAGCATCACACAGGATTGGATTAGATACACGACTCAGCAGTCAGTATCACACGGGAAAGGATTAGATACACAGCTCAGCAGACAGTATCACACAGGAGAGGATTAGATATACAGCTCAGCAGGCAGTATCACACAGGAGAGGATTAGATACACGACTCAGCAGTCAGTATCACACAGAGTAGGATTAGATACACAACTCAGCATTCAGTATCACACAGGATAGGATTAGATACACGACTCAGCATCACACAGGAGAGGATTAGATACACAGCTCAGCAGACAGTATCACACAGGATAGGATTAGATACACGGCTCAGCAGTCAGTATCACACAGGAGAGGATTAGATACACGGCTCAGCAGTCAGTATCACACAGGAGAGGATTAGATACACGGCTCAGCAGTCAGTATCACACAGGAGAGGATTAGATACAGGGCTCAGCAGTCAGTATCACACAGGATAGGATTAGATGCACGGCTCAGCAGTCAGTATCACACAGGAGAAGATTAGATACACAGCTCAGCAGTCAGTATCACACAGGATAGGATTAGATACACAGCTCAGCAGTCAGTATCACACAGGAGAGGATTAGATACACAGCTCAGCAGTCAGCATCACACAGGATTGGATTAGATACACGACTCAGCAGTCAGTATCACACGGGATAGGATTAGATACACAGCTCAGCAGACAGTATCACACGGGAGAGGATTAGATACACAGCTCAGCAGGCAGTATCACACAGGAGAGGATTAGATACACGACTCAGCAGTCAGTATCACACAGAATAGGATTAGATACACGACTCAGCATTCAGTATCACACAGGATAGGATTAGATACACGACTCAGCATCACACAGGAGAGGATTAGATACACGGCTCAGCAGTCAGTATCACACAGGATAGGATTAGATACACGACTCAGCATTCAGTATCACACAGGATAGGATTAGATACACGACTCAGCATCACACAGGAGAGTATTAGATACACGGCTCAGCAGTCAGTATCACACAGGAGAGGATTAGATACATGGCTCAGCAGTCAGTATCACACAGGATAGGATTAGATACACGGCTCAGCAGTCAGTATCACACAGGAGAGGATTAGATACACGGCTCAGCAGTCAGTATCACACAGGAGAGGATTAGATACACGGCTCAGCAGTCAGTATCACACAGGAGAGGATTAGATACGCGGCTCAGCAGTCAGTATCGCACAGGAGAGGATTAGATACTTGGCTCAGCAGTCAGTATCACACAGGAGAGGATTAGATACACGGCTCAGCAGACAGTATCACACAGGATAGGATTAGATACACGACTCAGCAGTCAGTATCACACAGGATGGGATTAGATACACGGCTCAGCAGTCAGTATCACACAGGAGAGGATTAGATACACGGCTCAGCAGGCAGTATCACATAGGAGAGGATTAGATACACGGCTCAGCAGTCAGTATCACAGGAGAGGATTAGATACATGGCTCAGCAGTCAGTATCACACAGGATAGGATTAGATACATGGCTCAGCAGTCAGTATCACACAGGATAGGATTAGATACACGGCTCAGCAGTCAGTATCACAGGAGAGGATTAGATACCCAGCTCAGCAGTCAGTATCACACAGGAGAAGATTAGATACACAGCTCAGCAGTCAGTATCACACAGGATAGGATTAGATACACAACTCAGCAGTCAGTATCACACACAATTGGATTAGATACACGACTCAGCAGTCAGTATCACACAGAATAGGATTAGATACACGACCCAGCAGTCAGTATCACACAGGATAGGATTAGATACACAGCTCAGCAGACAGTATCACACAGGAGAGGATTAGATACACAGCTCAGCAGGCAGTATCACACAGGAGAGGATTAGATACACGACTCATCAGTCAGTATCACACAGAATAGGATTAGATATACGCTCAGCAGTCAGTATCACACAGAATAGGATTAGATACACGACTCAGCAGACAGTATCACACAGGATAGGATTAGATACACAACTCAGCATCACACAGGAGAGGATTAGATACACGGCTCATCAGTCAGTATCACACAGGAGAGGATTAGATACATGACTCAGCATTCAGTATCACACAAGAGAGGATTAGATACACGGCTCAGCAGTCGGTATCACACAGGATTGGATTAGATACACGGCTCAGCAGTCAGTATCACACAGGAGAGGATTAGATACACGGCTCAGCAGTCAGTATCACACAGGAGAGGATTAGATACACGGCTCAGCAGTCAGTGTCACATAGAATAGGATTAGATACACGGCTCAGCAGTCAGTATCACACAGGATAGGATTAGATACACGGCTCAGCAGTCAGTATCACACGGGATAGGATTAGATGCACAGTGCTGGATTTCATGCACCTGTTTTCAGTTTGTATGACCAAAACTCCCAAGTCAATAATTAGGAGGGGTTCACATACTTTTGTCCATCTGGTGTATTTTCTGTGCTTGTCTCCTGTGTTATACTGTAGATGGCAGTAATGGCCGGAGCTGATCTCATACCTGGTAGCAGCAGCAGGAGCAGGAAGACCCTCATCTCTCGTCAAAGTCTGCGGCCGGTCAGTCTCGTCTTTAGCTCTGTCTGCGCACTAGAATGGAATCCGATGTCTGGACACTTGAGCAGGAAGCGGTGATGACCACACTGAAACATTTAATGTGGAGTATACGACTGTACAAAGCGGAAAATACAAAAATCATAAAACACTAAAAAATAAAATACAAAGCACACAAACGTATCGGAGAGCAGAACATAAAATAATAGAAGTTCATACAAACTCTAACAGTCAAGTCCGTCTCCAGATTCTGGTACATCAACAAACTGCATAAGAGCTGTATTCTCAGCTACACTGCTCAGTGCTGCTGTTTAATGTTTTTTCATGCTGCAGCTTTTAAGTAGGTGTTTTATCTCAACCGAGAACTGTTTTCACAGCTATGATGCTCAGTACTACTGTATAATATCCTCCATACTGCTACATTTTAGTAAGTGTTCATCTCATCACAGAGCTGAATTCACACCTACACTGCTCAGTACAGCTTTATAATGTCCTCCATGCTGCGCATACTGAACGTGTGCTACATAGAGCCAGGAGAGCAAATATCTATCATAACATCTAAGTATGTATGCACAAAAACACAAAGATATAAGATGTATACAAAAATTGAATATGTGACATGTAATCTGTAACACTGGCGTCCCTGCATGCTATCTCCTGACTCTGATATACTCAATGCCACAGCCGCTCAGCAATGTCTCCTTCCCCTGCTGCGGCTTCCTCCTTCTAGGGCCTGCAGACGTCGTGCAGGTCTGCCAGCAGAGCACTTAGGGCATACGTACACTCCCCACTTCCTAAGTGGGCAGTGCATGCACTCCAGGAAATGTCCCCAGCCAATAGCTGGGAGACATTCGGAACTTAAGGCACCCTCCCCTGTACGGAGGTGCATAATCAACATTAGTGTTTAGTCAGTGTGAAAGCTGCTAAGTCCATTGTCAGGTCCCTGATTCTGAACCCGTCTTGTGTATACCTGAACCCATCCTTGAACCTCTCTAGTCTGAACCAGTCCCTGAATCTGTTATCCGTTCTGTCAATACCAGTACCTGAATCTGCACTGTCGGAGCCAGCTGCAGCATCCACTCCTGCCTTGGACTTAGAGTCCACACCACCTGCATCCCTGTTCCCTGTGGTCAGCTGGGGTGGTTCCGGGGTCTGCCCTGGAGTGGTACCAGCGATCACCTATGGCTCAAGTCTAACCCCACCATCAGAGGCTCTAATAACAAGATTGTGGCTTAGTTACGCCCTTCCAGGCTCTCCCCGGACCGTGACGCAGTGGGTCCACATCCACCAGGGAGACATAGTCTGCAGTACTGCTATATGGAATCTACTTATAAAATGAAGGTACTTAGGGCACAACTTGGTCAATTCATGTGAACTCACCGGCCATGACAAGGTGTTCCTTTCTCTGATGGGACCTAAACCTATTATTAATCAGACTTACCTTTCCTTGGCCAAAAAATTTAAAGGGCAGGTAGGAACAAAGTCAAAGTTCTGGAGTGGCCATCTCAGTCTCCTGATCTCAGTATCATTGAGCCACTCTGGGGAGATCTCAAGCACGCAGTTCATGCTAGACAGTATAGGAATTTACTGGAACTGGAGGCTTTTTGCCAAGAAGAGTGGGCAGCTTTATCATCTGAGAAAATAAAGAACCTCATCCACAACTACCACAAAAGACTTCAAGCTGTCATTGATGTTAGAGGGGGCAATACATGGTATTAAGAAATGGGGTATGTGAACTTTTGATCAGGGTCATTTGGATGTTTTGGGTTGTCATTGTGATTTGAAAAGAGAAAACATAGTAATTTGACAATAAATGGCTTCATCCATTAAATTGGTCATTCTAGATTTCCAAGTCTGTGTAGGTCTCAATATTTCTGGATATCCTCCATTTTTAAATTTTTTTATTGCATTTCTTGAGGTTGGGTTATACCGTTCAAGTCATTTGAGAGTATAAGGTCTATCCAGTGATGCTGAGATTTGGATAAACCTGTTTTTATGTTTCGAGGATGACAAGTGAGGCCGTACTGGGGCCACAGGCCTTAGAAGGGAGGCCATCATGACAAGGTTGAGGGGACCAGAGGTGGGAGAGCAAGTGTATAGGGCTGGTTCAGATAGGGTTAATTGTTTTGAGTACGTGTGTGCGTAGGGATAGGGCTGTGGGATGGTAGGAGGGATTATGGAAGGGAGAAGGGAGGGGGAGCACTATAAAGGGGATGGTCACATGGCTAGGTCAACCATTTTAGGTGCCCCATAGCAGAAATAACAAGCTTACAGAACATACTTACAGAATGGAGGTCGACCTCATGCTGCAACAACTGAGGGACGCTGCCAGCTCCAGGGGCCTGGGGTGGCTACAGGCTTCGATTCAGGGCCTGCTACAAGGGTGAGCCGGTAATCCTCAGGCTCAGGATGTTGGGCAACGGCCTTGGAGGACCAGGCCTCCGGAGCGCCTCAGCCCTGAGGTAACCCCCAGGATCCGGCGCCGTGTCAGGAGCCCCTACGGGGACTCTCCAGCTATCAACGCGCGCTGCAGGCCGGGCACGCGGGAGCCAAAAGCTGGGAGGAATCCACCGGTGAGGCGGGATCTGCAGCGGGGGAGGTGTCGGCCTCAGCTTCTACAATGGCGACGCGTCGGGAGAGGAGGCCTGGACCAGAAGCGGCTGCGGCGCAGGTTTTGACATCTGGCCAAGCTCAGCGCAGGAGCGATCAGGCACGGAGGCCTGCTGTTCAGGCGCCTTTATCGGACGCAAGGTCAGGAGGACCCGCCCGCTCAACGGCGGTCAGGGATGACGTCGCTGCAAGCGCCGTGGCTGGAACAGCTCCGGCGGCCCGCGCTGCACCGCAGAGGGGAGGAGCATCACGACGACTAGGACGGCAGTCACAAGCAGGAGACCGCCGATCGGCCGGTGAGTGCAGGTGCGGTAGTCCCGCCCACTCACTGGTCACTGCGGAGGATGGTCCGGATGACGGCCGGCGATATGCTGGGCCCAGCGGGGCGAGGGGTGATGGAGGGGACATGTGGGATTATTGTTACGGTGGTGAGGGAGGGGGGAAGGGGGACCCCATGATGTACATCAGCAGCCTTCACGCCCTGGGTTACCAGCAGGCCTCGTTGCGCCACGTCAGCAGCCTCATCTGATGGAGTACGCAGCGGTCAGTCCAGGCCGGCTGCAGGGGATGACAGCATCAACGCATCAAACAAGCAGAGGAGAACAGAACGCGGAGCGCATACGTCCGGATCCAGGACAGGCGGCTGCTGGGAACACAGCACCCAGGCAGCCAGGTAAGGCAGAACCATTGTCAATTTTACAAACGTCATTAGCTCCTCATGTACAGGTGCAGGGGGAAACGGCCGGGGGGGAGCTAGTGCCGGTATAGGGGTAGTCTTGCAGGGTTTAAAGGAGTTAGTCAGATTGTAGGAATCGGGAAGTGGGCCAAGCGAATCATCGCCAGTATCAGCTTGGTTAGGTAGCAGGGGGGATAGGGGGTTTCCAGGCGTTGATAGAGCCACAGGATCGTTCAGTACAGTACAGAGAGCTGGGGCTGAGGGTTCAGTGTTGACGAGGGAGTTAAGGTCGGAGGGTGAGTCGGGAGGGCAGGCAGTGTTGGGAGATAGTGGCGACAAGGATAAGGAAGAAAAAAAATTTTGGCACTCATCTTTTTGTCATAAGTGAAGAGTTTGATTTACAGTCACATATAAACGTTTCGGCTGTAACAGTAAGCCTTCATCAGTACACAAGACTGCTCTTGTTCACTAAACTGCTGAACGTTAAGATAGGGAGCCACTGTAATAATGGGAGTGATGCAGCGTCGGACTGGAGCACCTTGGGCCCACCAGAGAAAATCATTCTTGGGGCCCTCTATGTAGCTACATAGAAATAAATACAAGACCACCAATTGTGCGGTAAAACGCGCTAATATCAGGGTATAATATAAGGAAGTACATGTCTTAATTATGTAGCAGGGGTTTGGGTAGACCTCCTCATAGAATATAAAGTATCCAACTCATAGAATATAAAGTAGCCCCCTCATAGGGTACAATGTAGCCCCCTAATAATATATAGAGTAGACCCCTCATAAAGTATAATGCAGCCCCCCATAGAATATAATGTAGCCACCTCTTAGGGTATAAAGTAGCCCCCTCATAGGATATAATGCAGCCCCCTTCATATGGTATAATACAGCCCTTCCAAAGAATATAATGTAGCCCCCTCAGAATATAATCAGAATATAATGCATCCCCCCCTCATGGGGTATCTTGCTGCCTCCCTCATGGGGTATCATGCTGCCCCCCTTATATGGGGCATCATGAGGCCCCCCCTCACAACAATCTCAGTGGTTTCCACTGTGACTGGGCCCGGCGAGTCAGGGGCCTTTCAACATGAGCTGAAATCTTTGGACTCACATCTAGTGATGAGCGAGAATACTCGTTGCTCAGGTTTTCTCGAGCATGCTCAGGTGTCCTCCAAGTATTTTGGTGTGCTCGGAGATTTAGTTTTTGTCGATGCAGCTGCATGATTTGCGGCTGCTAGACAGGCTGACTACATGTGGGAATTCCTTAGCAAACAGGCAATCCCCACATATATTCAGGCTGTCTAGCAGCCGCAAATCATGGAGCTGCATCGACAAAAACTAAATCTCCGAGCACACCAAAATACTATCACTGGCGTTCAGCTGGATGTGCATCACTATGCACATCCAGCTGAAATGTATTTCACGGCACAGACACTGGGTTCATATGCCGTAATATACACTGCCAGCCAATCAAAGGCCAGCAGCTGACGTCAGCGTGCATATGACTGGGACCGCATGGAAGAGATGTTATGCACTCCCATTGCAAGCTGAAATTCATCTGCTATCTATCAAGAGGACACTGCGCAGCAGGTGAGTACAGGGAAGATGAGTTTTTTTTTTATTTTTTAAATCGGTGGTCATACTACTATGGATGACTGTTATCCTGCCCAGAGTCAACTTCTCTATACCATGCTGTCCGCAGATTGAAGGCATGCACGACAGGTTCCTTTCAACAACGTGATATTAATTGTGAATGTGAAAACTTTGCTTATTAAGTTATAAGTGGATACAATCATTAAAAATTAGCAAAATGAAAAAAGTGATATATTAGTAATATTGAACCCAACAGCTAAAGAAACACCACCACATTAGCATTGTGGTCATGAACTTAATGTACAAACGATGACTATTATATGCAATTATAATCATATCTTAGTTATATTTGCATACAAGTGTTAACATGATTGACCAACACCTTCCCAACGCTTAATTATATCACTATAAAAAATATTTTAGCTGTATTTCTGAAAAATAAAAGGATTATTATTATTATTATTTATTTATATAGCACCATTGGTTCCATGGTGCTGTACATGAGAAGGGGTTACATACAAATTACAGATATCACTTACAGTAAACTAACAATCACAGACTGATACAGAGGGGAGAGAGGACCCTGCCCTTTCGGGCTTACATGCTACAGGATGGTGGGGAAGGAGACAGTAGGTTGGTGGGTTGCAGCAGTTCCGGTGTTGGTTGAGGTGATATCACCGGTAGTGGTGAGAGAGAAGGAGGCAGCGGGGTCATTGCAGGCTGTAGGCTTCCTTGAAGAGGGGGGTTTTCAGGTTCCGTCTGAAGGATCCAAATGTGGTTGATAGACGGACTTGTTGGGGCAAAGAATTCCAGAGAATAGGGGCTATTCGGGAGAAGTCTTGGAGGCGGTTGGGTGAGGAGCGAATAAGTGTGGAGGAGAGAAGGAGGTCTTGGGAGGACCGGAGATTACATGAGGGAAAGTATCGGGAGATTAGTTCAGAGACATATGGGGGAGACAGGTTATAGATGGCCTTGTAGGTCAGAATTAGTAATTTGAACTGGATACTCTGAGGGAATGGGAGCCAGTGAAGAGATTTGCAGAGGGGAGAAGTGGAGGAGTAGCGAGCAGAGAGATGAATTAGTCGGGCGGCAGAGTTAAGGATGGACTGGAGGGGTGCGAGGGTGTTAGCAGGGAGACCACAGAAAAGGATGTTGCAGTAGTCGAGGCGGGAGATGATGAGGGCATGCACAAGCATTTTAGTAGATTGAGGGTTGAGGAAAGGACGGATTCTGGAAATATTTTTGAGCTGGAGGCGACAGGAGGTAGAAAGAGCTTGGATGTGTGGTTTGAAGGACAGGACAGAGTCAAAGGTTACTCCAAGGCAGCGGACCTCTGGTACTGGGGAAAGTGTGATGTCATTAATTGCTATAGCTAGGTCGGGTAAAGAAGATCTGTGAGATGGAGGAAAGATGATGAGTTCAGATTTGTCTACATTGAGTTTGAGGAAGCGAGAAGAGAAGAAGGAGGATATGGCTGATAGACACTCTGGGATTCTGGACAGCAGAGAGGTGACGTCTGGGCCAGAGAGGTAGATCTGAGTGTCATCAGCATAAAGGTGGTAGTGGAATCCGTGGGACTTTATGAGTTGCCCCAGACCAAGTGTATAGATTGAGAAGAGTAGGGGTCCTAAAACAGAGCCTTGGGGGACTGCAACAGAGAGAGGGTGGGATGAGGAGGCAGTGTGGGAGACACTGAATGTGCGTGTCATGATCTCAGTGCGGGTTTGACTCGCACACGTGGGGTTAATGTTTGGAACCAGTGCTGATGACTGGCATTTCTGGGGTTAAAGGTTGTGATCCCGGTGCAGGCTCACCTGCACACCTGGGGCTATGATTGTGGCCTCTCCCTAGTTCTGGGAAAGCTTCTTATAGCCTCAGGAAGCTCCCATCCCCCGTCAGTTATACTTTCGCCCTTGGCATAGTGTGGTGACCCCGGAGTGTGCTTGTGCTGTGTTCTGGTTGCTTGATTCTCTGTGTATCACTCGGTCTGTTCCCTGGATATCGCTTTGGATTCTGCCTGGTACCTCCTATGTCTGTTTGGTTTTGATCTCTGCTTGGCCCTGATTATCCGCTCTGTCTCCTCCCTGGTACTGTACTGATATCTTGTGTATGACCTTTGGCTTTGTCTGACCTCCCGTCTGTTTATCCCTCCTGTACCTCGCTGGTCTGTACTGTGCATAACCTCTGCTTTGCTTGGACTCTGAGTTCTCTTCCTTCTCTGTGTGCAGGACGCTAAGCCCCGCCCCCTTGCAGTCACATGACCATTCACATGACCATAGGTCCTATGCTGGCTTCCTAAACTTCAGCATCCACAGGTCCTGTGCATCGGTACTTTCTGGCTGTACCTGACCCCGGTACCCCTACATTGCGAGTGAGTCACTGCTCAGCGGAGACTGCACGCCGGCGCTGACACTCAGGACACGCGCACTGGCTCAGTGAGCAAGTACAGTGCGGTGTTCCTGACATTAACCCCACGTGTGCGAGTCAAACCCGCACTGAGATCATGACAGTAGGTCAGTTATAATGTCAGGAACACCGCACTGTATCTCTAGGACTCAAGGCCTGAGGCTGTCAGGGACCAGGTTGACCGGGCGGTGTGTGGCAGGCCGCAGGCAGGTCACGTGTCTCCCTCGTCCTCCCCTCATAGATATCACGGGCAACTCGGCAGCGCTTCCCGCCGTCCCCCTCACTCACCGGCTCCTGTGTCCCTCCCGGGATCCGCTCTGAGTCCTGCTGCGCCGGCTCAGCGCGAACACCTCCTCCAGGAGCGGACGGGTCTCTGAGTGCGCCCGCCGCCCAGCACCGGCTCAGGAACGGACAGCAGCCGAGGCTCCAGTCCAGCAAGCCAGGTAGTAGAAGAATTTGAAAGCGCCTGCACTGTGCGCCTCCGCAGAGTCCGCGCTGTTCTCCCACAGGCCACAGAGTGACAGAGGAGAGGAATTGAATTGCTGCCGCGCCGCGCCGCCCCCACACACGTGCCGCCTGGGTCGGACCGCCCCCTCCGCCCCCCCCCCACGCTACGCCACTGTGCGGAGGTAATCATTGTGGTTCCAAATGTTTCAGGGCAGGAAAACAAAAAGGGGCAGAGGGAACTCACAAAAGGGGAGACCCCAGTCCGGCTAGCAGAGATGGAGCGTTTTCTAAATAGTTATCCGGATACGGAAGCGGCGGCGCTCATACGTGAAGGTTTCAGGGATGGTTTTAAAATCCCCTTTGTAGTTGTTGAGGTGAAGCTGTCAACCAAAAATTTGAAATCTGCTTATCAGTTTCCAGAAGTGGTCACGGAAAAACTACACAAGGAAGTGGCCCTAGGTAGGATGGCGGGACCTTTTGACTCTGCTCCCATTAATAATTTAAGGGTATCTCCTTTGGGGGTAGTGCCAAAAAAGGAGCCGAATAAATTCAGGTTGATACATCACCTTTCATTTCCAAAGGGGTTATCGGTTAATGACGGTATAGATCCTCAGCTGTGTTCGGTTTTATACACGTCCTTTGATGCGGCCGTGAAGTTAGTTAGAGAGTGCGGCCAGGGGGCTCGTTTGGCCAAGACGGACATTGAAGCGGCTTTTCGTTTGTTGCCAGTGCACCCTGACAGCATGCACTTATTAGGTTGCTTTTGGGATGGTTTTTTTTTCGTGGATCGTTGTTTTCCGATGGGGTGCTCGCTGTCATGTGCTTATTTTGAAGCATTCAGCACATTTTTGGAATGGACGGTAAAAGAGGTGTCGTGGCTCAGGTCATGTATTCATTACCTGGATGACTTCTTGTTCGTTGGTACAGCACAGTCTCCTGATTGCTCTGTGTTATTGCACACGATGGAGGGTGTGGCTAAAAAAATTCGGGGTCCCTTTGGCAGCGGAAAAAGTGGTAGCCTCAGTGACATCATTGAGTTTCCTAGGTATCGAAATTGACACGGTGGCAATGGAGTGTAGGATCCCGGATGAGAAAATATTAGACATGAGATCTGAAGTGAAGTGGGTGGGGGGTTTGAAGAAGGCTACATTACGGGAGGTCCAGTCATTACTAGGAAAGTTAAACTTTGCGTGTCGGATCATGCCGATGGGCAGGGCGTTTTGTCGGAGATTCTCTTTGGCGATGGCAGGGATTAAGGCACCATCACACTTTAGGCTGATAAAAGAGTTGAGAGATGATTTAAAGGTTTGGGCGCTTTTCCTGGATTCCTATAATGGGAGATCCATCTGGATGGCACAAAGATGTTGGCAGAGTCTATGGGTTTTTTGATAGGATCATGTTATGACTGAGTCACCGTAGGAGGCAGACACAAAAATAGAAGCTACGTCCAGAAAACCAGAGAAGTTGGCAACTATCAGATTGCAGACCCCTGAACCTATCAACACAACTAGCAGTAGCCGTGGGGGGTTCCTACGATGCCCTAGACCCTTCGATCACAGCCGGAGAGCTAAATAGCCTAAAGACAGAAAAGGAAATCTAAACTGCCCCAGAGCAGACCCCAAAGTAAAAGGCAGCCCCCAACATATAATGACGGTGAAGCAAGATGAAAAAACACTCACACAGATAGAAAGATAGGCTGAGCAAACGATGGGGCCCAAGCTAACTAAACAGAACAGGAAAGGAAGGTTGCTGTCTGCAATCTGCCAAAACCCTATCAAAGACATAAGCCAACAAGCTGATATGGAAAAAGACCCTGAAGCAGCTAGGCTTCAAAAACTAAATCAGCACTCAGGTATTTTCAGAAGACAGAGCTAAAGGAATTCAGCACACCCCAGCAGGGAATGGCAGAAATCCAGAAAAACAAAGCAAAACAAAGTCAAAGCACAAATGCAAAAGGCTGAGCAGAAAACTTAGCTTTAGAAGAGCAGAAATTCAGACTGGTCTCCAAGGATCCCACAGAGAAAACACCCACAGGGCAGAAGGGCGTCGGCAGCCTTATATCCAGTCAGTAACTCCACTCAGCCAGTCATCATCATCAGGCTCAGGTGTTTGATAATCAGGCTCACTACCTTTCTTTACCAGAAGAGGGAGTTCCTCGGGCCTCAGTAGTGAAGGGGAAAATGAACTCACAACAGTACCTCCCCCTTGAGGAGGGGTCACCGAACCCTCAACCACGCCACCAGGGCGATCAGGGTGAGCCCGATGAAAGGCACGCACCAATCTTTTGGCATGAATATCAGAGGCAGAGACCAAGGAATTATCCTCCTGACCATAACCCTTCCACTTAACCAAATACTGGAGTCTCCGTCTAGCCAGACGGGAATCCAGTACTTTCTCTACCTCATATTCCATGTTACCTTCAACCAATACAGGGTCTGGAGGTGCCACCCCCGGAACAACAGGTTCAACAAACCTCTTCAACAAAGATTTATGGAACACATTATGGATTTTAAATGTGACAGGAAGAGCCAAACGAAAAGAGACCGGATTAATAATCTCCAAAATCTTGTAAGGTCCAATAAATCTAGGCTTAAACTTAGGAGAAGCCACCTTCATAGCAATATTTTTTGATGATAACCACACCATATCACCAACCTTAAACTGGGGACCAATGGTCCTATGTCGGTTGGAAAACCGCTGGGCCTTTTCCTGGGAGAGAGATAACTTATCCACCACTTGGTCCCAGATCTGGTGCATTCTCTCCGCCACAGTGTCAACACCTGGGCAGGCAGAGGGCTCCACCTACCCTGAAGAAAATCGAGGATGAAACCCAAAGTTACAAAAAAAAGGTGACAGCAAAGTGGCAGAACTAGCTCTATTATTTAAAGCAAATTCGGCCAAGGGCAAAAATGAAACCCAATCATCCTGATCAGCAGAAATAAAACATCTCAAATATGACTCCAAGGTCTGGTTTGTTCTCTCTGTCTGCCCATTGGTCTGAGGGTGAAAAGCAGAGGAGAAGGACAACTGAATTCCCAGCTTGGAACAGAAAGTTCTCCAAAATCTAGACACAAACTGGACTCCTCTGTCAGATACAATGTTCTCAGGAATCCCGTGCAAGCGAACCACCTGTTGTAAAAACAGGGGCACCAACTCAGAGGAAGACGGCAACTTAGGGAGTGGTACAAGATGAACCATCTTAGAGAACCTATCACAAATCACCCAAATAATAGTCATCCTTTGAGAGACAGGCATATCAGAGATGAAATCCATTGAAATATGGGTCCATGGCCTCTTGGGGACAGGCAAAGGCATCAACAACCCACTAGAGCGAGAACACGATTTAGACCGGGAGCACGTCCCACAGGACTGCACAAAATTCCTGACATCACGAGACAAGGAGGGCCACCAAAAAGACAGACTCACCAGATCTCTAGTACCAAAAATACCTGGATGACCAGCCAAAGCAGAGCAATGAACTTCAGACATCACTCTCTTCTTCCACTGGTCAGGAACATACAATTTTCCACTGGGACAACGCTCAGGTTTGTCCTCCTGGAACTCTTTCCAGAGCACGTCTCAAATCAGGCGAGATGGCAGAAAGAACTACCCCTTCGCCTAGGATGGTAGCAGGCTTGGTCACCACAGGAGAATCAGCAAAGAAGCTCCTAGAGAGGGCGTCTGCCTTGACATTCTTAGTTCCAGGAAGAAAAGAAACCACAAAATCAAAACGTGTAAAAAACAAGGCCCACCTAGCCTGTCTAGGGTTCAAGCGCTTAGCCGACTCTAGGTAAATCAAATTCTTGTGGTCAGTGAGGACCACGACTTGATGCTTAGCTCCCTCCAACCAATGTCTCCATTCCTCAAATGCCCATTTCATGGCCAACAGTTCCCGATTCCCCACATCATAGTTACGTTCAGATGGAGAGAACTTTCGGGAAAAGAAAGCACAGGGATTCATTTTAGATGTTACCGGATCCTTTTGGGACAAAACAGCTCCTGCCCCAATCTCAGAAGCATCCACCTCTACCTGGAACGGAAGTGAGACATCAGGTTGCCGCAAAACCGGGGCGGAGGTGAATCTTCGCTTCAGCTCCTGAAAGGAAGAAACAGCCTCCAGAGATCAATTTAACACATCAGCACCCTTCTTAGTCAAATCAGTCAATGGCTTGGCAATATTAGAAAATTTTGCTATAAATTTCCGATAAAAATTAGCAAAACCCAAAAACTTCAGGAGGGCCTTCAAAGAAGTGGGCTGAACCCAATAGTAAATGGCCTGTACCTTGGCCGGGTCCATTTCAATAGTTGACGGGGACAAAATAAATCCCAAAAAAGAAATCCTCTGTACTCCAAAAAGGCATTTAGATCCTTTGACATACAGGGAATTCTCCCTCAAGATCCGGAACACAGTCCGAATATGTTCCACATGAGAATCCCAATCCTTGGAGAAGATCAAAATATCATCTAAATAGATAATCAAAAATTTATTGACAAAATCTCGGAAAATATCGTTCATGAAGCACTGGAAGACAGAAGGGGCATTAGTGAGCCCAAAAGGCATCACCAGGTACTCAAAATGTCCCTCCGGAGTATTAAACACCGTCTTCCATTCATCCCCATGCTTAATGCGAATAAGATTATACGCCCCCCTGAGGTCAAGCTTGGTAAACCAGCAAGCACCTTTAACTCTGGAGAATAGACTTCACAGACTTGGCCCTCTCCTGGATCTCATCATACCTAACAGACCGGACATTCAGCGTCTCCCACTCACACACCACCTCCTCACCTCGCCCCCTATCTGTCGGAGTCCCACAAGGTTCAGTCCTTGGGCCCCTGCTGTTCTCTATTTACACCTTTGGCCTGGGACAGCTCATAGAATCTCATGGCTTTCAGTATCATCTTTATGCTGATGACACACAGATCTACATCTCTGGACCAGATATCACCTCCCTACTAACCAGAATCCCTCAATGTCTGTCCACTATTTCATCCTTCTTCTCCACTAGATATCTGAAACTCAACATGGACAAAACAGAATTCATCATCTTTCCCCCATCTCACGCGACCCCCCCTACGAACCTATCAATTACAGTAAATGACTGCCCACTCTCCCCAGTCCCACAAGCTCGCTGCCTCGGAGTAATCCTTGACGCTGATCTCTCCTTCAAACCACATATCCAAACCCTTTCCACTTCATGCCGACTTCAACTCAAAAATATTTCACGCATCCGTTCATTCCTCACCCAAGAATCTGCAAAAACCCTAGTCCATGCCCTCATCATCTCTCGCCTTGACTACTGCAACCTCATGCTCTGTGGCCTCCCCTCAAACACTCTCGCACCCCTCCAATCTATTCTAAACTCTGCTGCCCGACTAATCCACCTGTCCCCCCGCTATTCCCCAGCTTCTCCCCTCTGTCAATCCCTTCACTGGCTCCCAATTGCCCAGAGACTCCATTACAAAACCCTAACCATGACATACAAAGCCATCCACAACTTGTCTCCTCCATACATCTGTGACCTCGTCTCCCGGTACTTTCCTGCACGCAACCTCCGATCCTCACAAGATCTCCTTCTCTACTCCCCTCTTATCTCCTCTTCCCACAATCGCATACAAGATTTCTCTCGCGCATCACCCCTACTCTGGAACTATCTACCACATCATATCAGACTCTCACCTACCATCGAAACCTTCAAAAAGAGCCTGAAGACCCACCTCTTCCGACAAGCCTATAACCTGCAGTAACCACCGATCGACCAAACCGCTGCACGACCAGCTCTACCCTCGCCTACTGTATTACCACCCATCCCTTGAAGATTGTGAGCCCTCGCGGGCAGGGTCCTCTCTCCTCCTGTACCAGTTATGACTTGTATTGTTTAAGATTATTGTACTTGTTTTTATGTATACCCCTCCTCACATGTAAAGCGCCATGGAATAAATGGCGCTATAACAATAAATAATAATAATAATAATAATAGATAAGAAATCAGGGGTAACGGATACTGATATTTAACAGTAATTTTGTTGAGGGCACGATAGTCAATACAGGGCCTTAATGATCCATCCTTTTTGGCTACAAAAAAAAACAGGCACCTAAGGGTGACGAGGATGGTCTAATATGACCCTTCTCCAACGCCTCCTTAATATAGGATCGCATAGCCTCGTGCTCGGGTACAGATAAATTGAAGAGCCGACCCTTGGGAAATTTACACCCCGGGCTCAGTTCAATTGCACAGTCATAACTCCTATGAGGAGGCAGAGACGCAGACTCATTCTCACTAAATACATCATAAAAGTCCGCCAAATAATCAGGAACATCATGCGACTGAGGAGAGGTGGAAAACACCGGAGCCTCACTAAAGGCACACCGACAACCCCAACTCACCACAGACACAGATTTCCAATCCAAAACTGGATTATGAATTTGTAACCAGGGAAACCCCAGAACAATAGTATCATGCAGATTATGCAACACCAAAAATCTGCAATTTTCTTGATGGTCTGGGGCGACCCGCATTACCACCTGGGTCCAAAACTGAGGTTTATTTTTAGCCAAAGGAGTAGCATCGATCCCCCTCAAAGGGATAGGCGTCTGCAGAGGTGTCATCGGAAATCCACAACGTTTAGCAAAATCCAAGTCCATTAGGTTTAGGGCTGCTCCCGAATCCACTAAAGCCTTGGCGGAAAATGTGGACAGGGAGCAGATCAGAGTAATAGCCAGAAGAAACTTAGGTTGAACACCACCAATAGAAAACGTGTGTGCAAAGCGTGTCTCTCGTTTAGGACAGACAGAAATAATATGCGAGGCATCTCCACAGAAAAAACACAACTTATTACGCCTTCTGAACTCCTGACGCTGCTCTATGAAAAAAACTCTATCACATTGCATAGGTTCAGACATTTGTTCAACAGGTGGCAACACCTCTCGTGCAGCTTTGCGTTCGCGCAAACGCCGATCAACCTGAATGGCTAATGACATAGAATCATCAAGACCAGAGGGAACAGGAAATCCCACCATAGTATCTTTTACGACTTCTGACAACCCCTTCCGAAAGAGAGCAGCCAAGGCATTATCATTCCAGTTAGTAAGGACTGCCCACTTTCTGAATTTTTGACAGTACAATTCTGCAGAATCTCGACCCTGGTTCAATGCCAGCAGGGTCTTTTCAGCCTGATCAATGGCATTAGGTTCGTCATACAACAACCCCAAGGCCTGAAAAAATGCGTTCACATTAGTCAGAATAGGGTCATCTGGTTTCAAAGAAAACGCCCAATCCTGGGGATCGCCACGCAGCAAAGAGATGACAATTTTAACCTGCTGCGCGGAGCTCCCTGACGAGTTAGGCTTCAAGGCAAAAAATAATTTACAATTATTTTTGAAATTCAAAAATTTAGACCGATCCCCAAAAAATACATCAGGTGTAGGAATCTTTGGTTCAGCAGCATGTGAATGAGCAAGGTAGGCGGAAATTCCCCGCAGTTCCGCAGCGAGCTGCTCCACACGATCAGACAATTGCTTTATCTCCATTGAGAGAAAAAAAAATTCCCCCTACGGCCTCAGAGATATAGAGGAAAAAATATACACACTTTTTTTTTTTCTTTTTTTTTTTACAATTCTTTCCTGCTATTGAGTACCCTAGGATCTGCGGTATGGCGGGTGATTCTGTTATGAAAGAGTCACCGTAGGAGGCAGACACAAAAATAGAAGCTACGTCCAGAAAACCAGAGAAGTTGGCAACTATCAGATTGCAGACCGCTGAACCTATCAACACAACAAGCAGTAGCCGTGGGGGGTTCCTACGATGCTCTAGACCCCTCGATCACAGCCGGAGAGCTAAATAGCCTAAAGACAGAAAAGGAAATCTAAACTGCCCCAGAGCAGACCCCAAAGTAAAAGGCAGCCCCCAACATATAATGACGGTGAAGCAAGATGAAAAAACACTCACACAGATAGAAAGATAGGCTGAGCAAACGATGGGGCCCAAGCTAACTAAACAGAACAGGAAAGGAAGGTTGCTGTCTGCAATCTGCCAAAACCCTATCAAAGACATAAGCCAACAAGCTGATATGGAAAAAGACCCTGAAGCAGCTAGGCTTCAAAAACTAAATCAGCACTCAGGTATTTTCAGAAGACAGAGCTAAAGGAATTCAGCACACCCCAGCAGGGAATGGCAGAAATCCAGAAAAACAAAGCAAAACAAAGTCAAAGCACAAATGCAAAAGGCTGAGCAGAAAACTTAGCTTTAGAAGAGCAGGAATTCAGACTGGTTTCCAAGGATCCCACAGAGAAAACACCCGCAGGGCAGAAGGGCGTCGGCAGCCTTATATCCAGTCAGTAACTCCACTCAGCCAGTCATCATCATCAGGCTCAGGTGTTTGATAATCAGGCTCACTACCTTTCTTTACCAGAAGAGGGAGTTCCTCGGGCCTCAGTAGTGAAGGGGAAAATGAACTCACAACAGGATCAGCAGAGGAGCAAGGTTTCAGTTTGTTTTTTCATGGAGAAGGGGTGGCAGAACGGTTGCCGTGTTGTTGGATCGAGAAGGGTTTTTCGGCCAATCAGGTACTCCGCAAAGTGTTTCCCATAGTTGTAGCATTATCGTTGTGGGGAAAGGAAGTGCAGAACAAAAAAATTTGCTTTAGCTGCAAGTCAGTGGGGGCAATCAAGGCAATCAATTCGCTATCTTCATCGGATCAAGCTGTGATGAGGATTCTTCAGCATTTGGTTTGGGCAGGGTTGAGTTTTAACCTATGGGTTACTGCGGAGGAGAGGCTTGAGGGAGACTACCTTAGTTTTGAAGCTCTTTCTCATTCACAGTGGGAACACGCTCGAGAGTCGGGATTTCAAGCGGATTTCAAGAGGATGGAATGTCCGGAAGAACTGTGGAATCTTCCCTCAGGGCAGTGAGGGTTTTACTATCCAGGTCCCTGTCAGCTGGAACCTGGTCTCATTATAAGAAAGCATGGGACAGTTGGGTAGAGTGGGGGAAAAGATTAGGTGAGGAACTAGAGGATGACTACAAGTTAGTTTTGCTCATAGGCAACAATTGGGAATCTGGTTGGTCAGTTCCAAAAAATAATAATTTCTTAGCAGGTTTGGCGATTGGTTTTAGGTTCAGGGCTTGCGGGATTTGACAAAGGTGTTTATGGTACGTCAAGTGGTAAGGGGGTGTAGGAAAGGTTGGAAGGTGTCGGACGGTAGACGTCCGGTGTCTTACGATGTGTTACTAATTTTGGGCGAGCGTTTGGGTGAGGTCTGTACGTCCCAGAGGGAAGTAGCGTTGTTTAAAGTGACTTTCTCGTTGGCGTTCTTCGGGGCTTTCCGTTTAGGGGAGCTAATTAGTCCATCTAAATCACGCAAAGGATGGTTACTTAGAGGCGATGTAGAGATGCAGGGAGACAGAGTGACAATATTTCTGCATTCGTCAAAGACGGACACAGATGGCAGAGGTTGCAGGGTCGTACTTTTTCAGGTAAAAGGTTCCCCTCTATGCCCGGTATGGTGCTTGAAGAATTTTTTAAGCGAGGTAGGAAATGAAAACGACCCATTGTTAGTACACGATGATGGCTCTTTTTTATCACGCTTTCAGTTCGTGACGGTATTCAGACGTTGTTTAGAAAGAGGGGGCATTTCGGCGAAATATTATAGCGGGCACTCCTTTCGCATCGGAGCAGCTACGGAGGCAGCGAGGAGGGGTCTGGGAGAAGAGACAGTAAAGAGGATCGGGCACTGGGAGTCAGCGAGATTCCGTTCTTATGTTCGCCCATCAATGGTGTAAAACGGCCTATGTTTGTGTTGTTATAGTTTGTGGTTGTATTACTTTAATTTTTCTGTTTTGTAGGTACGGGTTAGCTACTTACCTGAATTATGGGCCATTCTTTTGTATTTTGGGCAGTCCTGAGAGCGGACGTTCACCCGAATGGGAGGCAGCTGGGCATGCCAAGGACTCTAGCGTTGTTAAGGTGGATCGGAAAAAGAGGGATAGTACGGAAGCAATTGGTTTCTGAGTTTCACAAGTTCGTTCGACTTGACCAAGCACCAGATGTGCTAGTAATACACTAAGGCTACTTTCACACATCAGGTTTTCGGCGTCAGGCGCGATCCGGCGTCGTGCCGGAACGCCGGATCCGGCAAATGTTTAGTAAAACCTGATGTGCCGGATCCGGTTTTCTGCCGGATCCGTCTTTTTCTTGACAGACAAAACCGGATCCGTCTCATCCGGTTCATCCGTTTTTCTCTCCGTTTTTCGACGGATTACGCCGGATCCGGTTTTTAAAATTGACCCTTGTGGCCTTCCGAACGGGATTGGCTACTGGAAAACTATATATAGCGTGTTCCTACAGCCCTTCTTTGACAGGTTGTAGAGGAGAAAGTGCAGGTTGGAGAGAAGAGCAAGTTACTGGCGAAGATGGATGTTGTCATTGGAAATATTTTGAAGAATTTGGCGGATTTTATAGCGGAGGCAAATCGTTTGAGGGTGATTGTTCTGGAGAAGGAGAGAGCGAGACAGCAGCGCATCAGGCATCGTAGACGACGTTTGTGGATCCACCCCATCACAGCCAAGAGAATGACGCGTGGGGTCTATTCCACACTCTGCATGGACCTTCGACGAAACCCGGATAAATTTTTTGGATATGTTAGGATGAAAATGGAGAATTTTGATTACTTGGTGGAGCGCATTGCACACCGCATAAGAAAAGCGGACACCTATTGCCGCTTCTCCGTTTCACCCGCAGAGCGTCTGATGGTGACTTTAAGGTAAGCCACATTTATTGGATGTGGTCGCATCAGAGCACACTTTCACTGCAATCTTGTTGGTGGTAATTTGTATCTCCAAGTGTTATAGGTCAGTTTTGGTATGTAATGCTGTGATTTAAAACTAATTTATTGTTTGTTAATTCCCCACAGATTTCTTGCAACTGGAGAATCCCTTTCGTCACTGCATTTCCAGTACAGACTCGGGATTTCCACCATATCTGGAATTGTGAAGTACACATGCCGTGCACTGTGGGACTCCTTAGCTGAAGAGTTTTTACCAGAGCCCACAACAGAGAGGTGGATTGAAATTGCTGACAAGTTTCAACAGATATGTCAGTTTCCAAACTGCTTGGGCGCTGTGGACGGGAAACATATCCGCATTGTAAAGCCAGCTGGATCGGGATCGGAATATTTCAATTACAAGAAATATTTTTCAATTGTCCTCATGGCCATCGCTGACGCGGAATACAAATTTATTGCGGTTGATATTGGGGCCTATGGCCGCTCCAATGACTCTCAAGTTTTCAAACTGTCTGCCATGGGGCGTAAACTGTATGGAAACACCTTCCAGTTCCCACCACCTAGACCGCTGCCGCAAACATCTGGTCCACCTATGCCATTTGTCTGTGTAGGGGATGAAGCCTTCCAGCTGTCAGAACACCTTTTGAAACCGTACTCTAGCAGAGGATTGACAAGACCAAAACGCATTTTTAATTACCGCCTCACAAGAGCAAGAAGAATGGTTGAATGTACCTTTGGTATTCTGACAGCCAAATGGCGGGTCCTATTGACTGCGATCAACCTCAAGACAGAAACTGTGGACGAGGTGATCAAAGCGTGCGCGGTACTCCACAATTTTGTTATCTGCAAGGAACCCATTTCCATTGAGGACACCTCTGAAGAAACCACCTTGCAAGATTACCATGACATTACCACTAGAAGTTCTGTGACGGTTTCAGTAATGAGGGACAATTTTGCAATATACTTTATGTCACCTCAAGGCAGAGTACACTGGCAGGATGACAGAGTGTGAAAGATTTGTGCCCTAACCAAACTTGTGTACCTTCTGTACCAACAGTATATACCTTTGCCAACCAAAGTTGGCTATCTTGTCATGGTCTCTATTTTTAGCTTTAGGCCACAGGTGTGTACCTGGTTGTGTTTTATGCAAAGTATTTCACCTTTTAACAAAAGTTGTGTACATTGTTAGGAAATCACCAACAATAAACACAACTTTTTAGGTGAAATACTTTGCTTCAAACACAACCAGGAACACAACTGTGGCAAAAAGCTAAAATTTACCCACAGTTATATACCTGGTTTTGAATACCATTTCACCTTTTAAATACCCTGTATTTAACCTTTTTCGCCGCAGAAAGAAATGACAGACAACCAGTGTAAAATAATTTAACTTTTATTGAAAAATGTTTTTTTTAGTAAACTTTTTTAAAATGTTAATAAACTTGTTTAATAAAGCTTTGAAACCATAAAACTGGTCATTTTTATTTAAATACACACATTATAAATCTGTGTAGTGTGTGGTGAAAATACTGCTGTAGGGGCTGCGGGACACTTCGACACTGGGAGTGTGGAGAGAGGACTGGGATCGTGGTGGGGAAGGAACAGTTAGAGGTGAAGGTGTGGAAAAAACTACAGAATGGGTGGACATGTGGGAAGCAGAAGAGGTGGTGGGTGGTGGAGTGGAGGGTTGGGCAGGGACTGTAGGAGCAGATGATGTTGATGGCAAGTTGTATGGGGAAGGAGTTTGGTACGGGGCAGGTTGCTGGAAGTGGGGAGATGTCTGGTACGGGGCAGGTTGCTGGAAGTGGGGAGATGTCTGGTACGGGGCAGGTTGCTGGAAGTGGGGAGATGTCTGGTACGGGGCAGGTTGCTGGAAGTGGGGAGATGTCTGGTACGGGGCAGGTTGCTGGAAGTGGGGAGATGTCTGGTACGGGGCAGGTTGCTGGAAGTGGGGAGATGTCTGGTACGGGGCAGGTTGCTGGAAGTGGGGAGATGTCTGGTACTGGGGAGGTTGCTGGTACTGGGGAGGTTGCTGGTACTGGGGAGGTTGCTGGTGCTGGGGAGGTGGATGGTGCTGGGGAGGTGGATGGTGCTGGGGAGGTGGATGGTGCTGGGGAGGTGGATGGTATGTAATAGGAGGGGGAGGATGGAAAGTGACTGGAGGGGGTGCAGATGTAATAGGAGGGGGAGGATGGAAAGTGGCTGGAGGGGATGCAGGTGGAGGAACTACAGTGGTGGGAGGTGGAGGTTGGGAGGTAACCTGCTGTAGAGCACCATGGCATGAATGCATTACATGCATCTGCTGGGCAGGAGAGAGCGTTTCCATGCGCTCCACAACAGACCTGAAAAAGGTGTGGTTTGGCGAAGATCTTGCTTCTGAATGCATGGTTTGCAGAAGTGTCTTCACCTCCAGAATGCTGGAGTTGATCTGCTGAAAGCCTGCGGAGATTTGCTCTGACAAGACTTTTAGACAGTTCTGGAAAGATGCATTCAGATGCAAGAACTCTGGCGCATAAGTCTTTTCCTGACCCCTCTGCCGCTGCCGCCCAGTACCCGCAGGTGTACTAGAGGTGGCAGGGGCAGAAGGGTGGGGTAAAGGGAAAGCGATCTCCTCACCAGCAGCTTCATGTAATGTAGGCGGCCACGATGCTCCTGTGCTGGTGGATGGGACAGATGGGTCGAATGTGTTGGAAGGCTGGGAAGGTGCAGATGTACCGGGGTGGTCGAAGTGTCCCTCGGTGCCGGTCTCCTCAGGGATCGCCTCAGAAGGGTCCAATCGTGCCGGCTCCCGAGTGCTGCTCACCGTGCTGTGGAATAAAGAGAAAAAAAAACAATTAAAATACTGACATGGTATGGCCCTGGCTGAAAAAAAAATTTACATCTAACATTTTTTTTCACATGTGGTGTGTAATATTTACCTTCTGGTGACCATTGTTTCCCGGAGGAACGACAGGGCTTCTGCGTACTTGTACTTGCTCCTGCGTCCTCCAGATCCACTCGGGGCCCGCATCTCTTTATTGAACTCCTTCTTGAAACGATCCCTCACAGACCGCCACCGATTCACAATTCTGTTCCCTGAAACGAGAAAGGACAAAGTGGTTAGTATACAACATCAGTGTTTCCCAAACTCCAGTCCTCATGGTCCCCAGGGGTCATGTTTTCAGGATTTCCATAGTAAATAGAAATCCTGAACACATGATCCGTGGGGACCACGAGGACTGGAGTTCGGGAAACACTGGTTTACATCAAGCAACCGGTACTGTATATACTTACGCTCTGTAATCTTGGCCCGAACATCGAGGTCCTCCCAGCGGCCCACAAGGAGCGAACAGATTTCCTCCCAGAGTCGTCGGGTAACGATCAGGTCAGCGTGGCGGCGGTCAGCCATATTCCAGAGCGGCTCCCTTTCTCTGACGAGATCGATGAGGCGGTCCACATCAATCCCTCCATCCTCAACGTCAGAGTCGGGAGCACGCTGTGAAGGCTGTTAAAGAAAAAATAACATAATTAGCCTCCACAAAAGAAATGAAATAAAAAGTGCAAAAAAAAAAAGCAAAAATATTTATACTTACACGCTGGTGACCGCCGCGTTGCTGTCGCCGACGACCCTGGGAGGCACTGCGAGGACCTCTTGGCCAAGCACCAGATTGGGAAGACTAGAGAAGAAAACAAAAAAAGTTATGTCTTTGGATGTAGGCATTTGTTTGCTGTGTGTGGTCTGCAGAACATTGTTTTCTATGTGTTGTGTGTAGTGTGATGTTGTGTTTCTGCGTTTGATGCAAAAAACTTACCAATTGTGAGCCCACTCCAGGTGTCTGTCCACCCCTTCCTTCTTCTTCTGGGAGCTCCTCTTCATCTTGTGATTCCTGTTTTGAAATAAAAGGCAATGAATAGACATATATTACAGAGAAGATGGATTTTGGAAATAAAAACTTACCGTCAAATGCTGACGATGCGAGGGAGGGCTCCCTGAAGATGATGTGCTGTCTTCCTCATGGCCAGACTCCATGCCTGTGGGTGGTGTTCCAGCTGCTGCCATTGCTTCTGCTGCTGCTGCATCTATTGGGCGGCTGTTGAATAAAGAGAAACAAAGGGCCAATGAATATCTTGATATTCAATAGCCCTAGTTTGGAGGAATGGGGGATTTGATAATTACCGTCTCTCATCTGCTGCTGGACTCCCCTCCCGTTGTTCAGCATGCTGCTCCAATTGGGGTGGTGCTGATGGTGCTGCTGCAGATGTCTCCTGCCTTCTCCTGCGCCTGGTTGCTGTCTTGGGTGGCATGTTGGGTGTGGCTGTGGGTCCCACTGTCTTGCTTTTATATATGTCTTGTGGGCAGAGCTACTGAGCATGCTCAGACCAAAAAACCGGATCCGGCCGCCGGATCAGGCTTTCGCCGGATCCGGCGCATTGCGGCGCTCATAGGCTTTCATTGTGTGAAAAAGCCGGACGCGCCGGATCCGGCGTGTCCGGCTTTTTCGCCGGAGACAAAAAACGTTACAGTAGACGTTTTTTCCAGACGCCGGATCGCGACACATTGCGACACATTGCCGGATCCGGCGCAAACCGGATGAAACGCATGGCCATCCGGCGCGATCCGGCGCAAATGCAAGTCAACGGGGGGGAAACCGGATCCGGCATTGCATTTCGCCGGATCCGGTTTCTGTCAAAAGCGCCGGATCGCGCCTGAAGGCGAAAACCTGATGTGTGAAAGAGGCCTTAGGGGGAAACGATTTAGCTAAGCGCACTTGTAGGGAATTACTTAGGGATATTAAATTCGATATTGTGAGGTAGCATTGTCATTCAAGTAGGGGATACTCACTCAGCAGCCACAAAATCAGATCCGGCACAGGTTTTCCATAAAATCATAACAGTCCATGTGGTTTATTCAGCATCATAAACCATCACAGCAACAGAAAACAGCATATAGTCAGCATAGCGTCCATTACAGAGTTTCCCTCTGTTATACTGTAGTCATATAAGTTATGCACTGTTCAACGTCAGGGTTTCCTCATGCTGCTTCACCATGCTGCACACGTCCTTTCCCTCCAGAGAACTAACAGGTACACGTCACCATTACTCTCAGCCACTTCACATGCTGTTAGCCAGGAAGCCCCATCTCAGCGGGACCTTCCACACTGGACCAACCGGGTCCCAGCATTCACGTCCATGGGGACTGTCAGGAAATATGACTTATTGTTATCTGCGCTGGTCACACATACCAAGCTCTGCTACATGTCCTTGGTTTTGTGAATGACATGCCCAGCCATGATTCCCCCTTACAGCTTCCCCCCTTCACAGCTGCATGCCTGTGATTCCAGCCCCCCTCCCTTTCCCCTGCTATACAGCTGTAACGTGAAACCATTGTGCCAGCAGCCCCTCTGAGTAGCTTTATGACCCCTAAACTGGTTGAAAGCAGCCTGCAGCGCATGGCAAACCAAGACTACTTTGTCGTAGTACAGTGTTTATTAAAGATAAAATATAAGGGCACCAATTATTGATACAGATGAAAAACTTTCATTTCTGGCAGCTACATCGGTAGAACCACCACTCAGTGAGTTTTCTAAGCACCAGCACCAGCAGAATCTGAGAAATGGATTTCTACTTAACCCGGTGTCTCGAAAAGGGGGGGTGACATTTGGCCGCACACGGCTATCACATGCGCAGGGGGGCTTATCTTAGTTATCCCACCACTGCCGCAATGTGATGCACAAAGCAAGCTAGTCTTGACCTATCAATTTACCACAGGGGGGCTTATTTTAGTTATCCCACCACTGCCAGCACTGTATTACGAACTGCAGGGATTTATGCATATCCCACTTTCTGGTTACGCTTTAGAACTTGCAGCTCTCCAGTGCCCCCCTTACCCTCAGGTCAGTCAGGGAACTGCACCTAGGATAATTAGTCGCCGGACAGGCCACTGGTTGTGCACTGGCTATTAGGCACACTGCAGCGAGGGAATTGTAAATACTCAGGCCGCAGCCACACAATCAGCTTATAAAACCCGTCCGTCACTGCCAGCGCTACCCACCTGCCCAGAACACACTTCACTGCCACCAGCTTCCAATTTCTTAATTAATAATAATTAATTAAAGAGGTACGAAGCCAACCCAAATTAGTAGCATAATTAACTTTAGGCATGTGAAGATTCGGTATAGAACATGGAGATGAACTAGTAATTTTATATTTTACTCCCAAAAGGTAGGCAGTGTTTACATACGGTATAAAAAGATGTTACAATATGAGACAATTTAAATTATGTACAAAGCAATTACAAATAAAAAGAGGATTAAAACAGAAAATGAACAATCACATGTTGCTTATATCATTCCAGGCTAACCAGGCTTGGGGGAGGGGCGACACATCAAAATGCATGAAGGGTCTTGATGAAACAGCATCCAGGAAGCAACTGTGGGTTGGGCTGACTGGCAGAACCTTATACTTGAAGGCTGTGACATCACTAAAGTGGGTTGAGTTACCACCGCCCTCCCCTTTTCCAGGCTTACAGATTTGGTTCTGAAAACCTCTAATGATCAGAACTTGGCTGGAGAACCTAGCAGAATAACAGCAGAAGCCTCATTCATCTGGTCTTGAAATTACCTGACTGTTAGATCCAGCAATAACAACTTTTCTTTTCCCCCTGTTCCCTGGTTCCCGTCTTCATACATTTTACTAGTGCACTTCTCGGGCGCACATTATCTGCATATCTGGGCTAAAAATAACTGAGGACACTCCTATTTTTGGGAAATTTAGCTGGGACTTTATGATTTATATACAGGTGGTGTTTTTCCGCCTGTTAAATGTGCAAATTATATTTTTCACTATGTAAGCATTCACTTATGTTCTATGGTCTTAAATAAGCCTGTTGCTTTGGCTATGTATGCACTTGCTAGCACTTTATATTTAGACTGTCTTATTTAGAGATTTTTTTCATCCAAAAAAAAATTTTTTTGTGCAAAATCCATTGTTGATATATCTATTTTTTTGATTGTTGCAGCCTCCATGACCAACTTACTTGCATTCTGTTGTCCCCATTTTTAAATTATGGTAATGTGATTTTAAAATATCAGTAAATAAAAATTCATTCTATTTTATGGTATTAAACCCTCTACATCTCTCATTTTTTGATAGTATAATATTTACAAGTTTGGTTTTCCTTGCTCTAATAACTTATTGCCAAGTCCTCCAAACTATATCATCGCTACTGATTGGGTTGGCTCCTGACCCGATATTAATCATAAGAAATAGGAGCTGGTGGCAGCGAAGTGTTCTGCGCTTTTGGGGAGACTCTAGAAGTGACGGACGGAAATTTATAAGTGTATTTCCCGCCTGAGACTGGGAGTAGTCATATCACCCTCACTGCAGTGTGCCCAATAGCCAGTACACAGCAAGGCGGCCCTTCTGGTGACTACTTATCCTAGGTGTAGTTTCCTGACTGACCTGAGTGTCAGGAGGGCGCTAGAGAGCCTTAAGTTCCAAACCGGAACTGGAAAGTGGGACATAATAACTCTCCTGATGAACTGGGGGCAACCAAACACCCCCAGTTCATGACAGGGACAAGGATGCAGTTAGGTGCAATTGGACCTAATGAGCATATCCATGATATGTATGAATGTGAATCTTATATCTCTATACACCTGTCGGACTGAATAAATATCATTTAAGCAGCAAGCTTGACTATGCATATTACAATGATGAAGTAGTACGTATTTGATCACAACAGAGATTATATTATAGTGCACTTCAATTATTATTATTATTATTATGCATTTATATAGCGCCATTTATTCCATGGCGCTTTACATGTGAAAAGGGGAAATATCCAATTACACTTTATTTATTCTTCATGGAGAAGAAAGGCAGAAATATTACAGAAAGAAGAAAAATAGAACTGTGTGAATGTCTCACAGTGTGCTTGTCACAAGCTACTGATTTTTTACACACCCATTTTATTAATCAAACTTGACATCTCACACTAATACTGCGGCCTTTTTGCATTGTTGTTTTTTTGCATGTACCTTCTGCTACTGTGACGGTGTGTGTGACAGGGCCGGCAGGGACAGCAGATGATCAACAATCCAAAGACCTTTATTGGTACTGGGGAAATATAACACCAAACATAGATTCCTGAGAGTCTGCAATGTGACCACACAAAAAGACCGAATCAAGGGGCGCCACCCGGTAATCTGACGCCAAGGAAAATGCAACAACAGTCCTTAGACTAGTTCTTCAAATCCATCAGAGTGTGGCAAGACGTCACAATACCACGTGGCAACCTCTCCTCAATCTCCAATAGTCGAAATACAGGGCCAGGACCTGACCGGAGCAACAGATCCTCGCCTTGCACAAGACAAAGCATGAACTAACAAACCAAACATCTGGCTTATTGATCTACCTTTCTTAGGATGAGCCCCTGCTTGACCATAGATACTCATAGCCCACCCCCATACACATTTGCCACACGTAGCTCAAAGGATGAAAAAGGTTATAGAAGCCCAGTCTCCAGCCTGTCTGCAGGTTGTGTATTAGGGAAGCGCCCTGCACAAAGACAAACGTCCCCACCAGACGCAGGACTAGGAATGCTAAGGCCATGTGCACACCTAGATTTTGGTCCTGCGGATTTTTCCACGCGGATTTGTAAAAATCCGCAGGTAAAATCTCAGGTCAAAAGACCTGCGGTTTATCTGCGGATTAGCCTGCGGTTTCACACCTCTACAATGGAGAAGGTGTGAAACCACAGCGGAATCCACACAAAGAATTGACATGCTGCGGATTTGAACCCGCAGCAAATCCGCGCGGAAAAATCTGCAGCATGTGCACTGCGTTTTTCAGTTTACCATTGAATATAATGGTACTGTACAACGCAGCAGAAACTGCTGCGGATCTGCAGAGCCTGAAAGGCTGCGGATCCGCAGCAGAATCCGCAACGTGTGTACATAGCCTAAAAGAGGATCTGATTACAGTATGGTACATGAAAACAGTCTGGGGATGACACTCTGTAATGACCCCTTCTCCCCTTCACTTGTGTACAGACAAGGGACCTCAACAGGTTGCTTGTCAAGTACACGTATAGATATGGCTGACATGACTCATGGCTCCTCCTGCCTGGACAGTTCATCAATATGATGGTGTTGGTTCTCTTTTGGATATCATACGATAAAGTTGCAGGGTTGAAGGTCCGGGCTATATTTCGCATCCTCTTTAACTTAAACTCTGCTTCTGGACACAAATAGGCATTGTAGATCTCCTACACAATTTCCTAGGACAGCATCTGCAGACCAACCACTCCTCACCCCAAGCACACATTGCTTCACCCCAAAGCCAAAGTCCAGTTCTCCACTCGCTTTTGAGGTATTACTATATTGACCTCTAGCTGTTGTAGGGTACAGCAGGTTCTCAGGATGCAGTGACGAGACTGAGTGTGGTTTGTGAAATTAACGTTTATAAATTGGAGCCACTGGGGTTATGTTGAGCAAGCAAAAAGAATAACGACAATCTGTCCACGCAGGGACTCAATAACATTAAGAACACTTTTTGTATCGAAACTACGGCTAATCCGGGTAATCCGGGTGTCATAGGCCACGTGCGGCCAAAACTATGGGTCCTTATTTCCTATAGCCAACTTATCCTTCCAGGCGTCTTTCATGATCACAGGCGGACCGCTTAGGAGTCGCAGATGCGGCTGCCCAGGCGCCTGGATATCCAGTGATGGTCGGGGCTCGGCAGGCCCTGAAGGATCTGTGCTGTTGGGGCACAACAGGCCTTGAAGGATCTGTGCCACTGGGGCGCAACAGGCCCTGAAGAATATGTGCTGTTGGGGCGTACCAGGCCCTGAAGAATCTGTGCCGCTGGGGCGCAACAGGCCCTGAAGGATCTGTGCTGTTGGGGCGCAACAGGCCCTGAAGAATCTGTGCTGGCTCCTGTTCCCAGAGCGCAGCTATGTCGCAGTTTCTAGGGTGACGGTTGGCCGGCCTCTCACTAGGGTTCCTCCATACGCGGGACGTAGGCCTCTAGTGCTGCCTATGGCGAGATGGCGTTCCTTGAGGTCGGTGATGGGAGGGATGCAGCCGGGGGCGAAGGCAAGGAGGCAGCGTCCAGGCCACTGTAGCGTGTGGGTGTATCGTGACAGCAGCGGCTGGGGGTCGTGGACCAGCCGCAACGGACCGAGGGACAGCGGACACGGCTGTGACTGAACGTGGACGGCGGGTGGCTCCCGGTATCGATCGAGCACAAGAAAGTTGTAACCCCTCACAGATCCCTGCTCGTCTCTAATGCACAACGCCCGTTACACCGTCTCCCTCTATCTCGCACGGACTCCTCTCTCCTGTCAGCCCCGCTGCCAACTGCCTCCTGAGCGCGCCTCCTGCTCCTTTTATCCTTGCCCCGCCCTCAGTCGCCTGGCAACCTTCAGTTGTCTCTCTCCCTTTGTTGCCCCCCCAATTTCATTTCTTCAGGAACCCTGATGACAGTCCCCTTAGTTCCGGCCGAGTCACCCTATGGGAGTCCTCCTCCCCACATTCCCCCACCCTGCAAGCTCACCAGTCCTCGGGTGAGGGTCTTAGTCTATTGAGATTGGTCTGTAGGGGTATCAATGTTCGTTGCCATAGGAACTGGTCTTGTTCTTATCATTCGATGGGTTTGCCGGCTGTTAACTGCTTGGAGCGTCTTAGTTCAACTGGGGTGGAGTCTTCTGGGGTGGTGGGTTAATTGGTGCAGGCGGGCTAATTGTGTCAGTTGGCTCATTATTGAGTGGAGGGTCTCTGGGTTCTGGAGGAAAATCTTCGTCGTCGTCCGGGTCCCAAAATATGAGAGACGGTTCAGAGGTTGAAGGAGCAGGCTCCGATTGCTTCGGGTCGGTGGAAATACACAGGCGTAACATATTACGATGCACAATGAAGGTGGGCAGTGTTTCATCCTCCTTGGGTCGTATTTCGTACACGGGTCCTTCCAGATGGATACGGCGTTGAACCCGGTAAGGACCCTCTTCCCAACGCAGCTCCTGTTTGTTCTGGGGGCGTTGATCTAGTACAAGCACACGGTCCCCGCTCTGGAGGTGGGGAGGTGGAGTTGTCTTCTTTCCTGGGTGTTCCCAGTCTCGGAGCTTTGTGTATACGATTCGGTAAAGAGTTTGCAGCCGGAGGCGATGGTTTCGGACCCAAGAGGACACTCCGGTCCAGGGCTGAGGTTCTTCGGGGTCCAACTCCACCTTCCCTTACCCTCTCGTCCAAACAACAGGGAGTAAGGGGTATAGCCTGTAACTCGGTGCACCCGGTTGTTATAGACCCATACTAATTCAGGAACATATTCGGGCCAACGGGCTTTCTTGTCACTCTCCGGAGTACGCAACATTTGAATCAATGTCAGATTAAATCATTCACAGGCCCCATTTCCTTGCGGGTGATACGGCATAGTCCGGGATTTTTCAAGCCCATAGAGGTGATGTAGTTACTCCATAACTTTTCCTAAAAAGCATGCTCCCTGATCAGAATGTATTTGTTGTGGACAGCCGTAGACTTGTATGGTTTCTGCAAATTGCGGAGGCAGCCGACTCCGCGGTCTGATCTCGAGTGGGGGTGACCACAGCGAACTTGGTGAAATGATCCACCATGACGAGACAGTGTTTGTATCCCTGGAATGCGGGACCAATGGTCAGGTAATCCACCGTCAGGAGCTCAAGGGGCGCTGAGGTCACAATTGTCTGTGGTGAGGCTCGCTGAGCGGGCAGTTTGGCTAATTCGCATAAGCGGCAGGCCCGGCAAATTTCGTCTACTATAGCCGGCAAGAGTGGGTGATAAGCTTTCTGTTGAAACCATTGTAAGGTCTTTTTAGCCCCGAAGTGGCCCCTTTTTCGTGGGCCTCTCCAGCCAGTTCGTGGAGTTGGGTTCCGGGCGTAACCACCTGCCAAACCGTCACTGAGGCTGTTTGCGATGTTATTTTACGGTACAATAGTCCCTTTCATAAAACCAACCTCTCCCATTGTTGTAGCATCAGCGACAGGTCTGGAGTCAAAGTTTGTCGTTGGGAGTCAGTGGGTAATTTGCCAGTGGCGACCCACGTCCGAAGGAATCCTACTTCTTTATCTTCTTGTTGCTGTTGAATCCACTTATCCCGCGATTGTTCCAGTATGCCCCTTGGGGTCTCAGGGGAAGGTATTTTTTGATTGTCAGTTGTGGATACGGCAGCCGTGAGGGCAAACGGTATCTCCTCTGCTTATAATTCTTCGTCTCGATTCTTCCCTGGAGTCGTATGTCGGATCCTGGAGAGGGCGTCAGCATGGACATTTTCGGCCCCTCTTTTGTAAATGATCTTATAATTGAACTTCACCATCCGGGCCACCCATCGCTGTTCCAGAGCCCCCAACTTGGCGTTTTCCAAATGGGCCAGCGGGTTATTTTCGGTCCGCACCACCACCTCGGAGCCCGCTAGGTACTCTGCGAATCTCTCCATCATGGCCACACCACCGCGAGGAGCTCGAGCTTGAAGGAGCTGTAATTGTCCGGGTTGCGCTCGGAGTCATGGAGTGAGCGGCTTCCATGCGCGATCACTCTCCCCCGGCCGTCTTGAACCTGTGACAACACAGCCCCCAGCCCATGAAGACTCCCGTCAGTGTGCAGGATGAATGGCTGTGAGAAGTCCGCATAAGCCAACACTGGGGCATCCGAGAGTGCAGCCTTGAGGTCTCGGAAGGCCTCTTCCTGAGGGTGTTGCCACTGGATTCTTCGTCCATTGGCCCCAGTGGGAGCCCCCTTTAGCAGGTCGTGCAGGACTCGAGCTCGACTTGCAAAATTCTTTACGAAACGACGGTGATATCCAGCCAACCCCAGAAAAGCCCGCACATCTTTTACCGTCTCGGGGGTCGGCCATTCCTGGATAGCAGCAACCTTCTCCCGGGATGGTCTCACACCCTCTGCGAAAACGAAATGACCCAGATACTCAATCTGGGAGCGAAACAGGTGGCATTTCTGAGGCTTTACTTTCAACCCGTACTTTTGCAACCGGCTGAGTACCTGCCCCAACTGCTTTAGGTGGTCCTCGAATGTGGCGGCATAGACGATGATAACGTCCAGGTAGATCAACGTGGCCTCAAAATTGAGATCTCCCAGACACCGTTCCATCATCCGCTGAAAGGTCCCGGGGGCGTTGGCCAGCCCAAACGGCATTCGATTGAACTCAATTAGTCCCATAGGCAATATGAACGCCGTCTTGGCTCTATCTTCTTCTGACATGGGCACCTGCCAGTACCCACTGGCCAAGTCCAGTGTTGAAAAATATGTTACCTTCCCCAAGGCGGACAAGGATTCTTCTATGCGGGGCAGTGGGTATGAGTCTTTAATAGTGCAAGCATTCAGTTTCCGATAATCCACACAGAATCGTAATGTACCATCTTTCTTCCGGACCAACACGATTGGAGCCACGCAGGGGCTTTGGCTTTCCCGTATCACCCCTTTTCGCAACATCTGGGCCAACAAAGTTTTCATCTCTTGGTAGAGTTTGTGGAGGGATCTGTCGGTATCGTTCCCGGATAGGGGCTGCTCCTGCTGTGGGAATTTCATGAGTGATGGCGGTGGTACACCCAAAATCTTCCTCATGACTAGCATATACTTCATGGTACTGTCCAAGCAATGTTTTTATCTGTGAGAGTTGGGCTGAATTTAACCCGGAAAGCTCGGCTCGCATCTGCTCCAGAATATTTCGACCCTTCTCCTGAGCCGAGACTTCGGTGGCCTGTAGGGTTCGAATCGTTACTTCCCAAGGATCCTCGGAGTGTACTTGCAATTGAACTGCAGGAGCTGGCAGCACTTCCTCTAAAGGCTTTACTAGTTTGTCCAGTTCAGTCCGTGCTTTCAGAACGGTGTCTCAGTCTTCAAGGTTGACGCAGCGCACCAGGACGGTCCCTTTTTGCGCGGTAGCCAGGGAACGGGCCACCAGTATGCCAGGAGGTAAGCGCTGCGAGTGGCACGGCTCCACCTGTACTTCCACGCCCTCCAAGGGTATCGGGGCTCGAATTGGCAGGGCCACCACAGTCTGCCCAGGAGGTAACACAAGCAGGGGAGCCACTGGCGTGATGACTTTGCCCAGAGCCTCGCCTTCCTGGCAGACCTGATGTACCCACGCTCCCCGCACCAGCTGCTGGAATAACTGTCCCTGAGCTGTGCGACCACCCCACTGCTTCAGAATCTTCTGTGTAGGATAATTTAGCAGTAGGTTGCCGAACTTATTCATATTCATGCCTAGGGTGACAGGGTGCTGTTTATCAGTCTCTCCTTGAGTCAGTACCACCCCACTGCGACCAAGGGGTTTACCGCAAAACGTTAAATGCACCCACACCACCCCGGCAACCGGGACCGGCAGTTGATTGGCGGCTACTAGTCTGATCATGGGCCCCCATTGAGGTCTTACTCCGGGAAGTGTTGTTGAAAGTACGTTACGGGCATCGTGGTTACTTGCGACCCCGTACCGGACGGCCCGGCCCCCCACTTCTGCCCAAACCACCGAACATTTTGCTACCAAATCTCTGGGACTTCCATCACCCCTAGTTGTGGTTTTCGGCTCCGAGCGGCGTCCCCCCAGCCCGGAGCCCTTTAGTTTAATGGCCGCTGGGGTGGGTATCTCCCACGCCGCAGACACTCGCGCAAAGTGGCCTGGTTCTCCACACTCATAACACCGGGCCTGTGCAGACTGGCCACCCCGCGGGGGGCGTGATCCCCATGGGCAGGGGTTAAAGCTAGGTCGTCCAGTCTCAGTCTCAGTTCTTCTCTTTACTTTGGACAACTCGCCCTTAATATTTTTCAACTCTTGCATCATCTCCACCCACTGAGGTTCCTTGACTGCGTTCATGGAGGCCTCCACGCCTCGTATCTTTCCCACGGGGACCGCCATCCCCTGCTCTTGCTCTCGAGCCCGGGCCTGACTTCCCACTTCTGAAAAGTCTATTCGGGGATTCATTCTGATCTGTTCCCATAATGCCTGCTTTATTAATGGATCTCTCAGTCCAGACACCAGTAGGTCGCGTAGGGTAATGTCAACAGGTCCTACCCCTACCCCGTCCTTTCTTTCAATGGCTGTATGCAATTCTTGGAGGACATTCATATACTGAGTGATTGTCTCCCCCTCTCCCTCTCCCTGCATCCGACTGAACAAACGGGTCCTTAACTCTCCCACATTAGTTGGGTCCCTGTGGCGCCCCCCGGAGTATGGCCGCCACAGTGGCTTTGCCTTCGTCCAGGGAGGGTAATGCCAGGCTTGGAGGCAATGAAGGGTCTCTCTCGCAGTTAACCTATACATGCAACACAGTTCCACTCCAGGCCAACAGGGGGGACTCTGAACCGGAATTAAGGGGAGGAGTGCTCTCTGAGGGCCAAGAGGAAGTAGTGTTCAGTTAGTGTGAGGAGGGTGAAGTGCGGAGATCGAGCAGAGAGGAAAGGCTCATCTCCAGTGAGAGCGCATGAACTGGAGCCTGGTCTCCATGGTTGTACGGATACTAATGATCCTGCAACAGACACCAGAGGAGTAGGAAGCTGTAAATGCACTACCCCCATCTAAGACTCGGAGGCACAACAGCATGAAGTGAGCCAAGAGAGGAATAGCGGCTACAGCTGTCTGCCATACGAGGCGTGAGAGTAGAAGAGAATTGAGAGGAACTTCAGTGTAACTCAGTACTAGGAGTACTTCACTCAAATAAGCGCTAGTAAGGAGACTGCACAGCCCATCTGCTGAGAGAGAACCCCTGAGTTGCTTCCAGGCTAGCCTGCTCCGGTACCATCTGTAATTAGGACCCTGGACTGCATTTATCAAGTAAAGGTACAGAAATTGCACCCCGCTGTGTCTTTGTCTGCTTCCTACCCTTCCGGCATCGCTACATCCCCGTACCAACCACATCTACACTGCCCTGGGACTACAGCTTCACCTGTGGGGAGCTTTTACACCTTTGCTGCACTACACCATCAGTCCCAGAGGATCTGCATGCAGCGTCGGCTCAACATCTCACTTGCCGAACAACACAGGTGGCGTCACGAACTATTCATTTACATTCCATCATTTCCAATCTCCCCTTTTTACATTGGGCGCCCAGGGCCGTTTCTTCAGGAACCCTGATGACGGTCCCCTTAGTTCCGGCACAGTCACCCTATGGGAGTCCTCCTCCCCACACTGTTTCAATGGTAATCCCCGATCCTTGCTGTATTGCCTTTGGTCGAGCCACTCTGGGATCAGCTAATGTGAGAAATGTCCCTGAGTCACAAAAAACAAGAACACTCCGACCGTCCAGCACGACCTCCTGTAAGGCTGAGTTCACACGTTGCATTTTTTCGCATTTCCGCGGCGGTTTTAACCGCGCGATTTTGCCGCGAAAAATAAGCATTCCATGCATTCCTATGGGATTCCGCAATGCTGTGCTAATGCTGCGGTTTTTACCGCGGCGGAATTGCTTCGCGGTAAAAACCGCAGCATGCTCATTAATTTTGCGATATCGCGGCGATCCCGCACCCATAGGAATGCATTGTTCCGCTTATTTCCCGCATGTGGCTGTGCACAACATGCGGAAAGTAAGCAGAACAATTGCGGATGGTACCCATGGTCCGGAGGAGAGGAGACTGTCCTCCAGGCTTTGGGTACCATATCCCTGTAAAAAATAGAATTTAAAATAAGAAATATTGTTATTCTCACCCTCCGACATCCCGCGCAGCCTTCCCGCCTTTCTCCACGCTCTCGTTTCCAGTAATCCTTTGCGAAAATGCCCGCGATGGCGTCCGTTCTCGCGGGATCGCGAAGTCTCGCGGTCATTCGCGCGACGTTATCGTGAATTACCGCGAGACGTCGCGATCCCGCGAGAACGTACGTCATCGCGGGCATTTTCGCAAAGGATTACTGGGAACGGATGCGCGGGACGTCGGAAGGTAAGAATAACACCATTTTTTTTTTTTTTTTTTTACATTTTATCTTTTACTACTGATGCTGCATAGGCAGCCTCAGTAGTAAAAAGTTGGTCATACTCGTCAAACACTATGTTTGACGAGTGTGACCAACCTGTCAATCAGTTCTCCAAGCGATGCTACAGATCGCTTGGAAAACGCTAGCATTTTGCAAGCTAATTACGCTTGCAAAATGCGAGTTTTTCCGCGGGAAAATCGCGGGAATTTAAAATGCGATTTTCCCGTGGAATGGAATTCCGGAATTCTCGTGGTAATTTCCGCGAGAGTTCCGGTACGTGTGCACATAGCCTAAGTGCTTTCTTTGATGATTGGAGGAACTCGTGGCCGCAGTCCACACCCCATAAACCCCTAATGGTTGAATATGGGTGTCTAAGTCATTAGGCAAGTCAACTTGGAGGGGTGACACCTCTTCTTCTGTTGTATTTGGCTGCATGTAGCTAATAGGCTGATTTAATGCAGGGTCATTCCTCAATTGACCATGACGGCAGATATCTTGAAGATGCCCAGGCTGCCAACATCAGTAACATCTGCTCTGTGTCACACTTCTTTTCCATTTGCATCCTGGGGAAAGAGGTAAGAGAACCTGAAGGCTGATATCCATGTGAAGGTGCATGAGGTGGTGGTGGAGGTTGAGGATGCCTACCCCACTGGATAGCTGGGCAGGTGCACTGGTGTGTCAGAAGCTGCAGACTGTCACTCTGTATCTGACTGCAGCAGGTCTCAGCAGTTTGCTTTGCAGTCTCCTTCCTAGTCCTTCTGACTCTAGGACCCAGTGGAACCTTCCCCGTCTCTAGTTGACCCACCTGAACCTGGGTGTTATAACTCCCAGCTTGCTGCTGGGAGTGTTCAGTGATATTTCCATTTTTCCCTGTTGAGGCTTGGAGATATAGCAGTCGGCTATCTTCCTTTTTGGTGTTTGGAGGACATCTGTGTTTCTGTCTGAATCTATTCAATCTAAGTGTTCCCCTTGTTTGTCTATCTCATCTGTCTTTAGTGGTAGTGGGGATTGACTAGTGAATGCCCTGTCCTTCCCTATGCAGGGATTAGGTATCCTGCTCAGCGATAGGTGCAGAACCTGCTTAGGCAGACAGGGTGACGTTAGATCTGTCTAGAGGTCTCCACTCCCCCTTCCCTAGTGTTGGGCTACCTTCCCCTTATCCTTTCGTGTTGCACTTATTCTTTCTTACACTGTGCATAACAGCATGTGGCCTGCAGATGCCCGTGATGCTCACGACCAAAATATCTGCGCTCGTCATGTGTATGCCCAAGAAACATCCATACAGTTGTCGATTTATGTGGAAGCTAAAACCTCTTTTTTTTCCCACAGAAAATGAATGGCTGTCAAGATTTCCGCTTTCTTTACCATCATCCTCATTTTTTTCTAAAATAAGAATCTTTAGTGCCTTGTCCGGTGTGAACTCCACTATTAGGCCTCGTCCAGGACTGGGAACAGAAGTGGCTGTTTAGTGTTATTTTTTGTCAGTACCTCACATGGTTGGAGAGGATAACAGGACCACGAATGGAACCCTCACTCTGTTGCCGTGGTCTGTACACCATGGTAGACACAGAAAGCCGCTTATACGGTAAGTAGGATGGACAGTGACATGGATAATGGATGGTCGACATCAGGAGCAGGACCCTCCGTGCATCTTTTATAACATGCATCATCATTCCAGTGTCACGCAGAGCACGAGTGCAGACAGTGGATTCTTAGTGGACGTCATGCAGGACATTTCTGTTATTCTTACAGACGTACAAGTAATGAGAGAATGGTGCAGCTGATGACAACATACTAAGAGATTAAAAACACATGAGACATGCACAAGAGTGAACAGGTTGGTAGGACAGTGTTCACACCACCCAAAGACTGAAACACAAAGAAAAAACACACAGTATGACAAACATGTAAAAATACTCTGTTGTAAAAAATATATACAACAGTAGTCAGCAAGTGCTAGTAAAAAGATGATAACAAAAACAGGGTATTTAGTTGATACGTTTTTTGCAAAAACTGTATACTAAGCCGCTCCACCAACATCATGGTATACCCATCTCGGAGCAGTCCTATCTAATATATTTAAAACCTGATCATGTGAACAGTACCTATATGAGCAGGGTTCAGAAAGGTGCTGCCTGATGTGGGCACGCTGTGCAAGATGGCTCTTTATGTGCATGTCTCACAAGAGAGGGGCGGGAATCTCCCAAAACTTGCATAAGCCAGAAACTAATAGATTAAAACCACATGAGACATGCACAAAAGTGACCTGTTCACTTTTGTGCAAGTCTCATGTGTGTTATATATATTTTTACAACAGAGTATTTTTGCATGTTTATCATACTGTGTTTTTTGTGTTTCAACATACTAAGAGGTATCATTTCAGGAACTTTTTTATTTTTTAAAAGGATGATAGGACTGTCTGTGCGCGGAGCTGCGAAATTGGTTGCTGATTACCACCGGCCACCAAAGCTATTTGTTATCATCTTATCCAGAAAAGTCGAAATCTAAATAATGTCACGCGCAGTGAATGTCTCGAAAAAGTAAAAGTGTCTGAAATCCTTATATTCCTCCCTTCCACTCCATAGTTTCTCAGAAAATGTTATGATAATGTGAATTGTGTCACTGAAAACTGCAAGACCTAATATGCAGTGCCATAACTAGAAGCTGGTGGGCCCCACTGCAAAAGCTCCAACGGGGCCCCCAATTATTGCAAGTCTTTAAGAGAAATGGTTGTTTCATATGAGCCATAGGGACCTTTTGCACCTATGGACAGAAGGGAAGGAAAAATGGAAAGCGATAAACTGCAGTGTATTTATTGTCCACTAGGTGTCGCTGTGGATTTTTCAATCTTGAGGTCTGTACTTTGTATTTACAAATGAAATGGGATTAAGAAAGGGTTAATGGGAGTAAAGTTTTGTATTGAGGTGTCAGAGTCTGTGCCATGTGGCCTCACAACTAATACCAATGGAGGAGAGCAGAGGGTGCCAACGATTGCGGGTGCCTGATCTGTGCCCATAGCCCCTCCACTGCTCAGCGATGACGCGGGGTCGCAACAGAGTTATGTACATCAGTGGTCTCCAACCTATGGTAAAGCTATAGGTATTAGCATGCACCTGACAGACAGAGGATGGCGCTGTAGACGAACAATGGAAACCCTATGGGGTCCAGCAGAAGAGGAGCCGGCATGAGGGCATCACCAAACCTTGAAGAGTTAATTCCTCCCGGCACGGAGGGGCCATCATTACCTCCATTCTATGTTTCCCACTTACGTAGTAACACTCAGACACTCCTCTCCCGTCCTATGTAGGGTGCTAGTATTTTTCCAGCGGGGGATTGGCCATAAAGGCGTGATGAATATTTTGGTTCCGCTCAGTCCAGCCATAGGGGCCAGAGATGGAGCAGATAGCAGAGAGCCGCTCATTCATGTCACCATGATGATAATTGCCTTCTCCTGCCTTATTCACAGAGAAAACAAGAGATAAGAAACCCGTGGAATCGACAAGAAAAATTACGCCAAACTCATCACTTATCATAAAGAGCGAGACGTGGAATCCCCTGCTCCGAGCTCGCGGCCCACGCAGGAGCAATGTGGAGAATGCACCACCGAGCCTCGCGGATGGCGGGATCGACACATGCAGGAGCAGGCAGCGGCCATGGGGGCAACAGCGGTGGACCATGAGACGTGACAATGGTGGACCACCAGACGTAACAATGGTGGACCATGAGTTGTAACAGTGGTGGACCACGAGACATAGCAGTGGTGGACAAGTTGATGTAATAGTGGTGGACCACGATACGTAACAGTGGTGGACAACAAGACGTAACAGTGGTGGACCACGAGACATAACAGTGGTGGAAAACGAGACGTAACAATGGTGGACCACGAGACGTAACAATGGTGGACCACGAGACGTAACAATGGTGGACCACGAGACGTAACAGTGGTGGACCACGAGACGTAACAGTGGTGGACCATGAGACGTAACAATGGTGGACCACGAGACGAAAACAATGGTGGACCACGAGACGTAACAATGGTGGACCACGAGACGTAACAATGGTGGACCACGAGACGTAACAATGGTGGACCAAGAGACGTAACAATGGTGGACCAAGAGACGTAACAATGGTGGACCACGAGACGTAACAATGGTGGACCAAGAGACATACCAGTGGTGGACCACGAGATGTAACAGTGGTGGACCAAGTGACGTAACAATGGTGGACCACTGTCATGATCCTGGTTGGATATGACAGGTTTTGAATAAGTAACCTTTTTTTTCCTTTGAGCTGGTTGCTTAGAGATAGTTTGCCCCCGGTGGTGGTAAGCGTTATTGTACGGGAATCTCTGGTTACTTTAGTTTAGTGCACGTGATTATAAAGCAGGTGTGATTGCTCTGGCTCTGCTATAAAAGAGTGTCAGGTGTTGCAATCACTGTTGATGATATTGATCTTTTCCAACCATCCTTGGTGAAGGAAGGAATTTGAGAAGGGTCCCAGGCAGCTCTGTCAGAATCCTGGATTGGCAGCTATGGTGTCAGCGAGGAGTTCTTGCAAAGCTTGGAGGAGTGGCAGCTACGGTGTCAGTGTGGAGTTCTTGCAAAGCTTGGGGGAGTGGCAGCTATGGTGTCAGCGAGGAGTTCTTGCAAAGCTATGGTGAAAGCTGCATTCAGATGCTGGACTCTGTTGCTGGAAAGCTGCACTTGGTTGCTGGACTCTGTTGCTGTAAAGCTGCACTCAGATGCGGGACTCTGTTGCTGGAAAGCTGCACTCAGGTGTTGGATCCGGTTGGAGGAAATGATGCACTCAGGTGTCGGACTCTGTTGCTGGGAGCATTAGCAACAGAGCAAAGCTAAGTGGTGTTTCCCTGTTTGTCACTTTCCTCAATGTGTGTTTTAGTGCAGTGGTGTGATTAGTTTCTGCACCGTCCACTTCACTAGTAAGGGATTGGTTCAGGGCGAGCTAGGGATTTCAGGTATCCTGATCGGCGCCCGGTGCGGAACCGGCCTAGGGATCGTTAGGAGTGTAGAGACACTGACTCAGGGGAGTGCAGGAGGTCTGCACGTCCCCGTTCCCTATCGCAGGGCCACCATTGTAATTGTTTTCCTGATTTTCCCCTTTATTCTGAAATTCGCCCTGCTGGAGGCAGTGTATCCAGACATACGTGTACTACTGAAATTCGTCTGCTGAAGGCGGTGTATACGGCTGCACGTTCTATTATTTATATTCACCCTGCTGGAGGCGGTGTATCCAGGGTCACGCATGTCATATAAATTCGCCCTGCTGGAAGGAGGCATGTGTCCAGTCACACATGACCATGACAACCACAAGACGTAACAATGGTGGAACATGAGACGTAACAATGGTGGATCACGAGACGTAACAATGATGGACCACGAGATATAACAATGGTGGACCATGAAACGTAACAATGGTGGACCAAGAGGCATAACAATGGTGGACCACGAGACGTAACAGTGGTGGACCACGAGACGTAACAGTGGTGGACCAAGAGACGTAACAGTGGTGGACCAAGAGACGTAACAGTGGTGGACCAAGAGACGTAACAGTGGTGGACCATGAGATGTAACAATGGTGGACCACGAGACATAACAATGGTGGACCACGAGACGTAACAATGATGGACCACGAGATGTAACAATGGTGGACCACGAGACGTAACAATGGTGGACCAAGAGGCGTAACAATGGTGGACCACGAGAGTAACAATGGTGGACCACGAGACGTACCAGTGGTGGACCACGATACATAACAATGGTGGACCACTGTCATGATCCTGGTTGGATATGACAGGTTTTGAATAAGTAACCTTTTTTTCCTTTGAGCTGGTGGCTTAGAGATAGTTTGCCCTCGGTGGTGGTGAGCGTTATTGCATGGGAATCTCTGGTTACTTTAGTTTAGTGCATGTGATTATAAAGCAGGTGTGATTGCTCTGGCTCTGCTATAAAAGAGTGTCAGGTGTTGCAATCACTGTTGATGATATTGATCTTTTCCAACCATCCTTGGTGAAGGAAGGAATTTGAGAAGGGTCCCAGGCAGCTCAGTCAGAATCCTGGAGTGGCAGCTATGGTGTCAGCGAGGAGTTCTTGCAAAGCTTGGAGGAGTGGCAGCTACGGTGTCAGTGTGGAGTTCTTGCAAAGCTTGGGGGAGTGGCAGCTATGGTGTCAGCGAGGAGTTCTTGCAAAGCTATGGTGAAAGCTGCACTCAGATGCTGGACTCTGTTGCTGGAAAGCTGCACTCGGATGCTGGACTCTGTTGCTGGAAAGCTGCACTCAGATGCGGGACTCTGTTGCTGGAAAGCTGCACTCAGGTGTTGGATCCGGTTGGAGGAAATGATGCACTCAGGTGTCGGACTCTGTTGCTGTGAGCATTAGCAACAGAGCAAAGCTAAGTGGTGTTTCCCTGTTTGTCACTTTCCTCAATGTGTGTTTTAGTGCAGTGGTGTGATTAGTTTCTGCACCGTCCACTTCACTAGTAAGGGATTGGTTCAGGGCGAGCTAGGGATTTCAGGTATCCTGATCGGCGCCCAGTGTGGAACCGGCCTAGGGATCGTTAGGAAGTGTAGAGACACTGACTCAGGGGAGTGCAGGAGGTCTCCACATCCCCGTTCCCTATTGCAGGGCCACCATTGTAATTGTTTTCCTGATTTTCACCTTTATTCTGAAATTCGCCCTGCTGGAGGCAGTGTATCCAGACATACGTGTACTACTGAAATTCGCCTGCTGAAGGCGATGTATACGGCTGCACGTTCTATTATTAAAATTTGCCCTGCTGGAGGCGGTGTATCCAGGGTCACGCGTGTCATATAAATTCACCCTGCTAGAGGCGGTGTGTCCAGTCACACGTGACCATGACAACCACAAGATGTAACAATGGTGGACCAAGAGACGTAACAATGGTGGACCAAGAGACGTAACAATGGTGGACCACGAGACGTAACAGTGGTGGACCAAGAGACGTAACAGTTGTGGGCCAAGAGACATAACAATGGTGGACCAAGAGATGCAACAATGGTGGAACACGAGATGTAACAATGGTGGAACACGAGACGTAACAATGGTGGAACACGAGACGTAACAATGGTGGAACACGAGACATAACAGTGGTGGACCACGAGACGTAACAATGGTGGACCACGAGACGTAACAATGGTGGACCAAGAGACGTAACAATGGTGAACCAAGAGACGTAACAATGGTGGACCACGAGACGTAACAGTGGTGGGCCATGAGACGTAAAAGTGGTGGACCACGAGACGCAACAATGGTGGACCACAAGATGTCTCCAAACCGCTCCTCAATTAGGAGGAATATTCACAATTATTGACAGTGTCTCATAGTCCAGACATCCAGAGCTGCATTCACAGTTCTGCTGGTCTGCTGCCACCAGAGGGCACTGCAACACACAGTACAGAAGGGAAGTGTCTGAAAGTTAAAATTACAGAAACATTGTAACAGCCCCCAGGATGAGAGAGAAGAGTCTCCCCCTCCCCACCATGAGCAGTCATAGAATCATAGAATCATAGAATCGTAGAGTTGGAAGGGACCTCCTGGGTCATCTGGTCCAACCCCCTGCTCAAAGCAGGATTCGATAAATCATCCCAGACAGATGTCTGTCCAGCCTCTGTTTGAAGACTTCCATTGAAGGAGAACTCACCACTTCTCGTGGCAGCCTGTTCCACTCACTGATCACTCTAATTGTCAAAAAGTTTTTTCTAATATCTAATCTGTGTCTCCTCCCATTCAGTTTCATCCCATTGCTTCTAGTCTTTCCTTGTGCAAAAGAGAATAAAGTTGATCCTTCTACAATGTGACAGCCCTTTAGATATTTGTAGACAGCTATTAAGTCTCCTCTCAGTCTTCTCTTTTGTAAGCTAAACATTCCCAAATCCTGCAACCTTTCCTCATAAGACAGGGTTTGCAGACCGGTCACCATTCTGGTCGCTCTTTTCTGAACTTGCTCCAGTTTGTTGATGTCTTTTTTAAAATGTGGTGCCCAAAACTGGACACAATATTCCAGATGAGGTCTGACCAAAGAGGAGTAGAGGGAAATAATGACTTCACGTGATCTAGACTGTATGCTTCTGTGGTTTTTGACGTTCTCTAAATCAGCATATAAGCTTATGGGCTGAACTTGATGGACTTGTGCCTTCAACCTTATAAATGAAGAACTAGGAAACATTTGTCTACATTGGGTACAACTGTAACTGTAACAAACCCTCAGCCGTGAGAAGTAATAGGTCTGTCCAGTTTCTCATCCTCCAGTGGATTCAATCTCAATAAATCTCTTAAAACTTTGTATTCCAAACACCCAGAGCAGGTGATATGTGGCTGGATGCAACTGTAACAGACCCTCAGCTGTGAGAAATATTATGTTTCCAGGCAATCCACAACTGTGTCGGTTATCCCCATCATCCAGTAGTGTAATGTGAAGCTCTGGGCCCCAATGAACAATGTGTTACAGGGCCCCATCTTCCAATGCTCCATGTCTTTGGTTCCCTCCGCAGCACAGGGGTTCAGGTGTGACCCCTGCACCCCGCAGTCAGAGGCTTCTGTTCCTTCCCTACAGCTGTGTGAGCAGGACGAGGCCATGGCGTCTCAGTCACATGTTTCTGTCAAGTTACACTTTTAACAATTTTTCTAGACATTTTTTCAAAAATAACAACAGAAGTTTGCCAAATTTTGTTAAATATGTGAATAAAAAGCTCCATGAGCTGAGAGGTCAGAGCCTCCATCACTGGAGGAGGATTGTCCTCGACATGTCACCAGTCTGTCTGATTGCTGATTAATAAAACTGACTGTGATGTCACAAGCTCCAGATCTCGCTCCTTAGCAGACATGGGCCGCGCTCCTTATAAATATCTGCAGCCGCCGGTTCTCACACAACTCAGGTTTCACTTCTACCTGTAACTACAAAGAACGCTTCCCTCCAGATCTGCAGACTCAGCGCAAACCAGACAAATGCCCTGAGATTACACATCGTCTGTCACCAGATCTCAACCATCAGGACAGAAGATGCTGAAATTAAAGCAAAACTCCTCCATTATGCAACATGTGATAAGATCCTGTCTGCAGCCACCACTAGGGGGAGCTCCCTGTGTACAGCGATACATGATAAGATCCTGCCTGCAGCCACCATTAGGCGGAGCTCCCTGTATACAGAGATACAGGATAAGATTCTGTCTGCAGCCACCACTAGGCGGAGCTCCCTGTATACAGAGATACATGATAAGATCCAGTCTGCAGTCACCACTATGGGGAGCTCCCTGTACAAAGAGATACATGATAAGATCCTGTCTGCAGTCACAACAAGAGGGAGCTCCCTGTATACAGAGATACATGATAAGATCCTGTCTGCAGCCACCACTAGGGGGAGCACCCTGTATACAGAGATACATGATAAAATCCAGTCTGCAGTCACCACTATGGGGAGCTCCCTGTACACAGGGATACATGATAAGATCCTGTCTGCAGTCACCACTAGGGGGAGCTATATGTACACTATAGTAATGTTGAATGTAATGTAGCTATGTAGACACCATGTGCTCCTGAGCTCCTCCTAGTGGCGGCTGCAGTCTGTTATTATGTAAGTCCACTTCTTTACAGGTGAGTTTCAGAATGATTAACAAGCTGAGAGTTTGGGCACATGATAAGATCCTGTGTGCAACCACCACTAGGAGGAGCTCCCTGTATACAGAGATACATGATAAGATGCTGTCTGCAGCCACCACTAGGGGGAGCTCCCTGTATACAGGGATACATGATAAGATGCTGTCTGCAGTCACCACTATGGGGAGCTCCCTGCATACAGAGGCACATGATAAGATCCTGTGTGCAACCACCACTAGGAGGAGCTCCCTGTATACAGATATACATGATAAGATGCTGTCTGCAGCCACCACTAGGGGGAGCTCCCTGTATACAGGGATACATGATAAGATGCTGTCTGCAGTCACCACTATGGGGAGCTCCCTGTACACAGAGATACATAAGATTCTGTGTGCAGTCACCACTAGGGGGTGCTCCCTGTATAGACAGATATATGATAAGATCCTGTCTGCAGCCACCACTAGGGGGAGCTCCCTGTATACAGAGATACATGATAAGATTCTGTGTGCAGTCACCACTAGGGGGTGCTCCCTGTATAGACAGATACATGATAAGATCCTGTCTGCAGCCACCACTAGGGGGAGCTCCTTGTATACAGAGATACATGATAAGATGCTGTCTGCAGCCACCACTAGGGGGAGCTCCCTGTATACAGGGATACATGATAAGATGCTGTCTGCAGTCACCACTATGGGGAGCTCCCTGTACACAGAGATACATGATAAGATTCTGTGTGCAGTCACCACTAGGGGGTGCTCCCTGTATAGACAGATATATGATAAGATCCTGTCTGCAGCCACCACTAGGGGGAGCTCCTTGTATACAGAGATACATGATAAGATTCTGTCTGCAGCCACCACTAGGGGGAGCTCCCTGTATACAGAGATACATGATAAGATTCTGTGTGCAGTCACCACTAGGGGGTGCTCCCTGTATAGACAGATACATGATAAGATCCTGTCTGCAGCCACCACTAGGGGGAGCTCCTTGTATACAGAGATACATGATAAGATGCTGTCTGCAGCCACCACTAGGGGGAGCTCCCTGTATACAGAGATACATGATAAGATCCTGTCTGTAGCCACCACTAGGGGGAGCTCCCTGTATACAGAGATACACGATAAGATTCTGTGTGCAGTCACCACTAGGGGGTGCTCCCTGTATAGATAGATACATGATAAGATCCTGTCTGCAGCCACCACTAGGGGGAGCTCCCTGTATGCAGAGATACATGATAAGATCCTGTCTGCAGTCACCACTAGGGGGAGCTATATGTACACTATAGTAATGTTGAATGTAATGTAGCTATGTAGACACCATGTGCTCCTGAGCTCCTCCTAGTGGCGGCTGCAGTCTGTTATTATGTAAGTCCACTTCTTTACAGGTGAGTTTCAGAATGATTAACAAGCTGAGAGTTCGGGCTCCAGCTTATTACAACTTTGCTCTACACCATCAGTGATCCACAGATTAATATTAACCCATTCACTGCCATAGGCCACCAGAAATGAACATGTTAATCCTTGCACTGTGTCAGATCACTGACCCCTTCACTGATTTATTACCTCTGAATTTTTCTGGTTTGTGCAGTTCAGGGCTCCTCAAGTCTGAAGCGCAAAGTAGTAATGATGGCGGCGCCCCCTAGTGGCTGCCGGCAGCACAGTCACACCTCAGGCTGCGCTCCTGCACAGTGCATGGACTTCAGGCTGCAGAAGAGGCACAAGAAGGACCTGGAGACATCCAGCACCATTATATGCGGGGTCCTGAGGCTGCAGAATATCTCACTGCGGAGAAAGGGGGGCAAGGAGGAGATCCGACCACACCGCTGCTGATGGCGCTATAGCGAGACCTCTGGGGTCATTCAGAAATGTATCCTGCTGATATATAGGGGCATCGCCTGGATACGAAGCTTCAGGGGACTTCATTGTGTCTAGACCAAGGGGAGAAGAGGACTGCTCCTAGGGGGTCTGTATGGTGCTATAGAGGGGTCTGTATAGTGTTATAGAGGGGGCTGTATAGTGTTATAGAGGGGTCTGTATAGTGATATATAGGGGTCTGTATAGTGTTATAGAGGGGTCTGTATAGTGTTATAGAGGGGGCTGTATAGTGTTATAGAGGGGTCTGTATAGTGTTATAGAGGGGTCTGTATAGTGTTATAGAGGGGTCTGTATAGTGTTATAGAGGGGTCTGTATAGTGTTATAGAGGGGGCTGTATAGTGTTATAGAGGGGTCTGTATAGTGTTATAGAGGGGTCTGTATAGTGTTATAGAGGGGTCTGTATGGTGCTATAGAGGGGTCTGTATAGTGTTATAGAGGGGGCTGTATAGTGTTATAGAGGGGTCTGTATAGTGTTATAGAGGGGTCTGTATAGTGTTATAGAGGGGTCTGTATAGTGTTATAGAGGGGTCTGTATAGTGCTATAGAGGGGGCTGTATAGTGCTATATAGGGGTCTGTATAGTGTTATATAGGGGTCTGTATAGTGTTATATAGGGGTCTGTATAGTGTTATAGAGGGGTCTGTATAGTGTTATAGAGGGGTCTGTATAGTGTTATAGAGGGGTCTGTATAGTGATATATAGGGGTCTGTATAGTGCTATAGAGGGGGCTGTATAGTGATATATAGGGGTCTGTATAGTGTTATAGAGGGGTCTGTATAGTGTTATATAGGGGGCTGTATAGTGTTATAGAGGGGTCTGTATAGTGTTATAGAGGGGTCTGTATAGTGCTATAGAGGGGTCTGTATAGTGTTATAGAGGGGTCTGTATAGTGTTATAGAGGGGTCTGTATAGTGTTATAGAGGGGTCTGTATAGTGTTATAGAGGGGTCTGTATAGTGTTATATAGGGGGTTGTATAGTGTTATAGAGGGGTCTGTATAGTGTTATATAGGGGGCTGTATAGTGCTATAGAGGGGGCTGTATAGTGTTATATAGGGGGCTGTATAGTGTTATAGAGGGGTCTGTATAGTGTTATATAGGGGGCTGTATAGTGCTATAGAGGGGGCTGTATAGTGTTATATAGGGGGCTGTATAGTGTTATAGAGGGGTCTGTATAGTGTTATAGAGGGGTCTGTATAGTGTTATAGAGGGGGCTGTATAGTGATATATAGGGGGCTGTATAGTGTTATATAGGGGGCTGTATAGTGTTATATAGGGGGCTGTATAGTGTTATAGAGGGGGCTGTATAGTGCTATAGAGGGGGCTGTATAGTGATATATAGGGGGCTGTATAGTGTTATAGAGGGGTCTGTATAGTGTTATAGAGGGGTCTGTATAGTGTTATAGAGGGGTCTGTATAGTGTTATAGAGGGGGCTGTATAGTGTTATAGAGGGGTCTGTATAGTGTTATAGAGGGGTCTGTATAGTGTTATAGAGGGGTCTGTATAGTGTTATAGAGGGGTCTGTATAGTGTTATAGAGGGGGCTGTATAGTGTTATAGAGGGGTCTGTATAGTGTTATAGAGGGGTCTGTATAGTGTTATAGAGGGGTCTGTATAGTGTTATAGAGGGGTCTGTATAGTGTTATAGAGGGGTCTGTATAGTGTTATAGAGGGGTCTGTATAGTGTTATAGAGGGGGCTGTATAGTGTTATAGAGGGGTCTGTATAGTGTTATAGAGGGGTCTGTATAGTGTTATAGAGGGGTCTGTATGGTGCTATAGAGGGGTCTGTATAGTGTTATAGAGGGGGCTGTATAGTGTTATAGAGGGGTCTGTATAGTGTTATAGAGGGGTCTGTATAGTGTTATAGAGGGGTCTGTATAGTGTTATAGAGGGGTCTGTATAGTGCTATAGAGGGGGCTGTATAGTGCTATATAGGGGTCTGTATAGTGTTATATAGGGGTCTGTATAGTGTTATATAGGGGTCTGTATAGTGTTATAGAGGGGTCTGTATAGTGTTATAGAGGGGTCTGTATAGTGTTATAGAGGGGTCTGTATAGTGATATATAGGGGTCTGTATAGTGCTATAGAGGGGGCTGTATAGTGATATATAGGGGTCTGTATAGTGTTATAGAGGGGTCTGTATAGTGTTATATAGGGGGCTGTATAGTGTTATAGAGGGGTCTGTATAGTGTTATAGAGGGGTCTGTATAGTGCTATAGAGGGGTCTGTATAGTGTTATAGAGGGGTCTGTATAGTGTTATAGAGGGGTCTGTATAGTGTTATAGAGGGGTCTGTATAGTGTTATAGAGGGGTCTGTATAGTGTTATATAGGGGGTTGTATAGTGTTATAGAGGGGTCTGTATAGTGTTATATAGGGGGCTGTATAGTGCTATAGAGGGGGCTGTATAGTGTTATATAGGGGGCTGTATAGTGTTATAGAGGGGTCTGTATAGTGTTATATAGGGGGCTGTATAGTGCTATAGAGGGGGCTGTATAGTGTTATATAGGGGGCTGTATAGTGTTATAGAGGGGTCTGTATAGTGTTATAGAGGGGTCTGTATAGTGTTATAGAGGGGGCTGTATAGTGATATATAGGGGGCTGTATAGTGTTATATAGGGGGCTGTATAGTGTTATATAGGGGGCTGTATAGTGTTATAGAGGGGGCTGTATAGTGCTATAGAGGGGGCTGTATAGTGATATATAGGGGGCTGTATAGTGTTATAGAGGGGTCTGTATAGTGTTATAGAGGGGTCTGTATAGTGTTATAGAGGGGTCTGTATAGTGTTATAGAGGGGTCTGTATAGTGCTATAGAGGGGGCTGTATAGTGATATATAGGGGTCTGTATAGTGCTATAGAGGGGGCTGTATAGTGCTATAGAGGGGGCTGTATAGTGCTATAGAGGGGTCTGTATAGTGCTATAGAGGGGGCTGTATAGTGATATATAGGGGGCTGTATAGTGATATATAGGGGGCTGTATAGTGATATATAGGGGGCTGTATAGTGATATATAGGGGTCTGTATAGTGCTATAGAGGGGGCTGTATAGTGATATATAGGGGTCTGTATAGTGCTATAGAGGGGGCTGTATAGTGATATATAGGGGTCTGTATAGTGTTATAGAGGGGGCTGTATAGTGCTATATAGGGGGCTGTATAGTGCTATAGAGGGGGCTGTATAGTGCTATAGAGGGGGCTGTATAGTGCTATAGAGGGGGCTGTATAGTGCTATAGAGGGGGCTGTATAGTGATATATAGGGGGCTGTATAGTGATATATAGGGGTCTGTATAGTGCTATAGAGGGGGCTGTATAGTGCTATAGAGGGGGCTGTATAGTGCTATAGAGGGGTCTGTATAGTGCTATAGAGGGGGCTGTATAGTGCTATAGAGGGGGCTGTATAGTGATATATAGGGGGCTGTATAGTGATATATAGGGGGCTGTATAGTGATATATAGGGGTCTGTATAGTGTTATAGAGGGGGCTGTATAGTGCTATATAGGGGGCTGTATGGTGATATATAGGGGGCTGTATAGTGATATATAGGGGGCTGTATAGTGCTACATAGGGGGCTGTATGGTGATATATAGGGGGCTGTATAGTGATATATAGGGGGCTGTATAGTGATATATAGGGACACACAAAGGGATAAGTCTTCATAGTGTCAGATATAGATGTGGCTGTGTATGGGGGATTGCAGGAGGTCAGGGCACTTTGAGCACTTCGGGGTCTTTGCGCTCTATATAGGGTCTTTGCTGTGTGCGTTGCCCCTTGGCGCCCTATGAGGGGTCTGTAATTGATTCCTGCAGTGTTATCCAAGCTGTGATAGGCATACCGCGCAGTGTGTGGGAGTCTGCGAGACAGGGGGCGCTTACCAATCTCTTTTGGGGGTGTCTGAGCGCTGGTACACAGCAGGCGATCGGTGACGCCAGGATTTAAGGACCAAGGGATCATTGGACAATTTACACTCAACGTCTCTAACAGGTGAGTGATACAGATATTACATCCAACCATCATCGCTGCCGGATGCAGCAGAGCGGAGTGTGTCATCTCCACCGTGTGAATCAGGGTAAGTCTAGATGTCACCTGCAGTCCTATGTAACACCACAGAGAACACAATGTTAACTCTGAGCACATATAATGTAGTAGATGTCACCTGCAGTCCTATGTAACACCAGAGATAACACAGTGATAACTCTCTGAGTACAGATAATGTTATAGATGTCACCTGCAGTCCTATGTAACACCACATATTACACAGTGATAACTCTCTGAGTACAGATAATGTAGTAGATGTCACCTGCAGTCCTAAGTAACACCACAGATAACACAGTGATAACTCTCCGAGTACAGATGATATAGTAGATGTCACCTGCAGTCCTATGTAACACCACAGATAACACAGTGATAACTCTGAGTACACATGATATAGTAGATGTCACCTGCAGTCCTATGTAACACCACAGATAACACAGTGATAACTCTCTGAGTACAGATAATGTAGTAGATGTAACCTGCAGTCCTATGTAACACCACAGATAACACAGTGATAGCTCTGATTACAGATAATGTAGTAGATTTCACCTGCAGTCCTATGTAATACCACAGATAACACAGTGATAACTCTCTGAGTACAGATGATATAGTAGATGTCACCCGCAGTCCTATGTAACACCACAGATAATGTAGTAGATGTCACCTGCAGTCCTATGTAACATCACATATAACACAGTGATAACTCTCTGAGTACAGATAATGTAGTAGATGTCACCTGCAGTCCTATGTAACACCACAGATAATGTAGCAGATGTCACCTGCAGTCCTATGTAACACCACAGATAATGTAGCAGATGTCACCTGCAGTGCTATGTAACACCATACATAGCATAGTGTTAACTCTCTGAGCACAGATAATATAGTAGATGTCACCTGCAGTCCTATGTAACACCACAATGTAGTAGATGTTACCTGCAGTCCTATGTAACACCGCAGATAATGTAATAGATGTCACCTGCAGTCCTATGTAACACCACAGACAATGTAGTAGATGTCACCTGCAGTCCTATGTAACACCACATGTAATAGCTATGATGTGCCTTTATTCTTTGTCCCATGATTACACATACGGTATTATTTAGTGATACATTGTAATTCTGCAGCCTCAGAGCTGCGCTCCTGTTCGTCCTTTTTTGGAACATGTCAGTTACGCCCTAATTAAAAGCAATGTGAATACAGAAGAATTTCCGGCGTTTCGCCTTTGACCCCTCCGAGCCATCGCAAATGACAGAAACATAATAAGTAAACACCCAGCAGTGTTTAATTAATATTAATTAATATTAGAGCTTGTCACAGTCAGGGTCACCGTGAAGTGGTGGGATGGCTTTTGCATTGTGTAATTATTTTTATGTCGTCTCCGTAGTTTTGATAATAATAACAATAATCTTTATTTTTATATAGCGCTAACATATTCCGCAGCGCTTCACAGTTTGCACACATTTTCATCACTGTCCCCGATGGGGCTCACAATCTAAATTCCCTATCAGTATGTCTTTGAAGTGTGGGAGGAAACCGGAGTACCTGGAGGAAACCCACGCAAACACGGGGAGAACATACAAACTCCTTGCAGATGTTGTCCTTGGTGGGATTCGAACCCAGGACCCCAGCACTGCAAGGCTGCAGCGCTAACCACTGAGCCACCGTGCTGCCCCCTTGGGTCTTGTTCACGTGTCTCAGGTTTTGGTCATGACTCTTTTCTTTGGTGACATCTGAGATCTTGATCACATCTCTCCGGTCTTGGACATGTGTCTCCGATCTCGGTCATGTGTCTCTTGTCTTGATCATGTTTCTTGTGACTTGTTCATTGATCTCAGGTTTTCATCATGTCCCTCATGTCTCTTATCTTGGTCACCTCACTTGCGTCTTGATCATGTCGCTCTTGTCTTGGTCATTAGTCATGTGTCTTGATCACGTTTTCTGGGTCTTGTTTACGTCTCCCATGTCTTGGTCACAGAATCTTGAGGGGGCAGGGTGGTTTGGATGCAGCTAAATTTCTGGAGGAGACAATGTGGGTCTGGAAGAAAGAGAACAAAGGTGTCTGGAAGGGACTAAGAGGTCTGGAGGAGACAAGGAGGTCCAGAGGGCATAGTGGTGTCTGGAAGTTACTGAAGATCTGGAAGGGACACGGTGGCTGGAGAATAGACAGAAGTCTGGAAAGAGAAAAAAAAAGTCTAAAAATGACAGAGGACTCTGACCAATATAGTAGGTTCTGAAGGAGAACTGAATTGCCTATAGGGGCATTGTATTCTCCAGGAAACAGGTCTGGAGGGGACATAAGAGTCTATAGGGGACAGAAGAGTCTACAGGGGACAGAGGAGTATGAAAGGAAAGAGAAGTCTGGAATCTATAGAGATGTCTGGAAAGGGAAGAGGTATCTGGAGAGGACAGAGGAGTCAGAAAGGAAAGAGGAGAATGGAGAAGATAGAGGTGTCTGGAAGGGGCAGAGATGCCTGGAGAGACTCAAAGAGACTGTGCGGGACAGAGGAGTCTGGAGGAGGACAGATGAGTTTGGAGGGGACAGACATGTCAGGAGGGAATGTACGTTTTGAATATAAGTATTGAAGGGACAGAGGAATATGAGGGGGCAGAGGAGACTGAAAGAAAGAGGAGTCTGGAGAGAACAGGAACCTGCAAGATACAAAGGAGTATGGAGGGGACAGATGAGTCTGTAGGAAGAAAAGAGACCTGGTAGAGACAGAAGAGTCTAGAAGGGAGAGAAAAGTCTGGACGTGGACATTGCGGTCTGGAAGTGACTAAATAGTTTAGAGGAGAGAGAAATCTGGAGGTGACTGAGGAATGTGAAGGGGACTCACGTGTCTTGAGGGGATAGGGGAGTTTGGAGAGGACAGAAGAGTCTGGAGCAGGAAAGAGTAGTCTGTAGGTAACAGAGGAGTCTGGAGGTGGATAGAGGAGTCTGGAAGTAACTAAGAAGTTTGGAGGAGGACAGACAGAAGTCTGAACAGGACTGAGAAGTCTGGAGGAGGAAAGGAGAGTCTGCAGGGGAATGAGATTTTTTCAGGGGGAAAGAGGAGACTGGAGGGGACAGGAGTCTAGAGGAGGACCTAGGCGTCTGTAAGGTATAGGTGAGCCTGGAGTTGGACAGAGGAAGCTGGAGGCGAATAGTCATGTTTGGAGGGGGACAGAAGAGTTTGGAGGTGACAACAGTTTTGGATGATTGGAGTTTGTAGGGCAGCAGAGCGGTCTGAAGCAATCTGTAAGGTGCAGAAGTTGGTTGAAGGGGGTGGAAGTGTTTCCTAAGTTCTCACTCTCCATTGAGAGCACATGTCCACTTGGCCAGGCTGAGCATTCATATTTATTGGTGTTGCAACCAGGCTAGTGTGGCGCCCCTGAAGGTTTAGTTGCCACAAAGGTACTGCACCTCCTCCTGAGGTGTGGTGCCCCACCATCCAGGTGTTGGAGGCTGCTGACCACGCTCCAACACCTGCACCCATCATCACAAAGTAGTGTAGCAAAGCCACATTGCGGCTCCCTGCTTGGAGTGTAGCAGAGCACCACTTTTGGTGGCTCCCTGCTTGCAACACGAAATGTGCTGGGAGGTGGGTGGAGTTAGAATACATAAGAGCGGGAAGGTTTAGGATTTCAGAGAGCAGTAAGCAGTCAGTCGGAGAGTGAGGAGAGAGGAGATCCCTGAGAGAGGGATGGAGGAAGGAGGTGCTGCAGCAGATCACAGTGACCTGGGTCTGCTGGCACAGGAAAGGAAAGAAAGAGAAAGACATTGAACAGAAACCTGATCTTCCATGGGAAGGAAAGACTAGTACGGAACGTAGGAGTAAAAGGGAACAGAGGACATGGGTTAGAGAAGAACCCGGCCTAGAAGTTCTAAGCACAAGGCTGGGGCCCGGTACCCGAGGTTGTATGGATACTATAGGTCCTGCAGCAGACACCGGTGGAGTAGTGGGCTGTAAATGCACTACTCCCATCTAAGACTTGGGGGCACAACAGCAACTTGGATAGTGAGCCGGGACTTAAGAGCAAGGTGTCCTCGAAGCAGGCTACAGCTGTCTGCCGTACAAGTAGAGTTCTTGGGAACATCTGTTAGGAGGAACTCCAGTGTAACTCAGTACTGGGAGTACTTCACTTAAAGGCGCTATAGAGGAGACGTTCAGAAGGGCACATGTTGGCGGAGTGTTGGAAGGGAGCATTCCATCTTGCCTGGAGGTTGACTGAGCCCCTGACCTGGAGGACACAGCGCGGAGGCAGGCACATGTTTGCACAACAGACTGTGAGTAAAGCTTTGGAACTACATGCTCTGGTGTCCTCCACTTATTCCTGCGCCAACAAACCCGACACTGCTACATCTTGGTGCCCAGCATTGCCTCACCTACGCCTTCCCTTTGCCTCTACATCTACACTGCCCTGGGACTACAGCTCCACCTGTGGGGAGATTTAACATCTTTTCTGCACTACACCATCAGTCCCAGAGGATCTGCATGCAGCGTCGGCTTAACATCTCAGCTGCCGAACAACACAGGTGGCGTCACGAACTATTCATCAAATCCATTGCATTTCCACCATTCAATCCCCCTTTTATTTGGGTGCCCAGGGCCACGGACCGGGTCACCGCTGCTGTGACATTCCCATCTGAGAGACCGGCCCGGTACCGAGTACCCCACAGCCCTGGGAGGGCGACCCACTTGGACTGGACCATAGGGTAACAGGGCAATCCCCCGGTGGGCCTCTGTGCAGATCTGGGCCCTCAAACCCACTATATGGGCAGCACTAGGCATAATTCACTTGATTCACCCTACAGAAAAAACAGAATCTCATCATTCATTAACCCAGCTGCCCAGTTCATTATTATATAGAGATACAGGTAAATTTGTGAATGGAGGTAGTGTAATATTTATATGCAAGTGAAAAGTGCCCCCCACACTCAAAGTCAATGTTACTGGTGGGCCCTTGGCACCCCAGCCCGATACTGCTTGCAACAGACATCTGTTGAATGACCATGCCAGCAACCAGTGGCAGACACAGACAGAAGAGAGCCCCTGTGCAAAAATACTCTACGGGCCTCTCTTTGTGTCAGTGGCAAAAGTTGCTTACTGCTTTAGAGGTGGTCGGGCCCCTTTGCTTCTTGGGTCCCTGTACGGCTGCACAGGTTGCACCAAATGGTATGTCCACCCCATGCCAGCAACAATGCCAGAAACAGGTGAGCAACTATGTAGTGTGTATGTGCAGCCTAACCCTAAACTTGTTTCCCAATTAGACTGAAGGTAATTCCATATGTCTATCCAGAGTCATCTCATCAGTCCATAAAACCAGAGCACAAGCTGTCTTCAGAAATTTATTGGGCCAGTCCTGACACTTCAGCTTCAGTGTCTTTCTCAGTGGTGGTCGGGCTCAGCCTCCTCACCTCGGCCGTGTCTCTGAGCACCTTGTACTTCTGTGTCTTCCTCAGGAGTGGTCGGGCTCAGCCTCCTCACCTCGGCCGTGTCTCTGAGCACCTTGTCCTTTTGTGACGTGCTCAGTGGTGGTCGGACTCAGCTTCCTCACCTCGGCCGTGTCTCTGAGCACTGAACACTTTGTACTTCTGTGTCTTGCTCAGTGGTGGTCAGGCTCGGCCTCATAACCTCGACCGTGTCTCTCATTCATTTTAGCACCTCTCTGTTTCTGTGATTTCTTCACCTTTAAAAATGAATACAGAATCATTTCTTCATGTTATCACCCCTCTATTTGTGCCATCTCTTCTCCTGTAGACATGAATTCAGAATCTTTTCTTTATGCTACCATCCCTCTGTTTCTGTTATCTCTCCTCTTGTAAAAGTGGATACAGTAACTTTTCTCTGTGTTACCATCCTTCTTTTTCTGACATCACTTCCGTAAAAGTGGGTACAGGAACTTTTCTCCGTGTTACCATCCCTCTTTTTCTATCATCTCCTCTTGTAAAAGTGGGTACAGGAACTTTTCTCCGTGTTACCATCCTTCTTTTTCTGTTACCTCTTCTGTAAAAGTGGATGCAGGAACTTTTCTTCCTGTTACTTCCACTCTCTTTCTGTTAGCTCTTTGTCAAAATTGAATACAGGTCCTTTTTTCATGTTTCCACCCCCCACCCTCAATTCTGTTATTGTTTCACTTGTAAACATGATATCAGGAACTTTTCTTCATGATAGCTTTCCACTTTTGGCAATTAGGGAGTATATGAGCCCTCTGATGTATGGAGGACTGTATTTTCCACTAACGGAGTGGGAAGATGAGCAGTTCCACATCTAAGCACCAGACCTGTTGGCATTAACTCTTTCATCAGCCTTGATCATAAGGGACATGTATGACTTCACTCATCACTGCTGATGTCTAGATAGAGGGGCAAACATTCTTTGGCTATCTGTGCCTCCATTCATTGTGGTTCTGGCATTGGGAACTTCAGTTTATCATAGAACCTTGCACTTAATTTTCCTTAAAAATAGAATAAAGATGGCCGCACAAAGTGGCATAACAGGGTTAATTGTCGCCTTTTACCAGGTCGGTGAAAAGAATGTTTGCTAATATAACCAGCTATTAACCAGGGAATGCAATGTGATTTAATGAGGTGGCCTGACCCTCTGTGAATGTGTTATCCCGCACCCCCTCCGGCAAGATTACACTCATCCATGGAACCACTTACTAAAACCCTCATCGTGCACAGAGTAAATAACGGATCTATTATGTCTGACAGAAAACAATCAAAGTCCATAAAAGAGCAAACACGGAGCGATCCATCACGACCATCCTCCGCGTCTGCGCCCGTCCCATCAGGTCAGGATGGTTTATCGCTACGACCCCAAAACATCACAATAAATTATTTGTAAACATCGGATTCTGGTGAAACAATCACATCATCAATATTTATATGTCACCTGTATACTTTCATCATTTCTTGTATCAACAAAGAAAAAAGATGACATGAAAAAGGTGAGGTGTGTGCGGCAGGAACATTTATTAATGACTGTGCTCCTCTGGGAATCTTCCCCACAATTACCCGCAGTCCTGTCCACACGGGGGACCAGAACCTAACACTAAACGATCATTACCAGGGAAAGCAAAAGAGGCATAAGAGAGAAAATACAAAGTGCACCACAGTCACCGCACCGAGGACCGGCCAGAGTCACGACGACAAATGCTCCAATGACTAATAATATCAACCAAGGCTGGTGATGAACATCCACTGTCCACACAGCGGGAATACACAGGATTTATGTCTAATGTCTGACTCTGTCAATGAATGAGCATAATAAATTCAGTATCCTTGAAAAAGTAGGCTATTAATAATCCTATAACAAAGCTAACTATGTACATACATTACATCCTGAATTATACTCCAGAGCTGCACTCACTATTCTGCTGGTGCAGTTACTATGTACATACATTACATTACTGATCCTGAGTTACCTTCTGTATTATACCCCAGAGCTGCACTCACTATTCTGCTGGTGCAGTCACTGTGTACATACATTACATTACTGATCCTGAGTTACCTCCTGTATTATACCCCAGAGCTGCACTCACTATTCTGCTGGTGCAGTCACTGTGTACATACATTACATTACTGATCCTGAGTTACATCCTGTATTATATTCCAGAGCTGCACTCACTATTCTGCTGGTGCAGTCACTGTGTACATACATTACATTCCTGATCCTGAGTTACACCCTGTATTATATACTCCAGAGCTGCACTCACTATTCTGCTGGTGCAGTTACTATGTACATACATTACATTACTGATCCTGGGTTACACCCTGTATTATATACTCCAGAGCTGAACTCACTATTCTGCTGGTGCAGTTACTATGTACATACATTACATTACTGTTCCTGAGTTACATCCTGTATTATATTCCAGAGCTGCACTCACTATTCTGCTGGTGCAGTCACTGTGTACATACATTACATTCCTGATCCTGAGTTACACCCTGTATTATATACTCCAGAGCTGCACTCACTATTCTGCTGGTGCAGTTACTATGTACATACATTACATTACTGATCCTGGGTTACACCCTGTATTATATACTCCAGAGCTGAACTCACTATTCTGCTGGTGCAGTTACTATGTACATACATTACATTACTGTTCCTGAGTTACATCCTGTATTATACCCTAGAGCTGCGCTCACTATTCTGCTGGTGCAGTCACTGTGTACATACATTACATTACTGATCCTGAGTTACATCCGGTATTATACTCCAGAGCTGCACTCACTATTCTGCTGGTGCAGTCACTGTGTACATACATTACATTCCTGATCCTGAGTTACACCCTGTATTATATACTCCAGAGCTGCACTCACTATTCTGCTGGTGCAGTTACTATGTACATACATTACATTACTGATCCTGGGTTACACCCTGTATTATATACTCCAGAGCTGAACTCACTATTCTGCTGGTGCAGTTACTGTGTACATACATTACATTCCTGATCCTGAGTTACATCCTGTATTATACTCCAGAGCTGCACTCACTATTCTGCTGGTGCAGTTACTATGTACATACATTACATTACTGATCCTGAGTTACATCCTGTATTATACTCCAGAGCTGCACTCACTATTCTGCTGGTGCATTCACTGTGTACATACATTACATTACTGATCCTGAGTTACGAGTTACATCCTGTATTATACCCCAGAGCTGCACTCACTATTCTGCTGGTGCAGTTACTATGTACATACATTACATTACTGATCCTGGGTTACACCCTGTATTATATACTCCAGAGCTGAACTCACTATTCTGCTGGTGCAGTTACTGTGTACATACATTACATTCCTGATCCTGAGTTACATCCTGTATTATACTCCAGAGCTGCACTCACTATTCTGCTGGTGCAGTTACTATGTACATACATTACATTACTGATCCTGAGTTACATCCTGTATTATACTCCAGAGCTGCACTCACTATTCTGCTGGTGCATTCACTGTGTACATACATTACATTACTGATCCTGAGTTACGAGTTACATCTGGTATTATACCCCAGAGCTGCACTCACTATTCTGCTGGTGCAGTCACTGTGTATATACATTACATTACTGATCCTGAGTTACATCCTGTATTATACTCCAGAGCTGCACTCACTATTCTGCTGGTGCATTCACTGTGTACATACATTACATTACTGATCCTGAGTTACGAGTTACATCTGGTATTATACCCCAGAGCTGCACTCACTATTCTGCTGGTGCAGTCACTGTGTACATACATTACATTCCTGATCCTGAGTTACACCCTGTATTATATTCTCAAGAGCTGCACTCACTATTCTGCTGGTGCAGTTACTATGTACATACATTACATTACTGATCCTGAGTTACATCCTGTATTATACCCCAGAGCTGCGCTCACTATTCTGCTGGTGCAGTTACTGTGTACATACATTACATTCCTGATCCTGAGTTACATCCTGTATTATACTCCAGAGCTGCACTCACTATTCTGCTGGTGCAGTTACTATGTACATACATTACATTACTGATCCTGAGTTACATCCTGTATTATACTCCAGAGCTGCACTCACTATTCTGCTGGTGCAGTCACTGTGTACATACATTACATTACTGATCCTAAGTTACATCCTGTATTATACTCCAGAGCTGCACTCACTATTCTGCTGGTGCAGTCACTGTGTACATACATTACTGATCCTGAGATGCATCCTACATTATAACCCAGAGCTGAACTCATTATTCTGCTGGTGCAGTCACTGTGTACATACATTACATTACTGATCCTGAGTTACATCCTGTATTATACTCCAGAGCTGCACTCACTATTCTGCTGGTGCAGTCACTGTGTACATACATTACTGATCCTGAGTTACATCCTACATTATAACCTAGAGCTGCACTCACTATTCTGCTGGTGCAGTCACTGTGTACATACATTACTGATCCTGAGTTACATCCTGTATTATACCCCAGAGCTGCACTCACTATTCTGCTGGTGCAGTCACTGTGTACATACATTAAATTACTGATCCTGAGTTACATCCTGTAGTATACTCCAGAGCTGCACTCACTATTCTGCTGGTGAAGTCACTGTGTACATACATTACATTACTGATCCTGAGATACATCCTGTATTATACCCCAGAGCTGCACTCACTATTCTGCTGGTGCATTCACTGTGTACATACATTACATTACTGATCCTGAGTTACCTCCTGTATTATACCTCAGAGCTGCACTCACTATTCTGCTGGTGCAGTCACTGTGTACATACATTACATTACTGATCCTGAGTTATATCCTGTATTATACCCCAGAGCTGCGCTCACTATTCTGCTAGTTGCTGTTAATCATTCCTCCCTTTGACAGTGTAGAATTATGTACACATCTTGAGCTTCCTTTTCTTACAAGTGTCACGGGTGTGTCAGAGGCTGAAGACAGTCACCCTGCATCTGGCTGCAGAAGGTCTCTGAGTTTGGCTTTGCAGACACCTTCTTAACTCTTCTAACTCTTGGACCCAGTGGCAAGCTCCCCATGGCTCTAATTGAGACACCTGGACCTGGGTGCTTAGGCTAGTTTCACATTAGCGTTTTTTTGCGCAGCGCATCGGGCGCATAAAAAACGCAAAGAAAAACGCAAAACAAACGCGCGTTTTTTTAACGTCATGCGCACGCTGATGTGTAAAAAAAACGCAGCGTTGTTTGCGTTTTACATGCGTTTTTTGCATGCGTTGGCGTTTTTTATGCGCATGCGTTTTTAAGTGTGACGTTTTTTCCATTGTCTAGAGAACATTCTAGACTTGTTTAACTCAAAAACGCATGCGCAAAAAAACGCAAGCGTGCGCAAGACCATGCGCACGCATGCGTTCCCATAGGCTCCAATGTGGTGTTTTTGCGCATTCCGTGCGCAAGCGTGCGCATGCGTTTTTTTGACGAGACAGGGCGGAACCAAAAATGCAACATGTTGCGTCTGGCGCGCCTGGCGCAAAAGACAAAAAAACGCATGCGCACGAAAACGCAAGTATGCGCAAGACCATGCGCACGTCATGTTAAGTATAGGCGCGCAGTGCGCATGCGCACGGGTGCGCACGATGCGCTGCGCAAAAAAGCGCTAATGTGAAACCAGCCTTATAGACTCCAAGCCTACTGCTGGGAGTTGCCGGTGATATTTCCATTTCCACCTGTTGAGGCTTGGAGCTATAGCAGTCGGCTAACTTCCTCTTTGGTGTCTATGTTACCTCTCTTAGGAGTGACACTCGCAGGATATCACCTCTGATCGGCTCTCAGGAGTGACACTCGCAGGATATCACCTCTGATCCGACTCTCAGGAGTGACACTCGCAGGATATCACCTCTGATCGGCTCTCAGGAGTGACACTCGCAGGATATCACCTCTGATCCGGCTCTCAGGAGTGACACTCGCAGGTTATCACCTCTGATCCGGCTGTCAGGAGTGACACTCGCAGGATATCACCTCTGATCCGGCTCTGTGGAGTGACACTCGCAGGATGTCACCTCTGATCCGGCTCCCAGGAGTGACACTCGCAGGTTATCACCTCTGATCCGGCTCTCAGGAGTGACACTCGCAGGATGTCACCTCTGATCCGGCTCTCAGGAGTGACACTCGCAGGATATCACCTCTGATCCGGCTCTCAGGAGTGACACTCGCAGGTTATCACCTCTGATCCGGCTCTCAGGAGTGACACTCGCAGGTTATCACCTCTGATCCGGCTCTCAGGAGTGACACTCGCAGGATATCACCTCTGATCCGGCTCTCAGGAGTGACACTCGCAGGTTATCACCTCTGATCCGGCTGTCAGGAGTGACACTCGCAGGATATCACCTCTGATCCGGCTCTGTGGAGTGACACTTGCAGGTTATCACCTCTGATCCGGCTCTCAAGAGTGACACTCGCAGGTTATCACCTCTGATCCGGCTCTGAGGAGTGACACTTGCAGGTTATCACCTCTGATCCGGCTCTCAAGAGTGACACTCGCAGGTTATCACCTCTGATCCGGCTGTCAGGAGTGACACTCGCAGGATATCACCTCTGATCCGGCTCTGTGGAGTGACACTCGCAGGATGTCACCTCTGATCCGGCTCTCAGGAGTGACACTCGCAGGATATCACCTCTGATCCGGCTCTCAGGAGTGACACTCTCAGGATATCACCTCTGATCCGGCTCTCAGGAGTGACACTTGCAGGATATCACCTCTGATCCGGCTCTGTGGAGTGACACTCGCAGGATATCACCTCTGATCCGGCTCTCAGGAGTGACACTCGCAGGTTATCACCTCTGATCCGGCTCTCAGGAGTGACACTCGCAGGATATCACCTCTGATCCGGCTCTCAGGAGTGACACTCTCAGGATATCACCTCTGATCCGGCTCTCAGGAGTGACACTCGCAGGATATCACCTCTGATCCGGCTCTGTGGAGTGACACTCGCAGGATATCACCTCTGATCCGGCTCTCAGGAGTGACACTCGCAGGTTATCACCTCTGATCCGGCTCTCAGGAGTGACACTCGCAGGTTATCACCTCTGATCCGACTCTCAGGAGTGACATTCGCAGGTTATCACCTCTGATCCGGCTCTCAGGAGTGACACTCGCAGGTTATCACCTCTGATCGGCTCTCAGGAGTGACACTCGCAGGTTATCACCTCTGATCCGGCTTTCAGGAGTGACACTCGCAGGATATCACCTCTGATCCGGCTCTCAGGAGTGACACTCGCAGGATATCACCTCAGATCCGGCTTTCAGGAGTGACACTCGCAGGTTATCACCTCTGATCCGGCTTTCAGGAGTGACACTCGCAGGTTATCACCTCTGATCCGGCTCTCAGGAGTGACACTCGCAGGTTATCACCTCTGATCTGGCTCTCAGGAGTGACACTCGCAGGATATCACCTCTGATCCGGCTCTGTGGAGTGACACTCGCAGGATATCACCTCTGATCCGGCTTTCAGGAGTGACACTCGCAGGTTATCACCTCTGATCCGGCTCTCTGAAGTGACATTCGCAGGTTATCACCTCTGATCCGGCTCTCAGGAGTGACACTCGCAGGATATCACCTCTGATCCGACTCTCAGGAGTGACATTCGCAGGTTATCACCTCTGATCCGACTCTCAGGAGTGACACTCGCAGGTTATCACCTCTGATCCGGCTGTCAGGAGTGACACTCGCAGGATATCACCTCTGATCCGGCTGTCAGGAGTGACACTCGCAGGATATCACCTCTGATCCGACTCTCAGGAGTGACACTCGCAGGATATCACCTCTGATCCGGCTGTCAGGAGTCACACAGGTTATCACCTATGATCCTGCTCTCAGGAGTGACACTCGCAGGATATCACCTCTGATCCGGCTCTCTGGAGTGACACTCGCAGGATATCACCTCTGATCCGACTCTCAGGAGTGACATTCGCAGGATATCACCTCTGATCCGGCTCTCTGGAGTGACACTCGCAGGATATCACCTCTGATCCGACTCTCAGGAGTGACATTCGCAGGATATCACCTCTGATCCGGCTCTCTGGAGTGACACTCGCAGGATATCACCTCTGATCCGGCTCTCAGGAGTGACATTCGCAGGTTATCACCTCTGATCCGGCTCTCTGGAGTGACACTCGCAGGATATCACCTCTGATCCGGCTCTCTGGAGTGACACTCGCAGGATATCACCTCTGATCCGGCTCTCAGGAGTGACACTCGCAGGATATCACCTCTGATCCGGCTCTCAGGAGTGACACTCGCAGGATATCACCTCTGATCCGGCTCTCAGGAGTGACATTCGCAGGTTATCACCTCTGATCGGCTCTCAGGAGTGACACTCGCAGGATATCACCTCTGATCCGGCTCTCAGGAGTGACACTCGCAGGATTTCACCTCTGATCCTGCTCTCAGGAGTGACACTCGCAGGATATCACCTCTGATCCGGCTCTCTGGAGTGACACTCGCAGGATATCACCTCTGATCCGGCTCTCAGGAGTGACATTCGCAGGTTATCACCTCTGATCCGGCTCTGTGGAGTGACACTCGCAGGATATCACCTCTGATCCGGCTCTCAGGAGTGACACTCGCAGGTTATCACCTCTGATCCTGCTCTCAGGAGTGACACTCGCAGGATTTCACCTCTGATCCTGCTCTCAGGAGTGACACTCGCAGGATATCACCTCTGATCCGGCTCTCTGGAGTGACACTCGCAGGATATCACCTCTGATCCGGCTCTCAGGAGTGACACTCGCAGGTTATCACCTCTGATCCGGCTCTCAGGAGTGACACTCGCAGGTTATCACCTCTGATCCTGCTCTCAGGAGTGACACTCGCAGGATATCACCTCTGATTCGGCTCTCAGGAGTGACACTCGCAGGTTATCACCTCTGATCCGGCTCTCAGGAGTGACACTCGCAGGTTATCACCTCTGATCCGGCTCTCTGGAGTGACACTCGCAGGATTTCACCTCTGATCCAGCTCTCAGGAGTGACACTCGCAGGTTATCACCTCTGATCCGGCTCTCAGGAGTGACATTCGCAGGTTATCACCTCTGATCCGGCTCTCAGGAGTGACACTCGCAGGATTTCACCTCTGATCGGCTCTCAGGAGTGACACTCGCAGGATGTCACCTCTGATCCGGCTCTCAGGAGTGACACTCGCAGGATTTCACCTCTAATCCGGCTCTCAGGAGTGACACTCGCAGGTTATCACCTCTGATCCGGCTCTCAGGAGTGACACTCGCAGGATGTCACCTCTGATCCGGCTCTCAGGAGTGACATTCGCAGGATATCACCTCTGATCCTGCTCTCCGGAGTGACACTCGCAGGATGTCACCTCTGATCCTACTCTCCGGAGTGACACTCGCAGGATGTCACCTCTGATTCGGCTCTCAGGAGTGACACTCGCAGGTTATCACCTCTGATCCGGCTCTCTGGAGTGACACTCGCAGGATGTCACCTCTGATCCGGCTCTCAGGAGTGACACTCGCAGGTTATCACCTCTGATCCGACTCTCAGGAGTGACACTCGCAGGTTATCATCTCTGATCCGGCTGTCAGGAGTGACACTCGCAGGATGTCACCTCTGATTCGGCTCTCAGGAGTGACACTCGCAGGTTATCACCTCTGATCCGGCTCTCTGGAGTGACACTTGTGACGAACAGCCCACCGCCGTTCGTCCACTTACGGGCGACACTAACGGGAGTCCCGCTGCCACCAAAACGCGACGGACAGCGGACCCTGTGTCACCACTATGTCACAGTCCCACCACTGACACGGGTGTATCAGCGGACGGAGGGGCGTGACACAATGCCGGCACACGGCTATCACAGGCGCAGTGGGGCTTATCTTAGTTATCCCAACACTGGCACCATGTGACCAAAAATATCCAGCAAGCTAATCTCGCTCTACAATTTGCCGCAGGGGGAGTTTAATTTGGATGCCCCACCACTGCTATCAATCTTCCAAGTACTGCGGGGATTTATGTATATCCCACTTTCTCAGTTCCACCTTGGATCTCGCAGCTCTCCGGCGCCCCCCCTTACCCTCAGGTCAGTCAGGGAACTGCACCTAGGATAATTGGTTGCCGGACGGGCTGCCTGTTGTGAACCGGCAATTAGGCTTCTGCAGTAAGGGAATTATCAATGCTGTGGCCGCAGACCCTTATTCAGCAATATAAGACCCTTCTGTACTGCCAGCAAGCCGTAATAGCCGTACACAACGCGCTGCCACCAGTCACGGTTACTTAATTCACAGTGTTAAATTAAGAGGGTCCGTGGCAAACCCCTTGAATTAGTAGCGATTATCTATCAAAGGCGTATAGTTCGATTCTTAGAGCATGGAGACAGATCTAAATAATTTCATTTATTTTCCGAAAGAGGACAGTGATTACAGATAAAAGTTGCTATAAAATTGAGACATAAAATATGTACAGTACAGGTATAAAATAAAAGTGGAGAAAACAAAGAGATTACACTCACAGTTCCATATTGTTCCTTAGGCAGACCATGCGGCTAAGGTGGGTGGAGGCGGAGCTGCACTTCTCCGCTCATTGGGGTCCTTCTAGCACGACGACTTGAGCTGTTCTGAGCTGGTTCTGCCAGGGAATGCCTTATAGACTTTCCTATGTGACATCACAGAGAGGTGCATTCTGGGTTGATCCCACCTCTCTTATCCAAGTTATGTTTTGGCTACAAAACTTAGATTAGCTATAACTTTATGGGAGAAGCTGGTATGGACTCATCAGTGGTATCATGTTTCCCAGCGTAATGAGCCCATCAAGAAAACATCAAACATCTATGCGATATGACCGTCCATTTGGGCGCAAATCATATCTCAGGTTCTGGACATCCGAGAGTTTTGCAACAGGCACCACAGCGAAGCTGGGTCTGCTCGGATCGCAGAAATATGATTTTTATATTTCTGCTGGGTATGGTTTTCGCGGGACAATCCCTTATTGTTTTATTCAAACTCCTGGTTTCAAACAAAGAGTTTAGTTCCCGCACTTTTTTTCTCTTTCAGCTGAGAGAAGCCAAATGGTGTGAGGAAGATGGTCTAGCTAATTAACATTCCTGCTCTTCCAGAGGAAGTGGCAGGGTTGATAAAACCTGGGGGGAAAGAATTCCTACTACTGACAGTTTACAATGTCCTAGGATGGAGGATTTGTTAGCACATTGCAACAGAAAACATATCTTCGGGCATTGTACATCACACCTCCCCCCTTAAGAGGGCGCTAAGGAGGCATTACCTCTCGGTAATCTGCCATGCGCACCTCAGCGGGTTCGCCCCGGCGGGACAACCCATCGGCATTGCCGTTTTCACTGCCCTTCCTGTGTTTTACAGTAAAATCGTACTGTTGAAGGGCAAGGCTCCAGCGGAGCAATCTTCCATTGGTTCCGGACACTGTGTGCAACCAGCTCAGAGGGTTGTGGTCGGTTACCACCGTGAAGGCGCGCCCGTACAGGTAGGGCTGCAAACGTTGCAGTGCCCACACCATGGCCAGACACTCCTTCTCGATGGTCGAGTATGCCACTTCCCTCGGCAGAAGTTTCCGGCTCAGGTACAACACGGGGTGCTCTTGGTTCCCCGAGTCGACCTGGCTAAGCACAGCACCGAGGCCAAACTCGCTGGCGTCGGTCTGTACCAGAAACGGGCGACTGCTGTCGACTGCTCTCAACACTGGAGAGTTGCACAGGGCTGCTTTCAAAGCTTGGAAAGCCGCCTCACAGTCATCTGTCCAGTTGACTGTTTGGGGTAGCCTCTGCTTGGTGAGGTCAGTCAAGGGTTTGGCAAGGGAGCTATAGTCCTGTACGAACCGCCTATAGTACCCTGCAGTGCCCAAGAAGGACTTCACCTGTTTCTTGGTCCTGGGGGTGGGCCAGGACACGATTGCGTCCACTTTTTCTGGCTCCGGACTCATGGAACCCCCGCCTACCCGGTGCCCCAGGTAGTGGACCTCGCGCATGCCTATCTGGCACTTCCCCGGCTTGATGGTCAGGCCTGCCTGGTGAAGACGCTTGAGCACCTCCTGGAGGTGCTGAAGGTGTTCCTCCCAGGTGGAACTGAAGACGGCAATATCGTCTAAGTACGCCACTGCGTACTCCTCCAGTCCCCGAAGCAGGTGGTTGACCATCCGCTGGAAAGTGGCAGGGGCATTCTTCATGCCGAAGGGCATGACCGTGGACTCATACAGTCCAAAGGGGGTGATAAAGGCGGATTTCTCCTGCGCCTCAGGGCTCAGGGGAATCTGCCAGTATCCCCGACTCAAATCCATGATGGATATGTAGTTGGCGTTTGTCAACCGCTCGAGCAGATCCTCGATGCGCGGCATCGGGTGGGCATCAGAGGTTGTGATGGCGTTGAGCCCCCTGTAGTCCACGCAGAACCGGGTGGTTCGATCCTTTTTAGTCACGAGGACTACAGGTGAAGCCCACGCACCTTTTGACCGTCGAATCACTCCCAGCCTTAACATCTCATCGACCTCTTGGCGCATCCGATAAGGTGTTCGCCGTAATGGGGCATGATTCCCGGTGTCCACCTCATGAACCGCTAACTCCGTCCTCCCAGGACGGTTGGTGAACACGGGCCGGAAGAGTTCCAGGGTGGCCATCAACTGCAACCGCTGGGACACGGTGAGCGAACCACTTATCTCCATGTCCTCAATGGACCCATTGGCCTTGGCCTGGGCCAGCATGTCCAGGAGGGAATCTTCCTCCCCATCCTCTGGCAGATTGCAGACCGGTGGGATGCAAGCTTCACGTTCGTAGTGCGCCTTCAGCATGTTGACGTGAAAGGCCTTGCGCCTACCCCGAGCATGGTCAAGCGTGACCACGTAGGTGACCGGGTTGAGCTGTTGGTGGACGACGTACGGGCCTTCCCAGGCTGCCTGAAGCTTATCCGTTGGTACCGGGACCAACACCCACACCTTTTGACCCACCTGGTAGGTCCGCTCCCGGGCGTTCTGGTCGTACCAGTGCTTCTGGTCAGCCTGAGCCTGCGTCATGTTGTCATGCACCAACTGCGTCAAGGTCTGCATCTTGTCACGGAAGCGCATGACATAATCCACGATGGACACTTCTGTGGGGTTTGGCTCATCTTCCCAGGATTCTCTTATCAACCCAAGGGGTCCCCGGACTCGCCTGCCATACAGGAGCTCGAAGGGGGAGAACCCGGTCGAAGCCTGCGGAACTTCTCTGTAAGCGAACAGCAGGTGTGGGAGGTACCGCTCCCAGTCGCGCCCTTGGGTCTCAACCAGTATGCGGAGCATCTGTTTGAGGGTACCGTTGAAACGTTCACACAAACCGTTAGTCTGTGGGTGATACGGACTCGATACCAGCTGCGTCACCTGCATTTTCTCACAGAGAGCCTCCATTAGGCGAGACATGAATTGGGGCCCTTGATCGGTAAGCATCTCCCTGGGAAATCCTACTCTCGAAAAGATGGTCACCAGTGCGTCAGCCACCTTATCTGCCCTGGTTGAAGACAGAGCTACTGCCTCTGGGTACCGGGTAGCGTAGTCTACCACGGTGAGAATGTATCGCTTTCCGGAGCTGCTGGGGACGGACAGCGGTCCTACAATGTCCACCGCGATTCTCTGGAAAGGCTCCTCTATCACCGGCAAAGGAATAAGGGGAGCCTTAAGAGCAGGCCCCGCCTTACCCACTTTTTGACAGGTGGCGCAGGAGCGGCAGTAGTGTGTTACATCTGTCCCCATCTTGGGCCAATAGAAGTGTTGAGACAGCCGTGCCTTTGTTTTGCTGATCCTCAAGTGTCCAGCGAGTGGAATCTCATGGGCAATCCGCAACAACTCGGTTCTGAACTGATAGGGGACGACCAGCTGTCTTTCCCTCAACCACTCCTTTTTAGGATCTCCGGGTACTGTCTCCCGGTACAACCTTCCTCGTTCCCAGAACACCCTCTCCTTATCAGACTTGGAGGTGGGCGTCTCGGCGAGACCTCTCAATTTCTCCAGGCTGGCATCTGAGTGCAGAGCAGCCTGGAACTCCATGCTGGAGGCTGCCAGAAGTGACGTCAGGGTACCTCCTTTACTGGGACCCTCTGGAACCGACTCTGGGTTCACCTCTGGTTCAGTCTCTCCTGTAGCAGCAGAGGGTCCAGAAGACAGTGCGTTACCTGCGATCTGGGCACTCTGACTGCGTGTGACAGCTGCTATGTATGCTGTCTCCCTGGGGATTTCTACAGACCCACCAGCCGGTGCTGCCCTGGGCTCTCCCTCCCCATCCACCCCCAACACTTTAGGAGCAGTGCTACTTATGGGCCAGTTACCTTCCTCGGTGGCACTGGTCAGCTGCATGGCATTACCTTCCTCATGGTCCCCATGCACCTCCCCATTCTCTTGAGCACTGTTGCTTGCTCCTGCCAGGGGTTCCTCAGCCGTCTCACTCCGCAGAGTGACGGGGCTGAGCACCTCGGTACCTGTGGACACATCTACCGTTTCAAAGAAAGGGTTAACGGGTTCAGTCGGCACAGATACATCAACATCATCATTCCTAGGAAAAGAATGGTTATCAGTTTGCTTTGGTACATTCACATCAGCATCAGCATCATACCTTGGGAACGAATGGTTGTTAGTTGCATCATTACTCATCAAGGCATTAGCAGGTAACACATTCAGTTTCCCATCATCAACATCATCAGGGTTAACGTTACCCTTATTATCAGTTTGGGGAAGGGTGTCAGGGACATAGTATGCAACCATCCTCCCCAAGTCAGTCCCCAATAAAACATCAGTGGGCAAATTTTCAGACACTCCCACCTCCCTCAACCCGCTCCCGGCACCCCAGTCAAGAAAAACTCGTGCCACTGGCAAGGGACAACGGGTGCCTCCAATCCCGGTGACAGTCAGGGTTTTCCCCTCAACAAACTCTTCAGGGGCCGCCAGTCCAGGACGGATGAGGGTTCGTTCAGCCCCGGTGTCCTTGAGGCCTGTAGCAAGACGGGCCCCCACCTGAACAGGTTGAACGTTGTCGTCAGCCCTCCCAACCACACCTCCCACCAAAAGAACAGAGGCGTTGGGCCCGGGGGCCTTGGCTGGGGGGTTCTTCGGCCTATTCGGACAGGTGTAAAAGAAGTGACCAGGCCGCTGGCAGTGGTGACACAGGCGACTGTCAGTAGCCGGCCTGTTGTTGGCAACAGGGACAGGGCCTCCGGAGGGACGGCTAGCTGGGGCATTGGGGTTGGTTGCTGGCTTACCCCCTTTCCAGCTGGTGGCGACTGGCCTCCGCGTCTCGGGCTTCCGGTTGGCCTCGTGGTTGTCGGCGATCTGCGCCGCTTTGTCCGCGTTCGTTGGTTCGCGGTCCAGGATGAACTGTCGGACCTCAGCTGGGCAGAGATGCAGGAACTGGTCTTTGATCATCAGGTCCCGTAGCTGCTCAAAGGTTTCAACGGACAGTCCATGGATCCACTGGTCAAAGTGGGTCCTGAGTCCTTGCACCACATCACTGTAGCTATCGTGTGGGCCACGTTGGAGGTGTCGGAACTTCTTTCGGTATACCTCAGGTGTCAGCCGGTATTTGGCGATCAGCGCCTGCTTTATGGCGTCATAGTCATCATCGGCTTCTGGCGGAAGAGAAGCAAATGCCTCCAGGGCTTTGCCTTTTAGCCCTGGGGTCAAGTACCTTGCCCATTGGTCTCTAGGCAGCTGGTACTGTCTGCAGGCTTTCTCAAAGGCTCGCAGAAATGTGTCCAAGTCCCCGTCCTTTTCCATCACGGGAAAATGCTCTGGCCGGGGTTTAGGAGTCTGGACGCTGCTGGGCTCACGGCTTCGGGCTGTGAGGGCATTCCCACCCCGCTGGAGTACCTCCAGTTCATGGGCCCTCTGCGCCTGGCGCTCGGCTCTCTCAGCCTCAGCTTGGCGCTCAGCTCTCTCCGCCTGGCGCTCGGCTCGCTGCTCTGCTCTCTCTCGAGCTTGCTGGATCAGCCTCACCCGCCCATCACTGTCTTCGGCGGGGAGTTCGTCCAAGGCCATTTGCAGATAGGGGTCCACCCCGTTCTGGTTGAATGTGGGGCCAGCGCTCAGGAGTGGAGCCTCTGCTGCAGCCCCATTGCAACTTGGGCCAACTTCTGCGCTCGCTGGATTCTGGTCGTTGTCCAGCTGCACTAGAGCCGCGATCATTTGAGCTCTGTTTTTGTTCGTGGCGTCAAGGCCTTGGTACGTGCATAACGCAGCAAGAACTTCCTTTGTCTGCCGGGGTTGCCAAATAAAAGATAGAAAAAGAAAAACGAAGAAACGGGAGGGGGATACTTGCAAGTACACACTAATGTCTCAGGACTAGTAACCACTGAGTCTGTTCTCCAAAACCTATGATGCAGGATTCCCGCAGGAACCGTGCAGGTTTTTAGTGAGAGGAATGATTGCTCAAACCAAATCACTAATGCTCTAGGATTATCCCACCGCTGCCACCAATATGTGACGAACAGCCCACCGCCGTTCGTCCACTTACGGGCGACACTAACGGGAGTCCCGCTGCCACCAAAACGCGACGGACAGCGGACCCTGTGTCACCACTATGTCACAGTCCCACCACTGACACGGGTGTATCAGCGGACGGAGGGGCGTGACACAATGCCGGCACACGGCTATCACAGGCGCAGTGGGGCTTATCTTAGTTATCCCAACACTGGCACCATGTGACCAAAAATATCCAGCAAGCTAATCTCGCTCTACAATTTGCCGCAGGGGGAGTTTAATTTGGATGCCCCACCACTGCTATCAATCTTCCAAGTACTGCGGGGATTTATGTATATCCCACTTTCTCAGTTCCACCTTGGATCTCGCAGCTCTCCGGCGCCCCCCCCTTACCCTCAGGTCAGTCAGGGAACTGCACCTAGGATAATTGGTCGCCGGACGGGCTGCCTGTTGTGAACCGGCAATTAGGCTTCTGCAGTAAGGGAATTATCAATGCTGTGGCCGCAGACCCTTATTCAGCAATATAAGACCCTTCTGTACTGCCAGCAAGCCGTAATAGCCGTACACAACGCGCTGCCACCAGTCACGGTTACTTAATTCACAGTGTTAAATTAAGAGGGTCCGTGGCAAACCCCTTGAATTAGTAGCGATTATCTATCAAAGGCGTATAGTTCGATTCTTAGAGCATGGAGACAGATCTAAATAATTTCATTTATTTTCCGAAAGAGGACAGTGATTACAGATAAAAGTTGCTATAAAATTGAGACATAAAATATGTACAGTACAGGTATAAAATAAAAGTGGAGAAAACAAAGAGATTACACTCACAGTTCCATATTGTTCCTTAGGCAGACCATGCGGCTAAGGTGGGTGGAGGCGGAGCTGCACTTCTCCGCTCATTGGGGTCCTTCTAGCACGACGACTTGAGCTGTTCTGAGCTGGTTCTGCCAGGGTATGCCTTATAGACTTTCCTATGTGACATCACAGAGAGGTGCATTCTGGGTTGATCCCACCTCTTATCCAAGTTATGTTTTGGCTACAAAACTTAGATTAGCTATAACTTTATGGGAGAAGCTGGTATGGACTCATCAGTGGTATCATGTTTCCCAGCGTAATGAGCCCATCAAGAAAACATCAAACATCTATGCGATATGACCGTCCATTTGGGCGCAAATCATATCTCAGGTTCTGGACATCCGAGAGTTTTGCAACAGGCACCACAGCGAAGCTGGGTCTGCTCGGATCGCAGAAATATGATTTTTATATTTCTGCTGGGTATGGTTTTCGCGGGACAATCCCTTATTGTTTTATTCAAACTCCTGGTTTCAAACAAAGAGTTTAGTTCCCGCACTTTTTTTCTCTTTCAGCTGAGAGAAGCCAAATGGTGTGAGGAAGATGGTCTAGCTAATTAACATTCCTGCTCTTCCAGAGGAAGTGGCAGGGTTGATAAAACCTGGGGGGAAAGAATTCCTACTACTGACAGTTTACAATGTCCTAGGATGGAGGATTTGTTAGCACATTGCAACAGAAAACATATCTTCGGGCATTGTACATCACAACACTCACAGGATGTCACCTCTGATCCGGCTCTGAGGAGTGACACTCGCAGGATTTCACCTCTGATCCTGCTCTCTGGAGTGACACTCGCAGGATGTCACCTCTGATCCGGCTCTGTAGAGTGACACTCGCAGGATGTCACCTCTGATCCGGCTCTCAGGAGTGACACTCGCAGGTTATCACCTCTGATCCGGCTCTCAGGAGTGACACTCGCAGGTTATCACCTCTGATCCGACTCTCAGGAGTGACACTCGCAGGTTATCACCTCTGATCCGGCTGTCAGGAGTGACACTCGCAGGATGTCACCTCTGATTCGGCTCTCAGGAGTGACACTCGCAGGTTATCACCTCTGATCCGGCTCTCAGGAGTGACACTCGCAGGTTATCACCTCTGATCCGGCTCTCTGGAGTGACACTCGCAGGATTTCACCTCTGATCCTGCTCTCCGGAGTGACACTCGCAGGATGTCACCTCTGATCCTACTCTCCGGAGTGACACTCGCAGGATGTCACCTCTGATTCGGCTCTCAGGAGTGACACTCGCAGGTTATCACCTCTGATCCGGCTCTCTGGAGTGACACTCGCAGGATGTCACCTCTGATCCGGCTCTCAGGAGTGACACTCGCAGGTTATCACCTCTGATCCGACTCTCAGGAGTGACACTCGCAGGTTATCACCTCTGATCCAACTCTCAGGAGTGACACTCGCAGGTTATCACCTCTGATCCGGCTGTCAGGAGTGACACTCGCAGGATGTCACCTCTGATTCGGCTCTCAGGAGTGACACTCGCAGGTTATCACCTCTGATCCGGCTCTCTGGAGTGACACTCGCAGGATATCACCTCTGATCCGGCTCTGAGGAGTGACACTCGCAGGATTTCACCTCTGATCCTGCTCTCCAGAGTGACACTCGCAGGATGTCACCTCTGATCCGGCTCTCTGGAGTGACACTCGCAGGATGTCACCTCTGATCCGGCTCTCAGGAGTGACACTCGCAGGTTATCACCTCTGATCCGACTCTCAGGAGTGACACTCGCAGGTTATCACCTCTGATCCGGCTCTCAGGAGTGACACTCGCAGGATGTCACCTCTGATTCGGCTCTCAGGAGTGACACTCGCAGGATGTCACCTCTGATCCGGCTCTCAGGAGTGACACTCGCAAGTTATCACCTCTGATCCGGCTCTCTGGAGTGACACTCGCAGGATGTCACCTCTGATCCGGCTCTCAGGAGTGACACTCGCAGGTTATCACCTCTGATCCGACTCTCAGGAGTGACACTCGCAGGTTATCACCTCTGATCCGGCTCTCAGGAGTGACACTCGCAGGTTATCACCTCTGATCCGGCTCTCTGGAGTGACACTCGCAGGATGTCACCTCTGATCCGGCTCTCAGGAGTGACACTCGCAGGTTATCACCTCTGATCCGGCTCTCTGGAGTGACACTCGCAGGTTATCACCTCTGATCCGGCTGTCAGGAGTGACACTCGCAGGATGTCACCTCTGATTCGGCTCTCAGGAGTGACACTCGCAGGTTATCACCTCTGATCCGGCTCTCTGGAGTGACACTCGCAGGATGTCACCTCTGATCCGGCTCTGAGGAGTGACACTCGCAGGATTACACCTCTGATCCTGCTCTCCGGAGTGACACTCACAGGATGTCACCTCTGATCCGGCTCTGTGGAGTGACACTCGCAGGTTATCACCTCTGATCCGGCTCTCAGGAGTGACACTCGCAGGATTTCACCTCTGATCCGGCTCTCAGGAGTGACACTCGCAGGATTTCACCTCTGATCCGGCTCTCAGGAGTGACACTCGCAGGTTATCACCTCTGATCCGGCTCTCAGGAGTGACACTTGCATTGATCATTACAGTAGCACCTTGAGTAACCTTTTCTGTCCACTGATTTCATTATTGGGTTCTTGGCAGGATGTTGTAAGAAACTCATAGCAGCTGATACATTTGCAGCAGTAATGCTAAGCAATGTGAACAGTGAAAGCGGCGCGGGCAGTTTATTTAGCTAAAATAATTCTAAACAGAAAAAAATTGCAGTTTTTTTTATTACTATTTTTCTTTTCTATAATTCTACGGTATTTAGTTCTAACGTATTTTATGCAGCAATTTTAAGTAAGGAGCAGTGTCACAGGACCGCTGCCATGTCTGCACTTTCTCTTTAGGCTCTTCGCTGTCGTATGTGGAAACAAGATGATTGGCTGCAGCAGGAGCATACCCTCCCCCGCGGAGCCAGCTAAATGTCCTCACTGGCTTCATTCTTTATGTGGGAATATGCCGTTCTTTTTTTTTACTAAGTCATTCACTGCAGGGAATAAATTATTTTATATTTTGACATTGACACTTCCCTCTCAGCTGCCACTAAACTTCTATCTCTCACTTCCTCCTTCGGCTTCACTCAATGGTCTTCTGCAGCCACTCACAAAATGCTCCCTATCTAGCCTCTCTAACTCACCTCTTCCTCTCTCTGACCACAACCTACTTACATTCTCTTCCCTCTCCTCCTCAGGTCCACAATCCCCTCCTCAAAAACTCGCACACCCTCGCAGAAATCTTCCAACACCTCGATCTACACTCACTGTCTGAATCCCTCCTCCCTCTTACAGACATAAGTTCCCTACACAATGCGGAGGCCGCTGCCGCTCTATATAACACCACAATAGCTGTAGCTTTGGAATCAGTTGCCCCTCTTAAACATACCAAAACTCGCAAAATCAACAGACAGCCCTGGCACACCAGTCTGACCAAAGAACTGAGGCGAGCTTCCAGGGCTGCTGAGCGGAGATGGAAAAAATCCCACTCCAATGAGGACTTCATCACATTCAAACAATCCCTCACTACTTTCAAGGCCACACTCGCTGCAGCAAAACAAACCTACTTCTCATCTCTCATATCCTCCCTGTCTCACAACCCTAAACAGTTATTCAACACCTTCAATTCTCTGCTCCGCCCCCCAGCACCTCCTCCCTCTCCACTCATCTCAGCTGAAGACTTTGCCTCATTTTTCAAGGAGAAAATTGATAACATCAGAGACAGTTTTGGTCAGCAACCCCCAGTGCCCTTCCTCCTACCTGCCCTGCCCTCCTCCCCCAAAACCAACTTCTCCACCATTACAAAAGATCGACTCTCCATTCTACTCTCAAGATCACATCTCACTACCTGTGCACTTGACCCGATCCCATCACACTTCATCCAAAATCTCACCACAGTCTTCATCCCAACCCTAACCCATCTCTTCAACCTATCACTAACAACTGGTGTTTTCCCCTCAAGCTTTAAACATGCCTCAATCACACCTATCCTCAAAAAGCCCTCTCTTGACCCATCCTTTGTATCTAGCTATCGCCCTATATCACTTCTCCCCTATGCCTCAAAACTACTGGAACAACACGTCCATCTTGAACTATCCTCCCACCTCTACTCTTGCTCCCTCCTTGACCACTTGCAATCCGGCTTCCGGCCACACCACTCCACTGAAACTGCCCTAACTAAGGTCACCAATGACCTACTAGCCGCCAAGGCCAAGAGACACTACTCTGTCCTCCTCCTCCTGGACCTGTCCTCTGCCTTTGACACAGTGGACCATTCCCTATTACTACAGACCCTCTCATCTCTTGGTATCACAGGCTTGGCCCTATCTTAGATTGCGTCATACCTAGCAGATCGGACATTCAGCGTCTCCCATTTGCACACCACCTCCTCACCTCGCCCCCTATCTGTCGGAGTCCCGCAAGGCTCAGTCCTAGGGCCCCTGCTCTTCTCCGTTTACACCTTCGGCCTCAGACAGCTCATAGAGTCTCATGGCTTTCAGTATCATCTCTATGCTGATGACACACAGATCTACATATCTGGACCAGATATCACCTCCCTACTAACCAGAATCCCTCAATGTCTGTCCGCTATTTCATCCTTCTTCTCCGCTAGATTTCTAAAACTTAATATGGACAAAACAGAATTAATCATCTTTTGTCCATCTCACGTGACCCCCCCAACAGACCTATCCATTAAAGTAAATGGCTCCCCACTCTCTCCAGTCCCACAAGCTCGCTGCCTCGGGGTTATGCCTCGGGGTTATCCTTGACACTGATCTCTCTTTCAAACCACATATCCAAGCCCTTTCCGCTTCCTGCCGACTTCAACTCAAAAATATTTTGCGGATCCGTTCATTCCTCAACCCATAATCTGCAAAAACCCTAGTCAATGCCCTCATCATCTCCCGCCTTGACTACTGCAACCTCCTGCTCTGTGGCCTCCCCTCTAACACTCTCGCACCCCTAGAATCTATTCTTAACTCTGCTGCCTGACTAATCCACCTGTCCCCCCGCTATTCCCCGGCCTCTCCCCTCTGTCAATCCCTGCACTGGCTCCCCATTACCCAAAGACTCCAGTTCAAAACCCTAACCATGACATACAAAGCCATCCACAACCTGTGTCCTCCATACATCTGTGACCTTGTCTCCCGGTAGTTATCTGCACGAAACCTCCGATCCTCACAAGATCTCCTCCTGTACTCTCCTCTTATCTCCTCTTCCCACAATCGCATAAAAGATTTCTCCCGCGCATCCCCTCTACTCTGGAACTCTCTACCACAACATATCAGACTCTCGCCTACCATGGAAACCTTCAAAAAGAACTTGAAGACCGACCTCTTCCGACAAGCCTACAACCTGCAGTAACCACCGATCCACCAAACCGCTGCACAACCAGCTCTACCCTCGCCTACTGTATCCTCACCCATCCCTTGTAGATTGTGAGCCCTCGCGGACTTGTATTGTTTAAGATTACTGTACTTGTATATATTATGTACACCCCTCCTCACATGTAAAACGCCATGGAATAAATGGCGCTATAATAATAAATAATAATAATAATAATATTTTGACAGATTGGACTTTCATAAAATCAGCAATACCAAGTAGGATTGAACATTGTTTTCTCTCTTTTTTTGAAAAGTTTATATGATTTCTTACATTTTTTAGTAGGCTTAACCTAGCAATTTATGGGAAAGCGTAACCATTTCATATGAAGCATGTGGTAAAGAACCATAGCAGAACCAACATGGCGCGTGCAGTAAATGCAGTAGGCTTCTGTCTGCTATGCCAACACATCAGTATCAGGGTATAGCTTTTTTGGGGAATGGGGGGTTAATCGTTTGACGGCGAGGGCAACATCCTAAGACTAACCACTTAATGTGCTGCAGTTTTTATTGATAGTGGCATCTAGGGGGTTTACTGCAATGATCAGAGCTCCTGGACTCATTTCATACATCAGGACCCCAAAAGTGACTTGTAAAGTATATGGGAAGGGGTAAATCTACTATACTATGTGCACGTATTGCCACAAGGCTTCAAAAATAATAGCCAAATTCTTCCCACATCCAGTGCCAGGCTATGTGCCATGTCAGTAGCAGCCCCAGTGTTTTACTCACGTCCTCATCAATGATCATAAATGGCAATTTCAGGTCACTGCAGATACAAGCAGGAAACAAAGCAAAGGAAACCAAGGACATTAACAAACGGATTAGGAATAAAAACTGCATCTCTTCCATCTGCTTGGATAATTTCCAATATTTTCCAGAAAATGCCTTCTATTCTACTGTGTGCATATACTCGGCACAGTACCACTCCTCCTGTATATATACACTGCACAGCACCACTCCTCCTGTATATATACACTGCACAGCACCACTCCTCCTGTATATATACACTGCACAGTACAGCTCCTGTATATATACACTGCACAGCACCACTCCTCCTGTATATATACACTGCACAGTACCACTCCTCCTGTATATATACACTGCACAGTACAGCTCCTGTATATATACACTGCACAGCACCACTCCTCCTGTATATATACACTGCACAGCACCACTCCTCCTGTATATATACACTGCACAGTACAGCTCCTGTATATATACACTGCACAGCACCACTCCTCCTGTATATATACACTGCACAGTACCACTCCTCCTGTATATATACACTGCACAGTACAGCTCCTGTATATATACACTGCACAGCACCACTCCTCCTGTATATATACACTGCACAGCACCACTCCTCCTGTATATATACACTGCACAGTACAGCTCCTGTATATATACACTGCACAGCACCACTCCTCCTGTATATATACACTGCACAGTACAGCTCCTGTATATATACACTGCACAGTACCACTCCTCCTGTATATATACACTGCACAGTACCACTCCTCCTGTATATATACACTGCACAGTACAGCTCCTGTATATATACACTGCACAGTACCACTCCTCCTGTATATATACACTGCACAGTATCACTCCTCCTGTATATACACTGCACAGTACCACTCCTCCTGTATATATACACTGCACAGTACCACTCCTCCTGTATATATACACTGCACAGTACCACTCCTCCTGTATATATACACTGCACAGTACCACTCCTCCTGTATATATACACTGCACAGTACCACTCCTCCTGTATATATACACTGCACAGTACCACTCCTCCTGTATATATACACTGCACAGTACCACTCCTCCTGTATATATACACTGCACAGTGCCACTCCTCCTGTATATATACACTGCACAGTGCCACTCCTGTATATATATACACTGCACAGTACCACTCCTCCTGTATATATACACTGCACAGTACAGCTCCTGTATATATACACTGCACAGTACCACTCCTCCTGTATATATACACTGCACAGTACCACTCCTCCTGTATATATACACTGCACAGTACAGCTCCTGTATATATACACTGCACAGTACCACTCCTCCTGTATATATACACTGCACAGTATCACTCCTCCTGTATATACACTGCACAGTACCACTCCTCCTGTATATATACACTGCACAGTACCACTCCTCCTGTATATATACACTGCACAGTACCACTCCTCCTGTATATATACACTGCACAGTACCACTCCTCCTGTATATATACACTGCACAGTGCCACTCCTCCTGTATATATACACTGCACAGTACCACTCCTGTATATATATACACTGCACAGTGCCATTCCTCCTGTATATATACACTGCACAGTACCACTCCTCCTGTCGTGTATATATACTGCACAGTACCACTCCTCCTGTATATACACCCTGCACAGTACCACTCCTCCTGTCGTGTATATATACACTGCTCAGTACCACTCCCCCTATCTATACACCCTGCACAGTACCACTCCGCCTGTCGTGTATATATACTGCACAGTACTGCTCCTCCTGTATATATACACTGCACAGTACCACTCCTCCTGTATATATACACTGCACAGTACCACTCCTCCTGTATATATACACTGCACAGTACCGCTCCTCCTGTATATATACACTGCACAGTACCACTCCTGTATATATACACTGCACAGTACCACTCCTCCTGTATATATACACTGCACAGTACCACTCCTCCTGTATATATACACTGCACAGTACCCCTCCTCCTGTATATATACACTGCACAGTACCACTCCTCCTGTCGTGTATATACACTGCACAGTACCACTCCTGTATATATACACTGCACAGGACCACTCCTCCTGTATATATACACTGCACAGTACCACTCCTCCTGTATATATACACTGCACAGTGCCACTCCTCCTGTATATATACACTGCACAGTACCACTCCTCCTGTATATATACACTGCACAGTACCCCTCCTCCTGTATATATACACTGCACAGTACCCCTCCTCCTGTCGTGTATATACACTGCACAGTACCACTCCTGTATATATATACACTGCACAGTGCCACTCCTCCTGTATATATACACTGCACAGTACCCCTCTGTGATGTACAATATCTGCAAGATATGTTTTCTGTTGCAATGTGCTAACAAATCCTCCATCCTAGGACATTGTAAACTGTCAGTAGTAGGAATTCCTTCCCCCCAGGTTTTACCAACCCTGCCACTTCCTCTGGAAGAGCAGGAATGTTAATTAGCTAGACCATCTTCCTCACACCATTTGGCTTCTCTCAGCTGAAAGAAAAATGCGGGAAAAAGGTCTTTGTTTGAAATAAAACTTTAAGAGCCTGCCCTGCGAAAACCGTACCAAGTAGAGATATGAAAATCATATTTTTGTAACCTGAGCGGTCCCAGCTTCGAGACCGCGTATGTTTCGAAGTTCTACCCTGTCCAGAACATGAGATAGGATTTGCGCCCAAATGGATGGTCATATCGCATAGATGTTTGATGTTTTCTTGATGGGCTCATTACGCTGGGAAACATGATACCACTGATGAGTCCATACCAGCTTCTCCCATAAAGTTATAGCTAATCTAAGTTTTGTAGCCAAAACATAACTCGGATGAGAGAGGAGGGATCAACCCAGAATGCATCTCTCCGTGATGTCACAAAGCAAAGCCTATAAGGCATTCCCTGGGCAAACCAGCTCAGAACAGCTGCAGAGTCCGTGCTGACAAGAACTCAGATGAGCGGAGAAGTGCAGCTCCGCCTCCACCCACCTTAGCCGCATGGTCTGCCTAAGGAACAATATGGAACTGTGAGTGTAATCTCTTTGTTTTCTCCACTTTTATTTTATACCTGTACTGTACATATTTTATGTCTCAATTTTATAGCAACTTTTATCTGTAATCACTGTCCTCTTTCGGAAAATAAATGAAATTATTTAGATCTGTCTCTATGCTCTAAGACTCGAACTATACGCCTTTGATAGATAATCGCTACTAATTCAAGGGGTTTGCCACGGACCCTCTTAATTTAACACTGTGAATTAAGTAACCGTGACTGGTGACAGCGCGTTGTGTACGGCTATTACGGCTTGCTGGCAGTACAGAAGGGTCTTATATTGCTGAATAAGGGTCTGCGGCCACAGCATTGATAATTCCCTTACTGCAGAAGCCTAATTGCCGGTTCACAACAGGCAGCCCGTCCGGCGACCAATTATCCTAGGTGCAGTTCCCTGACTGACCTGAGGGTAAGGGGGGCGCCGGAGAGCTGCAAGTTCCAAAGTGGAACTGAGAAAGTGGGATATACATAAATCCCCGCAGTACTTGGAAGATTGATAGCAGTGGTGGGGCATCCAAATTAAACTCCCCCTGCGGCAAATTGTAGAGCGAGATTAGCTTGCTGGATATTTTTGTCACATGGTGCCGGTGGTGGGATAACTAAGATAAGCCCCAACCGTGCCTGTGATAGCCGTGTGCCGGCATTGTGTCACGTCCCTCCGTCCGCTGATACACCGGTGTCAGTGGTGGGATTGTGACATAGTGGTGACACAGGGTCCGCTGTCCGTCGCGTTTTGGTGGCAGCGGGACCCCCGTTAGTCGTCGCCCGTAAGTGGACGAACGGCCGTGGGCTGTTCGTCACATATTGGTGGCAGAGCGGTGGGATAATCCTAGAGCATTAGTGATTTGGTTTGAGCAATCATTCCTCTCACTAAAGACCTGCACGGTTCCTGCGGGAATCCTGCATCATAGGTTTTGGAGAACAGACTCAGTGGTTACTAGTCCTGAGACAGTGTGTACTTGCAAGTATCCCCCTCCCGTTTCTTCGTTTTTCTTTTTCTATCTTTTATTTGGCAACCATGGCGGCGATGACAGTGGAGTGGTATCAGAAGCAGAAAAAGGACACCCTTGCTGGGTTATGCACGTACCGAGGCATAGACGCCGCAGGCGGAACCAAAGATCAAATGATCGCGGCTCTAGTGCAGCTGGACAACGACCAGAATCCAGCGAGCACAGAAGTTGGCCCAAGTTGCCATGGGGCTGCAGCAGAGGCTCCACTCCTGAGCGCTGGCCCCACATTCAACCAGAACCGGGTGGACCCCTATCTGCAAATGGCCTTGGACGAACTCCCCGCCGAAGACAGGGATGGGCGGGTGAGGCTGATCCAGCAATATCGGCAGGAGGCCCAAGCCGAACGTGAGCGCCAAGCTGAGGCTGAGAGAGCAGAGCAGCGAGCCGAGAGGGAGGCGCAGAGGGCCCATGAACTGGAGGTACTCCAGCGGGGTGGGAATGCCCCCACAGCCCGAAGCAGTGAGCCCAGCAGCGTCCAGACTCCTAAACCCTGGCCAGAGCATTTTCCCGTGATGGAAAAGGATGGGGACTTGGACACATTTCTGCGAGCCTTTGAGAAAGCCTGCAGACAGTACCAGCTGCCTAGAGACCAATGGGCAAGGTACTTGACCCCAGGGCTAAAAGGCAAAGCCCTGGAGGCATTTGCTTCTCTTCCGCCAGAAGCCGATGACGACTATGACGCCATAAAGCAGGCGCTGATCGCCAAATACCGGCTGACACCTGAGGTATACCGAAAGAAGTTCCGACACCTCCAACGTGGCCCACATGATAGCTACAGTGATGTGGTGCAAGGACTCAGGACCCACTTTGACCAGTGGATCCATGGACTGTCCGTTGAAACCTTTGAGCAGCTACGGGACCTGATGATCAAAGACCAGTTCCTGCATCTCTGCCCAGCTGAGGTCCGACAGTTCATCCTGGACCGCGAACCAACGAACGCGGACAAAGCGGCGCAGATCGCCGACAACCACGAGGCCAACCGGAAGCCTGAGACGCGGAGGCCAGTCGCCACCAGCTGGAAAGGGGGTAAGCCAGCAACCAACCCCAGTGCCCCAGCTAGCCGTCCCTCCGGAGGCCCAGTCCCTGTTGCCAACAGCAGGCCGGCTACTGACAGTCGCCTGTGTCACCACTGCCAGCGGCCTGGTCACTTCTTTTACACCTGTCCGAATAGGCCGAAGAACCCCCCAGCCAAGGCCCCCGGGCCCAATGCCTCTGTTCTTTTGGTGGGAGGTGTGGTTGGGAGGGCTGACGACAACGTTCAACCTGTTCAGGTGGGGGCCCGTCTTGCTACAGGCCTCAAGGACACCGGGGCTGAACGAACCCTCATCCGTCCTGGACTGGCGGCCCCTGAAGAGTTTGTTGAGGGGAAAACCCTGACTGTCACCGGGATTGGAGGCACCCGTTGTCCCTTGCCAGTGGCACGAGTTTATCTCGATTGGGGTGCTGGGAGCGGGTTGAGGGAGGTGGGAGTGTCTGAAAATTTGCCCACTGATGTTTTATTGGGGACTGACTTGGGGAGGATGGTTGCATACTATGTCCCTGACACCCTTCCCCAAACTGATAATAAGGGTAACGTTAACCCTGATGATGATGATGATGACGGGAAACTGAATGTGTTACCTGCTAATGCCTTGATGAGTAATGATGCAACTAACAACCATTCTTTCCCCAGGTACGATGCTGATGCTGATGTGAATGTACCAAAGCAAACTGATAACCATTCTTCTCCTAGGAAGGATGATGATGATGTTGATGTATCTGTGCCGACTGAACCCGTTAACCCTTCCTTTGAAGCGGTAGATGTGTCCACAGGTACCGAAGTGCTCAGCCCCGTCACTCTGCGGAGTGAGACGGCTGAGGAACCCCTGGCAGGAGTAAGCAACGGTGCTCAAGGAAATGGGGAGGTGCATGGGGACCATGAGGAAGGTAATGCCATGCAGCTGACCAGTGCCACCGAGGAAGGTAACTGGCCCATAAGTAGCACTGCTCCTGAAGTGTTGGGGGTGGATGGGGAGGTAGAGCCCAGGGCAGCACCAGCTGGTGGGTCTGAAGAAATCCCCAGGGAGACAGCATACATAGCAGCTGTCACACGCAGTCAGAGTGCCCAGATCGCAGGTAACGCACTGTCTTCTGGACCCTCTGCTGCTACAGGAGAGACTGAACCAGAGGTGAACCCAGAGCCGGTTCCAGAGGGTCCCAGTAAAGAGGGGACCCTGACGTCACTTCTGGCAGCCTCCAGCATGGAGTTCCAGGCTGCTCTGCACTCAGATGCCAGCCTGGAGAAATTGAGAGGTCTCGCCGAGACGCCCACCTCCAAGTCTGATAAGGAGAGGGTGTTCTGGGAACGAGGAAGGTTGTACCGGGAGACAGTACCCGGAGATCCTAAAAAGGAGTGGTTGAGGGAAAGACAGCTGGTCGTCTCCTATCAGTTCAGAACTGAGTTGTTGCGGATTGCCCATGAGATTCCACTCGCTGGACACTTGGGGATCAGCAAAACAAAGGCACGGCTGTCTCAACACTTCTATTGGCCCAAGATGGGGACAGATGTAACACACTACTGCCGCTCCTGTGCCACCTGTCAAAAAGTGGGTAAGGCGGGGCCTGCTCTTAAGGCTCCCCTTATTCCTTTGCCGGTGATAGAGGAGCCTTTCCAGAGAATCACGGTGGACATTGTAGGACCGCTGTCCGTCCCCAGCAGCTCCGGAAAGCGATACATTCTCACCGTGGTAGACTACGCTACCCGGTACCCAGAGGCAGTAGCTCTGTCTTCAACCAGGGCAGATAAGGTGGCTGACGCACTGGTGACCATCTTTTCAAGAGTAGGATTTCCCAGGGAGATGCTTACCGATCAAGGGCCCCAATTCATGTCTCGCCTAATGGAGGCTCTCTGTGAGAAAATGCAGGTGACGCAGCTGGTATCGAGTCCGTATCACCCACAGACTAATGGTTTGTGTGAACGTTTCAACGGTACCCTCAAACAGATGCTCCGCATACTGGTTGAGACCCAAGGGCGCGACTGGGAGCGGTACCTCCCACACCTGCTGTTCGCTTACAGAGAAGTTCCGCAGGCCTCGACCGGGTTCTCCCCCTTCGAGCTCCTGTATGGCAGGCGAGTCCGGGGACCCCTTGGGTTGATAAGAGAATCCTGGGAAGATGAGCCAAACCCCACAGAAGTGTCCATCGTGGATTATGTCATGCGCTTCCGTGACAAGATGCAGACCTTGACGCAGTTGGTGCATGACAACATGACGCAGGCTCAGGCTGACCAGAAGCACTGGTACGACCAGAACGCCCGGGAGCGGACCTACCAGGTGGGCCAAAAGGTGTGGGCGCTGGTCCCTGTACCAACGGATAAGCTTCAGGCAGCCTGGGAAGGCCCGTACGTCGTCCACCAACAGCTCAACCCGGTCACCTACGTGGTCACGCTTGACCATGCTCGGGGTAGGCGCAAGGCCTTTCACGTCAACATGCTGAAGGCGCACTACGAACGTGAAGCTTGCATCCTACCGGTCTGCAATCTGCCAGAGGATGGGGAGGAAGATTCCCTCCTGGACATGCTGGCCCAGGCCAAGGCCAATGGGTCCATTGAGGACATGGAGATAAGTGGTTCGCTCACTGTGTCCCAGCGGTTGCAGTTGATGGCCACCCTGGAACTCTTCCGGCCCGTGTTCACCAACCGTCCTGGGAGGACGGAGTTAGCGGTTCATGAGGTGGACACCGGGAATCACGCCCCATTACGGCGAACACCCTATCGGATCTCTGAGACGGTGCAACAAGTCATGCGCCAAGAGATCGATGAGATGTTAAGGCTGGGGGTGATTCGACGGTCACAAAGCGCGTGGGCTTCACCTGTAGTCCTCGTGCCTAAAAAGGATCGAACCACCCGGTTCTGCGTGGACTACAGGGGGCTCAACGCCATCACAACCTCTGATGCCCACCCAATGCCGCGCATCGAGGATCTGCTCGAGCGGTTGACAAACGCCAACTACATATCCATCATGGATTTGAGTCGGGGATACTGGCAGATTCCCCTGAGCCCTGAGGCGCAGGAGAAATCCGCCTTTATCACCCCCTTTGGACTGTACGAGTCCACGGTCATGCCCTTCGGCATGAAGAATGCCCCTGCCACTTTCCAGCGGATGGTCAACCACCTGCTTCGGGGACTGGAGGAGTACGCGGTGGCGTACTTAGACGATATTGCCGTCTTCAGTTCCACCTGGGAGGAACACCTTCAGCACCTCCAGGAGGTGCTCAAGCGTCTTCACCAGGCAGGCCTGACCATCAAGCCGGGGAAGTGCCAGATAGGCATGCGCAAGGTCCACTACCTGGGGCACCGGGTAGGCGGGGGTTCCATGAGTCCGGAGCCAGGAAAAGTGGACGCAATCGTGTCCTGGCCCACCCCCAGGACCAAGAAACAGGTGAAGTCCTTCTTGGGCACTGCAGGGTACTATAGGCGGTTCATACAGGACTATAGCTCCCTTGCCAAACCCTTGACTGACCTCACCAAGCAGAGGCTACCCCAAACAGTCAACTGGACAGATGACTGTGAGGCGGCTTTCCAAGCTTTGAAAGCAGCCCTGTGCAACTCTCCAGTGTTGAGAGCAGTCGACAGCAGTCGCCCGTTTCTGGTACAGACCGACGCCAGCGAGTTTGGCCTCGGTGCTGTGCTTAGCCAGGTCGACTCGGGGGACCAAGAGCACCCCGTGTTGTACCTGAGCCGGAAACTTTTGCCGAGGGAAGTGGCATACTCGACCATCGACAAGGAGTGTCTGGCCATGGTGTGGGCACTGCAGCGTTTGCAGCCCTACCTGTATGGGCGCGCCTTCACGGTGGTAACCGACCACAACCCTCTGAGCTGGTTGCACACAGTGTCCGGAACCAATGGAAGATTGCTCCTCTGGAGCCTTGCCCTTCAACAGTACGATTTTACTGTAAAACACAGGAAGGGCAGTGAAAACGGCAATGCCGATGGGTTGTCCCGCCGGGGCGAACCCGCTGAGGTGCGCATGGCCGATTACCGAGAGGTAATGCCTCCTTAGCGCCCTCTTAAGGGGGGAGGTGTGATGTACAATATCTGCAAGATATGTTTTCTGTTGCAATGTGCTAACAAATCCTCCATCCTAGGACATTGTAAACTGTCAGTAGTAGGAATTCCTTCCCCCCAGGTTTTACCAACCCTGCCACTTCCTCTGGAAGAGCAGGAATGTTAATTAGCTAGACCATCTTCCTCACACCATTTGGCTTCTCTCAGCTGAAAGAAAAATGCGGGAAAAAGGTCTTTGTTTGAAATAAAACTTTAAGAGCCTGCCCTGCGAAAACCGTACCAAGTAGAGATATGAAAATCATATTTTTGTAACCTGAGCGGTCCCAGCTTCGAGACCGCGTATGTTTCGAAGTTCTAACCTGTCCAGAACATGAGATAGGATTTGCGCCCAAATGGACGGTCATATCGCATAGATGTTTGATGTTTTCTTGATGGGCTCATTACGCTGGGAAACATGATACCACTGATGAGTCCATACCAGCTTCTCCCATAAAGTTATAGCTAATCTAAGTTTTGTAGCCAAAACATAACTCGGATGAGAGAGGAGGGATCAACCCAGAATGCATCTCTCCGTGATGTCACAAAGCAAAGCCTATAAGGCCTTCCCTGGGCAAACCAGCTCAGAACAGCTGCAGAGTCCGTGCTGACAAGAACTCAGATGAGCGGAGAAGTGCAGCTCCGCCTCCACCCACCTTAGCCGCATGGTCTGCCTAAGGAACAATATGGAACTGTGAGTGTAATCTCTTTGTTTTCTCCACTTTTATTTTATACCTGTACTGTACATATTTTATGTCTCAATTTTATAGCAACTTTTATCTGTAATCACTGTCCTCTTTCGGAAAATAAATGAAATTATTTAGCTCTGTCTCTATGCTCTAAGACTCGAACTATACGCCTTTGATAGATAATCGCTACTAATTCAAGGGGTTTGCCACGGACCCTCTTAATTTAACACTGTGAATTAAGTAACCGTGACTGGTGGCAGCGCGTTGTGTACGGCTATTACGGCTTGCTGGCAGTACAGAAGGGTCTTATATTGCTGAATAAGGGTCTGCGGCCACAGCATTGATAATTCCCTTACTGCAGAAGCCTAATTGCCGGTTCACAACAGGCAGCCCGTCCGGCGACCAATTATCCTAGGTGCAGTTCCCTGACTGACCTGAGGGTAAGGGGGGCGCCGGAGAGCTGCGAGTTCCAAAGTGGAACTGAGAAAGTGGGATATACATAAATCCCCGCAGTACTTGGAAGATTGATAGCAGTGGTGAGGCATCCAAAATAAACTCCCCCTGCGGCAAATTGTAGAGCGAGATTAGCTTGCTGGATATTTTTGTCACATGGTGCCGGTGGTGGGATAACTAAGATAAGCCCCAACGGTGCCTGTGATAGCCGTGTGCCGGCAGTGTGTCACGTCCCTCCGTCCGCTGATACACCGGTGTCAGTGGTGGGATTGTGACATAGTGGTGACACAGGGTCCGCTGTCCGTCGCGTTTTGGTGGCAGCGGGACCCCCGTTAGTCGTCGCCCGTAAGTGGACGAACGGCCGTGGGCTGTTCGTCACACCCTCCTCCTGTATATATACACTGCACAGTACCGCTCCTCCTGTGTATATATACACTGCACAGTACCACTCCTCCTGTATATACACTGCACAGTACCACTCCTCCTGTCGTGTATATATACACTAATAATAATAATAATCTTTATTTTTATATAGCGCTAACATATTCCGCAGCGCTTTACAGTTTGCACACATTTTCATCACTGTCCCCGATGGGGCTCACAATCTAAATTCCCTATCAGTATGTCTTTGGAGTGTGGGAGGAAACCGGAGTGCCCGGAGGAAACCCACGCAAACACGGGGAGAACATACAAACTCCTTGCAGATGTTGTCTTTGGTGGGATTCGAACCCAGGACCCCAGCGCTGCAAGGCTGCAGCGCTAACCACTGAGCCACCGTGCTGCCCAGTACCACTGCTCCTGTATATACACACTGCACAGTACACTGCACAGTACCACTCCTCCTGTATATACACACTGCACAGTACCACTCCTCCTGTATATACACTGCACAGTACCACTCCTCCTGTATATACACTGCACAGTACCACTCCTCTTGTATATATACACCGCACAGTACCACTCCTCCTGTATATATACACTGCACAGTAACACTCCTCCTGTATATACACTGCACAGTACCACTCCTCCTGTCGTGTATATATACTGCACAGTACCACTCCTCCTGTATATACACACTGCACAGTACCACTCCTCCTGTATATATACACTGCACAGTACCACTCCTCCTGTATGTATACACTGCACAGTACCACTCCTCCTGTATATATACACCGCACAGTACCACTCCTCCTGTATATATACACTGCACAGTACCGCTCCTCCTGTATATATACACTGCACAGTACCACTCCTCCTGTATATATACACTGCACAGTACCCCTCCTCCTGTATATATACACTGCACAGTACCACTCCTGTATATATACACTGCACAGTACCCCTCCTCCTGTATATATACTGCACAGTACCACTCCTCCTGTATATACACTGCACAGTACCACTCCTCCTGTATGTATACACTGCACAGTACCACTCCTCCTGTATATATACACCGCACAGTACCACTCCTCCTGTATATATACACTGCACAGTACCGCTCCTCCTGTATATATACACTGCACAGTACCACTCCTCCTGTATATATACACTGCACAGTACCACTCCTCCTGTATATACACACTGCACAGTACCACTCCTCCTGTATATACACTGCACAGTACCACTCCTCCTGTATATATACACCGCACAGTACCACTCCTCCTGTATATATACACTGCACAGTACCACTCCTCCTGTATATATACACTGCACAGTACCACTCCTCCTGTATATATACACTGCACAGTACCACTCCTCCTGTATATATATACACTGCACAGTACCACTCCTCCTGTATATATACACTGCACAGTACCACTCCTCCTGTATATATACACTGCACAGTACCACTCCTGTATATATACACTGCACAGTACCGCTCCTCCTGTATATTATTAATTATTATTATTATTATTTATTGTTATAGCGCCATTTATTCCATGGCGCTTTACATGTGAGGAGGGGTATACATAGTAAAAACAAGTACAATAATGTTAAACAATACAAGTCATAACTGGTACAGGAGGCGAGAGGACCCTGCCCGCGAGGGCTCACAATCTACAAGGGATGGGTGATAATACAGTAGGCGAGGGTAGAGCTGGTCGTGCAGCGGTTTGGTCGATCGGTGGTTACTGCAGGTTATAGGCTTGTCGGAAGAGTTGGGTCTTCAGGCTCTTTTTGAAGGTTTCCATGGTAGGTGAGAGTCTGATATGTTGTGGTAGAGCGTTCCAGAGTAGGGGTGATGCGCGACAGAAATCTTTTATGCGATTGTGGGAAGAGGAGATAAGAGGGGAGTAGAGAAGGAGATCTTGTGAGGATCGGAGGTTGTGTGCAGGAAAGTACCGGGACACGAGGTCACAGATGTATGGAGGAGACAGGTTGTGGATGGCTTTGTATGTCATGGTTAGGGTTTTGTAATGGAGTCTCTGGGCAATTGGGAGCCAGTGAAGGGATTGACAGAGAGGAGAAGCTGGGGAATAGCGGGGGGACAGGTGGATTAGTCGGGCAGCAGAGTTTAGAATAGATTGGAGGGGTGCGAGAGTGTTTGAGGGGAGGCCACAGAGCAGGAGGTTGCAGTAGTCAAGGCGAGAGATGATGAGGGCATGGACTAGGGTTTTTGCAGATTCTTGGGTGAGGAATGAACGGATTCGTGAAATATTTTTGAGTTGAAGTCGGCAGGAAGTGGAAAGGGCTTGGACATGTGGTTTGAAGGAGAGATTAGCATCAAGGATTACTCCGAGGCAGCGAGCTTGTGGGACTGGGGAGAGTGGGCAGTCATTTACTGTAATGGATAGGTTCGTTGGGGGGGTCACGTGAGATGGGGGAAAGATGATGAATTCTGTTTTGTCCATGTTGAGTTTCAGAAATCTAGCGGAGAAGAAGGATGAAATAGTGGACAGACATTGAGGGACTCTGGTTAGTAGGGAGGTGATATCTGGTCCAGAGATGTAGATCTGTGTGTCATCAGCATAGAGATGATACTGAAAGCCATGAGATTCTATGAGCTGTCCCAGGCCAAAGGTGTAAATGGAGAAGAGCAGGGGCCCTAGGACTGAACCTTGTGGGACTCCGACAGATAGGGGGCGCGGTGAGGAGGTGGTGGGTGAGTGGGAGACGCTGAATGTCCGGTCTGTTAGGTATGATGAGATCCAGGATAGGGCCAAGTCTGTGATGCCGAGGGATGAGAGGGTCTGTAATAATAGGGAATGGTCCACTGTGTCAAAGGCAGCCGACAGGTCCAGGAGGAGGAGGACAGAGTAGTGTCGCTTGCTCTTGGCGGTTAAGAGGTCATTGGTGACCTTAGTAAGGGCAGTTTCAGTGGAGTGGTGTGACCGAAAGCCAGATTGTAAGCGGTCGAAGAGGGAGCAAGAAGAGAGATGGGAGGACAGTTCAAGGTAGACGTGTTGTTCCAGGAGCTTGGAGGCATAGGGGAGAAGTGATATAGAGCGATAGCTAGATGCAGAGGATGGGTCAAGAGAGGGCTTTTTGAGGATAGGTGTGATGGAGGCATGTTTAAAGCTTGAGGGGAAAACACCAGTTGTTAGTGATAGGTTGAAGAGATGGGTTAGGGTTAGGATGAAGACTGTGGTGAGGTTTGGTATGAAGTGGGATGGGATCGGGTCGAGTGCACAGGTGGTGAGATGTGTATATATATATACACTGCACAGTACCACTCCTCCTGTATATATACACTGCACAGTACCACTCCTCCTGTATATATACACTGCACAGTGCCACTCCTCCTGTATATATATATATATACACTGCACAGTACCACTCCTCCTGTATATATGCACTGCACAGTACCACTCCTCCTGTATATATACTGCACAGTACCACTCCTCCTGTCCTGTATATATACACTGCACAGTACCACTCCTCCTGTATATATACTGCACAGTACCCCTCCTCCTGTATATATACACTGCACAGTACCACTCCTCCTGTATATATACACTGCACAGTACCACTCCTCCTGTCCTGTATATATACACTGCACAGTACCACTCCTCCTGTATATATACACTGCACAGTACCACTCCTCCTGTATATACACACTGCACACTACCACTCCTCCTGTATATACACACTGCACAGTACCACTCCTCCTGTATATACACTGCACAGTACCACTCCTCCTGTATATATACACTGCACAGTAACACTCCTCCTGTATATATATACACTGCACAGTAACACTCCTCCTGTATATATACACTGCACAGTACCACTCCTCCTGTATATATACTGCACAGTACCACTCCTCCTGTCGTGTATATATACTGCACAGTACCACTCCTCCTGTATATATACACTGCACAGTACCACTCCTCCTGTATATATATACACTGCACAGTGCCACTCCTCCTGTATATATACACTGCACAGTACCACTCCTCCTGTATATATACACTGCACAGTACCACTCCTCCTGTATATATATACACTGCACAGTGCCACTCCTCCTGTATATATATACACTGCACAGTGCCACTCCTCCTGTATATATACACTGCACAGAACCGCTCCTCCTGTATGTATACACTGCACAGTACCACTCCTCCTGTATATATACACTGCACAGTACCACTCCTCCTGTCGTGTATATATACTGCACAGTACCACTCCTCCTGTATATACACACTGCACAGTACCACTCCTCCTGTATATATACACTGCACAGTACCACTCCTCCTGTATATATACACTGCACAGTACCACTCCTCCTGTATATATACACTGCACAGCACCGCTCCTCCTGTATATATACACTGCACAGTACCACTCCTCCTGTCCTGTATATATACACTGCACAGTACCACTCCTCCTGTCCTGTATATATACACTGTACAGTACCACTCCTCCTGTATATATACACTGCACAGTGCCACTCCTCCTGTATATATACACTGCACGGTACCACTCCTCCTGTATATACATACTGCACGGTACCACTCCTCCTGTATATACACACTGCACAGTACCACTCCTCCTGTATATATACACTGCACAGTACCACTCCTCCTGTGTATATACACTGCACAGTACCACTCCTCCTGTATATACACACTGCACAGTACCACTCCTCCTGTATATATACACCGCACAGTACCACTCCTCCTGTATATACACACTGCACAGTACCGCTCCTCCTGTATATATACACTGCACAGTACCACTCCTCCTGTATATATACTGCACAGTAACACTCCTCCTGTATATACACACTGCACAGTACCACTCCTCCTGTATACACTGCACAGTATCACTCCTCCTGTATATATACACCGCACAGTACCACTCCTCCTGTATACACTGCACAGTACCACTCCTCCTGTATATATACACTGCACAGTACCACTCCTCCTGTATATATACTGCACAGTAACACTCCTCCTGTATATACACACTGCACAGTACCACTCCTCCTGTATACACTGCACAGTACCACTCCTCCTGTATATATACACTGCACAGTACCACTCCTCCTGTATATATACTGCACAGTACCACTCCTCCTGTCGTCTATATATACTGCACAGTACCACTCCTCCTGTATATACACACTGCACAGTACCACTCCTCCTGTATATATACACTGCACAGTACCACTCCTCCTGTATGTATACACTGCACAGTACCACTCCTCCTGTATATATACACTGCACAGCACCGCTCCTCCTGTATATATACACTGCACAGTACCCCTCCTCCTGTATATATACACTGCACAGTGCCACTCCTCCTGTATATATACACTGCACAGTACCACTCCTGTATATATACACTGCACAGCACCACTCCTCCTGTATATACACACTGCACGGTACCACTCCTCCTGTATATACATACTGCACGGTACCACTCCTCCTGTATATATACACTGCACAGTACCACTCCTCCTGTATATATACACTGCACAGTACCACTCCTCCTGTATATACACACTGCACAGTACCACTCCTCCTGTATATATACACTGTACAGTACCACTCCTCCTGTATATATACACTGCACAGTACCACTCCTCCTGTATATATACACTGCACAGTACCACTCCTCCTGTATATACACTGCACAGTACCACTCCTCCTGTATATATACACTGTACAGTACCGCTCCTCCTGTATATATACACTGCACAGTACCACTCCTCCTGTATATATACACTGCACAGTACCGCTCCTCCTGTATATATACACTGCACAGTACCGCTCCTCCTGTATATATACACTGCACAGTACCACTCCTCCTGTATATACACTGCACAGCACCACTCCTCCTGTATATATACACTGCACAGTACCGCTCCTCCTGTATATATACACTGCACAGTACCACTCCTCCTGTATATATACACTGCACAGTACCACTCCTCCTGTATATATACACTGCACAGTACCACTCCTGTATATATACACCGCACAGCACCACTCCTCCTGTATATATACACTGCACAGTACTACTCCTCCTGTGTATATATACACTGCACAGTACCACCCCTCCTGTATATATACACTGCACAGTACCACTCCTCCTGTATATATACACTGCACAGTACCACTCCTCCTGTATATATACACCGCACAGCACCACTCCTCCTGTATATATACACTGCACAGTACCACTCCTCCTGTGTATATATACACTGCACAGTACCACCCCTCCTGTATATATACTCTGCACAGTACCACTCCTGTATATATACACTGCACAGTACCACTCCTCCTGTGTATATATACACTGCACAGTCCCACTCCTCCTGTATATACACACTGCACAGTACCACTCCTCCTGTATATATACACTGCACAGTACCACTCCTCCTGTATATACAGTCATATGTAAAAGTTTGGGCACCCCTATTAATGTTAACCTTTTTTCTTTATAACAATTTTGGTTTTTGCAACAGCTATTTCAGTTTCATATATCTAATAACTGATGGACTCAGTTATATTTCTGGATTCAAATGAGGTTTATTGTACTAACAGAAAATGTGCAATCTGCATTTAAACAAAATTTGACCGGTGCAAAAGTATGGGCACCCTTATCATTTTCTTGATTTGAACACTCCTAACTACTTTTTACTGACTTCCTGAAGCACTAAATTGGTTTTGTAACCTCATTGAGCTTTGATCTTCATAGCCAGGTGTATCAAATCATGAGAAAAGGTATTTAAGGTGGCCACTTGCAAGTAGTTCTCCTATTTGATTCTCCTATGAAGAGTGGCATCATGGGCTCCTCAAAACAACTCTCAAATGATCTGAAAACAAAGATTATTCAACATAGCTTTTCAGGGGAAGGATACAAAAAGTTGTCTCAGAGATTTAACCTGTCAGTTTCCACTGTGAGGAACATAGTAAGGAAATGGAAGAACACAGGTACAGTTCTTGTTAAGCCCAGAAGTGGCAGGCCAAGAAAAATATCAGAAAGGCAGAGAAGAATGGTGAGAACAGTCAAGGACAATCCACAGACCACCTCCAAAGACCGGCAGCATCATCTCGCTGCAGATGGTGTCACTGTGCATCGGTCAACAATACAGCGCACTTTGCACAAGGAGAAGCTGTATGGGAGAGTGATGTGAAAGAAGCCGTTTCTGCAAGCACGCCACAAACAGAGTCGCCTGAGGTCTGCAAAAGCACATTTGGACAAGCCAGTTACATTTTGGATGAAGGTCCTGTGGACTGATGAAACAAAGATTGAGTTGTTTGGTCATACAAAAAGGCGTTATGCATGCGCTGTATTGTTGACCGATGCACAGTGACACCATCTGCAGCAAGATGATGCTGCCGGTCTTTGGAGGTGGTCTGTGGATTGTCCTTGACTGTTCTCACCATTCTTCTTCTCTGCCTTTCTGATATTTTTCTTGGCCTGCCACTTCTGGGCTTAACAAGAACTGTACCTGTGTTCTTCCATTTCCTTACTATGTTCCTCACAGTGGAAACTGACAGGTTAAATCTCTGAGACAACTTTTTGTATCCTTCCCCTGAAAAGCTATGCTGAATAATCTTTGTTTTCAGATCATTTGAGAGTTGTTTTGAGGAGCCCATGATGCCACTCTTCATAGGAGAATCAAATAGGAGAACTACTTGCAAGTGGCCACCTTAAATACCTTTTCTCATGATTTGATACACCTGGCTATGAAGTTCAAAGCTCAATGAGGTTACAAAACCAATTTAGTGCTTCAGGAAGTCAGTAAAAAGTAGTTAGGAGTGTTCAAATCAAGAAAATGATAAGGGTGCCCATACTTTTGCACCGGTCAAATTTTGTTTAAATGCAGATTGCACATTTTCTGTTAGTACAATAAACCTCATTTGAATCCAGAAATATAACTGAGTCCATCAGTTATTGGATATATGAAACTGAAATAGCTGTTGTAAAAACCAAAATTGTTATAAAGAAAAAAGGTTAACATTAATAGGGGTGCCCAAACTTTTACATATGACTGTATACACTGCACAGTGCCACTCCTCCTGTATATATACACTGTACAGTACCACTCCTCCTGTGTATATACACTGAACAGTACCACTCCTCCTGTATATATACACTGCACAGTACCACTCCTCCTGTATATATATACACTGCACAGTACCACTCCTCCTGTATATATACACTGCACAGTCCCACTCCTCCTGTATATATACACTGCACAGTCCCACTCCTCCTGTATATATACACTGCACAGTACCACTCCTCCTGTATATATACACTGCACAGTACCCCTCCTCCTGTATATATACACTGCACAGTACCCCTCCTCCTGTATATATACACTGCACAGTACCCCTCCTCCTGTATATATACACTGCACAGTACCACTCCTCCTGTATATATACACTGCACAGTCCCACTCCTCCTGTATATATACACTGCACAGTACCACTCCTCCTGTATATATACACTGCACAGTCCCACTCCTCCTGTATATATACACTGCACAGTACCCCTCCTCCTGTATATATACACTGCACAGTACCCCTCCTCCTGTATATATACACTGCACAGTACCACTCCTCCTGTATATATACACTGCACAGTACCACTCCTCCTGTATATATACACTGCACAGTACCCCTCCTCCTGTATATATACACTGCACAGTACCACTCCTCCTGTATATATACACTGCACAGTACCCCTCCTCCTGTATATATACACTGCACAGTACCACTCCTCCTGTATATATACACTGCACAGTACCACTCCTCCTGTATATATACACTGCACAGTACCCCTCCTCCTGTATATATACACTGCACAGTACCCCTCCTCCTGTATATATACACTGCACAGTACCCCTCCTCCTGTATATATACACTGCACAGTACCACTCCTCCTGTGTATATACACTGCACAGTCCCACTCCTGTATATATACACATTGCACAGTACCACTCCTCCTGTATATATACACTGCACAGTACCACTCCTCCTGTATATATACACTGCACAGTACCACTCCTCCTGTATATATACACTGCACAGTCCCACTCCTCCTGTATATATACACTGCACAGTACCCCTCCTCCTGTATATATACACTGCACAGTCCCACTCCTCCTGTATATATACACTGTACAGTACCACTCCTCCTGTATATATACACATTGCACAGTACCACTCCTCCTGTATATATACACTGTACAGTACCACTCCTCCTGTATATATACACATTGCACAGTACCACTCCTCCTGTATATATGCACTGCACAGTCCCACTCCTCCTGTATATATACACTGTACAGTACCACTCCTCCTGTATATATACACTGCACAGTGCCACTCCTCCTGTATATATACACTGCACAGTACCACTCCTGTATATACACTGCACAGTACCACTCCTCCTGTGTATATACACTGCACAGTACCACTCCTCCTGTATATACACTGCACAGTACCACTCCTCCTGTATGTATACACTGCACAGTACCACTCCTCTTGTATATACACACTGCACAGTACCGCTCCTCCTGTATATCTACACTGCACAGTACCACTCCTCCTGTATATATACACTGTACAGTACCACTCCTCCTGTATATATACACTGCACAGTACCACTCGTCCTGTATATATACACTGCACAGTACCACTCCTCCTGTATATATACACTGCACAGTACCACTCCTCCTGTATATATACACTGCACAGTACCACTCCTCCTGTATATATACACTGCACAGTACCACTCCTCCTGTATATACACTGTACAGTACCGCTCCTCCTGTATATATACACTGCACAGTACCACTCCTCCTGTATATATACACTGCACAGTACCACTCCTCCTGTATATATACACTGTACAGTACCACTCCTCCTGTATATATACACTGCACAGTACCACTCCTCCTGTATATATACACTGTACAGTACCACTCCTCCTGTATATATACACTGCACAGTACCACTCCTCCTGTATATATACACTGCACAGTACCACTCCTCCTGTATATATACACTGCACAGTACCACTCCTCCTGTATATATACACTGCACAGTACCACTCCTCCTGTATATATACACTGCACAGTACCACTCCTCCTGTATATATATACACTGCACAGTACCAATCCTCCTGTATATATACACTGCACAGTACCACTCCTCCTGTATATATATACACTGCACAGTACCACTCCTCCTGTATATATACACTGTACAGTACCACTCCTCCTGTATATATACACTGCACAGTACCACTCCTCCTGTATATATACACTGCACAGCACCACTCCTCCTGTATATATACACTGTACAGTACCACTCCTCCTGTATATATACACTGCACAGTACTACTCCTGTATATGTATATACTGCACAGTACCACTCCTCCTGTCCTGTATATATACACTGTACAGTACCACTCCTCCTGTATATATACACTGCACAGTACCACTCCTCCTGTATATATACACTGCACAGTACCGCTCCTCCTGTATATATACACTGCACAGTACCACTCCTCCTGTTCTGTATATATATACACTATACAGCTCTGACAAAAATTAAGAGCCCACTGCACAGTTTTACAAAAGTCAGCTTCTCTCCATGTCTGACAGCCATTCCTCCATTCCAGTGTCAGCTGATTCCACCTCATTCTACTTAATGTGCTTCTTATTAGGTGATCACCTGAACCAAATCTTATTTAACAAGGGAAAGTATAAAAACCCTGCTGTGGTGTTCACAATCCTCCTGCAATAGGACAAGCTGGATGGCAAAACAAGTGCTAGTAATATCCCAAAAGTAATAGGAATGAAAAAATAACGTTTACCCATGCCAAAGGAGTTGAAAAGAAAAGTCTTGAGTGAGGAAACGAAGGGCTCAATTCTGGCTTTACTAGCAGAGGGATACAGTGAGCGTCATGTTGCCTCCATACTTAAAATTTCTAAGACGGCAGTCCATTACAACAAGGTCAAGCAGCAGACATTGGGAACAGCAAAGCTACAGACCGGCAGAGGGTGAAAACGACTCTCCACTGACAGAGATGACCGTCATCTTATTCGAATGTCACTCAGCAACCGCAGGATAACATCAGGTTACCTACAAAAGGAATGGCAAATGGCAGCTGGGGTGAAGTGCACGGCAAGAACAGGCTCCTAGAGGCAGGGCTCAAGTCATTTAAAGCTAGAAAAAAAGCCTTTCATCAATGAGAAGCAAAGGAGAGCCAGGCTGAAATTTGCTAAAGACCATAAGGATTGGACCATCGAGGACTGGAGTAAGGTAATCTTCTCTGATGAGTCTAATTTTTAGCTTTGCCCAACACCTGGTCATCTAATGGTTAGACGGAGACCTGGAGAGGTGTACAAGCCACAGTGTCTTGCGCCCACTGTGAAATTTGGTGGCGGATCAGTGATGATCTGGGGAGGCTTCAGCAAGGCTGGAATTGGGCAGGTTAATCTTTGCGAAGGACGTATGAATCAAGCCGCATACAAGGTTATCCTGGAAAAACAGCTGATTCCTTCTGCTCAGGCTGTTCCCCAACTCTGAGGACAATGCGCCATGCCGCACAGCTAGGTCATCAATGTGTGGATGAAGGACCACTACATCAAACCCCTGTCATGGCCGCCCAATCTCCAGAGCTGAACCCCACTGAAAACCTCTGGAATGTAATCGAGAGGAAGATGGACAGTCACAAGTCATCAGACAAAGAAGAACTGCTTATGTGGTGCCCCTGAGGCTTCAGTCGCCACAGAGGTACTGCACCTTCTACTAAGGTGTAGTGCCCCACCATCCAGGTAGGGTAGGAAACCCCCTTCCACATTCCAACACCTGCACCCCAGACACAGGATAGTTCAGCAGGGACCCATCCATGCTTTATGCTGGAAAAGTCATAGGGTGCCTTTTGTGGTCCCTGGCTTCATAACACGAGAGGTGCTGGGGAGGCGGGTGGAGTTAGCTATAAAAGAGAGGGAAGGTGTAGGATTTCAGGGTCAGTCTGACAGAAGGTCAGTGGAGTAGGAAGTCACTCAGACAGGAGTGAGGATCCCTGGAAGAGGGATGGAGGAAGGAGTGCTGCAGCTGCCTCAGTGACCTGAGCCAGCTGGCACGGGAAGGAAGAGGAGAAAGAGACGCAGACGGGACACTACAGATTCCATAAGAGAGATAGAACAGATCAGAACGAAGGAGAATAGAAGGACGGTGGGAAGCAGGTTGAGAAAGAGAGAGAACCCTTCCAGTCCAGAGTGCAAAGGCCGGGGCCCGGTCCCCGAGGTTGATTGGATCTTTATGTCCGGCAACAGACACCGGAGGAGTAGTGAGCCACTAACACCTTACTCCCATCATAGACTTGGGACACAACAGCAACTGAATAGAGAGCCGGGACGCAGAGAGGAGTCCCCGAAGCAGGCTACAGCTGTCTGTCATACAAGTAAAGACTAGGAACACCTAGAGAGAGGCATTCCAGGGTAACTAAGTACTGGAGTGCTTCACACCTAAAGGCGCATTGTTGGAGTCGTTCAGTAAGGTACACGTTGGCGGAGTGTGGAAGGGAGAATCCTATCCTGCCTGGAGGTTGGCTGGAGCCCAGACCTGGAGAACACAGTACGGAGGCAGGCGTGTGTGTGAACTGCAAACAGTGAGTAAAGCCTTGGAACCGCACACCCTGGTGTCCTCCAATTATTCCAGCACCGCTACATCTGGGTAACAACATCTATACCATCCTGCACCTCTCGTAGTCCATTGCACCTACACTGCCCTGGGACTACAGCTCCACCTGTGGGGAGCTATGCCATCTAAGCTGCGCATACCATCAGTCCCAGAGGATCTGCCCGCAGCGTCGGCCTGACATCACACTTGCCGAGCACCACAGGTGGCGTCACGAACTATTCCAATAAACTTTAACACCAGTAACATCACCGCCATTAATATTGGGCGCCCAGGGCCACGGACCGGGTCACCGCTGCTGTGACACATTCCCCCTGACACTGGCCCGGTACCGAGTACCCCGTTGCCCTGGGCGAGTGAGGGCGACCCACTTACCTATGTGTACCAGGAGTGGCATAAGGTCACCCAAAAGCCGTGTGAGAGACTGGTGGAAAGCAGCCAAGACGCAGGAAAGCTGGGGTTAACATTCATGGGGATTCCACACAATATTGATTTCTGAACTCTTCCTGAGGTAAAACATTAGTATTGTTGTTTCTAAATGATTATGACCTTGTTTCCTTAGCATTATTGAGGTCTACAAGCATTCTGCATTTTTTTGTTATTTTGACCATTTCTCATTTTCTGAAATACAAAATTTAGTGCTTGGAAATTCGGAGACATGTGGTCAGAAGTTTATAGAATAAAAGAGCAATTTACATTTTACACAAAAATATAAAGAGAAAAATCAGACAAACCGAACATTTGGAAGTGATCTCTTAATTTTTGCCAGAGCTGTATATACTGCAGTGATATGAAAGTGCCCCCTATACACTGCACAGTACCACTCCTCCCGTATATATACACTGCACAGCACCCCTCCTCCTGTATATATACACTGCACAGCACCCCTCCTCCCGTATATATACACTGCACAGCACCACTCCTCCTGTATATATACACTGCACAGTACCACTCCTCCTGTATATATACACTGCACAGTACCACTCCTCCCGTATATATACACTGCACAGCACCCCTCCTCCTGTATATATACACTGCACAGCACCACTCCTCCCGTATATATACACTGCACAGTACCACTCCTCCCGTATATATACACTGCACAGCACCACTCCTCCTGTATATATACACTGCACAGTACCACTCCTCCTGTATATATACACTGCACAGTACCACTCCTCCCGTATATATACACTGCACAGCACCCCTCCTCCTGTATATATACACTGCACAGCACCACTCCTCCCGTATATATACACTGCACAGTACCACTCCTCCCGTATATATACACTGCACAGCACCACTCCTCCTGTATATATACACTGCACAGTACCGCTCCTCCTGTATATATACACTGCACAGCACCACTCCTCCCGTATATATACACTGCACAGTACCACTCCTCCCGTATATATACACTGCACAGCACCACTCCTCCTGTATATATACACTGCACAGTACCGCTCCTCCCGTATATATACACTGCACAGTACAGCTCCTCCTGTATATATACACTGCACAGTACCACTCCTGTATATATACACTGCACAGTACCACTCCTCCTGTATATATACACTGCACAGTACCACTCCTCCCGTATATATACACTGCACGGCACCACTCCTCCCGTATATATACACTGCACAGCACCACTCCTCCTGTATATATACACTGCACAGCACCACTCCTACTGTATATATACACTGCACAGTACCACTCCTCCCGTATATATACACTGCACAGTACCGCTCCTCCCGTATATATACACTGCACAGTACCACTCCTCCCGTATATATACACTGCACAGTACCACTCCTCCCGTATATATACACTGCACAGTACCACTCCTCCTGTATATATACACTGCACAGCACCACTCCTCCTGTATATATTCACTGCACAGTACCACTCCTCCTGTATATATACACTACACAGTACCACTCCTCCTGTATATATACACTGCACAGCACCACTCCTCCCGTATATATACACTGCACAGTACCACTCCTCCCGTATATATACACTGCACAGCACCACTCCTCCTGTATACATACACTGCACGGTACCACTCCTCCTGTATATATACACTGCACAGTACCGCTCCTCCTGTATATATACACTGCACAGTACCACTCCTCCTGTATATATACACTGCACAGTACCGCTCCTCCTGTATATATACACTGCACAGTACCACTCCTGTGTATATACACTGCACAGTGCCACTCTTCCTGTCCTGTATATATACACTGCACAGTACCGCTCCTCCTGTATATATACACTGCACAGTACCACTCCTGTATATATACACTGCACAGTACCACTCCTCCTGTATATATACACTGCACAGTACCACTCCTCCCGTATATATACACTGCACGGCACCACTCCTCCCGTATATATACACTGCACAGCACCACTCCTCCTGTATATATACACTGCACAGCACCACTCCTACTGTATATATACACTGCACAGTACCACTCCTCCCGTATATATACACTGCACAGTACCGCTCCTCCTGTATATATACACTGCACAGTACCACTCCTCCCGTATATATACACTGCACAGTACCACTCCTCCCGTATATATACACTGCACAGTACCACTCCTCCTGTATATATACACTGCACAGCACCACTCCTCCTGTATATATTCACTGCACAGTACCACTCCTCCTGTATATATACACTACACAGTACCACTCCTCCTGTATATATACACTGCACAGCACCACTCCTCCCGTATATATACACTGCACAGTACCACTCCTCCCGTATATATACACTGCACAGCACCACTCCTCCTGTATATATACACTGCACGGTACCACTCCTCCTGTATATATACACTGCACAGTACCGCTCCTCCTGTATATATACACTGCACAGTACCACTCCTCCTGTATATATACACTGCACAGTACCGCTCCTCCTGTATATATACACTGCACAGTACCACTCCTGTGTATATACACTGCACAGTACCACTCCTCCTGTATATATACACTGCACAGTACCACTCCTGTATATATACACTGCACAGCACCACTCCTCCTGTATATATACACTGCACAGTACCACTCCTCCTGTATATATACACTGCACGGTACCGCTCCTCCTGTATATATACACTGCACAGTACCACTCCTCCTGTGTATATACACTGCACAGTGCCACTCTTCCTGTCCTGTATATATACACTGCACAGTACCGCTCCTCCTGTATATATACACTGCACAGTACCACTCCTCCTGTGTATATACACTGCACAGTGCCACTCTTCCTGTCCTGTATATATACACTGCACAGTACCACTCCTGTATATATACACTGCACAGCACCACTCCTCCTGTATATATACACTGCACAGTACCACTCCTCCTGTATATATACACTGCACGGTACCGCTCCTCCTGTATATATACACTGCACAGTACCGCTCCTCCTGTATATATACACTGCACAGTACCGCTCCTCCTGTATATATACACTGCACAGTACCACTCCTCCTGTATATATATACACTGCACAGTACCACTCCTCCTGTATATATACACTGCACAGTACCACTCCTCCTGTATATATACACTGCACAGTACCGCTCCTCCTGTATATATATACACTGCACAGTACCACTCCTCCTGTATATATACACTGCACAGTACCACTCCTCCTGTATATATACACTGCACAGTACCACTCCTCCTGTATATATACACTGCACAGTACCACTCCTCCTGTATATATACACTGCACAGTACCACTCCTCCTGTATATATACACTGCACAGTACCGCTCCTCCTGTATATATACACTGCACAGTACCACTCCTCCTGTATATATACACTGCACAGTACCACTCCTCCTGTATATATACACTGCACAGTACCGCTCCTCCTGTATATATATACACTGCACAGTACCACTCCTCCTGTATATATACACTGCACAGTACCACTCCTCCTGTATATATACACTGCACAGTACCACTCCTCCTGTATATATACACTGCACAGTACCACTCCTCCTGTATATATACACTGCACAGTACCACTCCTCCTGTATATATACACTGCACAGTACCACTCCTCCTGTATATATACACTGTACAGTACCACTCCTGTATATATACACTGCACAGTACCGCTCCTCCTGTATATATACACTGCACAGTACCCCTCCGGCTGTATATATACACTGCACAGTACCGCTCCTCCTGTATATATACACTGCACAGTACCACTCTTCCTGTCCTGTATATATACACTGCACAGTACCACTCCTGTATATATACACTGCACAGCACCACTCCTCCTGTATATATACACTGCACAGTACCACTCCTCCTGTATATATACACTGCACGGTACCGCTCCTCCTGTATATATACACTGCACAGTACCGCTCCTCCTGTATATATACACTGCACAGTACCACTCCTCCTGTGTATATACACTGCACAGTGCCACTCTTCCTGTCCTGTATATATACACTGCACAGTACCGCTCCTCCTGTATATATACACTGCACAGTACCACTCCTCCTGTGTATATACACTGCACAGTGCCACTCTTCCTGTCCTGTATATATACACTGCACAGTACCACTCCTGTATATATACACTGCACAGCACCACTCCTCCTGTATATATACACTGCACAGTACCACTCCTCCTGTATATATACACTGCACGGTACCGCTCCTCCTGTATATATACACTGCACAGTACCGCTCCTCCTGTATATATACACTGCACAGTACCGCTCCTCCTGTATATATACACTGCACAGTACCACTCCTCCTGTATATATATACACTGCACAGTACCACTCCTCCTGTATATATACACTGCACAGTACCACTCCTCCTGTATATATACACTGCACAGTACCGCTCCTCCTGTATATATATACACTGCACAGTACCACTCCTCCTGTATATATACACTGCACAGTACCACTCCTCCTGTATATATACACTGCACAGTACCACTCCTCCTGTATATATACACTGCACAGTACCACTCCTCCTGTATATATACACTGCACAGTACCACTCCTCCTGTATATATACACTGCACAGTACCGCTCCTCCTGTATATATACACTGCACAGTACCACTCCTCCTGTATATATACACTGCACAGTACCACTCCTCCTGTATATATACACTGCACAGTACCGCTCCTCCTGTATATATATACACTGCACAGTACCACTCCTCCTGTATATATACACTGCACAGTACCACTCCTCCTGTATATATACACTGCACAGTACCACTCCTCCTGTATATATACACTGCACAGTACCACTCCTCCTGTATATATACACTGCACAGTACCACTCCTCCTGTATATATACACTGCACAGTACCACTCCTCCTGTATATATACACTGTACAGTACCACTCCTGTATATATACACTGCACAGTACCGCTCCTCCTGTATATATACACTGCACAGTACCCCTCCGGCTGTATATATACACTGCACAGTACCGCTCCTCCTGTATATATACACTGCACAGTACCACTCCTGTATATATACACTGCACAGTACCGCTCCTCCTGTATATATACACTGCACAGTACCACTCCTGTATATATACACTGCACAGTACCCCTCCGGCTGTATATATACACTGTACAGTACCACTCCTCCTGTATATATACACTGCACAGTACCACTCCTGTATATATACACTGCACAGTACCGCTCCTCCTGTATATATACACTGCACAGTACCACTCCTCCTGTATATATACACTGCACAGTACCACTCCTCCTGTATATATACACTGCACAGTACCGCTCCTCCTGTATATATATACACTGCACAGTACCACTCCTCCTGTATATATACACTGCACAGTACCACTCCTCCTGTATATATACACTGCACAGTACCACTCCTCCTGTATATATACACTGCACAGTACCACTCCTCCTGTATATATACACTGCACAGTACCACTCCTCCTGTATATATACACTGCACAGTACCACTCCTCCTGTATATATACACTGTACAGTACCACTCCTGTATATATACACTGCACAGTACCGCTCCTCCTGTATATATACACTGCACAGTACCCCTCCGGCTGTATATATACACTGCACAGTACCGCTCCTCCTGTATATATACACTGCACAGTACCACTCCTGTATATATACACTGCACAGTACCGCTCCTCCTGTATATATACACTGCACAGTACCACTCCTGTATATATACACTGCACAGTACCCCTCCGGCTGTATATATACACTGTACAGTACCACTCCTCCTGTATATATACACTGCACAGTACCACTCCTGTATATATACACTGCACAGTACCGCTCCTCCTGTATATATACACTGCACAGTACCCCTCCGGCTGTATATATACACTGCACAGTACCACTCCTCCTGTAGATTCAAGATTCAAAGAAGCTTTTTTGGCAGGACTAAATACACATTAGTTTTGCCAAAGCAAGTGAACAAAAGGGAATAGGGACTGTAGGGATGTTGGGAAGGGGCTGTAAGAAAGGTGGATGGGGCAGATCCAGGATGGGGCTATAGAAGTCCATGGCATATCATAGTTCTCTTTCTCGCAGTCTATGGCATTCGCTCACATACCACGCCGCTATCTCCACTGCTCTCTCTTCTTCCCCCAGCAGGATATATGTTTTCTCTTCCTCCTTCATGGTGGTGAAATCCGGGAAGAGATGTGAGAGTCTCCTGAAGTGAGTGTCCCTCACTGCTGAGTACTTGGAGCAGTGTAGCAGGAAGTGGGTCTCATCCTCCAGGGCCTCCTGGTCACAGTGTTGGCACAGTCTTTCCTCCCTGGGCTTGTAGCTCTGCCTGTGTCGGCCGGATTTGATGGCCAGACTGTGGGCACTGAGTCTATACCGGCTCAGGATCTTGCGGTCTTTGGGGTCCGGGAGTTTCTCCAGGTATGGGGCCAGTCTGTAGTCTCTCTGTAGACTCCGGTACATGGTCAGTTTCTGTGAGCTGATGATGTCGTTCTTCCAGTCACTTACGTACCTCTCCTGGCCTTCGTCTACCATCTTCCTGATTCCGGCTTTTGTCAGGTTGTTGTGATTGGTGTTCTGGTCAGGTTGGGTTTGTGTGAGCTGTTCCGAGGGTCCTGGTTTTTCTGTTTCCCCTACATGTGTCAGGGCTTTATGGTGATGGGAGCTTGGATTGCTCCTACGTAGGTGAGCCCGGAATGACAGTGCCCTCTTTAGAACCGTTAGGTGTAGAGGGAATCTGCCCAGCTCGGCCCGGCAAGCACTGTTGGAGGGGCTCCGATGGACTTGGAGAAGGTGCTTGCAGAATTCCAGGCGGAATATTTCTGTTGGGCTTGAATCCCACCTTGACCAGTCTGGGTAGGTGTGAGGACCCCAGACTTCGCTGCCATACAGGAGGATTGGGGCGATGATAGAATCGAAGATTTTTAACCAGACCCTCACTGGTGGCTTTAGATGGTAGAGTTTCCTTCGGATGGCATAGAAGGTTATGCATGCCTTGTCTTTCAGGGTCTCTATGGCTTGTTTGAAGCTCCCTGATCGGTGAATCTCTAGGCCCAGATAGGTATATTTGTCCGTTCCTGTAAGGGCGCAGTTGTTGAGGATAAATGAAGGGTGCTGGTCTGATTTTCTCTTTCTCTTCTGGAACACCATGATGTTGGTTTTCTTTAGGTTGACCGGTAGAGCCCAGGTGGAGCTGAATTTCTCTAAGATTTTCAGGTTGTCTTGGAGGCCTTTCTCGGTTGGTGACAGAAGCAGCAAGTCATCTGCATACAGCAGGAATTTCACCTGCGCGTCATGGAGGGTGAGACCTGGTGCTGTGGAAGATTCCAGAGCGGTAGCCAGCTCGTTGATGTAAATGTTGAAGAGCGTTGGGCTTAGGCTGCAGCCTTGTCTGACTCCCCGGCTCTGCTGGAAATAAGTCGTTCTTCTGCCGTTCACCCTCACACTGCAGAGGTTCTCGGTGTAGGAGCTTTTGATAACATCATAGGTCTTTCCTCCTATTCCGCTCTCCAGCAGTTTCAGGAATAAGCCTGGGTGCCACACCGAATCAAAGGCCTTTTTAAGGCTACTTTCACACATCAGGTTTTCGGCGTCAGGCGCGATCCGGCGTCGTGCCGGAATGCCGGATCCGGCAAATGTTTTGTAAAACCTGATGTGCCGGATCCGGTTTTCTGCCGGATCCGTCTTGTTCTTGACAGACAAAACCGGATCCGTCTCATCCGGTTCATCCGTTTTTCTATCCGTTTTTCGACGGATTACGCCGGATCCGGTTTTTAAAATTGACCCTTGTGGCCTTCCGAACGGGATTGGCTACTGGAAAACTAGATATAGCATGTTCCTGCAGCCCTTCTTTGACAGGTTGTAGAGAAGAAAGTGCAGGTTGGAGAGAAGAGCAAGTTACTGGCGAAGATGGATGTTGTCATTGGAAATATTACCACTAGAAGTTCTGTGACGGTTTCAGGGACAATTTTCCGCTATACTTTATGTCACCTCAAGGCAGAGTACACTGGCAGGATGACAGAGTGTGAAAGATTTGTGCCCTAACCAAACTTGTGTACCTTCTGGACCAACAGTATATACCTTTGCCAACCAAAGTTGGCTATCTTGTCATGGTCTTACTATTTTTACCTTTAGGCCACAGGTGTGTACCTGGTTGTGTTTTCTGCAAAGTATTTCACCTTTTAACAAAAGTTGTGTACATTGTTAGGAAATCACCAACAATAAACACAACTTTTTAGGTGAAATACTTTGCTTCAAACACAACCAGGAACACAACTGTGGCAAAAAGCTAAAATTTACCCACAGTTATATACCTGGTTTTGAATACCTTTTTACCTTTGAAATACCCTGTATTTAACCTTTTTTTTAAACATAGTTCGCCACAGAAAGAAATGACAGACAACCATTGTGAAACGATAATTTAACTTTTATTTACAATTTTTTTTTTTTTTGTAAAATGTTTTTAAAGTGCAAAAAACTTTTTTAATAAAGGTTTTAAACCCAATGGGCATTTTTATTACAAAAACCACACATTACAAATCTGTGTACTGTGGGGTGGAAATACTGCTGGAGGGGCTGCGGGACACTTCGACACTGGGAGTGTGGAGAGAGGACTGGGATCGTGGTGGGGAAGGAACAGTTAGAGGTGATGGTGTGGAAAAAGCTACAGAATGGGTGGACACGTGGGAGGCAGAAGAGGTGGTGGGCAGTGGAGTGGAGGGTTGGGCAGGGACTGTAGGAGCAGATGATGTTGATGGAAAGTTGTATGGGGAAGGAGTTTGGTACAGGGAAGGAGTTTGGTACAGGGAAGGAGTTTGGTACGGGGCAGGTTGCTGGAAGTGGGGCGATGTCTGGTACTGGGGAGGTTGCTGGTACTGGGAAGGTTGCTGGTATGTAATAGGAGGGGGAGGATGGAAAGTGGCTGGAGGGGGTGCAGATGTAATAGGAGGGGGAGGATGGAAAGTGGCTGGAGGGGGTGCAGATGTAATAGGAGGGGGAGGATGGAAAGTGGCTGGAGGGGGTGCAGGTGGAGGAACTACAGTGGTGGGAGGTGGAGGTTGGGAGGTAACCTGCTGTAGAGCACCGTGGCATGAATGCATTACATGCATCTGCTGGGCAGGAGAGAGCGTTTCCATGCGCTCCACAACAGACCTGAAAAAGGTGTGGTTTGGCGAAGATCTTGCTTCTGAATGCATGGTTTGCAGAAGTGTCTTCACCTCCAGAATGCTGGAGTTGATCTGCTGAAAGCCTGCGGAGATTTGCTCTGACAAGACTTTTAGACAGTTCTGGAAAGATGCATTCAGATGCAAGAACTCTGGCGCATAAGTCTTTTCCTGACCCCTCTGCCGCTGCCGCCCAGTACCCGCAGGTGTAGTAGAGGTGGCAGGGGCAGAAGGGTGGGGTAAAGGGAAAGCGATCTCCTCACCAGCAGCTTCATGTAATGTAGGCGGCCACGATGCTCCTGTGCTGGTGGATGGGACAGATGGGTCGAATGTGTGGGAAGGCTGGGAAGGTGCAGATGTACCGGGGCGGTCGAAGTGTCCCTCGGTGCCGGTCTCCTCAGGGATCGCCTCAGAAGGGTCCAATCGTGCAGGCTCCCGAGTGCTGCTCACCGTGCTGTGGAATAAAGAGAAAAAAAAACAATTAAAATACTGACATGGTATGGCCCTGGCTGAAAAAAAAAAGTTACATCTAACATTTTTGTCACATGTGGTGTGTAATATTTACCTTCTGGTGAGCATTGTCTCCCGGAGGAACGACAGGGCTTGTGCGTACTTGTACTTGCTCCTGCGTCCTCCAGATCCACTCGGGGCCCGCATCTCTTTATTGAACTCCTTCTTGAAACGATCCCTCACAGACCGCCACCGATTCACAATTCTGTTCCCTGAAACGAGAAAGGAGTGGTTAGTATACAACATCAGTGTTTCCCAAACTCCAGTCCTCATGGTCCCCAGGGGTCATGTTTTCAGGATTTCCATAGTAAATAGAAATCCTGAACACATGATCCGTGGGGACCACGAGGACTGGAGTTCGGGAAACACTGGTTTACATCAAGCAACCGGTACTGTATATACTTACGCTCTTTAATCTGGGCCCGAACATCGAGGTCCTCCCAGCGGCCCACAAGGAGAGAACAGATTTCCTCCCAGAGTCGTCGGGTAACGATCAGGTCAGCGTGGCGGCGGTCAGCCATATTCCAGAGCGGCTCCCTTTCTCTGACGAGATCGATGAGGCGGTCCACATCAATCCCTCCATCCTCACCGTCAGAGTCGGGAGCACGCTGTGAAGGCTGTTAAAGAAAAAGACAAAAATAACATAATTAGCCTCCACAAAAGAAATGCAATAAAAAGTGCAAAAAAACAAAGCAAAAATATTTATACTTACACGCTGGTGACCGCCGCCTTGCTGTCGCCGACGACCCTGGGAGGCACTGCGAGGACCTCTTGGCCGAGCACCAGATTGGGAAGACTAGAGAAGAAAACAAAAAATGTTATGTCTTTGGATGTAGGCATTTGTTTGCTGTGTGTGGTCTGCAGAACATTGTTTTCTATGTGTTGTGTGTAGTGTGATGTTGCGTTTCTGCGTTTGATGCAAAAAACTTACCAATTGTGAGCCCACTCCAAGTGTCTGTCCACCCCTTCCTTCTTCTTCTGGGAGCTCCTCTACATCTTGTGATTCCTGTTTTGAAATAAAAGGCAATGAATACACATATATTACAGAGATGATGGATTTTGGAAATAAAAACTTACCGTCAAACGCTGATGATCCGAGGGAGGGCTCCCAGAAGAAGATGTGCTGTCCTGTTGATGGCCAGACTCCATGGCTGTGGGTATTGGTGCTGCTGTTGCTGCTGCCAGTGATGCCATTTCTGCTGCTGCTGCTGCTGCATCTCTTTGGCGGCTGTTGAATAAAGAGAAACAAAGGGCCAATGAATATCTTGATATTCCATAGCCCTAGTTTGGAGGATTGGAGGAGTGGGGGATTTGATAATTACCATCTCTCATCTGCTGCTGGACTCCCCTCCTCAGCATGTTCCATTTGCTGCTCCATTTGGGGTGGTGCTGATGGTGCTGCTGCTGCAGATGTCTGCTGCCTTCTCCTGCTCCTGGTTCTTGGCTTGGGTGGCATGTTGGGTGTGGCTGAGGGTCCCATTGTCTTGCTTTTATATATCCCCTGTGGGCAGAGCTACTGAGCATGCTCAGACCAAAAAACCGGATCCGGCTTTCGCCGGATCCGGCGCATTGCGGCGCTCATAGGCTTTCATTGTGTGAAAAAGCCGGACGCGCCGGATCCGGCGTGTCCGGCTTTTTCGCCGGAGACAAAAAACGTTACAGTAGCCGTTTTTTCCAGACGCCGGATCGCGACACATTGCCGGATCCGGCGAAAACCGGATGAAACGCATGGCCATCCGGCGCGATCCGGCGCAAATGCAAGTCAATGGGGGGGAAACCGGATCCGGCATTGCATTTCGCCGGATCCGGTTTCTGTCAAAAGCGCCGGATCGCGCCTGACGGCGAAAACCTGATGTGTGAAAGAGGCCTAAAGTCCACGAAACAGGCGTATATCTTCCCGTTCTTTGTATTGTGGACGTGGCTCTGAATGAGGCTGTGCAGGGTGTAGATGTGGTCAGTAGTGCGGTGGTTTGGCATGAACCCTGCTTGGCTCTTGCTGAGGACGTTATGCTCGGTGAGGAAACTGAGGATCCTCTTGTTCAGGATGCTGTTGAACAGTTTTCCCAGGTTGCTGCTGACACATATGCCTCTGTAGTTGGCTGGGTCATACCTGTCCCCATTCTTGTGGATGGCTGTGATGAGGCCTTGATTCCAGGTACGAGGGAAGTAGCCGGCACTTAGCACAATATTGAAGAGTTTAACCATTGCGGCCTGTATTTCTGGTGGGCTGTACTTCAGCATTTCTGGTAGGATTCCGTCCAGGCCACCGGCTTTTCTACATCTTATGGAAGAGATTCTCTCTGCTACTTCCTGTAGTGTAATAGGTGCATCCACGGGGTTTTGGAATTTTTTTTACTTTTTGCTCCATTGCTTTTAGTTTTGCCATTATGCTTTCCAGTTCTTGGCTTAGTTCTTCCTTTGGAATGTCTTTATAGAGGTCTCTGAAGTACTGGCGCCAGATGTTGCCATTTTGGATATGGATGTTGTTTTTCTTGTCTTTTGTGCCCATGTGGTTCCATAGTTCCCAGAAGGAGTTGTCTTGGAGGGCGTCTTGGAGTTGGTTAAGTTTGGTGGAGATGTAACTCTGCTTCTTCCTCCTGAGGATGGTTTTGTACTGCCTTTGTATGGGTTCATAGGCTTCCCTCAGACCCGGGTGGTTGGGGTCTCTGTATTTCTTGTTTGAGGCTGTTCTCAGGGTCTTCCATACGGCTTTACATTCTCTGTCAAACCATCCATTGATCTGTTTTTCTTTTGGTCTCTCGTAGTTGACTTTTTTAAGGTCGGACAGTCTGGCCATTGCATAGAATATATTGTTGAGGTCTTTTGCAGCTTGACTCACTCCCTTTGGGTTAGGCTGGTACTCGTAGTTGTAGAAGTGGTGGAGCATCCGCTGTATTTCAGGTCTGCTGGGAGCCTCTTTATACTTTAATGCCGACGTTTCGTGCCATTTATAGGATGGAGGCCGGGTGAAGAGGCCGCGCTGCTGTCGCTTTTGAGTGGATGGTTTCTCTGTAGATTTCAGGTACAGAAGAAGTTGGTTGTGGTCTGACAGGTGCGTTTGTGGGGAGACTATGAAGGCGCTGATATTTGCCAGGTTCATATCTGTAATGGCATAGTCTACTACACTTCTCCCTACATGGGAGTTTAGTGTTCACCTCCCTAAGGAGTCTCCTTTGGTTCGTCCGTTAAGAATATGAAGTCCTAAACTTCTACATACGTTCAGGAGCTTTTTACCACTTTTGTTGACTGTACTGTCTTGGCCGTTATTCTCTGCTCCAAATATGTAGATGTTCCCATCCGTGGTCAGGAAGTCATTTTCTCTCCCTGTTCTTGCATTGAGGTCTCCAAAGATGAGAACTTTGCCCAGGCCCTGATAGTGGGCGGCTTCTCTTTGTAAGATCTCGAAGCAGTCTGGATTGAAGTAGGGTGACTCTGGCGGTGGTATATAGGTGACGCAGAGATAGACATCAGACTGAGAGGTGAGGATGGAGCTGCTGATCCTGATCCATATGTGGCTGCCTCCTCTCTTCACCGGTTTGATGTACTGGTGGAGCTCCTCTTTATGCCAGATCAGTATTCCTCCTGAGCTCCGGCCCTGTTTGATGTTTTTATTTTTCAGGGCAGGGACAGAGACTGTATATATACACTGCACAGTACCACTCCTCCTGTATATAACACTGCACAGTACCACTCCTCCTGTATATATATAATGCACAGTACCACTCCTCCTGTATATATACACTGCACAGTACCACTCCTCCTGTCCTGTATCATACCTCCCAACCGTCCCGATTCTAGCGGGACAGTCCCGATTTTGACCCCCCCACGCACTGTCCCGCCCGGGAGTCTATTTTTCCCGCACTGCGCTAAGATAAGCCGCATGCCCCCCATGCACCCCACCCTCGCCCTCCTGGAGAGACCAACCTCACCCCCTCACAGCCAGGAATGACGTCGCTGGGCTGCTCTGTGTGCACAGGACCTGTGATGAGGTCACAAGAGGGGAGGAGTCAGGGGTCACATTAACAGGGGCCTCAGTGTATGCAGGACTCTGCTCTGCTGGTTGTCATGGTGCTGGACAAGGGGAAGTTTATGTGTGGGGTCAGGAGGGGTTTACAGGGTGGATGTAGCAGAGCTGTGGGTGTGCAAGGTGTACGGAGCGGAGATGTGTGTGTGTACAAGGTGTACGGAGCGGAGCCGTGTGTGTACGAGGTGTACGGAGCTGAGCCACGTGTGTACGAGGTGTACGGAGAGGAGCCGTGTGCATACAAGGTGTAGGGAGCGGAGCCGTGTGTGTACGAGGTGTACGGAGGGGAGATGTGTGTGTGTACAAGGTGTACGGAGCGGAGCCATGTGTGTACGAGGTGTACGGAGCGGAGCCGTGTGCATACAAGGTGTAGGGAGCGGAGCCGTGTGTGTACGAGGTGTACGGAGAGGAGCCGTGTGCATACAAGGTGTAGGGAGCGGAGCCGTGTGTGTACGAGGTGTACGGAGTGGAGCCGTGTGTGTACGAGGTGTATGGAGTGGAGCCGGGTGTGTACGTTGTGTACGGAGCGGAGCCGCATGTGTGTATGAGGTGTACTTTTATTCACGTTACTCCCACAATATTTAAACATTTTTTATTGGGATTTTTTGTGATACAGCACAATGTAGTAGGTATTTGTGACGTGTAAAGGAAATAATACAGGGTTTTCTAATTATTTTACAAATATAAATTTGAAAATTGTGCCGTGCATTTATATTTAGCCCCGAGTCAGCACTTTGTAGGACGACCTTTCTCTGCAGTCTTTTGGGGTCTGTCTCTCCACCTTTCTCTGCAGTCTTTTGGGCTGTGTCTCTCCACATTTCTCTGCAGTCTTTTGGGACCTGTCTCTCCAGCTTTCTCTGCAGTCTTTTGGGGTCTGTCTCCACCTTTCTCTGCATCCTTTTGGGGTCTGTTCTTCTCCACCTTTCTCTGCAGTCTTTTGGGCTCTGTCTCTCCATCTTTCTCTGCAGTCTTTTGGGCTCTGTCTCTCCACCTTTCTCTGCAGTCTTTTGGGGTCAGTCCCTCCATCTTTCTCTGCAGTCATTTGGGGTCTGTCTTTCCAGCTTTGCACATCTACAGGTGACATTTTGTCCCTTCTTCTTTGCCTCCTTGCTATCGCTCAGTGAGATTGGATGGAGACGTCTGTGATCAGCAATTTTCACATCACAGATTCTCTGGGATTTGGATCTGGGCGGTGACTGGGCCGTTCACACAAAGGAACATGATCTAAACCCTCCATTGTGGCTGTGGCAGGATGTTGAGGCAGGTTGTCCTGCTGGAAGGTTAACCTACGTCCCAGTCTCACGTCTACTGCAGCCTCTAATAGGTTTTCTTTCAGGAATATCCTGCATTTAGCTCCATCCATCTCTTCATCACCTCTGACCAGCTTCTCTGCCCTGCTGAAGAGAAGACTCCCTTCTGCCACCACCATATGTGACGGTGGGGATGGTGTTTTCAGGTTAATGTACAGTGTTAGTTTTCCGTCACGTATAGCATTTTGCATTTAGTCCAAAAACATCTACTTTGGTCATATCTGAGCAGATCACCTTCTTCCATATGCTGGCTGTGTTGCCTAAATGGCTTTTTGTAAACGGCAAACAGGATTTCTAATGGTTTTTAAAAATGGCTTCTCAATAAATGACTCACTCCTCAATAAAAGTCAGATTTGTGGTGTATGCAACTAATAGTCCTGATTCTCCCACCTGCACTGTGGATCTCTGCAGCTCCTCCAGTGACCATGGACCTCTTGGCTCCTTCTCTAATTAGTGCTCTCCTTTCTTAGGATGTCAGTTTTGGTGGACGGCCATGTCTTTGTAGGTTTGCAGTTGTGCCATACTCCTTCCATTTTTGGATGATGGATTGCACAGACCTTGCCTATTTTCTCAAACCTAACCCTGTTTTAATCTTCTCCACAACTTTATCCCTGACCTGTCTGGTGGGTTCCTTGGTTTTCATGATGCTGTTTGATCCCTGATGTTCCTCTGAGGCCTTCACCAAACAGCTGTAGATATACTGAGAAGAAAGCACAGCCAGTTGTATGCAATGTATTAATTATGTGACTTCTGGAGGGAATTGGTCACTCAGGATTTTATTTAACGGTATCAGACTACAGGGGGCTGAATACAATTGCACCTTATAATTTTCAGATTTATATTTTAAAAATATGTAGAAAACCCTGTATCATTTACTTTACTATTCAGAAATAGTAAACACTTTGTGTTAGTGTCGCATAAAATCCCTATAAAATATATTTATGTTTGTAAGTGTAATGTGGAAAAATGTGCAACAGTTCATGGGGTATAAAGACTTTTCAAGGCACTGAACAGGAGCTTCTCACAAAATTAGAATATCATCTAAAAGTGAATTTATTTCAGTTCTTCAATACATAAAGTGAATCTCCTCTATTCTATAGAGTCATTACGCACAGAGTGATCTATTTCATGGGTTTATTTCTGTTACTGTTGATGATTACGGCTTACAGCCAATGAAAACCCAAAAGTCATTATCTCAGTAAATTAGAATACTTTATAAAACCAGCTTGAAAAAATTATTTTAAAATCCGAAATATTGGCCTACTGAAGTGTATGTTCAGTAAATGCACTCAGTACTTGGTCGGGGTCCTTTTACATCAATTACTGCATCAGTGCGGCGTGGCATGGAGGCGATCAGCCTGTGGAACTGCTGAGGGATTATGGAAGCCCAGGTTGCTTTGATAGCAGCCTTCAGCTCGTCTACATTGTTGGGTCTGGTGTCTCTCATCTTCCTCTTGACAATACTCCATAGATTCTCTATGGTCAGGAGAGTTTGTTGCCAATCAAGCAGTGATACTGTTCTTTTTACACCAGGTGTTGGTATTTTCGGCAGTGTGGAAAGGGGTCAAGTCCGGCTGGAGAATGACATTTCCATCTCCAAAAAGCTTGTCAGCAGAGGGAAGCATGAAGTGCTGTGAAATGTCCTGGTTGACGGTATTTCCGCCATGTACACCCGCGCTCCAGTCTCCCAATGGGCTGCTGGGACCGGGGCGCGCCGTGTTGTCACTGTACCGCCAGTCTTGCAGTCTCCTCAGGTCTCCCACTGTCCCTATCTAAGCCAATATCATCTCTCACACGCAAGGGATCCAATCCCAAAGTCTGGTCGCCTGAGGCAGAGGAGGCCTTCTTAACCTTGAAGAGGAGGTTTGCAGAGGCTCCTATTTTGCATCATCCTGAGGCCAGCAAGCCATTCATTCTCGAGGTGGATGCCTTGTCCACAGGGGTTGGTGCTGTTCTCTCCCAGAAGTCTTCTTCTGGTTGATTAGTCACGTGCGGTTTCTCCTCCAAAGCATTCTCCACTTCAGAGCACAACTATTCCATCGGGGACAAGGAGTTGTTGGCCATTAAGTTGGCGTTGGAGGAGTGGCAGTATCTTCTTGAAGGAGCCATACATCCTTTTACTGTCTACACCGACCACAAGAATTTGGCATACATTCAGTCCGCGCAAAGGCTTAACCCACGACAAGCCAGATGGTCCCTGTTTTTTCGCTCGGTTTGACTTCAAACTCCATTTTTGGCCAGACATCAAAACATTAAGGCAGATGCTCTCTTCAGGTCCTTCCAGTCGGATGATACTGAGGAAGATCCTTCTCACATCATCGACCCCTCTGGGGTAATCACCGTGGCTCCACTCAGGTTTCGCACTCCACCACCAGGTAAGACCTTCGTTGCAGAGAACGACAGGGTCAGGATTCTTCACTGGGGCCATTCCTCTAAATTGGCTGGCCCTGTTGGAATCAAGAAACTTTTTCTCTCATCTCTCGCTTCTACTGGTGGCCTTCCCTCCGTCAAGATGTGGAGAATTTTACGGCTTCTTGTCCGTCCTGCGGCAAGAACAAGACTCCGAGGCATCTGCCCTCCGGGTTTCTGCACCCTCTTCCAGTACCTTTGGCCCCCTGGCAACATATCACTATGGATTTTATTACTGAGCTGCCAAGTTCCTCGGATTGTACAATTATTCTGGTGGTTGTGGACCGTTTTTCCAAAATGGCTCATTTTGCTCCTCTACCCGGTTTACCATCTGCTCCAGAGTTGGCAAAGATCTTCGTTTGTCATATTTTGAAGTTTCATGGTTTCCCTCTACACATAGTATCTGATAGAGCTATTCAATTTACTTTGCGCTTCTGGAGAGCGCTCTGCAGACTCATGAGGGTAACTTTGGATTTTTCCTCAGCCTATCACCCTCAAACTAATGGTTCTGACATCTTATCTTCGGCACTATACTAAGTAATGTCCATCAAGATGACTGGGACAGCCTTCCTCCCTGGACAGAGTTTGCATATAACAATCATCCCAGCGAATATTCTACCAAATCTCCATTCTACAACGTTTCCGGTCAACACCCCAACATGCCTTCTGGTTTCCCTTGTTTCAGGCATGCCAGCAGCTGACTACATGTCTTAGGAGTTTTCTCTTATCTGGAGGGAAACTAAGGATGCGCTTGAAAGAGCTTCCAGCAGGATGTAGAGGTATGCAGATAAGAGACGCTTGGATTCCCCCACTTATCTTCCAGGTGAGAGGGTTAGGCTTGCATCCAGGTACTGTATGTCAGGCACAAGATACCATCCTACAAATTGGGTCCCCGCTACATCGGTCGTTTTGAAGTTCCTGAAGTAAGTCAATGATTCCATGCTCCCAGCGTCTTCCATGTATCGCTCCTTAAACGTGTGGTTCTCAATCCCTTCCATGTCACATCCAGTCACTCTCCTCCATCCATTGACACCAGGGATGTCTTTGAGGTAAAAGATATACTGGCACAAAAAGGGATAGAGGGAGAACTTTCTTTTTGATTGACGGAAGGGTTTCGGTCCTGAGGAGAGATCGTGGGAGCCCTGAGAGAACATTAATGCCCCCGTATTTTCAAGAGGTTCCTCTCCAAACGGAAGAGGGAGGGGCGTAAGGGAGGGGGTACTATTACCACCATGTCCGCCCATGCTCCAGTCTCCCCTCGGGCTGCTGGGACCGGGCCTTGCAGTCTCCTCAGGTCCCCTGCTGTCCACGCATGTGCACCCTTAGGCTTTAGCCACGCACTTGCAGGGGTCCTAGGCTTCTGCCGGAGTCCTGACCTTGAAGTGATCTTGCACGATGCCCGGGGTCAGGTATATCAGGCGGCTTCGGCCGTTCCTCGGTGCCTGATCATTATTTCCTGCACTTTCCCTGTGCTAGTGCTCTCCCAGGTCCCTGTACACCTCCAGTGCGTGCCCTGCTCTGCTCTGTCCCTGTACGCTTCCAATGCATGCTCTGCCCTGTCCTTGTCCGCTTCTAGTGTGTGCTCTGCTCTGTCCCTGTACACTTCTGCCCAGGATCCCATGCCTCCGGTGTCATCTCTTCCTTTCCCGAACCCTGTGACTCTCTGTGACTTCTCTGCTCCGTCTGGTTCTTGGTGAGTACCCCAATTCTCCTCGTTATCTTCGAGCCGCCTCTCTGGCACTAGCTATTGCTAGTTTGGTCTTGATAAAACACAGTGGACCTACACCAGCAGATGACATGGCTCCCCAAACCATCACTGATTGTGGAGGCTTCACACTAGACCTCCAGCAGCTTGGATTGTGGCCTCCACTCTTCCTCCAGACTCTGGGACCGCTGACAACAGTCCAGTTCTTTTTCTCCTTGGCCCAGTTAAGACGCTTCTGGCGATGTCTATTGGTCATGAGTGGCTGACACAAGGAATGTGACACATGTAGCCCATGTCCTGGAGACGTCTGTGTGTGGTGTGAAGCAATGACTCCAGCAGCAGTGCACTCCTTGTGAATCTCCCCCACATTACTGAATGGCCTCTTCTTACCAATCCTTTCCAGGCTGCGGTTATCCCGGTGGCTTGTGCACCTTTTTCTACCACACTTTTTCCTTCCACTCCACTTTCCACTAATATTCTTGGATACAGCACTGTGTGAACAGTCGGCGTCTTTACCAATGACCTTTTGTGGCTTCCCCTCCTTGTGGAGATTGTCAGTGACTGCCTTCTGGACATCTGTCAGGTCAGCAGTCTTCCCCATGATTGTGGAGCTACTGAAACAGACTAAGGGACCTTTATAAACGCTTAGGAGGCTTTACAGGTGATTAGTGTTAATTATTCTAATTTACTGAGATAATGACTTTTGGGTTTTCATTGACTGTAAGCCATAATCATCAACATAACCAGAAATAAACACGTGGAACAGATCACTCTGTGTGTAATGACTCTATAGAATAGAGGAGAGTCACTTTTTATATTGAAGAACTGAAATAAATTCACTTTTTGATGATATTCTAACTTTATGAGAAGCTCCTGTATGCCGCGGTACCACTGAGCCTGTGTATCTAAACCTATCACGCACAATGTGATGCAGTCAGAGGGACAATGTTCTTATTAGGTTGGGGTCACTTATTATTGAGGCGCCTAAGGCCGTGTGCTTGGCATTAACCCTTTGGTGTTCACCCCTGCACACTGCTCAGATACTCTCCATTGACTTTTAAAGAATTCCCTCAATGTGGTGCATGGAGTCAATGAACTCATCATTGTAAATGGTGCATAGATGATGAAGTCTCTGTGACATATGTAACACTGTGTTCACACCTGGACATTCCTCGCTATAACGGCTGCATTCTGTGAATTACCAGCGCGGTCATGTGACCAGCGATCCTGTGATCCTGAACCATATCCTTATCCTTGTATGTATCCAAGTCCCCTGCTGGTTCCTGCAGATCATCACTCCGCTGCCCTCTGGACCTGCAGAGCATCGCTCGGGATACTCATTGACGCCTTGCTACATTGTGTAATCTCTTATGTCCGGTTACAGGAGACACTTTTCATCATCCGCATCCTTACAATATATTGTATCAGCTTTTTCAGCCCATAGTCTTCGGTCAGTCATTAACCTGCACAGGGTACGAGCCCTCAGCAGAGACACATTAAGTAAGTTGTGGGCGGAAAGAGGACGGGGGCTGAGAACCGGACGTGGCCACCTGAGGAATGAGGCAACAGTCATTCTTCATCAGTTATAATACTCTGAGTATTCAAGCTGAATCCTCTCATCTCCATATCTGGATCTCACAGGAATGATCCCCAGTACTACTATAAAGAATAAAATATGTTTACTCAGTGCTTTGTTCATCCCTCCACAAATGTCTGCACAATGATACATTACTGATCCTGAGTTATGTGGCGCCCCTGAGGCTCAGTCTTGACAGAGGTACTGCACCTCCTCCTGAGGTGTGGTGCCCCACCATCCAGGTAAGGTGGAGACTCCTGACCTCACTCCAACACCTGCACCCCACACCACAAAGTAGTGTAGCAAAGCACCCATTGGCGGCTCCCTGCTTGGGACATGAAGAGTGCTGGGAGGTGGGTGGAGTTACTTTACATTACAAGGAGCGGAAAGAGTGTAGGATTAGAGGTCAGTTGGTTAGAGAGTTGGAGGGAAGAAGATCCCCGGAGAGAGGGATAGATAGATGGAGGTGCTGCAGCAGATCCCAGTGACCTGGGTCTGCTGGCACGGGAAAGGGAGAGAGAGAGCAACATAGACTGAAAGCCTGATTCTCCATAGAAAGCAAGGATTAGTACGGAACGTGAGGAGTGAAAGAGAACAGAGGACGTGGGTTAGAAGAGAACCCTTCCTAGAAGTTCTAAGCGCAAGGCCGGGGCCCGGTCCCCGAGGTTGTATGGATACTAATGGTCCTGCAGCAAACACCAGAGGAATAGAAGTAGTGACCACTTTATTCCCATACAAGACTTGGGGGCACAACAGCAACTTAATAGTGAGCCGGGACTGAGTAGCAAGGAGTCCCCGAAGCAGGCTACAACTGTCTGCCGTACAAGTAGAGTTCATAAGAACATCGGACAGGAGGAACTCCAGTGTAACTCAGTACTAGGAGTACTTCACTTGAAGGTGCTATAAGAGGAGACGTTCAGAAAGGCACATGTTGGCAGAGTGTTGGAAAGGAGTATTCCATCTGGCCAGAGCTGCACTCACTATTCTGCTGGTGCAGTCACTGTATACATACATTACATTACTGATCCTGAGTTACATCCTGTATTATACTCCAGAGCTGCACTCACTATTCTGCTGGTGCAGTCATTGTGTATGTACATTACATTACTGATCCTGAGTTACATCCTGTATTATACTCCAGAGCTGCACTCACTATTCTGCTGGTGCAGTCACTGTATACATACATTACATTACTGATCCTGAGTTACATCCTGTATTATACTCCAGAGCTGGACTCACTATTCTGCTGGTGCAGTCACTGTGTTTGTACATTACATTACTGATCCTGAGTTACATCCTGTATTATACTCCAGAGCTGCACTCACTATTCTGCTGGTGCAGTCACTGTGTACATACATTACTGATCCTGAGTTACATCCTGTGTTATACTCCAGAGCTGCACTCGCTATTCTGCTGGTGCAGTCACTGTGTACATACATTACTGATCCTGAGTTACATCCTGTATTATACTTCAGAGCTGCACTCACTATTCTGCTGGTGCAATCACTGTGTAAATACATTACATTACTGATCCTGAGTTACATCCTGTATTATACTCTAGAGCTGCACTCACTTTTCTGCTGGTGCAGTCTCTGTGTACATACATTACTGATCCTGAGTTACATCCTGTATTATACCCCAGAGCTGCACTCACTATTCTGCTGGTGCAGTCACTGTGTACATACATTACTGATCCTGAGTTACATCCTGTATTATACTCCAGAGCTGCACTCACTTTTCTGCTGGTGCAGTCACTGTGTACATACATTACTGATCCTGAGTTACATCCTGTATTATACCCCAGAGCTGCACTCACTATTCTGCTGGTGCAGTCACTGTGTACATACATTACTGATCCTGAGTTACATCCTGTATTATACTCCAGAGCTGCACTCACTATTCTGCTGGTGCAGTCACTGTGTACATACATTACATTACTGATCCTGAGTTACATCCTGTATTATACCCCAGAGCTGCACTCACTATTCTGCTGGTGCAGTCACTGTGTACATACATTACATTACTGATCCTGAGTTACATTCTGTATTATACCCCAGAGCTGCACTCACTATTCTGCTGGTGCAGTCACTGTGTACATACATTACATTACTGATCCTGAGTTACATCCTGTATTATACTCCAGAGCTGCACTCACTATTCTGCTGGTGTAGTCACTGTGTACATACATTACATTACTGATCCTGAGTTACATCCTGTATTATACTCCAGAGCTGCACTCACTATTCTGCTGGTGCAGTCACTGTGTACATACATTACTGATCCTGAGTTACATCCTGTATCTCTTTTATTATAAAATATCAAAAACAATACAACACAACATTCCAGAAAAGAAAACACATAAACCAAAATACACACATTAATCATACACTTAGGACATACAGAAATTTGTGCAAAACCGCAACTTGTTATAGTCCCCAAGCTTTCCAGCTTAGGGGACCCCCAGCAGGAACTTTCCAACAGAAAACTTTTCCCATAAAATAATGAAAAACAATTTTTAATCTTTCACCCCCATTCACACTTCCGCCCATACCTATATACAGGAAAACAAAAATAATATTCTTGGCCCATGCTGCCTTAAATAAACCTAGCCAATTCTTTTTTGGCAAAAGTACCTACACCAGCTTAACACCTCAATATACACATATATATATATACAGTATATATATATATATATATACATACATACATACACATAATTTTTTTTTTTTTTTGCTGTTTTTTATTATTTTTCCCACCACCCACACCACAGGTCCATAAATGTCCATGGCCTTATCACGTCTAGGCCTGATGAGTACGAAAGTTTATGCCCACAAGCAAAACCCTCACCCATTTGCCCCCAATGTGCTCAAAAATGGTCCGTTTTCCATGGTCCATGGTATATGGTATATCCATTCGCCACTTTCCCCTTGGTTTAGGGTCCTTTTACTTTTTTTTCCGCTCTCACCCCCCCATTCACCCCCCTCCCAACCTCACTACGCCCCCCATGCACATCTGACTACGGAAAAGAATAACAACACATACTACAATACATATTCTACAATACATATTACAATGCAATATTACAATGCAATGTCATTACATCATTTGCTTCACCGAATATTACCACACCACAAACCCTTACTTACAGGCCCAAGTTCAGTGCCTGCAAGCCCAATATCCATTATTTCTCTATCTCAAAACAAAAATCTAGGTGTGCCATGCAGTAGCCCACCACCAGGAAAAAGGAGTTCTAGAGGCCCCAGAGGGAGAACTTTCTTTTTGATTGACGGAAGGGTTTCGGTCCTGAGGAGAGATCGTGGGAGCCCTGAGAGAACATTAATGCCCCCGTATTTTCAAGAGGTTCCTCTCCAAACGGAAGAGGGAGGGGCGTAAGGGAGGGGGTACTATTACCACCATGTCCGCCCATGCTCCAGTCTCCCCTCGGGCTGCTGGGACCGGGCCTTGCAGTCTCCTCAGGTCCCCTGCTGTCCACGCATGTGCACCCTTAGGCTTTAGCCACGCACTTGCAGGGGTCCTAGGCTTCTGCCGGAGTCCTGACCTTGAAGTGATCTTGCACGATGCCCGGGGTCAGGTATATCAGGCGGCTTCGGCCGTTCCTCGGTGCCTGATCATTATTTCCTGCACTTTCCCTGTGCTAGTGCTCTCCCAGGTCCCTGTACACCTCCAGTGCGTGCCCTGCTCTGCTCTGTCCCTGTACGCTTCCAATGCATGCTCTGCCCTGTCCCTGTCCGCTTCTAGTGTGTGCTCTGCTCTGTCCGCTTCTAGTGTGTGCTCTGCTCTGTCCGCTTCTAGTGTGTGCTCTGCTCTGTCCCTGTACACTTCTGCCCAGGATCCCATGCCTCCGGTGTCATCTCTTCCTTTCCCGAACCCTGTGACTCTCTGTGACTTCTCTGCTCCGTCTGGTTCTTGGTGAGTACCCCAATTCTCCTCGTTATCTTCGAGCCGCCTCTCTGGCACTAGCTATTGCTAGTTTGGTCTTGATAAAACACAGTGGACCTACACCAGCAGATGACATGGCTCCCCAAACCATCACTGACTGTGGAGGCTTCACACTAGACCTCCAGCAGCTTGGATTGTGGCCTCCACTCTTCCTCCAGACTCTGGGACCGCTGACAACAGTCCAGTTCTTTTTCTCCTTGGCCCAGGTAAGACGCTTCTGGCGATGTCTATTGGTCATGAGTGGCTGACACAAGGAATGTGACACTTGTAGCCCATGTCCTGGAGACGTCTGTGTGTGGTGTGAAGCAATGACTCCAGCAGCAGTCCTCTCCTTGTGAATCTCCCCCACATTACTGAATGGCCTCTTCTTACCAATCCTTTCCAGGCTGCGGTTATCCCGGTGGCTTGTGCACCTTTTTCTACCACACTTTTTCCTTCCACTCCACTTTCCACTAATATTCTTGGATCCAGCACTGTGTGAACAGTCGGCGTCTTTACCAATGACCTTTTGTGGCTTCTCCTCCTTGTGGAGATTGTCAGTGACTACCTTCTGGACATCTGTCAGGTCAGCAGTCTTCCCCATGATTGTGGAGCTACTGAAACAGACTAAGGGACCTTTATAAACGCTTAGGATGCTTTACAGGGGATTATTGTTAATTATTCTAATTTACTGAGATAATGACTTTTGGGTTTTCATTGACTGTAAGTCATAATCATCAACATCACCAGAAATAAACACGTGGAATAGATCACTCTGTGTGTAATGACTCTATAGAATAGAGGAGAGTCACTTTTTATATTGAAGAACTGAAATAAATTCACTTTTTGATGATATTCTAACTTTATGAGAAGCTCCTGTATGCCGCGGTACCACTGAGCCTGTGTATCTAAACCTATCACGCACCATGTGATGCAGTCAGAGGGACAATGTTCTTATTAGGTTGGGGTCACTTATTATTGAGGCGCCTAAGGCCGTGTGCTTGGCATTAACCCTTTGGTGTTCACCCCTGCACACTGCTCAGATACTCTCCATTGACTTTTAAAGAATTCCCTCAATGTGGTGCATGGAGTCAATGAACTCATCATTGTAAATGGTGCATAGATGATGAAGTCTCTGTGACATATGTAACACTGTGTTCACACCTGGACATTCCTCGCTATAACGGCTGCATTCTGTGAATTACCAGCGCGGTCATGTGACCAGCGATCCTGTGATCCTGAACCATATCCTTATCCTTGTATGTATCCAAGTCTCCTGCTGGTTCCTGCAGATCATCACTCCGCTGCCCTCTGGACCTGCAGAGCATCGCTCGGGATACTCATTGACGCCTTGCTACAATGTGTAATCTCTTATGTCCGGTTACAGGAGACACTTTTCATCATCCGCATCCTTACAATATATTGTATCAGCTTTTTCAGCCCATAGTCTTCGGACAGTCATTAACCTGCACAGGGTACGAGCCCTCAGCAGAGACACATTAAGTAAGTTGTGGGCGGAAAGAGGACGGGGGCTGAGAACCGGACGTGGCCACCTGAGGAATGAGGCAACAGTCATTCTTCATCAGTTATAATACTCTGAGTATTCAAGCTGAATCCTCTCATCTCCATATCTGGATCTCACAGGAATGATCCCCAGTACTACTATAAAGAATAAAATATGTTTACTCAGTGCTTTGTTCATCCCTCCACAAATGTCTGCACAATGATACATTACTGATCCTGAGTTATGTGGCGCCCCTGAGGCTCAGTCTTGACAGAGGTACTGCACCTCCTCCTGAGGTGTGGTGCCCCACCATCCAGGTAAGGTGGAGACTCCTGACCTCACTCCAACACCTGCACCCCACACCACAAAGTAGTGTAGCAAAGCACCCATTGGCGGCTCCCTGCTTGGGACATGAAGAGTGCTGGGAGGTGGGTGGAGTTACTTTACATTACAAGGAGCGGAAAGAGTGTAGGATTAGAGGTCAGTTGGTTAGAGAGTTGGAGGGAAGAAGATCCCCGGAGAGAGGGATAGATAGATGGAGGTGCTGCAGCAGATCCCAGTGACCTGGGTCTGCTGGCACGGGAAAGGGAGAGAGAGAGCAACATAGACTGAAAGCCTGATTCTCCATAGAAAGCAAGGATTAGTACGGAACGTGAGGAGTGAAAGAGAACAGAGGACGTGGGTTAGAAGAGAACCCTTCCTAGAAGTTCTAAGCGCAAGGCCGGGGCCCGGTCCCCGAGGTTGTATGGATACTAATGGTCCTGCAGCAAACACCAGAGGAATAGAAGTAGTGACCACTTTATTCCCATACAAGACTTGGGGGCACAACAGCAACTTAATAGTGAGCCGGGACTGAGTAGCAAGGAGTCCCCGAAGCAGGCTACAACTGTCTGCCGTACAAGTAGAGTTCATAAGAACATCGGACAGGAGGAACTCCAGTGTAACTCAGTACTAGGAGTACTTCACTTGAAGGTGCTATAAGAGGAGACGTTCAGAAAGGCACATGTTGGCAGAGTGTTGGAAAGGAGTATTCCATCTGGCCAGAGCTGCACTCACTATTCTGCTGGTGCAGTCACTGTATACATACATTACATTACTGATCCTGAGTTACATCCTGTATTATACTCCAGAGCTGCACTCACTATTCTGCTGGTGCAGTCACTGTGTATGTACATTACATTACTGATCCTGAGTTACATCCTGTATTATACTCCAGAGCTGCACTCACTATTCTGCTGGTGCAGTCACTGTATACATACATTACATTACTGATCCTGAGTTACATCCTGTATTATACTCCAGAGCTGGACTCACTATTCTGCTGGTGCAGTCACTGTGTTTGTACATTACATTACTGATTCTGAGTTACATCCTGTATTATACTCCAGAGCTGCACTCACTATTCTGCTGGTGCAGTCACTGTGTACATACATTACTGATCCTGAGTTACATCCTGTATTATACTCCAGAGCTGCACTCGCTATTCTGCTGGTGCAGTCACTGTGTACATACATTACTGATCCTGAGTTACATCCTGTATTATACTTCAGAGCTGCACTCACTATTCTGCTGGTGCAATCACTGTGTAAATACATTACATTACTGATCCTGAGTTACATCCTGTATTATACCCCAGAGCTGCACTCACTATTCTGCTGGTGCAGTCACTGTGTACATACATTACTGATCCTGAGTTACATCCTGTATTATACTCCAGAGCTGCACTCACTTTTCTGCTGGTGCAGTCACTGTGTACATACATTACTGATCCTGAGTTACATCCTGTATTATACCCCAGAGCTGCACTCACTATTCTGCTGGTGCAGTCACTGTGTACATACATTACTGATACTGAGTTACATCCTGTATTATACTCCAGAGCTGCACTCACTACTCTGCTGGTGCAGTCACTGTGTACATACATTACTGATCCTGAGTTACATCCTGTATTATACTTCAGAGCTGCACTCACTATTCTGCTGGTGCAATCACTGTGTAAATACATTACATTACTGATCCTGAGTTACATCCTGTATTATACTCTAGAGCTGCACTCACTTTTCTGCTGGTGCAGTCACTGTGTACATACATTACTGATCCTGAGTTACATCCTGTATTATACCCCAGAGCTGCACTCACTATTCTGCTGGTGCAGTCACTGTGTACATACATTACTGATCCTGAGTTACATCCTGTATTATACTCCAGAGCTGCACTCACTTTTCTGCTGGTGCAGTCACTGTGTACATACATTACTGATCCTGAGTTACATCCTGTATTATACCCCAGAGCTGCACTCACTATTCTGCTGGTGCAGTCACTGTGTACATACATTACTGATCCTGAGTTACATCCTGTATTATACTCCAGAGCTGCACTCACTATTCTGCTGGTGCAGTCACTGTGTACATACATTACTGATCCTGAGTTACATCCTGTATTATACCCCAGAGCTGCACTCACTATTCTGCTGGTGCAGTCACTGTGTACATACATTACTGATCCTGAGTTACATCCTGTATTATACTCCAGAGCTGCACTCACTTTTCTGCTCGTGCAGTCACTGTGTACATACATTACTGATCCTGAGTTACATCCTGTATTATACCCCAGAGCTGCACTCACTATTCTGCTGGTGCAGTCACTGTGTACATACATTACTGATACTGAGTTACATCCTGTATTATACTCCAGACCTGCACTCACTATTCTGCTGGTGCAGTCACTGTGTACATACATTACTGATCCTGAGTTACATCCTGTATTATACTTCAGAGCTGCACTCACTATTCTGCTGGTGCAATCACTGTGTAAATACATTACATTACTGATCCTGAGTTACATCCTGTATTATACTCTAGAGCTGCACTCACTTTTCTGCTGGTGCAGTCACTGTGTACATACATTACTGATCCTGAGTTACATCCTGTATTATACCCCAGAGCTGCACTCACTATTCTGCTGGTGCAGTCACTGTGTACATACATTACTGATCCTGAGTTACATCCTGTATTATACTTCAGAGCTGCACTCACTATTCTGCTGGTGCAATCACTGTGTAAATACATTACATTACTGATCCTGAGTTACATCCTGTATTATACTCCAGAGCTGCACTCACTATTCTGCTGGTGCAGTCACTGTGTACATACATTACTGATCCTGAGTTACATCCTGTATTATACCCCAGAGCTGCACTCACTATTCTGCTGGTGCAGTCACTGTGTACATACATTACTGATCCTGAGTTACATCCTGTATTATACTCCAGAGCTGCACTCACTTTTCTGCTGGTGCAGTCACTGTGTACATACATTACTGATCCTGAGTTACATCCTGTATTATACCCTAGAGCTGCACTCACTATTCTGCTGGTGCAGTCACTGTGTACATACATTACTGATACTGAGTTAAATCCTGTACTATACTCCAGAGCTGCACTCACTATTCTGCTGGTGCAGTCACTGTGTACATACATTACTGATCCTTAGTTACATCCTGTATTATACTTCAGAGCTGCACTCACTATTCTGCTGGTGCAATCACTGTGTAAATACATTACATTACTGATCCTGAGTTACATCCTGTATTATACTCTAGAGCTGCACTCACTTTTCTGCTGGTGCAGTCACTGTGTACATACATTACTGATCCTGAGTTACATCCTGTATTATACCCCAGAGCTGCACTCACTATTCTGCTGGTGCAGTCACTGTGTACATACATTACTGATCCTGAGTTACATCCTGTATTATACTCCAGAGCTGCACTCACTTTTCTGCTGGTGCAGTCACTGTGTACATACATTACTGATCCTGAGTTACATCCTGTATTATACCCCAGAGCTGCACTCACTATTCTGCTGGTGCAGTCACTGTGTACATACATTACATTACTGATCCTGAGTTACATCCTGTATTATACTCCAGAGCTGCACTCACTTTTCTGCTGGTGCAGTCACTGTGTACATACATTACTGATCCAGATTTACATCCTGTATTATACTCCAGAGCTGCACTCACTATTCTGCTGGTGCAGTCACTGTGTACATACATTACATTACTGATCCTGAGTTACCTCCTGTATTATACCCCAGAGCTGCACTCACTAGTCTGCTGGTGCAGTCACTGTGTACATACATTACATTACTGATCCTGAGTTACCTCCTGTATTATACTCCAGAGCTGCACTCACTATTCTGCTGGTGCAGTCACTGTGTACATACATTACATTACTGATCCTGAGTTACCTCCTGTATTATACTCCAGAGCTGCACTCACTATTCTGCTGGTGCAGTCACTGTGTACACACATTACATTACTGATCCTGAGTTACCTCCTGTATTATACTCCAGAACTGCACTCACTATTCTGCTGGTGCAGTCATTGTGTTCAGGGTTGATTCTCGCTTTTCTGCTGCTTCATGGAGTTTATTTTCTGATCATAGAGACCTGTTCACATTGTTACATCGATCAAAACTTTTCATAGCGTTTTTCTTTTTGTGTCGCCGTTCTATGGGACCGGTCACCTCCTTACTGTCCGCTCTGGAGCTGTGCGAGGACTTTTTCTTTGTGCTGTGATCTGACATCTTAATGGTACAAGTCTGCGGACCTTCATGGCTGGGGTTTATGTCGTATACTGAGCTGTATCTATAGACATCGGTGGCGACACTGTGACGGACATGACGCTGTGGAGCGATGCCGCCATCCCGCGCCGCGTCCTTACATGAGACAGGAAACCAAAACCTTACAAGCGTCTCCGAGGCCGTGTCTGCCGGTGCGGCTGCCCCTGCGTCAGTAATGGGTTAATTCTTTATTTCCCCCACCGGCTCACTTCCAGCTACTCACAGAGTGAGCTGTGGACATTCGGCTTATCGGTGCCATCTCCTTTTTCCGATGGTTCGGTAAACTCCGCTAAGCTGTTGTGATTTTTCTTTCACGCTCCTGTCCTTGCATTTTTCCAGTCCAATTAGGTTATTACTAAGGCTAAATGAGGCATGGCGCCTCTGAAAGTCACACCGTCAGCCGGTGATTGGTGAGGCCTATCCGACTGTGACTGCCGCTGAACTCCTCTCCACCTCACTACAATATCACCTTCACATTCTTCAGGCCTGAAGAAGGTGGACGGGGCGACCCCCGGAGAACATGGCGCCCGCATAGACAGTCGTTACCAGGAACATCCATGGACAGTCAGATGTGGAATGTGGAATCCTCTGTTTCCATGGTAACAGACAACAAACAAACCCTGTGTAGTCAGAGCCGGCAGTCACTCTAGTTTTTATTTTTGTTTTACTTTAGGCTTCAGATAATTTGGTAGATATTAGTAAGGAGTTGTAGGGAAGGTGACCTGACAGACGGACTTGTCTGTAGGAAGAAGGGACGGTTGGTGCACTGTAGACCAGGGGTGGGGAATCTTTTTTCTGCCAAGGGCCATTTGGATATTTATACCATCCTTCGGGGCCATACAAACTCCACCCACAAATTACATCCTAAATCTGGCACTGGTGTCAGGACGTAATCTTTCATTGCATGCCCTTCAGTGTTCAGTAGTGAACACTGCGTGTGTGTGCTAACAGAGCAAGAAGAAATTAATGAGATTGTGGCAATCAAAATACAGCTCCCTGCCCAAGAATGTGGTCCCTGAGAATCCGCCCAGGGGCCTGATAAAAGGTCATCGAGGGCCGTAAATGGCCCTGGGGCCTGAGGTTCCCCATCCCTGCTGTAGATGGACGTTTATAATAGTAGAAGGGAAACAGCTGGGGAAAATGGAATAGGAGTGCAGTACCTAGATTTGACCACAAGATGGCAGGGGGGAGCGTGAGAACAGGACTTTACAGCAGCTTAGGGCTATGAAAAGGCTTAGTCATGGGGGGCGGGGAGATACGAATCCAGGAGGGGATTTCCCGAGGAAGGAGATAAATAGGACAGGAGTGGGTTCCAGAGGGTTCCAGTCCTGGGAGGAGCTCAGGAGGAGAAGAGGCAGTAAGGAGAATGGACAGTTTTGGAGAGCTCGACTAGGGGACTGAGGAGAAAAGACAGTCAGGGGGGGCCCGACACAAAGAACCGCAGAACAGACGAGGCCCCGGGTGGTACCAAACGGACGACGACCTCGGACTGGTGAAGCGCTGGCGGTAGATAGGCCTAGGTCAGCCCCAGTGAAAGAGCCGCGAGGAACGTCACTACGACAGAAGGAAGGTGAAGGTACCCGGGCCTCAATACGGAGGGCTGTGAAGGTGCTGCGGTGTATTGCTGCTGTCGTCAGGAGGACGGCCAATAAACTCGGACCTGTTGTACTCGAAATCTGCCTCCGTCTCGTGTCTGTGTCATCTGTTCGCGGTAAGCAGAGGACCACCCCCCCAATCTGCGCCCTACCTACATTTGGCGTAGTCGGCAGGATACCCGCCGCCAATACTACAACTTCAGCGGCAAGCCTGCATCAGAAGAACTAAAGGATCCAAGTTGCTTTTCCTGTGGATTACAAACTGGACTGTGTTCAGGATTGCTGGCTGTCATCGGGCTGATCCGGAGCCGAAAAAGGCCTTGTTAAAAAATGGCTGTGGCGATTTGGCGCCAAAAAGAAGCACAGGAGTTTGCAGTCACCTTGGACTACCAGGAACAGCCGCTAGAGGAGCTGTTGCCGACCATCTGTGCGGAGTCATCGGGCCTGGAGGCTGGCCCAGCCGGACGGTGGGGTGAAGAACATCGGCTGCTGGAGAAGCTGCGGGATGGACTGTCGGGAGCCGTGGCGCTGGGGAAGGTGAGCGTTACTGCGGCTCAGTTGGTGGCGCCGGAGGCAGATCCCGCCCCCGCGCCTCGTGCACAAGACAGGCCCCGACACCGGCCCTCGGCCTCCCTGCCCGACTTTCCGCTCTCCAGCGACCCCGGATGACTTTGCGGCTCCTGTCAACGATCCTGAGCCGTCTCGACCGGCGGCACCTCGTCCCGTGTCGCCTGTGTGGGACCCATCTGCGGCCGCTCCTATCGCATTCCATCTTCTGGCCCCGCACCAGACCGCCACGGTGGCCGGGCCGCCAGCCTCTGCGGCCTACTCCTCTGCGGTCTACTCACCGGCATCCGCGGCCCTGCTGCTCCATCCTCGGCTGCGGCCTACCTGCTGGTACCTGTGGCCGCCTCAGTTCCAACTGCGGCCTTCCCCGTTGCTGCCACTCTAACATCCCCGGCCTTGGTTGCGGCCGACCTGGCGGTGATACTACAGGTCTTGTGGGGGTGTTCTTGATATACTACAAGTGTTGTGGGGTGTTCTTGCTATTCTACAGGTCTTGTAGGGTGTTCTTGGTATTCTACAGGTTTTGTGGGGTGTTCTTTGTATACTACAGGTCTTGTGGGGTGTTATTGGTATTCTACACATCTTGTGGGTTGTTCTTTGCATACTGCAGGTCTTGTGGGGTGTTGTTGATATACTACAGGTCTTGTGGGGTGTTCTTAATATACTACAGGTCTTGTGGGGTGTTCTTGATATACTACAAGTGTTGTGGGGTGTTCTTGCTATTCTACAGGTCTTGTAGGGTGTTCTTGGTATTCTACAGGTTTTGTGGGGTGTTCTTTGTATACTACAGGTCTTGTGGGGTGTTATTGGTATTCTACACGTCTTGTGGGTTGTTCTTTGCATACTGCAGGTCTTGTGGGGTGTTGTTGATACACTACAGGTCTTGTGGGGGTGTTCTTGATATACTACAGGTCTTGTGGGGTGTTCTTGGTATACTATCGGTCTTGTGGGGGGTGTTCTTGATATACTACAGGTCTTGTGGGGTGTTCTTGATATACTACAGGTGTGGTGTGGTGTTCTTGGTATACTACAGGTCTTGTGGGGTGTTCTTGGTATACTACAGGTCTTGTGGGGGTGTTCTTGATATACTACAGGTCTTGTGGGGTGTTCTTAGAAAGGTCCAGGTCATCCTCCTGACACAGTGTGACAGCCATCGCAAAACCCCCCGAGGGCTATCCTCTTTGAAAAAGGAGACCCAATATCCTTCCCTCAGGGGCCTCCTGTACTTTACTGAAGCGGCATTCACGTATACCTTAGCATTGGTGTCCACCTCACAAATAAATGCAGATCCATGGCCGGTGTCCATGTAAACCAGCTGCCCGCTGTTGCAACGTCTGGCCATAGCACCCCCTCCTGGCTGGTGCAGCTCCGCCCAGATTTCTTTTTCCCACAAAGGAGCCCTCTGTCTCTTGGTGGAACCGCGACAGGCCGAGGGATGGTGCGCCGCTGGGTGTAGGCCTGTGTTCTGGGGTTTGGGACCAGAGCTCACGCACCATCTCCTCCAGCATCCCAGCTGCGATAGCTCCACGACCGTCGGATCCCTCCGCCACGGCAGCTGGGCACGCAAGAGCAGGCTTCTCCATTTCTGGCACGGGCTCCTCTGGGGCCGACTCTGCTTCCGGTTCATCAGTCTTTTCCAGTTTCTGACGACAGTGGTCCAAATCCAGCTCCAGCTCCTCAGTAAATACGGGGAATCGATCGGTCTAGAATTAGTCGGCGACTCCCCTTAACCTTCTGGACTGGGTCTTTTCTTCCTCCTGTCGCCATCTCCACTCGATGTGGCCTATGCCTCCGCAGTACCATGTACAAGAGTGGTCCATCGCTCCCGGTGCCGTATCTTGCAATGGTGCCATGCAGCTGCACATGGGGTCTTCTTCAGGACCCCAACTGTTCCAAGGTGGGGTCACATCCGGCCGCTCCACCCATTTCTCTGACATCTATTTCAAGGGGCGAGGCCTTCTTCTCCTCCATCGTGCCCACCATGGGCGGGTACAGTTCAGGGAAACCTTCAGTTGGCCCCTCCTAAGTTAACTAGTTCCTTTCCTACACATGTTACTATCCTACACTTCCCCCCTCTAGTGGCTAATCCAATCACTACACTTTCCCTACAATACAATATACAGTACATATATACACATTGCACTACACAACAGCACATATAGCAGCATTATATTTCACAGTAATTTTACCAGCTGTCCAGGAACGTCCGAACACAGACAAGGAAGGAGAGTGAGCACAGCTAGTCCCTGCGCACCTCTTACATGTACACAGTGACTGCACCAGCAGAATAGTGAGTGCAGCTCTGGAGTATAATACAGGAGGTAACTTAGGACCAGTACAGGATCAGTAATGTAATGTATGAACAGTTGTGGCCAAAAGTATTGACACCCATGCAATTCTGTCAGATAATACTCAGTTTCTTCCTGAAAATGATTGCAAACACAAATTCTTTGGTATTATTATCTTCATTTAATTTGTCTTAAGTGAAAAAACACAAAAGAGAATGAAGCAAAAAGCAAAACATTGATCATTTCACACAAAACTCCAAAATTGGGCCAGACAAAAGTATTGGCACCCTCAGCCTAATACTTGGTTGCACAACCTTTAGCCAAAATAACTGCGACCAACCGCTTCCGGTAACCATCAATGAGTTTCTTACAACGCTCTGCTGGAATTTTAGACCATTCTTCTTTGGCAAACTGCTCCAGGTCCCTGATATTTGAAGGGTGCCTTCTCCAACATGCACAGTGACACCATCTGCAGCAAGATGATGCTGCCGGTCTTTGGAGGTGGTCTGTGGATTGTCCTTGACTGTTCTCACCATTCTTCTTCTCGGCCTTTCTGATATTTTTCTTGGCCTGCCACTTCTGGGCTTAACAAGAACTGTACCTGTGTTCTTCCATTTCCTTACTATGTTCCTCACAGTGGAAACTGACAGGTTAAATCTCTGAGACAACTTTTTGTATCCTTCCCCTGAAAAGCTATGCTGAATAATCTTTGTTTTCAGATCATTTGAGAGTTGTTTTGAGGAGCCCATGATGCCACTCTTCATAGGAGAATCAAATAGGAGAACTACTTGCAAGTGGCCACCTTAAATACCTTTTCTCATGATTTTATACACCTGGCTATGAAGTTCAAAGCTCAATGAGGTTACAAAACCAATTTAGTGCTTCAGGAAGTCAGTAAAAAGTAGTTAGGAGTGTTCAAATCAAGAAAATGATAAGGGTGCCCATACTTTTGCACCGGTCAAATTTTGTTTAAATGCAGATTGCACATTTTCTGTTAGTACAATAAACCTCATTTGAATCCAGAAATATAACTGAGTCCATCAGTTATTAGATATATGAAACTGAAATACCTGTTGCAAAAACCAAAATTGTTATAAAGATAAAAGGTTAACATTAATAGGGGTGCCCAAACTTTTACATATGACTGTAATAATAACAAAGAATTTGTGTTTGCAATCATTTTCAGGAAGAAACTGAGTATTATCTGACAGAATTGCAGGGGTGTCAATACTTTTGGCCACAACTGTATGTACATAGTGACTGCACCAGCAGAATAGTGAGTGCAGCTCTGGAGTATAATACAGGATGTAAATCAGGATCAGTTCAAGATCAGTAACATAATGTATGTACACAGTGACTGCACCAGCAGAATAGTGAGTGCAGCTCTGGAGTATAATACAGGATGTAACTCAGGATCAGTAATGTAATGTATGTACACAGTGACTGTACCAGCAGAATAGTGAGTGCAGCTCTGGAGAATAATACAGGATGTAACTCAGGATCAGTAATGTAATGTATGCACACAGTGACTGCACCAGGAGATTAGTGAGTGCAGCTCTGGAGTATAATACAGGCTGTAACTCACGATCAGTAATGTAATGTATGCACACAGTGACTGCACCAGCAGAATAGTGAAATAGTGAGTGCAGCTCTGCAGTATAATACAGGATGTAACTCAGGATCAGTAATGTAATGTATGTACACAGTGACTGCACCAGCAGAATAGTGAGTGCAGCTCTGGAGTATAATACAGGATGTAAATCAGGATCAGTTCAAGATTAGTAACATAATGTATGTACACAGAGACTGCACCAGGAGAATAGTGAGTGCAGCTCTGGAGTATAATACAGGATGAAACTCGGGATCAGTAATGTAATGTATGTACACAGTGACTGCACCAGCAGAATAGTGAGTGCACCTCTGCAGTATAATACAGGATGAAACTCGGGATCAGTAATGTAATGTATGTACACAGTGACTGCGCCAGCAGAATAGTGAATGCAGCTCTGGAGTATAATACAGGATGTAACTCAGGAAGATCCATAATGTAATGTATGTACATAGTGACTGCACCAGCAGAGTAGTGAGTGCAGCTCTGGAGTATAATACAGGATGTGAATCAGGATCAATAATATAATGTATGTACACAGTGACTGCACCAGCAGAATAGTGAGTGCAGCTCTGGGGTATAATACAGGATGTAACTCAGGTTCAGTAATGTAATGTATGCACACAGTGACTGCAGCAGCAGAATAGTGAGTGCAGCTCTGGAGTATAATGCAGGATGTAACTCAGGATCAGTAGAGGATAAGTCATGTATATACACATACCTCACAACTTTTGAAGAAGGAAAAGAGGGACAAAGGCCACGCCCCAACCACACCCATTTAGCGACTAGTCACACCCATGTCCATGTCCAACCACACCTATTTAGCACTGCTGATCACACTGACTGGTACTGAGTGCACAGTGGCTAGCATTATGGGCACAGTGGCTGGTACTGTCAGCACACTGACTGGTACTAAGGAAAAGAAAGAACGAAAACAGAGAGAAAGAAAGGAGAGCGAGAGAGAGAGAACAGAGAGAGAAAGAACAGGGAGAAGAGAGAACAGAGAGAGAAAGAGGGGAAAGAAAGAACAGAGAGCGAAAGAAAGAACAGAGAGAGAAAGAAAGAGGGGAAAGAAAGAAGAGAGTGAAAGAAAGAACAGAGAGAAAGAAAGGGGAAAAAAGCAAAAGAGAGAATGAAAGAAAGCACAGAGAGAAAGAGGGGACAGAAAAAAAGAACAGAAAGAAAGAACAGAGAGAGAAAGAAAGAGGGGAAAGATAGAAAGAGTTGAAAGAAAGATCAGAGAGAGAAATAGAAAGGAAAAACAGAGAGAGAGAAAGAAAGAGGGGAAAGAAAGAACAGAGAGCGAAAGAACAGAGAGAGAGAAAAAAAGGGGAAAGAAAGAGCAGAGAGAAAAAAAGGGAAAGAAAAAAGAAAGAACAGAGAAAGAAAGAAATAAAGAGGGGAAAGAAAGAACAGAGAGAGAAAGAGAGGGGACAGAAAAAAGAACAGAGGGAGAGTGAAAGAAAGAGGGGAAGGAAAGAAACAAAAGAGAGGAAAGAAAAGGGGAAAGAAAGAAAAAACAGAGAGAGAAAGAAAAAGGGGAAAGAAAGAACAGAGAGTGAAAGAAAGAAAGAGAGAGCAGCGAGAAAGAGGGGAAATAAATAGAAAGAGGGGAAAGAAAGAACAGAGATAAAGAAAGAGAAGGAATGAAAGAACAGAGAGAAAGAAAGAGGGAAATGAAAGAACACTGAAAAAGAAAGAGAAAGAAAGAACAGAGAGAGAAAGAGTGGACAGAAAAAATAACAGAGAGAGAAAGAAAGAACAGAGAGAGAAAGAAAGAGGGGTATGAAAGAAAGAGGGGAAAGAAAGAACAGAGAGAACAGATAGAAAGGACAGAGAGAAAGAGAAAGGAGGAACAGAGAGAGAGAGAAAGAAAGAAAGAGCAGAGAGCGAAAGAAAGAACACAGAGAGAGAGAAAGAGGGGAAAGAAAGAACAGAGAGAGAAAGAAAGAGGGGACAGAAAAAAGAACAGAGGGAGAACAAAAGAAAGAGGGAAAAGAAAGAAAGAACAGAGAGAGAAAGAAAGAGGGGAAAGAAAGAAAGAATAGAGAGAGAAAGAAAGAGAATGAAAGAGAAAGAAAAAAGAAAGAGAACAGAGAGAGAAAGAAAGAGGGGAAAGAAAAAAAGAACAGAGCAATAGAGAGAAAGAAAGGGGAAAGAAAAAACAGAGAGAGAGAAAGAAAGAGAGAAGAAAGAAAGAACAGAGAGAAAGAAAGAAAGTGGGGAAAGAAAGAAAGAATAGAGAGAAAGAAAGAGGAAAGAAAGAACAGCTAGACAGAGAAAAAACACAGAGAGAGAAAGAAGTAAAGAAAGAACAGAGAGAAAGAAAGAGAGGAAAGAGAAAGAAAGAATAGAGAGAAAGAAAGAACAGAGAGAAAGAAAAAAAAGAAAGATTAGAGAGAGAAAGAAAGAACAGAGAGAGAAAGAAAAAGAGAGGGAAAGACAGAACAGAGAATGAGAAAGAAACAGAGAGAAAGAAAGAACAGAGAAAGGAAGAAACAGAGAGAGAGAAAGAAAGAAATAAAAATTCTATAAAGATACTATAGCAGCCCGGCTCCCATTGTAATGCCCACCTGAGCCTCCCGGTGCACGTCATATCATGATCTGCTCACATGGCCAACATCCCCGATTCCAAGGCGATCCTGCTGTCCGCGCTGTCGGAGGAGGATACGGTGATGGATCTGAAGCATTCCTGGTTCCGTCACAATCTCCTCATGAAATTACCTAATTTCTGGTAAGCTTCCAGCACATTACTTCCGGTGGACTGTCATGTGCGAGTTTTAAAGTTCTCCTCGGGGCTCCGCCGTGTACTCCTGTGCCCGTGGGAAAAGCCCGCTTTGTATGCCTCGTGCACACTTGGCTCCACACATCCCGTACATATATGGCTCCACTCCATACACACACGGCTCCGCTCCGCATACCCCATACACACGCGGCTCCGCTCCGTACACCAAGTACACACACGATTCCGCTCCATTCTGTACATCTCATACACACGTGGCTCCGTACACCTCGTACGCATGCGGCTCCGCTCAGTACACCTTGTACATGCGCGGCTCCGCTCCGTACACCTTGTACACATGCGGCTCCGCTCCGTACACCTCGGACACACGCGGTTCTGCTCCGTACACCTCGGACACACGCGGCTTCGCTCCGTACACCTCGTACACACGTGGCTCCGCTCCGTACACCTCATATACACGTGGCTCCATACACCTTGTACACGCGCGGCTCCGCTCCGTACACCTCATACACACGTGGCTCCGCACCATACACCTCGTACACACACGGCTCCGCTCCGTACACCTCGTACACACGCGGCTCCGCTCCGTACACCTCGTACACACGCGGGTCCGCTCCGTACACCTCGTACACACGCGGCTCCGCTCCGTACACCTCGTACACACGCGGGTCCGCTCCGTACACCTCGTACACACGCGGGTCCGCTCCGTACACCTTGTACACATGCAGTTCCGCCCCATACACCTCGTACACACGCGAGCATACACCTCGTACACACGCGGCTCCGCTCCGTACACCTCGTACAAACACGGCTCCGCTCCGTACACCTCATATACACATGGCTCCATACACCTTGTACACACGCGGTTCTGCTCCATACACCTCGTACACACGCGGCTCCGCTCCATACACCTCGTACATGCGCGGCTCCACTCCGTACACCTCGGACACATGCGGTTCTGCTCCGTACACCTCGGACACACGTGGCTTCGCTCCGTACACCTCGTACACACGTGGCTCCGCTCCGTACACCTCATATACACGTGGCTCCATACACCTTGTACAAGCGTGGCTCCGCTCCGTACACCTCATACACACGTGGCTCCGCGCCATACACCTCGTACACACACGGCTCCGCTCCGTACACCTCGTACACATGCGGCTCCGCTCCGTACACCTCGTACACACGCGGCTCCGCTCCGTACACCTTGTACACATGCGGTTCCGCCCCATACACCTCGTACACACGCAAGCATACACCTCGTACACACGCAGCTCCGCTCCGTACACCTCGTACAAACGCGGCTCCGCTCCGTACACCTCATATACACGTGGCTCCATACACCTTGTACACACGCAGTTCTGCTCCATACACCTCGTACACATGCGGCTCCGCTTCATACACCTCGTACATGCGCGGCTCCGCTCCGTACACCTCGGACACACGCGGTTCTGCTCCGTACACCTCGGACACACGCGGCTTCGCTCTGTACACCTCGTACACACGTGGCTCTGCTCTGTACACCTCATATACACGTGGCTCCATACACCTTGTACACGCGCGGCTCCGCTCCGTACACCTCATACACACGTGGCTCCGTGCCATACACCTCGTACACACACGGCTCCGCTTCGTACACACGCGGCTCCGCTCCGTACACCTCGTACACACGCGGCTCCGCTCCGTACACCTCGTACACACGTGGCTCCGCTCCGTACACCTTGTACTCATGCGGTTCCGCCCCACACACCTCGTACACACGCGAGCATACACCTCGTACACACGCGGCTCCGCTCCGTACACCTCGTACAAGCGCGGCTCCGCTCCGTACACCTCATATACACGTGGCTCCATACACCTTGTACACACGCGGTTCTGCTCCGTACACCTCGTACACACGCGGCTCCGCTCCGTACACCTCGTACATGCGCGGCTCCGCTCCGTACACTCCGTACACACGCAGCTCCGCTCCGTGCACCTCATATACACGTGGCTCTATACATCTTGTACACACTCGACTCCGCTCCGTACACCTTGTACACACACACTCCGCTCCGTACACCTCATACACACGTGGCTCTGCTCTCTACACCTCATACACACATGGCTCTGCTCCGTACACCTCATACACACGTGGCTCTGCTCCGTACACCTCATACACACGTGGCTCCGCTCCGTACACCTCGTACACACGTGGCTCTGCTCCGTACACCTCGTACACATGTGGCTCTGCTCCGTACACCTCGTACACACGTGGCTCCCCTCCGTACACCTCGTACACACGTGGCTCTGCTCCGTACACCTCGTACACATGTGGCTCTGCTCCGTACACCTCGCACACACGTGGCTCCACTCCGTACACCTCGCACACACGTGGCTCCACTCCGTACACCTCGCAAACTCTCGACTCTGCTCCATACACCTCGAACACACCCAGCTCTGTTACATCCACACTGTAAACCCCTTCTGACCCCACACAGAAACTTACCCCATCCAGCGCCATGACAACCAGCACAGCAGAGTCCTGCAGACATGGAGGCCCCTGATCATGTGACCCCTGACTCCTCCCCTCCTGTGACCTCATCACAGGTCCTGTGCGCACAGAACACACAGCCCAGCCACATCATTGCAGGCTGCGGTGGGTCTCTGCGGGAGGGCAAGGATGGGGTCGGTGCATGGGGGGGGTGGCGGCTCAGTGCAATGCGGGAAAAATAGCGTCCCAGGAGGGACGTGGGTGGGGGGTGTCAAAAACGGGACTGTCCCTCGTGAATCGGGACGGTTGGGAGCTATGATATACATGCTAACCTCAAATTTTTATGCAAATCAATTCTATTGTTTGTAAACTGGAAAGATATTATCACAGGTTAACACATTAGATTTCTGCTCTTGAGAGGAGAGGAGGATGCTATGCTGCTTTTTGTGGATGAGGCTGCAGATTATCAGTGTGGTGGCCTTTTTGCTACATGGGTATAGCAACACCTGGGTTGTGCAGTCTGATGGATGGCCTGAAAGAGTCGCATCCTCCATGTATTTGGCAGATGTCCGGTTCTGGAGAGGGTCCACCTGCTATCCTGATGAAGGAGCCGAGCGCGGACATTGCTGTTTACTTATTGCTGGAGTGGATAACTCAGTGGTGGAGGCAGGAAGGCACTAGTGTGATTTGCAGGGGTGGACGAGGCACCCGCAGAAGCTTTGTTTGTTCTCGGTACCCTCTGAATAATTTATTGCGGCTGATGTTTGTTTGTTCCGCGAATGTTATAGGAGAAATCATCCATTTATCCGGGCTGTAAATCAATGCTCTGACGCACGTCACATCACCGGGGCTTCTCAACAGTGAACTCATTAACCATCAATTCTGTTAGATTTTTGAACTGGAATTGAGTTTTAATGGAAGCAATCACCTATGTAACCCAATACTGAGCGATTCTCAGAATATCTAAAATGCAACTTTACTCTGAGATGAAAGGCTGAAAAATACTTTCCTTCTCCATTATCCTCGCAAAACAACTCAGGAGCAGCGCTCCTCCAACTAATGTATTTCTAATGTAGATGAATGATACAAATTATTCCTCTCATTTATTCACTGTTCACCCTATATCTGCTGGATAATAGTGTATAATTTGTCTCCTTGGCTGATTATAGCTTTTCTGCTGCCCAAGGCAAAAATGTAAATGGCGCCCCTCTCCAGAGTGCAATTTAAACATGCATTGGACAGACACAATTCCTTCTTTGTTTTTTGGGTATTCATTCATTATTATTTAGTCCCCATATGGGACATGTACTCGCGATCATTTGATTATGTTTAGTACATGCTGGAATATCATTCTATTGCTGTATATAGCACAAATCAGTGCCCCAGAACCAACTTCAATGCAGGAGTACAGTACCACAATCACTATCAGAATATGAATAAAGCACCAGAATCACCATCATTAAAACATCACCAGATCAATCATCAGTACATGAATCATAATTAGTACAATACAGCACCAGAACCACCATCAATACATGAAAACATCACCAGATCAATCATCAGTACATGAATCATAATTAGTACAATACAGCACCAGAACCACCATCAATACATGAAAACATTACATAAACAACCAACAGTAAATTAATGCATCACCAGAATCATGAGCAGTACATGAATATAGCACCAGAAATATCATCAGTAGCTGAAAACAGCAACAGGACCATCAACAGCACATAAAAATAGCATCAACACTGTCATCAGTTTTGGAATACAAGTCACAAATTGCCAAATGGCAAATAGACCCTAATTAATGATTCTTATATTAAAATATAACTTTTATTAATTAAATTAAATTGTACTAATAATTGTGCATTAAATTAAAATCACAGTGTCTGTTGGTTGATTGATGTCCTGACCAATTGTTAGCCACTGGGGGTGAGCATCTTTTCTACCCTGACAGTTTGCTTGCTATAGACAATTTTACTTTCTATTAATTTTCATTGGGGGTAAGTATTATTCAATGCTTCCCCTCTCAGTGAAGTTACAGTGACAGTGGTATGGATAGCACAATCCATCTGACTGATATCAAGTTGGAGTTGTTCGAGTGGCCTTACTGTTATGTGAATGAATGAGTTATGTTCGTCCCTTTACTACACCATCAAAAATACATCTCTAATAAATATTGGATCGATGCAAACCCCAATATGCATCACTGACCACTGGCTCCAGAGAGTCTGAGACCAATCATTTCAACACAGCAAGCTTTTGAGTTGGAAGTGTATTGCTCCACATCTAAGTATACGAATCCTAGTGTTTTTGGCTGGTTCTCATCAGATTCCTTTTTGTAATTTCTTGATCATGGCAGGAGGTACCTACTTCAACGGAGTTTTAAGTTTCAGCTCTTTCTCACTTCCACAGTATTAATTAATCAATCCCATATGTTCAGTGTGAGGGTGAAATGTCTCCTCTCCGGAGATGTCTGGATGTATGATTTCATAATTTTTTCTCTACAATACTTGGTAACAAATCTTCTCCCCAATCATAACTCACATCTCAAAAAACTTTATCATAGAATAAATGCTCTTCACTACATGACATCTCAGAAATGGTAAATGTCAACTGTGTATATGGCTCCTGCCATCTCCAGACAGACAAATGACCCCTCACCTGGAAGAGGGCAGAGAGCCAATATGTTTACTAGACATGCGACGTCAATAGTCCAGACATATCTCCAATTTGAAGACATGACAGACACTCAGTGACCCAGAGACGGATACAGGGAGATTAACCTCAGGGAGATGTAAAAGATGATAAAGGACTGAGCATGCATTATTTACATGTGTAGTTTCCTGGATGTCTGATCGATGAGCTAAATCAGGTAGAAGGAGGCTGGTCTATCTATTGTACCCTGTTATCAGCCCCTTCAGCTGGAAATAGTTTACTCTAGTGTTTTTCAATGGAATGAATGACACAAAGGGCAGAGAAATCCTAAACCCCAAGGATTTATGTACCCACGAAAAGGGACAGCTCATCTTTGGCTTCCGTGAAGGTGATAACTGCTTTTAGGTCCTGGCCAGCCGAGGCGAGGTTACAAAAACCATCGCGTGCAGCTGTGCTATGAGGTTTCCCTAACTTCCATTAATTTCTAAAGGAACTATGCAATAGGGGCAATAGGACTGAAAAGGAAATAAACCTTTGTTATGCAGTTATATAACAATGTCTACCCACTCCATCAACTGTGACCGGACGGGAACCTTTTTTCAGCCCAGGACCATTTGGATATTTAAGCCATCATTAATAACTTAAATATTATTCTGTTATATTTGGTCAAACATTTTATGACCTCCCTCTAATGAGACGGTGGAGCTGCTTCTCTTTGGTGGGGCTGTGATGTAAGGTGGTATGGATGATATTGCTACTGGTAGCTGCTTTTCCAGATTTGCGTTGGTCTGGAGCAAATTCATCTCTTTGCGATCATATGTTTTGTAAAGAACTCTCAGCAGTAAGTTGCATTGAAGACAGACGCATATTACACATTAACATTGCAGGTCTCCTAACAGTGGGAAATTAATCACTGCTGACGTAACCTTTACAAAACTCAAGCAGTGGGAGGTCTAAAGTATGTACATCACATAGAAGACATCGAAACTAATGTATATACATCACATAGGAGACACAGAGACTGTTCTAGATAGATCACACAGGAGAAGCTGAGACTGATGTACAGTATATACATCACATAGGAGACACAGAGACTGCTATATATTGTGACAATTCTGGTCTAATACGTCCAAGAGTGGACCCTCTGGGTCGTGGATCAGGAGCCCCTGGGCCGAGCACACCTGGTGAAGACCGACCCCTGTACAGGGATCGTTAGGGGCAGAACCGCGACAGCCGGTACCAGGAGGGACGGCTCGATGGACAGGCAGGCAGAACAAGGATAGCAGGACGGGATAGCGGAAAATACTGGGCAGGAGTCCACAGGAGGAGGATCGGAGAGGGGGAAACAGGGCAGAGACAGACAGACGGAAGTGGAGCAGGGCGCAGAGCACACAGGGGAAAACAGCAGAAGGACAGGCAGGATTCACTAGAGAAGATATGGGGCCGATGAGTGCAGGGAAGTCACACAATCACCAGGCGCCCTCAGAATAGAGCGGACGCCTGATATATCCAGAACCCGGAAGTACGTCCTACAGACCCGCCCCTCAGCGACGCCCCCTACTAGCAGAAGAGAGCGGGGGAACGCGCGTGCGCGGCCTAAGGCCGGCGCGGTTACCCGCAGCAGAGCGGAGACCAGAGCGGAAGTGCGCGTGGACAGGAGTGCGCAGGTGAGGGGACGCTGCGGCGGGCACCGCCGCTGAAGGGGCATCGGCGGGCACGGCCGCCGATGTCACAGTACCCCCCCCATATGTCCTCCCCTTCTGAGGTTGGTCAGAAATCTTTTCATGATAAGGGGGGCATCGACATTCTCTCGGGGCTCCCAGGACCTCTCCTCTGGACCAAAACCCTTCCAGTCGATAAGAAAAAGAGTTTTACCCTTGACCCTTTTCATGGCCAAATTGGCGAAGGAGGGGACATGGAGGTTGGTTGGAACCGATTCAGAACTACAGGTTTAAGGAGCGAGACATGGAAGGCGTTAGGGACCCGGAGCGATGCCGGCAACCTCAATTTGTAGGCTACTTCGTTAATGCGCCCAAGTACTTCAAAAGGCCCAATGTATCGAGGACTTAACTTGTAAGCAGGGACTTTTAAGCGGATATGTTTGGTAGAAAGCCAGACTTTGTCCCCGGGATGGTATGGGGGTAGATCCCTTCGTCTCTTGTCTGCGTGTTTCTTAATTCGGATGCTGGCTACCTCGAGCGCCTCCCTGGTCTCCCTCCAAATTTGCGAAAATTCCTTGGCGAGAGTATCTGCTGCAGGAACTCCAGACGATGCGGAAAAGGGCAACGGAACCCCAGGATTTAGCCCAGTTACCACAAAGAACGGCGTCTTGGACGTTGATTCGCTGGGATGATTATTATGAGCGAATTCTGCCCAAGGTAGGAGTGAGACCCAATTATCCTGATGGGCGTTAGAAAAGTGGCGTAAGTAGGTAGTCAAAATTTGATTAATCCGTTCCACTTGGCCATTGGTTTGCGGATGATACGCTGAGGAGAAGTCGAGAGACGTGCCCAGGAGCCGACAGAGAGCCCTCCAGAATCGGGAGGTAAACTGGACCCCTCGATCGGTCACGATTCGTAGAGGAAGACCATGCAGCCTGAAAACCTGGTGGATAAAGATCTCGGCCAACTTCGGAGCAGATGGCAATCCGGACAAGGGAATGAAGTGGGCCATCTTGGAGAAGCGGTCTGCGACGACTAAGATGGTAGTACATCCAGTAGAGCGAGGCAGATCAGTCACGAAATCCATTGCGATTTGCTGCCAAGGGGCCTCTGGCACAGGCAACGGATGAAGGAGACCGGAGGGCAGAGTCCTTGGAACCTTGTTCTGAGCACAGGTCCTGCAGGAGGCTACAAAGTCCTTTGCGTCCTGGTGGAGAGAGGGCCACCAGTAATACCGGGAGAGAAGCAAAAGGGTCTTCTTAATCCCAACGTGCCCAGCAACCTTGGAGGAATGCCCCCAGCGCAGCACTTCCAGACGTTTGTTCAAAGGAACGAAGGTCTTGCCAGGCGGAAGAGTAGAGAATCTCACAGGAGCCACGGAGATAACCTTAGCCGGCTCGATAATATATGATGGATCCTCCTCCTTTTCAGGTGGCTGCAAGGACCTGGAAAGTGCATCAGCTTTGATGTTCTTACTGCCGGGCCGGAAGTGGAGCTTAAACTCAAAACGGGAAAAATACAGGGCCCACCTGGCTTGTCTGGAGTTGAGTCTCTGGGCAGATTGCAGGTAGGCCAAGTTCTTGTGGTCCGTGAAGATAGTAAAGGGATGCACTGCCCCTTCGAGCAGATATCGCCATTCCTCCAGCGCCATCTTAATGGCCAACAATTCCCGGTCCCCAATGGAGTAGTTGCACTCCGCAGGGGAAAAGGATTTGGAGAAGAACCCGCAGGGGACTAGACGTCCGGATGGAGCCTGTTGGGAAAGGACTGCCCCAGCTCCAGTGGAGGAGGCATCAACTTCCAGGATGAAGGGCCTACTGGCCACTGGGCGGTGTAGGATCGGAGCAGAGGCAAAAGAGCGTTTCAGGGCAAGGAAGGCGTCCTCGGCTTCGGAAGACCAGCCGTTAGACTTCGTCCCCTTACGGGTCAGGACCGTGATGGGCTTGGTGACTGTAGAAAAGTGGGGTACAAACTGTCGGTAATAGTTAGCGAAGCCGAGGAAACGCTGGATGGCCTTTATGCCAACTGGACGAGGCCACTGGAGTACCGCGGACAGCTTCTCCGGATCTATCTTTAGGCCGGAATCCGTGATGATATATCCCAAGAAAGGTAACGCTGTTTGCTCGAAGAGGCACTTCTCAATCTTGGCGTAAAGACGATTTTCTCGAAGGCGCTGCAGGACCATGCGTACACTTCTCCGATGGGAGGAGAGATCGGCCGAGAAAGCGAGGATATCATCCAAATACACCACCACGCAGGAATAGAGTAGGTCCCGGAATACCTCGTTTACGAATTCCTGAAACACCGCCGGAGCATTGCAGAGACCGAACGGCATGACCAAGTATTCATAATGGCCGTCCCGAGTATTGAAGGCCGTCTTCCACTCGTCCCCCGCTCGGATTCGGATTAAGTTGTATGCTCCCCGCAGATCCAACTTCGTGAAGATCCTGGCCCCCCTCAGCCGGTCGAAGAGTTCTGGAATCAGCGGGAGCAGGTACCGGTTTTTAACAGTGATGTTGTTCAGGCCCCGGTAATCAATACAGGGTCGCAGGGACCCATCTTTCTTCCGAACGAAGAAGAAACCTGCGCCCGCAGGGGACGAGGATTTCCGGATGAACCCCTTGGCCAGATTCTCCTGTATGTATTCCGTCATAGCCGTGGTCTCTGCTGGGGATAGAGGATAAGTTCTCCCTCTGGGAGGGGTGGCTCCGGGGACTAGGTCGATAGGGCAGTCATAGGAGCGATGAGGTGGTAAGGAGTCCGCCTCCTTTTTGCTGAACACATCAGCATACGTGTGATAGGGTGCGGGAAGGCCCGGAAGGTCGGCAGGCTTCGACCATGGACGGGGACGAGTGAGAGCCCGTAGGCAGTGCTCCTGGCAGGAGTGCCCCCAACGGAGAACTTCCCCAGAGCGCCAGTCAATCACCGGCTCGTGCCGTCTGAGCCAGGGTAGCCCTAGAAGAACAGCATGGGCTAGTTGTGGCAGGACATAAAAGGCTATTCTCTCGAGGTGGAGTTGTCCGATTTGAAGATCTACTTCGACGGTAACCGTGGTGATGAGTCCGGGTAAAGGTTTACCATCAACGGAGGAAATAGCACGAGGGTTCCTCAATACATTCACCGGGATCCGGAGTTTATCAACCTCCTCCTGGCGGATGAAATTACCAGCAGCACCCGAGTCCACATACACCTCCACAGATCCACGCTCCCGACCTGCAATTATCAAAGCTGAAAGGGTAAGGGGGAGAGAGGAATTTTGATCACCTAGGGGGTCCTCTCTTACCTGACCTAGGTGGAGGCATTTCCCGACCTCACTGGCTTCTCCGGACAAGATCGCACAAAATGGTTGGCCCCTCCGCAGTACAGGCAGAGTCCCTTGGTCATCCTCTCCCTGCGCCGCTGCTCGGACAGTCTGACACGATCAATCTGCATGGGCTCAGGAGCGGTACTAACAGGAGCTGCAGGGAAACGAGGGACAGGAGCCTGGTACAGCCTAAAGGACCTTCTCTCTCCGACCGCCTCTCGAGCGCGCCCCTGAAAGCGTAGATCAATACGAGTGGCCAGCGAAATAAGGTCCTCCAGAGTGGTGGGAGTGTCTCGCCCGGCAAGCTCATCCTTGATCTTACTGGAGAGGCCTCTCCAAAAGGCTCCCACAAGAGCCTCATTGTTCCACCCCAACTCTGAAGACAGGGTCCGAAAGCGGATGGTGTATTGCCCCACTGTAAGGGAACCCTGGCGGAGGTTAAAAAGGGCCTCCGTGGTGGATGCTAAGCGACCCGGTTCATCGAATACCTTGCGAAAGGTTTCCAAGAAAGTCTGAATGCTTGACACTACGGGGTCATCCCTCTCCCACAAGGGATTCACCCAGGACAGGGCCTCACCCTCGAGATGGGACACAATGAACGCCACCTTGGCGCGGTCAGTAGGATACTGAAGGGGGGCTAGCTCAAAGTGTAGCCTGCATTGATTCAGAAAACCCCGGCATAACTTAGGGTCTCCGCTGTACCTGGGGGGTTTACCCAAACGGGGAGACGGGGCAGAGACTACGTCTCGGGGGGAAGTTGTTGCGGCTGCAGAGGATTGCAGAGCAAGCAATCGATCATCCACGGATGCCATGTAACTTAAGATGTGGGATTGAGCGTCGCGCTGCTGCGCGAGCTCCTGCTGGAGGCTGACCAGGAGGGGGCGTGCCCGGGGTCTGAGGTCTGCAGGGCGGATAGACGGGTGTCCATAGACTTCATAAAGGACATTATCCGGGTCTGATTTTCTCGAAGGAAAAGTAATTCCTTTTGTGTAGCGGCCGCGGCACCGGCGGGATCCATGGCCTGGTGATACTGTGACAATTCTGGTCTAATACGTCCAAGAGTGGACCCTCTGGGTCGTGGATCAGGAGCCCCTGGGCCGAGCACACCTGGTGAAGACCGACCCCTGTACAGGGATCGCTAGGGGCAGGACCGCAGGGGGCAGAACCGCGACAGCCGGTACCAGGAGGGACGGCTCGATGGACAGGCAGGCAGAACAAGGATAGCAGGACGGGATAGCGGAAAATACTGGGCAGGAGTCCACAGGAGGAGGATCGGAGAGGGGGAAACAGGGCAGAGACAGACAGATGGAAGTGGAGCAGGGCGCAGAGCACACAGGGGAAAACAGCAAAAGGACAGGCAGGATTCACTAGAGAAGATATGGGGCCGATGAGTGCAGGGAAGTCACACAATCACCAGGCGCCCTCAGAATAGAGCAGACGCCTGATATATCCAGAACCCGGAAGTACGTCCTACAGACCCGCCCCTCAGCGACGCCCCCTACTAGCAGAAGAGAGCGGGGGAACGCGCGTGCGCGGCCTAAGGCCGGCGCGGTTACCCGCAGCAGAGCGGAGACCAGAGCGGAAGTGCGCGTGGACAGGAGTGCGCAGGTGAGGGGACGCTGCGGCGGGCACCGCCGCTGAAGGGGCATCGGCGGGCACGGCCGCCGATGTCACATATATACAGTGGGTACAGAAGGTATTCAGACTCCTTTAAATTTATCACTCTGTTTCATTGCAGCCATTTGGTAAATTCAAAAAAGGTCAAGGTTCTGGCTGGTCCAGTCAGGAATGGTCGCAGAGTTGTTCTGAAGCCACTCCTGTTGTGAGTTCATTTTTCCCTTCACCATTGAGGTCTGATAAACTCCCTCCTCTGGTGAAGGAAGTTAGTGAGGCTGATTACCAAACACCTGGGCAGCTAGATGATGACTGGGTGGCTGGAATTGAGGACTGGATATAAGGCTGCCGACGCCCTTCTTCCTGGCTGGTGATTTTCCTGCTGGATTCTTGGAGACCAGTCTGATTCCTGCATCTCAAAGCTAAGTTTTTCTGCTCTTCTTTGTACTCTTCAGTTTTGTTTTTGTTTTGCCTTGTTTTTTGGGAGTTCTGCCATCCCCGGCCGGGGGTGAGCTGAGCTCCATTTTTGTCTCTGATCTGTTGATATTTTGCTCTGTCTTCAGAATATACCTGAGTGCTGATATAGTCTTTTGAAGCCTAGCGACTTCAGGGCCTGTTTTTCCTATCAGTCGGTTGGCTCATTTTGATAGGGTTTTTGCGGATGGCAGACAGCAGCTTTCCTATCCTGTCCTATGTAGTTAGCTTGGGCCCCATCATTTGTTCAACCTATCTTTCTATCTGTGTTAGTGTTTTCATCTTGCTTCACCGTCATTATATGTTGGGGGCTGCCTATTGCTTTGGGGTCTGCTCTGGGGCAGTTTAGTTTTTCCCCTTTCTGTCTTTAGGCTATATAGTTCTCCGGCTGTGATCGAGGGGTCTAGGGCACCGTAGGAACCCCCCACGGCTACTGCTAGTTGTTGTGGATAGGTTCAGGGGTCTGCAATCCGATAGCTGCCAACCTCTTTGGTTTTTCTGGACTTAGCTGGTATTTTGTTTTTTCCTCCTTCGGTGACTCATCATAACAGAATCACCAGCCATACCGCAGATCCTAGGGTACTCAATAGCAGGAGAGAATTGTAAAAAAAAAAAGGAAAAAAAAATTTTTTCTCTCAATGGAGATGAAGCAATTGTCTGATCGTGTGGAGCAGCTCGCTGCTGAAGTGCAGGGAATTTCCGCCTATCTTGCTCATTCACATGCTGCTGAACCAAAGATTCCTACTCCTGATGTATTTTTGGGGGATCGGTCTAAATTCTTGAATTTCAAGAATAATTGAAAATTATTTTTTGCCTTGAAGCCTAACTCGTTGGGGAACTCCGCGCAGCAGGTTAAAATTGTCATCTCTTTGCTGCGCGGCGATCCCCAGGATTGGGCGTTTTCTTTGAAACCTGATGATCATATTCTGAATAATGTGAACGCATTTTTTCAAGCCTTGGGGTTGTTGTATGATGAACCTAATGCTATTGATCAGGCTGAAAAGACCCTGTTGGCATTAAGCCAGGGTCGGGATTCGGCAGAGTTGTACTGTCAAAAATTCCGAAAGTGGGCGGTCCTTACTACCTGGAATGATGGTGCCTTGGCAGCCCTCTTTCGGAAGGGTTTGTCAGAAACTGTAAAAGATACTATGGTGGGATTTCCTGTTCCCTCTGGTCTTGACGATTCTATGTCATTAGCCATTCAGGTGGATCGGCGTTTACGTGAATGCAAAACTACACGAGAGATGTTACCACCTGTTGAACAAATGTCTGAACCTATGCAATGTGATAGAGTTTTGTCTAGGGCGCAACGTCAGGAGTTCAAAAGGCGTAATAAGCTGTGTTTTTTTTGTGGAGATGCCTCGCATATTATTTCTGTCTGCCCTAAACGAGAGAAACGTTGTGCACACACGTTTCTGTGGGTAGTGTTCAACCTAAGTTTCTTCTGGCAATTACTCTGATCTGCTCCCTGTCCACATTTTCCGCTAAGGCTTTTGTGGATTCGGGAGCAGCTCTGAACCTGATGGACTTGGATTTTGCTAAACGTTGTGGATTTCCGATGACACCTCTGCAGACGCCTATCCCTTTGAGGGGTATTGATGCTACTCCTTTGGCGAAGAATAAACCTCAGTTTTGGACCCAGGTGGTAATGCGGGTCGCCCCAGACCATCAAGAAAATTGCAGATTTTTGGTGTTGCATAATTTGCATGATACCATTGTTCTGGGGTTTCCCTGGTTGCAAATCCATAATCCAGTTCTGGATTGGAAATCTTTGTCTGTGGTGAGTTGGGGTTGTCAGTGTGCCCTTAGTGATGCTTCTGTTTTCTCCACCTCTCCCCAGTCGCATGATGTTCCTGACTATTTGGCTGACTTTTATGATGTATTTAGTGAGAATGAGTCTGCGTCTTTGCCTCCTCATAGGAGTTATGACTGTGCAATTGAGCTGAACCCGGGGTGTAAATTCCCCAAGGGTCGGCTTTTCAATTTATCTGTACCCGAGCACGAGGCTATGCGATCCTATATTAAGGAGGCATTGGAGAAGGGTCATATTAGACCATCCTCTTCACCCTTAGGTGCTGGGTTTTTTTTCGTGGCTAAAAAGGATGGTTCATTAAGGCCTTGTATTGACTATCGTGCCCTCAACAAAATTACTGTTAAATATCAGTATCCGTTACCCCTGATTTCTGATCTATTCTCCAGAGTTAAAGGTGCTTGCTGGTTTACCAAGCTTGACCTCAAGGGGGCGTATAATCTTATTCGCATTAAGCATGGGGATGAATGGAAGACAGCGTTTAATACTCCGGAGGGACATTTTGAGTACCTGGTGATGCCTTTTGGGCTCACTAATGCCCCTTCTGTCTTCCAGTGCTTCATGAATGATATATTCCGAGACTTTGTGGATAAATCTTTGATTATCTATCTGGATGATATTTTGATCTTCTCCAAGAATTGGGACTCTCATGTGGAACATGTTCGAACTGTGTTCCGGATTTTGAGGGAGAATTCCCTGTATGTCAAGGGATCGAAATGCCTTTTTGGAGTACAGAGGATTTCATGTTTGGGATTTATTTTGTCTCCGTGAACTATTGAAATGGACCCGGCCAAGGTACAGGCCATTTATGATTGGGTTCAGCCCACTTCTTTGAAGGCCCTCCAGAAGTTTTTGGGTTTTGCTAATTTTTATCGGAAATTTATAGCTAATTTTTCTGGTATTGCCAAGCCATTGACGGATTTGACTAGGAAGGGTGCTGATGTGCTGAATTGGTCTCCGGAGGCTGTTTCTTCCTTTCAGGAGCTGAAGCAAAGATTCACTTCTGCTCCGGTTTTGCGGCAACCTGATGTCTCACTCCCGTTTCAGGTGGAGGTGGACGCTTCTGAGATTGGTGCAGGAGCGGTGTTGTCCCAAAAAGATCCTGTGACATCTAAAATGAATCCTTGTGCTTTCTTTTCCCGAAAGTTCTCCCCATCCGAACGTAACTATGATGTGGGGAATCGGGAACTGTTGGCCATGAAATGGGCATTTGAGGAGTGGAGACATTGGTTGGAGGGAGCCAAACACCAAGTCGTGGTCCTTACTGACCACAAGAATTTGATTTACCTGGAGTCGGCCAAGCGCTTGAATCCTAGACAGGCTAGGTGGGCCTTGTTTTTCACACGTTTTGATTTTGTGGTCTCTTTTCTTCGGGGCACTAAGAATGTCAAGGCAGACGCCCTCTCTAGGAGTTTCCTTGCTGATTCTCCTGTTGTGACTAAGCCTGCTACCATCTAAGGTGAGGTGGTAGTTCTTTCTGCCATCTCGCCCGATTTGAGACGTGCTCTGGAAGTGTTTCAGGAGGACAAACCTGAGCGTTGTCCCAGTGGAAAGTTGTATGTTCCTGACCAGTGGAGGAAGAGAGTGATGTCTGAAGTTCATTGCTCTGCATTGGCTGGTCATCCAGGTATTTTTGGTACTAGAGATCTGGTGAGTCGGTCTTTTTGGTTGCGCGCCTTGTCTCATGATGTCAGGAATTTTGTGCAGTCCTGTGGGACTTGCTCCCGGTCTAAACCTTGTTCTCGCTCTAGTGGCTTGTTGATGCCTTTGCTGCTGCCCAGGAGGCCATGGACCCATATTTCTATGGATTTTATCTCAGATATGCCTGTCTCTCAGAGAATGACTGTTATTTGGGTGATTTGAGATAGATTCTCTAAGATGGTCCATCTTGTACCACTCCCTAAGTTGCCATCTTCCTCTGAGTTGGTGCCCTTGTTTTTGCAACAGGTGGTTCGCTTGCACGGGATTCCTGAGAACATTGTATCTGACAGAGGAGTTCAGTTTGTGTCTAGATTTTGGAGGACTTTCTGTTCCAAGCTGGGAATTCAGTTGTCCTTCTCCTCTGCGTTTCACCCTCAGACCAATGGGCAGACGGAGAGAACAAACCAGACTTTGGAGTCGTATTTGAGATGTTTCATTTCTGCCAATCAGGATGATTGGGTTTCATTTTTGCCCTTGGCCGAATTTGCTTTAAATAATAGAGCTAGTTCTGCCACTTTGATGTCACCTTTTTTTTGTAACTTTGGTTTTCACCCTCGATTTTCTTCAGGGCAGGTGGAGCCTTCTGCCTGCCCAGGTGTTGACACTGTGGTGGAGAGAATGCACCAGATCTGGGACCAAGTAGTGGATAAGTTGTCTCTCTCCCAGGAAAAGGCCCAGCGGTTTTCCAACTGGCGTAGGACCGTTGGTCCCCAGTTTAAGGTGGGTGATATGGTTTGGTTGTCATCAAAAAATATCGCTATGAAGGTGGCTTCTCCTAAGTTTAAGCCTAGATTTATTGGACCTTTCAAGATTTTAGAGATTATTAATCCGGTCTATTTTCGGTTGGCTCTTCCTGTCACATTTAAAATTCATAATGTGTTTCATAAGTCCTTGTTGAAGAGGTTTGTTGAACCAGTAGTTCCTGTGGTGGCACCTCCTGACCCTATATTGGTTGAAGGAAACATGGAATATGAGGTAGAGAAGATACTGGATTCCCGTCTGGCTAGACGGAGACTCCAGTATTTGGTAAAGTGGAAGGGTTATGGTCAGGATAATTCCTGGGTCACTGCCTCTGATATTCATGCCGAAAGATTGGTGCGTGCCTTTCATCGGGCTCACCCGGATCGCCCTGGTGGCATGGATGAGGGTTCGGTGACCCCTCCTCAAGGGGGAGGTACTGTTGTGAGTTCATTTTTCCCTTCACCATTGAGGTCTGATGAACTCCCTCCTCTGGTGAAGGAAGGTAGTGAGGCTGATTACCAAACACCTGGGCAGCTAGATGATGACTGGGTGGCTGGAATTGAGGACTGGATATAAGGCTGCCGACGCCCTTCTTCCTGGCTGGTGATTTTCCTGCTGGATTCTTGGAGACCAGTCTGATTCCTGCATCTCAAAGCTAAGTTTTTCTGCTCTTCTTTGTACTCTTCAGTTTTGTTTTTGTTTTGCCTTGTTTTTTGGGAGTTCTGCCATCCCCGGCCGGGGGTGAGCTGAACTCCATTTTTGTCTCTGATCTGTTGATATTTTGCTCTGTCTTCAGAATATACCTGAGTGCTGATATAGTCTTTTGAAGCCTAGCGACTTCAGGGCCTGTTTTTCCTATCAGTCAGTTGGCTCATTTTGATAGGGTTTTTGCGGATGGCAGACAGCAGCTTTCCTATCCTGTCCTATGTAGTTAGTTGTGCCCCATCATTTGCTCAACCTATCTTTCTATCTGTGTTAGTGTTTTCATCTTGCTTCACCGTCATTATATGTTGGGGGCTGCCTATTGCTTTGGGGTCTGCTCTGGGGCAGTTTAGTTTTTCCCCTTTCTGTCTTTAGGCTATATAGTTCTCCGGCTGTGATCGAGGGGTCTAGGGCACCGTAGGAACCCCCCACGGCTACTGCTAGTTGTTGTGGATAGGTTCAGGGGTCTGCAATCCGATAGCTGCCAACCTCTCTGGTTTTTCTGGACTTAGCTGGTATTTTGTTTTTTCCTCCTTCGGTGACTCATCATAACACACTCCTTTGTTATTTTAGCTGTGTGCTTAGGGTCATTGTCTTGTTGGAAGGTGAACCTTCGGCCAAGTCAGAGGTCCAGAGCACTCTGGAAGAGGTTTTCTTCCAGGATATTGCTGTACTTGGCCACAGTCATCTTTCCTTCAATTGCAACCAGTTGTCCTGTCCCTGTAGCTGAAAAACACCCCCATAGCATGATGCTGCCACCATGTTTCACTGTTGGGATTGTATTGGGCAGGTGATGAGCAGTGCCTTGTTTTCTCCACACATACTGCTTAGAATCATCACCAAAAAGTTCTATCTACCTCTCATCAAACCAGAGGATCTTATTTCTCATAATCTGGGAGTCCTTCATGTGTTTTGCAACTCTGCCATAAAGGCCATACTGGTGGAGGGCTGCAGTGATAGTTGACTTTGTGGAACTTTCTCCCATCTCCCTACTGCATCTCTGGAGCTCAGCCACAGTGATCTTGGGGTTCTTCTTTACCTCTCTCACCAAGGCTCTTCTCCCACGATTGCTCAGTTTGGCTGGATGGCCAGGTCTACAAAGAATTGTGGTGGTCCCAAACTTCTTCCATGTAAGGATTATGGAGGCCACTGTGCTCTTAGGAACCTTGAGTACTGCAGAAATTCTTCTGTAACCTTGGCCAGATCTGTGCCTTGCCACAATTCTGTCTCTGAGCTCCTTGGCCAGTTCCTTTGGCCTCATGATTCTCATTTGGTCTGACATGGACTGTGAGCTGTGAGGTCTTATATAGACAGGTGTGCGCCTTTACAGATCAAGTCCTATCAGTGTAATTACACACAGCTGGACTCCAGTGAAGGAGTAGAACCACCTCAAGGGGGATTACAAGGAAATGGACAGCATGTGACTTAAATATGAGTGTCTGAGGAAAGAGTCTGAATACTTATGACCATGTGAGATTAGAATTTTTCTTTTTTAATAAATTTGCAAAAATTTCTACATTTCTGTTATTTTTTTCAGTCAAGATGGGGTGCAGAGTGTAGATTAATGAGAAAAGAATGAACTTTTTTTTGAATTTACCAAATGGCTGCAATGAAACAAAGAGTGAAAAATTTAAAGTGGTCTGAATACTTTCTGTACCCACTGTACATCACATAGGAGAAACTGAGACTGCTGTAAATATATCACATTGAAGACGCTGAGACTACTGTATATACATGATGTAGGAGACACAAAAACTGTAGTATAAACATCACGTAGGAGACACGGAGACTGATTTATATACATCACATAGGAGATGCTGAGACTGCAGTATATAAGTCACATAGGAGACGTTGAGACTGCTTTATATACATCACAAAGGAGATACTGAGACTGCTGTATATACATCACATAGGAGATACCAAGACTGCTGTTTATACATCACATTTGCCCACAAGGAACATCCTGACCCCGGCAATGATCAGCATTGGACTGAATCCATCTTGTGCGTGTTACAGCAGCATTTAGTCGTGAATGATACATGTGCATGAGCTACAGGAAAATTAATGGCCAGCACAGGGAAAACCAGGGCCAACAGCAAGGGCACTGTGGCTCATTGGGAATCTGTCCCTGGGCCGGACCAAATGATAATGCTGGCTGTATATGGCATTGTATGAGAACAGCAGACCTGTATTTTACAGTTTATGTGATGTGCATTATTATCTCTTATCTGTTTTTTTAATTAGCTGCTCTGAGCTGATTGATGACTGCAAATCATATCAAAGGACAGCTGAACTTTCCTGTGATCATAAATCACCAGCAGAGAAAAACCTCAGTGAGGCTGGTTTCACACTTGCGTTTTTTGCGCTGTTTTTTAGCGCAAAAAAACGAATACTTTTTTTCCTATGTTTTACATGGGGTGCGCTTATGTGCGCATACACATGCATTTGTACGCGTTTGCATGTGCATGCTTTTTTTGTAGAGTGCACTCAGGCGCACAAAATGCATCCTGTTGCATTTTTTGTGCGTCTGACTTGCCCCAAAAAATGCATGCGCACGCAATGCGCTTTTTTTACAGCAAAACACCCATTGTAATCTATGGGTGCGCATACGAGCACATTGTAATGCGCACGTATGCGCAAAAAAGGCATGCTTTTTTCTAAAAAAACGCACCAAAACCCACAAAAAATGCACACAAACGCATGATGCATTTTTTCCATGCGTTTGTGTGCGCAAAAAAACGCAAGTGTGAAAGTAGCCTCAGAGAATTAAAAACTCTCACCTTTGAACAAGCTTACAGACAGAGTCTTAGTTACCTCATTCTGCAGCCTGCAATAGACAGAATGGCTGTAGAAGGCAAATTACACAACTTTTTTTTTTAAGAAACCCAATTGCAAAAATGATTTTTAGCCCTGAATAGATTACGGTAAGTTTAAAAAAATGCAAAAAGCTGTCTATATCCACTAACAAACGAGTCTTGTGTTAGTCCCATTCTGAGGGTCTGATATCACTTTATAGCGCAGGATTTTTTTTATGAGAATGATGTCTGAGCCGCGCGATCTCCACTGTGGACGCAGCAAATGCATCACTCCTATTACCGGCAATGCACCTAATGCTCGGGGGCTTTGCGGCTGCCATATAACCTCACAGTATTGAAGTCAGGAAGAAATTCTCTGCTCGATCAATCCTGTACAATTTGGCTGTTTGGAGCCTGTGAGGCCACAGACGTCTCTCCCAGAAGGTAAAGTGTATATTGTAGTTATACAAAGACCAAACCTATCCCTGTGGAAAGAAAAGAACCTGCGGGGGACGGCGGAGGGGTCTCACATAATGCAGAATACTGAGAAATCTGTACACAGAAGTAACCTGCAGAATTCCGGCCTTCTCTGGATTACTCTGTTAACTATTTTACTCCCGGGCTGTGAAGTTTGAAAAGACTCCGGTATAATGTAAATTATGTTCCATTTACATACAGAAATCATGTAGAAACGCATGACCTCAGCAAAGTTCTCTTCTAGCACTCAGGTCACGTAACTTCCAGGTACCTGGTCAGATTCCCATAATCAGAAGGCCATGCCTGGGGCACCGGGAGTGTGAAAGGTGCGAAAGGTGGAATGTTCTCCATGTGCATAAAACATTTCCTTATTCACTCACTATTCTGCTGGTGCAGTCACTGTGTACATACATTACATTACTGATCCTGAGTTACATCCTGCATTATACCCCAGAGCTGCACTCACTATTCTGCTGGTGCAGTCACTGTGTACATACATTACTGACCCTGAGTTACATCCTGTATTATACTCCAGAGCTGCACTCACTATTCTGCTGGTGCAGTCACTGTGTACATACATTACATTACTGATCCTGAGTTACATCCTGTATTATACTCCAGAGCTGCACTCACTATTCTGCTGGTGCAGTCACTGTGTACATACATTACATTACTGATCCTGAGTTACATCCTGTATTATACTCCAGAGCTGCACTCACTATTCTGCTGGTGCAGTCACTGTGTACACGCATTACATTACTGATACTGAGTTACATCCTGTATTATACTCCAGAGCTGCACTCACTATTCTGCTGGTGCAGTCACTGTGTACAAGCATTACATTACTGATCCTGAGTTACATCCTGCATTATACTCCAGAGCTGCTCTCACTATTCTGCTGGTGCAGTCACTGTGTACATGCATTACATTACTGATACTGAGTTACATCCTGTAGTATACCCCAGAGCTGCACTCACAATTCTGCTGGTGCAGTCACAGTGTACATACATTACATTACTGATCCTGAGTTACCTCCTGTTTTATACTCCAGAGCTGCACTCACTATTCTGCTGGTGCAGTCACTGTGTACATACATTACATTACTGATCCTGAGTTACCTCCTGTATTATACTCCAGAGCTGCACTCACTATTCTGCTGGTGCAGTCACTGTGTACATACATTACATTACTGTTCCTGAGTTACATCCTGTATTATACCCCAGAGCTGCACTCACTATTCTGCTGGTGCAGTTACTGTGTACATGCATTACATTACTGATCCTGAGTTACCTCCTGTATTATACTCCAGAGCTGCACTCACTATTCTGCTGGTGCAATCACTGTGTACATACATTACTGATCCTGAGTTACATCCAGTATTATACCCCAGAGCTGCACTCACTATTCTGCTGGTGCAGTCACTGTGTACATACATTACTGATCCTGAGTTACATCCAGTATTATACCCCAGAGCTGCACTCACTATTCTGCTGGTGCAGTCACTGTGTACATACATTACACTACTGATCCTGAGTTACCTCCTGTATTATATTCCAGAGCTGCACTCACTATTCTGCTGGTGCAGTCACTGTGTACATACATTACATTACTGATCCTGAGTTACATTCTGTATTATACTCCAGAGCTGCACTCACTATTCTGCCTGTGCAGTCACTGTGTACATACAGTACATTACTTATCCTGAGTTACATCCTGTATTATCCTCCAGAGCTGCACTCACTATTCTGCTGGTGCAGTCATTGTGTACATACATTACATTACTGATCCTGAGTTACATCCTGTATTATACCCCAGAGCTGCACTCACTATTCTGCTGGTGCAGTCACTGTGTGACAGAGACTAATTATACATGTGGAGAATGTGCCTTGTCTCTGATAATTGCATTTATTAATTGTTACGTTTCTCATTTTTTAAGGGCAATGGCTTTCACATGACGATGTGTTGCGGTAACCTGAGGACTGCGATGGCCAGATCCACATTGGAGACATTACCACTACAGCGAGCGCCTCTCCTCCACTTCTTCCCCTGTAGAAATGAGGCCGTGGGCCTCCACAATCCATAGCAGGGACAGCAGCCTTCAGCTTTCGCAGCCCCTGCCTGACATTGTGCTTCATGCCACAAATTCTCGGTCTCCTTCTTCTGAACCAGGACACCACACAGGAGAAGGATGAATCACTACATCCGCTGCTTACTGCTGCTCAGCTTCGTACTGGACACGACCAGCTATGGACCAAACACCAGAGCCCAGAAGAAGGGAGACATCATACTCGGTGGCCTGTTCCCCATTCATTTTGGTGTTAACTCTAAGGATGAGATCTTGGAGTCCAGACCGGAATCCCTTGAATGTAACAGGTAATGGATGTGCAATCTCAGGGTGACGTGGGGCACATGCTGACGACTGTCCGATAGGGAGATGTTTAAGCCTTCTTTCTTCTGCCTTGTACGGCTGAAGACCAGGTGCATCTGTGGAGAAATCTGTAAAGACTGTGTAGAAGTTTCTAAACAATTATGGCAAATTTCAGCATGAAGTAGTATGGTGACATAATCCCCCATGTACCCTATTCTTTAGAATTCCTGGGAAGGTCCTGGGGGAGCCGGAGCTAAACATTATTATTTCAGGTGCATCTCTGAATAGCAGAAGAATGTAAAATGCTTCTCACCTTCCTGACGGTCCCTGGTGGTAGTGTGAAGGAAATAAGTATTTGATCCCTTGCTGATTTTGTTAGTTTGCCCACTGACAGACATGAACAGTCTATAATTTAAGGGTCGGTTAATTTTACCATTGAGCGATAGAATATCAAAAATAAAATCCAGAAAATCACTTTGTATAAATTATATAAATTTATTTGCATTTTTGCAGTGAGAAATAAGTATTTGATCCCTCTGGCAAACAAGACTTCATACTTGGTGGTAAAACCCTTGTTGGCAAGCCCAGCAGTCAGACGTGTTTTGTAGTTGATGATGAGGTTTGCGCACATGTCAGGAGGAGTTTTGCTCCACTCCTCTTTGCAGATCGTCTCTAAATCAGTAAGATTTTGAGGCTGTCATTTGGCAACTCGGAGCTTCACCTCCCTTCAAATGTTTTCTATGGGATTATGGTCTGGAGACTGGCTAGGCCACTCCATGACCTTAATGTGCTTCTTTTTCAGCCACTCCTTTGTCACTTTGGCTGTATGTTTTGGGTCATTGACTTGCTAGAAGACCCAGCCACGACCCATTTTTAATGTCCTGGCAGAGGGAAGGAGGTTGTCACTCAGGATTTTACAGTACATGGCGCCATCTATTCTCCCATTGGTGCCGTGAAGTAGTCCTGTGCCCTTAGCAGAGAAACATCTCCAAAACATAATGTTTCCACCTCCATGCTTAACAGTGGGGATGGTGTTCTTTGGGTCATAGGCAGCATTTCTCTTCCTCCAAACACAGCGAGTTGAGTTAATGCCAAAGAGCTCAATTTTTGTCTCTTCTCACCACAGCACCTTCTCCCAATCACTCACAGAATCATCCAGGTGTTCATTGGCAAACTTCAGACGGCCTGCACATGTGCCTCCTGAGCAGGGGGACCTTGCAGGCACTGCAGGATTGTAAACTTTTACGGCGTAATGTGTTACCAGTGGTTTTCTTGGTGACTGGGGTCCCAGCTGCCTTGAGATCATTAACAAGTTCCCCCTGTGTAGTTTTAGGCTGATCTCTCACCATCCTCATGATCAAAGATACCCCACAAGGTGAGATTTTGCATGGTGCCCCCAGATCGATGTCGATTGACAGTCATTTTGTATTTCTTCCATTTTTTTACTATTGCCCTAACAGTTGTCTCCTTCTCACCCAGCGTCTTCCTTATGGTTTTGTAGCCCATTCCAGCTTTGTGCAGGTCTATGATCTTGTCCCTGACATCCTTATAAAGCTATTTGGTCTTGCCCATGTTGTAGAGGTTAGAGTCTGACTGATTAATTGAGTCTGTGGACAGGAGTCTTTTATAAAGGTGACTATGTAAGACAGCTGTCTGTAATGCAGATAACGAGTTGATTCGGAGCGTCTAACTGGTCTGTAGGAGCCAGAACTCTTAATGGTTGGTAGGGGATCAAATACTTATTTCTCACTGCAAAATGCAAATAAATTTATATAATTTATACAAAGTGATTTTCTGGATTTTATATTTGATATTCTATCTCCAAATGTTAAAATTAACCGACCCTTAAAATGATAGACTGTTCATGTCTTTGTCAGTGGCAAACTTACAAAATCAGCAAGGGATCAAATAATTATTTCCTTCACTGTATGGCTCCCTTCAACATCTTCCATTCCAACATTACAATGCTTTACAACGATTACAATGATTTGTCACTGGAAGGAGAGGAGGTGAGCTGTGACATCACCTGTTGTGAATGGTGTATACTGTGTTATCTACTGTATATAGAAATATTATCAGTCATTGTACAGGAGGAGGAGGAGGTGAGCTGTGACATCACCTGTTGTGAATGGTGGATGGTGTGTTATCAGCTGCATGTAGAGGTGTTATCAGTCATTGTGCTGGAGGAGGAGGTGAGCTGTGATATCACCTGTTGTGAATGCTGGATCATGTGTTATCAGCTGCATGTAGAGGTGTTATCAGTCATTGTACTGGAGGAGGAGGTGAGCTGTGATATCACCTGTTGTGAATGGTGGATCCTGCGTTATCTACTCTATATAGAGGTCTTGTCAGACATTGTACAAGTGGAGGAGGTGAGTTGTGGCATCACATGTTGTGAATCGTGGATCTTGTGTTATCTACTGTATATAGAGGTTTTACCAGTCATTGTACAGGAGGTGAGCTGTGACATCTATTGTGAATGGTGGATCCTGTGTTATCTACTGTATATAGAAGTGTTACTGGTCATTGTACAGGAGGAGGTGAGCTGTGAATGGTGGATACTGCGTTATCTACTGTATACAGAGTTGTCATCAGTCATTGTACAGGAAGAGGAGGTGAGCTGTGACATCACCTAACATTTTATTGGACTTGTGAAACTGTTGATCAGTCTTCTCTGCAAAACAAAAAGTTAGAGTCTACAATAAGGGTCCTAGACGGTGAGATTTTTTTTATATATAGATAGAGATAGGAAAACTAAAAAAACGTTTATCAAACATTCGTTTAACATAAGAAAGCTAATTGAAACAATAGATGATTTTCTGCTGATACTTTCCCTTTATGAGCTCTGTGGTTTGGCTTTTGACCAAGTGTTGGGCAGCCAGTCCTCAGTGCCAGTGGTTGATCTCTCCAACTGTTTTGATACAATGTCCATGGTACTCTGTCCACGATACTCTGTTCATGAAACTCTGCCCAGGATACTCTGTCTATGGTACTCTGTCCAGGATACTCTGTCTATGGTACTCTGTCCAGGATACTCTGTCTATGGTACTCTGCCCAGGACACTCTGTCCATGGTACTCTGTCCAGGACACTCTGTCCATGGTACTCTGTCCAGGATACTCTGCCTATGGTACTTTGTCTATGGTACTCTGTCCAGGATACTCTGTCTATGGTACTCTGCCCAGGATACTCTGTCCATGGTACTCTGTCCAGGATACTCTGCCTATGGTACTTTGTCTATGGTACTCTGTCCAGGATACTCTGTCTATGGTACTCTGCCCAGGATACTCTGTCCATGGTACTCTGTCCAGGATACTCTGCCTATGGTACTTTGTCTATGGTACTCTGTCCAGGATACTCTGTCTATGGTACTCTGCCCAGGATACTCTGTCCATGGTACTCTTTCCAGGATACTCTGTCTATGGTACTCTGTCCAGGATACTCTGTCTATGGTACTCTGTCCAGGATACTCTGTCTATGGTACTCTGCCCAGGATACTCTGTCCATGGTACTCTGTCCAGGATACTCTGCCTATGGTACTTTGTCTATGGTACTCTGTCCATGGTTCTCTGTCCAGGATACTGTGTCTATGGTACTCTATCCAGGATACTCTATGGTGCTCTATCCAGGATACTCTGTCCATGGTACTCTGTCCAGGATACTCTGCCTATGGTACTTTGTCTATGGTACTCTGTCCAGGATACTCTGTCCATGGTTCTCTGTCCAGGATACTGTGTCTATGGTACTCTATCCAGGATACTCTGTCTATGGTACTCTATCCAGGATACTCTGTCCATGGTACTCTGCACAGGATACTCTGTCTATGGTACTTTGTCTATGGTACTGTGTCCAGGATACTTTGTCCATAGTACTCTATCCATGATACTCTGTCTATGGTACTCTGCCCAGGATACTCTGTCCATGGTACTCTGTCAAGGATACTTTGTCTATGGTACTGTGTCCAGGATACTTTGTCCATGGTACTCTATCCATGATACTCTGTTTATGGTACTCAGCCCAGGATACTCTGTCCATGGTACTCTGCCCAGGATACTCTGTCCATGGTACTCTATCCATGATACTCTGCCTATGGTAGTCTCTCCAGGATAGTCTGTCTATGGTAGTCTGTCCAGGATAGTCTGTCTATGGTACTATGTCCATGGTACTCTGTCCAGGATACTCTGTCAAGGATACTCTGCCCATGGTACTGTGTACATGATACTCTGTCCATGGTCCTCTACCCATGGTACTGTGTCCATTGTCCTCTGCCCATGGTCCGCTGTCCATGGTACTGTGCACATGATACTCTGTGC